>NW_027507696.1:9666046-12303546 GCF_037356315.1 Lithobates pipiens | reverse complement strand
ATCCATCCATCCATCCCTGTGTGTGTGTGTATCCATCCATCCGTGTGTGTGTGTGTGTGTGTGTGTGTGTGTGTGTGTGTGTGTGTGTGTGTGTGTGTCCAGCCTACCTGTGTCCCGAGCCTTTGTCCCGAGCCTCCGTCCCGTGCCTTGCCTCCTTGCCTCCGTCCCGTGCCGTGCCTTGCCGCCGTGCCTTGCCTCCGTCCCGTCCCGTCCCGTCCCGTGCCGTGCCTTGCCTTGCCTCCGTCCCGTGCCCTCTTCGTCGGCGCCTCGGCGGCCATTGTAAAATTCAAAAGCTGCGCCGCCGCCTTCGCCTGTGATAGGCGGAACACTGAATTTCCCAGCAGCCTGTGTTCCGCCTATCACGGACATCGTATCATCCTCGTCCGTAGTACGAGGATGATACGATGTCCGTGATAGGCGGAACACAGGCTGCTGGGAAATTCAGTGTTCCGCCTATCACAGGCGAAGGCGGAGCCGGAGGCGCGGCTTTTGAATTATAGAATGGCCGCTGTCTGTCTGCTCGACACGCTGATCGAGCGGGCAGACAGCGATGACTCGAGTATAAGCCGAGGGGGGCACTTTCAGCCTCAAAAAAGAGGCTGAAAATCTCGGCTTATACTCGAGTATATACGGTATGTCAATTAATATTTTTTTTATTTCTGAAAGATAGTTGTATGTATATATTTTTCTAATTTTACTTCACCAATTTAGACTATTGTGTTCTGATCCGTCACACATAATTCAGATTAAAAAAACATTGAACTAAAGGCTGTAATGTAACAAAATAGGTAAAAAGCCAAGGGGGTGAACACTTTTGCAAGGCACTGTATATGCCTAAGTTTTATAGTGCACATTAATTTTTATTTTATCTACAGCCCTCCAACTCCCTTTCACCCCTCACATTCTATTATAGTTTCCTCTACCCTAACCCCCTTCATTTTAGTCTCAGATTTTTTTATTCCTTTTTTGTTCTGGTGGTACCCCAATACCAACTGCGGGTTCTCCAGCTGTCTGACTCTAGGGCTAGGTCTGCCTGTGGGGATTCCACTTTGAGTTTCAAGGAACCCCATCTCTGGTCCATGTTATCCCCTTTCACTATACCATTTGGTCCACTCTCTTCCGCAGCCACCTCCTCTTCCCCCTCAACCACCAGAGTCTCAAGAACACCTCTAAACTTCAAGTTCCACTTAGTCACCCTGGCTTCAGGTCCTGAGAAATTTAACTTGCCCTCTGCAGCATCAGCTGGACCCGGTCCACATCCAACTGCCTGTCTTACTACCTCCAATGACCATGGCATAGAAGGATTTACTTGCAGCCATTGAGTTTTCAACTGCACTTCTCTGGCCTGGTGGATCATCAGACTTATTAGTACAGGGTATCTGTGACAGACCTAGCTGGGATAAAGGCTCATGGAGGGGACTGAATGCCAGCCTCTTGAAGACCGATTATGGGCCCTAGCATTTGGGGGACCGGTGCTCTTTGAGAGCTGTATGCCTGGGGACCCCTGAGGTGGTTTTACTTGGATTCAGGTCCATGCCCCCCCCCCCGGACACACAGACTCTGTGTCGGGGCTTGCTTAGCCCTTCCTTCTCTGGGCTGGCCGCTCAACTGTCGGATAACTGCCAGCTCTCTTCTCTCTCCACAGTTACCAGCTGTTCCTGATGATGCTCGTCTGCCCTGCCTACTTAAAGCCTTCCAGCTCACTTCACCTCTGCCTTCGCCTTGGTCACATCACTGAAACCATCTCCTGCAGTTTGTTTAAATACTGGCTTATTGACATCCATTCTGGCTCCTTATCCTGCTTACTGTGCTCTACTTGGATCCCTGACTTCTGGCCTAGCTAACTACCCGATCTGGTTCCTGGACTCTAGCTATGCTTGACTATGCTTTTTCTATTTACCTTTTTATTTTTATTAATAAACAAGTGTGATTTAATTGTACTTCTGTCTCAGCCTGATGGTTTCTGACACGCTGGATATGTATATGCCATGTTTGCAATAGACTGAATCACACTGTTGGGACACAAACTCTTAGATGCTAATGTTATCAACTCCAGCCACTTGTCTGTTGTCTTGTATAATGTAAATGAGTCTAGTCTGGCTTGACACAGATTCTAAAGAGTATTTACCTATTGTTGTTTGTGCTAATTAAACTTGCTATTGTATGAGGGAGTCCAGTGTTGATTTAGATAATTAGCTCATGTTAATTATGTTTCTGGCTATAGTTGTATTGTTAGAATTATATGAGCGGGGGGGGGGGGCTTCCTCTTCTACTGTATTATAAATACTTGTCATTTTGGTTCTAATAAATCAGTCCATGTTAGCAGTGAAACAAGTCTCATCTTGTTTTGTGCTTGGGAGCATCTGATATATATATTCAATATATTTCTATAGATACACAAATCGCAATCCCTCCACCTAGTGTATCATCACAGCGCTCAAATGACCCCAACTCTAAAACTAAGCTGCTACTTTCACAAAAATATCAAATATATACAGGTGCATCCAAACTAGTTTTAAACATCAAACAAATAATTGATTGCACGTAGCGCTATTACCTGTGTTACCTATCAGCACACACTACCTAAAATACTAAATGATCCTTTGTGGATCTTCAAATAGACTTCGACACACGCGCCTGAGACCGGAGCGAACTCCACTTAATATCGAATGTGCAGCACTCAATGTCGAATGCGCATTTTGTGAATGGGGACATCAAATGCCGTGACCTGAGCATGCGCGGGCCAGGGGTCTGGTTTCAGCGTGTAATCTGGACGCCGGAACACCCTTCATTGAATACTGGTGTGAAAGACGGACAGGGAAGGGAGGGGATTGGACGATAGGGAAATAAAAGGTGGGATGCCAGACAAGACAATCCCATGATTAAGTCTGGTATGACGAAACATGTCGGGTGCGTGGCTATCTGGCGAACATTGATCTGACATACACAGAGCTGAGAGGAGGTTTTGGACTAAGAGGACTGGACCATTAAGCTAAAGGCGCCCTATTCAAACGGACCTGCTGTGAAGGACCAGGCGGGACGCACGAGGAGGGGTGAGAGAAAGCGATCCAGCACCTTACTTGATAAGTCCGCTGTGACCACCAATGCCCTGACGTATTCAGAGCATTTTGTGAAGTGGAAGCGTGAAGTGATTTTTTACTCTTTTGAAGTGATTTACTCGTTTTTTGTTCATGTGAGTGCATAAAGAGTGATATTTTTTAAAATTAAAGTGTGTTGATGGTATTACACTATTGGGGGCTCCCTCTTTGATTTCTTTTGAGGTATATACATATACATTGAAGTGCCTAAGTGGAGGATATCTAATCGGATGTGCCAGTGTGTTTGAACCATCTCATGAGAGGTTTTGAAAAGCTCCTTTAGCCTGACACGAGAGTGTAAGGCTGAACAGCTGGTGAGTGTTTTCACGAAGGGGGGATCACAAACACGGATGGTGTGGTGAAGGAGTTACTTTTTAAATTGATTTGGACACTGAAGATTTGCTTATGCACTTATAGATGGACTTTGGATCCTGGAAATTTTATTATTTTCTGGTTGATGGACTATATTCACTTTTTAGTTGATTATACCAGTCACTTATTTTTAGATGTGAACTAATACATTCACTGAATGGTGGTGATTTGTGCAATTCATGTTATTTGTGTTTATAATTTATAGCACATTGATCCACACAGGATCATTTAGTATTTTAGGTAGTGTGTGCTGATAGGTAACACACGTGTAATAGCGCTACGTGAAATCAATTATCTGTTTGATGTTTAAAACTAGTTTGGATGCACCTGTATATGTTTGATATATATATTCAGACTGGGTGGAAGTGGTATATGGCGAAAGCACTCAAGCGGAGTGTAGGGACGTTTCGTCACATTGGTGGCAAGCAGTGGGATGCTTCCTGCAGTCTGGGACATCCAAACCTCCACCTAGATCCAAGGTCCGTATAGCAGGAGAGGAGGAGAGGTACAGATAACAGCCACCATGGAAGAGGAATTCAGAAGGAGGTTGCGAGATATGCAGCTACAGCAAAGAGGACCAGTATCAGAGCAGGTCCTGCTGGGATGGTTTGATTCTATTTGCTGCAAACTCTGGAAGGAAGCGCTAGCCTGTGAGCAGAGTCACCAGGGCAAAGTTCTCCCCTCCAACCAGGAAAGGTACTGGTCGCAGTATGGATTGCAGGTGCTGTTTTTGGGAGAAAAACAGCACAAGGAGCAGACAGCTGAATTAAGCAGGCTGGTCTGGGCAGAGATGACGCTGGATGAGAGTTACAGAGCCCTCTGGTGGCATATATCCCAAAATAAAAATCATAAATGCACACAAAAATATGAAAACAATTATGAAAATTTGAAAATAATAAATAGCAATTAAAATAGAAATGAAAATAGAAAAAATAAGATAAAATAAAATAAAATCTAAATTCTAGTACATTACACACATTCAGCCCTTGCGGTTTCATTGTGTTTAATTTGAATATCCAGTAGGTTTCATTATGTGATATTTCTCTCCTCAGATTTAGATTTCTCCAATTTTGTTCTATTCTGTCAATGGCATAAAACTTTAGGTGTCGCGGATCTCTTTTATGTATTTCTCTAAAGTGTTTTGAAACACTATGGTGCTTATAGCCCTTTCTAATATTCCTGACATGTTCACCTATCCGAACGGACAGCGCCCTTGTCGTTCTTCCCACATACTGTAATCCGCAGCTACACTCCATAACATAGGTCACGTGGGTCCTGCGGCTTTAATAATTTGCTTTGTCTTGTGTTTTACTACATTGTGTTTTTTTGCATTAAGGAATAGGAGTTGGTGATCACTCACTGAGGCTATTCACTTGGGACTATATCTACATGGAGATTGTTTTTGTTCGACTGACATTATTGGTTATGCACTTTACTGTTTTACTAGATTGTGTTTTTTTTGCACCAAAAGGGGGGGGGGGGGTTCTATTTTAGATTCACTATTATATTTACTTATATATTTTTGTTTTGCTGGGATTTGTCCCTTAAAAGTATATAATCTATTTGGACACTGTTTACACTATATTAGGTACAATGAACATAGTTTAAGTAAGGATTCATTTGTATCAGTGAACATTGATTGCTTGGATTTAGGTTGGGATTCACACTTATGGTTTGGTAATAACAATAGTTGGTGAAATATATATATATATTTTCTTATAAAGTTGGCGCAGTCCTCACATTGTGTTTATACATTTGTTCTACAGCCCACCCATAAACGTTTTTTTTTTACTGCAGCAGACTCAATTAACATATTACATCTATGTGCCGGTATCTTTCTGGTATACATGTCCTCAATAATAGCCTTTTGCACAACATACAAACCCACAGCCACCCTTTTAGGCGTGGTTACAACCAGCTGAATCATATTTAGAGCATCTGCACTTACCACCGTCATCTTTCCACCTACTCACCTATAACCAATCATAACGAATGGTACGGCAAGCAATCACCCCTGTGCACGCCTGGCAGCAGCCTACCCAATAACGGAATGGGGGGCATTCAGTGGAAACTATCCCAGCCCAAGTGGGCCAGGTGATGGTCATTACCTATGGCCAAAATCAGGCAGTAAAATTGCACTGATATTAGTTAAAAGGCCAAGAATATTTGGGGAATGATTTGTTACTGGGTAGGTGGAGCCTGATGGGGAACTGAAAGAGTAGTTCTCCATCAGGACTGCTTTACTTTTGATTGACAGCACATGGCAGTTGGAGGATTCAAAAGATACTGAACTGAATAGCGTTTGTAAATCTCACATTGTTGTGTGCTGTCAATCAAAAATAAAGTGGACCTGATGGGGTATGAGTCTCAGTTCCTTATCATGCTCCGCTCACCCCAGTACAAACTCCTTGGCCATATGCCTGTCAGTGTGAAGGATGCAGTGGCAAGGAAGAGAGGGTGGGAATGCACTCAGGAACGAGTGTCCAGTTTGGATATTTTGTCCTACACCAACCAACAGATTCATATACCTTCAAAATTCTGGTGATATACCGGCGCTATGGAAACAGTGGCAATCTATCTGTGTTCATTTAACCTAAATTATAAATTATAGGGCTGCTGCTGTAATATAGGTTATAAAAAAAAGAACTTATTGTACCAACTTTAAAACCACAACACTGCTCCTAGTTGCATACATAAATTCATCTTTTTTTATGTATTTATAAGAGCACATTCATTTATGTATGCAACTAGCAATGTATGCAATGTTTTAAAGTTAGATTCATATACCTGTTTCTGACAAGTTCATGAATTGGGTGCTTGCCCCATCACTTTCTGAGCTGCGCCCCAGCAGAATTATAAAGGGTGTTTATGACACCTTTTAATAATTCACCCGTATGCGTGTGTCTTGTACAATAATACACAGCAGCGTGTTTGGCTTTCATGTTGTCCATTTTTAGGGCTAGCATATTGTTACTGGTATCTGTGAAGGTTGTGAATTTTCCTTTAACAGAATCATGATAGTATCTGATATCCCGATCACTGCTAATATAGGCCAGACATTATACTTGTTTGTCAGGAAGTTGTCTGTCCCAATTCATTCAGTCGTCTCTTAAAGCGAGTTCAGAACCATTCCGGGTCCGTGTGTAGAAGTTTACTGGCCATATCACCATTGGGGTCAAGTTGTGCTGCACACTACACTGGATACCTGTAAAATAGCTCAGTACCTCTTTCACTATAGATCTCCTTTTCAGGTACACAGCTAACATGAAGTGGGAAAAGAACATCAAGGCAGTAGAAAGTGACATTATATGTGTTTAAACATTCTAAAGTAGGTGACCAGAAGTGCCACATGCTTTCCCAGGGTACATAACAAGCGGAGTGTTCTATATAAACTTTCCTATAATGTCACAGAGGGAGTACATATATCCATACTTATAAACCAATCAGAATATGATTGCTTATTATATCTAGGATTTAACTTTACATGTTACTACTGCCCCCTGCTGATCAAATGAGAGAGTGAAAGATGAGTTTTTGTTCTAGCTAAGAGATGTTTTGATCACTGTGTCTCTTGCACAGTAATAGACAGCAGAGTCCTCAGGTTTAATGTTGTCCATTTTCAGATACAGCATGTTATTACTGTTATCTTTGGAGATTGTGAATCTTCCTTTAACATCATCATGATAGTGTATGTTACCCGAATCATACATAGCACTCACCCATTGTAATTTTCCTCCAATCTGTCTGAACCAGTTCATCCACTGACTGCTGAAAGTAAATCCAGAAGCTTTACAGGTCAGTGTGTGAGAGTTCCCCGGCGTTATCACCGCTGGCTCTGATTGGGTAAGTTGTTCTGCAGACCGGACACCTGAAATTATACAATATAAAGTTATAGATGAGAAAAATGTCACTTTATCTCTACATGACTTTCACCTTTAGGATCATCTCACCTGATAACCAGATCACTGCAATAAAGAGGCTCAGTAAAGTCTTCATTATTGTGAATAAGTAGTATGTGTGCATTTGTGTGATGTCTGTACATAACAACTGCCTATATATGAGAGAACAGGAAATGGCATCATTTATTTTGCATGGCATATCACATATATGGATGTGTGGTTCTCATACCAATGTGTGATTAGCAGAAAGGGCAACAAGATGTAGATAAACCATCTTCTTTTATTATTTTAGCTCTTTCTGTTAAGAAAACTATGGCGTGCTTTACACAGTGGGGTTGTAAAAAAAATACTGCCAGCATATATGTAAAGCGTAAACCTTCGCAGTCAATAAGCTAAATACTATATTTTTGAAACAGTCAATATATTATATAAACTCAAATAAAATACAACTGATGATACCCACAGCAATGACCCTGATTGTTTCTTTTAGGCCTCTTACACACAGGGTGGGCTCCATTGGAATCTGTGTGGAATCTGTCCGCTGATCCTCACTGAGCAGGTGGATTACGGGTCTGTGTCCACTCCACTTATGTAGAACTGACACAGACACAGCCCACTCTCCTCTATGGGTGGTCAGATGTAAAGGGACCTGCTGTCTATTTATACCCAACTGCCATCTGCCAGATCGGTTTTTAGCAGATAGGATCGGCTCTGATGTCGGCAGTGTAGACACACGTTGGTTGACACCTGTGGCTCCATAAATAAGACAGGAGGGTCTGATTGGGTCTGCCTGAGAAACTATCAGATGGACCCAGTCCATCCATTATTGTGAAAGAAGCCTCATACTGATGTATGTAATATCGATGTGCAAGATAAACATAATGGAGTCTATTTATAATGCAGTGAACCTGACATCCAGAAAACATTCTCTACAGGAGAATCTTCCAGGTCTATGTGTTTTAAATGACAGTGATTGGTTCTCTAACAGAGAATGGTTGGTAAAAAAAAAAAATAGACCCTTGAAGTGGTTGTAAACCCTTACAAACCACTTTGACCTACAGGTAAGCCTAGATTAAGGTCCAAGAAATACCTCCTAAACCTACGCGGTTTAGGAGATATTTATTAAACGACAGTGACAGCTGTCTACGGCACATGCGCCGTAGACAGCGGCGTGCAGGCGCACTATCGCCGTTAGCAGCATGCCGCTGCTAACGGCGATATGCATGCGTGGGAGTGACGTCCTCGCTGTTCCAATGCTGTGAGTGGCCGGAGTAGCGATACCCGGAAGAAGATGGATGCTCTGGACTACAGGGGACAGCAGTGACATCGCTGGCTCCTGTGTCAGGTAAGTTCTTGCATGAATGGGCCCTTACATCTCCACTATATTTTGCAACAAAATAGAAGAAGAATGTGCCCCTATTTCATGTAAATAATGCCCCAAGGACACTAAATGCCTGCAATCCTAAAAAAAAAAAATATCAGTTTATTTAGCAGTTTTACCTTTTAACTAATTAGGCCTCGTGCACACTACAACATATTTTTACAGCTGCTGTTTTTGGCTTCAGGCGATTTTTTTTCTGCAGCCAGTAAATTCTTTAGCATGCTATCCTATGTGTCCATGCACACATAGGCTGTTATCAGTGTTTTTTGGTAAGGGCGTTTTCAAGCTGGAAAAAAACTCTGCAGAACCAGTGGGTTTTGAGAGGAATTTTTCAGCTGTAAAAATGCTCTAACTCTGATAACAGCTTAAAACTGCTAAAAAAGCAAACGCTAAAAAAAACTAGCTTTTTGGTGTTTATCAACATTTTTAAGCTATTAGCTTTTGTGGGAGAATAGTTTTACTTAAAAAAAGCTAAACTGAAAAACGCTACTGCAAAAACGCTGCAAAACTCATTCTACAACTACAGCTTTCTACAGCTAAAGCTACTGCCATTTTTAAAATGTCCAGTATTTGAGGCATTACACAATACTAGATTTTCCAAATTTTTAAACTAATTTTGCAACATTGTTTAAAAATATCCCAATAATATAAAATTGTAACAACTCTATTCAAAACTGAATAGTCACTTTGTATTAAATATTCTGTCTTTTTATTTAAAATGAAAGAATCAAAAATTCTTATTACTAATCTACCAAACATTACTCCATGCTGTTTTTAAGCATTCATTTCCTCCAAAACTTTCTCAAGTAGATGAAAGTGTTACACAGTGGCCGCCCATAATGCAGGGCGCAGGGGCGCTGCTTCCCCCCTATGCATGCATCTGGCCCCCTAATCTACATGAGGGGCGCGGGACGTATGGATTCCAATGTTTTTTTCTCAAAGCATGTGATTAGAGCTTGTGTGACAATAGCGAATGAATATTCGCTATTGTCACACCAATTCTCCTTCCACCTAACCAGGAAGTGGGTCCTGGGTCCCGCCACCCAATTGGCAGAAAGGACCAGTGATCCTATTGGCCTCCTAGGAGGAGGAGTTGCACGGTGGAAGCAACTGTGATTCAGAGGAGGAGATGCAGGGGAAGCCGCCGCCCACCGCTCATAGGAGCACTGCCCACAACCAAGATGAATGATTATGTGCGGGGCTGGTGACCGATTGGGGGGTGGCGGGTATGCAGTTGACCCAACTGATGGGGGTGATTGTTTGCCACCCCCCACCCAAAAAAAAACACAGCCACCACTGGTGTTAAAAGTATTTGTATTGGTTGTGGGGGGATATTCTAACCCAGGATCTTTTTTTCTGGCCGTTGCCATTTGTTACAAGGGAACCCAGCAGTGAAGCTGTTCCCTACTGCGCAGCACACTGAATGACCCAGCGGTGAGGGAAGTAGGAGGGGGGCTCAATTTCTGGGTGACATCACTGTGGAAAAGTAAGCAGGAAATTGGAGCCAGTACCTGTCAATACAAGTTACATGCTCCCCCCTCACCCTGAAAGGTGCCAAATGTGGCAGGGGAAGGGGGAGGAGTCAAATAAGCGGAGCTTGCCCTTTTGGGTGGAGCTCCTACTTGTGGATTATCTGGGAGAAGTTTTTAAAGAGTAGAGTCTTGCTTAAGGATATCCCAATGGCATTTAATTATTCTCCTAATCTGTCAGTGCTGAGTGGAGAAATTGGTAATGAATGAACAGGAAAACTTTGATTCTGTCTTTACTTTTTTTTAATTAGCAAAGAGGATCTGTCTATTTGTGCTACTCGATGAATCAATGTATCCAACTCTGTTTCATTGTATCATTTCTGCACAAATCATTCCTTTAGGATATTACCTTATGACATATATTCAGATAAATCAATGCAGTTTCTCTGCATTTGCACAAATTGTCCCTTTGGTATGTTTCTACGCCAGATAGGGTTATGGCAGCTGGATAGAGGAATATAGCTGTTTCTATCCGTGCTCTTAAAAATTACTTTGTGACTATATTTCCTTCCTCAACCATCAAGGTTAAATCTAGGAAGTGTAATTCCTTATTACTGTGTGTATAGGTCAATACAATATTCTTTTAACTGTCATTTTGAAAATTCATAAAGTCCTGTAATGATTGTACGCCACCTCTTCAGATAAAGAGGATATCATATACCGCTTATATTACACCTAATATAATAAACCCTCCCAAAAAGGTGGAATTTTTTTCCAACATGAAAGGGTTTTAGCTGCGTAATAGATGTGTCATTTGTAATTTGCAGAGAAAATAACTAATTTCTTTTCCACCAAGAAGAGTATGCAATACGTATACCTCCTTGAATGGACGTGCGTTAAGCAATATATGGGTAGAACCACAAGACACCTGAGGGATAGACTCAGGGGACACATCTATAATATTAGACATGGGTACAAACACCACAGCCTTTCAGCACATTTCAGAAGGGTACACGCCAGAAATCCCAAAGATTTCAAGTTTGTAGGAATTGATGAGCTCAAAACACATTGCAAGGGTTGCAATAAGACACAGACACAAAGTGTCCAAGCTTAAAATGCGCTGGGTAAATAAACTTAACATTTTCTCTCCTTTCAGACGCAATATAGATTGAGACATCAATTGTGTTATTGACAAAAAATTATTTATATTGCTTTTTAAAAAGAGATAGTGGCTTTTAGATGTATTTTTAGCACTATGTTGCTAGGGACTGGTTTTTATTCAGAAGTTATATGATGTATATTTCTACTTTATTTTAATCAAACTGGTGATTTAAATGATTTTAACCTTGTAAGTAATGGATCAAAACTGCTCTTCTTCTATTGATTTTCAGTAACCAACTTATTTTATTAAATTTTTTTATTTAACCACCTCAATACAGTGCACTTACACCCCCTTGCTGACCAGACCGATTTTCAGCTTTCAGAGCTCTTACAGTTTGAATGACAATTACTCAGTCATGCAACACTGTACCCATATGAAATTTGCATCATTTTTTATACACAAATAGAGCTTTCTTTAAGGCCCCTTTCACACGGGGCGGATCAGTAATGATCCGTCCCGTGATGATCTGCTCGCTCCGTTGTCCCCGCTGTCAGCTCTCCGCTCTCCTCTATGGGGATCGGATGAGCACGGACCATCTGTCCGTGTTCATCTGATCCGCTCTGCAGACGGATAGAAAAATAGGATTTTCCTCCGTCTGCAGAATCGGACAGTTGCGGAGGCGGACAATGTTCATCCGCAGACACCCGCTATCCCATAGGGATGCATGTATGTCCGTATTTCATCCGCAAACGGATGGATGAAATACAGACATATTGTCCGCATATGTGAAAGGGGCCTTAGTGGTATTTAATCACTAGTGGGTTTTTTATGTTTTGTGCTATAAATAAAAGTTGTCAATTTATAAGATATTTCTAACACAGCATGTATATAGCAAAAATTACACCCCAAAACACATTCTGCTCCTCCTCCCGAGTATGGCGATACCACATGTGTAGGACTTTTACACAGCCTGGTCACATAGAGAGGCCAAACATTGAAGTAGTAACTTCAGGCGTTCTAGGAGCATAAATGACACATCTCATTTCATTCCTACCTATCACACTTTTGAAGGTCCTGGGGCACCAGGACAGTGAAATTACCCACAAAATGACCCCATTTTGGAAAGCAAACACCCCAACGTATATTCTATGAGGCATGGGCTACAAATAGGTACTCAGGTACTCTGATGGGCTGCAGATAGGTACTCTGGTACTCTGATGGGCTGGTGACAGGCACTTGAGTACTCTGATGGCCTGTGATGGGTACTTGAATACTCTGATAGCCTGGTGACAGGTACTCGGGTACTCTGATGGCCTGGTGACAGGTACTCAGATGGCCTGGTGACAGGTTCTCTGATGGCCTGGTGACTGGTATTTGGGTAGTCTGAAGGGCGGTGATAGGTACTCAGGTACTCATATGGACTGTGACAGGTACTCGGGTACTCAGATGAACTGTGACAGGTACTCGGGTACTCAGATGAACTGTGACAGGTACTCGGGTACTCAGACTGACTGGGACAGGTACTCGGGTACTCTGATGGGCTGTGACAGGTACTTGGGTACTCTGATGGGCCGTGACAGGTACTCGGATACTCTGATGGACCGCGACAGGTATTCGGGTACTCTGATGGACCGTGACAGGTACTCAGGTAGTCTGATGGACCGTGACAGGTACTCGGGTACTCTGATGGACCGTGACAGGTACTCGGGTACTCTGATGGGCTGTGACAGGTACTCGGGTACTCAGATGGGCCGAGACAGGTACTCAGGTACTCTGATGGGCCGGGAAAGGTACTCAGGTACTCTGATGGGCTGTGACAGGTACTCGGGTACTCTGATGAGCTGTGACAGGTACTCGGGTACTCTGATGGACTGTGACAGGTACTCGGGTACTCTGATGGACTGTGACAGGTACTCAGATGGACTGTGACAGGTACTCGGGTACTCTGATGGACTGTGACAGGTACTTGGGTACTCTGATGGACTGTGACAGGTACTTGGGCACTTGGGTGGACTGTGACAGGTACTCGGGTACTCGGATGGACTGTGACAGGTACTCGGATGGACTGTGACAGGTGCTTGGGTACTCTGATGGGCTGGTCACAGGTACTCGGGTACTCTGATGGACTGTGACAGGTACTCGGATACTCTGATGGACTGTGACAGGTACTCAAGTACTCTGATGGACTGTGACAGGTACTCTGATGGACTGTGAGTGACATGTACTATGAGGGGTGGTGACAGGTCCTCTTTATTGGGGGGGCAATCAGTGTGATTGGTGTACACTGTAAGCGGTAACGAGGTGTTACTGCAATCTCCTCCTCACACACAATCGGTGTGTGAGGAGAACCCGGTAACATCTCGTTACCGCGGTTTGTTTACATTTTAGTGATCGGCTGTGAAACGATCACAGCCGATCACGTGGGTAAACAGCCGGCCAATGGCTGTTTACCAGCTTCAGTGACGAGCAGTGTTCCCGGGGAACGCACCGCCACCGACATGCACGTGCAGCAAGCTCGCGCATGTGCCGCGCACAGTGGGGGTGTGACCATCTGTGATCGGCCGTGACTTCATCACGGCCCATCATGTGGTAAACAGCCATGCTCAATGGCTGTTCACCCCCTTGGGGGCAAGCAGTGTATCCGTGACACGCCGCCACCAAAGAAACAGGGATGCACATGCACGATCGCGTGCATTCCCTGTTTAAACGGGAGGACGTCATATGACGCCCTCCCGCCACAATAGGTCCGCCGCCTGGCCGTCATTTCACAGCCAGCGGACGGAAAGTAGTTAATCAATGTCACCCACATTTCATCTGGTGGAACCAGATTGTTTTTGGTATATGGAGACTCCACGGTATACATCTTTATGGGAGATGTTTTCTGCTCATTAATGATTCACGGCCGTAGACCTAAAAAATGGTAACATGACTATTTCCTGTGCTCCCTGCCTACGGCCTACAACAAAATGGTGGAGATGCTATTACCTGTTCCTCTTCATCAGTAAAATGGCGGACTTGACGTTTCCGGTTTTTAATCTGGCCCAATTGATTACCAGGAATGGAGTTAATTTTAGCAGCTACATAAGTACGTCGACACTAGGGGACCCCTTGATAATGTCCCATTGGACGAAACATGTCGGGTAGGAGATTTTAGTCCTGATGTCATGCCACTGTTTTATCCCGGGTCAACAGAGGCTTCCAATGTAAGGATTTTATGTTACTTGTTTGTTTTTATGCACACATGCACCCTTATTAAATGTACTATACTATGAGAATTATTTTTGGCTCCTTGTGAGCTTTATTTAACATAGTCATTCGATGATGAGAAGTGTCGCTGGATGGACTTATTGGGTTGTTTCTCACTGGATGACTGACACACACTCAAAGTGTGGATACTGCTGTGATGGCAGCCATCACTTCTGGTGAGTGCCCATTTCACTGGAGTGTGGTGGTTGACCTCAGAGCACACTGCTGATCACCTATTTTCACTACAAGAGGTGCTAGTGATGGTTCCTCTGTTTTTCTGCACTGGATTCTTTTATCCTTTTTCTGGACTTCCAACACAAGCCTTTTGATTTGTGGCACAGAGGACTGTATTTACTAATTGTGGACTTGTTTTTCACTATATTGTTTGCTATTACTCAATACGTTATTTGGCGTTACACATTTGTTTTTATTGTTCATCTAAGCTGGATATACTGCTTGTCTGTGAAGCGACCATTGTACCATAGCACAGAGACATCCATTTATTCTATAAATAATCTTGCGTTTATAAGTGCCGGGCTGTTTCACAAACAGTGGTCGCTATATTATTGCCCTTTCCTATAAAGTAGGGAGTATAGTACATATCCATTCTTACCTATTGGGAGGAATATGCTTTTAGGAGTGCTTTTATATATCTAGGTCTAGGATTTACCTTTAGACACTTCTACTGCCACCTGTTGATTAACTGAGAGAAGGCAAGAATGGTTTTTGTTCTATCTAAGAGATGGTTTGATCACTGTGAGTCTTTTGCACAGTAATACAATGCAGTGTCTTCAGTTTTCATGTTGTCCACTTTCAGATATAACATTTTATTAGTGTTATCTCTGGAGATTGTGAATCTTCCTTTAACATAATCTGCATAGCGTTTGGTATTCCCATCTGGGCTAACATCAGCTAGAAATTGTAATTTTCCTCTGATCTCTCTGACCCAGCTCATCCAGGGGCTGCTGAAAGTAAATCCAGAACCTTTACAGGTCAGTGTGTGAGAGTTCCCCGGCTTTATCACCACTGGCTCTGATTGGGTAAGTTGTTCTGCAGACCGGACACCTGAAATTATATAATACAAAGTCATATCTGAGCAAAAATTTCACTTTATCTCCGTAACAAGACTTTCACCTTTAGAATAATCTCACCTGATAACCAGATCACCACTATAAAGAGACTCAGTAACGTCTTCATTATTGTGATTAATTGATATCTGTGCAACAAGGTGATGTGTAAACATATTATCTGCCTATATATTCTACCAGAGATTTCAGAACAGGACATGGCTTCATTTAATTTGCATAGCATATTAAATATATGTGTCTGCTGATGAGTTTATGTCAGGACGTAACATAACAGCTTTTCTGACACTCAGTTGTTGCATGCTTGTTCAGGTGGTATGGTAAAGTACTTAAAGTGGAGGGCCGCCCTAAAAAAAAAAAAAATTAATATTCTTAAAAAATGTTTTAAAAAACATTTGAAAAAAAAATATTTTTTACCTTGCCAGAAATCCCTGTTGCTAGGCAGTCTTCCTAATCTGCCTTCTTCCTGCTCCTCTGTGATCTTCGGTCTTCTCCCCTCCTCCGCGCTGTGTTCTGGGAACTGTGTGTTCCCTAACACAGCGCGTCCCATTCACAAAGTGCAGCGCGACTCGCGCATGCGCAGTAGGAAATGGGCAGTGAAGCCGCAAGGCTCCACTGCCTGTTTCCCTTAGTGAGGATGGCAGCGCTGGGACCCGAGAGCCGAGGGACATGTCATTGACATCGTGGGCGCCCTGGAAAGGTAAGTCTCCTTATTAAAAGTCAGCATCTACTTTTGTTTCAGCTGCTGACTTTAAAAAAAATGTTTTACGGCTGAAACACCGCTTTAACCACTTTCAGACCGGACCAATTTGCTGGTCAAAGACCAGACCACTTTTTGCGATTCGGCACTGCGTCGCTTTAACTGACAATTGCGCGGTCGTGCGACGTGGCTCCCAAACAAAATTGACGTCCTTTTTTTCCCACAAATAGAGCTTTCTTTTGGTGGTATTTGATCACCCCTGCGGTTTTTATTTTTTGCGCTATAAACAAAAATAGAGCGACAATTTTGAAAAAAACGCATTATTTTTTACTTTTTGTTATAATAAATATCCTCCAAAAATATATAAAAAAACTTTTTTTTCCCTCAGTTTAGGCCGATACGTATTCTTCTACATATTTTTGGTAAAAAAAATTGCAATAAGCGATTATTGATTGGTTTGCGCAAAAGTTATAGCGTTTACAAAATAGGGATAGTTTTATAGCATTTTTATTAATAATTTTTTATTATTTTTTTTTTTTAACTAGTAATGGCGGCGATCAGCGATTTTTATTGTGACTGCGACATTGTGGGGGACCCATCGGACATTTTTGACACATTTTTGGGACCATTGTCATTTATACAGTAATCACTGCGGTATAAATGCAGTGATTCCTGTGTAAATGACACTGGCATTGAAAGGGTTAACCAGTGGGTGGCAGTGTAGGGGTTAAGTGTTCCTAGGGGTGTGTTACTAACTGTGGGGGGGTTGGGCTTTCATTTAGTGAACACTGATCTCTGCTCCAATGGAGCAGAGATCAGCATCACTAGTTGCTAGGCAGAATGGAGAAATGTTGTTTACACAGCATTTCCTCCATTCGGCCGCTCCGTGAGACGATCGCGGGGATGCCCGCGGCGATCGAGTCCGCGGGTCCCGCGACCTGACTCACGGGGGTCCCGACCAGCGCGGCAAATTTAAAGGGACGTACATGTACGCCCATTTGCCTGCCCGTGCCATTCTGTCGACGTACATCGTCGTGCGCTGGTCGGCAAGTGGTTAAAGTATAACTAAAGCCAAAACTTTTTTTTTTTAGTTTTGCATAGGGTGGAGAGGGATTAGAACTCTTTTCAGTCCTCATTAGAGTGATTCATCCTCTCTATTTGTCTTCTTTACTATTATCATTGAAAGTAAAAAGAAAATCCCAAATTTTGAGTTGTCCCCAGAAAAGTAATATAGGGGACATCTTCCAATGGGGATACTAGTTCTGGTGACCTGGGGGTCCCCAAGAAATTTGCATGGATTCCCCCTCACTTCATGTTTGGCTATAGGGCAGGAAGTGAGGGGGAATCTCCTCAAAGGGACACAGAGTAAAATCCAATTCAATATGGCTACCTAGAGGTGTTCTGTACACAGCTGGTGTACAGAACTCTCCTCAGAAATGTAATTTTCTGCTTGTGTGATTGGCTTACTGATTTTCCCAGAAGTCTGCACTAAGGTACATGTCAAATTTTAGGAGGGAAAGCAGGAAGCACCACTTGAGTGTAGTATTCTAAAATACAGTTTAATCGCAAAGATAAAAAACACTCACAGGATTAAGTTGCAATGTGATAATCTGGTTGTGAGAGAGCCGCTCTGATCCATTCTGCAGACACTGCATTGCACCCAATTTCTCCTGGGGTTGTAGAGATGTTGTGGAGCAACCTGTGGCCACCAGGAAGTCCAGTAGAGACAGCACGGCAGAAGTGAAATCACCGGAGGCGCAGAGACAGCCAGAAGCAACAGGAATCAACAGGCTACGCTGGCCAGTAGAAGGAGCTCAAGCTGTAGTGTAGCCTGTTGATTCCTGTTGTTCCCGGCCATCTCTCCGCTTCCCGTGACGTCACTTCTGATGTGTGTTCTCCTGGACTTCCTGGTGGCCACAGGATGCTCAACAACATCTCCTCTTTTTCAGGAGCTCTTGGGTGCAGAGCGGTGTCTGCAGGACAAATCAGAGTGGTTTTCTCACAACCAGGTGAGCACATTTCAACTTGTAATCCTGTGAGTGTTTTTTATCTTTGCAATTAAACTGTATTTTATACTACTACACTCAGGTGGTGCTTCCTGCTTTCCCGTTCAAAATCTGACAGACTTCTGGGAAAATCGGTAAGCCAATCACACAAGCAGGAAATTACATTTCTGAGGAGCGTTCTGCGCAACATCTGTGTACAGAACGCCTCTAGGCAGTCATATTTAATAATAGTTTATAGTGTATTTATAAAAAAATATGCGTTGACTGCAAAGATTGCAGATGGCAACACTATTGTCATTAGCGGACATGTTAAAAAAAGCCCACACTGCGGAGCCATGTGCTGCCGAGCCTGGAGGGCCAGATGTGACCGTACATGGTTGATGCCTTGCTCCTGATACATTCGCATTCTGCTTTGTCCCTCCTGTGCAATCTAAGTTCTTCCTGCTTCTCCTCCCTATCTGCTGGTCCATATCTCCCTCTGAACTCCCCTCCTCTTCCTCTCTTGTGGGCACCCACGTGGCATCAGTAGACCCGTCATCATCGATGTCACCTTCCCCACCGCTATAATTAGAGATCTCGGAGTAGGCAGCAACAGCGGGGACCAACCTCCTCCTTGGGATGATCTGGGTACTGTCGTCAGACTGCTGTGTGGCGGTTGTTGCTACCTCCTCTTCTGATCCAATGCCAAGAGTGGCTGCGCATCGGAAATGTCTTGATATTGATCAGAAAATAATTCCTGTGACTCAAGAGGAAGGTATATGGTGGTGGTGGTGTTGGTGGTAGTGTCTTTGGGGATGCACATAGCAGAGAGTGAAGAAGAGGGTGCAGATCGAGAGGATGAGGAGGGTGCAGAAGAGTAAGGCTGAGTGAGCCACTCAACCAAGTCTGGTGCGTCCTTTGACGTAATCGCACGCACCTCCTGCAATTTGCCACTTTGGCTCAAGTCTGTTGCTCCTGCCCTACCCCTACCACCCCTGCGGAAGGGCCTGCCTCTTCCTCTGCCTGCAATTTTTTAAATGACCCTGTGACAAAAGTCTCTAGAGAAGTGCAGTATGTATGTGGAAGAAGGTATATAACACCCCGCTTCAGTCTGTTGTTTTTGGAGGCCACTGGTCTATCACACCAGTTATAATACCTTTTTTTATTTAGTTTGTCACTCTCTGTAGTATTGCTGCAGAACCGCTCAGCAGTCACAATGCTGCACAGTGGAAACGCACTATACTATTCTTTCTATATGTGCAAGTATTTTATACATGTATTACACACCTATATACTGCACACCAAATAGTACACCTATACCAGTCCTTACAAGGACCTTTGTGGACCAAGTAGCTAGTGATTTGCAGACTGTACCTCAGTCCCTACACTGATAAAGGACTGCTGCAGAATAGGGCAGCAATCTGCAGCATTGCACCACAACCCTATATCTTGTACTCCTATACCAGTCCTTACAAGGACCTTTGTGGACCAAGTAGCTAATGATTTGCAGACTGTCCCTCAGTCCCTACACTGATAAAGGACTGCTGCAGAATAGGGCAGCAATCTGCAGCATTGCACCACAACCCTATATATTGTACACCTATACCAGTCCTTACAAAGACCTTTGTGGACCAAGTAGCTAGTGATTTGCAGACTGTACCTCAGTCCCTACACTGATAAAGGACTGCTGCAGAATAGGGCAGCAGTCAAGTATAATATTCTTTCTATATTTGGAAGAAAGTATATTATACGTGTACAACCCTATATACTGTACACCTATACCAGTCCTTAAAAGGACCTTTGTGGACCTAATAGTAATAGCTAGCTAGTGATTAATCTGACTGTCCCTGCTGCACACAGTGTCCTGTCCCTCCCTGCACTGACAAAAGTCAGGCTGCTGCAATCACCAACACAGCAGTGCACTGAACCCTATATATTGTACACCTATACCAGTCCTTAAAAGAACCTTTGTGGACCTAATAGTAATAGCTAGTGATTAAACTGACTGTCCCTGCTGCACACAGCGTCCTGTCCCTCCCTACACTGACAAATGACAGGCTGCTTCAATCACCAGTAGGGATGAGCCGAACACTCCCCGGTTCGGTTCGCACCAGAACTTTCGTACGGACCCCGCGTTCGTTACGAACGTTAGAACCCCCATTGAAGTCTATGGGACTCGAACGTTCGAAATGGAAAGTGCTAATTTTAACGGCTAATATGCAAGATATTGTCCTAAAAAGGGTTTGGGGACCTGACTCCTGCCTCAGGGGACATGGGTCAATGCAAAATAAAGTTTTAAAAACGGCCGTTTTGGCGGGAGCACTGATTTTAATGACGATTAAAGTGAAAAAAAAAGTGAAATATTCCTTTAAATATGGTGCCTGGGGGGTGTCTGTAGTATGCCTGTGAAGTGCCACGTGTTTCCCGTGTTTAGAACAGTCCCTGCACAAAATGACATTAAACGGAAATAACACCATTTAAAACTGCTTGCGGTTTTAATGTTATATCTGGTTCCTGCAATATGGTTGAAAATCATTCAGAAAAATGGCATGGGTAGCCCTCCCTGCCCATTACCAGCCTATTTGGGTCTTGTACGCATATTAAGGGGAACCCTGTACCCATATTAAAAAAAGGAAATGCGTGTGGCCACCAGGCCCTATATACTCAGAACAGCAGTATACAGGCGGTGCAAACAAGACAGGGACTGTGGAGGTTTGTTGTGTTAAGTTGAATCTGTTTGTAATTTTCAACTGGTACATTTTTAAAGTGTAGCTCCAGTCAAAAAAACTATTTTTAAGCTTTTTGGAAAACATAGGGAAGGGTTATCACCCCTGTATAATTTGTTTTGTCGTCCATCTTTTTTCATCTCACTTTCTGCTGTCTCCTTGCGTTTGCAAGTAGGAGATGTTTGTAAGTTGGATGTTTGAAAGTAGGGGCTATATGCTCTGCAGAAATGGCGGAACAAGGTGTTGGTTTTGCCACAACATTGTAAGCCCTCAAAGTGACTCTTGGTGGGCGCTGGAGCGCCCTGCTGTGAACGATTATATCAAGAATTGTAATTACATGCCATTGTTGAACAGTGGTAGAAAAATTGACCTTTGGTGGTTGTGGTGCTGGTGCCACAACACTATAAGTCCTCACCGTTACTCTGGGTGGGCACAGGAAGGGGCCCTCCTGTGAAATATTATATCAAGAATTGTAATTACATGTCCCTGTTAAACAGGGGCAGAAAAATTGGGCCTTAGGCACTGGTGCCATCACACTGCAACCTCTGCCATATACTCTAGTTTTATTGCAGGAATTAGCCCTGCTGCAAAGCATTGCATCAAAAATTGTACTTAAACACCCCTGTTAAACAGGGGCAGAAAAATTGGGCCTTAGGCACTGGTGCCATGACACTGCAACCTCTGCCATATACTCTAGTTTTATTGCAGGAATTAGCCCTGCTGCAAAGCATTGCATCAAAAATTGTACTTAAACGCCCCTGTTAAACAGGGGCAGAAAAATTGGGCCTTAGGCACTGGTGCTGGTGCCATCACACTGCAACCTCTGCCATATACTCTAGTTTTATTGCAGGAATTAGCCCTGCTGCAAAGCATTGCATCAAAAATTGTACTTAAACGCCCCTGTTAAACAGGGGCAGAAAAATTGGGCCTTAGGCACTGGTGCTGGTGCCATCACACTGCAACCTCTGCCATATACTCTAGTTTTATTGCAGGAATCAGCCCTGCTGCAAAGCATTGCATCAAAAATTGTACTTAAACGCCCCTGTTAAACAGGGGCAGAAAAATTGGGCCTTAGGCACTGGTGCTGGTGCCATCACACTGCAACCTCTGCCATATACTCTAGTTTTATTGCAGGAATTAGCCCTGCTGCAAAGCATTGCATCAAAAATTGTACTTAAACGCCCCTGTTAAACAGGGGCAGAGAAATTGGGCTGCTGGCATCACCCAGAACCAAAAATGTTCTTCCAACATATCAGCGGAGGAGGAAGAGGATAGACAATCAACATAACAGGACAGTCACTTAGCATCAGCATAGGCAGTCTTGAAGGGATGTGATATTTCAAAAAAAATTATTCGGTTACATCAGCTTCAGGTGCTTGGTAGCTGTGGGTGATCCAAGACTGATTCATCTTGATGAAGGTCAGTCGATCAACTGATTCGGTGGACAGGCGCACCCTGTGATCGGTAACAAAGCCACCAGCAGCACTGAAGGTGCGTTCCGAAAGAACGCTGGATGCAGGACAGGCCAGTAGCTCAATTGCATACTGTGCAAGCTCTGGCCAGTGATCCATCCTCAAGACCCAGTAAGCCAGAGGATTTTCGGTGGGAAAGGTGTCCAAGTCTGACCTTGCCCCTAGGTATTCCTGCACCATGTAAATTAGACGCTGGCGATGGGTGCTGGAACCAATCATACCTTGGGGCTGCGGACTAAAAAATTGTCTGAAAGCATCAGTCAGACGGCCACCTTCGCCACCGCTCCTTCTGACTGATGCCTCAGCAACACGTTGTCCAGGACCAGGAGTTTGTGACCTCCCAGTCTCTGGGAACGCGTTGCACAGAGCTTTCTGCAAGGCCTCCCGGAGATGTCTCATCCTCTGCTCCCTCTGCGATGGCAAGATAAGGTCGGCAACCTTACCCTTGTACCGTGGATCAAGGAGAGTGGCCAGCCAGTAATGGTCCCTCTCCTTGATCCGAAGAATACGAGGATCCTTCCGCAGGCTTTGCAGGATCAGGGAGGCCATGCAGCGTAGGTTAGCTGAGGCATTCGGTCCGGAGTCCTCTGGGTCACTAAGGACAACATGATCCGCAGCTACCTCCTCCCAGCCACGTACAAGTCCACGTGTTTCTTGGGACTGTAAATCATCCCTATAAGACTGCTGCTGCTGATGCTGAGTGCCAGCCTCCACCTCCATGCTGACACAATCATTCTCCTCCTCCTCTTCCTCCTCCTCACCCTCTTCCTGTGTGATGGGTGGCACAGCAGGAACACTGTCTGGATAAAGGGGGCCTTGAGAGGCAAGGAAGTCCTCCTCTTCCTGCCTCTGTTCTGCCTCAAGTGCCCTGTCCATTATTCCACGCAGCGTATGCTCCAAGAGGTGGACAAGAGGTACAGTGTCACTGATGCACGCACTGTCACTGCTCACCATCCTTGTGGCCTCCTCAAACGGTGACAGGACAGTGCATGCATCCCTGATCATGCCCCACTGGCGTGGTGAGAAAAAACCAAGCTTCCCTGACCCTGTCCTGGTGCCGTAGTCGCACAGGTACTCATTGATGGCCCTCTGCTGCGTGTGCAGCCGCTGCAGCATGGCCAATGTTGAGTTCCATCTGGTGGGCATGTCACATATAAGGCGGTTCTTGGGCAGGTTCAACTCCTTTTGGAGCTCAGCCAGCCGAGCACAGGCATTAAATGATCGGCGGAAATGCACACAGACTTTCCTGGCCTGCTTCAGGACATCATGTAAGCCGGGGTACCTGCCCAAGAACCGCTGCACCACCAGGTTAAGGACGTGAGCTACACAGGGCACATGGGTCAGTTGTCCCTGTCGGAGGGCGGAGAGGAGGTTGGTGCCATTGTCGCAAACCACCATTCCTGGCTTAAGCTGGCGTGGCGTCAACCACCTCTCGGCCTGCCCCTGCAGAGCTGACAAAACATCCGCCCCAGTGTGGCTCCTGTCCCCCAAACAAACCAGCGCAAGCACGGCATGGCATCGTTTTGCCTGCGTACTTGCGTAGCCCCTGCAACGCCTACGGAGCACCGCTGGTTCTGAGGACAGAGCACTGGAAGAGGCCATGGAGGAAGAAGAAGAGGAGGGGGTGGAGGAGAGAGGTGTGTCACAACCAATAGTAGCATTTTGGAGGCGTGGTGGCGGAACAACCTCCAACACTACTGCACCTTGTCCTGCATCCTTCCCAGCAGCCAGAAGAGTGACCCAATGGGCCGTGAAAGACAGGTAACGTCCCTGTCCATGCCTGCTGGACCATGAGTCAGCGGTAATATGCACCTTACCGCTGACTGCCCTGTCCAGCGAGGCAAGGACATTGCCTTCCACATGCCGGTAGAGAGCCGGAATCGCCTTCCATGAGAAAAAGTGGCGTTTGGGGACCTGCCACTGAGGAACCGCACATTGTACAAACTCACGGAAGGGGGCCAAGTCTACCAACTGAAAAGGCAGCAGTTGAAGTGCTAGCAATTTAGCCAAGCTAGCATTCAACCGCTGGGCATGTGGATGGCTGGGAGTAAACTTCTTCCGCCGGTCCAGCAGCTGGGGCAGGGACATTTGCCTGCTATAATCGGATGTGGATGTACCACTAGCAGAGTTCCTGGAAGCACTTGGCTGTGACACACCTAATTCTACACCTTCATTCCTCTCAGAGCAGGTTTCAGAGAGGACTGAAGGTCTAGTGGGGTTGGAGATGCCAGCTGATGAGGGGCAAGGAGAGGTCCGCTTTGTTCTTTGGTGTGGGTCTTTGAGGTACGCTTGCCAACGAGCTGCATGGCAGGTCAACATATGTCTGGTCAAGCATGTGGTGCCCAAGCGGCTGATGTTTTGGCCACGTGAGATACGCTTGAGACATATGTTGCAAATAGCAGCGGTGCGATCTGATGCACTCGTCTCAAAAAAGGCCCACACCAAAGAACTTTTAGAATAACGCGCAGAGGAAGCGCTCTGCGCAGGCGGAGCTCTGCGGTGTGATTCAGTCGGTGTGCTGCCCCTAAGCTGGCCCCCGGAGGGCATTCTGCCTCGTTGGACATGTGCCTCCTCCTCCTCCTCCTCCTCCTCCTCCTCCTCCTCCCTCCTTCCAGGCACCCACGTGGAGTCAGTGCCCTCATCATCCCCTCCCTCTTCATCGCTGTAGCAAACCTGGCAGTATGCTGCAGCTTGTGGAACATGACTGCCAGATTGCTGTCCTTCTTGAGCATCCCCTCTCTCTGCGCTCACGCTACTGCCTTCCTCTAGCTGAGTGTCATCATCAGAGCCCACCAAACACTGGGCATCCTCCTGGAGCATGTACCCAACACTGTGCTCAAAGAGTTCAGGAGACTCCTCAGGAGGACGTGGTGGGTCTAGGCAAGGAGTCACTGATGATGACATTGAGAGGAGGGAAGACGATGTGTTGGCAGCTGCTTTGCTACTACCCTGAGACTGGGTGAGAGAGGATGAGGAGGATGAAGAGGGCTTGGTCATCCACTCTACCAAGTCGTTGGCATGTTGCGGTTCAACATGTCCAGCTGCAGAAAAGAAGGACAAGCATGTCCCATGGCCACGTGCTGATGACAATGCACCACGTCCACGACCAGCACTGTTGTCTCTAGACACAGAGCCTGCTTGCCCTCTTTTATCGGCTCGCGCCTGTCTGCCTCTCCTTGCTGGCCTTCCAGACATGGTAATGGCCTGAAGGGAGTTGGGTAAAACAGTAGTTGGGTAGTTTATATTGTGCTGGAGGCACACAACACCCACTAACTCCTGCAGATGCCTTTTTTATAGAACAGCAGAGTTAAAGGGGTATATACAGATGTATACTGTGCTGTGCTGGAAGCACACACAACTTCCAATAACTCCTGCAGATGGCAATTGGGCCCAAATAGAGAACAGCTATGTAGGTGGATTATAGCGGTATGTACTGGGTACAGAGCACGCAGACAGCACGCACTATCTCCTGACACTACTGACTGCAAGCTCTATTATTAAAGCTAGATCACTAGCTATATAGGTGAGGTGAATATCACGGTGTATACTGCGGTCAGGGCACGCAGACAATAACCAGAAAACAGCAGAGTTAAAGGGGTATATACAGATGTATACTGTGCTGTGCTGGAAGCACACACAACTTCCAATAACTCCTGCAGATGACAATTGGGCCCAAATAGAGAACAGCTATGTAGGTGGATTATAGCGGTATGTACTGGGTACAGAGCACGCAGATAGCACGCACTATCTCCTGACACTACTGACTGTAAGCTCTATTATTAAAGCTAGATCACTAGCTATATAGGTGAGGTGAATATCACGGTGTATACTGCGGTCAGGGCACGAAGACAATAACCAGAAAACAGCAGAGTTAAAGGGGTATATACAGATGTATACTGTGCTGTGCTGGAAGCACACACAACTTCCAATAACTCCTGCAGATGGCAATTGGGCCCAAATAGAGAACAGCTATGTAGGTGGATTATAGCGGTATGTACTGGGTACAGAGCACGCAGACAGCACGCACTATCTCCTAACACTACTGACTGCAAGCTCTATTATTAAAGCTAGATCACTAGCTATATAGGTGAGGTGAATATAGTGGTGTATACTGCGGTCAGGGCACAGACAATAACCACTACACAAGAGCAAGATAGGAAATCAGCCAAAAACGATTGGTGTGTAACTGTGTTGAAGGTACACAGAACACCCACTGCTTCAGATGCCAACACACTACACGAGGCCGCCTCAAAGGCAGCCTTATATAGTGTGGGGCGTGCACTACACAGCCTGAGCTATGATTGGCCACAGGCAGGATGCCTGTGGCCAATCATGGCTCTCCTCGCTGCTGGCGCTGCGATTGGCCAAGCATGCGGGGTCACAGTGCATGCTTGGCCAATCATGAGCCAGCAATGCACTGCGCCATCGCAGTGCATTGTGGTCCGCGCGCGCCATACGAATTTTGACGCGAACGGACCAAGAGTTCGGATTTCGCCGAACGCCCGAACAGCCAATGTTCGAGTCGAACGTACGTTCGACTCGAACACGAAGCTCATCCCTAATCACCAGCACAGCAGTGCACTCAACCCTATATACTGTACTACACCTATACCATACCAGTCCTTAAAAGGACTGTTGTGGACCTAATAGCTAGCGATTTGTGTCACTACAGTCTCTCCCTGCTCCACACAGCGTCCTGTCCCTACACTGAAATAAGACAGAATGTAAAATGGCCGCCAGATCAGGTCTATTTATAAGGTAGGGGGAATGTCCAATTGTCCATGTGCTGAAATGTCTCAATTGGCTGTCCTGTACCCCATGATGGATGTGTCATCATGGGTCAAAGTTCTTTCACACTGTAAACACATATGTCCGCCGGGCGAACAGCGGCAATAGTCTGCCGATCGCGCGAATCGTGAACGCGTAAAATTTGCAGCGAAACGACCGCCAGGCGAACAGTTTGTCCATCTCTAATCCTGAATAGGTGAGGGGTGTGAATTACTGCCCTTATATGACAATTCCTCTGACAGGTAAAACAACAAACATATTTAGATTGGAGTGTGTGCAGACTGGACTGTGTAATAATTGTAAAGACTTTATCCAGTAAAGAACAGGGATAATATAGACAGGGCCGGACTGGATAAAAACTAGCCCTGGAAAAAATGTCATACCAGCCCCAAAGCATTATTATACCAGCCCAACAGTATAATGTCATCATTTTCTTGTTCATAAAAGGGAAAACCATGCATTTTAAACACATTTGAAAAACGTTTTATATACAGAGAAGACAGATATGAAAGCACACAGGGCTAGGGATATATATATATATATATATATAACAGCAAATTCCAGTTAAAAGTGGTAAAGGTGGAGCAATCAACAAGGGGGACACCTGGGACTCTGGGAATGTGGGGGGGGACTCTGAGGACCAGAGACGACCTTCCGCAGAAAGAATACACTAAAGTAAGGGGGGGGGCTGATAAAAGGGGGAAACCTTTATATCAGTGCCCCCTTACATTATTGTATTCACTCTCCCCTTTCATCAGTGAACCCCCTCAGATTTGCCTGGTGGCTCTGTCACTGACCTCCTCTCCGGTTCACCTTGCAGGGCTCCGTCATTCGGCTCCAGCTTGGTGGCTCTGGTTTTCCTATAGTCTCCTCTCCACAGTCCACACATGTCTGACTTCTCCCATGACCCCCATTCCAGTGGTGCTCCCACTCTTGACTCCTCTCCAGACTCCCTCAGAGACTACAGACATGATATAAGACAAGAGATGGTCAGAGGTTGTGGACACGATGCAAGAGATGGCAGAGGCTGTGGGCATGGTACAGGAAATGTCAGAGGCTGTGGGCATGGTACAGACAATGTCAAGATGTTAGAGGCTGCGGATATGGTACAGGAGATATCAGAGGCTGCAGGCATGGTACAGGAGATGTCAGTGGCTGCAGGCATAGTACAGGAGATGGTTAGAGACTGACGACATGATACTAAAGATGGTAAGATATGTAGACATGATACAGGAGATGGTCAATGCAGCCTCACTGTGCCCATCAATTCAGCCTCTGTGCCAGTGCATGGAGCCTCACTGTGCCTGTCTATGCAGCCTCACTGTGCCCATCAATGCATCCTCACTGTACCCATCGATGCAGCCTCACTGCCCATCAGTGCAGCTTTACTGTGCCCATCTTGGCAGCCTCACGGTGCCTATTGCAGGAGCCTCACTGCCCATCAATGCAGCCTCACTGTGCCCATTAATGCAGCCTCACTGCGCCCATCATTGCAGCCTCACTGTGCCCATCATTGCAGCCTCACTGTGCCCATCATTGCAGCCTCGCCATGCCTATCATTGCCCTGGTGTCAGTGCTCTCTATCACGGTGCTGGTGTCAGTGAGGGAGATAGCAGCGGAGAAGCCAATCAGCAGGCAGTGCCAGCACCATGGCTGAGGATCAGCACTGGACTGGCACCTCCGGACCACCGCAGTGGAGCCCTGCATAGGTGGGGGTAAGGGCCGGGCAGAGGGAGGGGTCAGGGGTTTTAAGCACAGGTTGGCACACTGGGACACTGGCACAGGACTTAGCTGCCCTGACTGTGGCACTGATCATCTCCTGCACCCCCTTCATAGCCTGGCCTGACCTTGCCTGTCCTCCATGGCCTTCATGCTCTCCTGAATTGACAAAATGTCACAGATAAAAAAAGAATGCTTGTTGTTGTCGATCCCAGATTCACTTAATACTTCTGGTATGTCAGTGTCCATGTTGTGGGACTATGTGTGCACAGCTAGTAAGTATTTTGTGGCTGAAAATATGACCTGGAAGTTTTTAAGGTTCGCCTGCCATTAAAGTGAATGGGGTCTGCCACGAACCTTGAGGTTTGTGAACATTTGGGCACGTTCGCAGATCGTGTTCGCGAAACGTCTCATCGGAAGTTCGTCCATCACTATTCTTTTTATTATTCCGTACGTTTTTTTGGCTCTGCGTAACTTCAGCTATTAAAACCATTACATTTTTAAAATGTTCAGCTCTTTCAGATGATGACGGGACTTCAACTTTTTTTCTACTATTTATACTTAATACTTATACTAATATTAAGCTTTTTAACACTTTTTTTTAACATTGAAGTGAATGAGCGCATGGTTCAAATCCTTAAAATCTTCTTCTGCTTCCAAAAGTTTCAGCTACTTCATACTTTCACCTACAGGCGCCAAACTTTAAAATGTTCACAAACTATTCAGCTATCTGACTCTTTTCCCTGCACAGTACAAGGACTCCTTTCCCTGCAGAGCACACAGACTCCTTTCACTACACAGTACAAGGACTCCTTTCCCTGCACAGCACACAGACTCCTTTCCTTGCACAGTAAATGGACTCCTTTCCCTGTACAGCACACGGACTCCTTTCCCTGCACAGCACAAGGACTTTCATTATGAAGCCTCCTAGGACAGCGCTGCCAGCATACCTTTAGGGTTTGAGAAGGTGTTGCTGACAGCCCTTTCTCATGCGCCTCTCCTCCTGTGTCATACTCATTGTGGATGGGGGCTTCTGTGTGCCTCAATTGATGTTGCTCTCTCGTGGACTCAGTCATGTGACTCACCTCTGCTGTTTCATTGATGGTCACATGACCACTCTCCTCCTGCAATCAAAAGCTACAATCCAGGAGGAGGTGGATTGGGAGGAGAGCAGTCATGTGACCATCAATGAAACAACAGAGGAAAGTCACATAACAGGGTCAATGAGAGAGCGACATCAATTGAGGCACACAGAAGCCGCCTCCTCCAATCAAAAGCTACAATCGAGAAGGAGGCGGAGCGGGAGGAGGAGAGTGCCCAGAACGAGTGGCGAGTGGCATTGCTTGAGATATAGGCTCCTGTTTGCATTGGGGGTGACGTGGGGAGGCGGTGTGTGGGAGGGGGCTGGCAGTGTTATTTTCTTAACTTTATGAAGTATGGCAGCGCTGTCCCAGGGCCCGGAAGGGTGGGGTGGCTGGCACAACACTCACCCAATGAGGCGGGCTGCCTGATCCCCACCCCTCAAATTAGTAAAAAAAAATATCAGCATATAACATGGAAGCACGGTTTACCCTCTGTTTTCAGGGGAAAAAAGTGTGTGTTATACGCCAATAAATACGGTATATATATCATTTTATTATAGCATTGGATGACACGTATACGGAGTCTGATAGGGCTGCACACCCCGATAATAATAATTAAGGAAAAAGGAAGGAAAATTCCCCATGGTTTTTTTTTAGCAGCAAGTATGAGTCAAGCAGGTTTTTGTAAAAAATATATAATGGTTTTATTATCAAAAGACAATTGGACAATATTGGTACACATTACTTTGTCATAATCTGTTAGAATAGACCAATGTTTCTGATGTTGCGAATTTGTTTGTGTTGTCGTGAAAAACGCATAATAATGCGCTGTAACCTGGGAGACAGGTAGCAGGTACCAAGCTCCCTGGGATGAGCAGTCTTTCAGGCACAGATACCAAATCCAGTGAGGTAGTGACAAACAGTGCGGTGTTTATTGGTGTTATATACAAGTCTAAATACAGGTGCTGTACAGTGTTCCAGAAAACAAATAAGAACAACAATAGCAAAACAAAACCCTAGCCGTGTCTCGGCTCTAACCACACAATAGTTTCAGGTCCTAACTACCAGTCTGAGCAAGCCTACAGCTTGTCAGCTTCCACATAACCTCCTTAACAGCTTTTACCAACCTTTTGCTCTTCATAGACCACAGAAGGTGAGCTTAAATTAGCCTTGAGAAGAGGACCAAGACCCAAACTGGACCATGAATCAGAGATCCCTGAACGTATATGAGAGGAGCCTGGGAGATGTATAAACCCCGAAAAGGACTTTTCCTAGCTCTCTCTGGGACGCCCTGCTACAGTGCATAGGGTTAGTTTTTTTCTTACTTTTCATCTGTGGTCTAAACAGCAGGGTTTCACGAGTTTGCGCAATGGTTCCATTGTAAGCTTTACGTAAACAAAGACTGTAACCTTCCTCCAACAGTCGATTCTGAAGTTTACCAGCCTCCATTTTAAATAATATCTCATTGGAACAGTTCCTCCGCAATCAGAGGTATTGTCCATATGGGTTAGAATTCTTCAGGGGACTTGGGTGGAAACTCTCCGCATGTAATAAGTGTTACCTGCTGTACATTTTCTGTAAAGTGTGCTTGTTAAGTTTCCCTGTGTGTCACACTCTACCTTAATGTCTAAAAAGGTCACAGATCTGGCATCGTAGCTCATGGTAAATTTTAGATTAAGACTATTTATGTTTATATGATCAGAAAAAATTTAATCAAAAGTGGGAGCTGTCAAAACAAAAATAGTTGTTATTGAGGATATGGTCGAGTTCACTTAAAATAAAGTTGTTAAGAGCATTTTCATAGGGTCACCCATGTTGTAATACTGACTGTCCTTTCCCATGTGGGATTGACCAATATAGGGCTTCCACATCTATTGTAACCAAGATTGAGTTTTCAGAAAATTTGAATTAATTTATCATCTGTAAGAAGTGGATAATATTTTTGTGAAAGAAGGTAATGCTATCACAAAAGGTTGAAGATACGAGTCAATCACCCTACTCAGATTCTCCGACATCCGTCCTTTGCCCGACACTATTGGTCGCCCTGTAGGTTGAGTGTGGTTTTTGGGGGTTTTCGGGAAGCTGTAGAACGTGTGCATCTTGGGGTGTTTGGTCCTAATAAAGTCATAAAGATCTTTATTGATATTCCCGTTTCTATATGCATTGTCAATCAATTTATAGAAGGCCTGATTAGATTTTTCTAAGTGTCTGATGTGGATGGTTTTATACCATTCCCTGTTGTCAAGTATATTGCGACACATTGTTTTGTACATTGTGTTGTTCTTCAGGACAACATTACCTCCTTTATCAGATGGCTTCACTACAATTGAAACATTCATTCATGCATAGAGATTCTAATGCATAGAGATTCTAATGCATTATTTTCCTCAACTGGTTTTGTGGAGTCTTCATACCTCAGGATATTTTAGCAATATCCTTCAGTGTCTGTCGCACGATTGTAGCTACACTTGGATTCATAAAAATTGTAACAACTCCACTCAAAACTGAATAGTCAATTTTTTTTTACATATTGTGCTTTTTTATCCTTCATAAAGAAGTAAAAATTTCTTATTACTGATCAACCAGACATTAAGGCGCGGTTCCCACTTGTTGTTTTAGGATTGCAGCAAATTCACTGTGATTCTGCCCGTGATCTCAAAACGCACTACAATTGCAAAATGCAGGTTCAGGTGCCATTGAAAATGATGCAGTGCAATTTTGCCATGATTATCGCATAGCAATTGTGGCAAATCACATCATGTGACGCTTGTGGCCCAAAAAGGAGCAGGAGCTTCTTTTGGGCCACAAACATCACACAATGAGATTTTCTGCAATTGCTGTGAGATGAAGTGTGCAACAGTCGCTGCCAAAGCACACTGTGTTTTAGGTGCCATTGAAAAAAATGGCACCTGAACCTGCATTTTGCGATTGCAGTGTGTTTTGTGATCATGGGCAGAATCACAGCTATTTTGCTATTCTCCTGCGATCCCAAAACACCAAGTGTGAATGGAGCCTGATCCATGCCAGTTGTAGCATAAATTTCTTCCAAAACTTCTTCAGGTAGAGTAAAGTGTTAAATGCATTATTATTAGTTATGGGGGGGGGGGGGCATATTTATCTAGCACCTTTTTTTCTTTGTTAGTGTTACAAAGCTGAAATGAAAGACATCACATCCTCTCTTGACATGTTTTTCTTTTGAGCCTTCCTTCCTCCTCTACAACCTCCCTTGGGTCTACTGATATTCTGTTTTCCTGGTTAAACAAATTTGTGTTTTTTTTTCTTTCTTGCTGACTTAAAATATACAGAAAATGAAGGCAACTCACATACTGTATATACAGTATATGTGTAATAGGAAAATTTTCACCAGTTAGGGTCACCACTTTAATATAGACAGTGTATAAGTTGGTGGCATAGGTCATTTTGTTGCAGGCTTACACATTGTAGTATCCCTATTAGAGAGAATTGCAACCTAAATTTTAATTCCATTAAAATGTTCTAATTTTCATTACATTCAACAATTTTTTATACAAACTCCTAACGCCCTGCACACCCTGTGAGCCTGGTCAGGACACATTTGTGAAAGCTTGCTGGTTTTCAATTTCTCATCACATTGCACCATTTTACTTCAATATTGAGGTCTTGCAGTTGGGCACAGACAGGAGATATGTCAGGTTCCCCCACGTGTCAGTAGTTTGTCTTTTAAATTGATGTCTCGTCCCCTGGGTCAGTATCTTATACAGCAATATCAAAAAAGCCACAAAAATGTAACTAAAAATTACATAAATTTAATTCATTAAAATTTTTAAATGTAAAACCTTAACCCAAGAAATAGATGCCACTGTGGATGATGCCTAAACAAATATGGTGAGAGAAGCACTATGCCTCTAAGTGCAGTAAATTTGGAGACTTTATAATCATAAACAGTCAGCTACTTAAGGCATAAGACAAGGCAAACTACAACAAAAAGGCAATAAAGCAATGGGGATGGACCGTGTGTATGGGCAATGTATGCAATATATGCAGATCGTTCAGTCAATAGACAGTCTCTATATATGAGTTCAAATTGCTGCACAGAAGGCAGCCAGTGAGAAATTAGCTAAAAGAGAACTCTGCAAGCAAACATAGGGAGAGAAATAGCGCCTCTAAGTATGAAAAAAGTGGGACTACGTGTACAGTAAATGTACACTTTTTTCCGATCACTCCAGGTTGCCATCCCAGGCCAGCTTAGTTTTTCACCCACGCACCAGCAAATTGTGTCTTGGACTATCGGGAGGTTTTTGTTGTATGTGCCCTGCTGAACAGGACTTTCATTACCTCAGTTCCCGTGGAAGACTACTTTGGGTCCTTGGTTGCACAGTTGCAGTATTTCACTGTATTGTACCCCTTGTGAGTATTTAGGATGGGCTAATATGCCTTCCTATATATTATTCATTAGAACTAGACTAATTTTACCCTTTTTTTTTTTACAATCTGTAGACACATTTGAAGAGTGTCTCCCAGTGGCAGCCCGTCCATAGGGGGCGCCCGGGCGCCGCCCCCCCCCCCCCCCCTCCAGGCAGTCACAAAAAAAAAAAAATTGAAAAAGAAAAAAATATTTTTTTTTGAAATGGCCCTTTAAAAAAAAAAAATGAAAAGAAGTCCTTAAGTGCACTGTGTACGAGCGCCGGACACAGTGCAGCGCTGGACACAGTGCACTATGCGAAGCGCCACGTCAACGCAATCACAAGATTGCAGACGCGGCGCTTCATTTGCGGGGTTTTAACCCGCCTTGCGGCGCAACTAAAAATGCCGATCTGCATCCGCCCGGCGCCTGCTATGGGCTTGAGTGACAGACTAGTTAGTCACTTCCGGTCTTCGTCAGATCAGTGCGCCGAGCGGAGGAGCAGAGGAGAGAACTGCAGTGCCAGTGCAGTGAGTGCACTATGGAACAAGGTAGACCGTAGCGTAGATGCATTGCTGGAAATCCACAGGAGGGGGGCAGAGCTACAGGATGGATGGAGGGGGAGGCTTCACACGGGCTGTGTGTTTTGTCAAGTGCTGATCGTCAGTGCTTCTGTTTATCTCCACTGATGTTGCTGTGTCTCGGTTTGGCAGCCTACTGTCAGACTATGAATTGATGATTTTCCTGTGGGCATTCTAAAACTTTACCAATTACTCTCTAGTCAGGAGTGTTCAGCCAGATTTGATAACATACACAGGATCCGGTGACGTCTGGTAGTACTCCCCTTCCTGCTCTATATGCATAAGGAGGGCAGTTTTAGAAAAAATCTCATTCTAGTTATACTCTAGAAGGGTTAAATGGACATTTACTCTGCAATGGAATAACTTAACTTTTTATTTGTCATCCAAGCTAATGTTTCCTGTTTGTTCTGGAAGATACAAAGCTGCATGTAAAACTCTTATTTTAGAATCTTGTCATTTCTAATATTTACTGGCATTAGCATTGAACAATGTTCTTGTTTAAATGAGCAATGCCAAAACTCTAAATTTATATGTAAAAACGTACGTTTTAAAAAACGAATTATTTTGTCACATTTTACTTATAATTGCTTTTAGGAAACTAAAATGTGTTTTCAGCGAGTACACATTTAAAGTTATTATAAAATTTACATCAAATCAGTTGTGATGTAGCTCAGGTTTTTACTTGATCCATGGTTTCAGGCAGTGGAGGCTCTTGTGAAACACACAGCCCATATGAAGCCTCCCCCCACCCACCCATCCCTCTGTCCCTGATTCATCCCAACCACCATCTCTCTGTCCCTGATCCCTGATCCATCCCACCCACCAGCTCTCTGTCCCTGATCCATCCCACCCACCCACCATCCTTCTGTCCCTGATCCATCCCACCTACCATCTCTCTGTCCCTGGTCCATCCCACCCACCATCTCTCTGTCCCTGGTCCATCCCACCCACCATCTCTCTGTCCCTGATCCATCCCACCAACCATATCTCTGTCCCTGATCCCTCCCACCCACCATCTCTCTGTCCCTGATCCATCCCACTGTCCTTCTCTCCCTGATCCATCCCACCCACCATCTCTCTGTCCCTGATCCATCCCACCGTCCTTCTCTCCCTGATCCATCCCACCCACCATCTCTCTGTCCCTGATCCATCCCACCGTCCTTCTCTCCCTGATCTATCCCACCCACCATCTCTCTGTCCCTGGTCCATCCCACCCACCATCTCTCTGTCCCTGATCCATCCCACCGTCCTTCTGTCCCTGATCCATCCCACCTATCATCTCTCTGTCCCTGGTCCATCCCACCCACCATCTCTCTGTCCCTGATCCATCCCACCGTCCTTCTGTCCCTGATCCATCCCACCTACCATCTCTCTGTCCCTGGTCCATCCCACCCACCATCTCTCTGTCCCTGATCCATCCCACCCACCATCTCTCTGTCCCTGATCCATCCCACCATCCTTCTGTCCCTGATCCATCCCACCTATCATCTCTCTGTCCCTGGTCCATCCCACCCACCATCTCTCTGTCCCTGATCCATCCCACCGTCCTTCTGTCCCTGATCCATCCCACCTACCATCTCTCTGTCCCTGGTCCATCCCACCCACCGTCCTTCTGTCCCTGATCCATCCCACCAACCATATCTCTGTCCCTGATCTATCCCACCCACCATCTCTCTGTCCCTGATCCATCCCTCTGTCCCTGATCCCATCCCACCCACCACTGATCCAACTCCCCACCCCACCTCCATCCTTCTGTCTCTGATCATCACCATCCCTCTGATCCCACCACCAAAGGCAAACATGTAAGATATTGCATTATTGCAGTCACTAAATGTGATGACTGTATTTGTTTTATTTTATAAGGCTTTCTTGTACTTCATTGTCTGCGGTGACCTCTGCCTATTGCTGTTTCCCGAGCACCTTTTTTGTGTTTCCTGTTTTTTTTTCTCTGGTGAACGAGGAGTGTGGCTGGGCTGTCAGACATATTGATGTGTCATTAGAACCTGGTGTATAATGTAGAGCCTGGTATATGATGTACAGAGCCCTGTGTATAATGTAGAGCCTGGTATATGATGTACAGAGCCCTGTGTATAATGTAGAGCCTGGTATATGATGTACAGAGCCCTGTCTATAATGTAGAGCCTGGTATATGAAGTATAGAGCCCTGTGTATAATGTAGAGCCTTGTATATGATGTACTACAGGGGACGGAGTTGGTGGATTCTATAATGGGTGGGGCTTATGAGAAGTGGGATGGGTCAAAAGGGTGGGCGTGGTCTAGTGCCCCCCCATCTTAAAACTTCACCAGCCGCCACTGGTCTCTACACGAAATGCGTCAGTCATACATGATGCCGACCTATGTCTGTAATGAACATATTGATCCTGGTCTGCAGTAGACTATCAATTTTGAGATTCATGTTTTCAGCATTTACGATTTAATTTATATATTTATACTCTTGCTGCTAGTGCTGTTTATATGATATCTTTATATAGATGAACCTATCCAATGTAATTTAACAAGTAACTGTTTTAAAATTATTATAGCTATGTCATTTTTTTACCCATGCCACACCTGTATGTTATGTGTGGGTGGAGTTATTATGAATCAGTATACCTATTGCATATGTGGTTTCCAACATTGCCATATTTCATATAATACTCTCTACTAATAAAATTTGTAATTTTTTCAATCTGCCTCCACAAAGTCATCTATCTCATCCAAAGTCCCATTTCCTTCTCTTTTCTATATATTAGGGATGGAGGCACACCGCATATGTGCCTCACCCAAAGTCCCAAAAATTCCCCCGTTTGATATGTGTGAGATCAGCAAGCTTGCTGCTGCTTTTAAAATTGATGGGTCGCCTAATCTGATGGAACACCGGCTCAGGGGTGACGTCACTTCTGTGTACAAGGTGGAGGTGTCAGTTTTGCGTGCCTGCTCCCTTTTCAGGCCATTGGGGTAGCCATCTTAAGTGTGTTTTTTATGTGCTGGGACTCGGAAGTCCACACCCAGGCACACAATCGACGTAAGGGGGCACCCTAACCAACAGATTAAGCATACAAGGCCCGAGTACACGTTTATATTACATTGTAAAATCATACTTGATAACAGAATTGGACTAAGAGCCATCGGGTGTAAAACATCATAATGAAATAAAATAAAAATAACCTGCCATTTTAATATGGAGTAATTACTGTTTGTGCTGGCTTTCTTGTGAAATGTATGCATAATTACAAATTTTAATAAAACATAATTATGACATAAATAACATGACACATAGCATAGCATGGTGTGAATGAAAATTCTCCATGACAGAATTCCCTATAGGACTATATAACATGTAGGGTCTAAAATATATCGCATTAAAAGCATGATATACCATCTGTAGGATAAGGTGCATCTGTGTAAGTCCGACGCGTTTCGTGGAACAATGCCAACTCTTCAGGGGCTGATGCAACATCATTCTATAGAAATACAAATGTATATAAGTAGCTAATGAGTATACCAAAAGATTGGGAAAAATAGTAAGTATCAGGGACCAAGCTGACAACGCTGGAAATACTTACGTCAGCTGTGCATGGAAAGCAAAGGACAAGGACTGCATAAAAGGGTCCATCGCGGAGGCTGAGGATGGGGCACCCTTAGGCCGCGTACACACGGGCGGACTGTCTGCCCAACTTAGTCCGCTGAACAGTGTTTTAGTGGACAATCCGCTCGTGTGTGGGCTTCAGCGGACTTTTTCAGTCTGACGAACAAAGTCTTACGGAATTTCCGTAAGACAGTCCGTTCAAACTTGGTTTCAGCGGACAGTCCGCTCATGTGTAGGCAAGTTCGACGTACTAAGTTGGGCGCATGCTCAGAAAGGATTTACACGGCGAAGGTTGCATTGCAGTGTATTGGATGTCGAATTTCTCGTCCCGTCGTACGTGCTGTATACGTCATTGCGCAAGTTTTCAGCGGACTGTTCGTTCGTCGTGTGTGGTCAAGTCCATTCATGCAAATTTTGAACGGACTGTCTGTCAGACTGTATGACGAACTTAGTTGGGCGGACAATCCGCCCGTGTGTACGCGGCCTGAGCGAGCCAAGAGCACTTGTGAATTTCTCCTATGGGGAGTGACCAGGGAGTGATAGATGGACTCGACTTCTGAAAATCTAAATGTGTGATTGAGTGAGTGAAATTAATATGATGTATGTAAGTTAATGGGAAAACCCATAATCAGGTGTGACGAGATTGAATGTTGTGATAGTGAGGGATTCAACTTGGACAAGGAAAAAAGAAAGGAAAAGGTGATTGGCATGAAAAATAGTGGAAAAATTACATGAAAGACATGCAAAACCCAGAGGGGAAAAGAGTGAAGGGAACAAAAGGATGTACAGTCAGTGTGATGGAGAGGAAGTCAGAAATAGTTACCTGGTGACATGGTGCAGAGATACACTCTATAACCTGAAGTGCACTTGTGAAAGAAAAAATGAAATGTGAGCAAGACTCTCTGTGGGGGTATAAGTAGCATCCAACACACCCAGGGCCCATCCCACATGTAATCATGGAAAGGAAGCAGCTCTGAGGAAAAAAGCTCTGTCTTCTAGGATGGCTGCCCACTGAATGCCTCATCCACTCTTTGACATTTCTTATATAGGTAAGGGCGGGGCCACCTTGCAACATCACCTGGCGGCCCCCATCCTCTAACGTCATGACTGGTGCATGCTGAGCCTGTCCCACATAGCAGAGGGATTAGCTTCCAAGATCCAAACAAATAGACCCTCAGAGGATTGGTTGTAAAATTTGGTTTCTTCCACAAACCCAAACCAGTAATCCACATGGACATGAAAGGCAGTACAACACAAACTCTGTGGAGCAGTTAAAGAAGTCCGGGAGAGCGTAAGCATTGCCTTTGGGGGGTCCTTCTGTCCATGTTGGACATGCTTGCAGGTGAGGAACATCAGCTTGCGACACTGGTACATCCCTTTCAAAAGCAAGGAAAGTCAAAGATTTATTGGGATGGGGAATTTTGCTTTTGAGTTTACTGGGGCCGATTTTACTTTTGATGTTTCTAGCTCGCATATAGGAAACTTTTGGTCTATTGATCAGGGAGGTCTTGAGGTGTGGATCCTCTAGTAAGATGGGCCCATGCCTTTGCAACATATGCTTCATCTGTCTGAAATAGTTGTGGAACATGGTGGTGAATCTAATGGTTTGTTGATATGGAAGGTATGGGTGTATTCGGGTGGATCCAGGTAGTGTAGATAGGCATCTTCAATCAGTGTATCAGGATACCCCTTATCCAAGAACTTCCATCCTAAGATGTCACTGTTGGAAATGTAGTCTTCTTTCTGGGTGAAGTTGTGCTGCAAGCGTCAGAATTGTCATTTGGGTATATTTTGTACCCAATGGGATAATGGCAGCTATGGTAGTGGAGGTAGGAGTTGCCTGCTGTAGCCTTGTTGTAATTGCAGGCAAGTCCAAGAACTCCAACTTGTCTGGATAACACACAAAGGTGAAAGAAAGCCAAGTGGGATTGGTATTGCAATGTTCCACGAAGTTGTTAAACTGAGTGGTGGGTCCTTCCCATATGATGACTATGTCATTAATATATCTACTGTAGCAGATGGTATGTTCTGTAAAGGGTTTATTGTGTCAGATTAAAGAGGAGGTCCGTTTTGAAAAAAAAAAAAAAAAAAAAGTCAGCAGCTGCAAACACTGCAGCTGCTGACTTAATAAACACACTCACCTGTCCAGGGCGCCCGCGATGTCGGCCGCCCGAGGCCGACCCGTCCCTCGGCTCTCGGGTCCCGGAGCCGCCATTCCTTGTAAGGGAAACAGGCAGTGGAGTCTTACGGCTTCACTGCCCATTTCCTACTGCGCATGCGCGAGTCCCGCAGCTACTGCGCATGCGCGAGTCCCGCAGCGCTTTCTGAATGGGACGCGCTGTGTTCTGGAACACACAGTTCCCAGAACACAGCGCAACCCATTACCCAGAAGACGCCGCGACGAAGAGAGAAGACAGAAGATCTCCGCGGAGGAGGAAGAGGAAGATTAGGAGAAAGTGCCTAGCAACAGGCATTTCTGGTAAGTAAAAAAAAAAAAATTTCTTAATTTTTTTTTTTATATTTTTTTTTAATTTTTAAGATTTTTTTGTTTTCAGGGTGGCCCTCCACTTTAAGTTGCGTTCCCACTGACCCATGGTCAGGTTGGCAGAGGTAGACGCAAAGTTGGCTCCCATTGTGGTTTCAGGGGTCTGCAAGTGATAGTCCCCATCAAACTAAAAGTAATTATGGATTAAAGAGGAGGGCCGTTTAAAAAATAAAAATAAATTAAAAGTCAGCAGCTGCAAACACTGCAGCTGCTGACTTAATAAGCACACTTACCTGTCCAGGGCGCCCGCGATGTCGGCCGCCCGAGGCCGACCCATCCCTTGGCTCTCGGTTCCCGGCGCCGCCATTCTTTCTAAGGGAAACAATGCGCGAGTCGCGCAGCGCTTTGTGAATGGGACGCGCTGTGTTCTGGGACACACAGTTCCCAGAACACAGCTTGACCCATTACCCAGAAGACAACGCGACAAGGAGAGAAGATCTCCGCGGAGGAGGAAGAGGCAGATTTGTATTATGTGCCTAGCAACAGGCATTTCTGGTAAGTAAAAAAATAAATAAAAAATTTTCATTTTTTTTTTTAGATTTTTTTCAAATTTTTAATGTATTTTTTTTTTCAGGGTAGCCCTCCACTTTAAGCAGAACTCTGTTGCCTGAGGGGTCTTCTGCTAGAAAATGTTCAACAGCTGTCAGCCCAATCTCATGTGGTATTGCGGTGTACAGTAAGCTAACCTCTAGTGAGAGCCAGACATAGGTGGCTAGGAGCAGATAACAGGTAACAGTTCAGGTGTGCTGACTATGCAAAAAGTTCAAAGAACAAGAGCACATACCATGAGCAGGTCTAAGCAGAGCAGGTCAGCTGGGACTTGTAGTTCACCGTTGCAGATGAGGGTAGATGTTTGCTGAACCTTGTAGTTCACCACTGCAGATGAGGATAGATGTTAGCTGGTGCTTGTAGTTCACCGCTGCAGATGAAGGTGGATGTTAGCTGGTGCTTGTAGTTCACCGCTGCAGATGAAGATACTACAGTAGAATCAGGCAAAGCGTAGTCTAGGAAAGCTGGGCCATACACAGGTAGATTAGAGTCCAAACGGAACCGAATCAGAAGCAAGCAGGCAGGGTCAAATGAGCCGGGTCATACACGAAATACACAGAGCAGATATCAGCTGGATCAAACAGTGGCACACAAAGGTAGATTCTATCACGAGCACTGATTGAATGCTGATACAGGTGATTTAAAGGTGAGCTGGCCAATCACTGTTGTTTCCCAGGCAAAGGCTGTGTCAGGTGAGTTGTGCTGGGTCCTAAAGGGATCCTAGTACTGACAAATGGGATCCCAGATGTAGTTTTTGGGCATATCTAAAAGATGAATGCTATCACGGACATAGGATGGAAGATGTTGTGCCAGGGGTTGCTGCTGCACAGAGTTTGTGATGTTCTGCTTTTTGTGTTCATGCAGATTACTGCATGTGGGAAGCACCATACGTACACTTAGCCCTTGTACACATGGTCGGACATTTCGACAACAAAATCCATCAGATTTTGTCCAAAACTGGTGTTGCATACACACGGTCGGACAAAGTTGTCGGAAAATCCGATCGTTCGTAACGTGATGGCGTTATTTCGACACGACGGGACTACGTTCAGACTAGTAGCCAATAGCTTTGGTCTAGGACAGTGATGGCGAACCTTGGCACTCCAGATGTTTTGGAACTACATTTCCCATGATGCTCAACTACACTGCAGAGTGCACGAGCATCATGGGAAATGTAGTTTCAAAACATCTGGGGTGCCAAGGTTCGCCATCACTGGTCTAGGAATTTGACCTGACCATGCGTGGCACTTTGTCCGATTGGAATTCTCTACAAATGATCGGACAAAGTCCGATCAGATCATGTTGTCAGAAAATTTTATAGCCCAGCTCTAAAACTTTGTCGGTCGGATATTCCGACGGAAACAGTCCGATGTAGCCCACACATGGTCGGATTATCCGACAACACGGTCCGATCTTTTTTTTTTCGTCGGAATGTCCGACCGTGTGTACAAGGGCTACATAGGTTTGTGGAAGAAGGGTCTGAAAAGCATAGTGTCCCGTGACATTTGACCCAATTTCACAACCAGTCTTCTGAGGGCCTATTTGTTTGGACCTTGGAAGCTATGCCCCATGCTTTCCCCGCAGCTGAGCGTTTTAAGCGTCTCTGTGAGATTGAGACATGCTGGATCTATTCCTTAGGCACCTTAGCTCCAGGAGGTTTAAACGAAGAAAAAGAGGTACAAACAGTCCTATAACTTATATACTTTCTGATCCCCTCACAAGGAGATAAATGACAATGCTGTCAATTCATAATATCATTTACCAAACGATATCATAACATCCAAATACTCTTGACTATATCATCCATTTGTTCAGTAATTCTAAACTAGTAGAAGTTCTTTATACCATACTCTTTAGGTGTTCCTCCAATGTACTGTATATCTAACACTAATATGTTATGCATTTATTTGATTCAGGACCCTTAAGGTCTGTTTTATAACATATAAGCAATAGGAATGAGCCGAACACCCTCCTGTTCGGTTCGCAGCAGAACATGAACAAAACATGAACAGTCAAAATATTCGGCAGAACACATGAACATCGTTAAATTCTATGGGACACGAACATGAATAATCGAAATTGCTAATTTTAAAGGCTTCTATGTTGTTTTCATAAAAAGTGTTTGGGGGCCTGGGTCCTGCCCCAGGGGACATGTATCAATGCAAAACATTTTTTTTTTAAATTGCCTTTTTTCCGGGTGCAGTGATTTTTTTAATGCTTAAAGTGAAACAATAAAAATGAAATATTCCTTTAAATATCGTGCCTGGGGGTGTCTATAGTATGCCTGTGAAATGGCGCATTTTCCCTTTGTTTAGAACAGTACCACAGCAAAATGACATTTCTGAAAGAAAAAATTGTAATTTAAAACTGATTGCGGCTGTATTGAATTGTCGGGTTTCGACAATATAGATAAAACTCATTGAAAAAAAGAGCATATGATCCCCTCCCCAGTCCATTACCAGGCACTTTGGGTCTGGTATGAATATTAAGGGGAACCCCGAACCAAAATGTAAAAAAAATTGCGTGGGGGGTCCCCCTAAAATTAAGGGGAACCCTGTGCCAAAGAAAAAAAATTGCATGGGGGTCCCCCTAAAATTAAGGGGAACCCTGTGCCAAATAAAAAAAATGGCTTAGGGGTACCCCCAAAATCCATACCAGACCCTTTGCCGAGCACACAACCTGGCAGGCCACAGGAAAAGAGGGGGAACGAGAGAGCGCCCCCCCTCCTGAACCATACCAGGACACATGTCCTCAACATGGGGAGGGTGCTTTGGGGTAGCCCCCCAAAGCACCTTGTCCCCATGTTGATGGAAGTACCTTGTCCCCATGTTGATGGGGACAAGGGCCTCATCCCCACAGCCCTTGCCTGGTGGTTGTGGGGGTCTGCGGGTGGGGGGCTTATCAGAATTTGAATCTAACAAGGGGACCCCCAGATCCCACCCCAGTGTGAATTGATAACGGGGTACAAGTACCCCTACTATTTCACAAAAAAGTGTCACAATGGTAAAAAAGAGACAGCTTGGGACAAGTCCTTTATTAAAAAATATAAAAAAATATCTCATGATGTAAATTCGTGCCACCCGACAGACCAAAAAGGAAAAAAGCCGCAACCGATCCACTGTCTCTTGTCTTTTTTACCATTTTGACACATTTTTTTGTGAAATGGTAGGGGTACTTGTACCCCGTTACGAATTCACAAAGGAGGGGCAGGATCTGGAGGTCCCCTTGTTAAAGGGGCTTCCAGATTCCAATAAGCCCCCCGCCCGTATACCCCCACAACCACTGGGCAAGGGTTGTGGGGATGAGGTCCTTGCACCCTCAAAGCACCCTCCCCATGTTGAGGGCATGTGGCCTGGTACAATTCAGGAGGGGGGGCGCTCTCTCATCCCCCCACTTTTCCTGCGATCTGCCAGGTTGCATGCTCAGATAAGGGTCTGGTATGGATTTTGGGAGACCCCTACGCCATTTTTTTTTATTTTGGCGCAGGGTTCCCCTTAAAATCCATACCAGACCTGAAGTGTCTGGTATGGATTTTGGGGGGGGACCTCTACGCCATTTTAAAATTTGGAGCAAGGTTCCCCTTAATTTCCTTATCAGACCCGAAGGGCCTGGCACGGATTTTAGGGGGACCCCCACACAAGCCTTTTCAATTAGCCCTTTTTATTTTTCATGTGAGTGTCCCAAAGACTTTAACGGTGTTCTGCCAGCTTTCGAATTTGCTGGGAACACCGCATATTGTTCGGTGAACAGGCGAACACCCGATGTTTGAGTTGAACTTAAATTTGACTCGAACTTCAGGCTCATCCCTAATAATCAATAGGAAACCCACCACAAATCTTAAGTGCTCCATATTAAAATGCTGTGTTATTTTTGTTCTATTATTAGTGATGTTTTAATATTATTATTGATGTTTTATTATTGATTGCTCTTAATCCATTTTTTTTTCATTTTTAGTACTTTACAGTCATTCTATTATTATCCAGTTTGATTTTACAAAATATGATTTTTCAGTTTGATTTTACAATGTATTAATGCTTAAAGCAAAATTCCACCCTGAAGTGGAACCTCCGCTGATCGGATCCCTCCCCCCCTCCGGTGTCACAATTGACACCTTTCAGGGGGGAGGGGGGTGGAGATACCTGTCAAAGACAGGTATTTTCACCCACTTTCGGGCATAGACTCCCGTGGGAGTCTACGCCATTTCCTGCCCTGCCGCGCTGTCTGCTGGGACACACATGGGTCTCAGTGACAGCGCGGAGATTTCCTATTGCGTGGCGCGGCTTGCGCATGCGTAGTAGGGAACCGGGAAGTGAAGCCGATTCGCTTCACTTCCTGATTCCCTCACCTAGAATGGTGACTGCAGCAGCCGAGAGCCGAGCGATCGATCGGCCTCGGCTGCCGGCATCGCTGGAACCCGGGACAGGTGAGTGTCCATTTATTAAAAGTCAGCAGCTGTAGTATTTATAGCTGCTGGCTTTTAATATTTTTTTTTTGGTGGAATCCCTTTTTAATATGTTGATTAGGGTGCCCCCTTGAGTAGATTGTTTGCCTGGGTGTGAACTTTCGAGTCCCAGCACATAAAAAACACTTGATGGCTTTCCAAATGGCCTGAAGAAGGAGCATGCATGCTCCGAATGCAAAGCCACCTCCTGCGCATGAAAGTGACATCACCCCTGAGACGACAGCGTTCTCCACTGCCCGGACCAAACTGTCAGTGCTGGAATCCACCAACGCAAGCCGCTGGCAGGACACAAAGAGACGCAGACACATGAGGACTGTCCTCTGGTTAAACAGAACAGGACCATCATGCTGTACAAATCGTTTATCTTAAGCCTTCCTGTGAATAGCTGACTGTTTATGATTAATTGTCTCCAAACGCGCTGTGTTTCTCTCACAATTTTTGCTTGCAAAGTTCCCGTCTAGCTTATCTCTCGCTGGCTGCCTCCTGTGCAGTGATATAGGCTCATATATACAGACAGCCTATTGACTGCACAATCTGCATATATTGCCCATACACATGGACCATCCCCTTTGCTTTATTGCCTTGTTGTAGTTTTGTGGCTACATATTGTGGCCAGTTGCAGCCCATTGCCAGTGACTATCAGTGTTCTCCCTTTGTGCACTGAGTTCATATCCCCCGGTTTAAACAAATATAGTGCTGCCCTTCTGGATAAAATAGCAGACGAAGACATTATCAGCTGGAGTACTGTCATCTCTGGGAGAGTTAATTAATACCCGCAACTGTTAGCCTTAGGCTAGGTTCACACATGTGTAGCGGGGTCTCTTTAAGAACTATAAAACTACTATTCCCAGAACCCGGCTGGTTCCCAGGATGCTTTGAGTTATGCCCCAGAGACTTATGGGGGAGAAAATATAAGGAGGGGGAGAGGCCTAGTTCGCTCTCTTTGGACACCCCCCTCTCTCCTAGCAAGAGGAGGTCTGTGCTGAACTACTGAAGCAGTCAGAATACCTCCAGTGAGAAGTCCACCTGAATCTGTTTCCATTCTGGATACCCCGGGACCTAGCACTCGGTCTCAGACCTCCCGGGTTAGAGATGGACAAGATACCCAACGAGGTGAAGGTGGAAGAGGAGAGCTTGAGTGGCTGTGGCCTTCATCAACTCCAGGAAATTCTGCCATAGATCTCCCACCTACTGAGGATACACATGATGGGACACTGAACCCAGAAGCTACAGAGTTCATTCCATCTAGTGGTGTGCCTGAAGGCTGGGAAGATATCCCTAGCATTTACTCAGAAGAGGAAGGAACCGATGTTCCAGAACCAGTGATGCTGTCAGAATGTGTTCCTGAAGTAGAGCCTGTGGCACCAGAGCCTGAAGTCCCAAGAGAACAGAGAGCTCGCCGAGTTGTGAGACCCCCCAAGAAGCTAACCTACTCTCAAATGGGGGAGAGCTCTGAGGACTCTGTTGTGACTGCTAGAAGAAGTGCTGAACGCTCTAATCCTTCCACTGACCCTTTGGTGGAGGGCAACCCCAGCTCACTCTCTGGCACAGTTAGGCAGGCCACTCATGTCAGTGTGACCTGTGGGACAGGGAATCCCACCTCTGAGTTCTGGTGGAAATTCCCTGATCAACATCATACTCAGCACTTTCAAAATTGGTACAGGATATGTGTTAAAAGTTTATCTTTGGGGACCAAAGGGTTTAAGTGGGGGGAGTGTGTAGTGGGGTCTCTTTAAGAACTATAAAACTACTATTCCCAGAACCCGGCTGGTTCCCAGGATGCTTTGAGTTATGCCCCAGAGACTTATGGGGGAGGAAATATAAGGAGGGGGAGAGGCCTAGTTCGCTCTCTTTGGACACCCCCCTCTCTCCTAGCAAGAGGAGGTCTGTGCTGAACTGCTGAAGGCACAAGGCCTAAAGCCTGTGCCTTGTGCTCTTTTCCAAAGAGCCCTCTGCCAGCTTAGTTGCACCTGAGAGACATTTTCTCATTCCTTGCTGCAGTACACCAGAAGGATTGAAGACTCGGAGGTCAGTGGATTCCTGTTCCTAGACGAAAAGGCAGAGAAACCGGATTTGGACTTGTCCGGGTGGTGAGAGCTGTTTAAAGACAGATGCTTTAGCTTTATTATTATACGTTTGGATTACAAAGTTGTTCTTCAAGTGCACCACCGAAAGATTGCTAGCGAATATTGTTTTACTGGACTTCCATCTAGATCAGTCAGGCCTGACTGCATAGGTAGAGAGTGCTGGGTGTTAGTTTACCCATGCGGGGAAGTAGCTGAAAAAGGGCAGCACTAGAGTTGCATAGAAATACTTTATTATGCTGACTACTCTGTTTATCTTTATCACTGGTTACTGCAGGGACCTGTTTATGTGTTGCAATCCAAATGTTTGATTCATGTTATTCCTTTTATAAAAACAATAAGTAAAGTCAGTTATATACTTTCAAGGATTGTCTATGAGCTTGAGTTATCCACCCACGCACACACACATATTTAGAGTATAAGTGATTTAATGTGTATTGCTAGATACTAACTGTGCCAAAGTGGGTAGTGCAGATTGCCGGGGGGTTGGCGGAGCTGTGCTCAGGACCCAAACCAAACTTGCGGCCCTCTTAAGTGAGGGTATTGCTATACGTGGGGGCTCGTAAATTCGGGATTTCTGAGACAGCGGTAAACACTCCAGAGGTACCAGCATGGACCCACAGGGAGTCAGAGCATGGTGTGAAGCGGCTACGGCCGACCCAAATCAGTCAGTGGTCATTAGCCTCCCAGGGGAGGAGCCATCGCCAATGGGATCACCGCAGGCTGGGGCCCGTACCTCACCCGAGAGTCTCAGATCAGCACTGGCAACCCTTAGCGCAGAACTGTGTGCTGTCCTGGGGGAAATTTTAGCCCAGTGCAAGAAGGATCCCACAGATTACCCGATGTCGGGGTACAGAAAACTCTGGATGTTTTCAGGGAGGAAACCTGTACCTTCGGATAAAGAGGGATTTGAAGAGTGGTTAGCGCAACTCAGGCACTAGAGGAATGGGAAGTTCCAGAGCGCAGAAAGAAGCAGAGGATTGTGGAAAGTCTAAAGGGGCCTGCTCTAGAGGCCATACGCAACCTGAAGATGAGCAGGACAGACTGTAATGCGCAGGAGTACCTAGATGTACTACAGACTGTGTTTGATGGGACAGAGAAAATCTCTGAGCTTGCTTATCAGTTAGAGCATTGCTACCAGAAGAAAGGTGAAAAACTATCAGACTACATGGGACGTTTAGATAAAATCCTGCATAGGATGATCCTAAAGAAGGGGATCAGCCCAGGGGAAGTAGATGAAGCCCGTGCCCAACAGGTACTGAGGGGAGCTCAACCCATGGATCCTATTGCATGGACACTACGTGCCCGACAGGATGGGAAGAGTCTGGAGTACACTGACCTCATCCGAATGATCAGAGAGGAAGAGGCCCTACTGAAAGAGAAAAGGGAAGAAGATCTCACCGAGCCCGTCAACCAACCGGTAGCAATAGTTACACCGGCCATGACTCCCGCTAGAGATAAGGAGCTGGACACTTTGAAGTTACAGATGTCCCAGGTGATGGAGATGTTGACTGCTATGATGGCGAAAGGTCAAGGGGGAGCCGAGAAACCAAGTCCTAGGAGGGAGTTGTTTCCAGATACACCAACACCAAGCCCCACTCGAGACCGAGAAGAGATGCTATGCTACAACTGCGGGGGCAGTGGCCACTTCGCCAGTAGATGTTCCAGTCCCGAGAAGAAGAAGAAGATAGATAACCGCCAGCCGGCGGGAAACTTCAGAGGGAGTCAACCGGGTGCCCATGCCTTTCAGTGAACTCCAAACTGAATAGAAGGAAGAGAGAGAGAGGAAACCAGACCCCTCAGAAGGAATGTCTACAAATAAGAGACAATAACATCCCTCAGCGGGTTCGTACTCCCATTACTGTGGGGAGGGTCAATGCATACCAGGCTCGAAAAAGAGTAAAGTCAAAAACCAACTGGATGAAGACGGGTCCCCAGAAGAGGGTGGCCTCAACCCGGCCCTTCCCAGAAGAATTGGTCGGCCCGTCCCCCACTGTCTCCATCCAGGTGGAAGGAGTCTACACGAAGGCCCTCCTGGACACTGGAGCTCAAGTGACTTTGTTGTACAGAGACTTCTATGATAGGCACTTGAGCCATTTGCCTATACAGAAGATAGAAGAGCTGGAGATATGGGGCCTGGGAACTCAGAGTTTCCCCTACGATGGTTACCTGCCCATAAAGCTGACCTTCGATCCATCTGTGGCGGGGAAAACAGAGGTGTTTGACACCCTGGCAGTTGTGTGTCCTAGACCGCCCGGGGCCAGCAAGATGTCCCTCATCATAGGGACCAATACGGATCTGGTGCGAAGACTTCTGACCCCTCTAGTGGAGGCGAGTAACCATCAAGATCCCAATATCCATCCCATGCTGAAGACAGCCTACCAACGGTTGGTCCTAGAGCAGAAGACCCCAGGAGAGGGGATAGGGAAGGTGTGGAGACTTGGGAGAGAGGGAGTGGTGCTGCAGCCCGGAGAGGTAGCCTGCCTCAGGGCCACGGTGAAGCTTACCTGGTAGCAGCCTGGCCCCTTTGTCATGCTGGAATCTGATCCAAGGGAGGATCACTCCGGCCTGGAAGTGATACCGGAAGTGATTTCAATCAAGGCCCTAGAGAAGGCTCGAGGAAGAGTCCCAGTGAGTGTGAGAAACCCTACGGAGAGACCCATAGAGATCCCTGCCAGAATGCTGTTGGGGCAGGTGAGTCCTGCGGCCCCAGTCAGCTGGTCAGAAGTAAAAGGAACGGGTGCAGGAGGAGATGTTTGGGAAAAACTTTCCATGGAGAACCCGGACCTACCTGGAGCCTGGAAGGAGAGAGCCAAGGCCCAGCTGACTAGATGGGAGAGGATTTTCTCAAAGGATGAGTTTGATGTGGGATGTGCCAGGAGTGCCACCCACCGAATCCGCCTCCAAGAAGACAAACCCTTCAGGGAAAGGGTTAGGCGGGTCCCTCTAGCTGACCTGGAGGATCTGAGGGAGCAGCTTGCGGAGTTGAAGAAGACTGGTGTGATTCGGGAGTCTAGAAGTCCCTATGCCTCCCCCATAGTGGTGGCCAGAAAGAAGAATGGGTCGTTGAGGCTTTGTATCGACTACAGGACTCTCAACAGGAGGACCATCCCTGACCAGTATACCACACCGAGAATAGAGGATGCCCTACAGAGTTTGGCTGGTGCCAAGTGGTTCAGTGTAATGGACCTCAAGAGTGGGTACTACCAAATCCCCATGCACCAGGAAGACCGAGAGAAGACAGCTTTCATAACCCCAGTGGGATTCTTTGAATTCAACAGAATGCCTCAGGGCCTGTCTGGAGCCCCTGTTACCTTTCAACGCCTCATGGAGAAGACCGTTGGAGACATGAACCTCATAGAAGTCCTTGTGTACTTGGACGATGTCATTGTCTTCGGGAAGACTTTGGAAGAACATGAGGCCAGGTTGGAGAAGGTGTTGAGAAGACTCAGCGAAGAGGGACTCAAGCTTTCTCCCGAGAAGTGCCGGTTTTACCTATCCTCTGTGAACTATCTGGGACACATAGTGTCTGAAAAGGGAGTGGCTACAGACCCTGAGAAGTTGGAGGCAGTTACCTCTTGGCCAAGACCGACAACAGTCACAGAGCTCAGGTCTTTCCTGGGGTTCTGCTCCTATTATAGAAGATTTGTGGATGGGTTTGCCCGGATTGCCAAGCCACTGAACGAATTGCTCAAGACTGAAGGAGAAGAGGATGGTTTGGGACCCAGGAGGGCCGGTGAGTCGGTTCAAGATCAGTGGAGCCCAAGGTGTGAAGAGGCTTTCCGAACCTTGAAGAGGAGCCTTACCACGGCCCCAGTCCTGGCCTATGCTGACCCCACCAGACCATATGAGCTACATGTCGATGCCAGTCATGAGGGCCTAGGAGGAGTGCTCTATCAAGAGTATGAAGAGCAGCTGCGACCAGTGGCCTATGTGAGCCGGAGCCTAACTCCCTCGGAGAAGAACTACCCCACTCATAAATTGGAGTTCTTGGCCCTCAAATGGGCAGTAGTAGACAAACTGAAGGACTATCTCTATGGGGCGGAGTTTACCGTAAAGACAGATAACAATCCTCTGACCTACCTCTTCACTACTGCAAAGTTAGATGCAACCGGACACAGATGGTTGGCTGCATTATCCGGATTCAACTTCAGTCTAAAATACAGACCAGGGGCTGGAAATAGGGATGCAGATGCCCTGTCCCGAAGATCTCATGTCATGGTCGATGACTGGGAAGACTGGACTCGGGTAGCACTGGAAGGAGTGCGAGCACTCTGTCAGGGTGCTGAGTTTCAAGCAAGAGGGGGCTCCAGAGCAGAGGAGATAGGAGTCACCGCAGTGGGAGTCCCACAACCCTACTGTGGGGTAATTCAACTAGCAGAGGAACTCCTGCCAAAGCTGTCCAGAAAGGAGCTGAGCTATGACCAATTGGAAGACCCCATGGGGAGATTGGTCTTTGAAGCTTTGGAGAACGAGAATCCAGAGGGACTTCGACATCACCCTTCCAAGGAGGCTCGCCTGCTGAGGAAAGAGTTGGATAAGCTACAGGTACATCAGGGAGTGGTCTACCGAAGGGGCCCCTCTGATAACTCAGAAGATAAGTGGCAGTTGTTTCTCCCAGAGAAGCACCGAGAGACGGTACTAATTGCCTTACATGACCAGCATGGCCATCTAGGGGCGGAGAGAACTTTCCAGCTTGTCAGAAGCCGGTTCTATTGGCCCTGTATGAGGGCAGAAGTGGAGGAATATTGCCGTTCTTGTGCACGTTGCATCCAGAGGAAGACTCTACCCCATCAAGCTGCCCCAATGGGCCACCTACAGAGTCAGGGTCCAATGGATCTGGTGTGCATTGACTTTCTCTGCCTCGAACCCGTTTTGAGTGGATTGGGAAATGTTCTGGTGGTAACCGATCATTTCACCCGTTATGCCCAGGCTTTCCCCACCAAAGACCAAAAGGCCTCCACTGTGGCCAAGGTGCTCATGGAAAAATACTTTGTCCACTATGGATTACCACAGAGAATCCACTCAGACCAAGGAAGGGACTTTGAGAGTCGTCTGATCCGGAACCTATTGGACTCATTGGGAGTAGAGAAGACCCGGACTACACCTTATCATCCACAAGGAGATGCCCAACCTGAGAGGTTTAATCAGACCTTACTAAACATGCTTGGAACTCTAGAGACAGAGAAGAAGCAACACTGGAGCCAACACATATCAGCTCTGGTGCACGCTTACAACTGCACCACAAGTGATGTGACGGGTTACTCCCCCTACCGGCTCATGTTTGGGAGAGAAGCAAGATTGCTGGTGGATCTGGCCTTTGGCATTTCCCTAGACCATGCCTCTGCTACCTCCCACAAGGAATATGTGGACCGACTTAGACACAATTTGAAAGTGGCCCATGAACGAGCTCAGGCGGCCTCGGACCAAAGGGGAGCTCGCAACAAGAGACACTTCAATCTGAAGGTTCAAGTGCAAGACCTGCAGCCTGGGGACCGTGTACTGCTACGCAATCTGGGGATCCCTGGGAAGCACAAGCTTGCTGATAGATGGAGATCGGAGCCCTATGTCATTTGCAGAAAGCTACCTGGATTGCCTGTGTATAAGCTAAAACCAGAGGGGGAAGTGGGGCCCTTGAAGACTTGGCACAGGAATCATTTGCTCCCGCTTACTGAAGCAGTCAGAATACCTCCAGTGAGAAGTCCACCTGAATCTGTTTCCATTCTGGATACCCCGGGACCTAGCACTCGGTCTCAGACCTCCCGGGTTAGAGATGGACAAGATACCCAACAAGGTAAAGGTGGAAGAGGAGAGCTTGAGTGGCTGTGGCCTTCATCAACTCCAGGAAATTCTGCCATAGATCTCCCACCTACTGAGGATACACATGATGGGACACTGAACCCAGAAGCTACAGAGTTCATTCCATCTAGTGGTGTGCCTGAAGGCTGGGAAGATATGCCTAGCATTTACTCAGAAGAGGAAGGAACCGATGTTCCAGAACCAGTGATGCTGTCAGAATGTGTTCCTGAAGTAGAGCCTGTGGCACTAGAGCCTGAAGTCCCAAGAGAACAGAGAGCTCGCCGAGTTGTGAGACCCCCCAAGAAGCTAACCTACTCTCAAATGGGGGAGAGCTCTGAGGACTCTGTTGTGACTGCTAGAAGAAGTGCTGAACGCTCTAATCCTTCCACTGACCCGTTGGTGGAGGGCAACCCCAGCTCACTCTCTGGCACAGTTAGGCAGGCCACTCATGTCAGTGTGACCTGTGGGACAGGGAATCCCACCTCTGAGTTCTGGTGGAAATTCCCTGTACCAACATCATACTCAGCACTTTCAAAATTGGTACAGGATATGTGTTAAAAGTTTATCTTTGGGGACCAAAGAGTTTAAGTGGGGGGAGTGTGTAGTGGGGTCTCTTTAAGAACTATAAAACTACTATTCCCAGAACCCGGCTGGTTCCCAGGATGCTTTGAGTTATGCCCCAGAGACTTATGGGGGAGGAAATATAAGGAGGGGGAGAGGCCTAGTTCGCTCTCTTTGGACACCCCCCTTTCTCCTAGCAAGAGGAGGTCTGTGCTGAACTGCTGAAGGCACAAGGCCTAAAGCCTGGGCCTTGTGCTCTTTTCCAAAGAGCCCTCTGCCAGCTTAGTTGCACCTGAGAGACATTTTCTCATTCCTTGCTGCAGTACACCAGAAGGATTGAAGACTCGGAGGTCAGTGGATTCCTGTTCCTAGACGAAAAGGCAGAGAAACCGGATTTGGACTTGTCCGGGTGGTGAGAGCTGTTTAAAGACAGATGCTTTATCTTTATTATTATACGTTTGGATTACAAAGTTGTTCTTCAAGTGCACCACCGAAAGATTGCTAGCGAATATTGTTTTACTGGACTTCCATCTAGATCAGTCAGGCCTGACTGCATAGGTAGAGAGTGCTGGGTGTTAGTTTACCCATGCGGGGAAGTAGCTGAAAAAGGGCAGCACTAGAGTTGCATAGAAATACTTTATTATGCTGACTACTCTGTTTATCTTTATCACTGGTTACTGCAGGGACCTGTTTATGTGTTGCAATCCAAATGTTTGATTCATGTTATTCCTTTTATAAAAACAATAAGTAAAGTCAGTTATATACTTTCAAGGATTGTCTATGAGCTTGAGTTATCCACCCACGAACACACACATATTTAGAGTATAAGTGATTTAATGTGTATTGCTAGATACTAACTGTGCCAAAGTGGGTAGTGCAGATTGCTGGGGGGGTTGGCGGAGCTGTGCTCAGGACCCAAACCAAACTTGCGGCCCTCTTAAGTGAGGGTATCGCTATACATGTAAGGTTTGAATTTCCCCTCAGTTTTTATTGCAAATTTCCAAATCAGCTGTTCAGCAGTTCAGCTGCAATTTAGATACAGTTCAGATGTGAATTTTTGGAGCAGGCTGCCACCGACATCTTTAACATTAGCTTGTTGTTGAGGAGCAGGCTGAGAAGCTGGCCGCTGCATCCTTAGCCACTTGCTTACTGGGCACTTAAACACCCTTCCTGACCAGACCAATTTTCAGCTTTTGGTGCTCTCACACTTTGAATGACAATTACTCAGTCATGCAACACTGTACCCAAATGAATTTTGTGTCCTTTTTTTCCCACAAATAGAGCTTTCTTTTGGTGGTATTTGATCCCCTCTGGGGTTTTTATTTTTTGCGCTATAAATGAAAAAAGACCGAAAATTTTGAAAAAAAACGCATATTTCTTTGTTTCTGTGATAAAATTTAGCAAATTATAATTTTTTTTTCATAAATTTTGGCCACAATTTATACTGCTACATATCTTTGGTAAAAATAACCCAAATTAGTGGATATTATTTGGTCTTTGTGAAAGTTAGAGAGTCTACAATCTGTGGTGCGAATCGCACAAAATTGATCACATCTGATGTACTGGTGGCCTATCTCATTTCTTGCGACCCGAACAAGTCAGGAAAGTACAAATACCCCCCAAATGACCCCTTTTTTGAAAGTAGACATTCCAAGGTATTTACTAAGATGCATGGTGAGGTTTTTGATGTTGTCATCTTTTTCCCACAATTCTTTGCAAAGTGAAGATTTTTTTTTTTTCTCACAAAATTTTCAATGTAATAGGTTATTTCTCTCACATGGCATGTGTATACCACAAATGACACCCCAAAATACGTTCTGCTACTCCTTCTGAGTATTACGATACCAAATGTGTGAGACTTTTACACAAAACCAGCCACATACAGAGGTCCAATATTGAAATAGCACCATCAGGCGTTCTAGGAGCATAAATTACACATTTCATTTCTCAACCACCTATTACATTTTTGAAGGCCCTGGAGCACCAGGACAATGGAAATGCCCACAAAGTGACCTTATTTTGGAAATCTAACACCCCAACGTATAATCTATGAGGCATAATGAGTCGTTTGAATGGTTCATTTTTTTTCCAGAAGTTTTGGGAAAATGTGGAAAAAAAATGAAAACACATTTTTTTTACGCAAAGTTGTCCATTTATAAGATATTTCCAACACATAGCATGTACATAGCAAAAATGACACCCCAAAATACGTTCTACTACTCCTCCTGAGTATAACTATACCAAATGTGTGAGACTTTTACACAGCCTGGCCACATACAGAGGCCCAATATTGAAATAGCACCATCAGGCGTTCTAGGAGCATAAATTATTTCTCAACCACCTATTACAGTTTTGAAGGCCCTGGAGCACCAGGACAATGGAAATGCCCACAAAGTGACCCCACGTGGCACTGGCGATACGTGGCCCTGACAGATGGCACTGGAGGCAGATGGCACTGGAGGCAGATGGGGCTGACAGATGGGGCTGACAGATGGGGCTGGCAGATGGGGCTGACAGATGGGGCTGGCAGATGGGGCTGGCAGATGGGGCTGGCAGATGTCGCTGGCAGATGTCACTGGCAGATGGGGCTGGGGCTGGCACTGGCAGATGGTGCTGGCTATTTGCTCTGGCTAATTGCTCTGGCAAATGGGGCTGGCAGATGGCACTGTGGCTGGCAGATGGCACTGGCGCTGGAAGGTGGCACTGGCACTGGCGGCACTGGGGCTGACAGATGGCACTGGCGCTGGCAGGTGGCACTGGCAGGTGGCACTGGCACTGGCAGGTGGCACTGGCACGTGGCACTGGCGGCACTGGGGCTGACGGATGGCACTGGTGCTGGCAGGTGGCACTGGCGCTAGCAGGTGGCACTGGCAGGTGGCACTAGCAAGTGGCACTGGCGGCACTGGCACTGGCGGCACTGGTGGTGGCAGGTGGCACTGGCGGCACTGGCACTGGGGCTGACGGATGGCACTGGCGCTGGCAGGTGGCACTGGAGCTGGCAGGTGGCACTGGCAGGTGGCACTGGCAGGTGGCACTGGTGGCACTGGCGGCACTGATGGCACTGGGGCTGACGGCACTGGGGCTGACAGATGGCACTGGCGCTGGCAGGTGGCACTGGCAGGTGGCACTGGTGCTGGCAGGTGGCACTGGCAGGTGGCACTGGGGCTGACGGCACTGACGGCACTGGGGCTGACGGACGGTACTGAGGCTGACGGACGGCACTGGGGCTGACGGACGGCACTGGGGCTGACGGGTGGCGCTGGCAGGTGGCGCTGGCAGGTGGCGCTGGCAGGTGGCACTGGCGCTGGCGGCACTGGCGCTGGCGGCACTGGGGCTGTCGGATGGCACTGGCGCTGGCAGGTGGCACTGGAGCTGGCAGGTGGCACTGGCAGGTGGCACTGGCACTGGCGGCACTGACGGCACTGGGGCTGACGGCACTGGGGCTGACGGATGGCACTGGCGCTGGCAGGTGGCGCTGGCAGGTGGCACTGGTGCTGGCAGGTGGCACTGGGGCTGACGGCACTGGAGCTGACGGCACTGGGGCTGATGGACGGTACTGAGGCTGACGGACGGCACTGGGGCTGACGGACGGCACTGGGGCTGACGGGCGGCACTGGGGCTGACGGGTGGCACTGGCGCTGGCAGGTGGCGCTGGCAGGTGGCACTGGCGCTGGTGGCACTGGCGCTGGCGGCACTGGGGCTGACGGCACTGGGGCTGACGGCAGGCACTGGCGGCACTGGCACTACTGGCAGATGGCACTGGGCTGACAGATGGCACTGGGCTGACAGATGGCACTGGGCTGACAGATGGCACTGGCACTGGGGCTGACAGATGGCACTGGGCTGACAGATGGCACTGGGGCTGACACTGGCACTGGGGCTGACACTGACACTGGGGCTGACACTGGGGCTGACACACAGATCGCTCTCCCTCCTCACACGCTGTCTCTGTGTGAGGAGGGAGAGACACAACAATGGGAGATGATCTCATATGTTTACATATGAGATCATCTCCCATTGGCAGCTGCGATCGCGCTGTGAACGGCCGATTTGATTGGCCATTCACGGCGATCTGTATTTGCCTGTCTCCGAGAGACACGGCGAATACAATACTTCCGCGATGCGCGCCCCTTGTGGTGCGCATTGCGGAAGTAAACACCAGGCCGTCCAGGGACGGCCAGGCGAAGGAACCCGCCCGCTCTAAGGCCATCATTCGGCTATAGGGCGGGCGGGAGGAGGTTAATAATGTATGACTAATCAGCTGTCAGCGGGGTTGCCCCACTGACAGCTGAATGTATAAAAAAAAACAAAAACATTGTCAGTAATAACAAATTGTGAAAAAAAAAATGTGTGGGGGCCCCATCAATCCATACCAGACCCTTTCGGGGGGGCCCTATGCCAAATTTAGAAAAAAAACAGTGTACCCACCAAATCCCCCCTCTGCCCCAAAGCACCTCCCATGTTGAGGGCGTGTGGTCTGGTAGGGTTTAGGAATGTGGACTACCAAACTGCATGCTCGGATAAGGGCCTGGTATGGATTTTGGGGGGACCCAACGCCGTGTTTTTTTTTTTTTTTTTTTTTTTTATATTGGCATTATGTTCTCCTTAAAATCCATACCAGACCCAGAAAGGCCTGGTATGGATTGGGGGACCACCACGCAGTTTTTTTCTGGATTGAAATTGTGTTCAAAACTGATCAGATATCTATGAGGAGGTGAGCTGCCATCTAGATAAAGGAAGGTCTGCAGATGTGGTGTATCTGGATTTTGCAAAAGCATTTGATACAGTTCCCCATAAATTGTAATAAGTAAGGTCCGTTGGCATGGACCATAGGGTGAGTACATGGATTGAAAACTGGCTACAGGGGCGAGTTTAGAGGAAAGTGATAAATGTTAAGTACTCAAAATTATCTGGGGTGGAAAGTGGGGTCCCCGAGGACCAATCCTATATAATTTATTCATAAATGACCCGGAGGATGGGATAAATGGCTCAATCTCTGTATTTTCGGATGACACTAACATAAGCAGGGCAATAACTTCTCCGCAGGATGTGGAAAATTTGCAATAAGTTCTGAACAAATGAATGGGATGGGCAACTACATGAAAAATTAAGTTTAATGTAGAAAAATGTAAAATAATGCATTTGGGTGGGAAAAATATCAGTGCAATCTACTCACTAGGGGGAGAACCTCTGGGGGAATCTAGGATGGAAATGGACTTGGGGGTCCCAGTAGATAATAGGCTTAGCAATGGCATGTAATGCCAAGCTGCTGCTAACAAAGCCAACAGAATATTGTCATGCATTAAAAAGGGGATTAACTCCAGAGATAAAACGATAATTCTCCTGCTCTACAAGACTCTGGTCCGGCCACACCTGGAATATGCTGTCCAGTTCTGGGCACCAGTCCTCAGGAAGGATGTGCTGGAACTGGAGAGAGTCCAGAGAAGGGCAAAAAAATGAATAAAGAGACTGAACTTGTTCTCTCTGGAGAAGAGACGCTTGAGAGGGGATATGATTTCAAAATACAAATACCGTACCGCTGACCCCACAATAGGGATAAAGCTTTTCCGCAAAAGGGAATTTAATAAGACACGTGGCCATTCACTAATATTAGAAGAAAAGCCATTTACTTTAAACTGTGTAGAGGGTTCTTTACTGTAAGGGCGATTAGGATGTGGAATTCTCTTCCACAGGCAGTGGTTTCAGTGGAGAACATCAATATTTTCAAAAAACTATTAGATAGGCACCTGAACGACCACAACATACAGGGATATACAATGTAATACTGACATAAAATCACACACATAAGTTGGACTTGATGGACTTGTGCCTTTTTTCAACCTCGTCTACCATGTAACTACAGTATGTAATATGCAATTCAGATGCATTCTCATAGAAGGCAATAAGTCTGAAATTTGCATTTGAATCTCACCGCAGTGTTCATAAAATGCACAGGACTCTTTTTACTGATGGGTGGCACTGAAGGGCACTGATAGGTGACACCGATGGGCACTCATGATCACTGATGGGCACTGGTAGGTGACACTAATAGGCAGCACTGATCATTGATGGCACCGATTATGAGACACTGATGGGCATTGACTAGCAGCCCTGGTGGGCATTGATGGGTAGCACTGGTGGCCACTGGTAGATGGCACTGTGGGCATTGGTAGGTGGCACTGGTGGAAACTGAATGGTGGCACTGGTAGGTGGCAAGGTGGCCACTGGCAGCTGGCACTGGTGGGCAGAGAAAATGCAGCTGCGGCTCTCTGTGTGAGGGACCGATGTCCCTCTGACAGAGGCCAGTGATTGACTTTTTTTTCCCTCACACTGACAGTGTGAGGGGAAAAAAAATACTGATTACCGATCTTCTGTTTACATCACATGATGAACCATCACTGGCTGACACCTGATCACGTGGTAAGGGGCCGGGATCAACCTCTTACTCTCATAGACTCGGTGATCACAGAGCACGCCGCATGTGACCCGCAGGGATGCGCAGACAGAGCTTGCTCGGAGGGATGTCCATAGACTTCCTCCCGCCGATTAACGCCCGCGCTGTAGTCATCTTTCAGCTATAGTGCAGGCGGGAAGTAGTTAAATATTAAGCTAAAAAGAAAAAGAAAACATATAATTTTCCCCAAAAAATGCTAATAAACCAATGATAATTGAGATAATGTATTACATTATCTCACAAGTGTAGAATTAATGCTTGAAATGGATGAAAAAATAAAATTGTCTAACGGTTACAAAGTTACTGGTCTGACTTTTTCTTTAAGCTCCTTCCCCCACATCCTAGGCAGTCTTATGCCGCGTACACACATAGCCGACTATCCGGTGGACTTAGTCTGGCGGACTTCCCGCCGGACTGTCCGTCTGACTTTCCGTACGGGCTACTTGCCCACACACGGCACTTTTTCAGTGGACTAATACGGCGTACTAAGTCCGCCGTACTATCCGCCGTACTTTTGAAATGAACGGACTCGCCCACACACGCGGAGGAAAGTCTGCTCATTTCGAGCGGGTCTCCAGGTAGGCGGGGCCCGCGAAGGAGACGTCGCTGACCCCGCCACCTGGTATGGACTTAAAGGGGAACCCCAAAGCCGAAAAAAATCAGCGTGGAGGTCCCCCCAGGTCCACATCAGACCCTTGTCCGAGCACGCTACCCGGCTGGCCAGGAAAGGGGGGACGAGCGAGCGCCCCCCCTCCTGAGCTGTACCAGGCCGCGTGCCCTCAACATGGGGGGTGCCTTGGGGAAGGGGGGCCGCACGGCCCCCCCACCCCAAAGCACCTTGTCCCCATGTTGATGAGGACAGGGGCCTCTTCCTGACAACCCTGGCCGTTGGTTGTGGGGGGGTCTGCGGGCGGGGGCTTATCGGAATCCGGGAGCCCCCTTTAATAGGGGGGCCCCCGGATACCGGCCCCCCCACCCTATGTGAATGTGTATAGGGTAAAATGTACCCCTACCCATTCACCTGTAAAATAAAGTAAAAAGAAACACAACACACAAGATAAAATAGTTTATTGCACAGCTCCGGGGGTCTTCCATCTTCGGGGGTATTCTCGCCGGACTCCTCCACTATATTCTGCTAGCTCTTTTACTAGCGGAGGAGCCCGGCTTTCTTCCTCGCCGCCGGCCTCTTCTTCCGACTTCGGGGGTCTTGTCCCCCTCCCGGTCTTCTGTCGCCGCTGTCGTCGTCGTCGTCGCCGCCTTCTGTTCTTCTGTTCTTCTCTTCTCTTCAGATGTTGACTCGTCGCTCCCTCCGCTCACAATGACGGGGACCGGACACGCGGCGACTTATATAGGGACATCACCGGATGATGTCCCCGCCCATTATGGTGTCACAGTCCCAGAGGATGCTGGGACTGTGACATCAAAATAGGCGGGGACATCATCCGGTGATCCCTTCCCCAAGGCACCCCCCATGTTGAGGGCACGCGGCCTGGTACGGCTCAGGAGGGGGGGGCGCTCGCTCGTCCCCCCCTTTCCTGGTTGGCCGGGTAGCGTGCTCGGACAAGGGTCTGATGTGGACCTGGGGGGACCCCCACGCCGTTTTTTTTTTGGCTTTGGGGTTCCCCTTTAAGTCCATACCAGGTGGCGGGGTCAGCAACGGCTTTGGGGTTCCACTTTAAGTCCATACCAGGTGGCGGGGTCAGCGACGTCTCCTTCGCGGGCCCCGCCTACCTGGAGACCCGCTAGAAATGAGCGGACTTTTCTCTGGATGGGAAAAGTCAGTTCATTTCAAAAGTACGGCGGACAGCACCCTGCACCTCTGGACCCCTTTACATTACACAGGACCTTGTGCCTAAGGACCTCTTTACATTACACAGCACCCTGCACCTCTGGACCCCTTTACATTACACAGGACCTTGCACCTAAGGACCTCTTTACATTACACAGCAGCCTGCACCTCTGGACCCCTTTACATTACACAGGACCTTGCACCTAAGGACCCCTTTACATTACACAGCACCCTGCACCTCTGGACCCCTTTACATTACACAGGACCTTGCACATAAGGACCCATTTACATTACACAGCAGCCTGCACCTCTGGACCCCTTTACATTACACAGCAGCCCGCACCTCTGGACCCCTTTACATCACACAGCTCTTGTACCTCTGGACCCCTTTACATAACACAGCACCCTGAACTTCCTGACCCCTTTACATTACACAGCCCTTGTACCTCTGGACCCCTTTACATTACACAGCACCCTGAACCTCTGGACCCCTTTACATTAACCAGCCCTTGTACCTCTGGACCCCTTTACATTACACAGCACCCTTCACCTCTGCACCCCTTTACATTACACAGCCCCTCACAGCTCTGGAACCCCTGCATGTTACACAGACCACCTACAGTGCAGACCCCCCTCCCTACCATACAGACCCCCATCTACAGTGTAGACCCCCCTACAGTACAGAATCCTCCCCTACAGTGCAGACCCTCCTACAGTACAGACCCCTCCACCCTACAGCGCAGACCCCCCCTACAGTACAGACTCCCCTACAGTACAGACTCCTCACCTACAGTACAGACTCCTCACCTACAGTACAGAACCCCCTACAGTGCCGAATCTTCCCATACAGTACAGACCCCTCCCCCTACAGTGCAGGACCCCTCCTACAGTGCAGGACCCCCTACAGTGCAGACCCCCCTACAGTCCAGGACCCCCCTCTACAGTGCAGACCCCCCTACAGTGCAGGACCCCCCCTACAGTGCAGACCCCCCTACAGTGCAGGACCCCCTCTACAGTGCAGGACCCCCCTACAGTGCAGACCCCCTACAGTGCAGGACCCTCTCTACAGTGCAGGACCCCCCACAATAAAGAAGGACCTAATGACCCATAATGTACCTTGAGCCAAAGGCAGTGGCATTGCAGGGGGGAGGTGCGAGCAGCACCAAAGTGGAGTGACATCTGTCGGCTCAGTGATCCGGGACCCGGCGCAATAATCCCCTTCTCTCTGTGGTCACGTGACTCACGTCGCGCCGTTCTGATCAGTCCCGGCAGCGGCTGTCACTCACAGCCGAGCAGAGTGAAGCCGCCTCCCCCTCCTTGTCTACACAGTGCTGTGCATGGAGGAGGGGGAGGTGGCTTCACTCTGCTCGGCTGTGAGTGACAGCCGCTGCCCGAGACTGATCAGAACGGTGCGACGTGAGTCACGTGATCACAGAGAGAAGGGGATTATTGCGCCGGGTCCCGGCTGCCATCACAGCATGAAAAAAACTAAAAATAAAAAATGAACAAACAGTCAGCGGCCGTTTCAAACATAATGTAGGCGCCGGCCTGGGGGGAAATTTCCACCCTGCCCCCTGGCCCAGCCCGCCCCTGGGTGAAGCTCATAGATGGGAGAAGGAGGTGGGACTGTAAGAGGCTGTGCACGCTGCTGGTAAAATTCTGAGCTGGGACAGTAGTCAGTAAACTGAGCACAATCATACATTTACAAACTTTCTATAGCTTTACACTGCTATGGGCTGTCCTCCCCCCCCCCCCCCCGATGGTGGCACTGCCTCCTCTCTAGTTCATGTTCCTGGGAACTCAGACAGAGTCACCAGGAGTAGTGCAGAGAGTGGGAGATGAAGGAGGCAGTACTGATCACAGACTGCGGGAGGGAGCACGGAGCTTGAGCACATGGCTGGATAAGGAGGTGAGATCCAATGATGAGTCTGTGTAAGGCAGCAGTGTGATACAGAGTGTGTGGCAGGGGGAGCAGAGAGTCAGAGCATTGTTTGTATAAGGCAGCGTCGTGATCCAGGGAGAGGGGGGAGCAGAGAGTCAGAGCATTGTTTGTATAAGGCAGCTGTGTGATCCAGGGAGAGGGGGGAGCAGAGAGTCGGAGCATTGTTTGTATAAGGCAGCGGTGTGATCCAGGGAGAGGGCAGGGGCGGATCCAGGGGGGGGCAACAGGTCAATTGCCCCCTCCGAGAATACCGCCAGCTGATAACTGCACGGCCGGTTCTGTGGGTGCAATCGCGGCCGGTTCCGCGGGTGCCAACGCGGCCGGTTCAGCGTGTACCCGCGCTGAGTGGACGGGTGAGGGGGGGCAGCTGGGTGGCTTAGGAGGGCTGCTGGCCAATCAGGAAGCCAGCAGGCAGGGGAGCAGGGAGATTACATCATCTCTCACTGCCCTGCATCCCTCCAGTTCCGCCCTCACTGTGCAGGAAGATGTGTGCAGCAGAGAGATTACATCATCTCTCTGCTGCCTATCTTCACTCTGGACTCAACAAAAGACCACCTTAGCAGAAAAGTGACACAGTAGGTGACAGTACGCAATGTGTGGTAGGCTACGTGGCAATCCGCAATGTGTGGCAGACTACGTGGCAAGTGGCAATCCGCAATGTGTGGCAGGCTACGTGGCAAGTGGCAATCCGCAATGTGTGGCAGGCTACGTGGCAAGTGACAATCCGCAATGTGTGGCAGGTGACGTGGCAAGTAAAAATCCGCATTTGGTGACAAGTGACGTGGCAAGTGACAATCCACATTTGGTGGCAGGCGACATGGCAAATGACACCCTCAGGGCTCCCACTGATTCTGCATTATGGTGAGTTGAACCATTTAATTTTATATTACAATGTATTAATAGAAATAATGCGCTTTAATCATCCTGACACCATAACAACCATGGTGCCGTAATGATTGAAGCGCAAATACCAGCCATTTCCCATATAAATTGCCCCCAAAAAACATATTTTATAGCAGTGCCCTTCCCGAGATTAGACTCTGGATCCACCCCTGGGAGAGGGGGGAGCAGAGAGTCGGAGCATTGTTTGTATAAGGCAGCCGTGTGATCCAGGGAGAGGGGGGAGCAGAGAGTCAGAGCATTGTGCATATAAGACAGCAGCGTGATCCAGGGAGGGGGGGCAGAGAGTCTGAGCATTGTGTGTATAAGACAGCAGCGTGATCCAGGGAGAGGGGGAAGCAGAGCGTCAGAGCATTGTTTGTATAAGGCAGTGGTGTGATCCAGGGAGAGGGGGGAGCAGAGAGTTGGAGCATTGTTTGTATAAGGCAGCGGTGTGATCCAGGGAGAGGGGGGAGCACAGAGTCGGAGCATTGTTTGTATAAGGCAGCAGTGTGATCCAGGGAGAGGGTGGAGCACAGAGTCGGAGCATTGTGCGTATAAGACAGTGGTGTGATCCAGGGAGAGAGGGGCAGAGAGCTGGAGCATTGTGTGTATAAGGCATGTAAAATTCCTGTTACTGGCCCACAAAATTGTGAGTTTAGTTGTCTGTGAGGTCCAAGGCATAGTACATATCCATTCTTACAGTCTGGTAGGAATATAAAACTGCTTTTATATACTGTATCTAGGATTTAACTTTAGATACGTCTACTGCCACCTACTGATTAATTGAGAGAAGGAAAGACTAGTTTTTGTTCCATGTAAGAGATATTTTGATCACTGTGTATACCTTGCACAGTAATACAATGCAGTGTCTTCTGTTTTCATGTTGTCCACTTTCAGATACAACATGTTATTAGTGTTATCTCTGGAAATTGTAAATCTTCCTTTAACATCATCTGGATAGCGTTTGGTATTCCCATCTGTGCTAATATCACCTAGGTATTGTAATTTTCCTCTGATCTCTCTGACCCATCTCATCCAGTAGTTGCTGAAAGCAAATCCAGAAGCTTTACAGGTCAGTGTGTGAGAGTTCCCCGGCTTTATCACCGCCGGCTCTGATTGGGTAAGTTGTTCTGCAGACTGGACACCTGAAATCATACAAGATAAAGTTATATATGAGAAAAATGTCACTTTATCTCTACATGACTTTCACCTTTAGGATCATCTCACCTGATAACCAGATCACTGCAATAAAGAGGCTCAGTAAAGTCTTCATTATTGTGAATAATATCTATCTGAACACGTAGGTGATGTATTGACATACTATCTGCTTATATATTCTAGCAGAGATTGCAGAACAGGACATGACATCATCTAATTTACATGGGATGTTAAATGTATGTGCCTTCTGCTCTGATATGAGTTTGTGTCAGAAAATGTGAGTACAAACAACTATAACATGGGGTGGCACAGTGGTGTAGTGGATAGCACTTTCGCCTAGCAGTAAGAAGGGTCACTGGTTCGAATCCCAGCCACGACACTACCTGCCTGGAGTTTGCATGTTCTCCCTGTGCCTGTGTGGGTTTCCTCCGGATACTCTGGGTTCCTCCCACACTCCAAAGACATGCTGGTAGGTTAATTGGATCCTGTCTAAATTGTCCCTAGTATGTATGAATGTGAGTTAGGGACCTTAGATTGTAAGCTCCTTGAGGGTAGGGACTGATGTGAATGTACAATGTATATGTAAAGCGCTGCATAAATTGATGGCGCTATATAAGTACCTGAAATAAATAAATAACATCTATGTAATTCTGGAACTTTTCTAACACTCATTTATTGCATGCTTGTTCAGGTTGAAGGTATGATAAAGTACTTATTTAACCACTCGGTGTCCACGCTATAGCCGAAAGACGACTGTAGCGCGGACGCCAATTGCCGGGAGGCCATCCCTGGATGTCCCCCTGTTTACTTTAGTGGGTATTGGGGAAGTTCTGTGCTGGCCATGTCCGCTGGACACAGCCAGTCACAGATCGCTGTAAACGCCCAATCACAGCGGCCGTTTACAGTTTACAGCGGCCGTTTACAGCGCTATCGGCGTGCCCAATGACAGATGATCTGTCAGATGTGAGGAGGGAGAGATGAACGGCTGCAGCGGCCATTAGGTAAAAACAATAAAGTGCACACAATGTCACTGCCACCTGTCTCCAGTGCCACCTGTCCCCAGTGCCATCTGTCCCCAGTGCCACCTGTCACCAGTGCCAGCTGTCAGTGTCATTTGCCCCAGTGCCACCTGTCAGTGCCATTTGTCCCAGTGCCACCTGTCAGTGCCATCTGTCCCCAGTGCCACATATAAGTGCCATCTGTCATCAGTGCCACATCAGTGCCACATGTCATCAGTGCCACATAGTGCCATCTGTCATCGGTGCCATATCAGTGTCACGTGTCATCAGTGCCACATATTAGTGCCATCTGTCATCAGTGCTACGTATTATTGCCATCTGTCATCAATGCCACCTGTCAGGGTCACATGCCATCTGTTATCAGTGTCACATTCATCAATGCCACGTATCAGTGGCATCTGTCATCAGTGTCACGTGTTAGTGCCACGTATTAGTGCCATCTGTCATCAGTGTCATGTATTAGTGCCACGTGTCATCAGTGCCACGTATACGTGCCATCTGTCATCGGTGCCACATATTGGTGCCATCTGTCATCAGTGTCACTTGTCATCAGTGCCACATATTAGTGGCATCTGTCATCAGTGCCACATCAGTGTCACGTGTCATCAGTGCCAAATATCAGTGCCATCTGTCATCAGTGCCATATCAGTGTCACTGTCCTGGTGCTCCAGGGCCTTCAAAAGTGTAATAGGTAGTCAACAAGTTAGATGTGTAATTCATGCTCCTAGAACACCTGATGGCGCTCCCTGCATTTTGGGCCTCTCTGAGTGGCTAAGCTGTGGAAAAGTCCCACACATGTGGTATTGTAATACTCAAGCGGAGTAGCAGAATTTATTTTGGGGCATCATTTGGGGTATACACATGCCAAGTGAGAGAAATAACCTATTACAGTGACAATTTTGTGAAAAACAAAATCTTCATTTTGCAAAGAATTGTGGGAAAAAATGACAACATCAAAAACCTCATCATTCCTCTTACTAAATACCTTGGAATGTCTACTTTCAAAAAAGGGGTCATTTGGGGGGTATTTGTACTTTCCTGATTTGTTCGGGTCACAAGAAATGAGATAGGCCACCAGTACATCAGATGTGATCAATTTTGTATGATTTGCACCACAGCTTGTAGACTCCTAACTTTCACAAAGACCAAATAATATCCACTAATTTGGATCATTTTTACCAAAGATATGTAGAAGTATAAATTATGGCCAAAATTTCTGAAGACAAATTAATAATTTGCAAAATTTTATCACAGAAACAAAGAAAAATGTGTTTTGTTTTTTTTCAAAATTTTCGGTCTTTTTTTCATTTATAGCGCAAAAAATAAAAAACCCCAGAGGTGATCAAATACCACCAAAAGAAAGCTCTATATGTGGGGAAAAAATGACAAAAAAATTATTTGGGTACAGTGTTACATGACTGAGTAATTGTCATTCAAAGTGTGAGAGCACCGAAAGCTGAAAATTGGTCTGGTCACGAGGGGGGTTTAAGTGCCCAGTTGTCAAGCGGTTAAGGCACAACCAAACAACCAGCATTTTTAGAGGGATTCCAGCATAATACATTTCTATGATACTTACCACCATCTAGTGGAAATATGCAGTACTTTCCATTTTAAATCAATGAAAAAAACATGTATCCAGCATAGGAAATAGCCTAATAACAACATTTGTTTTTGTTTTTGTTTTTTGCTCCATTCACACAGAAGAAATATACATGCCTTTTCACTTGGTAAATTGTCATGCATTTTATAAATACACTATTAACTATTTAATATAGGTGATATTTCAAATAAACTCAAATAAAGCACTTGCTGTCTACAGTAACCAAACTGACCTGCAGGTACTATTATTCCTCTTTTAACTTACAGCTGGAAGTAAATGGTATATTTATTCACATTCTTCTATATATGAGACACGGGGCTTTAGGAATTTTTCCAATAGCCTTTAGATCTGTTGCTGTTACTTCCACATGTCAGTTTGGGGCTTTATAAAAAAAAAGGTTTAACAAAAAAAAAAAGATGTCACAGCTAAAACGACCTGAGACAGCTTTTTTCAAGTTTAAATTAATCAGACTGGTGCTGCTAAAGCCTTTAAGTCAAGTTAAAGTGATTATAAAGCTTTGTTTAAAAAAATACAAATAAAAAACAAACATGTCTATACAGTGATTTGGCACAGAGTGGCCCTGATCCTCTGCTTCTGCCCCCCCCTCCAGCGCTCCTCCTCGTTTTGAGTGCCCCCCATGGAGAGCCGCTCTCCCGAGCCCTCCTGCGGCATCCATTGACACAGACAGCAGGACTCAGCCCTGCCCCCCAGCTCCCATGTCACTAGATTTGATTGACATTGGCTGCTGCTGCTGCTATCAATATATCCAATGAGGACCTAAGATGGCGGCTGCAGCTGCTGTGCTCATCCCTGTCGCTGGAACGATCGGGTTCAGGTAAGTAAAAGGGGGGATCTGGGGGGCAGTTGCATCACAAAAGTTTTTTCACTTTAATGCATAGAATGCATTAGGGTGGAAAACCGTGTTGGTTTGCAACCCCTTTAACCACTTTCAGACCGGACCATTTTGCTGGTAAATGACCAGAGGTCTTTTTACAATTTGGCACTGCGCTGCTTTAACTGGTAATTGCGCGGTCATGCAATGTTGTACCCAAACAAAATTTGCGTCCTTTTCTTCCCACAAATAGAGCTTTCTTTTGATGGTATTTGATTGCGTCTGCGATTTTTATTTTTTGTGATATAAACGTAAAAAGACCGCAAATTTTGAAAAAAATGATATTTTCTACTTTTTGTTATTAGAAAAATCCAATAAACTAAATTTTAGTCATACATTTAGGCCAAAATGTATTCAGCCACATGTCTTTGGTAAAAAAAAAGTCAATAATTGTATATTTATTGGTTTGCGCAAAAGTTGTCACATCTACAAACTAAGGTACGTTTTCTGGAATTTACGCAGCTTTTAGTTTACGACTGCCTATCTCATTTCTTGAGGTGCTAAAATGGCAGGGCAGTACAAAACCCCCCCAAATGACCCCATTTTGGAAAGTAGACCCCCTAAGGAAATTGATAAGTGGCATGTTGAGCCCATTGAATATATATATTTTTTTTTTTACACAAAGTTGTCACTAAATGATATATTGCTCACACATGCTATGGGCATATGTGAAATGACACCCCAAAATAAATTCTGCTGCTTCTCCTGAGTACGGGGATACCACATATGTGGGACTTTTTGGGAGCCTAGCCGCGTACGGGGCCCCGAAAACCAAGCACCGCCTTCAGGATTTCTAAGGGCGTAAATTTTTGATTTCACTTCTCACTACCTATTACAGTTTTGAAGGCCATAAAATGCCAAGATGGCACAAAACCCCCACAAATGACCCCATTTTAGAAAGTAGACACCCCAAGCTATTTGCTGAGAGGCATGTTGAGTCCATGGAATATTTTATATTTTGCCACAAGTTGCGGGAATATTACAAACTTTAATTTTTTTAAAAATTTTTTTCACAAAGTTGTCACTAAATGATATATTGCTCACACATGCTATGGGCATATGTGAAATGACACCCCAAAATAAATTCTGCTGCTTCTCCTGAGTACGGGGATACCACATGTGTGGGATTTTTTGGGAGCCTAGCCGCGTACGGGGCCCCGAAAACCAAGAACCGCCTTCAGGTTTTCTAAGGGCGTAAATATTTGACTTCACTCCTCACTACCTATTACAGTTTTGAAGGCCATAAAATGCCAAGATTGCACAAAACCCCCACAAATGACCCCATTTTAGAAAGTAGACACCCCAAGCTATTTGCTGAGAGGCATGTTGAGTCCATGGAATATTTTATATTTTGCCACAAGTTGCGGGAAAATTACAAACTTTTTTTTTTTTTTTTTCTCACAAAGTTGTCACTAAATTATATATTGCTCACGCATGCCATGGGCATATGTGAAATGACACCCCAAAATAAATTCTGCTGCTTCTCCTGAGTACGGGGATACCACATATGTGGGACTTTTTGGGAGCCTAGCCGCGTACGGGGCCCCGAAAACCAAGCACCGCCTTCAGGCTTTCTAAGGGCGTTACAGTTTTGAAGGCCATAAAATGCCAAGATGGCACAAACCCCCCCCAAATGACCCCATTTTGGAAAGTAGACACCCCTAAATTTAGGGGTACACTAGTGAGACTAGGTAATAAATGGCGGGTGCCCTGAAACTATAAAAAAAATAACTAACCAACCAGCGTCACCTGTAACAGTTATATGGTGATCACTGGTGAAAGGGTTAACTAGGGGGCAATCAGGGGGCTTTATGCGGTAGTATATGGGGGTCCCTGGCGCTATAAAAAGCTGCGGCGAACCTAAATACCTACCTGCCTAACTAGCGTCACCTGTGACACTAATACAGCGATCAGAAAAACGATCGCTTATTAGGCTGGGTTCACACTGGAGCGATGCGGGAACGCCACGAATCCGCGGCGGGTTCCCTCATCACATGCCTCCCGGCGGCAGTTCACACTGCCCTATGCGAACTGCTGGGAGTGTCAGTGAAATTTTAATGACACCCCCAGATCAGTTCGCATATCGCAGTGCGATCTGCAAACTCGGATCGCATGGTGTGAACACCCATGCGATCCGATTCTGCTGCGGACCAAAAAAAGGGTCCCGTGCGAGTTTGCGGCGGGTGCGACACGAATTCAGCCATACTATCTGTATGGCTGAACTCGAATCGCACAGACATCGGATGTGATTTGCACTGCAGTGCGGTGCGAATCACATCCGTTCTCATAAACCGCTGCAATGTGAACCCAGCCTTAGTGACACTGGCGACGGGGGGTGATCACGGGGTTAAACCTTTATTGGGGGGGTTAGGGGGGTACCTTAGAACTAAAGGGGGCTAACCCTAACTGCCCTAACAGTTATTACAGTCACAAATGACACCCGCCGGGTGATCAGGGGGTTAAACCTTTATTAGGTAATAAATGGCGGGTGCCCTGAAACTATAAAAAAATAACTAACCAACCAGCGTCACCTGTAACAGTTATATGGTGATCACTGGTGAAAGGGTTAACTAGGGGGCAATCAGGGGGCTTTATGCGGTAGTATATGGGGGTCCCTGGCGCTATAAAAAGCTGCGGCGAACCTAAAATACCTACCTGCCTAACTAGCGTCACCTGTGACACTAATACAGCGATCAGAAAAATGATCGCTTATTAGGCTGGGTTCACACTGGAGCGATGTGGGAACGCCACGAATCCGCGGCGGGTTCCCGCATCGCATGCCTCCCGGCGGCAGTTCACACTGCCCTATGCGAACTGCTGGGAGTGTCAGTGAAATGTTAATGACACCCCCAGATCAGTTCGCATATCGCAGTGCGATCTGCAAACTCGGATTGCATGGTGTGAACACCCATGCGATCCGATTCTGCTGCGGGCCAAAAAAAGGGTCCCGTGCGAATTTGCGGCGGGTGCGGCGCGAATTCAGCCATACTATCTGTATGGCTGAACTCGAATCGCACAGAGATTGGATGTGATTTGCACTGCAGGGCGGTGCGAATCACATTCGTTCTCATAAACCGCTGCAATGTGAACCCAGCCTTAGTGACACTGGCGACGGGGGGTGATCACTGGGTTAAACCTTTATTGGGGGGGTTAGGGGGGTACATTAGAACTAAAGGGGGCTAACCCTAACTGCCCTAACAGTTATTACAGTCACAAATGACACCAATGCAAAAAAAAATAAAAAATGACATTGGTGTCACTGTGACTGGGGGGCAGGGGTAATTGGGGGGGTGATCGGGGGGTGTGAGTGTGCCTGGCATGTTCTACTGTGTAGTGACGTGTTGGTGCAACTCACCGATCCTCTCTCCTCGGTGTCGGAACGAAAAATACCGACACGGAGGAGAGATTACATCACTTCCTCTCCTGTGTTTACATTACAGGAGAGGAAGTGATGTCACGATGAAACTATTCGTCGGGAGCGATCGCGAGGGGGTGGCCATGAATGAATGGCCGCCCCCTCATCCCGGATCGCTCGCGAACGAATACCGACCGCCGCAGGCACCGGGCGGGGGCCCGATCGGGCCCCCGACCCGCGGGAAGGCAGGGACGTACAGGTACGCCCATATGCCTGCCCGTGCCATGCTGTCGACGTACATCGTCGTGCGGCGATCGGGAAGTGGTTAAATACGTTTAAAAAATTCATTACACATCTAATTAATGTGATGCCAGAATTTGGTGTCCCTATTGCTGTCTGTGAAAACAGTATTATTTTGTAACACTACATACAGCTTAAAGGCATCTCCTAAACATGTTGTATATATAAATGATACTTTGCTACAATGTAAAGTAGTGAGTGTATAGCTTGTATAACAGTGTAAATTTGCTGTCCCCTCAAAATAACTCAACACACAGCCATTAATCTCTAAACCACTGGCAACAAAAGTCAGTACACCCCTAAGTGAAAATGTCCAAATTGGGCCCAAAGTGTCAATATTTTGTGTGGCCACCATTATTTTCCAGCACTGCCTTAACCCTCTTGGGCATGGAGTTCACCAAAGCTTCACGGGTTGCCACTGGAGTCCTCTTCCACTCCTCCATGATGACATCACAGAGCTGGTGGATGTTAGAGCCCCTCACCGCTCCTTCACCTTCTGTTTGAGGATGCCCCACAGATGATCAATAGGGTCTAGGTCTGGAGACATGCTTGGCCAGTCATCACCTTTACCCTCAGCTTCTTTAGCAAGGTACCAAGGCAGTGGTCATCTTGGAGGTGTGCTTGGGGTTGTTATCATGTTGGAATACTGTCCTGCGGCCCAGTCTCTGAAGGGAGGGGATCATGCTCTGCTTCAATATGTCACAGTACATGTTGGCATTCATGGTTTCCTCAATGAACTGTAGCTCCCCAGTGCCGGCAGCACTCATGCAGCCCCAGACCAAGACACTCCTACCACCATGCTTGACTGTAGGCAAGACAAACTTTGTACTTTGTCTTTGTACTTCTCACCTGGTTGCTGCGACACATGATTGACACCAACTGAATCAGACCACAGGTCGTGGTTCCAGTAATCCATGTCCTTAGCTGCTTGTCTTCAGCAAACTGTTTGCAGGCTTTCTTGAGCCCCGTACACACTATCAGATTGTCTGCTGAGTTTTTCCTTCAGATTTACCAAAACCATGTAATATGAGGTCAAACCTTAGGAGTTTCAATGTGTATGCAATCAGGCAGGCCCTTCTACTACATGGTTTTGGTAAATCTGAAGGAAAAACTCAGCAGACAATCTGATAGTGTGTACGGGGCTTTGTTCATCATCTTTAGAAGAGGCTTCCTTCTGGGATGACAGCCATGCAGATCAATTTGATGCAGTGTGCGGCATATGGTCTTAGCTCTGATAGGCTGACCCCCATTCCCTTAAACCTCTGCAGCAATGCTGGCACCTAGGGGTGAAACTGATGTTTGAGCTGATCATAAGTTCGACTCGAACATAGGGTGTTCGACTGTTCGCCAAGTAGTGGACAATTTGGGGTGTTCGCGGCAAATTCGAAAGCTGTGGATCACAATTTAAAAGTCTATGGGAAAAATCTAAATTGTTCATTTTAAAAACTTATATGCTTGGTATTGTCATAAAAAGTGTTTGGGGACTTGGGTTCTGCCCCAGGGGGCATGTACAGTGGGTACCACCAATATTGTGTGTCAATGCCTCTGTTATCGGCGAGATTGAGACCCGTGAGCCCCATTGCAGGAGCCATCGCTGAGCTGTGTCGCTCCTCCCACTCGCCACTCCCCCCGCTCGTGCTCCTCAATACATTCCTATGAATGCACGGTATCTCGTAGGGGCGGCGAGCGTCAGAAGCACAGCTTACAGCAATATCGGCAGCACCTACTGTATCAATGCAAAAAAAAGTTTCTAAAAAGACCGTTTTTTTCAGGAGCAGTGATTTTAATAATACTTAAAGTGAAACAATAAAAGATAAATATTCCTTTAAATTTTGTTCCGGGAGGTGTCTATAGTATGCCTGTAAAGTGGCAAATTTTTACCGTGTTTAGAAGAGTCCTTGCACAAAATGACATTTCAATAGGAAAAAAGTAATTTAAAACTACTTGCTGCTATAATGAATTGTCGGGTCTCAGCAATACAGATAAAAGTCATTGAAAGAAACGGCATGGGGGTCCCCCCACAAATCCATACCAGGCCCTTTGGGTCTGGTATTAATATTAAGGGGAACCCTGAACTAAAATTGAAAAAAAATTGCGTGGGGGTCCTCACAAATTCCATACCAGGCCCTTCATGTCTGGTATGAATATTAAGGGGAACCCTGCGCCAAATAAGAAAAAATGACACCAAATTTAACACACCTGCTCCCCATTCACACCTCAGACCTTGTAACACTAACGAGTCACATGACACTGGGGTGGGAAATGGCTAATTGGGCCCAGTTTGGACATTTTCACTTAGGGATGTACTCACTTTTGTTGCCAGCGGTTTAGACATTAATTGTTGTCTGTTGAGTTATTTTTGAGGGGACAGCAAATTTACACTGTTATACAAGCTGTACACTCACTACTTTACATTGTAGTGAAGTGTCATTTCTTTAGTTTTTGTCACATGAAAAGATATAATAATATATTTATAAAAATGTGTGGGGTGTACTCACTTTTGTGCGATGTATACTGTACTCTGTATAAGTAAAAAGTGTAGCAGTGCTGAAAAAGAAAAAAGAAAAATCTATATATAAACCTGATATAAATAAAAAATATAAAAAATGAAAAATCAGCTCATATGGTGAAAATATCATCAAATCTCATAATTACAAAAATAATTTAGTGTGGGAAAATGTTTCTCCCTATGAATATATAACCAACAAAAATAGAATACGTGAATATCACAAATAGCTGATAAGTGAATATCACAAATTAGAATTAAGTGTAAATAAAAACATCCAATATATATATATATATATATATATATATATATATATATATATATATATATATATATATATATATATATATATATCACATAGAAAATAAATGAATAAATAAAATAATTAATATACTCATTGAAAAAGTCTGATTCAATTGAAAATAGTCCAATTCAAGTGAGAAAAATCCAATTAAAGTGACTTCGTAATAACGCCAAAACATCTTTAATCGTGAAAAGAAAAAAAGAAGAAATAAGTGTCCATATGAATCCACCACCAATGTGACCACCGTAAAAAATGGAGGCTTACCAGCCAGCAAGCCTTTAGGGCTTGCGACCTAAACCCAATCGGGGGCCTTTTAATTTTAGAGATGTATTGGGTGCCTTTAATTCGGACCTCCTCTCTCTGGGACCCCAAGGGCAATCATGGGAAACCCAAAAGAGAAAAGCTCACCATGGCATAATATCGTAAAGACACGTATTCAATTAAAAAGAATTGCACTTACAATAAGAAGTAAACCAAAAGCAAAATAGCCGGCTGGCTGTATACGAACGCCCGTCCAAGAGACCAGGTACGCAGAGACGTCAGCACGCCAAACTCCTCCCCTTGGGGTCTACATGTGTACTCCGGTGAGCTAGCTGAATATTTCTCATTGCTGGAGTAAGGTGTTCAGTTGATTCCTAATAACCGTGTCGGGCTGTGAGTTTTGGAAATAGGTTCAAATTACCAGCTGCTCCTGCAGGGGTAGCACTACATATTATTTATGTGCCACTAACTGATTGTTGTAATTTTTTTCTTATTAGTAACTAAGCTGGACTTGTGTAATTTAGGGCACAATATACTCTTTTTAACATACAGTTTGATATGTGTGTTTCATCGCTTACCATTCCCAATTGAAATGGGTATTGATTAATAATATAGATATTATTTAATAATATGTTGTGGAAATGTTTTATGAAGATGTATTGGATGTATTTTAATATGTATTGTCATAAGAGTCCCCCCAGTTTTCGTTCTCCCCCAGCCCACTCTAAAGAGCTGACTGGGGTGGACTGACGCTGGTTGAGACCTGTTAGTAAAGTAGTAAACTTCCCGTTGTTTGGAGAGAGGTGTTTGCAGAGTGGGGGAATGTCCGCCAATGGAAGGGCCCCTGTGCATTGCACAAATGATCGTCCGAGGGGATATGTTTGCTCTACAAAGATCGGTTATGGGCGGATGTACGCTCATTGTCTCTGCTGTGTCTGATTAGCACATGTCGGGATTTGCAGCGTGCATCTGCAGATACCCTTCCATCCACAAGGAAGGGTAGCATAATCCAGGTATACATTGTTCTCTGGAACAATGTATATTAAGTATTTCTATCAACAGAATTGTAGTCATCATTCATTGGTTATTGTATAAATTCATTTATTCTGTGTCATGTCTTTATTTGGTCATTAACATCCTGTGTTTTTCATTTTCCTGTGAGATCACAAACTGTGTAGGAGGGGTTTAGCTGTTGGAGGCAAACCCTCCAGGGTGTAGCTTCCTGTTTATGTCTAAATAAAAGAACCAGGCTGACCACCCGCAGGGGAAGTGATGCTGATGGAACTGAGAACGTAAGAAGGATGGTCATGTCTGTTTATTTGGATGAGTGGGTTGATAGGCATTATATCATTAAGATGGAAATGGGTGCTTATTAGCACAATAGATGTGGCTGTGTGCATAGCATACAGCCAAAATTCTACCACAAATATTTATATTAGTTGTTTTAATCACACCTATCTCTTACACCCATGGCAGTGACCAGCCCCACCATTCCCTTTTTCTTTTTTCTTTTTTTTAGTTTGTCTATTAGTAATAAAAATGGACAGAGTTTAAAGAAGTATCACCAAAACTACAAAATCCTTGTTTAAACTCCCAGGAGATAAAGTGTATAATCCCTTTCTGATCCATGCTGTGGTTGCTGAGCTAGCATGGTAGACAGTGCACTCCTTCCCCCCACTACTGTTCGACTAAAGTGCTAAAAAGGAAACAAAAATATAATGAGGTCTGAGTGACAGCACTTGTCACTGGAAACAGGCGCACTTTAGAGACCAATGCTTTCATTCAGTGCAGCAAATGGAAGAATCTGCTCAGATCACAAGACAAAGATCAGGCAGCATGTAGACAGGTACCTACAGAAGGATTAAAGTTTTTGCTATGCTGACTCATGTTCTGCAGTTATGTGGGTCATGTCTGCTGTCTTTCCTGTGAAACTGTTACAATGTAGATGTGTGGTGGATCTGAGGGACTAATTGGCTAGATTTTCCCGCCAATTTTCAACAGAGCCATATAAAAAGGGCCCCAGAATAGAGCCTCTAGATATACTGACAATATGTAGGCTGTTATGCTAAGGGGGGGGGGACCAGTTGGGGATTCCTGAGGGACTGGGTGCCTGAGGACTCTTAACTACCAATCTTGGATTTACTGCCTTTAAGGATTTTTGCCAAACATGAATTATAAGGCTCTGTGCTACCTCAGGTGCATTATTTACCAATCATGGACACTGCCTCTAATGGACACTAAGGATTATCTGCTGTTATTCAGACATGATTACCCTATGGGCACTAAAGCACCTTGTACAGGGATTCATGTTAAAAGCTGTGTCAGGAAGGGCTAGCCAATACCCAAGATGGCGACAGAAGAAGGTGAGCTGTGACCTCAGCCAGAACACCTCTGGTGCATCTACGCGCAGGTGTGTGCACGCGCGCAGTGTCACCAAGGGCATGCCAGTGCTCAAGATGGAAATCCAAGACAGTCTGTTTCCTTAGCCAGATTGCCACCAGTGCACCTGTGCGTGCCTGTCTGCTCTACCAGGGGGCCTCGAGTCAGAGATGTAAAAGAGGTCATCCGCTGCATATCAGGCTCTACCGTCAGATATGTGACAGTAGCAGACAGCCATGTCTGAGCCTGTGCAGGGACCCTCTCCCATGGAGGAACTTTGCCAGCACTTGGCCGGCCTGATGCAAGCTGTCAAGGACTTACAACGGGGCTATACCCAGCTGGAAGGATGCTTACAGACTCTGTCTGACTCCATGGCTGCCCAGGGACCACCACAAGCCTCCTCCTCTTTGCAAGGAACCTCCTCTGCTCCGGCAGTGGTCATGCTCCCACCTGAGCCCAGAGTACCAACTACAGATATATTCCTGGCGTAGCCCACCACCTTCTGGAGCAGAAGGCCGAATGTCTATCAGACTTAGCCTCTTTTTTCAGTGCCATGGCCCAGCTGTGTGAAGACCCACTCATTACAACAGGTGGTAGAGAGGTGGAGGACTATGTTTCATCGCCAGCAGAACCTATGCATGTACTGTGGGGGATCAGGACATTACATGAGGTTGTGCTCAGTTAAACCTTGTAAGTGCCTCAAAACCACTTCTTCTTCTCCAACTCCGAGTGTGCTCAACAATTCTGCTCATCTTACTCTCTCCATTTCATTACAGCTGCCAGGAGGGCCTATTCAGACTTTCGCCATAATTAATTCCGTGGCCTGCAGCTGTTTCATGGACCTAACCTTTGCTGCCAGACATCATATCCAACAAGCCAAGTCTCAGAAGCTTTCTGTCCATCTGGCTGATGGGTCCATTATTAAATCCGGAGCAGTTACTCACGAGACCATTCCTCTGCTTACCACCATTTCCAAGGATCATCAGGAACTGCTATGTCTGGATGCTATCACTTCTCCTTTGTTCCTGGTCATCCTTGGTATGCCTTGGATGAAAGCCCATAATCACCACATTGATTGGGCCACAGAAGAAATTAAGTTATTCTCCCCTTACTGCATCCAGTACTGCTTACAGACCCCCTGTGGTGTACCTGCTCTGCTATGCCTGGACACGGACTCTGAGACCCGTCAGCTGGTACCCACAGCCTATCATGACTTTCTAGATGTGTTTAGCAAGAAAGGGGCAGAGACCCTTCCCCCTCAGCAGTCTTACGACTATCCGATAGAACTACTCCCCGGAACCGAAGTCCCTTTCGGGAGAATCTTTCCCCTGTCCGAATGTGAGCTGGTAGCCTTAAAGGACTACATTGATGACAGCCTTAAGAAAGGGCTCATCCACCCTTCCACATCTCCAGCTGTGGTGTGAATTTTCTTTGTAGAAAAGAAGTATCATTCTTTATGGCCCTGTGTGGACTACCGTGAACTCAACAAGATTACGGTTAAGAACCGTTATCTGCTTCCATTAGTACCCAAACTTTTTCAGAGACTTGGTTCTGCTACCATATTCACAAAACTGGACCTTTGGGGTGCATATAATCTGGTGCACATTCGAGAAGGCGTGAACACACACGTTTTGGGCATTTCAAGTATCTCGTAATGCCCTTGTGACTTTGCAACTCCCCCGCCACTTTTCAGCACTTAATTAATGACGTCTTCTGAGATTTCCTGGACTTGTTTGTTATAGTATACCTTAATGACATACTAATTTCTTCTTCCTCCCTAGACAACCATCGCAGACATGTCAGAAGTGTACTAACTCACCTTCGGCAACATGGACTATACGCTAAACCCAAGAAGTGTGAGTTTGAACGCCAGAGTATCCAATTCCTGGGGCTGGTCATATCCACTGAGGGTATCAAGATGGATCCCCAGAAGGTTACAGCTATCCTGGACTGACCAACCCCCAGTGACAAGAAGGGCATCCATCGCTTCATAGGTTTTGCAAACTTCTACCGAAAATTTATCAGCAATCATTGCCCCATCACATAACTCCACAAACAAGGTTCCAGATCCAGGTGGTCCCCAGAGGCTCAGGCTGCCTTTGAAGAGCTAAAGAAGCTGTTCACGTCTGCATCTGTCCTGAAGCATCCCGACTCGGCTCTACCCTATGTTCTAGAAGTGGATACCTCAGAAACGGCAGTCGGAGCTATTCTGTCCCAAAGTCAGGGTCCCAAGGCTCTGTTGCACCTGTTGGCATTCTTTTCTCGTAAATTATCCAATGCAAAGAAGAACTATGACGTCGGGGATCGTGAACTTCTAGCAATAAAAGTTCTAGAGGAATGGAGGTACCTTCTTGAGGGAGCTGCACACCCAATCTTAATCTATACAGACCACAAGAATCTAGAATACTTAAGGACAGCGAAGAGGTTGAGACCCCGGCAGGCCAGGTGGGCACTCTTCTTTTCTAGATTCACGTTCCATTTAACATATAGGCCCGGATCAAAGAAAATAAAGCCTGATGCACTATCACGCATGTTCAGCAAGTCTCAAGAAACCTTCCCCCCGGATACGATCTTGTTTTCTGGGAACTTCCTTCTTCTACAAGGAGACTTATAAACTCTGGACATGGAGAACAACTGGTACACAAATGATGTTCACACACCTAACTATTTCAAGATTTGTCTTATGCTGAGCTAAGTGAGGTTTTTCAAAGTCAAAGCTTAAAAGGGGACACAAGCGGCATAAATACAGATCTTGGTTATAAAGCCAAATTAATACAATTATTCTATACCTTCCACTTATACTATTGTGTAAGAAAGAGGCTATATTGTTTAGTTTTCATTTTATCTTCACTCCCAATCCCCAGTATTTACTCTGTCTCCTCCGTTTCCTCTGATACAATGCAATCCGTGGTGACGGTCAGTCTCATTCTTGCTGATTGACAGTGTTTAAATGATGCTTGCAAACAATGCTTCCCAGTGATGCTTTGCATAAGGGGGTGCATACGCAGTGAGGGAGACTGGTACAAATGATCATGATGTGAGCTGCATATGACTGTTTACAGTGGTAGGCATTCTTTTTAGCCCCAAGAGATTGCTGTTATATCTCCAGCTGCTTCTTTCTAAGTAAACAATGAATGATGACGGATGGAACTTAAAAAGATACTAAACACACAGTTTAATTTACATTGCCCCTTCTATTTCTGTATATGGATACCTTTTTCTTAATCGATATACAGCTGTCTAATGACCCAACTCTTTCCCAGCCTGTCTGCAGGGAAACATAAACAAGAGGCGCTATTAGTCCTCTGCTGCTGGTCACATGTTCAAAATAAAAAAACAGCCTTTGGGATGCAGAGCATAAATAAATACTGTATTTCCTGGTGTCTAAGATGACCCCCTAATTTTACAGGTTTTTAAGATTTTTTTGCCTGTACTCACTGTATAAGACGACCCCCCCTTCCGAGGCTTCAGACGCTTCATATCCTTCTTCATTCTTACTGGAGCTGGAGCCATAACCTTCCTCCTTCCTGCTGGAGCCAATCACGGCGAGCAATGTATTCTATTAATGAATACAAAGCCTGCTTGGTTTGGTAGAGGCTGTAACATTATCAGCCCTCGCCTCTCTGACTTTCAAAGACAATCTGAGCAGGCTACTGTATGTAGCCTGCTCGGATTGGTAGAAGTTGTTACTCCAATCCGAGCAGGCTCTTTGTTCATTTGAATACATCGCTCACTGGGATTGGCTCAGCGGTATATACTGTATGTAGCCAAAGCTACATACAGTATTACCACACATCCAGCAGGCACCTGAGCAGCTGACCTGCCGAATAAGACGATCCCTGCTTCTTGGTCAGTTTTTTAAGTGTAAAAGGTTGTCTTATATGCTGGAAAATATGGTACATCATATCAACAAACTGTTTAAAATTTTCATACAAATATATATTTGAAATCAAATATTTATTATTTTTTGCCCATAACAGGAAGTAGGCAGATTTCTGCCAGCCATAGGCTGGGTCACGCCTCTCCAGCCTGTGTCTTAGAATAAGAGGGATGTGAAGCCTCCATCAATCTACATGTAATATCCCTCCTTGATTATCTCAAGCTTGTTAGTGGACATGGAGGAAGAGGGAGGGAGTGGGCTGTCACTTACCACTGTGCATACGCCCACACGTGTGACTCTATAGTCACATGGGCTGCTCAGATGTGATAGGGAGGAAATGGTCAGCATAGGACCTCATTGAAAACTGAGAATGTGCAGAGTTGTCACCACAGCTGAAAAATCACTAGCTGAACTGGGGATATGAACAGTAGGTGGAGATAGAGAGCAGCAGGATCCACCAGGTTTTTTGCAGAATACAGAAAATGAATCTCATAGTGATGGAGTGAGTAGAAACAGCATGCAATACACAATTTATTGATAGTTTTTTTATGATGTGGGTTTAGTGACACTGTAAGTTAGCTAGCAATACAATATATGATTTTTGTAATGCATTCTTTATTTTTCAAGTGAAACATCAGAAAAGGTATAATATAGTGAGGAGAGCAAAGCAACCAAAGCATACAGTGTGTTTACAGTGAGGATGAAATAATACCAGAATATTCCATAGACATGCTGAGTTATGACAAACATGACACCCATTGATGTCTAATCAGTACTTACAGATAACATGATGGGATGAGGATAGCAGAGCTCCCTTAGACACATGTTCTGTTTTCCTTATGTGTAATTCTTTACATTTACATGGGGATAAGTAGGGGATGTGGCATAACTATGGGGAGGGGGATTATAGGCATAGCTCCCAACTGTCCTTGATTTCGAGGGACTGTCCCTGATTTGGAGCAATGTCCCCATGCCCATCATTCCTCCTCATTTGACCCTCATTTTGGTCTGATCTATCTAGATGTATATAAAAGGCATTTTTTATCTATCAAAAAGTGTTCCCCAGTGCTAAGCCTTTCATCTGATTTCTAAATTGCTGCATTTGTAAATTCCAAAAGCCAATATAAAGTAATAGTAGTGGTAAAAAAAGCACTTGTGAGTTTAATCAATCTTGTTTTTTTTTTCTTCTTTACAATTCTCCTTTAAGGTGGTGTGGTAAGGGGTATGTCCTATGCCTACATACTTTTGCTGATAGGTGTCCCTCATTCCCATCTCAAAAAGTTGGGAGGTATGTTATAGGTACTGGTAAGGTTAGATCGTGGGTGTGTGTGACAGAGCAGGGCTTGGAACAGAAGAACAGGAGGAAGGGAGATAATGGAAGATAGGGAACACATCTGGCAGGGCAACCCAGACCCCACTGCATGATGGGGGAAGAATGGGAATGTGTGGGTGGCAGTTGGGTGGTGCTGGTCATAGAGGGAGTTTGAGAAAGATGGGATGATTTTTTACTCAGAAAGAAATTGTTTATATTTATTTGTAAATGAGAAATTCATCCAGCAAAACCAAGTGGTCTGAAACTAGGCACTTATATCCTTAGGCTCGGTTCACACAGGGGGCAATGCGAGGCGACACGACTTGCCTCGCCGCGACCTGGCGCGACCTCAGCGGCGACTTGCAAATGACTTCTGTATAGAAGTCAATGCAAGTCGCCCCGAGGTCGCTCAAAAGTAGTACAGGAACCTTTTTTCTAAGTCGGAGCGTCTCGAGTCGCTCCTCTTAGAACGGTTCCGTAGTACAGAACGGGGGCGACTTGTCAGGTCGCGGCACGGCAAGTCGTGTCGCCCCCTGTGTGAACGGAGCCTTAATGCCGCAGTAAACTGTTTAAAAAAAAAACTGCTCCCCCTGTAGATTTGAGCCATAATGTCCTTGTATACACCACCTCAAGAAATAAGTACAACTTATAATATAGTGGATAGTTTTTGCTCTGGTCAGCACAAGTCACAGAGAAAGGTGACAAACCGCTATATTGTCAGTGTGCGTTGGAACTATTATGAAGAGCTGACAATCCTGTGTAGGTGAAATATAATGTTTTCATTATGTTACCACAGACAGAGACTACTTATAGAAGTGGAAGTAGTAGACCCTTTACACAATGTTACATCCGTAGTGAATTAATTAGTTGGCTGTTAAGGACCGCCTCATGTATATATACGTCGGTACTTTGAAGAGGGATATCTCGGTAACGGCAGCAGATATCCCTCTTTACAGGAGGCGATCCTGTGTACGATAATGGTGGTCTCTGCGGTGAGTTCGTCGCAAGATCACCGTTATCGGTGGCGGGAGAGGTGCCACCCCCTCCCGCCACTCTCCTGCGCCCTCCGACACTTACCGGAGCCGTTGGTAGCGGCGGAGGAGATCGGGTCCCTTACTCTTCTGGGTATGGAGACGAGTGAGGCTAAGATGGCCCCCACTCGTCTCTATACCATAGGAGGACGGAAGAAATATCAAAACATCACTTCTGCCCTTATCTCTTAAAGGTACTTTTTTTTCAATGTCATTTTTTCAAATGAGGACTTTTTGACCCCAGATCTCATATTTATGAGGTCCTGTCATGCTTTTTTATATTACAAGGGATGTTTACATTCCTTGTAATAGGAATAAAAGTGATCCATTTTTTTTTTTTAAGTGTAAAAATAAATAAAATCAAGTAAAATAAATAAGAATTGTTTTTTTTTTTTAAAACACCCTGTCCCAATGAGCTTGTGCGCAGAAGCGAGCGCATTCCTGAGTAGAGCCCGCATATGAAAACGGTAGTCAAACCACACATGTGAGGTATCAGCCCTAGAACTCCTCTGCAACGCAAAACTTGCAACCTGTAGAATTTTTTCAATGTCGCTTATAGAGATTTTTGAGGGTAAAAGTTTGACGCCATTCCACGAGCGGGCACAATTTTGAAGCATGACATGTTGGGTATCAATTTACTCGGCGTAACATTATCTTTCACAATATAAAAAGAAATAATTTTACTGTTGTCTTATTTTTTTTATTCAAAAAAGTGAATTTTTTCCCACAAAAGTGCGCTTGTAAGACCGCTGCGCAAACACAGTGTGAAAAAAAATATTTCAATGACCGCCATTTTATTCTCTAGGGTGTTCGAAAAAAAAAAACAATTATAATGTTTGGGGGTTCTAAGTCATTTTCTAGCAAAAAAAACTGTTTTAAACCTGTAAACACCGAGTCTGGTTAATAGTTCTAGCTACTGTGTCCGGTCATTACATGGATGTGCTGCCACCTACTGATAACATGAAGAAGTGATATTCTACTTATTGTTATAGTAAAGATATATTTTCTATCAGTGTGCCTCTCTTGCACAGTAATACACGGCAGTGTCTTCTATTTTCATGGTGTCCATTTTCAGAGTCAGTTTGTTATTGTTGTCATCTCTGGTGGTTGTGAATCTCCCTTTAACATCATCATGATAGCCTGTGTCCCCACTGCTACCAATATGAGAAAAAGATTGTAACTTTCCATCAGAGAACTGTCTGATCCAGAACATATAATTGCTACCAAAGGTGAATCCTCCTGAACCCTGACAGGTGAGTGTATGGGAGTTCCCCGGCTTTATCACGGCTGGATCAGACTGGACAAGTTGGTTAGAAGACAGGACACCTGGAAAATATACAGTGACAATAGGAAATAGCATTAGAACTAATACATCCACTCAGATCTATTAGGAGGATTATTTCATCTGAGGGATCCTGTCCTATGAAGTCTCACCTGACAGCCATGATAATGATAGAAAAAGGCTTATTAGGGTCCTCATTATTCCTCTGTATAATCTGTATCTATACACTTCACAAATACCCTGTAAATATCTTTATAGTGTATGAGAGATTCCATGATAGGAAGTGGTGTCATGTCATTTGCATAGTATACAGAATATCTATATGTGTCACAACATACAGTCAGGTACAAATAATAATTCATGTTTGTTTGACTTTCATCTCAATTTTTCAGTTCAAAGACCAACAAAGACTTTCCAGTAATAAAACAATATTAAAGTGAAATACACGGATGAAATACATATATGTATACAGATTACGTGCCACAGGATTTCTGGCTCTGCCCATCCAGTCTTGTGATTACACACATGTTCATGCTGCCCAGCCACACAAGTCACACCCAGATTTTTTGGTCCAGCAGTTTATATTTTTGGTTCATCTCTCCACCTCTGGGGTCATCATTAGACAATCATTCAGTGTCATCACCTCCGACCCAGGATGACGTTCAGTGACCATCCTGAATAGGTGAGGGGTGTGAATTACTGCCCGTATATGACAATTCCTATGACAGGTAATACAACAAACATATTCAGATTGGAGTATGTGCAGACTGGACTGTGTAATAATTGTAAAGACGTTATCCAGTAATGCAGAGTAAAGAACCCGGATAATATAGAAAGTCTATTAATCATTATCAGTTCAACTTCCTGTAGTCTGACAAATAAGGGAACATTTCTAATGCCCTCCATTCTATGCATTATATTTCATTATTCGTTTTCATTGGAAGTGTACACTACCTATATTTTGTCCTCAATAAGTCCTCCATCCTCTCCCCATCAATATGAAATAGATTTTTTTTTAGATAAAACTTTTCTGGATTTATCATATCATTTTGTCACTTGGTCTCTGTGCTTCTCTATGCAATGCAGGCAGATCATGACTAGTAGGAGGTTCCGTCAGGGTGTTTTACATAGCTTCCTGAAAACGTCACAGCATCCTTTCTCAGTACTCTTTTCTACAGTACTCAGCCCAAATGCAAGCGAGCTGACTGTTGGATGAAGTTATGAAAATATCAAATTGCCTTGACGGCTGAATGGCAGCCTGGTTGGGAATTACTAGGCAGACTTAATTTTCATGCCTACCAACCTAAGCAATGCCCATATATGATGCCGATTCATGATTCATGATGCTGATTCATGATTGAAAGAACTGACATCTAATGAATGAAACGGACAGGCCAAGGACGGTAAGGTTGGGGATGAAAGGATTAGATGATGCTGAATGATCTCCAGCCAGGAAATTAGGTGGGCTGTATCGAATTTCCTGCATCTTCCAATGAATGTAAGAACACATGTAAGAAGCTCACAGTGTGCAGTGAAATCAGAATAAGCAATTTCAGTATGAGAGGAGCCAGGATAACTGTGTAAGATACTGAAGGGAAGGCTGGATTTCAGGTAAAGCTTTTCCTTGGAATGCATATATCATATTATATTATTATATATTCTTTCTTAGGCTGGGTTCACACCATAGCGATGCGGGAACGCCGTGAATCCGCTGGGTTTTCCCGCATCGCATGCCTCCCGCTGGCAGTTCACACTGCCCTATGCGGACTGCTGGGAGTGTCAATGAAATCTTAATGACACCCCCAGACCAGTCCGCATATCCCAGTGCGATCTGCAAACTCGGCCAGGAATCGTATCGCATGGTGTGAACACCCATGCGATCCGATTCTGCTGCGGACCAAAAAAAGGGTCCTGTGCGAGTTTGCGGCGGGTGCGATGCGAATTCAGCCATACTATCTGTATGGCTGAACTCGCATCGCACAGACAGATCGGATGTGATTTGCACTGCAGTGCGGTGCGAATCACATCCGGATCTCCCACCCGCAGCGGTGTGAACCCAGCCTAAATGTGTATTCTAGGGAATTATAGTGAACTAATGTCCTATCTGTCTTTGATTCTATTAAATCTGTGTAATGCAGAGATAATAATTATTCCTACAATCACTTACCTTGCAGAACAGAAATAGAATTCATATAGAAAGTGTTCTGTAGTCACCCTATGCCTGGACACTGGCACAGTTGGTACCCAGATAGCAAGGATAACTTGCCACAAATTTGTGGTAGTGTTGAATTGTAGATCTAGTAAAGTTGTTGTAACCCTAAAACAAAAAAAGGGCCCCGTTTCTTTAAACCGCTTGCCATCCACGTAACGTGCATAATATGACGTCGTGGACTTTGAGCGGTGATATCTGAATGATGCCTGCAGCTACAGGCATCATTCAAATATCTTCTTTTAGAGCCAGTGATTCCCGTCACAATAAGAATGATCATAGGGGCTATTCAACCTCTTGATCATTCTTGCAGGCAGCGGGACGTTCCCCCTCCCCCCGCCCTCTGGTGCTTCTCCTGGCTCACCCCTGCAATCGTTGAACCGGAGAAGGAACCGACTGGCACCGAATGCTGACCATAGAGATTTCCCGAGGGCCAGATGGTCCCTGAAGTCTTTATGATTGTTCAGGGGCTGGACACAATGTTATGACGTGACGCTCAGCCTCTGCATTTGAAAAAATACCGCCGCCTCGGCTGGAAAGCCAGGGTCGTTTTTTTATTTTTTTTATTTCAGGCTTCCCAGCCTAGAGTGAGATCTGGGGACTTATTGACCCCAGATCTAACTTTAAAGAGGACCTGTCATACACTATTCCTATTACAAGAGATGTTTACATTCCTTGTAATACGAATAAAAGTGCTAAAAAAAATGTAAAAAGTAAGTGTCAAAGTAGAAAAATAAAAGTAAAATTAACAATACAAAAATAAAACATTTAAAGTGCCCCAGTCCCCGCTCGCAGAAGCCAATGCATACATAAGTCGCGCCCACATAAGTTAACAGCGTTCAAAGCACACATGTGAGAGTGAGAGCAATAATTCTAGCACTAGACAGCCTCTGTAACTCAAAACATGTAACCTGTAAAAAGCGTTGCCTATGGGGATGTTTAAGCACCAAAGTTTGGCACCATTCCACGAGCGTGTGCAATTTTGAAGTGTGACATGCTACATATCTGTTTACTCGGCCTAATAATATCTTTCACATTATACAAAAAAATTGAGATCATTTTGTAATTTTTTTTTTTTTTTTATGCACAAAACTTTTTTTTTTTCCCTAAAAGAAACATTTAAAAAATTGCTGTGCAAATACAATACGAGACCGCCATCTTATTCTCTAGGGTCTCTGCTAAAAAAATATATAACTTTTGGGGGTTCTGTGTAATTTTCTAGCAACAAAATTATGATTTTTACATGTAAGAGAGAAATGTCAGAATTGTCCTGGATAGCAAGTGGTCAAAGCATGAATAACAGCACAATGCCTGTGCTGTGTAATTTGGCCCTTTGTATCATCCAAAATACCTGGTTGATCCTGTAAAAAAGGAGAAAACTCTGGCACCAAGGATACTGATGGAAGATTGAGGAATTAATCATCTGAGTACCCATAAATTACCAGTGAATATGGCAAGAAGAAAGAAGCAAGCCAAGCAAATTTATAATCCCTCAATTTAGTACTAGTGAACTCATTCCTATTTATTATTATTATATTATTATACAGGATTTATATAGCGGCAACAGTTTGTGCAGTGCTTTACAACATGAGGGCAGACAGTACAATTACAATACAAATCAATACAGGAGGAATCAGAGGGTCCTGCTCGTTAGAGCTTACAATCTAGGAGGGAGTATGGAGATAGTCAGACATATTGGGGTAGGGAGTTCCAGAGGATGGGAGAGGCTTGGGAAAAGTCCTGGGAGGAGGTGCCAAGGGAATTAGAGAGCAGGAGGTCTTGGGAAGAATGAAGGGAACAACGAGTAGGCTGGTGTTTTGAGACTAGGTTAGTGATGTAGCTGGGGGCTGAGGTGTGGGCGGCTTTGTAAGTTATTAGAATTTTGAATTTAATTTGTTGGGTGAGTGGAAGCCAGTGGAGGGATTGACAGAGAGAAGTAGCAGACACAAAGCAGTTTGTAAGGTGGATGAGTCTGGCAACAGCATTCATGATGGACTGAAGGGGAGATAGACTGTGTAAAGGTATTAACCTAGTCCCTTACTTGACATATGTGAATAAATTAAATCAAACAATCCTGTATGATAATCAACACTGTGTCTGAAATTAAATAATTCATACTGTTACAATTTTTGTTCTGTGAGACCGACAAATAAAGTGCAAATCTTTTTTTAGAAAAATCTGATCTCTTTCACCAGGAAAGGTCTAGTATAACCCTTCTCTAAAAATCTTTCAATCAGTTTAACAGTCTTATCGAAATAGCCTGAGTCCAGTAGACAATTCCCCCTAATTTTGGTGAACTGACTACTAGGAATATTGTATATCCACCTATGGTGGTGGCAACTGTTTGTGGGGATAAAACTTTTCCTATCTGTTTCTTTAAAATGTGTTTTTTGTGCCATTTAACTTAAAAAGAGTGAGATCAAGAACATTAATCTGTTTATTACTATATTCTCCAGTGAACCTTAAAGGAGTTGTAAAGGCAGAAGGTATTTTATTTTAATGTATTCTATGCATTAAGATAAAAAACCTTTTGTGTGTAACAGCACCCCCCTATTACCTACCTGAGCTCCTTCTCTCTCCAGAGATGTCCACTATCCCCACAGCCTTCCAGGACACTCCTCTTGATTGACAGAGCAGCAGTGCCATTGGCTCCTGCGGCTGTCAATCAAAGTCAGTCAATCAGGGTAGAGAGGGGGTGGGGCCAGGCCAGGGCTCTGTGTCTTAATGGATACACGGAGCTTTGACTCGATTTGGGTGAACCCTGAAGCAAGCTGCTGGCTGAGGGGCACTCAAAGGAGAGAGGGGCTAGGAGCAGCATAGAGGGATTCAAGAAAAGGAAGATCTGGGCTGCTCTGTGCAAAACCAACTGCACAGAGGAGGTAAGTATAACATGTTTGTTATTTAAAACAAAAACAAACAAAAAAACGAGCCTTTACAATCACTTTAAACTATATCTGTTATGATTTAATTCTTGTAAAAATAATTTCAAATTCTCTCTTAAACCCTCCCATACAATCATATTATCGTCTATTGATCGCTTGTAGAGTGCCCTCTTTGGCCCTCTGTGGTAAACTTCTTCCTCTTCCAATTTTGCCATGACTATTTTAGTTACACAGGGAGCATATTTAGCTCCCATAGCAACTCCCTTACACTGTTGGTAGTACTGTCTGTCTGGTTGATCCTACCTGGTTCTGCCCTTGCCTCTGTAAACTGATCATGTTTATCATGGCTGCTGAGCCCCAACACCATGGTCATTTTATGTGCCTCTGTCATCCGCTGTCTCTCCTCTGTCCCCTCTCTGCTCCCCCCATCCCTGCCTGTCAGCTCTGTGTCAGTGCCTTCCCCTCCCCTCCCCTCCTGCTGCTAAAATGACTTTGTAATTCCCAGTGTTGGATAATGTTATGTGCCCAGTGTGTGTACTTTATAAAAAAATGCTGTTTTATTTCAGAGCGCTGCTTGGTGCTCAAGTGACCACAAACCACTCTCCTCATTTCCTCCCCTCCTTCCGACTGACATCAGCGGGGTATTCTCAGCCCCTCCCACTGTAGCTGTCAGATCAGGTGAGGGAGAGAGTCGGGCAGGCATGTGAGCACCGAGCAGCACTCTGAAATAAGGTATAAAACTACTTTTTTTTTTATAAAGCACACACACTGGGCACATAATATTATGGAACACTATTGCATGAGTTTACAACCACTTTAACTTGCTGCACATTTTCACAATTTCTAAGTTACTCTTTTCCAATTGGTAGGAAATTTGCTTGGCAAGTCTCTGGCAAGAGCAAGGTTGTAGTGGTAGTCTACAGAAAGAGCTCTGCAAGTCTACAGCATGACAATTCAGCCACAGTTACCACTGTGGTGGATGACTATTGTACAACATAACTGAACCAGAACTTGCTGCAGACTTGCAGATTGTTTACAAAGAAAATTGATTGGGAATCATGAAATGTGGACTTGCTGCAATTGTGCAACAAATTTGTGAAGCCTGGCAAGTCTAGGAATAGCTTAGCAAATCGTTTTCAAACGTGCAGCACAATTGCTTGCTATCTGGGTAATAATGTGGTATTCTAAGATGGTTCCAGAAGTACAGAGTGTGATATAAATCAGAGATATGAAGATCCTCTATCACCGGAGGGAAGGGACAAACTGCTCCAGGTATTAGGGCCCGACATTAAGAGGTGACATTACTGCAGACCAAACCTTTCTGTCATGGACGAATGTCAGAATCGATGATAGTCCAATGATTTGTCACCATCTTTCTGCCTCGTGAATATTCCTATTGGCCAGTGAGACTGCCCATCATAACAAAGGGCCCATAGGAATATGTGGAGGTGGGGCTTAATGACACGTATTCACAATTATTACTATTATTTATTAATAGTAAAAAGAGATTGTAGGGGTGGTATTTTTTGTTTTTTCAGAAAAGTTGTCAACTTTACTCTACGAATCAGACCCGAAGGAGGGACAAGAGAGAAGGATGGATTTGAAGCCAAAATGGGGGTAGACATTTTCTACATATCTGCATGGAGTAGAGGTGCAAGATGTCAATTGTCATAGTTAGTACTGAATTCAATTTTCTCAAATCATCTTCTAGGACGGCACACCTGAGATGACTGGTCCACCTGACAGGAAACACAATCAACAACAAGTTTAAAAGTTCCCACCCCTCCCTCAGACCCTCAGTTCTTGATTGTGTTTCCCACAGGATGGCAGCGAAACCAAGTTTCTCCTTTTTTGTTTTTTTCTGAGGGGTCTGGGACCCCGTTTTTCTCTAAACAGGATTATTTTCCCTGGTACTCAGACAGACAGGGTCTGTGATGGTCTCGTGTAACCCACAGGGGCACCTGGGGGGGATAGGGTAATCCTCACTCAAGGTCTTTCCTCAGGAAAGCCTTGTTTTCAGCCGCAGGGGACAGGGGAGTTGTCCTAATTGTGCTGCTCCCCATTTGTGTTTGTGCCTTACCTAGAACTGTGTTAGTTGGTGGAGTGCGGTGAGCTGCATCTTTCCAAGCAGTGCTGAACGCAGATGGCGTGCGTTCCAGCACTACTGCTGGAACGCACTACTACTATTACTTACTTCCGGGCATCGAGTTTCCAGATAGAGGAGATCTTGTTGGTGTCTGGACGCCGGCGTGCGTTCCAGCATCACTGCGCAAGACCGGAAGTCCGGTGGGAGGGCCCGACGTCATTTCCGGACGATGGACCTCCAAAAAATGGCGCCAATCAGCGGTCATTTAAACGGCAGAGGGTGCAGTGGAAAGCACCCAGGCAGCATTTCTGGTGAAGCGCTTCATGCATTGCAGTATCTCCAAGACAAACAAGGGGAACACTCAAGACAGCACCTGATCCAGCGATCCTGCAGGGCAGCTAAATCGCTATGGAAGTGGAAGGTCTGTCTGAGCAAACAGCCATTGAGGTCGCCACAGGGGGTGAGTGATCCAGCTGTGTTTTGTAGAGGCAGGGTACTCTGAGGCAGACCCCCCTTGCCCCTTTAGGACATGAGTAGCTAATTGTTTATTTTCTACTGTTTCCAGGGACTGAAGGATCTGCCCAGGGGTCAGCCTGTAGGTCTAAAGGAAAGGCTACTTCGAAGTCCAGGCGTTGTGGTTATTGTAATTCTAAATTAGCACAAGACCACAGCAAGCCTTTCTGCGATAGATGTATCTTTAAGCTCGCAGGCAAGGAGACCGCCCAGGTTGTGAAAGAATGTAGGGCCTTACAGTCAGAGATGTTAGCCACCCTCCAGTCTTTCCAAACGACTCTAGTGAAGAGTCAGGATGAGGGTCCTTCTGGGAGAGAGACCCCTCATTCACAGGAAAACTTTTCCACATCTTATACAGAAGGTTCCCAGGGCCAGGTCTCCCTGTTGTCTGAGGTGGAGGAAGGTCAGGTCCCAGATTTTAGTACTGGGGAGGAAGATTCAGACCAGGATAGCCAGGGGGAGGCTAAGCCTGGGGGACTTTTGTTCTCGACTGAGGACATGGAAGGCCTATTAAAGGCCATTTACACCTCAGAAGATATCCAGGCCCCCTCTGCTCAGGTTTCAGCACAGGATAGGGTGTATAGGGGCCTAGGAAGGTTACAGGCCAGAACCTTTCCAATCCACCAGTCTCTGAAGGATATAGTCCTCAGAGAATGAAAGGAACCTGAACGTAAGCTCCTCAAACTGAAAGCTTGGAAGAGAAGGTGTCCCTTTAAGGATGAGGAGGAGGAGACATTTTTTAAAACTCCTCGTTTGGATGCAGCCCTAGCACTGGTGTTTAAGAGGTCTGATTTATCCTTCGAAGACTCTGGAAACATCCAGGATCAGATGGATAAAAAGTCTGAGACATTACTCAAAAGGGCCTGGGAGGTGAATGCGGCAGCGAGGGCGCCGGCCCAAGCCTCCGCCTGTGTAGCCAGAAATGCAGACGCCTGGCTTGGCAGATTGATGGATCACATCTCCCGGGGTAAGGAGACTAAAGAAATTGTAGACTGGTTGGAGGTAATCAGTCGAGCGGTAGCGTATGTGGCAGATGCAGCGGTGGAGACTGTTAGGACCACAGTCAGCAGCACTTCTAAACTCTGCCAGGAGGGCCCTATGGGTAAAGACCTGGGATGGAGATTTCACTTCCAAGTCTCGCTTATGCGGCATTCCCTTTGAGGGTTCCCTGTTGTTTGGGTCAGGGCTAGATCAGATCCTGTCCCGGTCTACTGAAAAGGGAAAGAAGTTCCCTGTGAGGCCCAAGAGGGAAAGGGGTAAGATTTTTTCGAGGCCCCCACTCAAAGACTCATCATAAGGGGAAAGTTGAACAGAGGAAGAAGTGGAACTTTGGAAAGGGGAAAGAAAAAAGTGCAATTCTTTTCTCCAGTTCCGGAACCTCTCAGAAAGAAGGCAAATGACGCCACCGTAAGGGTAGGCGCAAGACTCAGCGACTTCCTTCCCCAGTGGGAAAGGATTACACAGAGTCCATATATTTTAAATCTCTTAAAGGAGGGGTACAGACTGGAATTTCAGAGTCTTCCCCCACAGAATTTTCTTATTACCTTTCTTCCCAGGGACCCAGCCAAGGCAGAGGGGTTACTGGGAAATTTAAAGGAGCTGGCAGAGCAAGGGGTTATTGCTCCAGTACCAGCCAGTCAGTTGTCCCAGGGTTTTTACTCACACGTGTTTGTGGTTCCAAAACCCTCAGGCAGATTTTGGTTAATAATAAATTTGAGAGGACTCAACCGTTACTTACTTCACAAGAGGTTCAGAATGGAGAGTATTTATTCAGTAAGAAAACATCTTCAGGCAGGAGTTTTTATGGTCACTCTGGACCTGAAGGATGCATATCTACATGTACCCATTGCTCCCGAACACCAGAAGTACCTACGCTTCGCAGTATGCATACAGCAGAAGGTACAACACTGGCAGTTCAGAGCTCTTCCCTTTGGGCTGGCGGCAAGCCCAAGGGTATTCACAAAGGTGATGGCCGAAGTCGTAGCATACCTACACCTGCAGGGGATAGGGTTAATACCCTACCTGGACGACTTGCTGATCTACAGTGTGGATCAGAGGCAAGCGGTGATAGACAGAGACATCGTGTTAGAGACTCTGGAGACCTTGGGCTGGATGGTCAGTCGGGAGAAGTCCTCACTGACACCATCTCAATCCAAACTATACCTGTTAGACTCACAGGCACAGAGGGTATTCCTACCAACAGAAAAGGTAGTGAAGTTCCAGAATGCGGTTGTCACCCTTCTCGAAAGAGGAAAGATATATAATGAGACTGCTGGGTCTCATGACCGCCTGCATACCGGCAGTAACCTGGGCACAACTACATTCTCGGCAGCTTCAGGCCTTCCTACTTGCCTCATGGGGAGGAAAAAGAGAAACATTGGAGAGGAGAGTGTCCCTCACAGAGGAGGTCTCTCTCTCTCTGCAGTGATGGCTCGACCCACACAATCTGTTGAAAGGTCGCCCCTGGTCCCAGGTAGACCCAGTGGTCTTGACCACGGACGCCAGCGCTTGGGGTTGGGGGGCTCATCTGGGAGACCGATATACCCAGGGGTCCTGGAACCGCAGCCAAGCCAGGGAATCCTCCAATTTCAGGGAGCTTCTGGCAGTAGGCAAAGCCCTAGACTATTTCCAAGAGCAGCTGCAGGACAGAGAGGTTCAGGTCCTCTCAGACAACCTGGTCAAGGTTGCATTCCTAAACCACCAAGGGGGGACAAGGTCGGGCAAACTGAGGGAGTTAGCACAACAAATCTTTGGGGAAGCAGAAAGGAAGGTCCTTTCACTGTCAGCGATTCATATAAAAGGCTCACTCAATCTGCAGGCAGATTTCCTAAGCAGACAGCCCATCCTTCAGGGAGAATGAGGATTGAGCAAAGGAATCTTCTTCCTGGTGTGCAGACATTTTGGCAAGCCAGAAATAGATTTGTTCGCTTCCCGGAGGAATGCAAAGGTCTGCAGGTTTTTCTCCCTTTACAAGGATCAAGAAGCAGAAGGGATAGACGCTCTTGTACAGGGGTGGGATTTCAGGCTGGCTTATGCCTTTCCCCACTGGTACTCCTTCCCAGAGTTCTACAGAAGTTAACCTACTCAAGGACAGACCTGGTGCTGATAGCACCCTGGTGGCCCAAGAGGGTTTGGTTTCCCACCATTCAGAGTCTCTCGGTAGCTCCCCCGCTGCATCTGCCGGTGCAACGAGATCTGCTCAGTCAGGGTCCAGTCTTTCACCCCGACCCGGGACGTCTCTCTCGGACAGCATGGCTATTGAGAGGGAAATACTCCATGACAGGGGCTGTTCGGAGAGAGTGATAGACACTCTTCTCCTCAGTAGGAAAGGCGTCACCAGAAAAATTTATGCAAAAGTCTGGAAAGTTTTCTCCCATTGGCTGCAGTCTAAGGAGGGGGCTCTCCAGATGATACCTACCATCCTAGACTTTCTTCAAGATGGGGTGGACCAGGGTTTGGCAGTCAGCACCCTCAAAGTCCAGGTGGCAGCCCTGTCAGTTTTTTTTTGACAGGAAGCTAGGACAAGAACCACTGATAAAAAGATTTTTGTTGGCCAGGGAAAGGGTAGTCCCAGTCAGGTCGGTCAGTTGCCCTCCATGGGACCTGTCCCTGGTATTGGATGCCCTAACAAAGGGGCCTTTTGAGCCGGTGGCTCAAATTTCTGTTAGACTTTTATCATTTAAGTTGGCCTTCCTTCTGGCTATCACTACGGCCAGAAGGGTGGGTGATATACAGGCCCTTTCGATTAAAGAGCCGTTTTTGCGTATCCTAGAGGATAGGGTAATCCTCACTCAGGATCCCCTTTATTTGCCAAAAGTGGCTTCGTTATTTCACAGAACACAGGAGATTATTCTCCCGTCTTTTTGCCAGAATCCCAAGAATAAGGAAGAGGAAAGGTTCCATTTCTTAGATGGCAGGCGCTGTCTCCTAGTCTATTTAGAAAGGGTGAGAGACTTTAGAAGGTCCAGTCACTTATTGATCACCTTCTCAGGGAAGAGAAAGGGTCTACAAGCCTCTAAGGCAACGATAGCTAGATGGGTCAGACAAACCATATCTATTGCTTATAGGCAGGCAGGTAAACCAGTGCTAGCCCGCCTTAAGGCGCATTCAACCAGATCCCTGGCAACCTCCTGGGCAGAAAGGGCAGGCGCCTCAATCGACCAGATCTGCAGAGCAGCAACATGGACGAGCCATAGGACATTTCTGAGGCACTACAGAGTGGAGCTGTTGTCCCCTCAGGATTTGGCATTTGGCAGGAAGGTCCTACAAGCGGTTGTCCTGCCCTAAAGGTAGGCCTGAACTTCTTGCTTATCGTCTCAGGTGTGCCGTCCTGGAAGATGATTGGAGAAAATGACCAGTTACACTTACTGGTAACGGCTTTTCTAGGAAATCTTCCAGGACAGCAGGCCTACTTCCCTACCCTTGTTTTATTGGTGTGGTATATTCATTCCTCACAGAATGTTCCCTCTGACACCGGTGTGGGCTTTTCTTTACCATAACTGAGAGTCTGAGGGAGGGGTGGGAACTTTTAAACTTGTTGTTGATTGTGTTTCCTGTCAGGTGGACCAGACATCTCAGGTGTGCCGTCCTGGAAGATTTCCTAGAAAAAGCTGTTACCGGTAAGTGTAACTGGTAATTTTTGTGCTCCTCAAACACAAAAACCCTGGTGCTCCAGGGCCTTCAAAAGGGTAATAGGTAGTCAATAGACATGTGCAGAGTAAAATATTTCGTTTCGGAATTTCGTTTTCGTCCGAAAACTTAATTTATTTAGTTACTCCCGAAATTCGTTTTTATTTATTTCGTTTTTCGTTCAAAAATTGCATTCGTCCGAAAATCCACATAAATTACGGTCGAATCTGTCTTTGAAGGCTTATGGTGTCTGTCGAATGTATAAAGAAGATTCGACGGAGCTAGTATATAGCATACTTTAGAACCCTATTAAAGTCTATGGGACTCCAACGTTCAAAATCTAAAGTGCTAATTTTAAAGGCTAATTTGCAAGTTACTGTCCTAAAAAGTGTTTGGGGACCCGGGTCCTGCCCCAGGGGACATGTATCAATGCAAAAAAAAGTTTTAAAAACGGCCGTTTTTTCGTGAGCAGTGATTTTAATAATGATTAAAGTGAAACAATAAAAGTGTAATATTCCTTAAAATTTCGTGGGGGGGGGGGGGGGGTTGTCTATAGTATGCCTGTGAAGGGGCGCATGTTTCTGGTGGTTAGAACTGTCCCTGCACAAAGTGTCATTTATGCAGGAAAAAAAGTCCTTTAAAATCACTCGCAGCTATTATGAATTGTCGGCTCCGTAATACAGAGAACACTCATTGAAAGTCATTGATAAAAAAATGAATAAATAAATAAAAATAAAAGCGTGGGGGTCCCCCAAATTCAATTACCAGGCCCTTCAGGTCTGGTATGGATATTAAGGGGAACCCTGCCTCAAATTTAAGAAAAATTTTTGCCGTGGGGTTCCCCCTAAATATCTATAACCAGACCCTTCAGGTCTGGTATGGATATTAAGGGGAACCCCGCGTCAAATTTAAAAAAAAAATGACGTGGGGTTCCCCCTAAAAATCCATACTGGACCCTTTATCCGAGCACGCAACCTGGCAGGCCGCAGGAAAAGAGGGGGGGACGAGAGAGCGGCCCCCCCTCCCTCCTGAACCGTACCAGGCCACATGCCCTCAACATTGGGAGGATGCTTTGGGGATCTGTGACCCCTCAAAGCACCTTGTCCCCATGTTGATGAGGACAAGGGCCTCATCCCCACAACCGTGGCTGTGGAGGTCTGCGGGTGGGGGGGCTTATCAGAATCTGGAAGCCCCCTTTAACAAGGGGACCCCAAGATCCCGGCCCCCCCCTGTTTGAAATGGTAAGTGGGTACAAAAGTACCCCTACCATTTCACAAAGAAAGTGTAAAAAATGGTTAAATAAAACAAACACACTTTTGAAAAATTCCTTTATTAAAAATAAAAAAATAAAAAAAAGATTCCAGCGGCGGTAATCCACTCTTGCTATCCAGCGACGGACGGTCATCTCTCCAGCGATGGCTCATCTCATCCAGCGCAGCGTATCCATCCTTCTTCTGTCTCCGTGGAGGAGACACTGCAGGCATTCCGGCGGCCTGACGTTTCTTATATACGGAGGGCGGGGCCACCTGTCACCTGACCCCGCCCCCTCTGACGCAAGGGGAAACCCGGGGTTTCCCGTGACGTATGGGTGACCCCGCCCCCCTCTGATGTAACGGAAACCTGCCTGTGTTACATCAGAGGGGTGCGGGGTCACCCATACGTCACAGGGAACCCCGGGTTTCCCCTTGCATCAGAGGGGGGCGGGGTCAGGTGACGGGTGGCCCCGCCCTCCGTATATAAGAAACGTCAGGCCGCCGGAATGCCTGCAGTGTCTCTTCCACGGAGACAGAAGAAGGATGTATTCGCTGCGCTGGATGAGATGAGCCATCGCTGGAGAGATGACCGTCCGTCGCTGGATAGCAAGAGTGGATTACCACCGCTGGAATCTTTTTTTTATTTTTAATAAAGGAATTTTTTAAAAGTGTATTTGTTTTATTTAACCATTTTTTACACTTTCTTTGTGAAATGGTAGGGGTACTTTTGTACCCCCTTACCATTTCAAACGGGGGGGCGGGATCTGGGGGTCCCCTTGTTAAAGGGGGCTTCCAGATTCTGATAAGCCCCCCCACCCGCAGACCTCCACAGCCACGGTTGTGGGGATGAGGCCCTTGTCCTCATCAACATGGGGACAAGGTGCTTTGAGGGGTCACATATCCCCAAAGCATCCTCCCAATGTTGAGGGCATGTGGCCTGGTACGGTTCAGGAGGGAGGGGGGCCGCTCTCTCGTCCCCCCCTCTTTTCCTGCGGCCTGCCAGGTTGCGTGCTCGGATAAAGGGTCTGGTTATGGATATTTAGAGGGAACCCCACGTCAAATTTTTTCTTAAATTTGAGGCAGGGTTCCCCTTAATATCCATACCAGACCTGAAGGGCCTGGTAATTGAATTTGGGGGACCCCCACGCTTTTTTTTTTTTTTTTTTTTTTTTTTTATCAATGACTTTCAATGAGTGTTCTCTGTATTACGGGAGCCGACAATTCATAATAGCCGCGAGTGATTTTAAAGGACTTTTTTTCCTGCATAAATGACACTTTGTGCAGGGACAGTTCTAAGCACCAGAAACATGAGCCCCTTCACAGGCATACTATAGACAACCCCCCCCCCCCCCCCTACGAAATTTAAAGGAATATTACACTTTTATTGTTTCACTTTAATCATTATTAAAATAACTGCTCCCGAAAAAACGGCCGTTTTTAAAACTTTTTTTGCATTGATCCATGTCCCCTGGGGCAGGACCCAGGTCCCCAAACACTTTTTAGGACAGTAACTTGCAGAATCTTTTCTCTCTGTCAAATCTTTTTTCTCTGTCGAATATTTTCTCTATATAATCTTGCACTAATAGAGGTAAGGTTAGGCACATTCGACCACAGGTTCTATAGACAGATTGTTATTGTCAGAGTCATGTCGAATCTCCTATTCTATATCGAACTGTTGTAACAATGAAAACGAAAATAAAGCATTCATGACGGATCTTTCGTTTTTCGGATTTTGTGCTTTTGTTATCGTTTGTCAAAACGAAAACAAAAATAGCTGAAATTCGGACGAAAATGCATTCGGACGAAAACGAATGCACATGTCTAGTAGTCAACAAGTTAGATGTGTATTTTATGCTCCTAGAACACCTGATGGCGCTCCCTGCATTTTGGGCCTCTCTGGGTGGCTAGGCTGTGGAAAAGTCCCACACATGTGGTATTGTAATACTCAGGAGGAGTAGCAGAATTTATTTTGGGGCATCATTTGGGGTATACACATGCCAAGTGAGAGAAATAACCTATTACAATGACAATTTTGTGAAAAAAAAATCTTCAATTTGCAAAGAATTGTGGGAAAAAATTACAACATTAAAAAACCTCACCATGCCTCTCACTAAATACCTTGGAATGTCTACTTTCAAAAAAGGGGTCATTTGGGGGGTATTTGTACTTTCCTGGCTTGTTCGGGTCACAAGAAATTAGATAGGCCACCAGTACATCAGATGTGATCAATTTTGTATGATTTGCACCACAGCTTGTAGACTCTCTAACTTTCACAAAGACCAAATAATATTCACTAATTTGGTTTTATTTTTACCAAAGATATGTAGAAGTATAAATCACGGCCAAAATTTATAAAGACAAATTAATAATTTGCAAAATGTTATCATAGAAACAAAGAAAAATTTGTTTTTTTTTTTCAAAATTTTCGGTCTTTTTTTCATTTATAGCGCAAAAAATGAAAAAACCCCAGAGGTGATCAAATACCACCAAAAGAAAGCTCTATTTGTGGGGGAAAAAAGGACAAAAAAATAATTTGGGTACAGTGTTACATGACTGAGTAATTGTCATTCAAAGTGTGAGAGCACCGAAAGCTGAAGATTGGTCTGGTCACGAGGGGGGTTTAACCACTTCAGCCCCGGACCAATTAACAGCCTAAGGACCAGAGGTCTTTTTACAATTTCGCACTGCACTGCTTTAACTGGTAATTGCGCGGTCATGCAATATTGTACCCAAACGAAATTTACGTCCTTTTCTTCCCACAAATAGAGCTTTCTTTTCGTGGTATTTGATTGCCTCTGCGATTTTTATTTTTTGCGATATAAATGGAAAAAGACCGAAAATTTTGAGAAAAAAACATATTTTCTACTTTTTGTTATAAGAAAAATCGAATAAACTAAATTTTAGTCATACATTTAGGGCAAAATGTATTCAGCCACATGTCTTTAATAAAAAAAATGTCAATAAGCGTATATTTATTGGTTTGCACAAAAGTTATAGTGTCTACAAACTAGAGTACATTTTCTGGAATATACACAGCTTTTAATTTATGACTGCCTATCTCATTTCTTGAGGTGCTAAAATGGCAGGGCAGTACAAACCCCCCCCCCCCCCCAAATGACCCCATTTTGGAAAGTAGACACCCCAAGGAAATTTCTGAGAGGCATGTTGAGCCCATTGAATATTTTTTTTTTGTCCCAAGTGATTGAATAATGACACAAAAAAAAAAAAGTTTACAAAAAGTTGTCACTAAATGATATATTGCTCACACATGCCATAGTTATATGTGGAATTGCACCCCAAAATATATTCTGCTGCTTCTCCTGAGTACGGAGATACCACATATGTGGGACTTTTTGGGAGTCTAGCCGCGTACGGCACCCCGAAAACTACCGTATATACTCGAGTATAAGCCGAGATTTTCAGCCTCTTTTTTGAGGCTGAAAGTGCCCCCCTCGGCTTATACTCGAGTCATCGCCGTCTGACTGCTCGATCAGCGTATCGAGCAGACAGACGGCGGACATACTACAATTCGAAAGCCGCGCCTCCGCCTCCGCCTCCGCCTGTGATAGGCGGAACACTCAATTTCCCAGCAGTCAGTGTTCCGCCTATCACGGACATCCGCTCATCCTCGTACTACGGACGAGGATGAGACGATGTCCGTGATAGGCGGAACACAGGCTGCTGGGAAATTCAGTGTTCCGCCTATCACAGGCGAAGGCGGAGGCGCGGCTTTTGAATTTTAGAATGGCCGCCGAGGCGCCGACGAAGAGCGGCGATCCTGGCAAGGCACGGGACGGAGGCAAGGCAAGGCACGGGACGGGACGGAGGCAAGGCACGACACGGGACGGAGGCAAGGAGGCAAGGCACGGCACGGGACGGAGGCAAGGAGGCAAGGCACGGCACGGGACGGAGGCAAGGAGGCAAGGCACGGGACGGAGGCTCGGGACACAGGCTCGGGACACAGGTAGGCTGGACACACACACACACACACACACACACACACACACACATGGACACACACACACAGGGATGGATGGATGGAGACACACACACACAGGGATGGATGGATACACACACACACAGGGATGGATGGATGGAGACACACACACGCAGGGATGGATGGATGGAGACACACACACACACAGGGATGGATGGATGGATGGAGACACACACACACAGGGATGGATGGATGGATGGACACACACACACACAGGGATGGATGGATGGATGGACACACACACACACAGGGATGGATGGACGGACACACAGGGATGGACGGACACACAGGGATGGACGGACACACAGGGATGGACGGACACACACACAGGGATGGACAGGCATGTCTCACCCTCGGCTTATACACGAGTCAATAAGTTTGCCAGTTTTTTTGGGGGTAAATTGGGGGCCTCGGCTTATATTCGGGTCGGCCTATACTCGAGTATATACGGTAATCACTGCCTTCAGGGTTTCTAAGGGTGCAAATTTTTGATTTCACTCCTCACTACCTATCACAGTTTCGAAGGCCATAAAATGCCAAAATAACACAAAACCCCCCCAAATGCCCCTATTTTGGAAAGTAGACACCCCAAGCTATTTACTGAGAGGCATGCTGAGTCCATGAAATATTTTATATTTTGCCACAAGTTGCAGGAATATTACAATTTTTTTTTTTTGCACAAAGTTGTCACTAAATGATATATTGCTCACACATGCTATGGGCATATGTCAAATTACACCCCAAAATAAATTCTGCTGCTCCTCCCGAGTACGGGGATACCACATGTGGGGGACTTTTTGGGAGCCTAGCCACGTACTGGACCCCTGAAAACCAAGCACTGCCTTCTGGATTTAAATATAAAACGCTACCAAAAAAAACTGTTAGCGATCGCAGGGATCAGGCCTGACTCTGCGATCGCTGTAGTTATGTGTTTAGTGTTTTGTAAGTGACAGTGATCGATCGATACTGCACTTCGGTGGGCTGGGCGGAGGGGCAAAACGCAGGTGCCAGCAGGTATCTGGGCTGATCCTGCTAACAATGCGTTTTTTTGAACCCTAAACTGCTGGGGACGCTAGTATAGATCTGATCAGATCAGATATTAATTTGTTCAGATTCTATACCACTACGGGAGGTGTATGCTTTGCACGTGGGTGTTAGTGGTACTGGCACTAACCTAGTGCTGCCTGGGGCGACGCAGACCCTGACCCTAAAACCTAATTGATATCACCCGCCGGGAGATCAGGGGGTTAAACCTTTATTGGGTAATAAATGGTGGGTGCCCTGATGCTATAAAAAGCAAACTAACCAGAGTCACCCGTAACACTTATACAGTGATCAGTGGTGAAAGGGTTAACTAGGGGCAATCAAGGGGTTCAAATTTTTATTAGGTAGTATATGGGGGTCCCTGGCGCTATATAAAAACCTGACGGGGAACCTAAATAACTAACTGGCTAACCAGCGTCACCAGTGACACTTATACTGTGATTGCTGGTGAAAGGGTTAACTAGGGGCAATCAGGGGGTTAAAACCATTATTGGGTAGTATATGGGGGTACCTAACGCTATAAAAACCTGGCGGTGAACCTAAAAAAATAACTAGCTACCTAACGACACTAGTGACACTAATGCAGCGATCAGAAAAACGATTGCTTAGTGACACTGGCAAAAGGGGGTGAAAGGGTTAACTAGGGGCAATCAGGGGGTTAAAACCATTATTGGGTAGTATATCGGGGTACCTAGCGCTATAAAAACCTGGCGGTGAACCTAAAAAAAAAAATAGCTACCTAGCGACACTAATGCAGCGATCAGAAAAATGATCGCTTAGTGACACTGGTAAAAGGGGGTGAAAGGGTTAACTAGGGGCAATCAGGGGGTTAAAACCATTATTGGGTATTATATCGGGGTACCTAGCGCTATAAAAACCAGGCGGTGAACCTAAAAAAATAACTAGCCACCTAGCGACAGTAGCGACACTAATGCAGCGATCAGAAAAATGATCGCTTAGTGACACTGGCAAAAGGGGGTGAAAGGGTTAACTAGGGGCAATCAGGGGGTTAAAACCATTTTTGGGTAGTATATCGGGGTACCTAGCGCTATAAAAACCAGGCGGTGAACCTAAAAAAATAACTAGCTACCTAGCGACAGTAGCGACACTAATGCAGCGATCAGAAAAATGATCGCTTAGTGGCACTGGCAAAAGGGGGTGAAAGGGTTAACTAGGGGCAATCAGGGGGTTAAAACCATTATTGGGTAGTATATCGGGGTACCTAGCGATATAAAAACCTGGCGGTGAACCTAAAAAAATAACTAGCTACCTAGCGACAGTAGCGACACTAATGCAGCGATCAGAAAAATGATCGCTTAGTGACACTGGCAAAAGGGGGTGAAAGGGTTAACTCTAGGGGCAATCAGGGGGTTAAATCTTTATTGGGGGTGATAGGGGGCTACCCTGGACCTAACACTAACTGCCCTGACAGTTTTTACTATTACCACTGACACTGAATGCAGTGATCAGTAAAGAAATGATCAATGCAATCAGTGACACTGTGACTGGGGGGGGTTTGTGTGCCTGTGTGTACCTACATGTCAGTGTAGTGTTGGTGCACACTTACTTTTAGTCTTCTCCTCGTAGTCCGGTCAAAAAGACTGCCCCGAGGAGAATGACATCACTTCCTCCTTCCTGTGTAAACAATACACAGTGGGAGGAAGCTTCTCATTGGCCAGGAGCGATCCAGAGGGGGTGGCCAGAAACCAACGGCCATCCCTTCATCACGGATTGCTCCTGAAGCGAACCGGACCGCCGTATCCAGCGGGAGGGGGTCCGATCGGACCCCCCACCCGCTGGAAGGCAGGCACGTACATGTACGTGCTTGTGCCTGCCTGTGCCATTGCGATGACGTACAATGGCAATACGGCGGTCCTTAAAATGGAAGTAAACCCTTCCAAACAACTGTGACCTACAGGTAAGCCTAGATTAAGGCTTACCTGTAGGTCCAAGTAATATCTCCTAAACCTATATGGTTTAGGAGATATTTGCCCGAAAATGGGCACCGCTGTCTACGGCGCATGCGCCGTAGACAGCGGCGCGCATGCGCACTAAATGCGGCAAGTCCAAGAATAGAGTTGCCAAATTTGTCGACTCCCGTGCGCATGCGCGGGAGTGACGTCATCGCGGCCTCGCCATATGACAGCGGCGGAGCCGCGAGGCGCGACTCCCGTGCGCATGCGCGGGAGTGACGTCATCGCGGCTTCGCCGCTGTCATTGGTCGGAGCTGCGAGACGCCACCAGCAAGATGGACGCGGCGGACTACAGGGATCAGCGGCGACTTCGCTGGCTCCTGTGTCAGGTAAGTGACACATAATGAGCTACTATGCGATGCATAGTAGTCCATTATGCTTTACCTTTGCAGGGAAAAAAAGAGGAAGTAAACCCATCAGGGTTTACTTCCTCTTTAAGTGGTTAAGTGCCCAGTTGTCAAGTGGTTAAGGCACAACCAAACAACTAGCATTTTTAGAGGGATTCCAGCATAATACATTTCTACGATACTTATCACCCTCTAGTGAAAATATGCAGTACTTTCCCTTTTAAATCTATGAAAAAAACATGTATCCAGCATAGGAAATAGCCTAATAACAACATTTGTTTTTGTTTGTTTGTTTTTTTTTGCTCCATTAACACAGAAGAAATATACATGCCTTTTCACTTGGTGAATTGTCATGCAACATTTTTTTTTATTTTATAAATACACTATTAACTATTTAATATAGGTGATATTTCAAATAAACTAAAATAAAGCACTTGCTGTCTACAGTAACCAAACTGACCTGCAGGTACTATTACTCCTCTTTTAACTTACAGCTGAAAGTAAATGGTATATTTATTCACATTCTTCTATATATGAGACACGGGGCTTTAGGAATTTTTCCAATAGCCTTTAGATCTGTTGCTGTTACTTCCACATGTCAGTTTGGGGCTTTATAAAAAAAATGCTTTATCAAAAAAAAGATGTCACATCTAAAACTACCTGAGACAGCTTTTTTCAAGTTTAAATTAATCAGACTGAGGTGCTGCTGATGCCTTTAAGTCAAGTTAAAGTGATTGTAAAGCTTTGTTTAAAAAAATAAAAATAAAAAACAAACATGTCTATACAGTGATTTGGCACAGAGTGGCCCTGATCCTCTGCTTCTGCCCCCCCTCCAGCGCTCCTCCTCGTTTTGAGTGCCCCCCATGGAGAGCCGCTCTCCCGAGCCCTCCTGTGGCATCCATTGACACAGACAGCAGGACTCAGCCCTGCCCCCCAGCTCCCATGTCACTAGATTTGATTGACATTGGCTGCTGCTATCAATATATCCAATGAGGACCTAAGATGGCGGCTGCAGCTGCTGTGCTCATCCCTGTCGCTGGAACGATCGGGTTCAGGTAAGTAAAAGGGGGGACCTGGGGGGCAGTTGCATCACAAAAGTTTTTTCACTTTAATGCATAGAATGCATTAAGGTGGAAAACCGTGTTGGTCTGCAACCCCTTTAAATACTTTTTAAAAATCCATTACACATCTAATTAATGTGATGCCAGAATTTGGTGTCCCTATTGCTGTCTGTGAAAACAGTATTATTTTGTAACACTACATACAGCTTAAAGGCATCTCCTAAACATGTTGTATATATAAATGATACTTTGCTACAATGTAAAGTAGTGAGTGTACAGTTTGTATAACAGTGTAAATTTGCTGTCCCCTCAAAATAACTCAACACACAGCCATTAATGTCTAAACCGCTGGCAACAAAAGTCAGTACACCTCTAAGTGAAAATGTCCAAATTGGGCCTAAAGTGTCAATATTTTGTGTGGCCACCATTATTTTCCAGCACTGCCTTAACCCTCTTGGGCATGGAGTTCACCAAAGTTTCACGGGTTGCCACTGGAGTCCTCTTCCACTCCTCCATGATGACATCACAGAGCTGGTGGATGTTAGAGCCCCTCACCGCTCCTTCACCTTCTGTTTGAGGATGCCCTACAGATGATCAATAGGGTCTAGGTCTGGAGACATGCTTGGCCAGTCATCACCTTTACCCTCAGCTTCTTTAGCAAGGTACCAAGGCAGTGGTCATCTTGGAGGTGTGCTTGGGGTTGTTATCATGTTGGAATACTGTCCTGCGGCCCAGTCTCTGAAGGGAGGGGATCATGCTCTGCTTCAATATGTCACAGTACATGTTGGCATTCATGGTTTCCTCAATGAACTGTAGCTCCCCAGTGCCAGCAGCACTCATGCAGCCCCAGACCAAGACACTCCTACCACCATGCTTGACTGTAGGCAAGACAAACTTTGTACTTTGTCTTTGTACTTCTCACCTGGTTGCTGCGACACATGATTGACACCAACTGAATCAGACCACAGGTCGTGGTTCCAGTAATCCATGTCCTTAGCTGCTTGTCTTCAGCAAACTGTTTGCAGGCTTTCTTGAGCCCCGTACACACTATCAGATTGTCTGCTGAGTTTTTCCTTCAGATTTACCAAAACCATGTAATATGAGGTCAAACCTTAGGAGTTTCAATGTGTATGCAATCAGGCAGGCCCTTCTACTACATGGTTTTGGTAAATCTGAAGGAAAAACTCAGCAGACAATCTGATAGTGTGTACGGGGCTTTGTTCATCATCTTTAGAAGAGGCTTCCTTCTGGGATGACAGCCATGCAGATCAATTTGATGCAGTGTGCGGCATATGGTCTTAGCTCTGATAGGCTGACCCCCATTCCCTTAAACCTCTGCAGCAATGCTGGCACCTAGGGGTGAAACCGATGTTTGAGCTGATCGTAAGTTCGACTCGAACATAGGGTGTTCGACTGTTCGCCAAGTAGTGGACAATTTGGGGTGTTCGCGGCAAATTCGAAAGCTGTGGAACACCATTTAAAAGTCTATGGGAAAAATCTAAATTGTTCATTTTAAAAACTTATATGCTTGGTATTGTCATAAAAAGTGTTTGGGGACTTGGGTTCTGCCCCAGGGGACATGTACAGTGGGTACCACCAATATTGTGTGTCAATGCCTCTGTTATCGGCGAGATTGAGACCCGCGAGCCCCATTGCAGGAGCCATCGCTGAGCTATGTCGCTCCTCCCACTCGCCGCTCCCCCCGCTCGTGCTCCTCAATACATTCCTATGAATGCATGGTATCTCATAGGGGCGGCGAGCGTCAGAAGCACAGCTTACAGCAATATCGGCAGCACCTACTGTATCAATGCAAAAAAAAGTTTTAAAAAGACCGTTTTTTTCAGGAGCAGTGATTTTAATAATGCTTAAAGTGAAACAATAAAAGATAAATATTCCTTTAAATTTTATTCCGGGAGGTGTCTATAGTATGCTTGTAAAGTGGCACATTTTTACCGTGTTTAGAAGAATCCTTGCACAAAATTACATTTCAATAGGAAAAAAGTAATTTAAAACTACTTGCTGCTATAATGAATTGTCGGGTCTCAGCAATACAGATAAAAGTCATTGAAAAAAACGGCATGGGGGTCCCCCCACAAATCCATACCAGGCCCTTTGGGTCTGGTATTAATATTAAGGGGAACCCTGAACTAAAATTGAAAAAAAATTGCGTGGGGGTCCTCAGAAATTCCATGCCAGGCCCTTCATGTCTGGTATGAATATTAAGGGGAACCCTGCGCCAAATAAGAAAAAATTACACCAAATTTAACACACCTGCTCCCCATTCACACCTCAGACCTTGTAACACTAAGGAGTCACATGACACTGGGGTGAGAAATGGCTAATTGGGCCCAGTTTGGACATTTTCACTTAGGGAAGTACTCACTTTTGTTGCCAGCGGTTTAGACATTAATTGTTGTCTGTTGAGTTATTTTTGAGGGGACAGCAAATTTATACTGTTATACAAGCTGTACACTCACTACTTTACATTGTAGCGAAGTGTAATTTCTTTAGTCTTTGTCACATGAAAAGATATAATAATATATTTATAAAAATGTGTGGGGTGTACTCACTTTTGTGCGATGTATACTGTACTCTGTATAAGTAAAAAGTGTAGCAGTGCTGAAAAAGAAAAAAGAAAAATCTATATATAAACCTGATATAAATAAAAAATATAAAAAATGAAAAATCAGCTCATATGGTGAAAATATGATCAAATCTCATAATTACAAAAATAATTTAGTGTGGGAAAGTGTTACTCCCTATGAATAAATAACCAACAAAAATAGAATACGTGAATATCACAAATAGTTGATAAGTGAATATCACAAATTAGAATTAAGTGTAAATAAAAACATCCAATATATATATATATATATATATATATATATATATATATATATATATATATATATATATATATATATATATATATATCACATAGAAAATAAATGAATAAATAAAATAATTAATATACTCATTAAAAAAGTCTGATTCAATTGAAAATAGTCCAATTCAAGTGAGAAAAATCCAATTAAAGTGACTTCGTAATAACGCCAAAACATCTTTAATCGTGAAAAGAAAAAAAGGAGAAATAAGTGTCCATATGAATCCCCCACCAATGTGACCACCGTAAAAAATGGAGGCTTACCAGCCAGCAAGCCTTTAGGGCTTGCGACCTAAACCCAATCGGCGCCTTTCAATTTTAGAGATGTATTGGGTGCCTTTAATTCGGACCTCCTCTCCCTGGGACCACAAGGGCAGTCATGGGAAACCCAAAAGAGAAAAGCTCACCATGGCATAATATCATAAAGACACATATTCAATTAAAAAGAATTGCACTTACAATAAGAAGTAAACCAAAAGCAAAATAGCCGGCTGGCTGTATACGAACGCCCGTCCAAGAGACCAGGTACGCAGAGACGTCAGCACGCCAAACTCCTCCCCTTGGGGTCTACATGTGTACTCCGGTGAGCTAGCTGAATATTTCTCATTGCTGGAGTACGGTGTTCAGTTGATTCCTAATAACCGTGTCGGGCTGTGAGTTTTGGAAATAGGTTCAAATTACCAGCTGCTCCTGCAGGGGTAGCACTACATATTATTTATGTGCCACTAACTGATTGTTGTAATTTTTTTTTTATTAGTAACTAAGCTGGACTTGTGTAATTCAGGGCACAATATACTCTTTTTAACATACAGTTTGATATGTGTGTTTCATCGCTTACCATTCCCAATTAAAATGGGTATTGATTAATAATATAGATATTATTTAATAATATGTTGTGGAAATGTTTTATGAAGATGTATTGGATGTATTTTAATATGTATTGTCATAAGAGTCCCCCCAGTTTTCGTTCTCCCCCAGCCCACTCTAAAGAGCTGACTGGGGTGGACTGACGCTGGTTGAGACCTGTTAGTAAAGTAGTAAACTTCCCGTTGTTTGGAGAGAGGTGTTTGCAGAGTGGGGGAATGTCCGCCAATGGAAGGGCCCCTGTGCATTGCACAAATGATCGTCCAAGGGGATATGTTTGCTCTGCAAAGATCGGTTATGGGCGGATGTACGCTCATTGTCTCTGCTGTGTCTGATTAGCACATGTCGGGATTTGCAGCGTGCATCTGCAGATACCCTTCCATCCACAAGGAAGGGTAGCATAATCCAGGTATACATTGTTCTCTGGAACAATGTATATTAAGTATTTCTATCAACGGAATTGTAGTCATCATTCATTGGTTATTGTATAAATTAATTTATTCTGTGTCATGTCTTTATTTGGTCATTAACATCCTGTGTTTTTCATTTTCCTGTGAGATCACAAACTGTGTAGGAGGGGTTTAGCTGTTGGAGGCAAACCCTCCAGGGTGTAGCTTCCTGTTTATGTCTAAATAAAAGAACCAGGCTGACTACCCGCAGGGGAAGTGCTGCTGATGGAACTGAGAACGTAAGAAGGATGGTCATGCCTGTTTATTTGGATGAGTGGGTTGATAGGCATTATATCATTAAGATGGAAATGGGTGCTTATTAGCACAATAGATGTGGCTGTGTGCATAGCATACAGCCAAAATTCTACCACAAATATTTATATTAGTTGTTTTAATCACACCTATCTCTTACACCCATGGCAGTGACCAGCCCCACCATTCCTTTTTTTTTTTTTTTTACAATAGTTTGTCTATTAGTAATAAAAATGGACAGAATTTAAAGAAGTATCACCAAAACTACAAAATCCTTGTTTAAACACCCAGGAGACAAAGTGTATAATCCCTTTCTGATCCATGCTGTGGTTGCTGAGCTAGCATGGTAGACAGTGCACCCCTTCCCCCCACCACTGTTCGACTACAGTGCTCAAAAGGAAACAAAAATATAATGAGGTCTGAGTGACAGCACTTGTCACTGGAAACAGGCGCACTTTAGAGACCAATGCTTTCATTCAGTGCAGCAAACTGAAGAATCTGCTCAGATCACAAGACAAAGATCAGGCAGCATGTAGACAGGTACCTACAGAAGGATTAAAGTTTTTGCTATGCTGACTCATGTTCTGCAGTTATCTGGGTCATGTCTGCTGTCTTTCCTGTGAAACTGTTACAATGTAGATGTGTGGTGGATCTGAGGGACTAATTGGCTCGATTTTCCCGCCAATTTTTAACAGAGCCACATAAAAAGGGCCCCAGAATAGAGCCTCTAGATATACTGACAATATGTAGGCTGTTATGCTACAGGGGGTATAAGGTAAATGAGGGAACCATCTTGTTAAGAGACATCCATTTTGGGTATTGGAAAATTACTGTTAGCATGACATAGAAACCTATTGCTTAAGGTCATATGTGTTTTTTGCTTGTACAAGGTATTTTATCACAAGGTTAGTTATCTGTTCAGAACAGATGGATGCGGTTAAGCTACTTCCCTTTTTGAGAGCAGAAGTAACTCTATGGCGTTAAACCACAAGCCTGTCTTGCACCAGACCTAAGAAACATTTTAAACTGTATAAAAATGTATATATTTAGCTTTTTGTTACTAGGCAGAAATTGCTTGTACAAAAAAACCAAGATGACGTAGTAAAATATACTATCTTGCATATTTTATGTGGCAGTCCCTGATTGGCTAAACCACAGGGCTGTCCTTCAGCTCAAACTAAATAAAACTGTTGTGTGTGCTTCAATAGGCACATTCATTATTCACGTACAATAGTGTGTATGTGTAATGTTTTGTCCACCGGTGAAAGGGACCTCCGCTCTTCAATCCTAGCCTAGGCTACCAGGGGTTACTTACAGAAGACGAGCAACCTAACAGTTTTGGTACCAGAAGTGGGGTTCGTCTCGTCTTGCGACAGGTAAGTCACTTTACTCTTTTTTACCTGATTGGTGAATGGTGTAAACACTTACTCTGTCCGGGCGGCCGCTACGAACTTAGTTTAAAATTAAAAGAAGTAACTGTGCCTTCGCGGTGGACTAGGCTGGTCCCTCGGGAGGTTAAAAGGGCTCGCAAGGAATTTATAGGTTTAGGGGAGTCCGACTAGGTTGGTCTGACTTAAAACTATTGGTAATAGTATTTTTAACACGGGAAGTAGTAGATTACGCCCGTGACAAAGGGATTGGTGGAGTGGACGCCCATTTGATTTTTTTTTTAAAAAAAGTGCACTATAAATTGATAAATGTATTGCAATACGGTTATTTCATGTCTTAAAGTATATTAAGAATATGTCTGTTTCTCTCTAGGTACGTGTGTAAGTATATAGAGTATAAGTTTTAATATAGAGTATAAGGAAAATAATTGTTGTTGTTTAAATAAGTGCAGAGTATGAGGAGCCCTCTTGTAGTGACATAGCATCCGCCTGCCCCCATTGCACGTTAGGTCTACTCTTCCTAAGAATAGATGACAAGTGGATTTTACTGACCACCAGACCAGGGGGGGTTCTCTTGCAGACTTGGTGTAAGAGGGGTATATCCCGCCACCAGGAAAAATTTACCCTTTATCGTATATTAAGGGTGAATCTTCATAGTTTTTATATAAGTCCATCTGCCCCAAAAAAGATCAGGGATCCTACTCCCAGACCAGAGACCGGATTGTTGGACAAACCGGGTGTTATCACCTGTGTCCTGCCACTAGACACGCACTGCCCAGACTACTAGATGGGGAATTCTGCAGCAACCCAAGCCATGGCCACCCCATCACCCTATGAATTTGTCAGTAATATGATCCCTGGCCCCCAGGTAGAACCATTTTGGACACAAGTCCGAGAAAGGTGTCACCAATTGGGAATCCATGACCCAGGACCCCAAGGTCCTTGTTCAGAGGAAGACTGGCAAGAAGTCAGTAAAATTTGTCAGGTACATAAGCATTCTTATCCTCCCTGCAAAGGGGCTGACCCACAATACATGAAGGATTGTTTCTGTGCATGGAACAAATGCCTTGGAAAATATAGGCAATTGTGGACAGCAAGGACATTGGAAATCCCAGTGCCCTTATAGGACTGGACAGATTAGAGCAAGAGGCAGAGGCAGGGGATTTAACCCCCAGACCCGCCCACAGTATCCCCGTTATCTGCCATACCAGAACCCTCGTCAACCACTACCCCAATATCCTACACAGCCACAAATAATGCACCGAGGGAAACTCTGTTGGTATTAATGGGACACCTGTCACCCATCCCATCACTCCACCACTGACTGTAGCCACTCCAGAAGGACAGAAATTATGTACCCAAACTTTTGCCGTCTTGTCCTCATGCCCTGTGCCCCTTATGGGACGGGACCTCTTGGCACAACTGTGTATTATCATTAAGTTTAATAGAGAAGGTTCCCTTACCGCTAGTTCACCATTATGTGACTTACATGGCCCTAAGCGACATGCACACAGAGGGTTCCCAAAAAGACATGCACACAGGAGTTTCTTTCTGATGATACCTTCCTCCCTTGACCATCACACAATTTGGGCCGAAAACAAAGGTAGTGTGGGCTTTATTAATTGCACACCATATGCACCCCAAATGCGATCAGATGCAGGGATACAATATCAAAAACAGTATCCCCTACCCCCAGAGAAAGTCAAAGGCATCTCCCCTCAAATTAATGATTGCATATCAAAAGGTATCCTGAGACCAATCATCAGTCCCTGGAACACACCCATTTACCCTGTAAAGAAGGCCAGTGGCGAGTGGAGACTCGTCCAAGACCTCAGAGCAGTAAACAAACAAGTGATTCCCCTCCCACCCCTAGTCTCAGACATCACTTTTATTTTCTCATGCATACCGGCAGACTCTCTATGCTACACAGTAATTGATTTAGCGAATGCTTTCTTTAGCATTCCCATTGCAGAGGAAGCCCAACCTATGTTTGCTTTCTCCTGGGCCGGGGGCCAACTAACCTGGCAAGGGTATGTAGACAGTCCAGCCGCCTTCTCTATGGTACTCAACGAGACTGTCAAGTCTTGGACATCTGAGCGAGGGTCGGTACTGATACAGTATGTGGACGACTTGCTCCTGTGCAGTCAAACTGCTGAAGATTGTGCGGTCGATTCAACATCACTGTTACAACACCTAGCTCACGCCGGGCATCTAGCCTCAAGGAAGAAAATACAATGGTGCCAGCCACAGGTAGAATACCTAGGGTGCATTCTAAAGGAAGGAACAAGGCTAGTGTCCCCCAAACGTGCCGCAGCCCTACAAGCTCTCAGTCCGCCAAAAGACAAGGCCGCCCTACTCTCATTTTTGGGTGCAATTGTATATTGCCGCCAATGGATCCCTGACTGTTCTCACTATGATGGTATCCTACGAGAGGCTACTGGCTCGACAGCCCCTAAATTAATAGATTGGACTGAAGACAGACTACAAGCTTTTCAAGCTCTATTAAACAGTCTGTCAAATGCTCCCGCCCTGGGATTGGTAGACTATGGTAAAGCTTTTCAACTATACTGTGTAGTCTCGGGGACCTCTTTTGCCGCGGTTTTGACACAACAGCATGGAACAGGCTACCGCCCTGTCTCCTACCTATCTAAAAAAAACTCCCCATCCAAGTACAGGGAATGCCATCCTGTCTCCAAAATCTTGCTGCCTGTGCAATGGCTGTACAAGATGCAAACAAATTAGTGCTAGGTCACCCATTGACTCTCTATACCACTCATTCAGTCACGCATCTTATTCAGAACATGAATACCCAACATATGACCTCGCAAAGACTTAGTGGTTATGAGATAACACTGATGAACACTGATAACCTCACACTCAAATATGTGCCTGCCAGCAACCCCGCTGTGCGCCTTTTGCATTCCATGTTGCGTTTACCACATGACCCAGACATTATACATGACTGTTCGGAAAAGGTTGCTGCTATTACCAGTCCCAGACCGGATCTCACTGACACCCCTATCTCAGGTGCAGAGGATGTTTTTGTTGACGGTAGCTGCTCACGTCCCTCTGACTCCACCTTTTTAACCGGTTATGTAGTTGTTCAACTACCAGACATCGTACTGGAGGCAAAATCATTACCTCCCTCTTCAGCCCAAGTAGCAGAGTTAGAAGCCCTCACTAGGGCCTGCATTCTATTCACCGGTAAAGAGGTGAACGTCTACACAGACAGTAGATATGCTTTTGGAGTGGTGCATGATTTTGGTGTGATATGGGCCAATAGAGGTTTTAAAACAGCAGACAACAAAATAATTGGCAACTCCACACAGATTAGTGCTCTCCTCCAAGCCATTCTTCTTCCAAAAAAGGTAGCCATAATTAAAGTAAAGGCACACTCCTCTGACAGCAGTCGTGTTTCAAAAGGGAATGCTCTTGCTGACAGAGAAGCTAAAAGAGCTGCTGCCTTTTCCCCTAACCCCCCTGCCCCCACAACAATGTTTTTCAAGGAACACTTCGCAGCACCTAACTTTAAAACTGTCATAGCACAGATGCAATCAATGGCCACAGAAGATGATGTCCATTTTTGGACAAAGGAAGGATTGACCAAAGACCCTGAAGGTCTTTGGTCAAAAGAGGGGAAGATCCACATGCAAGAACAAAACTATCACCCTTTGAGGTCCTCATGGGAATCCCCGCAAACATAGAATTACCCCCATTAGACCAAGACACTGATATTGACATTTATTCCCAACAGGAAATGTACGTGAAAAACCTGGTAAGTATGCTTCATGAAATGAACGAACAAGTTTCTGTCACCTTTTTTCCCTCTTCCCACAGAACCAACGCATCCCTTCATCCCTGGGGATAAAGTGCTGATCAAACAATTAGCACAAAGAAAGAGTATCGGACCGGCTTTCTCAGGACCATGGAAGGTGGAAAAGGTATCCAGGACCGCAGTGTTAACAGACCTAGGAAACACCTGGATCCACGCCAGCCGTCTTAAAAAGTGTCCCCAGCTTCCCTCGACTCCAGAGCCCCTGGCAGTGACAGAGCAGCAACTCCCAAGAACAAGATCTACAAGAAGTTCAGAGAGGCATAGAACAAATTTCCCTGGAAGATCCCACACCCCTCAAAAGGACAAAACAGAGCCAACAACTGCCGGGATGAGAAACGAAGAAGAAGAACAGAACTCTTAGATAACAAATAATCAGAACTTTAAAAAAACAAAGATGCTTTCTCCATCAGTGTCAGGGAAGGCTGTATGCCTTTGGGGTAGTCTGGTACTATTTGTATTCCTACCAACATGGTTTATAGCCAACTGTATATATCATCCAGAAGATTTAGGTCTATTAAAAGGGATATGTGGACCACCTAAGATGAATAATACCCCCGGCCAAAGACATAGTAGAAGTATTGTACCCGTTAATGAGTCACCTAAGGGACTGACTAACAAGATGTTACTACTAAAATTCAAATATAGCTATGCTCAAAAATCTGGTTTTGAGAAATGCTGGATTTGCAGCAAGCTACATCCCAGTACAGCTAGAATCCCTCTCATGGCAGTCCCCTTGAATTTTACCCCCCTCCTTAATGGAACACCCCCTATCGTCCTAACGAATGTTACTAGGACCCTTCCAAATAAAACCCTCACTTTCCAAATTATAGGTAGAAGCCACTTCCCAGACTGGTGTTTCCGACTGGGAAACACCACAGATGGAGCCGAGGTTTGCAAACAAGCAAAACTTAACATTTCAATGACATCATTTAACAGTCCTTCTTTCTTCCATACTTCAGATCCCACCCTAAATGCCACCTTTTTAGACTTTCTTAGCTCCAGTACCAAGACTACAATACACCAATTAATGTCAATTCTGGTGCTCTCTGGCCTTTCTGATACTCTTAGGAACGTGTTCCATAAACGACCCCTAGCTCTAGGAAATACCATATATATATGCTGCGGCAAACTCTGTCACCCCTGGATCCCAACCAAACCTCAGGGGTGGTGTTACCTTGCAGCCCTGGTTCCTATCATGGGGGTATTAGGGGATAACAAGGGAAGTCACCTCCTTGAAGCCAGCATGCATCCTAGATATCCCCTTAGACACCGTAATAAACGAGAATTGTTTTTAGAAAAAGATATGGCCTGGGCATGGTTCCCTTCCTGGACAGGGTGGGGAATTGACCTAATGAAAAGATTAAATAATTACACTGGCATAATTGATGAGATTCTGGAGGAAAATTCTGATGACATAACCAAACTAAATCTAGAAACTAGGGCAATTAGGAAGCAACTAGAACTACATGAGTTGGCTATAGAAAGTATGAGTGCAGCCCTTACTGGCCTCTGTGAGACTACTGAGGATTATGAGTGCTGTACCTGGATTCATAATACCAGCATCGAAGTCCCAGACTACTATGACGTTATTGCCCAACACAGGGAAGAGGTAAATAAACTACAGAAAGAGGCAAGGAACATAGGAAAAAACTGGGATCCCTTCTCGAGCAGTTTTAGTTTTGGGGGATTAATATCTTGGCTCCGAAATGCTGCCATGACAATTGTCACTGTGATTCTCTTCATTCTATTTTTATATGCCTGTTATAAGATAATCAAATGTTTATGTAAAAAGGGAAACACGGTCGCTCCGAAGGATCTGAAACTCACTTCCATTGTTAAGGATCCAACGGTATGGTATAGAAACCAAGAGCACAAGGGTTCGGAGTATGAAGCCTGTGCTATTAAATTAGAAAAGGAATGATCATTATGTAAATCACAGAATGATCAAAGGGAGGATTATAAGGTAAATGAGGGAACCATCTTGTTAAGAGACATCCATTTTGGGTATTGGAAAATTACTGTTAGCATGACATAGAAACCTATTGCTTAAGGTCATATGTGTTTTTTGCTTGTACAAGGTATTTTATCACAAGGTTAGTTATCTGTTCAGAACAGATGGATGCGGTTAAGCTACTTCCCTTTTTGAGAGCAGAAGTAACTCTATGGCGTTAAACCACAAGCCTGTCTTGCACCAGACCTAAGAAACATTTTAAACTGTATAAAAATGTATATATTTAGCTTTTTGTTACTAGGCAGAAATTGCTTGTACAAAAAAACCAAGATGACGTAGTAAAATATACTATCTTGCATATTTTATGTGGCAGTCCCTGATTGGCTAAACCACAGGGCTGTCCTTCAGCTCAAACTAAATAAAACTGTTGTGTGTGCTTCAATAGGCACATTCATTATTCACGTACAATAGTGTGTATGTGTAATGTTTTGTCCACCGGTGAAAGGGACCTCCGCTCTTCAATCCTAGCCTAGGCTACCAGGGGTTACTTACAGAAGACGAGCAACCTAACAGGGGGGGGGGGGGGGGCACTTGGGGATTCCTGAGGGACTGGGTGCCTGGGGACTCTTAATTACCAATCTTGGACTTACTGCCTTTAAGGATTTTTGCCAAACATGAATTATAAGACTGTGCTACCTCAGGTGGATTATTTACCAATCATGGACACTGCCTCTAATGGACATTAAGGATTATCTGCTGTTATTCAGGCATGATTACCCTATGGGCACTAAAGCACCTTGTACAGGGATTCAAGTTAAAAGCTGTGTCAGGAAGGCTAGCCAATACCTAAGATGGTGGCAGAAGAAGATGAACTGTGACCTCAGCCAGAACAACTCTGGTGCATCTACACGCAGGTGTGTGCACGCGCGCAGTGTCAGCAAGGGCATGGCAGTTCTCAAGATGATAATCCAAGACAGATTGCCGCCAGTGCACCCGCGCGTGCCTGTCTGCTCTACCAGGGGGCCTCGAGTCAGAGATGTAAAAGAGGTCATCCGCTGCATATCAGACTCTACCATCAGATACATGACAGTAGCAGACAGCAATGTCTGAGCCTGTGCAGGGACCCTCTCCCATGGAGGAACTTTGCCAGCACTTGGCCGGCCTGATGCAAGCTGTCAAGGACTTACAACGGGGCTATACCCAGCTGGAAGGACGCTTACAGACTCTGTCTGACTCCATGGCTGCCCAGGGACCACCACAAGCCTCCTCCTCTTTGCAAGGAACCTCCTCTGCTCCGGAAGTGGTCATGCTCCCACCTGAGCCCAGAGTACCAACTCCAGATATATTCCTGGGTGAGCGCAGCAAGTTCCGAGCGTTCCGGAACGCATTGCGTACTCTACTTCCACCTTCAACCCCGCACTTTTTCTTTGGAGGCTACTAAAGTCGGCTTTGTCATCTCCTTGTTGCAAGGTGAACCACAGTCCTGAGCCCACCACCTTCTGGAGCAGAAGGCCGAATGTCTATCAGACTTAGCCTTTTTTTAGTGCCATGGCCCAACTGTATGAAGACCCACTCATTACAACAGGGTGGTAGAGCGGTGGAGGACTATGTTTCATCGCCAGCAGAACCTATGCATGTACTGTGGGGGATCAGGACATTACATGAGGTTGTGCCCAGTTAAACCTCGTAAGTGCCTCAAAACCACTTCTTCTTCTCCAACTCCAAGTGTTCTCAACAATTCTGCTCATCTTACTCTCTCCATTTTATTACAGCTGCCAGGAGGGACTATTCAGACTTTCGCCATAATTGATTCCGTTGCCTGCAGCTATTTCATGGACCTGACCTTTGCTGCCAGACATCATATCCCGCTACAAGCCAAGTCTCAGAAGCTTTCTGTCCATCTGGTTGATGGGTCCATTATTAAATCCGGAGCAGTTACTCATGAGACCATTCCTCTGCTTACCACCATTTCCAAGGATCATCAGGAACTGCTATGTCTGGATGCCATCACTTCTCCTTTGTTCCTGGTCATCCTTGGTATGCCTTGGATGAAAGCCCATAATCCCCACATTGATTGGACCACAGAAGAAATTAAGTTCTTCTCCCCTTACTGCATCCAGTACTGCATACATACCCCCTGTGGTGTACCTGCTCTGCTATGCCTGGACACGGACTCTGAGACCCGTCAGCTGGTACCCACAGCCTATCATGACTTTCTATATGTGTTTAGCAAGAAAGGGGCAGAGACCCTTCCCCCTCAGCAGTCTTACGACTATCCGATAGAACTACTCCACGGAACCGAAGTCCCTTTCGGGAGAATCTTTCCCCTGTCCGAATGTGAGCTGGTAGCCTTAAAGTACTACATTGATGACAACCTTAAGAAAGGGCTCATCCACCCTTCCACATCTCCAGCTGTGGTGGGAATTTTCTTTGTAGAAAAGAAGGATCATTCTTTATGGCCCTGTGTGGACTACCGTGAACTCAACAAGATTACGGTTAAGAACCGTTATCCGCTTCCATTAGTACCCAAACTTTTTCAGAGACTTGGTTCTGCTACCATATTCACAAAACTGGACCTTTGTGGTGCATATAATCTGGTGCACATTCGAGAAGGCGTGAACACACACGTTTTGGGCATTTCAAGTATCTCGTAATGCCCTTGTGACTTTGCAACTCCCCCGCCACTTTTCAGCACTTCATTAATGATGTCTTCCGAGATTTCCTGGACTTGTTTGTTATAGTATACCTTAATGACATACTAATTTCTTCTTCCTCCCTAGACAACCATCGCAGACATGGCAGAAGTGTACTAACTCACCTTCGGCAACATGGACTATACGCCAAACCCAAGAAGTGTGAGTTTGAATGCCAGAGTATCCAATTCCTGGGACTGGTCATATCCACTGAGGGTATCAAGATGGATCCCCAGAAGGTTACAGCTATCCTGGACTGACCAACCCCCAGTGACAAGGGCATCCATCGCTTCATGGGTTTTGCAAACTTCTACCGAAAACTCATCAGCAATCATTGCCCCATCACATAACTCCACAAACAAGGTTCCAGATCCCAGTGGTCCCCAGAGGCTCAGGCTGCCTTCGAAGAGCTAAAGAAGCTGTTCACGTCTGCATCTGTCCTGAAGCATCCCGACTAGGCTCTACCCCATGTTCTAGAAGTGGACGCCTCAGAAACGGCAGTCGGAGCTATTCTGTCCCAAAGTCAGAGTCCCAAGGCTCTGTTGCACCTGGTGGCATTCTTTTCTCGTAAATTATCCAATGCAAAGAAGAACTATGACATTGGGGATCGTGAACTTCTAGCAATAAAAGCTCTAGAGGAATGGAGGTACCTTCTTGAGGGGGCTGCACACCCAATCTTAATCTATACAGACCACAAGAATCTAGAATACTTAAAGACAGCGAAGAGGTTGAGACCCCGGCAGGCCAGGTGGGCACTCTTCTTTTCTAGATTCACGTTCCATTTAACATATAGGCCCGGATCAAAGAAAATAAAGCCTGATGCACTATCACGCATGTTCAGCAAGTCTCAAGAAACCTTCCCCCCGGATACGATCTTGTTTTCTGGGAACTTCCTTCTTCTACAAGGAGACTTATAAACTCTGGACATGGAGAAAAACTGGTACACAAATGATGTTCACACACCTAACTATTTCAAGATCTGTCTTATGCTGAGCTAAGTGAGCTTTTTAAAAGTCAAAGCTTAAAAGGGGACACAAGCGGCATAAATACAGATCTTGGTTATAAAGCCAAATTAATACAATTATTCTACACCTTCCACTTATATTATTGTGTAAGAAAGAGGCTATATTGTTTAGTTTTCATTTCATCTTCACTCCCAATCCCCAGTATTTACTCTGTCTCCTCTGTTTCCTCTGATACCATGCAATCCGTGGTGACGGTCAGTCTCATCCTTGCTGATTGACAGTGTTTAAATGATGCTTGCAAACAATGCTTCCCAGTGACGCTTTGCATAAGGGGGTGCATACGCAGTGAGGGAGACTGGTACAAATGATCATGATGTGAGCTGCATACGACTGTTTACAGTGGTAGGCATTCTTTTTAGCCCCAAGAGATTGCTGTTATATCTCCAGCTGCTTCTTTCTAAGTAAACAATGAATGATGACAGATGGAACTTAAAAAGATACTAAACACACAGTTTAATTTATATTGCCCCTTCTATTTCTGTATATGGATACCTTTTTCTTAATCAATATACAGCTGTCATATGACTCAACTCTTTCCCAGCCTGTCTGCAGGGAAACATAAGCAAGAGGCGCTATTAGTCCTCTGCTGCTGGTCACATGTTCAAAATAAAAAAACAGCCTTTGGGATGCAGAGCAAAAATAAATACTGTATTTCCTGGTGTCTAAGATGACCCCCTAATTTTACAGGTTTTTTAGATTTTTTTGCCTGTACTCACTGTATAAGATGACCCCCCCCTTCCGAGGCTTCAGACACTTCATATCCTTCTTCATTCTTGCTGGAGCTGGAGCCATAACCTTCCTCCTTCTTGCTGGAGCCAATCACGGCGAGCGATGTATTCTATTAATGAATACAAAGCCTGCTTGGATTGGTAGTGGGTGTAACATTATCAGCCCTCGCCTCTCTGACTTTCAAAGACAATCCGAGCAGGCTACTGTATGTAGCCTGCTCGGATTGGTAGAAGTTGTTACTCCAATCCGAACAGGCTCTGTATTCATTTGAATACATCGCTCACTGGGATTGGCTCAGCGGTATATACTGTATGTAGCCAAAGTTACATACAGTATTACCACACATCCAGCATGCACCTGAGTAGCTGACCCGGCGAATTAGACGATCCCTGCTTTTTGGTCAGTTTTTTAAGTGTAAAAGGTTGTCTTATATGCTGGAAAATATGGTACATCATATCAACAAACTGTTTAAAATTTTCATACAAATATATATTTGAAATCAAATATTTATTATTTTTTGGGTCACGCCTCTCCAGCCTGTGTCTTAGAATAAGAGGGATGTGAAGCCTCCATAAATCTACATGTAATATCCCTCCTTGATTATCTTAAGCTTGTTAGTGGACATGGAGGAGGAGGGAGGGAGTGGGCTGTCACTTACCACTGTGCATACGCCCACATGTGTGACTCTATAGTCACATGGGCTGCTCAGATGTGATAGGGAGGAAATGGTCAGCATAGGACCTCATTGAAAACTGAGCATTTGCAGAGTTGTCACCACAGCTGAAAAATCACTAGCTGAACTGGGGATATGAACAGTAGGTGGAGATAGAGAGCAGCAGGATCCACCAGGCTTTTTGCAGAATACAGAAAATTAATCTCATAGTGATGGAGTGAGTAGAAACAGCATGCAATACACAATTTATTGATAGTTTTTTATGATGTGGGTTTAGTGACACTGTAAGTTAGCTAGCAATACAATATATGATTTTTGTAATGCATTCTTTATTTTTCAAGTGAAACATCAGAAAAGGTATAATATAGTGAGGAGAGCAAAGTAACCAAAGCATACAGTGTGTTTACAGTGAGGATGAAATAATACCAGAATATTCCATAGACATGCTGAGTTATGACAAACATGACATCCATTGACGTCTAATCAGTACATACAGATAACATGATTGGATGAGGATAGCAGAGCTCCCTTAGCCCCTGTACACACGGTCGGAGATTTCGACAACCAAATCCGTCGGATTTTGTCCGTCGGATCTTGTCCGAAACTGTTGCATACACACGGTCGGACTAGCTTGTCGAAAAATCCGATCTTTCAGAACGTGATGACGTAATTTTGTTACGATGGGACTACGTTCAGGCTAGTAGCCAATAGCTTGGATGTAGGAATTTGATCTGAGCATGCGTGGCACTTGGTCCGATCAAAATTCTCTACACATGATCGGAGTATGTCCGATTGAACCAGTTGGTCGGGAAATATTTCCAACATGTTGGAAAATTGGGTCCGACGGATATTCCGACGGAATCAGTCCGATGTATACCACACACAGTCGGATTATCCGATGACACGGTCCGATAGGACACATTCCAACAGATTCTCCGACCGTGTGTACAAGGGCTTAGACACATGTTCTGGTTTTCCTTATGTGTAATTCTTTACATTTACATGGGGATAAGTAGGGGATGTGGCATAACTATGGGGAGGGGTATTATAGGCATAGCTCCCAACTGTCCTTGATTTCGAGGGACTGTCCCTGATTTGGAGCAATGTCCCCATGCCCATCATTCCTCCTCATTTGACCCTCATTTTGGTCTGATCTATCTAGATGTATATAAAATGCACTTTTTATCTATCAAAAAGTGTTCCCCAGTGCTAAACCTTTCATCTGATTTCTAAATTGCTGCATTTGGAAATTCCAAAAGCCAATATAAAGTAATAGTAGTGGTAAAAAAAAAAGCACTTGTGAGTTTAATCAATCTTGTTTTTTTTTTTCTTTACAATTTTCCTTTAACCGGTTCCCGACCGGCGCACGCCGATGTATGTCGGCAGAATGGCATGGGCAGGCAAATGGGCGTACCTGTATGTCCCTTTTAATTTGCCGCCCTGCCATCATGAGCGCGCGGGCGGCGGCGTGCTCGCGTGCCAGTCGGGCCCCCGTGAGTCTGTTCGCGGGTCTCGCGGACTCGATCGCCACGGGCATACCCGTGATCGTCTCACAGGGTGGCTGAACAGAGAAATGCCGTTGTAAACAGAATTTCCCCATTCTGTCGGGTCCTGTACTCTGCTGGGTATGGAGACGAGTGAGGCTAAGATGGCCCCCACTTGTCTCTATACCATAGGAGGGTGTAAGCAACATCAAAACATCACTTCTGCCCATACCTCTTAAAGGTACATTTTTTTTCAATGTGATTTTTTCAAATGAGGACTTTTTGACCCCAGATCTCATATTTAAGAGGTCCTGTCATGCTTTTTTCTATTACAAGGGATGTTTACATTCCTTGTAATAGGAATAAAAGTGATCCATTTGTTTTTTAAAACAGTGTAAAAATAAATAAAATCAAGTAAAATAAATAAGAACATTTTTTTTTAAAAACACCCTGTCCTGATGAGCTCGTGCGCAGAAGTGAACGCATACCTGAGTAGCGCCCGCATATGAAAACGATAGTCAACCACACATGTGAGGTATCAGCCCTAGACCTCCTCTGTAACGCAAAAACTTGCAACCTGTAGAATTTTTTAAATGTTGCTTATAGAGATTTTTGAGGGTAAAAGTTTGACACCATTCCATGAGCGGGCGCAATTTTGAAGCATGACATGTTGGGTATCAATTTACTCGGCGTAACATTATCTTTCACAATATAAAAAGAAATAATTTTACTGTTGTCTTATTTTTTTATTCAAAAAAGTTGTAAGAATACAGTGTGAAAAAAAAGTATTGCAATGACCGCCATTTTATTCTCTAGGGTGTTCGAAAAAAACAATATATAATGTTTGGGGGTCCTAAGTAATTTTCTAGCAAAAAAAAAAACTGTTTTAAACATGTAAACACTGTGTCTGGTTAATAGTTGTAGCTATTGTGTCCAGTCATTACATGGATGTGCTGCCACCTACTGATAACATTAAGAAGTGATATTCTACTTATTGTTATAGTAAAGATATATTTTCTATCGGTGTGTCTCTTGCACAGTAATACACGGCAGTGTCTTCTATTTTCATGGTGTCCATTTTCAGAGCCAGTTTGTTATTGTTGTTATCTCTGGTGGTTGTGAATCTCCCTTTAACATCATCATTATAGCCTGTGTCCCCACCACGACCAATATAACCCAAATATTGTAACTTTCCATCAGAGAACTGTCTGAACCAGTGCATCCATGAACTACCAAAGGTGAATCCTCCTGAACCCTGACAGGTGAGTGTATGGGAGTTCCCCGGCTTTATCACGGCTGGATCAGACTGGACAAGTTGGTTAGAAGACAGGACACCTGGAAAATATACAGTGACAATAGGAAATAGCATTAGAACTAATACATCCACTCAGATCTATTAGGAGGATTATTTCATCTGAGGGATCCTGTCCTATGAAGTCTCACCTGACAGCCATGATAATGATAGAAAAAGGCTTATTAGAGTCCTCATTATTCCTCTGTATAATCTGTATCTATACACTTCACAAATACCCTGTAAATGTCTTCTCTATCTTTATAGTGTATGAGAGATTCCATGATAGGAAGTGATGTCATGTCATTTGCATAGTACACAGAATATCTATATGTGTCACAACATACAGTCAGGTACAAATAATAATTCATGATTGTTTGACTTTCATCTCATTTTTTCAGACCAACAAAGACTTTCCAGTAATAAAACAATAATAAAGTGAAATACACGGATGAAATACATATATGTATACAGATTACCTGCCACAGGATTTCTGGCTCTGCCCATCCAGTCTTGTGATTACACACATGTTCATGCTGCCCAGCCACACAAGTCACACCCAGATTTTTTGGTCCAGCAGTTTATATTTTTGGTTCATCTCTCCACCTCTGGGGTCATCATTAGACAATCATTCAGTGTCATCACCTCTGACCCAGGATGACGTTCAGTGACCATCCTGGGTAGGTGAGGGGTGTGAATTACTGCCCGTATATGACAATTCCTCTGACAGGTAATACAACAAACATATTCAGATTGGAGTGTGTGCAGACTGGACTGTGTAATAATTGTAAAGACTTTATCCAGTAATGCAGAGTAGACATTTGCAGAGTAAAATATTTCGCTTCGGAATTTCGTTTTCATCCAAAAAATTAATTTATTTAGTTATTCCCGAAATTCGTTTTTATTTATTTTGTTTTTTGTTCAAAAATTGCATTTGTCTGAAAATCCACATGAATTACGGTCGAATCTGTCTTTGAAGGCTTATGGTTTCTGTTGAATGTACAAAGAAGATTCGACGGAGCTAGTATATAGCATACTTCGTGTGAACTTTAGAACCCTTCTTAAGTCTATGGGACTCCAACGTTTAAAATCTAAAGTGCTAATTTTAAAGGCTAATATGCAAGTTATTGTCCTAAAAAGTGTTTGGGGACCTGGGTCCTGCCCCAGGGGACATGGATCAATGCAAAAAAGTTTTAAAAATGGCAGTTTTTTCAGGAGCAGTGATTTTAATAATGATTAAAGTGAAACAATAAAAGTGTAATATTCCTTTAAATTTCGTAGCTGGGGGGTATCTATAGTATGCCTGTGAAGGGGCGCATGTTTCTGGTGCTTAGAACTGTCGCTGCACAAAGTGTCATTTATGCAGGAAAAAAAGTCCTTTAAAATCACTCGCAGCTATTATGAATTGTCGGCTCCGTAATACAGAGAACACTCCTTGAAAGTCATTGATAAAAATAAATAAATAAATAAATAAACGTGGGGGTCCCCCAAATTCAATTACCAGGCCCTTCAGGTCTGGTATGGATATTAAGGGGAACCCTGCATCAAATGTAAAAAAAAAAATTGATGTGGGGTTCCCCCTAAAAATCCATACAAGACCCTTTATCCGAGCACGCAACCTGGCAGGCCGCAGGAAAAGAGGGGGGGACGAGAGAGCGGCTCCCCCTCTCTCCTGAACTGTACCAGGCCACATGCCCTCAACATTGAGAGGATGCTTTGGGGGTTTGTGACCCCTCAAAGCACCTTGTCCCCATGTTGATGTGGAGAAGGGCCTCATCCCCACAACCATGGCCGGTGGTTGTGGGGCTCTGCGGGCGGGGGGCTTATCAGAATCTGGAAGCCCCCTTTAACAAGGGGACCCCCAGATCCCGCCCCCCCCCCTGTTTGAAATGGTAAGGGGGTACAAAAGTACCCCTACCATTTCACAAAGAAAGTGTAAAAAATAGTTAAATAAGACAAACACACTTTTGAAAAATTCTTTTATTAAAAGAAAAAAAAAGAAAAAAAAGATTCCAGCAGTGGTAGTCCAGGGTGTTTTACATTCTTCCTGAAAACGTCACAGCATCCTTTCTCAGTACTCTTTTCTACAGTACTCAGCCCAAATGCAAGCGAGCTGACTGTTGGATGGAGTTATGAAAATATCAAATTGCCTTGACGGCTGAATGGCAGTCTGGTTGGGAATTACTAGGCAGAACTGACATCTAATGAATGAAACGGACAGGCCAAGGACAGTAAGGTTGGGGATGAAAGGATTAGATGATGCTGAATGATCTCCAGCCAGGAAATTAGGTGGGCTGTATCTACTTTTTTGAAGCTTCAAATGAATGTAAGAACACATGTAAGAAGCTCACAGTGTGCAGTGAAATCAGAATAAGCAATTTCAGTACAAGAGAGGAGCCAGGATAACTGTGTAAGATACTGAAAGGAAGGCTGGATTTCAGGTAAAGCTTTACCTTGGAATACATATATCATATTATATTATTATATATACTTTCTAAATGTGTATTCTAAGGAATTATAGTGAACTAATGTCCTATCTGTCTTTGATTCTATTAAATCTGTGTAATGCAGAGATAATAATTATTCCTACAATCACTTACCTTGCAGAACAGAAATAGAATTCATATAGAAAGTGTTCTGTAGTCACCCTATGCCTGGACACTGGCGCAGTTGGTACCCAGATAGCAAGGATAACTTGCCACAAATTTGTGGTAGTGTTGAATTGTAGATCTAGTAAAGTTGTTGTAACCCTAAAACAAAAAAAGGGCCCCGTTTCTTTAAACCGCTTGCCATCCACGTAACGTGCATAATATAACGTTGTGGACTTTGAGCGATGATATCTGAATGATGCCTGCAGCTACAGGCATCATTCAAATATCTTCTTTTAGAGCCAGAGATTCCCATCACAATAAGAATGATCATAGGGGCTATTCAACCTATTGATCATTCTTTCAGGCAGCGGGACATCCCCCCCCTCCCCCGGCCCTCTGGTGCTTCTCCTGGCTCACCCCTGCAATCGTTGAACCGGAGAAGGAACCGACTGGCACTGAATGCTGACCATAGAGATTTTCGGTGGGCCAGATGGTCCCTGAAGTCTCTATAATCGTTCAGAAGCCGGACGCAATGTTATGACGTGACGCTCAGCCTCTGCATTTGAAAAAATACCGCCGCCTCAGCTGGAAAGCCAGGGTCGTTTTTTTTATTTTTTTTATTTCAGGCTTCCCAGCCTAGAGTGAGATCTGGGGACTTATTGACCCCAGATCTAACTTTAAAGAGGACCTGTCATACACTATTCCTATTACAAGAGATGTTTACATTCCTTGTAATAGGAATAAAAGTGCTAAAAAAATGTAAAAAGTAAGTGTCAAAGTAGAAAAATAAAAGTAAAATTAACAATAAAAAAATAAAACATTTAAAGTGCCCCAGTCCCCGCTCGCAGAAGCCAATGCATACATAAGTTGCACCCACATATGTTAACAGCGTTCAAACACACATGTGAGGTACTGCCGCAAACATCAGAGCGAGAGCAATAATTCTAGCACTAGACAGCCTCTGTAACTAAAAACATGTAACCTGTAAAAAGCGTTGCCTATGGGGATGTTTAAGCACCAAAGTTTGGCACCATTCCACGGGCGTGTGCAATTTTGAAGTGTGACATGTTACATATCTGTTTACTCGGCGTAACAATATCTTTCACATTATACAAAAAAAATTGAGCTAATTTTTTAATGTTTTTTTTTTTTTTTTTATGAACGCAATTGTTTTTTTTTTCCTAAAAAAAATTTGAAAAATTGCTGTGCAAATACAGTACGAGACCACCATCTTATTCTCTAGGGTCTCTGGTAAAAAAATATATAACGTTTTGGGGTTCTGTGTAATTTTCTAGCAACAAATTTATGATTTTTACATGTAGGAGAGAAATGTCAGAATTGTCCTGGAAAGCAAGTGGTCAAAGCATGAATAACAGCACAATGCCTGTGCTGTGTAATTTGGCCCTTTGTATCATCTATTCAAATTTGAATTGAATTTGTTGGGTGAGTGGAAGCCAGTGGAGGGATTGACAGAGAGGAGTAGCAGACACAGAGCAGTTTGTAAGGTGGATGAGTCTGGCAGCAGCATTCATGATGGACTGAAGGGGAGATAGACTATGTAAAGGTATTAACCTAGTCCCTTACTTGACATATGTTAAAGTGGTTGTAAACCCTTACAAACCACTTTGACCTACAGGTAAGCCTAGATTAAGGCTTACCTGTAGGTCCAAGAAATATCTCCCAAACCTATATGGTTTAGGAGATATTTGCCCGAAGACGGGCACCGCTATCTACGGCGCATGCGTCGTAGACAGCGGCGCGCAGGCGCACTGAGCGGGGCATCATCGATGACGGCAATGCCGCGAGTGTCGGCTCCCGTGCGCATGCACGGGAGTGACGTCATCGCTGCTCTGGCAAATCACAGCGCCGGAGCAGCGAGACCCACCAAGAAAATGGACGCTCTGAACTACAGGGGACATCGGTGACTTCGCTGGCTCCTGTGTCAGGTAAGTGACACATAATGGACTACTATGCGATGCATAGTAGTCCATTATGCTTTACCTTTACAGGGAATGAAAGAGGAAGTAAACTCATCAGGGTTTACTTCCTCTTTAATAAATTAAATCAAACAATCCTGTATGATAATCAACACTGTGTCTCAAATAAAATAATTCATACTGTTACAATTTTTTGTTCTGTGAGACCGACAAAGTGCAAATCTTTTTTCAGAAAAATCTGATCTTTTTCAGGAAAGGTCTAGTATAACAATAGTATAACCCTTCTCTAAAAATCTTTCAATCAGTTTAACAGTCTGATCGAAATAGCCTGAGTCCAATGGACCCCCTAATTCTGGTGAACTGACTACTAGGAATATTGTATATCCACTTATGGTGGTGGCAACTGTTTGTGGGGATAAAACTGTTCCTATCTGTTTCTTTAAAATGTGTTTTTTGTGCCATTCAACTTAAAAAGAGTGAGATCAAGAACATTAATCTGTTTATTACTATATTCTCCAGTGAACCTTAAAGGAGTTGTAAAGGCAGAAGGTATTTTATTTTAATGCATTCTATGCATTAAGATAAAAAACCTTCTGTGTGTAACAGCACCCCCCTATTACCTACCTGAGCTCCTTCTCTCTCCAGAGATGTCCACGATCCCCTCAGCCATCCAGGACACTCCTCTTGATTGACAGAGCAGCGGTCTGATAGAGTAAGTAAAGAGTAAAGAGTATGGTAACACATAATACCTGGAGTTAATTGAATTAATCACAGTTGAATCAATCTAGAAAACCTCATTGGTTTCCACAAATGGCGTAGTTAATATGATACTGCCAGTGTCAAAAAGTGTATGAAAGATAAATATTTCCACCGATCACCTGGGGAAGACGTGAAAGGGAGGAGATATGAATATCAAAATGATGCGCTATACACTAAGAACACATAGGGACAGCTAAAAAGCTGTCTCCCAAATGTTCCAATACTAATTATATTATATAGTTGATTCATCAGACCGATCGTATCAAGCGTATAAGGATTTGTTACCTGTAATGCATAGCCCAGCAGCCCATGGGTTAGGCAAGAGGTCCCTGATGTATCAGCAAATTAAATATTTCAGCCCCTCCACAGAGACCAAGGGACAGGACCTGCCTCATCAATTGCCAGACCGGCATTGATGTAGGCTAGGTTTTTAATAGCCCTCTCCAGCTCGGCGGCGTCTGACGTCATCGCCGAGCTGCGAGCGTGTATAGAAAGACTCAGCCCCCCTGCACAAACCGAACAACAGTTCTGCGCATGCGCGAGTGACGCAAATCGCGTCATCATCGCGCTGCGGCCATCTTAACAGATGTTATTAACGAGTGTATTAGTGCTGCTAGGAATCTCATTTTTTGTTTTATTTATGTGGGTATACATGTCCCCTTTAAGAGATTTGCACGGGCGCCTGGGGGTACCACAGGTTATAGGTTTCTTTAATCAATCGGATCCCTTATTCTGGGTGCCCATTTTCTGTTCGGTTAGATTTTCCGCCCCTCTGCATCATCCTTACAAGTAGCTGTTAATTCCATCTTCCCCTCTTTTTTTTGGATTGGAGGAAGGTGAGTCTGGGATGGGTATTGTTCGCCCTTCCCTCTTTTCACCTCTGCCCCCGTATGTACCACACTTATGGTCTCTGTGGAGGGGCTGAAATATTTAATTCGCTGATACATCAGGGACTTCTTGCCTAACCCATTGCCTAACCCATGGGCTGCTGGGCTATGCATTACAGGTAACAAATTCTTATACGCTTGATACGATAGGTCTGATGACTCAACTATACAATATAATTAGTATTGGAACATTTGGGAGACAGCTTTTTAGCTGTCCCTATGTGTTCTTAGTGTATAGCGTGATCGGTGGAAATATTTATCTTTCATACACTTTTTGACACTGTCTGGCAGTATCATATTAACTACACCATTTGTGGAAACCAATGAGGTTTTCTAGATTGATTCAACCGTGATTAATTCAATTAACTTCAGGTATTATATGTTACCATACTCTTTTATTTCATTCATTATTGATATAGCCGACATATTATAGTGTTGAATTGTCCTTTTCTGCAGATCTCTGGGGTCCGGTATTTCCCAACGCGCCTATCCACTGCGCCTTTTCTACCAAAATATTTTCATTGCACATTTTGTGATGTGATTTGTGAACTAGAGACTCTCCAGATCATATGCACATGGTGAGACACAATTCTCTACTCTCCGTTTACCAATGTTATATACCTATATAGACGTTATTTTGTCCTTATCTAAAAAATAATTCTTGTAATAAATAATATATAACATCTAAGATGTATAATACCCCTGTACTTTGTCATTTTTTTGCTAAACCAATCTTGTATTTGATATCTTGTTCCATTTTTTCATTTTTTCCATTTCTGTATTTCTCTTAGTTTTTAATATTTGCTGCATTATCCTGAAGAAGCTCATGAGAGCGAAACATGTAGAAAGAAAAGAAAATCGCAGCTTAAGTAAATGTGTTGGACTGGTAACATTTTATGGTGTTATGAACTGTACATTCCTTGTATACATTTCCATGAGTTTATTCTCTTGAAGACTGTATATTTATTTATCTATGGACTTCACTTTTAATTCTTACTAAATATTTAATAAAAATAATGTATTATTTTTGTGGGTATTATTTCAGATTTTTTCCTATTTGGGTACCATCTAAAAGTTCCGGGGGTTGGTTACCCTCCAGCCCCTTTTCCCTCTCTCCTCCCTCATTTTTTGTTTTATTCAATATTGGGATGTGATACCTTTTATCCAGTATGGTTTGATTGCTTCATCTTTGTATACTGTTTCTTCCTCTTCCAATTTTGCCATGACTATTTTAGCTACACAGGGAGCATATTTAGCTCCCATAGCAACTCCCTTACACTGTTGGTAGTACTGTCTGTCTGGTTGATCCTACCTGGTTCTGCCCTTGCCTCTGTAAACTGATCATGTTTATCATGGCTGCTGAGCCCCAACACCATGGTCATTTTATGTGCCTCTGTCATCCGCTGTCTCTCCTCTGTCCCCTCTCTGCTCCCCCCATCCCTGCCTGCCAGCTCTGTGTCAGTGCCTTCCCCTCCCCTCCTGCTGCTAAAATGACTTTGTAATTCCCAGTGTTGGATAATGTTATGTGCCCAGTGTATGTACTTTATAAAAACATGCTGTTTTATTTCAGAGCGCCGATTGGTGCTCAAGTGACCACAAACCACTCTCCTCCTTTCCTCCCCTCCTTCCCACTGACATCAGCGGGGGATTCTCAGCCCCTCCCACGGTAGCTGTCAGATCAGGAGAGGGAGAGAGTCGGGCAGGCATGTGAGCACCGAGCAGCACTCTGAAATAAGGTATAAAACTACTTTTTTTAATAAAGCACACACACTGGGCACATAATATTATGGAACACTATTACATGAGTATAACAAAGGGCTTTACAACCAATTTAACTTGCTGCACATTTTCACAATTTCTAAGTTACACTTTTCCAATTTGTAGGAAATTTGCTTGGCAAGTCTCTGGCAAGAGCAAGGTTGTAGTGGTAGTCTACAGAAAGAGCTCTGCAATAGTGATGGATGAACTTCCGACGGGACGTTTCGCGAACGCAGAACGCGAACGAGGCCGACCGTTCGCGAAACCGAACGTTCGCCGCGGGCCCCATTGACTTCAATGGGAGGTAAACTTCGCCAACCTTTAGGTCAAATTTGCAGCCACAAGATAATTATTAGCTGGGCAAACATAGTCCCACCACATGGCCAATGACATAATACATGTATGAGGTGAATTTGGGATCGATAACTACAAGCATTCTTTTTTTATATGGGAAATTGTTCTGACAATTCAGGACTGTGGAGCTCATAAAGGCAATGGAGGAGAGGGAAGGTCAGGGACCAGGGTAGGCAAAGAAGAGGGTGCAGGAGATGATCACCAGCAGCGTGACATACAGCAATGACACATGCACCGTGATAGAGGCATCTGACAACAGCACCGTGATAGAGGGCACTGACATCAGCAGCGTGACATAAAGCATTAACACCAGCACCGTGACATACAGCATTGACAGCAACACCGTGATAGAGAGCACTGACATCAGAAGCGTGACATACAGCACTGACATCAGCACTGTGATATACAGCACTGACAGCAGCACCGTGATAGAGGGCACTGACATCAGAAGCGTGACATACAGCACTGACATCAGCACCGTGATATACAGCAATGACAGCAGCACCGTGATAGAAGGCACTGACATCAGAAGCGTGACATACAGCACTGACATCAGCACCGTGATATACAGCACTGACAGCAGCACCGTGATAGAGGGCACTGACATCAGAAGCGTGACATACAGCACTGACATCAGCACCGTGATATACAGCACTGACAGCAGCACCGTGATAGAGGGCACTGACATCAGAAGCGTGACATACAGCACTGACATCAGCACCGTGATATACAGCACTGACAGCAGCACCGTGATAGAGGGCACTGACATCAGAAGCGTGACATACAGCACTGACATCAGCACTGTGATATACAGCACTGACAGCAGCACCGTAAGCAGCCCCAGGAGTAAGTCAGCACAGCACAGGGATGGTGTGATCCCCTCATAATAAGAACCCCCAGGAGTAAGTCAGCACAGCACAGGGATGGTGTGATCCCCTTATAATAAGAACCCCCAGGAGGAAGTCAGCACAGCACAGGGATGGTGTGATCCCCTCATAATAAGCAGGCCCAGGAGAAACTCAGCACAGCACAGGGATGGTGTGATCCCCTTATAATAAGAACCCCCAGGAGGAAGTCAGCACAGCACAGGGATTGAGTGATCCCCTCATAATAAGCAGGCCCAGGAGAAACTCAGCACAGCACAGGGATAGTGTGATCCCCTTATAATAAGAACCCCCTGGAGGAAGTCAGCACAGCACAGGGATGGTGTGATCCCCTCATAATAAGCAGGCCCAGGAGAAACTCAGCACAGCACAGGGATGGTGTGATCCCCTTATAATAAGAACCCCCAGGAGGATGTCAGCACAGCACAGGGATGGTGTGATCCCCTCATAATAAGCAGGCCCAGGAGAAACTCAGCACAACACAGGGATGGTGTGATCCCCTTATAATAAGAACCCCCAGGAGTAAGTCAGCACAGCACAGGGATGGTGTGATCCCCTCATAATAAGAACCCCCAGGAGTAAGTCAGCACAGCACAGGGATGGTGTGATCCCCTCATAATAAGAACCCCCAGGAGTAAGTCAGCACAGCACAGGGATGGTGTGATCCCCTCATAATAAGAACTCCCAGGAGGAAGTCAGCACAGCACAGGGATGGTGTGATCCCCTCATAATAAGCAGGCCCAGGAGAAACTCAGCACAGCACAGGGATAGTGTGATCCCCTTATAATAAGAACCCCCTGGAGGAAGTCAGCACAGCACAGGGATGGTGTGATCCCCTCATAATAAGCAGGCCCAGGAGAAACTCAGCACAGCACAGGGATGGTGTGATCCCCTTATAATAAGAACCCCCAGGAGGATGTCAGCACAGCACAGGGATGGTGTGATCCCCTCATAATAAGCAGGCCCAGGAGAAACTCAGCACAACACAGGGATGGTGTGATCCCCTTATAATAAGAACCCCCAGGAGTAAGTCAGCACAGCACAGGGATGGTGTGATCCCCTCATAATAAGAACCCCCAGGAGTAAGTCAGCACAGCACAGGGATGGTGTGATCCCCTCATAATAAGAACCCCCAGGAGTAAGTCAGCACAGCACAGGGATGGTGTGATCCCCTCATAATAAGCAGGCCCAGGAGAAACTCAGCACAGCACAGGGATGGTGTGATCCCCTTATAATAAGAACCCCCAGGAGTAAGTCAGCACAGCACAGGGATGGTGTGATCCCCTGATAATAAGCAGGCCCAGGAGTAAGTCAGCACAGCACAGGGATGGTGTGATCCCCTTATAATAAGCAGGCCCAGGAGAAACTCAGCACAGCACAGGGATGGTGTGATCCCCTCATAATAAGAACCCCCAGGAGTAAGTCAGCACAGCACAGGGATGGTGTGATCCCCTCATAAGCAGCCCCAGTAGAAATATGACACCGCTCAACCTCTTCAAAGAGGAGGGTAGGGGCATATATACACTTTTGTGGACCAAGCAGGTCGTGTGTTAGTGATTAGCAGACTGTACGTCAGTCCCTATACCAATGAAGGACTGCTGCAGTATAGGGCAGCAGTCAGCAGTAGTGCACCTCAACCCTATCTATTGCGGACCGATAACAGTCCTTATAGAATAGCAGACTGTACCTCACTCAACCCTATGTACTGTAGCACCCTAGACCAAGTGACCAGTCCTTATAAGAACTTTTGTGGACCAAGCAGGTTGTGTGTTAGTGATTAGCAGACTGTACGTCAGTCCCTATACCAATGAAGGACTGCTGCAGTATAGGGCAGCGGTCAGCAGTGGTGCACCTCAACCCTATCTATTGTGGACCGATAACAGTCCTTATAGAATAGCAGACTGTACCTCACTCAACCCTATGTACTGTAGCACCCTAGACCAAGTTACCAGTCCTTATAAGAACTTTTGTGGACCAAGCAGGTTGTGTGTTAGTGATTAGCAGACTGTACGTCAGTCCCTATACCAATGAAGGACTGCTGCAGTATAGGGTAGCGGTCAGCAGTGGTGCACCTCAACCCTATCTATTGTGGACCGATAGCGGTCCTTACAGAACAGCAGACTGTACTGCACTCAACCCTATGTACTGTAGCACCCTAGACCAAGTTACCAGTCCTTATAGGAACTTTTGTGGACCAAGCAGGTTGTGTGTTAGTGATTAGCAGACTGTACGTCAGTCCCTATACCAATGAAGGACTGCTGCAGTATAGGGCAGCGGTCAGCAGTAGTGCACCTCAACCCTATGTATTGTGGACCGATAACAGTCCTTATAGAATAGCAGACTGTACCTCACTCAACCCTATGTACTGTAGCACCCTAGACCAAGTTACCAGTCCTTATAAGAACTTTTGTGGACCAAGCAGGTTGTGTGTTAGTGATTAGCAGACTGTAAGTCAGTCCCTATACCAATGAAGGACTGCTGCAGTATAGGGCAGCGGTCAGCAGTGGTGCACCTCAACCCTATCTATTGTGGACCGATAACAGTCCTTATAGAATAGCAGACTGTACCTCACTCAACCCTATGTACTGTAGCACCCTAGACCAAGTTACCAGTCCTTATAGGAACTTTTGTGGACCAAGCAGGTTGTGTGTTAGTGATTAGCAGACTGTACTTCAGTCCCTATACCAATGAAGGACTGCTGCAGTATAGGGCAGTGGTCAGCAGTGGTGCACCTCAACCCTATCTATTGTGGACCGATAGCGGTCCTTACAGAACAGCAGACTGTACCGCACTCAACCCTATGTACTGTAGCACCCTAGACCAAGTTACCAGTCCTTATAGGAACTTTTGTGGACCAAGCAGGTTGTGTGTTAGTAATTAGCAGACTGTACGTCAGTCCCTATACCAATGAAGGACTGCTGCAGTATAGGGCAGCAGTCAGGAGTAGTGCACCTCAACCCTATGTATTGTGGACCGATAACAGTCCTTATAGAATAGCAGACTGTACCTCACTCAACCCTATGTACTGTAGCACCCTAGACCAAGTTACCAGTCCTTATAAGAACTGTTGTGGTCCGAGCAGGTTGTGTGTTAGTGATTAGCAGACTGTACGTCAGTCCCTATACCAATGAAGGACTGCTGCAGTATAGGGCAGCGGTCAGCAGTGGTGCACCTCAACCCTATCTATTGTGGACCGATAACAGTCCTTATAGAATAGCAGACTGTACCTCACTCAACCCTATGTACTGTAGCACCCTAGACCAAGTTACCAGTCCTCATAAGAACTTTTGTGGACCAAGCAGGTTGTGTGTTAGTGATTAGCAGACTGTACATCAGTCCCTATACCAATGAAGGACTGCTGCAGTATAGGGCAGCGGTCAGCAGTGGTGCACCTCAACCCTATCTATTGTGGACCGATAGCGGTCCTTACAGAACAGCAGACTGTACCGCACTCAACCCTATGTACTGTAGCACCCTAGACCAAGTTACCAGTCCTTATAAGAACTTTTGTGGACCAAGCAGGTTGTGTGTTAGTGATTAGCAGACTGTACGTCAGTCCCTATACCAATGAAGGACTGCTGCAGTATAGGGCAGCGGTCAGCAGTGGTGCACCTCAACCCTATCTATTGTGGACCGATAACAGTCCTTATAGAATAGCAGACTGTACCTCACTCAACCCTATGTACTGTAGCACCCTAGACCAAGTTACCAGTCCTTATAAGAAATTTTGTGGACCAAGCAGGTTGTGTGTTAGTGATTAGCAGACTGTACGTCAGTCCCTATACCAATGAAGGACTGCTGCAGTATAGGGCAGCGGTCAGCAGTGGTGCACCTCAACCCTATCTATTGTGGACCGATAGCGGTCCTTACAGAACAGCAGACTGTACCGCACTCAACCCTATGTACTGTAGCACCCTAGACCAAGTTACCAGTCCTTATAGGAACTTTTGTGGACCAAGCAGGTTGTGTGTTCGTAATTAGCAGACTGTACGTGAGTCCCTATACCAATGAAGGACTGCTGCAGTATAGGGCAGCAGTCAGCAGTAGTGCACCTCAACCCTATGTATTGTGGACCGATAACAGTCCTTATAGAATAGCAGACTGTACCTCACTCAACCCTATGTACGGTAGCACCCTAGACCAAGTTACCAGTCCTTATAAGAACTGTTGTGGTCCGAGCAGGTTGTGTGTTAGTGATTAGCAGACTGTACGTCAGTCCCTATACCAATGAAGGACTGCTGCAGTATAGGGCAGCGGTCAGCAGTGGTGCACCTCAACCCTATCTATTGTGGACCGATAACAGTCCTTATAGAATAGCAGACTGTACCTCACTCAACCCTATGTACTGTAGCACCCTAGACCAAGTTACCAGTCCTCATAAGAACTTTTGTGGACCAAGCAGGTTGTGTGTTAGTGATTAGCAGACTGTACGTCAGTCCCTATACCAATGAAGGACTGCTGCAGTATAGGGCAGCGGTCAGCAGTGGTGCACCTCAACCCTATCTATTGTGGACCGATAGCGGTCCTTACAGAACAGCAGACTGTACCGCACTCAACCCTATGTACTGTAGCACCCTACACAGACCAAGTTACCAGTCCTGATAAAGAGCTTTGTGGAACAAGTGAGTTGTGAATGATTAGCAGACTGCAGCAGAAGGGCAGCAGTCAAGTATAATATTCTTTCTATATTTGGAAGAAAGAATATTATACGTGTACAAGCCTATTACCATACCACTGATACCAGTCCTGAAAAGAACCTTTGTGGAACTAATAGTAACAGCAAGTCTTTAAACTGACCCTCACTGCCTGACACACTGCTTCTTTCCTGTCCCTATAGAAAGTGGCAAAAAAGAGGAGCCTGGAACGATTAGTGGTTACTGGAATAGCTCTTTTGTGGACCTGATAGTAACAGCTAATGATGATGATGATGATGATGACTAATCTGGCTGTCCCTAAAATAGCAGCACACAGCGCTCTGTCCCTTTCTCTAAACTGACAAAAGACACTCAGGCTGCTGCAAGAATCAGTAGCACAGCAAACCTATATACACCTAACACCTATACCAGTCCTGAAAAGAACTTTTGTGTACCAAATAGCTAGCGATTTATCTCTCCCTACTCCACACAGCAACCTTTCCCTATAGTGACAGAAGAAAGAATGTAAAATGGCCACCAGATCGGGTGTATTTATAGGTTAGGGGGAATGTCCAAGTGTCCATGTGCTGTCATGTCTCAATTGGCTGTCCTGTACCCCAAGATAGATGTGTCATCATAGGTCAAAGTTCTTTTACACATTAAACACGTAAGTCCGCCGGGGCGAACGACGGCAATAGGCGAGCGAACGAGCGGACCGCGAACGACCGAAATTCGCCGCGAAACGACCGCCGGGCGAACCGTTCGGCCATCACTACTCTGCAAGTCTACAGCATGACAATTCAGCCACAGTTACCACTGTGGTGGATGACTATTGTACAACATAACTGAACCAGAATTTGCTGCAGACTTGCAGATTGTTTACAAAGAAAATTGATTGGGAGTCATGAAATGTGGACTTGCTGCAATTGTGCAACAAATTTGTGAAGCTTGGCAAGTCTAGTAATAGCTTAGCATTAGCAAATCATTTTCCAACGTGCAGCACAATTGCTTGCTATCTGGGTAATAATCTGGTATTCTAAGATGGTTCCAGAAGTACAGAGTGTGATATAAATCAGAGATATGAAGATCCTCTATCACCGGAGGGAAGGGACAAACTGCTCCAGGTATTAGGTCCCGACATTAAAAGGTGACATTACTGCAGACCAAACCTTTCTGTCATGGACTAATGTCAGAATCGATGATAGTCCAATGATTTGTCACCATCTTCCTGCCTCGTGAATATTCCTATTGGCCAGTGAGACTGCCCATCATAACAAAGGGCCCATAGGAATATGTGGAGGTGGGGCTTAATAACACGTATTCACAATTATTACTATTATTTATTAATAGTAAAAAGAGATTGTAGGGGTGGTATTTTTGTTTTTTCAGAAAAGTTGTCAACTTTACTCTACGAATCAGACCCGAAGGAGGGACAAGAGAGAAGGATGGATTTGAGGCCAAAATGGGGGTAGACATTTTTTACATTTCAAGATGTCAATTGTCATAGTTAGTACTGAATTCAATTTTTGTGCTCCTCAAACACAAAAAAAAAAAAAAAAAAATCATGATAAATAACATTTGGGTGCTGTGTTCTTTCTACAGTTAAATCCTTTTTCACAAATAAAGGAGGTGGACACAGACTGCTCCCACTCAACATGTTTTGACAAAATATGATAAGATACAGTGGTTTCTATGCTGCCATCTGGGCAACCTTATATACAAAAATACCCCTTCTTTGCACAAATAACCCTTCAGTTTCCCAATATTCATTTAATACCTCCATTGAGGGAAACCCTACTTTCGTTTGAAGTACCGGTATATCTTCTTTTTACAATTATTGAGGGCCAGTTCACACTGGGACTTAAACAGGAATGCACAGTGTGTTCCTGTGCGATTCACATGCTGGTTGCATTACCACGATTCTGCTCACATTTTCAAAACACGCTGTTAAAATGTCAAATTGCACATCAGTATGTTCAGTTGCCATTGATTTCAATGGCACCTAAAAATGTGGTGCGAGTCTGCCACGACAAATCGCGCTGCAATCATGCAAACCAAATCAGGTGACGCATGTTGCCCAAAGAAAGTTCAGAATCTTTTTTAGTCTGTCAAGCGATTAGGTTTGCACGATTTGTTGTGTGACAATTGCAGCAGAATTGCACCGCGGTTTTAGGTACCTTTAAAATTAACAGCACCTGAACACATTGATATGCTATTTGACATTTTAACAACATATTTTGAAATCATGGGCAAAATGGCCTACGCGTGAACATGTGTGAACAGAGCCTTAACCAGTTCCATACCAGCCAATGTAAAATCACGCCGGCCTGAACACCGTCCCATCCTGGATGAATGTCATATGATGTCCTCCCATTCCCCCCGGGGCTTGCAGTGTGTCGATTAGGGATGAGGCATGTCCCTCAGGACACACCCATCACTGATCAGTGTAAAGAGCCAATAAAAATGTCTCCTTACCACGTGACTGGCTGTGTCTAATCACAGCCGGTCACATGCTCTGTCCTCATCCCTAGGGGCACGCAGAGTGGCAATCGGGGAGGGGCTTGTCACCCTGACACAGTGCAAATTAACTCGGCTCTTAACCACATGACTGGCTGTGTCCAATCACAGCCAGTCGCAGAATGTAAACAAACCGTGGTAACGAGCTGTTGTGAGGAAGAGACTGCAGTAAAAGCTTGTTACTGCAAACAGTGCACACCAATAACACTGATTATCCCCCAGTATAAATAATAAAGAAGACTTGTACCCGGCATCAAAGTACCTGTCACCAGCCCAGAGTACCTGTTACCAGCCCATCTGAGTACCTATCAGCAGCCCATCAGAGTACCTGAGTACCTGTCACCAGACCATCTAAGTACCCAAGTACCTGTTGTCAGTACTAGAATCCCTTTAGGACCCAGCACAACTCACCTGACACAGCCTGTGTCTGGGAAACAACAGTGATTGGCCAGCTCACGTTTAAATCACCTGTATCAGCATTCAGTCAGTGCTCGTGTTAGAGTTCACTCGTGTTTGATCCAGCTGATATTTGCTCTGTGACTTTCGTGTTTGACCCGGCTTGTTTGATCCTCCTTACTTGCTTCTGATTCGGTACCGTTTGGATTCTGATCTACCTGTGTATGACCCAGCTTGCCTAGACTACGCTTTGCCTGATTCTACTAGGACCCTCATCTGCAGCAGTGAACCACAAGGTCCAGCAATCATCATTATCTCTCTACTACAGGGTGACCCCCAGGCTTGGACCTTTAACCTGGAACCTAACCATCCAGCCTTACTAACAGTAGATGCCTTCTTTGAAGCCCTTGGGTTGCTATATGATGATCCAGATCGTGCTGCTACTGCAGAATCGACCCTGCGTAACTTAAAACAAGGAACTACCACAGCTGAAATGTATTGCTCAGAGTTTCGCAGGTGGGCCCCGGAATCTGGCTGGAATGATGCAGCTCTCCGCAGCCAGTTTAGAATTGGCCTTTCAGATGCTATTAAAGACGCTCTGGTCAACTTCTCCTACCCAGCCTCACTGGAGGAGGCTATGTGTCTAGCTATTAGAATTGACCGCCGCCAGCGAGAGAGAAGTCGAGAACAAACAATGGCTGTGGCAAACTATATACCTTCCTTACCACCTGATTATTCCATCTCCAGTGCCAAATCTGAGGAAGAACCTATGCAGTTAGGCTCCACCCGGTTATCTGCCCAGGAACACAAACGCAGGCGTAATATGGGACTCTGCTTATACTGTGGCCTCAAGGGTCACATGCTCCGTTCGTGCCCTACACGTCCGGGAAACGCCAGGACCTAGGTGATTGCGGGGAGGTCACCTTAGGTCTACTCTCATCTCCCCAGGGGGACAATCGTATACTTTTACCCGCTGTCATTCACTTTGGGACAGGGGCTCATGAACTGCTGGCCTTGGTGGATTCTGGAGCAGCTAAGAATTTTATTGATAAAACTCTGATCACCTCGTTGTCCCTAGAGACTCATGCTCTAGATTGTCCAGTCCGCCTGATCTCCGTGGATAATCGGCCCAGAGGATCGATCTTGGGTACCAGCTTGTGATCTTCATGCTGATCGACTTAAGAAGAAGTTCCATCTCCGTTATCCAAGTAAGCCTGGGGGTACAGGAGCAACCCCTCGAGAAAGGGGGGGGTACTGTCAGTACTAGAATCCCTTTAGGACCCAGCACAACTCACCTGACACAGCCTGTGTCTGGGAAACAACAGTGATTGGCCAGCTCACGTTTAAATCACCTGTATCAGCATTCAGTCAGTGCTCGTGTTAGAGTTCACTCGTGTTTGATCCAGCTGATATTTGCTCTGTGACTTTCGTGTTTGACCCGGCTTGTTTGACCCTCCTTACTTGCTTCTGATTCGGTACCGTTTGGATTCTGATCTACCTGTGTATGACCCAGCTTGCCTAGACTACGCTTTGCCTGATTCTACTAGGACCCTCATCTGCAGCAGTGAACCACAAGGTCCAGCAATCATCTATCCTCATCTACAGCAGTGAACTACAAGGTCCAGCAATCATCTATCCTCACCTACAGCAGTGAACCACAAGGTCCAGCAATCATCTACCTTCGTCTGCAGTGGTGTACTACAAGTCCCAGCCGACCTGCTCTGCTTAGACCTGCTCATGGTATGTGCTTTGAACTCTTTGTATAATCAGCACACCTGAACTGTTACTTGTTATCTGCACCAAGCCTGACACCTGTCACAAGCCCATCAGAGTACCCGAGTACCTGTCAAACCCCTCAGAGTATCCGAGTACCTGTCACCAGCCTATCAAAGTAACCCAGTAGCTGACAACAGCCCATCAGAGTACCTGAGTACCTATCTGTAGCTCCTGCCTCATAGAATATACCTTGGGGTGTTTGCTTTGCAAAATGGGGTAATTTTGTGAGTAATTCCACTGTCCTGGTGCTCCAGGACCTTCAAAAGTGTGATAGATACTACTTCAATGTCAGGCCTCTGTATGTTGCCAGGCTGTGCAAAAATCTCACACATGTGGTATTGCTAATACTCATGATGAGTAGCAGAATATGTTTTGGTGGTACTTTTTGCTATGTACATGCTATGTGTTAGAAATATCATATAAATTGCCAACTTTGTGTAAAAAAAAAGTTTTAATTTTCTTTCCTTGTTTTGCGAAGACTTGTGGAAAAAGATGAACCATTCAAAAGACTCATACTGCCTCATAGAATATATGTTAAGGTGTTTTCTTTCCAAAATGGGGGGCCATCAAAAATGTAATAGGTCTTTAGGAAGTTAAATGTGTAATTTATGCTCCTAGAACGCCTGATGATGCTCCCTGCATGTTGGACCTCTCTATGCGGCCAGGCCGTGAAAAAGACACACACGTGGTATCGCCATACTTGGGAGGTGTAGCAGAATGGATTTTAGGGTGTAATTGCAAGTATGCATATGCTGTGTGTGAGAAATAACTTGTTATTATGACAATTGTGTGCAAAAAAAAAATATACTGTATATCATGTCTTCATTTTTCCAAGAATTGTGGGAAAAAATGACAACTTCAAAAAACTCACCATGCCTCTTACTAAATACCTTGGACTGTCTACTTTTCAAAAAGGGGTCATTTTTGTACTTTCCTGACATTTCAGGGCCTCAAGAAATTATATAGGCTGTCAGTACATCAGTGTTTTTTTTTCAGTTTTTCTCTTTATTCACTTATGTCACAAAAATTAAAATAAAAAACCCAGTGGTGATTAAATACCACCAAAAGAAAGCTCTATTTGTGTGAAATAAATGATTAAACATTGTTTGGGTACAGTGTTGCATGACTGAGTAATTGGCATTCAAAGTGTGAGAGCACTGAAAGCTGAACATTGGTCTGGGCAGGAAGGGGGTATAAGTGACCTGTATTGAAGTGGTTTTAAGTAATGAGGCAGTGCTGTATACTTTATATAGCTGAGGCTACATATGGTTAATACAGCACGCCCAGCAAATGGCACCTGTTAGTGTAGTAAACTGTTTATTTTGGCCAGCTTGGTCCATACAAGCAATTTAAAGGGACAATAAATGTAAAGTTAAGCTTTAATTATAAAAAAAATATGTATATCACAGATAAATATGTGCAGCCATAAAAAAATGGGATAAAAATAGATCAAATAACAGCAGACAAATTAGGGGGGCTGTGGCAATGAACAAAGATGATTATATCAAAGAACCTAATCGTATTGTGTCAGACACAATCACATATTAAAAAATAAAAGGAAACCCCTCCAACAAATTGAAGACTAAACTAACAAAGTTAGTTAAAGAAGCACAAAAATAAGGTATACTCAATAAAAAAAGATACCTGAGACTCCAAAAATTCCCACATTTTCCAGGTTCCTAAAATACACAAAAATGAAAAAAAAATCCACCGGAGAGACCAATCATCAGTGGAATAAATTCAATATTTTCTAGAACAGGGGAGTACTTAGATACATTAAAGTCTTTAATGTATGTATGCACCTGTCAAACGGGTGCAGAAAAATTACTCTTTGGGTGCCGTGGGTGTCTTCCCACCGTAACCCTATAGAGGTGTTCTTGATGAAGGGAAAAAAAATTGCAATGATATGCATAAGGTTGGTGTTTTTGCCACGTTTGATGTGCCCGATACCCAGTTTGCAGATAGCAACTGTGTGATCTGCTGCAGATGTGCTGAAAAAGGCTGAGCTTTGGGGGTTGGGCTGGGAGATAACAGCTGCAGAATGTTGTGGAATCGGGTGGCCACATTCTACTCTTTTTTGATGTGGGCCTCCTTGGGGTTGTGCCGCCTCACCTTCAGTTTCCTCCTCTGCTCTATCTGGCACCCAAGCAGGGCCGGCGCTACCACTAGGCGGACTAGGCAATCGCCTAGGGCGCACTGCCGCCTAGGGCGCCCGGCCGCTGGTTATTTTATTTCTGGCTGCCTGCACAATGTCCTCCTTGCTGCAACTACTATGTCAGTGCCATGTCAAGCAGCGGCGCCATCCGCCCTCCCCCTCGCCGCGCTCTGGCTTTCCACAGTAATCCTCCTCACTGTTCAGACCTATAGGGCACCACACCGCCTCAGTGTCTCAGGCAGAAGCCGCCCCCCTCCTCCCCTCCGCTCTGTCAGACTCTGTCAGACTCAGACTCAGTCCTCGCTCTGTGACATCCTCATGATGATGATGATGATGACACACAGACACTGTAGACAAACCAGTAGCCGCCCCCCTCCACTTCAGTCCGATCATCTGATCTGTAGTTATGGGTTATGCCACACTCACACACAGGCAGGCACACTGCAGCCGCTCCCCCTCCCGCCCCCCACCCCCACCTGTCAGTCCGACGGTCTGGGAGAGGGACATTAGCTATGATGATGAGTCTGTCTGTCTGACTCACACACAGGCACAGTAGCAGCCGCTCCGCCCCTCCGCTCTCTGTCAGTCCTCTGTGAAGGCTTTGATAGCACGGAGCCCCTGGCCCCGCCCCCTCGCTCTCCTGGAACGAAGGATGGATCATGGATGGATGCAGGCAGCATGCCTGCATCATGGGATACAGCGTCAGCTACGTGCAGGGTCAGGTACGTGCAGCCTGGAACAGGAAGAGAAGAGGCACCGCACCACACGAGGCAGGTACACAGGCTAGCAAATACAGTGGAGTTGGTGCCAGCAACAGCTGTTAGGCCCCTTTCACACTGGGGCGGTATTCGGGCGTTACAGAGCTAAAAATAGCGCCTGTGTAACGCCTGGAAAAAAAAACGGCCCCTTTAACTCCAGTGTGAAAGCCGGAGGGCTTTCACACTGGAGCGGTGCGCTGGCAGGACGGTGAAAAAAGTCCTGCTAGCCGCATCTTTGGAGCGGTGAAGGAGCGGTGTATTTACCGCCCCTATACCGCTCCTACCCATTGAAATCAATGGGACACCGCGGCAATACCGCCGGCAAAGCGCCGCTGCAGCGGGCGGGTTTAACCCTTTTCTGGCCGCTAGCGGGGGTTTCCACCCCGCTAGCGCCCGCAGACCGCCGCTAAAACGATGGTAAAGCGCCGCTAAAAATAGCGGTGCTTTACCGCCGACGCCGCTCCCGCCCCAGTGTGAAAGCAGCCTTACTGGTGTGACCGTGAGGTAAGTAAAAAACTGTTGCTTTCTCTCTGTTACACCCCTTTCACACTGGGGTGTTTTTCAGGCGCTAGAGCGCTAAAAATAGAGCCTGCGTAGCGCCTGAAAAAAAACGCCCCTTTCACTCCAGTGTGAAAGCTGGAGGGCTTTCACACTGGAGCGGTGCGCTGGCAGGATGGTGAAAAAAGTCCTGCTAGCCACATCTTTGGAGCGGTGAAGGAGCGGTGCGTGTATTCACCGCTCCTAAAATGCTCCTACCCATCTAAATCAATGTGGCAGCGCGGCTATACCACCGGCAAAGCGCCACTGCAGCAGCGCTTTGCGGGCGGTTTTAACGCTTTTTCGGCCGCTAGCGGGGCAGTTTTAACCCCTGCATACCGCCGCTAAAACAACAGTAAAGCTCCGCTAAAAATAGCGGCACTTTGCTGCTGAAGCCCGCACCACCCCAGTGTGAAAGGGGCCTTAATGTGAATGACATTATGAGAATGTGATGACCATGAAATGTAATTTTAAAATGTGAGTGTATATATATCTATTATATTGACTATTGACTGATCTGCCAAATGTTCCCCCAAGTCTGTAATTTATGCACGTTGGTGAAGTGGCTTTGATGGGCTCTGGTGAGGCGGAATTGTTGAGCGCTGGTGAAGCAGTATTCATGGGCATTGGTGGGCGCTGGTGAGGCGGCATTGTTGAGCGCTGGTGAAGAGGTATTGATGGGCGCTGGTGAGGAGGTATTGATGGGCGCTGGTGAGGAGGTATTGATGGGCGCTGGTGAAACGATATTGATGGGCGCTGGTGAAACGATATTGATGGGCGCTGGTGAAGCAGTATTGATGGGCGCTGGTGAAGCAGTATTGATGGGCACTGGTGAAGTGGCATTGATGGGCACTGGTGAAGCGGCATTGATGGGCACTGGTGAAGCAACATTGATGGGCGCTGGTGAAGCAGTATTGCTGGGCCCTGGTGAGGCTGCATTGAAGGGCGCTGGCAGGGGAGGGCTGGTAGCCTTAGGCCTGGGGGGCAAGTCCAGTCAAGTAGCCCATTTAACCACCAAATTAGCTCCACGTTGCCTGCACAGAGAGAGAAATCGCTTCACATTGCCCACACAGAGAGAGAAATCGCTTCACATTGCCCTCACAGAGAGAGAAATCGCTTCGCATTGCCCACACAGAGAGAGAAATCTCTTCACATTGCCCACACAGAGAGAGAAATCTCTTCACATTGCCCACACAGAGAGAGAAATCGCTTCACATTGCCCGCACAGAGAGAGAAATCGCTTCACATTGCCCGCACAGAGAGAGAAATCGCTTCACATTGCCCGCACAGAGAGAGAAATCGCTTCACATTGCCCGCACAGAGAGAGAAATCGCTTCACATTGCCCACACAGAGAGAGAAATCGCTTCACATTGCCCACACAGAGAGAGAAATCGCTTCACATTGCCCACACAGAGAGAGAAATCTCTTCACATTGCCCGCACAGAGAGAGAAATCTCTTCACATTGCCCGCACACACAGAGAAAAATCGCATGTTATAATATCTCTCTTGTCTCATAGTGTTTATTTTACAGTGTGTTTTTATAACGTTGCCATGTTATTTATCTATCTTATTTTTGTGAGTCTTGTTGACAGTTGATACATGTGCAATGCTGCTATTTTATGTTTTGCAATGAGAAAATGTTAACAAATAAAAATCTACTATTTTATGGTTTATCATTTAGAATTATTTGATACAAAAGCTGGTTTGGGGCAAAACGGTAACATTTCCACAGTTAGCTGGTCTAGCAGTGCTTGCATGCAAAATAGTAGCGGTCATTAAAAAGGTGGGGTGTACATGGGAAGGGCAAAGGGGGTGGAGTCAGGGGTGGAGCCAATGGGGGGGCGGCAAAATGAGGTTTCGCCTAGGGTGTCAAAAATCTTTGCACCAGCCCTGCACCCAAGTCGCATCAGTGACTTCAACATCATCATCATCTCCATCTCCTTCATCTTTATCATTACCACTGGAAACAACTTGGCAATGTGCTGCAGCTTGGGGAAAATGAATGCCAATTTGTCTACCAGTGTTCCTCCCTCTCTCTAGGCTCATGTTCCTGTCATCCTCAACCTCAGAACCAACATCTGAATCCAGTAATGGCTGGGCATCATCAAGGAGCAAGTGGCTGAAGCAATGGTCAAATAACTCAGCTGACTCCTCAATGGCTGATGTTGGGGCTATGACAGGAATAGATGTGGACAAGGAGGCAAGTTTATCCACACTGGCAACTTCAGGGGACTGCACACTTGTCTGCTTGTGTGACAGAGGATGAGGAAGGTTTAGTAAGTCAGTCCACCCCCTCCTCTGCACGAATAGCATGGGAAAACTCACTAAACAGAGGAAATGATACCCTGCCTGAGGACTGACCAACACGTCCACCTTTGCCTGTGGACACATTTGTTGTTGGCCCCCTTACAGTGACAAGGGAATGTCTGTCTCCCCCTGTTTTCCTCCCAGACATTATTGGGAGGGAGGGGGCAGTGCTTGTAAGCAAATGTAAAGAATAAGTTGAAATCTGTACGTAGATGCACTTTAATCAATGTACAGAGGTGTTTTGTGCACTTTAATTTGAGTACTCACACTACACAGACACACTCCACAGATACACTAAAATATACTGCAATATAATGCGCCAAATGTACTAGCCACCTGATGGAGTATCAGGAAAAAAGCTATACAGCCATTTCTTTGGGAACTACAGTTCCCATTTCAACACTAGCAATCAACCTATCAACTGGCAATCAACCTATTATGAGCTGGTGAGGGTACATAGGAGGGAAGCATGGTGTGGCACTTTATTGTTCACATCAATATTTGAAGATTGTCATCAACTATATTTACAAGGACTTATTGAAAATAGTGCTGTTTCATAACACTACATGCAGATTTATGGCATGGCCCAAACCTGTAATTAAAAGGATTTGTGTATTTTCAATATAGCCCTTGAAGCCTCATGAAAAGTCTCTGTTTGGTATTTTTTAATTTTGCCATTGGCACATGTTCCCTATAGCAGTGCCTGGATTCACATGCTTTTTGTTTGACAATAGCCTACTTAATAGCCCTATTAATGGACATAACTGAATTATGAGGGCGCATGCAGTGCAGTGATCGGAGATGAGGCATGTCCCTTGGACACAGCCCATCCCCAATCTGGGTAAAGAGCCAATAAAATTGTCTCTTTACTACATGACTGGCTGTGTTCAATCACAGCCGGTCACAAATGTCAACAATGCCGTTTGCGGGTTCTCTTCCTTACTGTGTGAGGAGGAGAGCTGGAAGGAAATATTAAAAAGCACAGCGCTTAATCTCCCCCCTACCTGTCACAGCCCATCAGAATACCTGTTACTACCCCAGAGTACCTATCATAGCCCATCAAAGTATCTGTCACCAGCCCATCAAAGTACCCTAGTATCTGTCACCAGTCCATCAAAGTACCCGATTACCTGTCACCGGCCCATCAGAGTACCCGAGTACCTGTCACCGGCCCATCAGAGTACCCGAGTACCTGTCACCAGCCCATCAGTGTACCGGAGTACCTGTCACTAGCACATCAGAGTACTCAAGTACCTGTCACCAGCACATCAGAGTACCCAAGAACCTGTCACCAGCTCATCTGAGTAACCGAGTACCTATCTGCAGGCTATCAGGGTACCCAAGTACCTGTCACCAGCACATTAGAGTACCCGGATACCGGTCACCAGCCCATCAGATTACCCTAGTAGCTGTCACCAGTCCATCAGAGTACCCAAGTACCTATCTGCAGCCCTTCAGAATACCCAAGTACCTGTCTCCAGCCCATCAGAGTACCGAATACCTGTCACCAGCCCATCAGATTACCCAACTACCTGTCACCAGCCCATCAGAGTACCCGAGTACCTGTCACCCACCCGAATACCTATCACCAGCCCCAGTACCCGAGTACGTGTCACCAGCCCATCTGAGTACCCGAGTACCTGCCACCAGCTTATCAGAGTATCCGAGTACCTGTCACCAGCCTATCTTAGTACCCGAGTACCTGTCAGCCCATGCCTCTTTGAATATTTTATTTATTATTCATTTTATTTTTCATTTTGTGAGTAATTCCACTGTCCTGGTTCTCCAGGACCTTCAAACGTGTGATAGGTAGGAATGAAATTAGATGTGTAATTTATGCTCCTAGAATGCTTGAAGGTATTACTTTAATGTTGGACCTCTGTATGTGTCCAGGCTGTGTAAAAGTTTCACATATGTGGTATTGCCATACTCGGGACGAGTAGCAGAATGTATTTTGGGGGGTAATTTTTGAAATATACATGCTATATGTTAGAAATATCTTCTAAATGTTGTTTCAACATTTTGTGAAGACTTGTGGAAAAAAATTAACTGTATAAAAGACTCATTATGCCTCATAGAATATAAGTTGGGATGTTTGCTTTCCAAAGTGGGGTCATTTTGTGGGTAATTCCATTGTCCTGGTGCTCCAGGGCCTTCAAAAATGTAATAGATCGTTAGGAAATTAGATGTGTAATTTATGCTCCTAGAACGCCTGATAGTGCTCCCTGCATGTTAGACCTCAGTATGTGGTCAGGCTGTAGGAGTAGCAAAATGTATTTTGGGGTGTAATTGGTAGTATGCATATGCTGTGTGTGTGAGAAATAACTTGTTATTATGACAATTTTGTGTAAAAAAATAAAAATAATTTCTTCATTTTCCCAAGAATTGTGGGGAAAAAAATTACAACTTGAAAAAACTTGCCATGCCTCTTACTAAATACCTTGGACTGTCTACTTTTCAAAAAGGGGCCATTTGGGGGGTATTTGTACTTTCATGTAATTTCAGGGCCTCAAGAAATTAGATAGGCCATCAGTACATTGTAAAAATGGCTTAATATTGTATAAGCTTTCAATAATGATTGAGAGACGAATCTTCTTAATTATTTCTGAGTCAGCTTAAATCAAAATGTGTGTTTTATTGTACACAACAAAGTAGAAAAATAATACTTACAAAAATAGTACAATGGTACAAAATATAACTGTGTTGTTTCATATATGATTAAAGCTTCTAGTATTGTTCATTTGTTTCAAAAAGTATGAAAAGAGTTCTTACAAGTTACATGTGTTAGACCATGTGGTCTAATGTCTTGGCTTTTAAAAAATGGCTGATTAACTCTGTATGCTGAAGAGAAGTGTCATGGTTATGCAGTGATCTTCCTGTGTTTGCTTACCTTCCCTCATGTCTTCAGACTAAGAAGCCAGCTACTTCCACCTGGTGGTTTTTATAACCTCTCCTTTAAGCATGGCTCCACCCCAGGCCCTATCAGGGAGCCTATATAAACCTGTGCACTGCAGGGCTCAGTGCTGATCAACCATTGTGTATTCCTTTGTGTATTGCTTCCTGTTTCCTGTCGTGTGCTCTGCTACTGATTTCTGTTACCGACCTTGGCGTGTTCTGACCATCCCTGCTTGCCTGTGACCCTGACCTATTGGCGTGTACCCGACTATTCTGTTCTGCTTGTGGCCCCGACCTTGGCTTTGTCCCTCACCATCCCTATCCTCCTGTTGCCTACTGTGGGTGTGAGCTGGGGGACCCTGGGGGTCGCGACCTGGAGCCAGTTGCAGCCAAGACCATCTTCACCACTCGAAGCTCTGGTGAACACCAGCTGGCTCTTAGACTCCGCGCCCCAGGGAATCTCACGCTCTATCCCCAGTGGGATCTGTCCCCGTCTGCAGCAGTCAGCCGTAGGGTCCACAACCTCGCGGTGCACTCCGCATCCCTACGGTGTGCACCTGTCACCTCGCCTCAAGGTGACCTGACAGTTTGATCAGCCATGGACCCAGCTGACGTGCCGCTTCCTGCAGATGATTCATTGCAGAGCTTAGTTCGGCGACTTGAGACCCAAGAATCGCATCAGACGCAGGTGATGCAATTCCTTCAGGATTTGGCATCCCGTTTTGAACAGGTTCAGGCCTCATTAGGACCCCCAGTTCAACAACCTCAACCACTATCTGCGACTGCACCTATCGCACCAGTCGCATCCACGCATTCATTAGTACTGCCAGCTCCGTCCCGTTTCTCTGGGGACTCCAAGGCCTGCAGGGGCTTCCTCAGCCAATGCACAATTCATTTTGAACTTCAGCCCCAAAACTTCCTGTCCGATCGGGCAAAAGTCGCATATATCATATCCCTCCTGTCCGGCGAGGCGTTGGCTTGGGCCGCCCCTCTGTGGGAACTGAATGATCCAGTGGTTTCTAGCCTGTCTGATTTCTTGAAACTTTTTCGGAATATCTTCGAGGAACCAGGTCGTGTCTCCTCAGCGGCTAGCGCTCTTTTAAGTCTCCGTCAAGAGGCCGCTTCTGTGGGACAGTATGCTCTTCAGTTCCGTATCCTCTCAGCTGAATTGAGCTGGAATAATGAGGCCCTAGTTGCAACCTTTTTACATGGCCTCTCTGATAGAGTGAAGGATGAATTAGCAGGAAGATCCCTTCCTGCTGATCTGGACAGCGTCATCACCTTGTGTAACCAGATCGATATTCGCTTTCAGGAGAGGGCCCTGGAAAAAAGATGCCAGCACTCCCCGTTCTTTAGGCATCCTGAGTCCCCAGTCCCTTCTCCTCGATTCGAGGAGCACCCCCTGCCTACCGAGGAACCTATGCAGTTGGGCTGGACTAAGTTATCTCCCGAAGAACGCGCTAGGCACAGAACTCTGGGCCTATGCCTCTATTGTGGGGCTAAAGGTCATTTCCGTGACACTTGTTCTCTTCGTCCGGAAAAACGCTCAGGGCTAATACATCTGGAAGGTGGAGTATTAGACCCTGAAATATCACCTTCACCGTCTCGTCTTCTCCTTTCTGTGTTGCTTCATGTCGGTGCTTCCTCTCGTTCGGTCTCAGCACATCTTGATTCCGGAGCCGCTGCCAATTTCATGGATTGGGAAACTGCATCCTCCATGAGACTTACCCTTTTGCCCCTTACAACACCATTGGTGGTCTTGGCGATTGATGGCACGGTTCTCCCAGGGGGTCCTATCCGCTTCCAGACTATTCCTGTTAAGATGTCAGTAGGGACACTCCACCAGGAGTGGATATCCTTCCTTGTCTTACCTAAGGCTTCATCTCCTATCATATTAGGTCTTCCTTGGTTTCGGCTCCATTCTCCACACGTTGACTGGTCTGCTGGACGGATCCTGGCTTGGGGTTCCTCCTGTTCCTCTTCCTGTCTACTCAAGGGTACCCCAAAGGAGAGACTTCCCGTTACCACCACCCCAGTATCTTCTGCTTTTCCTGCTGTATATGGCGATCTCTGGGACGCGTCCTGCAATAGTCGGACTGGTGCACTCTCTGGGTCATGTGATACTCTGGATGAGGAGCCCACCTATGAACCTGAGTCGATCATTCGCTCCAGTTCGCATAACCATTTACCTCTGCCTGTCCCTAATCTCCCTTGGACGCACAGCCAGGCTAACTTGTCTGCAAGTTCCAGAGTCGCTATGCCTTGTGATGCGATTGAGATGGTCGCTACATCTGACAATACTAATCAGTCGGCCTCCACACCACTTATGCCAGTCCAGCCCATGCCCTATGAGCTTCCTGCTTCTTGTTCAGGACCTTCTGTGACCCAGTCTCACCCTACTACTACTATGTCCGTTCAAACCCATTTAAGAGGCTCAATCCATCCTTTGGATAGAATACCTCATTCGGCCAAGAGGGGTTTTCAATCTTTTTCTCAGGGTTCTGTTTGTGTTTCTGCTATCCAGCTTAAATCTTGCGACATGTCACCCTCTAACCAACCTGACCTCAGGGATCCACTGACCTCTGCCCAGTTTGGTGGTCCTGTGATGGATGCCCAACTCAACTTTAAGGGTGAGGGGGTCCCTGCTCAGACTCCTGATCTTCTCATGCCCTTACCCATTCCTAAAAAGCCTTTAGTCCTCAAGTCCTCTTGTCCTCTCCCTACCTCTGCTTTGGTTTCTGAGGATAATCTAAAATACGAGGTTAGTCAAGTTTTGGATTCCCGGCTCCGTAAAGGCATTCTTCAATACCTCGTACTTTGGAAAGGGTTGGGTCCTGAGGAGAGGTCTTGGATCACTGCATCTGAGGTCTTTGCTCCCTGTCTGTTAAGGAGGTTCCATCTGGAGTTTCCCTTTAAGCCTGGACCCAGGCAGGGAAGGGGGAGGCCTCGTAAGAGGGAGGGTACTGTCATGGTTATGCAGTGATCTTCCTGTGTTTGCTTACCTTCCCTCATGTCTTCAGACTAAGAAGCCAGCTACTTCCACCTGGTGATTTTTATAACCTCTCCTTTAAGCATGGCTCCACCCCAGGCCCTATCAGGGAGCCTATATAAACCTGTGCACTGCAGGGCTCAGTGCTGATCAACCATTGTGTATTCCTTTGTGTATTGCTTCCTGTTTCCTGTCGTGTGCTCTGCTACTGATTTCCGTTACCGACCTTGGCGTGTTCTGACCATCCCTGCTTGCCTGTGACCCTGACCTATTGGCGTGTACCCGACTATTCTGTTCTGCTTGTGGCCCCGACCTTGGCTTTGTCCCTCACCATCCCTATCCTCCTGTTGCCTACTGTGGGTGTGAGCTGGGGGACCCTGGGGGTCGCGACCTGGAGCCAGTTGCAGCCAAGACCATCTTCACCACTCGAAGCTCTGGTGAACACCAGCTGGCTCTTAGACTCCGCGCCACAGGGAATCTCACGCTCTATCCCCAGTGGGATCTGTCCCCGTCTGCAGCAGTCAGCCGTAGGGTCCACAACCTCGCGGTGCACTCCGCATCCCTACGGTGTGCACCTGTCACCTCGCCTCAAGGTGACCTGACAAGAAGTCTGTGTGCTGAGATAGATGTGATGAGGAAGGTAGGCAAGAAGCAAGAGACCTTCTTCAAGGAAACTTTTAGGTTATATGAACTCAAAGCTTCTAAATTTGCGCCAAAAGAAATACACATACCCCTCTTCCTATGAACATCAACTCCCCTTTTGCTTCTCACAAAGGTGAGGACTAAGGAGTGGATACCTGAGCTTTTCAACATCTGGTACCATTCAGAGCGTAAGCTGCCCATAAAGCTGACAGGAAATGGGGGAAGGGATCTAAACCTTAAACTTTAAACAAAATATCAGTTACATAGGAAAATGTCTTTAAAAGCATATATAAGATTTACAATATCCATCAAAATCCTGACAGATTCTAGATGTTTACTAATAATGTCACCATCTGGATATTATTAACTCAAAGTCGGTCATTCACACAATTTAAAATAGGGGAATAAACACTCTGTATATTAAAGCCAAATTACATTTTAGATATTAAGAATATAACATACATATATAGATGTAGCAGTATAAATTGTGGTCCAAATTTATGAACAAAAATGACTTATTTGCACAATTTTATCATAGAAACAAAAAAAGTGTTTTGTTTTTTTTTCAAAATTTCTGTTTTTTTTTTTTCACTTGTGTCACAAAAAAAGAAAAAAACCCAGTGGTGATTAAATACCACCAAGAGAAAGCTCTTTTTGTGTGAAAAAAATGATAAAAATGTTGTTTGGGTACAGTGTTGCGTGACTGAGTAATTGGCATTCAAAGTGTGAAAGCACTGAAAGCTGAAAATTGGTCACCAGTCTGTTAATGCGAAAAGTTAACTTCCGCAGTTCCCGCCCTCATCTAGCCCTGTGATATCAATCTCTGCTGCTCTGCTTGCTGTACACCTGTGTAAGCTAGGAGAGTTCTAACTACACAGCATGTGTTTGTGGGGTGGGGAACAGAGGACACTACAGGGAGGGGGGGTGCAGGGGACAGAGGGCACTACAGTGGGGTTTCAGGAGGCAGAGGACACTGCAGTGGGGGGTGCAGGGGACAGAGGACCCTACAGTGGGGGGTGCAGAGGACAGAGGATGCTACAGTGAGGGAGTGCAGTGGCCATAGGACCCTAAAATGGGGGTACAGGGGACAGAGGACACTACAGTGGATGATCCAGGGGACTGAGGACACTGCTATAGGGGTACAGAGGACACTGTGATAGGGACCCTATCACCCCTGGGGACAGGGATCACCCCCTTCTCACTTGGGGACAGGGACCACTTATCACTTGGGGACAGGCACACCTTCTTGCTTGGGGACAGGGACCCCATCACCCCTGGGCACAGAAAACCCATCTCCCCTGGGGACAGGGAGTTCATCACCTCTGCGGACAGGGACCCCAGGGGTTTATTCCATCTCCTCTGGGGTCCTTGTGCAGGAACACTTTGATATATAGAATGTAATGAGAACGTTTCATAGTCTGGGTTTGATGACACTTTATGGTGGGCTGGCATAACCGAATACAATTTTTTTGTATGCATTGTTTATTTTTCAAGTGAAACATCAGGAAAGGTATAATACAGTTCAAGGCATACAGTGTGTTTACAGTGAGGATGAAATAATACTGGAATATTCCATAGACATGCTGAGTTATGGCAAACATGACATCCACTAAAGTCTAGTAAGTACATACAGCTAACATAATGAAATGAGGATAGCAGAGTTCCCTTAGACACATGTTCTGGGTTTCCTGATGTGTAATTTTTTACATTGGAATAAGTAATTAAGGGAAGTGGCAGAACTATGGGGATGGAATCTAATTACTGGTAAGGTTGTTTAGTGATCGTGGAGATGGAATAGAAGAACAGGAGGAAAGGAGATTATGGTAGATAAAGGACACACCAGGCAGTGCAACCCAGACCCCACTGCATGACGAGGTAAAGTTGGGGGAATTGAATCAGTGTAGGATAGAGGAAATGGAAAGTTGGGGTAAGGCCAAATAGCAGGACCAATGGGAATGTGTGGGTGAAGGTCAATTAGACAAAGATTGGATGATGTTGACAAAGAAAGAAGTTGTTTGTACTCATTTGTAAATGAGAAATTCATCCAGTATAACCAAGTGGTCTGAAACCACTTTTTTTTCCCCTAAAGTGGTAGTAAACTGTTTTAAAAAAAAACTGCCCCCCCCCCTCCCCCGTAGGTTTAAGTCATAATGTGCTAGCATGCATCGCCTCAAAAAATAAGGTACAACTTATAATATAGTGGATATTCTTTGCCCTGGTCAGCACAAGTCACAGAGACTAGAGACAAACCGCTATATTGTCAGTGTGCGTTGGAACTATTAGAGCTCACTATCTTGTATAGGTGGAATGTAATGCTTTCATTATGTTACCACAGATAGAGACTACTTATATAAGAGGAAGTAGTAGACCCTTTACACAATGTTACATCTGTAGCGAATTAATTAGTTGGCTGTTTAATAGTTCTAGCTATTGTGTCCAGTCATTACATGGATGTGCTGCCACCTACTGATAACATGAAGAAGTGATATTCCACTTATCGTTATAGTAAAGATATATTTTCTATCGGTGTGTATCTTGCACAGTAATACACGGCAGTGTCTTCTATTTTCATGGTGTCCATTTTCAGAGTCAGTTTGTTATTGTTGTTATCTCTGGTGGTTGTGAATCTCCCTTTAACATCATCATTATAGCCTGTGCTCCCACCGCTGGTAATATAACACAACCATTGTAACTTTCCATCAGAGAACTGTCTGATCCAGTGCATATCATAACCACCAAAGGTGAATCCTCCTGAACCCTGACAGGTGAGTGTATGGGAGTCCCCCGGCTTTATCACGGCTGGATCAGACTGGACAAGTTGGTTAGAAGACAGGACACCTGGAAAATATACAGTGACAATAGGAAATAGCATTAGAACTAATACATCCACTCAGATCTATTAGGAGGTAGTGATGGCCGAACGGTTCGCCCGGCGGTCGTTTCGCGGCGAATTTCCGACTTTCGCCGTCCGCGGGTTCGAACGCCTTTTTCCGTCGTTCGCCCCGGCGGACTTACGTGTTTAATGTATACAAGAACTTTAACCTTTCGTGACACGTTTATCATGTGTTACAGGACAACCAATTGAGACATGACAGCTCATGGACACTTGGACATTCCCCCTAACCTATAAATACACCCGATCCGGTGGCCATTTTACATTCTTTCTTCTGTCACTGTAGGGAAAGGATCCTGTGTGGAGTAGGGACAGAGAAAACGCTAGCTATTTGGTACACAAAAGTTCTTTTCAGGACTGGTATAGGTGTTAGGTCAGCAGCCTGAGTTTCTTTTGTCAGTTTAGATAAAGGGACAGAGCGCTGTATGCTGCTATTTTAGGGACAGCTCAGCCAGATTAGTCTTTCTTCATCATCATCATCATCATCATCATTAGCTGTTACTATCAGGTCCACAAAAGAGCTGTTCCAGCTAATCGTTCCAGCCTACTCTTTTTTGCCAATTTGTATAGGGACAGGCAGGAAGCAGTGTGTCAGGCAGTGAGGATAATTTTAAAGACTTGCTGTTACTATTAGTTCCACAAAGGTTCTTTTCAGGACTGGTATCAGTGGTACGGTAATAGGCTTGTACACGTATAATATTCTTTCTTCCAAATATAGAAAGAATATTATACTTGACTGCTGCCCTTCTGCTGCAGTCTGCTAATCATTCACAACTCACTTGTTCCACAAAGCTCTTTATCAGGACTGGTAACTTGGTCTGTCTAGGGTGCTACGGTACATAGGCTTGGGTGCGGTACAGTCTGCTGTTCTGTAAGGACCGCTATCGGTCCACAATACATAGGGTTGCCGTGCACTACTGCTGACCGCTGCCCTATACTGCAGCAGTCCTTCATTGGTATAGGGACTGACGTACAGTCTGCTAATCACTAACACACAACCTGCTTGGTCCACAAAAGTTCTTATAAGGACTGGTAACTTGGTATAGGGTGCTACGGTACATAGGCCTGAGTGCGTTACAGTCTGCTGTTCTGTAAGGACCGCTATCGGTCCACAATACATAGGGTTGCCGTGCACTACTGCTGACCGCTGCCCTATACTGCAGCAGTCCTTCAGCGGTATAGGGACTGACGCACAGTCTGCTAAACACTAACACACAACCTGCTTGGTCCACAAAAGTTTTTATAAGGACTGGTAACTTGGTATAGGGTGCTACGGTACATAGGCCTGAGTGCAGTACAGTCTGCTGTTCTGTAAGGACCGCTATCGGTCCACAATACATAGGGTTGCCGTGCACTACTGCTGACCGCTGCCCTATACTGCAGCAGTCCTTCATTGGTATAGGGACTGACGTACAGTCTGCTAATCACTAACACACAACCTGCTTGGTCCACAAAAGTTCTTATAAGGACTGGTAACTTGGTATAGGGTGCTACGGTACATAGGCCTGAGTGCGTTACAGTCTGCTGTTCTGTAAGGACCGCTATCGGTCCACAATACATAGGGTTGCCGTGCACTACTGCTGACCGCTGCCCTATACTGCAGCAGTCCTTCATTGGTATAGGGACTGACGTACAGTCTGCTAATCACTAACACACAACCTGCTTGTTCCACAAAAGTTCTTATAAGGACTGGTAACTTGGTATAGGGTGCTACGGTACATAGGCCTGAGTGCGTTACAGTCTGCTGTTCTGTAAGGACCGCTATCGGTCCACAATACATAGGGTTGCCGTGCACTACTGCTGACCGCTGCCCTATACTGCAGCAGTCCTTCATTGGTATAGGGACTGACGTACAGTCTGCTAATCACTAACACACAACCTGCTTGGTCCACAAAAGTTCTTATAAGGACTGGTAACTTGGTATAGGGTGCTACGGTACATAGGCCTGAGTGCGTTACAGTCTGCTGTTCTGTAAGGACCGCTATCGGTCCACAATACATAGGGTTGCCGTGCACTACTGCTGACCGCTGCCCTATACTGCAGCAGTCCTTCAGCGGTATAGGGACTGACGCACAGTCTGCTAAACACTAACACACAACCTGCTTGGTCCACAAAAGTTTTTATAAGGACTGGTAACTTGGTATAGGGTGCTACGGTACATAGGCCTGAGTGCGTTACAGTCTGCTGTTCTGTAAGGACCGCTATCGGTCCACAATACATAGGGTTGCCGTGCACTACTGCTGACCGCTGCCCTATACTGCAGCAGTCCTTCATTGGTATAGGGACTGACGTACAGTCTGCTAATCACTAACACACAACCTGCTTGGTCCACAAAAGTTCTTATAAGGACTGGTAACTTGGTATAGGGTGCTACGGTACATAGGCCTGAGTGCAGTACAGTCTGCTGTTCTGTAAGGACCGCTATCGGTCCACAATACATAGGGTTGCCGTGCACTACTGCTGACCGCTGCCCTATACTGCAGCAGTCCTTCAGCGGTATAGGGACTGACGCACAGTCTGCTAAACACTAACACACAACCTGCTTGGTCCACAAAAGTTTTTATAAGGACTGGTAACTTGGTATAGGGTGCTACGGTACATAGGCCTGAGTGCAGTACAGTCTGCTGTTCTGTAAGGACCGCTATCGGTCCACAATACATAGGGTTGCCGTGCACTACTGCTGACCGCTGCCCTATACTGCAGCAGTCCTTCATTGGTATAGGGACTGACGTACAGTCTGCTAATCACTAACACACAACCTGCTTGTTCCACAAAAGTTCTTATAAGGACTGGTAACTTGGTATAGGGTGCTACGGTACATAGGCTTGAGTGCGGTACAGTCTGCTGTTCTGTAAGGACCGCTATCGGTCCACAATAGATAGGGTTGACGTGCACCACTGCTGACCGCTGCCCTATACTGCAGCAGTCCTTCAGCGGTATAGGGACTGACGCACAGTCTGCTAAACACTAACACACAACCTGCTTGGTCCACAAAAGTTTTTATAAGGACTGGTAACTTGGTATAGGGTGCTACGGTACATAGGCCTGAGTGCGTTACAGTCTGCTGTTCTGTAAGGACCGCTATCGGTCCACAATACATAGGGTTGCCGTGCACTACTGCTGACCGCTGCCCTATACTGCAGCAGTCCTTCATTGGTATAGGGACTGACGTACAGTCTGCTAATCACTAACACACAACCTGCTTGGTCCACAAAAGTTCTTATAAGGACTGGTAACTTGGTATAGGGTGCTACGGTACATAGGCCTGAGTGCGTTACAGTCTGCTGTTCTGTAAGGACCGCTATCGGTCCACAATACATAGGGTTGCCGTGCACTACTGCTGACCGCTGCCCTATACTGCAGCAGTCCTTCAGCGGTATAGGGACTGACGCACAGTCTGCTAAACACTAACACACAACCTGCTTGGTCCACAAAAGTTCTTATAAGGACTGGTAACTTGGTATAGGGTGCTACGGTACATAGGCTTGAGTGCGGTACAGTCTGCTGTTCTGTAAGGACCGCTATCGGTCCACAATAGATAGGGTTGACGTGCACCACTGCTGACCGCTGCCCTATACTGCAGCAGTCCTTCAGCGGTATAGGGACTGACGTACAGTCTGCTAAACACTAATACACAACCTGCTTGGTCCACAAAAGTTCTTATAAGGACTGGTAACTTGGTATAGGGTGCTACGGTACATAGGCTTGAGTGCGGTACAGTCTGCTGTTCTGTAAGGACCGCTATAGGTCCACAATAGATAGGGTTGACGTGCACCACTGCTGACCGCTCACCTATACTGCAGCAGTCCTTCAGCGGTATAGGGACTAAGAGTTTTGTCACAGGGTCATTTAAAAAATGACATGCAGAGGAAGAGGCAGGCCCTTCCGCAGGGGTGGTAGGGGTAGGGCAGGAGCAACAGGCTTGAGCCAAAGTGGGAAGTTGCAGAAGGTGCGTTCAATTACTTTAAAGGATGCACCAGACTTGGTTGAGTGGCTCGCTCAGCCTTACTCTTCTGCACCCTCCTCATCCTCTCGATCTGCACCCTCTTCTTCACTCTCTGCTATGTGCACCCCCAAAGACACTACCACCAACAACACGACCACCACCACCACCACCACATACCTTCCGCTTGAGTCACTGGAATTATTTTCCGATCCATATCAAGAGGACATTTCTGATGCGCAGCCACTCTTGGTATTGGATCAGGAAGAGGAGGTAGCAACAAGCGCTACTCAGCAGTCTGACGCCAGTACCCAGATCAGCCCAAGGAGGAGGTTGGTCCCCGGTGTTGCTGCCTACTCTACTTATAGCGGTGGGGAAGGTGACGTTGATGATGACGTGTCTAGTGATGTCACGTGGGTGCCCACAAGAGAGGAAGAGGAGGGGAGTTCAGAGGGAGATATGGACCAGCAGATAGGGAGGAGAAGCAGCAATGACTTACATTGCACAGCAGGGACAAAGCAGACTGCAAATGTATCAGGAGCGAGTCATCGACCATGTACGGTCACATCTGGCGCTCCCAGGACACCGGCACATGGCTCCGCAGTGTGGGCTTTTTTTAACGTGTCCGCTGCTGACAATAGCGTTGCCATCTGCAATCTTTGCAGTCAACGCGTTAGTCGCGGTAAGCCCAATACTCACCTAGGGACGACCGCCTTAAGAAGGCACATGAGCAGCCATCACCGAGCCCAGTGGGAGCAACGGAACACACAAAGCCACACTGCAGGCTCTCACCGTCCAGCCTCGTCTTCTACTTCTCCTTCTCCTCTCTCCTCACAATTGTCCTCCACTCCACCTTCCATCACGCCAAGCTCACATTTTTCTGCAAAAAGGCAGGCTTCCGTGGGCCTAATGTTTGAGCGTAAAAAAATGATGACGCCGGATAACCCTCTTGCCCAACGGTTGGCGGCTGGCTTGTCAGAACTCATAGCCCGCCAACTACTGCCATATAAACTGGTGGACTCGGAGGCCTTTCGCAAATTTGTGGCCATTGGAACACCACAATGGAAGGTCCCAGGAAGGAAGTATTTCTCAGAGAAGGGCATCCCAGAGCTATATGGCCATGTTCAGCGGCAAGTGAATGTATCTCTGGCACACAGTGTCGGTGCCAAGATACATCTGACCACAGACACGTGGTCTAGCAAACACGGGCAGGGAAGGTATATCAGTTTTACTGCCCACTGGGTGAACCTTCTGACGGCCGTCAAGCATGTAACCCGTGGCACCCGTGTAGATTTGGTTTTACCGCCACGGATTGCATGCAGGCCTGACTCTTCTTCTCCTCCTCCTACTCCATCCTCCTCCCTCTCCTCCTCAGCTGCCTCCTCCTTTTCCGCTGCTAGCGTCTCTTCCACTGCACCGCCCAAGCTCCCCAGAACCTATTCCACATGCCAGGTGAGACGTTGCCATGCCGTGCTGCGTCTGTTGTGCCTGGAAGCAAAGAGCCACACTGGCCCGGCACTCCTTTCAGCTTTGCGTTCACAGGCAGATGAGTGGCTAACACCGCTCAATTTGACAGTTGGTAAAGTGGTGTGTGACAACGGTGCCAATCTGCTTAGCGCATTGAAACAGGGCAAAATCACGCACGTGCCGTGCATGGCACACGTCTTAAACTTGGTCGTGCAGCGATTCCTTGTCAAATACCCTGGGGTCCAGGACATCTTGCGGCAGGCAAGGAAAATCTCGGCCCATTTCAGAAGATCTTACACGGCCATGGCTCGCCTTGCTGACATTCAGCGGCGACACCATCTGCCGGTCAGACGTCTTATTTGCGATTGCCCGACGCGATGGAACTCAACCTTCTATATGCTTGATAGGCTGCTCCAGCAGAAACGTGCAGTTAACGTCTACCTGTATGAACTCTGCGAAAGAAACGGTTCTGGGGAGCTGGGTTTTTTTTCACCGCGCCAGTGGCTGCTCATGCGCGACACATGCAGACTTCTGCGGCCATTTGAGGAGATCACCAAACTGGTCAGTCGCAGCCATGGCGCCATCAGTGACATGGTACCTTATGCCTTCTTTCTGGAGCGTGCATTGCGTCGTGTCATTGATCAGGCTGTGGAGGAGCAGGAGCGGGAAGATGAGGAAGTCGCAATGCTGGATGAATTCCCAGGGGGGGCTACTCTATCTGAGACAAGTCAACAACAGGAGTCTGATGAGGAGTCAGAGGAGGATGGTGCCGGGGCGGATGAGCAGGAGCAAGAAGAGCATGCTTTAAACCTTTCTGGGATCCCTGTTGTGCGAGGATGGGGAGAGGAGAATGAAGAGGACGACATTATCCTGGATGATGAGCAGGAGCCAGGCCACCACACCGCTTCCACTTTAGTGCAAATGGGGGCCTTCATGCTCCAGTGTTTTAATAGGGACCCCCGTATAAAAAGCATGAGGGTCAAGGACCAGTACTGGGTGGCAACGTACTTAGACCCCCGGTACAAACACAAAATGGCGGAAATGTTACCGCCGTCGCAGAGGGCTGTCAGAATGCAGCACTTCCAGGCCTTGCTTCGAGAAATGCTGCATTCTGCTTTTGCGTGCGCTGGCAGAGGAGCAATTCCCACTCCCAGAGAAGGATTTGCGGGTACCAATCCAACAGCGCCTGCAAGAAGAGGCCGGTTTGAAGATGTGTTGGTGACTTCGGATATGAGGTCATTCTTTCAGCCGACCCATCGACAGGTGTCATCCGGATCCAGCATCAGGGAACGCCTAGACCGTCAGGTGTCCGACTACATTGGGTTAACGGCCGATGTGGACGCTCTGAGGAGTGATGAACCCCTAGACTACTGGGTGGGCAGGCTTGACCTCTGGCCAGAGCTTGCCCAATTTGCAATCGAACTGTTGGCTTGCCCCTCATCCAGTGTCCTGTCCGAAAGGACGTTCAGCGCAGCAGGGGGGATTGTGACCGATAAGCGTACTCGCCTAGCTCACCACAGTGTTAACTACCTCACATTTCTAAAAATGAATGAGGCATGGATCTCGGAGGAATTCAACACATGTGATCAGTAGACCATGTATATGTCTATAAACAATTTTTGGAATCAAGCACACAGACCTTCTTAATTCATTTGGCTCACTTCCCTGACCCAAAAAAGCACACCGTACTATATGCCCCTACCCTCCTCTTTGAAGAGGTTGAGCGGTGTCATATTTCTACTGGGGCTGCTTATTATGAGGGGTTCCCACCATCCCTGTGCTGTGCTGACTTCCTCCTGGGTGTTCTTATTATGAGGGGCTCCCACCATCCCTGTGCTGTGCTGACTTCCTCCTGGGGGTTCTTATTATGAGGGGATCACACCATCCCTGTGCTGTGCTGACTTCCTCCTGGGGCTGCTTACGGTGCTGCTGTCAGCGCTGTATGTCACGGAGCTGCTGTCAGCGCTGTATGTCACGGAGCTGCTGTCAGCGCTGTATGTCACGGAGCTGCTGTCAGCGCTGTATGTCACGGAGCTGCTGTCAGCGCTGTATGTCACGGAGCTGCTGTCAGCGCTGTATGTCACGGAGCTGCTGTCAGCGCTGTATGTCACGGAGCTGCTGTCAGCGCTGTATGTCACGGAGCTGCTGTCAGCGCTGTATGTCACGGAGCTGCTGTCAGCGCTGTATGTCACGGAGCTGCTGTCAGCGCTGTATGTCACGGTGCTGCTGTCAGCGCTGTATGTCACGGAGCTGCTGTCAGCGCTGTATGTCACGGAGCTGCTGTCAGTGCTGTATGTCACGGAGCTGCTGTCAGCGCTGTATGTCACGGAGCTGCTGTCAGCGCTGTATGTCACGGAGCTGCTGTCAGCGCTGTATGTCACGGTGCTGCTGTCAGCGCTGTATGTCACGGAGCTGCTGTCAGCGCTGTATGTCACGGAGCTGCTGTCAGCGCTGTATGTCACGGAGCTGCTGTCAGCGCTGTATGTCACGGAGCTGCTGTCAGCGCTGTATGTCACGGAGCTGCTGTCAGCGCTGTATGTCACGGAGCTGCTGTCAGCGCTGTATGTCACGGAGCTGCTGTCAGCGCTGTATGTCACGGAGCTGCTGTCAGCGCTGTATGTCACGGAGCTGCTGTCAGCGCTGTATGTCACGGAGCTGCTGTCAGCGCTGTATGTCACGGAGCTGCTGTCAGCGCTGTATGTCACGGAGCTGCTGTCAGCGCTGTATGTCACGGTGCTGCTGTCAGCGCTGTATGTCACGGAGCTGCTGTCAGCGCTGTATGTCACGGAGCTGCTGTCAGTGCTGTATGTCACGGAGCTGCTGTCAGCGCTGTATGTCACGGAGCTGCTGTCAGCGCTGTATGTCACGGAGCTGCTGTCAGCGCTGTATGTCACGGTGCTGCTGTCAGCGCTGTATGTCACGGAGCTGCTGTCAGCGCTGTATGTCACGGAGCTGCTGTCAGCGCTGTATGTCACGGAGCTGCTGTCAGCGCTGTATGTCACGGAGCTGCTGTCAGCGCTGTATGTCACGGAGCTGCTGTCAGCGCTGTATGTCACGGTGCTGATGTCAGTGCTCTGTATTACGGTGCTGCTGTCAGTGCTCTGTATCTCCTGCACCCTCTTGTTTGCCTACCCTGGTCCCTGACCTTCCCTCTCCTCCATTGCCTTCATTAGCTCCATAGTCCTGAATTGTCAGAACAATTTCCCAAATAAAAAAAAAATGCTTGTAGTTATCGATCCCAAATTCACCTCATACATGTATTATGCTATTGTCCAGGTGGTGGGACTACGTGCTACCCCCTAATAATTACCCCGTGGCCGCAAATTCGACCTAAAGGTTTGCGAAATTCGCCTCCCATTGAAGTCAATGGAGCCCGCGGCGAACGGTCGTTTTCGCGAACGTTTGTGTCCGTTCGCGTTTCGCGTTCGCGAAACGTCCCGTCGGAAGTTCGTCCATCACTATTAGGAGGATTATTTCATCTGAGGGATCCTGTCCTATGAAGTCTCACCTGACAGCCATGATAATGATAGAAAAAGGCTTATTAGGGTCCTCATTATTCCTCTGTATAATCTGTATCTATACACTTCACAAATACCCTGTAAAAGAGAAGCACGGATTATGAATGCAATGATATAAGGAGTGCTGGACATGACAGTGTGGATGAGGGACACAGAGGGTTAAGCTTTATGGGTGGAGCTGAGTAAAAAGGTTTGCAGGAAGCAAGTTCAGTGTAGGGGAGGGGTCATATAAAAGGGAGGGGTGTGGCTTTAGGGGATCATTCGGATCCCAGCGTGACACAGAGGAGGCAGTTTTTCTCTGCTCCTCTGTAATGGCCGACCTGGATGGGATTTTCAAGAGGCTGAGACGGGCGGCGGAGGCAAGCGGAGCGGAGTGGCTGCGGGACCGAGCGGGGACCAGGAGGACACCGCGGAGGATGTCGGTGATGCAGGTGAGGCGCTGCTGCATGCGCGGAGGTCTCGGCCTCCGGCGCGTTTTTTCCCCGGGGCCTACCCCTCGTCCACCTCGTGACTGTCGGAGCCCGGGGGCCGACCGCTCGGTCCCCCCGGCGAAGAGGAAGGTGCCTGGCTCTCCCTGGTCTGGGTGGTCATTGCGCCGCCGACCGGAGGGGGGCGGGACCTCGCGGGAAAATGGCGCCGGGTACGGGGGGGGGGGAACGGGCGGGGGGCTCTGGGTCTAGCCGCCTTGGGGGTGTGGCGGAAGGGGGGATCCTCGGACTGGGGGTTTCAGCGTGGGGACACGCGCGGTGGGGGGCAGGGTTTGGCATGGGGGGGGGGTCGCTGCTCCCGGGATGGGGCGGGTGGGATGCAGAGAGCCACCGAGGTGCCTGGCAGGGCTGGTCTTGGACGCCAGCATGCCGGGGGTGGTCGGGGGCCACAGGCACTGCGGGATGCGCCTGACCGCGCTGACCAGGAGGTCTGCGATTCGCCCAGGGGGATGGCGGTGCCCCCGGCGCGCACCGCGGAGGACAAGTCCGAGGGTGAGCTGTCGCAGGAGGAGGAATTTTCACATGCAGCGCACGGAACCATGACTGTCGGCAAGGCCCCGGTGCGGCCAGGTAAGTCACGTGCTCCTTTGGTTCTGATGGAAGCCTTGGGGGGATTTCCTGGGGGACCCGGTATCCCAGAACGGCAGGGGATGGGGGCAGAGGGCCGGTCGGCGGGGGTGGGGCATGTCGCCCTGGGGGGGGGCCCACGGACAGCTGCAGGACCTTCTTGGAGGGGCTGCGGGCCCTGGTGGGTAAGTTTGCCGGGGGTTAGGGGGCACCGCAAGTGGGTCCCTGGATGGCTGCGGGCCCAGGGTCGGGGGGTGGGGGGTCCGGGACCACGCCGGTGGTGGACCCCCCGACCGCTGCGGCTTCTGGGGGGGTGGTAGACATGGGGCCTGGGGGCACGGGGGTCCCCCCGGTGGTCACGGAACCTGGGGCGTGGTCCGATGTGGTCAGGGTTGTGGATGCTGCCCGGTGCGCAGCATATGTTGATTCGAGGGCCCGGTGGGGGCGTGCCTGAAGCAGGAGGTGCGGGAGAATATTGGCATGGGTGAGTATGTGGAGATTTTCTCGTTGCTCCCCCTTGAGAAGTTCAACTTGGATAGGGTCAAGCCGGACGGTTCCAAAAGGACGACGAGGAGAAGCGTAGGTATCGGCTGATTCTGCGCACTTTCTCCATTTGGCTTCAGGCGTTCGCTGGCTTAGCTAGCATGATTGGGGAGACGAACCCCGAGCATGGCTCGGCGTTGTTCTGCTATATGTACGCGATTGGAGGGGCTTATCGGGTGTATGGGGGGGGTGGCATGGCTGCGTTATGACGAACAGTCCGGGCAGCGGTAAGCGGTGCGGCCGGAACTATGCTGGGACCGCAAGGACATCAGCCGCTGGATGAGGCTTATGTCTGCGGCTCGGACTCCTGCTCCGTTTCTTCAGGGGGGGGCGGGAGTGTGTTGTCCTCAGGGCTGCCGGCCGGGAAAAAGTGGGGTGTGTGCTGGCCCTTTAACGGGGGGCTTGTAAATTCGGGAAAGCGTGCCGATTTAAGCACGAGTGCTCCGGCTGCGGCGGCGCCCTCGCACTGTCCCGCTGTTTCAGGAACGAAAAGCGTTCCGGCGATGTTGCTCACGTAAGGGATGACGCCGGTAACCCTGGGAAGGATGCTTCCTTTCCTGAGTGAGTATCCCGATGGTGAGGCGGCGCTGGGGTTGATTTCGGAGTTTCGGGATGGTTTCAGGATTCCTTGTTCATTGGCGGAGGTGCCGCCAGTGGCCCGGAACTTGCAATCGGCTTTGGTATACCCTGGGGGTGGTAGGCGAAAACTGGGGCAGGGAAGTGGCGTTGGGCCGGATGGGTGGGCCTTTCGAAGTGCAACCGTGGGGCGACCTGGTGGTGTCCCCGCTGGGTGTAGTTCCTGGGAAAGAGCCAGGGAAATTTCGCTTGATTCATCACTGGTCCTTTCCTAAAGGGGGGTCGGTCAATGACGTCATCGGCCCTGATGCGTGTACGGTCTCATACGCGTCTTTTGATGCGGCGGTGAGGTGGGTCAGGCTTTCTGGATGCGGGGCTCTTATGGCCAAGGCAGATGTGGGGTGCCATTGGCGGGGCCAGTTCTATATGAGTAAGTGCCTGCCCATGGGTTGTTCCATTTCCTGCGCCTACTTTGAGGCGTTTAGCTCATTTTGGAGTGGGTGGTGAGTGACGTTTCGGGCCTGGAGTCGGTCGTCCACTATTTGGACGACTTTCTGTGCGTGGGCCCCGCCTGCCTCCAGTGTGGGTGCGATTTTTCTGTCTACGTTGCAGCACATTGCAGGTAAGTTCGGGGTACCGTTGGCGGGGGATAACACGGAGGGACCAGTTACGGACTTGAGTTTTTTTGGGGATAGTGATCAATTCGAGGGCAATGGAGTGTCGATTGCCCGAGAATGAATTACTTGATCGGAAGATGGAATTGGCGGAGATGCAAGGATAGTAGAAGGTCTGGTTGAGGGCCCTGCAGTCTCTGTTGGGCTAGCTAAATTTTGCTTGCCGGATCATCCCTATGGGGGCGGGTGTTCGGCAGTCGGCTGTCGGCAGCCTCGGCCGGGGTGAGTGTGCCTAACCATTTTGTGCGTCTGCGGGAAGGAACACAGGGAAGATTTGCGGGCGTGGCTTGAATTCCTAGCCTCTTGTAACGGGCGGGACATGTGGATGTCGGGGCCAGTGAGCAATTTCGATGTGGAATTGGTCGCTGCCGCGGCTGGGTCGGCGGGTTATGGGGCGTATTTTCGGGGACGGTGGAGTGCTGAACCTTGGCCCCGATCTTGAGAGGTGGCGGGGTTGTTGGGCAACCTGGTTCTGCTCGAACTATTCCTGGTGGTGTTGGTATTGGAGCTGTGGGGGGAGGAGTTCCGTAATATGAAGTTGCGCATTAGTTGAGACGACATGGGGGTGGTTCAGGTCCTCAACCATTTGGCTGCTACGGCAGCTGGTGTTTCGGTGTTTACGGCTCAATGTTTACGTTTCGGCAGTGCACATACCTAATTATTTGGCTAACTCGCTCTCTCGTTTTCAGTGGGACGAGTTCCGGGATCTGGCGCCGAGAACGGAGGAGTCGAGGGCGTCTTGCCCTGGGTGGATGTGGGGGAGGCCCTTGTAGTCGCCGCAGGTTGGATTCAGGGGTCTTTGAGTGGGTCCACGTGGGCGGCCTATTCTGGGGTGTGGTCAGAATGGTTGGGTTGGAGCGGTTGGTCGGGGCTCCGACCAGCGCTGGTTGGTGCTGTATTGGGTGGCAGGGAACATTGAGATGGGATTGGCACCTGCGTCGATTGATCGGAAATTGGCGGGGTTGGCATTTTTGTTTAAGCTGTGGGGAGAGCCGGACGGGAATGCGGATTTTTTGGGTGCGGCAAACCTTGAAGGGGTATAGGAGGGAACGGAAAGGTCGGGAGGCGCACAGGCTGGTGAAGTGTGATAACTTGGTGGCGATTTGTTCCCGGCTTGTGGAAGTTTGTTCTTCCGCTTACAAGGCCATCCTGTTCACAGCGGCTTTTTCATTGGCGTTTTATGGGGCGTTTGGGACTGGGGAGTTGGTGTGTCGGTCTAAACGGGGTGCTGTGGGGCTGTTGGATCAGGATGTACAGGTGGCTGTTGATCGGGTGAGTATACGGTGGCAGAGGTCCAAGCCGACCAGCTGGGCAGGGGAGTGGTGATTATACTGTTTGCCTTGACCGGGCTCGGCAGTGGGCCCTGTGGTGGCGGTAAGGGCCTTTCGGGCGGTGCGGCTGGAGGGGGGGGGGGGCCTTTCTTGCTGCATGCGGGGGGCTCTTTTCTCTCTAGGTTGCAATTCGTGTCAGTTTTCAACGGTGCCTGCGGACTGTGGGTTTGGACGACCGGGAGTACTCGTCGCACTCCTTCCGTATTGGGGCGGCCACTGAGGCTGCCCGATGTGGGCTGGCTGAGGCGATTGTTCGCCGGATCGGTCATTGGGAATCTAAGAGGTTCCGTTCGTATGTCCGGCCGCAGTTGATCCTGGGGTGAGCTGGGGCGCGGCTGGGAGTGTTTTGCAGTATGGGGTTGGGAGTTACAGGTGTTATGGTATATTACGTTGGTTGGTTGTTATGTGTTCTGTGTTATGTTTTTCGTTTCAGATGGAGGTTCCTCACGCCTCGTTTGGATCCTAGGGCACTTGGACGTGTGCTGGGGGGCCGGGAGAGGTGATGCTCAGCCGGCAGGCGGGCCGTTGGGAATTCCTGGGGGGAGGCTAGGTTGATGTGGTTGGGATTCCCGGGCATGCGGTGGGAGCGTGTGATGAAGGAAGTTGAGCGCTTTGCAATGAGGGACAGGCCCCCGGATGTGTTGGTCATTTACGCAGGGGGCAACGACCTGGGCATACGGAAGGAAAGGGACATCTTAGCTGATGTTAGGGCGGATGTTTTGCACTTACGAGTCCGCTTCCCGGGTACCATTTTGGTTTGGTAGGTCATTGCGGGCAGATCGGTGTGGAGGTGGGCTAGGTCCATGGTAAGCATCAACAAAACCAGGATGGGGGTCGGACGTGGGTATTGACCTTTGGTCATTGGGTCTGCAGGAGGGTATACAACATAGCTCTTAGGGTGTGGGGTGGCCCTCAAGGTTGAGGGGGTCACCCTTTCGGGCTGTGGCGGTGTGTTTTTCTGGTGGTTTCTGACGGTAGACAGGTACTCAGAAGGGATCTGAGGGTGTGGGGGGCTCATCTAACGATCGGCCCCTCTGGGTATTCCTGAACGTTGGAGGGAATACGGTTATGTTCACTGGCGGAAGTTGTCTCCGACCGGTCACAGGTGGAGGCCTTTGGGAAGTTGGTGAGGTGTACCGCAGTGATTTGGTATTGGCTTAAGTGGGGTCACCGTCAGAGATCACCAGAATGGGCAGTTAATGTTATTTAATGTGGTTTAATGGTAATAAAGTTATTTATATTTATATATCTATATATATTTAGATATTTTCATATTTACAAGTTATTGGAGTGAATTTTGAGTTATGTTTAATAAAGGCTGTTGTGGCCAGTTTACTCCAACCTATGGTGTGGTCTCGTTTCTAATAGGGGAAGGTATGGGTAAGGAATAATATAAGGGGAACATTCAGACTACACTAGTCAAGAGAAGCACGGATTATGAATGCAATGATATAAGGAGTGCTGGACATGACAGTGTGGATGAGGGACACAGAGGGTTAAGCTTTATGGGTGGAGCTGAGTAAAAAGGTTTGCAGGAAGCAAGTTCAGTGTAGGGGAGGGGTCATATAAAAGGGAGGGGTGTGGCTTTAGGGGATCATTCGGATCCCAGCGTGACACAGAGGAGGCAGTTTTTCCCGCCCTCCCGCCCTAATGTTATGTGTTTGTTTTGTTGTGTCGTTTGTTGCTGGTCTTTTCTTCTTTTGCAGGTTTCGTCGGTTGTCACGGCAGCTGAAGGTTTTCCTGTGTTGGCGGTGTGTTTTCTGGTGGTTTCTGACGGTAGACAGGTACTCAGAAGGGATCTGAGGGTGTGGGGGGCTCATCTAACGATCGGCCCCTCTGGGTATTCCTGAACGTTGGAGGGAATACGGTTATGTTCACTGGCGGAAGTTGTCTCCGACCGGTCACAGGTGGAGGCCTTTGGGAAGTTGGTGAGGTGTACCGCAGTGATTTGGTATTGGCTTAAGTGGGGTCACCGTCAGAGATCACCAGAATGGGCAGTTAATGTTATTTAATGTGGTTTAATGGTAATAAAGTTATTTATATTTATATATCTATATATATTTAGATATTTTCATATTTACAAGTTATTGGAGTGAATTTTGAGTTATGTTTAATAAAGGCTGTTGTGGCCAGTTTACTCCAACCTATGGTGTGGTCTCGTTTCTAATAGGGGAAGGTATGGGTAAGGAATAATATAAGGGGAACATTCAGACTACACTAGTCATGTCTTCTCTATCTTTATAGTGTATGAGAGATTCCATGATAGGAAGTGATGTCATGTCATTTGCATAGTATACAGAATATCTATATGTGTCACAACATACAGTCAGGTACAAATAATAATTCATGATTGTTTTACTTTCATCACATTTTTCAGTTTAAAGATCAACAAAGACCTTCCAGTAAATAAAACAATAAGTGAAACTCTAAACAAACACATAAACACACAGCTGAAACACATATTTGTATACATTTTACTGCCAAAGGATTCCTGACTCTGTCCATCCAGTCTTGTGATTTACACACATGTTCATGCTGCCCAGCCAGACAAGTGATACCTAGTTTTCTTGGGTATCAACAATTTGTATTTTGCCTCATCTCTCCACCTCTGGCTTCATCATTTGACAATCATTCAGTATCATCACCTCCGAACCAGGATGACGTTCAGTGACCACCCTGAATAGGTGAATTACTTCCCATATATGACAAGTCCTCTGACAGGTAGTACAACAAACATATTCAGAATGGACTATGTAATAATTGTAAAGGGGTTATTCAGTAATAAAAAGTAAAGAACAGGGATAGTATAGAAAGTCTATTAATCATTATCAGTTTACTTTCATGTAGTTTGACATATAAAAGAACATTCTAATGCACTCCATTCTATGCATTATATTCCAATATTCCTTTACATTGGAAGTTTTTATATTTTGTTCTCAATAGTTCATCCCTCCTTTCCACATCCACATTAAATGAAATGTTTAAATAGAACTGTAGCACTGACCACCGAAGGAGCTGCTGAATTTATTGGGCTTACCATTACCTTCACCTTGTATGCGTCTAGGGGTTTCCTGAGGTAGATGGCCCAAGAACTGCAGAGAACAACGCCAGATCCACTTAAGGCTAGGTTCACACTATTGCGATGCGGGAACGCCGCGAATCCGCGGCGTTTTCCCGCATCGCTCACCTCCCGCCGGCAGTTCACACTGCCCTATGCGGACGGCTGGGGGTGTCAATGTTATGTTAATGACACCCCCAGATCCGTCGGCATATCGCAGTGCGATCTGCCGACTCGCACAGGAATCGGATCGCATGGTGTGAACCCCCATGCGATCCGATTCCGTTGCGGACCCAAAAAAGGGTCCTGTGCGAGTTTGCTGCGGGACAGCTGCGAGTTCAGCCATACTATCTGTATGGCTGAACTCGCAGTGCTACGGAGATCGGATGTGATTTGCTGTGCGAATCACATCCGGTTCTCCCCCCGCAGCGGTGTGAACCCAGCCTAAAGGGACTTTTATTTGTGAGAAATAGTTAACAACACAATCTCTCAACATAGGGTTAGAGGGTTTAGGTGGGAAAGTCCAGGCACTCTTAGTGCTAATTTCAGTATGGAAAGAGGCTCTCACTTCAGTAAATCCAGAGAATAGCCATTCAATGCTGGATCCTCACACTTATTGGATAGTCCTTCTCTCACCAGGCCTAGCAGCCAACAGGGTGCTTGAGTCAAAGCAAGTCTCTGCTGCAGACGTTACTGTAGAACACTTGAGAGAAACTTGAAAACTTGTAAAACCCTCGTATAGTACCATTATCTTTCAGCCAGTCCGGCGATACCATGCGTGACTGGATTCACTTGGGGTCCTTCAACTTGTCCAGGCTCTTTGCGTGGACTTCTCCCGAAGACTCCTGGATACCTTTACAGTTGCTGGGCCTCTCCACTAACTGAGATGACACCGGACAACCTCTGAATCCTACCTTCAGTTTCCTCTCCTCGGGCTAGCCAGCCCCGAGACGTAAAGTCGGGTGGAACCACACCCCAGGCCATGGGAGTCCTGGGGGCTGGTCAGGAGGACCAGGACCATACAGTCAGAACATACTTCTGGACCGGAACCCCGAAACACGTGACATCCGCACCTTAAGTACCCTCTCCCAGAAGGCAAAATAAGAGGGGCACTCCCACTGGGCTGGTTCCCAAGAGAGAATAATCTTAATGCACCCAACTAGACTGTGTTTCAATACCTGCCAAAGGTGACAGCGCCCCCTATGGCCAGGCAGAACACCCTGCAGTCCAGTTAGACTGGTGTTGGGGTTAAAATTTAGAACAATTAAACTCAAACCAAACTATGGTTTTAAGGGTAACGTTAAATTGCAAAAACATATAGCGCATGCTCTTCAGGAGCCAACGCTACACAACCTTTCTGGGTTCATTAAATCACATCATCACTGTATTTCTGTGCTTTTTCTATGCAATACAGGCAGATCATGGCTGGTGGGAGGTGCCATCAGGGTGTTATATAAGAGAATAAATAGGGGGATTTGATCCCCTGTACCCTGCCCTACTAGTTCTGTTTCCATCCTGCTGTCCCCTGTTCCCGACCCCGTCTTCCATTCTGTTGTCCCCTGTATCCTGTCCTATTGACTCCTGTCCTCCATCCTGCTGACCCCTGTACCCTGCCTCATTGACCCCCTGTCCTCCATCCTGTTGACCCCTTTACCCTGTCCTACTGATACCCTGTCTTCCATCCTGCTGACCCCTGTACCCTGCCCTACTGACTCCCGTCGACTGTCTTGCTGACCTATGTACTCTGCCCTATTGACCCACTGTTTTCAGACCTCCTAAACCCTGTACCCTGGCCTATTGACCCCTGTCTTCCTTCCTGGTGACCTCTGTACCCTACCCTATTGACTCCTGACCTCCGTCCAGCTGACCCCTGTATCCCACTGTAACGATGCCTGTCCTCCATTCTGCTGACCCCCTGTACCCTGCCCTACTGATTCCTGTCCTCCATCCTGATGATCCCTGTACCCTGTCCTATTGACCCCCTGTCTTCTTTCCTGCTGACCCCTGTACCCTCTCCTATTGACCTCCTGTCTTCTTTCCTGCTGACCCCTGTACCCTGCCCTACTGACTCCCTGTCCTCCGTCCTGCTGGTCCCTGTACCTTGCCCTCCTGATTCCTGTCCTCTGTCCTGCTGACCCCTGTACCCTACCCTACTGATGCCCCACATTCTTATCCTGCTGACTCTTTTACACTGCCCTACTGACACCCTATACTCTGATCTGCTGATCCCTGTCCTCTGCCCTTGTAACCCCTCTTCTCTACCCCGCTGACCCCCATACACTGCCCTGCAGATCCTTCTACTCTGCCATGCTGATTCCTGTCCTCCACACCCCTGTCTGTCTTTTGTTTAGCCACATTCCTTAAGCCCCTCCCACTGTTAATAGTTTGGCAACACCCACATTTTGCTATGGCGTGCTACATGTGCCACTAATCACTCCCTCCCTCAAGTGTCCATCGTTCTCATGTTCAAAAGTTGAGAGGTATGTATTATATTATTACAGTAGGTGACTGCGATATTGTGTCAATCTCGCTGCTTCTATCGGCGAGATTGACACCCTACGAGCTCCGTCGCGGGAGCCAGTGCTGAGCTGGCTCGCATCGGGAAAGGAAAAATGTTTCTTTTACTTTCCCGATAAGCGACAAGCATCGCTGGCCGGGTTCACACTGGTGCGGGGATCCAAATTGGATTCCCGCCAATACCGGGCACTGTGTTTGGTATGAATCCTAAGGGAGAACTCCACGCCAAATGTAAAAAAAAAAACGACATGGGTTCCCCCTTGGGAGGCATACCAGGCCCTTAGGTCCGGTAGCGATTTTAAGGGGAATCCCCTACGGCAAAAAAAAAAACAGCGTGGGGTCCCCCCCAAAATCCATACCAGACCCCTATCTGAGCACGCAGCCCAGCCGGTCAGGAAAGCGGGTGGGAACAAGCGAGCGCCCCCCCCCCCTCCTGAGCCATACCAGGCCACATGCACTCAACATGGGGGTGCCTTGGGGAAGGGGGGGCCACGCGCCCCCCCACCCCAAAGCACCTTGTCCCCATGTTGATGAGGACAAGGGCCTCTTCCCGGCAACCCTGGCCGTTGGTTGTCGGGGTCTGTGGGCGGGGGGCTTATCAGAATCCGGGAGCCCCCTTTAATAAGGAGGCCCCTGTATAGTGGCCCCCCCACCCTATGTGAATGAGTATGGGGTACAATGTACCCCTACCCATTCACCTGTGAAAAAAATGTACAAAAAAACACAACACACAAGGGTTAAAATAGTTTATTGCACAGCTCCAGGGGTCTTCCGTCTTCGGGGGTCTTCTCGCCGGACTCCTCCGCTACCTTCTGCTAGCTCTTTTACTAGCGGAGGAGCCCGGCTTTCTTCTTCGTCGCCGCCCTCTTCTTCCGACTTCGGGGGTCTTGTCCCCCTCTTCGGTTCTTCTTGCCGGGCCACCGCTTCTTCTTCCAGCTCTTTTACTAGCGGTGGGCCGGTCTTCTGCCGCCGTCTTCCATTCTTCTTCTGGAGATGTTGACTCGACGCTCTCTCCGGCCGCAATGCCAGGGAAGCGGTGCGCGGCGACTTATATAGGGACAAGGGGCGGGGTCACTGGTTGATGTCACATGGTGACCCCGCCCCCTTATGATGTCACAATCCCAGAATCCTCTGGGACTGTGACATCGTAAGGGGGTGGGGTCACCATTTGACATCAACCGGTGACCCCGCCCCTTGTCCCTATATAAGTCGCCACGCACCGCGTCCCTGGCATTGCGGCCGGAGAGAGTGTTGAGTCAACATCTCCAGACAGTGGCAGAAGACCGGGCCATCGCTAGTAAAAGAGCTGGAAGAAGAAGCGGTGGCCCGCCAAGAAGAACCGAAGAGGGGGAAAAGACCCCCGAAGTCGGAACAAGAGGGCGGCGACGAAGAAGAAAGCTGGGCTCCTCCGCTAGTAAAACAGCGGAGGAGTCCGGCGAGAAGAACCCCCGAAGACGGAAGACCCCCGGAGCTGTGCAATAAACTATTTTAACCCTTGTGTGTTATTTTTTTCACAGGTGAATGGGTAGGGGTACATTGTACCCCATACTCATTCACATAGGGTGGGGGGCCGCTATCTGGGGGCCCCCTTATTAAAGGGGGCTCCCGGATTCCGATAAGCCCCCGCCCGCAGACCCCAACAACCAACAGCCAGGGTTGTCGGGAAGAGGCCATTGTCCTCATCAACATGGGGACAAGGTGCTTTGGGGTGGGGGGGCACGCGGCCCCCCTTCCCCAATTCACCCCCCATGTTGAGGGCACGCCGCCTGGTACGGCTCAGGGGGGGCGCTCGCTCGTCCCCACCCCCTTTCCTGACCGGCCGGGCTGCGTGCTCGGATAGGGGTCTGGTATGGATTTTGGGGGGACCCCACGCCATTTTTTTTGGCGTAGGGGATTCCCCTTAAAATCCCTACCAGACCTATGGGCCTGGTATGCCCCGGAGAAGGCATCCAGGCTTCATGAGTGAGGCAACATTATCGCCGCTCTCTCGCTCTCGCTACTATAGGAAAATAACATTTTCCTATTGCAGCCAGCGCGAGAACCAACGCAATGGGATCGCGCTGGTTATAGAAGTCTGTCGCCTGGAACCAGCGTGACAGTATCGCGCTGGAAACACAATATCGGCGGCACCTACTATATATAAACTTTTTAAATGTGTATTCCATGGATATATAGCGAACTAATGCCTTACCTGTCTGATTCTGTTAAATCTGTGTAATGCAGAAATAGAATGAATATAGAAAGTGTTCTGTAGTCCCCATATGCCTGGACACTGGCACATATTCATCATCAGTCAGTTATAATGTTATATCCAGGTTGTGGGATGGTTCCAGAAGTACAGAGTGTGGTATAAACAAGAGATATGAAGATCCTCTATCACTGGAGGGACAAGACACATTTCTCTAGGTATGAGAACCTGACATCTAGAGGAGATATTACTGCAGACCAAATCCTCCCGTCATTGATGAATGTCAGGACCAATGATAGTCCAATGATTGGCCACCATCTTCCCACCTCTTAAATACACTTATTGGCCAATAAGACTGCCCATCATAACAACGGGCCCTTAGGAATATGCAGAGTTGGGGCTTAGTGACAAGCACAATCATTACCCAGAAGTGTCGAAACTTTGATTTAGTTTATCGCAAAAAATACAAAGCTCAGTAGTGATCAAATATAGTAGAAAAGGCTGTATTTGTGTGAAAAAAAAAAGATATACATTTTGTTTGGGTACACCGTTGCATGACCACACAATTTTCATTTAAGCTAGCAGAGTGATGAATAACAAAAAAGGGGTCTGGTCATTAAGGGGGTAAAATCTTCCGGAGCTCAAGTGGTTAAGATATACAACATGGGATATGCACATGTATTGCAGAGATATATTTTAGTTTTAAAATGAGAGTGCCAGAGTTATAACCTCTTTCAGGTTTTCAATAATGTCAATATCCCTTCTAGAAAGATTCCCTATTTGTCTTGGTGACTATTGTTTAGGCTGGATTTGGTCCATTGCCATATGTTGATATGTGTTAAAATGTTCAATTTTGTATATTCTCCTGCATTGGGGTAAAGAAACTCATTCATTTTCAATTGGCTGCCAGTGCAAAACAATGCATAAACATTTTCTGTTAAAGGATAGCATTGCATCCGTGATCAGTGCAGAGAAGCCCTGCAGCTTTCAGCCTGTACCTTCATATGGGATGTCTGTTTGAAAGCTGCAGGGCTTGGGAAAGAACTAGGAGAGCGCTCATCAGCACCCTCTTAGTTCATTCAGAACTACAAGCTGTCAGTGGCAAGTCCATTCATTTACAGGAAACTGTGAATAAATAACGAGGTTGTGGGGGCAGTGCCCCCCACAGCCAAGCTCTTTTTAACCACTTCAGCCCTGGAAGGATTTGCCCCCTTAATGACTAGGCCATTTTTTGCGATAGGGCACTGCTTTACTTTAGCTGACAATTGCGCGGTCGTGCGACGATGTACCCCCATAAAATTGAAGTCCTTTTTTCCTACAAATAGAGCTTTCTTTTGGTGATATTTGATCACCTCTGTAGTTTTTATTTTTTGCGCTATACACAAAAAAGACAATTTTGAAAAAAAAAAACAATATTTTTATTTTCTGCTTTAAAACACACCCCATAAAATGTGTTCATCAATTTAGGCCAATTGTATGTAAAGTATTCTGCTTCATATTTTTGGTAAAAAAAATCCCAAAAAGGGTTTATTGATTGGTTTGCGCAAAAGTTATAGTATCTACAAAATAGAGGATAGATTTATGGCATTTTTATTATTATTTTTTTTTCACTAGTGATTTTTAGTGGAACTGCAACATTGCGGCAGACAAATCGGACACCTAACAGACACTTTTGACACTTTTTTGGGAACCAGTGACATTATTACAGTGATCAGTGCTAAAAATATGCACTGACATTGTACTAATGGCACTGGCAGGGAAGGGGTTAACAGCAGGGGCGCTCAAGGGGTTTATTGTGTTCCCTCACTGTTTCCAACTGTGTGTGGGGGATGGACTGCCTGGGACAACACACAGATCTGTGTTCCTGCACATCAGAAAGACAAGACCTCTCTGTTATCCTCTGTCAGAACGGAGATCTGCCTTGTTTACTATGGCAGATCCCTGTTCTGTCACTGTGGGGAACGATCACGGGCAGACATCGGGTCCACTGGACCCGCTGAATCGCTCCCCCCACTGGCCAATCAGCAGGAGCGGGTCTCCACAGATTGCCGCGTACAAGCCCGACATACACCTACGCCAATTCGCACAACTGAACCAACCTGCTGCAGTATAACTGTGGTGGCTGGTCGGCAAGCAGTTAAAAAGTGACAACGTTCCAAAAGGTGAAATTAACCACTTCAGGACCGCCGTATTGCCATTGTACGTCAGCACAATGGCACAGGCAGGCACAATCACGTACATCTACGTGATTGCCTTCCAGCGGGTGGGGGGTCCGATCGGACCCCCTCCCGCTGTTTACGGCGGTCCGATTCGGTCCAGGAGCGCTCCGTGATGAGGGGATGGCCGTTGGTTTTCGGCCACCCCCTCTGGATCGCTCCTGGCCAATGAGAAGCTTCCTCCCCTGTGTATTGTTTACACAGGAAGGAGGAAGTGATGTCATTCTCCTCGGGGCGGTCTTTTTGACTGGACTACGAGGAGAAGACTAATAGTAAGTGTGCACCAACACTACACTGACATGTAGGTACACACAGGCACACAAACCCCCCCCCCGATCCCCCCCCGCCCCCCCTCCCCCCCCAGTCACAGTGTCACTGATTGCATTGATCATTTCTTTACTGATCAATGCATTCAGTGTCAGTTGTGACAGTAAAAACTGTCAGGACAGTTAGTGTTTGGTCCAGGGTAGCCCCCTATCACCCCCCAATAAAGATTTAACCCCCTGATTGCCCCTAGAGTTAACCCTTTCACCCCCTTTTGCCAGTGTCACTAAGCGATCATTTTTCTGATCGCTGCATGTGTCGCTAGTGTCGCTAGGTAGCTAGTTATTTTTTTAGGTTCACCGCCAGGTTTTTATATCGCTAGGTACCCCGATATACTACCCAATAATGGTTTTAACCCCCTGATTGCCGCTAGTTAACCCTTTCACCCCCTTTTGCCAGTGTCACTAAGCGATCGTTTTTCTGATCGCTGCATTAGTGTCGCTACAGTCGCTAGGTAGCTAGTTATTTTTTTAGGTTCACCGCCAGGTTTTTATAGCGCTAGGTACCCCGATATACTACCCAATAATGGTTTTAACCCCCTGATTGCCGCTGGTTAACCCTTTCACCCCCTTTTGCAAGTGTCACTAAGCGATCATTTTTCTGATCGCTGCATGTGTCGCTAGGTAGCTAGTTATTTTGTTAGGTTCACCGCCAGGTTTTTATATCGCTAGGTACCCCGATATACTACCCAATAATGGTTTTAACCCCCTGATTGCCGCTAGTTAACCCTTTCACCCCCTTTTGCCAGTGTCACTAAGCGATCGTTTTTCTGATCGCTGCATTAGTGTCGCTACAGTCGCTAGGTAGCTAGTTATTTTTTTAGGTTCACCGCCAGGTTTTTATAGCGCTAGGTACCCCGATATACTACCCAATAATGGTTTTAACCCCCTGATTTCCGCTAGTTAACTCTTTCACCCCCTTTTGCCAGTGTCACTAAGCGATAATTTTTCTGAACGCTGCATCAGTGTCGCTAGTGTCGCTAGGTAGCTAGTTATTTTTTTAGGTTCACCGCCAGGTTTTTATAGCGCTAGGTACCCCGATATACTACCCAATAATGGTTTTAACCCCCTGATTGCTGCTAGTTAACCCTTTCACCCCCTTTCACCAGCGATCACAGTATAAGTGTCACTGGTGACGCTGGTTAGCCAGTTAGTTATTTAGGTTCCCCGTCAGGTTTTTATATAGCGCCAGGGACCCCCCCATATACTACCTAATAAAAATTTGAACCCCCTGATTGCCCCTAGTTAACCCTTTCACCACTGATCACCGTATAAGTGTTACGGGTGACTCTGGTTAGTTTGTTTTTTATAGCATTTTATATTCAAATCCGGAAGGCAGTGCTTGGTTTTCGGGGTCCCGTACGTGGCTAGGCTCCCAAAAAGTCCCCCACATGTGGTATCGCCGTACTCGGGAGAAGCAGCAAAATTTATTTTGGGGTGTAATTTGACTTCTGCCCATAGCATGTGTGAGCAATATATCATTTAGTGACAACTTTGTGCAAAAAAAAAAAGTTTGTAATATTCCCGCAACTTTTGGCAAAATATAAAATATTCCATGGACTCAACATGCCTCTCAGTAAATAGCTTGGGGTGTCTACTTTCCAAAATGGGGTCATTTTGGGGGGTTTTGTGCTATTTTGGCATTTTATGGCCTTCGAAACTGTGATAGGTAGTGAGGAGTTAAATCAAAAATTTGCACCCTTAGAAATCCTGAAGGTGGTGATTGGTTTTCGGGGTGCCGTGCGCGACTAGACTCCCAAAAAGTCCCACACATGTGGTATCCCCATACTCGGGAGAAGTAGCGGAATATATTTTGGGGTGCAATTCCACATATAACCATGGCATGTGTGAGCAATATATCATTTATTTTTTTTTTGTCATTATTCAATCCCTTAGGACAAAAAAAATAAATATTCAATGGGCTCAACATACACATCAGCAATTTCCTTGGGGTGTCTACTTTCCAAAATGGGGTCATTTGGGGGGAATTTGTACTGCCCTGCCATTTTAGCACCTCAAGAAATGAGATCGGCAGTCATAAATTAAAAGCTGTGTAAATTCCAGAAAATGTACTCTTATTGACATTTTTTTTACTAAAGACATGTGGCTGAATAAATTTTGCCCTCAATGTATGACTAAAATTTAGTTTATTCGATTTTTCTTATAACAAAAAGAAGAAAATATCTTTTTTTTCAAAATTTTCGCTCTTTTTCCATTTATATCGCAAAAAAAAAAATCGCAGAGGCAATCAAATACCATCAAAAGAAAGCTCTATTTGTGGGAAGAAAAGGACGCAAATTTCGTTTGGATGCAATATTGCATGACCGCGCAATTACCAGTTAAAGCAGCGCAGTGCGAAATTGCAAAAAGACCTCTGGTCCTTAAGGTGTTTATTGGTCCGGAGCTGAAGTGGTTAAGCCCCGTACACACGATCGGAAATCCCACCAGCAAAAGTCTGATGAGAGCTTTTGGATGGAAATTCCGAATGTGTGTATGCTCCATCGGACTTTTGCTGGCGGAATTTCCGCCAGCAAAAGATTGAGAGCAGGTTCTCTATTTTTCCGACGGAAAAAGTTCCAATCAGAAATTCCAATCATCTGTAGCAATTCTGACAAGCAAAATACCTGCAACTGAAACAATTCAACGCATGCCCGGAAGCATTTAACTTAATTTTCTCGGCTTGTCGTAGTGTTGTGCGTCACCACGTTCTTGGTGGTCGAAAGTTCAGAGAACTTTTATGTGACCGTGTGTATGCAAGCCAAGCTTGAGCGGAATTCCGTCGGAAAACCATCCAAGATTTTTCTGATGAAAACTCTGATCATGCGTATGTGGCATTAGCCTTTAAATTCAGTGCAAAGCCTTGGTGCATTAGAACACACTTGCATTGCTCACCACAGTAGTTGCGTGTTGGGGTTCCCTTCAAAAAAAATTGGACACCATGCTGAGTTTTAATATTGCTCAGTAAAATGCACGTTTTATTCTGTGTTACCACAATTTATAACCCTTAAATGGGAGTTCAATCCAAAAGTGGAACTTCTGCTTTAAGCACTCCTCGCCCCCTTACATGCTACATTTGGCATGTCAAGGGGGGTGGGTACCTGGTTTTGACAGTCACTTCCTGTGCAAACTTCCTCCTTCCATTGTTTGGCCGCCTAGGCGACTCCTCCTCTCCCCCTTGGTGGTTCCCCCCTCTCTGCAATCTTCTGGGACACATCATAGGTCCCAGATGATTGCCTGGCCACTAGGAGAGCGCAGCACGACATGCATGCGCAGTGTCCAACCGACCCGGAGCCAGATGACGTCTGAATGACGGAACGCGTAGGGAGAAGAAACAAATGTTTTGTATCACTTCTGGTCGGTCGTAATTAGGATTCCAGATGGCATTCATTTGTGATATTTGTTCATGTTTTACAAAATTGTTTTTAATGTGAGTATATCTCCTATTTTTATGAAATAAAATTATTTTAATACAGATTTACACTATGGGCATCCCTTCTCTTCTTCATATAGTGGATGAGTGAAAGCATTATCAATACCAGTGAAGTACGCACCAGGGGTCCAAGGATTGCTACAAAGTGGCACATACTGTGACTGCGCAGTACCCCCAGGGGGGTGAGGCTATTTGGTAAGTGCATTCATAATAAGAGCATGGATAAGAATCAACAAAACTGGCTGTCGCCTAAATTAGAAGCTGTTTGGAAAATTAGATTTCAGCAATCACTGGACACTTTTTGAGCACCAGTCACTTTGTCTGTTTGTTTTCGGACTTTTATATCCATCGCTAGCAAATTGTATATATATTTCATTACTTATGTTGTTAAGCCATTTATTATCATCATAATATAGAAATCTAATTAATAAATTTTTTGGACAATATATTCTCCTAACAGGTCATAATTACTGTGAAAACACCCGCCAAAGGTTGTAACACGGTATAAAAATTCCAACACTGCACCAGCACTTATTGAATGCACATAAACACTTTTATATTCTTTGTCATATTTACACGGGCACTGTGCAATAAGTCTGTCCAAGCACACATCTCACTTTTACATATTTACTTTTATTAATCTTTATTAAGTTTTTCTTTTTGTACACTCCACTCAGCCTGATGACATAATCCCCACATCAGTTGCACTAATATTTAATTCATCATTTCTTTTTCTTTCACACAGAATTCAAGATTTACTACATGACATTCATGCAGAGGGTGTAGTACTTTAGCACATTCATACCAAAGGGCCTGCACTTCCCCAAATTTTTTGTCTACAGCATTTGGTTTATTTCAGTAAGTGGTATCACCAAATATTGAACGTTCCTCCTGGGGCTTCTGTCCTGGCTTGCTGTATCAGGCAGAGGTTGCAACACACTTATTAGCACATGGTTCTTTGGATATGGCATCTTGCAGAGGATATACATATTGTTCTTTGGTATAACTAGATGTAGTGTATATTCTATCACTTTTTATATATTGTTTTAATTTATTTATGTTTTGTATTTTAAAGGTTGTATCATTGCAACCTGCAGAGGGTGCAACACAGAACTTTCATTTAAAATAGGTTCAAACCGAATATCCCAAAACCTTCCTAATTAGAAAATTAGAAGAGCACCACACCTGCTACTCCTTTTTCCCAATCTAAACACATACTTCACCTTGGTGAAAGTATATCTGCAGGGGCAGCAGTTCCTTTTTTCCCTTTAACATTTTTTTGCATCTTTTTTTCCCGTGCACGGATTTATCTACAGCTTTTTCTCATATTGTAAGTGTGTGATGAAAAAATGATGAGCTGACAATCCTGTGTAGGTAGAATATAATGCTTTCATTATGTTACCACAGATAGAGACTACTTATAGAAGTGGAAGTAGCAGACCCTTTACACAATGTTACATCTGTAGTTAATACATTAGTTGGTTGTTTATTAATTATAACTATTGTGTCCAGTCATTACATGGATGTGCTGCCACCTACTGATAACATGAAGAAGTGATATTCTACTTATTGTTATAGTAAAGATATATTTTCTATCAGTGTGTGTCTTGCACAGTAATACACGGCAGTGTCTTCTATTTTCATGGTGTCCATTTTCAGAGTCAGTTTGTTATTGTTGTTATCTCTGGTGGTTGTGAATCTCCCTTTAACATCATCATGATAGCCTGTGTCCCCACTGCTACCAATATAAGACAGCCATTGTAACTTTCCATCAGAGAACTGTCTGATCCAGTGCATAGTATTGCTACCAAAGGTGAATCCTCCTGAACCCTGACAGGTGAGTGTATGGGAGTTCCCCGGCTTTATCACGGCTGGATCAGACTGGACAAGTTGGTTAGAAGACAGGACACCTGGAAAATATACAGTGACAATAGGAAATAGCATTAGAACTAATACATCCACTCAGATCTATTAGGAGGATTATTTCATCTGAGGGATCCTGTCCTATGAAGTCTCACCTGACAGCCATGATAATGATAGAAAAAGGCTTATTAGGGTCCTCATTATTCCTCTGTATAATCTGTATCTATACACTTCACAAATACCCTGTAAATGTCTTCTCTATCTTTATAGTGTATGAGAGATTCCATGATAGGAAGTGATGTCATGTCATTTGCATAGTATACAGAATATCTATATGTGTCACAACATACAGTCAGGTACAAATAATAATTCATGATTGTTTGACTTTCATCTCAATTTTTCAGACCAACAAAGACTTTGCAGTAATAAAACAATATTAAAGTGAAATACACGGATGAAATACATATATGTATACAGATTACCTGCCACAGGATTTCTGGCTCTGCCCATCCAGTCTTGTGATTACACACATGTTCATGCTGCCCAGCCACACAAGTCACACCCAGATTTTTTGGTCCAGCAGTTTATATTTTTGGTTCATCTCTCCCTCCACCTCTGGGGTCATCATTAGACAATCATTCAGTGTCATCACCTCCGACCCAGGATGACGTTCAGTGACCACCCTGAGTAGGTGAGGGGTATGAATTACTGCCCATATATGACAATTCCTCTGACAGGTAATACAACAAACATATTCAGATTGGAGTGTGTGCAGATTGGACTGTGTAATAATTGTAAAGACTTTATCCAGTAATGCAGAGTAAAGAACAGGGATAATATAGAAAGTCTATTAATCATTATCAGCATAGGCATCACCAGGGGGTGGCTATCGAGGCTGTAGCCCCAAATCTGGAGCCCATAGCCCCGAGTCTCCCCCTTTCTTCCCTCTGTGTTTCTCTCTCTCTCTTTTGGTTTTTCCACTTCCTGCTCTTCTCTTCTGGCATCACTCTCGCTACGCTACCCACATCTACTCCTCCTCCCCACCTCCCTCGATTGGATGTAGTCTGCCTCGATGGGCAGGGCCCGCCAGGGTCATTCATTTCTAAGACATCAGCGGCCCCGGCAATGCAGAGTCTTCTGTTGCCTGGTCACCGATTGCGCATCACGTGCGCATCATTTTCTGGGGTCCACTACCCAGACCTCATGGCCCTCCTGGCCTGGGGCCTGTGTCCCATGGATCAGCGCCTCGGGGCCGGCTGGCTCGAGGCTTCGCAACTGAGAGTGTAGGCCCAGGAATGTTTTGGGGCCTGCTGATCCAGGGCTGGTCCTGTGCTGTCTCGCCTGCGGGGAGAAGCCGAGAAAGCTGGAGGATCCAGAAGAGGACTTTTCCAATGGAGGACCAAGCGCAAGGCTGGTGTCTCTGGAGGAGCCTGGGAACTCAGTTTGAGGATGCAACCAGGATCAATATCCGTACAGTATCGCCGGGTTGGCTGAAAGAATCTGGTACTGTATGGTAGTTCTTCCTAAAACTCTTAAAAATCTCCAAGTTCAATTGTCAAGTCTGTGGCAGAGACTTTGTTGAGCATCTCATCGGCTGCTAGGTCAAGTGAGAGGGGCCTATCCGGTGACTGCTGGATCCAGTCTGGGGAGCCGTTTGTCCTCTGGATCTGACTAATACCAGTAACTCGCAGTTACTAGGTGCCTGAACTCCCGTTATCCTCTACCCCTATATTGAAGGACTGTGTCTTGTGTCTTTGGTGTTATCCCTAAATAAATCTTCAAAAGAGGACCACATGTCTGATCTATCATCATTTGGGCTACTTTCCAAAGGGACCCCCTAGGATGAAGAGGCGAGCAGAAGAGTTAAAGGTAAAACCAGCAGCTCCTTCAGGGGTTAGTGCTACACTAAAATGCCATTTTAGTCCTAAGACTAAAATTAACACTGCACTGGAGGAGGGCTATGACCTGCAGTGCACTGTAAAATGTGGGTGTGGCCAACCGTTTAGCAGTGGGAGGGGCTTAATGGATGTGGTTAAACAAAACTCAGGCTTCCTTGTACTAATAAAAAATACCTTGATTGCTTTGTCTGAGCCTTAAAGAAGAACTCCATTAAAATAGTCAGGGACTGCACAGCAACGAGCAACTGGTGAGACAATGAAGACTTTGATGAGAAGTATACAATGTACAGTATTGTGTATTAAGTTCAGGAGTGTGTAAGGCAGAGCACAGGGGTTGGGGAGTGCTGCAGTCAGTGTCTGGTTTAGGATACATAACAGAATGCAGGGGTCAGGGTGTGTAATGCAATGTGTTCAAGAGGAGTATGCAATGCAGAGAGGGTTGTAGTCAGTGCTTAGTGTAGAAGTACCTGATCCACAGAGAGAATGATCCAGAAGTACATAATGCACAGAATGCAGGGGACAGGAGTATGTAATTCACAGAATGCAGGGGGCAGGAGTATGTAATTCACAGAATGCAGGGGGCAACAATATGTATTGTACAGAATGCAGGGGGTAAGAGTGTGTAATGTACAAAATGCAGGGGGCAGGAGTGTGTAATGCACAGAATACAGATGGCAGGTAATTATTATGCATGGTAATGCATTATAAGAATCAGGAGTACAAAACAAAAAGAGTGCAGGAACCCAGGGGTATGCAACGCACAATGTAGGAATACAATAAGGAAAAGGCAAAATTCCACACACAAGCAATACTGTCTCCCACATTACCCTTTCAGCATAAAAATCATACTCCTTCCCCTCAAAAAAAAAAAAAATATATATATATAAAGTACAAATTTGCACAGTAACCCCCTCAGCACAAATCCTCTCTCCCCTTCCCAGAACATATCCTCCCATGAAAATTGTCTTCCCCCTTTCTCAGCACAAGTCCTCCTCCACCCTCCCTATATCCCCAGCCCCAGCACAATTCCCCCTTCTTCCCTATTCTAGCACTTATCCCCATCCCTGAGTTCCCCCTCACAGCATAAATCCTCTCTCCCCCAATCCCCCTTCCCAGCACAACAAATTCCCCCACATCTCTTCTTCCAGAAAAAATTCTTTCCTCCCCTCAAGCGCAAATCCCACCCTCTCCCCAACACATGGCCGAATGTTGGGAGTCAACGGCCAGTAAAAAAAAATGCTGATGTTCTGCCCGTGTGTATGTCGGTCTGTCTGACAGTAGTCGACTGTTTGGCTGGCTTCTGTCAAACGTGAATGCTGGAAAACCAGCAGCTGACTGACTCCTGTTCAGTGCTCTCAGCCAATGCCAGAGAGTGCTGATCGGTAGACATGTGCACTGACAAAAAATTTTTTTTTTTTTGGGGAAATTTGAAAATTCGTAATTCGGAAATTAAACAATTCAAAAGTCTGAACAAAATAAAGAAAATCAGTAAAATTAAAAATAATAACTAACGATTAAATTATAGGTATTGGAATTCCCTTTCAAATTTGGCTGTGTATATAACGAATACAAATTTATCTGAAGTTACGAATTATCTGTAATAACGTATGCCGCATTTAAACAAATGAAATGGAACAACTTAATAATAAATAATAAAAAGGATTTACTATTATGGTTATTTATTATTAGATAGTTACGTTCCATTCGTTTTAGGGCTGCAACTAATGATTATTTTCATAATCGATTAGTTGGCTGATTATTGTTTTGATTAATCGATTAATCGGTTAATAACCTTAAAAAAAAAAAAGCGGGTCAAATTGATGTTCATTTTTAACCACAGCGACAGGAAAAATTTGGAAATAATAGAAAATTTCTCGGTCAATGGAGTTTTCAGACAGTGTATGTGGTTTTTGTTCAGAAATGAAGTGAAAATTTCAAACAAAATTCTTTCATTCAACGAATGTACAAAGATTTTTCATCTGAATATTCTCACCTAAAAATTGATCCGTGAGCCAGCATAAGGCTCGGTACACACCTATGCAGTTTTTGCTTTTGATCTGTTTCTGCAGTGCTTTTTGCTGTGCTTTTTGCACACATGATTTTACTGCAATTTGCGTTTTTTGCATTTTTTTTGGGCAGATTAAAAAACACAAATTGCTAGAAAAATGCATTACACTCTTTTCTGCAGCTTCTCCATTGAAGTATATTGAACCACAAAAGCACAGTTTTGCGTTAAAAGTCCCTGACCCTCTCCAAATATGCAGCGGCTGAAAAAAGCACAGATATGAACGTGTCCCATAGGAAACCATGTAAATGAACTGTAGTGCATTTCTGCAAAAAGCACCAATAAACATATAGATGTGAACCAGGCCTAAGATGTTTAGTAACATAATGGGGTTAAAAAGACAAAAATTAGCCCTTTTAGTACAAAAAAATCTAATAACTACTGGAAGGGGTTAATTTTTTTACTGTAGAACTGTGAAAGTAATATTTACAGTAGTGATTATATTTTTTAACTATAAAGGGCTCATTTTAGTTTTTTTTAACCCCATTATGTTACTGGCCAATTAATCGATTATGAAAATAGTAATCGATTAATTTCATAATCGATTAGTTGTCGATTAATTGATTTGTTGTTTCAGCCCTAATTCGTTTAGATACGGAATTCGTTATTTCAGATAATTTGTAACTTCGGATAAATTCGTACTCATTACGTTCACTAACAGTCAAATTTGAAAGGGAATTCCCATAACTATCATTTAAGATTTATTATTTCAGATTTTCGGGTTTTCAAATCTTCAAATTTTCATTCTTTGGAATTTTCACATTTTCATTCTTATTTTTGTATTTTCGAATTTTCTAAATTTCTTATTTCCGAAATTTGCTAAAAAACAAATTCAGAACAAAACAAATTGCACATGTCTACTGATCGGAGTGTTCTGGTGGGGGGGGGGACATCCCCCTGTCAGAACACAACAGTACAGTGGAAGGAGATCGCTGAACTAACCTCACATAGTTAGTACAGTGTCCCTGACCGGAGCTGACAGTTTTTTTTTCCGTTAAAACACGCTGGGTTGAACATAAAAAAAAAATCGAATAGTGTGTTGTACATAGCTGAAAACACCACATGACCCTGCCTGTGTAATCCCCTGTAGAGTACTGAGCCCTAATGCAAGCAGTGAGCTGGCTGTTGTGCAGAATTATGAAAATATAAAAGTGCATTGATGGGTGGATGGAAGTCTGGTTGAGTAGGCATTCCTAGGCAAACTGCATTTGCTTAACCACTTGCTTACTGGGCACTTAAACCCCCCTCCTGCCCAGACCAATTTTCAGCTTTCAGTGCTCTCACACTTTGAATGACAATTACTCAGTCATGCAACACTGTACCCAAATGAATTTTTTGTCCTTTTTTTCCCACAAATAGAGCTTTCTTTTGGTGGTATTTGATCACCTCTGGGGTTTTTATTTTTTGCGCTATAAATGAAAAAGACCGAAAATTTCGAAAAAAAAACGCATATTTCTTTGTTTCTGTGATAAAATTATGCAAATTATAAATTTTTCTTCATAAATTTTGGTCACAATTTATACTGCTACATATTTTTGGTAAAAATAACCCAAATTAGTGGATATTATTTTGTCTTTGTGAAAGTTAGAGAGTCTACAAGCTGTGGTGCGAATCGCACAAAATTGATCACATCTGATGTACTGGTGGCCGATCTCGCTTCTTGTGACCCGAACAAGTCAGGAAAGTACAAATACCCCCCAAATTACCCCTTTTTGGAAAGTAGACATTCCAAGGTATTTAGTAAGAGGCATGGTGAGGTTTTTGATGTTGTCATTTTTTTCCCACAATTCTTTGCAAAATGAAGATTTTTCATTTTTTTTTTTCTCCACAAAATTGTCATTGTAATAGGTTATTTCTCTCACGTGGCATGTGTATACCACAAATGACACCCCCCAAAAAATTCTGCTACTCCTCCTGAGTATTACAATACCACATGTGTGAGACTTTTCCACAGCCTGGCCACATAGAGAGGCCCAACATGCAGGGAGCGCCATCATGTGTTCTAGGAACATAAATTACACATCTAACTTGTTGACTACCTATTACACTTTTGAAATACCAGGACAATGACACATGACACTGATGACAGATGGCACTGATACGTGGCAATGATGACACGTGGCACTGATGACAGATGGCACTGATACGTGGCAATGATGACACTTATACGTGGCACTGATGACAGATGACACTAATACGTGGCACTGATGACACGTGGCACTAATACGTGGCACTAATACGTGGCACCATGGACAGATGGCACTAATACGTGGCACCGATGACACGTGACACTGATGACAGATGGCACTGATAAGTGGCATTGATGACACTGACAACAGGTGGCACTGATGACAAATGGCACTGATACGTGGCACTGGGGACAGATGGCACTGGGGCAGGATGGCACTTTTTTTTTTTACACTTTTTTTTTTTTTCTCTCTGTGCACTGACGGCTGCTGCAGCCGTTCATCTCTCCCCTCTCACACGCTGTCTGTGTGAGGAGGGAGAGCGACGCTGAGAGATGATCTCATATGTTTACATATGAGATCATCTCCCATTGGACACGCCGATCACGCTGTAAACGGCCGCTGTGATTGGCCATTTACAGTGATCTGTGTTTGCCTGTCCCCAGGGGACACGGCGAACACAGAACTTCCGTGATGCGCGCCCGCGGCGGCGCGCATTGTGGAAGTAAACAATAGGCCGTCCAGGGACGGCCAATTGCAGGAAAGCGCCTGTTCTAAGGCCGTAAATCGGCTATAGGGCGGGCGCGAGGTGGTTAAAGGCTACACTAGGTAACACCAACATGTGATAATGAACTTCATGAGGACAGTAAGGCTGGGGAGGAAAGAATATTTGATGCTGGATGTCCTCCAGCTAGGGAATGGGGTGGGCTTTATCTGACTTGCTGCATCTTCTAATGCTCAATGTAAGAAGCTCACAGTGTCCAGTACAATCAGAGTAAGCAAGTTCAGTACAAGAAAGGAGACAGGATAACTGTGTAAGATACTGAAGGGAAGGGTGGAATTCAGGTGACGCTTTACCTCTTGGAATTCATATATCATATTGCATACCTCCTAACCGTCCCAGATTCCATGGGACTGTCCCAGAACTTGATATAAGTCCTGGCATCCTGGCAAATAAAGGCTTTGTCGTGGATTGGAGCCAAGTGCTGGAACAAGTCCAACGCTTGGTTCCAGTGGCTTGGCCGCGAGCATGCAGTAGCACAAGCACCAGTAACAACCTCCCTGCGGCGTGTGCAAGGTATCTGGTGTCCCACATGCCACAAGCATAGCTGTGTAAATGTGACAGGCAGCCGGTGGTGAGAGGTGCCACCTACCTCACACACACAGCTCACAGTGGCTTGTGGCTGAAACCGCCTCCTCCTCCTTGGCTGTGATGTTTTCCTGCACACAGAAAGGAGGGGGAGGTGGGGAAGAGTCATGGCAGGGGCGGACATCTATGAAGTTCCAGGTAGGACCCGCTGGTCTCACTTGACCAGCCAGCTCCCTCGCTCTCTTACCTCTCACCTTCTTTTCCATGAGCACCGCCCATTGACCGCTGGAGCTACCTGCTTTAAAGGTGCCATGTGACCGTGGCAGGGAGGCAGTCATCGGGGAATGTACTGAATAAAGGGGGGAGATTAGGGGCTCTAAGGGTAAAAGGGGGTAGACTGGGGGGTTATGGCAGGTGCAGCACTATGAAGTGCCTTATGCGCTGTGGCATTAGAAGAAATTTAATCTCTGACCTATTAGTACAAACAGGACTATCTCTTACTTTATAATTCCTCTAGCACCGTTCTATGGAAGCAGTAGGTTTAAAGAGCACACCAAACCACTATGATATCTTCTTTATTAACTTCAGCTTTTCTTCATATATAACACTGACAATTTAGCAGCAGGCAGTGCATGTACAAAACATGTGTTGAATAAAGTATAACAAATGGCGGTTCAGCTGTTCAATCTTGTCATTCTACAGAAAATGGTAGATATATTTCTCTCTTCAGTATCTGTACTTTCACTTTAATTACTTTAGACACTTTATGATCTCTCTGAGAGGTATATCTGAGGCTCAAGAAATAGTGATGTTTGCTTGTTTGTTTGTCGGAACTACAAGTGAACACATAACTAGTTCAGTATACAGTTCTAATCACATTATTTAACAATAACAATAATAATAATAATAATAAATTATTTAACAATATTAACATATATAACTGTGTAAATACCTATTTTGGCCACTTGGTTCCATAAAACTGAACTCTGTTGGATCTTTAATCTGTGCAGATTCTCTCTCTCTGGTGTAGTGGGTTCTAGCCATGTTCTGGGCAATTTTGCAGACAAAAATAATAGGTGTAAGGCTGGCTGTGATTGGCCAAGACTATTGATCAGTGTGAGATTGGCTGTGATTGGCCAAAACTCCTGAGCGTCACAAAGGTTTAACTTTGTGCTTTATGGTTTCAATTCTGCTGTGTCTTTGAGCTTACCTTTTACTGTCATACAATGAATCTTAAAAGGCATATGTTTCCTGTTTGCTTCTGTGAACACAATATACAACTTTTATATGACATTTGTGTATAAGGTCACAGTAAATAACTCTGTTTTTATCTCTCACTTGTGAGCATATAGACTGTATGAAGGTTATTAGCAGGTCCATCTGTATATGCATTTAAGTCACATTAGCAACCTAGGACAGGTTTTAGCTGGCCAGCTACAGGGGTTGCTAGGAGGAGGAATAGGGGGAGGGGGGATTTTGGTTAAGAGAAGAAATGGAGGGATTTGACCCCTGTACCCTGCCCTACTGACTCTGTTTTCCATCCTGCAGTTCCCTGCCCTACTGACCCCGTCTTCTATTCTGTTGACCCATGTACTCTGATCTACTGACTTCTGTCCTCTATCCTTCTGACCCTTGTACTGTGCCCTACTGAATACTGTCTTCCATCCTGCTAACCCTTGTACCCTGCCCTATTGGCTCCCTGTCTTCTGTCCTGCTGACCCCTTTACCCTGCCCTACTAACTCCCTGTCCTCCATCCTGCTGACCCCTGTACCCTGCCCTACTGATGCCCTACTGATCCCCTATCCTCTGTCCTGCTGATCCCTGTCCTCTGTCCTTGTAACCCCTCTTTTCTACCCCGCTGACCCCCAAACACTGCCTTGCAGACCTTTCTCTGCAATGCTGATTCCTGTCCTCCACTCTGCTGACTCTCCCCTGATAACCCCTGCTCTCAATCCAGCTGATCCCTATCTGGCTTTTGTTTTAACAACACTCCTTAATCCCCTCCCACTGTAATTAGTTTGGCCACACCTACATTTTGCTTTGGTACACTACACGTGCTGCTAATCACTCTCTCCCTCAAGTGTCCCTCATTCTCACATTTAAAAGTTGCGCTTTATGTATTATATTATTATATACACTTTTTAAATGTGTATTCCATGGATATATAGTGAACTAATGTCTTACCTTTCTTTGATTCTGTTAAATCTGTGTAATTCAGAGATAATAATTCTTCCTACAATCACTTACCTAGTAGAATAGAAATAGAATTCATATAGAAAGTGTTCTGTAGTCACCCTATGCCTGGACACTGGCACATATTCATCATCAGTCCGTAATAATGTTATATCCAGGTTGTGGGATGGTTCCAGAAGTACAGAGTGTGGTATAAATAAGGGATATGAAGATCCTCTATCACTGGAGGGACGAAAACACATTGAGAACCTGACATCTAGAGGAGATATTACTGCAGACCAAATCCTCCCGTCATGATCAAATGTCAAGACCAATGATAGTCCAATGATTGGCCACCATCTTTCCACCTCCTAAATACACACTTATTGGCCAATAAGACTGCCCATCATAACAACAGCGCCTTCGAAATATGTGGAGTTGGGGCTTAGTGACAATCACAATCATTACCCAGATGAAGTGTCAGAGCATTGACTCTAAATAATATAAAAAAAAAAATCCAAGGCAAAACAATGCATGAACATTTTTTGTTAAAGGATAGCATTGCATCCGTGATCAGTGCAGAGAAGCCCTGCAGCTTTCAGCCTGTACCTTCATATGGGATGTCTGTTTGAAAGCCGCAGGGCTTGGGAAAGAACTACGAGAGCGCTCATCAGCACCCTCTTAGTTCATTCAGAACTACAAGCTGTCAGCCACAGTAGGTGATGGTACTTATAGTTCATTCATCCATATGAAATTGTGAATAAATGACACCGTGTGGGCAGTGCCCCGCACGGCCATGCTCTTTTTAACCACTTCAGCCCTGGAAGGAGTTTTCCCCTTAATGACCAGGCCATTTTTTGTGATATGGCTCTGCATTATTCTAGCTGACAATTGTGCGGTCGTGTACCCAAATAAAATTGATGTCTTTTTCTACAAATAGAGCTTTCTCTTGGTGGTATTTTATCACCTCTGCGGTTTTTATTTTTTGCTCTATAACCCTCTCATGACTAAGCCTATTTCTGACATTTGGTGTTTACAAGTTAAAATCCCTATTTTTCAGGGACGCTCAAGGGGTTAACTGTGTTCCCTCATGGTGTTTCTAACTATGTGGGGGGATAGGCTGCTGGAGACAACACACAGATCTGTCTTTCTGCATAGTAGAAAGACAAGATAGGTAGTAGGTCTGCGAGAGGTCTGCGAGTGCACATAGGTCTGCGAGTGGTCTGCAAGTGCGTAAGTCTGCGAATGTACATAGGTCTGCGGGTGGTCTGCGAGTGGTCTGCGAGTGCACGTAGGTCTGCAAGAGGTCTGCGAGTGCATGTAAGTCTGCGAGAGGTCTGCGAGTGCACATAGGTCTGCGAGTGCACGTAGGTCTGCGAGTACCAGTGTATTGCGTTGTTGAGTACCTGTGTATTGTCTTGAGTATTAGTGTCAGGAAGCTAGTTGTTAGGTAATATGGACAGGGTATAATCCCAAATCCTCATAAAATTTAATAGGTACGATGCCGATGGGTGTGGAGAGGCAACTTGTTGTACATCTTGCGGCATGTTTGCGTTCCTTGATCATCCAATCAAGGGTGAATAATGCTGTGCAAAATGTAAGCGCATTGTTTCCCTGGAAGCCCAGGTTCTGAATCTGGGGAAACAACTGTCAGCACTGAGAAGTCCCTCCATACTAAAGGTGAGCCATGAATATACATGGCAGGGGTCGGCAAAGGCCAGCACAGAGGTGGGTGGAGACAAAGAGGTGAAGGCACTAGCAAAGAGTAGATGGGTGACAGTCAGGAAGGGTAGAGGGGCAAGTGCCAGGGAGGCTGATCCAGGGCTGGAGCATCCCAATAAGTACGCTCCATTAAGTGACATTGGTGATCCCAGTGGGGGACCAGCACTGCTGGAGCTGAGGGACTCTCCTAGCTGCCAGTGGAAGAACTCCTCCAGTGAAAGTGGGGGGGAAGTGAAGGGAAAGGATAGACAGATTCTAGTGGTAGGGGACTCAATTCTTAGGACAGAGAGGCCAATCTGTAACAAAGACCTAAAGCGTTGAACAGTGTGTTGTCTGCCAGGCGCTTGGGTTCGACACATCACGGATCTGGTGGACAGATTACTGGGAGTGGCTGGGGAAGACCAAGCTGTCATGGTGCACGTAGGCACCAATGACAAAGTCAGTGGTAGATGGAGTGTCCTAAAGAACGATTTTAGGGACTTAGGAGCTAAATTGAGGAAAAGGACCTCCAAGGTAGTATTCTCAGGAATACTACCAGTACATCGAGCCACACCAGAAAGGCAGAGGGAGATTTGGGAAGTAAACAAGTGGCTGAAGAGCTGGTGTAGTAAGGAGGGGTTTGGGTTCCTGGAGGACTGGGCAGACTTCTCAGTCGATAACTGGTACTATGGAAGGGACGGACTGCAACTAAATGAGGAGGGTGCAGATCAGCTGGGAATGAAGATGGCCAAAAAGTTAGAAGGGTTTTTAAACTAGGCAATGGGGGGAGGATGCAGAGGTAAAGATAGTAAGCATGGAACATATTCCAGAGGGTAGTTGTGGGGGCATTGATGGTAGGTTGACCAAAGTACATAAACCCAAGGTAAGTATAGTAGCAAGTCCTAGTTTCAATCTCGGAACACCCAATAAGAGGATAATATGCGACTGGTCTACACTACATGGCATGTTCACCAATGCCAGGGGTCTGGCGGACAATACGAGTGACCTAGAGACACTATTGTACAATGAGGATTTGGATTTTGTGGGAATTTCAGAGACCTGGTTCAACAGCTCTCTTGATTGGCTGGTAAACATTCAAAGGTATACCCTTTATCACAAGGATATAGAGGGTAAAAAAGGGGGATGGGTATGCCTATAAATCAAGAATAATGTACAAGTAAATGTGAGAGATGACATCACTAAGGGTGCTAGGGAGGAGGTGGAATCTTTATGGGTAGAGCTCCAAAGGGATGAAGCTAAGGGGAAAATAATACTGGGAGTATGTAGGCCCCCTAACCTGAGGGAGGAAGGGGAGACTGATCTGCTATCACAATTTAGATTAGCAGCAAGGATGGGAAGTGTTATCATAATGGGGGATTTTAATTATCCAGACATAGACTGGGCAGAGGGAACCGTGCATTCATCTAAGGCTCGCGAGTTCCTAAATGTCTTCCACGACAATTTTATGGGTAAGATGGTAGACGCACCAGCTAGAAATAAAGCGTTACTGGATCTAATGATTACCAACAATACAAACCTGATCACGGATGTGGAAATACGGGGCAATTTAGGAAACAGCGACCACAGGTCAATTGGCTTCTCTAAATAACACAAATAGGAAACATAAGGAGAATACAAAGACACTGAATTTCAAAAGACCCAACTTCCCTAAACTACGAACCTTACTAGAAGGCATAAAATGGGATAAAATCTTTGGAACAAAGAACGTGGAGGAGAGATGGGTTTGCTTTAAGAACATATTAAATAAGGGCATTAGCAAATGCATCCCATTGGGTAATACATTTAAAAGAGCGAATAAAAGTCCTGAGTGGTTTAACTCCAATGTAAAAATGCATATAAAAGCAAAGGAGAAGGCCTTAAAAAAAATAAGGTTGAGGGATCATCATCAGCATTCAGACTTTCTAAAGAATGTAACAAGAAATGTAAGGGTGCAATAAGGACGGCTAAGATAGAACATGAAAGACACATAGCGGAGGAGAGCAAAAAAAAAAAAAAAAAATCGCAAGAAATTCTTTAAGTATGTAAATAGTAAAAAAGGGAGGACAGACCATATTGGCCCCCTAGAGAATGAGGAAGGACATCTGGTTACAAAGGATGGGCGATAGCTAAGGTACTGAATTTATTCTTCTCCTCAGTCTTCGCGAGGGAATCGGGGGGGGGGGGGGCTTCAGTAACCAAAACTGCAGTGTTTATCCTCAAGACACATCACAGGAAGCACCTCCATGGTTAACAGAGGACAGAATTAAAATTAGACTTGGGAAACTTAACAGTAATAAATAATGGGGACCAGATGGCTTGCACCCGAGGGTACTTAGGGAAATCAGTCAAGTAATTTCCAGACCATTGTTCCTAATTTTTACTGACAGTCTACTGACTGGAATGATACCAGCCGATCAGAGAAAAGCCAATGTAGCACCAATATTTAAAAAGGGCCCAAAATACATCCTTGGGAATTACAGACCAGTTAGCCTAACATCAATAGTATGAAAACTCTTGGAGGAGATGATAAGGGACTACATACAAGATTTTAGTAATGAGAACGGTATAATTAGCAGTAATCAGCAAGGATTCATGAAGAATCGTTCTTACCAAACCAATCTACTAACCTTCTATGAGGAGGAGAGTTTCCAGCTAGATGGTGTATCTGGATTTTACAAAAGCATTTGACACAGTTCCCCATAAACGTTTACTGTACAAAATAAGGTCCCTTGGCATGGACCATAAGATGAGTACATGGATTGAAAACTGGCTACAAGGGCAGGATCAGAGGCTTGGTGATAAATGGGGAATACTTGGAATGGTCAGGGATGGGTGGTGGGGTCCCCCAGGGTTCTGTGCTGGAACCAATCCTATTTAATTTGTTCATAAACGACCTGGAGGATGGGGTAAACAGTTCAATCTCTATATTTGCGGACGATACCTTGCAAAAAGATCTGAACAAATTAATGGGGTGGGCAACTACATGGCAAATAAGGTTCAATGTAGTAAAATAATGCATGTGGGTGGCAAAAATAGGAATTCAATCCATACACTGAGGGGAGAACCTCTGGGGGAATCTAGGGTGGAAAAGGACCTGGGGGTGCTGGTAGATGATAGGCTCAGCAATGGCATGCAATGCCAAGCTGCTGCTACTGTTTCCCAGAAAATAAGACCTAGCGTGATTGTCCGTGATGGCTGCAATATAAGCCCTACCCTCCAAATAAGCCCTATCCTGTTTCCCCAAAAATAAGCCCTACCCTGAAAATAAGACCTACAACTGGGGCTTTTTTGGGGGGTAGACCTTATATTGCAGCCATCACCAGCAATCACGCTAGGTCTTATTTTCGGGGAAACAAGGTAACAAAGCAAACAGAATATTGGCATGCATTAAAAAGGGGATCAACTCCAGAGATAAAACAATAATTCTCCCGCTCCCGACTCTGGTTGCACCTGGTATATGCTGTCCAGTTCTGGGCACCAGTCCTCAGGAAGGATGCACTGGAAATGGAGTGAGTACAAAGAAGGGCAACAAAGCTGACAAAGAGTCTGGAGTAGAGATGGCCTTGCGGTTCACCCGGCGGTCGGATCCTCCTGCGAATTTTGCGTGTTCGTGATTCGTCAAACCGGTGGACTTTTGGCGCTGTTCGCCCAGTGGACATATGCGTTTACAGTGTGAAAGAACTTTGACCCATGATGACACATCCATCATGGGGTACAGGACAGCCAATTGAAACATTTGAGCACATGGACAATTGGACATACCCCCTACCTTATAAATAGACCTGATCTGGCGGCCATTTTACATTCTGTCTTATGTCAGTGTAGGGACAGGATACTGTGTGGAGCAGGGAGAGACTGTAGTGACACAAATTACTAGCTATTATGCCCACAAAAGTCATTTTAAGGACTGGTATAGGTGTAGTACAGTATATAGGGTTCAGTGCACTGCTGACTGATTCTGCAGCTGTCTTTTGTCAGTGTAGGGACAGGACGCTGTGTGGAGCAGGGACAGCCAGTTTAATCACTAGCTAGCTATTACTATTAGGTCCACAAAGGTCCTTTTAAGGACTGGTATAGGTGTACAGTATATAGGGTGCTGGTGCACTGCTGCTGACTGCTGCCCGATTCTGCAGCTGTCTTATCAGTGTAGGGACTGAGGGACAGTCTGCAAATCACTAGCTACTATGTCCACAAAGGTCCTTTTAAGGACTGGTATAGCTGTACAATATATAGGGTTGTGGTGCACTGCTGCTGACTGCTGCCCAATTCCGCAGCTGTCTTTTATCAGTGTATGGACTGAGGGACAGTCTGCAAATCACTAGCTACTAGGTCCACAAAGGTCCTTTTAAGGACTGGTATAGGTGTACTATTTGGTGTGCAATATATAGGTGTCTAATACATGTATAAAATACTTGCACATATAGAAAGCATAGTATAGTGCATTTCCACTGTGCAGCATTGTGACTGCTGAGTGGTTCTGCAGCGATACTACAAAGAGTGACAAACGCAATAAAAAAAGTATTATAACTGCTGTGATAGACCAGTGGCCCCCAAAAACAACAGATTGAAGCGGGGTGTTATATACCTTCTTCCACATACATACTGCACTTCTCTAGAGACTTTTGTCACAGGGTCATTTAAAAAATGACAGGCAGAGGAAGAGGAAGGCCCTTCCGCAGGGGTGGTAGGGGTAGGGAATGAGCAACAGGCTTGAGCCAAAGTGGCAAATTGCAGAAGTTGCGTGCGATTACGTCAAAGGACGCACCAGACTTGGTTGAGTAGCTCACTCAGCCTTACTCTTCTGCACCCTCCTCATCCTCTCGATCTGCACCCTCTTCACTCTCTGCTGTGTGCACCCCCAAAGACACTACCACCAACACCACCACCACCATATACCTTCCGCTTGAGTCACAGGAATTATTTTCCGATCCATATTAAGACATTTCCGATGCACAGCCACTCTTGGCATTGGATCAGGAAGAGGAGGTAGCAACAACCGCCACTCAGCAGTCTGATGACAGTACCCAGATCAGCCCAAGGAGGAGGTTGGTCCCTGGTGTTGCTGCCTACTCTGAGATCTCTAATTATAGCGGTGGGGAAGGTGACGTCGATGATGATGTGTTGTCAGGTCACCTTGAGGCGAGGTGACAGATGCACACCGTAGGGATCAGGAGTGCACCGCAAGGTTGTGGACCCTACAGCTGACTGCTGCAGATGGGGGACAGATCCCAGTGGGGTTAGAGCGTAAGATTCCCTGGGGCGCGTAGTCTAAGCCCCTGTACACACGGTCGGAGATTTCCACAACCAAATCCGTCGGATTTTGCCTGTTGGATTTTGTCCGTCGGATCTTGTCCGAAACTGTTGCATACACACGTTCGGGCCAAGTTGGCGAAAAATCTGATCTTTCAGAACGTGATGATATAATTTTGTTACGATGGGACTACGTTCAGGCTAGTAGCCAATAGCTTTGATGTAGGAATTTGATCTGAGCATGTGTGGCACTTGCTCTACACATGATCGGATTAGGTCCGTCCGGCCCAGTTGGTCGGGAAATATTTCCAACATGTTGGAAAATTGGGTCGGACGGAGATTCAGATGGAATCAGTCCGATGCATACCACACACAGTCGGATTATCCGACGACACGGTCCGATAAAACGCAATCTGACAGATTATCCGACCGTGTGTACAAGGGCTTAGAGCCAGCAGGTGTTCACCAGCGCATCTAGTGGTGAGGATGGACTTGGCTGCAACTGGCTCCAGGTCGCGACCCCCAGGGTCCCCCAGCTCACACCCACAGTAGGCAACAGGAGGATAGGGATGATGAGGGACAAAGCCAAGGTCGGGGCCACAAGCAGACAAGAATAGTCGGGGACACGACAAAAGGTCAGGATCACAGGCAAACAGGGATAGTCAAAGACACGCCAAAGTCGGTAACGGAAACCAGTAGAAGAGCACATGGCAGGAAACAGGAAGCTAACACACAAAGGTTGATCAGCAAGGCTGGCCTGCAGTGCACAGGTTAATATAGAGCTCCCTGATAGGAGCTAGGGTGGAGCCATGCCAGAGGATGGATACAAAAGCAGACAGGTGAGGGTCGGCTGGTCTCTAGATGAACACATGGGAACAGGTAAGCAGACAAACTATTGCATAACCATGACACGTGTCTAGTGATGTTACGTGGGTGCCCACAAGAGAGGAAGAGGAGGGGAGTTCAGAGGGAGATATGGATCAGCAGATAGGGAGGAGAAGCAGGAAGAACTTAGATTGCACAGGAGGGACAAAGCAGACTGCTAATGTATCGGGAGCGAGGCATCAACCATGTATGGTCACATCTGGCGCTCCCAGGATGCCAGCACATGGCTCCGCAGTGTGGGCTTTTTTTAACGTGTCCGCTGCTGACAATAGTGTTGCCATCTGCAATCTTTGCAAATGCATAAGGCGCGGTAAGCCCAACACTCACCTAGGGACGACCGCCTTAAGAAGGCACATGAGCTGCCATCACCGAGCCCAGTGGAAGCACGGAACACACAAAGCCACACTCCAGGCTCTCACCATCTAGCCTCGTCTTCTACTTCTTCTCCTCTCTCCTCACAATTGTCCTCCACTCCACCTTCCATCATGCCATCCTTACGTTTTTCTGGAAAAAGGCTTCCGGGGGCCAAATGTTTCGGCGTAAAAAAATGATGACGCCGGATAACCCTCTTGCCCAACGGTTGACAGCTGGCTTGTCAGAACTGATAGCCCGCCAACTACTGCCATATAAACTGGTGGAGTCGGAGGCCTTTCGAAAATTTGTGGCCATTGGAGCACCACAATGGAAGGTCCCAGGAAGGAAGTATTTCTCACAGAAGGGCATCCCAGAGCTATATGGCCATGTTCAGCGGCAAGTGAATGCATCTCTGGCACACAGTGTCGGTGCCAAGATACATTTGACCACAGACACGTGGTCTAGCAAACACGGGCAGGGAAGGTATATCACTTTTACTGCCCACTGGGTGAACCTTCTGACGGCCGTCAAGCATGTAACCCGTGGCACCCGTGTAGATTTGGTTTTACCGCCACAGATTGCACGCAGACATGGCTCTTCTTCTCCTCCTCCTACTCCATCCTCCTGCTAGCGTCTCTTCCGCTGTGTCGCCCAAGCTCCCCAGAACCTATTCGACATGCCAGGTGAGACGTTGCCATGCTATGCTGCGTCTGTTGTGCCTGGAAGCCAAGAACAACACTGGCCCTGCACTCCTATCAGCTTTGCGTTCACAGGCAGATCAGTGGCTAACACCGCTCAATTTGACAGTTGGTAAAGTGGTGTGCGACAACAGTGCCAATCTGCTTAGCGCATTGAAACAGGGCAAAATTACGCACGTGCCATGAATGGCACACGTCTTAAACTTGGTCGTGCAGCGATTCGTTGTCAAATACACTGGGGTCCAGGACATCTTGAGGCAGGCAAGGAAAATCACGGCCCATTTCAGTAGATCTTACACGGCCATGGCTCGCCTTGCTGACATTCAGTGGCGACACAATCTGCCGGTCAGATGTCTTATTTGCGATTGCCTGATGCAATGGAACTCAACCTTCTATATGCTTGATAGGCTGCTCCAGCAGAAACGTGCAGTTAACATCTACTTGTATGAACTCTGTGGCAGACCAGGTTCTGGGGAGCTTGGGTTTTTTTCACTGCACCAGTGGCTGCTCATGCGCAATGCATGCAGACTGCGGCCATTTGATGAGATCACCAAACTGGTCAGTCGCAGTCATGGCGCCATCAGTGACATGATACCTTATGCCTTCTTTATGGAGCATGCATTGCGTTGTGTCATTGATCAAGCCGTGGAGGAGCAGGAAGATGAGGAAGTCGCAATGCTGGATGAATTCCCAGGGGGGCTACTCTATCTGAGAAAAGTCAACAACAGGAGTCTGAAGAGGAGTCAGAGGAGGATGGTGCCGGGGCGGATGAGGGGGAGCAAGAAGAGCATGCTTTAAACCTTTGTGGGATCCCTGTTGTTGTGCGTGGATGGGTTGTGGAGAAGGAGGAAGACGACATTATCCTGGATGATAAGCAGGAGCCAGGCCACCGCACCGCTTCCAATTTAGTGCAAATGGGAGCCTTCATGCTCCAGTGTTTTAACAGGGACCCCTATATAAAAAGCATAAGGGTCAAGGACCAGTACTGGGTGGCAAAGTACTTAGATCACCGGTACAAACACAAAATGGAGGAAATGTTACCACCGTCACAGAGGGCTGGCAGAATGGAGCACTTACAGACCTTGCTTCGACAACTGCTGCATTCTGCTTTTGCATGCGCTGGCAGAGGAGGAATTCCCGCTCCCAGAGAAAGAGTTGCGGGTACCAATCCAACAGCGCCTGCAAGAAGAGGACGGATGGATGATGTGTTGGTGACTTCTGATATGAGGTCATTCTTTCAGCCGACCCATCGACAGGTGTCATCTGGATCCAACATCAGGGAACGCCTAGACCGTCGGGTGTCCAACTACATTGGGTTAACAGCTGATGTGGACGCTCTGAGGAGTGATGAACCCCTGGACTACTGGGTGGGCAGGCTTGACCTCTGGCCAGAGCTTGCCCAATTTGCAATGGAACTGTTGGCTTGCCCCTCATCCAGTGTCCTGTCCGAAAGGATGTTCAGCGCAGCAGGGGGGTTCGTGATCGATAAGCGCACTCGCCTAGCTCACGAAAGTGTTGACTACCTGACATTTATAAAAATGAATGAGGCATGGATATCAGAGGAATTCAACACATGAGATCAGTAGACCATGTAAATGTGTAACTCTATAAACGATTTATTTAATCAAGCACACAGACCTTTTTTCTCTTGGCTCACTTCCTTGTACAAAAAAAGCACATCGTACTATATGCCCGTACCCTGTTTGAAGAGGTTGAGCGGTGTCATATTTTTGGGGCCCAGCAGCGAGTTGCTGGTATCAGTGCTGGTGTCAGTGCTCTCTCTATATCTCGGTGCTGGTGTGGTGTCAGTGCTCTTGAGCTCGGTGCTGGTGTGGTCTCAGTGCTCTCTATCTTGGTGCTGGTGTGGTCTCAGTGCTCTCTATCACGGTGCTAGTGTCAGTGCTCTCTATCACGTTGCTGGTGTCAGTGCTCTCTATCTCAGTGCTGGTGTCAGTGCTCTCTATCACAGTGCTGGTGTCAGTGCTCTCTATCACAGTGCAGGTGTGGTGTCAGTACTCTCTATCACGGTGCTGGTGTGGTGTTAGTGCTCTCTATCTCGGTGCTGGTGTCAGTGCTCTCTATCACGGTGCTGGTGTGATGTCAGTGCTCTCTATCTCGGTGCTGGTGTGATCTCAGTGCTCTCTAGCACGGTGCTGGTGTGGTGTCAGTGCTCTCTAGCACGGTGCTGGTGTGGTGTCAGTACTCTCTATCTTGCTGCTGGTGTCAGTGCTCTCTAACTCGGTGCTGGTGTCAGTGCTCTCTATCTCGGTGCTGGTGTGGTCTCAGTGCTCTCTATCACGGTGCTGGTGTGGTCTCAGTGCTCTCTATCACGGTGCTGGTGTCAGTGCTCTCTATCACGGTGCTGGTGTCAGTGCTCTCTATCTCGGTGCTGGTGTCAGTGCTCTCTATCTCGGTGCTGGTGTCAGTGCTCTCTCTCTCTATCTCGGTGCTGGTGTGGTGTCAGTGCTCTCTATCACGGTGCTGGTGTGGTGCTGGTGCTCTCCATCTCGGTGCTGGTGTGGTGTCAGTGCTCTCTATCTCAGTGCTGGTGTCAGTGCTCTGTATCACGGTGCTGGTGTGGTGTCAGTGCTCTCTATCACAGTGCTGGTGGGGTGTCAGCGCTCTCTATCTTGGTGCCGGTGTGGTGTCAGTGCTCTCTATCACGGTGCTGCTGTGGTGTCAGTGCTCTCTATCACGGTGCTGGTGTCAGTGCTCTCTATCACGGTGCTGGTGTCAGTGCTCTCGATCTCGGTGCTGGTGTGGTCTCAGTGCTCTCTATCTTGGTGCTGGTGTGGTCTCAGTGCTCTCTATCACGGTGCTAGTGTCAGTACTCTCTATCACGTTGCTGGTGTCAGTGCTCTCTATCTCGGTGCTGGTGTCAGTGCTCTCTATCATGGTGCTGGCGTGGTGTCAGTGCTCTCTATCACGGTGCTGGTGTGGTGTTAGTGCTCTCTATCTCGGTGGTGGTGTCAGTGCTCTCTATCACAGTGCTGGTGGAGTGTCAGTGCTCTCTATCTCGGTCCCGGTGTGGTCTCAGTGCTCTCTATCATGGTGCTGGTGTCAGTGCTCTCTATCACGGTGCTGGTGTTGTGTCAGTGCTCTCTATCACGGTGCTGGTGTCAGTGCTCTCTCTCTCTATCTCTGTGCTAGTGTCAGTGCTCTCTCTCTATCTCGGTGCTGGTGTGGTGTCAGTGCTCTCTATCACGGTGCTGGTGTCAGTGCTCTCTATCTCAGTGCTGGTGTCAGTGCTCTCTATCACGGTGCTGGTGTGGTGTCAGTGCTCTCTATCTAGGTGCTGGTGTGGTCTCAGTGCTCTCTATCACGGTGCTGCTGAGGTGTCAGTGCTCTCTATCACTGTGCTGGTGTCAGTGCTCTCTATCATGGTGCTGGTGTATTGTCAGTGCTCTCTATCTCGGTGCTGGTGTGGTGTCAGTGCTCTCTATCACGGTGCTGGTGTGGTGTCAGTGCTCTCTATCACGGTGCTGGTGTCAGTGCTCTCTATCTCGGTGCTGGTGTCAGTGCTCTTTATCTCAGTGCTGGTGTCAGTGCTCTCTATCACGGTGTAGTGTCAGTGCTCTCTATCTCGGTGCTGGTGTCAGTGCTCTCTATCACTGTGCTGGTGTGGTGTCAGTGCTCTCTATCTCAGTGCTGCTGTGGTCTCAGTGCTCTCTATCACGGTGCTGCTGTGGTGTCAGTGCTCTCTATCACGGTGCTGGTGTCAGTGCTCTCTATGTCGGTGCTGGTGTCAGTGCTCTCTATCACGGTGCTGATGTCAGTGCTCTCTATCACGGTGCTGGTGTGGTGTCAGTGCTCTCTATCTCAGTGCTGGTGTGGTGTCAGTGCTCTCTATCATGGTACTGGTGTGGTGTCAGTGCTCTCTATCGCGGTGCTGGTGTCAGTGCTCTCTATCTCAGTGCTGGTGTCAGTGCTCTCTCTCTCTATCTCTGTGCTGGTGTCAGTGCTCTCTCTCTCTATCTCAGTGCTGGTGTCAGTGCTCTCTCTCTCTATCTCGGTGCTGGTGTGGTGTCAGTGCTCTCTATCACGGTGCTGGTGTGGTGTCAGTGCTCTCTATCACGGTGCTGGTGTCATTGCTTTCTATCTCGGTGCTGGTGTCATTGCTCTCTATCACGGTGCTGGTGTGGTGTTAGTGCTCTCTATCTCAGTACTGGTGTGGTCTCAGTGCTCTCTATCACGGTGCTGGTGTGGTGTTGGTGCTCTTTATCACGGTGCTGCTGTGGTGTCAGTGCTCTTTGTCACGGTGCTGGTGTCAGTGTTCTCTATCTCATCGCTGGTGTCAGTGCTCTCTATCTCGGTGCTGGTGTCATTGCTCTCTATCACGGTGCTGGTGTGGTCTCAGTGCTCTCTATCACGGTGCTGGTGTGGTGTCAGTGCTCTCTATCTCGGTGCTGGTGTCAGTGCTCTCTATCACGGTGCTGTGTCAGTGCTCTCTCTCTATCTCGGTGCTGGTGTCAGTGCTCTCTCTCTATCTCGGTGCTGGTGTCAGTGCTCTTTCTCTATCTCGGTGCTGGTGTGGTGTCAGTGCTCTCTCTCTATCTCGGTTCTGGTGTCAGTACTCTCTATCACGGTGCCGTTGTCAGTGCTCTCTATCACGGTGCTGGTGATCATCTCCTGCACCCTCTTTATAGCCTGCCCTGACCTTTCCTCTCCTCCATGGCCTTCAAGCGCTCCAGAGTCCTAAATTGTCAAAATTTCACATATAAAAAAAGAATGCTTGTCATTGTCGATCCCAGATTCACTTCATACTTTTGTTATGTCAGTGTCCTTGTGGTAGGACTATATGTGCACAGCTAAACGGAAAGATGTGGGATATCACAACATCACTTTGTGATAAAAGTGGATATCCTAGTATAATCATTAACCACTTCAATACAGGGCACTTAAACACCTTCCTGCCCAGACCAATTTTGAGCTTTCAGCGCTGTCGCACTTTGAGTGACAATTGCGTGGTCATGCTACACTGTATCTTTTTTCCCACAAATAGAGCTTTCTTTTGGTAGTATTTGATCTCCTCTGCGGTTTTAATTTTTTGCTAAACAAGTAAAAAAATACCGAAAATTTGGGGGGGAAAAAATGTTTTTTTTTGTTTTCGTTTCAAAGCTTTCTAAATAAGTACGTTTTCTCCTTCACTGATGGGCACTGATGGGGTTACACTGATGGGCAATGATAAGGTGGCACTGATGGGCACCGATGAGGTGGCACCAATGAAGTGGCACTGATGAGGTGGCATTGATGGACACTGATATGTGGCACTGATAGGCGGCACTGATGGGCACTGCTAGGCGGCACTGATGGGTGACACGGATGGGCACTGATAGGTGGCACAGATTGGCACTGATAGCTGGCATGGATTGGCATGGATGGGCGGCACGGATGGGCATGGATAGGCGGCACAGGTGGGCATGGGTAGGCGGCACAGATGGGCATGGGTAGGTGGCACAGATGGGCACGGATGGGCACTGATAGGTGGCACGGATGGGCACTGATAGGCGGCACAGATGGGAACTAATAGGCGGCATTGTATTATGATATACTGTACTAATGTATGCCAATCAGTGCCAAACAATAATGCATGCCAATCAGTGATGCCCATTGTGGGCACTGAATGGCATCCATTGTGGCACTGACTGGAATCCCTGGTGGTCTAGGGTGGCATACCTTGTCCTGGGCATCCCTGGTGGTCTGGTGGCGTCCCTGCTGGTCCAGTGTGGGCATCCTCGGGGGGGTTGTGCTGATAATTGATCAGCACAGACCCCCCTGTCAGAGGAGCAGCCGATCGGCTCTCCTCGACGCGAGTGAGGAAAAGCCGATCACCGGCTCTTCCTATTTGGCTGATCACGTGGTAAAGAGTCTCCGTCGGAGACTCTTTACCGAGATCGTAGTTGCAGGGTGTCAGACTGACACCCCGCAACAACGATCGCCGCAATGCGCGCCCCTGGTGGCGCACAGCGGCTCAAAATCCTGATCACGTCATATGACGTCCGGTCAGGATTTTGAAACCACTTTGCAGCCGTCATTTTGTTATAGGGCGGGCGGCAAGTGGTTAATGAAAAAGTGCCATCATCTTGTATAGCCTTGATTCTTATACATGTGTACAGCTAGTAAGTATTTTGTGGCTGAAAATATGACCTGTAGGTTTTTAAGGTTCGCCTGCCATTAAAGTCAATGGGGCCCGCCGCGAACTTTGCGGTTCGCAAACTTTTGGCCGCGTTCGTGAAACGTCCCATCGGAAGTTTGTCCATCTCTAGTCTGGAGGATATTAATTATGAGGAAAGGTTTGCAACTTGTTCTCTCTGGAGAAGAGACGCTTGACAGGGGATATGATTTCAATATACAAATACCATACTGGTGACCCCACAATAGCGATAAAACTTTTTTGCAAAAGGGAGTTTAACAAGACTCGTGGCCACTCATTAAAATTAGAAGAAAAGAGGATTAACCTTAAACTATGTAGAGGGTTCTTTACTGTAAGGGCGGCAAGGATGCGGAATTCCCTTCCAAAGGCGGTGGTCTCAGCGAGGGGCATTGATAGTTTCAAGAAACTATTAGATAAGCACCTGAACGACCGCAACATACAGGGATATACAATGTAATACTGACATATAATCACACACATAGGTTGTACTTGATGGACTTGTGTGTTTTTTCAACCTCACTTACTATGTAACTGTGTAAGATCCCTATGTGATCCCCTGTCAGAACAGAGATCTGCCTTGTTTACTATGGCAGATCCCTGTTCTGTCATTGTGGGGAAGGATCACAGGCAAACATTGAGTCCACTGGACCCGCTGATTGGCTCCCCCCGCTGGCCAATCATCAGGAGCGGGTGCCCACAGATCGCCATGTACAAGCTCGACGTACACCTACGCCGATTCACACAGCCGAACCAACCTGCTGCAGTATACCTGCGGTAGCTGGTCGGCAAGCGGTTAAAAAGTGGCAACATTCCAAAAGGTGAACTTAGCCTTTAAATTCATTGCATCACAAAGCCTGGTATATGTATTGCGGTGCATTAGAACACATTTGCATTGCTCACTACAGTAATTGTGTGTTGGGATCCCCTTCAAAAAAATTGGACACGGGGTGTGGGCATGGACGCCTGATCCTGAGCTCTGCTTGACCACTGGAGAGAGAGCAACAACACAGGGGAAAGCCGGCAGCTCCAGAGGCAGCAAATACCTCTGAGACACAGGCAAACCCCCGTGCATCCGAAAAATGTCCAAAAACAAAAAAGGGCAGCAGCAACCACAGAAGCTTCCCAGCTTCTTCCAGCTGTGTGGCCTACACCATGCTGGTGGTGGTGCACACACAGAGATGCAGGGAAGCCAGAAAGCACACCGCAGCGGACACAGCAAGGGAAGACACAGGGGACCTGAAAAACAAAACGCAGCAGAGGCACAGCAGAACGGCACCTCATCGGGCACAAACACTCCACCCACCAGCAGCCCAGCCAAGCAGAGGATGATGATGAGCACACAGGAGGAGGCACATATAGAGCAGGTCATAGAGGTAAGCGGGCCCAGAGACAACAACACTGAAGCACAACACTATGTGCAGGACCCTATAGCAGCTTACCCCACCTCTGACAAACCGGTGTCAGACCCTGTCCTCAAAGACATGTTGCTGTCCTTAAAGGCATCCCTCCACAGTGACCTGACAGCAGGCATAAGGAGATGCCAGAAAGAACTGCAAGCTCTGGGGGACAGGGTAGACCACATGGATGAGATGGGGGACTACTCCATATCATACAACACACTAGTGGATGCCCATACATCACACAATGAGGAAATTTTGTGGTTGAAAAACAAGGTGGCAGACTTAGAAGACCAGAAGGCAAAACATAAAAATTAGAGGAATACCTGAAAATATTCCAGCCACCCAGTTACTACAATACGCCCAAACACTCTCAGCCTTAGTCCCTGGCATGTCAACACAAGACATGATGATGGAAAGAATTCATAGGGTTCCTAAACTATCATTCCTCCCGGAAAACAACCCCAGAGGTGTTCTCCTGCGTATGCATTACTACCATGCTAAGGAACAAATTCTCTTAGCCTCCCACAGAAATGGCAGCAAACCCCCGCAATACGCAGAAGTAATTCTGCTACCAGACTTATCCAGGCACACTCTGCAGCAGCGCCGCAACTTGGCAACCATTACCAAGGCTCTAAGAAACCATAACATACCACACAAATGGAAATACCCTGCAAAATTGTCAGTCTTACACAACGGTGCCACAGTCCTCCTAACCACCTTGGATGAGGGAATAGCAATCTTACGCTAATGGGGTATCTTAGAACCGCAAAACGCGTCAGTTATAGCACCAATGCTAACCCCAAACACATCCAGGAATAGTGGCAAGTGGTTTCACGCAAAAAGAGCACAAAAAAATAAGCTGGTGAACTCCACGAATGACGCACGACTAAACTATCATCTCCTCTCTCTTTGGCCACAAGGAACAACATTTAATTCCTTGTCTTACCCCCCCGAATACATTCCAGCAGCTATGTCTGCTCATGGGTCGCTTGTTAGATCCCATTCTTAATAAACTCTGCTTAGATATAAGTTTGGTTTTATGTGGTTATAACTTTTTTTTGAGAACTCTGTTTGAATGAAACATCGGAAGAAGAAGACCAACATACACCTGCAGAAAAGATGCTATAATTAGCAATACAGCACGCAAGCAAAACCGCCACTCCAAAGGAGTTCAAAGATTCGCAGTGAGTACACTACCACACAACAACACTGACAAGCTTTAATGAATATCAAGTATATATATAGCCTTTACAGTTGTTACCAAAATGGGAAATCATTCAGAGGGAACAACTGATGAAAATCTATCCCTGGAGAGATTTCAATCAACATCCTGATAGAAAATCTTCACAGTGGGGCAGAGCAAGCAAGGAAAAAAAGAAACCTGACATATTTAACCATTTCCTACATGAAATAACAGTAAAGGGATTTGGGTATAGGTTTGCTTTAATTGCATATATTGCACTTTTTTCACCAACGTTCTCAATCTAGTTAAAATAACAGTTAAAGAGGAAGTAAACCCTGATGGGTTTACTTCCTCTTTGATTTCCTGCAAAGGTAAAGCATAATGGACTGCATCGCATAGTAGTCCATTATGTGTCACTTACCTGACACAAGAGCCAGCGAAGTCACCGCTGTCCCCTGTAATCCAGAGCCTCCATCTTCTTGGTGAATCTCACTGCTCCGGCGCTGTCATTCGTCAGAGCCACGATGATGTCACTCCCACGCATGTGCACGGGAGCCGCTACCCGCGGCATATCGCCGCTAACTGCGGCGCGCTCAGATGCCTGTCTTTCGGTAAATATCTCCTAAACCGTGTAGGTTTAGGAGATATTTCTTGGACCTACAGGTAAGCCTTAATCTAGGCTTACCTGTAGGTCAAAGTTGGTTGTAAGGGTTTACAACCACTTTAAGTCTGGGTTAAAACTGGGTGGTAAGCACAAGGCACATAGCACAGACACAATAGACAATTATTATAGGAATGGATAACCCAGACTGCATTCTATAACTGCTTGCTGCCCGCCCACCGTCAAATGACGATGGGGTGGCGCAGCTCTTGTTCTGGGACGACGTCATATGACGGTGTTCCAGAACGACCGCCCTTGCCCGTTGGTGCGCACAGCGCGGGGTTTGTGTCATGTTGTTAGGACACGGCACAACCCCAATCTCTGTAAAGAGCCACGTCCGTGGCTCTTTAACCATGTGATCGGCTGAGTCCAATAACAGCCGGTCATGTGTAAACAAGGAGATGCTGGTAATCGGCTCGCCTCACCTCACACTGACAGAATGTGAGGGGAGGAAAGCCAATCAGCGGCATCTCCTCACAGAGGGACATATAGGGATGTAATCAGGGCACTGATCTTCAGTGCCCTGATTACAATAAATAAATACAGTGTCACAAAACAGTGACCACCATTGCTCACTAATGCCAGCATACAATGCCCACCTGTGGCAGCAATCAGTTCCCACCACTACCCACAAGTGCCACCAATCAGTGCCCATTAGCGATGTCAGTCAGTGCTGGAAATCAGTGCTGCCTAATAGTTCTGCCCATCAGTGTCGCCCATCAGTGCCACCAATCAGTGCCCATCTGTACCGCCTATCGGTGCCCATCAGTGCCACCCAACAATGCCTATGAGTGCCGCCTATCAGTGCTCATCAGTGCCACATATCAGAGCCACCTATCAGTGCCTATAAGTGCAGCATATTAGTGCCTTCTCATCAGTGCCCATAAGTGCTGCATCATCAGTGCACATAAGTACCACCTCATCAATGCCCACCAGTTCAGCCTATCAGTGGCCATCAGTGCCGCCTCATCAGCGCACATCAGTGAAGGTTGAAAAATTACTTATTATTTTCAAAATTTTTGGTCTTTTTTTGTAAAAAATAAAAATCCCAGCAGCAATTAAATACCCCCAAAAGAAAGCTCTATTTGTGTGAAGAAAATGATAAAAAAATTGTTTGGGTACTGTGTAGCACGGCGGTGCAATTGTCATTCAAAGTGTGAAAGCGCTGAAAGCTGAAAAATGGCTTGGGCAGGAAGGGGGTGTAAGTGCCTAGTTGGCAAATGGTTACAAACATGGTCTGGCAGCAGCTATATTGTAAGTGTGTGATGAAAAAATTATGCAGAGCTGACAATCCTGTGTAGGTAGAATATAATGCTTTCATTATGTTACCACAGACAGAGACTACTTATAGAAGTGGAAGTAGTAGACCCTTTACACAATGTTACATCTGTAGTTATTACATTAGTTGGTTGTTTATTAATTATAACTTTCTTGATCATACATCACGGGACACAGGAGCTTCATTACATAGTGGGTTATATAGGCACCTCTGGTGATTGGACACTGGTTGACCCAATTAAAGAGAATTCCTCCCCTATATAACCCCTCCCATTAGGGAGGCACCTCAGTTTTTTCGCCAGTGTCTGGTCGATGGTCACGTAAAACTTAGCTCTATGCGGGTCCCGGCGAGGGCCGAAGGGCTACAACAAACCGGATCCATACCTCGGGCCGATAATTGACTCCCAAGATGGTATGGTACCCGGGCCTCGTCTGCCGAAGACACGAGGTTTTGCCTGTAAGTCCTCTCCATTGGAAGACTGGACTCTGGGACAACCAGACTTGGGGTACTGTTTACTCAGGGCGCCCGTAAGTTTCTGGCAGAGTTTTTTACAAGGCCCAGGTAGGAGGATCTTTTCGTAAGAACCCCAGATACGCCTGAAGGTTGGCTAACAATACCCGCCGTGATGGGTGAAGGCTGGAATTGGTCTGAAATCAGCAATTCCTGCGGCGGGGAACAGGTATGGGAAGTCATCCTATATATTTATTATATGAATGGATTTCTTCATTGTGAGTAGTTGTATGTCTTACCTGGTTTCCACCACTTGAGGGAGTAAGAGCAAGCCTGATGCATACTTACATGCCTTTCAAACAAACACGCTCAGTGAAATGCCTGGTTTTCCCAGCTATTCACGTCTCCTTGCAGTCCCTGCCACAATAAAAGTAAAAAAGGGGTCCCACGCAGATCAGGGGGTCCCAGGTCACTCCTTTTGGGTTCCCCTCCCCCCCCCCCCCGGATCCCGCGGTCCTCGTGCACGCGCGCGGGCGCGTGCACGCGCGCCGGGCGCGCTCCCGGCCTAATAGGGAAAGGGGGGGGGGTGTGGTTGCCAGCTGTGCACAATCAAGTGCTCCAGACTGCAATGCAGGCGCCAAAACGGCCGTTTTTAAAAGCCCAGAGCGTCAGGGGACTGTAAGGTGAGACACAGGAGCTGTGGGCTGTAAGCATCCGTGGGATTGGATCCAGGCAAACCTTAAGACACCTACTCGGCATCATATTGTGCAGTTAAGCTTATATTGATTTATTGTGAGACTTTAAGCACAACAAAGTGATTGCATTTTACACTAGTAACTCTGCTTTGTAGCTCAGTACTATGTCTCCTCGTAAGAGGGTTTCAGGGGCAGGTAACAAAAGCACTGGCAGATCACCGCCTAGGTCCAGGGGTTCCAAGAGTGCATGCAGATTACCATCCCCCTCTGCAAGAGTGGAGCCTGCATCTCAAGACGAGTCAGTGCCCCTTTCAGGCTTTGCAGCCTCTCCTAATGTCGCAGCCCCGGTCTATGTCACTGAGGACTCCCTTAGGGCTTCATTGGAGAGTTTTGAAGGGAGGATAATGAATTTTATTTCTGCTTCCCTAAAAGATAGCAGAAAAAGGGGTAGATCCCCTCCCTCTGCTGAAATCCCTCTCTCAGACAGCTGCTCTGAAAATGAGGAGAGATCCCTATCTTTGGAAAGGGATCATGAGCAGTCGGATCAGTCAGAGGATGAGGAGTTAGTCCCCTCCTCCCAGGCACTCAGAAAGCAGGTGCAGTATTACACTGAATTGGTGCGTACCACGTTCAGAATGCCAGCTGCTGAAGTCGCTACATCCTCTGTCTCTTCCCTGGGAGTCAGGAAAGCCCCACAGACTGCTTGTTCCTTCCCAATTCATCCTTTAATGGCTGACTTGATGTATAAGGACTGGGGACATCCCGATAAACTGTTTACTCCTCCCAAGAGGTTTTCTATGTATTATCCCGTGGAGGAAAGTTTCACCAAGAAATGGGGGGCCCCATCTGTTGATGCGGCTATCTCTTGTGTGAATAAAAAGCTAACTTGTCCTTTGGATAATGCGCAGGTATTTAAGGATCCAGCTGACAAAAGGCTGGAAACCTTGTTAAAGGCCTCCTTTTCCATGGCCGGCGCTGTGGTGCAACCTACAGTCGCAGCCGTGGGGTTGTGTCAGTTCCTTAAGGAACAGGTTAAACAGATGTTTGAACTCCTTCCTAATGAGGAAGTAGAGAAATATGCAGAGATGCCTCACATCTTATGTTTCATAATTGATGCGATTTTGGATTCTGTCCAACAAGCATCACGTTTGTCCCTCATGTTGGTACACATGCGTAGGGCTCTATGGCTAAAGAATTGGGCTGCTGAGATGTCATGCAAAAAGCATTTGGCTGGGTTCCCATTTAAAGGGGAACGGTTGTTTGGAGAGGAATTAGATAAATTCGTCCAAAATATTTCGGGAGGTAAATCTACACTCCTTCCAGTCAAGAAGAGTAAACGTCCTTCATTCAGGCGTACTCTCTCTCCCGAAGCATCAAGCTCTAAACAGTGGCGACGGCCTTCCCAGCCCTCCTCGGCTGGAAAGCCTCAGGGCCGAGCCCAGGGACAGAAGAAGACTTGGGGGCGGAAGCCTACCAAGCAGACCTCCAAGACATCCTTGTGAAGGGGCGCCCCCGCTCGGCCGAGTGGGGGGAAGGCTCCTGCAGTTTGCAGGCGCCTGGCGGGAAGAGATTCAGGACAAAGGGGTGATCTCTTCAGTATCTCTGGGCTACAGGCTAGAGTTTCAGGAGATTCCACCTTCCCGTTTTCTAAGGTCAAGGATCCCCAGGGATCCGATAAAGCAGAGACCGCTATTTCTGGCATAAGATCAATTACTATCCCAGGGTGTGATAGTAGAAGTGAGCCCGAAAGATCAGGGTTCAGGTTTCTATTCGAATCTCTTCACCGTTCCAAAACCAAACGGAAGTGTCAGACCTATCTTGGATCTGAGAGACTTAAACCGGTTTCTACACATCCAGACCTTCCGGATGCAGTCAATACGCACTGTGGTCTCCTCCCTGCAAGGAGGAGAATTCATGGCATCAATAGATATCAAAGACGCATATCTCCATGTGCCAATATTTCCCGCACACCAGAAGTTTCTGAGGTTCGCGGTAGAGCAGCGCCATTTTCAATTTGTGGCCCTGCCGTTCGGCCTAGCCACGGCCCCTCGAGTCTTCACGAAGATTCTAGACCCTCTCTTAGCAATCTTAAGAGTTCAGGGCATAGCCGTCATGGCTTACCTAGACGACTTGCTTCTCGTAGAGAGAACTGCAACATGCCTAAGTCGCAGCGTCACCAAAACGCTAGAACATCTGGGCCGCCTAGGTTGGATTATAAACCTAGAAAAGTCGTCTTTACAACCGACCACCAGGTTGGATTACCTGGGTCTGATTATCGACACCGCTCAAGGCAGGGTGTTCCTTCCAAAGCCAAAGGCCTTGGCCATTGGAGATCTAGTGCGCCTGATTCTGGGCAGAAGATCTTCCTCCATTCGGTTGTACATGAGACTGTTGGGAAAGATGGTCGCCTCTTTCGAGGCCGTTCCATTCGCCCAGTTCCACTCAAGGCCCCTGCAAAGATGCATCCTTGCGATTTGGAACAGGAAGCCCCAATCCCTGGATCTTCCTATGCGTTTATCCCCTCGGGCACGCAAAAGTCTTGTCTGGTGGTTACAGACCAAAAATTTGCTGAAGGGCAAAACCTTTCTTCCCCTCTCATGGAAGATTGTCACCACGGATGCCAGCCTGACAGGCTGGGGAGCCGTGTTGCAGGAAACATGCTCGCAGGGAAAATGGTCTGCGACCGAAAGTCTGCTGCCCATAAATGTCTTGGAGATTCGGGCAGTTTACATGGCACTCAGAGAGTGGTCTCACAGACTGCGAGGTTTCCCAGTTCGGATTCAGTCCGACAATGCCACCGCAGTGGCTTACATCAATCACCAGGGCGGTACCAGAAGTCTGGTGGCCCAAAAGGAGGTGAATCGCATACTTGTCTGGGCAGAAGAGCATGTTCCGTGCCTCTCTGCAGTCTTCATCCCAGGAGTGGAGAATTGGCAGGCGGATTATCTCAGCCGCCAGCAGTTGTGCCCAGGAGAATGGGCTCTGCACCCCGATGTGTTTCAAGACATATGTTACAAGTGGGGCACTCCAGACGTGGATTTGTTTGCATCCAGATTCAACAGGAAACTGGACAACTTTGTGTCAAGGACAAGAGATGCACTTGCTCAGGGGTCAGATGCTCTGACAGTTCCCTGGGATCAGTACAATCTGATCTATGCCTTCCCCCCGAACCCGCTGCTATCGAGGTTCTTGGGAAGGGTCAAGAGGGAGACGAAGCCGGTCCTTCTAGTGGCCTCGGCTTGGCCCAGGCGACCATGGTTCGCAGAAATCATGAAGTTGGCAGTGGGCAGGCCATGGACCCTCCCTCTCCGGCCAGATCTGCTCTCACAGGGTCCAATTTACCATCCTGCTTTACGCAGTCTGAATTTGACGGTCTGGCTGCTGAGACCCACATTTGAGAGGCCGTGGTCTTTCGGGGCCAGTCCTCTCCACTCTGGTCAATGCCAGAAAACCGGCCTCCAGGCGTATCTATTACAAGATCTGGAGGACATATGTTTCCTGGTGTGAACCCAGGAGATGGCATCCTAGAAGGTATGTCATTAGCAGAATCTTGGCCTTTCTCCAATCAGGCCTTGAAATGAATTTGGCCATAAGCACCATCAAGGTGCAGATTTCGGCCCTATCTGTCTTTTTTCAAAGATCGCTTGCATCACATTCCCTAGTACGGGCTTTTATCCAGGGGGCTATGCGGATGAGACCGCCAGTCAAACCTCCGGTATGCCCTTGGGATCTGAATTTGGTTCTCTCGGCCTTAGAAGCCCAACCATTTGAACCTCTGCATCTGGCTTCTTTAACTCTCCTGACAAAGAAGCTGGTGTTCCTAGTAGCCATATCCACGGCTAGAAGGGTATCAGAATTGGCAGCTCTTTCCTGTAAAGAGCCCTATTTAATTATCCATAAGGACCGAGTGGTCATGCGTCCCAACAGGTCCTTTCTACCTAAGGTAGTTTCAGGTTTCCACCTGAATCAGGATGTAATCCTACCATCCTTTTTTCCAAACCCTCAGTCCACAGAGGAAGAATCCTTACACACTTTAGATGTGGTTAGAGCAATCAGTCTTTATCTTCAAGCAACTGCTCAGATAAGGAAAACTGACTGTTTATTTATTCTGCCAGAGGGCCCTAGAAGGGGTCAGGCAGCGTCAAAGTCCACTCTCTCAAGGTGGATCAGACAGGTTATTTCTCAGGCCTATGACTTAAAGGGGAAGATTCCTCCTTTTCAGGTGAAAGCGCACTCTACTAGGGCTGTAAGTGCTTCTTGGGCAGTGCATCACCAGGCCTCCCTGGCTCAGATCTGTAAGGCTGCGACTTGGTCATCAGTCCACACATTCACCAGATTCTATCAGGTGGATGTCAGAGGGCAGGAGGATATCGCCTTTGGGCGCAGTGTACTGCAGGCTGCAGTTTAGGTCCTCAGGTCCCTGGCGGTCTTGAATTATGATCTGTGTCTCCCTCCCCTCAACCTGAGCATTGCTATGGGACATCCCACTATGTAATGAAGCTCCTGTGTCCCGTGATGTATGATCAAGAAAATAGGATTTTTATATACAGCTTACCTGTAAAATCCTTTTCTTGAGAGTACATCACGGGACACAGGGCTCCCGCCCCTCTTGGGTTTTACGTGGTTTCTTATTGCTTTGCTACAAAACTGAGGTGCCTCCCTAATGGGAGGGGTTATATAGGGGAGGAATTCTCTTTAATTGGGTCAACCAGTGTCCAATCACCAGAGGTGCCTATATAACCCACTATGTAATGAAGCTCCTGTGTCCCGTGATGTACTCTCAAGAAAAGGATTTTACAGGTAAGCGGTATATAAAAATCCTATTATTGTGTCCAGATATTAAATGTATGTGCTGCCACCTACTGATAACATGAAGAAGTGATATTCTACTTATTGTCATAGTAAAGATATATTTTCTATCGGTGTGTCTCTTGCACAGTAATACACGGCAGTGTCTTCTATTTTCATGGTGTCCATTTTCAGAGTCAGTTTGTTATTGTTGTTATCTCTGGTGGTTGTGAATCTCCCTTTAACATCATCATGATAGCCTGTGCTCCCACCGCTGGTAATATAAGACAACCATTGTAACTTTCCATCAGAGAACTGTCTGATCCAGTGCATAGTATTGCTACCAAAGGTGAATCCTCCTGAACCCTGACAGGTGAGTGTATGGGAGTTCCCCGGCTTTATCACGGCTGGATCAGACTGGACAAGTTGGTTAGAAGACAGGACACCTGGAAAATATACAGTGGCAATAGGAAATAGCATTAGAACTAATACATCCACTCAGATCTATTAGGAGGATTATTTCATCTGAGGGATCCTGTCCTATGAAGTCTCACCTGACAGCCATGATAATGATAGAAAAAGGCTTATTAGGGTCCTCATTATTCCTCTGTATAATCTGTATCTATACACTTCACAAATACCCTGTAAATGTCTTCTCTATCTTTATAGTGTATGAGAGATTCCATGATAGGAAGTGATGTCATGTCATTTGCATAGTATACAGAATATCTATATGTGTCACAACATACAGTCAGGTACAAATAATAATTCATAATTGTTTGACTTTGATTTAAAGGGGTTCTGCACTCAAAATACAACATTTGCCCATTCTGTTGCCTATAGTTAATATATCTCATAATGCCACCTGTTTTTTTTTTTTGATTCACCTACCTTTTGTAATCTTCAGTACTTTATTTCAAACCCCTGCGGCGATGGGCGGTCTCTTGCGGCGATGGGCGGTCTCTTGCGGGGATCAGCGTAATTTCCTGTTGGAGATCACAGGAGACAGTGCGGCTAATGCACCCGACATCTCGCGAGATTTCGGGTGCTACAGCCGACATCTCGCGAGATTTCGGGTGCTACAGCCAACATCTCGCGTGATTTTGGTAATTACAGCCGAGATCTCGCGAGATCTCGGCTGTAATTACCAAAATCACGCGAGATGTTGGCTGTAGCACCCGAAATCTCGCGAGATGTCGGCTGTAGCACCCGAAATCTCGCGAGATGTCGGGTGCATTAGCCGCACTGTCTCCTGTGATCTCCAACAGGAAATTACGCTGATCCCCGCAAGAGACCGCCCATCGCCGCAGGGGTTTGAAATAAAGTACTGAAGATTACAAAAGGTAGGTGAATCAAAAAAAAAAACAGGTGGCATTATGAGATATATTAACTATAGGCAACAGAATGGGCAAATGTTGTATTTTGAGTGCAGAACCCCTTTAATGTTTCAGTTCAAAGACCAACAAAGACTTTCCAGTAATAAAACCATATTAAATTTAAAACTCTCTAGTCAACATTTAGGAATAGTGCTACTGAATGAGCTTAACCAGCCCAGCCAATAGCAGTTTGGCAGCCAGGCGATGGTTTACATTAGATCTCTAATTTTGATATTTCTGGTCAATATTCACCTTTATACTGCACTAAGAAGTATAATGCAGACAACATTATCCTATTCGAATTTGGACTTTGAATGCTATCCATGAAAATGTGCCATTGATAATTGTACCTACGCCTTTGTCTGTATTAAAACTTCAATAAAAAAAAAAAAAAATATTAAAAAGAAGTTCTTTTCTATCATAGCAAACCAGTGCACCCTACCACCACTAGTGATATATATGCTAAATCACTAACTATTGTAGTGGATGACATTTTGGACAAAATGTCATATGCATGTAAATTTAGATTTTGTCTCAGAACAATAAAGGTTCTGAGGGTTGATTGTGTAGGTGGGCCTTAACACCAGTCTGACCAGGCTGTGTTTGGAAGTTCTGGATGGTGAGGTGCACATGACAGGCCAGAACCACGTCTGGTTGGATGTTTGGGTATCAGCCTTCTTGGAGCCAATCAGTGGGAGGGCCCGCTGAGGAGTCTGGGAAGGGGGTACTTAAGGGTGTGGGTCACATGGTTCAGGGAGAGGTGTTTGTGAGACCCTTGTGGTCTGTTCTGGTTCCAGGACAGCCCCGTGAGGGGTCCCAGTCACAGGGTGTTCGACATCCTGCAGCATGTTCCTGTTGGTGGCCCCTGATGGACCTGCCTGGTCTGAGGTTGGGATCCATCTGTTCCCGAGTCTTGGAACCTGCATAGTAACTGAGGGAGGATTCAAAGTGTCCGGGTGTGCTTTTGGCTTGGAGGGACAGCACAGATCGTGGAAGTGACTGGGGGAGGACTCTTCGGAGGAGGGCCGGCAAGTGGCATCCTGAGAAGTGCCTGGTTACTGAGTTGGGAAGGACATTGGAGAATTCACACTTTTCCAGTACCATTGAGGTGACGGGAGACGTTCCAGGTACTGCGGAAAAAGGTTCCGATTCACTCTTAGTTGATTGATCAAGTTTGAGTCAACGTGCTGACTGCCATGATCTCTGTTCAGCCTTGAAGTACCCAGCTGCGAGTGGCTACTCTCTGGGTGGAAATAGAGACTTTGCTAGACCTGCAGTTTAAGATGCCTGAGTTCTTCACCCATGCCCTCTGTTCCCTAAGACCCCTTTCACACCGAGGGCATTTTGCAGGTGATATATCGTTAGAAATAGCGCCTGCAATCCGCCCTCAAACTGCTGCTCCTTTGTCTCCAGTGTGAAAGCCCCGAGGGCTTTCACACCGGAGCGTTGCGCTGGCAGAACGTCAGGAAAAGTCCTGCCAGCAGCTTCTTTGGATCGGTGAAGGAGCGGTGTGTTTACCGCCCCTCCACCTGTTCTCCTCATTGAAATCAATGGGGCAGCGCTGTATTATTGCCGGTAAAACGGCACCATTGCAATGTAATGCGGGCGGTTTTAACCCTTTCTCGGCCGATAGTGGGGGTAAAAGCACCCCACTAGCGGCCGAAATGCGACGCTAAAACGCCGCTATAGACTCTGGCGGTGTGAAAGGGGTCTAAGAGACTGTTTTATTTGAAGGTTCTTGATGCAATATAAAACCTTTTAAAGAGGACTTCATCTGTGTCAGTGTTCAAGTCGTTGGGTATCAACCCTGGGAACCCCTAGCCGTGGAGGAGCAGGCCACAAGAAGGTAACAGTGAAAACTTTTTTTCCGTTAAATGTCATTTTGTGCAGGGACTGTTCTAAACACGGGAAACACGTGGCACTTCACAGGCATACTACAGACACCCCCCGGCACGATATTTAAAGGAATATTTAACTTTTTTTTTCACTTTAATCGTCATTAAAATCAGTGCTCCCGAAAAAATGGCCGTTTTTAAAAACATTTTAGGCATTAACCCATGTCCCCTGGGTAGGAGCCAGGTCCCCAAACCCTTTTTAGGACAATATCTTGCATATTAGCCATTAAAATTAGCACTTTTATTTCGAACGTTCGAGTCGAGACTTCAATGGGGTTCTAAAGTTCCCACGAATTTTAGGTCCATTTGAAAATTCTGGTGCGAACTGAACCGGGGTGTTCGGCTTATCTCTATTATCGATTCCGTGGAAATGAAATGCTGTTTGCCTTTGGATAAGCTTGCTGATCTGAAGGGGACAGTTTGAGCAGTTATGCAGAGCAAGAATATTCAGCTTAAGGAGTTACAATCTCTTTTGGGCAAGTTGAATTTTGCTTGTTCTTCAGACTGGACACCTAAAAATACAGATAACATTGCACATAGCTGTTATTTGTGCGCTGTATGGTCTATTTTATATTCTGTGTTGGCTGCTCTATACGGTCACATGTGTTTGATGCCTGGTGCAGTGTGATTAGATTTCAACATTTTGATGGCTAATCACTAAAGAATTTCCCATCACTACATATTGAGTTTACCCTTCAGAAGATTGTCACTTAATTAGGTTTAATCTTCAGAGGATTTTTTTTAGTTATTTAATTTTGCTTTTGTGATTTGCTCTACCACTGATCATTTATTATTACTATCGACAGAGCTGCACATACATGCATACAAAATGCCTGTAAAAACCTGTGTGAATGAACCCTAACACAGACAAGGCCTCATTTATACTTCCATGGTTGTGGTGTGGTTGTGTGGGTTTTTAGGGCTTAAAACAGGTGGTGAGAGGACAACATAATGCCTCCTCACCACCTGTCAAATGCCCTATGCAAAATGAATCAACGCAGATTGCTCTTCAGAGTGCACTGTACGTGTTGTTAGGTGTGACCTCAACAAGTCACCTATTTGTCAGGTTATGTTACCGTTTCCCAATTGTTAGTTAGAGTTCTTATCTAAGCAAAGAGACACGGAGGTATTCAGTATTTCTGCTCAGAAGTCCGTCGTAACTCTGACTCTGACTGACTCTGAGCTCTTTATTACTTCTCTTTTATAGACAGAAAAGGGCAAACATCAGCAAATGTAAAAAAACAACATTTTGCAAAGAAAAGACAATTCTCCGGGTGTTATCAGCTGATAAGACAATCTTCTGGGCGTAGACTGCTTTTTAGGGCTGATGCGGCCTCTTCTTGATGAGTACGTGACTAAAGATGACGAGTCCTTATTTTACTGAGAAGTATAGAGAAATACAAGTATTTAGTAAGACATATTGTCAACCATTTTGTTTAGACACCCCTTAATCCTTACATTTCCCCCTTTGACATCACCCCTCCCTCTTGCCCTGGGTCCACCTGAACAAGTTCTAGTCGGCCTATATCCAGAGTACTCTCCCTGACCGCGAGTTGTCAGAGGGGTATACACCCATCCCCCTGGACAGTACCAACATCTAAAATTCAGGAAGAGTGGCTTTTCTGACAAATGGGTGATGTCAAGAAACTAAATCTACCTATCTTCACAAAAGTTCCATCTTTTCCGCATCATTTACCTTGGCTTTCTTGCAAAAGCACATAAACAACTTAAAGCATGCATAAAAGAAAAATACGAATAAGAGCACCACTATAATCGTCATTGCTGCCTTCTTAACCCAAGAGAATAACCCTGAGAAACTAAAAGTTCCACCAAACGGATCCCAGTCGCGACCAATATTTCGGGCCTTCTCTTGTAAATTCTTTACTTCCGTACGGTGTTGTGCAATGATGTCATAATAGTCAGGTACCTCAATGCTGGTGTTATGTATCCAAGTACAGCACTCATAGTCCTCAGTAGTTTCACAGAGTCCTGTCAGTGCTGCACTCATACTTTCAATTGCTAATTCATGTAATTCTAATTGTTGTCTGATGGCTCTGGTCTCCAGATTTAACTTAGTAATGTCATCAGAGTTTTTCTCCAAAACATCATTAATAATTCCTGTATAGTTATTTAGTCTTTTCATTAAGTCTATACCCCATCCTGTCCAGGACGGGAACCAAGCCCATGCCATGTCCTTCTTCAGGAATATTTCTCTTTTACTACGATACCTGAGGGGATATCTAGGGTGCATGCTAGCTTCTAATAGGTGATCACCTCGTTCATCACCTACTACTCCCATTACTGGTACTAAACTTGCGAGGTAGCACCATCCCTGAGCCCTTCTAGGTATCCAGGTATAACATTTATCCTCACAACAGATGTATATATTGTTTCCTAGAGCTACTGATCTTGAACTGATATCATTTCTATAACGAGAGGTGTATCCATAGAGGGATAAGTTGGATACTAACCACCTAACATTATTATCCACAATGTTAGTGAGGAAGTCAGATAATGTCTGGTGTGTGCTGGAATTACTGGGATAGAAGCTTCCATTTAATACGACAATGGACAAATTAAACTTGCTGTCTTGGCATTCTCCATTTCCTCCCGTTGTGTTCCCTAAGTTGAAACACCAGGCAGGGGGAAAGGCGAGACCATTTGACTTAAACATTACTGTCTCGCTGGTATTTGTTCTAATTATGTTAATGCTACTGTTAGCAAGATCAGTATAGTTTATAGGAACTGCCATCAGTGGTATACTTGCTGTGCTGGGGTGTAATTTGCTACAAATCCAACATTTCTCATATCCTGACTTCTGGGCATAAGCATATTTAAACTTCAGTAATAACATTTTTTTAGAAAATCCTTCATCCTTGTGTATTTTATTCTGTGAGGTAACCAAACTATTAGCCAGAATTACTGAAACAAAAAGAATAAAAAGATACATGTTGTCATTTGCCAACTGGCTCCTTTTTACAATGAGAAGCGTGGATCCAGGTAGGTTTCCCTTCCAATTTCACTGAGGTTGCTGTAATCAATAGCACCTGGAAAGGACCTTCAAACCTTGGTTCCAGTGTCTTTCTGGTATGTTTCTTTACATACACATAGTCTCCTGGTTGTAGATCGTGAGTACCTGTGACAGAATTAGGGTCTGGAAGAGAAGAATACACACTCTTGTGGATTTTAGTCAGACGCTGTTGCAACTGTATTACATACGTAGTTAAACTATCACATTGTAATTGCATACTTTGAGGAAAATATAAACCTAATCTAGGTGCACTTCCAAACAGTATTTCATATGGGGATAACCCGGTTTTTCCTGTTGGGGTGTACCTAATAGAGAACAAAGCTAAGGGTAGGCACTCAGGCCATGGTTTGTTCAACTCCTGCATGGCCTTTTGTATTTTCAGCTTGATTGTACCATTTACTCTTTCTACTGATCCTGAACTCTGTGGGTGGTAAGGAGTATGAAAACTTTGTTGAACCCCTAACATTGCCATCACATTTTGCATTATTTCTCCCGTGAAATGTGTCCCCCTATCTGATTCTATTGTTTCTGGGAGACCAAACCTAGGTATCAGCTCAGTAATCAGTTTCTTGGCGGTGGCTTTTGCCGTAGCTGATTTCACAGGATAACTTTCGGGCCAGCCTAAAAATAGGCAGATGCACACGAGAACAAATTCAAAGGGGCCGCTCTTAGGCATTTGTATGTAGTCAATCTGCAGTCTCTGAAAGGGATATTGGGCCCGGACCTGATGTTTACGTGGGGTTTTCACTCTCTGTCCTGGGTTATTAATCAGACAGATTTGGCATGCAGCACAGTAGTTCCTTGCAGTACTACTGAATCCAGGGGCTAGCCATCCTTGGCTTACAATCCTATACATAGAATTGGAGCTGACATGAGTGGGTAAGTGGACAGCCGCTGCCATTGCGGGGTATAGAGAAGCGGATAGACATATTTTGTCTCCTTCTCTCCATACATTGTCAAGGCCTGGTGCAGCTCCCTCCTTAACCCAACGGTCCTTCTCAATAGCCCCTGCTTGTTCCTGTAGTTCGATTAGCTGCTGCCATGTGGTTTCGGGCATACTCACCTGTACCGTGGCTAAGGTCTCAGGGCTTACTTCCCCTAGAGCTGCCTTCTTTGCAGTTAAATCTGCAAATGCGTTTCCTTTTGCCTCAATTGTTTTTGCGCTCGTGTGTGCCGCTATCTTCATGATGGCTACTCTTTTAACCTTTTGAAGATTGTTCAGGACTCTTTTGATTCCTTCACCATGTTTAACAGGTGTGCCTGCTGCTGTAAGGTAACCTCTAGCTTTCCATATGTGGCCATAATCATGTGCTACACCGTAGGCGTATGCGGAATCAGTGTAAATGTTCCCTTCTTGTCCCTCCAAGTGTTCTAGGGCTTTCTCTAGAGCGGTTAGTTCCGCTTCTTGTGCCGACATGTGTGCTGGTAATGACTTTGCCTCAATTACCTGTGTGTCCGTTACCACAGCATAACCTGTGTGATATTTACCTTTGTCATCGGCAAATCTACTACCATCTATGTACAGTGTGTGTTCTGCATTTGCAATGGGTATGTCTGTGACATGTGGGAACCCCGTGGTTTCTTGTTCCATAAGTTGAAAACAATCGTGTTCATCAGATGTTATGTCCTGAAACGAAAGTGTGTCAGAATCCTGAGTATCTTGTGCTGTGTCTACACCATTATCATCATTACTCCCCCCTGTCAAATCTGTCTGTAATGGTAAAAGCTGTGCTAAGTTAAAAGAAGTGCATCGCTGAAAGGTAACATTGGGGGGTAGGAGCAAAGTGCATTGTAGACGCAGCTGCCTTGCCATTGATATGTGTTTTGGCTGGACCTGTGACAAGATGGCGTGTATGTCATGTGTGGTATGTACCACTACAGGATTGTCTAAGACAATTTCTGAGGATTTGTCAATGATAATTGACACTGCTGCAACTGCTCGTACACAGGACGGTGATCCTCTAGAGACAGGATCGAGAGCCGCCGAGAAGTATGCTACCGGCCTTTGTTTGATGTGTTGTTGTGTCAACACCCCTGTTGCGTGTCCCGTGATTTCAGCAATGTACAAATGAAATGTTTTGGTATAATCAGGGATCCCGATCGCAGGTGCCGAAATTAGTAACCTTTTTAAGGTGCTAAAAGATTCATGACCTGCTTCTGTGAGTACATAGGGTACTATTTTCAAGCAATCATATAATGGCTGCATCAGAGAACTGGCATGTGGTATCCATTGTCTACAATATGACACCATTCCCAGAAACATACGAAGTTGCTTAAAGTTGCGTGGAACATTCATTTGTCTTATGGCCTGGACTCGTTCTTCAGTGAGGTGTCGAGTACCCTGGGATATACAGTGGCCCAAAAAGACAACCTTTTTCTGACATACCTGTAACTTAGTTCTATTCACCTTGCACCCTTTTTCAGCCAGGAATTGTAACAATGATAGAGTGGCTTTTAAACAAGTATCGTTATCCGGACAACATAACAATAGGTCATCTACATATTGCAACAATACACAAGTGTCAGGTGGTAGCCATTCCCCCTATTTTTACTTTTTAAGGTTTAGTCAGTGGGGCATCGGACAAAAGACAGTCATAACCACTTATGGGTATGGTGTCACGGGACGTCATGTGTGGAGGGACTACTGAATCAGACAACAGACTGCGTGACGCTCCTGTGTCAACCAAACAAGGAATATGTTTACCTTCCACCTTCATCAACATGTGGAGCATTTTGTTCTCTGATTCAGCTAGGACTGGGGCAAGTCATGCGGTCGGATCGTCCCTATCATTGGTACGCCTCTGTCTGTAGTCCCTCGTGTCTCTGTCCGTGTTTCCTTCCTGTTCGTCTTTTATCCTTTTCCTACAGTCTCTTTTTATATGTCCCACCTTGTTGCAGTAATAACAGGTAAGAGGTTTACGGGAGGAATTCCCTCCTTCATTGACCCGGGCAACAGTGTTAACTCCCGGTGTCCTTCTGGGTTTAGTTTCTGCTAAATCAGCCTCTATGCCTTGTGCTTTCTGCAACAATGTTCCTCTGTCCCGTATGGCTCTCCATTCGGGAGTACATGCCTTCAGTTTGTCACCTATTTGGGGTACTAGTCCTTCCATAAACTGTCGATTGAAAGCCCTAATGGTGACGGGTAAGGCTAAATCTAGACCTTCGTCAGCCATCATGCTTTCCATGTTGAGGTAAAATTCTGTAACAGTCTGACCTGGGGCCTGTTTTATGGGCGCTGTCGAACCCCTTTCCTGCTGTTTCCCTTGGCAAAATTCTCGTAACTGAGCAATAAACAGGGGTCTAGAGTCTATATGACGGGGATGTATTCCTGGTGGATCTGCCGCTGGATCCCCTTGTGGTCTATGTGGAGCAATTTCATTCATAAATTGATTAAACATCGTTAGTGTCATTTTATGTCTACACAAATCTTCCCCATCTTGCCAAGTTGCTTCATGTGTGTCTAGTAATTGTGTCACGAATCTACAGAATGCGCCAGGTTTTGCTACGGGATCAGGAGCATTCTGTATTAATGCCATAAGAGTGTCAGCCGACCAAGGTGTCCATGTCCTCAGAACGACTTGTCGGGTCACTGTAGGTGGCTGTCCTGCTTGACTCGCATTTGGATTATTTACTTGTATTACCCTAGTCCGACTATGGACTGGAGCTACGGGCTCTGGTCTTTGAGCGCCGCAATGCACACATTCCTGTGCCCAGTCTGGGTTCTGGGTACCGCATACTCGGCATACCCATCCTCTTCCTCTTAAGGAAGGATAAAGTTTTGGTCTTTCATTACCTGGTGTGGTGGTGTTATAAGGAGGTGGAGTATCTCCCGTATTTACCCTATCGCCGGGAGCAGAAGGAAGACTTTTGTGTCGGACCTTCATATCCCATCCACCCTTTTCCTGACAATACTCCCATCCCTCCTCTTCAGCCCTGTTGGAAACCTTAATTAAACATTGTATTTGTGATACCCATCTGTTCTGCAATATCTCTCCCTGTCTGTCTTTCTTTATTTCTTCCCAACCTTCTACACTTAATCCATTTTCTCCATCCATCCCCAATTTCTTGAGAATCCTATTCGTGCCCTGTGCCTTATCCTTCCCATACAACATTGTAATTATGTCTTTAACAGCATAACATTTCTGAGATTCCTCCTGGGGTTTACCATGTGTCTGGCCCATTTTGACAGTCCTGCCTAGGTGGCGTTTGGATCACTTACTAAGTGTCTCGTTGCCTTCTCCTCCTAGGGTGCCAAAATACTAAAAAACCTCTCCTAGATGAGATTTCTGAAATCGAATTACTTTATATGCTAGCCAACTGACAAATATTATGACCAGACTGACGGCTACAACATATACAAGCATTCCCTTTTTGGTGGCCAAACACATATGACTAGGTCTCCGGGACTTTGTGGAGACCTTTATTCCCGTCCCATTACCATGGAATCTCTCAGCATTCGTTTCTTATTCCTGCTTTATCGAGGCAGTCAGGACTTATACTTTCAACCCGTTTTTAGGCTCATGAATCAAAAAGCGTATATCAAACTTAAGTGTCGGACCCCCAAAGTACTCTTACGAGTTAAGGGCGCATTCCGCTACCCATTGGGATGATATATGTTTCAATTCACACCATACAAACAGGGCTTATCTCAGTCACAACAGACAGATGACAAGTAGACAGACAAGAAACAACGGTAACATAAGCCAAAATATTAAGTTCAAGACCCGCTTACTACAGAGGTTGGTGTTTACCTGAAGAACAATTCAGACAGATCAGGTGGGCACAAATCTAAGAAGCACAGAGTTTATAAGAAAATAAAGCTTTTCTTACCTGCGCAGGATTTGTCTGTGGTTCTTGATGTGCCCAGCCTCTTTGTTCCGTCCTTATGTTCGTTCGCCTCTTGTAGTTTCTTTCTGCGGATCCCTGTTCGCGGCGCCAGAAATGTTAGGTGTGACCTCAACAAGTCACCTATTTGTCAGGTTATGTTACCGTTTCCCAATTGTTAGTTAGAGTTCTTATCTAAGCAAAGAGACACGGAGGTATTCAGTATTTCTGCTCAGAAGTCCGTCGTAACTCTGACTCTGACTGACTCTGAGCTCTTTATTACTTCTCTTTTATAGACAGAAAAGGGCAAACATCAGCAAATGTAAAAAAACAACATTTTGCAAAGAAAAGACAATTCTCCGGGTGTTATCAGCTGATAAGACAATCTTCTGGGCGTAGACTGCTTTTTAGGGCTGATGCGGCCTCTTCTTGATGAGTACGTGACTAAAGATGACGAGTCCTTATTTTACTGAGAAGTATAGAGAAATACAAGTATTTAGTAAGACATATTGTCAACCATTTTGTTTAGACACCCCTTAATCCTTACAGTGTAAAGGAGACCAAAGGGATTTCAATTTGATTTATACTTGTAGCTAATATGTCCAGATTTTAAATGTATGTGCTGCCACCTACTGATAACATGAAGAAGTGATATTCTACTTATTGTTATAGTAAAGATATATTTTCTATCAGCGTGTGAGTCTCTTGCACAGTAATACACGGCAGTGTCTTCTATTTTCATGGTGTCCATTTTCAGAGTCAGTTTGTTATTGTTGTTATCTCTGGTGGTTGTGAATCTCCCTTTAACATCATCATTATAGCGTGTGCTCCCAAGGCTGGTAATATAAGACAACCATTGTAACTTTCCATCAGAGAACTGTCTGATCCAGTGCATATAAAAGCCACTAATGGTGAATCCTCCTGAACCCTGACAGGTGAGTGTATGGGAGTTCCCCGGCTTTATCACGGCTGGATCAGACTGGACAAGTTGGTTAGAAGACAGGACACCTGGAAAATATACAGTGACAATAGGAAATAGCATTAGAACTAATACATCCACACAGATCTATTAGGAGGATTATTTCATCTGAGGGATCCTGTCCTATGAAGTCTCACCTGACAGCCATGATAATGAAAGAAAAAGGCTTATTAGGGTCCTCATTATTCCTCTGTATAATCTGTATACACTTCACAAATACCCTGTAAATGTCTTCTCTATCTTTATAGTGTATGAGAGATTCCATGATAGGAAGTGATGTCATGTCATTTGCATAGTATACAGAATATCTATATGTGTCACAACATACAGTCAGGTACAAATAATAATTCATGATTGTTTGACTTTCATCTCAATTTTTCAGTTCAAAGACCAACAAAGACTTTCCAGTAATAAAACAATATTAAAGTGAAATACACGGATGAAATACATATATGTATACAGATTACCTGCCACAGGATTTCTGGCTCTGCCCATCCAGTCTTGTGATTACACACATGTTCATGCTGCCCAGCCACACGAGTCACACCCAGATTTTTTGGTCCAGCAGTTCATATTTTTGGTTCATCTCTCCACCTCTGGGGTCATCATTAGACAATCATTCAGTGTCATCACCTCCGACCCAGGATGACGTTCAGTGACCACCCTGAATAGGTGAGGGGTGTGAATTACTGCCCGTATATGACAATTCCTATGACAGGTAATACAACAAACATATTCAGATTGGAGTGTGTGCAGACTGGACTGTGTAATAATTGTAAAGACTTTATCCAGTAATGCAGATTGAAGAACCCGGATAATATAGAAAGTCTATTAATCATTATCAGCATAGGCATCACCAGGGGGTGGCTATCGAGGCTGTAGCCCCAAATCTAGAGCCCATAGCCCCGAGTCTCCCCCTTTCTTCACTCCATGTTTCTCTTTCTCTTTTGGTTTTTCCACTTCCTGTTCTTCTCACATCACTCACGCTGCCCACATCTACTCCTCCTCCCCACCTCCCTCGATTGGATGCAGTCTGCTTCGATGGGCGGGGCCGGCCGGGGTCATTCATTTCTAAGACATCAGCGGCCCCGGAAATTGCAGAGTCCTCTGTTGCCTGGTCACGACCGTGCATCACGCACGCGTGGCCGGCGATGACTACAGTAGTCTAAACAAGTACTCCCACATGGGCACTGACCTGCCGCTGACATCATGCAGTTCCATTGCATCGGCGGCCCCCTGCACTACAGTGTTCCTGTTGCCAGGTTACTGCCGCTGCATTGCGCATGCGTAATTGGTGATTGCTGTTTTACTAAAGTGGAAACAAATGAAGCTGCACTAAAAACTTGATATGTTCCATGTGAGAACAGTGATAGTGAAACCACTTGTATATATAAAATATATATATATATAAATTAAATAAAAATAAACAAAAACATGATATATATTGCTGGAGCCCATAGCCCCGAGTCTCCCCCTTTCTTCCCTCTGTGTTTCTCTTTCTCTCTCTTTTGCTTTTTCCACTTCCTTGACATGTGAAGGACCTAACCCACAGTCACTTCAGCCACCCGTTAAACACAATATTTAACCCCTCCAAATCCCCCCACAAATGACATGACGAGATTTTGGAGTAAATGGCCTTGACGGCCTTTTATTAACAATTAAATAAATAACATTTTAAATAACTCTTAAACAACTTTTATATACTTTTAGGGTCTTTGAGGGAAACACCCACCACTGGTCACTGCGCCAAACTTCCTTTAACTTTAGGCCTCCGGTCGCAAGCCCCGGACCTGGAGACGGTACTCAACTTTCGCAGTGACCTACCCTTTACCCCTTCCTGGTTAACCCCTCGTTAACCGGAAGGTACCTGATAACCCCCATCCACAGATGGGTACCACCCATGTTAACCCCATCCCACAGATGGGTACCAACCATGTTAACCCCATCCCACAGATGGGTACCAACCATGTTAACCCCCATCCCACAGATGGGTACCAACCATGTTAACCCCCATCCCACAGATGGGTACCAACCATGTTAACCCCCATCCCACAGATGGGTACCAACCATGTTAACCCCATCCCACAGATGGGTACCAACCATGTTAACCCCCATCCCACAGATGGGTACCAACCATGTTAACCCCCATCCCACAGATGGGTACCAACCATGTTAACCCCCATCCCACAGATGGGTACCAACCATGTTAACCCCATACCACAGATGGGTACCAACCATGTTATATATGCATATAACATCCATATTCTCCTCCTCCAAAGCCCCAACCACTGCACGAGCTGTCCTTACTGCCCCCATTATAATTACCATACTCGGGAGGGTGGGTGGGAATCTTCTCCTCCGCCGCTCACTAATGATGTCACTCTCCTTCCTTCCTAATAGCTTCCTAACTCAAGCGCCTCCCCTGCTTCAGCCACTCCCCCTTTCTTAAAGGGGACAACTTTTTTTCCGAAAAGCATGACTGTGCTGTCCACACCTGTCATGCCATCCCTACGCCAATCCTTTCCTCTCCTTCTGCTCCGGGACTCTCTTGACATGTGAAGGACCTAACCCACAGTCACTTCAGCCACCCGTTAAACACAATATTTAACCCCTCCAAATCCCCCCACAAATGACATGACGAGATTTTGGAGTAAATGGCATTGACGGCCTTTTATTAACAATTAAATAAATAACATTTTAAATAACTCTTAAACAACTTTTATATACTTTTAGGGTCTTTGAGGGAAACACCCACCACTGGTCACTGCGCCAAACTTCCTTTAACTTTAGGCCTCCGGTCGCAAGCCCCCGGACCTGGAGACGGTACTCAACTTTCGCAGTGACCTACCTTTTACCCCTTCCTGGTTAACCCCTCATTAACCGGAAGGTACCTGATAACCCCCATCCACAGATGGGTACCACCCATGTTAACCCCATACCACAGATGGGTACCAACCATGTTAACCCCATTCCACAGATGGGTACCAACCATGTTAACCCCCATCCCACAGATGGGTACCAACCATGTTAACCCCCATCCCACAGATGGGCACCAACCATGTTAACCCCCATCCCACAGATGGGTACCAACCATGTTAACCCCCATCCCACAGATGGGTACCAACCATGTTAACCCCCATCCCACAGATGGGTACCAACCATGTTAACCCCCATCCCACAGATGGGTACCAACCATGTTAACCCCATACCGCAGATGGGTACCAACCATGTTATATATGCATATAACATCCATATTCTCCTCCTCCAAAGCCCCAACCACTGCCACAGCACGAAAGGGGTAAAACCTTACCCTTGCGTGCACCTCCACAACCTCATTGCTCGCTGCATGCATTTCTGCAAACCTAGAGCCCAAAGATTGCTCCCCCTTTGCTAAGGTGCACCCTACCGCTCCCAAGACACATCCTTATATCCACCTCCAGCGCCCTGTGAGGTATAACCACACCCCCGTTCCTGAGCACAAACCTATTCACTGCCATATTGTCTGTCACTCAGGTCCAATCAACCTTTTTTGCTGGCCAAGGCATACTGCCCACCACATCTGACCAAACGATGACCCTCCTGGCTGAGCTTCCTGCCTGGGGATGCCCAACTGCCTACCGTTGGTCCGAACATCAGCTCTTCTGGCCCGCCCCCATGAAACATATGAGGGACCCAGGATCCACCTTAGGCCAACATTCTCACCCACAACAAAAAGAAAAATTACAGCACAAAACAGTAAGTTCCCCCCGTACTAACACTAACATAAAAAAACCAAAACAAAAAACCCATCGTCAGACCCAATTCTGCAACCAATGTGGGTGGATGTAAAACCCCATATTACCGAATCCCACCTACCAATGCACTTATCTGTTTCACAACTGAGACCAGCAATGGAAGCCTCTGCGGCCACCCTGTTTAAAAAATAATGGGAGGCCTACCATTTTGGATAGTAGCCACCGCTGTCAAACCTACTCGAAACATGGCCATATATTTGGAACCTTGACAAGGACTACCCAGCATTCTGTATCCTAAAAAAACGGGGGTCTGTGAACCCAGACCGCATGTTCCAAAAGGGGGCACGCTCCTCTCACCGAACAATTGTGTGTCTCTGTAATCCAGAACACTCCCAGCCGCATGTCCTTGCCGGTCTGATCGGCTTTTTAGCCTGTCTAACCCACCTTCTGACCGAATCTTGCAAATAACCCCCACCAGCAGCCCCCTTTGAGATCATTCCGAAGGGCAGACCAGTTCGCTTATTTGTAATGCCCCAAAGAAAGCCAGTGTGAAGGCCGTGCGGAATAGGGAACGTTCATACCCTGAACCTCAAACGTTGCCCAGCTACGAAAAATTGAGGCCGTGTAGCATGTCAATGGAAACTGGGCACTTCGTACTGTGAAAAGAAAGGCCAAGCCTGCCAACGTCCGATCAATGACACTTGCCAGGATACCTCTCTCAAACCCGTGGTAATAAAATAGAGGCCTACCTGAGCTCGATCTCGACCCTTGGGGGCGGTACCAAGCCTGTACCAGCCTGCTGCATTCCTGCCCTACCTCGTAGTAGCCCACCCCAAGTTGCCAAGAGCGTCGAATCCCGCGTGCTGTGACACAAGGCCAATTCTTTTTTCCAAAGTCAGGACGTGTAACCCGCATTGTTCCAGGACTGGTGCCAACTCTCGGTCCAGACCCGCCGAAAACGAGACAAAGCACCTGCCAAGGTGCTGTCCCTCCCTGGTAAATGTACAGCGTAAATAACAGCGTTCAGTGGCAATCAGCACAATACCAAACGTCACCACCACCAACATGGATGCTGCCGACAAGCGGTTACCACCTGACCCCCCAGGTAATCACAAATGAGACTCACCTTTTACTTCCGGAAGGATTCCCCTCACATGTCCATTACTAATACGATTGGAAATAGTTCCAGGAGAACAAGTTCTTCAAAAAACCGGCCTCCCACCCACACTGGGGACAAAAAAGGCAGCGCTACCTTTTTCCCGCAAGAAAGGCCCCCATAGCCCGTGGGGCCCGCAGTGTCTGTGAACAATCTAACTTGCCATACTGATGAGCCCAGACCTCCTAAGCATTCCCAACAAATGACTCCAGGAAGTCCACCCAGTGCTCCCTGTTGAGACACACAAAGTCCCTATGGGCCGTGGCTGCCTGGTACGCTGCCGGCAGCCGGTTGCAAAACCATGCCCATGGGAATTAAATGGCAAGCAAAATTAAGTCTGCCATTGGCATTCCATTCCAATCGACTCCACTGCAATTCCCAGGAACAATGGAAGATGTGGGGCCCTCTGTTTTACCCCTTTGCTAGCGGACCCCGAAATGTTCCGCTATATGGTGCCATGTCCCCCAACCGGGGCGGCGCCGACGTTGAAACCCCGTACGCTAACGCATCTGAAGTCATCCATATCAGGAATGCCTGAGTTGAGCTCGGGGACCTCCTGTACTGCCTATACTAAAAGGAGCGAACGGTTCAAAGAAAACGCATGAGATGGAGCATCCCATCGGGAGACAACGATCCCCATAATACGCCACATCCATGTACAGCCTAGCAGACGGCAACTGTCTGGATGAACTGGCAAAAGCCAGAAACTGCATCAAAAGACGCTCTAGACCCCAGTGACCCTTGCCTATATCGACGCACCCCTGATATCGCTGCACCCAATCATATGTTACCTCAAGCCCCGCAAAGCAATCAAATCACTAACCAACCTACGGAAAGGAAAGGTGGAGAATCAATCTGAACTCGTTTTGGCTCTTTTCAGGGAACTACTCCCAATGGATAGACAACCAGGTCTGGAAGCGGAACCCTATTAACAAATAGTCCTGCCCAGACAACTCTTAACAAAGCTTTTCAGAAACCGCAGTCGGACACTGCTGGGCCGAACGTAATTTTAGCAACCGCTTGAGAAAAAAACCCAATTCCAACAACTGAGCCGCTGGTTGGTCAGGGGTACCTACTGAGAAAAGGCAGCGTCTAGTCCATCCACCAGCATCGTCCCTCCTCTTCCAAACCCCTGGGATCCCCCTGCGGCCAAAACACGTGTGTTTCAAGCGAAGCTCGCCCCCCACACCGATCCTGTTCGGTCGGTTGTCGTGAGGCTGCGGTACCACCAACCCTTGCCTGAACTTCATTAGGGGACTGCTCCGTCATCCTAAGCTTCATCCACTGGCTAACACCCTGGTGATCCCATCGCCATGCCCGTCGGCCGGCAATTCGTTGCCGAATCCGTCCGTCGTACCACAGCCATGCCCTGCCGCCATCCGGCTGAAGTGCCGTGCTAACGGCTTCTACATGTACGAACAATGTCGAGCAGTGAACAGGGGCCTCCTCCCCCCCCCACACGCTCACCAAGATGGCAAACGCCTGTAACCAGTTTGAAAAAGGTAAGAGGAATCCTCTCCCCTTATCAACTTTTCCTGTTACCTCCATTATAAGATGGACACCCCGGGGCGCCCCGCAACCGACAGAAACCTCTCCTTTTCGCGGGAACAGCCATCCCTACCGCAGTCGCTTAATTCTCCCCTGATTTTTCTGGCTATCAGGAGCCTGAAAGCTGGCCTGTACTTAGGGAGGACCGACTACCGCCGTCCCTGTCCCACTGCCATCGCTGGGGAATCGCATGTAACCTGGACTGTAGCCAGCGGTGTAGCCGCCGTGGCCCGCTCCTCACTTACGCGGTGCCTGGGCTGTTCTGCCTGGGGCCTGTCACTGCCTGTCCTCGATGAACTACCCTCGCCCGGGGACCCTGCTTTCCACCCCGAACTACCTCTTGTGTTAATAAAGAAGAAACTTATACTGAAAAAATTGCACTCACCGGGCTGCCCAGGCCTGGGCCCACCAGCCGCCACTCCGGAATCCACCGCTGCCGTATGTCCCAGGTCCTCGTCCCTCTCTGACCCAGACAGCTCTCCCTCAAGTCTATCGATGTTCACTGGCCGAAGGACCCCTGGCTGCACACCCGAGGGTCCTGCTCAGGTCGCCGGGGGGGGGGTCTGCATTGCTGTTCCTCATCCCCCTCACCGTCCGGACATGCCAGACCAGCCCGCTGCCCGCATCGCTTGGGCACCCGGTCCCTCCCGGTCCGCCCTCTGGTCAACCCGGTACCACTGGTCACCCCGACTATCCTGAGACACGGCTTACCTCCGCTGGGCCGACCGGCCGCTCCGACCTTGCCCCGCAGCCCTGGCCGTCTTCTCCTGGCCTCAGTGACGAGCAGGGGGGGGGGGGCAGAGCCATGTGTCGTAGTGCTGTACTGTCCTGCATCTGTAGCACCCTGGGCTCCCCCATCCCTGCGCTCCTGCCTCTGTGCTGGGCCCTTTTGAAGTCCCCCATTCCTGGATCCCTGTAGCTGCTGATCGCTGTGGGGGTGGAGGTTCTTCCCTCTCCCATGTGCTGCCGCTGCTGCCTCTGACCATCGGGAGAGGTGTCAGGGCCGAATATCTCCTGCCGCAGGTACCGCCGAGCACGTGGAGCCACTGGTCCCCCGTACTAAGCCGCTCTCTTTTCATCCCTTAATGGCCGCTATCCGTGCCCTCAGCCAGCCTGCGTCCTGCGCTGCCGCCGCCACCGCTAAAAGCCATACCATGCAGGCTCAATTGTCATGTGCTTGTACAGGGGATAGAGAGCGGTGGGAGCGTGTGCAATCTTCTCCTCCGCCGCTCACTAATGATGTCACTCTCCTTCCTTCCTAATAGCTTCCTAACTCAAGAGCCTCCCCTGCTTCAGCCACTCCCCCTTTCTTAAAGGGGACAACTTTTTTTCCGAAAAGCATGACTGTGCTGTCCACACCTGTCATGCCGTCCCTACGCCAATCCTTTCCTCTCCTTCTGCTCCGGGACTCTCTGCTCTTCTCTTCTCACATCACTCACACTGCCCACATCTACTCCTCCTGCCCACCTCCCACAATTGGATGTAGTCTGCCTCGATGGACGGGGCCAGCCGGGGTCATTCAGTTCTAAGACATCGGCGGCCCCGGCAATGCAGAGTCCTCTATTACTTGGTCACCGACAGCGCATCACGCACGCATGGCTAGCGATGACTACAGTAGTCTAAACAAGTACCGCCCGGCACTACAGTGTTGCTGTTGCCTGGCTACTGCCGCTGCATTGCGGATGCGCGATCGGTGATTGCTGTTTCAATAAAGCGAATGCTTCCCTGCACTAGCACCGACTGACATCTAGATTGTGCAATCAATAGTTATGTTACCTAGCAATTGGCCCGTCCCTAAAATAACTCAGGATCCACAATACCATATTTCATGTGATAAAATACAGGTAATGTCAGTGCTTTCTTATGTTAACCCTTAATTTACATATGTTTGTTGATCTGTTTTAATTATGCTAACCTTTTATTATGCTAATTTTTTTGGTATTTTTTGCCAGGATTTGTGACATCGTACCTCTCTGGGGGGGAGGAGCTTTGGTTTGTCTTTATTTTCTGATTGGTTGATGGTTATTTAAATTCTCTCCACTGTTATTTCACGTTTATCACATGCCTGACAAAGGGGTCCTGTGTGACTCCGAAACGTTTCACCTTTTTGTGTTGTGATCATGCAATAAACTAAACCATTTGGACGCCACCTTGTGCTGATCCTTGGTGTGCTGGCAAATATCTACGTCGAGTCTCAGCGGGTCACGGCCACAGCGGGCAGGCTGCATTAGAGGTGGAGGAGAGAGATGAGCGGGTGGAAGATCAGAGATGACATCATCTATCTCAGCCCGTTTCACGTCACCACTCTTCCACCCTCACAGCCGGGCCACTTCAATGTGGGAAAGATGTGTGGCGGGGAGCAGAGAGATGACATCATCTCTCACTGCCTGCCACACATCAGCGCTCTTCCGCCCTCACAGTGTGGGCCTCTTCAATGTCAACGCTGCGGCGAGGAGCAGAGAGATTACATCATCTCTCACTGCCCACCCCGCATCTCCGATCTCCTACCCTCACTAAATCAACCAGCGCTGCCAGCCTGCCGCCAGTGCAGTGACAATACACATTTGGTAGCGCTGGCATGGCAAGTCACAATCTGCTAATGGTGGCAGGTGATTTGGAAAGTGACAGTCTGCAAATGGTGACAGTTGACATGGCAAGTGACAATCTGCAAATGGTGGCAAGTGACGTGGCAATGTGCAAATGGTGGCAGGTGATGTGTCAAGTGACAATCCACATCTAGTGGCAGGTAACAGTGGAAAGTTAAAAAGCAAGGTGATGTGGCAAGTGGCATGCTGCATCTGGTGGCAAATGTGGCTAAAGACACGCCCAGGGCTCCTACTGATTCTGCATTATGGTGGGTTGAACCACTTAATTATATATTAGAATGTAACAATAGAAACCATGCGCTTCAATCACCCTGACACCATATCAACCATGGTGCCATGATGATTGAAACGCCAACACCAGCCTTTGCCCGCAAAAAATTGCTTACCACCGAGGCCCCCCGGTCTGCAAAAAGGTTGGTGACCACTGCTATAGGCTCTAGCCCCAGATCTTTTGCAGACCTAGCAATGCCCCTAATTATCATTTCACCTTTATGCATACCTCCCAACTTTTGAACTTCAGAATGGGGGACACTGGAGCAGTGTTAATTTAGTCAATTAAAACGACTAAAACATTTTAGTTGTCTAAAAAAAAATGACTAAAACATTTTAGTCAACTAAATGAATACTATTTTGGTTAACTAAAATACAACTAAAACTAAAAGCCATTTTAGTCAAAGACTAAAATGAGACTAAAACTAAAATGCCATTTTAGTCAAAAGACTATGACTACAACTAAATTGCAAGTACTGAAATGTACTGGAGATTTTGGTAGACTAAAAACTTAGGTCATTTTAGTCGACTAAAATGTACTGGAGATTTAGTCAACTAAATACGACTAAAACTATTGCAGAAGACTAAAATGAGACTAAAACTAAAATGCCATTTTAGTCCTAAGACTAAAATGAACACTGCACTGGAGGAGGGCTACGACCTTAGCAGTGGGAGGGGCTTAATAGATGTGGTTAAACAAACCCAGGCTTCCTTGTACCAATAAAATATACCTTGATTGCTTTGTCTGAGCCTACCTTAGGAGCCGGTTCACACAGGGGCAACTCAGATCCGACTTCAGGTTGCCCCTAGTCACCTTAAGTCGTGCTACATGTAAAAAATCAATGTATGCACACTACTGAAGTCGCTCCGACTTCAGAAAAGGTTCCTGTACTACTTCAATCCGACTTATAGGCGACTGGTACCCATTGATTTCAATGGAGTTCGCCTCCAAGTCGGATCACCGTCTATGCGGAGGCAACTCTCACAGAATTACCAGCTCTCAAGAGGGAACTCCACACCAAATTTATTTTAAAAATTTGGCGTGGATTCCCCCTCCAAGAGCATACCTGGCCCTTAGGTCTGGTATGAATTTTAAGGGGAACCCCCTACGCCAAAAAAAAATTGGCGTGGGGGTCCCCCCCAGATCCATACCAGACCCTTATCTGAGTACCCACCTATTATGATGTCACAGTCCCAGCATCCTCTGGGACATCATCCGGTGACGTCCCTATATAAGTCGCCACACGCCCGGTCCCCGTCATTGTGAGCGGAGCGAGCGACGGGGCAACATCTGAAGAGAAGAACAGAAGAAGAACAGAAGGCGGCGGCGGCAGAAGAACCGAAGAGGGGGACAAGACCCCTGAAGTCAGAAGAAGAGGCCGCGGCGAGGAAGAAAGCCGGGCTCCTCCACTAGCAAAAGAGCTAGAAGATAGCGGAGGAGTCCGGCGAGAAGACCCCCGAAGACGGAAGACCCCCGGAGCTGTGCAATAAACTATTTTATCTTGCGTGTTGTGTTTTTTTGTACATTATTTTACAGGTGAATGGGTAGGGGTACATTGTACCCCATACTCATTCACATAGGGTGGGGGGCCGGTATCCGGGGGCCCCTTTATTAAAGAGGGCTCCCGGATTCCGATAAGCCCCCCGCCCACAGACCCCGACAACCAACGGCCAGGGTTGTCGGGAAGAGGCCCTTGTCCTCATCAACATGGGGACACAGTGTTTTGGGGTGAGGGGGTTGCGCGGCCCCCCCTTCCCCAAGGCAGCTAGTTCGGAAAGTCTGACGGACAGTCTGGCGGGAAGTCCGCCAGACTAAGGCCGTCGGATAGTCGGCTATATGTGTACGCGGCATTAAGCTACCCCAATTGCTGGTGTTCTGCTGGTCCTATACCCCAGGCAGCTGTAGCAATTACAGTCAGTGTATTGTGCCACCTGCACAGTATACACCTAAAGCTACCCTAATTGCTGGTGTTCTGCTGGTCCTATACCACAGGCAGCTGTAGCAATTATAGTCGGTGTATTGTTCCACCTGCACAGTGTACACCTAAAGCTACCCCAATTGCTGGTGTTCCGCTGATCCTATACCACAGGCAGCTGTAGCAATTACAGTCAGTGCATTGTGCCACCTGCACAGTGTACACCTGAAGCTACCACAGTTGCTGGTGTTCTGCTTATCCTATACCACAGGCAGGCAGCTGCAGCAATTACAGTCGGTGGATTGTGCCATCTGCACAGTGTGCACCTAAAACTACCCCGATTTCTGGTGTTCTGCTGATCCTATACCAGAGGCAGCTGCAGTAATTACAGTCGGTGTACTGTGTCATCTGCACAGTATGCACTTAAAGCTACCCCAATTGCTGATGTTCTTCAGATCCTATACCACCGGCAGGCAGCTACAGTAATTACAGTCAGTGTATTGTGTCATCTGCACAGTGTACGCCTAAAGCTACCTCAATTGCTGGTGTTCTGCTGATCTTATACTGCAGGCAGCTGCAGTAATTACAGTCAGTGTCCTGTGTCATCTGCACAGTGTGCACTTAAAACTACCCCAATTGCTGGTGTTCTTCAGATCCTATACCACAGGCAGGCAGCTGCAGTAATTACAGTTAGTGTATTGTGTCATCAGCACAGTGTACGCCTAAAGCTACCCCAATTGCTGGTGTTCTCATAGTAATAATACTACAGGCAGGAAGTTGATTCTGCTAGCTGCAGTATAATCAGTATATACATCCCAGCTTTGTGCAGCTACATCTCCCTGCAGGCCATTAATATGTCTGGAAGGCCAACAAGGAGAGGCAGACAGTCACGAGCCAATAAAAGAGGGCAAGCAGGCTCTGTGTCTAGAGGCAACAGTGCTGGTCGTGGACGCCAGCACTGTTGCCATGGGACACTCTTGTCCTTATTTTCAGCAGCTGGACATGTTGAACCGCAACATGCTGAAGTCTTGGTAGAGTGGATGACCAAGCCCTCCTCATTCTCCTTATCCTCTCTCACCCAGGCCCAGGGTACTGGGAAAGCAGCTGCCAACGCGGCCTCTTCCCTCGTCTCAATGGCATCAGTCACTCCTTCCCTAGCCCCACCATGTCCTCCTCAGGAGTCCCCCAAACTGTTTGAGCACAGTGTTGGGTACATGCTCCAGGAGGATGCCCAGCGTTTTGAAGGCTCTGATGATGATACCCAGCTAGAGGTAGGCAGTAGCGTGAGCACAGAGAGAGGGGATGCTCAAGAAGGACAGCAATCTGGCAGTCATGTTCCACCAGCTGCAGCATACTGCCAGGTTTGTGCCAGTGATGAAGAGGGAGGGGATGATGAGGTCACTGACTCCTCGTGGGTGCATGATAGGAGAGAGGAGGAGATGGCACATCGCCAATGAGGCAGGATGCCCTCCAGGGGCCAGCATAAGGGCAGCACACCAACTGCATCACACCGCAGAGCTCCACATGAGCAAGGCGCGGCTGTCTCTGCACGTTATTCTAAAAGTTTTCATCAGATCGCACAGCTGCTATTTGCAACATACAGTGGTGTGAAAAAGTGTTTGCCCCCTTCCTCATTTCCTGTTCCTTTGCATGTTTGTCACACTTAAGTGTTTCGGAACATCAAACCAATTTAAACAATAGTCAAGGACAACACAAGTAAACACAAAATGCAATTTGTAAATGAAGGTGTTTATTATTAAAGGTGAAAAAAAATCCAAACCATCATGGCCCTGTGTGAAAAAGTGATTGCCCCCCTTGTTAAAACATACTATAACTGTGGTTGTCCACACCTGAGTTCAATTTCTCTAGCCACACCCAGGCCTGATTATTGCCACACCTGTTCACAATCAAGGCATCACTTAAATAGGAGCTGCTTGACACAGTAAGGTCCACCAGAAGATCCTTAAAAGCTACACATCATGCCGAGACCCAAAGAAATTCAGGAACAATTGAGAAAGAAAGTAATTGAGATCTATCAGTCTGGAAAGGGTTATAAAGCCATTTCCAAAGCTTTGGGAATCCAGCGAACCACAGTGAGAGCCATTATCCACAAATGGCGAAGACATGGAACAGTGGTGAACCTTCCCAGGAGTGGCCGGCCGCCCAAAATTACCCCAAGAGCGCAGCGACGACTCATCCAAGAGGTCACAAAAGACCCCACAACAACGTCCAAGGAACTGCAGGCCTCACTTGCCTCAGTTAAGGTCAGCGTTCATGCCTCCACCATCAGGAAAAGACTGGGCAAAAATGGCCTGCATGGCAGAGTTCCAAGGAGAAAACCACTGCTGAGCAAAAAGAACATCAAAGCTCGTCTCAATTTCTCCACAACACATCTTGATGATCCCCAAGACTTTTGGGACAACATTCTGTGGACCGATAAGACAAAAGTGGAACTCTTTGGAAGGTGTGTGTCCAAGTATATCTGGCATAGAAGGAACACTGCATTTCATAAAAAGAACATTATACCAACAGTAAAATATGGTGGTGGTAGTGTGATGGTCTGGGGCTGTTTTGCTGCTTCAGGACCTGGAAGACTTTCCGTGATAAAAGGAACTATGAATTCTGCTGTCTACCAAGAGATCCTGAAGGAGAATGTCCGACCATCTGTTCGTGTACTCAAGCTGAAACGAACTTGGGTTCTGCAGCAGGACAATGATCCTAAACACACCAGCAAGTCCACCACCGAATGGCTGAAGAAAAACAAAATGAAGACTTTGGAGTGGCCTAGCCAAAGTCCTGACCTGAATCCTATTGAGATGTTGTGGTATGACCTTAAAAAGGCCGTTCATGCTCGAAAACCCTCTAATGTAACTGAATTAGGACAATTCTGCAAAGATGAGTGGGCCAAAATTCCTCCAGGACGCTGTAAAAGCCTCATTGCACGTTATCGCAAACGCTTGGTTGCAGTTGTTGCTGCTAAGGGTGGCCCAACCAGTTATTAGGTTTAGGGGGCAATCACTTTTTCACACAGGGCCATGATGGTTTGGATTTTTTTTCACCTTTAATAATAAACACCTTCATTTACAAATTGCATTTTGTGTTTACTTGTGTTGTCCTTGACTATTGTTTAAATTGGTTTGATGTTCCGAAACACTTAAGTGTGACAAACATGCAAAGGAACAGGAAATGAGGAAGGGGGCAAACACTTTTTCACACCACTGTATGTCTGAAGCGTATATCGCATGGCCAAAACAACAGCCGCTTGGGCACCACATGCTTGACCAGACATAGGTCGACCTGCCATGCAGTTCGTTGGCAAGCGTACCTAAAATACCCACACCAAAGAACAAAGCGGACCTCTCCTTGCTCCTCATCAGCTGGGATCTCCAACCCCACTATACCTTCAGTCCTCTCTGAAACCTGCACTGAGAGGAATAAAGGTGTAGAATTCAGTGTGTCACAGCCAAGTACTTGCCAGCAATCTGCTATCGGTACCAAAAGGAGTAGAATACAAGCTAAGGGGGTGTGCAGTACCACATTTTGTCAGAGGTGCGAGGGCACCGGTGACACTCAGAACGTTTTGGAGCCGTTCGGAAATACTTGTAATCACTCAAATATTTGGAAACACTCGGAAATACTCCATTCCCGTGTGTTTCTAAGTCCTTCCGAGTTCAGCTGAGCTGTCCCTGAGTAGTTTTGAGGCTCTCTTGGCACCGCCACCACCGCCACCACCACCTCTGGCCAAATGCGGTACTGCATGCAATTGAAATCAATGCGGAACAAATTATCTTAGTTTCCATTGACTTCTATGGGGAAACTCGCTTTCATATGTGAGTGCTTTGGATTGCAAGCATTCTCCTGGAATGGAGTATGCGCATTATCCAAAGTCCCACTGTATTGCACTTTTCTCACCAAAGTTCTCAATCTAGTTAAAATAACAGTTAAAGCGGGAGTAAACCCGCTGCCTTTTTTTTTTTACACCTGTAAGGGAAAAGGCATAATGAGCTAATATGCACTCCATACTAACTCATTATCAAATACTTACCTTATAACGAGGCGCCGGCATCTTACTCGCGACTCCCGTGCGCATGCGTGGGAGTGACGACATCGGGGCCCCGGTCACTCACAGCGCCAGAGCCGCGATACTCAGAAAACATGCTGAGGGAACATGTCAGCTCCCATGGCGTGTCTTCTGGGTATCGTGGCTCTGGTGCTGTGAGTGGCCGGAGCCGCGATGTCATTGCTCTCACGCATGCACACAGGAGTTTTCTTCCCGGCAGGGTCTGGCTTCTACCAGACATTCAGCCGACAATCCCCGGTGCGCATGCGCTGCTGAAGTCAGCGGCTCAACTGCTTTAAGTCAACTGGGAGGTCAGCACAAGGCACATACACAATAGACAATTATTAAAGGAATGGATAACCCAGACTCCCTTCTTTAAAAACATGGTCTGGCAGCAGCTATATTGTAAGTGTGTGTTGGAAAAATGATAAAGAGCTGACAATCATGTGTAGGTGGAATATAATGCTTTCATTATGTTACCACAGAGAGAGACTACTTATAGAAGTGGAAGTAGTAGACCCTTTACACAAAGTTACATCTGTAGTTAATACATTAGTTGGTTGTTTATTATTTATAGCTATTGTGTCCAGTCATTACATGGATGTGCTGCCACCTACTGATAACATGAAGAAGTGATATTCTACTTATTGTTATAGTGAAGATATGTTTTCCATCAGTGTGTGTATCTCCTGCACAGTAATACACGGCAGTGTCTCCTATTTTCATGATGTCCATTTTCAGAGTCAGTTTGTTATTGTTGTTATCTCTTGTGGTTGTGAATCTCCCTTTAACATCATCATTATAGTGTGTTCTCCCACCACTACTAATATAAGACAGCCATTGTAACTTTCCATCAGAGAACTGTCTGAACCAGTGCATATAATAACCACCAAAGGTGAATCCTCCTGAACCCTGACAGGTGAGTGTATGGGAGTTCCCCGGCTTTATCACGGCTGGATCAGACTGGACAAGTTGGTTAGAAGACAGGACACCTGGAAAATATACAGTGACAATAGGAAATAGCATTAGAACTAATACATCCACTCAGATCTATTAGGAGGATTATTTCATGTGAGGGATCCTGTCCTATGAAGTCTCACCTGACAGCCATGATAATGATAGAAAAAGGCTTATTAGGGTCCTCATTATTCCTCTGTATAATCTGTATCTATACACTTCACAAATACCCTGTAAATGTCTTCTCTATCTTTATAGTGTATGAGAGATTCCATGATAGGAAGTGATGTCATGTCATTTGCATAGTATACAGAATATCTATATGTGTCACAACATACAGTCAGGTACAAATAATAATTCATGATTGTTTGACTTTCATCTCAATTTTTCAGACCAACAAAGACTTTCCAGTAATAAAACAATATTAAAGTGAAATACACGGATGAAATACATATATGTATACAGTTTACCAACCACAGGATTTCTCAGAGAATAGGTGTAGGGACCCCATCCCTTCTGAGCCACTTCTCATCTCCACCCCCTACCCACCCCTGAGTAACATTCCTTGGTTTCATCCCCCACCCACCTCCCAGTAGTGTCCCTTTTAGAAAATACAGAGCCAATTATCATTTGTGGTGCTAAGTAATTTGTATGGAATTTGTTAATTTGTTAAGAAAAGTAGTAAAATAGATTCCCCGTAGCCAGCAGCAATAGACCACCCCCAACAACAATAGATTTGATCAAAAACAATAGACCCCCCAGCAACAATGGACCCCCACAACAAAATACCACCCCAAAAGCAACAACAGATGATGCCAGCATCAATAGACTCTCCAGCAGCCAGCAATAATCAATGTCAATAGTAGATCTCTTCAAGCAATAATTGACCCCCATCAACAACAGATCCCTCGCCAGCAACAATAGACTTCCCAGCAACACTAGACCACCACTCAAAAATACATCCGCTCCAGCAACAGTAGATTGCCCAGCAACCAGTATTAGACCCTTCAGCCCACCCCAGCACCCCTTGCCATTACACACAGTACATTCAGTGCTGGAGGTGCCGGGACAACGTTCCCCTGCGTTCCCGCTGAAAAAAAAACCCTGCCATTTGGTGACCATCCTGAATAGGTGAAGGGTGTGAATTACTGCCCAAAAATGACAATTCTTCTGACAGGTAATATAGCAAACATATTCAGATTGGAGTGTGTGCACATGGGCATCATCAGAACTTTTTTTGGGGGGCATGATTTTCGGTCACCCATGCTCCACCCCTTTTCCACAATGTCATGAAGGGGAGGGGCTTAGTTATTATCACATAAAGTGCAGGCTTGTGCCCATCAATTTCAGCCTCATTGTTCCCATCAAATTTGGCCTGTACAGTATGGAGGGTGTACAGTATGCATATATATAGGGGGTGGATGGTATTAGTATATACAGGAAGGAGGGTGGGTGTATATAGCTGTATTCAGGACAAATGATGTATATCTGCAGTCAGTGATGGTGGAGGAAGGTCTCTATATACAGGAAGGAAGGTCGGTATATACAGCTACCTGTATATAGAGACCTTCCTCCATCATCACTGACCGCAGATATACATCATCTGTCCTGTATACAGTTATATATATATAGGACAGATGATGTTTATCTGCAGTCAGTGATGATGGATGAATACAGGAATTAAGATGGATATATATAGCTGTATACAGGGCAGGACATATGATATGATCTTTCCTATACCTGGCACCCCCCTTCACTGATCATACCTGTATGCACTCAGCTGCCCCCTGATCTGTATATATGTCAGGCCCCAACACACACATCTGTAAGCACACACACACACACACACACACACAGCTCTGCCCTGCGTACAGAAACAGCCTCCTCTCTTCACTTGTACTCCTAGCCCCCACTTGTAAGATTGTCTTCCTTGTCCCAAGTCCTGTTTCCACATTTCCCTGTGAAAATACAACAGGCAGCAAAGCAAACACGAGGGACGCACATACAGGAAGCAACCAGAGGTAAAGAGCTCTGTAAGCTCAATGACACTGATCTGCAGCAGCCGTGGAGCCGACTCACATGAACCCAGAGAGCCAGCACAGCTAGAGATGCGGCCGCTGCAAACCCTTGCCGATTCCGGTGGGGTCACTCACCCCCCCTTGCCCCTACCTGTGGACACCCATGTTTGTGCAGACTGTACTGTGTAATAATTGTAAAGACTTTATCCGATAATGCAGATTGAAGAACCGGGATAATATAGAAAGTCTATTAATCATTATCAGTTCACCTTTATGCATATCTCCCAACTCTTGAACTTCAGAATGAGGGACACTGGAGGAGGGCTACGACATGCGCTGCATTGTAATGTGGGTGTTGCCAAGTGCTTAGCAGTGGGAGGGGCTTAATGTATGTGGTTAACCAAAACCCAGGCTTTCTTGTACCAATAAAATATGCCTTGATTGCTTTGTCTGAGCCTACCTTGAAGAAGAACTATATAAAATTGTCAAGGGCTGCATAGCAATCAGCAACTGTTGAGACAATGAAGACTTTGGTACGAAGTATACAATGTACAGTATTGTGTATATAGTTCAGGAGTGTGTAAGGCAGAGCACAGGGGTTGAGGAGTGCTGCAGTTAGTGTCTAGTTTAGGATACATAACACAGAATGCAGGGGTAAGGGTGCGTAAATCAATGTGTTCAAGAGGAGTATGTAATGCAGAGAGGGCTGTAGTCAGTGCTCAGTTTAGAAGTACATGACCCACAGAGAGCATGGTCTAGAAGTACATAATGCTCAGAATGCAGGGGACAGGAGTATGTACTGTACAGAATGCAGGGGGCAGGAGTGTGTAATGTACAGAATGCTGGGGACAGGAGTATGTAATTTACAGAATGCTGAGGACAGGAGTATGTAATGTACAGAATGCAGGGGACAGGAGTGTGTAATGTACAGAATGTATGGGACAGAGTGTTATGTACAGAATGCTGGCGGCAGGAGTGTGTAATGTAAATAATGTAGGGGGCAGTAGTGTGTAATGTACAGAATGCAGGGGGAAGGAGTGTGTAATGTACAGAATGCAGGGGGCAGGAGTGTGTAATTTACAGAATGCAGGGGACAGGAGTATGTAATGTACAGAATGCAGGGGACAGGAATATGTAATGTACAAAATGCAGGGGACAGGAGTAGGGACTCGAAAGTGAGAAAATCAAAAGTGTGAATTTTAAAGGCTAATATGCAAGTTAAAAAGGGTTTAAGGACCCGGGTCCTGCTCCAGGGGACATGTATCAATGCAAAAGAAAGTTTTAAAAACTGACATTTTTTCGATTTTAATGATGCTTAAAGGGAAAAAATAAGAGTGAAATATTCCTTTAAATATCGTACCTGGGTGTCTATAGTATGCCTGTAAAGTGGCGCATGTCTCCCATGTTTAGAACAGCCCCTGCACAAAATTACATTTCTAAAGGATTAAAAGTCATTTAAAACTGCTTGCGGCTGTAATGTAATGTCGGGTCCCGGCAATATGGATGAAAATTATTGAGAAAAACAGCATGGGTAACCCCCCAGCCCATTACCAGGCCCTTTGGGTCTTGTATAGATATTAAGGGGAACCTCGCACCCAAATTAAAAAAAGAAAAGGAGTGGGGCCCCCAGGCCCTATATACTCTAAACAGCAGTATACAGGCAGTCCCCGGGTTGCAAACAACATAGGGACTGTAGGTCTGTTCTTAAGTTGAATCTGTTTGTAATTTGGCACAGGTACATTTTTTAAGTGTAGCGCCAGCCCAAAAAATCAATTTTTAAGCTTTTTGGATAACATAGGGAAGGGTTACCATCACCCCTGTAACATTTGTTTTGCTGTCTGTGCCCCTGTTCAGAAGATTTCACCTCACGTTCTGTCCCATTGACAATTGGATTTTGAAAATTTGGGGTTTTTAGGGAAGGATTGGTGATAAAGCATCAGTGGAGACACCTTTTTCCCATATTAACTCTTACAGAAGAGAATTTCCCTTCCTAGGCGTAGATTTCCTCTCACTTCCTGTTGTCTTCCCCTGTTTGTAAGTAGGAGTCGTTCGTAAGTCGGATGTTTGAAAGTAGGGGACCGCCTGTATATACTATATGACCTGCTCTATATACTCTGCAGAAATCTGGACCTTAGGTGTTGGTGGTACCAGAATACTGTAAGCCCTCACAGTTGCTCTTGGTGGGTGCTGGAATGGGCCCTGCTGTGAAATATTATATCAAGAATTGTAATTACATGCCCCTGTTGAATGGGGTCAGAAAAATTGGGCCTTTGGTGGTGGTGTGGTGGTGTTACCACAACACTGTAACCCCTCACAGATTCTGTTTTTGAGCGCAGGAACAAGCCCTGCTGTGAAACATTAGATCAAAATTTGTAATTACGCACCCCTGTTAAACGGGCAGAATAATTGGGCCTTAGACAGCGGCGGCGGTGGTGGTGGTGGTGATACAACACTGTAAAGCCTCACAGATACTCTTGTTGAGTGCAGGAATGGGCCCTGCTGCGAAATATTAAAGCAAACATTGTAATTACATGCCCCTGTTAAACAGGGGCAGAAAAATTGGGCCTTAAGCACTGGTGCTGGTGCCACAACCCTACAACCCCTCACAGATACTCTAGTTGAGCGCAGGAATGAACCATGATGCAAAATATTACAGCAAAATTTGTAATTACGCACCCCTGTTAAACAGGGGCAGAAAAATTGGGCTTTAGGCACTGGTGCTGGTGCCCAGAACCAAAAATGTTCTTAGAAGCTTTCAACATGAACATTGAGGAGGAATTTGATAGTCACGCAGCATAACAGGATCGTCACTCAGCATAGGCAGTCTTCAAGGGATCTCACATTCATAAAAAATTTATTGGTTACATCAGCATCAGGTGCTTGGTAGCTGGTGATCCAAGACTGATTTGTTTTTATGAAGGTGAGCTGATCAACTGAGTCTGTGGACAGGCGCACTCTGTGATCAATTACAAGGCCTCCAGCAGCACTGAATGTGTGTTCAGATAGAACGCTGGATGCAGGACAGGCCAGTAGCTCAATTGCATACTGTGCAAGCTCTGGCCAGTGATCCATCCTCGATTTTCGGTTGGAAAGGTCTCCAAGTCTGATCTTGCCCCAAGGTATTCCTGCACCATGTAAGTCAGATGCTGGTAATGGAACCGATCAGACCTTGGGGCTGTGGACTAAAAAACTGTCTGAACGCATCGGTCAGACGACCACCTTCTCCACCGCTCATTCTGTGATGGACCAAAGCCTCAGCAACACGTTGTCCAGGAGGACCAGAAAATTTCAACCTCCCAGGCTCTGGAAATGCATTGCACAAACCTTTCTACAAGGCCTCCCGAAGATGTTTCATCCTCTGCTCCCTCTGCGAAGGCTGAATAAGTTCCGCAACCTTACCCTTGTAGCGCGGATCAAGAAGGGTTGCCAACCAGTACTGATCCCTCTCCTTGATACCACGAATCCTAGGGTCCTTTCACAGGCTTTGAAGGATCAGGGAGGCCATGCAGCATAGGTTTGCTGAGGCATTCAGTCCAGAGTCCTCTGGTTCACTAAGGATGACATGTCCTGCAGCAACCTCCTCCCAGCCAAGTACAAGTCCATGGGTTTCTGGGGACTGAAGATAATCCCTTGAAGACTTCTGCTGATGCTGAGTGCCAGGCTCCACCTCCATGCTGACAAAATCCTCCTCCTCCGCTTCCTGTGTGATAGGTGGGCCTGCAGGAATACTGTCTGGATAAAGGGGGCCTTGAGAGGAAAGGAAGTTCTCCTCTTCCTCCCTCTGTTCCGCCTCAAGTGTTCTCTCATAAAGTCATCTGCAGTAGTTAGTGGGTGATGTGTGCCTACAGTACATCACAGTATACACCTGTATCTACCCTTTATTGCTGGTGTTCTCTCATACAGGCATCTGCAGTAGTTAGTGGGTGTTGTGTGCCTCCAGCACAGTATACACCTCTATCTACCATTTATTGCTGGTGTTCTATCATACAGACATCTGAAGTAGTTAGTGGGTGTTGTGTGCCTCCAGCACAGCACAGTATACACCTGTATCTACCCTTTATTGCTGGTGTTCTCTCATACAAGCATCTGCAGGAGTTAGTGGGTATTGTGTGCCTACAGCACAGCACAGTATACACCTGTATCTACCCATGGTGGCTGGTGTTCTCTCATACAGGCATCTGCAGTAGTTAGTGGGTGTTGTGTGCCTCCAGCACAGTATACACCTGTATCTACCCTTTATTGCTGGTGTTCTATCATACAGGCGTCTGCAGTAGTTAGTGGGTGTTGTGTGCCTCCAGCACAGTATACACCTGTATCTACCCTTTATTGCTGATGTTCTATAATACAGGCATCTGCAGTAGTGATGGACGAACTTCCGACGGGACGTTTCGCGAACGCGGCCGATAGTTCGCGAAACGTAACGTTCGCGGCGGGCCCCATTGACTTCAATGGGAGGCGAACTTCGCAAACCTTTAGGTCAAATTTGCAGCCACAAAATAATTATTAGCTGGGCAAACATAGTCCCACCACATGGCCAATGACATAACACATGTATGAGGTGAATTTGGGATCGATAACTACAAGCATTCTTTTTTTATATGGGAAATTGTTCTGACAATTCAGGACTGTGGAGCGCATGAAAGCAATGGAGGAGAGGGAAGGTCAGGGACCAGGGTAGGCAAAGAAGAGGGTGCAGGGGATGATCACCAGCAGCGTGACATACAGCAATGACACCTGCACCGTGATAGAGTCACCTGACAACAGCACCGTGATAGAGGGCACTGACATCAGCAGCGTGACATAAAGCATTAACACTAGCACCGTGACATACAGCATTGACAGCAACACCGTGATAGAGAGCACTGACATCAGCAGCGTGACATAAATCACTCACACCAGCACCGTGATATACAGCACTGACAGCAGCACCATGATAGAGAGCACTGACATCAGAAGTGTGACATACAGCACTGACAGCAGCATCGTGATAGAGAGCACAGACAGCAGCACCGTGATAGAGAGCACTGACATCAGAAGCGTGACATACAGCACTGACATCAGCACCGTGATATACAGCACTGACAGCAGCGCCGTGATAGAGAGCACTGACATCAGAAGCGTGACATACAGCACTGACATCAGCACCGTGATATACAGCACTGACAGCAGCACCGTGATAGAGAGCACTGACATCAGAAGCGTGACATACAGCACTGACATCAGCACCGTGATATACAGCACTGACAGCAGCACCGTGACATTAAGCACTCACGCCAGCACCGTGATATACAGCACTGACAGCAGCACCGTAAGCAGCCCCAGGAGGAAGTCAGCACAGCACAGGGATGGTGTGATCCCCTCATAATAAGAACTCCCAGGAGGAAGTCAGCACAGCACAGGGATGGTGTGATCCACCTCATAATAAGCAGGCCCAGGAGAAAATCAGCACAGCACAGGGATGGTGTGATCCCCTCATAATAAGCAGGCCCAGGAGAAACTCAGCACAGCACAGGGATGGTGTGATCCCCTCATAATAAGAACCCCCAGGAGGAAGTCAGCACAGCACAGGGATGGTGTGATCCCCTCATAATAAGAACCCCCAGGAGTAAGTCAGCACAGCACAGGGATGGTGTGATCCCCTCATAATAAGCAGGCCCAGGAGAAACTCAGCACAGCACAGGGATGGTGTGATCCCCTCATAATAAGAACCCCCAGGAGTAAGTCAGCACAGCACAGGGATGGTGTGATCCCCTCATAATAAGAACCCCCAGGAGTAAGACAGCACAGCACAGGGATGGTGTGATCCCCTCATAATAAGAACCCCCAGGAGGAAGTCAGCACAGCACAGGGATGGTGTGATGCCCTCATAATAAGCAGGCCCAGGAGAAACTCAGCACAGCACAGGGATGGTGTGATCCCCTCATAATAAGAACCCCCAGGAGTAAGTCAGCAGAGCACAGGGATGGTGTGATCCCCTCATAATAAGCAGGCCCAGGAGAAACTCAGCACAGCACAGGGATGGTGTGATCCCCTCATAATAAGCAGGCCCAGGAAAAAACTCAGCACAGCACAGGGATGGTGTGATCCCCTCATAATAAGAACCCCCAGGAGTAAGTCAGCACAGCACAGGGATGGTGTGATCCCCTCATAATAAGAACCCCCAGGAGTAAGTCAGCACAGCACAGGGATGGTGTGATCCCCTCATAATAAGAACCCCCAGGAAGAAGTCCGCACAGCACAGGGATGGTGTGATCCCCTCATAATAAGCAGGCGCAGGAGAAACTCAGCACAGCACAGGGATGGTGTGATCCCCTTATAATAAGAACCCCCAGGAGTAAGTCAGCACAGCACAGGGATGGTGTGATCCCCTCATAATAAGCAGGCCCTGGAGAAACTCAGCACAGCACAGGGATGGTGTGATCCCCTCATAAGCAGCCCCAGTAGAAATATGACACCGGTCAACCTCTTCAAAGAGGAGGGTAGGGGCATATAGTACGGTGTGCTTTTTTGGGACAAGGAAGTGAGCCAAATGAAGAAAGAAGGTCTGTGTGCTTGATTAAAAAAATTGTTTATAGACATATACATGGTCTACTGGTCACATGTGTTGAATTCCTCCGAGATCCATGCCTCATTCATTTTTAGAAATGTGAGGTAGTTAACACTGTCGTGAGCTAGGCGAGTACGCTTATCGGTCACGATCCCCCCTGCTGCGCTGAACGTCCTTTCGGACAGGACACTGGATGAGGGGCAAGCCAACAGTTCCATTGCAAATTGGGCAAGCTCTGGCCAGAGGTCAAGCCTGCCCACCCAGTAGTCCAGGGGTTCATCACTCCTCAGAGCGTCCACATCGGCCGTTAACCCAATGTAGTCGGACACCTGATGGTCTAGGCGTTCCCTGATGCTGGATCCGGATGACACCTGTCGATGGGTCAGCTGAAAGAATGACCTCATATCCGAAATCAACAACACATCTTCAAACCGGCCTCTTCTTGCAGGCGCTGTTGGATTGGTACCCGCAAATCCTTCTCTGGGAGTGGGAATTGCTCCTCTGCCAGCGCACGCAAAAGCAGAATGCAGCATTTCTCGAAGCAAGGCCTGGAAGTGCTGCATTCTGACAGCCCTCTGCGACGGCGGTAACATTTCCGCCATTTTGTGTTTGTACCGGGGGTCTAAGTACGTTGCCACCCAGTACTGGTCCTTGACCCTTATGCTTTTTATACAGGGGTCCCTATTAAAACACTGGAGCATGAAGGCCCCCATTTGCACTAAAGTGGAAGCGGTGTGGTGGCCTGGCTCCTGCTCATCATCCAGGATAATGTCGTCCTCTTCATTCTCCTCTCCCCATCCACGCACAACAGGGATCCCAGAAAGGTTTAAAGCATGCTCTTCTTGCTCCTCCTCATCCGCCCCGGCACCATCCTCCTCTGACTCCTCTTCAGACTCCTGTTGTTGACTTGTCTCAGATAGAGTAGCCCCCCCCTGGGAATTCATCCAGCATTGCGACTTCCTCATCTTCCCGCTCCTGCTCCTCCACAGCCTGATCAATGACACGACGCAATGCACGCTCCATAAAGAAGGCATAAGGTACCATGTCACTGATGGCGCCATGGCTGCGACTGACCAGTTTGGTGATCTCCTCAAATGGCCGCAGAAGTCTGCATGCGTCGCGCATGAGCAGCCACTGGCGTTGTGAAAAAAAACCCAGCTCCCCAGAACCGTTTCTGCCGCAGAGTTCATACAGGTAGACGCTAACTGCACGTTTCTGCTGGAGCAGCCTATCAAGCATATAGAAGGTTGAGTTCCATCGCGTCGGGCAATCGCAAATAAGACGTCTGACCGGCAGATTGTGTCAACGCTGAATGTCAGCAAGGCGAGCCATGGCCGTGTAAGATCTTCTGAAATGGGCCGAGATTTTCCTTGCCTGACGCAAGATGTCCTGGACCCCAGGGTATTTGACAAGGAATCACTGCACGACCAAGTTTAAGACGTGTGCCATGCATGGCACGTGCGTGATTTTGCCCTGTTTCAATGCGCTAAGCAGATTGGCACCGTTGTCACACACCACTTTACCAACTGTCAAATTGAGCGGTGTTAGCCACTGATCTGCCTGTGAACGCAAAGCTGAAAGGAGTGCCGGGCCAGTGTGGCTCTTGGCTTCCAGGCACAACAGACGCAGCACGGCATGGCAACGTCTCACCTGGCATGTGGAATAGGTTCTGCGGAGCTTGGGCGGTGCAGCGGAAGAGACGCTAGCAGTGGAAAAGGAGGAGTCAGCTGAGGAGGAGAGGGAGGAGGATGGAGTAGGAGGAGGAGGAGAAGAAGAGTCAGGCCTGCATGCAATCCGTGGCGGTAAAACCAAATCTACACGGGTGCCACGGGTTACACGCTTGACGGCCGTCAGAAGGTTCACCCAGTGGGCAGTAAAAGTGATATACCTTCCCTGCCCGTGTTTGCTAGACCACGTGTCTGTGGTCAGATGTATCTTGGCACCGACACTGTGTGCCAGAGATACATTCACTTGCCGCTGAACATGGCCATATAGCTCTGGGATGCTCTTCTCAGAGAAATACTTCCTTCCTGGGACCTTCCATTGTGGTGTTCCAATGGCCACAAATTTGCGAAAGGCCTCCGAGTCCACCAGTTTATATGGCAGTAGTTGGCGGGCTTTGAGTTCTGACAAGCCAGCCGCCAACCGTTGGGCAAGAGGGTTATCCGGCGTCATCATTTTTTTACGCTCGAACATTAGGCTCACGGAAGCCTGCCTTTTTGCAGAAAAATGTGAGCTTGGCGTGATGGAAGGTGGAGTGGAGGACAATTGTGAGGAGAGAGGAGAAGGAGAAGTAGAAGACGAGGCTGGACGGTGAGAGCCTGCAGTGTGGCTTTGTGTGTTCCGTTGCTCCCACTTGGCTCGGTGATGGCTGCCCATGTGCCTTCTTAAGGCGGTCGTCCCTAGGTGAGTGTTGGGCTTACCACGACTAATGCGTTGACTGCAAAGATTGCAGATGGCAACGCTATTGTCAGCAGCGGACACGTTAAAAAAAGCCCACACTGCGGAGCCATGTGCCGGTGTCCTGGGAGCGCCAGATGTGACCGTGCATGGTCGATGACTCGCTCCTGATACATTTGCAGTCTGCTTTGTCCCTCCTGTGCAATGTAAGTTATTCCTGCTTCTCCTCCCTATCTGCTGGTCCATATCTCCCTCTGAACTCCCCTCCTCTTCCACTCTTGTGGGCACCCACGTGACATCACTAGACACGTCATCATCAACGTCACCTTCCCCACCGCTATAAGTAGAGATCTCGGAGTAGGCAGCAACACCGGGGACCAACCTCCTCCTTGGGCTGATCTGGGTACTGTCGTCAGACTGCTGAGTAGCGGTTGTTGCTACCTCCTCTGCCTGATCCAATACCAAGAGTGGCTGAGCATCAGAAATGTCCTCTTGATATGGATCGGAAAATAATTCCTGTGACTCAAGCGGAAGGTATGTGGTGGTGGTGGTGGTGGTGGTGTTGTTGGTGGTAGTGTCTTTGGGGGTGCACATAGCAGAGAGTGAAGAAGAGGGTGCAGATCGAGAGGATGAGGAGGGTGCAGAAGAGTAAGGCTGAGTGAGCCACTCAACCAAGTCTGGTGCGTCCTTTAAAGTAATTGAACGCACCTTCTGCAACTTCCCACTTTGGCTCAAGGCTGGTGCTCCTGCCCTACCCCTACCACCCCTGCGGAAGGGCCTGCCTCTTCCTCTGCCTGTCATTTTTTAAATCACCCTGTGACAAAACTGTTAGTCTCTATACCGATGAAGGACTGCTGCAGTATAGGGCAGCGGTGGTGCACCTCAACCCTATGTATTGTGGACCGATAGCGATCCTTACAGAACAGCAGACTGTACCTCACTCAACCCTATGTACTGTAGCACCCTTCACCAAGTTACCAGTCCTTATAAGGACCTTTGTGGACCAAGTAGGTTGTGTGTGACTGATTAGCAGACTGTACGTCAGTCCCTATACTGCTGAAGGACTGCTGCAGTATAGGGCAGCGGTCAGCAGTGGTGCACCTCAACCCTATCTATTGTGGACCAATAGCGGTCCTTACAGAACAGCAGACTGTACCTCACTCAACCCTATGTACTGTAGCACCCTTTACCAAGTTACCAGTCCTTATAAGGACCTTTGTGGACCAAGTAGGTTGTGTGTGACTGATTAGCAGACTGTACGTCAGTCCCTATACTGCTGAAGGACTGCTGCAGTATAGGGCAGCAGTCAGCAGTGGTGCACCTCAACCCTATCTATTGTGGACCGATAGCGGTCCTTACAGAACAGCAGACTGTACCTCACTCAACCCTATGTACTGTAGCACCCTTTACCAAGTTACCAGTCCTTATAAGGACCTTTGTGGACCAAGTAGGTTGTGTGTGACTGATTAGCAGACTGTACGTCTGTCCCTATACTGCTGAAGGACTGCTGCAGTATAGGGCAGCGGTCAGCAGTGGTGCACCTCAACCCTATCTATTGTGGACCGATAGCGGTCCTTACAGAACAGCAGACTGTACCTCACTCAACCCTATGTACTGTAGCACCCTTCACCAAGTTACCAGTCCTTATAAGGACCTTTGTGGACCAAGTAGGTTGTGTGTGACTGAATAGCAGACTGTACGTCAGTCCCTATACTGCTGAAGGACTGCTGCAGTATAGGGCAGTGGTCAGCAGTGGTGCACCTCAACCCTATCTATTGTGGACCGATAGCGGTCCTTACAGAACAGCAGACTGTACCTCACTCAACCCTATGTACTGTAGCACCCTTTACCAAGTTACCAGTCCTTATAAGGACCTTTGTGGAACAAGTAGGTTGTGTGTGACTGATTAGCAGACTGTACGTCAGTCCCTATACTGCTGAAGGACTGCTGCAGTAAAGGGCATCAGTCAGCAGTGGTGCACCTCAACCCTATCTATTGTGGACCGATAGCGGTCCTTACAGAACAGCAGACTGTACCTCACTCAACCCTATGTACTGTAGCACCCTTTACCAAGTTACCAGTCCTTATAAGGACCTTTGTGGACCAAGTAGGTTGTGTGTGACTGATTAGCAGACTGTACGTCTGTCCCTATACTGCTGAAGGACTGCTGCAGTATAGGGCAGCGGTCAGCAGTGGTGCACCTCAACCCTATCTATTGTGGACCGATAGCGGTCCTTACAGAACAGCAGACTGTACCTCACTCAACCCTATGTACTGTAGCACCCTTCACCAAGTTACCAGTCCTTATAAGGACCTTTGTGGACCAAGTAGGTTGTGTGTGACTGAATAGCAGACTGTACGTCAGTCCCTATACCGCTGAAGGACTGCTGCAGTATAGGGCAGTGGTCAGCAGTGGTGCACCTCAACCCTATCTATTGTGGACCGATAGCGGTCTTTACAGAACAGCAGACTGTACCGCACTCAACCCTATGTACTGTAGCACCCTTAACCAAGTTACCAGTCCTTATAAGGACCTTTGTGGACCAAGTAGGTTGTGTGTGACTGATTAGCAGACTGTACGTCAGTCCCTATACTGCTGAAGGACTGCTGCAGTATAGGGCAGCGGTCAGCAGTGGTGCACCTCAACCCTATCTATTGTGGACCGATAGCGGTCCTTACAGAACAGCAGACTGTACCTCACTCAACCCTATGTACTGTAGCACCCTTCACTAAGTTACCAGTCCTTATAAGGACCTTTGTGGACCAAGTAGGTTGTGTGTGACTGATTAGCAGACTGTACGTCAGTCCCTATACTGCTGAAGGACTGCTGCAGTATAGGGCAGCGGTCAGCAGTGGTGCACCTCAACCCTATCTATTGTGGACCGATAGCGGTCCTTACAGGACAGCAGACTGTACCTCACTCAACCCTATGTACTGTAGCACCCTTCACCAAGTTACCAGTCCTTATAAGGACCTTTGTGGACCAAGTAGGTTGTGTGTGACTGATTAGCAGACTGTACGTCAGTCCCTATACTGCTGAAGGACTGCTGCAGTATAGGGCAGCGGTCAGCAGTGGTGCACCTCAACCCTATCTATTGTGGACCGATAGCGGTCATTACAGAACAGCAGACTGTACCGCACTCAACCCTATGTACTGTAGCACCCTAGACAGACCAAGTTACCAGTCCTGATAAAGAGCTTTGTGGAACAAGTGAGTTGTGAATGATTAGCAGACTGCAGCAGAAGGGCAGCAGTCAAGTATAATATTCTTTCTATATTTGGAAGAAAGAATATTATACGTGTACAAGCCTATTACCATACCACTGATACCAGTCCTGAAAAGAACCTTTGTGGAACTAATAGTAACAGCAACTGTTTAAACTGACCCTCACTGCCTGACACACTGCTTCCTTCCTGTCCCTATACAAACTGGCAAAACAGAGGAGACTGGAACAATTACTGGTTACTCGAATAGCTCTTTTGTGGACCTGATAGTAACAGCTAATGATGATGATGATGACTAATCTGGCTGTCCCTAAAATAGCAGCAGACACAGCGCTCTGTCCCTTTATCTAAACTGACAAAAGACACTCAGGCTGCTGCAACAATCAGTAGCACAGCAAACCTATATACACCTAACACCTATACCAGTCCTGAAAATAACTTTTGTGTACCAAATAGCTAGTGGTTTATCTGTCCCTGCTCCAAACAGCAACCTTTCCCTATAGTGACAGAAGAAAGAATGTAAAATGTCCGCCGGATCGGGTGTATTTAAAGGTTAGGGGGAATGTCCAAGTGTCCATGTGCTGTCATGTCTCAATTGGCTGCCCTGTACCCCATGATGGATGTGTCATAAGGTCAAAGTTCCTTTACACAGTAAAAACACGGAAGTCCGCCGGGCGAACGACGCCAATAGTCCGCCGAACTGGCGGACTGCGAACAGCCGAAATTCGCCGCGAAACGACCACCGGACGAACTGTTCGGCCATCACTAATCTGCAGTACTTAGTGGGTGTTGTGTGCCTCCAGCATAGCACAGTATACACCTGTATCTACCCTTTATTGCTGCTGTTCTCTCATGCAGGCATCTGCAGTAGTTAGTGGGTATTGTGTGCCTACAGCACAGCACAGAATACACCTGTATCTACCCTTTATTACCTGTGTTCTCTCATACAGGTATCTGCAGTAGTTGGTGGGTGTTGTGTGCCTCCAGCACAGCACAGTATACAACTGCATCTACTCTTTATTGCTGGTGTTCTCTCATACAGGCATCTGCAGTAGTTAGTGGGTGTTGTGTGCCTCCAGCACAGTATACACCTGCATCTACCCTTTATTGCTGGTGTTTTCTCATACAGGCATCTGCAGTAGTTAGTGGGTGCTGTGTGCCTACAGCACAACACAGTATATACCTGTATCTACCCTTTATTGCTGGTATTCTCTCATAAACGCATCTGCAGTAGTTAGAGGGGGATGTGTGCCTCCAGCACAGTACAGTATACAACTGTATCTACCCTTTATTGCTCGTGTTCTCTCATAAAGGCATCTGCAGGAGTTAGTGGGTGTTGTGTGCCTCCAACACAGTACAGAATACACCTGTATCCACCCTTTATTGCTAGTGTTCTCTCATACAGGTATCTGCAGTAGTTAGTGGGTGTTGCGTGCCTACAGCACAGCACAGTATACACCTGTATCTACCCTTGATTGCTGTTGTTCTATCATACAGGCATCTGCAGTAGTTAGTGGGTGTTGTGTGCCTACAGCACAGCACAGTATACACCTGTATCTACCCTTTATTGCTGGTGTTCTATCATACAGGCATCTGCAGTAGTTAGTGGGTGTTGCGTGCCTACAGCACAGCACAGTATACACCTGTATCTACCCTTTATTGCTGGTGTTCTCTCATATAGGCATCTGCAGTAGTTAGTGGGTGTTGTGTGCCTCCAGCACAGCACAGTATACACCTGTATCTACCCTTTATTGCTGGTGTTCTCTCATACAGGCATCTGCAGTAGTTAGTGGGTGTTGTGTGCCTACAGCACAGTTTACACCTGTGTCTACCCTTTATTGCTGGTGTTCTATCATACAGGCATCTGCAGTAGTTAGTGGGTGTTGTGTGCCTACAGCACAGTTTACACCTGTGTCTACCCGTTATTGCTGGTGTTCTCTCATACAAGTATCTGCAGACATTAGTGGGTGTTGTGTGCCTACAGCACAGCACAGTATACTCCTGTATCTACCCTTTATTGCTGGTGTTCTCTCATAAAGGAATCTGCAGGAGTTAGTGGGTGTTGTGTGCCTCCAGCACAATATACACTACCCAATTGCTGGTTTTCCCATCTCCCTGCAGGCCATTACTATGTCTGGAAGGCCAACAAGGAGAGGCAGACAGTCTCGAGCCAATAAAAGAGGGCAAGGAGGCTCTGTGTCTAGAGACAACAGTGCTGGTCGTGGATGCGGTGCGTCATCATCAGCACGTGGCCATGGGACACGCTTGTCCTTATTTTCGGCAGCTGGACGTGTTGAGCCACATCATGTCGAAGAATTGGTAGAGTGGATGACCAAGCCCTCTTCATTCTCCTCATCCTCTCTCACCCAGGCTCCGGGTACTAGCAAAGCAGCTGCCAATACGTCCTCTTCCCTCGTCTCAATGTCATCATCAGTCACTCCTTCCCTAGACCCACCATGTCCTCCTGAGGAGTCCCCCAAACTGTTTGAGCACAGTGTTGGGTACATGCTCCAGGAGGATGCCCAGCGTTTTGAAGGCTCTGAAGATGATACCCAGCTAGAGGTAGGCAGTAGCAAGAGCGCAGAGAGAGGAGATGCTCAAGAAGGACAGCAATCTGGTAGTCATGTTCCACCAGCTGCAGCATACTGCCAGGTTTGCGCCAGTGATGAAGAGGGAGGGGATGATGAGGTCACTGACTCCTCGTGGGTGCCTGATAGGAGAGAGGAGGAGGAGGTGGCACATCTCCAATGAGGCAGGATGCCCTCCGTGGGCCAGCTTAGGGGCAGCACACCAACTGAATCACACCACAGAGCTCTGCCTGTGCAGGGCGCTACCTCTGCGAGTTATTCCAAAAGTTCTTTGGTGTGGGTTTTTTTGAGACGAGCGCATCAGATCGCACCCCTGCTATTTGCAACATATGTATCAAGCGTATCTCGTGTGGCCAAAACATCAGCTGCTTGGGCACCACATGCTTGACCAGACAAATGTTGACCTGCCATACAGCTTGTTGGCAAGCGTACCTTGAAGACCCACACCAAAGAACAAAGCGGACCTCTCCTTGCTCCTCATCAGCTGGTATCTCCAACCCCACTAGACCTTCAGTCCTCTCTGAAACCTGCACTGAGAGGAATGAAGGTGTAGAATTAGGTGTGTCACAGCCAAGTACTTGCGGGCACTCTGCCAGCAGTACACCCACATCCGATTGTAGCAGGCAAATTTCCCTGCCCCAGCTGCTGGACCGACGAAAGAAGTAGTTCACTCACAGCCATCCACATGCCCAGCGGTTGAATGCTAGCTTGGCTAAATTGCTAGCACTTCAACTGCTGCTTTTTAAGTTGGTAGACTTGGCCCCTTTGTGAGTTTGTGAAATTTTCTCATGGAAGGTGATTCCAGCTCTCTACTGGCATGTGGAAGGCAATGTCCTTGCCTCACTGGACAGGGCAGTCAGTGGTAAGGTGCATATTACCGCTGACTCATGGTCCAGCAGGCATGGACGGGACGTTACCTATCTTTCACCGCCCATTGGGTCACTCTTCTGGCAGTTGGGAAGGATGCAGGACAAGGTGCAGTAGTGTTGGAGTTTGTTCTGCTACTGGTTGTGACACACCTCTCTCCTCCACCCCCTCCTCTTCTTCTTCCTCCATGTCCTCTTCCACTGCTCTGTCCTCGGAACCAGCGCTGCTCCATAGGCGTTCAAGGGGCTACGCAAGTACGCAGGCAAAAAGATGCCATGCCGTGCTTGCGCTGGTTTGTTTGGAGGAGAGGAGCCACACTGGGGCAGATATTTTGTCAACTCTGCAGGGGCAGGCCGAGAGGTGGTTGACGCCATGCCAGTTTAAGCCAGGAATGGTGGTTTGCGACAATGGCACAAACCTCCTCTTCGCCCTCCGACAGGGACAACTGACTCATGTGCCCTGTGTGGCTCACGTCCTTAACCTGGTGGTGCAGCGGTTCTTGGGTAGGTACCCAGGCTTACAGGATGTTCTGAGGCAGTCCAGGAAAGTCTGTGTGCATTTCTGCCAATCATTTAATGCCAGTGCTCGGCTGGCTGAGCTCCAAAAGGAGTTGAGCCTGCCCAAGAACCGCCTTATATGTGACATGCCCACCAGGTGGAACTCAATGTTGGCCATGCTGCAGCGGCTCCACACCTAGCAGAGGGCCATCAATGAGTACCTGTGCGACTACAGCACCAGGGCATGGTCAGAGGAGCTTGGTTTTTTCTCACCACGCCAGTGGGGCATGATCAGGGATGCATGCACTGTCCTGTCATCGTTTGTGGAGGCCACAAGGATGGTGAGCAATGACAGTGAATGCATCATTCACACTGTACCTCTTGTCCACCTGTTGGAGCATACACTGCGTGGAATAATGGACAGGGCACTTGAGGCAGAACAAAGGCAGGAAGAGGGGGACTTCGTTGCCCCTCAAGGCCCCCTTTATCCAGACAGTGTTCCTGCTGTCCCACCCATCACACAGGAAGAGGACGTGGAGGAGGAGGAGGGGGAGGATTGTGTCAGCATGGAGGTGGAGCCTGGCACTCAGCATCAGCAGCAGCAGTCTTTTAGGGATGATTTACAGTCCCAAGAAACCCATGGACTTCTACGTGGCTGGGAGGAGGTGGCTGCGGATCATGTTGTCCTTAGTGACCCAGAGGACTCCGGACTGAATGCCTCAGCTAACCTACGCTGCATGGCCTCCCTGATCCTGCAAAGCCTGTGGAAGGATACTCATGTTCTTTGGATCAAGGAGAGGGACCATTACTGGCTGGCCACTCTCCTTCATCCACGGTACAAGAGTAAGGTTGCGGACCTTATCTTGCCGTCGCAGAGGGAGCAGAGGATGAGACATCTCCGGGAGGCCTTGCAGAAAGGTCTGTGCAACGCGTTACCAGAGACTGGGAGGTTACAAACTCCTGATCCTGGACAACGTGTTGTTGAGGCTTCAGTCAGTCACAGAAGGAGCGGTGAGAAGGTGGCCGCCTGACTGATGCATTCAGACAATTTTTTAGTCCGCAGCCCCAAGGTATGATCTTTTCCAGCAACCATCGCCAGAGTCTGATTTACATGGTGCAGGAATACCTAGGGGCAAGGTCAGACTTGGACACCTTTCCCACCGAAAAGCCTCTGGCTTACTGGGTCTTGAGGATGGATCACTGGCCAGAGCTTGCACAGTATGCATTTGAGCTACTGGCCTGTCCTGTATCCAGTGTTCTTTCGGAAAGCACCTTCAGTGCTGCTGGTGGCTTTGTAACCGATCACTAGTGATGGACGAACTTCCGACGGGACGTTTCGCGAACGCGGACCGCGAACGGGTCTGAACGTTCGCGAAACCGAAAGTTCGCCGCGGGCTCCATTGACTTCAATGGGAGGCGAACGTTTCAAACCTTTAGGGCGAATTTGCGGCCACTAGGTAATTATTAGCAGGGAATTAATAGTCCCACCACATGGCCAATGTCATAATACATGTATGAGGTGAATTTGGGATCGATAACTACAAGCATTCTTTTTTTATTTGGGAAATTGTTCTGACAATTCAGGACTGTGGAGCGCATGAAGGCAATGGAGGAGAGGGAAGGTCAGGGACCAGGGTAGGCAAAGAAGAGGGTGCAGGAGATGATCACCAGCAGCGTGACATACAGCAATGACACATGCACCGTGATAGAGGCATCTGACAACAGCACCGTGATAAAGGGCACTGACATCAGCAGCGTGACATAAAGCATTAACACCAGCACCGTGACATACAGCATTGACAGCAACACTGTGATAGAGAGTACTGACATCACAAGCGTGACATTAAGCACTGACATCAGCACCGTGATATACAGCACTGACATCAGAAGCGTGACATACAGCACTGACAGCAACACCGTGATAGAGAGTACTGACATCAGAAGCGTGACATTAAGCACTGACATCAGCACCATGATATACAGCACTGACAGCAGCACCGTGATAGAGGGCACTGACATCAGAAGCGTGACATACAGCACTGACATCAGAAGCGTGACATTAAGCATTAACGCCAGCACCGTGACATACAGCATTGACAGCAACACCGTGATAGAGAGTACTGACATCAGAAGCGTGACATTAAGTACTGACATCAGCACCGTGATATACAGCACTGACAGCAGCACCGTGACATACAGCACTGACATCAGAAGCGTGACATACAGCACTGACAGCAACACCGTGATAGAGAGTACTGACATCAGAAGCGTGACATTAAGCACTGACATCAGCACCGTGATATACAGCACTGACAGCAGCACCGTGATAGAGGGCACTGACATCAGAAGCGTGACATTAAGCATTAACGCCAGCACCGTGACATACAGCATTGACAGCAACACCGTGATAGAGAGTACTGACATCAGAAGCGTGACATTAAGCACTGACATCAGCACCATGATATACAGCACTGACAGCAGCACCGTGACATTAAGCACTCACACCAGCACCGTGATATACAGCACTGCCAGCAGCACCGTAAGCAGCCCCAGGAGTAAGTCAGCACAGCACAGGGATGGTGTGATCCCCTCATAATAAGAACCCCCAGGAGTAAGTCAGCACAGCACAGGGATGGTGTGATCCCCTCATAATAAGAACCCCCAGGAGGAAGTCAGCACAGCACAGGGATATCATAAGCAGCCCCAGTAGAAATATGACACAGCTCAACCTCTTCAAAGAGGAGGGTAGGGGCATATAGTACAGTGTGCTTTTTTGGGACAAGGAAGTGAGCCAAATGAAGAAAGAAGGTAGTGCACCTCAACCCTATCTATTGTGGACCGATAGCGGTCCTTACAGAACAGCAGACTGTACCGCACTGGCGCACTCAACCCTATGTACTGTAGCACCCTAGACCAAGTTACCAGTCCTTATAAGAACTTTTGTGGAACAAGCAGGTTGTGTGTTAGTGATTAGCAGACTGTACGTCAGTCCCTATACCAATGAAGGACTGCTGCAGTATAGGGCAGCGGTCAGCAGTGGTGCACCTCAACCCTATGTATTGTGGACCGATAACAGTCCTTATAGAATAGCAGACTGTACCGCACTGGCGCACTCAACCCTATGTACTGTAGCACCCTAGACCAAGTTACCAGTCCTTATAAGAACTTTTGTGGACCAAGCAGGTTGTGTGTTAGTGATTAGCAGACTGTACGTCAGTCCCTATACCAATGAAGGTCTGCTGCAGTATAGGGCAGCAGTCAGCAGTGGTGCACCTCAAACCTATCTATTGTGGACCGATAGCGGTCCTTACAGAACAGCAGACTGTACCGCACTGGCGCACTCAACCCTATGTACTGTAGCACCCTAGACCAAGTTACCAGTCCTTATAAGAACTTTTGTGGAACAAGTGAGTTGTAAATGTTTAGCAGACTGCAGCAGAAGGGCAGCAGTCAAGTATAATATCCTTTCTATATTTGGAAGAAAGAATATTATACGTGTACAAGCCTATTACCGTACCACTGATACCAGTCCTGAAAAGAACCTTTGTGGAACTAATAGTAACAGCAAGTCTTTAATCTGACCCTCACTGCCTGACAACACTGCTTCCTTCCTGTCCCTATACAAAGTGGCAAAAAAGAGTATACTGGAACGATTAGTGGTTACTGGAACAGCTCTTTTGTGGACCTGATAGTAACAGCTAATGATGATGATCATGATGATGATGATGATGAAAGACTAATCTGGCTGTCCCTAAAATAGCAGCAGACACACCGTCCTTTCCCTTTCTCTAAACTGACAAAAGACTCTCAGGCTGCTGCAACAATCAGTAGCACAGCAAACCTATATACACCTAACACCTATACCAGTCCTGAAAAGAACTTTTGTGTACCAAATAGCTAGCGTTTTATCTCTCCCTACTCCACACAGGAACCTTTCCCTATAATGACAGAAGAAAGAATGTAAAATGGCCACCGGATCGGGTGTATTTATAGGTTAGGGGGAATGTCCAAGTGTCCATGTGCTGTCATGTCTCAATTGGCTGGCCTGTACCCTATGACAGACGTGTCATCATAGGTCAAAGTTCTTTTACACATTAAACACGTAAGTCCGCCGGGGCGAAAGACGGGAAAAGGCGAGCGAACGTGCGGACCGCGAACGACCGAAATTCGCAGCGAAACGACCGCCGGGCGAACCGTTCGTCCATCACTACCCATCACAGGGAGCACCTGTCCCCCGACTCGGTTGATCGACTGACCTTCATAAAGATGAATCAGTCTTGGATCACCACCAGCTACCAAGCACCGGAAGCTGATGTAACCAAATAATTTTTTTTGAAATGTCACATCCTTTCAAGACTGCCTATGCTGATGCTGAGTGACTGTCCTGTTATGTTGACTGACTATCCTCTTCCTCCTCAATGATCCAGCTGATATCTAGGAAGAACATTTTTAGTTCTGGGTGATGCCACCAGCCCAATTTTTCAGCCCCTGTTTGACAGGGGCGTGTAATTACAATTTGTGATGCAATGCTTTGCAGCAGGGCTCATTCCTACACTCCAAATAGAGTATATGGGAGAGGTTGCAGTGTTGTGGCACCAGAACCAGTGCCACCAGCCCAATTTTTCAGCCCCTATTTGACAGGGGCATGAAATTATAATTTTGATGCAATGCTTTACAGCCGGGCTCATTCCTGCACTCCAAATAGAGTATATGGGCTAGGTTGCAGTGTCATGGCACCAGCACCAGTGCCATCAGCCCGATTTTTCAGCCCCTGTTTAACAGGGGCGTGAAATTACAATTTTTGATGCAATGCTTTGCAGCAGGGCTCATTCCTGCACTCCAAATAGAGTATATGGGAGAGGTTGCAGCATCGTGGCACCAGCACCAGTGCCACCAGCCCAATTTTTCAGCCCCTGTTTAACAGGGGCGTGTAATTACAATTTTTGATGCAATGCTTTGCAGCGGGGCTCATTTCTGCTCTCCAAATAGAGTATATGGGAGAGTTTGCAGTGTCATGGCACCAGCATCAGTGCCACCAGCCCAATTTTTCATCCCCTGTTTAACAGGGGCATGTAATACAATTTTTTATGCAATGCTTTGCAGCAGGGCTTATTCCTGCACTCCAACTAGAGTATCTGGGAAAGGTTGCAGTGTTATGGCACCAGTGCCAGTGCCACCAGCCCAATTTTTCAGCTTCTGTTTAACAGGGGCGTGAAATTAAATTTTTTGATGCAATGCTTTGCAGCAGGGCTCATTCCTGCACTCCAAATAGAGTATATGGGTGAGGTTGCAATGTCGTGGCACCAGTACCAGTGCCAACAGCCCAATTTTTCAGCCCATGTTTAACAGGGTCGTGTAATTACAATTTTTGATGCAATGCTTTGCAGCAGGGCTCATTCCTGCACTCCAAATAGAGTATATGGGAGAGGTTGCAGTGTTGTGGCACCAATGTCATCAGCCCAATTTTTCAGCCCCTGTTTAACAGTGGCGTGTAATTACAATTTTTGATGCGATGCTTTGCAGCAGGGCTCATTCCTGCACTCCAAATAGAGTATATGGGAGATGTTGCAGTGTCGTGGCACCAGCACCAGTGCCTAAGGCCCAATTTTTCAGCCCCTGTTTGACAGGGGCATGTAATCCAATTTTTGATGCAATGCTTTGCAGCAGGGCTCATTCCTGCACTCCAACTAGAGTATCTGGGAGAGGTTGCAGTGTTGTGGCACCAGCAAGCAGTGCCTACGGCCCAATTTTTCAGCCCCTGTTTAACAGGGACATGTAATTACAATACTTGATATAATACTTCACAGCAGGGCCCATTCCTGCGCCCACTGAGAGTAACTGTGAGGACTTATAGTGTTGTAGCACCAGCACCACAACAACCAAAGGCCCAATTTTTCTACCACTGTTCAACAATGGCATGTAATTACAATTCTTGATATAATCGTTCACAGCAGGGTGCTCCAGCGCCCACCAAGAATCACTTTGAGGGCTTACATTATTGTGGCAACACCAACACCTTAGGCCCCCATTTCTGCAGAGCATATAGGGCAGGCCCCTACTTTCAAACATCCAACTTACAAACGTCCCCTACTTGCAAACGGAAGGAGACAACAGGAAGTGAGATGAAAGAAAATGGATGGCAAAAAAAATTATATAGGGGTGATAACCCTTCCCTATGTTTTCCAAAAAGCTTAAAAATAGATTTTTTTGACTGGAGCTACACTTTAAAAATGTACCAGTTCAAAATTACAAACCGATTATACTTAACACAATAAACCTACACAGTCCCTGTCTTGTTTGTACCGCCTGTATACTGCTGTTCTGAGTATATAGGGCCTGGGGGCCCCACGCCTTTCCTTTTTTTAATTTGTTTACGGGGTTCCCCTTAATATTCGTACAAGACCCAAGGGGGCTGGTAATGGGCAGGGGGGGCTACCCATGCCATTTTTCTCAATGATTTTCATCCGTATTGCCGGAACCAGATATTACATTATAACCGCAAGCAGTTTTAAATTACTTTTTTCTAATTAAATGTCATTTTGTGCAGGGACTGTTCTAAACACGGGAAACACGTGGCACTTCACAGGCATACAATAGACACCCCCCAGGCACAATATTTAAAGGAATATTTAAAAAAAAATTATTTTACTTTTTTTTTTTTCGCAAATAAATTTTTATTGAAAAAAGGAATAGTAAATAAACAAAATAAGCACCAGGATACAAAAACTTAAGGTTGCAATGGTATACATACAAAGGTTGTAAGACTGAAAACATGGATACCACTAGTGATGGCCGAACGGTTCGCCCGGCGGTCGTTTCGCGGCGAATTTCCGACTTTCGCCGTCCGCGGGTTCGAACGCCTTTTTCCGTCGTTCGCCCCGGCGGACTTACGTGTTTAATGTATACAAGAACTTTAACCTTTCGTGACACGTTTATCATGTGTTACAGGACAACCAATTGAGACATGACAGCTCATGGACACTTGGACATTCCCCCTAACCTATAAATACACCCGATCCGGTGGCCATTTTACATTCTTTCTTCTGTCACTGTAGGGAAAGGATCCTGTGTGGAGTAGGGACAGAGAAAACGCTAGCTATTTGGTACACAAAAGTTCTTTTCAGGACTGGTATAGGTGTTAGGTCAGCAGCCTGAGTTTCTTTTGTCAGTTTAGATAAAGGGACAGAGCGCTGTATGCTGCTATTTTAGGGACAGCTCAGCCAGATTAGTCTTTCTTCATCATCATCATCATCATCATCATTAGCTGTTACTATCAGGTCCACAAAAGAGCTGTTCCAGCTAATCGTTCCAGCCTACTCTTTTTTGCCAATTTGTATAGGGACAGGCAGGAAGCAGTGTGTCAGGCAGTGAGGATAATTTTAAAGACTTGCTGTTACTATTAGTTCCACAAAGGTTCTTTTCAGGACTGGTATCAGTGGTACGGTAATAGGCTTGTACACGTATAATATTCTTTCTTCCAAATATAGAAAGAATATTATACTTGACTGCTGCCCTTCTGCTGCAGTCTGCTAATCATTCACAACTCACTTGTTCCACAAAAGTTCTTATAAGGACTGGTAACTTGGTCTGTCTAGGGTGCTACGGTACATAGGCTTGGGTGCGGTACAGTCTGCTGTTCTGTAAGGACCGCTATCGGTCCACAATAGATAGGGTTGCCGTGCACTACTGCTGACCGCTGCCCTATACTGCAGCAGTCCTTCAGCGGTATAGGGACTGACGCACAGTCTGCTAAACACTAATACACAACCTGCTTGGTCCACAAAAGTTCTTATAAGGACTGGTAACTTGGTATAGGGTGCTACGGTACATAGGCCTGAGTGCGTTACAGTCTGCTGTTCTGTAAGGACCGCTATCGGTCCACAATACATAGGGTTGCCGTGCACTACTGCTGACCGCTGCCCTATACTGCAGCAGTCCTTCATTGGTATAGGGACTGACGTACAGTCTGCTAATCACTAACACACAACCTGCTTGGTCCACAAAAGTTCTTATAAGGACTGGTAACTTGGTATAGGGTGCTACGGTACATAGGCCTGAGTGCGTTACAGTCTGCTGTTCTGTAAGGACCGCTATCGGTCCACAATACATAGGGTTGCCGTGCACTACTGCTGACCGCTGCCCTATACTGCAGCAGTCCTTCATTGGTATAGGGACTGACGTACAGTCTGCTAATCACTAACACACAACCTGCTTGGTCCACAAAAGTTCTTATAAGGACTGGTAACTTGGTATAGGGTGCTACGGTACATAGGCCTGAGTGCGTTACAGTCTGCTGTTCTGTAAGGACCGCTATCGGTCCACAATACATAGGGTTGCCGTGCACTACTGCTGACCGCTGCCCTATACTGCAGCAGTCCTTCAGCGGTATAGGGACTGACGCACAGTCTGCTAAACACTAACACACAACCTGCTTGGTCCACAAAAGTTCTTATAAGGACTGGTAACTTGGTATAGGGTGCTACGGTACATAGGCCTGAGTGCGTTACAGTCTGCTGTTCTGTAAGGACCGCTATCGGTCCACAATACATAGGGTTGCCGTGCACTACTGCTGACCGCTGCCCTATACTGCAGCAGTCCTTCATTGGTATAGGGACTGACGTACAGTCTGCTAATCACTAACACACAACCTGCTTGGTCCACAAAAGTTCTTATAAGGACTGGTAACTTGGTATAGGGTGCTACGGTACATAGGCCTGAGTGCGTTACAGTCTGCTGTTCTGTAAGGACCGCTATCGGTCCACAATACATAGGGTTGCCGTGCACTACTGCTGACCGCTGCCCTATACTGCAGCAGTCCTTCATTGGTATAGGGACTGACGTACAGTCTGCTAATCACTAACACACAACCTGCTTGGTCCACAAAAGTTCTTATAAGGACTGGTAACTTGGTATAGGGTGCTACGGTACATAGGCCTGAGTGCGTTACAGTCTGCTGTTCTGTAAGGACCGCTATCGGTCCACAATACATAGGGTTGCCGTGCACTACTGCTGACCGCTGCCCTATACTGCAGCAGTCCTTCATTGGTATAGGGACTGACGTACAGTCTGCTAATCACTAACACACAACCTGCTTGGTCCACAAAAGTTCTTATAAGGACTGGTAACTTGGTATAGGGTGCTACGGTACATAGGCCTGAGTGCGTTACAGTCTGCTGTTCTGTAAGGACCGCTATCGGTCCACAATACATAGGGTTGCCGTGCACTACTGCTGACCGCTGCCCTATACTGCAGCAGTCCTTCAGCGGTATAGGGACTGACGCACAGTCTGCTAAACACTAACACACAACCTGCTTGGTCCACAAAAGTTCTTATAAGGACTGGTAACTTGGTATAGGGTGCTACGGTACATAGGCCTGAGTGCGTTACAGTCTGCTGTTCTGTAAGGACCGCTATCGGTCCACAATACATAGGGTTGCCGTGCACTACTGCTGACCGCTGCCCTATACTGCAGCAGTCCTTCATTGGTATAGGGACTGACGTACAGTCTGCTAATCACTAACACACAACCTGCTTGGTCCACAAAAGTTCTTATAAGGACTGGTAACTTGGTATAGGGTGCTACGGTACATAGGCCTGAGTGCGTTACAGTCTGCTGTTCTGTAAGGACCGCTATCGGTCCACAATACATAGGGTTGCCGTGCACTACTGCTGACCGCTGCCCTATACTGCAGCAGTCCTTCATTGGTATAGGGACTGACGTACAGTCTGCTAATCACTAACACACAACCTGCTTGGTCCACAAAAGTTTTTATAAGGACTGGTAACTTGGTATAGGGTGCTACGGTACATAGGCCTGAGTGCAGTACAGTCTGCTGTTCTGTAAGGACCGCTATCGGTCCACAATACATAGGGTTGCCGTGCACTACTGCTGACCGCTGCCCTATACTGCAGCAGTCCTTCATTGGTATAGGGACTGACGTACAGTCTGCTAATCACTAACACACAACCTGCTTGGTCCACAAAAGTTCTTATAAGGACTGGTAACTTGGTATAGGGTGCTACGGTACATAGGCCTGAGTGCGTTACAGTCTGCTGTTCTGTAAGGACCGCTATCGGTCCACAATACATAGGGTTGCCGTGCACTACTGCTGACCGCTGCCCTATACTGCAGCAGTCCTTCATTGGTATAGGGACTGACGTACAGTCTGCTAATCACTAACACACAACCTGCTTGTTCCACAAAAGTTCTTATAAGGACTGGTAACTTGGTATAGGGTGCTACGGTACATAGGCTTGAGTGCGGTACAGTCTGCTGTTCTGTAAGGACCGCTATCGGTCCACAATAGATAGGGTTGACGTGCACCACTGCTGACCGCTGCCCTATACTGCAGCAGTCCTTCAGCGGTATAGGGACTGACGTACAGTCTGCTAAACACTAATACACAACCTGCTTGGTCCACAAAAGTTCTTATAAGGACTGGTAACTTGGTATAGGGTGCTACGGTACATAGGCTTGAGTGCGGTACAGTCTGCTGTTCTGTAAGGACCGCTATAGGTCCACAATAGATAGGGTTGACGTGCACCACTGCTGACCGCTCACCTATACTGCAGCAGTCCTTCAGCGGTATAGGGACTAAGAGTTTTGTCACAGGGTCATTTAAAAAATGACATGCAGAGGAAGAGGCAGGCCCTTCCGCAGGGGTGGTAGGGGTAGGGCAGGAGCAACAGGCTTGAGCCAAAGTGGGAAGTTGCAGAAGGTGCGTTCAATTACTTTAAAGGATGCACCAGACTTGGTTGAGTGGCTCGCTCAGCCTTACTCTTCTGCACCCTCCTCATCCTCTCGATCTGCACCCTCTTCTTCACTCTCTGCTATGTGCACCCCCAAAGACACTACCACCAACAACACGACCACCACCACCACCACCACATACCTTCCGCTTGAGTCACTGGAATTATTTTCCGATCCATATCAAGAGGACATTTCTGATGCGCAGCCACTCTTGGTATTGGATCAGGAAGAGGAGGTAGCAACAAGCGCTACTCAGCAGTCTGACGCCAGTACCCAGATCAGCCCAAGGAGGAGGTTGGTCCCCGGTGTTGCTGCCTACTCCGAGATCTCTACTTATAGCGGTGGGGAAGGTGACGTTGATGATGACGTGTCTAGTGATGTCACGTGGGTGCCCACAAGAGAGGAAGAGGAGGGGAGTTCAGAGGGAGATATGGACCAGCAGATAGGGAGGAGAAGCAGCAATGACTTACATTGCACAGCAGGGACAAAGCAGACTGCAAATGTATCAGGAGCGAGTCATCGACCATGTACGGTCACATCTGGCGCTCCCAGGACACCGGCACATGGCTCCGCAGTGTGGGCTTTTTTTAACGTGTCCGCTGCTGACAATAGCGTTGCCATCTGCAATCTTTGCAGTCAACGCGTTAGTCGCGGTAAGCCCAATACTCACCTAGGGACGACCGCCTTAAGAAGGCACATGAGCAGCCATCACCGAGCCCAGTGGGAGCAACGGAACACACAAAGCCACACTGCAGGCTCTCACCGTCCAGCCTCGTCTTCTACTTCTCCTTCTCCTCTCTCCTCACAATTGTCCTCCACTCCACCTTCCATCACGCCAAGCTCACATTTTTCTGCAAAAAGGCAGGCTTCCGTGGGCCTAATGTTTGAGCGTAAAAAAATGATGACGCCGGATAACCCTCTTGCCCAACGGTTGGCGGCTGGCTTGTCAGAACTCATAGCCCGCCAACTACTGCCATATAAACTGGTGGACTCGGAGGCCTTTCGCAAATTTGTGGCCATTGGAACACCACAATGGAAGGTCCCAGGAAGGAAGTATTTCTCAGAGAAGGGCATCCCAGAGCTATATGGCCATGTTCAGCGGCAAGTGAATGTATCTCTGGCACACAGTGTCGGTGCCAAGATACATCTGACCACAGACACGTGGTCTAGCAAACACGGGCAGGGAAGGTATATCAGTTTTACTGCCCACTGGGTGAACCTTCTGACGGCCGTCAAGCATGTAACCCGTGGCACCCGTGTAGATTTGGTTTTACCGCCACGGATTGCATGCAGGCCTGACTCTTCTTCTCCTCCTCCTACTCCATCCTCCTCCCTCTCCTCCTCAGCTGCCTCCTCCTTTTCCGCTGCTAGCGTCTCTTCCACTGCACCGCCCAAGCTCCCCAGAACCTATTCCACATGCCAGGTGAGACGTTGCCATGCCGTGCTGCGTCTGTTGTGCCTGGAAGCAAAGAGCCACACTGGCCCGGCACTCCTTTCAGCTTTGCGTTCACAGGCAGATGAGTGGCTAACACCGCTCAATTTGACAGTTGGTAAAGTGGTGTGTGACAACGGTGCCAATCTGCTTAGCGCATTGAAACAGGGCAAAATCACGCACGTGCCGTGCATGGCACACGTCTTAAACTTGGTCGTGCAGCGATTCCTTGTCAAATACCCTGGGGTCCAGGACATCTTGCGGCAGGCAAGGAAAATCTCGGCCCATTTCAGAAGATCTTACACGGCCATGGCTCGCCTTGCTGACATTCAGCGGCGACACCATCTGCCGGTCAGACGTCTTATTTGCGATTGCCCGACGCGATGGAACTCAACCTTCTATATGCTTGATAGGCTGCTCCAGCAGAAACGTGCAGTTAACGTCTACCTGTATGAACTCTGCGAAAGAAACGGTTCTGGGGAGCTGGGTTTTTTTTCACCGCGCCAGTGGCTGCTCATGCGCGACACATGCAGACTTCTGCGGCCATTTGAGGAGATCACCAAACTGGTCAGTCGCAGCCATGGCGCCATCAGTGACATGGTACCTTATGCCTTCTTTCTGGAGCGTGCATTGCGTCGTGTCATTGATCAGGCTGTGGAGGAGCAGGAGCGGGAAGATGAGGAAGTCGCAATGCTGGATGAATTCCCAGGGGGGGCTACTCTATCTGAGACAAGTCAACAACAGGAGTCTGATGAGGAGTCAGAGGAGGATGGTGCCGGGGCGGATGAGCAGGAGCAAGAAGAGCATGCTTTAAACCTTTCTGGGATCCCTGTTGTGCGAGGATGGGGAGAGGAGAATGAAGAGGACGACATTATCCTGGATGATGAGCAGGAGCCAGGCCACCACACCGCTTCCACTTTAGTGCAAATGGGGGCCTTCATGCTCCAGTGTTTTAATAGGGACCCCCGTATAAAAAGCATGAGGGTCAAGGACCAGTACTGGGTGGCAACGTACTTAGACCCCCGGTACAAACACAAAATGGCGGAAATGTTACCGCCGTCGCAGAGGGCTGTCAGAATGCAGCACTTCCAGGCCTTGCTTCGAGAAATGCTGCATTCTGCTTTTGCGTGCGCTGGCAGAGGAGCAATTCCCACTCCCAGAGAAGGATTTGCGGGTACCAATCCAACAGCGCCTGCAAGAAGAGGCCGGTTTGAAGATGTGTTGGTGACTTCGGATATGAGGTCATTCTTTCAGCCGACCCATCGACAGGTGTCATCCGGATCCAGCATCAGGGAACGCCTAGACCGTCAGGTGTCCGACTACATTGGGTTAACGGCCGATGTGGACGCTCTGAGGAGTGATGAACCCCTAGACTACTGGGTGGGCAGGCTTGACCTCTGGCCAGAGCTTGCCCAATTTGCAATCGAACTGTTGGCTTGCCCCTCATCCAGTGTCCTGTCCGAAAGGACGTTCAGCGCAGCAGGGGGGATTGTGACCGATAAGCGTACTCGCCTAGCTCACCACAGTGTTAACTACCTCACATTTCTAAAAATGAATGAGGCATGGATCTCGGAGGAATTCAACACATGTGATCAGTAGACCATGTATATGTCTATAAACAATTTTTGGAATCAAGCACACAGACCTTCTTAATTCATTTGGCTCACTTCCCTGACCCAAAAAAGCACACCGTACTATATGCCCCTACCCTCCTCTTTGAAGAGGTTGAGCGGTGTCATATTTCTACTGGGGCTGCTTATTATGAGGGGTTCCCACCATCCCTGTGCTGTGCTGACTTCCTCCTGGGTGTTCTTATTATGAGGGGCTCCCACCATCCCTGTGCTGTGCTGACTTCCTCCTGGGGGTTCTTATTATGAGGGGCTCCCACCATCCCTGTGCTGTGCTGACTTCCTCCTGGGGGTTCTTATTATGAGGGGATCACACCATCCCTGTGCTGTGCTGACTTCCTCCTGGGGCTGCTTACGGTGCTGCTGTCAGCGCTGTATGTCACGGAGCTGCTGTCAGCGCTGTATGTCACGGAGCTGCTGTCAGCGCTGTATGTCACGGAGCTGCTGTCAGCGCTGTATGTCACGGAGCTGCTGTCAGCGCTGTATGTCACGGAGCTGCTGTCAGCGCTGTATGTCACGGAGCTGCTGTCAGCGCTGTATGTCACGGAGCTGCTGTCAGCGCTGTATGTCACGGAGCTGCTGTCAGCGCTGTATGTCACGGTGCTGCTGTCAGCGCTGTATGTCACGGAGCTGCTGTCAGCGCTGTATGTCACGGAGCTGCTGTCAGTGCTGTATGTCACGGAGCTGCTGTCAGCGCTGTATGTCACGGAGCTGCTGTCAGCGCTGTATGTCACGGAGCTGCTGTCAGCGCTGTATGTCACGGTGCTGCTGTCAGCGCTGTATGTCACGGAGCTGCTGTCAGCGCTGTATGTCACGGAGCTGCTGTCAGCGCTGTATGTCACGGAGCTGCTGTCAGCGCTGTATGTCACGGAGCTGCTGTCAGCGCTGTATGTCACGGAGCTGCTGTCAGCGCTGTATGTCACGGTGCTGATGTCAGTGCTCTGTATTACGGTGCTGCTGTCAGTGCTCTGTATCTCCTGCACCCTCTTGTTTGCCTACCCTGGTCCCTGACCTTCCCTCTCCTCCATTGCCTTCATTAGCTCCATAGTCCTGAATTGTCAGAACAATTTCCCAAATAAAAAAAAAATGCTTGTAGTTATCGATCCCAAATTCACCTCATACATGTATTATGCTATTGTCCAGGTGGTGGGACTACGTGCTACCCCCTAATAATTACCCCGTGGCCGCAAATTCGACCTAAAGGTTTGCGAAATTCGCCTCCCATTGAAGTCAATGGAGCCCGCGGCGAACGGTCGTTTTCGCGAACGTTTGTGCCCGTTCGCGTTTCGCGTTCGCGAAACGTCCCGTCGGAAGTTCGTCCATCACTAGATACCACCACCATTATTTGCATAATTTACCCTGGTGACATATATACTTAAGAACATCGACACTTATAGGGGACCTTAGTAACTAGAACACCCCAAGTTGTGTGATAGCATTAAGGTCCGCCTAGTCATACTTGCACTTACAACAAAGAGATTCGAATAACATAATGAGTCAACCTTTCTTAAACAGAAAGAGAAGTGAAAGAAAAGGAGGTGGGAAGGGGGGGGGGGGAAGGTAAGAGAAAGTAGGGTCGAGAAGTAACATAAATGGAGGCAATCTCCGTAAGGTCATGAGTGCTACGACTCATACTTATGTGGATTACCCTTTGTCCCGGAACCAACAGTTCCATGCAGCCCAGTTAGCCCTGTACCTTGCTCCGATACTGTCTCTATAAGCTAGGATTTTTTCATATTCTGAGATGATATTGACCTTCATGATCAGTAACGTGGGCATATCCCTTGATTTCCAACTCTGCACTATCAGAGACCTTGCGGCAAGTATAATATTCATAGCTGTGGCTCTCAGTGGTAAGGGGTAGACAGACATACCTATGCTCAGCAATGCTTTTTCGGGGGATGACCTGGTCAGGACAACTGTGACTCTCGCTATCAGTTTGAAAACTTCATTCCAGAAGCTCCGCAAATGTGGACACGACCACCACATGTGGACTAACGTACCCACTTGGCCGCATCCTCTCCAGCACAGGTTGGATTTGTCCTCTGAGAATTTTGCTATTATATAGGGGGTGAAATGCCATCTAGCTATAATTTTAATCGCTAGTTCCTCGTAGTTCGAGCATCTTGAAAAGCGGATATTATCCTTAATCGCTAAGAGCCACTGTTTATCCATAAAATGTTTCCCAAGGTCTGTTTCCCATCTCCCCAAGTGCCCAAATCTAGAGAAGGAGGATTTTGCATCTAAAATTTCGTACAATATAGTGATCCCTTTAGGTTTGGGGTTGGACGAAGTCAAACATTCCCATGCCCTAGAGGGCATTAATGAGTTGGAGGTCCTCAGTTGACGGTACCAGGACACAATCTGAGAGTACGTTAGGAATTCAGATGGGGGTATGTTAAATTTAGTACAACTTTCCTCAAAGGACAGGACTCGGTCTCCTTCTGTGATCTCTTGGACTAGTTCGATCCCCTTGCTTTGCCACACTTTTAACGAGATATTAGGGATCAACCACTGGAGCGATTGTAAGGGGATGGGAACTGCCGTTAATCGTTCACCATTATGGAACGACAATAAGAGCCTACGCCATGCTTGTAATGAGGCCTGTATCGTGGGGTGATCTGTTCCGACATGGAATTGTTCAACACTAAGGGCTATTAAAAGAGAGCTTAATGATCTAGGGGACACCCACGACTGCTCTAATTGACACCAGGGTTGGGTTCTGATGGGGAGATCCAGTCCAGCTGGTCCAACACTGCTGCTGTTGCATAATCTTGAAGAACCGGGATCCCTATAAAGTTTAGCATCTGCCTTTGAAGGGTTTTAAAAAAAGAGCGGGGAATAGCTATCGGTAATGCCCTGAACAGGTATGTTAGCTTAGGGAGTAGTAGCATCTTGTAGGCTGCCAGGCAACCATGCCAGGAAAGATAGTGCTTCTGGAGTTTAAGTGTTTCACTTTGGAGAGCATCTAGCATTGGGGGAAAGTTTGCTTGAAACTATTTTGTTGTGGAGGGAGTTATTTGGGTCCCTAAATACTGAATAGAATCAGAGGACCAGGGATAGGGGAAATCCTTTTGTAATATGTGACAGCGCATCAGGCTTGGTGTTCTTTGACCCAGGTCTATACAGTAGGTGATATGGAATGAGAACCTTGAAAAGAAAAGTCCCCATTGGACCTGGCAGGGTTTTAGTCTCTTGGCAGTCCTTAAGTATTCAAGGTTCTTGTGATCTATATAGATCAATATTTGGTGGGCAGCTCCTTCTAGCAAGTACCTCCATTCTTTCAAAGCGGCCTTTATGGCAAGAATTTCCCGATCACCCACGTCATAAATCCTTTCCGCTGGAGCAAGTTTCCTAGAGAAGAAGGCTACCGGATGGATTAAATACTTGTGACCTTGACGCTGAGACAGGACTCCCCAGACTGCACTTTTGGAAGCATCTACCTCCAGGATATAAGGTAGTGCCGAATCTGGATGGCTTAGTACAGGGGCAGTTGTAAATAGTCTTTTAAGGGTCTTGAAGGCAACCTGGGCTTCAGGAGACCAGAGGAAATGAACACCCAGTTTGGTGAGTTGGGTAATAGGTGTAATGATGCCTGAAAGGTTCTTGATAAATCTGCGATAGAAATTAGCAAATCCCACGAACCGCTGGATCCCTCTTTTATCAGTGGGTGCCGGCCAGGTCAGAATTGCAAACACCTTTTGAGGGTCCATCTCAGTGCCTCCAGTAGAGATGATCAAACCCAAGAACTGAATACTCTGCCGCTCAAACTTGCATTTCTCAGGTTTATCATACAGTCCATGCAAGCGGAGGCGGCAGAGAACACTCTTGACGTGTTCCCGATGATCAGCAAGGGAGGTGGAGAACAAAAGAATGTTGTCCAAGTAAACAATGATGAAAATGTCTACATAGTCTTTGAAGACATCATTGATGAAGTGTTGGAATGTAGCTGAGGTACAGAGGCCAAAAGGCACGATGAGGTACTCGTAGTGGCCAAAAGGGGTATGGAAGGCTGTCTTCCACTCATCCCCCTGTCGTATGCGGATGAGATTGTAAGCTCCCCTCAGGTCTAATTTAGTAAAAATGGTGGTAGAACTAAGTCTTTGGAAGAGCTCTGAAAACAAGGGTAGAGGCTAATGGTTCTTTACCGTAATCTTGTTTACCTATCAGTAATCTACACACAGCCGTAGTGAATGGTCCTTCTCCTCAAAGAATATCCCCGACCCGGCAGGTGAAGTAGAAGGGCAGATGAAACCTTTGTGGAGGCTTTCATCAATATATTCCTTCCGAGCTGCTAGTTCTTTTTCGGACAGTGGGAAGATCAGACCAAACGGAATAGCAGCCCCTGACAGGAGCTCAATGGGGCAGTCGTAGGCCCTGTGAGGAGGTAGGGTGTCTGCTCCCCGCTTGTTGAACATGTCCAAGAACTCATGGTAGGCCTCTGGCAACTTTTGGCAGAATTCAGCATCAAAGTCCATACACAACAGGGTGAAGGGTGCAACAGTAGGGTTGGACAAACAGTGCTTCTGACAGTAAGATGATTTGTACTTGATACAGCCTGATCTCCAATCAACCAAAGGATTATGGGCCTGTAGCCATGGTAGACCCAAAATGACAGGGAACAGAGGCGAGGAGATAGCATCTAGACGCCAAAGTTCTTTATGACCGGTAAGGGTCATAGTCAGCAGTGGAGGAGTTTCCTGGGTTTATATGAGAGTCACCAGCCAAGAATATGGTAAGTCCCTGCTCTTTGGATTGAAGAGGAATACCTTATTGGGCAGCAAATGCCAAGTCAATGAAGCAACTGCATGCTCCAGAGTCCACAATTGTGGTTGCTGACACACTTCTCCCTGGGAGTTGGAAGGCAACAGGAAGTGGCAATTGAGCAGAGGTTGCTGGGGGGACTGCTTGGCTTACTGGAGAAATAGAGCGACATCCACGTCCCTTAGCAGGACAATTCTGCACATAGTGACCAGCCCCGCCACAGTAGAGACAGAGATTGCCTTTAAGACGTTGTGCAGATTCCTTGGGGGACAGGGATGGGCAAATCATGCCTATTCGTGTGGGTGCTGAAGGAGCCAACCTGACAGAAGTCGGTCGAACAGGTCGAACCTGTATGGATGATGCCCAAGTTCCTTGGGCATCATCCATACAGTTTGGGATGGAACTGCTCACTTCTCTCGCCTATGTTCTCGCAGACGGCGATTGATCTGAATTGATAATGTAATTAAGTCCTCCAGGGAGCTTGGAGCACCCACACGAGCTAACTCGCCTTTCAAGTTTTCCGATAATCCCAATTGATGTCGCAGGGTTGTGTCATTCCAACTGGTGTCTGCACTCCAGCATCTGAAGTCCATTATATAGTCCTCGACTGCTCTACATCCTTGCCGGAGTGCATAGAAAGAGGACTCGGCAGTGTAGGATAATTGAGGGTCCTCGTATAACTTGGACATTGCCTGGAAGAATGAGGACATGATATTTAGTTGTATGTTCTTCCTTTCCAACAGACGATGAGCCCAGGTTTGGGGCTCACCTTGAAGCAGGGATATAATGAATCCCGCCTTTGTAGTCTCTGCAGAAAAAGTCAGTGGTTGGAGTGAAAAATAGAGCTGGCAGGCATTGCGGAACGCTCTGAACTTAGTTCGGCCTCCAGAAAATCTGTCAGGGCTGGACACTCGTGGCTGCCGGGATGTCAACACCGGAGCAGGAATGGCAGAAGACAGCTGGGCTTGCATGTGTTCTTCCAGACGCACATATTTCTCCTGCAGGGACTTAACAGCTTGAGTAAGGCCTGTGAGATACTGGAAGACTTCATGTAAGGGAGAGATTCCTCCTGCGGGCTCATTCATGGCTGCTTGGTACTGCCACATACCTGGTGGTGAACCTGACGTGTAGAAGAAGGCCTCCCGTACAACTCCGGCTCAAGAGCCACTGGTAGTGGGACAGCTGGCGCTGGAGAACAATGGAGTAAGAGTGCCTGGGAAAAGTCCTGAAGTCTGTGTAGGTAGTAGCCAGGAACACACAGGTGGAAAGCCGGACTTGGCTGCAAGCAGCTGGAGCGTAGCCGGATCACAGGCAGGTCTTGGCAGCAGAAGAGCAGATCAGGTACAACAGAAGGCAGGGGCGTGGTCAGATCACAGGCAGACTCGGCAACAGGTAGGCAGATCAGATATGACAGCAGGTGGGAACGTTGTCAGGTCACAGGCAGGTTTGGCAACAGGTAGTCAGATCAGGTATAACAGCAGGCAGGAGCGTAGTCAGGTCACAGGCAGGCTCGGCAATAGATAGGCAGGTCAAGTATGAGAGCAGGCGGTAATGTAGTCAGGTCACAGGCAGGTTTGGCAACAGGTAGGCAGATCAGGTATAACAGCAGGCAGGAGAGAAGTCAGGAAGCAAGCTGGAACGTTATTCAGGAACACAGATTTCAGGTAACGCTGTAGACCAAGCAGCAACCAGACAGTACTGAGTTCTGTGTTTAAATAGGCCGTCTGGTGCCAGTTCTGGTGTTCTGTTGACAGGTGCACGCGCACGTGAACGCATAAACGTGTTCGCACGCTCGCATGTGCGTCTACTGATGTTCTCGTGACAGATCTGTCAGCACCTTTGTCAGCACCTGGTGTGAGCCTGAGGATGTCAGCTGTATTCCGTTGACGATGGATATATATGTAGGAGACAGTATATATATATATATATATATATACAGTATATATATATATATATATATATATATATATATATATTATGCACTGCAGATAACTGAATCACCTTCCTGCCTGCCTGAAAGTGTATTTTAAAACGTACACCAGGAACTACCTGCAGTCAGATATAGGCTTCGCTAGACTAGAATGCAGTGGATATATATGTTGGAGACTATATATATATATATATATATATATATATATATATATATATATATATATATATATATTTATTTAATGCACTGCAGATCACTGAATCACTTGCCTACCTGCCTGAAAGTGTATTTGAAAACGTACACCAGCAATCGCCTGCAGTCAGATATAGGCTTCGGTAAACTGGAATGAAATGGATATATATATATATATATATATATATATATATATATATATATATATATATATATATATATATGTTGGAGACTGTATATATATATATTTTATGCACTGCAGATTACCGAATAACCTGCCTGGCCTGCCTGCCTGAAAGTGTATTTGAATATGTACACCAGGAACGGTCTGCAGTGAGATCTAGCTAAACTGTATACAGTGGATATATATACCAGTCTGACTGTGTGTGTATATATATATATATATATATATATATATATATATATATACACATATACACATCCCGGCTTTGTATATATATATATATATATATATATATAAATATACTAAATAAACTGCAGCTAACTGAATCAACTGCCTACCTGAAGTATATTTACTAGAATGCAGTGGATATGTATGTAGGAGACTGTATGTATATATATATCTTTATGCACTGCAGATCACTGAATTATTTGCCTGGCCTGCCTGCCTGCCTGAATGTGTGTTTGAATACGTACACCAGGAATGGCCTGTAGTCATGTATAGGCTTGGTTAGACTAGAATGCAGTGCATATATATGTAGGAGACTGTATATATATATATATATATATATATATATATATATATATATATATCTTTATGCACTGCAGATCACTGATTCACGTTGGAGACTGCATATGTGTGAAGGCTGTGGGAGGAGTCTAAGAGACTATTTAACCCTCCTCCTCTGTCAGGGCCAGGGTTGGCATTTTTTGGGTGGACGCACGTCACTTCAGAGCCCCCTTGTCATCCCTGGGTCCACCGCCCTGTTGTCCTTCCCTTTCAGTCCTCATGTTCCAGCATCATGGGGGGTGGCAGGCGTCCGCAGTCATCCATCCTACCTCCACCATCCACGGCTCCATCGGGCTGGCATGCCGCCCACCCGCTTCTCCCGGCATGCATGGAGGGAGCAGCCCATCCATCCATCCTACCTCCTCCCTCCACCACCCACGGGTCCATCTGGCTGGCGTGCCGCCCACCCACTTCTCCCGCCGCTCATGCCGGGGGGAGGGGGGTACGTCCATCCTACCCTGTCCATGTTCTGCCACACATTCTCCCCTCTCCCCGCCCGGGGATCGGCTGCCGCCAGCTCCTCTCTCCCCATGTTGTACTTGTTCCACGTGGCCGTCGATTCTCCCGGTGGGGGGGTGGAGTGTTCAGCCCCCGCCGGAACTGGTCTTTCTATCCTCATTCCATAGTTAAGTGCAACCTTATTGCTTGGTGCATTGATAGGGTCAATAACTTCCAGCCGCACACAGTTTAAGCGGCGTATTAAACGATGACCCACGAGGGAGCTGCCTGTCAGATGATCGGCTGCCTGACAGCTCCTCTCCCCTTGTTTCTTTTTTATTCCATGTGACGGCTAGTGTGGGGGGGTGGCTGATTGGCTGGCTCCACTCCCCATGCACATTAGATCCCCACAAGGGAGCCGCACGCCTGGTGGATCCCGGTGCTCACTGGGGATGGGCGGCCCATCGCTCCTTTTCTCCCCACAAACTGGCATATCTGCAGCAGTGTCAGAGGATGCCTGACCACCCACAGCAGTCATGGTAATGTCAGGTGACAGGTCTGCCAGGTTGCTGTTTTACTTGTTATTTTTTCTTTCTTTGGTCGGTGGTTTCTATCACGGTCAGTGTTCTGTCTGGCATTTTCCCACCATAGCATTTTGGTCTAGCTTTTCACAGCATTCTGTCCAGCATTTCTGTCACAGTGTTCTGCCCAGCGTTTCTGTCACAGCATTCTGTCCAGCGTTTCTGTCATAGCGCTTGGTCCAGCGTTTCTGTCACAGCACTATGACCAGCATTTCTGTCACAGCGTTCTGCCCAGCATTTCTGTCACAGCGTTCTGCCCAGCATTTCTGTCATAGCGTTCTGCCCATCATTTCTGTCACAGCATTCTGTCCGGCATTTCTGTCACAGCGTTCTGTTCAGCATTTCTGTCACAGCGTTCTGTCCAGCATTTCTGCCATAGCGTTCTGTCCAGCATTTCTGTCATAGCGTTCTGCCCATCATTTCTGTCACAGCATTCTGTCCGGCATTTCTGTCACAGCGTTCTGTTCAGCATTTCTGTCACAGCGTTCTGTCCAGCATTTCTGCCATAGCGTTCTGTCCAGCATTTCTGTCATAGCATTTCTGTTCAGCATTTCTGTCATAGCGTTCGATCCAGCATTTTTTCTGTCATAGCGTTCTGTCCAGGTTTTCGGTAACAGCATTTAGTCCAGGTTTCTGTCATAGTGTTCGGTCCAGTATTTCCGTCATAGCGTTCTGTCCAGCATTTCTGTCATGACGCTCTTTACAGCATGGCAGTCATAGTGTTTCTGCCCCTGGATTACTGTCTTAGCTTTCTGCCCAGCATATCTGCCATAGCGTTTCTGCCCCTGGATTTCTGTCATAACGTTTCTGCCCCTGGATTTCTGTCATAGCATTTCTGCTCCTGGATTTCTGTTATAGCATTTCTGCCCCTGGATTTCTGTCATAGCGTTTCTGCTCCAGGTATTCTGTCATAGTGTTCTTCTCCTGAAATTCTGTCATAGCGTTCTGCCAGCATGTCTGTCATAGCATTCTGCCCCGGGATGTCAGTCACAGCGTTCTACCCAGGATTTCAGTCATAGTGTTCTGCCCCAGGATTTCTGTTTGTGTTCTGCCCAGCTTTTTCTGGCTCCGCGTTTCAGTCTCAATGTTTCTGGCTCGGCGTTCAGTCTTAGTATTTCGGTCATAGCATTTCTGCCCCAGAATTTCTGTCATTTCATTTCAGTCTCAGCGTGGTTTGTCATTGCATTTCTGGCCAGGATTTCTGCCGTTACATTGCTGTCTCAGCTTTCTGTCATAGTGTTTCTGCCCCAAGATTTCTGGCATTGCGTTTCTGCCTCAGCATTTTGGTCTTAGTATTGCTGTCATTGCGTTTCTGCCCTGGATTTCTGTCCCTACGTTTCTGCATCAGCATTAACTTATAGCGTTTCTGTCATGACGTTTTTCTGTCATAGTGTTTCTGTCTAGGCATTTCTGTCATAGCGTTTCTGCCCAGTATTTCTGTCATAGCGTTTCAGCCTCTGTGTTAGCCTCAGAGTTCTCAGAGGGGCGTTGTTCACTTATGACATAGTCTGGTAGGTTTGTCTTCTTTGATTTTCATGTCTCATCGTATGTGTGTTCATGTTTGTACCTGTGTCAGTTAGCTAGGGCTCGCACATCAGGATCGGTCACATCTACAGATCCATATGGGCTGAGGTTTAATTTGTTAACTGATTTTTGTCAACAATCTTCTTGCCCATTTACCATACGTCATACGATGCATGTTCATTCACCACATCCATACAACTACCCACCATGGCCTGTGGGTACACTAGCCCTGGGGTTTTTCAGTTAATTACCTGTCTCTGCACTGCAGGTTACTCGGGCTCACTTACCACTTACACAAGAGTGGGGGGGTCTGTCGTCAGGTTCATTTACAAGCAGTGGTCTTGACATTTCTGCTCATGTTTCTGCGCAGAGGGGCGTTGTTTTCATATCTGATTGTCTATCATTTATCTAGTTTGTGTTTTTAGGTTGGGACGTCTTGGCATCCATACCGATATCGACCATGCTTTCACTCACTTCCTTCAGCCCGGCCATTGTTGGGGGGCTAGCTGATTGGGCTGATATCGTTTCGCCACTGGGCTCACCCTTGGGTCAAAAGCAGTCATCAATTTTCTTCAGTTAATGTCTCGTTGTGTTGAGGCCCTGGTTACCGCCCAGGGATGTATAGTCTCTCAGGGTGTGTCCAAGGCACGGTCCTTAGGTGGTAGGTTTGGGCGACGTCATCATGATTCTGGATTCCACTCTCAGCTCCGATCTCTTGTCTAGGAGGTTGCCTGGTGTACTGCTCAGGGACATCGGTCCAGTCATCTTTGCTGATCCCTGGTCTGTTCCAGGTGGTTGGGGCTTCAGTCACTTGGGCATGGCTGTACCATGCCATGGGACTTATTTCCCTGGGTTGGAGTCTGACTCTCCTTCCTCGGTTCAGGATTCTGTCATCCTATCCTTCACAGGACGTTCAGTTGGGTTCTGCGTAGCTTTGCAGGGTTTAAAAGGGGGTTCCTTCTCATCACCAGGTCAGGAGTCGATGGGCTCTCCTGTCACAGCGGATATTTACCGGTTACTTACTGTTGCCATCCGGGCACGCGTCATTCTATGGGTTAGATCTTTACCTTCCCTTTTCCACCTAATCTTGTGTCTTTTTGCCCTCTTTTTAGGCATACTGACCAGCCAGGCCATGGCACACCTCAGGCCTTGTTTCTTAAGAATATCACATTTCCCACTTGAAGATGCCGATTACAAGTGGGAAGGCCTCCTCTGTCAGGGCCAGGGTTGGTGTTTTCTGGGTGCCCACCCACCTGTTGCCCCCAGTTTGGTCATACATACTCATAGTATTTTTTTCTTATTCTTACATTCAGGGTATGCCCTCTTTTCAGGCATACTGACCAGCCAGGCCATGGCACACCAATATCGCATTTCCCACTTGTAGACTCAAATTACAAATATATTTATTGAACTGCAGATCACTGAATCACTTGCCTGCTTGCCTGAAAGTGTATTTGAAAACGTACACCAGCAATGGCCTTCAGTCAGATATAGGCTTCGCTAGACTGGAATGCAGTGGATATATATATATATATGATATATATATATATATATATTTTTTGGAGACTGTATATATATTTAATGCACTGCAGATAATCCAGACTCCCTTCTTTAAAAACATGGTCTGGCAGCAGCTATACACGGCAGTGTCTTCTATTTTCATGGTGTCCATTTTCAGTCAGTTTGTTATTGTTGTTATCTCTAGTGGTTGTGAATCTCCCTTTAACAGCATCATTATAGCGTGTGTCCCCACCGCTACCAATATAACACAACCATTGTAACTTTCCATCAGAGAACTGTCTGATCCAGTACATATATTTGCTACCAAAGGTGAATCCTCCTGAACCCTTACAGGTGAGTGTATGGAAGTTCCCCGGCTTTATCACGGCTGGATCAGACTGGACAAGTTGGTTAGAAGACAGGACACCTGGAAAATATACAGTGACAATAGGAAATAGCATTAGAACTAATACATCCACTCAGATCTATTAGGAGGATTATTTCATCTGAGGGATCCTGTCCTATGAAGTCTCACCTGACAGCCATGATAATGATAGAAAAAGGCTTATTAGGGTCCTCATTATTCCTCTGTATAATCTGTATCTATACACTTCACAAATACCCTGTAAATGTCTTCTCTATCTTTATAGTGTATGAGAGATTCCATGATAGGAAGTGATGTCATGTCATTTGCATAGTATACAGAATATCTATATGTGTCACAACATACAGTCAGGTACAAATAATAATTCGTAATTGTTTGACTTGCATCTCAGTTTTTCAGACCAACAAAGACTTTTCAGTAATAAAACAATATTAAAGTGAAATACACGGATGAAATACATATATGTATACAGATTACCTGCCACAGGATTTCTGGCTCTGCCCATCCAGTCTTGTGATTACACACATGTTCATGCTGCCCAGCCACACAAGTCACACCCAGATTTTTTGGTCCAGCAGTTTATATTTTTGGTTCACCTCTCCACCTCTGGGTTCATCATTAGACAATCATTCAGTGTCATCACCTCTGACCCAGGATGACGTTCAGTGACCATCCTGGGTAGGTGAGGGGTGTGAATTACTGCCCGTATATGACAATTCCTCTGACAGGTAATACAACAAACATATTCAGATTGGAGCGTGTGCAGACTGGACTGTGTAAGCCCTTGTACACACGGTCGGAGATTCCGACAACCAAATCCATCGGATTTTGTCCGACGGATCTTGTCCGAAACTGTTGCATACACACGGTCGGACAAAGTTGTCGGAAAATCCGATCGTTCAGAACGTGATGACGTAATTTCGTTACAATGGGACTAAGTTCAGGCTAGTAATCAATAGCTTTGATGTAGGAATTTGATCTGAGCATCCGTGGTACTTTGTCCGATTGGAATTCTCTACACATGATCAGAGTATGTCCGATCGGAGCATTTTGTCGGAAAATATTTCCGGCAAGTTGGAAAATTTGGTCCGACGGATATTCCGACAGAAACAGTCCGATGCAGACCACACACAGTCGGAATATCCAACAAAACACTCCGATCGTACACATTCCGTCGGAATCTCCAATCGTGTGTACAAGGGCTAATAATTGTAAAGACTTTTTCCAGTAATGCAGATTGAAGAACGCGGATAATATAGAAAGTCTATTAAAGTGGTTGTAAACCCTTTACAGACCACTTTGAACTACAGGTAAGCCTAGATTAAAGGGATTATAAAGTGAATTTTTTTTTTTTTAAATAACAAACATGTTATACTTACCTCCACTGTGCAGCTCATTTTGCACAGAGTGGAAGTAATTCATAATAAGCTAGTATGCTATGCAAACTAGCTCATTATGCCTTTGTCTTGCAGAGTGTTTTTTTTTCTTTTTTTTTAGAGAGGGTTTACTTCCTCTTTAATCATTATCAGTTCACCTTCCCAACTTTTGAACTACAGAATGAGGAACACTGAAGGGGAGCTACGACCTGCAGTGCACTGTAAAATGTGGGTGTGGCCAAGCACTTAGCAGTAGGAGGGGCTTAATGGATGTGGTATAAAAAAACAGGCTTCCTTGTACCAATAAAATATACCTTGATTGCTTTGTCTGAGCCTTAAAGAAGAACTCCATTAAAATAGTCAGGGACTGCGTAGCAACCAGCACCTGTTGAGACAATGTATACTTTGGTGAGAAGTATACAATGTACAGTATTGTGTATATAGTTCAGGAGTGTGTAAGGCAGAGCTCAGGGGTTGGGGAGTGCTGCAGTCAGTGTCTGGTTTAGAATACATAACACAGAGTGCAGGGGTCAGGGTGTGTAATGCTATGTGTTCAAGAGCTATATGTAATGCAGAGAGGGTTGTCGTCAGTGCTCAGTTTAGAAGTACGTGACACACAGAGAGCATGGTCCAGGAGTACATAATGCACAGAATGCAGGGGACAGGAGTGTGTAATTTACAGAATGCAGGGGACAAGAGTGTGCAATTTATAGAATACAGGGGACAGGAGTATGTAATGTACAGAATGCAGGGGGCAGGAGTGTGTAATGTACACCATGTAGGGGACAGGAGTGTGTAATGTACTGAATGCAGAGGGCAGGAGTTTGTAATGTAAATAATACAGGGGACAGGAGTGTGTAATGTACAGAATGCAGGAGGCAGGAGTGTGTAATTTACAGAATGCCGGGGACAGGAGTGTGTAACATACAGGATGCTGGGGACAAGAGTATGTAATGTACAGAATGCAGGCGGCAGGAGGGTGTAATGTACAGAATGCAGGAGGCAGGAGGGTGTAATGTACAGAATGCATGGGGCAGGAGTGTGTAATGTACAGGCCGCAGGGTACAGGAGTATATAAAGAATGCAGGGGACAGGAGTGTGTAATGTACATCATGCAGGGGGGCAGGAGTATGTAAGGCCGCGTACACACGAGAGGATTGTCCGTCCAACTTAGTCCGCTGAAACGTGTTTCAGCGGACAGTCCGCTCGTGTGTGGGCTTCAGCGGACTTTTTCAGCGGAGAGTCTGGCGGACTAAGTCTTTCGGAATTTCCGTAATATTGTCCGTCCAAACTTGGTTTCAGCGGACAGTCCGCTCGTGTGTGGGCTTCAGCGGACTTTTTCAGCGGAGAGTCTGGCGGACTTAGTCTTTCTGAATTTCCGTAATATTGTCCGTCCAAACTTGGTTTCAGCGGACAGTCCGCTCGTGAGTAGGCAAGTTGGACGGACTAAGTATGGCGCATGCTCAGAAAGGATTTACACGGCCGAAGGTTGCATTGCAGTGTATTGGACGTCGTATTTCTAGTCCCGTCGTACGTGCTGTACACGTCATCGCGCAAGCTTTCAGCGGACTGTCTGTTCATCGTGTGTGGTCAAGTCCGTTCATTCAAAAGTAGGACGGACTGTCTGTCGGATTGTCTGACGGACTTAGTTGGCCAGACAATCCTCTCATGTGCCTAATGCAAAGTGTTCAGAAGGAGTATGTAATGCAGAGAGGGCTGTAGTCAGTGCTCAATTTTGAAGTACATGACACACAGAGAGCATTGTCTAGACGTAAATGATGCACAGAATGCAGGGGGCAGGAGTGTGTAATGTACAGAATGCAGGGGACTGGAGTGCGTAATGTACAGAATGCAGGGGGCAGGATTACGAAATGCACAGAATGTAGGGGACAGGCGTATGTAATGTACAGAATGCAGGGGGGAGGAGTATGCAATGCACAGAATGCAGGGGACAGGAATTCGTAATGTGCAGGATGCAGGGGACATGAGTGTGTAATGTACAGGATGCAGGGGACAGGAGTATGTGATCTAAAGAATGCAGGGGACAGGAGTATGTGATCTAAAGAATGCAGGGGACTGGAGTATATGATGTAAAGAATGCAGGGGACAGGAGTGTGTAATGTACAGAATGCAGGGGACAGGAGTGTGTAATGTACAGAATGTGGGGGACAGGAGTGTGTCATGTATAGGATGCAGGGGACAGACGTGTGTAATGTACAGAATGCAGGGGACATGAGTGTGTAATGCATAGTAAGAATCAGGAGTACAAAACAAAAAGAGTGCAGGAATCCAAGGGTGTGTAATGCAAAATGTAGGGGTAAGGGAAAGGCAAAATTCCACACACAAGCAATACTGTCTCCCACTTTACCCTTTCAGCATAAAAATCATACTCCATCCCTTTAAAAAAAAAAGCACTAATTTGCACAATAATCCCCTCAGCACAAATCCTCTCTCCCCTTCCCAGAACAAATCTTCCCATGAAAATTGTCTTCCACCGCCCTCAGCAGAAGTCCTATTCCACCCCCTCCATATCCCAAATCCCAGCACAATTCCCGCTTCTTCCATATTTTAGCACTTATCTCAATTCCCTGAGTTCCCCCTCACAGCACAAATCCTCTCTCCCCCAACCCCCCTTCCCAGCACAACAAACCCCCCCCCCCCCCACATTTCTTTTCCCAGCAAAAATTCTTTCCCCCCTCAAGCACAAATCCTGCTCTCTCCCCAGCACATGGCCGAATGTCAGGAGTCAACGGCCAGTTCAAAAAAACTGCTGATCTGCCTGTGCGTATGTCCGTCTGTCTGATAGCAGCCGAGCATTTGGCTGGCTTCTGTTGAATGTTCATGCTGGAAAACCAGCAGCCAATTGACTCCTGATCATAACTCTCAGCCAATGCCAGGGAGCGCTGATCAGAGTGTCCTGGTGGGGGGGCCGTCACCCTATCAGAACACAACAGCTCAGCGGGGGTAGATCGCTGAACTAACCTTACATAGTTAATACAGTGTTCCTGACCCGCTGGGTTGAAACAAAAAAAAATCAAATAGCGTGTTGTACAGCTGAAAACATCACATGACCCTACCTGAGTAATCCCCTGTAGAGTACTGAGCCCTAATGCAAGCAGTGAGTTGGCTGTTGGGCAGATTTCTGAAAATATAAAAGTGCCTTGATGGGTGGATGGCAGTCTGCTTGAGTAGGCATTCCTATACAGGCTTAATTTGCATGCAGGCCACACTAGGTAATGCCCACATGTGATACTGAACCTTCATGAGGACAGTAAGGCTTGGGAGGAAAATCTAGATGATGCTGGATGTCCTTCCCTCCAGCTAGGGAATGGGGTGGGCTTCATCTGAATTGTTGCATCTTCTAATGCTCAATGTAAGAAGCTCACAGTGTCCAGTACAATCAGAGCAAGCTTTTTCAGTACAAGAAAGCATAACTGTGTAAGATACTGAATGGAAGGGTGGAAATCAGGTGAAGTTTTACCATTTGGAATTCATATATCATATTACAGTGATGGCAAACCTTGGCACCCCAGATGTTTTAGAACTACATTTCCCACAATGCTCAACTACACTGCAGAGTGCATGAGCATCATGGGAAATGTAGTTCCAAAACATCTGGGGTGCCAAGGTTTGCCATCACTGTCATATTACATACCTCCTAACTGTCCCAGAGGTTAGGAGTCCCAGCATCATAAAGAATGAAGGCTTTGTCATGGGGTGGAGCCAAGTGCTGGAACAAGTCCGGCACTTGGTTCCAGTGGCTTGGCCGCAAGCATTCACTAGCACGGGCACCAGTAACAACCGCCTTGCGGCTTGTGCGGGGTATCTGGTGTCCCACGAGAAGCAAGCATAGCTGTGTAAATGTGAGAGGTGCCGGCTGCCTCACACACACAGCTCACAGCGGTTTGTGGCTGGATCCGCCTCCTCCTCCTTGGCTGTGATGTTTTTTGCACATAGTGGGGAAAATCATGGCAGTGGCAGACTGGGTGGCAATTGGCCTCCGGCCACTCTGATGCCTGAGAGAGGCCACAGACATGCCACCCCCAGACACCTATGAAGTTCCAGGTAGGACCCGCCGGGCTCACTTGACCGGCCAGCTCCCTCGCTCTCTTCCCTCTCACCTTCTTGTCCTTGAGCACCACCCACTGATCACTGGAGCTACCTGCTGTGAAGGTACCAAGTGACTGGGGGGGATTGAGGCACTGTGCGGGAGTGCATTGAATAAATGGGGGGATAGACTGGGGGTTTGCTAGGAGGAGGAATGGGGGAAGGTGGGATTTTGGTTAAGAGAAGAAATGGAGGGATTTGACTCCCTGTACCCTGCCCCACTGACTGTTTTACATCCTGCTGTCCCCTGTTCTACTGACCGCATCTCCCCTTCTGTTGACCCCTGTACCCTGTCCTTCTGATTCCTTTCCTCCATCCTACTGACCCCTATACCCTGCCCCACTGACTCCTGTCCTTCATCTGCTGACCTCAGTACCCTGCCCTACTGACCTGCTGACCCCTGTACCCTGCCCATTTGACACCCTGTCCTTCATCCTGCTGACCCCTCTACCCTGCCCTATTGACCCCCTGTCTTCCATCCTGCTCACCTCTGCATCCTGCCCTACTGACCCCCTGTTCTCCCTCCTGCTGACCCCTGTACCCTGCCCTATTGACTACCTGTCTTCTGTCCTGCTGACCCCTGCACCCTGCCCTACTGACTCCCTGTCCTCCGTCCTGCCCTTGTAACTCCTCTGCTCTGCCCTGCTGACCCCCATACACTGCCCTGCAGACCCTTCTCCTCTGCCATGCTGATTTGTGTACTCCAGTCTGCTGACTCCTATCTTCTGCCCTAATAACTCCTGCTCTCAATCCAGCTGATCCCTATCTGGCTTTTGTTTAACCGCTTAAGGACCGCCTCCTGCACATTTACATCGGCAGAATGGCACAGCTGGGCACAAGCACGTACAGGTATGTTGCTCTTTATGTGCCCAGCCGTGGGTCACAAGCACGCCGCCACCGGCGCGCTTGCGACCCGGTCCTGAGCTCCACAGAGCTGAAGAACGAGGAGAAGTCTGTGTCCTACTGAGCCTGTCACTGATTGTCTGTTCCCTGTTATAGGGAAAGATGATCAGTGACATCAGACGCCAAGCCATGCCCCCCTACAGTTAAAAAAAAACACACACACATTTAACCCCTCCCCGCCCCCTAGTGGTTAACTCCTTCACTGCCAGTGTCATTTACACAGGAATCAGTGCATTTAAATAGCACTGATTGCTGTTTAAATGACAATGGTCCCAAAAATGTGTCAAAAATGTTCGATGTGTCCGCCATAATGTAGCAGTCACAATAAAAATCGCTGATCGCCACCATTACTAGTAAAATAAAAATATTAATAAAAATGCTATAAAACTATCCCCTATTTTGTAAACGCTATAACTTTTGCGCAAACCAATCAACAATCGCTAATTGCAATTTTTTTTACCAAAAATATGTAGAAGAATACGTATCGGCCTAAACTGAGGAAAATTAATGTTTTTATATATATTTCTTGATCATACATCACGGGACACAGGAGCTTCATTACATAGTGGGTTATATAGGCACCTCTGGTGATTGGACACTGGTTGACCCTAATTAAGGAGAATTCCTCCCCTATATAACCCCTCCCATCCGGGAGGCACCTCAGTTTTTTCGCCAGTGTCTGGTCGATGGTCACGTAAAACTTAGCTCTATGCGGGTCCCGGCGAGGGCCGAAGGGCTACAACAAACCGGATCCATACCTCGGGCCGATAATTGACTCCCAAGATGGTATGGTACCCGGGCCTCGTCTGCCGAAGACACAAGGTTTTGCCTGTAAGTCCTCTCCATTGGAAGACTGGACTCTGGGACAACCAGACTTGGGGTACTGTTTACTCAGGGCGCCCGTAAGTTTCTGGCAGAGTTTTTTACAAGGCCCAGGTAGGAGGATCTTTTCGTAAGAACCCCAGATACGCCTGAAGGTTGGCTAACAATACCCGCCGTGATGGGTGAAGGCTGGAATTGGTCTGAAATCAGCAATTCCTGCGGCGGGGAACAGGTATGGGAAGTCATCCTATATATTTAATATATGAATGGATTTCTTCATTGTGAGTAGTTGTATGTCTTACCTGGTTTCCACCACTTGAGGGAGTAAGAGCAGCCTGATGCATACTTACATGCCTTTCAATACAAACACGCTCAGTGAAATGCCTGGTTCTCCCAGCTACTCACGTCTCCTTGCAGTCCCTGCCACAATAAAGGTAAAAGAGGGGTCCCACGCAGATCAGGGGGTCCCATGTCACTCCTTTTGGGTTCTCCTCCCCCCCCCCCCGGTATCCCGCGGTCCTCGTGCACGCGCGCGGGCGCGTGCACGCGCGCCGGGCGCGCTCCCGGCCTAATGGGGAAGGGGGGGGTGTGGTTGCCAGCTGTGCACAATCAGGTGCTCTATGTTGCAGTGCAGGCGCCAAAACGGCCGTTTTAAAAGCCCAGAGCGTCAGGGGACTGTAAGGTGAGACACAGGAGCTGTGGGCTGTAAGCATCCGTGGGATTGGATCCAGGCGAACCTTAAGACACCTACTCGGCATCATATTGTGCAGTTAAGCTTATATTGATTTATTGTGAGACTTTAAGCACAACAAAGTGATTGCATTTTACACTAGTAACTCTGCTTTGTAGCTCAGTACTATGTCTCCTCGTAAGAGGGTTTCAGGGGCAGGTAACAAAAGCACTGGCAGATCACCGCCTAGGTCCAGGGGTTCCAAAAGTGCATGCAGATTACCATCCTCCTCTGCAAGAGTGGAGCCTGCATCTCAAGACGAGTCAGTGCCCCTTTCAGGCTTTGCAGCCTCTCCTAATGTCGCAGCCCCGGTCTATGTCACTGAGGACTCCCTTAGGGCTTCATGGTATGTCATTAGCAGAATCTTGGCCTTTCTCCAATCAGGCCTTGAATTGAATTTAGCCATAAGCACCATCAAAGTGCAGATTTCGGCCCTGTCGGTCTTTTTTCAAAGACCGCTTGCATCACATTCCCTGGTATGGGCCTTTATCCAGGGGGCTATGCGGATAAGACCGCCAGTCAGACCTCCGGTATGCCCATGGGATCTGAATTTGGTTCTCTCGGCCTTAGAAGCCCAACCATTTGAACCTTTGCATCTCGCTTCGTTAGTCCTCTTGACAAAGAAGCTAGTCTTCCTAGTAGCCATACCCACGGCTAGAAGGGTATCAGAATTGGCAGCTCTTTCTTGTAAAGAGCCCTATTTAATTATCCATAAGGACCGGGTGGTTATGCGTCCCAATAGGTCCTTTCTACCTAAGGTGGTTTCAGGTTTTCATCTGAATCAAGATATAATCCTACCATCCTTTTTTCCAAATCCTCAGTCCATAGAGGAAGAGTCCTTACACACTTTAGATGTGGTTAGAGCAATCAGTCTTTATCTTCAAGCAACTGCTCAGATAAGAAAAACTGACTGCTTATTTATTCTGCCAGAAGGCCCTAGAAGGGGTCAGGCAGCGTCAAAGTCCACTCTCTCGAGGTGGATCAGACAGGTTATTTCTCAGGCCTATAGCTTAAAGGGGAAGATTCCTCCTTTTCAGGTGAAAGCGCACTCTACTAGGGCTGTCAGTGCTTCTTGGGCAGTGCATCACCAGGCCTCCCTGGCTCAGATCTGTAAGGCTGCGACTTGGTTATCAATCCACACATTCACCAGATTCTATCAGGTGGATGTCAGAGGGCAAGAGGATATCGCCTTCGGGCGCAGTGTACTGCAGGCTGCAGTTTAGGTCCTCAGGTCCCTGGCGGTCTATGTTTATGATCTGTGTCTCCCTCCCCTCAACCTGAGCATTGCTATGGGACATCCCACTATGTAATGAAGCTCCTGTGTCCCGTGATGTATGATCAAGAAAATGGGATTTTTATATACAGCTTACCTGTAAAATCCTTTTCTTGAGAGTACATCACGGGACACAGGGCTACCGCCCCTCTTGGGTTTTACGTGGTTCTTATTGCTTTGCTACAAAACTGAGGTGCCTCCCGGATGGGAGGGGTTATATAGGGGAGGAATTCTCCTTAATTAGGGTCAACCAGTGTCCAATCACCAGAGGTGCCTATATAACCCACTATGTAATGAAGCTTGTGTCCCGTGATGTACTCTCAAGAAAAGGATTTTACAGGTAAGCTGTATATAAAAATCCCATTTTTTTGGGGATATTTTATTTTTTGCTATAATAAATATCCCCAAAAAATATATATAAAACATTCATTTCAAAATTGTCTCTCTATTTTTTTTTAATCGCTCCCTCCCTCAAGTGTCCCTCATTCTCATGTTCAAAAGTTGTGAGGTATGTATTATATTATTATATATACTTTTTAAATGTGTATTCCATGATTATATAGTGAACTAATGTCTTACCTTTCTTTGATTCTGTTAAATCTGTGTAATGCAGAGATAATAATTCTTCCTACAATCACTTACCTAGTAGAACAGAAATAGAATTCATACAGAAAGTGTTCTGTAGTCCCCCTATGCCTGGACACTGACACATATTCATCATCAGTCAGTAATAATGTTATATCCAGGTTGTGGGATGGTTCCAGAAGTACAAAGTGTGGTATAAATAAGAGATATGAAGATCCTCTATCACTGGAGGGACGAGACACATTTCTCTAGGTATGAGAACCTGACATCTAGAGGAGATAATACTGCAGACCAAATCCTCCCGTCATGGATGAATGTCAGGACCAATGATAGTCCAATGATTGGCCCCAACTTCCCACCTCTTAAATACACTTATTGGCCATAACAACGGGCCCTTAGGAATATGTGGAGTTGAGGCTTAGTGACAAGCACAATCATTACCCAGAAGTGTCAGAGCTTTGATTCTAATACAAAAAAAAATTCTAGTTTATAGACCATTGTTTGTAGGCGCTATAACTTTCACGCAAATCAATGTTTTTTGTCAAAAACAGATAGCAAAATACATTTTGGCCAAAACTTATGAAGACATTTGATTTTTTTTTGTATGTTTTTATTGCAGAAAGTAAAAAAAATGTCTGATTTTGTTTATCACAAACTCAGTAGTGATCAAATAAAACAGAAGAAAAGGCTGTATGTGTGTGACAAAAATGATATACATTTCGTTTGGGTACAGCATTCGATGACCGCACAGAGTGCAAAAGTTATAACCTCTTTCAGGTTTTCAATAATGTCAATATCCCTTCGAAAAAGATTCCCTATTTGTCCCGGTGACCATTGTTTATGCTGGATTTGGTCCATTGTCATGTGTTTATATGTGCTAAAATGTTCAATTTTGCATATTCTCCTGCATTGGGGTAAAGCAACTCATTCATTTTGAATAGGCCGCCAATGCAAAACAATGCATGAACATTTTTTGTTAAAGGATAGCATTGCATCCGTGATCAGTGCAGAGAAGCCCTGCAGCTTTCAGCCTGTACCTTCATATGGGATGTCTGTTTGAAAGCTGCAGGGCTTGGGAAAGAACTACGAGAGCGCTCATCAGCACCCTCTTAGTTCATTCAGAACTACAAGCTGTCAGCCGCAATAGATGATTGGTACTTGTAGTTCATTTATTCACAGAAAGTTGTAAATAAATGACGACACCTTTTGGCAGGGCCATGCTCTTTTTAACCACTTCAGCCCCCCCGGAAGGGTTTGCCCCCTTAATGACCAGGCCATTTTTTGCAATACGGCACTGCATTACTTTAACTGACAATTGCGCGGTCGTGCAATGTTGTACCCAAATAAAATTGATGTCCTCTTTTCCCACAAATAGAGCTTTCTTTTGGTGCTATTTGATCACCTCTGCTGTTTTAAAAAAAAGCGCTATAAACAAAAAAAAATAGCTATAAAATAGCTATAAAACACACCCAATAAAAATGTGTTCATCAATTTAGGCCAATTTGTATTCTGCTATGTATTTTTAGTAAATAAATCCCAAAAAGCTTTTATTGATTGGTTGGTTTGTGCAAAAGTTATAGTGCCCACAAAATAGGGGATAGATTTATGGCATTTTTATTCATTTTTTTCTTTACTAGTAATGGCGGTAATTAGCGATTTTTAGCAGAACTGCGACATTGTGGCAAACAGATTGGAAACCTAATATATGCATTGACATTGTACTAAAAACACTGTCAGGGAAGGGTTTAAAATCAGGGGCACTGAAGGGGTTAACTGTGTTCCCTCACTGTCTTTCTAACTGTGTGGGGGATGGGCTGCCTGGGACAACACACAGATCTGTGTTCCTGCCTAGCAGAAAGACAAGATCTCTGTGTGATTCTCTGTCAGAACGGAGATCTGCCTTGTTTACTATGGCAGATCCCTGTTCTGTCACTGTGGGGAACGATTGCGGTTGGACATCAAATCCATTGGACATGCTGATTGGCTCCCCCCCCCCCCACTGGCCCATGTTGAGTTTTAATATTGCTCAGTAAAATGCATGTTTTGTTCTGTGTTACCACAATGTATAACCCTTAAAGGGGACTTCCATCGAAAAGTGGAAATTCCTCTTTAAGCACTCCCCGCCCGCTTACAGGCTACATTTGGAATGTCATTTTTTGGGGGGAGTGGGTACCTGGCTTTGACAGGTACTTCCTGTCCCACTTCCTCCTTCCATTGCTTGGCCACTAGGAGAGCGCAGCACGACTCACGCATGCGCAGTGCCCACCAGACTGTGAAGCCGCAATCTGTCACATCGCTGGACTGTGTGACGGATGAGTGTGTGTTTATTAAAAGTCAGCAGTTACATTTTTTGTAGCTGCTGACTTTTAATAAACTGAAAAAAGTCTGGAACTCAATTTAATATGCCTTTACAGTTGTTACCAAAATGGGAAATCTTTCAGCGGGAACAACTAATGAAAATTTCTCCCTGAAAATCTTCACAGTGGGGCAGAGAAAGCAAGGAAAATAGAAACCTGACATATTTAACAATTTCCTACATGGAATAACAGTAAAGGGTTTTGGCTATAGATTTGCTTTAATTGCATATATGGCACTTTTTTCACCAAAGTTCTCAATCTAGTTAAAATAACAGTTAAGTCAACTGGGAGGTCAGCACAAGGCACATAGCACAGACACAATAGACAATTATTATTGTCACCCCCATCAAATCATTCTCTGCAGCTATTACCTTTTGTACCACCACCCCCTCCCTTTAGAATGTAAGCTCTACGAGCAGGGTACCTTTTTTATTGTACTGTAATTATGTTGTCCCCCCTATACATTGTAAAGCGCTGCGTAAAGTGTTGGCGCTATATAAATCGTTAATAATAATATTAATTATTATAGGAATGGATAGTCCAGACTCCTTTCTTTAAAAACATGGTCTGACAGCAGCTGTATTGTAAGTTTGTGTTGGAAAAATGATGAAGAGCTGACAATTCGGTGTAGGTAGAATATAATGCTTTCATTATGTTACCACAGACAGAGACTACTTATAGAAGTGGAAGTAGTAGACCCTTTACACAATGTTACATCTGTAGCGAATTAATTAGTTGGCTGTTTAATAGTTCTAGCTATTGTGTCCAGTCATTACATGGATGTGCTGCCACCTACTGATAACATGAAGAAGTGATATTCTACTTATTGTTATAGTAAAGATATATTTTCTATCGGTGTGTCTCTCTTGCACAGTAATACACGGCAGTGTCTTCTATTTTCATGGTGTCCATTTTCAGAGTCAGTTTGTTATTGTTGTCATCTCTGGTGGTTGTAAATCTCCCTTTAACATCATCATTATAGTGTGTGCTCCCACCGCTGGCAATATAACACAACCATTGTAACTTTCCATCAGAGAACTGTCTGACCCAGTGCATAGTATAACCACCAAAGGTGAATCCTCCTGAACCCTGACAGGTGAGTGTATGGGAGTTCCCCGGCTTTATCACGGCTGGATCAGACTGGACAAGTTGGTTAGAAGACAGGACACCTGGAAAATATACAGTGACAATAGGAAATAGCATTAGAACTAATACATCCACTCAGATCTATTAGGAGGATTATTTCATCTGAGGGATCCTGTCCTATGAAGTCTCACCTGACAGCCATGATAATGATAGAAAAAGGCTTATTAGGGTCCTCATTATTCCTCTGTATAATCTGTATCTATACACTTCACAAATACCCTGTAAATGTCTTCTCTATCTTTATAGTGTATGAGAGATTCCATGATAGGAAGTGATGTCATGTCATTTGCATAGTATACAGAATATCTATATGTGTCACAACATACAGTCAGGTACAAATAATAATTCATGATCGTTTGACTTTCATCAAATTTTTCAGTTTAAAGACCAACAAAGACTTTCCAGTAATAAAACAATATTAAAGTGAAATACACGGATGAAATACATATATTTATACAAATTACCTGCCACAGGATTTCTGGCTCTGCCCATCCAGTCTTGTGATTACACACATGTTCATGTTGCCCAGCCACACAAGTCACACCCAGATTTTTTGGTCCAGCAGTTTATATTTTTGGTTCATCTCTCCACCTCTGGGTTCATCATTAGACAATCATTCAGTGTCATCACCTCCGACCCAGGATGACGTTCAGTGACCATCCTGAATAGGTGAGGGGTGTGAATTACTGCCCGTATATGACAATTGCTCTGACAGGTAATACAACAAACATATTCAGATTGGAGTGTGTGCAGACTGGACTGTGTAATAATTGTAAAGACTTTATCCAGTAATGCAGATTGAAGAAACGGGATAATATCAGTGGGGGATGGGGCATGAAATGTCCCCATCCCCACCACTTATGATCATTAAATCATGGGATCATTAAATGACACAAAATTAGTTGTAAAGTTTTATTAAAAAAATAAATAAAAAAAAAAGATACTTCTCTGAGATTGTTCAAAATTCTGTACAGTTACAGTAACGGTCCTATACTCCAGCAGGGCAGCCTATAAATGAAAAGGGATGCGTCAGATTAACTGGCAGAAGACTGAAGATATCAAAACAGCTTGTGTCAGCTCATCAAAATGGAGAACTTACTGTCTATGTTGGTGGATCGGGCTGCCACAGAGGACAGAGAGGAGTGGATTTGACACTGCTTGTCATTGCCTGGGTCTTCGGGTCCCTCATTGCCTCTCCTTCCCCCCTCTTCATCTGTTTCGTCTGCTCCGCTGCCCGCCACAATATGTTCCGATCCTGTGTCTGTGCCAGCTGATCGTCCTATTCCTCGTCCTTCCCCTGCCTGTTCCGGTCGATCATGTCCGATGTCACGGCCTCCGGTGATTCCACCATTGCTTCCACCTCCTGAGCGTGTCATCCAAGGCCTGCCTTCATCTTCCGAAGCCGCTCGTCCTTCGGCTTCCAGCGCTGATGCCTGTGACGCAGCTAGAACTGAAGGATGTCACTCACACAGGCAGATGAAAAGACCGCGCAGGTTTGAATCCCCGGTCCGCCAAGTACCTAAGAGAGGTAAATTGTCTGCCAAACATCTGGCTAATCCTGCAATCTCTTTAATTAATAATTTGACTGATTGTGGTGCTTCGGAAGAAAATGTTTGTCTTTCAGAGGAAAATTTGCATATGACTGACCTTTTGCCAATCCACACTAATATTAATCAATCTAAGGCTCATTCTATTGCAGATGACGCTGATCTGTTATCTACTGCTAAGGGATGGCATTACCTGAGCAACCTGATGTTAATTATAATGCACCCGTTCCTGATGTGACTGCCTCTGGTGAGTCAAATGAGTTATTACACTTTAAACAGTTTTTCTCATCTATGTCTGATCTGATGTTGAAGTTTTCGAATGCTAAAGCTGTTTCTGTAGCGTCTCCGAGTGTTGCCCCTGTATGGCTTGCTACGTCTGCTGTGAATAGCCCAGTTTGTACTTGGGTTGCCATGGCTACCAATGCTAATGTTGCTCATTCAAATGATAGTTCTTTATTACATGTACCTGTAATATATATGAAATAATACGATATTTCAAAGTCTTAAGTATATGTTGAAATCAATCAATTCTTGTGAGACGAATTTCCTTAATTAGATCTGAGTCAGCGTAATTCAAAAATGTGTATTTATTTGTACACATTTAAATACAAAAGGATGCTTACAAAAATAGTACAATGTTAATCATTTGTATCTTAAAAAATGGTTCTTATAGAAGATATAAAGTTATTTCCAGATCTAAAATGGCGGAATAACCCTTTGTATGCTGGCAGCCTGTGTGCAAGACATGTGTCCTTCTTATATGCTGCTGAGCTTTTCAAGAGACAACTGCCTCCTTGTGTGTGTAAAATTCAAGAGGCCCCCCTCCTCCCAGCACTTCTCATTATATTAACCAGGCTTCTAATTTCGCGCCAAAAAGACAACTCCTCCTCCCCAAAGGTGGGAGGGCTAAGAGTGGTTGTTATAACAGAGCTGACATATGTTAACACTTAAACCACAACTCCACAGTCTAATGACAGGATGTAAGGGGGAAAGGAGAATTTAGACTTAGACTAGAAAAATAGTGTCTCAACTTACATAGGCAAGACCTTCTAAAAACATATATATAATGAACTAGAACATAAACAAATATCACTTACATAGCTCTTAAAAATATATATAAGATATACAATATTCATCAAAATCCTGACAGGTTTTAAATATTTACTTTTCCAGCTATGCAAGCCATAACACAGAATTAATTGACTCAAGGTTTTGCATTCACACAGTATGAGAGTATGGGAATATTATTATCCTGAATAAAGTATAATAAAGCCAATTAAAATTTAGATATTAAGAATATAACATTCCCCTCTGAAATATGAATACTAATCATATTTTTCAGATTAAAAATTCATCCATCATCATTCATGTCACATTCAAACAAACTTTGATTCAATAACTCCAAATGCTTTGTCCTGCACAATTGGATTCATACCTTCAAAACGCATTTTCCTCTTTAATTTACTTTGTAACAAATCATCTCCTTTCTTAATATCACTTCTAATTCGATTATATAATTTTTTCATTCTAAACATTAAACATAACTGGAATATAAGGAATAACATGATAATAATAAAAATAATTACAATAGGATGTGATAAAATATTTCCTGCTGCTGAAGTTATCGAAGCTTTTCCCCACATGGATACACTATTACTAAATCTTTTCCACCAATTACTTCCTGAAAATTCTGACCATTGATGTGATATTTCTTGCAAATTACCTTGTTCATGTTTAAACAATACTTCTGCATTCTGCAATTCCTTAGCCAAAGCTATTAATAAACCTTGATCCTTTTGAATTATATTTGCCCATTTTTCCCATGGAAATTCATCTATTTGAGAAATATTATACTGTGTAGGAAGAGCGCTAATATTTTTCATAAACATATTTGTTAAATTTGTTCTCAATCCATTAATACTTATTGCAACAATATCTCCTTCTATACAATACAACCCTTGATTTAGGTTTTCTGTATTTGTACAAGAAGAGAAAAAAGTTTTAACCCTTTCTGTATCTGACATAATTTGAAAACAAACCTTCTTTTTATCTACACGAGTAACTAATTCAGAATTAATTTTATTTTCAATTCTTGCTGAACATAATGTATGATTATGATAACAAGAATGAAATATGCTTTTATCTTGATTAGGTAAACATATAATTTTAGACTGGAATTGTAAACATGATGACAAATCTAATTGTTCTAATTCAGAATTTTCATTGTTAAATACAAAATCTGTATACTGTAATTTATAATATAATAATTGTGTATTACTGACAGGTAATCCCAAAACAGTGATTGGAACCAAAATTTGTTCTTTTCCGGCTATTGGAATCATAGAAGAACTATAACATATGTCCTGCTTGCATCCTATCCATTTATTTACCCATAAATCTGTATGATTTATCGCATATAAATATTCTTTGGGCAAATACTGTAAAATGCCAAGAGGAGTTATTCCACTCTGAAATGCTTGCGCAATTATTTTAAAATTAGTGGAATATTCCGTTTGAATCTCTAAACATGCTCTGGCTATATGAGAATGTTGTTCACTTCTCATCAAATCAAGAGTAATATTTTGAAGATGTAAAATAGATGGACCCATTATATTAGCAGTTTTAATTACCATATTTTCTAAAATCTGATTTAAATGTCTTTGTATTTTAATACCATTACTTCCCACTAAACCAGCGGTTTCTAGATCAGACTTTAAAGTATTAATATCCATACTATTAGTTATACTCCCAATTGTGCCAATCCCTCCTAAAATACCTTCAACAATACCACGCTTATTTCTGTTATGATTTCTATTATTAATTCCAAACCATCTCTCAATACCCAATTCCATATTAACCAGATGTCCTTGACATTGTGGAAACCTTGTAGAAATTTTCCATTCTGAAACATTAAAGTTCCACAAAACAATGACAAACTTTCCCTCTCTCAAAAGAGTTCTGGATTGGAAATGGTTAATCTGAAAAGGACTTGCAGAGAAACTTTTCTTATTGACACATGGGGTTTTCCTTGGAGACATAACAACAACACTTGCCTTTGCACATTTCACCGGATAATTTTCTATTGATATGCAACATTTATATATACCAGTATCATTCAAAGATACTCTCATTTGTTGATAAACAAATGTATTATTAATCCAATTCACATTACCAAAAATTCCTTTATGAATTATGACAGTAGAACTATAAAGAAAACTACCCAAAAACTCATCATTCCTTTTCCAAGTCAACAATGAATTTTGAGGTAAAGATATCTTTGTATCACATATCAAATGCAAATTATCTTTATCTTCCATAATTTTCAAAGATTGTGGGAAAATATTAATTTCTGGAACAATCTTATCAACTATAAAGATATCGATTTTGACCCTTATTTCAGTAAATTTTCTTATAACTTTAAAATCCCATGTTCTTACAACGTCTCCTTTTTCATCTCCAATGATGTCTAAATATTTTGGATTCAATATCTTTACAAAACTTTGAAAAAGATAATAAAATTGATCAAAGGAATAAAATATTTTCCCAGATCTTGTCATAATATTAGTAACATCTCCAGACCAAATTGTTGACTCATTACCCTTTAAAAATATAGACCAGAAACTCCTCAACAATATGTTACACTCAAAAGTTCCGGTTTTGTTATTTAGTCTATAAGATCCCTGCATTTTAACAAACTTAGTTTTGGATTCTATTTTAACTTTGATGTCAATATCATTGCTGTGAATGAAATACAATTGTAAACAACAACGATATCCATCACCAATACATAAAAATCCATACAAATCTTCTGCTGTATTAATATCAACATCTCTAAAATTATGATTTTTATCATATGCACTAATATCAATAACTCTATCATTTTTGTCCTTTGTAATGATATCAATGTTCTTATTTTTCAGTTCATCTGCATTGATATCAATGTCTACATCTCTCTTATTTCTGAATAACATATGATCTTTGTTGTGTAATTCTTCATTCCTGTTAGTCTTTATATAACTTGAGCAGTTCTTGATATATCTTATCACAAATAAAATTGTCACTAGGGAAAAGATGCATCCTGTAGTGATGATACACTTTCTCTCTTTAAAACTTTTCATTTGTTGTGCTGACATCTTTTTTTTCTTTTGGAATACGCACTTTCTTCAGATTCGATTCTTATTTTTAATTCCTGAAAAAATAAAGGCAGCATCATTATCTTGGAATATAAAATTTGTTATACCCACATTTTTCTTTCTACATACTTGTTTCACTGAACTGAGAAAGTATTTGTACCCCTTGAACATCCCAAAATGTCCATGGACTTTCCCAACTACTTTTCCATGTTTCAACTCCTGAAACTCTGTGACGTGTCACCATCTCTGGGTGTGGCCTCACATGTAACAATTCTTTAATCATCTTTTATCTTTTCTTGTCTTAGACTTGTGTCAACAATATCTAATTTTATCTTAAATAAACCTTTCTGTTCCTGGTCTACTTAATAGACCGCTTATCTTATATAAAAGATAATTTTGGTTTAACAACAAAATAACAAAATGTTACAAAAAACAATATCAATTGTAAAATATCAAAAAATAGATTATTCTGAAGATTAAATCCGATATGTGCGTGGATTTAATAACAATCCTTCATGATATATATGTGTCTTGTGTGTGCTGGAGAAAAAATCTCCCTGGAATGTGTGCCCTCCAGTAATTGACTGTCTCCTCTCCTGTTACAAAATTCTACTCCTAAACACCAACTCCCACCTTTTTCCTTTTTAAGACTAGCTTAAAAGTTCCGCTGGGCTATATTGTTCCACAGAATGAGTATTTTCCCTCCCACCTTTCTAAAACAATGGGTGTCTCATTCTAAATTCCTAAGGGTTGCTATGAATAACCCTTTGTAAAAAACCATTTTAAACATACACAAACCTTTTTACCTTATCAATATATATATATACAAATTATTTCTTATTCTCTTAATCAAGAAACATTGTAATATAAAAACTTATATTTTTAACTAACAAAGACACTTTTTATCATGAATTAACTTTCTTTTTCAAACTTAGAAATATGAGGAGAAACCATTTTGTAACTTTTCTTCAACCAATTATGACTCCACGAGGCAATACACACGCCATTTTACTTTTTCTTTTAAACTCAAAAGGAGAATACTTTGTAGCATCAGAAATTGTGCTTCTTACATCCATTAAAAATAACTGGAACAACATCAACCCAAATATTTCCTTTGTCCAACAACCTTTATCAATCCTAGATTTAATTATCCGATACATCCTCACAATAATACCTACAAACTGTGAATGCTATCATACATGAAATCTCTGTTCTATTCCCTGATATTACACATCCTCTGTCACTACTGAGGTTTGCTGATATATCCCAAACTAGAAAAACATGATTATTCAACCTCTAAACAATAATTAAAGCATCATCATTAGTGAATCCCACCTGTAGGTGCTGTGAACTATAAATACACAATAATCCTTTTTCGTCATGACACAAACTTATGGTCTAATGACCCAAATAATAACTTTGTGGCAACCTATGAAGAATAAAAAAGATTGTTATAACCTTTTTTTCCTCTGAAATTAAAGGAATATGTGTGTCCACTTTCTTCACAACCTTAATTGATACCATATCAGGTTGGACTACTAACTCTCCATGCAAAAGCTGTTTCCTTTACCAAAGAATCTGCTGTTCTGTTACCTACAGATAACTCACTTTTTTATGTGTTGGAATTTTTACAATATCATATGCAAAAGAATTACTCTCTGCAAGGTCAAAAACTACTTCTAATGTCTCTTTCTGCACAAGAGTCTTGTTGGATGAATCCACAAAACCTCTACATAGATAACGTACAACATATGAACTATCACTATAAATCACTAATGAACCTTTCTTCTCTTCCTTGTCAATACTATCTCAATATCTTTAAACAAACCTGTATCCATTTTGGTCTGACTCCAAAGACTTTTATGTGCTCTAACTGATTGTTCCAATTCGAGATTGGTTCTTGTGTGTGGCCAATTAAAATCTGAAGACATGTCAGCGACTGCTGTACAAATCATTCCAACGTTACTGTACTTTGAGGAATCTATTAACATAGATTTGGGCCTAGATGAATCTTTCCATATAGTAGAATTACTTAAATCAATAATCCAATCTAATTTACTAATCACATCCATGCCTAAAATATTCTCTGTATTTTGGCAACACCATATGTCTATATTTGTTTTTAAAATTCCGGGAATTTCGAGAGTCACATCAGAAACTTTAACTGCAACTGTATTTTCTTTTCCATTAAAATCAATTAAATTACATTTTGGAGAATCAATATTCACAGATAATTTGTGTTTAGTTAAACTGAGTTCAGATCCTAAATCTATTAGCCATTTAATATTCTTACCATTTAATAAACCATGTAACCATGGCCTTCCACTTTCATCTATTAAAAGTGAAGTCACATATTTTAATGTTGGAGGTGACTCAGAACCCTTTTCCCTAAATCCTGATGGTGATGGATGTAATCCATCCCTCTCATTTTCATCATTGTTTGTCATATTGATTGAACTGTCATTAACAGTCAATGTACTAATCTGTTTGACTTCGGAGGCATAAGGCAAATCAATCAAACTATTGTTTGAAGAAGAAAGAATAAATTGCTCAGAAATATGTTCTGTATTTTCTACTTTCAAAGTTTTCCTGTGTACTATGTATGGGAATAACATTTCCTGTCTGCTCTGAAGCTTTAGCTCCGCCTATGGCATGTATCTCATCATCTCTGTCTCTCTGAGTACCATGCTGACTGAATACAACCCTTTCAATGTTCAGCTTGAACAAAACAAAAATAAAAACTTAATACTCATGACAATGACACATAGATAAAAATATTAAAATTATATCAAAGTCCTCAATAATATTCCAAACGTCACAACCAAATCTTTTTAAACTCAAATCAATCCTTATTCATAGCCATTAAACGTCAACCAGAAAATTCTTACCATATCTGCAGTTAATTTAAGGACTGCTGACTGTTTTCAGAGTGTTATAAGCTACATAATTAAACCTTTCCTGTCTTAATGGACTATTTTCAGTTTGTAATCTTTGTCTTTGGGTCTTAGAAGAAAAATGAATTTGCTTATTATGACCTCTATACCTCAGATTACTGTGCCAACGTACAGAATAAACTTCTTGACGCCTGGGCAAAATTTTCGGATAATACAACCTCTTTTGTGTATTATTATTATTCAACTTTTTATAGACTTTCCTCTGAGCATATGGCGATGAAAATCTACATTTCTGCTTACTATCAGTATTATTTAAGTCAACTGACTTCCCACTCTCATTGTCTGAGGAAATATTAACATTTGACTCATTACAGGATATGACGTTGACGGCTGCCTTCGTCATATGTTCACCATCCTCCATCCTTGAGCACTGAGCATGTGCAGGACTCTCAGCTTGTAATAACTGGGTCTTAAACAAATTTAAAACATTCCCATGCACACAGCTTTCCAAAAAACCTATTTGATTTTCATTTTCTTTCAGAGATTGCAATAATGCATCAATTCTATGTTCCAATTCAATTTTTTCAGTCAATAATTGTTCAGTATATTTCTTCTCCTGCTTTGCTGCAATTTCTATTTCATTCTCTAAATTTTCAATATATGTACAAAAAGTCTCACAACTTGAACAACTAGATTCAAAAAGTACATTTTCAGTTACACTTTGACTTTGTTTTCCTGGCATATCAAACACCATATCATTATAACTTTTAACAAGTTTCATTATATTACGTACTTTTTTCTTTGTTTTAACTAATGAGAATCTATCCTTCTCAATGTCAGCATTTGCCTGAAAGCATTGATCATACATTAATTTCCATAAAACAGCATCAGAGACCTGTTTCGATAAACCTTTAAATTCTAATGTACTTTCATCAGCTAAAACATCTACAAATTCCATATTACGTTTCTACTCACCAAATATCAATTTTCCGCTGTCCTCGAAATTCACGTCTGTCAAGACTTCTGTATATCTGAAATTCTCTGGTCTTTCACAATCAATCGATCGATTTTTCCTTCTAGGTTCTTTTTCAATCTTTGCGAAGTTTAATCTCTGTTCATCAATTCTTTCCCCTCTGATCACAAGGATGGAAGTTGAAGAAAAAAAACTTCCGACTTATGATTAAACTGGCTGGAATTCGCCAATTGTAATATATGAAATATATGAAATATTTCAAAGTCTTAAGTATATGTTGAAATCAATCAATTCTTGTGAGACGAATTTCCTTAATTAGATCTGAGTTAGCGTAATTCAAAAATGTGTATTTATTTGTACACATTTAAATACAAAAGGATGCTTACAAAAATAGTACAATGTTAATCATTTGTATCTTAAAAAATGGTTCTTATAGAAGATATAAAGTTATTTCCAGATCTAAAATGGCGGAATAACCCTTTGTATGCTGGCAGCCTGTGTGCAAGACATGTGTCCTTCTTATATGCTGCTGAGCTTTTCAAGAGACAACTGCCTCCTTGTGTGTGTAAAATTCAAGAGGCCCCCCTCCTCCCAGCACTTCTCATTATATTAACCAGGCTTCTAATTTCGCGCCAAAAAGACAACTCCTCCTCCCCAAAGGTGGGAGGGCTAAGAGTGGTTGTTATAACAGAGCTGACATATGTTAACACTTAAACCACAACTCCACAGTCTAATGACAGGATGTAAGGGGGAAAGGAGAATTTAGACTTAGACTAGAAAAATAGTGTCTCAACTTACATAGGCAAGACCTTCTAAAAACATATATATAATGAACTAGAACATAAACAAATATCACTTACATAGCTCTTAAAAATATATATAAGATATACAATATTCATCAAAATCCTGACAGGTTTTAAATATTTACTTTTCCAGCTATGCAAGCCATAACACAGAATTAATTGACTCAAGGTTTTGCATTCACACAGTATGAGAGTATGGGAATATTATTATCCTGAATAAAGTATAATAAAGCCAATTAAAATTTAGATATTAAGAATATAACAGTACCTGAAAATTGTTTGAAAGAGGTAATTACATGTGAATTGTCGCCATTAGGCTTTCATCTGAGTAATTCTTAAAGAAAAAATTTGGAACAGTGATTATGTTGCTTTCTACAAAGGAATATCGACCAGATAGGAATGATTTTATTGATTCCAAGGATGATAAAAGGAGAATTGAGCCTAGGTCATTTAATAATTGGCTTCAAGTGTTCTGCATTTATGCTAGTGTTTTGGGTGAAAAAAGACAAGATTTATGTTGCGGTCTTTTTCAACATGTTGAAATTATTCTTGAAGCTTATAAAAATTTTCCTGGCCTATCTTGGTTTGCTTACGATGAGTCATTTAGGCAAAAATTGTCCGCACATAAATCATTGAATTGGGGTGTTAAGGATGTTGTTTAATGGTTGAATTTGTTGTTACCACAAAAGCAATTTGTCAAACAACCATCTGTTTCAGCTACCACTTATAGGAAAGGAGTTTGTTTCCACTTTAATGATGGACAATGTAAATGGCCTAATTCTTGCAAATTTAAACATGAATGTAATTTTTATTCAGGTCCTCATCCAGTGTCTAGATGTTTTAAAAGATTGTCTACCAATTCGCAGCCTGTTTCTAAAGAAATTTTTCTTAAAAGCAACCACTTTGGTGCTTCTACCAAACATGTTGCCATGGCTCCAACAATACCCGGATTGTCTGAAGGCTCTCACTTTGCTTGAAGTTTTTTTGCATGGCTTCCAGTTGCCATCTTTTGCTGGCTTCAGTTGCAAAATTGTCGATAATTTGCCTTCAGTTTCCTTGCATGTGGCTGAAGTGTGAAAAAAGATTGATAAAGAGGTGGCTGACGGTAGGGTCCCTGGCCCTTTTCCATTTCCTCCTTTTGAAAATTTTAGGGTTTCTCCTTTAGGGATAATTCCTAAGAAAGAAGATAATAGCTTTAGGTTGATACATCATTTGTCATATCCTAAAGGTTTGTCTTTGAATGATATTGATCCTGTTTTGTGTTCGGTTCAATATGCATCTTTTGACGATGGGTTGATGAAAATAAGAGCTGTGGGTCCAGGTGCTTTACTTGCTAAAGCGTATGTTAAGTCTGCTTTTAGATTGCTTCCGATCATTCCTACGGCATTTAATTCTTTGGGTTTTTTCTTTTAAATTTTATTTTGACCGTTGTCTTCCCATGGGCTGCTCGCTTTCTTGTCATTATTTTGAGTTGTTTTCTTCTTTTATTGAATGGGTGGTGTGTCAGCGGGCTCGGTCTGATGGAATACTTCATTATCTCGATGATTTTTTGTTTGTTGGGAGGGCTGGCTCTACTGAATGTTTGTACAATTTTAAGTTTTTTAAGGTTGTATGTAAGGAATTTGGTGTTCCATTGGCAGCCGAAAAATCTGTATCACAACCTCTTGTCTTGAATTCTTGGGAATTCAGATTGATACCGTTGCTATGGAATTCCGCTTACCCTTAGATAAAATTGTTCGCATGCTGGAATTATTGGACTTGGTTTTGTCTAAGCGTAAGGTTTGGTTGAAAGTGTTACAATCTTTACTTGGACTCTTGGCTTTTGCGTCCCGTGTGCTTCCTATGGGCAGAGATTTTTTTCCAAATGTTTGTATAGAGCTATCTCGGGCCTGTCTTCCCCTTTTCATTTTATTAGAATTACCAATGAAATTAAAGAAGATTTAATTGTTTGAAAGTGTTTTTTGGCAGAATTTAATGGTTGTGCTATCTGGCAATCTCCGTTTTGTTCATAGTCTTCCCTTGATTTATTTACAGATGCTGCTGGTTCTCATGGCTATGGTGCTTTTTAGAACGGACATTGGTCTGCTGAACTTTGGCCTGATAGATGGAAATTGTCCGGTTTGACATGCAACATTGGTTTGCTAGAACTTTTTCCAGTATTAGTTTTCTTTACATTTATGGTGTGCTCATTTTAAAAATCGTAGGATTTTGCTTCATTCGGACAATAAGGGTGTCGTGTTTGCAGTTAACTGTTTATCTTCTAAGTCTTTGCCAGTCATTACAGCTTTGAGACAAATTGTTTTGCAGTGTTTGTATTTTAATATTTGGCTCAAAGCAAAATATGTACTGGGTGTCTATAAAGTGGTTGCTGAAATTCATCCCGTTTACAGATTGCCGAATTCAAACACTTGGTGTTGTCGGCAGATCTTCATTCAACTTCCTGCCCGCGGCATTTGTGGGACCTTGTTTAAACCCTCTTCTTAAGGCTCTTAAGAACTCGGTAGCTCCTGCCAGGTGGGTCGTTGTGGACTTCGTTTTTGGTGTCATCTGGTCTACAACAAGCTTCCTTTTTGGAAGGCTTGATTTTGTCTTTTCTTAGTCAACTCATGTCCCCTTCTAACTCATATTCATATGTTGTGAAAATTTTGGCTGGCATTTCATTTTTACACGACTATCGGGTATTGGTTCGTGTATGCAGTTTTTTTCGGTGAAATGTGCGTTGAAAGGTTATCGCAAGCGTGTTTGCGTTCCTAATGCTAGATTGCCAATTTCTAGTGCTATGCTTGCTAATATTCGTCCGTCAAAATTTTCTAAACAATTTTTGATTCATTGGGATGGGAATCCAGTAACGATATATCAGTTTTCTGCTGCTCTATGGAAGTGTTTGGTTCATTTGCAGTTGGCTGATTTGAATATTACATCTCACTCATTTCATATAGGAGCAGCCACAGAAGCGGCCATGCTAAGTTTCAATGATAATAATATTAAGAATATTAGTAGATGGAAATCTAATTGTTTTAAATACTATGTACGACCTAATTGTGCGTTTTAATTTCAGATGGCGTCTGTATAGTGTGGATTTTCGGCCATTCATTTGTTTACTGGGCGAAACACCGGGCTGAAAGAAGAGTTTATGGCACTAATCTTGGTTTGCTGTCTGACAAATATGCACTACATTGGTTTGGAGAGCGTGGCATGTCATGGACTGATTTCCATTCAAATTTCTAATTTCTGCTTGAACATTGGCCTATTTCACATGTTGTTTTCTTGCATTTGGCAGGCAATGATATAGGTCGTCGTAATACGTTAGGCCTCTTTCACACTGATGTCCCGTTCAGGCCCGCCTGTCAGTTTTTCAGGCGGACCTGAACGGGTGCTCCATAGAGGTCTATGGAGCGTCGGATGTCAGCGGTGACATGTCCGCTGACATCCGACCCGCTCCGATCCGAAAAAGTGTAACGGAGGAAAAAGCTATTTTTCCATCCGTCTGCGGATCGGATCGGATGACGACGGGCACTGTGGTCCGTCGTCATCCGATCTCCCATAGGGGAGAGCGGCGCTGTGACAGGTCCGTCCCTGCGCAGTGTGCAGAGACGGAGCTGTCATCTCCCTGCTCAGCGGGGATCGGCGGAGTGATCCCAGCTGAGCAAACGGATATCCACGGGGCGGATCAGAACTGATCCGCCCCGTGTGAAAGGACCCTTAGGTTTATTGAGTCCGATTAAATTGAATTTATGTTGTTTTCATGCTATGCTACCGGATACTGTTTTTGTTTTTTCCGAAATTGTCCCTCGACTTCTTTGGTTGACGTCGCCTGCATACCGCTATTTTGAAAAGATCCGGAAGCGAGTTAATCGTTCTATGATGAAATTTATGCCAAGCATTCACGGTTTTTCGTTTCGGCATTTAGAACTGTAAGGTGGCTTATCAGGTTGATAAGGTTCATCTTTCTGATATCGGTCTAGATATCTTTATTATGGAAGTTCAGTCCTGTGTTGAATTGGCTGTGGCTCGTGGGGTGTGCCAGTCTTGTTAATCAAGTCTTGCGTGTGGGGATATGCTTATTAACTTGAGTGGTTAGCTCGAGCTTTTATAGCTGAGTTACAGTATATATACATAGTTTGTGAAAAAACGACATATATTTGGTAGTATTGTTTTGAATAGTATATTTATATATTTTATTTGAGTTATTGTATTATTTAAACCTATAATAAAGGGCACAGCCTATTCAACCATATTTCATTTTTTTGTCTATTTGATTAAATTCAATGTTCTTTATATGATCCCAAATCAGTGCGGGATCAGTGCACCACTTATGGGATCATTAATTTACACAAAATTAGTTGTAAAGTTTTATTATTAAAAAAAAAAAAATGATACTTACCTGAGATACTCGAGCAGGGCAGCCTATAAATGAAAAGGGATGCGTCAGATTAACTGACAGAAGACTGAAGACATCAAAACAGCTTGTCCCGCCCTTCCCTCCCTGTCGTGGCCCTACTTATGAGATGTGGTTGTTTTATGTCATTGATGTACTTTATAAATGGTTGACAATGACTTTGTTTTTGAAACTTCCTGTTGCATTATGCAAAGGAGGATATGCTTATTAACTTGAGTGGTTAGCTCGAGCTTTTGAGTTACAGTATATATACACAATTTGGGAAAAAAATACATATATTTGGTAGTATTGTTTTGAATAGTATATTATATATTTTATTTGAGCTATTGTATTATTTAAACCTATAAAAAAAGGGCATGACCTATTCAACCATATTTAATTTTTGAGTCTATTTAATTAAATTCAATGTTCTTTATATGATCCCATATAGAAAGTCTACCAAGCATTATCAGTTCACCTTCATGCATACCTCCCAACTTTAGAACTTCAGAATGAGGAACACTGGAGGGGAGCTACGACCTACGGTGCACAGTAAAATGCGGGTGTGACCAAGCACTTAGCAGTGGGAGGGGCTTAATGTATGTGGTTAAACAAAACCCAGGCTTTCTTGTACTAATAAAATATACCTTGATTGCTTTGTCTGAGCCTTAAAGAAGAACTCCATTAAAATAGTCAGGGACTGCATAGCAACCAGCAACTGTTGAGACAATGAAGACTTTGGTGAGAAGTATACAATGTATAGTGTTGTGTATATAGTTCAGGAGTGTGTAAGGCAGAGCACAGGGGTTGGGGAGTGCTGCAGTCAGTGTCTGGTTTAGGATACATAACACAGAGTACAGGGGGCTGTAGTCAGTGCTCAGTTTAGAAGTACATGACTCACAGAGAGCATGGTCCAGGAGTATATAATGCACAGAATGCAAGGGACAGGAGTATGCAATTCACAGAAAGCAGGGGACAGGAGTATATAATGTACAGAATACAGGGGACAGGAGTATGTAATTCAAATAATGCAGGGGACAGGAGTACATAATGCACAGAATGCAGGGGCAAGAGTATGTAATTCATAGAATGCAGGGGGCAGGAGTGTGAGATGTACAGAATGCAGGGGGCAGTAGTGTTTAATCTACATAATTCAGGGGGCAGGAGTATGTAATGCACAGGATGCAGGGGGTAGGAGTGTGTAATGTATAGAATGCAGGGGGGCAGGAGTGTGCAATGTACAGAATGCAGGGGACAGGAGTGTGGCATGTACAGAATGCAGGGGACAGGAGTATATAATGTACAGAATACAGAATACAGGAGACAGGAGTATGAAATTCACAGAATGCAGGGGGCAAGAGTATGTAATTCATAGAATGCAGGGGGCAGGAGTGTGTAATGTATAGAATGCAGGGGACAGGAGTGTGGCATGTACAGAATGCAGGGGACAGGAGTATATAATGTACAGAATACAGAATACAGGAGACAGGAGTATGAAATTCACAGAATGCAGGGGGCAAGAGTATGTAATTCATAGAATGCAGGGGGCAGGAGTGTGTAATGTATAGAATGCAGGGGACAGGAGTGTGGCATGTACAGAATGCAGGGGACAGGAGTATATAATGTACAGGAGACAGGAGTATGTAATTCACAGAATGCAGGGGACAGGAGTACATAATGCACAGAATGCAGGGGGCAGGAGTATGTAATTCACTGAATGCAGGGGGCAGGAGTTTGAGATGTACAGAATGCAGGGGGCAGGAGTTTGAGATGTACAGAATGCAGGGGGCAGTAGTGTTTAATTTACATAATTCAGGGGCAAGAGTATGTAATGCACAGAATGCAGGGGGTAGGAGTGTGTAATATATAGAATGCAGGGGGCAGGAGTGTTCAATGTACAGAATGCAGGGGGCAGGAGTGTGTAATGTACAGAATGTAGGGGACAGTGTGTAATGTACAGAATGCTGTGGGCAGGAGTGTGTAATTCACATGTAGGGGACAGGAGTGTGTAATGTACAGAATGCAGGGGGTAGGAGTATGTAATGTACAGAATGCAGGGGACAGAAGTATGTAATATACAGAAAGCAGGGGCAGGAGTATGTAATTCACGAAATGCAGGGGACAGGAGTACAGTATATTAATGCTCAGAATGCAGGGGACAGGAGTGTGTAATGTACATAATGCAGGGGACAGGAGTGTGTAATGTACATAATGCAGGGGGCAGGAGTGTGTAATGTACATAATGCAGGGGATGGGAGTGTGTAATTCACAGAATGCAGGGGATGGGAGTGTGTAATGTACAGGATGCAGGGGGCAAAATTCCACACACAATCAATACTTTCTCCCACTTTAACCTTTCAGCATAAAAATCATACTCCCTCCCCTCCAAAAAAAAGCACTAATTTGCACACTAAACCCCTCAGCACAAATCCTCTCTCCCCTTCCCAGAACAAATCCTCCTATGAAAACTGTCTCCCCCTTCCTCAGCACAAGTCCTCCTCCACCCTTCCCATATCCCCCGTCCCAGCACAACTCCCCCTTCTTCCCTATTCTAGCACTTATCCCCATCCAGAGCTGACCAGAGCTGACAGGTTTTTTTTTTCATTCAAACCTGCTAGGTTGAACAAAAAAACAAATAGTTTGTATCACATAGCTGAAAACACCATACTGACCCTGCCTGTGTATTCCCCTATAGAGTACTCAGCCCTAGTGACTTGATGGGTGGATGGCAGCCTGGTTGAGTAGGCATTCCTAGGCAGACTGAATTTGCATGCAGGGCACACTAAGTAACGCCCACATGTGATAGTCAATCTTCCTGAGGACAGTAAGGCTTGGGAGGAAAGGCTAGATGATACTGGATGTCCTCCAGCTAGGGAATGGGGTGGGCTTTATCTGACTTGCTGCATCTTCTAATACTCAATGTAAGAAGCTCACAGTGTCCAGTGCAATTAGAGTAAGCAATTTCAGTACAAGAGAGGAGCCAGGATAACTGTGTAAGATACTGAAGGGAAGGGTGGAATTCAGGTGAAGCTTTACCTCTTGGAATTCATTTATCATATTACATACCTCTTAACCGTCCCAGATTCCACGGGACTGTCCCAGAACTTGATGTAAGTCCCGACATCCCGGAGAATAAAGGCTTTGTCAAGCATGCACTAGCGCAAGCACCAGTAACACCCACCTTGCGGCTTGTAAGGCGTATCTGGTGTCCCGAATGCCGCAAGCATAGCTGTGTAAATGTGACAGGCAGCCGGTGGTGAGAGATACTGCCTGCCTCACACACGCAGCTTACAGCGGCTTGTGGCTGAGCCCGCCTCCTCCTCCTCCTCCGTGATGGCAGGGCCCCCCAGACACCTATGGAGTTCCAGGCAGGACCCCCTGGGCTCACTTTACCGGCTTGCTCCCTCGCTCTCTTCCCTCTCACCTTCCTGTCCATGAGCACCACCCACTGATTGTTGGAGCTTCCTGCTGTAAAGGTACCATGTGACCGGGCGAGTGTACTGAATAAAAGGGGGGAAAGATCGGGGGCTGTAAAGGTAAAACAGTATGGGGGGACTTTTGCTAAGGAGGAAGGGGGGGAGGGGGGATTTTGGTTAAGAGAAGAAATGGGGCATTTGACCGCCTGTACCCTGCCTTACTGAATCCATTTTTCATCCTGCTGTTCCCTGCCCTACTGACCTACTGACCCTGTCTTCCATTTTGTTAACCCCTGTACCTTGCCCTATTGACCCCCGTCTTCCATCCTGCTGACCCCTGTACCCTGCCCTACTGACTTCTGTCCTCTGTTCTGCTGACCCCTATATCCTGTCTTTTTGACCCCTGTCCTCTGTCCTGCTGACCCCTATATCCTACCCTACTGATTCCTGTAATCTATCCTGCTTACCCCTGTACCCTGCCCTACTGACCCCCTGTTCTCCCTCCTGCTGACCCCTGTACCCTGCCCTATTGACTCCCTGTCTTCTGTCCTGCTGACCCCAGTACCCTGCCCTGTTGACTCCCTGTCCTCTGTCCTGCTTACCCCTGTACCCTGCCCTCCTGATTCCTGTCCTTTTTCCTGCTGACCCCTGTCCCCTGCCCTACTGACACCCTACATTCCATCCCGCTGACTCTTTAACACTGCCCTACTGACCCCCTGTCCTCTAGCCTGCTGATCCCTGTCCTCTGCCCTTGTAACTCCTCTGCTCTGCCCTGCTGACCCCCATACACTGCCCTGCAGACCCTTCTCCTCTGCCATGCTGATTTGTGTACTCCAGTCTGCTGACTCCTATCTTCTGCCCTGATAACTCCTGCTCTCAATCCAGCTGATCCCTATCTGGCTTTTGTTTAACCACTTAAGGACCACCTCCTGCACATTTACATCGGCAGAATGGCACAGCTGGGCACAAGCACGTACAGGTATGTTGCTCTTTATGTGCCCAGCCGTGGGTCACAAGTACGCCGCCACCGGCGAGCTTGCGACCCGATCCTGAGCTCCATGACCGTGGCCGCGGGACCGGCGGACCCAATCACCGGTGGTGTTCCACGATCGGGTCACAGAGCTGAAGAACGAGGAGAGTTCTGTGTCCTACTGAGCCTGTCAATGATCGTCTGTTCCCTGTTATAGGGAAAGATGATCAGTGATGTCAGACACCAAGCCATGCCCCCCTACAGTTAAAAAAAAACACGCACACACACACACACACACACTTAACCCCTCCCCGCCCCCTAGTGGTTAACTCCTTCACTGCCAGTGTCATTTACACAGGAATCAGTGCATTTAAATAGCACTGATTGCTGTATAAATGACAATGGTCCCAAAAATGTGTCAAAAATGTTCGATGTGTCTGCCATAATGTAGCAGTCATAATAAAAATCGCTGATCGCCACCATTACTAGTAAAATAAAAATATTAATAAAAATGGTATAAAACTATCCCCTATTTTGTAAACGCTATAACTTTTGCGCAAACCAATCAACAATCGCTAATTGCAATTTTTTTTACCAAAAATATGTAGAAGAATACGTATCGGCCTAAACTGAGGAAAATGAATGTTTTTATATATATTTTTGGGGATATTTATTATAGCAAAAAATAAAATATATTGCATTTTTTTCAAAATTGTCGCTCCATTTTTTTTATAGCGCAAAAAATAAAAACCGCAGAGGTGATCAAATACCACCAAAAGAAAGCTCTATTTGTGGGAAAAAAAGGATGCCAATTTTGTTTGGGAGCCACGTCGCACAACCGCGCAATTGTCAGTTAAAGTGACGCAGTGCCGAATCGCAAAAAGGGGCCGGGCCCTTTGGCTGCAAATTGGTCCGGAGCTTAAGCCGTTAACCACACTCCTTAAGCCCCTCCCACTGTTAATAGTTTGGCCACACCTACATTTTGCTGTGGTGTGCTACGTGTGCCGCTAATCGCTCCCTCCCTCAAGTGTCCCTCATTCTCACGTTCAAAAGTTGTGAGGTATGTATTATATTATTATATATACTTTTTAAATGTGTATTCCATGATTATATAGTGAACTAATGTCTTACCTTTCTTTGATTCTGTTAAATCTGTGTAATGCAGAGATAATAATTATTCCTACAATCACTTACCTAGTAGAACAGAAATAGAATTAATATAGAAAGTGTTCTGTAGTCACCCTATGCCTGGACATTGACACATATTCCTCATCAGTCAGTTATAATGTTATTTCCAGGTTGTGGGATGGTTCCAGAAGTACAGAGTGTGGTATAAATAAAAGATATGAAGATCCTCTATCACTGGAGGGACGAGACACATTTCTCTAGGTATGAGAACCTGACATCTAGAGGAGATATTACTGCAGACCAAATCCTCCCGTCATGGAGGAATGTCAGGTCCAATGATAGTCCAATGATAGTCCAATGATTGGCCACCATCTTCCCACCTCTTAAATACACTTATTGGCCATAACAACGGGCCCTTAGGAATATGTGGAGTTGGGGCTTAGTGACAAGCACAATCATTACCCAGAAGTGTCAGAGCTTTGACTGTGAGCCCTTGTACACACGGTCAGAGATTCAGACGGAATGTGTCTGATCGGACCGTTTTGTTGGATATTCCGACTGTGTGTGGTCTACATCGGACTGTTTCCGTCTGAGTATCCGACGGACCAAGTTTTCCAACTTGTTGGTAAAATTTTCCGACAAAATGCTCCGATCGGACATACTCCGCTCATGTGTAGAGAATTCCGATCAGACAAAGTGCCCCGCATGCTCAGATCAAATTCCTACACCAAAGCTATTGGCTACTAGCGTGAACGTAGTCCTGTCATAACGAAATAACGTAATCACATCGGATTTTCCGACAACTTTGTCCGACCATGTGTATGAAACAGTTTTCGGACAAAATCCGTTGGACAAAATGCGACGGATTTGGTTGTCGGAATCTCCAACCGTGTGTACAAGGGCTAATACAAAAAAAGAAATTCTAGTTTATAGACCATTGTTTGTAGGCGCTATAACTTTTGAATCATCATTTTGAATGGGCTGCCAATGCGAAACAATGCATGAACATTTTTTGTTAAAGGATAGCATTGCATCCCTGATCAGTGCAGAGAAGCCCTGCAGCTTTCAGCCTGTACCTTCATATGGGATGTCTGTTTGAAAGCTGCAGGGCTTGGGAAAGAACTACGAGAGCGCTCATCAGCACCCTCTTAGTTCATTCAGAACTACAAGCTGTCAGCCGCAGTCGATGATGGTACTACAGAAAATTGTGAATAAATGATGATGCGGGCGGTGACCCACATGGCCATGCTCTTTTTAACCACTTCAGCCCCAGAAGGATTTGCCCCCTTAATGACCAGGCCATTTTTTGCGATACGGCACTGCATTATTTTAGCTGACAATTGTGCATTGTGCGACGCTGTACCCAAATAAAATTCATATCCTTTTTTCCACACAAATAGAACTTTCTTTTGGTGGTATTTGATAATCTCTGCATTTTTTATTTTTGTGCTATAAATAAAAAAAGACTGACAATTTTGAAAAAAATATTAAAATGTTATGTTCTTCTATAAAACACACCCAATAAAAACATGTTCATCAATTTAGGCCAATTTGTATTCTGTTACATATTTTGGTAAAAAAAAAAAAAAAAAAAATGTTTATTGATTTGTTTGCGCAAAAGTTATAGCATCTACAAAATAGTGGTTAGATTTATGGCATTTTTTTTTTTACTAGTAATGGTGGTGATCAGTGATTTTTAGCGGAACTGTGACATTGCGGCAGACAAATCGGACACCAAACGGACATTTTTGACACTTTTTTTGGAACCAGTGACATTATTACAGTGATCAGTGCAAAAAATATGCACTGACATTGTACTAATGACACTGGCAGGGAAGGGGTTAACATCAGGGGCACTCAAGGGGTTACCTGTGTTGCCTCAATATGTTTCTAACTGTGTGGGGGGATGGGCTGCCTGGGACAGCACACAGGTCTGTGTTCCAGACATGTACGTAGCTGTAGTGCAACGTAAGCGTAGGACATACATGACAGGGTGCAAGGCTTACGCAGGGGAATGGTACGAGGGGTTAAGAAAGTTACAAGGCTTACCTGATTGGAGGATGGTGTAAGAGGGGGTGGAGTAGAGTTGATGTGAAGGCACGTGAGTTTAGGAAGGTCAGCAGTCTGGAGCAGCAGGTCAGGAGGAACGTTCATGATCAGCTCCCTGGAAAAGATGAGTGGGTTAGAGCAGCTTTGGGAACAGCTTAGGTCGGCCGCAGAACAGCATGGCGCAGACTGGTTGCAAAGCCAAATTGCGGCCACCCTTCAGGGGGTAGGGCAGGGACCTTCCACAGATGGGGTACCCCCGACACGGGCAAGGAGGTCACGGCCCCCTGTGCGCCTTAGCCCTGACATTGCCCCCCGGACTCATCGCCGGCTTGGGAGCCCCAGCTGGGCCCCCTCCTGCTAAGCAGACACCCCAGTCGGCTAGTGGTGGGCCTGGGAGGAATCCCCGTCCACGGCAGAGTCCCAGAGGGAGGGGGGTCACTTACCGGGTCGGGTCTCAGGCCACCTCCAGGACAGCGCGATCGTTAGTGGTTCCAGTGGTTCCCCCTGGCGATGCTCCTGTCGGGGGGGCGCTCGACGGGGGAGAGTGGGGTCCTCGGGCGCCGGCCTTGTCTCGGAGGCGGCCTGCCACGTGTGGGAGCCATCTTAGCCTCCGGGGGGGCCCAGCAGAGAGTGCAGAGCGGCAGTCGGGTGGCCACGCCTCCAGGCATGTTTCTGTGCCTGGGAGGGTGGGCCAGAGGAGGAGCAGCGCGTGCTCGAGCAGCGCGGCGCACGCTGATGACGTCAGCGGATGTGACGTCGGCGTGACCGGAAGTGAGGTCGTTGTAAACAAAGAACATGGCGGCCGCCATACACCTCACCAGAAAAAGGTCGGGAGCGGCCTGGGCCATCTGGCACGCCAGCGCGGAGGCCCCCGAGGAGCCGGACAAGTTTGGAGGACAGCAGCATGGAAGAGGGGGAGCTGCAAGATGACGAGTGCGCACCGCCGGCGGCAGTGGGGACAGCGGCTGGAGGGCCTTCCAGGCTACAGCAGCCCGGTAAGTCATTGGGGTCTGTGGGGGGTTAATTGCGGGGTGGGTGGAGGGGAGACGGGGATGGGGGGGCGGTGAGTTTTTGTTGGTATTGAAAGAGTTGCTGCGCCACATGCAGAGCGGCTCGGAGCCGGTGCCCGCCCCGATTAACCCGTGGGTAGGGCCGCCCCCCGCGGCTCGGGTGGAGAAGGGGACAGCAGTCCCCGCCGGGCACGGGTTGGCGGGGGGTGAGGTGGCAGCGGAGACGCAGACAGAGAAGGAGGTGGAGGCGCGGAAGGACGGCGAGGGAGCAAGTAGTGCTGCAGTAGAAAAAGACAAGGATGCTGAGAAGATTCGCCTGCCGGATGCGGCGAGGAGCGAAGTTTATGTGTGCTTCGAGGGACCGTTAGGAGCGCATTTGAAGAAGGAGGTGAGGGAGAAGATTTGGAAGGACGAGTTTGTGGAAATCTTCTCGTTGTTGCCGTTGGAGAAATTTTGACAGGGTCAAGCCAGATGAGAGCAAAAAGGAAGAGGAGGTATAGGCTTATTCCACGCACGTTTGCGAATTGGCTGCAAGCGTTTGCGATTTTAGCTAGCGTGATTGGGGAAAAGGCGCCGGAGAATTGTTCGGCATTATTCTGTTACCTGGAGGCCATTAGTGAGGCGCACAGGGTTTATGGGGGCTTGGCCTGGCTCCGTTATGACGAACAGTTTAGTCAACGGAAAGCGCTGCGGCCGTCCATTAGATGGGACCACAAGGACATCAGCCTGTGGATGAAGTTGATGACTCCGGCCAGGGCCCCGGGACAGTTTTTCCAGGGGGCGGGGGGGGGGCGCCGCCGCCTCAGCGGGATCGCTGGCCCCAAAAAAAGGGGTTTGCTGGTAATTTAATGAAGGGACGTGCAAGTTTGGTAACACCTGTCGCTACAAGCACGAGTGTTCGGGATGCAGTGGAGGGCACCCCTTCACACGTTGTTTCAGGCAAGGAAAAGGTCGTACTGGGGACTTCGCTAAAAAAAAGGGATGCTGACCGTGCGGCGGCGGGGTTGTTGGAGGCTGGTTTTAGGGATGGGTTTCGGATTCCGAGTGCGTTGAGGGAGGTTCCCCCGCTGGCCAAAAATTTAAAGTCGGCTTTAATGCAAAAACACGTGGTGTCAGCAAAACTGGCTAAGTAGGTGGCGCTGGGCCGGATGGCCGGCCCATTTCTTACCCCTCCGATGGCGGATCTGGTGGTCTCGCCTTTGGGTGTGGTTCTGAAGAAGGAACCGGGGCAATTCAGGATGATTCACCACCTGTCTTACCCCAGGGGCGGATCGGCAAATGATGGTATTGACCCGCAAGCTTGTGCGGTTACTTATACGTCATTTGATCCGGCGATTGCGTGGGTGAGAAAGTATGGCAGGGGGGCTCTTTTGGCGAAAACGGATGTGGAGGCGGCGTTTCGCTTGTTGCCGGTGCACCCAGGGAGTATGCGCTTGTTGGGTTGTTGCTGGCAGGGCTCTTATTTTGTGGATCGCTCCTTGCCCATGGGATGTTCTATCTCGTGTGCACTTTTTGAGCTGTTCACTTCGTTTTTTGAATGGGCTGTGCGGGAGACGGCGGGGGTCAACTCAGTCATACATTACCTGGATGACTTCCTGTGTGTGGGGCCGCCAGGATCCCCCGGCTGCGGGATACTGCTGGGGACATTGCGGCATTTGGCTGAACAGTTTGGGGTTCCCTTGGCGAGGGAGAAGACAGAGGGTCCCAGGTTGGAGATAGTGTTTTTGGGAATCACGATTGATTCCATGGCCATGGAATGTAGGTTACCTGAGGAGAAGGTAGTGGCGCTGAGGCAGGAGGTGGGCGCGGCACGGGGAAAACTAAAACGCAGGTTGAAGGAATTGCAATCGCTCCTGGGCAAATTGAATTTTGCTTGTAGGATTATGCCTATGGGGCGAATTTTTTGCAGGAGACTGGCGGCGGCCACAGCAGGGGTGAAGGTGCCCACTCACTTTGTGCGGTTGTCCAGAGAGTTGCGGGACGATCTGGGAGTGTGGGGGGTGTTCCTGGATGAGTTTAATGGGAGAGCGATAGTGCAGGAGGGACCGGTCAGCAACGCTGATTTGGTATTGTTTACTGCCGCGGCAGGTTCGGCAGGTTATGGAGCTTATTGCCAGGGGCAATGGAGTGCTGAACCATGGCCGGAATCTTGGAGGGAGGCGGGTTTTTAAAAAACCTGGCATTACTGGAGCTCTTTCCCATAGTTCTGGCTGTGGAATTGTGGGGGGACAAGCTCCGGGATAAAAAAAGTGTGATTCCATTGTGATAACATGGGGGTGGTGGTGGCCATAAATAATGTTTCGGCTTCCTCCCCCCGGTGGTTAGGTTGTTAAGGAGGTTGGTGCTCAGTTGTTTACGGATTAATGCGTTTGTTTATGCGGTGCATATCCCTGGGATTGAGAATAAGTTGGCGCATGCTCTGTCTCGTTTCCAGTGGGAGGACTTTCGCAGACTGGCGCCGGACGCAAACAGACGCGGGGACCCGTGCCCTCCAGAGATGTGGGGGATTGTGTTGGAATCATCGGAGGACTGATTCAGCAGTCGTTGAGTGAAGGTACTCGAGCGGCTTATAAGGCAGTGTGGAGGGAATGGTCGAACTGGTTGGGTGAGGTTGGGGGGTCGGAGGGCCCTGCAGAGCTGCTGAGGTGGGTGTTAGGTTTTATCTGTTATAATTATGTGTCTGGGGTATCTGGGTCGGCAGTTAGCAAGAAAATGTCGGCTTTGGCCTTTTTGTTTCAATGTAAGGGGTTGGTGGATGTGACTAAGGATTTTTTAGTTAAAAAGGCGTTGAGGGGTTTTAGAAAAGGGGCGGCGAAAAGGGATTCTCTGCGCCCGATTTCTTTTGAAGTTTTGGGCATTTTGTTGAGCCACATCGGGGAAGTGTGTTCTCTGATTTTTGAACAAAAACTTTTCCGAGCTGCTTTCATGGTGGCATTTTTTGGGGCGTTTAGGATAGGGGAATTGGTGTCACCATCCAAAAAAGCTCCGGGGGGGTTTGGGGAGAGGTGACGTTTCCTGGGCCCCTTCTTCTGTGGTCATTTTGGTCAGGAAGTCCAAAACAGATCAGTTGGGTAGAGGGGTACGGGTAAAGTTGTTTCGGGGGATGGACCCTAGTTTTTGTCCAGTGGAGGCTTTAAGGGTTTATTTGGAGGTTCGCCCGGACCGGGACGGGGTATTATTCATGCATGCAGATGGTTCGTGCCTTTCACAGTTCCAATTTACGGCAGTGTTGAGGAAGTGTTTGCGGAGCGGGGGTTTGTCTCCGGGAGATTATGCTGCTCATTCCTTCAGTATAGGGGCGGCCACGGAGGCAGCTAAATGGGGCTTGCCAGAGGAGGTTATTAACCAAATTGGGAGGTGGGAGTTTCGGAGGTATCTGCTCTATGTGCGACCGCACCTTTTGTAAAAGGGGTAGGAGTATGGTTCCTTAGGACGGTCGACTATATATTTTGGTTGTTTTTTGGGTTGGGTTGGTTAATTTTTGGTTATGTCATTTCAGAGCCGGGATGTCTCATTTGGATTTTGGGACATTCTTTTGTGTTCTGGGGGGCTAGACGGGCGGATGTCCGGCCGGATGGCAGGCAACTCAGACTGTCCAGGGAGGAAGGCCGGGTTCGATGTATTGGCATTCCGGGAATGATGTGGCACAAAGTGGTGCCGGAGGTTCATCGTTATGCGGGCCTGGATCGGGCACCGGACGTACTGGTCCTACATGTGGGAGGTAATGATTTGGTTGTCAGGCCAATGCGCAACATTATTAAAGACGTACGTTGGGACTTCCTCAGGCTTCGTACTGCCTTCCCGGACATGATTATTGTGTGGTCCGATATTGTGGCCCGCATGTCTTGGAGGGGGGCCCGGTCTTGGGAGAAGATTAATAAGACAAGGATAAAGGTGAACAAAGAGGTGGGGAGGTTTGTGGCCCGGAATGTTGGTATTGTCGTGAGGCATTGGGAGTTGGAAGTGGATACGTGGAGGTATTTACGGGGGGGATGGTGTCCACCTTAACCCAGTCGGGATTGACCTGTGGGCTTTGGGTCTGGAAGATAGTATTGGCAGGGCTTTGCAGGTGTGGCGGCAGGCACAAGGGTGAGGTGTCACTCTTGTGCTGCTGTGGCGGTAGGGTCCTTGACGGCTGGTATACAATTTATCTGTTCAAAATGAGGTTTTGGAAAAGTTAGGACCCATCATAGGTATGGAGTCCTCCCGGGTGGTCTAGCGGCTGGCCAGACTGACGGGCAAATAAGTTGGGGGTCTGTGGTCAATTGGTAAGTCCCAGAGGCAAGTTGGCAGCTGGGGACGAATGTCATAAAAAGTTGGGATTACAGGCTCAAGAAGAAATGGGGTCGTCAGGGATCAACAACTGTTTATCTGATGAGCTGGTTTTGGTTACAAGAAAATAGATGGTAAAATAAAATGGTTACAGAAGTTTTAAATAAAAAAGTTTAGTTTGGTTTATTGTTTAAATAAAGGCCTAAAAGGCCATTTACATCCAGCAGGTGTTTGTGTCATTATTTATAGAATAAGGTATAAAAGGGGGTGTACATGTATGGATTGGCGTAGTAAGGTATCTGGCTACCTTGTCATGCATACCAGAAAGACAAGATCTCTGTGTGATCCCCTGTCAGAACTGCGATCTGCTTTTGTTTACTATGGCAGATCCCTGTTCTGTCACTGTGGGCAATGATCACGGGTGGACATAAAATCTTTCAGAGGGAACAACTGTTTAAAATGAAATATCCCCTCCCTGGAGAGATTTATTTTAACATCCTGATAGAAAATCTTCACAGTGGGGCAGAGCAAGCAAGGAAAAAAGAAACCTGACATATTTAACAATTTCCTGTATGGAATAACAGTAAAGGGTTTTGGCTAGCAATTTGCTTTAATTGGATATATGGCACTTTTTTCACCAAAGTTCTCAATCTAGTTAAAATGACAGTTGAGTCAACTGGGTGGTCAGCACAAGGCACATAGCACAGACACAATAGACAATTATTAAAGGAATGGATAATACCAGATTCCCTTCCAGAGTTGCCAACTGTCAGTATTTTTACTGTCAGCCAGTAAAAATACAGGCAATATTCTCCTGCCTGTAAATGCCAGTAAAAGTAAAAGGTTGCCAGTAAAACATATGGCTGTGACAATCGACTTGATCCGGAGCCAGCTGAGATCATCCGAGTGCCTTCTACAGTGTGATCGGGCGGTGGAGGCAGTGCCTGGGCATGTCATGTGATGTCATGGTGCAATGGAGCCAAGCAGAATTCCAGAGCCTCATGTGCGGGTCTGCGGTATGGGAGCAAGGCAGGCTGAGACTGGGACCATCAGTGTTCTTTAGACTGGAATGAACTGGAGGGACCACTTGGCTTGGAGAGAGACTGGCGTTGTGACTCAGGAGGGGACATGTTGTGTCAGTGAGATGTCATCATCATCTGTGGTGCTGCACACTGCTGCCAGTGTTACTGTGTGAGTCAGATTTATGTGTTTGTGCTGCCCATTCTAATTTCTTGCCCTCTTGTCTCCTGTCCCTGAGCTACTTACTATATTGAAAACAAAATAAGAAATATGTTCTTTGCCTAATTATCTACCTTAAATCATATTGCATTTGTTTGTAGCCTAAATACTCAAATTTGGAAATGCCAGTAAAAATATGGCTGTGCCAGTAAATTTTGGGTGCTATGTCAGTAAATATCAATCTGGTAGGTTGACAACACTGCTCCCTACTTTAAAAACATGGTCTGGCAGCAGCTATATTGTAAGTGTGTGTTGGAAAAATGATGAAGAGCTGACAATTCTGTGTAGGTAGAATATAATGCTTTCATTGTGTTACCACAGACAGAGACTACTTATAGAAGTGGAAGTAGTAGACCCTTTACACAATGTTACATCTGTAATTAATACATTAGTTGGTTGTTTATTAATTATAACTATTGTGTCCAGTCATTACATGGATGTGCTGCCACCTACTGATAACATGAAGAAGTGATATTCTACTTATTGTTATAGTAAAGATATATTTTCTATCGGTGTGTCTTGCACAGTAATACACGGCAGTGTCTTCTATTTTCATGGTGTCCATTTTCAGAGTCAGTTTGTTATTGTTGTTATCTCTGGTGGTTGTGAATCTCCCTTTAACATCATCATTATAGCCTGTGCTCCCACCGCTATTAATATAACCCAACCATTGTAACTTTCCATCAGAGAACTGTCTGATCCAGTGCATAGTATAACTACCAAAGGTGAATCCTCCTGAACCCTGACAGGTGAGTGTATGGGAGTTCCCCGGCTTTATCACGGCTGGATCAGACTGGACAAGTTGGTTAGAAGACAGGACACCTGGAAAATATACAGTGACAATAGGAAATTGCATTAGAACTAATACATCCACTCAGATCTATTAGGAGGATTATTTCATCTGAGGGATCCTGTCCTATGAAGTCTCACCTGACAGCCATGATAATGATAGAAAAAGGCTTATTAGGGTCCTCATTATTCCTCTGTATAATCTGTATCTATACACTTCACAAATACCCTGTAAATGTCTTCTCTATCTTTATAGTGTATGAGAGATTCCATGATAGGAAGTGATGTCATGTCATTTGCATAGTATACAGAATATCTATATGTGTCACAACATACAGTCAGGTACAAATATTAATTCATGATTGTTTGACTTTCATCAAATTTTTCAGTTTAACGACCAACAAAGACTTTCCAGTAATAAAACAATATTAAAGTGAAATACACGGATGAAATACATATATGTATACAGATTACCTGCCACAGGATTTCTGGCTCTGCCCATCCAGTCTTGTGATTACACACATGTTCATGCTGCCCAGCCACACAAGTCACACCCAGATTTTTTGGTCCAGCAGTTTATATTTTTGGTTCATCTCTCCACCTCTGGGGTCATCATTAGACAATCATTCAGTGTCATCACCTCCGACCCAGGATGACGTTCAGTGACCACCCTGAATAGGTGAGGGGTGTGAATTACTGCCTGTATATATGACAATTCCTATGACAGGTAATACAACAAACATATTCAGATTGGAGTGTGTGCAGACTGGACTGTGTAATAATTGTAAAGACTTTATCCAGTAATGCAGATTGAAGAACCCGGATAATAGAGAAAGTCTATTAAAGTGGTTGTAAACCCTTTACAGACCACTTTGAACCACCTTAACCACTTCCCGACCGGCGCACGACGATGTACGTCGACAGCATGGCACGGGCAGGCATATGGGCGTACATGTACGTCCCTGCCTTCCCGCGGGTCGGGGGCCCGATCGGGCCCCCGCCCGGTGCCTGCGGCGGTCGGTATTCGTGCGGGAGCGATCCCGGACGAGGGGACGGCCATTCGTTCATGGCCACCCCCTCGCGATCGCTCCCGACAAATAGAAATCCCCCGTGACATCACTTCCTCTCCTGTAATGTAAACACAGGAGAGGAAGTGATGTATTCTCTCCTCCGTGTCGGTATTTTTCGTTCCGACACGGAGGAGAGCGGATCGGTGAGTTGCACCAACACTCTACACATACAGTAGAACATGCCAGGCACACTCACACCCCCCCGATCACCCCCCCAATTACCCCTGCCCCCCAGTCACAGTGACACCAATGTAATTTTTTTTTTTTTTTTTTTTTGCATTGGTGTCATTTGTGACTGTAATAACTGTTAGGGCAGTTAGGGTTAGCCCCCTTTAGTTCTAATGTACCCCCCTAACCCCCCCAATAAAGGTTTAACCCCGTGATCACCCCCCGTCGCCAGTGTCACTAAGGCTGGGTTCACATTGCAGCGGTTTATGAGAACGAATGTGATTCGCACCGCACTGCAGTGCAAATCACATCCGATCTCTGTGCGATTTGAGTTCAGCCATTCGCCGCACCCGCCGCAAATTCGCACGGGACCCTTTTTTTGGCCCGCAGCAGAATCGGATCGCATGGGTGTTCACACCATGCGATCCGAGTTTGCAGATCGCACTGCGATATGCGAACTGATCTGGGGGTGTCATTTCACTGACACTCCCAGCAGTTCGCATAGGGCAGTGTGAACTGCCGCCGGGAGGCATGCGATGCGGGAACCCGCCGCGCATTCGTGGCGTTCCCGCATCGCTCCAGTGTGAACCCAGCCTAATAAGCGATCATTTTTCTGATCGCCGTATTAGTGTCACAGGTGACGCTAGTTAGGCAGGTAGGTATTTAGGTTCGCCGCAGCTTTTTATAGCGCCAGGGACCCCCATATACTACCGCATAAAGCCCCCTGATTGCCCCCTAGTTAACCCTTTCACCAGTGATCACCATATAACTGTTACAGGTGACGCTGGTTGGTTAGTTATTTTTTTATAGTTTCAGGGCACCCGCCATTTATTACCTAATAAAGGTTTAACCCCCTGATCACCTGGCGGGTGTCATTTGTGACTGTAATAACTGTTAGGGCAGTTAGGGTTAGCCCCCTTTAGTTCTAAGGTACCCCCCTAACCCCCCCAATAAAGGTTTAACCCCGTGATCACCCCCCGTCGCCAGTGTCACTAAGGCTGGGTTCACATTGCAGCGGTTTATGAGAACGGATGTGATTCGCACCGCACTGCAGTGCAAATCACATCCGATCTCTGTGCGATTCGAGTTCAGCTATACAGATAGTATGGCTGAATTCGTGCCGCACCCGCCGCACCCGCCGCAAACTCGCACGGGACCCTTTTTTTGGTCCGCAGCAGAATCGGATCGCATGGGTGTTCACACCATGCGATCCGAGTTTGCAGATCGCACTGCGATATGCGAACTGATCTGGGGGTGTCATTAACATTTCACTGACACTCCCAGCAGTTCGCATAGGGCAGTGTGAACTGCCGCCGGGAGGCATGCGATGCGGGAACCCGCCGCGCATTCGTGGCGTTCCCGCATCGCTCCAGTGTGAACCCAGCCTAATAAGCGATCATTTTTCTGATCGCTGTATTAGTGTCACAGGTGACGCTAGTTAGGCAGGTAGGTATTTAGGTTCGCCGCAGCTTTTTATAGCGCCAGGGACCCCCATATACTACCGCATAAAGCCCCCTGATTGCCCCCTAGTTAACCCTTTCACCAGTGATCACCATATAACTGTTACAGGTGACGCTGGTTGGTTAGTTATTTTTTTATAGTTTCAGGGCACCCGCCATTTATTACCTAGTCTCACTAGTGTACCCCTAAATTTAGGGGTGTCTACTTTCCAAAATGGGGTCATTTGGGGGGGGGTTTGTGCCATCTTGGCATTTTATGGCCTTCAAAACTGTAACGCCCTTAGAAAGCCTGAAGGCGGTGCTTGGTTTTCGGGGCCCCGTACGCGGCTAGGCTCCCAAAAAGTCCCACATATGTGGTATCCCCGTACTCAGGAGAAGCAGCAGAATTTATTTTGGGGTATCATTTCACATATGCCCATGGCATGCGTGAGCAATATATCATTTAGTGACAACTTTGTGAAAAAAAAAAAAAGTTTGTAATTTTCCCGCAACTTGTGGCAAAATATAAAATATTCCATGGACTCAACATGCCTCTCAGCAAATAGCTTGGGGTGTCTACTTTCTAAAATGGGGTCATTTGTGGGGGTTTTGTGCCATCTTGGCATTTTATGGCCTTCAAAACTGTAATAGGTAGTGAGAAGTGAACTCAGAAATTTACGCCCTTAGAAAGCCAGAAGGCGGTGCTTGGTTTTCGGGGCCCCGTACGCGGCTAGGCTCCCAAAAAGTCCCACATATGTGGTATCCCCGTACTCAGGAGAAGCAGCAGAATTTATTTTGGGGTGTCATTTCACATATGCCCATGGCATGCATGAGCAATATATCATTTAGTGACAACTTTGTGAAAAAAAAAAAAAAAAAAAAAGTTTGTAATTTTCCCGCAACTTGTGGCAAAATATAAAATATTCCATGAACTCAACATGCCTCTCAGCAAATAGCTTGGGGTGTCTACTTTCTAAAATGGGGTCATTTGTGGGGGTTTTGTGCCATCTTGGCATTTTATGGCCTTCAAAACTGTAATAGGTAGTGAGAAGTGAACTCAGAAATTTACGCCCTTAGAAAGCCTGAAGGCGGTGCTTGGTTTTCGGGGCCCCGTACGCGGCTAGGCTCCCAAAAAGTCCCACATATGTGGTATCCCCGTACTCAGGAGAAGCAGCAGAATTTATTTTGGGGTGTCATTTCACATATGCCCATAGCATGTGTGAGCAATATATCATTTAGTGACAACTTTGTGTAAAAAAAAAAAAAAATTTTTTTTTTTTGTCATTATTCAATCGCTTGAGGCAAAAAAATAAAATATTCAATGGGCTCAACATGCCACTTATCAATTTCCTTAGGGGGTCTACTTTCCAAAATGGGGTCATTTGGGGGGGGTTTTGTACTGCCCTGCCATTTTAGCACCTCAAGAAATGAGATAGGCAGTCGTAAACTAAAAGCTGCGTAAATTCCAGAAAACGTACCTTAGTTTGTAGATGTGACAACTTTTGCGCAAACCAATAAATATACAATTATAGACTTTTTTTTACCAAAGACATGTGGCTGAATACATTTTGGCCTAAATGTATGACTAAAATTGAGTTTATTGGATTTTTCTAATAACAAAAAGTAGAAAATATAATTTTTTTTTCAAAATTTGCGGTCTTTTTACGTTTATATCGCAAAAAATAAAAATCGCAGAGGCAATCAAATACCATCAAAAGAAAGCTCTATTTGTGGGAAGAAAAGGACGCAAATTTTGTTTGGGTACAACATTGCATGACCGCGCAATTACCAGTTAAAGCAGCGCAGTGCCAAAGTGTAAAAAGACCTCTGGTCATTTACCAGCAAAATGGTCCGGTCTGAAAGTGGTTAATCCAGGCTTACCTGTAGGTACAAAAATTATCTCCTTAAAGCGGGGTTCCACCCTAAAGTGGAACTTCCGCTGATCGGAACCCTCCCCCCCTCCAGTGTCACAATTGGCACCTTTCAGGGGGGAGGGGGGTGCAGATTCCTGTCAAAGACAGGTATTTACACCGACTTCCGGGCATAGACTCCCACGGGAGTGTCTATGCCTCTTCCTGTCCCTGCGCGCTGTCTGCTGGGACACACATGGGTCCCAGAGACATCGCGGACAATTCCTATTGTGCTGCGCGACTCGCGCAGTAGGGAAGCCGCAGCGCTTCACTTCCTGATTCCCTCAACTAGAATGGTGGCGGCAGCAGCCGAGAGCCGAGCGATCGATCGGCCTCGGCTGCCGGCATCGCTGGACCCCGGGACAGGTGAGTGTCCATTTATTAAAAGTCAGCAGCTGCAGGCTTTAATATTTTTTTCCACAGTGCAATCCCTCTTTAACCTACACGGTTAAGGAGATATTTGCAAGAAAGACGGCACTGAACGTGCCGTTTAATTAATGGGATCATGCCGTCACTGATGGCTCCCGCTTGCATGTGCGGGAGTGACGTCATTGCAGCTCCGGCCAGTCACAGCGTCGGAACCGCGATACGTGGAAGTCACTCATCAAATCCCCCCCATGAAATCATTCTCTGCAGCTATTACCTTTTGTACCACCACCCCCTCCTTTTAGAATGTAAGCTCTACAAGCAAAGCCCTCCTGTACCTTTTGTATTGTACTGTAATTGTGTTGTCCCCCCTATACATTGTAAAGTGCTGCATAAACTGTTCACGCTATATAAATTGTTAATAATAATAATGTATCATGGCGGCGATGGAGGAGGTGACCGAGGATCGCTGAGGGTGCTTCGATCTCAGATAAGTAATTCATAATGAGCTAGTATGCTATGCAATCTAGCTCATTACGCCTTTGTCTTGCAGGGTGTTTTTTTATTTATTTATTTTTTTTAGAGAGGGTTTAATTCCTCTTTAATCATTATCAGTTCACCTTCATGCATACCTCCCAACTTTTGAACTTCAGAATGAGGAACACTGGAGGGGAGCTACGACCTGTGGTGCATGGTAATGTGGGTGTGGCCAAGCACTTAGCAGTGGGAGGGGCTTAATGGATGTGGTTAAAAAAAAACAGGCTTCCTTGTACTAATAAAATATACAGTACCTTGATTGCTTTGTCTGAGCCTTAAAGAAGAACTCCATTAAAATAGTCAAGAACTGCATCGCAACCAGCAACCATTGAGACAATGTAGTCTTTGGTGAGAAGTATACAATGTACAGTATTGTGTATATAGTTCAGGAGTGTGTAAGGCAGAGCACAGGGGTTGAGGAGTGCTGCAGTCAGGGTCTGATTCAGAATACATAACACACAGTGCAGGTGTCAGGGCAAGGCGATCTTTAATATTGATTGGACCCAGGGCAAAACTTTTCTTGGGCCCCCCTATGCAGTTTCACTCTCCACCTGCTCTGAGACATAGAATAAACAGCAGCTAGACTCAAACTCAGTTCACTGAATCAAATCAGGCAGCTATTGGTTGCCAGAGGTTACAGTGTATCATTGATGCTCACTGACTGGTTGCTAGAGGTTACAGTGTATCATTACTGCTCACTGACTGGTTGCTAGAGGTTACACCACACACAACGGCTCACTGATTAGTTGTTGGAGGTTGCAGCACATGATTTTTGCTTGTTGAATGGTTGTTAGAGATTACTGTGTATATGACCTCAGGGGGGCATGATATACATATCAATGCTGCCGGTCGCCACTATTTACATATGAATGCCGTCGCTATTTGCATATGAATTCTGGTAATTTACATGTAAACACAGGGTCTGCAGGTGAGTCATCTGTACACAACAAAGAGGCAGAGCTGGGCAGCATTAGTAGCAATTCACACTGAGATAATAGGACACAGAATGCAGTGGGAAGGAGTATGTAATTCAGAGAATGCAGGTGGCAGGAGTGTGAGATGTACAGAATGCAGGGGGCAGTAGTGTTTAATTTACATAATTCAAGGGGCAGGAGTATGTAATGCACAGGATGCAGGGAGTAGGAGTGTGTAATGTATAGAATGCAGGGGGCAGGAGTGTGCAATGTACAGAATGCAGGGGACAGGAGTGTGTAATGCACATAATGCAGGGGACAGGAGTATATAATGTACAGAATACAGGGGACAGGAGTATGTAATTCACAGAATGCAGGGGACAGGAGTACATAATGCACAGAATGCAGGGGGCGGGAATATGTAATTCACAGAATGCAGGGGGCAGGAGTGTGAGATGTACAGAATGCAGGGGGCAGTAGTGTTTAATTTACATAATTCAGGGGGCAGGAGTATGTAATGCACAGAATGCAGGGGGTAGGAGTGTGTAATGTAGAGAATGCAGTAGCAGGCAGGGCCGGATTAACATAGGGGCTATTGGAGCTGCAGCTCCAGGCCCTTTTCTCAAGATAGGCCCATTTGCCCCAAAAAAAAAAAGAAAAAAGAAAAAAAGAAAAAAAAGATTGACTTCGAGGATGGTAGCTCGGCGATCAGGAGTCACAGAGACCCCACATTTGGGGGGTAGGTAGCTAAAGACCCACTCCAGCACTGGTTAAAATACGGGTCTGCTATCATCTATGGTTCCGGAGATACAGGGCTGCTTGCGCAGCCTGTCAGAAGCTACATACAGAGCGGCAGTATAAATACAAGCTGGAACATTCTGCAGCAGACTGAGAGGATGAACTCACAGTGCTTATAATAATTATTTTATATTACTCATGATGATTAACCCCTTGCACCCAGGCCCATTCTGAGACTTCTCTCCTACATGTAAAAGTCATCATTTTTTTATGCTAGAAAATTACTCAGAACCCTCAAACATTATATATTGTTTTAGCAGACACCCTATGGAATAAAATGGTGGTCTTTGCAACTTTTTATGTTACATGATATTTGCGCAGCAATTTTTCAAGCGTTTTTTTTTGGAAAGAAACCGTTTCATTCATAAAAAAAACACTAAAGTTAGCACAATTTTTTGTTGTGTACTAAGCGATGCTTTACATTTTTTTTACAGGTTACACGTTTAGAGTTACAGAGGAGGTCTAGTGCTAGAATTATTGCTCTCGCTCTATGTAACCTGTGTGTATCTGGCTCTGATACTAACCAGTGCCTACCTGGGGACTGACTAGTATCTCTCCCCAGCCTGTCCCCACACACCCTCTCACCTGCTGACCTGTGAATGGGACAATCACTCCCACAGTGTTATTGTGTTCTGCCAGTGAATACAATGATTAGTGTTGCTAACTATAGCTGGCAGCACTGATTGTTTTGGGGAAAACCTGACAGGCTGGTTGTACTCAAGTCGGTTAATAGGTTGACTTGTGTAAAACCAGCTAGCCCATACATAGATCGACTATGGCTGGTCTCTGCTTAATTGGTGTAATTTCAATCCATGTCTGGCCCGCTTAACCACTACGCAGTCCCTAAACATCCTTCTACAAACCTTTACATTTTTCCTTCCCAGATTACTTCATCCTCCTCTCCCATACATAGTTCCCACTGTCATACTCTCCACACTCCTCTCCTATAAATGGTGCCCACTGTCATACCTCCAACACTTCTCTCCTATACATAGTTCCCACTGTCATACCCTCCACACTCCTCTCCTGTACATACTACTCACTGTCATACCCTCCATACTCCTCTCCTATACATAGTGCCCACTGTCATACCCTCCACACTTCTCTCCTATACATAGCGCCCACTGTCATACCCTCCACACTCCTCTCCTGTACATACTACTCACTGTCATTCCCTCCATACTCCCCTCCTATACATAGTGCCCAGCGTCATACCCTCCCTCCACACTCCTCTCCTGTAATTACTGCTTACTGTCCTACTCTCCATACTTCTCCTTTGTACATAGTGCCCACTGTCATACCCTCCACACTCCTGTACATATTGCTCACTGTCATACCCTCCACACTCTTCTCTTATACATAGTGCCCAATGTCATACCCTCTACACTCCTCTGCTGTGCATACTGCCCATTGTCATACCCTTCACACTCCTCTCCTGGACATAGTGCCTTCTGCCATACCCTCTGCACTCCTCTCATGTACATAGTGCCCACTGTTAGACCCTCCACATTCCTCTCCCTCACCTGCACATACTTCCCACTTTTATACCATCTATACTCCTCCCCTATGCCTCTTACCCACAAAAACTGTTCTTTAAAATTATACTGAATATCCTCAATGTTACCAGCTCTAGAATGGGCACTTTTGTCAGTTCAATTAAAGGAAATCTCACACTCCTCATATTTGTTCTGCCCCATTATTAGTACTTATTTAATTTTGTAATTACTATTGTGATGTATAGAGGAACACGGGGGATGTCAGCTACTCTAAACATAGCACTTGTAAAAAAAGCGTTCCTAAAAATATTTTTGCAATGTTGACAACTATTCACTTAGGCACTGCCCAAGGGCCACAGGGTCAGTAGGGGGCCCCATGAGAGGCTCCTGTGATATTAAAGCAGTAGTAAACTTTTCTAACATTACTACTTTTTAGAGGCCCTGGGGTAGGTTATGCCATAATGTACAAGTTGTATGCCCAGCATATTAGCACATTAGGGTACACGTAAATTGTCAGACTGAGCCCTCCAGTGCTGTGCTGTGTTCAATCCGGTGGGGCCCGGGCACTTCCATCTTCACCCGGTCTTCCTTCTGGGTTCTGTGCCTTCGGTCACTTACCTTGGCCAGGCTGCATTGATGCCATTCCCACACATGCTCATGTGCATCCTCTCTCTCCCACCCCCCCCTTTCTCTCTCATCCTCCCTCCCTTACCCCTCACACCTCTTTCATTCCCTTTCTCTCTCTCTCATCCTCACTCTCTCTCTTTAATTTAATTTGTTATAACAAAAAATATTTTGCATCTTTATTTATTTATTGTTTATAAAAGGCCCCACCAAAATCCTCAGCACCAGGCCCATGATGTTCTTAATCTGGCCCTGCCTACAGGTAAGCCTAGATTAAGCCTTACCTGTAGGTCCAAGAAATATCTCCTAAACCTATACGGTTTAGGAGATATTTGCCCGAAGACAGGCACCGCTGTTTATGGCGCATGCGCTGTAGACAGCGGCGTGCAGGTGCACTGAGCGTGGCATCGTCCATGACAAAGATGCCGCGCGTGTCGGCTCCCGTGCGCATGCGCGGGAGTGACGTCATTGCGGCTTTGCCGAATGACAGCGGCGGAGCTGCGAGACCCACCGAGAAGATGGATGCGCCGGACTACAGGGGACAGCGGTGACTTCGCTGGCTCCTGTGTCAGGTAAGTGACACATAATGGGCTACTATGCGATGCATAGTAGTCCATTATGCTTTACCTTTGCAGGGAATGAAAGAGGAAGTAAACCCATCAGGGTTTACTTCCTCTTTAAATACACTTATTGGCCATAACAACGGGCCCTTAGGAATATGTGGAGTTTGGACTTAGTGACAAGCACAATCATTACACACAAGTGTCAGAGCTTTGACTCTAATACAAAAAAAAATTCTAGTTTATAGACCATTGTTTGTAGGCGCTATAACTTTCACGCAAATCAATGTTTTTTGTCAAAAACAGGTTAATTTATAATTTATAAAGAAATTTGATTTTTTTTTGTTTTTTTTGTATGTTTTTATTGCAGAAAAAAGTCTGATTTTGTTTATCGCAAAAAATAGAAAACTCAGTAGTGATCAAATACCACAGTAGAAAAGGCTGTATGTGTATGACAAAAATGACATACATTTCGTTTGGGTACAGCGTTGCATGACTGTAGCTATAACCTCTTTCAGGTTTTCAATAATGTTTATATCCCTTCTAAAAAGATTCCCTATTTGTCCCGGTGACCATTGTTTAGGCTGGATTTTGTTCATTGCCATGTGTTAAAGAGGAGTATCCATAAAAAAAAAAAAAAGAAAAAAAAATTAAAAGTCAGCAGCTACAAATACTGCAGCTGCTTACTTTTAATAATCAGACACTTACCTGTTCCAGGGTCCAGCAATGTGGGGGGTCGAAGCTCCGCTCATCCCCCGATCCGCTCGGTGGTGCCGGCATTGCAACTGTGGGCACCCCGGCTGTGACTTCACAGCCGAGCACCCACTGCGCATGCACGAGCGACAGTGATCTGGGACCTGTCATGTGTCCCAGATGACTGACAGGAGGGAGGGGGCAGAGCTGAGCCATTCCTGCGTCATGTGCCCGGGCACTGAAGGAAGCAGACTACGAGGGACCCCCTAGCAACAGGCATTTAGAGGTAAGTTAAAAAAAAAATTCTAATGTTTTGTTTTTTTACTTTTTTTAGGAATTGTAAGCTTTTTTTTGGTGTGTGGAACACCACTTTAATATGTGCTAAAATGTTCAATTTTGTTTATTCTCTTGCATTGTGGAAAAGCAATCCATTCATTTTGAATAGGCCACCAATGCAAAACAAGGCATGAACATTTTCTGTTAGGCCCCTTTCACACTGGGGCGGTGCGGTTGTCAGCGGTAAAGCAGTGCTATTTTTAGAGCCGATTTACCGTCGTTTTAGCGGCGGTATTCGGTCGCTAGCGTGACGGTTTTAACTCCCGTTGGTGGCTGAGAAAGGGTTGAAACCACCCGCAAAGCGCCGCTGCAGTGGCGCTTTGCCGGCGGTATAGCCGCGCTGCCCCATTGATTTCAATGGGTAGGACTGGTGAATACACCTTCTACGCTCCAAAGATTCTGCTAGCAGGACTTTTTTCACCATCCTGCTAACGCACCGCTCCAGTGTGAAAGCCCTCCGGCTTTTACACTAGAGTGAAAGGGGCCGGTTTAGAGTGAAAACCGCCTCAGTGTGAAACGGGCCTTAAAGGATAGCCTTGCATCCTTAATCAGTGAAGCCCTGCAGCTTTCAGCCTGTACCTTCATATGGGATGTCTGGTTGAAAGCTGCAGGGCTTGGGAAAGAACTACGAGAGCGCTCATCAGCACCCTCTTAGTTCATTCAGAGCTGCAAGCAGTAGATGATGGTACTTGTAGTTCATTTATTCACAGAAAATTGTGATCAAATGATGACGCCTAGTGGGCGGTGCCCCGCACGGCCACACTCTTTAACCACTTCAGCCCCGGAAGGATTTGCCCCTTAATGACCAGGCCATTTTTTGCGATACGGCACTGCATTACTTTAGCTGACAATTGTGTGGTCATGTGATGCTGTACCCAAATAAAATGAATGTCCTCCTTTCCCACAAATAGAGCTTTCTTTTGGTGATATTTGATCACCTCTGCGGTTTTAATTTTTTGCGCTATAAACAAAAAAAAATGTTATCTTCCGCTATAAAACACACCCAATAAAAATGTGTTCATCAGTTTAGGCCAATTTGTATTCTGCTACATATTTTTGGTAAATAAATCCCAAAAAGCTTTTGATTGGTTTGCGCAAAAGTTATAGAAAATAGGGGATATATTTATGCCATTTTTATTAATTTTTGTTTTTACTAGTAATGGCGGTGATCAGAGATTTTTAGCAGAACTGCGACATTGCGGCAGACAAATTGGAAACCTAATGGACATTTTTGACACTTTTTTGGGAACCAGTGACATTATTACAGTGATCAGTGCTAAATATATGCACTGACATTGTACTAATGACACTGTCAGGGAAGGGGTTAAAATCAGGGGCACTCAAGGAGTTAACTGTGTTCCCTCACTGTCTTTCTAACTGTGTGGGGGGATGGGCTGCCTGAGACAACACACAGATCTGTGTTCCTGCCTAGCAGAAAGACAAGATCTCTCTGTTATCCTCTGTCAGAACGGAAATCTGCCTTGTTTACTATGGCAAATCCCTGTTCTGTCACTGTGGGGAACGATCACGGGTAGACATCAAATCCATTGGACATGCTGATTGGCTCCCCCCACTGGCCCATTTGAGTTTTAATATTGCTCAGTAAAATGCACATTTTATTCTGTGTTACCACAATGTATAACCCTTAAAGGGGACTTCCATCCAAAAGTCAAACTTCTGCTTTAAGCACTCCTCGCCCCCTTACATGGTACATTTGGAATGTCATTTTTTTGGGGGGGTGGGTACCTGGCTTTGACAGGTACTTCCTTTCCCACTTCCTCCTTCCATTGCTTGGCCGCCTAGGTGACTCTTCCTCTCCCCTGACTTTTAATAAACTGAAAAAAGACTGGAACTCACTTTAATATGCCTTTACAGTGGGGTGAACAGCTGTCCCCGTTTTCAGGGGACAGCCCCCAGATTGAGGACACTGGGGCAATTTTCAAAGACAGCGCAGAATAAATAAAAAAAATCTGAATTACACACCCCCCGTTCCTACTAGCTTAGGAGGAGGTGTATTTTTTCCATTATCTGTGTCCCTTTCTGATTAAATGTGCTGATCAGAGCGGATGGACTATTTCTTCAGTTTCCGGGACATGTCCATTCAGCTCCGCTCACATGTTATTCTGCCTTGGCTCAAATCCCGGCCAGCCACCTGCCTGCTTATCTCCTTGCCTTCCCCGGCAGAGTCATTTTCCTCCGCTCCCTACCCAGTAGTAGCCGGGGCCTGGAGAGTGAGACCTGAGAGGCTGTGAGGCCGGCGGAGGTGACGGGCAGAGAGAGGCAGCTGAGCTCATCTGAAGATGTCCAGCAGTAGGAATAGAGGGGAAGAAGATCCAATCGTGGGGCTGCCAATGCCTTCAAGGCTTCAACACAGGTGTGTTCTGGGGGTGTCTGTGAATAGACTACATTGCACTGTGCCTGTCTCTCTGGCATAATGGATGGTATCAGAACTCACAGGCAGCGGGTACTTATTGGTCATAAGTTAACAAAATCAGCACCCAGCAGTCATGTTATGTGACACACTGTGACAGAGCAGCCAGAGTCATGATAGAGCGCCTGCTGCCTGTGATTTACCATGATGCTAATGATCTTAACCAGTTGCCGATCATATGATAGCAGATTTACTGCTACAGGGTGGTTGCGCTGCGCAGGATCACTTATATACGTGATCCTGCAATTCTGGGTGTCAGAGCCAATCAGCGGATACGGCGGACTCGCCTAGTGGTCTTGTAAACAAGGCAGTTCGTCATTCTATCAGTATGGAAGACATTGATCCTATGTTCCTGCAAAGCAAATATAGGGATCTATGTTTTCCCCCACAGTGAGAAAACACATGTTCGGCACACATTTAACCCATTGATTGTCTTAGATGTTATCACCTTGCCAGCCAGTTTCATTAGTACTGTGACAGTACATATTTTTAGCACTGATCACTGTAGTAGTGTCACTGGTTCCCACAAAGTGTCAAAAGTGGCACTAATGCTGCGTACACACGAGCGGAATGTCTGACATAAAAAGTCAGACGGAATCTTTTCATCAGATATTCCGATCGTGTGTGGGCCTCATCTGACTTTTTTTTTCTAAAATTCTGACGGACCTAGAAATAGAACATGTTTTAAATATTTCCGACGGAACAAATTCCTATTGGAAATACCACTCGTCTGTACAAACCAACAGACCAAAAACGACGCATGCTGTGAAGCAAGTACGAGGCGGCAGCTATTGGCTACTGGCTATTGAACTTCCTTTTTCTAGTCCCGTCGTACGTGTTGTACGTCACCGTGTTCTAGATGGTCGAACTTTGGTGTGATCGTGTGTAGGCAAGACAGTTTCAGCGGAACTCCGTCTGGAAAACCTTCAGAGTTTATTCCGATGGGAAAACTGGTCGTGTGTACATGGCATTAGTGTCCGATTTGTCCACCGCAATAGTCGCTGATTGCTGCCATTACTAATAAAAAAAAGATATGTCCCCGGATTTCATTTTGAAAATCTGGTCACCTTACTTTACAGTTGTTACCAAAATGGAAAATCTTTCAGTGGGAACAACTGAGTAAAATGAAATACAGTATCCCCTCCCTGTTGAGATTTCACTTAACATCCTGATAGAAAATCTTCACAATGGGGCAGAGAAAGCAAGGAAAAAAAAGAGACCTGACATATTTAACCATTTCCTGTATGGAATAACAGTAAAGGGGTATAGATTTGCTTTAATTGCATATATGGCACTTTTTTCACCAAAGTTCTCAATCAAGTTAAAATAACAGTTAAGTCAACTGGGAGGTCAGCACAAGGCACATAGCACAGACACAATAGACAATTATTATAGGAACGGATAATACAGACTCCCTTCTTAGTTGGTTGTTTATTAATTATAACTATTGTGTCCAGTCATTACATGGATGTGCTGCCACCTACTGATCACATGAAGAAGTGATATTCTACTTATTGTTATAGTAAAGATATATTTTCTATCGGTGTGTCTCTTACACAGTAATACACGGCAGTGTCTCCTATTTTCATGGTGTCCATTTTCAGAGTCAGTTTGTTATTGTTGTTATCTCTGGTGGTTGTGAATCTCCCTTTAACATCATCATGATAGCCTGTGCTCCCAAGGCTGGTAATATAACACAAATATTGTAGCTTTCCATCAGAGAACTGTCTGATCCATGCCATAGTATTGCCAGCAATGTTGAATCCTCCTGAACCCTGACAGGTGAGTGTATGGGAGTTCCCCGGCTTTATCACGGCTGGATCAGACTGGACAAGTTGGTTAGAAGACAGGACACCTGGAAAATATACAGTGACAATAGGAAATAGCATTAGAACTAATACATCCACTCAGATCTATTAGGAGGATTATTTCATCTGAGGGATCCTGTCCTATGAAGTCTCACCTGACAGCCATGATAATGATAGAAAAAGGCTTATTAGGGTCCTCATTATTCCTCTGTATAATCTGTATCTATACACTTCACAAATACCCTGTAAATGTCTTCTCTATCTTTATAGTGTATGAGAGATTCCATGATAGGAAGTGGTGTCATGTCATTTGCATAGTATACAGAATATCTATATGTGTCACAACATGTAGTCAGGTAAAAGTCATAATTAATGTTTGTTTTACTATTAGTTCTTTTTTTGAGGAGGTGACTACACCTTTGATTCCCCTCCCTCCATGTCTCCTAGCACTTTCCAGCACTCCCTCTGTGTTCCCCAGTGCTCCCTGCGTCTCCCCCAGTACACTACAGCACTCCCTCTGTGTTCCCCAGTGCTCCCTGCGTCTCCCCCAGTACACTACAGCACTCCCTCTGTGTTCCCCAGTGCTCCCTGCGTCTCCCCCAGTACACTACATCACTCCCTCTGTGTTCCCCAGTGCTCCCTGCGTCTCCCCCAGTACACTACATCACTCTCTCTGTGTTCCCCAGTGCTCCCTGTGTCTCCCCCAGTACACTACATCACTCCCTCTGTGTTCCCCAGTGCTCCCTGCGTCTCCCCCAGTACACTACAGCACTCCCTCTGTGTTCCCCAGTGCTCCCTGCGTCTCCCCCAGTACACTACATCACTCCCTCTGTGTTCCCCAGTGCTCCCTACGTCTCCCCAGTACACTACAGCACTCCCTCTGTGTTCCCCAGTGCTCCCTACGTCTCCCCAGTACACTACAGCACTCCCTCTGTGTTCCCCAGTGCTCCCTGCGTCTCCCCCAGTACACTACCTCACTCCCTCTGTGTTCCCCAGTGCTCCCTGCGTCTCCCCCAGTACACTACATCACTCTCTCTGTGTTCCCCAGTGCTCCCTGCGTCTCCCCCAGTACACTACATCACTTTCTCTGTGTTCCCCAGTGCTCCCTGCGTCTCCCCCAGTACACTGCATCACTCTCTCTGTGTTCCCCAGTGCTCCCTGCGTCTCCCCCAGTACACTACATCACTCTCTCTGTGTTCCCCAGTGCTCCCTGCGTCTCCCCCAGTACACTACATCACTCTCTCTGTGTTCCCCAGTGCTCCCTGTGTATCCCCCAGTACACTACATCACTCCCTCTGTGTTCCCCAGTGCTCCCTGCGTCTCCCCCAGTACACTACATCACTCTCTCTGTGTTCCCCAGTGCTCCCTACGTCTCCCCCAGTACACTACAGCACTCCCTCTGTGTTCCCCAGTGCTCCCTGCGTCTCCCCCAGTACACTACATCACTCCCTCTGTGTTCCCCAGTGCTCCCTGCGTCTCCCCCAGTACACTACATCACTCTCTGTGTGTTCCCCAGTGCTCCCTGCGTCTCCCCCAGTACACTACATCACTCTCTCTGTGTTCCCCAGTGCACCCTGCGTCTCCCCCAGTACACTACATCACTCTCTCTGTGTTCCCCAGTGCTCCCTGCGTCTCCCCCAGTACACTACATCACTCCCTCTGTGTTCCCCAGTGCTCCCTGTGTCTCCCCCAGTACACTACATCACTCTCTCTGTGTTCCCCAGTGCTCCCTGCGTCTCCCCCAGTACACTACATCACTCTCTCTGTGTTCCCCAGTGCTCCCTGCGTCTCCCACAGTACACTACATCACTCTCTCTGTGTTCCCCAGTGCTCCCTGCGTCTCCCCCAGTACACTACATCACTCCCTCTGTGTTCCCCAGTGCTCCCTGCGTCTCCCCCAGTACACTACATCACTCTCTCAGTGCTCCCTGCGTCTCCCCCAGTACACTACATCACTCGCACTGTGTTCCCCAGTGCTCCCTGCGTCTCCCCCAGTACACTACATCACTCCCTCTGTGTCCCCCAGTGCTCCTGGCGTCTCCCCAGTACACTACATCACTCTCTCTGTGTTCCCCAGTGCTCCCTGCGTCTCCCCAGTACACTACATCACTCTCTCTGTGTTCCCCAGTGCTCCCTGCGTCTCCCCCAGTACACTACATCACTCTCTCAGTGCTCCCTTCGTCTCCCCCAGTACACTACATCACTCTCTCTCTGTTCCCCAGTGCTCCCTGCGTCTCCCCCAGTACACTACATCACTCCCTCTGTGTCCCCCAGTGCTCCCTGCGTCTCCCCAGTACACTACATCACTCTCTCTGTGTTCCCCAGTGCTCCCTGCGTCTCCCCCAGTACACTACATCACTCTCTCTGTGTTCCCCAGAGCTCCCTGCGTCTCCCCCAGTACACTACATCACTCCCTCTGTGTTCCCCAGTGCTCCCTGCGTCTCCCCCAGTATACTACATCACTCTCTCAGTGCTCCCTGCGTCTCCCCCAGTACACTACATCACTCTCTCTGTGTTCCCCAGTGCTCCCTGCGTCTCCCCCAGTACACTACATCACTCTCTCTGTGTTCCCCAGTGCTCCCTGCGTCTCCCCCAGTACACTACATCACTCTCTCTGTGTTCCCCAGTGCTCCCTGCGTCTCCCCCAGTACACTACATCACTCTCTCTGTGTTCCCCAGTGCTCCCTGCGTCTCCCCCAGTACACTACATCACTCCCTCTGTGTCCCCCAGTGCTCCCTGCGTCTCCCCGGTACACTACAGCACTCCCTCTGTGTTCCCCAGTGCTCCCTGCGTCTCCCCCAGTACACTACAGCACTCCCTCTGTGTTCCCCAGTGCTCCCTGCGTCTCCCCCAGTACACTACAGCACTCCCTCTGTGTTCCCCAGTGCTCCCTGCGTCTCCCCCAGTACACTACAGCACTCCCTCTGTGTTCCCCAGTGCTCCCTGCGTCTCCCCCAGTACACTACAGCACTCCCTCTGTGTTCCCCAGTGCTCCCTGCGTCTCCCCAGTACACTACATCACTCCCTCTGTGTTCCCCAGTGCTCCCTGCGTCTCCCCAGTACACTACATCACTCCCTCTGTGTTCCCCAGTGCTCCCTGCGTCTCCCCCAGTACACTACATCACTCTCTCTGTGTTCCCCAGTGCTCCCTGCGTCTCCCCCAGTACACTACATCACTCTCTCTGTGTTCCCCAGTGCTCCCTGCGTCTCCCCCAGTACACTACATCACTCTCTCTGTGTTCCCCAGTGCTCCCTGCGTCTCCCCCAGTACACTACATCACTCCCTCTGTGTTCCCCAGTGCTCCCTGCGTCTCCCCCAGTACACTACATCACTCTCTCAGTGCTCCCTTCCTCTCCCCCAGTACACTACATCACTCTCTCTGTGTTCCCCAGTGCTCCCTGCGTCTCCCCCAGTACACTACATCACTCCCTCTGTGTCCCCCAGTGCTCCCTGCGTCTCCCCAGTACACTACATCACTCTCTCTGTGTTCCCCAGTGCTCCCTGCGTCTCCCCAGTACACTACATCACTCTCTCGGTGTTCCCCAGTGCTCCCTGCGTCTCCCCCAGTACACTACATCACTCTCTCTGTGTTCCCCAGTGCTCCCTGCGTCTCCCCCAGTACACTACATCACTCTCTCTGTGTTCCCCAGTGCTCCCTGCGTCTCCCCCAGTACACTACATCACTCCCTCTGTGTTCCCCAGTGCTCCCTGCGTCTCCCCCAGTACACTACATCACTCTCTCAGTGCTCCCTGCGTCTCCCCCAGTACACTACATCACTCTCTCTGTGTTCCCCAGTGCTCCCTGCGTCTCCCCCAGTACACTACATCACTCCCTCTGTGTCCCCCAGTGCTCCCTGCGTCTCCCCAGTACACTACAGCACTCCCTCTGTGTTCCCCAGTGCTCCCTGCGTCTCCCCAGTACACTACATCACTCCCTCTGTGTTCCCCAGTGCTCCCTGCGTCTCCCCAGTACACTACATCACTCTCTCTGTGTTCCCCAGTGCTCCCTGCGTCTCCCCCAGTACACTACATCACTCTCTCAGTGCTCCCTGCGTCTCCCCCAGTACACTACATCACTCCCTCTGTGTTCCCCAGTGCTCCCTGCATCTCCCCCAGTACACTACATCACTCTCTCAGTGCTCCCTGCGTCTCCCCCAGTACACTACATCACTCTCTCTGTGTTCCCCAGTGCTCCCTGCGTCTCCCCCAGTACACTACATCACTCCCTCTGTGTCCCCCAGTGCTCCCTGCGTCTCCCCAGTACACTACAGCACTCCCTCTGTGTTCCCCAGTGCTCCCTGCGTCTCCCCAGTACACTACATCACTCCCTCTGTGTTCCCCAGTGCTCCCTGCATCTCCCCCAGTACACTACATCACTCTCTCTGTGTTCCCCAGTGCTCCCTGCGTCTCCCCCAGTACATTACATCACTCTCTCTGTGTTCCCCAGTGCTCCCTGCGTCTCCCCCAGTACACTACATCACTCTCTCTGTGTTCCCCAGTGCTCCCTGCGTCTCCCCCAGTACACTACATCACTCCCTCTGTGTTCCCCAGTGCTCCCTGCGTCTCCCCCAGTACACTACATCACTCTCTCAGTGCTCCCTTCGTCTCCCCCAGTACACTACATCACTCTCTCTGTGTTCCCCAGTGCTCCCTGCGTCTCCCCCAGTACACTACATCACTCCCTCTGTGTCCCCCAGTGCTCCCTGCGTCTCCCCAGTACACTACATCACTCTCTCTGTGTTCCCCAGTGCTCCCTGCATCTCCCCAGTACACTACATCACTCTCTCTGTGTTCCCCAGTGCTCCCTGCGTCTCCCCCAGTACACTACATCACTCTCTCTGTGTTCCCCAGTGCTCCCTGCGTCTCCCCCAGTACACTACATCACTCTCTCTGTGTTCCCCAGTGCTCCCTGCGTCTCCCCCAGTACACTACATCACTCCCTCTGTGTTCCCCAGTGCGCCCTGCGTCTCCCCCAGTACACTACATCACTCTCTCAGTGCTCCCTGCGTCTCCCCCAGTACACTACATCACTCTCTCTGTGTTCCCCAGTGCTCCCTGCGTCTCCCCCAGTACACTACATCACTCCCTCTGTGTCCCCCAGTGCTCCCTGCGTCTCCCCAGTACACTACAGCACTCCCTCTGTGTTCCCCAGTGCTCCCTGCGTCTCCCCAGTACACTACATCACTCCCTCTGTGTTCCCCAGTGCTCCCTGCGTCTCCCCCAGTACACTACATCACTCTCTCAGTGCTCCCTTCCTCTCCCCCAGTACACTACATCACTCTCTCTGTGTTCCCCAGTGCTCCCTGCGTCTCCCCCAGTACACTACATCACTCCCTCTGTGTCCCCCAGTGCTCCCTGCGTCTCCCCAGTACACTACATCACTCTCTCTGTGTTCCCCAGTGCTCCCTGCGTCTCCCCAGTACACTACATCACTCTCTCGGTGTTCCCCAGTGCTCCCTGCGTCTCCCCCAGTACACTACATCACTCTCTCTGTGTTCCCCAGTGCTCCCTGCGTCTCCCCCAGTACACTACATCACTCTCTCTGTGTTCCCCAGTGCTCCCTGCGTCTCCCCCAGTACACTACATCACTCCCTCTGTGTTCCCCAGTGCTCCCTGCGTCTCCCCCAGTACACTACATCACTCTCTCAGTGCTCCCTGCGTCTCCCCCAGTACACTACATCACTCTCTCTGTGTTCCCCAGTGCTCCCTGCGTCTCCCCCAGTACACTACATCACTCCCTCTGTGTCCCCCAGTGCTCCCTGCGTCTCCCCAGTACACTACAGCACTCCCTCTGTGTTCCCCAGTGCTCCCTGCGTCTCCCCAGTACACTACATCACTCCCTCTGTGTTCCCCAGTGCTCCCTGCGTCTCCCCAGTACACTACATCACTCTCTCTGTGTTCCCCAGTGCTCCCTGCGTCTCCCCCAGTACACTACATCACTCTCTCAGTGCTCCCTGCGTCTCCCCCAGTACACTACATCACTCCCTCTGTGTTCCCCAGTGCTCCCTGCATCTCCCCCAGTACACTACATCACTCTCTCAGTGCTCCCTGCGTCTCCCCCAGTACACTACATCACTCTCTCTGTGTTCCCCAGTGCTCCCTGCGTCTCCCCCAGTACACTACATCACTCCCTCTGTGTCCCCCAGTGCTCCCTGCGTCTCCCCAGTACACTACAGCACTCCCTCTGTGTTCCCCAGTGCTCCCTGCGTCTCCCCAGTACACTACATCACTCCCTCTGTGTTCCCCAGTGCTCCCTGCGTCTCCCCCAGTACACTACATCACTCTCTCTGTGTTCCCCAGTGCTCCCTGCGTCTCCCCCAGTACACTACATCACTCTCTCTGTGTTCCCCAGTGCTCCCTGCGTCTCCCCCAGTACACTACATCACTCTCTCTGTGTTCCCCAGTGCTCCCTGCGTCTCCCCCAGTACACTACATCACTCCCTCTGTGTTCCCCAGTGCTCCCTGCGTCTCCCCCAGTACACTACATCACTCTCTCAGTGCTCCCTTCGTCTCCCCCAGTACACTACATCACTCTCTCTGTGTTCCCCAGTGCTCCCTGCGTCTCCCCCAGTACACTACATCACTCCCTCTGTGTCCCCCAGTGCTCCCTGCGTCTCCCCAGTACACTACATCACTCTCTCTGTGTTCCCCAGTGCTCCCTGCGTCTCCCCAGTACACTACATCACTCTCTCTGTGTTCCCCAGTGCTCCCTGCGTCTCCCCCAGTACACTACATCACTCTCTCTGTGTTCCCCAGTGCTCCCTGCGTCTCCCCCAGTACACTACATCACTCTCTCTGTGTTCCCCAGTGCTCCCTGCGTCTCCCCCAGTACACTACATCACTCCCTCTGTGTTCCCCAGTGCGCCCTGCGTCTCCCCCAGTACACTACATCACTCTCTCAGTGCTCCCTGCGTCTCCCCCAGTACACTACATCACTCTCTCTGTGTTCCCCAGTGCTCCCTGCGTCTCCCCCAGTACACTACATCACTCCCTCTGTGTCCCCCAGTGCTCCCTGCGTCTCCCCAGTACACTACAGCACTCCCTCTGTGTTCCCCAGTGCTCCCTGCGTCTCCCCAGTACACTACATCACTCCCTCTGTGTTCCCCAGTGCTCCCTGCGTCTCCCCAGTACACTACATCACTCTCTCTGTGTTCCCCAGTGCTCCCTGCGTCTCCCCCAGTACACTACATCACTCTCTCAGTGCTCCCTGCGTCTCCCCCAGTACACTACATCACTCCCTCTGTGTTCCCCAGTGCTCCCTGCATCTCCCCCAGTACACTACATCACTCTCTCAGTGCTCCCTGCGTCTCCCCCAGTACACTACATCACTCTCTCTGTGTTCCCCAGTGCTCCCTGCGTCTCCCCCAGTACACTACATCACTCCCTCTGTGTCCCCCAGTGCTCCCTGCGTCTCCCCAGTACACTACAGCACTCCCTCTGTGTTCCCCAGTGCTCCCTGCGTCTCCCCAGTACACTACATCACTCCCTCTGTGTTCCCCAGTGCTCCCTGCGTCTCCCCAGTACACTACATCACTCTCTCTGTGTTCCCCAGTGCTCCCTGCGTCTCCCCAGTACACTACATCACTCTCTCAGTGCTCCCTGCGTCTCCCCCAGTACACTACAGCACTCCCTCTGTGTTCCCCAGTGCTCCCTGCGTCTCCCCAGTACACTACAGCACTCCCTCTGTGTTCCCCAGTGCTCCCTGCGTCTCCCCAGTACACTACATCACTCTCTCTGTGTTCCCCAGTGCTCCCTGCGTCTCCCCCAGTACACTACATCACTCCCTCTGTGTCCCCCAGTGCTCCCTGCGTCTCCCCAGTACACTACAGCACTCCCTCTGTGTTCCCCAGTGCTCCCTGCGTCTCCCCCAGTACACTACAGCACTCCCTCTGTGTTCCCCAGTGCTCCCTGCGTCTCCCCCAGTACACTACAGCACTCCCTCTGTGTTTCCCCAGTGCTCCCTGCGTCTCCCCCAGTACACTACAGCACTCCCTCTGTGTTCCCCAGTGCTCCCTGCGTCTCCCCAGTACACTACATCACTCCCTCTGTGTTCCCCAGTGCTCCCTGCGTCTCCCCAGTACACTACATCACTCCCTCTGTGTTCCCCAGTGCTCCCTGCGTCTCCCCAGTACACTACATCACTCCCTCTGTGTTCCCCAGTGCTCCCTGCGTCTCCCCAGTACACTACAGCACTCCCTCTGTGTTCCCCAGTGCTCCCTGCGTCTCCCCAGTACACTACATCACTCCCTCTGTGTTCCCCAGTGCTCCCTGCGTCTCCCCCAGTACACTACATCACTCCCTCTGTGTTCCCCAGTGCTCCCTACATCTCCCCCAGTACACTACATCACTCTCTCTGTGTTCCCCAGTGCTCCCTACGTCTCCCCAGTACACTACATCACTCCCTCTGTGTTCCCCAGTGCTCCCTGCGTCTCCCCCAGTACACTACATCACTCCCTCTGTGTTCCCCAGTGCTCCCTACATCTCCCCCAGTACACTACATCACTCTCTCTGTGTTCCCCAGTGCTCCCTACGTCTCCCCAGTACACTACATCACTCCCTCTGTGTTCCCCAGTGCTCCCTACATCTCCCCCAGTACACTACATCACTCTCTCTGTGTTCCCCAGTGCTCCCTACGTCTCCCCCAGTACACTACATCACTCCCTCTGTGTTCCCCAGTGCTCCCTACATCTCCCCCAGTACACTACATCACTCCCTCTGTGTTCCCCAGTGCTCCCTACGTCTCCCCAGTACACTACATCACTCTCTCTGTGTTCCCCAGTGCTCCCTGCCTCTCCCCAGAACACAACAGCCCTTCCTCTGTGTCCCCCAGTGCTTACTTCTTCCCTGGGAAACATGCTACAGGAGGGGAGCAAAACTGGAGGATTTGGGCTGCAGTAATGTCAATTCTAGATGTCAGGACTTCATACCTAGAGTAGTTTTTCCTTTCCTCCAATAATCAAGTTTATTTATATCTCAGATTTTTTTACACACTCTGTACTTTTGGAACCATCTCAGAACCTGTATATCACATTATTATTGATTGCTGCTCAATATGTGCCAGGCATATGGTGACTTTCTATATCAATTATATTTTTGTTCTGCCAGGTAAGGGATTATAGCAACAACGATTGCTGCTGCCTGCTGCTGGAAGAATGTTCCAGTGATAATGTGGGAGGATCAATGACCCTAGACAATCCCTGGGAGGCTGACCCAGAAGGTGTGCTTGGGAACAAGATAAATATTTGGGAAGATCTAATCAACTCTGTCTCATTCTCTGGGGCTTCCCTCCGGGGAGGACGCCTGTGTGTGTTCACTGTTCAAGAACCACTGCCACTAGGCATCGGCAGGTGCTCTGTACTGAGGGCCTGAAAGATGCTACCTGTAGAAGGAAACCTTCACTGAATAGTGTTGCAAGGGAGCAGAATAGGACCTGCTGCCTGAACATTGTGAATAGAACATTTTGCCGATAGCTTAAGGTACTGAAGTGTTTCTGAGAATTAGATGCCAGAAGTTGATGTTCAGGACTGTGGCTGCTCTTATAGAGTCCCAGATTTTCTGGTTGGCCCCTCTCTACCCTCTCTTTTGAGACTGCTATTATATGATCCAATATTGCTGGAACAAAGACTTATCAGGAACCTGTCCTCCAAGATCTGCAAGTGCTTTCGACGAGTATCCTTCACCTTCATCCTTCCTCCCTGCATTTTTCCCAAGAGCTGCAATAAACCCCTAGACTGAGCCCAAGTTTCTCAGTGTGCTTTTTGGGCTAAAAACAGGATTGGTAGCCTCTGGACAGGTGAGGGGGGCCCCGATCTATCTCCAGTGGCCCCTTCTGGGTTTAGCACTAAACTTTAAAATAACAAATTGTGCTAAATAGTAAAATCCAAAAATTAGCAGATAGAATTTGGAGGGTCATACTGTTCTGGTAAGCCTCTGATTTGTGCACTGGTGTGGGAGCACTGAGAGTTCTTTTCATCTAGAGGAGTTTTCTACATTATCCTGTGGTTATCTCACCTAGAATTCACAGTGGAGTGCTTTTGTTTGCATGTATATTTTATGATAGATACACACACTGAACTGTTATTAGCTTTGGTTTGATTTTGTTTTATGATGCTATATATGCTCTATGCTTTGGTTAGCACTACAGTTACTTGACAGATCTATTTAAATACCATAAAAAACAGAAGAAGAAGAAGAAGGTCAAGGTTGGAACCATAAGTGACACTACCTGGATTATGTGATCCCGGGTTAAGATAGTAAAGAACAATTAAGCCAATTAAGGCTTCAACTGGGTGGACATGCAAATGGAAAAATCACACGATTGCCGGCGAACATGCCCGGTATATGCGGAAATAGTTGAAGTCAATGGGGCTCAAACCTGCAAAATCAAAAGTCATCACTTGCCAAGTGTATGGGGACCTGAGTTCTGCTCTGGGGGACATATCAATGGAAAAAAAAGTTTTTAAAACAATAGTTTTTTTCGGGAGCAGTGATTTTAATGCTTAAAGTGAAACAATAAAAAAGAGTCCCCTTAGTCTGCCTGTAAAATGGCTCATCTGTGCAATGTACAGAACAGTGCCGCAGCAATAATGACATTTCTAAAGGAAAACAATTTATTTAAACTTGCTGGCAGCTATAATGTATTGCTAGCTCCCAGAAATATAGATTTAAAAAAAATTTAAAAAAAGGCGTAGTCCATATCAGGCCCTTCTGGTCTGGTATGGACTTAAAGGGGAGCCCCATGCCAAAATAAAAAAAATTGGCGCAGGGTCCCCCACAAAATCCATATTAGACCCTTATCAGAGCATGCAGCCTGGAGGTCGGGAAAAGGGGGGGGTGATGATGTGATGGGGTGGATGAGGTCATTCAGAGACCCCGGCCCTTGTGACTTCCCTGCCTGGGTCATGATGGGTCTGTGAGGTCACAAGGGGGCGGGTCTCCGGATGACGACATCCAGTGGCAGCATCCCAAAGTTATATATAATGCCATGGAAGCGGACAGATCGTGGACCGCAGCGTCAGAGGAGGTTCATTTTGGATCTTCAGTGGGTTGGTGGCGGGAGCGACAGCGGAGAGGGAGGAAGAACCGGGGGCAGAAGAAGAACGAAGGAAAAAGGATAAGACCAGAGGAAGAAGGAGAAGCCGGAGGAAGGAGGAAGAAACGGGGAAGAAGAAGACATTTTTAAGAAAGAACTTGTCAAAAACTGGCTATTGTCTTTCATTACATTACACTACTTTTTTGGTGAATGGGTAGGGGTACGATGTGTCCCATACTCATTCACATAGGGGGAGGCCCAGGATCTAGGGGCCCCTTGTTAAAGGGGTCTTCTAGATAAGCCCTCTGTCCGCAGACCCCGACAACCACCGGCCAGGGTTGTCGGGAAGAGGCCTTTGTCCCCATCAACATGATCAGTGATCCCAAAAATATCCAAGTGAAACTTGTATGTTGTTGGGCATGTGGAGGATCCAAAACAGGAAATCATAGGCATACAAAATTAAAATGTGTACAGCATCACACCAGACTTAGACATCCATATCTGGGCCAAAACACCTCAGTTCTAGATTTGGTGCAAACCTACACTTGCTTAATTAATAATGTGATTTCCATTATGTGAAGCCCATCAAAAATGTTGGCACTGGTGAAAAATAAACAACATACAAACCTCTAGCCAGGTAGCGAGATTTGGATTTGAACTCAGGGCTGGTAGGCAGAAGTACTAGCCTGTTAGTCACTGTGCTGTGACACATTTTTAGGCTCCATCTCTGTGGTGTAAAACAGTCCTAAGTCCCAGGGGTGCAAGACGTTAATCAATGCGGATGTACTGTGGAAGGCCAGAGAGCCAGTGAACAACCTGTTTCTGGCATATGCCATCTGTTTTGAAGACTGGTTATGACTGATTACTGTCAGCATGCTGAGAGCTACAAAGCTGTAATGTTGTGGGTTTTGGCTTGGTAAGAGGCTGCAATTAGTGCTGGTTAGATATTGTTAAGGCTTATTAGCATCTTTGCCCATGGAAAACATATGACACAATTTTCAATGGTGGTTGAACCCTCCTACACATAAATACTAAATTTAGACATATTTTAGGGAAGGCCCTGAGTCACAGAGGCGGCTCTTTAATTAGGCAAATTAGGCGATTGCCTTAGGCCTCGCCCTCAGAAGGGCCTCGCGGGCCGCGGCCACCTAATTTGCCTGACAGGAAACATGGTGCGGACTCGGGAGTGGAACGGTCAGTGTGTGTTGCGGGGTGAGCGAGCGGGTGGGTGCTGCACATAGACGCCGCGCCGCCTGTCTGAGCTGATGAGCCTCCGCCGCCGCGGACAAGTTAGATGACATCAATCATCTGGGCTCAGTCAGGCTGCATCCAATAACAGGCTCCACCGCTGCGGCGCTGTCCTCCTAGCCTTTCCCCAGTCGGCAGCCCCAGTGCATGGCGGGAGTTGTAGTTCTTCACAGCACAGACAACAGACTTGGGCCTCTGATGCCTCTGCTGTGCAGAGACTACAACTCCCAGATTGCACTGCATGAGGCCAGGGAGCGCAAAGACAACATCACCTGTCGCCTGCTTCGTTCTCATGCTGCCTTTAGTAGTGTAGAAAACTGAGGAGCAGGTACAGTACATACATCATCATGCTGTCTGTACATAATACATTACCCGGTCTTGCTATGGTCTCATGGCCAGTACCCTGACTGTCACAGTCTCATGGTCTGTCTCTGTTTCACAGTCTACCCCCAGTACCCTGTCTGTCTCACTGTCTACCCCAGTACCCTGTCTGTCTCACAGTCTGCCCCCAGTACCCTGTCTGTCTCACAGTCTGCCCCCAGTACCCTGTCTGTTTCACAGTCTGCCCCCAGTACCCTGTCTGTCTCACTGTCTACCCCCAGTACCCTGTCTGTCTCACAGTCTGCCCCCAGTACCCTGTCTGTCTCACAGTCTACCCCCAGTACCCTGTCTGCCTCACAGTCTGCCCCCAGTACCCTGTCTGTCTCACAGTCTACCCCCAGTACCCTGTCTGTCTCACAGTCTACCCCCAGTACCCTGTCTGTCTCACTGTCTACCCCCAGTACCCTGTCTGTCTCACAGTCTACCCCCAGTACCCTGTCTGTCTCACTGTCTAACCCCAGTACCCTGTCTGTCTCACAGTCTACCCCCAGTACCCTGTCTGTCTCACAGTCTGCCCCCAGTACCCTGTCTGTCTCACAGTCTGCCCCCAGTACCCTGTCTGTCTCACAGTCTGCCCCCAGTACCCTGTCTGTCTCACTGTCTACCCCCAGTACCCTGTCTGTCTCACAGTCTACCCCCAGTATCCTGTCTGTCTCACAGTCTACCCCCAGTACCCTGTCTGTCTCACAGTCTACCCCCAGTACCCTGTCTGTATCACTGTATACCCCCAGTACCCTGTCTGTCTCACTGTCTACCCCCAGTACCCTGTCTGTCTCACAGTCTACCCCCAGTACCCTGTCTGTATCACTGTCTACCCCCAGTACTCTGTCTGTCTCACTGTCTACCCCCAGTACCCTGTCTGTCTCACAGTCTACCCCCAGTACCCTGTCTGTCTCACTGTCTACCCCCAGTACCCTGTCTGTCTCACAGTCTACCCCCAGTACCCTGTCTGTCTCACTGTCTAACCCCAGTACCCTGTCTGTCTCACTGTCTAACCCCAGTACCCTGTCTGTCTCACAGTCTGCCCCCAGTACCCTGTCTGTCTCACGGTCTGTCCCCAGTACCCTGTCTGTCTCTCATGGTCTGTCCCCAGTACCCTGTCTGTCTCTCACGGTCTGCCCCCAGTACCCTGTCTGTCTCTCACGGTCTGTCCCCAGTACCCTGTCTGTCTCTCACGGTATGTCCCCATTACCTTGTCTGTCTCCCAAGGTCTGTCCCCAGTACCCTGTCTGTCTCTCACGGTCTGTCCCCAGTACCCTGTCTGTCTCTCACGGTCTATCCCCAGTACCCTGTCTGTCTCTCACGGTCTGTCCCCAGTACCCTGTCTGTCTCTCACGGTCTGTCCCCAGTACCCTATCTGTCTCTCACGGTCTGTCCCCAGTACCCTGTCTGTGTCTCACGGTCTTCCCCCAGTACCATGTCTGTGTCTCACGGTCTGCCCCCAGTACCCTGTCTGTGTCTCACGGTCTGCCCCCAGTACCCTGTCTGTGTCTCACGGTCTGCCCCCAGTACCCTGTCTGTGTCTCACGGTCTGCCCCCAGTACCCTGTCTGTGTCTCATGGTCTGCCCCCAGTACCCTGTCTGTGTCTCACGGTCTGCCCCCAGTACCCTGTCTGTGTCTCACGGTCTGCCCCCAGTACCCTGTCTGTGTCTCACGGTCTGTACCTTGTCTCAGTGCTGTGTCTTGGCCTAGGCCGACAAGGCCCAGGCCTAGGGCAGCACTTTGCAGGGGCACTAAAATAGCCTCCCCGCACAGTGGCGGCTGCATTTGATGGGGCACAGTGGCGGCTGCATTTGATGGGGCACAGTGAGGCTGCAATTTGTGTTTTTTTTTTTAAATTTTGAGCACCTTACTCACACAGTCCTGTATCATTGTCTGCACAGTCTCTGACCGTCTCCTGTATCATTGTCTGCACAGTGTCTGACCGTCTCCTGTATCATTGTCTGCACAGTCTCTGACCATCACCTGCATCTTTGTGGTGTGATTGTCTGTCAGCACCCTGTCTGTGGCTCCAACATTTGTTACCGTGTTAGCCAGGTAAGAGTTTGCTTGTCATTAGCACAATAAAACCATCTCCTGTATCATTGTCCGCACAGTCTCTGACCATCTCCTGTATCATTGTCTTCAAAGTCTCTGACCTTAAAAAAGTATACTACTGTTAAAACCTCCCAGGAGGTTTGTGTATGAGCCTCAACTATAGTTAGCACATATATTGTGGTATTGTATTAATATTGTTGTATTTTGAAACAAAGTGTTTTTTGTTTGTTTTGGTTGGCTTTCAGTAAGTGCCTGAGAAAGAACCCTGGCATAAGTCTTTGCTAATAGGACACCCTTACACCAGGCTGTTTTCCTGTAGGCACCCTAAATAGACACCTGTTCAGAATTGACAGGTATTTGTTGGAACAGCACCATGGTATTTGTAGATCAAACAGAAGCATCTTCCTTGGCTGTAAAGGATAGGAGAGTTTAATTCCACTTTAACCACTTCCCGACCGCCGCACGACGATGTACGTCGACAGAATGGCACGGGCAGGCATAAGGGCTTACATGTACGTCCTTGCCTTCCCGCGGGTCGGGGGCCCGATCGGGCCCCCGCCCGGTGCCTGCGGCGGTCGGTATTCGTTCGGGAGCGATCCGGGATGAGGGGGCGGCCATTCATTCATGGCCACCCCCTCGCGATCGCTCCCGACGAATAGAAATCCTTCGTCACATCACTTCCTCTCCTGTAATGTAAACACAGGAGAGGAAGTGATGTAATCTCTCCTCCGTGTCGGTATTTTTCGTTCCGACAACGAGGAGAGAGGATCGGTGAGTTGCACCAACACGACACTACACAGTAGAACATGCCAGGCACACTCACACCCCCCCGATCACCCCCCCCCCCAATTACCCCTGCCCCCCAGTCACAGTGACACCAATGTCATTTTTTTTTTTTTTGCATTGGTGTCATTTGTGACTGTAATAACTGTTAGGGCAGTTAGGGTTAGCCCCCTTTAGTTCTAATGTACCCCCCTAACCCCCCAATAAAGGTTTAACCCCGTGATCACCCCCCGTCGCCAGTGTCACTAAGGCTGGGTTCACATTGCAGCGGTTTATGAGAACGAATGTGATTCGCACCACACTGCAGTGCACATCACATCCGATCTCTGTGCGATTCGAGTTCAGCCATACAGATAGTATGGCTGAATTCGCATCACACCCGCCGCACCCGCCGCAAATTCGCACGGGACCCTTTTTTTGGCCCGCAGCAGAATCGGATCGCATGGGTGTTCACACCATGCGATCCGAGTTTGCAGATCGCACTGCGATATGCGAACTGATCTGGGGGTGTCATTAACATTTCACTGACACTCCCAGCAGTTCGCATAGGGCAGTGTGAACTGCCGCCGGGAGGCATGCGATGCGGGAACCCGCCGCGGATTCGTGGCGTTCCCGCATCGCTCCAGTGTGAACCCAGCCTAATAAGCGATCGTTTTTCTGATCGCTGTATTAGTGTCACAGGTGACGCTAGTTAGGCAGGTAGGTATTTAGGTTCGCCGCAGCTTTTTATAGCGCCAGGGACCCCCATATACTACCGCATAAAGCCCCCTGATTGCCCCCTAGTTAACCCTTTCACCAGTGATCACCATATAACTGTTACAGGTGACGCTGGTTGGTTAGTTATTTTTTTATAGTTTCAGGGCACCCGCCATTTATTACCTAATAAAGGTTTAACCCCCTGATCACCCGGCGGGTGTCATTTGTGACTGTAATAACTGTTAGGGCAGTTAGGGTTAGCCCCCTTTAGTTCTAAGGTACCCCCCTAACCCCCCCAATAAAGGTTTAACCCCGTGATCACCCCCCGTCGCCAGTGTCACTAAGGCTGGGTTCACATTGCAGCGGTTTATGAGAACGGATGTGATTCGCACCGCACTGCAGTGCAAATCACATCCGATCTCTGTGCGATTCGAGTTCAGCCATACAGATAGTATGGCTGAATTCGTGTCGCAGCCGCCGCAAACTCGCACGGGACCCTTTTTTTGGTCCGCAGCAGAATCAGATCGCATGGGTGTTCACACCATGCGATCCGAGTTTGCAGATCGCACTGCGATATGCGAACTGATCTGGGGGTGTCATTAACATTTCACTGACACTCCCAGCAGTTCGCATAGGGCAGTGTGAACTGCCGCCGGGAGGCATGTGATGCGGGAACCCGCCGCGGATTCGTGGCGTTCCCGCATCGCTCCAGTGTGAACCCAGCCTAATAAGCGATCGTTTTTCTGATCGCTGTATTAGTGTCACAGGTGACGCTAGTTAGGCAGGTAGGTATTTAGGTTCGCCGCAGCTTTTTATAGCGCCAGGGACCCCCATATACTACCGCATAAAGCCCCCTGATTGCCCCCTAGTTAACCCTTTCACCAGTGATCACCATATAACTGTTACAGGTGACGCTGGTTGGTTAGTTATTTTTTTATAGTTTCAGGGCACCCGCCATTTATTATCTAGTCTCACTAGTGTACCCCTAAATTTAGGGGTGTCTACTTTCCAAAATGGGGTCATTTGGGGGGGGGTTTGTGCCATCTTGGCATTTTATGGCCTTCAAAACTGTAACGCCCTTAGAAAGCCTGAAGGCGGTGCTTGGTTTTCGGGGCCCCGTACGCGGCTAGACTCCCAAAAAGTCCCACATATGTGGTATCCCCGTACTCAGGAGAAGCAGCAGAATTTATTTTGGGGTGTCATTTCACATATGCCCATGGCATGCGTGAGCAATATATCATTTAGTGACAACTTTGTGAAAAAAAAAAAAAAAAAGTTTGTAATTTTCCCGCAACTTGTGGCAAAATATAAAATATTCCATGGACTCAACATGCCTCTCAGCAAATAGCTTGGGGTGTCTACTTTCTAAAATGGGGTCATTTGTGGGGGTTTTGTGCCATCTTGGCATTTTATGGCCTTCAAAACTGTAATAGGTAGTGAGGAGTGAAGTCAAATATTTACGCCCTTAGAAAACCTGAAGGCGGTTCTTGGTTTTCGGGGCCCCGTACGCGGCTAGGCTCCCAAAAAGTCCCACATATGTGGTATCCCCGTACTCAGGAGAAGCAGCAGAATTTATTTTGGGGTGTCATTTCACATATGCCCATAGCATGTGTGAGCAATATATCATTTAGTGACAACTTTGTGAAAAAAAAAAAAAATTAAAGTTTGTAATTTTCCCGCAACTTGTGGCAAAATATAAAATATTCCATGGACTCAAAATGCCTCTCAGCAAATAGCTTGGGGTGTCTACTTTTTAAAATGGGGTCATTTGTGGGGGTTTTGTCCATCTTGGCATTTTATGGCCTTCAAAACTGTAATAGGTAGTGAGAAGTGAAATCAAAAATTTACGCCCTTAGAAAGCCTGAAGGCGGTGCTTCGTTTTCGGGGCCCCGTACGCGGCTAGGCTCCCAAAAAGTCCCACATATGTGGTATCCCCGTACTCAGGAGAAGCAGCAGAATTTATTTTGGGGTGTCATTTCACATATGCCCATAGCATGTGTGAGCAATATATCATTTAGTGACAACTTTGTGTAAAAAAAAAAAAAAAAATTTTTTTGTTTGTCATTATTCAATCGCTTGAGGCAAAAAAATAAAATATTCAATGGGCTCAACATGCCAGTTATCAATTTCCTTAGGGGGTCTACTTTCCAAAATGGGGTCATTTGGGGGGGTTTTGTACTGCCCTGCCATTTTAGCACCTCAAGAAATGAGATAGGCAGTCGTAAACTAAAAGCTGCGTAAATTCCAGAAAACGTACCTTAGTTTGTAGATGTGACAACTTTTGCGCAAACCAATAAATATACAATTATTGACTTTTTTTTTACCAAAGACATGTGGCTGAATACATTTTGGCCTAAATGTATGACTAAAATTGAGTTTATTGGATTTTTCTAATAACAAAAAGTAGAAAATATCATTTTTTTTCAAAATTTGCGGTCTTTTTACGTTTATATCGCAAAAAATAAAAATCGCAGAGGCAATCAAATACCATCAAAAGAAAGCTCTATTTGTGGGAAGAAAAGGACGCAAATTTTGTTTGGGTACAACATTGCATGACCGCGCAATTACCAGTTAAAGCAGCGCAGTGCCAAATTGTAAAAAGACCTCTGGTCATTTACCAGCAAAATGGTCCGGTCTGAAAGTGGTTAAGGCTGTCAGCAGATTGGCCTCTACAAACTGTAGAGTGAATGGGGCCTCATGCCTAAGTTTTGCCTAAGGCCTCACAAAGTCTAGAGCCGCCTCTGCTGAGTCAGGAGTTATGTTTAACAACATAGGGAGATCAGACAACTTCGCTACACAAAGAGGCATGTCCGGGATTCAAACCCAGACGCTCAGGGCTGCTAAGCAGAAGTGCTAACCCATTAGCCACTGCGTTGCCGCATGTGGAACCCTCCTACACATAAATACACATATACTGCATTTCTTTGGACATACAGGTGATGGAATTACATTAGTCAGGAGTTATTCTTCTTGATTTATTATTTGATATTTGGTGGTTCTTGGTGTGTGAGTGTAGAATAATGATGTTATCCTCTGATTTTTGGGAATTACATTTTTATTTCTGATGTTGGCACACATATTACATTTTTGGGGCTCAAATTAGGATAATTTGGAAATAATAAACACACAAAATTGTGACTCATTTTAAATTTCCATCAGCAATGGTATTGTTTGTGGTTTATAAATACAACTGTGCAGTGGTGTATTTAGGTTTTGTGCTGCCCAAGGCCTGACTAAAATTGTGCACCCCCTAATTTAAATATGGTACACCCCTTTCTGTCAAGGCCCACCCCTTCCTGCTTAAGACCCACCCTGCCATCTGTAAGCCACACCCCTTCCTCTTTAGGCCCCACCTTTTCCTCCTAAAGCTCACCCTCTGGTCTATTGAAAGGCAAACTACATGAAGCACAGGTAAATGCAGGTCAGAAGGAGGTCAAGTGCACCTGTCAGTGGATTCTGAATGATCACTGAAACATCCCAAACTGATGTCAAAACAAATGCCAGTGCTAAGTGATAACAAAGGCACTTTGTTCTGTTGGAAGTGCTCATATTCACCTGTTAAAATACCCCTAAATGACATCACATTGGGCCAGCAGATAGGGTTGGGCTAAATCCATATTTGATCTGACCACACAGGTACCGATCTTTGGCTGTCGGTGTCATGTATGACAAGAGAAACACTGGGGATGGGGGCCTGCCCAACTCCTTTTCCACTTGATGGTGGTCATGTAAAATTCACAAACTGGTTTCATAGTCAAAGAATTAGGACTCAATCAGGTCAAAAAAAAAAAAAAATATGTCAACACACAGACTGAAAGATCTTTAACTTATGTATGTTTAATTGCAATACATTTTGCTAAATAAAACAGGAGTTTTTTCCATGCGGGGGGCAGATTTTTTGCTTCCCCCCTGCAAAGTGCCGCGCTAGGTTTCGACCTTGTTGGCCTAGGCCAGGATACAGCATTGCACCTAGTGAGTTTGGGTAAAGATTTTTGTGAGGTGGACAGCAACAAGTAAAAGTAACAGAGAAAAAAATTTCTTAAAAACAAAATAGACGATGAAGAAGCAACATTGTTGCAAGGACAATTTCTTTGAGAGAAAGATACATTTCATCTCCACATGAAATGGATTTATTTGGGGAAGTTACAATTGTTCCATTAGAACCAATGGCTAAAACTTGCATTAGACTACATAACTCTAATTTTCACTACCAAAGAAACACGTTTTAACCCTGCGCTAATTTTGGTATTTACTATAACTATATAACTTGGTAAAAAGCCATGAGAGTTAAAATGAGAGTAGTTTGCATGTCTGAGCATGCTCAGTTGTGCTGGCACCCAGTTGTAAAGAGATGGGGAATTTAATTTATTTCTTTTCAGACTTCAAAAGATATTTCAGTGTAGAAATCACATTTTCACACAGTTTAAAAGCAGATTATCTTTAAAAAATATACTGCATATTTCAGTACCATTTAGGCGATCATATCATGCTCTAAACTATTTCCATGTGCAATTCTCCAGGTCCTAACAAGAGTAAGGGTTTGGCCACTATCTGTTTTCTGGGAGCTATAGCTCTTTGGAGTAATTGTTCACCAGCACTATAGTGAATTCTGTTCCAGTGCTAATTACCATGACCGCTGTAATTTGAGTGCCAATTAGCATGCAGCGCTATAGTAAATGACCCCCACAGTCTCTATCAAGCCTTAATACAGATCCCTTTGTGTATTCTCTCATAATTCTTTAACATCCAGCTGTCCACTAAATGTGATGGGGGGATATTTTAAAAAAAAATTTCCAGTATACAAAGCCTCACAACTGCAGCATGTGTATCGTCCCATATGGCTGCTTTTGTAGCATGGGGGGGGCGACAATTTTTTTTTCTTCCAATAAAGAATGATGTGGTCCAAGGCGCCAAAAGTAATTGACCACCATCCCAAATTTTAGACAAAGAGAAAGGAAAGTGGTCAGCGGGACTTTAAATGAGGTCAATCACTATATAAAGTAAACATGTGGGATATATAACAGTGTTGCTTTTATGGGTTCCAACAAAAAAAGGGGGAATTTGAGTGAGAGATGTATACCAAGAAGCAGTCTTGACAAAGAACATTTTATTATACCATGTAAAATCATGTATAACATATTGAATATCACAAAAATGCATTTACAGAATTGCATACATGCAGGGTATGCTGAAAACTGCATATAAATATTGATATCACAAAAATGCATTTACAGAATCGCATACACGCAGGGTATGCTGAAAACTGCATATAAATATTGACACCATGGTAATGAGTATAATAAAGTAAAAACAAGTCCTGCACAACGTGGACCACTGGAAGGGCTGAATGATTTTACAAAGCCTAGAGTAAAACAAAATAAGAGACATAAAATCATCTGTAAGAACATTATGCATCTATGTAAGCCCGACGCGTTTCATTGGGGTATACCAACTCTTCAGGGGCGGATGCAATGGTGATCTATAAGGAAACATAACCATATGGTATAATATTGTAACTGAGTAATAGGAATAAATAATGTGTAATGTTTATTACTAGAGGTTTATTACTATAAAATGCTTGAGGTCCTGGCCGCCACTTTGCTTCAGATTGGCAGCGCTCCATGTAAATGCAAGCTTACCATTTATACATGATGTTTTGTGCTGCCGCCATTTTTCCTGGTTGGATTGACAACTTTTATTTTGTTTACAAACGGTTTTTATTAAAGGTTATTGAAACATATACAATAAAAAAGGTCAATCGGTACAAAAGTAATCAGAGAGAATAGCATACAATGTAACAACAATAAATCATTGATACTCTGATATGACATAGAGTGGTATGCTAATCCCAACAAAGAGAACTCATAGAAAAATTCCGCTGAAACCTTGTACCTCATTGAGTGAAAATAGAAGAAAAATCAAACAAAGTAAAGAAAAAAGTAAGAAAAGAAAAGAAAAACTAAAAAGAAAACCAAAATGCTACCACAAGTGAATGTCATCAAAAACCTTCATATACCCTGTCATTAAACACTGTGCTCAGCCGGACTGTCAGGCCTTGGGGTTATCCATTGCAGAGAAGTCCAAACGGACCATTTACGATCAAAAATCTGCATGGAGTCTTGCAAAGTGTGGTGTAATCGCTCCATGAGCTTAATCGACTCCATGCGCTGCAAAACTTGTTCCCAAGGAACCCCCGGGGATCTCCAGTGCAACGCCACAGTCCAATGAACTGCATTGACTAGTGTATGGGCTAATTTCTGAGCCGGGGGAGTTAGTCCCGGGATGTCAGCAAATAAAAGGCCAATCCGGCACGTGATTTCAATATTAGAGCCCGTAACCTGGAATAATTTATCAGCGACCCGTTGCCAAATGGGCTGCAGTACCCCACAGCCCCAAAAGATATGGGAGAAGGAGCCCGGCTCCGGACATCCACGAAAGCAGCTCCCCGGGACCAGTGGGCAAAATCTATGTAGCCTGGCAGGGGTATAGTACCATCTAGTGTGCAGTTTTAATGCAGTTTCCCTGACCGCCAACGATTTCGTGCATTTACGCATGTTTGAAATCACATCTTCCCATTCCTCCGGGGTCATTTCGAAGCCAACCTCCCTCTCCCAACCTAGCATAGCCTGTGATTTAGCCTGTAGCTGTACCTCTCCAAGAGAACGGTACAACCAGGAGATATTTCCCCGATCCCTAGATGAGGACTTACAAATCTTTTCAAAATCATTAGGAGGGGGAAGCCCCCACTTCAAGTAATGAGTGGCGTAGAAATGCCGAACCTGCAGGTATTTATAAAAATCTTCTCTGGGCAACCCGAACTGCTCCTGGAGAGAAGCAAAGGTACAAAACGGCTGTTCTTGGGAAAGGGCCTCAAGGGTAACCAGGTCTTTCTGAGACCAACCCTCAAAGCTCTCCGGTGCCGAAAAAGCCGGCGGGAATCTAGGGTCCCCCAAAAAAGAGGCCAGGCCGGGGCAGGGTGGGCACAGGGCATATCGCTTTTTGTATAAAGACCAGAGTTGAAGGGATTGTGCTACCACTCCATTCAAAGTAGCTAATTGTTTGGGGCGAACCCCATCTAACCACAGAAGGCCCGGGAGGTAGAAAGGGTGCACCGAGGATCTCTCAAATTGAAGCCATGAGACCGTACCCGGGGGATAATGCCACTGCGCCAGCTGCACCAGCCTGGCCGCGAGGTAATATAACCATAGATGAGGGAGCCCCAGACCCCCACGGGCCGCTGGCCTGAAAAGTAGCGTCTTGTGCAGTCTAGGTTTTTTGTTTTGCCAAACGAACCGATTGATCTCTTTCTGTATACCATCAATCGTGTTCCGGGAGACATATAGAGGCAGTGCTCTAAAAAAAAAGAAAAGCTTCGGGAGGATAGTCATTTTGATAGCCTGGATTCTACCCATAAAGGATATCCGATAACTATCCCATGATCGCAATAATTGTGTGACCTGGGCAAAGGCTTTGGGATAATTTGCATAATACATTTTAGGTAAGGAAGCAGCCAACTTGATACCCAAATAGGGCAACGAGTCGCAGCACAATGTAAAACCAAAGCTCGCCTGTATACCTGCAAGAGTGGCATTGGGAATGTTAATAGGAAGGGCCGCACACTTAGCAAGATTGACGCCCAGACCAGACATGCCATGGAATGAATTCAACAGGGGGATCAGATTCGGCAGCGAGACCACAGGGTCTGATAAAAATAATAGTACATCGTCTGCATACATACTCAGTGTGAAAACCTGATCCCCCTTAGAATATCCCTTGATATCAGGGTGTAGACATATCGCCCTGGCAAGCGGCTCCACCGCCAGGGCAAATAGCAGGGGGGAGAGGGGGCAACCTGCCAAGCGGAAAATAGTCAGAGGAACATCCCGGGAGTTTAATTCGGGTGCAGGGGCGATGGTACAGAGCCCTAAAGCCGTGCACAAAAGCCCCCCCAAACCCGAACCTAGACAGGACAGATTCCAGATAAGGCCAGGTGACGCTATCAAACGCCTTATGGATATCTAAGCTTAGCAGTAGCACCTTTTTAGAGAATAAATTGGCGTCCTGAATAATATTAGTGGTAAGACGGATATTGTCTGTAAGTTGGCGAGAAGGGATAAATCCGGTCTGGTCTGGGGATATCAGAGTGGGGATAATATTAGAAAGTCTATTTGCCAATAGGCGGCCAAATATTTTCAAATCATTATTAATAACCGAAATTGGTCTATAATTTTGGGGGAGGGAGTGGTCTTTGTTCGGTTTGGGGATCAAGGACATGTTCGCGAGAAGCATGTCCTCGGGGAAAGTGTGGCCTGTTAAAACAAAATTAAACAATTTCGCCAAATAGGGAAGTAGTTGGGGTGAAATTTTTTTATAATATATAGAGGTAAAACCGTCTGGACCAGGGGCCCTAGAGGGTTTCAGTGATGAAATGATTGTCTGGAGTTCCTCCGTACTGCAAGGGGCATTCAAAGCCAGAGTTTGCTCCTCAGTCAGGGAGGGGAGGGGAAGGCCATCAAGCCAATCTTTAACAGCTAGACCCGGCGTGGGGGTCGGGGCTGCCAACAAGTCCTGGTAAAATTTAGAAAACAGTCCCAAAACCTCTGCCGGATGAGATACCAATTCGCCCCCTGCGTTCCTGAGTTTGTAAGTGTGTGGCGGTCTCATAGTAGCATTCAACTTCCTGGCGAACATCGCAGAAGCCGAGTTACTGTGCAATAAAAATTTAGCCCTTGACCACCTCAACGCCTTCTCCGTCTGCCCAGAGAGAAGTGTGTCTAGTTCCGCTCTTTTAGTCAGGATCTGTGCGAATATGTCAGGGGAATGGGAGTGGCCATGAGTGTGATATAGTTTCGCTAATTCTTCAGTAAGTCTGGAGATGTCATGTAGTCTCTGTTTCTTCTGCGTGGCCGCTATAGAGATCAAACGACCCCTGAGGACCGCCTTATGAGCGGCCCAAAGGGTGGAGGGGGAGATGTCCTCAACGTCATTTAAAGTAAAATATTCCTTTATGTGCTCTGCAATCTCCGCCACCAGGGCCAGATCCGAAAGCATAGAATCATTAATGCGCCACGAGGCCTGGGATGGGGCTATACCTATATGTGCTACCGAGAACGACACCGCCTGATGATCCGACCAGGGGCACGGGATAATACAAGCCTTAGATGAATTAGCTAACAGTACCGGAGTGCTAAATATATAATCCAGTCTGGAATAGCTGTCGTGAGGATGGGAATAAAACGTATAGTCTCTGGCACCCACATTATGGGCGCGCCATGTGTCGAGTAGTTGATGGGAACCGAGCAGACGGACAAGGGATCTCGGAAAGGCATTAGCAGTACTCACCACCCGGCTTCTATCCAGCTTAGAATGTGCCACCAAGTTGAAGTCACCACCTAACAGTAGATGGGGGGAAAGGTATCTGTCCAAAATCTGGAAAAAAGAAATAAAAAAAGATGCCTGCGAGGTATTAGGAGCATAAACATTAGCCAAAGTAATCTCCTTACCATTCAACAAACCCTGCAGGATGATAAATCTACTATGGGGATCTTTATAGACGTGTTTAACCTCCAACCTAACTGAGTTTCTAATAAATATAGCCACCCCCTTAGATTTCGAGCTAAAAGTGGTGAAATAATGTTGCCTGTAATGTCGGTCAAAGAAACGAGGGTGATTAGTTTCAGAGAAATGCGTTTCTTGTAGAAACAATATATCCCCCCCCATATGTCTATAATACCGGAATGCTTTCCTACGCTTATGAGGAGCATTGAAGCCCTCTACATTATGGGAGATTATTTTAAGACCCATGACAGGAGGAAGGAGAACGCTATTAATAGGCACAATAACAGTATACTAAAGTACATTTCTGGATGGCAGGGCACCCAATACCAATCTGAAGATAAATTCACATGTGGTAAAAGAAAAGACAATAAACTAAAAAAACATTTGAAAAGAAAAAAGAAAAACCAAGCATTAGTGAAACACCATGGCTTCGGGGGTATACCAAAGACAAAACCAAACTCGTGGATACCCCCGATAAAAATAACATCAGTCATCAGTCAAGTGGACTCTTAAAGTCCAATGCTCTATTCCGTAGGCACTGTCAAGCTAAAATGCAGTGCGATTCCAGAACCCAGGATCCAAAATCCGGAACCCGAATCTTGATGGCAGTAAAGACCGGGGTCACCAGGCACTAAATAGAAAGAGCAGGGGGACACCTAAGCGCGAGCAGTGAGAGTAGTTCTGGTGAAAAAGGCGCCAACCATTCATCAGGAAAATAAAACAAGGGTGATCGAAGCATATATCAAAACGGGAATGCGAAAAAAAAGGAAAACTAAAAATATTCATGAAAACCAGGGAAAACCGGTAGCATAACTGGTAGCTCAGCAAAAATTCTCAGAAGAGGGAGCTCACTCATCTGGACGATCTTCAAAGGTGATCACATTTGCAAGTCTCGGAGCTCTTGACGCTGTCGTCTGCGATCTCGCTGTGGAGACGGGGTAGCCCAAATGGGCGAAGGACGAGGGGTAGAAGGAAGCCTCTGAGGTTGCTCTGGAGCCAGCAGGCCGAGTTTGACAAGTAACTCCTTGCCGCCTTGCAAAGTGGTGACCGTATGGGTTGTTCCATTGTGAGGGACTTGCAATTTGAAAGGAAACCCCCAGCGGTACCTGATTCTCGCCGTTTGCAGAGCCGCTGTGACCTCTTTAAGATTCCTCCTCTTTTCCAAAGTTGCTGGGGACAGGTCAGGGAAGATTTGAATTCTCACTCCATCTAGCTGAATATTAGGGGTATTGCGGGATGCACGCAGAATTTCCTCCTTGATGAGAAAGTCCTTAAGGCATAATACAATGTCTCTAGGCGGCTTATCCTCAGGGGGTTTGGGCCTCAAAGCCCTGTGAATCCTGTCACAGGCAAATGCGGTTTCCGGGGAGTCCGGTAAAAGTGACATAAAAAGCCTCTTAATGTAAGGAAGCAGATCCGTTATCTGTTCCGGAACCCCTCTCACCCTGAGGTTGTTCCGCCTGTTTCTGTTGTCCAAATCTTCGAGATTGGCCTGCAGCTGAGTAACAGTATCTGAGATGGAGTCATAATCTCTGCGTAGATCCGAGTACGCAAGGTGCAGTTCATCATGTTTGGCTTCCAATAAATCCGTCCTCCCTCCCAGCGCTGCCAACTCCTGTGTCAGAGTGTTAGTAGATTTATGAAGTTCCACTTGGAACTTATTAGCCAGCTTTTCGTACATGGCAGAGAGGCTAGCATCTAGCTCTGCCTTGGTGAGGTGTACAGCGTACTCACTGGATGGTGCGGTGGACGCCGGAGGGAGACTTGGGCCTGGCGTGACTGCCGAAGCTTGCGGAGGCTGGGCGCCATTTTGCGACATCCCGCTCTGTTCCCTCGTCCGGAGAAGGTAAGTAGTCAGGGACTTCTGAGTAGTTTTCCCACGGTGAGATTTACGTGTCGGCATGCACCTCTGATTCCCCAAGGGGTGTAGGCTGTAACCGATCGAAAATGCAGGCTGAAATCCCCTCGGGGAGTGATAGATCTCTCACAGGTTCACGGAGCTCTCACTCCATGCATCCTCTCCTCACCGCGCCGCGCATGCGCCCCCCGGATTGACAACTTTTAATATACAGTAAGTGCTATTTGCACAACTGTTTTTTTAACCACTTAAGGACCGCCTCACGCCGATGTACGTCGGCAGAATGGCGCGGCTGGGCACGAGCACGTACCTGTACGTTGCCCTTTAAGTGCCCAGCCGTGGGCCGGGAGCGCTCTGCCGGCAGCATGCTCCCGACCCGGTCCGGGTCACAGAGCTGAAGAACGAGGAGAGGTCTGTGTAAACAAACCTCTCCCCGTGCTTCCTACTGTGGCTGTCACCGATCGTCTCTTCCCTTTTATAGGGAAAGACGATCAGTGATGTCACATGGAAGGCCACGCCCCCCTACAATAAAAAAACACATGTCATACATAAAACCTACACTGCCCTCTAGTGGTTAACTTCTTCACTGCCAGTGTCATTTACACAGGAATCGGTGCATTTAAATAGCACTGATTGCTGTATAAATGACTATGGTCCCAAAAATGTGTCAGAAATGTCCAATGTGTCCGCCGTAATGTTGCGGTCACAATAAAAATTGCTGATTGCCACCATTATCTAGTAAAAAAAATATTAATAAAAATGCTATAAAACTATCCCCTATTTTGTAAATGCTATAACTTTTGCGCAAACCAATCAATCATCGATTTTGCGATTTTTTTTTTTTTTTACCAATAATATGTAGAAGAATACGTATCGGCCTAAACTGAGGAAAACATTTTTTTAATATATTTTTGGGGGATATTTATTATAGCAAAAAGTAAAAAATATTGCATTTTTTTCAAAATTTCGATCTATTTTTGTTTATAGCGCAAAAAATAAAAACCGCAGAGGTGATCAAATACTATCAAAAGAAAGCTCTATTTGTGGGAAAAAAAGGACGCCAATTTTGTTTGGGAGCCACGTCGCATGACCGCGCAATTGTCAGTTAAAATGACGCAGTGCTGAATCACAAAAAAGGGGCTTGGTCCTTTGGCTGCAAATTGGTCCGGGGCTTAAGTGGTTAAATGTGTGTTTTTATGCTAGTTGACTAATAATTACTGCATCATTAGATTTTCTTTTTTTTGTCATTGGTGACTTAATACTTCAGATGGAATACGCTGAGTTGTTTTTACTATGAGAAAGAAAGCTTTCTGGTCATGATCCAGGTACCCGGATACATTCTGAAAGAAATCCTTTGATTCGGATAGAGATGGTAAGTAGGAGGTAATGATGACTACATACCTTTTATGACCTGGATTTTATCACATGTGATTTTTGCTGTTCTATTCTTTAGACAGCAACTATATCTGGTGAGTGGATTTTTCTGGCATGGGTGGAGGTCGCACTGGGTGATTAGATATGTGGCAATTGTGCACTGCCACCTAATGGTATGTGAAAGGGTGAATAAAAATTCACGGCGGTAATGAAAAAAAAATAGTGCAATGATAAATAATCTCCTGATGTAAAAAGTGCTTCTAATTTCACTGTGAAGAAACAGTGCTTCTCAACACGTGACGACAATCTGTGACAAGTGATCTCTTCAGCTACAATGGCAGCTCACCTCCTTCCTAGACCCTATTAGGCCCCTTTCACACATGCAGACATTATGTCCGTATTTCATCCCTCCATTTGCGGATGAAATACGGACATACATGCATTGCTATGGGATAGTGGGTGTCTGCGGATAAACATCCACAGACACCCGCTATCGTCCGCCTCCGCTATTGTCCGATTCTGCAGACGGAGGAACATCCTATTTTTCCATCCCTCTGCAGAGCAGACTTACAAACCTATTAAATTGGGATCAGAAATACAACTCAATGCCAGTTGGTTAATATGTCATCAATGAAACTTTTCATATCTCTATGCTCACAGGTTTCTGTAGATATACAGAACCAGTGATATGCAAAATAATCTAGCATTGCACTGTTAGACCCCTTGCACTCGTGGTCATCTAACCTTGTTGATCCTGTTACGCTCTATCGCCACCTTCAGTCAGTGTTAGTTATTCACAGAGGCAGGGTTTAGCAATGTCATTGGGGTTGATTTACTAAAGACAAATATATTGTGCACTGGAACTACACTTGCTTCAGAGCTCAGTAAATGAGGTAAAGCTTCACTTTGCAAAGAATACTCAATTGCATGCAAGGAAAATAAAAAAAAAATACATTTTTGCTTGCACATGATTGGATGATAGAAATAAGCAGAGCTTTGCTTCATTTCAAAGCTTCCCCTTAGATTTAGCACAACTGAACTTGCAGTGCACAGTATATTTGCCTTTAGTAAATCAACCCCCCTGTCTTCTTACACTTAAAAAATGGAAAAACATCCTCAGTACTGAAATAAAATTGCATTGGATTCAACTGCTTGTGGATGGTGCCAAGTCAGCAGGTGACCATATTTTTAGGAGAGACTGGTTCTAAGGAAGTACACCAATGCATATTAATGCATTTAAAATAGAACACATGCAGCATCCTAAAGCCTAAGTGCATCCAAGAAAAAAAAAATACAAATAGAACAATCAGCACAAAGGATAAAACACACAGTTAGTAGGATGTGTCTCTTATGCTGATTCCTTTTCTGTTAGTGAAAATCTTCTGCTCTCCTGCTCCCCCGCCTTTGCTGCTATATTCTTCCAGTATGATGGGGGTCAATAGAACTAAGGGGCTATCCTAGGCTCTCATCAAGAGAGGCCAGCTATGCCCACCTTTTCTGTCCAGCTGCTCCATTCATAGAAGCCATTCTACAACTTCTCTGAATGAAACAGGATATAGTACTGGAGGGGGTGGAGCTACCAATCATCCATCTATTATCCATTCATAGATAGTGTTCCATTCATAGAAGCTAGAATAAGGCTTCTATTATTGGAGAAGCTGGGGGAAAGGGTGGCATAGCCAGGCTCCCTTCTATAAAACCTTTCTGGATCGGAAATTATGAAGTAGGTGCTGATTGTAGGGGGGTTGGGATGGGGGATGGAGGAAGATTTTCACTAACAGTAGAGGAATCAGCACAAAGGACACAGCCTACTCAGTGTAAGCAATGGTCCATGTGCTATTTTTTCTGTTTGTGATATTTGATGCACTTAGGCTTTAATAACAGAGAGTAGGAATGCGTAACATTTGCATTAGTTTAAAACAGAGAGAGACTACTATACAGTGGGTATAGAAAAGAATCACCCCCCTTTAAAATAATCACATGGTGTTGCTTTGCAGCCTGAAATGAAGACCAGGCCACATGCCCTCAACATTGGGAGAGTGCTTTGAGGTAGCCCCTCAAAGCACCTTGTCCCCATGTTGATGGGGAGAAGGGCCTCATCCCCACAACCCTTGTCCAGTGGTTGTGGGGGTCTGCGGGCGGGGGGCTTATCAGAATCTGGAAGCCCCCTTTAGCAAGGGGACTCCCAGATCCTGCCCCCCGTGTGAATTGGTAATGGGGTACAAATGTACCCCTACCATTTCACAAAAAAAGTGACAAAAAGGTTAAACAACACAAGAGCCAGTTTTTGACAAGTCCTTTATTAATTTCTTTCTTCTGGTCTTCCATCTGTGTTGTTCTTGTTCCTCCATCTTCTTCTTCTCCTTCTTCTTCATTTTCTTCTTCCTCCGCTCTTCTTGTCCCGCATCTTGCTCCAGGCTTCTTCTCCACTCCATCCTCACGATCTGCCTCTGTGGGAGTCTTCAGCCATGTGATGCTTCGATTCTTCTGACACTTCTTAAATAACGGTGGGCGGGGCCATCCGGTGACCCCCGCTCTCCTCTGACACACGGGGACTTCCCTATGGCTTTCCCTGTGATGTTAGAGGGGGGCAGGGTCACCCGTTTACGTAACGTTGAGGGCATGTGGCCTGGTATGGGTCAGGGGGGGCGCTCTCTCTCTCTCGTTTTTTAAAACTTTTTTTGCATTGATATATGCCCCCTGGGGCAGGACCCAGGTTCCCAAATACATTTTATGACAATACCATGCATATAAGCCTTTAAAATTAGCACTTTTGATTTCTCCCATAGACTTTTAAAGGTTGTTCCATGGCTTTTGAATTTGCTGCGAACACCCAAAATTGTTTGCTGTTCAGCCAGTGGTCAAGTTGAACATGCGTTTGACTCAAACATAAAGCTCATCCCTAGTCTCTACTAACGTTGCACATCTAGGCTTTGCTATATTTGCTTCTTTTGCCCCATCTATTTTCCTTCTATCCAAGTGCTCCAGTCCCTGCTGCAGAGAAACACCACCATAACAGGATATTACCACCTCCATACTTTACTGTAGGAATGGTGTTATTTGGATGGTGAGCTGTATTGTATTTCTACCAGACATATCATTTGGTGTTGAGGCCAAATAATTAAATTTTAATCTCATCTGACCATAACACCTTTTCCATGTGGCCTTGAAATCTTCAATGCGTGTTTAAGATGGTCAGATGAGTCTAAAATTTAATTATTTGGCCTGAATACCAAACAATATGTCTAGTGGAAATCCAATACAACTCACCATCAAAATAACACCTTCCCACAGTAAAGCATGGAGGTGGTAATATCTTGTTATGGGGGGGGGGGGGTGTTTGTCTGCAGCAGGGACTGGAACACTTGGCAGGATAAAAGGAAAATAGAGATGGGGCAAAATATCTCAAATTCTTACGGAAAATCTGCTGCCCTATACCAGAAAGTTGTCAACGGGAAAAAGGTTTATCTTCCAACATGACAATAACCCAAAGCACACAGCAAAAATTACCACACAGTGGTTGAAGGAGAAAAGGGTGATTGTCTTAGCATGGCCAAGTCAGAGCCCAGACTTAAACCCCATTGAAAATCAGTGGAATGACTTGAAGACTGCGGTCCACAAACAGTCACCATCAAATTGAACTGAACTTGAGCAGTTCTGCAAAGAAGAGTGAGCAAATATAGCAAAGCCTAGATGTGCAAAGTTAGTAGAGACACATCCCAACAGACTAAAGGCTGTAATTAAAGCAAAAGGTGGTCCAACAAAATATATTGGTGTTATATCTTTCACTTGGAATGTTATAAGTTCCACTAGTAAAAACAGCTGAGTAAAACAAAACATATGTCTGTCTTCATTTCAAGCTGCAAAGTTACAAATTATTATTATTTTAAAGGGGGGGGGGGGGGGGATTATTTTCTATATCCACTGTAAGTAGAAGTAAATGAAGCTTTACGCAATGTTAAATCTGTGGTTAGTTTTAGTTCATATTTATAGCTATTGTGTCCAGATATTAAATGTATGTGCTGCCACCTACTGATCACATGAAGAAGTGATATTCTACTTATTGTTATAGTAAAGATATATTTTCTATCGGTGTGTCTCTCTTGCACAGTAATACACGGCAGTGTCTTCTATTTTCATGGTGTCCATTTTCAGAGTCAGTTTGTTATTGTTGTCATCTCTGGTGGTTGTGAATCTCCCTTTAACATCATCATTATAGCCTGTGCTCCCACCGCTGGTAATATAACACAAATATTGTAACTTTCCATCAGAGAACTGTCTGATCCAGTTCATATCATAACTACCAAAGGTGAATCCTCCTGAACCCTGACAGGTGAGTGTATGGGAGTTCCCCGGCTTTATCACGGCTGGATCAGACTGGACAAGTTGGTTAGAAGACAGGACACCTGGAAAATATACAGTGACAATAGGAAATAGCATTAGAACTAATACATACACTCAGATCTATTAGGAGGATTATTTCATCTGAGGGATCCTGTCCTATGAAGTCTCACCTGACAGCCATGATAATGATAGAAAAAGGCTTATTAGGGTCCTCATTATTCCTCTGTATAATCTGTATCTATACACTTCACAAATACCCTGTAAATGTCTTCTCTATCTTTATAGTGTATGAGAGATTCCATGATAGGAAGTGATGTCATGTCATTTGCATAGTAAATCAAATATCTACATGACATGAGCATGTGTGTCAGGAAATAGAGTCAGTAAAAGTACATTCATAACAAATACATATTATTTTACCATCATTCCATTATTTTAGTTTTATGATCAATAGACACCTTTCAGTAAATTAAACCATTCAGCTATTTTTTTCTGCTTTACCAAACAAGCATGGACTTACCATGAAGCTCCAGGAAGACTGACAAATACACACTTGAAATATATATACATACCTCCCAACTGTCCCTGAATTCGAGGGACTGTCCCTGATTTGGAGCAATGTCCCTCTGTCCCTCTTTCCTCCTCATTTATCCATCATTGTGATCAAATGTATATAGTTGTATTTAAAATGCACTTTTTATCTTTCAATTTCTTTTTTTTTTCCCAGTGCTAAACCTTTCATTCAATTTCTAAATTGCTGCATTTGTACATTTTAAAAGCCAATATAAAGGAATAGTAGTGGTAAAAAAAAAAAAGTCCTTGTGGATTTAATTAACCTTTTTGTGGTTTATTCTCCTTTAAAGGGGGTGTGACCGGGGGCGTGGCCTATGTCTACATGCATTTGTTAGTAGGTGTCCCCCATTCCCATCTCTAAATGTTGGGAGGTATGTATATATGTTTTATTTGCCTAGGAATTTATAAGTGTTAGGAATATTGGTTGTGTCAGAGTCAGCACCAAGTATCAGGTTAGGGTTCATGTTAGAGGTAACATTCTTTGGCACATAAATAGATCCAGAATAGTTGAAAGGAGCTTGTCTAAGCCCCTAAGAGGCATTTAACCACTTGCCGACCGTCGCACGACGATATACGTCGACAGAATGGCACGGGCAGGCATATGGGCGTATATTTACGTCCCTGCCTTCCCGCGGGTGTTGGGCCCGATCGGGCCCCCCCCCCCCCGGTGCCTGCGGCGGTCGGTATTCGTTCGGGAGCGATCCGGAATGAGGGAGCGGCCATTCATTCATGGCCACCCCCTCGCGATCGCTCCCGACGAATAGAAATGCTCCGTGACATCACTTCCTCTCCTGTAATGTAAACACAGGAGAGGAAGTGATGTAATCTCTCCTCCGTGTCAGTATTTTTCGTTCCGGCACCGAGGAGAGAGGATCGGTGAGTTGCACCAACACGACACTACACAGTAGAACATGCCAGGCACACTCACACCTTTACCCCCCGATCACCCCCCCAATTACCCCTGCCCCCCCAGTCACAGTGACACCAATTGCATTTTTTTTTTGCATTGGTGTCATTTGTGACTGTAATAACTGTTAGGGCAGTTAGGGTTAGCCCCCTTTAGTTCTAATGTGCCCCCTAACCCCCCCAATAAAGGTTTAACCCCGTGATCACCCCCCGTCACCAGTGTCACTAAGGCTGGGTTCACATTGCAGCGGTTTATGAGAACGGATGTGATTCGCACCGCACTGCAGTGCAAATCACATCCAATCTCTGTGCGATTCGAGTTCAGCCATACAGATAGTATGGCTGAATTTGCGCCGCACCCGCCGCAAATTCGCACGGGACCCTTTTTTTGGTGCGCAGCAGAATCGGATCGCATGGGTGTTCACACCATGCGATCCGAGTTTGCAGATCGCACTGCGATATGCGAACTGATCTGGGGGTGTCATTAACATTTCACTGACACTCCCAGCAGTTCGCATAGGGCAGTGTGAACTGCCGCCGGGAGGCATGCGATGCGGGAACCCGCCGCGGATTCGTGGCGTTCCCGCATCGCTCCAGTGTGAACCCAGCCTAATAAGCGATCATTTTTCTGATCGCTGTATTAGTGTCACAGGTGACGCTAGTTAGGCAGGTAGGTATTTAGGTTCGCCGCAAATTTTTATAGCGCCAGGGACCCCCATATACTACCGCATAAAGCCCCCTGATTGCCCCCTAGTTAACCCTTTCACCAGTGATCACCATATAACTGTTACAGGTGACGCTGGTTGGTTAGTTATTTTTTTATAGTTTCAGGGCACCCGCCATTTATTACCTAATAAAGGTTTAACCCCCTGATCACCCGGCGGGTGTCATTTGTGACTGTAATAACTGTTAGGGCAGTTAGGGTTAGCCCCCTTTAGTTCTAAGGTACCCCCCTAACCCCCCCAATAAAGGTTTAACCCCGTGATCACCCCCCGTCGCCAGTGTCACTACAGCTGGGTTCACATTGCAGCGGTTTATGAGAACGGATGTGATTCGCACCGCACTGCAGTGCAAATCACATCTGATCTCTGTGCGATTCCAGTTCAGCCATACAGATAGTATGGCTGAATTAGTGTCGCACCCGCCGCAAACTCGCACGGGACCCTTTTTTTGGTCCGCAGCAGAATCGGATCGCATGGGTGTTCACACCATGCGATCCGAGTTTGCAGATCGCACTGCGATATGCGAACTGATCTGGGGGTGTCATTAACATTTCACTGACACTCCCAGCAGTTCGCATAGGGCAGTGTGAACTGCCGCCGGGAGGCATGCGATGCGGGAACCCGCCGCGGATTCGTGGCGTTCCTGCATCGCTCCAGTGTGAACCCAGCCTAATAAGCGATCGTTTTTCTGATCGCTGTATTAGTGTCACAGGTAACGCTAGTTAGGCAGGTAGGTATTTAGGTTCACCGCAGCTTTTTATAGCGGCAGGGACCCCCATATACTACCGCATAAAGCCCCCTGATTGCCCCCTAGTTAACCCTTTCACCAGTGATCACCATATAACTGTTACAGGTGACGCTTATTACCTAGTCTCACTAGTGTACCCCTAAATTTAGGGGTGTCTACTTTCCACAATGGGGTCATTTGGGGGGGGGGGGGGTTTTGCCATCTTGGCATTTTATGGCCTTCAAAACTGTAACGCCCTTAGAAAGCCTGAAGGCGGTGCTTGGTTTTCGGGGCCCCGTACGCGGCTAGGCTCCCAAAAAATCCCACACATGTGGTATCACCGTACTCAGGAGAAGCAGCAGAATTTATTTTGGGGTGTCATTTCACATATGCCCATGGCATGCGTGAGCAATATATCATTTAGTGACAACTTTGTGAAAAAAATAAATTAAAAAAAAAGTTTGTAATTTTCCCGCAACTTGTGGCAAAATATAAAATATTCCATGGACTCAACATGCCTCTCAGCAAATAGCTTGGGGTGTCTACTTTCTAAAATGGGGTCATTTGTGGGGGTTTTGTGCCATCTTGGCATTTTATGGCCTTCAAAACTGTAATAGGTAGTGAGAAGTGAAATCAAAAATTTACGCCCTTAGAAAGCCTGAAGGCGGTGCTTGGATTTTGGGGCCCCGTACGCGGCTAGGCTCCCAAAAAGTCCCACATATGTGGTATCTCCGTACTCAGGAGAAGCAGCAGAATTTATTTTGGGGTGTCATTTCACATATGCCCATAGCATGTGTGAGAAATATATGATTTAGTGACAACTTTGTGTAAAAAAAAAAAAAATTATTTTTTTTTTGTCATTATTCAATCGCTTGAGGCAAAAAAATAAAATATTCAATGGGCTCAACATGCCACTTATCAATTTCCTTAGGGGGTCTACTTTCCAAAATGTGGTCATTTGGGGGAGTTTTGTACTGCCCTGCCATTTTAGCACCTCAAGAAATGAGATAGGCAGTCGTAAACTAAAAGCTGCGTAAATTCCAGAAAACATACCTTAGTTTGTAGATGTGACAACTTTTGCGCAAACCAATAAATATACAGTTATTGACTTTTTTTTTTACCAAAGACATGTGGCTGAATAAATTTTGGCCTAAATGTATGACTAAAATTGAGTTTATTGGATTTTTCTAATAACAAAAAGTAGAAAATATAATTTTTTTTCAAAATTTGCGGTCTTTTTACGTTTATATCGCAAAAAATAAAAATCGCAGAGGCAATCAAATACCATCAAAAGAAAGCTCTATTTGTGGGAAGAAAAGGACGCAAATTTTGTTTGGGTACAACATTGTATGACCGCGCAATTACCAGTTAAAGCAGCGCAGTGCCAAATTGTAAAAATACCTCTGGTCATTTACCAGCAAAATGGTCCGGTCTGAAAGTGGTTAAAGAAGATTGCACCCCTAAAAGCCACCTTGCATTCCTTAGTTGAGCCTCGTTCATAAAGACAGTTTGTCTGATTTTCATCCATTCATTGGCTGATGAAAAATGCACAGCTATGCATCTCTATGGGCTGACAGATGTAAACAGATGAGTGTCCATTTATATCCATTTCTGTTTAGGTCTCCGTTCTGTTCAGTTTAAGCACTTGCCAACCCTCTCAGAGTACTTTTATTGCAAGCGGGCAGCAGCTACAGGCAAGGTGATGTACTGGTATGCTGTGGTGCACATGTGCACTGGTGCGCCTACTAGTAGATCATGCCGCTCTGTACCAGGCTGCTGTGAGGTGTCTGGGGTATCAAGTGATCATTATGACTGATCATAGCGATCACAAGATTACAATGTAAACAAAACAGTCATAAATGGAAGTGCTTCATGGCTGTTTTGTTTACATTGTAATCATGTGATGCTGTGATTGGCCCACTGCTATCACATGGTACCTGGTCCAATCACAGCACACTGTCCCAAAACGATTAGCTGTAGCCAATCACAGATCACAATAGTAAGAAAGCTGTTATGAATTAAAGGCAGTCATGACAGCTAAAACTGTTGCTTATAATAGTGAGCATCACCATTATAAGCAATAATTGTGTAAAAAAAAATCTCTGGATGCAATAAAATAAAAAATAAAACATATATTTATTTACATACTGTCATCAGTCAGTATCCCTGATCATCTCCACGCCAGTCAAATTTTGATACTGTACTGCTCTGGTGGCTGTATGTAAAAAAAAAGTTGTGAAGAAAAACTATTTTTTTTTTATTTCTTCATTTTCCAAAAATTGTGACATAAAAACTTGTCTCTTACTAAATACCTCAGACTTTTCTACTTTCCAAAAAGGCATCAGTTCGGGGGGGTACTGTCCTGGCACTTTAATGGCCACAATTAATCAGATTTTTGTGTATTGTCTTTTTTTAACATTTCCACACTTTTTGGGAAATGATAGGGTTACATTTGTATTTCACACAGGGGGGGGGGGCCTTGTTAGAGGGGCTTCCATTTTTTTTTTTCATTTTGGCGTGGGGTTCCCCTTAATATCCATACCAGATCTGAAGGACCTGGTATGGAATTTGAGGGAACCCCCACACATTTTTTTTTTCCCTTTAGGTTCGGGTTTCTGTTGTGGGGGGATCCTATAACGTTTTTTTTACAATGACTTTTATGTGTATTGCTGGACTGACAAGTCATTATAGCCGTGAGTAGTTTTAAATGACTTTTTTCCTTTAGAAATGTAATTTTGCTCTCGGATCGTTCTAAACACAGGAAACATGCGCCACTTTACAGGCCAACTATAGACTACCCATTATTAGTAAAAATTATTATTAAAATCACTGCTCCCGAAAAAACTTCTGTTTTTAAAACTTTTCTTTTTGCATGGACCCAGGTCCCAAAACACTTTTTATGACAATACCGTGCATATAAGTAAGCCTTTAAAATTAGCACTTTTGATTTCTCCCATAGACGTTTAAAGGGTGTCCCGCAGCTTTCGTATTTGCCACGAATACCCCAAATTGTTCGCTATTCGGCAAACAACTTTTTAAGTTGTTTAACTGTGTTATTTTGAAGTCTGCATTTTGAGTTTGATTAACAATATTAAATACCACCGTTTGCCATTCTTGACTATTGAGTTACCAGATCACTGCTTGTTTGATTGTGGAAAGTCTCCCAGTAAACAAACATCCTGTTCACTACATGTTTTTCTGTTTTACTGTATTTGCAAGTACACTAGTTTGCTAGGTGTGCCAGAGGGGCTGAGATAGTTCTTTAGGGTTGAGAGTAGGGTTGCCACCTGTCTAGGATTCACCCAGACAGTTCGGGTTTTGAATCTTGTGTCCAGGTTTCACACCACCTGAAACCCGGACACATTATTTAGATCGTACTATGGCTTCCCAGTGGGGTTGCTGGCTGCAGTTGTTTAAGCCAAGAGTGTGTTACACTCTCGTACACCCTGCCCAAAGCCAGCACTAATTGTACCCCCCCCCCCACACACAGACAGGAGAGAAGGATGATATGCTCCTCTTCCTCCCGCCCTACCCCTCTGTGTCCGCCCACCCAGCACTGTGCCACCCACCCAGTCAAAAATAGATTGCTGTGCGCCACTAAAGTGTTTGGTTTTGACTTGAAGAAAAGGTGGCAACCCTAGTTGAGAGGCAGAGTAACAGACTGCACAAACTTAACCTCTACATTACAGGGCACTTTCGCCCCCTACCTTCCCAGACCATTTTTCAGCTTTCGGCGCTCTCACACTTTCATTGACAATTGCGCGGTCATGCTACGCTGTACCCAAATAAAATTTTTTGCATTTTGTTCGCACAAATAGAGCTTTATTTTGCTGGTATTTATTCACAACTTCGCTTTTTATTTTTTGGGATAGAAGCGAAAAAAGCAGAAATTTGGAAAAAAAAAAGATTTTCTTCTTTTTTAAAAGAAATCCAATAAAATTGAAATTTCTCATAAATTTAAGCCAAAATGTATTCTGCTACATGTTTTTAGTAAAAAAAATTCCGTTAAGTGTATACTAATTGGTTTGTGTGATCATGGACATATGTAGAGATTGTGTCCAGAATCCCCCTGCCTTTGCTGCTTTGGCGGACTTATTGGTGTAGGCACTGTAGTTGTCTGCTATTCCTCTTGGCCACATTTCCCCTGGTTGCTGAGTCTCTGTTTCCTCAGTGGTGTTAGACATGTATTTTGGGGGGCTCCCCTGAATGACATCATGTCTTGTCTTGAGTTTGTCCGGTTACAAAATAATTTTCTGGCTGTGTTCCTCCAAAAAGTTAGTTTTTTTCTTCCAACAGGCGTCTGTCGCCAGACTGCTTGCTGTTCTCTGTGTGGGGTGGGGGCTGTTCAAGCTCCGTTGCTGCAAAGTGTGATTGCCCTGATTCCCGTGCTAGAAACAGTTTCAGGGGTTTTATTCAAACCTGTTCACAGTCTCAAAGATGGAGGGCATGGTACAGCTAATTCTGGACCTCAAGGCCCTGACCTGCCTCGTGTGGGTACAGAAGTTCAGGATGGAGTCCGCCCGCGTGGCGGTGGCACTCCTTCATCATGAGGACTTTCTGACTTCTACGACATCATGAATGCTTACTTACGCATTCTGTTATGTGCCCGACTCCAGCACTTCCTCCACTTTGCTGTGGGTGTGGAGCGTTATCAGTGTGTGGTGTTGCCCTTTGATCTGGCCACCAGTCCTCGGGTGTTCACGAGGTGTTGGCCCCAGATCTGGCATGGCTACATCAGTGGGGGTTGGTGGTCCTGGGCTGCCTGGACGATCTTCTTCTCCGAGTTCTCGATTACCCCGAGGAGCAACGTAGTTCATATACAGACCTTCACTGATTTCAGTTGGCGTCTGTACTATCGCAAGTCTGCTTTGGCCCTGCCAGAATGTTGGATTATCTGAGCCTGACCGGGCTTCCACTCTGGTCGGTGTGTTTTTTCCCTTGGACAGACTCAAGAAGTTGCACGCTGCGTTTTTCATTTACTGTCCGGCAGGCGGGCTCCTCTGTGGAACTGCATATGGGTGTTGGGTCTGATGGTATCCACCTTTTTTGAGGCGATTGCATTTGCACAGTTCAATACAAGCTCCCTTCGGGAAGATCCTGGTATAATGGGACAAATGCCCAAGGTCTCTGAACAATCAGATTAAGGAAACCAGAAGTTCCCTAGTCTGGTGGCTTTGCTCTCCGGTTCTTCAGCAGGGAAAGTCCTTTCTCCCCTTGTATTGAATGGGGTGACCACTAATGCCAGTCTGTCCGGGTGGAGAGATGTCCTGGGACTGAAGTCTGCTCAGGGTTGTTGGACATTGGTGGAATCCGAACTACAGAGTAATATCCTGGAACTTTAATTGATCAGACTAGGTCTGGATCATGGATGGTTCAACTACAGGGGCTCCCCGTACGTATCCAGTCGGATAAGACAATGGCAGTGGCTTAGGTCCTTCTCCAGGGTTCCGGCCCTTTCCGACGTACACATTCCAGGAGTGGAATACTGTCAGATGGATACCTCAGTTGGCTAGGGTTGGATCACAGGGTGGGCCCTTCACTGGGCCATGTTTCATCAGATTTGTCTCTGCTGGGGCACTCCTGAGGTAGATCTGTTTGTATCTTGGCTCAACAGGACAGTGCTAAGGTTTCTGGCAAGGTTCGCAGGATCTTCTGGCGGCTCTGGTGGACCAGGGGGTCGGTGATGTTTGCTCTATGCCTTTCCTCCTCTCCAACTTCTGCTCTGTTTTTTTGCGCAGGATCATGGCTGTGGGGATTCCATTCATTCTTTTGGCTCCAGGTGGGTCCCGTTGGTCTAGGTATGTCGACCAGGTGCGTCTGGTTGCTGGCGTTTCCTTGGCGACTGCCTCTCGGGGAGGACCTACTGTCCCAAGGGCCGTTCCTTCCATCCTGCTTTAGAGTCGCTGGTTTTAATGCTCGAGCTATGATGAGCCAGGTGCTGCAGTTCCGACACTGCTGATGGCTAGGGAGTCTACCTTCTAGGAGGTTTTACCTCTGGATGTGGAAAGCACATATATCCTGGTATGAGTCACTGGGCATTCATCCTCGTCCTTTCTAGGTGGCTCCGATTCTGACCTCCATTTACGGAGGGATGAGCAGGAATAGGCCTCGAATACCATAGAACAGGTGTCAGCTTGGGTGGTCTTCTTCAGCATCCCCTGGTCTTGCACTCCCTGATGCGTACCTTTTTGTTCAAGGGGTTAGATGTCTGTTTCCACCGGTGCGGTTTCTTCTATGGTCGTGGGATCTGAACTTGGTGATTTAGGTTTTCCAAAAGCCTCTCTATCTCTATCTCAAAATATTCAGGAGGTTTCACTGCTTTCTCTGTCTCGGAAGGTGGACTCTTGGTGGCTATCACCTCTGCTCGCAGAGTGTCGAAAATGGTGGCATTATTTTGTCATGCACCTTACCCAGGTTAAGGTGGTGCTTTGCCCTTTTTACATAGTTCTGTTCTTGGATTTCCATTTGAATAAGGACATTGGGTTGTCTTTCTTGAGTCCCTGGTCAGCACATCCCAAGGAATTTGCCTTATTTGCCCTGGATGTGTTTTGGGGGACTTTAATGTATTTGCCAGTCTGTTTGGAGGTTAGGCTCACTGTATTCACGGACGGGCCAAGAAAGGGGCTGTCTGCTTCTTCTGCGACCTGGTTTCTGGATGGATCTGACAGATGATGACTCTGGGCTATTCTGTTAGGGATCATGTTCCTCCTTTCCCTGTTACAGTGCATTCTTCTCAGGCACTTAGTGCTTCTTGGGCCTTCTGTTATCAGGTGTCAGTTGCAAAAGTTTGTAAGGCAGCCACTGGTCATCGGTGTACATTTTCACAAGTTTTACAAAGTGGGTGAGTTGGCATCTGGGGATGCCTCTTTTGGCTGCAATTTTTTTGCAGACTGCTGTTTAGAGGGTCTATTCCCTCTTGAAGGGGTATCGTTCAGGTTGGATTCCAGCTTGTCCTGGGTGAAGCTCCTTTTACCTGGTTGGCTCTTGTGTTAGCCTTGGGATTTTTTGTTTTCCCACCCCTCATGTTTGACACTGCTTTGGGACATCCCTATGTGTCTGTCAATGAACAAATGAGAAAAAAAGATTTTTGGCTTACCGTAAAATGTTTCTCTGAGTTCATCGACAGACACAGTACCCACCCCTCTATGGAGTTTTTTTTTTTGTTTGATACTTCTATTACTGCTTTCTACTAAACTGAATACCTAGAGCAGGGAGGGGGTCATATACTGACTGAGGACAGCCCATGGGCGTGGCCAGGTGTTTTGTTTGTTCTGCCTATTCCTACTCCTGCAGAGGCGATATAACCCTATGGTTCTGAATAAAGAAGGCTGTGTCTCTCAATGAACTCAGAGAAAGGGATTTTACGGTAAGTCAAAAATCCTATTTTCATCATTATTTACTGAGTTCACCCTTTAGAGGACTATCACTTTTATGCAGTTTGCTTTTCAGAGGACTTTTTGCTACCAAATTCTGTCTTTATGATTTGTAATGTGTTAGATTATTTACAATTATGACAGATAACACTGCGCATAGCTGTTATTAGTGCACTATATGGTGTATTTTATATTCTGTGCTGGCTGCTCTATACATTCGCATGTGTTTGATGCCTGGTGCAGTGTGATTAGATTTCAACATTTTGATGGCTAATCACTAAAGAATTTTTCATCACTACATATTGAGTTTACCCTTCAGAAGATTGGCACTTTATTGGGTTCACACTTCTGAGGGGTTTTTAGTTATTTCATTTTACTTTTGTGATTTGTTTTACCACTGATCATTTATTATTACTATCGACAAAGCTGAACATATATGTGTAATGCCCTGCTCCTAATGGGCAGACACTATTATTTTTCAAATTTAGTTGTCTGAAGCTGCAGTTGGGCTCAGGCTAATTTTTCCCAAAAAGTTCTGTTTTTTGTGCCAGTCCAGCTGGGTTGCACTGGTTCCCACTTGACCGTAGGTGTAGATGTCCCCACCGGTAAATGTGGAAATTCAGCAGACAGGATGTATTTAATACCACCTCTTGCTCGGAAGTAGCTCAGTGGGAGTGGTTTCCCTGCTGTGCATTCTGGGAGAGGGTATTTAAGGTACCGACGCCATTTTTGGTGGTCTTTTTCCGGGGTCCGCTATCCCGACCTCATGGCCCTCCTGGCCTGGGATCTGTGTCGCATCGTCCTGCGCCTTAGGGCCGGCTGGCCCGAGGCTCTGCAACTGCGAGGGTAGGCCCAGAAAAGTCTTGGGACCTACTGATCCAGGAGTGGTCCTGTGCTATCTGGCCTGCGGGGAGAGGCCAAGAAAACTGGAGGATTCAGGGGAGGACTTTCTAGGAGAGGACCGAGCACAAGGCTGGTATCTCTGGAGGAGCCTGGAAACTCAGTTAGAGGACGCAACCCGGATCAACACCCATACAGTATCGCCAGGTCGGTTGAAAGAAAACTGGTACTGTATGGCAGTTCTTCAAACCTCTCAAGATCTCTCAAGAATGCTTTAGTTTAATTGACAAGTCTGTGGCAGAGACTTTGTTGAGCATCTCACCGGCTGCAAGGTCAAGTGAGAGGGGCCTATCCGGTGGTTGCTGAATCCAATCTGTGGAGCTGTTTGTCCTCTGCTTTACCAAACAAGCATTGACTTACCATGAAGCTCCAGGAAGACTGACAAATACACACTTGAAATATATATACATACCTCCCAACTGTCCCTGATTTCGAGGGACTGTCCCTGATTTGGAGCAATGTCCCTCTGTCCCTCTTTCCTCCTCATTTGTCCCTCATTGTGATCAGATTTATATAGTTGTATATAAAATGCACTTTTTATCTTTCAAACATTTTTTTCCCCCGTGCTAAACCTTTCATTCAATTTCTAAATTGCTGCATTTGTACATTTTAAAAGCCAATATAAAGCAATAGTAGTGGTAAAAAAAAGTCCTTGTGGATTTAATTAACCTTTTTGTGGTTTATTCTCCTTTAAAGGGGGTGTGACAGGGGGCGTGGCCTATGTCTACATGCGTTTGTTAGTAGGTGTCCCTCATTCCCATCTCTAAATGTTGGGAGGTATGTATATATGTTTTATTTGCCTAGGAATTTATAAACCAATCTTGTGATTTGCACACATTTTTCCTATTGCTATGTGACAGAAAATTGTTTATCAACAAAGCCATGTCACACATTCCAATGATGTCATGGTGCTCACATGACTTTGTTTACAAATAAAGTGTTAGGAATATTGGTTGTGTCAGAGTCAGCACCAAGTATCAGGTTAGGGTTCATGTTAGAGGTAACATTCTTTGGCACATAAATAGATCCAGAATAGTTGAAAGGAGCTTTTCTAAGCCCCTAAGAGGCATTTAAAGAAGATTGCACCCCTAAAAGCCACCTTGCATTCCTTAGTTGAGCCTCGTTCATAAAGACAGTTTGTCTGATTTTCATCCATTCATTGGCTGATGAAAAATGGACAGCTATGCATCTCTATGGGCTGACAGATGTAAACAGATGAGTGTCCATTTATATCCATTTCTGTTTAGGTCTCCGTTCTGTTCAGTTTAAGCACTTGCCAACCCTCTCAGAGTACTTTTATTGCAAGCGGGCAGCAGCTACAGGCAAGGTGATGTACTGGTACGCTGTGGTGCACATGTGCACTGGTGCGCCTACTAGTGGATCATGCCGCTCTGTATCAGGCTGCTGTGAGGTGTCTGGTGTATCAAGTGATCACTATGACTGATCATAGCGATCACAAGATTACAATGTAAGCAAAACAGTCATAAATGGAACTGATTCATGGCTGTTTTGTTTACATTGTAATCATGTGATGCTGTGATTGGCCCACTGCTATCACATGGTACCTGGGCCAATCACAGCACACTGTCCCAAAACGATTAGCTGTAGCCAATCACAGATCACAATAGTAAGAAAACTGTTATGAATTAAAGGCAGTCATGACAGCTAAAACTATTGCTTATAATAGTGAGCATCACCATTATAAGCAATAATTGTGTAAAAAAAAAATCTCTGGATGCAATAAAATAAAAAATAAAACATATATGTATTTACATACTGTCACCAGTCAGGAGGACTTTCTAGTAGAGGACCGAGCACAAGGCTGGTATCTCTGGAGGAGCCTGGAAACTCAGTTAGAGGACGCAACCCGGATCAACACCCATACAGTATCGCCAGGTCGGCTGAAAGAAAACTGGTACTGTATGGCAGTTCTTCAAACCTCTCAAGATCTCTCAAGAATCCTTTAGTTTAATTGACAAGTCTGTGGCAGAGACTTTGTTGAGCATCTCACCGGCTGCAAGGTCAAGTGAGAGAGGCCTATCCGGTGGTTGCTGAATCCAATCTGTGGAGCTGTTTGTCCTCTGGATCTAACTAATACCTCTAACCCACAATTACTAGGTGCTTGAACTCCCCTTAACCCTTTGACCCTCTATTGAAGGACTTTGTTCTTATCCTGAATAAATGTTGTAAAAAGGACTAAGTGTCGGATTCAACATAATTTGGGCTACTTTCCAACGGGACCCCTGTGACGGAGGAGAGAGCAGGTGAGGTAATGGTAAGCCCAAATAAAACCAGCAAGTCTTTCGGGAGTCAGTGTTACATATGCATACAAAATGCCTGTAAAAACCTGTGTGAATGAACCCTAACACAGACATGGTTGTGGTGCGGTTGTGTGGGTTTTTATATTGGTGTTATATCTTTCACTTGGAATGTTATAAGTTCCACTAGTAAAAACAGCTGAGTAAAACAAAACATATGTCTGTCTTCATTTCAAGCTGCGAAGTTACAAATTATTATTATTTTAAAGGGGGGGGGGGGTATTTTCTATATCCACTGTAAGTAGAAGTAAATGAAGCTTTACGCAATGTTAAATCTGTGGTTAGTTTTAGTTCATATTTATAGCTATTTTGTCCAGATATTAAATGGATGTGCTGCCACCTACTGACAACATGAAGAAGTGATATTCTACTTATTGTTATAGTAAAGATATATTTTCTATCGGTGTGTCTTGCACAGTAATACACGGCAGTGTCTTCTATTTTCATGGTGTCCATTTTCAGAGTCAGTTTGTTATTGTTGTCATCTCTGGTGGTTGTGAATCTCCCTTTAACATCATCATGATAGACTGTACCCCCACTGCTGGTAATATAACACAACCATTGTAACTTTCCATCAGAGAACTGTCTGATCCAGTGCATCCATGAACTACCAAAGGTGAATCCTCCTGAACCCTGACAGGTGAGTGTATGGGAGTTCCCCGGCTTTATCACGGCTGGATCAGACTGGACAAGTTGGTTAGAAGACAGGACACCTGGAAAATATACAGTGACAATAGGAAATAGCATTAGAACTAATACATCCACTCAGATCTATTAGGAGGATTATTTCATCTGAGGGATCCTGTCCTATGAAGTCTCACCTGACAGCCATGATAATGATAGAAAAAGGCTTATTAGGGTCCTCATTATTCCTCTGTATAATCTGTATCTATACACTTCACAAATACCCTGTAAATGTCTTCTCTATCTTTATAGTGTATTAGAGATTCCATGATAGGAAGTGATGTCATGTCATTTGCATAGTAAATCAAATATCTACATGACATGAGCATGTGTGTCAGGTAATAGAGTCAGTAAAAGTACATTCATAACATAACAAATACATATTATTTTACTTTCATTCCATTATTTTAGTTTTATGATCAATAGACACCTTTCAGTAAATTAAACCATTCAGTTATTTTTTCTGCTTTACCAAACAAGCATGGACTTACCATGAAGCTCCAGGAAGACTGACAAATACATACTTGAAATATATATACATACCTCCCAACTGTCCCTGAATTCGAGGGACTGTCCCTGATTTGGAGCAATGTCCCTCTGTCCCTCTTTCCTCCTCATTTGTCCCTCATTGTGATCAGATTTATATAGTTGTATATAAAATGCACTTTTTATCTTTCAAACATTTTTTTCCCCGTGCTAAACCTTTCATTCAATTTCTAAATTGCTGCATTTTTACATTTTAAAAGCCAATATAAAGGAATAGTAGTGGTAAAAAAAAAAAAGTCCTTGTGGATTTAATTAACCTTTTTGTGATTTATTCTCCTTTAAAGGGGGTGTAACAGGGGGTGTGGCCTATGTCTACATGCGTTTGTTAGTAGGTGTCCCCCATTCCCATCTCTAAAAGGTTGGGAGGTATGTATATATGTTTTATTTGCCTAGGAATTTATAAACCAATCTTGTGATTTGCACACATTTTTCCTATTGCTATGTGACAGAAAATTGTTTATCAACAAAGCCATGTCACACATTCCAATGATGTCATGGTGCTCACATGACTTTGTTTACAAATAAAGTGTTAGGAATATTGGTTGTGTCAGAGTCAGCACCAAGTATCAGGTTAGGGTTCATGTTAGAGGTAACATTCTTTGGCACATAAATAGATCCAGAATAGTTGAAAGGAGCTTTACTAAGCCCCTAAGAGGCATTTAAAGAAGATTGCACCCCTAAAAGCCACCTTGCATTCCTTAGTTGAGCCTCGTTCATAAAGACAGTTTGTCTGATTTTCATCCATTCATTGGCTGATGAAAAATGGACAGCTATGCATCTCTATGGGCTGACAGATGTAAACAGATGAGTGTCCATTTATATCCATTTCTGTTTAGGTCTCCGTTCTGTTCAGTTTAAGCACTTGCCAACCCTCTCAGAGTACTTTTATTGCAAGCGGGCAGCAGCTACAGGCAAGGTGATGTACTGGTACGCTGTGGTGCACATGTGCACTGGTGCGCCTACTAGTGGATCATGCCGCTCTGTATCAGGCTGCTGTGAGGTGTCTGGTGTATCAAGTGATCACTATGACTGATCATAGCGATCACAAGATTACAATGTAAGCAAAACAGTCATAAATGGAACTGATTCATGGCTGTTTTGTTTACATTGTAATCATGTGATGCTGTGATTGGCCCACTGCTATCACATGGTACCTGGTCCAATCACAGCACACTGTCCCAAAACGATTAGCTGTAGCCAATCACAGATCACAATAGTAAGAAAGCTGTTATGAATTAAAGGCAGTCATGACAGCTAAAACTGTTGCTTATAATAGTGAGCATCACCATTATAAGCAATAATTGTGTAAAAAAAAATCTCTGGATGCAATAAAATAAAAAATAAAACATATATTTATTTACATACTGTCATCAGTCAGTATCCCTGATCATCTCCACGCCAGTCAAATTTTGATACTGTACTGCTCTGGTGGCTGTATGTAAAAAAAAAAGTTGTGAAGAAAAACTATATTTTTTTTATTTCTTCATTTTCCAAAAATTGTGACATAAAAACTTGTCTCTTACTAAATACCTCAGACTTTTCTACTTTCCAAAAAGGCATCAGTTCGGGGGGTACTGTCCTGGCACTTTAATGGCCACAATTAATTAGATTTTTGTGTATTGTCTTTTTTTAACATTTCCACACTTTTTGGGAAATGATAGGGGTACATTTGTATTTCACACAGGGGGGGGGGGCCTTGTTAGAGGGGCTTCCATTTTTTTTTCATTTTGGCGTGGGCTTCCCCTTAATATCCATACCAGATCTGAAGGACCTGGTATGGAATTTGAGGGAACCCCCACACATTTTTTTTTTCCCTTTAGGTTCGGGTTTCTGCTGTGGGGGGATCCCATGACGTTTTTTTACAATGACTTTTATGTGTATTGCTGGACTGACAAGTCATTATAGCCTTGAGTAGTTTTAAATGACCTTTTTCCTTTAGAAATGTAATTTTGCTCTCGGATTGTTCTAAACACAGGAAACATGCACCACTTTACAGGCCAACTATAGACTACCCTTCGACAGGGTGGCTTGGGATTATATGCACGCAGTCCTACAACATATTGGTCTGGGTCTGGGTCCGAAGCTGATCAATTTCATTTTATCTCTTTATCGAAATCCCTCTGCGAAAATCAGAGTTAACCGAACCCTGTCGAGTGCCTTCTCCATCCGAAATGGGACCAGGCAAGGCTGCCCCTTGTCCCCTATTTTATTTATTCTAACCTTGGAACCTCTACTGAATAGTATTAAACGAAATCAAGACATTAAAGGTGTACATACAGGAGGTAAAATCAGCAAATTAGCTGCGTACGCTGACGATATACTATTGTTTCTTTCTGACCCACACATCACCCTTCCGATCCTCCTAGAAGAATTCCATAGATTTGCCCTGTTTTCTAACTTCAAAATCAATTTTGGTAAATCGTATGCTCTGAATATCTCCCTGAGCCCAACTGTTGTAGCACAGTGTAAAGCAAACTTTCCTTTCCAGTGGAATTTGAACAATATCACATATTTAGGTATCAAGATTCCGAGCGACTTAACCAATCTATAAGATTAATGATGATTTCAAAAATTGGAGTAAACTGCCTGTTTCCTGGTTCGGAAGAGCTGCAATAATTAAGATGAACGTCCTACCTCGTATTTTATATGTGTTTCAGGCCATTCCAATAGGTCTCCCCCCAGCTTTCTTTAGGGCGTATAAATCCGCATGCATCAAATTCCTGTGGGGCTTACACAGACCTAGGGTCAACTATGCACAACTTATCCTCCCCAAACACTTAGGTGGGATCGGTTTACCTGACGTATATAACTATTATGCTGCTGCCCACTTGACCAGAATCGCAGACTGGAACATTCATGCACAAAAAAAAGACTGGGTATACTTAGAGGCCTCTTCCACCAAACTCCCCATACGCTCTTTACCATGGATAAATCACATACACTACAAGACAGACGTCGATTCACACCCACTCATTGCTCCTACGCTAAGCTGTTTTCACGCTATTTGTGCGAAACATTCGATTTCTTCAGTTCCGGGCCCGCTTACTCCTTTGAAGCTCAATCCAGACTTCCCTCCTGGCATGTATGGACATTTTCTCAGAGAACACTGGTCATTTGATTTAATCCTGCTACAACATTTCTACTCTAATGGACAAATACTTACAGCTGATCACTTAGCGACAACACATGGCAAGCCTTCCATATCAAGCTGGACTTTCCAGCAAATCACGCACTATTTACACTCTGTTGCTAAAATAAAAGATTGCTCTAGACGGTTGACACCTTTCGAATCTTTGTGCATGTCTTCCACATCTCAATCACATCTCATTTCTCAAACTCAATCCCTTCTCTTCCATAATCATACACCCAAATCTCTTAAAACATGTGTAACCTGGGAGAAAGAACTAGACATCACTTTGACGTCGGAGGAATGGGAAACTATACTTCTCCACATACACAAAGGTTCTCTTAACGTTTGTACCCAAGAGAATGGCTACAAGCTTTTCACGCGTTGGTACAGAACTCCGGAACTTTTGCATAAGTGGAGCCCAAGTACCCCTGAAACCTGTTGGCGCTGTCAGCTGACAAAAGGCACACTTTTACATGTCTGGTGGGATTGCCCCCGAATTCAGCCCTTCTGGAAATCGGTCCATAAAATAATTCAGAAGGTCACAACTTACATCTTACCTTTTTCCCCAGCACAATTCTTGTTGCACCATACCAATTTAGGCACTTCAACTTACCGAAAATCCCTGCTTATCCATCTAATTAACGCTGCAAAACTTTGTATTCCCAGACACTGGAAATCCCAAACTAGCCCGTCCATCAAAGATTGGACGTTGAGGGTTCAGGCAATAGCTGAAATGGAAGAACGGTTTCAGCGGACTGTTCGTTCGTCGTGTGTGGCCATGTCCGTCCATGCTAATTTTGAGCGGACTGTTTGCCGAAACTGTTGGACGGACAAAGTTGGGCGAACAGTCCGCCCGTGTGTACGCGGCCTAAGAGTACCTTATAATGTAAACGGTAATGCACAATATAAGGCATAGATACAAAATGCTCTTGTTACAGACATCATAAGATGGTTATACACTAGTAGGTACCGCTGACCTCATTTGATTAAGATTTGATATTTCTGTATCATATACTGCTTACAACATATGTGACTATGATTGCATGTTACTCTGTTTTTTTTTCTTATTTACAATAAAATATTTTGAAAAAAAAAAAAAGACTACCCATTATTAGTAAAAATTATTATTAAAATCACTGCTCCCGAAAAAACTTCTGTTTTTAAAACTTTTCTTTTTGCATGGACCCAGGTCCCAAAACACTTTTTATGACAATACCATGCATATAAGTAAGCCTTTAAAAGCCTTCGTACACCCTGCCCAAAGCCAGCACTAACTGTACCCCCCCACACACAGACAGGAGAGAAGGATGATATGCTCCTCTTCCTCCCGCCCTACCCCTCTGTGTCCGCCCACAAAGCACTGTGCCACCCACCCAGTCAAAAATAGATTGCTGTGCGCCACTAAAGTGTTTGGTTTTGACTTGAAGAAAAGGTGGCAACCCTAGTTCAGAGGCAGAGTAAGGGACTGAACAAACTTAACCTCTACATTACAGGGCACTTTCGTCCCCTACCTTCCCAGACCATTTTTCAGCTTTCGGGGCTCTCACACTTTCAATGACAATTGCGCGGTCATGCTACGCTGTACCCAAATAAAAAATTTAGCATTTTGTTCGCACAAATAGAGCTTTATTTTGCTGCTATTTATTCACGACTTTGCTTTTTATTTTTTGGGATAGAAGCGAAAAAAGAGGGGAAATTTGAAAAAAAAAAACGATTTTCTTCTTTCTTTTTTAAAAGAAATCCAATAAAATCGAAATTTGTCATAAATTTAAGCCAAAATGTATTCTGCTACATCTTTTTAGTAAAAAAAATTCCGTTAAGTGTATAATAATTGGTTTGTGTGATCATGGACATATGTAGAGATTGTGTCCAGAATCCCCCTCCCTTTGCTGCTTTGGCGGACTTATTGGTGTAGGCACTGTAGTTGTCTGCTATTCCTCTTGGCCACATTTCCCCTGGTTGCTGAGTCTCTGTTTCCTCAGTGGTGCTCAGACAGACATGTATTTTGGGGGGCTGCCCTGAATGACATCATGTCTTGTCTTGAGTTTGTCCGGTTACAAAATAATTTTCCGGCTGTGTTCCTCCAAAAAGTTTGCTTTTTTCTTCCAACAGGCGTCTGTCGCCAGACTGCTTGCTGTTCTCCGCGGGGGCGGGGGGGGGGCTATGCAAGCTCCATTGCTGCAGAGTGTGATTGACCCGTTCCCGTGCTAGAAACAGTTTCAAGGGTTTTATTCAAACCTGTTCACAGTCTCAAAGATGGAGGGCATGGTACAGCTAATTATGGACCTCAAGACCCTGACCTGCCTCGCGTGGGTACAGAAGTTCAGGATGGAGTCCACCCATGTGGAGGTGGCACTCCATCATGGGGACTTTCTGACTTCTACGACATCATGAATGCTTACTTACGCATTCTGTTATGTGCCCGACTCCAGCACTTCCTCAGTTTTGCTGTGGGTGTGGAGCGTTATCAGTGATACCTGATAGCAGAGAAAAGGGTGATTGTCCTAGCATGGCCAAGTCAGAGCCCAGACTTAAACCCCATTGAAAATCAGTGGAATGACTTGAAGACTGCGGTCCACAAACAGTCACCATGAAATTGAACTGAACTTGAGCAGTTCTGCAAAGAAGAGTGAGCAAATATAGCAAAGCCTAGATGTGCAAAGTTAGTAGAGACACATCCCAACAGACTAAAGGCTGTAATTAAAGCAAAAGGTGGTCCAACAAAATACTGACATAAGGGGGTGATCCTTTTTTTGTGATTCTGTTTTTCAATTTGTTTTTTTCTGATATATTGGTGTTATATCTTTCACTTGGAATGTTATAAGTTCCACTAGTAAAAACAGCTGAGTAAAACAAAACATATGTCTGTCTTCATTTCAAGCTGCAAAGTTACAAATTATTATTATTTTAAAAGGGGGGGGGGGGATTATTTTCTATATCCACTGTAAGTAGAAGTAAATGAAGCAGGGGCGGACTGACCATTAGGGCAGTCGGGCGCGGACCGAGGGCCCGGTGTCCAGCAGGGGGCCCCACGGTGTTTGCAACCGTCCGTAGAGTTAACCCCTTTTTGGAGCTGGCCATTAAAATCTATTATGGGCATCGGTGCCCGCAATAAAGATGGCCGCGAGCCGACCATGGAATGGCGCATGCGCTGTTCCAAAGCCGACCAGGCTCGGGAAAGTTCGTACGCGCTCGGCTGGGCGGCGCATGCGCAGTAACGTAATGGCGCCTCCCGGCGCCATTTTCGAATAGACGATCGGGACACTGGCAGAGGAGCCGAGCAGGGGTGAGTACTGAGGAGGGAAGAAGAGAGTAAAACTGTGGGTAAACTCTGTGAGTGAGAGCGGAGGACATCGCTGGGAGCCCGGAGGTGGCGGAGGGTGAAGCTGTGGCATGCAGGGGAGGGACAGAGACTAATGTGTTCTGTCAACTATCATATTACTTCTCCACATCATCAGTGCTGTGTCTTCCTCCTGTGCCCCTTTCACATCTCCACAGGTCAGGGAAGCACTGTGGTGCCCTGACCAGTGGAGAGGTGAAAGGGGCACAGAAGGAGGACACAGCACACTGATCATGTGGAGAAGTAGTGATGGTGGACAGAGGAGGAGGCTACTGTGAGGAGGACACTATCATGTCTTCAACCTCTGTCCTCCTCCTGCAGTATGTCGGCAACCTCTGTCCCCCTCCTGTAGTATATCCGCAACCTCTGTCCCCCTCCTGCAGTATGTCCGCAACCTCTGTCCACCTCCTGCAGTATGTCCGCAACCTCTGTCCACCTCCTGCAGTATGTCCGCAACCTCTGTCCACCTCCTGCAGTATGTCCGCAACCTCTGTCCACCTCCTGCAGTATGTCCGCAACCTCTGTCCACCTCCTGCAGTATGTCCGCAACCGCTGTCCACCTCCTGCAGTATGACCGCAACCGCTGTCCACCTCCTGCAGTATGCCCGCAACCGCTGTCCACCTCCTGCAGTATGTCCGCAACCGCTGTCCACCTCCTGCAGTATGTCCGCAACCTCTGTCCACCTCCTGCAGTATGTCCGCAACCGCTGTCCACCTCCTGCAGTATGTCCGAAGCCTTTGTCCACCTCCTGCAGTATGTCCGAAGCCTTTGTCCACCTCCTGTATCATGTCCGCAGCATCTGACCATCTCTTGTCTTTTATCATGTCTGCAGCTCTCTGCCCCGTCCCAGGAATCCCCTTCTGCCCCCATCCCAGGGATCCCCCTCTGCCCCCATCCCAGGGATCCCCCTCTGTCCCCATCCCAGGGATCCCCCTCTGGCCCCCATCCCAGGGATCCCTCTCTGCTTCCATCCTAGGGGTCCAGGGGTTTACACATGTTGCAGCCTCAGCAGAAATTATACACCCTTTCACGCTTGGCATGGGGCTTGCTCTGCAAAGGTTGTGGAACCTTATCCAGTACAGCGACCAAGTGGCTAAAGCAGGCTATAAGGAGGGGTTAACCTGCTTTAACCCCTTGGATCTCACACTAGCATGATGCTACTGCGTGCATTACACATTGTTGCTGGGTGTTTGCAGGGTGGCCCTATTCACTTGATTGGGTCATGATCATCCACCAAAAGCAACAGGGGGTATAATTCCTGCCGCAGCATGTGTACATCCTCAGCTGCTGCCTCTGCAGCTAAAGGGGTAGAGACCAATGTATGTAATGTGGGCAGTGTGGCTGGGACACAGAGGGGGCCCCATGATCTCCAATTGCCTGGGGGCCCCATGAGTTGTCAGTCCGCCCCTGAAATGAAGCTTTACGCAATGTTAAATCTGTGGTTAGTTTTAGTTCATATTTATAGCTATTGTGTCCAGATATTAAATGTATGTGCTGCCACCTACTGACAACATGAAGAAGTGATATTCTACTTATTGTTATAGTAAAGATATATTTTTTATCGGTGTGTCTCTTGCACAGTAATACACGGCAGTGTCTTCTATTTTCATGGTGTCCATTTTCAGAGTCAGTTTGTTATTGTTGTTATCTCTGGTGGTTGTGAATCTCCCTTTAACAACATCATTATAGCCTGTGCTCCCACTGCTGGTAATATAACACAACCATTGTAACTTTCCATCAGAGAACTGTCTGATCCATGCCATATCATAGCCACCAAAGGTGAATCCTCCTGAACCCTGACAGATGAGTGTATGGGAGCTCCCCGGCTTTATCACGGCTGGATCAGACTGGACAAGTTGGTTAGAAGACAGGACACCTGGAAAATATACAGTGACAATAGGAAATAGCATTAGAACTAATACATCCACTCAGATCTATTAGGAGGATTATTTCATCTGAGGGATCCTGTCCTATGAAGTCTCACCTGACAGCCATGATAATGATAGAAAAAGGCTTATTAGGGTCCTCATTATTCCTCTGTATAATCTGTATCTATACACTTCACAAATACCCTGTAAATGTCTTCTCTATCTTTATAGTGTATGAGAGATTCCATGATAGGAAGTGATGTCATGTCATTTGCATAGTAAATCAAATATCTACATGACATGAGCATGTGTGTCAGAGTCAGTAAAAGTACATTCATAACAAGTACATATTATTTTACCATCATTCCATTATTTTAGTTTTATGATCAATAGACACCTTTCAGTAAATTAAACCATTCAGCTATTTTTTTCTGCTTTACCAAACAAGCATGGACTTACCATGAAGCTCCAGGAAGACTGACAAATACACACTTGAAATATATATACAGTGGTGTGAAAAAGTGTTTGCCCCCTTCCTCATTTCCTGTTCCTTTGCATGTTTGTCACACTTAAGTGTTTCGGAACATCAAACCAATTTAAACAATAGTCAAGGACAACACAAATAAACACAAAACGCAATTTGTAAATGAAGGTGTTTATTATTAAAGGTGAAAAAAAATCCAAACCATCATGGCCCTGTGTGAAAAAGTGATTGCCCCCTTGTTAAAACATACTATAACTGTGGTTGTCCACACCTGAGTTCAATTTCTCTAGCCACACCCAGGCCTGATTATTGCCACACCTGTTCACAATCAAGGCATCACTTAAATAGGAGCTGCTTGACACAGTAAGGTCCACCAGAAGATCCTTAAAAGCTACACATCATGCCGAGACCCAAAGAAATTCAGGAACAATTGAGAAAGAAAGTAATTGAGATCTATCAGTCTGGAAAGGGTTATAAAGCCATTTCCAAAGCTTTGGGAATCCAGCGAACCAGAGTGAGAGCCATTATCCACAAATGGCGAAGACATGGAACAGTGGTGAACCTTCCCAGGAGTGGCCGGCCGCCCAAAATTACCCCAAGAGCGCAGCGACGACTCATCCAAGAGGTCACAAAAGACCCCACAACAACGTCCAAGGAACTGCAGGCCTCACTTGCCTCAGTTAAGGTCAGCGTTCATGCCTCCACCATCAGGAAAAGACTGGGCAAAAATGGCCTGCATGGCAGAGTTCCAAGGAGAAAACCACTGCTGAGCAAAAAGAACATCAAAGCTCATCTCAATTTCTCCACAACACATCTTGATGATCCCCAAGACTTTTGGGACAACATTCTGTGGACCGATGAGACAAAAGTGGAACTCTTTGGAAGGTGTGTGTCCAAGTATATCTGGCGTAGAAGGAACACTGCATTTCATAAAAAGAACATTATACCAACAGTAAAATATGGTGGTGGTAGTGTGATGGTCTGGGGCTGTTTTGCTGCTTCAGGACCTGGAAGACTTGCCGTGATAAAAAGAACTATGAATTCTGCTGTCTACCAAGAGATCCTGAAGGAGAATGTCCGACCATCTGTTCGTGTACTCAAGCTGAAACGAACTTGGGTTCTGCAGCAGGACAATAATCCTAAACACACCAGCAAGTCCACCACCGAATGGCTGAAGAAAAACAAAATGAAGACTTTGGAGTGGCCTAGCCAAAGTCCTGACCTGAATCCTATTGAGATGTTGTGGTATGACCTTAAAAAGGCCGTTCATGCTCGAAAACCCTCTAATGTAACTGAATTAGGACAATTCTGCAAAGATGAGTGGGCAAAATTCCTCCAGGACGCTGTAAAAGCCTCATTGCACGTTATCGCAAACGCTTGGTTGCAGTTGTTGCTGCTAAGGGTGGCCCAACCAGTTATTAGGTTTAGGGGGCAATCACTTTTTCACACAGGGCCATGATGGTTTGGATTTTTTTTCACCTTTAATAATAAACACCTTCATTTACAAATTGCATTTTGTGTTTACTTGTGTTGTCCTTGACTATTGTTTAACCACTTGCCGACCGCCGCACGACGATATACGTCGGCAGAATGGCACGGGCAGGCATATGGGCGTATATATAAGTCCCTGCCTGCCCGCGGGTGGGGGGCCCGATCGGGCCCCCCCCCGGTGCCTGCGGCGGTCGGCATTTCTTCGAGAGCGATCCGGGATGAGGGGGCGGCCATTCATTCATGGCCACCCCCTCGCGATCGCTCTCGACGAATGGAAATCCCCCGTGACATCACTTCCTCTCCTGTAATGTAAACACAGGAGAGGAAGTGATGTATTCTCTCCTCCGTGTCGGTATTTTCCGTTCCGACACGGAGGAGAGCGGATCGGTGAGTTGCACCAACACTCTACACACACAGTAGAACATGCCAGGCACACTCACACCCCCCCTTTACCCCCCGATCACCCCCCCAATTACCCCTGCCCCCCAGTCACAGTGACACCAATGTCATTTTTTTTTTTTTTTTTTTGCATTGGTGTCATTTGTGACTGTAATAACTGTTAGGGCAGTTAGAGTTAGCCCCCTTTAGTTCTAATGTACCCCCCTAACCCCCCCAATAAAGGTTTAACCCCGTGATCACCCCCCGTCGCCAGTGTCACTAAGGCTGGGTTCACATTGCAGCGGTTTATGAGAACGAATGTGATTCGCACCGCACTGCAGTGCAAATCACATCCGATCTCTGTGTGATTCGAGTTCAGCCATTCGCCGCACCCGCCGCACCCGCCACACCCGCCGCAAATTCGCACGGGACCCTTTTTTTGGCCCGCAGCAGAATCGGATCGCATGGGTGTTCACACCATGCGATCCGAGTTTGCAGATCGCACTGCGATATGCGAACTGATCTGGGGGTGTCAGTAACATTTCACTGACACTCCCAGCAGTTCGCATAGGGCAGTGTGAACTGCCGCCGGGAGGCATGCGATGCGGGAACCCGCCGCGGATTCGCGGCGTTTCCGCATCGCTCCAGTGTGAACCCAGCCTAATAAGCGATCATTTTTCTGATCGCCGTATTAGTGTCACAGGTGACGCTAGTTAGGCAGGTAGGTATTTAGGTTCGCCGCAGCTTTTTATAGCGCCAGGGACCCCCATATACTACCGCATAAAGCCCCCTGATTGCCCCCTAGTTAACCCTTTCACCAGTGATCACCATATAACTGTTACAGGTGACGCTGGTTGGTTAGTTATTTTTTTATAGTTTCAGGGCACCCGCCATTTATTACCTAATAAAGGTTTAACCCCCTGATCACCCGGCGGGTGTCATTTGTGACTAATAACTGTTAGGGCAGTTAGGGTTAGCCCCCTTTAGTTCTAAGGTACCCCCCTAACCCCCCCAATAAAGGTTTAACCCCGTGATCACCCCCCGTCGCCAGTGTCACTAAGGCTGGGTTCAGATTGCAGCGGTTTGAGAACGGATGTGATTCGCACCGCACTGCAGTGCAAATCACATCCGATCTCTGTGCGATTCGAGTTCAGCCATTCGCCGCACCCGCCACACCCGCCGCACCCGCCGCAAATTCGCACGGGACCCTTTTTTTGGCCCGCAGCAGAATCGGATCGCATGGGTGTTCACACCATGCGATCCGAGTTTGCAGATCGCACTGCGATATGCGAACTGATCTGGGGGTGTCAGTAACATTTCACTGACACTCCCAGCAGTTCGCATAGGGCAGTGTGAACTGCCGCCGGGAGGCATGCGATGCGGGAACCCGCCGCGCATTCGTGGCGTTCCCGCATCGCTCCAGTGTGAACCCAGCCTAATAAGCGATCGTTTTTCTGATCGCTGTATTAGTGTCACAGGTGACGCTAGTTAGGCAGGTAGGTATTTAGGTTCGCCGCAGCTTTTTATAGCGCCAGGGACCCCCATATACTACCGCATAAAGCCCCCTGATTGCCCCCTAGTTAACCCTTTCACCAGTGATCACCATATAACTGTTACAGGTGACGCTGGTTGGTTAGTTATTTTTTTATAGTTTCAGGGCACCCGCCATTTATTACCTAGTCTCACTAGTGTACCCCTAAATTTAGGGGTGTCTACTTTCCAAAATGGGGTCATTTGGGGGGGGTTTGTGCCATCTTGGCATTTTATGGCCTTCAAAACTGTAACGCCCTTAGAAAGCCTGAAGGCGGTGCTTGGTTTTCGGGGCCCCGTACGCGGCTAGGCTCCCAAAAAGTCCCACATATGTGGTATCCCCGTACTCAGGAGAAGCAGCAGAATTTATTTTGGGGTGTCATTTCACATATGCCCATGGCATGCGTGAGCAATATATCATTTAGTGACAACTTTGTGAAAAAAAAAAAAAAAAAAAAAAGTTTGTAATTTTCCCGCAACTTGTGGCAAAATATAAAATATTCCATGGACTCAACATGCCTCTCAGCAAATAGCTTGGGGTGTCTACTTTCTAAAATGGGGTCATTTGTGGGGGTTTTGTGCCATCTTGGCATTTTATGGCCTTCAAAACTGTAATAGGTAGTGAGGAGTGAAGTCAAATATTTACGCCCTTAGAAAGCCTGAAGGCGGTGCTTGGTTTTCGGGGCCCCGTACGCGGCTAGGCTCCCAAAAAGTCCCACATATGTGGTATCCCCGTACTCAGGAGAAGCAGCAGAATTTATTTTGGGGTGTCATTTCACATATGCCCATGGCATGTGTGAGCAATATATCATTTAGTGACAACTTTGTGAAAAAAAAAAAAAAAAAAAAAAAGTTTGTAATTTTCCCGCAACTTGTGGCAAAATATAAAATATTCCATGAACTCAACATGCCTCTCAGCAAATAGCTTGGGGTGTCTACTTTCTAAAATGGGGTCATTTGTGGGGGTTTTGTGCCATCTTGGCATTTTATGGCCTTCAAAACTGTAATAGGTAGTGAGAAGTGAACTCAAAAATTTACGCCCTTAGAAAGCCTGAAGGCGGTGCTTGGTTTTCGGGGCCCCGTACGCGGCTAGGCTCCCAAAAAGTCCCACATATGTGGTATCCCCGTACTCAGGAGAAGCAGCAGAATTTATTTTGGGGTGTCATTTCACATACGCCCATAGCATGTGTGAGCAATATATCATTTAGTGACAACTTTGTGTAAAAAAAAAAATAAATTTTTTTTTTTGTCATTATTCAATCGCTTGAGGCAAAAAAATAAAATATTCAATGGGCTCAACATGCCTCTTATCAATTTCCTTAGGGGGTCTACTTTCCAAAATGGGGTCATTTGGGGGGGTTTTGTACTGCCCTGCCATTTTAGCACCTCAAGAAATGAGATAGGCAGTCGTAAACTAAAAGCTGCGTAAATTCCAGAAAACGTACCTTAGTTTGTAGATGTGACAACTTTTGCGCAAACCAATAAATATACAATTATTGACTTTTTTTTTACCAAAGACATGTGGCTGAATACATTTTGGCCTAAATGTATGACTAAAATTGAGTTTATTGGATTTTTCTAATAACAAAAAGTAGAAAATATCATTTTTTTTCAAAATTTGCGGTCTTTTTACGTTTATATCGCAAAAAATAAAAATCGCAGAGGCAATCAAATACCATCAAAAGAAAGCTCCATTTGTGGGAAGAAAAGGACGCAAATTTTGTTTGGGTACAACATTGCATGACCGCGCAATTACCAGTTAAAGCAGCGCAGTGCCAAAGTGTAAAAAGACCTCTGGTCATTTACCAGCAAAATGGTCCGGTCTGAAAGTGGTTAAATTGGTTTGATATTCAGAAACACTTAAGTGTGACAAACATGCAAAGGAACAGGAAATGAGGAAGGGGGCAAACACTTTTTCACACCACTGTACATACCTCCCAACTGTCCCTGAATTCGAGGGACTGTCCCTGATTTGGAGCAATGTCCCTCTGTCCCTCTTTCCTCCTCATTTATCCATCATTGTGATCAGATTTATATAGTTGTATATAAAATGCACTTTTTATCTTTCAATTTTTTTTTTCCCAGTGCTAAACCTTTCATTCAATTTCTAAATTGCTGCATTTGTACATTTTAAAAGCCAATATAAAGGAATAGTAGTGGTAAAAAAAAAGTCCTTGTGGATTTAATTAACCTTTTTGTGGTTTATTCTCCTTTACGGGGGGTGTGACAGGGGGCGTGGCCTATGTCTACATGCATTTGTTAGTAGGTGTCCCCCATTCCCATCTCTAAATGTTGGGAGGTATGTATATATGTTTTATTTGCCTAGGAATTTATAAACCAATCTTGTGATTTGCACACATTTTTCCTATTGCTATGTGACAGAAAATTGTTTATCAACAAAGCCATGTCACACATTCCAATGATGTCATGGTGCTCACATGACTTTGTTTACAAATAAAGTGTTAGGAATATTGGTTGTGTCAGAGTCAGCACCAAGTATCAGGTTAGGGTTCATGTTAGAGGTAACATTCTTTGGCACATAAATAGATCCAGAATCGTTGAAAGGAGCTTTTCTAAGCCCTTAAGAGGCATTTAAAGAAGATTGCACCCCTAAAAGTCGCCTTGCATTCCTTAGTTGAGCCTCGTTCATAAAGACAGTTTGTCTGATTTTCATCCATTCATTGGCTGATGAAAAATGGACAGCTATGCATCTCTATGGGCTGACAGATGTAAACAGATACAGATGAGTGTCCATTTATATCCATTTCTGTTTAGGTCTCTGTTAGAAGTTTTTGAGGTAATTAATATCTTAAAAGATAAAAGTTTCTGAAAATATATGTAAGTTATATGTTTGGTGGTAAGTGATGGTTTCTGAAGGTCACAGAACAACACAGAGTTTAGATAGGAGTGGTTTTGCTGAGTAGGTATTTCTATTTTTGAGTTACTATGTCAGAACAATGGGTGGAGTTATGCTACTTATCTATAGACTGAACCATATTGGGTATATATGCAAATGTGGGAGTTATTAGGATATGCTGACATAACATCATGAAAAGTATAAGATGAGAGTAAGGTTATAGGAGAAGGGAGGATTGGTGGGAAGAGAAAGGATTCTACACTTTGGAGAATGTAGATCAGAAGACCCTTTCCTCCTTCTGAGGCCATCACCATGCCATATGTTAGCAGATGTCAATCTTGTCTTTGCTTGTCTTTCTGAACAATAAACGAACTATTGGACGAACAAAGGATTCTTCAATTTCTACTCCTGAAAGTACGTTTGAAATGCCTTGGATGAAAAATACATATATCCGCTACACACCCTTTGGAGAAGGGTTACTGATTCACATATAACACAAAGACTTTGCTATTCATTAAGAAACGCCCCTGTGAGTGAGTATGTAGAGTTTCTACTACGTTTACACTACATTTGTATTTACTCTTTACACATCACTTTTTACAGTCTCCGTTCTATTCAGTTTAAGCACTTGCCAACCCTCTCAGAGTACTTATATTACAAGGGGGCAGCAGCTGCAGGCAAGGAGATGTACTGGTACGCTGTGGTGCACATGTGTACTGGTGCGCCTACTAGTGGATCATGCCGCTCTGTATCAGGCTGCTGTGAGGTGTCTGGGGTATCAAGTGATCACTATGACTGATCCTAGCGATCACAAGGTAACAATGTTAACAAAGCAGTCATAAACGGAAGTGCTTCATGGCTGTTTTGTTTACATTGTAATCATGTGATGCTGTGATTGGCCCACTGCTATCACATGGTACCTGGTCCAATCACAGCACCCTGTCCCAAAACGATTAGCTGTAGCCAATCACAGATCACAATAGTAAGAAAGCTGTTATGACTTAAAGGCAGTCATGACAGCTAAAACTATTGCTTATAATAGTGAGCATCACCATTATAAGCAATAATTGTGTAAAAAAAAATCTGTGGATGCAATAAAATAAAAAATAAAACATATATTTATTTACATACTGTCATCAGTCAGTATCCCTGATCATCTCCACGCCAGTCAAATTTTGATACTGTACTGCTCTGGTAGCTGTATGTAAAAAAAAAAAAGTTGTGAAGAAAAACAATTTTTTTTATTTCTTAATTTTCCAAAAATTGTGACATAAAAACTTGTCTCTTACTAAATACCTCAGACTTTTCTACTTTCCAAAAAGGCATCAGTTCGGGAGGGGGGGGGGGGGGGACTGTCCTGGCACTTTAATGGCCGCAATTAATTTGATTTTTGTGTATTGTCTTTTTTTTAACATTTCCACACTTTTTGGGAAATGGTAGGGGTACATTTGTATTTCACACAGGGGGGGTCCCCTTGTTAGAGGGGCTTCCATTTTTTTTTTCATTTTGGCGTGGGGTTCCCCTTAATATCCATACCAGATCTGAAGGACCTGGTATGGAATTTGTGGGAACCCCCACACATTTTTTTTTTCCCTTTAGGTTCGGGTTTCTGCTGTGGGGGGATCCCATGACGTTTTTTTACAATGGCTTTTATGTGTATTGCTGGACTGACAAGTCATTATAGCCGTGAGTAGTTTTAAATGACTTTTTTCCTTTAGAAATGTAATTTTGCTCTCGGATTGTTCTAAACACAGGAAACATGTACCACTTTACAGGCCAACTATAGACAACCCTTTATTAGTAAAAATTATTATTAAAATCACTGCTCCCGAAAAAACTTCTGTTTTTAAAACTTTTCTTTTTGCATGGACCCAGGTCCCAAAACACTTTTTATGACAATACCATGCATATAAGTAAGCCTTTAAAATTAGCACTTTTGATTTCTCCCATAGACGTTTAAAGGGTGTCCCGCAGCTTTTGTATTTGCCACGAACACCCCAAATTGTTCGCTATTCGGCAAACAACTTTTTAAGTTGTTTAACTGTGTTATTTTGAAGTCTGCATTTTGAGTTTGATTAACAATATTAAATACCACCGTTTGCCATTCTTGACTATTGAGTTACCAGATCACTGCTTGTTTGATTGTGGAAAGTCTCCCAGTAAACAAACATCCTGTTCACTACATGTTTTTCTGTTTTACTGTGTTTGCAAGTACACTAGTTTGCTAGGTGTGCCAGAGGGGCTGAGATAGTTCTTTAGGGTTGAGAGTAGGGTTGCCACCTGTCTGGGATTCCCCCGGACAGTTTGGGTTTTGAATTTTGTGTCCAGCTTTCAGACCACCTGAAACCCAGACACATTATTTAGATCGTACTATGGCTTCCCAGCGTGGTTGCTGGCTGCAGTTGTTTAAGCCAAGAGTGTGTTACACTCTCGTACACCCTGCCCAAAGCCAGCACTAATTGTACCCCCCCCCCCACACACAGACAGGAGAGAGGGATGATATGCTCCTCTTCCTCCCGCCCTACCCCTCTGTGTCCGCCCACCCAACACTGTGTCACCCACCCAGTCAAAAATAGATTGCTGTGCGCCACTAAAGTGTTTGGTTTTAACTTGAAGAAAAGGTGGCAACCCTAGTTCAGAGGCAGAGTAAGGGACTGAACAAACTTAACCTCTACATTACAGGCCACTTTCGTCCCCTACCTTCCCAGACCATTTTTCAGCTTTCGGCGCTCTCACACTTTCAATGACAATTGTGCGGTCATGCTACGCTGTACCCAAATAAAAAATTTGCATTTTGTTCGCACAAATAGAACTTTATTTTGCTGCTATTTATTCACGACTTTGCTTTTTATTTTTTGGGATAGAAGCGAAAAAAGAGGGGAAATTTGAAAAAAAATACGATTTTCTTCTTTCTATTTTAAAAGAAATCCAATAAAATCGAAATTTGTCATAAATTTAAGCCAAAATGTATTCTGCTACATCTTTTTAGTAAAAAAAATTCCGTTAAGTGTATAATAATTGGTTTGTGTGATCATGGACATATGTAGAGATTGTGTCCAGAATCCCCCTGCCTTTGCTGCTTTGGCGGACTTATTGGTGTAGGCACTGTAGTTGTCTGCTATTCCTCTTGGCCACATTTCCCCTGGTTGCTGAATCTCTGTTTCCTCAGTGGTGCTCAGACAGACATGTATTTTGGGGGGCTCCCCTGAATGACATCATGTCTTGTCTTGAGTTTGTCCGGTTACAAGATCATTTTCCGGCTGTGTTCCTCCAAAAAGTTTGCTTTTTTTCTTCCAACAGGCGTCTGTCGCCAGACTGCTTGCTGTTCTCCACGGGGGCGGGGGGGGGGGGGGGGGGGCTGTGCAAGCTCCATTGCTGCAGAGTGTGATTGACCCGTTCCCGTGCTAGAAACAGTTTCAGAGGTTTTATTCAAACCTTTTCACAGTCTCAAAGATGGAGGGCATGGTACAGCTAATTATGGACCTCAAGACCCTGACCTGCCTCGCGTGGGTACAGAAGTTCAGGATGGAGTCCACCCATGTGGAGGTGGCACTCCATCATGGGGACTTTCTGACTTCTACGACATCATGAATGCTTACTTACACATTCTGTTATGTGCCCGACTCCAGCACTTCCTCAGTTTTGCTGTGGGTGTGGAGCGTTATCAGTGATACCTGATATCAGAGAAAAGGGTGATTGCCCTAGCATGGCCAAGTCAGAGGCCAGACTTAAACCCCATTGAAAATCAGTGGAATGACTTGAAGACTGCGGTCCACAAACAGTCACCATCAAATTGAACTGAACTTGAGCAGTTCTGCAAAGAAGAGTGTGCAAATATAGCAAAGCCTAGATGTGCAAAGTTAGTAGAGACATATCCCAACAGACTAAAGGCTGTAATTAAAGCAAAAGGTGGTCCAACAAAATACTGACATAAGGGGGTGATCCTTTTTTTGTGATTCTGTTTTTCAATTTGTTTTTTTCTGATATATTGGTGTTATATCTTTCACTTGGAATGTTATAAGTTCCACTAGTAAAAACAGCTGAGTAAAACAAAACATATGTCTGTCTTCATTTCAAGTTGCGAAGTTACAAATTATTATTATTATAAAGGGGGGGGGGATTATTTTCTATATCCACTGTAAGTAGAAGTAAATGAAGCTTTACGCAATGTTAAATCTGTGGTTAGTTTTAGTTCATATTTATAGCTATTGTGTCCAGATATTAAATGTATGTGCTGCCACCTACTGATCACATGAAGAAGTGATATTCTACTTATTGTTATAGTAAAGATATATTTTCTATCAGCGTGTGTGTGTCTTGCACAGTAATACACGGCAGTGTCTTCTATTTTCATGGTGTCCATTTTCAGAGTCAGTTTGTTATTGTTGTTATCTCTGGTGGTTGTGAATCTCCCTTTAACAACATCATTATAGCCTGTGCTCCCACCGCTGGTAATATAACACAACCATTGTAACTTTCCATCAGAGAACTGTCTGATCCAGTTCATATCATAACCACCAAAGGTGAATCCTCCTGAACCCTGACAGGTGAGTGTATGGGAGTTCCCCGGCTTTATCACGGCTGGATCAGACTGGACAAGTTGGTTAGAAGACAGGACACCTGGAAAATATACAGTGACAATAGGAAATAGCATTAGAACTAATACATCCACTCAGATCTATTAGGAGGATTATTTCATCTGAGGGATCCTGTCCTATGAAGTCTCACCTGACAGCCATGATAATGATAGAAAAAGGCTTATTAGGGTCCTCATTATTCCTCTGTATAATCTGTATCTATACACTTCACAAATACCCTGTAAATGTCTTCTCTATCTTTATAGTGTATGAGAGATTCCATGATAGGAAGTGATGTCATGTCATTTGCATAGTAAATCAAATATCTACATGACATGAGCATGTGTGTCAGAAAATTGAGTCAGTAAAAGTACATTCATAACAAATACATATTATTTTACCATCATTCCATTATTTTAGTTTTATGATCAATAGACACCTTTCAGTAAATTAAACCATTCAGCTATTTTTTTCTGCTTTACCAAACAAGCATGGACTTACCATGAAGCTCCAGGAAGACTGACAAATACACACTTGAAATATATATACATACCTCCCAACTGTCCCTGATTTCGAGGGACTGTCCCTGATTTGGAGCAATGTCCCTCTGTCCCTCTTTCCTCCTCATTTATCCATCATTGTGATCAGATTTATATAGTTGTATATAAAATTCACTTTTTATCTTTCAATTTTTTTTTCCCAGTGCTAAACCTTTCATTCAATTTCTAAATTGCTGCATTTGTACATTTTAAAAGCTAATATAAAGGAATAGTAGTGGTAAAAAAAAAGTCCTTGTGGATTTAATTAACCTTTTTGTGGTTTATTCTCCTTTAAAGGGGGTGTGACAGGGGGCGTGGCCTATGTCTACATGCGTTTGTTAGTAGGTGTCCCCCATTCCCATCTCTAAATGTTGGGAGGTATGTATATATGTTTTATTTGCCTAGGAATTTATAAGTGTTAGGAATATTGGTTGTGTCAGAGTCAGCACCAAGTACCAGGTTAGGGTTCATGTTAGAGGTAACATTCTTTGGCACATAAATAGATCCAGGATCGTTGAAAGGAGCTTTACTAAGCCCTTAAGAGGCATTTAAAGAAGATTGCACCCCTAAAAGTCACCTTGCATTCCTTAGTTGAGCCTCGTTCAAAAAGACAGTTTGTCTGATTTTTATCCATTCATTGGCTGATGAAAAGTGCACAGCTATGCATCTCTATGGGCTGACAGATGTAAACAGATGGGTGTCCATTTATATCCATTTCTGTTTAGGTCTCCGTTCTATTCAGTTTAAGCACTTGCCAACCCTCTCAGAGTACTTTTATTACAAGGGGGCAGCAGCTGCAGGCAAGGAGATGTACTGGTACGCTGTGGTGCACATGTGCACTGGTGCGCCTACTAGTGGATCATGCCGCTCTGTACCAGGCTGCTGTGAGGTGTTTGGGGTATCAAGTGATCACTATGATATCATAGCGATCACATGATTACAATGTAAGCAAAACAGTTATAAATGGAAGTGATTCATGGCTATTTTGTTTACATTGTAATCATGCGATGCTGTGATTGGCCCACTGCTATCACATTGTACCTGGTCCAATCACATCACCCTGTCCCAAAACGATTAGCTGTAGTCAATCACAGATCACAATAGTAAGCAAGCTGTTATGAATTAAAGGCAGTCATGACTGCTAAAACTATTGCTTATAATAGTGAGCATCACCATTATAAGCAATAATTGTGTAAAAAAAATCCCTGGATGTAAAAAAATTAAAATTAAAAAATTAAAACATATATTTATTTATTTATTAACATACTGTCACCAGTCAGCATCCCTGATCATCTCCACGCCAGTCAAATTTTGATACTGTACTGCTCTGATAGCTGTATGTAAAAAAAAAAGAAAGTTGTGAAGAAAAACTACTTTTTTTTTTCAATTTTTTTCATTTTGGCGTGGGGTTCCCCTTAATCTCCATAGCAGACCTGAAGGACCTGGTATGGAATTTGAGGGAACCCCCACACTTTTTTTTCCCTTTAGGTTCGGGTTTCTGCTGTGGGGGGATCCCATGACGTTTTTTACAATGACTTTTATGTGTATTGCTGGACTGACAAGTCATTATAGCCGTGAGTTGTTTTAAATGACTTTTTTCCTTTAGAAATGTAATTTTGCTCTCGGATTGTTCTAAACACAGGAAACATGCACCACTTTACAGGCCAACTATAGACTACCCATTATTAGTAAAAATTATTATTAAAATCACTGCTCCCGAAAAAACGTCTGTTTTTAAAACTTTTCTTTTTGCATGGACCCAGGTCCCAATCACTTTTTATGACAATACCATGCATATAAGTAAGCCTTTAAAATTATCACTTTTGATTTCTCCCATAGACTTTTAAAGGGTGTCCCGCAGCTTTCGTATTTGCCACGAACACCCCAAATTGTTCGCTATTCGGCGAACAGGCAAACACCCGATGTTCAAGTTGAACTTACATTCGACTCGAGCATCGGGCTCATCCCTATTAGGGACAGTCCCTCTAAATCAAGAACAGTTGGGAGCTATGTCACAGTTACAAAAGCCAATGAGAGAGACTGTACTGAACTGCAGGGGGAGCTGCAATGGATTCTGGGACATGCAGTTCCCACACAAAATGGCCCCATAGACTGGTATACAGGGAGAAATGCAAATCCCAGCAGGCTTTGCTGACAAGTAATCAAGTAAGACTCAATTTTGTGTCCTGAGGTAAAAGTCAGTCAATGAGGGAGTGAGAGAGACACAGACGTGATCTGGGGGGCTGCTGTTACCCGCAGAAGGGATCCATCCAGCCACAATTCCAGAGGTCAGTGTGCTGATCCTGCCATGGTTTCAGGAGTCAGACAGTGACGGACATCCCACCTGAGAGGGATCCCGGCCATATTGGGGAACTGGTTGCTTGAACCTTTGGTTGCGGGCATTTGCCCATCTTTAAAGACACAGTAGTCAAGCAACAGTGCCTCACCAGTGCTCACATTTATATGAATACTTGCACCCTGCTGAACAGTCACCACATTCCACTTTGCCTATCAGGATACTGCTAGCATCCTACATCTCAATTTTGCCTACCAGGATACTTTCAAGTACCCCTTTGTTTATGCTGCTCCACAGGACACCAAGTGCACCAAATGCCAGGCTAGCTTAAGATCCTGGATATGTCCATTGTGAGGACCCTTTCTGTTACTCCTTCAGTATCAGTAATTTAGTGATTCCAGTGACTACCTTTAAAGGGGCGTTCTCATGTTAAATGTTAAAGTGATAAATTGCATTTGTGGCCTACTGCCTCACATTTAATTGCCTGGGTCTGTGATTTCAGGATTTGAGGGAAAAAGACTGACTGCTGTTAAGTCAGATCAATTCCCCTTTATGCCTGAATCCATAGGCCACTCTAGACCTAGAAAGTTGTTTAACTGTGTTATTTTGAAGTCTGCATTTTGAGTTTAATTAACAATATTAAATACCACCGTTTGCCATTCTTGACTATTGAGTTACCAGATCACTGCTTGTTTGATTGTGGAAAGTCTCCCAGTAAACAAACATCCTGTTCACTAGGGATGAGCTTCGTGTTCGAGTCGAACGTAAGTTCGACTCGAACATTAGTCGTTCGTGCGTTCGCCGAATTCCGAACGTTTGGGCCGTTCGCGGCAAAATTCGTGTGGCCCACAATGCACTGCGATGGCGCAATGCATTGCTGGCTCACGATTGGCCAAGCATGCACTGTGACCCCGCATGCTTGGCCAATCGCAGCGCCAGCAGTGAGGAGAGCCATGGTTGGCCACAGGCATCTTGCCTGTGGCCAATCATAGCTCAGGCTGTGTAGTGCACGCCCCACACTATATAAGGCCGCCTTTGAGGCGGCCTCGTGTAGTGTGTTAGTTAGCATCTGAAGCAGTGGGTGTTCTGTGTACCTTCAACACAGTTACACACCAATCGTTTTTGGCTGATTTACTATCTTGCTCTTGTGTAGTGGTTACTGTCTGTGCCCTGACCGCAGTATACACCACTATATTCACCTCACCTATATAGCTAGTGATCTAGCTTTAATAATAGAGCTTGCAGTCAGTAGTGTTAGTGCGTGCTGTCTGCGTGCTCTGTACCCAGTACATACCACTATATCCACCTACATAGCTGTTCTCTATTTGAGCCCAATTGCCATCTGCAGGAGTTATTGGAAGTTGTGTGTGCTTCCAGCGCAGCACAGCACAGTATACATCTGTATATACCCCTTTAACTCTGCTGTTTTCTGGTTATTGTCTGCGTGCCCTGACCGCAGTATACACCGTGATATTCACCTCACCTATATAGCTAGTGGTCCATCTTTAACAATAGAGCTTGCAGTCAGTAGTGTCACTCAGGAGATAGTGCGTGCTGTCTGCGTGCTCTGTACCCAGTACATACCGCTATAATCCACCTACATAGCTGTTCTCTATTTGGGCCCAATTGTCATCTGCAGGAGTTATTGGAAGTTGTGTGTGCTTCCAGCACAGCACAGCACAGTATACATCTGTATATACCCCTTTAACTCTGCTGTTTTCTGGTTATTGTCTGCGTGCCCTGACCGCAGTATACACCGTGATATTCACCTCACCTATATAGCTAGTGGTCCATCTTTAATAATAGCGCTTGCAGTCAGTAGTGTCACTCAGGAGATAGTGCGTGCTGTCTGCGTGCTCTGTACCCAGTACATACCGCTATAATCCACCTACATAGCTGTTCTCTATTTGGGCCCAATTGTCATCTGCAGGAGTTATTGGAAGTTGTGTGTGCTTCCAGCACAGCACAATATACATCTGTATATACCCCTTTAACTCTGCTGTTCTATAAAAAAGGCATCTGCAGGAGTTAGTGGGTGTTGTGTGCCTACAGCACAATATAAACTACCCAACTACTGTTTTACCCAACTCCCTTCAGGCCATTACCATGTCTGGAAGGCCAGCAAGGAGAGGCAGACAGGCGCGAGCCGATAAAAGAGGGCAAGCAGGCTCTGTGTCTAGAGACAACAGTGCTGGTCGTGGACGCGGTGCATTGTCCTCAGCACGTGGCCATGGGACATGCTTGTCCTTCTTTTCTGCAGCTGGACATGTTGAACCGCAACATGCCAACGACTTGGTAGAGTGGATGACCAAGCCCTCTTCATCCTCCTCATCCTCTCTCACCCAGTCTCAGGGTAGTAGCAAAGCAGCTGCCAACGCATCGTCTTCCCTCCTCTCAATGTCATCATCAGTGACTCCTTCCCTAGACCCACCACGTCCTCCTGAGGAGTCTCCTGAACTCTTTGAGCACAGTGTTGGGTACATGCTCCAGGAGGATGCCCAGTGTTTGGTGGGCTCTGATGATGACACTCAGCTAGAGGAAGGCAGTAGCGTGAGCGCAGAGAGAGAGGATGCTCAAGAAGCACAGCAATCTGGCAGTCATGTTCCACAAGCTGCAGCATACTGCCAGGTTTGCTACAGCGATGAAGAGGGAGGGGATGATGAGGGCACTGACTCCACGTGGGTGCCTGGAAGGAGGGAGGAGGAGGAGGAGGAGGAGGAGGCACATGTCCAACGAGGCAGGATGCCCTCCGGGGGCCAGCTTAGGGGCAGCACACCGACTGAATCACACCGCAGAGCTCCGCCTGCGCAGAGCGCTGCCTCTGCGCGTTATTCTAAAAGTTCTTTGGTGTGGGCCTTTTTTGAGACGAGTGCATCAGATCGCACCGCTGCTATTTGCAACATATGTCTCAAGCGTATCTCACGTGGCCAAAACATCAGCCGCTTGGGCACTACATGCTTGACCAGACATATGTTGACCTGCCATGCAGCTCGTTGGCAAGCGTACCTCAAAGACCCACACCAAAGAACAAAGCGGACCTCTCCTTGCTCCTCATCAGCTGGCATCTCCAACCCCACTAGACCTTCAGTCCTCTCTGAAACCTGCTCTGAGAGGAATGAAGGTGTAGAATTAGGTGTGTCACAGCCAAGTGCTTCCGGGAACTCTGCTAGTGGTACATCCACGTCCGATTATAGCAGGCAAATGTCCCTGCCCCAGCTGCTGGACCGGCGGAAGAAATTTACTCCCAGCCATCCACATGCCCAGTGGTTGAATGCTAGCTTGGCTAAATTGCTAGCACTTCAACTGCTGCCTTTTCAGTTGGTAGACTCGGCCCCCTTCCGTGAGTTTGTACACTGTGCGGTTCCTCAGTGGCAGGTCCCCAAACGCCACTTTTTCTCACGGAAGGCGATTCTGGCTCTCTACCGGCATGTGGAAGGCAATGTCCTTGCCTCGCTGGACAGGGCGGTCAGCGGTAAGGTGCATATTACCGCTGACTCATGGTCCAGCAGGCATGGACAGGGACGTTACCTGTCTTTCACGGCCCATTGGGTCACTCTTCTGGCTGCTGGGAAGGATACAGGACAAGGTGCAGTAGTGTTGGAGGTTGTTCCGCCACCACGCCTCCAAAATGCTACTATTGGTTGTGACACAACTCTCTCCTCCACCCCCTCCTCTTCTTCTTCCTCCATGGCCTCTTCCAGTGCTCTGTCCTCAGAACCAGCGGTGCTCCGTAGGCGTTCCAGGGGCTACGCAAGTACGCAGGCAAAACGATGCCATGCCGTGCTTGCGCTGGTTTGTTTGGGGGACAGGAGCCACACTGGGGCGGATGTTTTGTCAGCTCTGCAGGGGCAGGCCGAGAGGTGGTTGACGCCACGCCAGCTTAAGCCAGGAATGGTGGTTTGCGACAATGGCACCAACCTCCTCTCCGCCCTCTGACAGGGACAACTGACCCATGTGCCCTGTGTAGCTCACGTCCTTAACCTGGTGGTGCAGCGGTTCTTGGGCAGGTACCCCGGCTTACATGATGTCCTGAAGCAGGCCAGGAAAGTCTGTGTGCATTTCCGCCGATCATTTAATGCCTGTGCTCGGCTGGCTGAGCTCCAAAAGGAGTTGAACCTGCCCAAGAACCGCCTTATATGTGACATGCCCACCAGATGGAACTCAACATTGGCCATGCTGCAGCGGCTGCACACGCAGCAGAGGGCCATCAATGAGTACCTGTGCGACTACGGCACCAGGACAGGGTCAGGGGAGCTTGGTTTTTTCTCACCACGCCAGTGGGGCATGATCAGGGATGCATGCACTGTCCTGTCACCGTTTGAGGAGGCCACAAGGATGGTGAGCAGTGACAGTGCATGCATCAGTGACACTGTACCTCTTGTCCACCTCTTGGAGCATACGCTGCGTGGAATAATGGACAGGGCACTTGAGGCAGAACAGAGGCAGGAAGAGGAGGACTTCCTTGCCTCTCAAGGCCCCCTTTATCCAGACAGTGTTCCTGCTGTGCCACCCATCACACAGGAAGAGGGTGAGGAGGAGGAAGAGGAGGAGGAGGATGATTGTGTCAGCATGGAGGTGGAGGCTGGCACTCAGCATCAGCAGCAGCAGTCTTATAGGGATGATTTACAGTCCCAAGAAACACGTGGACTTGTACGTGGCTGGGAGGAGGTAGCTGCGGATCATGTTGTCCTTAGTGACCCAGAGGACTCCGGACCGAATGCCTCAGCTAACCTACGCTGCATGGCCTCCCTGATCCTGCAAAGCCTGCGGAAGGATCCTCGTATTCTTCGGATCAAGGAGAGGGACCATTACTGGCTGGCCACTCTCCTTGATCCACGGTACAAGGGTAAGGTTGCCGACCTTATCTTGCCATCGCAGAGGGAGCAGAGGATGAGACATCTCCGGGAGGCCTTGCAGAAAGCTCTGTGCAACGCGTTCCCAGAGACTGGGGGGTCACAAACTCCTGGTCCTGGACAACGTGTTGCTGAGGCATCAGTCAGAAGGAGCGGTGGAGAAGGTGGCCGTCTGACTGATGCTTTCAGACAATTTTTTAGTCCGCAGCCCCAAGGTATGATTGGTTCCAGCACCCATCACCAGCGTCTAATTTACATGGTGCAGGAATACCTAGGGGCAAGGTCAGACTTGGACACCTTTCCCACTGAAAATCCTCTGGCTTACTGGGTCTTGAGGATGGATCACTGGCCAGAGCTTGCACAGTATGCAATTGAGCTACTGGCCTGTCCTGCATCCAGCGTTCTTTCGGAACGCACCTTCAGTGCTGCTGGTGGCTTTGTTACCGATCACAGGGTGCGCCTGTCCACCGAATCAGTTGATCGACTGACCTTCATCAAGATGAATCAGTCTTGGATCACCCACAGCTACCAAGCACCTGAAGCTGATGTAACCGAATAATTTTTTTTGAAATACCACATCCCTTCAAGACTGCCTATGCTGATGCTGAGTGACTGTCCTGTTATGTTGATTGTCTATCCTCTTCCTCCTCCGCTGATATGTTGGAAGAACATTTTTGGTTCTGGGTGATGCCAGCAGCCCAATTTTTCTGCCCCTGTTTAACAGGGGCGTTTAATTACAATTTTTGATGCAATGCTTTGCAGCAGGGCTAATTCCTGCCATAAAACTAGAGTATATGGCAGATGTTGGAGTGTGGTGGCACCAGCACCAGTGCCTAAGGCCCAATTTTTCTGCCCCTGTTTAACAGGGGCGTTTAAGTACAATTTTTGATGCAATGCTTTGCAGCAGGGCTAATTCCTGCAATAAAACTAGAGTATATGGCAGAGGTTGCAGTGTGATGGCACCAGCACCAGTGCCTAAGGCCCAATTTTTCTGCCCCTGTTTAACAGGGGCGTTTAAGTACAATTTTTGATGCAATGCTTTGCAGCAGGGCTAATTCCTGCAATAAAACTAGAGTATATGGCAGAGGTTGCAGTGTGATGGCACCAGTGCCTAAGGCCCAATTTTTCAGCCCCTGTTTAACAGGGACATGTAATTACAATTCTTGATATAATATTTCACAGGAGGGCCCCTTCCTGTGCCCACCCAGAGTAACGGTGAGGACTTATAGTGTTGTGGCACCAGCACCACAACCACCAAAGGTCAATTTTTCTACCACTGTTCAACAATGGCATGTAATTACAATTCTTGATATAATCGTTCACAGCAGGGCGCTCCAGTGCCCACCAAGAGTCACTTTGAGGGCTTACAATGTTGTGGCAAAACCAACACCTTGTTCCGCCATTTCTGCAGAGCATATAGGGCAGGCCCCTACTTTCAAACATCCAACTTACAAACATCAGACAGCAGCAAGTGAGATGAAAAAAGATGGACGACAAAACAAATTATACAGGGGTGATAACCCTTCCCTATGTTTTCCAAAAAGCTTAAAAATAGTTTTTTTGACTGGAGCTACACTTTAAAAATGTACCAGTTGAAAATGACAAACAGATTCAACTTAACACAACAAACCTACACAGTCCCTGTCTTGTTTGCACCGCCTGTATACTGCTGTTCTGAGTATATAGGGCCTGGGGACCACACGCATTTCCTTTTTTTAATATGGGTACGGGGTTCCCCTTAATATGCGTACAAGACCCAAATAGGCTGGTAATGGGCAGGGAGGGCTACCCATGCCATTTTTCTGAATGATTTTCAACCATATTGCAGGAACCAGATATAACATTAAAACCGCAAGCAGTTTTAAATGGTGTTATTTCCGTTTAATGTAATTTTGTGCAGGGACTGTTCTAAACACGGGAAACACGTGGCACTTCACAGGCATACTACAGACACCCCCCAGGCACCATATTTAAAGGAATATTTCACTTTCTTTTTTTCACTTTAATCGTCATTAAAATCAGTGCTCCCGCCAAAACGGCCATTTTTAAAACTTTTTTTTTGCATTGACCCATGTCCCCTGAGGCAGGAGTCAGGTCCCCAAACCCTTTTTAGGACAATATCTTGCATATCAGCCGTTAAAATTAGCACTTTCCATTTCGAACGTTCGAGTCCCATAGACTTCAATGGGGTTCTAACGTTCGTTACGATCGCGGGGTCCGTTCGAGAGTTCTGGTGCGAACCGAACCGGGGGGTGTTCGGCTCATCCCTACTGTTCACTATATGTTTTTCTGTTTGCAAGTACACTAGTTTGCAAGTACACTAGTTTGCTAGGTGTGCCAGAGGGGCTGAGAGAGTTTTTTAGGGTTGAGAGTAGGGTTGCTACCTGTCTGGGATTCACCCGGACAGCTCAGGTTTTGAATCTTGTGTCCAGGTTTCAGACCACCTGAAACCCAGACACATTATTTAGATCGTACTATGGCTTCCCAGCGTGGTTGCTGGCTGCAGTTGTTTAAGCCAAGAGTGTGTTACACTCTCGTACACCCTGCCCAAAGCCAGCACTAACTGCACCCCCCCCCCCCACACACAGACAGGAGAGAGGGATGATATGCTCCTCTTCCTCCCGCCCTACCCCTCTGTGTCCGCCCACCCAGCACTGTGCCACCCACCCAGTCAAAAATAGATTGCTGTGTGCCACTAAAGTGTTTGGTTTTGACTTGAAGAAAAGGTGGCAACCCTAGTTGAGAGGCAGAGTAACGGACTGAACAAACTTAACCTCTACATTACAGGCCACTTTCATCCTCTACCTTCCCAGACCATTTTTCAGCTTTCGGTGCTCTCACACTTTCAATGACAATTGCGCGGTCATGCTACACTGTACCCAAATAAAAAATTTTGCATTTTGTTCGCACAAATAGAGCTTTATTTTGCTGGTATTTATTCACGACTTTGCTTTTTATTTTTTGGGATAGAAGCGAAAAAAGAGGGGAAATTTGGGAAAAAAACCGATTTTCTTCTTTCTATTTTAAAAGAAATCCAATAAAATCGAAATTTGTCATAAATTTAAGCCAAAATGTATTCTGCTACATCTTTTTAGTAAAAAAAAATCCGTTAAGTGTATAATTGGTTTGTGTGATCATGGACATATGTAGAGATTGTGTCCAGAATCCCCCTCCCTTTGCTGCTTTGGCGGACTTATTGGTGTAGGCACTGTAGTTGTCTGCTATTCCTCTTGGCCACATTTCCCCTGGTTGCTGAGTCTCTGTTTCCTCAGTGGTGCTTAGACAGACATGTATTTTGGGGGGCTCCCCTGAATGACATCATGTCTTGTCTTGAGTTTGTCCGGTTACAAGATCATTTTCCAGCTGTGTTCCTCCAAAAAGTTTGCTTTTTTCTTCCAACAGGCGTCTGTCGCCAGACTGCTTGCTGTTCTCTGCGGGGGGCGGGGGGGGGGGGGGGCTGTGCAAGCTCCGTTGCTGCAGAGTGTGATTGCCCCGTTCCCGTGCTAGAAACAGTTTCAGGGGTTTTATTCAAACCTGTTCACAGTCTCAAAGATGGAGGGCATGATACAGCTAATTATGGACCTCAAGGCCCTGACCTGCCTCGTGTGGGTACAGAAGTTCAGGATGGAGTCCACCCATGTGGAGGTGGCACTCCATCATGGGGACTTTCTGACTTCTACGACATCATGAATGCTTACTTACGCATTCTGTTATGTGCCCGACTCCAGCACTTCCGCAGTTTTGCTGTGGGTGTGGAGCGTTATCAGTGTGTGGTGTTGCCCTTTGATCTGGCCACCAGTCCTTGGGTGTTCACGAGGTGTTGGCCCTAGATCTGGCATGGCTACATCAGTGGGGGTTGGCGGTCCTGGGCTGCCTGGATGATCTTCTTCTTCGAGTTCTTGATTACCCCGAGGAGCAACGTAGTTCCTATACAGACCTTCACTGATTTCAGTTGGCGTCTATACTATCGCAAGTCTGCTTTGACCCTGCCAGAATGTTGGATTTTCTGAGTCTGATGGGGCTTCCACTCTGGTCGGTGTGTTTCTTCCCCTGGACAGACTCCAGAAGTTGCACGCTGCGTTTTTCATTTACTGTCCGGCAGGCGGGCTCCTCTGCGGACCTGCATGTGGGTGTTGGGTCTGATGGTATCCACCTTTTTTGAGGCGATTCCATTTGCACATACATGCTCCCTTCGGGGAGATCCTGGTATAATGGGACAAATGCCCAAGGTCTCTGAACAATCAGATTCGGCTGATTAAGGAAACCAGAGGTTCCCTAGTCTGGTAGCTTTGTTCTCCAGTTCTTCGGCTGGGAAAGTCCTTTCTCCCCTTGTATTGAATGGGGTGACCACCAATGCCAGTCTGTCCGGGTGGAGAGATGTCCTGGGACTGAGCTCTGCTCAGGATTGTTGGACATTGGTGGAATCTGAACTACAGAGTAATATCCTGGAACTTCAATTGATCAGACTAAGTCTGGATCATGGACGGTTCACCTACAGGGGCTCCCCATACGTATCCAGTCGGACAAGGCAATGGCGGTGGCTTTGGTCCTTCTCCAGGGTGGGCCAAAAAGGCTTTTGCCTGGCTGTTGCCAGTATCCTCCAGGGGCAGAACGTCTTGTTCCGGCCCTTTCCAACGTACACATTCCAGGAGTGGAATACTGTCAGATGGATACCCCAGTTGGCTAGGGTTGGATCACAGGGTGGGCCCTTCACTGGGCCGTGTTTCATCAGATTTGTCTCTGTTGGGGCACTCCTGAGGTAGATCTGTTTGTATCTTGGCTCAACAGGACAGTGCCAAGGTTTCTGGCAAGGTCACAGGATCTTCTGGTGGCTCTGGTGGCCCAGGGGGTCGGTGATGTTTGCTCTATGCCTTTCCTCCTCTCCAACTTTTGCTCTGTTTTTCTGAGCAGGATCATGGCTGCGGGGATTCCAGTCATTCTTTTGGCTCCAGGTGGGTCCCGTTGGTCTAGGTATGCCGACCGGGTGCGCCTGGTCTCCGACGTTTCCTTGGCGACTGCCTCTCAAGGAGGACCTACTGTCCCAAGGGCCGTTCCTACCATCCTGCTTTAGAGTCACTGGTTTTAATGGTCAGACTATGATGAGCCAGGTGCTGCAGTTCCGACACTGCTGATGGCTAGGGAGTCTACCTTCTAGGAGGTTTTACCTCTGGATGTGGAAAGCACATATATCCTGGTATGAGTCACTGGGCATTCATCCTCGTCCTTTCTAGGTGGCTCAGATTCTGACCTCCATTTACGGAGGGATGAGCAGAAATAGGCCTTGAATACCATAGAACAGGTGTCAGCCTGGGTGGTCTTCTTCAGCATCCCCTGGTCTTGCACTCCCTGGTGCGTACCTTTTTGTTCAAGGGGTTAGATGTCTGTTTCCACTGGTGTGGTTTCTTCTATGGCCGTGGGAACTGAACTTGGTGATTTAGGTTCTCCAAAAGCCTCGCTATCTCTATCTCAAAATATTCAGGAGGTTTCACCGCTTTCTCTGTTTTGGAAGGTGGCTTCTTGGTGGCTATCACCTCTGCTTGTAGGGTGTCGAAAATGGTGGCATTATTTTGTCATTCATCTTACCCAGGTTAAGGTGGTGCTTCGCCCTTTTTATATAGTTCTGTTCTTGGATTTCGATTTGAATAAGGACATTGGGTTGTCTTTCTTGAGTCCCTGGTCAGCACATCCCAAGGAATTTGCCTTATCTGCCCTGGATGTGTTTTTGGGGGACTTGAATGTATTTGCCAGTCTGTTTGGAGGTTAGGCTCACTGTATTCACGGACGGGCCAAGAAAGGGGCTGTCTGCTTCTTCTGTGACCTGGTTTCTGGATGGATCTGACAGATGATGACTCTGGGCTATTCTGTTAGGGATCGGGTTCCTCCTTTCCCTGTTACAGCACATTCTTCACAGGCACTTGGTGTTTCTTGGGCCTTCTGTCATCAGGTGTCAGTTGCAAAATTTTGTAAGGCAGCCACTGGTCATCGGTGTACATTTTCACAAGTTTTACAAAGTGGGTGGGTTGGCATCTGGGGATGCCTCTTTTGGGAGAGGGTATTTAAGGTACCAACGCCATTTTTTGGTAGTCTTTTTCCGGGGTCCGTTATCCCGACCTCATGGCCCTCCTGGCCTGGGGTCTGTGTCACATGGTCCTGCGCCTTAGGGCCGGCTGGCCCGAGGCTCTGCAACTGCGAGGGTAGGCTCAGAAAAGTCTTGGGACCTACTGATCCAGGGGTGGTCCTGTGCTATCTTGCCTGTGGGGAAAGGCCAAGAAAACGTGAGGATCCATGAAAGGACTTTCTAGTAGAGGACCAAGCACAAGGCTGGTATCTCTGGAAGAGCCTGGAAACTCAGTTAGAGGACACAACCCGGATCAACACCCATACAGTATCGCCAGGTCGGCTGAAAGAAAACTGGTACTGTATGGCAGTTCTTCAAACCTCTCAAGATCTCTCAAGAATCCTTTAGTTTAATTGACAAGTCTGTGGCAGAGACTTTGTTGAGCATCTTACCGACTGCAAGGTCAAGTGAGAGAGGCCTATCCGGTGGTTGCTGAATCCAATCTGTGGAGCTGTTTGTCCTCTGGATCTAACTAATACCTCTAACCCGCAATTACTAGGTGCCTGAACTCCCCTTAACCCTGTTAATGGGGGGGGGGGGGGGGGTGTTTCTCTGCAGCAGGGACTGGAGCACTTGTTAGAATAGAAGGAAAATAGAGATGGGGCAAAATATCTGAAATTCTTACGGAAAATCTGCTGCCCTATACCAGAAAGTTGTCAATGGGAAAAAGGTTTATCTTCCAACATGATAATAACCCAAAGCACACAGCAAAAATTACCACACAGTGGTTGAAGGAGAAAAAGGGTGATTGTCCTAGCATGGCCTAGTCAGAGCCCAGACTTAAACCGCATTGAAAATCTGTGGAATGACTTGAAGACTGCAGCCCCACAAACAGTCACCATCAAATTTAACTGAACTTGAGCAGTTCTGCAAAGAAGAGTGAGCAAATATAGCAAAGCCTAGATGTGCAAAGTTAGTAGAGACACATCCCAACAGACTAAAGGCTGTAATTAAAGCAAAAGGTGGTCCAACAAAATACTGACATAAGGGGGTGATCCTTTTTTTGTGATTCTGTTTTTCAATTTGTTTTTTGTTTTTTCTGATATATTGGTGTTATATCTTTCACTTGGAATGTTATAAGTTCCACTAGTAAATACAGCTGAGTAAAACAAAACATATGTCTGTCTTCAGTTCAGGCTGCAAAGTTACAAATTATTATTATTTTAAAGAGGGGGGGGGGGATTATTTTCTATATCCACTGTAAGTAGAAGTAAATGAAGCTTTACACAATGTTAAATCTGTGGTTAGTTTTAGTTCATATTTATAGCTATTGTGTCCAGATATTAAATGTATGTGCTGCCACCTACTGACAACATGAAGAAGTGATATTCTACTTATTGTTATATTAAAAATATATTTTCCATCAGTGTGTGTACTTTGCACAGTAATACACGGCAGTGTCTTCTATTTTCATGGTGTCCATTTTCAGAGTCAGCTTGTTATTGTTGTTATCTCTGGTGGTTGTGAATCTCCCTCTAACATCAAAATGATAGTGTGTATCCCCACCTCTACCAATAAAACTCAACCATTGTAACTTTCCATCAGAGAACTGTCTGAACCATGCCATATCATAACTACCAAAGGTGAATCCTCCTGAACCCTGACAGGTGAGTGTATGGGAGTTCCCCGGCTTTATCACGGCTGGATCAGACTGGACAAGTTGGTTAGAAGACAGGACACCTGGAAAATATACAGTGACAATAGGAAATAGCATTAGAACTAATACATCCACTCAGATCTATTAGGAGGATTATTTCATCTGAGGGATCCTGTCCTATGAAGTCTCACCTGACAGCCATGATAATGATAGAAAAAGGCTTATTAGGGTCTTCATTATTCCTCTGTTTATATTGTATCTATACACTTCACAAATACCCTGTAACAAGTCTTCTCCATCTTTATATTATATAAGAAATTTCATATGTGAAATCATGTAATTTGCATAGTTAAACAAATGACTACATAACATGAATAGCTCCTAGCATCTGTGTCAGAGCACATAGTCAGTAAAAGTACATGAATAACAAGTAGTAATTAAATATATATATATTTTTTTATTGAAGTTTTTAACAGAGCAATAATAGGAACAATAAGATAGGGTAAGTTCAACATTTGTTGTCCTATAAATGCATTTATGTAATATTCAAAATATGTGTACCGTAATAACCAATTTATACGATAAGTGCTAGATGGTACGCTCCAACCCCCCCCCCCCCCCGGGACCCCAACTGGGATCAAACTGTGCCTGTGGAGGGGAGGGCAATACGCCCACCCATGGGATCTAAAGTTATCTTTTACGTTTTCATGTTCTAGTGAGGATCTAGATGCTTCCACAGCTGATCATGTATTAACCTTCCTGGCAGTATGATTCATTCTGGTTTTAGGTGCTGAAAGCGGTACAATTTTTTTACATGGAAATTTGGCGTTTTATATTGTAGTCCTGTAATTCTTAGGAATAACTCTCTTAAGGCTGGGTTCACACCACAGCGATGCAGGAACGCCGCGAATCCGCTGCGTTTTCCCGCATCGCATGACTTCCGCCGGCAGTTCACATTGCCCTATGCGAACGGCTGGGAGTGTCAATGAAATGTTAATGACACCCCCAGATCCGTCCGCATATCACAGTGCGATCTGCAGACTCGCACAGGAATCGGATCGCATGGTGTGAACACCCATGCGATCCGATTCTGTTGCGGACCAAAAAAAGGGTCCTGTGCGAGTTTGCTGCGGGAGCGATGCGAATTCAGCCAAACTATCTGTATGGCTGAACTCACATCGCTACGGAGATCGGATGTGATTTGCACTGCAGTGCGGTGCGAATCACATCCGGATCTCCCCCCGCAGCAGTGTGAACCCGGCCTAAATCTGTTCAAACCAGAGTCTAGTAGACATCCCGGGTATGATAAAGTTATATAATATAATGATAATAATAATAATAATAATATAATATTATATAATATAATAAATAATAATAAAAATTATTCAATAATGTAATCAAATCCTAAAACACTGAAAAAGGGACACTTTTTGGTTGCTATGGACAATCTCCAAATTCCAGGCAGAAAAAAACAGTATTTATAATATAAAAGTGCATGCAGGGCATTGCACAGACCACTAGGGACAAAGGGGGTGTGTAATTTTTAATACAGTACTGTAATCTGTAAGATTACAGTGCTGTGTGTGTTTTGTGTCTTTTTACTTTTTTGAATTTGGCGCCGCTCTCCGCTCCCGTGCGCCGTAACATCGCAGGGAACGGAGCTCGGCGGCATTCGGGCACTGTGTGAATCAAGCGGAGGACAGCTCGATCACACAGCGCGGGGGACATCGCTGGATCCAGGGGACAAGGTAAGTAACTTCTCCCTGTGTCCTCCCTGCATCCAGCGATGCGATCCCGAGTCTGGCTCGGGGTTACCGCTCCCGTTAGTAAAATCCCAACCCGAGCCAGACTCGGGATTACCGCCAGGGAGGTTAACAATATTCTGAGGTGGGGAATGAGTAAGAGGGAGGGAAAGAAAAGAAAGATAGGGGTAATGTTAACTAAAACAAACCAAATCAACAGTAGCAGTGTATGTCCGTAAATCAACCATTGTGTGTAGGAATGTAGTGTGTATGTATATATACAGTACCTTGTGAAAGTATTCGGCCCCCTTGAACTTTTCAACCTTTTGCCACATTTCAGGCTTCAAACATAAAGATATCAATTTTTTATTTTTTGTGAAGAATCACCAACAAGTGGGACACAATTGTGAAGTAGAACGAAATCTATTGGATATTTTAAACTTTTTTAGCAAATAAAAAACTGAAAAGTGGTGTGTGCAAAATTATTCGGCCCCTTTACTTTCAGTGCAGCAAACTCACTCCAGAAGTTCAGCGAGGATCTCTGAATGATCCAATGTTGTCCTAAATGACTGATGGTGATCGATAGAATCCACCTGTGTGTAATCAAGTCTCTGTATAAATTCACCTGCTCTGTGATAGTCTCAGGGTTCTGTTGAAAGCGCAGAGAGCATCATGAAGACCAAGGAACACACCAGGCAGGTCCGTAATACTGTTGTGGAGAAGTTTAAAGCCGGATTTGGATACAAAAAGATTTCCCAAGCTTTAAACATCCCAAGGAGCACTGTGCAAACGATCATTTTGAAATGGAAGGAGTATCAGACCACTGAAAATCTACCAAGACCTGGCCGTCTCTTTAAACTCTCATCTCAGACAAGGAGAAGACTGATCAGAGATGCAGCCAAGAGGCCCATGATCACTCTGGATGAACTGCAGAGAACTACAGCTGAGGTGGGAGAGTCTGTCCATAGGACAACAATCAGTCGTACACTGCACAAATCTGGCCTTTATGGAAGAGTGGCAAGAAGAAAGCCATTTCTCAAAGATAACCATAAAAAGTCTTGTCTAAAGTTTGCCACAAGCCACCTGAGAGACACATCAAACATGTGGAAGAAGGTGCTCTGGTCAGATGAAACCAAAATCTAACTTTTTGCCCACAATGCAAAACGATCTGTTTAGCGTAAAAGCAACACAGCTCATCACCCTCAACACACCATCCCCACTGTCAAACATGGTCGTGGCAACATCATGGTTTGGGCCAGCTTTTCTTCAGCAGGGACAGGGAAGATGGTTAAAATTGAGGGGAAGATGGATGCAGCCAAATACAGGACCATTCTGTTGGAGTCTGCAAAAGACCTGAAACTGGGACGGAGATTTATCTTCCAACAAGACAATGATCCCAAACATACAGCAAAATCTACAAAGGAATGGTTCACAAATAAACGTATCCAGGTGTTAGAATGGCCAAGTAAAAGTCCAGACCTGAATCCAATCGAGAATCTGTGGAAAGAGCTGAAAACTGCTGTTCACAAATGCTCTCCATCCAACCTCACTGAGCTCGAGCTGTTTTGCAAGGAAGAATGGGCAAGAATTTCAGTCTCTCGATGTGCAAAACTGATAGAGACATACCCCAAGCGACTTGCAGCTGTAATCGCAGCAAAAGGTGGCTCTACAAAGTATTAACACAAGGGGGCCGAATAATTTTGTACGCCCCACTTTTCATTTTTTTATTAGTTAAAAAAGTTTCAAAAATCCAATAGATTTCGTTCCACTTCACAATTGTGTCCCACTTGTTGGTGATTCTTCACAAAAAATAAAAATGTCATATCTTTATGTTTGAAGCCTGAAATGTGGCAAAAGGTTGAAAAGTTCAAGGGGGCCGAATACTTTCGCAAGGCACTATATATATATATATATATATATATATATATATATATATATCACACGACTTCAAGAACAGATTACTCTTTTAATTTCTAAGTACTCCTCCCAAAAAATCTGAGACCTACGTTTTGCGGATACCATGTGAGCCAAGTACTCCATAGTTCATAGATCTTTTTGTGATTGCTAACACTACGAATGAATCGTATTTCGTAAGCACTATGCGTATTTATTATTTGTAGGATTTCTGCTATACTGGGTAGGTAAATGTCCTTCCAGTGTTGTACTATATTGAGTCTGGCTGCCACGAGTATTTGGGATACTAACATTCTCATCGGGGTAGGGAATGAGTCTATTTCCAGTGATGGAAGTGCCATACCTGGAGAAGGTGCCGTTTTCATACCTGAGATCTTCACTATTATCTGGAATATCGGCGTCCAGAATCTTCTAATGCATGGGCATGACCACAATATGTGCAGTAATGCACCGTTTTGCCAGAATTTCTCCTACATTCTGGAGAGGCTTCAAGTGCAAATTTTGAGATAAGATAAGGGGTAAGATACCATCGCATTAAAATTTGTTGGTGCAGTTCCCATAGGTTGCCACTTTTTGTGGATGAATAGGTTACACTTGTGCCCCGTACACACGAGAGGACTTATGTCCAACAGACCTCCAAAGGAGTTCCGCCGGAGTTCCTAGCCAGTAGCCAATAGCTGCCCTAGCGTCGGTTTTAGTCCGTCGGAGTAGCATACACACGAGCGGATTTTTCGAAGGGGACCGGGTCCGGCGGAGTTCCGTCGGGAAAATTTGAAGCATGCTTCATTTCTAAAGTCCGTCAGACTTTAGCGAAGCTAAAGTCCGTTGCAGCCCACACACGATCGAATAGTCTGACGGACTCAGTCCGTCGGACTTTGGATGTCGAAAAGTCCGCTTGTGTGTACGGGGCTTTAGGGCTTTCTTCCACTGGTCCTCTGTGTAGTTTTTCTCAAAATCCTTTTCCCAGGCACCTATGTTAGAAGTTTTAGTAAAGGATTGTTTGTTCTGTAGGTGTTTGTATAGTAACGATGTACCTTTGAATTTTGAGTTTTTGGTTGTGTAGAATATAGCAACATGACAGGGCAATCGGGTGATGAGTTTATTACCCTTTTCCTTTAATACATGTGATAATTGGATGTATTTATAAATGTCTGATGCTGGGATAGAGTATTCAATTTGTAATGTTCTGAATGTTTTCAGTGCCAGTCCTACAAAAAGATCCTCTAGTAAGATTTCTTTGGTAGTGCACCAATTGTTTAGTGACATGTCGGGTATCAGAAGTGCCAAAGCAGTAATCGGGAGCTTGAGGGTAGTTTGGGGGCTGTCAGAAGTTATAGAATTAAGAAGATATTGCCAAGTTTTGGTAGATACTTGTATGGTGGGTGTTACATTAGATGATTTAGACATTTGGAAGGGGCTGGTTATTAAGTGATTATATAGGTTTCCTCTCGTAATTTGGGATCTCTCTAGTTACGCACATAAGGTGTTATTATGAGAAGGAAACCAATCTTTCGCTTGGGCTAGTATGGTTGCTGCAAGGTAATCTTTTATCACTGTGTGTCCTATCCCACCCGCTTGTTTGAGCTTGATAAGTTTGTTAAAGGCGCATCATGCCTTTTTGCCTATGCATAGATATCTATCTATTTCCGACTGTGCAGCTTGCCTACCAGTCCAGGAGAGTTCAAACTTTCGTAGTTTGTCCAGTTTAGGTCGTAGGGAGTTTAAAAAGGGGATATAGTTTTCCCTGACTAGATCTGATACTGTAGGAGTAAGAGTAATACCCAGATGCATTATGCCTTTCTCTTTCCACATATAAGGGAAGTGCGTGTTAATGTGTTGTTTCGTTGTTTTGGTTAGACCTATCCCCAAGAGATACGACTTGGTTTCATTAACCCTTATAATAAGATACAACATTGAGTAATCACAGAGCTTGGTGTACCAAAGCCAGGGAAAATATAACATCAGTAAGGCCGCGTACACACGAGAGGATTGTCCGCCCAACTAAGTCCGTCCGACAATCCGACAGACAGTCCGTCCTACTTTTGAATGAACGGACTTGACCACACACGATGAACAGACAGTCCGCTGAAAGCTTGCGTGATGACGTGTACAGCACGTACGACGGGACTAGAAATACGACGTCCAATACACTGCAATGCAACCTTCGGCCGTGTAAATCCTTTCTGAGCATGCGCCATACTTAGTCCGTCGAACTTGCCTACTCACGAGCGGACTGTCCGCTGAAACCAAGTTTGGACGGACAATATTACGGAAATTCCGAAAGACTTAGTCCGCCAGACTGTCCGCTGAAACACGTTTCAGCGGACTAAGTTGGACGGACAATCCTCTCGTGTGTACGCGGCCTAAGCATTAAGATGATATCATCAGCGAATAAGCTGATCGTATGCATCCTGCTTCCAGAGGAGATCCCAGTAATTCCTGGGTTCTGGCATATGTATACCATCATGGGTTAACCGAGAAAGAAAGTTAAAAAACATATGTAGAACTGAAGCATAAACATGTAGAGGTCAGTGCGACCCGGGTGTGAAGTATAGTCACTCATATTGCATTTGAGGGGTTTTCAAGAGAAAAAAATTTAAAAAGAAAAAAAGAAAAATACAGAAACAGTTCAGCTTAGCAGTTTTTCCCTACTCAGTGAGTAGTAGAGTGTATCCTTAACTGGCTGTGGTTGTGTTAGTTATGTTTGCGGGCATTCCTGGAGGTGACCAGGTTCCATTCATCCTCAATGCGATCAGGACTTCGTGAGTTATGTGCCTTTGGTACGTCTTCTGGAATAATGTGCCATTTGTGAAGCAATTGCATTCCCTTGTCGAGGGTGTCCACTACATGATCCCTTCCTTCCTTAGTGATGATCAATTTTGTAGGGAACCCCCATTTACTGTATAAGTGATCTTATGATTTCTCAAAGCCTTAGAAATAGTGTCCAGGTTTCTACGTTTTTGCAGGGTAAATTGGGATAGGTCAGCAAAAAATTGTAAATCTTTGTACTGAGGAGGAAATAGATCCTTATTGCGTGAAGCTGCCATGAGGCGTTCCTTTGCCTGGAAGAAATGGAGCCTGAGTATTACGTCTCTGGTAGGTGAGCCAGTTTGGGTAAGCGATGTCCACTGTGATATCCAGGTCTGTTAGGTCAGGTAGTATGGCCTGGAAAAGTTGGACAGCATATGTGTGCAATTCGGGTTGTTGGACCGATTCAGGGATCCCCCTTATTTTTAGGTTATTTCTCCTGAAGCGGTCCTCAATGTCCGCTAATTTAGCTTTAATGTCATCCATTTCATCTGCATTGCTATCATGGGCTTTTACTAGATCATTCATGGTGGTCGCAAATTCCCCCATCTTGTTTTCTATATGATCTACTCTGGATGAGGTTTCTCTCAATTCCGCCCCAAATTTGTGAATGCAAGACAGCATGTCAGCGTGCAGTGAGCTTCTAAGGGAGATTAACATGTCCTTTAATGTTGTATCCAGGACTGGTTGATTGGTTGTGGGAAAGAGATCAATTGAGTCAGGGAGATCCCTGGTGTCCTCTCCTGAATCTATGCCGCCATCTTGCCTATGCCCCAGCGGATAGTATTCGGTGAATTTCTGCGGCTCTTTATTCCATCATGTCATGTTCGGTCAGGTCCCTGGGCCTCCCCTCTGTTCCGATGGGTACACTGGCGTGGTTCCTGGCAGGTTAACAGCCCGATGTGTGCCGGTTTATCCCCGAGTGCTGTGGAGCTTTTCTAATGAGCGTCCACCATCTTCCTCGGCAAGCTCCACCCCTCTTAAATATTATTTTACCTTCATTCCATTATTTTACTTTTATGATCAACAGAGACCTTTCAGTAAATTAAACCATTTGGTTATTTTTGCTGCTTTACCAAACAAGCATGGACATGAAACTTGGAAACTCCATGAAACTCCAGGAAGACTGACAAATACAATGAAATAGATATGTTTTACCTGCCTAAGGATTTATAAACCAATCTTGTGATTTACTCACATTTTACATAATGTCATAGCCCTCTGCTATGTGACAGAGAATTGTTCATCAACAAAGCCATGTCACACCCCAATGATGACATGGTGATCACATGACTTTGTTTATAAATAAAGTGTTAGGGTTGTCAGTTGCATAATGGTTAACACAAAGTTTCAGGTTGGGGTTCATGTTAGAGGTAACATTATTTGGCACATAAAAAGGTCCAGAATAGTTTAAAGGAGCTTCCCTAACCCTCAAGAGACATTGAGATAAGATTGCACCCCTAAAAGCCACCTTGCTTTCTTTATTAATGCCTTTCACACAGTCATTCTGTCTTTCTGATTTTCATTCATCTGTTGACTGATGAAAAATGGACAGCAATGCAGCTCTATGGGTTAATGGCTGTAAACAGATGAGCGTCCATTTACAGCCATTTACAGCCATTTCATTTTAGATCCTTCCTCTTCAGTTTAACCCCTTGTCAATCTTACTGCGAGTGGACAGCAGCCACAGGCACTCAACATATTGGTAGGTCCTGTGGACACAGCGGATCATGGCACTGGGTACCCAGCTGCTGTGAGTGGCTGGTGTATCGTGTGATCGCTATGATTGGATAGCGATCACATGATTATAATGTAAACAAAACAGCCGTGAATGGCTTCCATTGATGACTGTTCTGCTTACTAACAGGGCAGCTGTGAACACAGATCTCCCTGTATAGATTCTTAGCTGACAGCCACGGGAGGGAGAGAAGGACAAGTGGCTGTCGGCTAAAAATCTATACAGGGAGATCTGTGTTCACAGCTGTTCCCTGTCGCTCCGATCATTCAGGGGATATCGGGAGGTGCTTGCGGGTGTGCAAGAGCCGCCACAGAAATGCGGGAGACTTGGGATGTCTGAATACCTGTTACTATTTTGAACCCATATGGATAAATTTATGGCCGGTCACAAAATGTCACTGACCTAAAACAAGAATAGAGAATGGCAGTTAAAACTTTTCAGACTTCACTTGCTACATTCTTGTACTAAGTTAGTGACTTACAAAGTAGCTAAGACAGGATAAGAACAGAAAATTTGAAAAATAACTATGCTTTTACTATGATATGTTTAACCATATACAAACACTTGCTGTTCTATCTACATGTGTCTGATACAGTCAAAATATACAATAACCCCTGAACTGAAAGAGTAGGATCATGTAACATTGGCAGTACATTAAGGGTTCATGCACACGGGGCTTTTAGAGCCATTTCAAATGTCTAGTGTAATTTCCAGGTGACTTCCTGCTCCAGGGGTGCAGCATGAGCCACAAACAGCCTGCAATACAAATGAATTACTGTATTGGTTGTATACAAATGCACTCTTATAAACGCAGATGCTTCTTTGCCTCTGTGTTTACCTGCGAATGCATGTCCAACACAATTTCTGAATGCAAATCTTTCATTCTAACAAAAAACATTAGATGCTCATGTGTGGATAAATGCTTATGCAAAGAAGCTTTGATATGTACAAGAGCATGGCTGCATATAGCCATTCACTTGTATGGCAGGCTGTATGCATCATGTGCAGCTCTTCTAAGGGCCATGAAAAAGCACTGGGAATTTATGCTATGCATACAAAATATAAAAATTTTAATCTGCTGTACAATACATCCAACCTGTATAAATAGGACCAAGTGGCTCTGGACTAAGTCTGAGCCATGAATATCAGCAGCAACCCTAAGTTAAGCCATCAAACGCTCCAAATCGCTAATTTCTGCTTTCTGTCTTTTTTGCAGGAACTAGGACAGCAGGATGCTCTTCTGACGATTATCCTCACAGCAAGTGCCCGGGGCCCCTTCCCTTCCGCCCAACCCTCCTCTGAGCCAATAAGGTAATTGCCAGTACTAACATGTTACTTTAAATATGTTAACCCCTTTACGACCAGTTCCCCTTCTTACCCTGTCATGTATGTACTACACCTATTCCGTTCCTCCTCTTCTCTGTGCATGTCTGAATATAAAATATACCATACAGTGCACCAATAATATCTAGAGTATGTGCAAGTTTATCAGTCATAATAGTGAAAAATTTGTGATAACGCATTACAAATCATAAAGATAGAAAATAGTAGCAAAAGGTCCTCTGAAATGTAAACCTCATAAAGTGATAGTCCTCTGATATGATAGTATGATAGTATGTCATAATGAAAATTCTTTATTGACTTCACACACACCATAACAGACCACTCGGAGGCTTACCAGAGTGTGTGTGACCTCCACATAAGAAGTCACAAATAGCATTTGTTTAAACTGGATATTCCTCCACACCACAGCACTGGGAAATCTTTTACCTCCAAATCGCTCTTCTCATGCTCAGTGGCAATATCACGGCATCAAACATGTAATAGAATGCAAATAACACTGTGCTTGTGTAGAAGTGAGAGTCACAAGGTGCTGACATCCTGGATGATCCAATGGTTTCATAGCCTCTCACAGTCCAGTCCACAAAGTGCTTTGAAACCCAGCTGAGCCATTCACATGTCACATGTCCTCTCATTCACTGGTTCAGGAGGTCACACAAACCCTGGTAAGCCTCAGAGGGTGTTGGACGTATGGTGTGTGTGAAGTCACCAAAGAATTTTTGTCATCACATACTGAGTTCACTCTTCAGAGGAATATCACTTTATGAGGTTTACTTTTCAGAGGACCATATTCTATCTTTATGATCTGTATTGTGTTATCACTGATTATTCACTATTATGACGACAGATAACATTTCATATAGCTGTTATTGGTGCACTGTATGGTGTTGAATAAAAAAACAATCAGCGCACACATAAAAATAAAGTAAAAAATTGCAAGCTGGACACCCAAAGGAGCAAATCACAAACACCTCAATAGAACAATAAAATACACAATGGTGCAGCGCAAATAAAGTCCAATAATGATCACATATTATATAGCAGCATATAATGTATACTCCATGTTGGACTGAAGAAACTCCAGGACCAGGGAGTTCTCTAATTCCAGGAACATTGCTCCTCCATGCTTCCCTTACCTCAGGACTCCAGCAGTTTAAGGTTCTCTGAAGTTATCAAGACTGATACAAGGTCCATAGCCCTACACTGGTTGTAAGGACACTGAGAGACAACCCATTGCTCATACACGGGGAAACACTGCCTTCCAGGGGAACAGAGGGTCTTATTCCTCTGGGGCTTTTTCCATATTGGAGCCAATTTTTGCACATCTTCATCTGAATGACATTGAGGGATGTATATGAACGCATTAACCTGAGGCTTGTCAGTGCTGAGGAATGAGGTTTCTGGAGGACCATAATTGGAGTCTGCCCTGTCTGCACGTGGGAGTGAAGCAGTTTGACCCTTACATATATCACATGAGTGATTCTGCCTGTTTGACCATTTGATTATTCAGTGGACCATCTCGTCTGGTAAGAATATACTACTACTGGTGGAAGGATTTATCACTCTCAAGAGAAGATTTTCCTCACTACGTGGTGTTTCCACCTATACATTATATGCTGCTATATAATAATATGTGATCATTATTGGACTCTATTTGCGCTGCACCATTGTGTATTTCATTGCATTGTATGGTGTATTTTATATTCTGTGCTGGCTGCTCTATACAGTCACATGTGTTTGATGCATGGTGCAGCACTGTTAGATTTCAAAATTTTGATGGCTATACGAAGTTGTCCGGTCTTCGATGCAAATTTAGAGAAATGTTTTGTACCCAAAATGAACAATATATGCGTAAACTCAAACTAAACTACTATGCAAATAACAACAAAGCAAGCAAATTTCTAGCCAACCACCTCAAAGCACAAAGGATCAAAACTAGAATTTCACACATTTTTCACCCAAAAATGCAACCAAAGTGGAAAACCCACGGGCAATCGGCGATGCTTTCACAGACTACTATTCTTCATTCTATAATCTTAAAGATGACCCTAAAACTACACAACCAATTAGCGTGGACATAGACAACTTCCTGGCCAAAATCTATTTACCTACTCTTTCTGCACCTCAGATACAACTATTGAATTCCCCATTTACCTTAGCGGAGCTTGAACATGCTATTCAATCTCTCCCACCGGGTAAGGCTCCTGGTCCAGATGGACTGTCTAACATATATTACAAAACATTCAGCCAGACCCTAATCCCCAACCTACTACCCCTATTCAACGAAGCCATGTCCTCAGGTACCTTTCCAGTAGAAATGCTAAAGGCCTATGTCATTACTTTGCCCAAACCTGGAAAACCCCTTGACACACCATCCAACTTTAGTCCCATTTCTCTATTAAATGTGGACATCAAACTATACGCTAAACTATTAGCAAATAGACTTTTCAACATTATGCCGGCATTAGTGAGATGAGATCAAACAGGGTTCACCAAAGAACGTCAGGCTTCTGTTGCCACAAGACGTCTACTAAACATCGTTCACTATGCAGAATCTCAAAAAACGCCTTCTCTGCTTCTTTCTATTGATGCAGAGAAGGTGTTTGATAGAGTGCACTGGGGCTACATGAAGGCGGTGTTACACAAATTTGGTTTCCGCAATACTCGCTCTGTACTCAAAACCCTCAGCACAGGTTCTCACGTCAAGTTTATTGTCAAAAAGATTCCTTATCTCGAATGGCACCCGCCAGAGCTGTCCGCTTTCCCCCTTTATTCTCAACCTAATGATGGAACCCCTGGCGGAGGCCATTCAATCTCACCACCACATTTCAGGATTTAAATTCCAACAAAAATCACATGTAATCAACCTTTTCGCAGACTATGTCATCCTCCTTCTCACCAACCCCACCATATCGCTGCCTTTCGCCCATGACACCCTTAATCTCTTTGGTTCTCTGTCATACTATAAAGCAAATTTTAGCAAATCCTTAATCCTGGATCTCGGGATCAATCATCACGGTCGTACACACTTAAAACAACTACTCTCCTACACCTGGACAGAAAACTTCATCCCATATCTAGGTACTTTATTAACATCCAAATCATCCCTTTTAGCAGAAACCAATATCAAACCTCTCTTATCAGACATTCGAACAACTCTAACCCGTATGGCAAAAACAGAGCTATCTTGGGTGGGGAAAATAGCTTCCTTCAAAATGTTGATCCTTCCAAAAATTCTATACGTATTTCGCACCCTACCAATCCAATTTAAATCTACACACTTTTCTGAACTAAATAAGATTTTCAAACACTTTATCTGGCAAGGGAAAAGAGCACGTTGCTCTTACAAAATTCTAATTCAACACAGAAAAGTAGGAGGGATGGGTCTACCAGACCTGAAAGATTATTATTGGGCTACCCTACTATCACAAACTAAACATTGGTTTATGTCTCCTCCGGAACCCCTTTGGGTGGGTATCGAAGCAGACATGGCCAAAACCTCCAACATGAAACTCTTATTGCTGGCTGATGCATGGAAAACTCTCACGCTCTCTACCCTCCCTTTAACAACCCAAGCCGCAGTATGAGCATGGAGACACTTACAGTCTCAGTCAATGTATGACAACGCAACATTCATGATCAAATTCCCAATCCAAACTTTAGAAACGTTGATCCCTTACTGCTCAGTCAACATATGGAAAGAATACGGTATAGAGTGGGTAAATGATCTTCTCCTCGAAGATGGATCCCCAAAACCATTTGTTTCTCTACAGAAGAAATACAATATCCCTAACTCAAGTCAATTTCTACATAGACGCGTCGCCTCCTTTTTAACCAAAACCCACCCCCGGTGATTAAACTAAATTCTAAAGTGTGGACATTTTACACAAATACCAACAATAACTGCAAAGGCATTTGTCTCCTCTACAATATACTTAAATTTAAACAATTTACTAAGTCTCCTACCATTTTATCCTGGGAAAAAGACCTGAACAAAACATTTGACCCCGAACAATGGGCTACAGCGTTCAGATACAACTACAAGGCTTCACATTGTATTAACCATTGGGAAATCACTCAGAAGGTCCTAACAAGATGTTACAGAATGCCCCAACTGCTAGCCAAAATGCTTCCATCTCTCTCCTCACTTTGCTGGAGAGAATGCGGCATTCCGGCACAATTCTTCACATATTTTGGCAGTGCAAGAATCTGTCCAGTTTCTGGAGGAAAATCTTCAGTGTTATAGCAGAAGTCACTGTAACTCTTCAATCACCAGAGCCAGCGTTAGCAATCCTTCACCTAGGTATAGACAGGTACCCCCTGACATCATGTATAGTAGTTGTCCACATCCTAATCACTGTAAATCTAATTATAGCCAGACACTGGAGAAGCACCTATTCTCCTAACCCCTCAGAAGTTCTAGCCCAGGTCAATCTCAACTACCAATATGAAAGACTCATAGCTATAAGGAAAACCTCTTGCACAACTTTTGATAAATATAGGAAATGTTGGAAAGAATGGTATAGACAGTAACTCATATAGTGGCTAAGAGTTGTAGCTTTAATTCTAAATCTCTCCTTTCTCGTTTACTCTCCTATTCTATTTTCTTAATTCCTAGTTCTCTTTATATCTCTCATATCCTACCTGATCTAATTTCTCCCTCCTAATTTCTCCCTCCTCCCTCAGATCTACAGCGACTGCTCTTCATTTAGTAAATAACCCTCACTGAGTTTACCCTTCAGAAGATTGTCACTTTATTATGTTCACTCTTCAGAGGATTTTTTTCATTATTTAATTTTGCTTTTGTGATTTTTTTACCACTGATCATTTATTATTACTATCGATAGAGCTGCACATAAATGCATACAAAATGCCTGTAAAAACCTGTGTGAATGAACTCTAACACAGACAAGGCTTCATTTACACTTCCATGGTTGTGGTGTGGTTGTGTGGGTTTTTAGGGCTTAAAACAGGTGGTGAGAGGACAATATAATGCCTCCTCACCACCTGTCAAATGCCCTATGCAAAATGAATCAATGCAGATAACTCTTCAAAGTGCACTGTACCTGTAAATGAGACCAAAGGGATTTCAATTTTATTCATACTTGTAGCTAATATGTCCAGATATTAAATGTATGTGCTGCCACCTACTGATCACATGAAGAAGTGATATTCTACTTATTGTTATAGTAAAGATATATTTTCTATCGGTGTGTCTCTTGCACAGTAATACACGGCAGTGTCTTCTATTTTCATGGTGTCCATTTTCAGAGTCAGTTTGTTATTGTTGTTATCTCTGGTGGTTGTGAATCTCCCTTTAACATCATCATTATAGTGTGTGCTCCCACCGCTACTAATATAACACAACCATTGTAACTTTCCATCAGAGAACTGTCTGATCCAGTGCATAGTATTGCCACCAAAGGTGAATCCTCCTGAACCCTGACAGGTGAGTGTATGGGAGCTCCCCAGCTTTATCACGGCTGGATCAGACTGGACAAGTTGGTTAGAAGACAGGACACCTGGAAAATATACAGTGACAATAGGAAATAGCATTAGAACTAATACATCCACTCAGATCTATTAGGAGGATTATTTCATGTGAGGGATCCTGTCCTATGAAGTCTCACCTGACAGCCATGATAATGATAGAAAAAGGCTTATTAGGATCCTCATTATTCCTCTGTATAATCTGTATCTATACACTTCACAAATACTCTGTAAATGTCTTCTCTATCTTTATAGTGTATGAGAGATTCCATGATAGGAAGTGATGTCATGTCATTTGCATAGTATACAGAATATCTATATGTGTCACAACATACAGTCAGGTACAAATAATAATTCATGATTGTTTGACTTTCATCTCACCTTTTCAGTTCAAAGACCAACAAAGACTTTGCAGTAATAAAACAATATTAAATTGAAAACTCTCTAGTTAAAACCCAACATCTAGGAATAGTGGCTTCTGAATGCAAATGTGCATAACCAGCCTAGCCAATAGCAGTTTGGCGGCCTGGCGGTGGTTTACATTATATTTCTAATTTTGATTATTCTAATAATTTGACATTTCTGGTCAATATTCACCTTTATACTGCACTAAGAAGTATAATGCAGACAACGTTATCCTATTCGAATTTGGAATTTGTTAAGACTTTGAATGCTATCCATGAAAATGTGCCATTGATAATTGTACCTACGTCTTTTTCTGTATTAAAACTTCAATAAAAAAAACATTTAAAAGGAAGTCCTTTTCTATAATAGCAAATCAGCGCACCCTATCACCACTAGTGATATATATATATGTTAAATCACTAACTATTATTAGAAAATATAATTTACAAATGATCTCCATAAAATTAATATTGTAAAGTACTAGATATATAAATAAATCCCAAAGTCTTTTTTTGTCCCAAGATAAAGCCTTTGTAATGCAAAGCTAGTAACAGGCATTGCAATCAGTCATACAAAAACTTTTACAGGGGAATTCAGTAAAGCTTCCAGAGCACTTTTTTGGTGATAGTTCCCTTTAACCACTTTCAGACCGGACCATTTTGCTGGTCAAAGACCAGACCACTTTTTGCGATTCGGCACTGCGTCGCTTTAACTGACAATTGCGCGGTTGTGCGACGTGGCTCCCAAACAAAATTGACGTCCTTTTTTTACCACAAATAGAGCTTTCTTTTGGTGGTATTTGATCACCCCTGCGTTTTTTTTTTTTGCGCTATAAATAAAAATAGAGCGACAATTTTGAAAAAAATGCATTATTTTTTACTTTTTGTTATAATAAATAAAATTTTTTCCCTCAGTTTAGGCCGATATGTATACTTCTACATATTTTTGGTAAAAAAAAATCGCAATAAGCGATTATTGATTGGTTTGTGCAAAAGTTATAGCATTTACAAAATAGGGATAGTTTTATAGCATTTTTATTAATAATTTTTTATTATTTTTTTTTTACTAGTAATGGCGGTGATCAGCGATTTTTATTGTGACTGCGACATTATGGCGGACACATCGGACATTTTTGAAACATTTTTGGGACCATTGTCATTTATACAGTAATCACTGCTATATAAATGCAGTGATTCCTGTGTAAATGACACTGGCAGTGAAGGGGTTAACTAGGGGGTGGCAGTGTAGGGGTTAAGTGTTCCTAGGAGTGTGTTACTAACTATGGGGGGGGGTTGGGCTTTCGTTTTGTGAACACTGATCTCTGCTCCAATCACATGAAGCAGAGATCAGCGTCAATAGTTGCTAGGCAGAATGGAAAAATGCTGTTTACATGGCATTTCCTCCATTCAGCTGTCCCGTGAGACGGTCGCGGGTATGCCCGCGCCGATCGAGTCCGCGGGTCCCGCGACCGGACTCACGGGTGTCCTGACCAGCGCGGGAGCGCTCCGCCGGCGGCGCGCTCCCGATGACAGGGCGGCATTGAAGATTGGACGTACATGTACGCCAATATGCCTGCCCGTGCCATTCTGTCGACGTACATCGTCGTGCGCTGGTCGGGAACCGGTTAAAACGACCTGCTCCTTATTCAGGCAAGTATTAAGTATTTGCGCCAGTTAAATTAGCATTAACGACACTTTAAGAACCTGATGTTTTGGCAGAGTCAGATTCCTAAAAAATGACCACCAGTTAGCAGTCTAGGTAAATGGCAATAATTAAGACCAGCTCTGAGCTGGTGTAGAGGGGTACATCAGTACTCAAAGTGGGGTATGTCTGTGTTGGAAATCTGTCAAGTATGGGACAGCTTCCTGCACCCGTGCCCTATACCCAGCCCCATTTATGTGTCCAACATGAGATTCCCTGGTCAAAAGCTAAATGTAATCAAAGGGCCCAGGGTGGTCATTGGGTGGGCGGAGCCTGATGGGGAACTGAGACACCGGTTCCCTATTAGGTCCGCTGTATTTTTGATTGACAGCACACAACAGTAGGTAAATTCAAAAGCTGCTATTGGACTGCCTAGCACTAAGTTAGAAAAGGAGAGGGTGCAGGTCAGATTAGTAAAAGATAGTTTATTATAGTTAAAAACAAATATACACTCACATTAATAACAGCAGTATAGTGTGGGTGACCCAGCCTTATAGCTTTAACCAAAATCATAGTTAGTGGATCATGCAGAGCATGAAATATATTGTTGTAAAATTGTCTATATGCAGTTCCCTTTTTTCATCACAAGATGGAACTCTCAAATATAGAACACTGAATGCTGGGATATGTAATTGAGGACAGAAGCGGTACAGTTACTGGTAAAGAAACTACAAGCCCCAATATGCCTGGCGGGAGAAGGAGTCCAAAAAAGGGGGTATGACTAGAAAATACAGGAATACAGGAAATAGTGGGGGTTGTTGTTGGGGGATTGCCACCAGCCAGAGCAGAGAGTGAGGAGCTGCCAATGAGAGAGAGCGAGAGAAAGGGAAATGAGGAGACCAGTTTGTGACTGCAGAGCTGAGCTGTCGATGTGTCTGCTCTACTTGGAGAGCTGCTCGCTGTAGCTGCAGGTTGCTGGATTGACACCGGTAGAGTGTCAGCACTTGTCTGCCATCACTAGATCCTTCTCTGAAGCTTGTCCATTTGTACCTGCGCCAGTGCCCTTCATAGTGATTTGGTATTCCTGCCACTCTGGTCTGCTTCAGGGACACTGACGGACTGCTGCTCTATCAGTGGAATCACCATTCACCAGTCCACAGGAGGAAGCTGCTAGAAAACATAATTTTTCCAAAGGGGGCCCTCCAACTGTAAAGCCTCCTGCAACAGATCTTAGGGAGCTGGTGAGCCCACCATTGACCCATTACTGAAATATTTTCTGACATTATACAGTTTCTTTGTAAGGCCGCGTACACACAGGCGGATTGTCTGTCCAACTTAGTCCGCTGAACAGTGTTTCAGCGGACAATCCGCTCGTGTGTGGGCTTCAGCGGACTTTTTCAGCGGACAGTCTGACGAACAAAGTCTTACGGAATTTCCGTAAGACAGTCCGTTCAAACTTGGTTTTGTCCGTCCAAACTTGGTTTCAGCGGACAGTCCGCTCGTGTGTAGGCAAGTTGGACGGACTAAGTATGGCGCATGCTCAGAAAGGGTTTACACGGCCGAAGGTTGCATTGCAGTGTATAGGACGTCGTTTTTCTAGTCCCGTCGTACGTGCTGTACACGTCATCACGCACGCTTTCAGCGGACTGTCTGCTCATCGTGTGTGGTCAAGTCCGTTCATGCAAATTTTGAACGGACTGTCTGTCGGATTGTCTGTCGAACTTAGTTGGGCAGACAATCCGCCTGTGTGTACGCGGCCTTACGCTTGATCATATTTTGCCTTTCCCAAGTCTTATATTTCCCCACTAGCAAGCACCATTAGTCTAGCCTAGATCACAAAGTTTTAATTTATTACCTGACACCTCTCAATCCAGTATACTAAGAAACCAATTGTTTTCTTAAGACTATCTGACTGGGTGCAGGACTATCCAACACCAATAAATGCCCTAATATCTTCAAGGGCCCCAATGAAGCCGGCAGAAGACTAACTTTGAGGACTGTATATAGTTCACTAGAAGGAAGCGCGTGGAGAAATATGTTGCTCTCAGTTACAGTGCTGGATTAAGATTGGGCTCAGTTAAGTATTTGGGGAACTGGAAGGATCCTCATTACAAAAAATTACATTGAAGTAAAAAAACAAAACTAAAATTTGAACCACCTTAACCACTTCAGAACAGAAAAAAGAGAAAAAGCCTTTCTCCTGCTGTTGTGTCTCGCTAATGATAATAGCGCACCAACACCAGGAAAAAGAAAAGTAGCTACCTTTGGTTCCGGTGGACACATAAGACATGTAACTTATATCAAAAATATTTTTATTTCTTTCTAAACATAAATTAATTAACCCCAATTAAATTACACCATTCGATCCTAGGTGTTTACACAATAGAAAACCCAAAATGACACAAATGTATACGCCCTGACCTCAACAAACATAAAAGACATATACATACATACAACAATAAAACAGATTGAGGCGCCTCCTGTGGCCATACAAGTGACGATATACCGAGTAGGATCAAATTGTACCAATTTAATGCTTCCAAGTGGAAGGCCAAAAAAGAAAAAAACCTCTTGAAAATCGGCACGTGTATGGTCACCTAAGTTGCAGTAATCACCAATGGGGGTAGTTATTGTAAGATATGTAGTCTTAATTGTTAATTTACTCCCCCATATAGAATGCATGGCTATTCTCTGTGGATGATACGGGGTTCGTAAGAATACCACGAGTTTGCAGCTGGAAAAGTTTCGTAGAGATCTCTCTATTAGTTCAGTCAATTATTTTTAGCTCTGAATCACATTCTACTTAGTCACTTATAGCACAATATGAAAAACCTCAGCCAGGCACTTGATCATACAAGGCCGTCACTTCCTCTTTTAATCTTTTACAACCAGAGACCCGACTGTCAGTCAATGCTGATAATATGACGATTCGTAACGATTAATTATGTCCGACTTCAGTCATTTGTTCCTTTGAAGTGCGCTACAACAGGTCAGGTTGATTATTTCAGCACATGTCAATCATTCTCATGGTACTATGGTTGCACCAAGATGATTTTAGATAAGCTGGCTTACCGTTCCCTAGGGATTTCGGGCAGATTTTTTATATCTGTGTGTGTATGAAGGTCTCAAGCGGCGGTTAGTCCATCAGGCAGACTGAATATATGCATGCGGTCCTCCACCTCCAGCGATTTTGGTCAGCCAAAAGTCCTGTAAATGTATGTGGGATCCTTCACCACTTGTCTCACAACACCCGAGTCATACCACTTCTGTTGTGTTGAATTCACCCCGGGGTCTTTTCCCTTCAGCTGTGCCAAAGCCTTTTAAGTAGATGTCCACTCAGATACTCGTTCATTCAGATACTCCGCATTACAAATCCGAACTACCAGCACTTTGATTAGTGCCCAAAGAGGGCCTACTGTCCTCACAAACACGCGTTTCACAATGTGGCGTCACATAGCTTCAACCACTTCAGACCCGGAAAGGATTTGCCACCTTGCTGACCAGAGCACTTTTTTCGATTCGGCACTGTGTCTTTTTAACAGACAATTGTGCGCCCGTGCGACATTGTACCCAAACAAAATTGACGTTCTTTATTCCCCACAATTAGAGATTTCTTTTGGTGGTATTTGATCGCCTCTGCGGTTTTTACTTTTTGCGCTATAAACAAAAAAAGTGACAATTTAGATTTTTTACTTTTTGATATAATAAATACAGTATTCCCAAAAAATATATAAAAAAAAACACGTTTTTTTCTCAATTTAGGCTAGGCTTGCAACGCTTCATTTTTCTTCCTTCTTGCTGGAGCTGGCACCATATCCTTCTTCCTGCTTTTGCTGGACCCAATCACAGCAAGCTATGTATTCTATTAATGAATATAAAGCCTGCTTGGATTGGCAGAGGCTGTAACATAATCAGCTCGTGCCTCTCTGACTCTCAAAGCCAATCTGAGCAGGCTACAGTGTAGCCTGCTCGGATTGGCAGAGGTTGTTACTCCAATTCAAGCAGGCTCTGTATTCATTTGAATACATCGCTCACCGGGATTGGCTCAGTGGTATATACTGTATGTAGCTGAAGCTACATACAGTATTACCGAACACCTAGCAGGCATCCGAAGGGCTGACCCAGCCAATAAGACGACCCCTGCTTTTTGGCCAGTTTTTTTAAGTGTAAAAGGTCGTCTTATACACCGGAAAATACAGTAATTTTTTTTCACTAGTTATGGTGGCAATCTGCGATTTTTATCATGACTGCGACATTATGGCAGACACATTGGACATTTTTTACATTACTTTGGGACCATTGTCATTTATTCAGCGATCGATGCTATAAAAATGTATTTATTACTGTGTAAATGACATTGGCAGTGGATTGGGTTAATTACTAGGGGGCAGAGGAGGGGTTATGTGTGTCCTAGGGAGTGATTCTAACTTTTAGGGGTCGTGGCTTACTGTGACATGTCACTGATCGTTTCTCCTGATGAGAGGGAGCAGACAATCAGTGTTGTGTCACTAGGCAGAACAGGCAGATGCCTTGTTTACAAAGGCATCCCCCCGTTCGGCTGTTCTGAGACCGATCACGGGGCACCGGCGGACATTGCGTCCGCAGGTCCCGCGGGCAGGGTCACGCATGTGCGCCCGCTAGGGGGCAGGATCGCTGCCTTGCCTGCCCGTGCCATTCTGCTGACGTAAATGTGTGTGAGGCAGTCAACAAACGGTTAAAACTACACTACAGGAATTCAGCCACTTTCTACAATATGCAAGATGCATATACAATTTCTACACAAGCCATATTATAATGTTGTTAAAAATTATATTTCCTTTTTATTCTGCAGTGCTGTCATTTTCTGTAGAATTTAATGAAATTTGGTGACCTGGAGACCTTCTGTACACAGTTACTGTACAGAATTTGCCCTGAAATGTCATCACCTGCTTGTGTGAATGGCTCACTGATTTTCCCAGAAGTCTGCAGACATACAGTGCTACTTACAGTAATATGTTCAAATTCATTAACTTTTTTGTAACAGCTAGTCCACTGTGTGTGTGTGATCAGAGTTCTTTAATTTGTTACACTTCCCTATTGGCACAGCAGCATCTCTTTTATGCCCCATACACGCGGTCGGATTTTTCGAAGGGAAAATGTGTGATCGGATCACATTGTCGGAAAATCCGACCGTGTGGGGGCTCCATCTGACTTTTTCCGTCCGATTTTCCGACGCACAAAGTTTGAGAGCAGGATCTAAAATTTTCCGACAACAAAATCCGATTGCATAAATTCCGATCGTGTGTAGACAATTCCGACGGACAAAGTGCCACGCATGCTCAGAATAAACTAAGAGACGAAAGTTATTGGCTACTGGCCCTTTTATAGTCCCGACGTACGTGTTTGACATCACCTCGTTCAGTTTGGGCCAAAATCCGTCAGAAAAAATCTGACAGATTTTGTGGTCGGAATGTCAGACCGTGTGTATGGGGCATTAGACTTTAAGATTTTCTTAGTATTAATGTCTAGAGACTGTAAATCAGTCTTTAACACTATCAGTATCGTTTCACTATCTCCAACCCCTGTCCCGCCACTTGCACTGTTACCCAACTCCCACCTCCCTTGTCCCCTACCACTTTTTCCTTGTAGTTCTATCCATCCCTTTCCCCCACTGGCTTTATTCTGTGCTCCCGACTCTATTCAAACCCCTCCTAATATCATAGACAGACCCCTAACTAACATTAAGGCCTCATGCACACTGGGCGTTAAAATAACGTTATAAAAACATCGGTAGCTTTGCAGTGAGTTTTTCAACGTTTTTGCAATGGCGGTTTTTAGCATTCATTAGCATTTTTTAGCATTTTTTATCGTTTTTCCGCGTTAGCGTTTTTTCGCATTTTTTTTTCAAGAAAAAAAATATTTATTTTTTTAATGGATCAAAAACGTTAAATGCTAGTGAGTGACGTTTTTGAGCATTTATTGATGTTTATCAGCGTTAGAGCGTTTTTACAGCTGAAAATGTCTCTCAGAACCCACAAGTTTTGGGTATTGCCCAAAACTGCTGTTAACAGCCTATGTGTGCATGGACACATAGGATAACATGATGGAGAGTTTAATGACTGTAGAAAAAAAACATCTACAGCCAAAAGCTGCTGTAAAAACGTCAAAAAACGTTCAGTGAGGCCTAATAGCTTCAACGGTTACTTCATGTAACTTAACCACTTAAGGACCGAGCCTCTTTTTTTTTTTACGTGTTGTTTACAAGTTTAAAACAGTTTTTTTGCTAGAAAATTACTTAAAGCCCTCAACATTATACCTTTTTTATACCTTTCTTTTCACGGGCTAGGTCCGACGGTCTCCCCGACGGAGTTTCAGCGGAGTTCCGATGGACTTTCCAAATGAACGGACTTGGCCACACACAATCACACCACAGTCTGACGGATTAGAACGTGATGACGTATGACCGGACTAGAATAAGGAAGTTCATAGCCAGTAGCCAATAGCAGCCCTAGCGTCCGTTTTTGTCCGTCGGACTAGCATACAGACGAACGGATTTCTCGATAGGAACTGGGTCCTGTGGAGTTCTGCTGAAAAATTTGAAACATGTTCTATTTCTAAAGTCCGTTAGATTTTTGGACAGCAAAGGTCCGATGGAGCTCACACACGATCGAATAGTCTGACGGATTCGTTCCGCCAGACCTTTGCTGTTGAAAAGTCTGATCGTGTGTACACAGCATAAGGCTTACCAGAAGTCACAAATAGCATTTGTTTAAACTGGATATTCCTTCACACTGTAGCACTGTGGAAAATCTTTCACTTCCAAATCGCTCTTATCGGTGGTCAGTGGCAATATCACGGCATCAAACATGTAATGGAATGCAAATAACACTGTGGGGTTTATTTACTAAAGGAAAATCCACTTTGCACTACAAGTGCACTTGGAAGTGTACTTAGAAGTGAAGTCGCCGTAGATCTGAGGGGAACATGCAAGGAAAATAAAAAACAGCATTTTTGTTTGTACATGATTGGATGATAGAAATCAGCAGAGCTTCCCCTCATTTCAGATCTTCCCCTCAGATCTACAGCGACTGCACTTCCAAGTGCACTTGTAGTGCAAAGTGGATTTGCCTTTAATAAATCAGCCACTGTGTTTGTGTAGAAGCGAGAGTTACAAGGTGCTGACATCCTGGATGAACCAATGGTTTTAAGAAGTGCTTTGAAACCCAGCTGAGCCATTCACACCTCTGTCCTCTCATTCACTGGTCCAGGAGGTCACACACCCTGGTAAACCTCAGAGTGGTCTGTTATGGTGGTGGACATATGGTGTGCGTGAAATCACATACTAGGTTCACACTTCAGAGGACTATCACTGTATGAGGTTTACTTTTCAGAGGACTTTTTGTTACCAAATTCTGTCTTTATTATTTGTAATGTGTTATCACTGGTTATTTACGATTATGACAGATAACATTGCACATAGCTGTTAGGGCACTATATGGTATACTTTACATTCTGTGCTGGCTGCTCTATACATTCGCATGTGTTTGATGCCTGGTGCAGTGTGATTAGATTTCAACATTTTGATGGCTAATCACTAAAGAATTTTGCATCACTACATATTGAGTTTACCCTTCAGAAGATTGTCACTTAATTAGGTTCACTCTTCAGAGGATTTTTTTAGTTATTTAATTTTGCTTTTGTGATTTGCTCTACCACTGATCATTTATTATTACTATCGACAGAGCTGCACATAAATGCATACAAAATGCATGTAAAAACCTGTGTGAATAAACCCTAACACATACAAGGCTTCATTTATACTTCCATGGTTGTGGTGTGGTTGTGTGGGTTTTTAGGGCTTAAAACAGGTGGTAAGAGGGCAACATAATGCCTCCTCACCACCTGTCAAATGCCCTATGCAAAATGAATCAACGCAGATTGCTCTTCAGAATGCACTGTACGTGTAAAGGAGACCAAAGGGATTTCAATTTGATTTATACTTATAGCTAATATGTCCAGATATTAAATGTATGTGCTGCCACCTACTGATCACATGAAGAAGTGATATTCTACTTATTGTTATAGCAAAGATATATTTTCTATCAGTGTGTCTTGCACAGTAATACACGGCAGTGTCTTCTATTTTCATGGTGTCCATTTTCAGAGTCAGTTTGTTATTGTTGTCATCTCTGGTGGTTGTGAATCTCCCGTTAACATCATCATGATAGCTTGTACCCCCACCGCTGGTAATATAACACAAATATTGTAACTTTCCATCAGAGAACTGTCTGACCCAGAGCATCCATGCACTACCAAAGGTGAATCCTCCTGAACCCTGACAGGTGAGTGTATGGGAGTTCCCCGGCTTTATCACGGCTGGATCAGACTGGACAAGTTGGTTAGAAGACAGGACACCTGGAAAATATACAGTGACAATAGGAAATAGCATTAGAACTAATACATCCACTCAGATCTATTAGGAGGATTATTTCATCTGAGGGATCCTGTCCTATGAAGTCTCACCTGACAGCCATGATAATGATAGAAAAAGGCTTATTAGGGTCTCATTATTCCTCTGTATAATCTGTATCTATACACTTCACAAATACCCTGTAAATGTCTTCTCTATCTTTATAGTGTATGAGAGATTCCATGATAGGAAGTGATGTCATGTCATTTGCATAGTATACAGAATATCTATATGTGTCACAACATACAGTCAGGTACAAATAATAATTCATGTTTGTTTGACTTTCATCAAATTTTTCAGTTTAAAGACCAACAAAGACTTTCCAGTAATAAAACCAAATTAAACTGAAAACTCTCTAGTCAAATCCCAACATCTAGGAATAGTGGCTACTGAATGCAAATGAGCTGAACCAGCCCAGCCAATAGCAGTTTGGTGGCCCGGCGGTGGTTTACATTATATTTCTAATTTTGATTATTCTAATAATTTGATATTTCAGGTCAATATTCACCCTTATACTGCACTAAGAAGTATAATGCAAACAACGTTATCCTATTTGGGGTTGGAATTTGTTAAGACTTTGAATGCTATCAATGAAAATGTGCCATTGATAATTGTACCTACGTCTTTGTCTGTATTAAAACTTCAATAAAAAAAAACTTTTAAAAAGAAGTCCTTTTGTATAATAGCAAATCAGCGCACCCTACCACCACTAGTGATATATATATATATATGTTAAATCCCTAACTATTATTAACAAATATAATTTACAAATGATCTCCACAAAATGAATATTGTAAAGCACTAGATAAATAAATAAATCCCAAAGTCTTTTTTTGTCACAAGATAAAGCATTTCTAATGCAAAGCTAGTAACAGGCATTGCAATCAGTCATACAAAAACTTTTACAGGGGAATTCAGTAAAGCTTCTAGAACACTTTTTTGGTGATAGTTCCCTTTAAAATGACCTGCTCCTTATTCAGGCAAGTATTAAGTATTTTTGCCAGTTAAATTAGCATTAACACTTTAAGAGCCTGATGTTATGGCAGTCAGATTCCTAAAAAATTACCACCAATTAGCAGTCTAAGTAAATGGCAATAATTAAGACCAGCTCTGAGCTGGTGTAGAGAGGTACATCAGTACTCAAAGTGGGGTATGTCTGTGTTGGAAATCTGTCGTTGTATTGGACAGCTTCCTGCACCCGTGCCCTATACCCAGCCCGATTTAGCTGTCCAATATGAGATACCCTGGCCAAAAGCTAAATGTAATCAAAGGACCCAGGGTGGTCATTGGGTGGGCGGGGCCTGATGGGGAACTGAGACACCGCTTCCCTATTGGGTCCGCTGTACTTTTGATTGACAGCACATAACAGTAGGTAAATTCAAAAGCTGTTAAAATATTAGAAGATAAATTAAGTAGCGCTCATAATATAACATATGTGCAAAATGAGAAATAATTTAATTTATCACCCCATGATACAGTGATATAAGGAACTAAAACTGCATTAAACAGAATGTTGAAAATCGCAGAAGGGAATATTAATGGGGGATGGGGCATTAAATGTCCCCGTCCCCACCACTTATGGGATCATTAAATGACAAACAATATTAGTTGTAAAGTTTTATTATATATATATATATATATATATATATATATATATATATATATATAAAATTATACTTACCTGAGATTGGTAAATATTCTCTACAGTTACAATAAAGGTCCTATACTCGAGCAGGGCAGCCTATAAATGAAAGGGGATGCGTCAGATTAACTGACAGAAGACTGAAGACATCTAAGCAGCTTGTACTGTACTTGTACTGTACTGTACTGTATGTCATTATGGAGGGCTTACTTGATCTTCTGTTGGATCCTGCGGCCACGGAAGATGGTGAAGATTGGATCCGTCAATGCCTGGCTTTGCCCCGCTCGTCTGGTCCATCTGTGCCCCTTCTGCCACCCTCTTCTACTGAGGGTGCTTCTTGTTCAGTGGCCGTGACTGCTGTGCGCCTTCTGGGATGTGTCTCCCCTGCTCCTTCAATTTCCCTGGCTTCTCCTTCCTGCTCCGGATGATCTCACCATAATACGAGACCTTCGGCAGCTCTGACTGTGGTTCAGCCTTCTTTGGACATCATCCCGGGCCCGACTCCGCCTCCCGAATTTGTTCGGCCTTCGGCTTCCATCGCCAGAGGTTATGACGCAGAACTGAATGATGGACGTCATTCGCATAGGCAGTTAAAACGGCCGCGCAGATTCGAATTCCCGGTCAGCCAATTGCCTAAAAAGAAAGGTATTAAATCCAAAAGGAAAAATATTGATGCCAATATAACTTTGAGCAAGGCTATGGCTAATTTTAATGTTTTACATGTTAATTCAGACCAAGGACAAAGACTAATGCATTTGAATGATTATATGTCATCTTTTTCAAGTGTTACAGAGGGTGCTACTAATTTGGATGTTGCTGACGGCACGGTGTTGAGTGAACAATCTAATGACATTAATACTGCACCTGTCGCTGGTATGACTGCCTCTGGTGAGTCAAATGAGTTATTGCAATTTAAACAATTTTTCTCATCTATGTCTGATATGATGTCAAAATCTTCTGCTTCGCAAACTGTTTCTACACAGTCATTGACACCGAGTATTGCTCCTGTATGGCTTGCTACGCCTGCGGTAAATGGCCCAGTTTATACTTCAGTTGCCACGGCTACCACTGCTAATGTAGCTCCTTCAATTGATAGTTCTTTATTGAATGTCCCTGAAAATTTTTAAAAGAAGTAATTACATGTGAATTATCACCTTTAGGCTTTCATCTTAGTAATTCAGTTAAAGAAAAAATTTGGAACGGTGATTATGTAGATCTTCTCTCTCTGTTACCTTCTACGAAAGAATATAGAACAGATAGGGTTGATTTCATGGATTCAAAAGATGATAAAAGAAGAATTGTACCTAGGTCATTTAATAATTGGCTTCAGGCATTTTGCATATATGCTAGTGTTTTGGGTGTTCTGTTTCAACATGTGGAAATTATTCTTGAAGCTTATAAAAATTTTCCAGGCCTATCTTGGTTTGTGTACGATGAATCATTTAGGCAAAAATTGTCCGTGCATAAATTCTTGAAGTGGGGTGTTAAGGATGTTGGATTGTGGTTGAATTTGTTGATACCACAGAGACAAATTATCAAACAACCATCTGTTTCGACTACCACTTATAGGAAAGATGTTTGTTTCCACTTTAATGATGGACAATGTAAATGGCCTAATTCTTGTAAATTTAAACACGAATGTAATTTTTGTGCAGTTCCTCATCCAGTGTCACAATGTTTTAAAAGGTTGTCTACAAATTCACAGCCTGTTTCAAAAGAAATTTTTCTCAAAAGCAACCTCTCCGGTGCATCTACCAAACATGTTGCCATGGCTCCGGCAATACCCGGATCGTCTGAAGGCTCTCCCTTTGCTTGAGGGTTTTTTACATGGCTTTCAGTTGCCATCTTTTGCTGGCTTCGGTTGCAATATTGTGGATAATTTGCCTTCAGTTTATTTGCATGAGGCTGAAGTGCAGAAGAAGATTGATAGAGAGGTTGCTGACGGTAGAGTTGCTGGCCCTTTTCCATTTCCTCCTTTTGAAAATTTTAGGGTTTTTCCTTTGGGGATAATTCCTAAGAAAGAAGCTAATAGCTTTAGGTTAATACATCATCTGTCATATCCTAATGGATTGTCTTTGAATGATGTTGTTTGACGATGCATTGATGAAAATCAGAGCTGTGGGTCCGGGTGCTTTACCTGCTAAGGCAGACGTTAAGTCTGCTTTTAGATTGCTTCCAGTAATCCCTACGGCATTTAATTCTTTGGGTTTTTTCTTTCAAAATTAATTTTATTTCGACTGTTGTCTTCCCATGGGATGCTCACTTTCTTGCCATTATTTTGAGGTGTTCTCTTCTTTTCTTGAATGGGTGGTAAGTCGGAGGGCTCGATCTGATGGAATTCTTCATTATCTTGACAATTTTTTGTTTGTTGGGATGGCAGGCTCTACCGAATGTTTGTACAATTTTATGGTTTTTAACCACTTGCCGCCCGCCCTATAGGCAATTGACGGTGGCAAAGTGGTTGCATAATCTTGAATGGGTGGTAAGTCGGAGGGCTCGATCTGATGGAATTCTTCATTATCTTGCCAATTTTTTGTTTGTTGGGATGGCAGGCTCTACCGAATGTTTGTACAATTTTATGGTTTTTAACCACTTGCCGCCCGCCCTATAGGCAATTGACGGTGGCAAAATGGTTGCATAATCCTGATCGGACATTATATGACGTGATCAGGATTATGAGCCGCTGCTGGCCCCCGGGGGCGCGCATTGGGGCGATCGTTGTTGCAGGGTGTCAGTCTGACACCCGGCAACTACGATCTTGGTAAAGAGTCTCCGACGGAGACTCTTTACCACGGATCAGCCGTGTCCAATCACGGCTGATCACAGTGTAAATAGGAAGAGCCGGTGATCAGCTTTTCCTCACTCGCGTCTGTCAGACGCGAGTAGAGGAGAGCCGATCGGCTGCTCCTCTGACAGGGGGGGTCTGTGCTGATCGATTATCAGCACAGCCCCCCCGAGGATGCCCACACTGGACCACCAGGGACGCCACCAGACCACCAGGGATGCCCAGCAAAAGGTAATCCTCCCTAGACCACCAGGGATGTCAGTCAGTGCCACAATGGATGCCAATAAGTGCCCACAATGGATGCCAATCAGTACCCACAATGGGCATCACTGATTGGCATGCATTATTGTTTGGCACTGATTGGCATCTATTAGTACAGTATAACAATACAATGCCGCCTATGAGTGCCCACCTGTGCCGCCTATCAGTGCCCACCTGTGCTGCCTATCAGTGCCCATCTGTGCCACCTATCAGTGCCCACTCATGCCCATCTGTGCCGCCTATCCATGCCCATCTGTGCCGCCCATCCATGCCAATCTGTGCCAGCTATCAGTGCCAATTTGTGCCACCTATCAGTGCCCATCTGTGTCACCCATCAGTGCCACATATCAGTGTCCATCAATGCCACCTCATCAGTGCCACTTCATTGGTGCCACATCATTGGTACCCATCAGTGCCGCCTTATCAGTGCCCATCAGTGTAGCCCCATCAGTGCCCATCAGTGAAGGAGAAAACATACTTATTTACAAAGTTTTGGAACTGAAACAAAAAAAAACATATTTTTTTTCAAAATTTTCGGTATTTTTTTATTTGTAGCGCAAAAAATAAAAACCGTAGAGGTGATCAAATACCACCAAAAGAAAGCTCTATTTGTGGGAAAAAAATCATAAACATTTCATTTGGGTACAGTGTAGCATGACCGCGCAATTGTCATTCAAAGTGCGACAGCGCTGAAAGCTCAAAATTGGTCTGGGCAGGAAGGTGTTTAAATTTAAGGAATTTGGTGTTCCATTGGCGGCCGAAAAATTTATATCACCGATATCGTGTCTTGAATTCTTGGGAATTCGGAATGATACAGTTGCTATGGAATTTTGCTTACCTTTGAATAAAATTGTGCGCATGCTGGAATTGTTGCATTTGGTTTTGTCTAAAGGTAAGATTCGGTTGAAGGTTTTGCAATCTTTACTTGGACTCCTGGCTTTTGCATCCCATGTGCTTACAATGGGCAGAGTTTTTTCTAAGCGTTTGTATAGAGCTATCTCTGGTCTGTCCTCTCCTTTTCATTGTATTTGGATTACTAATGAAATTAAAGAAGACTTAATTGTTTTGAAGAGATTTTTAGTGGAATTTAATGGTTGTGCTATCTGGCAATTTCCGTTTTGTTCTTCAACTTCTCTTGATTTATATACGAATGCTGTGGGTTCTCATGGCTATGGTGCTTTTTGGAACGGACATTGGTCTGCTGAACGTTGGCCTGATAGATGGAAATTGTCCGGTTTAACATCCAACATTGTTCTGCTAGAGCTTTTTCTGGTTTTGGTTTCTTTGATTTTATGGGGTGCTCATTTTAAAAATCATAGGATTTTGCTTAATTCGAACAATAAGGGTGTCGTGTTGGCGGTTAACTGTTTATCTTCTAGGTCCTTGCCAGTCATTACCGTTTTGAGACAAATTGTATTTCAGTGTTTATATTTGAATATTTGGCTCAAAGCAAAACATGTACCTGGTGTCGATAATGTGGTTGCTGACAATTTATCCCGTTTACAGATTGCCAAATTCAAAAGCTTGGTGCCGTCGGCAGATCTTCATTCAACTTCCTGCCCACGACATTTGTGGGACCTTGTTTAGACCCTCTTCTTCATGCTCTTAAGATCTCTGTAGCTCCTGCAACGTGGGCGTCCTATTCAGTAGCATGGTCATTGTGGACTTCATTTTTGGTGTCATCTGGTCTCCAACAAGCTTCTTTTTCAAAAGGCTTGCTCTTGTCTTTTATTAGTCAACTCATGTCCCATTCTTACTCATATTCATATATTATTAAAATTTTGGCTGGCATTTCATTTTTTACTCGCCTATCGGGTATTGGTTCGTGTATGCAATTTTTTTCAGTAAAATGTGCGTTGAAAGGTTATCACAAGCGCCTTTGTGTTCCTGATGCTAGATTGCCAATTTCTAGTGATATGCTTGCTAATATTGGCAATGCTACTGCCGTGGTTGGTTTTTCATCCTATGAAGCTTTGCTATTTCGAGTAGATGGATCACTATGCGAACGAATACTGATTTGCGCTTTTGTATATTTTCTCTTCTGCAGCATTATTTGTCTTTACGTCCTTCAAAATTTTCTAAACAACTCTTGATTCATTAGGATGGGAATCCAGTAACGATATATCAGTTTTCTGCTATTCTATGGAAATGTTTGGTTAATTTGCAGTTGGCTGATTTGAAAATTACGTCTCACTCTTTTCGAATTGGAGCAGCCACTGAAGCGGCCATGCTAGGTTTCAGTGACAATAATATAAAAAATATTGGTAGATGGAAATCGAATTGTTTTAAATACTATGTACGGCCTAATTCTTCATTTTAATTTCAGATGGCCTATGTATAGTTTGTATTTTTGGCCATTTGTTTGTTTACTGGGCGAAACATTGGGCTGAAAGAAGAGTTTATGGACCTAATCTTGGTTTACCGTCTGACAAATATGCACTACGTTGGTTTGGAGAACGTTGCATGTCGTGGACTGATATCCATTCAAATTTCTAATTTCTGCTTGAACATTGGCCTACTCCGCACATTGTTTTCTTACATTTGGCAGGCAATGATATAGGTCATTGTAATACTTTAGGTTTATTGAGTCAGATTAAATTGGATTTGTGTTGTTTTCACGCTATGCTGCCGGATACTGTTTTTGTTTTTTCTGAAAATTGTTCCTCGACCTCTTTGGTTGATGTCGTTGGAATATCATTTTTTTTAAAGATTTGGAAGCGAGTTAATCGTTCTATGATGAAGTTTATGCCAAGCATTAACGGTTTTTAATTACTGCATTTAGAATTGGAAGGTGGCTTATCGGGTCTGTATAGACCTGATAAGGTTCATCTTTCTGATATCGGTCTGGATATCTTTAATGTGGACGTACAGTCCTGTGTTGAATTGGCTGTGGCTCGTGGGGTGTGCCAGTCTTGTTAATCAATTCTGGTGTGTGGGGATATGTGTATTAACTTGAGTGTTTAGCTCGAGCTTTTGTAGCTGAGTTATAAAATATATATATACATATATATTCTCTTTTTTGAGAAACTACATATATTTGGTAGTATTGTTTTGAATAGTAAATATATATTTTACTTGAGTTATTGTATTATTTAAACCTATAATAAAGGGCATGGCCTATTCAACCATATTTAATTCTTGAGTCTATTTATTAAATTTAATGTTCTTTATATGATCCCATCAGTTTTCACAAAATCCTTCAGACTTCCACCACACCAATGTGCTCGTGACACCTCGCCCAATAGAAACGCACTCACCGACTGATGTTGCCTCCCACTTTCGTGTTTGACAAAACAAAGCAATGTAGACACCCCTTGGGTCTAGAAGGATTTTGATAAAACTGATTCCCTTCTGCGATTTTCAACATTATCTTCTAATATTTTTGCAGTACACAATTAGAGGTATAATTTATTTATATAAGCATTATTTTCACTAAGGTAGCAGCTTTTGTTTTTTGTTTTCACTGACATTGATATTTTCATTTTTTTCACTAACATTGTTTACTGTTAGGGGTCACTAGTTATTGATTGGCGCAGTGGGGGCAGTGCATTTTTGGAGGGGTACACATTGCCAGCTGATTTGGATCAAATTCAAAAGCTGCTATTGGACTACCTAGCACTAAGCAAGAAAAGGAGATTAGTAAAAGATAGTTTATGATAGTTAAAAACAAATATACACTCACATTAATAATAGCAGTATAGTGTGGGTAACCCAGCCTTATAGCTGTAACCAAAATAATAGTTTGTGGATCATGCAGAGCATGAAATGTATTGCTGTAAAATTGTCTATATGCAGTTCCCTTTTTTCATCACAAGATGGAACTAGTAGAGACCTTGAGTTCCTGAGTCTCAAATATAGAACACTGAATGCTGGGAGATGTAATTTAGGACAGAAGCGGTGCCAGTACAGTTACTGGTAAAGAAACTACAAGCCCCAATATGCCTGGCAGGAGAAGGAGTCCAAAAGAGGGGGTATAACTAGAAAATCCGGAAAAAAGTGGGGGTTGTTGTTGGGAGATTGCCACCAGCCAGAGCAGAGAGTGAGGAGCTACCACAGAGAGAGCGAGAGAAAGGGAAATGAGGAGACCAGTTTGTGACTGCAGAGCTGAGCTGTCGATGGGTCTGCACTACTTGGAGAGCTGCTCGCTGTAGCTGCAGATTGCTGGACTGACACCTGTAGAGTGTCAGCACTTGTCTGCCATCACTAGATCCTTCTCTGAAGCTTGTCCATTTGTACCTGCGCCAGTGCATACAACCCTTCATAGTGATTTGGTATTCCAGCCACTCTGGTCTGCTTCAGGGACACTGACAGACTTCTGCTCTATCAGTGGAATCACCATTCACCAGTCCACAAGTGGAAGCTGCCAGAAATCATAATTTTGCCAAAGGGGCTCCTCCAACTGTAAAGCCTCCTGCAACAGATCTGAGGGAGCTAGTGAGCACACCATTGACCCAGTACTGAAATGTTAGCTGACATTATACAGTTTCTTTGTTAAAGTGGTTGTATACTCTTTTTTTTTTTCACTTTTACCTACAGGAAAGCATATAATAAGGCTTACCTGTAGGTAAAAAAAAATCTCCTAAACCTGTACGGTTTAGGAGATATTCCCCTCGGTTTGCACTGCTGAAAATCCGGCAGTGACCGACCGGCCGGGATGAAATTTCCCACTAGCAAGCACCACTAGTCTAGCCTATATCACAAAGTTTTAATTTATTACCTGACACCTCTCACTCCAATATACTAAGAAACCAATTGTTTTCTTAAGACTATATGACTGGGTGCAGGACTATCCAACACCAATAAGTGCCCTAATATCTTCAAGGGCCCCAATGTAGCCGGCAGAAGATTAACTTTGAGGACTGTATATAGTTCACTTGCAGTTTAGGGCAGTTACCGTTACTGTACATTGCAATTCTCTTTTACGAAAATCCTAGGCTTAGCGCTCTCATAGTAAGAGTCCATTGGCAACTTAGGCTCTAACTATCTTGGTGCCTATCTTGGTTGCCTATCGCTGCTCATTTAGTCAGGAGAGCTACAGTTTATGCTGGTCAGATTAAAATTTATCATAGTACCTTAAAGCGGTTCTTCACCCTAAAGGGGAAGTTCCGCTAATCTCATCCCTCCCCCCCTCCGGTGCCACAATCGGTACCTTTCAGGGGGGAGGGGGGTGCAGTTACCTGGATAATCCAGGTAACTGCACCCACTTCCGGACAGACTGCCGCAGACCCCCGCAGACGCCCCGCCCCCCCCCCCCCCCGTTGTGTTCTGGGAAACACACAGTTCCCAGAGACACAGCGGGGGACCATAAGATACGAGCAGCGCGACTCGCGCATGCGCAGTAGGGAACCGGGCAGTGAACCCGCGATGCTTCACTTCCCGATTCCCTGACAGAGGATGGCGGCGGTGGCAGCAGCGAGACAAGCTATCGCTCGTCATCTGCCGCCGACATCGCTGGAACCTGGGACAGGTAAGTGTGATTTTATTAAAAGTCAGCAGCTGCAATATTAGTAGCTGCTGGCTTTTAATATTTTTATTTTAGGTGCAGCTCCTCTTTAAATATCGCAAGAAACCCTCAGTATATTGTCTATGCTGTCAAACGTTTCACTTATCTCTAAGGTATTGAGAAATCACTAGCCTACCTCTGTTAAAGCGAGTAACCTGAGGTGTCAGAGGTGCTGACGCATTAAAGAGTCACATTATGAACAGAGGACTTTGAAAGAGACTTTTCCTTTACAAAGACTTTATTAAACTATATTTTTTAGCTCCCACTGCTATCAATCTGCCCTGTGAGGAGGAAGAGCTTGGAGAAAGATGCTGCTCTCAGTTACAGCGCTGGATTAAGATTGGGCTCAGTTAAGTATTTGGGGGGGCTGGGAGGATCCTCATTACAAAAAATTACATTGAAGTAAAAAAAAACAAAAAAACAAAAAAACAAAAAAAACATTTTTTTTGAACCACGTTAACCACTTCAGACCCGAAAGGATTTGCCCCCTTCCTGACCTGAGCACTTTTTGGGATTAGGCACTGTGTCGTTTTAACTGACAATTGCGCGGTCGTGCGACATTGTACTCAAACAAAATTGATGTCCTTTTTTCCACACAAATAGAGATTTTTTTTGTGGTATTTGATCGCCTCTGCGGTTTTTACTTTTTGCACTATAAACAAAGAAATAGCGACAATTTTGAAAAAAGCGCATTATTTTTTACTTTTTGCTATAATCAATATCCCCGCAAAATATATATAAAAATATTTTTTTTCAGTTTAGGCCGATATGTATTCTTCTACATATTTTTGGTAAAAAATCGCAATAAGCGTATATTGATTGGTTTTATGCAAAAGTTACAGAGTCTACAAATAGGGGGTAGTTTTATGGCATTTTTATTATTACCGTATTTCCCGGTGTATAAGGTGACCAGTCGTATAAGACGACCACCTAATCTTACAGTTTTCTAAGCGTTTTTTTTCCTGTACTTACCGTATAAGACGACCCCCCTTCCGAGGCTTCCGGCGCTTCATATTTCTTCCTTCTTGCTGGAGCTGGAGCTGGCACCATATCCTTGTTCCTGCTTTTGCTGGAGCCAATCATGGCCAGCGATGTATTCTATTAATGAATACAAAGCTTGCTTGGATTGGCAGAGGCTGTAACATCATCAGCCCTCGCCTCTCTGACTCTCAAAGCCAATCCGAGCAGGCTACAGATTGGCAGAGGTTGTTACTCCAATCCGGATTGGCAGAGGTTGTTACTCCAATCCGAGCAGGCTCTGTATTCATTTGAATACATCGCACAGCAGTATATACTGTATGTAGCTGAAGCTACATAAAGTATTACCGAACACCCAGCAGGCATCCGAGGGGCTGATCCAGCGAAAAAGACGACCCCTACTTTATGGCCAGTTTTTTGAAGTGTAAAAGGTCGTCTTATACGTTCAGAAAATACGGTAATTTTTTTTTACTAGTTATTGCAGCGATCTGCGATTTTTATCATCTCTTTTACGCCCCATACACACGGTTGGATTTTCCGACGGAAAATGTGCGATCGGATCACGTTGTCGGAAAATCCGACCGTGTGGGGGCTCCATCGGACTTTTTCCACCCGATTTTCCGACACACAAAGTTTGAGAGCAGGATCTAAAATTTTCCGACAACAAAATCCGATTGCATAAATTCCGATCGTGTGTAGACAATTCCGATGGACAAAGTGCTACGCATGCTCAGAATAAACTAAGAGACGAAAGCCATTGGCTACTGGCCCGTTTATAGTCCCGACGTACGTGTTTGACGTCACCTCGTTCAGAACGAGTGAAAATTCCGACAACTTTGTGCAACCGTGTGTATGCAAGACAAGTTTGGGCCAAAATCCGTCAGAAAAAAATCTGACAGATTTTGTGGTCGGAATGTCAGACCGTGTGTATGGGGCATTAGACTTTAAGATTTTCTTAGTATTAATGTCTAGAGACTGTAAATCAGTCTTTAACACTATCAGTATTGTTTCACTATCTCCAACCCCTGTCCTGCCACTTGCACTGTTACCCAACTCCCACCTCCCTTGTCCCCCTACCACTTTTTCCTTGTAGTTCTATCCATCCCTTTCCCCCACTAGCTTTATTCTGTGCTCCCGACTCTATTCAAAACCCTCCTAATAACATAGACAGACCCCTAACTAACATTAAGGCCTCATGCACACTGGGCGTTAAAATAACGTTATAAAAACATCAGTAGCTTTGCAGTGAGTTTTTCAAAGTTTTTTCAAATGGCGGTTTTAAGCATTCATTAGCATTTTTTTTAGCATTTTTTACCGTTTTTCCGCGTTAGCGTTTTTTCGTATTTTTTTAATGGATCAAAAACATTAAATGATAGTGAGTGATGTTTTTGAGCGTTTATTGATGTTTATCAGCGTTAGAGCGTTTTTACAGCTGAAAACATCTCTCAGAACCCACAAGTTTTGGGTATTTTTTACTGCTCAAAAATGCCATTGCCCAAAACTGCTGTTAACAGCCTATGTGTGCATGGACACATAGGATAACATGATGGAGAGAGTTTAATGACTGTAGAAAAAAAACATCTACAGCCAAAAGCTGCTGTAAAAACGTTCAGTGAAGCCTAATAGCTTCAACGGTTACTTCATGTAACTTAACCACTTAAGGACCGAGCCTCTTTTTTTTTACGTGTTGTTTACAAGTTTAAAACAGTTTTTTTGCTAGAAAATTACTTAGAACCCTCAAACATTATACCTTTTTTATACCTTTTTTTCGGCGGACAAGGTCCGACGGTCTTCCCGGCGGAGTTTCAGCGGAGTTCCGATGGACTTTCCAAATGAACGGACTTGGCCACACACAATCACACCAAAGTCCGACGGATTAGAACATGATGACGTACGACTGGACTAGAATAAGGAAGTTCATAGCCAGTAGCCAATAGCTGCCCTGGCGTTGTTTTTTGTCCGTTGGACTAGAATATACACAAACGGATTTCTCGATAGGAACTGGGTCCGGTGGAGTTCTGACTGAAAAATTTGAAACATGTTCTATTTCTAAAGTCCGTTAGATTTTTGGACAGCAAAGGTCCGATGAAGCTCACACACAATCGAATAGTCTGACGGATTCGTTCTGTCAGACCTTTGCTGTTGAAAAGTCCGATCGTGTGTACGCGGCATAAGGCTTACCAGAAGTCAGAAATAGCATTTGTTTAAACTGGATATTCCTTCACACCGCAGCACTGTGGAAAATCTTTCACTTCCAAATCGCTCTTATCGGTGGTCAGTGGCAATATCACGGCATCAAACATGTAATGGAATGCAAATAACACTGTGGGGTTTATTTACTAAAGGAAAATCCACTTTGCACTACAAGTGCACTTGGAAGTGTACTTAGAAGTGAAGTTGCCGTAGATCTGAGGGGGACATGCAAGGAAAATAAAAAAAACAGCATTTTTGTTTGTACATGATTGAATGATAGAAATCAGCAGAGCTTCCCCTCATTTCAGATCTTCCCCTCAGATCTACAGCGACTGCACTTCCGAGTGCACTTGTAGTGGATTTGCCTTTAGTAAATCAACCCCTGTGTTTGTGTAGAAGTGAGAGTTACAAGGTGCTGACATTCTGGATGATCCAATGGTTTCATAGCCTCTCACAGTCCAGTCCACAAAGTGCTTTAAAACCCATCTGAGCCATTCACACCTCTGTCCTCTCATTCACTGGTCCAGGAGGTCACATACACCCTGGGAAGCCTCAGAGTGGTCTGTTATGGTGGTGGACATATGGTGTGTGTGAAATCACATACTAGGTTCACTCTTCAGAGGACTGTCACTGTTTGAGGTTTACTTTTCAGAGGACTTTTTGTTATCAACTTCTGTCTTTATAATTTGTAATGTGTTATCACTGATTATTCACTATTATGACAGATAACATTGCACATAGCTGTTATTAGTGCGCTGTATGGTGTACTTTATATTCTGTGCTGGCTGCTCTATACATTCGCATGTGTTTGATGCCTGGTGCAGTGTGATTAGATTTCAACATTTTGATGGCTATCACTAAAGAATTTTCCATCACTACATATTGAGTTTACCCTTCAGAAGATTGTCACTTTATTAGGTTTACTCTTCAGAGGATTTTTTTAGTTATTTAATTTTGCTTTTGTGATTTGCTCTACCACTGATCATTTATTATTACTATCGACAGAGCTGCACATATATGCATACAAAATGCCTGTAAAAACCTGTGTGAATAAACCCTAACACAGACAAGGCTTCATTTATACTTCCATGGTTGTGGTGTGGTTGTGTGGGTTTTTAGGGCTTAAAACAGGCGGTGAGAGGGCAACATAATGCCTCCTCACCACCTGTCAAATGCCCTATGCAAAATGAATCAACGCAGATTGCTCTTCAGAGTGCACTGTACGTGTAAAGACCAAAGGGATTTCAATTTGATTTATACTTGTAGCTAATATGTCCAGATTTTAAATGTATGTGCTGCCACCTACTGATCACATGAAGAAGTGATATTCTACTTATTGTCATAGTAAAGATATATTTTCTATCGGTGTGTATCTTGCACAGTAATACACGGCAGTGTCTTCTATTTTCATGGTGTCCATTTTCAGAGTCAGTTTGTTATTGTTGTTATCTCTGGTGGTTGTGAATCTCTCTTTAACATCATCATTATAGCCTGTGCTCCCACTGTTGGTAATATAACACAACCATTGTAACTTTCCATCAGAGAACTGTCTGATCCATGCCATAGTATTGCCAGCAATGGTGAATCCTCCTGAACCCTGACAGGTGAGTGTATGGGAGTTCCCCGGCTTTATCACGGCTGGATCAGACTGGACAAGTTGGTTAGAAGACAGGACACCTGGAAAATATACAGTGACAATAGGAAATAGCATTAGAACTAATACATCCACTCAGATCTATTAGGAGGATTATTTCATCTGAGGGATCCTGTCCTATGAAGTCTCACCTGACAGCCATGATAATGATAGAAAAAGGCTTATTAGGGTCCTCATTATTCCTCTGTATAATCTGTATCTATACACTTCACAAATACCCTGTAAATGTCTTCTCTATCTTTATAGTGTATGAGAGATTCCATGATAGGAAGTGATGTCATGTCATTTGCATAGTATACAGAATATCTATATGTGTCACAACATACAGTCAGGTACAAATAATAATTCATGTTTGTTTTACTTTCATCAAATTTTTCAGTTTAACCACTTCAATACCGGGCACTTAAACACCTTCCTGCCCAGACCAATTTTGAGCTTTCAGCACTGTCGCAATTTGAGTGACAATTGCGCGGTCATGCTACACTGTACCCAAATGACATTTTTATAATTTTTCTCCCACAAATAGAGCTTTCTTTTGGTGGTATTTGATCACCTCTGCGGTTTTTATTTTTTGCTAAACAAATAAAAGAATACCGAAAATTTTGCAAAAAAAAATGTTTTTTTTGTTAGTTTCAAAACTTTGTAAATAAGTATGTTTTTTCCTTCACTGATGGGCACTGATGGGGTTATACTGATGGGCAATGATAAGGCGGCACTGATGGGCACCGTTGAGGTGGCACCAATGAAGTGGCACTGATGAGGTGGCATTGATGGTCACTGATATGTGGCACTGATAGGCGGCACTGATGGGCACTGATAGGCGGCACTGATGGGTGGCACTGATGGGCGACACAGATGGGCACTGATAGGTGGCACAAATTGGCACTGATAGCTGGCATGGATTGGCATGGATGGGCGGCACGGGTGGGCATAGATAGGCGGCACAGGTGGGCATGGGTAGGCGGCACAGATGGGCATGGGTAGGCGGCACAGATGAGCATTGATAAGTGGCACGGATGGGCACTGATAGGCGGTTAGGCAGCATTGTATTATAATATACTGTACTAATGGATGCCAATAAGTGCCAAACAATAATGCATGCCATTCAGTAATGCCCATTGTGGGCACTGATTGGCATCCATTATGGGCACTGATTGGCATCCATTGTGGCACTGACTGGAATCCCTGGTGATCTAGGGTGGCATACCTTGTCCTGGGCATCCCTGGTGGTCTGGTGGCATCCCTGGTGGTCCAGTGTGGGCATCTTCGGGGGGGCTGCACTGATAATCGATCAGCACGGACCCCCCCTGTCAGAGGAGCAGCCGATCGGCTCTCCTCTAGTCGCGTCTGACAGACGCGAGTGAGGAAAAGCCGATCACCGGCTCTTCCTATCTACACTGTGATCAGCCGTGATTGGACACTGCTGATCACGTGGTAAAGAGTCTCCGTCGGAGACTCTTTACCGAGATCGTAGTTGCGGGGTGTCAGACTGACACCCCGCAACAACGATCACCGCGATGCGTGCCCCAGGGGCACGCAGCGGCTCAAAATCCTGATCACGTCATATGATGTCCGATCAGGATTATGAAACCACTTTGCCACCGTCATTTTGTTATAGGGTGGGAGGCAAGTGGTTAAAGACCAACAAAGACTTTCCAGTAATAAAACCAAATTAAACTGAAAACTCTCTAGTCAAATCCCAACATCTAGGAATAGTGGCTACTGAATGCAAATGAGCTTAACCAGCCCAGCCAATAGCAGTTTGATGGCCCGGCGGTGGTTTACATTAGATTTCTAATTTTGATTGTTCTAATGATTTGCCATTTCTGGTCAATATTCACCTTTATACTGCACTAAGAAGCATAATGCAAACAACATTATCCTATTCCAGGTTGGAATTTGTTAAGATTTTGAATGCTATCCATGAAAATGTGCCATTGATAATTGTACCTACGTCTTTGTCTGTATTAAAACTTCAATAATAAAAAAAAAACTTTTAAAAAGAAGTCCTTTTGTATAATAGCAAATCAGCGCACCCTACCACCACTAGTGATATATATGTTAAATCACTAACTATTATTAACAAATATAATTTTCAAATTATCTCCATAAAATGAATATTGTAAAGTACTAGATATATAAATAAATCCCAAAGTCTTTTTTTGTCCCAAGATAAAGCCTTTGTAATGCAAAGCTAGTAACAGGCATTGCAATCAGTCATACAAAAACTTTTACAGGGGAATTCAGTAAAGCTTCCAGAACACTTTTTTGGTGATATTTCCCTTTAAAACGACCTGCTCCTTATTCAGGCAAGTATTAAGTATTTGCGCCAGTTAACTTAGCAATAACGACACTTTAAGAACCTGATGTTTTGGCAGAGTCAGATTCCTAAAAAATTACCACCAATTAGCAGTCTAAGTAAATGGCAATAATTAAGACCAGCTCTGAGCTGGTGTAGAGAAGTACATCAGTACTCAAAGTGGGGCATGTCTGTGTTGGAAATCTGTCAAGTATTGGACAGCTTCCTGCACCCGTGCCCCATACCCAGCCCCATTTAGCTGTCCAACATGAGATTCCCTGGCCAAAAGCTAAATGTAATCAAAGGGCCCATGGTGGTCATTAGGTGGGCGGAGCCTGATGGGGAACTGAGACATCGGTTCCCTATTAGGTCTGCTGTTCTTTTGATTGACAGCACACAACAGTAGGTAAATTCAAAAGCTGCTATTGGACTGCCTAGCACTAAGTAAGAAAAGGAGAGGGTGCAGGCCAGATTAGTAAAAGATAGTTTATTATGGTTAAAAACAAATATACACTCACATTAATAACAGCAGTATAGTGTGGGTAACCCAGCCTTATAGCTTTAACCCAAATCATAGTTAGTGGATCATACAGAGCATGAAATATAGTGTTGTAAAATTGTCTATATGCAGTTCCCTTTTTTCATCACAAGATGGAACTAGTAGAGACCTTGAGTTCCTGAGTCTCAAATATAGAACACTGAATGCTGGGAGATGTAATTTAGGACAGAAGCGGTGCCAGTACAATTACTGGTAAATAAACTACAAGCCCCAATATGCCTGGCTGGAGAAGGAGTCCAAAAGAGGGGGTATAACTAGAAAATACAGGAAATAGTGGGGGTTGTTGTTGGGAGATTGCCACCAGCCAGAGCAGAGAGTGAGGAGCTGCCAATGAGAGAGCATTCGATGTGTTTGCACTACTTGGAGAGCTGCTCGCTGTAGCTGCAGATTGCTGGACTGACACCTGCAGAGTGTCAGCACTTGTCTGCCATCACTAGATCCTTCTCTTAGGCTTGCCCATTTGTACCTGCACCAGTGCATACAGCCCTTCATAGTGATTTGGTATTCCAGCCACTCTGGTCTGCTTCAGGGGCACTGACAGACTGCTGCTCTATCAGTGGAATCACCATTCACCAGTCCACAAGAGGAAGCTGCCAGAAATCATAATTTTGCCAAAGGGGCCCCTCCAACTGTAAAGCCTCCTGCAACAGATCTGAGGGAGCTAGTGAGCCCACCATTGACCCATTACTGAAATATTAGCTGACATTATACAGTTTCTTTGTTAAGCTTGACCATATTTTGCCTTTCCCAAGACTTATGTTTTCCCACTAGCAAGCACCACTAGTCTAGCCTATATTACAAAGTTTTAATTTGTTACCTGACACCTCTCACTCCAGTATACTAAGAAACCAATTGTTTTCTTAAGACTATCTGACTGGGTGCAGGACTATCCAACACCAATAAGTGCCCAAATATCTTCAAGGGCCCCAATGTAGTCGGCAGAAGATTAACTTTGAGGACTGTATATAGTTCACTTGCTGTTTAGGGCAATTACCGTTACTCTACATTGCAATTCTCTTTTACAAAAAGCCTAGGCTTAGCGCTCTCATAGTAAGAGTCCATTGGCAACTTAGCCTCTAACTATCTTAGTACCTATCTTGGTTGCCTATCGCTGCTCATTCAGTCAGGAGAGCTACAGTTTATGCTGGTCAGATTTGAATTTATCATAGTACATTAAATATCGCAAGAAACCCTCAGTATATTGTCTATGCTGTCAAACGTTTCACTTATCTCTAAGGTATTGAGAAATCACTAGCCTACCTCTGTTAAAGCGAGTAACCTGAGGTGTCAGAGGTGCTGACGCATTAAAGAGTCACATTATGAACAGAGGATTTTGAAAGAGACTTCTAGTTTAAAAAAGTCTTTGTAAAGGAAATTTTTTAGCTCCCACTGCTATCAATCTGCCCTGTGAGGAGGAAGAGCTTGGAGAAAGATGCTGCTCTCAGTTACAGCGCTGGATTAAGATTGGGCTCAGTTAAGTATTTGGGGGGGCTGGGAGGATCCTCATTACAAAAAATTACATTGAAGTAAAAAAACAAAACAAAAAATTTTTTTTTTTAACCACTTTAACCACTTCAGACCCGAAAGGGTTTGCCCCCTTCCTGACCAGAGCACTTTTTGAGATTTGGCATTGTGTAACTGACAATTGCGCGATCATGCGACATTGTAGCCAAACAAAATTGATCTCCTTTTTTCCCCACAAATAGAGATTTCTTTTGGTGGTATTTGATCACCTCTGTAGTTTTTACTTTTTGCACTATAAACAAAGAAATATCGTCAATTTTGAAAAAAGCTCATTATTTTTTACTTTTTGCTATAATAAATATCCCCCAAAAATATATTAAAAAAAACATTTTTTTTTCTCAGTTTAGGCAGATATGTTTTCTACTACATATTGTTGGTAAAAAAATCGCAATAAGCGTATATTGATTGGTTTTATGCAAAAGTTATAGAGTCTACAAATAGGGCATTTTTATTCATAGTTTCATAGTTAGTAAGGTTGAATAAAGACACCAGTCCATCCAGTTCAACCTGAGTGAGTGTCTACCCCTCTCCCTGTACATTGCACACTCACATTGGTCCCTACACTCAAGGAGCCCACAATCCAAGGTCCCCATTCATATACTAGGGCCAATTTTGGACAGAAGCCATTTAACCGACCTGCATGTCTTTGGAGTGTGGGAGAAAACCGGATTACCCAGAGGAAACCCACGCAGGCACAGGGAGAACATGCAAACTCAGGCAGGTAGTGTTGTGGTTGGGATTTGAATCAGTGACCCTTTTTACTGCTAGGTGAGAGTGCTAACCACTACACCACTGTGCCACCCAAAGTAGTTATTACCGTATTTCCCAGTGTATAAGGCGACCAGGCTTATAAGACGACCCCCTAATCTCACGACCCCTCTTCCGAGGCTTCCGACACTTCATATTTCTTCCTTCTTGCTGGAGCTGGCGCCATATCCTTCTGCCTGCTTTTGCTAGAGCCAATCACAGCGAGCGATGTATTCTATTAATAAATACAAAGCTTGCTTGGATTGGCAGAGGCTGTAACATCATCAGCCCGTGCCTCTCTGACTCTCAAAGCCAATCCGAGCAGGCTACAGATTGGTAGAGGTTGTTACTCCAATCCGGATTGGCAGAGGTTGTTACTCCAATCCGAGCAGGCTCTGTATTCATTTGAATACATCGCTCACTGGGATTGGCTCAGCGGCATATACTGTATGTAGCAGAAGCTACATAAAGTATTACCGAACACCCAGCAGGCATCTGAGGGGCTGGCCCAGCGAATAAGACCACCTCTGCTTTTTGGACAGTTTTTTTAAGTGTAAAAGGTCGTCTTATATGCCAGAAAATACAGTAATTTTTTTTTTTACTAGTTATGGCAGCGATCTGCAATTTTTATCATGATTGCGACATTATGGCAGACACATTGGACATTTTTTACACTACTTTGGGACCATTGTCATTTATACAGCGATTGATGCTATAAAAATGCATTTATTACTGTGTAAATGACACTGGCAGTGAATTCAGTTAATTGCTAGGGGCGGAGGAGGGGTTGTGTGTGTCCTAGGGGGTGATTCTAACTGTTAGGGGGAGTGGCTTACTGTGACACATCACTGATCACTTCTCCTAATGAGAGGGAGCAGACAATCAGTGTTGTGTCACTAGGCAGAACAGGCAGATGCCTTGTTTACAAAGGCATCGCCCCCATTCTGATGTTCTGAGACCCGATCGTGGGACACCGGCAGACATTGAGTCCACAGATCCCGTGGTCAGGGTCACGGAGACTGCGGCGCACGTGCGCCCGTTAGGGGGCAGGATTGTTGCTTTGCTTGCCCGTGCCATTCTGCTGATGTAAATGTGTGTGAGGCAGTCGGCAAGCGGTTAAAGCTACACTACAGGAATTCAGCCACTTTCTACAATGTGCAAGATGCATATACAATTTCTACACAAGCCATATTATAATGTTGTTAAAAATTATATTTTCTTTTTATTCTGCAGTGTTGTTATTTTCTGTACACAGTTACTGTACAGAATTTCCCCTGAAATGTCATCACCTGCTTGTGTGAATGGCTCATTGATTTGTGTGATCAGAGTTCTTTAATTTGTTATGCTTCCCTATTTGCACAGCAGCATCTGTTTTATGCCCCATACACGCAGTCGGATTTTCAGATGGAAAATGTGCGATCAGATCAAGTTGTCGGAAAATCTGACCGTGTGGGGGCTCCATCGGACTTTTTCCGTCCGATTTTCCGACGCACAAAGTTTGAGAGCAGGATCTAAAATTTTCTGACAACAAAATCCGATTGCATAAATTCCGATCGTGTGTAGACAATTCCGACGGACAAAGTGCTACGCATGCTCAGAATAAACTAAGAGACGAAAAAGCTATTGGCTACTGGCCCGTTTATAGTCCCGACGTACGTGTTTGACATCACCTCGTTTAGAACGATCGAAAATTCCGTCAACTTTGTGCGACTGTGTGTATGCAAGACAAGCTTGGGCCAAAATCCATCGGAAAAAAACTGACAGATTTTGTGGTCGGAATGTCAGACCATGTGTATGGAGCATTAGACTTTAAGATTTTGTTAGTATTAATGTCTAGAGACTGAAAATCAGTCTTTAACACTATCAGTATTGTTTCACTATCTCCAACCCCTGTCCCGCCACTTGCACTATTACCCAACTGCCACCTCCCTTGTCCCCCTACCACTTTTTCCTTGTAGTTCTATCCTTCTATCCTTCCCTTTCCCCCACTAGCTTTATTCTGTGCTCCCGACTCTATTCAAAACCCTCCTAATAACATACAGACCCCTAACTAACATTAAGGCCTCATGCACACTGGGCGTTAAAATAACATTATAAAAACATTGGTAGCTTTGCAGCGATGGCGGTTTTTAGCATTCATTAGCATTTTTTTTAGCATTTTTTACCGTTTTTCCGCGTTAGCGTTTTTTCGCATTTTTTTTTTGAAGAAAAAAAATATTTATTTTTTAATGGATCAAAAACGTTAAATGCTAGTGAGTGACGTTTTTGAGCATTTATTGACGATTATCAGTGTTAGAGCGTTTTTACAGCTGAAAACGTCTCTCAGAACCCATAAGTTTTGGGTATTTTTTACTGCTCAAAAACGCCATTGCCCAAAACTGCTGTTAACAGCCTATGTGTGCATGGACACATAGGATAACATGATGGAGAGAGTTTAATGACTGTAGAAAAAAACATCTACAGTCAAAAGCTGCTGTAAAAACGTTCAGTGAGGCCTAATAGCTTCAACGGTTACTTCATGTAACTTAACCACTTAAGGACCGAGCCTCTTTTTTTTTACGTGTTGTTTACAAGTTTAAAACAGTTTTTTTGCTAGAAAATTACTTAGAACCCTCAAACATTATACCTTTTTTATACCTTTTTTATGACGGACAAGGTCCGACGGTCTCCCCGACGGAGTTTCAGCGGAGTTCCGACGGACTTTCCAAATGAACGGACTTGGCCACACACAATCACACCAAAGTCCGACGGATTAGAACATGATGACGTACGACCGGACTAGAATAAGGAAGTTCATAGCCAGTAGCCAATAGCAGCCCTGGCGTTGTTTTTTGTCCGTCGGACTAGAATACACACGAACGGATTTCTCGATAGGAACTGGGTCCGGTGGAGTTCTGACTGAAAAATTTGAAACATGCTCTATTTCTAAAGTCCGTTCGATTTTTGGACAGCAAAGGTCCGATGGAGCACACACACGATCGAATAGTCTGACGGATTCGTTCCGTCAGACCTTTGCTGTTGAAAAGTCAGATCGTGTGTACACAGCATAAAGCTTACCAGAAGTCACAAATAGCATTTGTTTAAACTGGATATTCCTTCACACCGCAGCACTGTGGAAAATCTTTCACTTCCAAATCGCTTATCGGTGGTCAGTGGCAATATCACGGCATCAAACATGTAATGGAATGACAGGAAAAGGGAGAGGGCAGTTTCTTGCCCCCCTTTTCCTCATGGGAGAGCGGCTGGATCAGCTGTTTCAAGTTCCCCCGCAGAGCCTGTGGCCAGCGGGGAAACAGCTGTTAGTCACATGTTTTGAGAAGGGGTACAGGTGACCTCTCTTCATGGCATGTGAAAAGCCCGGGAAGAACTGGTTTAAACCAGTTTTCTGGGGGTTATAAAAAGGGAGGTTCCGCTGAGGGGGCTCATTCGCCTCAGAAGAAAAGCTGTGGTGTTCTCTCTGGGATTATTCCCTGAACAAACAGCCTCTTCTGTGGCCAGAAGATGAGCCTTCTTCGGCGACTGATAGAGCGGGCGGGAGAGGACGGCGGAGAAGCCTGGATTCGCCAGTGCTTAGAATTACCCCGCGCAGCGTGTCAAGAAGCTCCGGTGGGAGCTACACCGCCTGTCAGCTATCCGGGTCCGGAGGAGAGAGGAAGAGAGCGGCCAGCGGTGGAAGCCACGGAGATGTCGCTGCGGGGTGAAGAGGATGCCGAAGGTGTGGAGGAGGAGACGTCGCGTCAACAAGGAGGTGCCGCCCCAGGTCAGTCGAATGGGGCGGCGAAACGAAAGCGCAACCCCCCCCGGAGCTATTCTCCTACCCCGACGCGCCCTGCTGTACATAAAAGAGCTGGTCCTTCTCAGGACCATAGCAGAGGGCAGGTGGGCGGGGGAAGGCTTGGAGCGGGTAGGCGGAGCGGCCAACTGAGCGGCAGAGCTCCATTGACTGAAGCGGTGGGCAGGGTCAAAGGCGGTACGGGAGGCAGAGCAACCTCTCTGAGGGAGTGGTCTCCCTCTCCTCAGCGTCCAGCATCTCCTAGGCAACCGTCAATGCTGAATATCAGTGAAGCAGGGCCTGATAGTGAGCCTGCTTTACAACAAGGTAATACAGGTATGACTGATCCTTCTGTTAATGTTCTATTGAATAGTGTTGTGGATTTATTAACAAAGGTGTCTAAGGAATTATCCAGTCAAAAGTCTATTTGTCAACCAGCTATTAATAATGCTTTAACTTCTGATGTTTCAGCTATGGGAGTTTGGTCGCCACCTAGTGGCGTTAATGCTAATGGCACACAGGATTTACCAATTCATTTAGAACAATTTAATAATATTTCTTATAGCAATGCTAGATCACAGAACTTGCCAGAAACTTGTTTAAAGGAATCCATGCCCTGTGACATTTCTCCGTTAGGTTATCATTTATCTCCAGTTGTTAAGGAAAAAATTTGGCGAGGGGAATTTTTGGATATATTGTCTCTTCTCCCTTCCGCTAAAGATTTCATTAATAAGTCAGAGAAGAAAGAGGATGATGATAGACGCAGACCTATAGCAAAAAACCTCAATAATTGGTTGCAAGCATTTTGTATTTTTGCAAGTGTGCTTTGTGAAAAATCACCTGAGAAAAGTACGGGTTTATTTCAACATTTAGATATTATAATTGAGGCATACAAAAATTTTGGTGGAGTGGCGTGGTTTAATTATGATGAAGCATTTCGTCAGAAATTATCAGTTCATCCCAGATTGCACTGGGGAGCTAAGGATGTGGGCCTTTGGCTGAATCTTTTTCTGCCACAGAGGCCAACAGTGGCAAGGCCAGTTTCAGCACCAACAGTTCAACACATGTCTGGTTACAAAAGAGGAATTTGTTTCAACTTCAATGATAGTCAGTGTAAATGGCCCAATTCATGTAAATACAAGCATGAATGCGCCTTTTGTGCTGGAGCGCACTCAGTTACAAAATGTTTAAAAAAAAATGTCAGCAGCAAATTTGCAAGCGGGAATTTTTTCAAAAAGCACACACACCAGTGAGTATAGCAAAAATGCTCCCGTGGCTTCAGGTGTATCCAGACAAGTTGAAAGCACATCTTCTCATTGAAGGTTTTAGGGATGGTTTTTTTATTGCCTTCCTTTCAGGGTCAAGGTTGTACTTTAGTTAAGAATTTGAAATCGGTATCTAAATTTCCCCAGGTAGTATTAGATAAGGTTAATTTTGAAATCTCAGAAGGAAGGGTGGCGAGCCCCTTTTCTTTCCCTCCGTTTGAAAATTTCAGGATTTCCCCTTTGGGTGTAGTGCCCAAAAAGGAAAAGAATTCTTTTAGACTAATTCATCACTTATCTTTTCCTAAAGGAGATTCCCTTAATGACCAAATTGATGAGAGCATGTCATCAGTTTCATATGCTTCTTTTGAAGATGCTTTAGTTCAATTGAGAATATTGGGGAAGGGAGCTATTTTAGCTAAAGCGGATGTCAAGTCAGCTTTTCGCTTACTTCCCATTAATCCTTCATCTTTTAATTCCCTTGGTTTTTTCTTTAATGGTAACTTTTATTTTGATAAATGTTTACCTATGGGTTGTTCCTTGTCTTGTTTTTATTTTGAGTCTTTCTCTTCATTTTTAGAGTGGGTAGTTTCTGCCGTTTCTGGGTCTCAATGTTTAATTCATTATCTAGATGATTTTTTATTTTTAGGTCCTCAGGATTCTTTTATTTGTGCTAACTTATTACAGACATTTTTTGATGTTTGCAACCATTTTGGTATCCCATTGGCTCATGAGAAGACTATATGGCCTTCCACTTGTCTGGAATTTCTAGGTATTATTATTGATACTGATTTAATGGAGTTTAGGTTACCTGAAGAAAAAATTGAAAAAATTTGCTCTTTATTGTTAAAACTGGTAAGGAAGAAAAAAGCCTGCTTGAAAGAGATACAGTCTCTTTTGGGCCTTCTGGCGTTTGCTTCAAGGGTCATGCCAGTGGGTAGGGTATTTTCCAGGAGATTTTACATCGCTATTTCTGGTTTAAAGTCTCCCTTTTCTCATGTGCGTTTATCCAGTGATATGAAAGAGGACTTGCTAGTTTGGTAGCAGTTTCTTTCTCATTTCAATGGCAGGGCTTTGTGGCAGAAGGATTTCATTCTTGATTCGGATTTCCTTCTCTTTACTGATGCCGCAGGGTCACATGGCTTTGCCGCAATTTGGCAGAAGCATTGGTGCGCTGAACGCTGGCATGTCTCTTGGGTAATGAAGGGTTACACTAAAAATATAGTCGTTTTGGAACTATTTCCTATCATTGTTGCGCTTGAAATTTGGGGTGCTTTCTTCCAAAATAAAAGAATTTTGATACGAACAGATAATAAAGGAGTGATGTATGCTATTAATTGTTTAACATCTAAGTCTCCGCCAGTCATTGTCCTTTTGAGATACCTGATATTTAAATGCTTAAGTTTGAATATATGGTTGAAGGCTGTACATGTACCAGGTAAGGACAATGATTTGGCGGATGCGTTGTCTCGTTCACAGATGGAGCGTTTTTTCAAGCTATTTCCGGAGGCGGATCAAGTGGGACACTCCTGTCCAATCAACTTATGGGACCTGATCTAAGGCCCATTTCTGTCTCTATTATCAATTCTTTGGCACCTTCTACTTGGGCAGGATATCAGTCTGCTTGGTTTATGTATCAAGAATTTTTAAACAAGTTAGGTGAACCGTTGGGTTCGGTGTCTGAAATACTGTTATTAAAGTTTCTTGGTTCTTTGTTTGAACAAACTTATTCTTGGTCATACATACATAAAACTTTGTCAGGAATTTCTTTTTTCTTGAAACTAAATAACATGCCGTCTTGCATGCAGTATTTCTCTATAAAACAAGCTTTAAAAGGTTACAAAAGGAATAATTTTAGGCCTGATTCAAGGAAGCCCATCACTCCTCTAGTGCTGGGTCAGCTTTGCTCCGTGATGGATAAAATTTGTTTTTCTCAGTTTGAATCAGTTCTTTTTCGGTCATGTTTTTTGCGGCGCTTAGGGTATCTGAGCTGGTTCACATATACATGTCTGAAGTTGTTATTTTTGAAAGTTCATTAAAAATTTTAATTAGCAGATCCAAAACGGATCAGGTAGGTAAAGGTAATTGGTTAACTTTAGATATGTGTATGAGTACTAGCATTTGCCCGGTGGCTCTAATACGTCAATATTATTCAATTAGGCCTTTGGGGTTTTCCAAGTTTTTTATTCATGAATCAGGGTTACCCCTTACTAAATATCAGTTCTTATGCGTTTTTAGGAGCTGTTTACAGGCCTTAAATTTAGATCAAGAACATTTGACGTCGCATTCTTTTCGGATTGGAGCAGCAACAGAGGCCGCTAGACTGGGTTTTGATGTTAGATCTATTAAGCGAATTGGTAGATGGAAGTCAGATAGGTACTTGCTTTATATTCGTCCTAACGCAATGCTATGATTTATTTCAGGTAACACTCGCATTGTGTGGATGATTGGACACTCCTTCATTTATTGGGCGAATTTGAGAGCTCAGCAGCGAGTTTATACTTGTAATTTAGGATTGGATGTTTCTAAATTTAAGATTTTTGGTGTGGAAAGAGGGGAATGTTATGGTCTGACCTAAATTCTTTTATTTCTCAGCTTCTTCTTCATTTTCCCTCTCCGGATATCTTAATTATTCATCTAGGTGGTAATGATATTGGTTACTTTAAAACTTTAGACCTTATTTTTCAGATTAGGGATGATTTACAGAGGATACAGTTGTCATTTCCCAATTCAATAGTGTTTTTTTCAGAAATTGTGCAGAGGATAAGTTGGCTTTCTCATCCTTCTGTACGTCCTTTTGAAAAAATCAGGAAGAGAGTGAATAGGGCAGTATCCAAGTTGCTATCAAAATTTTGAATGCTATCCTTTAGGCACACTGAGCTGGAGGGGGGTATCCCTGGCCTTTTCAGACAGGATGGCATCCATCTGTCTGATATTGGCTTGGATATTTTCAATGTAAATTTAAGTTACTGTGTTGAGATGGCTGCGGGTTGGGGTTCTGTGGGCAGTTGGCCTTAGGTCCTCCTGCCCTTTTGGGGATTTTGTGTTGCTGCCTGAGTCGTAGTGACTGGGCTAGCTTTAAGTTTATTGGATGAGTTTTGATGAGTTATGTACAACATTTTGAAACCAATAATAAACAACCGCGGCCATTATTATCCAAACACTTGTCTTCTTGTCTTATTTCAAAGTTATTGAAGAAAGAAAATTCCGGCCTGCTGTCCCATGACAGGAAAAGGGAGAGGGCAGTTTCTTGCCCCCCCTTTTCCTCATGGGAGAGCGGCTGGATCAGCTGTTTCAAGTTCCCCCGCAGAGCCTGTGGCCAGCGGGGAAACAGCTGTTAGTCACATGTTTTGAGAAGGGGTACAGGTGACCTCTCTTCATGGCATGTGAAAAGCCCGGGAAGAACTGGTTTAAACCAGTTTTCTGGGGGTTATAAAAAGGGAGGTTCCGCTGAGGGGGCTCATTCGCCTCAGAAGAAAAGCTGTGGTGTTCTCTCCCCTCCCTCCCTCCCTATAAAATAAATTTGTATTGAATTGTATTTTAATTCTGTATGGTTATGTTAATTTATTCTGTCACGGTTGTTGTTATGTGGTAAGTCACCTTTGCAAAAAAAAAAAAAAAAAATTATAATAAAATAAAAAAGATATAATAATAATAATACTGAATTATAACAGCAAAGGGGGACAAGTTATTAAGAATTTTAAGTATAGTGTTCAAATATGTGCTACCTGAGCCGTAGTGACTGGGTTAGCTTTAAGTTTATTGGATGAGTTTTGTTGTGATATGTACTACATGCCCCTTTTGGGGATTTTGTGTTGCTGCCTGAGTCGTAGTGACTGGGCTAGCTTTAAGTTTATTGGATGAGTTTTGATGAGTTATGTACAACATTTTGAAACCAATAATAAACAAGCGCGGCCATTATTATCCAAACACTTGTCTTCTTGTCTTATTTCAAAGTTATTGAAGAAAGAAAATTCCGGCCTGCTGTCCCATGCAAATAACACTGTGGGGTTTATTTACTAAAGGAAAATCCACTTTGCACTACACGTGCACTTGGAAGTGTACTTAGAAGTGAAGTTGCCGTAGATCTGAGGGGGACATGGATGATAGAAACCAGCAGAGCTTCCCCTCATTTCAGATCTTCCCCTCAGATCTACAGCTACTGCACTTCCAAGTGCACTTGTAGTGGATTTGCCTTTAGTAAATCAACCCCTGTGTTTGTGTAGAAGTGAGAGTTACAAGGTGCTGACATTCTGGATGATCCAATGGTTTCATAGCCTCTCACAGTCCAGTCCACAAAGTGCTTTAAAACCCATCTGAGCCATTCACACCTCTGTCCTCTCATTCACTGGTTCAGGAGGTCACATACACCCTGGGAAGCCTCAGAGTGGTCTGTTATGGTGGTGGACATATGGTGTGTGTGAAATCACATACTAGGTTCACTCTTCAGAGGACTGTCACTGTTTGAGGTTTACTTTTCAGAGGACTTTTTGTTACCAAATTCTGTCTTTATGATTTGTAATGTGTTATCACTGATTATTCACTATTATGACAGATAACATTGCACATAGCTGTTATTAGTGCGCTGTATGGTGTATTTTATATTCTGTGCTGGCTGCTCTATACGGTCACATGTGTTTGATGCCTGGTGCAGTGTGATTAGATTTCAACATTTTGATGGCTATCACTAAAGAATTTTCCATCACTACATATTGAGTTTACCCTTCAGAAGATTGTCACTTAATTAGGTTTACTCTTCAGAGGATTTTTTTAGTTATTTAATTTTGCTTTTGTGATTTGTTTTACCACTGATCATTTATTATTACTATCGACAGAGCTGCACATAAATGCATACAAAATGCCTGTAAAAACCTGTGTGAATAAACTCTAACACAGACAAGGCCTCATATATACTTCCATGGTTGTGGTGCGGTTGTGTGGGTTTTTAGGGCTTAAAACAGGCGGTGAGAGGACAACATAATGCCTCCTCATCACCTGTCAAATGCCCTATGCAAAATGAATCAACGCAGATTGCTCTTCAGAGTGCACTGTACGTATAAAGGCCAAAGGGATTTCAATTTGATTTATACTTGTAGCTAATATGTCCAGATTTTAAATGTATGTGCTGCCACCTACTGATAACATGGAGAAGTGATATTCTACTTATTGTTATAGTAAAGATATATTTTCTATCGGTGTGAGTCTCTTGCACAGTAATACACGGCAGTGTCTTCTATTTTCATGGTGTCCATTTTCAGAGTCAGTTTGTTATTGTTGTCATCTCTGGTGGTTGTGAATCTCCCTTTAACAACATCATTATAGCCTGAGCTCCCATCGCTGGTAATATAAGACAACCATTGTAACTTTCCATCAGAGAACTGTCTGACCCAGTGCATCCATGCACTACCAAAGGTGAATCCTCCTGAACCCTGACAGGTGAGTGTATGGGAGTTCCCCGGCTTTATCACGGCTGGATCAGACTGGACAAGTTGGTTAGAAGACAGGACACCTGGAAAATATACAGTGACAATAGGAAATAGCATTAGAACTAATACATCCACTCAGATCTATTAGGAGGATTATTTCATCTGAGGGATCCTGTCCTATGAAGTCTCACCTGACAGCCATGATAATGATAGAAAAAGGCTTATTAGGGTCCTCATTATTCCTCTGTATAATCTGTATCTATACACTTCACAAATACCCTGTAAATGTCTTCTCTATCTTTATAGTGTATGAGAGATTCCATGATAGGAAGTGATGTCATGTCATTTGCATAGTATACAGAATATCTATATGTGTCACAACATACAGTCAGGTACAAATAATAATTCATAATTGATTTTTGATTTAATTTTTCAGTTCAAAGACCAACAAAGACTTTTCAGTAATAAAACCATATTACATTTAAAACTCTCTAGTCAACATTTAGGAATAGTGCTACTGAATGAGCTTAACCAGCCTAGCCAATAGCAGTTTGGCAGCCAGGCGATGGTGATATTTGATATTTCTGGTCAATATTCACCTTTATACTGCACTAAGAAGTATAATGCAGACAACATTATCCTATTCGAATTTGGACTTTAAATGCTATCCATGAAAATGTGCCATTGATAATTGTACCTACGTCTTTGTCTGTACTTCAATAAAAAAAAAAAAATTAAAAAGAAGTTATTTTCTATAATAGCAAACCAGTGCACCCTACCACCACTAGTGATATATATGCTAAATCACTAACTATTGTAGAAGATGACATTTTGGACAAAATGTCATACGCATAAATTTAGATTTTGTCTCAGAACAATAAAGGTTCTGAGGGTTGATTATGTAGGTAGGCCTTAACACCAGTCTGACCAGGCTGTGTTTGGAAGTTCTGCCTGGTCATGTGGACGGTGAGGTGCACATGACAGGCCAGAACCAGGTCTGGTTGGATGTTTGGGTATCAGCCTTCTTGGAGCCAATCAGTGGGAGGGCCCGCTGAGGAGTCTGGGAAGGGGTACTTAAGGGTGTGAGTCACATGGTTCGGGGAGAGACGTCTCGGAACCTGCACAGTAACTGAGGGAGGATTCAAAGTGTCCGGGTGTGCTCTCGACTTGGATGGACACCACAGATCGTGGAAGTGACTGGGGGAGGACTCTTCGGAGGAGGGCCGGCAAGTGGCATTCTGAAAAGTGCCTGGTTACTGAGTTGGGAAGGACATTGGAGAATTCACACTTTTCCAGTACCATTGAGGTGACGGGAGACGTTCCAGGTACTGCGGAAAAAGGTTCCGATTCACTCTTAGTTGATTGATCAATTTTGAGTCAACGTGCTGACTGCCATGATCTCTGGCTAGAGATCTGTTCAGCCTTGAAGTACCCAGCTGCGAGTGGCTACTCTCTGGGTGGAAATAGAGACTTCGCTAGACCTGCAGTTCAAGGTGCCTGAGTTCTTCACCCATGCCCTCTGTTCCCTAAGACCCCTTTCACACCGAGGGCGTTTTGCAGGCGATATAGCATTAGAAATAGCGCCTGAAATCCGCCCTCAAACTGCTGCTCCTTTGTCTCCAGTGTGAAAGCCCCAAGGGCTTTCACACCGGAGCGTTGCGCTGGCAAGACGTCAGGAAAAGTCCTGCCAGCAGCTTCTTTGGATCGGTGAAGGAGCGGTGTATTTACCGCCCCTCCACCGGTTCTCCCCATTGAAATCAATGGGGCAGCGCTGTATTATTGCCGGTAAAACGCCACCATTGCAATGTAATGCGGGCGGTTTTAACCCTTTCTCGGCCGATAGCGGGGGTAAAAGCACCCTGCTAGCGGCCGAAATGCGACGGTAAAACGCCGCTATAGACTCTGGCGGTGTGAAAGGGGTCTAAGAGACTGTGTTATTTGAAGGTTCTCGATGCAATATAAAACCTTTTAAAGAGGACTTCATCTGTGTCAGTGTTCAAGTCGTTGGGTATCAACCCTGGGAACCCCCAGCCGTGGAGGAGCAGGCCACAAGAAGGTAACGGTAAAAACTTTTTTTCCATTAAATGTCATTTTGTGCAGGGACTGTTCTAAACACGGGAAACATGTGGCACTTCACAGGCACATTATAGACACCCCCCAGCACGATATTTAAAGGAATATTTAACTTTTTTTTTTCACTTTAATCATAATTAAAATCAGTGCTCCCAAAAAAATGGCAGTTTTTAAAAACATTTTAGGCATTAACCCATGTCCCCTGGGTAGGAGCCAGGTCCCCAAACCCTTTTTAGGACAATATCTTGCATATTAGCCATTAAAATTAGCACTTTTTATTTTGAACGTTCGAGTCCCATAGACTTCAATGGGGTTCTAAAGTTCCCACGAATTTTAGGTCCGTTTGAAAGTTCTGGTGCGAACTGAATCGGGGTGTTCGGCTTATCTCTATTATCGATTCCGTGGAAATGAAATGCTGTTTGCCTTTGGATAAGCTTGCTGATCTGAAGGGGACAGTTTGAGCAGTTATGCAGAGCATGAAAATTCAGCTTAAGGAGTTACAATCTCTTTTGGGCAAGTTGAATTTTGCTTGTTCTTCAGACTGGACACCTAAAAATACATGATGCCAATGGGATGTGTATTTTGTAGACAACTGGTGTCAGCCACAGCTGGTGTCAGGGCGCCACATCATTATATACGATTGGTGCGGGAGCATCGGGAAGACTTGCAGATTTGGGAGTCCTTTTTGGCATCCTATAATGGTCGTTCTCTGTGGTTAGAGCCCACCCTTTCGAATTTTGACATGAAGTTGTTTGCTGATGCAGCAGGAGCGGCAGGTTATGGGGCCTACTTATGGGGCCTACTTCAGGGGTCAGTGGAGTGCTGGGTGTTGGCCATTGGAATGGAAAGAGGTTGGTTTGGTGCGTAATTTGGTGGCCCTTGAATTGTTTCCCATTGTGTTGTCCATAGCATTGTGAGGTACGGAATTCAGGAACAAACGTGTTAGGTTTCATTGTGACAATTTTGGGGTGGTACAGGCCATTAATATTATTATGGATTTTTCCCCTGCTGTTGTCCGCTTGCTTCACCACCTGGTTCTTACTTGTTTACGTCTTAATTGTTTCGTGTCTTCTGTGCATGTCCCAGGAATTGATAACTAATTGGCCGATGCTTTGTCTCGTTTCCAGTGGGACAGATTCCGCCGTTTGGCACCGGAGCAACGAGGGATTCCATGTCTCGGCCGACTGTGGAGTATTGCATTGCCACTTCTCGATTCTTAATTTGTGAGTCAGTAGCTGCAGCTACTTGGTCTTCATACAGCAGGGTATGGCAGGACCTGATGGGGGAATTCAGGGGCTGCTATCGGGATGAGGATGGGCTGCACGTTTTGCTCTATTTTATTGGCAGGAATTTCGAACGTGGTGTTTCGGTCTCTTCTATGTCTCAGAAGTTGGCTGCGCTGGCATTCATGTTTAAGTTGGCTGGTAAGCGGGATGTGACTAAGGTCTTTATGGTTCAGCAGGCTATGCAAGGTTACTGGAAAGGTCGCTCTATAGCTGACTCTAGACACCCAGTTTCCTTTTCATTCCTCAGTGAGGTGGTGGGTCAATTGGCTGGGGTTTGTGCATCTGAATATGAGGTGGCTATATTCTGGGCGGTCTTTGTGCTGGCCTTTTTTGGGGGCTTTCGAGTGGGTGAACTTGTCAGAATAAACTGGGTAAAGGGGGTTTAGGGGTGCAGGATGTGTGGTTACGGGACAATACCATAGGTGTTTTCTTTCGAAAATCTGAAACGGATCAGTTGGGGAGGGGCTCGAGAATTGAGTTGTGTGCAGTCCCCTCTTCCCCAGTGTGCCCAGTTCAGGTAGTGGGATTTTTTTGCGACCTTCGGGCCGTTCTTCCAGGTGTTTTCTGTGTGCATGCAGATGGGGCAACTCTGTCTCAATTCCAGTTTAGGGCCATGCTCCAGAAATGTCTATCTTCCGCAGGATCAGTGGGGACAATTATTCTTTTCATTCTTTCTGGATTGGGGCGAATCAGTCAGATGGGGCCTGGATGACCAGGTGGTTCAGCATATTGGTAGGTGGGAATTGGTTCGGTTCAGGTCCTATGTGCGCCCCTATTTATTGTAAGTTGGTGTAGTACAGGTTATGGGGGGGTTACTTTTATTTTCTTTCCTTGGGTTTCCTGCTGTTCTTCCTCCATGTATGATTGATTTCTACTATGCTTGTGGTTTGTTTCTGTTTTTTTTTTTTGGTCCTTTTGGGGTGTTATGTTTTCTCTTCCCTTGTTCTTTTCTTTCAGATGCAGAGGCGTGCCTGGTGTGGATCCTGGGTCACTCCTATGTCTATTGGGGGGGCAGGAGGGCAGAGGTTCTGCCAGAGGGTAGGCAGCTGGGATGGGCTGAAGTGGTGGTGTTGCATGTTTGGGGTAATGACCTTGGCTTGCGATACTCGCATGAACTAGCCAGGGATATTAAATTAGATTTTTTGAGACTTTGGTCCGTTTGGAGTTTAGCTCATTCTGTTGAAAGGATCAACAGAGCTAGAATAAAGGTCAACAAGGAGGTGGCAACATTTTTTGGCGTGCAATGGGGGCTTGGCAATTCGTCATCGTGATCTGAAGGAGGAGACCTGGCATTTCCTGAGGAGGGATGGTGTTCATTTGAATGCCGTGGGCATTGACTTGTGGAAGCTGGGTTTGCAGGATTGGATTCAACAGGCTTTTTGGGTTTGGAGGGCTACACAACCATAAGATGTCACGCTCGTGTGCTGGGGCAGGTGGTCTATTGGGTCTTTAAAGGTGGTGCTGGAAAAAAAATGGAGAATTGGGGGGGTTGGGCCCTTCTGGAGGTATAGGTGTCCTTTCCCCTCATAATAATACAATGGTAACATCGGGGGTTTTTAGGTTGGTTGTATCTGGTAGTAAGCAAGTGGTACTTGTCCACAAGTCGGTTTAAGGTGCGGCTGGGGGCCTTTCATTGGTGGCAGATACAACTGGTTGATAAAAAGAAAATAGGCCTTCAAAGATCTTTAGACCGGGAAAGATTAGACTGAGTTTTTTTGTTAATTGGTTATGTATTGTATGTAGTTATGCATTCCCTGTTTATGGAATTCTTTTAATTTCAATTGTTTGAAAGAATAAAACAAAGTGGTCAATTGTTGCTGTTATAGGTTGCCGGAGCCTCAGCAATCTGCATATCCATCCGTCATGTAAAGTTACAGGCATTTCACTATGCTAATGTTGTGCTGCCCTCTAATGCCATAACGTGGTTATGTGGTTACCGTCGTTTTTGTTAAACTGAACATATATATCCTGTCAGTGTGTGTCTCACACAGTAATATACTGCAGAATCTTCCGTTTTTAGACTGTCCATTTTCAGATTTAATATGTTATTATTGTGTCTGGAGGCTGCGAATCTTCCTTTAAATGCGTTATTATAGTTTACAGTACTTCCAGCAGGATTAATCTCACACAACCATTGCAGTTGTCCATTAGGAATCAGTCTGACCCAGCTCATCCAGTGGTTGCTGAAAGCGGGTCCAGAAGGTTTACAGGTCAGTGTGTGAGAGTTCCCCGGCTTTATCACCGCTGCCTCTGATTGGATAAGTTCTTCAGACTGGACACCTACAAATACATGAAAAAGTAGGATGAACACGGTTACATTAGCACTAAAGTAAATTCTTTAGAAAATGAACAATGGGGTCAATTCTCATTGGAGGTCTAACCTGATAAACATATTAGTGATATAAACAGGCTCAGTAGAGTCATCATTGTCACTGTGGAGATGATTTGGAAATGATCAGCTCTGCCTATATATTGTAGGAGAGATTTCAAAATATAAAATGACGTCACATCATTTGAATAGCATTACAGATATATCTGTGGCTGTGATGTATGTAATATTCATGCAAAATGAATCAAATCATTTTGAGTCCACATTGCGCTTGGAAGATCTGCCTATTTTATTACATCTTATCTATTTTTTTTCTTTTACAAATAGATTAGTTTATATGAAGCATCAACTTTCTAATCTAACCCATTTCAGGTAAAAAAAAAAAAATGCTTTTTACTGGTAGTTTTAGAATTGACACATTCTTTTTGACACAAAAAATGTCCTGCTACTTGCCAATATCTATCACACCTTTATTAAGATTTAAGAGGCCACACATCATAAAATGGTGAAAAATTGGCCAGCAGAAGGACATTCTTAACCTCCCTAGCGGTGATCCCGAGTCTGGATCGGGCTGGGATTTCAGTACCACGAGCGGTAACCCCGAGCCAGACTCGGGATTGCATCGCTGGATACAGGGAGAGGTTACTTACCTTGTCCCCTGGATCCAGCGATGTCCTCCACGCTGTGTGAGTGAGATGTCTTCCGCTCAATTCACACAGTGCCCGAGTGCCGCCGAGCTCTGTTCTCTGTGATGTTACGACGCACAGGAGTAGAGATTGGCGTCAAATTCAAGAAAGTAAAAACACACAATACACATACAGAACTGTAATCTTACAGATTACAGTACTGTATAAAAAAATACACATCCCCTTTGTCCCTAGTGGTCTGTCCAGTGCCCTGCATGCACTTTTATATGATAAATACTGTTTTTGTCTGCCTGGAATTTGGGGATTGTCCATAGCAACCAAAAACTGTCAAAAGTGATTTTAGACCAACTAGAAAACAGTGATAATAAATTAGAACCTCTTGCAGAATTGAGCAATAGCGATTTGTGGGGAGATCCATCATCAAACACTAAATCTAATGACAGCGACAATTCTGCAAATGAGCAACTTTCAGTGTTATTGGATTTGATTACATTATTGAATAATTTTTATTATTATTTATCATTATTTATTATATCATACATTTTATCATACCCGGGATGTCTGCTAGACTCTGTTTTGAACAGATTTAAGAGAGTTATTCCTAAGAATTGCAGGCCTACATTATAAAACGCCAAAATTCCATGCAAAATAATTGTACCGCTTTCAGCACCTAAAATCAGAACTAATCATACCGCCAGGGAGGTTAAATAAAACAATTATTTTGTAGTAATTAAAAAGTGTTGCTGCTTAAAGGGTTTGTAAACCTTTGTGTTTTTTAACCTTAATGCATTCTATGCATTAAGGTGAAAAAACACCTGGCAGTGACCGACCCCCCCCCCCCCCCCCCGTTTTACTTACCTGAGTCCTAGAACTTGACCCGACGGGGACACACTGTCTCTCTGCCAGGGGTTCTCGGCTCTTGATTGGATAAATTGATAGCAGTGCAGCCATTGGCTCCCACTCCTGTCAATCAAATCCAATGGCGTGGGGGACAGGGCCAAGTTATACATTCACAGGCTATGGATGCAGAATGCTGGATGCATTACCCGCAAAGGTAATCACCTGGGAGAGCGCTTCTCTTAGCTGATATGGGGAGGAGCCACAAGAGCTGCCGGGGGAGCCCAGAAAAGTGGGTTTGGAGGTAAGTATGATATGTTTGTTATTTAAAAACAAAACAAAAAACGAACCCTTTTGCCGTGTACACACGACCGGACTTTCCTACAGACTAGGTTCGACAGTCTTCCCGACTGACTTTTGGCGGATTTCCGACTGACTTTCCAAACGAACGGACTCGGCCACACACAATCACAACAAAGTCCGACAGATTTGACCGTGATGACGTACGACCGGACTAGAATAAGGAAGTTCATAGCCAGTAGCCAGTAACTGCCCTAGCATCGGTTTTCATCTGTCGGACTAGCATACACACAAATGGATTTTTCAACAAGACTCGAGTCCGTCGGAAAGACTTGAAACATGTTCTAAATCTAAAGTCTGTCTGATTTTTCGACAGCAAAGGTCCGATGAAGCCCACACACAATCGAATTGGATCGGATTCGTTCCATCGGACCTTTGGTGTTGAAAAGTCCGGCCATGTGTACACAGCATTACAATCACTTTAAAGTGTTACTAAACCCACAACAGTAAAATCAGTCTGTATATGCAATAAAGTAAGCTTGTTATACTCACAGTGGAACCTAAGGGGTTAATCCTTTGTATTGTGTTAAAATGCTGTTTGATCCTATTTTTTTATCTGATCATCCCCTTCTTTTACTGTCCCCAATCCATCTCCTGATAGAACAGAGGCTAAGGAACAAGCTGCACATGCTCAGTTTGGTGTGTATTGCTAGAGATTTCCTTTATTTCTTTGGAAAGTGCATGTGATCAGTACAGGGCCAATAAACACTGTCCAGACAGAGAGTCAGGGGTCCTGCAGCTTGATAGGACTAATGCTAATGAGAAAAGATATTTAGCAGTTTATATTTACTAAAACTATTACATTTCCGTGTTCTGTGTACTGTGGGATACCAGATATAGTGAAAGCAGGATCCTGGGTTTAATAACACTTTAACCTTTAACTTAAAGAGGAAGTAAACCCTGATGGGTTTACTTCCTCTTTTTTTCCCTGCAAAGGTAAAGCATAATGGACTACTATGCATCGCATAGTAGCTCATTATGTGTCACTTACCTGACACAGGAGCCAGCGAAGTCGCCGCTGATCCCTGTAGTCCGCCGCGTCCATCTTGCTGGTGGCGTCTCGCAGCTCCGACCAATGACAGCGGCGAAGCCGCGATGACGTCACTCCCGCGCATGCGCACGGGAGTCGCGCCTCGCAGCTCCGCCGCTGTCATACGGCGAGGCCGCGATGACGTCACTCCCGCGCATGCGCACGGGAGTCGACAAATTTGGCAAATCCATTCTTGGACTTGCCGCATTTAGTGCGCATGCGCGCCGCTGTCTACGGCGCATGCGCCGTAGACAGCGGTGCCCATTTTCGGGCAAATATCTCCTAAACCATATAGGTTTAGGAGATATTACTTGGACCTACAGGTAAGCCTTAATCTAGGCTTACCTGTAGGTCAAAGTTGTTTGGAAGGGTTTACTTCCATTTTAAGGACCGCCGCATGGCAATGTACGTTGGTGCAATGGCACCGACAGGCACAAGCACGTACATGTACGTGCTCGCCTTCCAGCGGGTGGGGGGTCCGATCGGACCCCCTCCCGCTGGATGCGGTGGTCCGTTTCGCTGCAGGAGCGATCCGGGATGAGGGGATGGCCGTTGGTTTCTGGCCATCCCCTCTCGATCGCTCCTGGCGAATGAGAAGCTTCCCCCGCTGTGTATAGTAAACACAGGCAGGGAGGAAGTGATGTCATTCTCCTCGGGGCGATCTTTTTGTCCGGACTATGAGGAGAACACTGAAAGTAAGTGTGAACCAACACTACACTGACATGTAGGCACACAAATCCCCCTCCCGATCGCCCACCTCCCAGTCACAGTGTCACTGATTGCAGTGATCATTTATTTACTGATCACTGCATTTAGTGTCAGTTGTGACAGTAAAAAGTGTCATTGCAGTTAGTGTTAGGTCCAGGGTAGCCCCCTACCCCCCAATAAAGGTTTAACCCCCTGATTGCCCCTAGAGTTAACCCTTTCACCCCTTTTGCCAGTGTCACTAAGCGATCGTTTTTCTGATCGCTGCATTAGTGTCACTGGTGCCGCTAAGTAGCTAGTTATTTTTTTAGGTTCACCGCCAGGTTTTTATAGTGCTAGGTACCCCGATATACTACCCAATAACGGTTTTAACCCCCTGATTGCCTCTAGTTAACCCTTTCACCCCCTTTTGCCAGTGTCACTAAGCAATCGTTTTTCTGATCGCTGCATTAGTGCCACTGGTGCCGCTAAGTAGCTAGTTATTTTTTTAGGTTCACCGCCAGGTTTTTATAGCACTAGGTACCCCGATATACTACCCAATAAAGGATTTAACCCCCTGATTGCCCCTAATTAACCCTTTCACCCTCTTTTGCCAGTATCACTAAGCAATCGTTTTTCTGATCGCTGCATTAGTGTCACTGGTGCCGTTAGGTAGCTAGTTATTTTTTTAGGTTCACCGCCAGGTTTTTATAGCGCTAGGTACCCCAATATACTACCCAATAATGGTTTAGACCCCTGATTGCCCCTAGTTAACCCTTTCATCCCCTTTTTCCAGCGTCACTAAGCGATCATTTTTCTGATCGCTGCATTAGTTTTACTAGTGTCGCTAGGTAGCTAGTTATTTTTTTAGGTTCACCGCCAGGTTTTTATAGCGCTAGGTAACCCCATATACTACCCAATAATGGTTTTAACCCCCTGATTGCCCCTAGTTAACCCTTTCACCAGCGATCACCGTATAAGTGTCACTGGTGACGCTGGTTAGCCAGTTAGTTATTTAGGTTCCCCGTCAGGTTTTTATATAGCGCCAGGGACCCCCATATACTACCTAATAAAAATTTGAACCCCCTGATTTCCCCTAGTTAACCCTTTCACCAGTGATCACCGTATAAGTGTTACGGGTGACTCTGGTTAGTTAGTTTGCTTTTTATAGCATCAGGGCACCCACCATTTATTACCCAATAAAGGTTTAACCCCCTGATCACCCGGCGGGTGATATCAATTAGGTTTTAGGGTCAGGTTCTGCGTCGCCCCAGGCAGCGCTAGGTTAGTGCCAGTACCACTAACACCCATGCGCAAAGCATAAACCTCCCGTAGTGGTATAGAATCTGAACAGATCAATATCTGACTGATCAGATCTATACCAGCGTCCCCAGCAGTTTAGGGTTCCAAAAAAACTTATTGTTAGCGGGATCAGCCCAGATACCTGCTGGCACCTGCGTTTTGCCCCTCCGCCCAGCCCACCCAAGTGCAGTATCGATCGATCACTGTCACTTACAAAACACTAAACACATAACTGCAGCGTTCGCAGAGTCAGGCCTGATCCCTGCGATCGCTAACAGTTATTTTGGTAACGTTTTATATTTAAATCCGGAAGGCAGTGCTTGGTTTTCCGTGTCCCGTACGTGAATAGGCTCCCAAAAAGTCCCCCACATGTTGTATCCACGTACTCGGGAGAAGCAGCAGATTTTATTTTGGGATGTAATTTCACTTATGCCGATAGCATGTGTGAGCAATATATCATTTAGTGACAACTTTGTGCAAAAAAAAAAAAAAATTGTAATATTCCTGCAACTTGTGACAAAATATAAAATATTTTATGGACTCAACATGCCTCTCAGTAAATAGCTTGGGGTGTCTACTTTCCAAAATGGTGTCATTTGGGGGGGTTTTGTGCTATTTTGGCATTTTATGGCCTTCGAAACTGTGATAGGTAGTGAGGAGTGAAATCAAAAATTTGCACCCTTAGAAATCCTGAAGGCAGTGATTGGTTTTCGGGGTGCCGTACGCGGCTAGACTCCCAAAAAGTCCCACATATGTGGTATCCTCGTACTCAGGAGAAGTAGCAGAATATATTTTGGGGTGCAATTCCACATATAACTATGGCATGTGTGAGCAATATATCATTTAGTGACAACTTTTTGTAAACTTTTTTTTTTTTTTGTTTTGTGTCATTATTCAATCACTTGGGACAAAAAAAAATATTCAATGGGCTCAACATGCCCCTCAGCAATTTCCTTGGGGTGTCTACTTTCCAAAATGGGTTCATTAGGGGGGGCTTTGTGTTATTTTGGCATTTTATGGCCTTCGAAACTGTGATAGGTAGTGAGGAGTGAAATCAAAAATTCGCACCCTTAGAAATCCTGAAGGCAGTGATTGGTTTTCGGGGTGCCTACGCGGCTAGACTCCCAAAAAGCCCCACATATGTGGTATCCCGGTACTCAGGAGAAGCAGCAAAATATATTTTGGGGTGCAATTCCACATATAACTATGGTATGTGTGAGCAATATATCATTTAGTGACAACTTTTTGTAAACTTTTTTTTTTTGTGTCATTATTCAATCACTTGGGACAAAAAAAAAAATATTCAATGGGCTCAACATGCCCCTCAGCAATTTCCTTGGGGTGTCTACTTTCCAAAATGGGGTCATTTGGGGGAGGGGTTGTACTGCCCTGCCATTTTAGCACCTCAAGAAATGAGATAGGCAGTCATAAATTAAAAGCTGTGTAAATTCCAGAAAATGTACTCGAAGTTTGTAGACATTATAACTTTTGCGCAAACCAATAAATATACGCTTATTGACATTTTTTTTTACTAAAGACATGTGGCTGAATACATTTTGCCCTAAATGTATGACTAAAATTGAGTTTATTCGATTTTTCTTATAACAAAAAGTAGAAAATATCTTTTTTTCTCAAAATTTTCGGTCTTTTTCCATTTATATCGCAAAAAATAAAAATCGCAGAGGCAATCAAATACCATCAAAATAAAGCTCTATTTGTGGGAAGAAAAGGACGCAAATTTCGTTTGGGGACAACATTGCATGACCGCGCAATTACCAGTTAAAGCAGTGCAGTGCGAAATTGTAAAAAGACCTCTGGTGCTTAGACTGACAATTGGTCCGGGGGCTGAAGTGGTTAAGGATTAAAGAGTATGTGAACACATATTCCTGATATGTGCTTGCTGTACCAAGTTTTTGTATGAAAAATTATCTTGTGCGCATTGTATTGCTTCCTTTGTGTGAAACCCCTGATGTCCCTGCCAGTCCCTCTGCTTTCCTATTAAAACTGACCACACTAAGCAGGAGAACACACCATGGTCAGTCCTCTAGTTGTGCTGGGAACTGAGCCTGCTCTCCTTCAGTGATGAGATTTGTCCTGACACCCCACCTACCCAGACATTCACTGGGAAGGTCGGCATGCTGCTGCTTCTCCTCTTCCCCCCAGCTGTTATGTGATACGTGATAAGTGATCACATTCTTTGAAAACAGAGAATGTGATCACTTATAAAAAAAGGGGGAAAAAAAGGTATTTATATATATATATATATATATATATATATATATATATATATATATATATATATATATATTAAATCTAATCACAAATGTTTTGCTTTCATTTTTTATTTTAAACCGAATGGGTTGTTTTACAAGGTGATTATTTAGGCCTCATGTACACTGCTGCTGGTAAATGGATGTTCAGAGGCAGTTGGATGCTTTTTTCAGCTGCCCCTGAACTCAACCAATGTTATCTTATGTGTATATGTACACAGGTTCGTTTAATGTTGTTGTTAGGCAGTTGAGTATAGAGGTCTTTTTTGGAAAGCAAAAAAATGAGTTCAGACGCTGAGTTTTGAGGCATTTCAAGTGGCAAATGCTTATAAACGCCGCTAAACGCATTTCATTTACAGCCGTTTTTAATTTTTTGCTATTTTGAAGAGAAAAAAAATTTTTTTTTTCAAACGCTTCTAAACGCGAACGCGGCTAAACGCGGCATGTAAATGTGTCAAAACAGACGTTTTAAATGTGGGTTACTATCTGTCAAGTTAAATCGTTCAGGAGAGGTTGTAAAAACGTCCCGTGTAAATGACCCTTTGAAAAAGTCACGTGGAGGTGACACAACGCGTCAGGGAGGAGCCAGGTGTCACGATCGTCACTTCCGGTCGCGGCCAAGACCGGAAGATCCTTTGTTTACCATCTCGCGAACTTGATCATTGAACTGTGAGTGTATATTGTTTAATAAAATACTTTGTTGTTACGTTCTACACATGGGAGCCCCCCTTTTGTGTTTTTTATTATCCGGTATTTGGCTGATGAATCATCTACTCTGACGGGCTGGGATCAGGAGGAGGAGAGAAAATAGCCAGAGTGTTGCCTGTATCATACTTGATTGGGCCATTAATGGTCTCTATTGGAGGTGAGAGGCTGGGGGAAACAGGTGCTCCACAAGTATAGCACTATATGAATGGTGGCTTGTCACTGGATTTGGAGAATTGTTTATATTCCACTGCATGGACCGTTTTTCAGTTTTTTTTTATACACTGCTGTCATTTGCTGACTGCACTGATCATTTGTGTGGACTTTATGGATTCTATCGCACTTTTTTATTTTTATTCTAATGCATTTGCACTTTATTAATTGTACGTTATTTGTACAGTATTTATTAATTCTTGCTTTTTTGTTGCACATAACTAGTTTTCACATATTGGTTGTCACTTTTGCATTTTTATTTATATTTAGTGACATTATCAGTCTAGGAGAAAGGGGGATAGCGCCGCATATTTTCTTTTTTTATTTCTTTTTAGGTGTTGAGATCACTTTTTATGCTGGCTGCTTCCCTTTATTTATTTATTTATTTTTTATTGATATTGTATTTATAATTTTTTTGAATATCTTTTTGAATATTTTTTTGATTATTTTTTTGAGTAGTTTTCATTAGATTAGTAGGCAAGTGGAGCGCACTAGTACCCTTTTTTATAATGGCATTTTTATGGATATTTTTTTTTTTTTACTAGTAATGGCGGCGCTAAGCGATTTTTTTATCGTGACTGCGGCATTTTGGCAGACACATTGGACATTTTTGACAAATTTTTGGGACCACTGTCATTTATACAACAATGGGTGCTATACAAATGCACTGATTCCTGTGTAAATTACACTGGCAGTGAAGGGGTTAACCAGGGGGTGGCAGTGTAGGGGTTAAGTGTTCCTAGGGGCGTGTTACTAACTGTGGGGGGCTGGGCTTTGTGTTAGTGAACACTGATCTCTGCTCCAATCACATGGAGCAGAGATCAGTGTCACTTGTTGCTAGACAGAACAGGGAGATGCTGTTTACAACGGCATCTCCCGGTTCAGCCTCCCCGTGAGACAATCGCGGGTATCCCCGCGGCGATCGAGTCCGCGGGGGTCCCGACCAACACAAGAGCGCACCGCCGGCGGCACACACGCGATGGCAGGGTGGTATATAGAAATGGACATACCTGTACGCCAATATGCCTGCCCGTGCCATTCTGCCGACGTACATCGTTGTAGGTGGGTGGTGGTTAAAGCAATATATTTAGACTAGTATGTACCATTCACTACACGCAGTATTACACAGAACTTAGTAAAGTTCAAATATAGGGGTTGATTTACTGAAGGAAAATCCACTTTGCAATACAAGTGCACTTGAAAGTGCAGTCGCTGTAGATCTGAGGGGAAGCTCTGAAATTAGTGGAAGCTCTGCTGATTTTATCATCCAATCATGTGCAAGCAAAAATGCTGTTTTTTTATTTTCCCTGCATGTCCCCCTCAGATCTACAGTGACTGCACTTCCAAGTGCACTTGTAATATAAAGTGGATTTGCCTTTAGTAAATAACCCCCACAGTGTTGTATACTTGAAACTAAAAATCTTCTCAATATTCCAACGGAATAAAAAAAGTTTTTCATACATACAAGCATCAAGGTTTTGTAAGGTTACTTTATTTTTTCTAACCTTTGGTTACTTTATATAGAAAAAATAAAAATAATTTCAATTGAATTGGACAAAGGTGTCAACCTTTTAGAGATGTAAGAAAAATGTAAGCAGGTTGATGCAACAGTGGTAAGGATAACAAGTAAAGATTACACAAAGTTATATTGATATGGTACATCATCAGAAAGGAAATAGTCAGCAAAATATTCACGGATTTGTAGTATTTGACTAGTGGGATGAGTGGCAGTCACATGACCTTGGGGTTCATTAGAAAACAGTTCCACAGATCCACTGGACACATTTTCCTTTAGCCGTAGAAAATTATGGAGAGCGCACCACGCCAAAACTACATTCACTGCATGATTGACTTCAAGGTGCATAAATGTAAATAGAACACACCATTTGGCTGTGCAGATACCAAAAGCACACTCCACCATTCGACGTGCTCTACTGAGCCGAGTTGAAAATAAGTTTTTTGGAAGTGAGCCCATGCCTCGTGTAGGGCCTGCGGAGGTAAGCGAATAATGCAAATGCCTCATCTCCTATAACGACCAAAGGCAGTTCCGGCCCCAGCAGAGGCCTTGATTCTGGCACATCAAATACGCCAAATTGGAATCGCTGACCCATCACAGAGTTCCTAAATATTCTGGAATCTCCCAAACTTCCATATGCTCCAACATCCACAGCTATGAATCTCATATTTGCATCACTAAGTCCCAGCAGAACAATTGAGAAATATTTTTTGTGGTTAAGGAAGCTGGAACCAGACTTAGGTGGCTTGATCAAACAGATATCATTGTTACAATTAGGTTGTGTTAGGTCGCATCCACTATATTGATCAGACAGATATGTTTTCCATCTAATGCCCCAATGCAATTTGGGAAGTTAGTTATCTCCCAGAATTCATCCGCTTTCTTCCCACAGTCTGGATGTTGGTCCTGGCATCACTGAGTTTTTTAGTTCTTCCCAAATAACAATACACGTGTCATGTACAATACAGTAGACAGTAGATATTCCCATTAGAAATTGATGGGGAAGGGAGGTGAAACTGCCACCAGTTGCAAGGTATCTGCAATACAAAATTGAGAACAATTCAGAAAGTAAGAACAATAATTACACATATTCTAAAGAAGGACCATACTGAACATTTTCTGTATTGGGACATAAACTGTAAGCACCGCCATAAGTTTTGGCCTTCTTGCACTTATGAGATACCCATAAATACAAGGTAAGGAACAGAAAGAAACTGCAAGGCATGAAAGCTTCTCTTGGTGGGCTGAAAATGAATGCCATCAATTACAGGGCAGTGATGCCTGAAACATTGCTGCTGTGATATATATACATATAGATACACACTATATTGTCAATAGTATTGGAACACCTGAATTCACATGAACTTTATTTTAAGCATTTGTTCTACATATGGAAAACCTACCTTAAAGTCACCAACAGCCGTTCTTCCGCAGTAATGCTTCGTCTCATGTTGGTCCTGGTTTGGCTCAGACGTCCTCTTACAAGTCCTAGTAGCTCATCAAAGGTTGCCACCGACATCCTTGTCAAATTATAGAACTTGTCTTGATGAAACTGCAGTTTTCCAAAAATGAGGGCAAAGTAGCCGACGGATAGACGCTGGGAGATCAAGGCATGCACCCAGTAACGATGGCGACGTCTCCTCTGCTGGATTACATCAATCTGTCTTCTCGTTTTTATCCTCATGAGCAGCAAAATTAACATTGCAATCAAATTGCTGACATAAGAACTCATATTCAATGATCACAGGTCGATCTCCTCTCACTGAATACAGACACTGGCACCAAACAAAGACACAGGAAATAGCTTGTTTTTTAAATACTGTGTATGGAAATGCATCATGGGAGCTCAAAAGGACCAAAAAATATAAATAGTTGCTATGGGAATGACAAGAATGTTCAACTGCATCTAAGCGCAGACACACGTGAACGCAGCTAATCCCAATGTACAAATGCAGGCGATCACAGTGCCTGGAGCGTTTGCATTTCAAAAGAACGAAACATGCTTTTTACTGCAGCAGAATCAGCCGCCCATGTGAAAGGGGCCTTACAGTTACACAGTAAGCAGCCTTGTCTAAATACTCCTCTACCCCACCTCTTTCCTTTCCTACAGTGAGGATTTTGGCTATTCGCATCTAGGGCATCACTTGGCGACACCCACCCAACCCAAGTGTTGTGCCCTTCCTCTGTAATCTTCGCTTACTACCTAGATCAACCTGTAGAACTATCCCCTCCCCCAACCCTTCACTGTTCAGTGTCTCAACCCCTTTTTTCCTCATTTAATTGCAAATCATGTATATATACTTGATCCGACACTTCCGGGTAGGGGGCGAGCAGACACACCGCCGGTGTCTCGCTTTTACACACAACATAAAGCCCATTGGCGGGTGTACGGTACCCAATGTCCTCCGGCACCTGCAGATCATTAGGCAGAGAGACAGAACAATCTATGTAAACAAGGCAGATCGCTGTTCTGACAGGAGGGAAGGGATGGAATTTGTGTCCCTGCAAAGCAGGGAATAAACTCAATTTCTTTCCCTAGTAAAAGCACCTCACACAGAACAGAAAAAAACACTGGCTAGGCACACAGTTAACCATTTGATTGCCCCTGATTTTAACTCCTTCCCAACCAGTGTCATTAGTATAGTGACAGTGCATATTTTTTAGCACTGATCACTGTATTAGTGTCACTGGTCCCCAAAAAGTGGGAAAAGTGTCAGTGTAAGAATGTCTGCTGCAATATCGCAGCCCTGCTATAAGTCGCTGATCGCCGCCATTATTAGTACAAAATATGCCATAGTTTGTAGAAGCTATAACTTTTGCGCAAACCAATCAATATATGCTTATTGGGTAGGTTTTATAGCAGAAAGAAAATGTTATTAAATTTTGTTCAAAATTGTCTTTTTTTTTGTTTATAGTGCAAAAAATAAAAACCACAGTGGTGATCGAATACCACCAAAAGAAAGCACTATTTGCAGGAAAAAAGGACATACATTTTATTTGGGTAAAGTGTTGCATGACTGTGCAATTGTCAGTTAAAGAAATGCAGTGCCTTATCGCGAAAAAATGACCTGGTCATGAAGCGGGTTAAATCATTTGGGGGTCAAGTGGTTAAAAGAAAAAAAATGCACAAGATACATACCCTTTGAAAATAAAATATGATTGTATTTTCTATGAGTATATGAGAATATAATCAGACCCAAATAGGTGTCACAGTTATTACTCCTCAGCCTATATGTGGAATATCTCTGTATCATTCTCCTTTTATCTCCAATGCAAGCTTGTATTTCTGTTACCCATGAACCCTTTCTTTGATGTACATGTACGTGTGTCATTTCCTGATGCGTACAATTAAAGAATACACAGAATGTACATAACATTTGAAAATAAAAAATGAGTAAAATGACAAAGTTGCTTTGCAAATAATATGATATTATAGATAAATCACTATTGTTACTGTGTGCTGCCATCTACTGATAAAACATGAGATGCGGTGATACGTTTTTGTTAAATGGAAGATATCATTTCAGTCAATGTGTCTCTTGCACAGTAATATACAGCAGTGTCTTCAGTTTTCATGTTGTCAATTTTTAAATTTAATACATTATTACTGTTATCTCTGGAGATTGTGAATCTTCCTTTAATAGAATCAATATAGTTTTTGGTGCTACCATCCGGGTTAATCTCACATAACCACTGCAGAGATCCGTTAGGAGTCTGCCTGATCCATGCCATCCAGTAGCCAGCAAAGTTGAATCCAGAAGCTTTACGGGTCAGTGTGTGCGAGTTCCCCGTCTTTATCACCACTGGCTCTGATTGGGTAAGTTGTTCTGCAGACTGGACACCTGACAAATATAGGACATAATGTTATATCCAACTATCATTATATTTTATTTTAGAAAATGAATACAATCAGAAAAAATGTCACATTAAGACTCACCTGATAAACACATTAGTAAAACAAGAAAGCTCAGTAAAGTCTTTATTGTCTGTATGAATCTATACATTAAGGAGATGATCAATAAAACATTTTGTGTGCCTATATATCTGTATGAGAGATTTCAATATACAGCATGACGTCACATCATTTGAATATCATTACAACTATGTATATCCGTGGTTATGTAATCATGTGTAAATGCGGAAATGGGCTCAAAGATTTTTGCTGGCACAGACCCTGCATATTTTTCATCCTGTTTTTCCTATATTAGAGTTTAAGGATGGACTACTGCTAAATAGTCTGCCACGTCTGGTATTCTCATAAAGCTGTTCTCTGTTTTTTTGTGCTTCACTTTTTTACCCTCCTCTCTTCATACATAATAGTAAAAAGACCCCTGGACTAGTCTTTGTCATTGAGCCATTGGGATTAGTAACAATGCAGGCAGCCAATGGATGGGTTTGGCACCCATTAATATTTTCTGTGGCTCTCTAGAAGTTATCCTTACTACGTTAGGAACGTTTGTAGACATGGTGTGGGTGAGGTTGATGGTGGGTATATGGGCAGACCAGACCACTTCATGTAAGGAGGCTACTGTAGTGATGATGCCACTGCCAATGTGGTCTAGCAGGGCACACCTTCCTCAGGGTTTATGGTGCTAAAAGGTAATTGAAAAAGTCAATGGGAGACAAGAAGTAAGCAAATAAATTATTAGTGATGGGAGACTTCCTGTGCAGCCGGCTGATTGATCGTATGTGTGAGGATTGCTGGAGGTTAGAAGAGATCAGCAGCCCTGTGCCTAAATGCTGGCTTCCTATGGATGCACAGTAGAACCCCATAGACTTTTTTGTAGTTGGGGGAAAAATCTGTGGGATTCTACTACACATGCGCAGGCAGCATGTAGGCAGGGCATACAGTAATGTCTATATTGGTCTTGTACAGGTTAATTCCCAGTTCCCCTGGGATACTTTCCATGGGAGTTGGGAGGAAGGTCATGCGTATAACAATGTAGTTGCATCCGAGCAGGAATCCAGTAATTACTCTTCGTAGGGGACTCATATGTTGGAAAAGGAGAAACGCAATGGCCAGTTGCATGGAAAGTGGCACAGCCTAAGGCGGGGGTTTCTCAACCTCTTTTTAGTCAAGGCTCCCTTTAAAATTATGCACACTCTCGGGGCAACCCATTCTAAAATGTAAAAAAATGAAACAAATCCGTTTACATAACGCCAGCGTCCACACACATAGGACGCCCAAATTAGAGGTGCTTTATTCTTTCAAAACAAATACACCTTTGCACACTATACTGACTAGTATTACATTTGTCTTCTCCCTCAGTTTTTGAGAAAGCCCAATCAGAGGGCAATATGCGTGTAGAGGGGAAGAGCCGAGCCCGAGAGGTCACAGTGGTGAGCAGGACTATACAGAGCTGGTTTTAACTGAATATCGTCTAAGTGTTTTTTAATTGGGGCATTTTAATAAATGTTGCAAATGTTACCTTGTCTTTTATATCAGGTAAGTATAACATGTTTGTTATTTTTATAGGAAAAAAAAGAGACATTACAATCACTTTACATCTGAACTTAGCCTAGCTCCCAATGAGAGCTAAACTGATTTTCCAATATTTGCAACAGAAATCACCAGAAGTTGATGTTAATAGCCATACAATGAGCTAGCTAATTCCGATGGTTCTGGTGAGTGTCTTAGAATCTGATTAGATACAATATTAGTTATTATTGTATCACTACATGCACTTCTTGGGCCTATGATCTATTAAATGTATGTGATTTGTATTCTAGCAGTGTCCCCTACCCCTAAAGGTCTCTAATAGTGTCCTCCAGAGTCAGGGAGAGCTGACATCTTACCTTGTAGTGTGGGTATTAGGCATGGTGGGTGTACTGCAAGTTGGAAACATGGGCACCAGTCAGCTTTTGAATACAAGAAAAAGAGATTTATTGTCTCTTAAACAGAACTGGTGGAGAGAGGGTTAGGGCAAGGACACCCTTAGACAGATTCAATAGCAGTTGGCAGACTCCAAGGCAAAAATAGGTAGACAGCTATACAGATGGGTGGCCTTTAAGCTGGATGCAGCAACTGTATTTGTAGAACTGCTGTCTCTTATGGCAACTGAACTTTAAATAGTCAATAGAGATCCATACACGTAACTCACAGTAACCCATTACAGATCTTCTCTCAAATCTCACAGTATCCCACTGTAGATCTTCACTCACTGAGCTCCAGGTCTCTCACTAGACTTCAAGACCCCAGTCTTCACTGGATCCTCCCTGAGTTCTTCCACAGCTATCCCGCTGTATACTCCTCAAGCTTCATCCCTGCTTACCCGCTGTGTCCTTGGCTTGACAGTCTGCTGAAGCTTTCCCAATTCTTCACCGTCCCTGGCTAGTGAAAAGGCTGCTCTGGTACTTCTTCAGACTTCCATAAACTGGCCTCTGATAACAGCAGTGGCTGTCCCTTGGTGGAGACCGTTTCCCCTTTACCTCTGGCCTTGATCCTCACTTGCCCCTGGTGACAGGAGTGATCATCCCATATGGCAACTGTTTCTCCCTCACTGCTGGCAACAATTTAGTTCCCATTCCGGCGGAACCTCTGCTACTTGGTTGGGCTTCCGGCCTGAAGCCCCAACCCTGCGCTGCTTCTCTCAAACCTGGAGAGGCCTCAGACAGCCTAGCAGCCAGGTGCTCCCGGGATAGGCCTCAGGCTTCTGGCCTAGCAACCCAGAGCCTTGTAACGCACATCCACCCAGACAGCCGTTCAGGTGGCATAGAACCCCGATCACCTGACTCCTCCAGAATAAATAGGCTCTCACATCAGGCCAAGGGGCCAAAGAAACCCCTGCCAATTGGCTGAGACAACCCATCCACATATAGTCTGAATTCACTATGCCCTTGTCATTCTCATGCCACAGGCAACAATATACAGAGAGAAGAGGTGCATCAAATCCAGAATTAGAGAAAAAACAGGTCCCCCTAACAATTAGGCTCCATGCACACAGGACACTCCAAAAAGTTGTTCTGAAGGTCGGATTGCTGGCAGGAAGGAAAATGCTGCTTTAAAAACGCGATTTTATCAGCGCTTTGCATTGGCGTTAATGCACGTTTAGCCATGCTGGATTTTAGCCACGTTTCTCTGCCTCTATTCAAAATCAGTGGTTACCTACGGAAGCCCATTGATTTGAATAGAAGGCGCACCAGAAATCAGATTATTATGATCAGACTTGGGGTGCAACTTGTGTGCTGAGGATGAAAGGGAACCCGCCAAAATTAAAAATAAATTGGAGTGGGGTTCCCTTCGGTCTGGTATGGATTTTAATGGCGTGGGGTCCCCCCAAAATCCATACCAAACCCTTATCCGAGCACGCAGCCTGGAAGGTCAGGATAGGGGGGCGAGAGTGCACCCCTCCTCCTGGTCCAAACCAGGCCACATGCCCTCAACATGGGGGATGGGTGCTTTGGGGCAGGGGGCAGAGGACAAGGGTCTGCGGGTGGGGCGTTTATCTGAATCTGGAAGCCCCCTTTAAGAAGGGGGCCCCAGATCCTGGCCCCCCACCCTATGTGAATGAGTATGGAGTACATCGTACCCCTACACATTCACCTAAAAAAAAGTGTAAAAAATAAGCAGTACACAGGTTTTTAAAGCATTTTATTAAGGCAGCTCTGGCGTCTTTTCCAATTTCTTCTCCCATCTCCAGTTCTTCTCTTCTGTGCGCTGTCTTCTCCTGGGTCTTTTTTCTAACCGGTCTTCTTGCTCTTTTGCCCACTCTTTTGCCGCTGTGTCCTTCCTCTGTTCTTCTTCCAATGTTGACTCTTGACGCGATCTCCCGGTGTAATGCTGGGTCTGCCGTGTGCAATGACTTATATTGGCATGAGACTGGTCCACCCGCTGACATCATCTGGAGGCACTGTCTCTTTGTAATGTTCTCACCCTGGGCATAATAGGATGATGACGTCACAAAGAGGCAGGGCCTCCAGATGACGTCAAGAAGGCCCTTGTCCTCATCAACATGGGGACAAGTTGCTTTGGGGTGGGGGTGCAGGGCCTCCCCTGCCTCAAAGCACTCACCCCCCCATGTTGAGGCCAGGTGGCCTGCTATTGTACAGGTGGGGGGGAATGTCCTCCCATCCTGACCTGCCGGGCTACGTGCTCAGATAAGAGTTTGGTATGGATTTTGGGGGGGGCCACACCCTTTTTTTTTTTGCCATGGGGGTTCCCCTTAAAATGCATACCTGACCGAAGGCTTTAAGCCACGTTTCTCTGCCCTAGGCTGCTTGCCTATTGCAGATTCAGTCTTCCCAGCCTGGTGCAGGTCTACAATTTTGTTTCTGGTGTCCTTCGACAGCTCTTTGGTCTTCACCATAGTGGAGTTTGCAGTGTGACTGTTTGAGGTTGTGGACAGGTGCCTTTTATACTGATAACAAGTTCAAACAGGTGCCATTAATACAGGTAATGAGTGGAGGATAGAGGAACCTCTTAAAGAAGAAGATACAGGTCTGTGAGAGACAGAAATCTTGCTTGTTTGTAGGTGACCAAATACTTATTTTCTACCATAATTTGCAAATAAATTCTTTTAAAAATCAGACAGTGTGATTGTCTGGATTTGTTTCCACATTTTGTCTCTCATAGTTGAGGTATACCTATGATGACAATTACAGGCCTCTCTCATATTTTTAAGTGTGAGAACTTGCACAATTGGTGGCTGACTAAATACTTTTTTGCCCCACTGTAGGTGTCATAAGCAAATAAAGAGGGAGGCAGTGCTTGAGAAACTGGGGAAATTAGCAAAGCCTTTGGCCCCCAGGGCACACATCAACTATTTGAATGCAAAAATTGGTGGCCTGAGGAGTACATATCTGAGGGAGAACAGTCTGGTCCAGAAGTCCAAGAAACCCGGAACAGCAGCAGATGACATCTATGTCCCCAGGCTGTGGTCATACAAGAGCCTGCATCTTCTGTCAGACCAGACTGAACCCAGGTCATCACTCTCTGGTCTTCCTTCCACGCTTCCTTCCAGGCTGTGGCTGTGGTGCTGGAGGTGTGGCAGAAGGAGGAGGAGTAGCATGGTCCAAGTCACACAAGTGTGTTGTTTGTGTAATTTGGCCCTTCAACCCCTTATTCAGTGATTGGATAATTAGCTCCTCACACACACACAGGTGTCCCCTCCTCCATTTGCTGCCGTTTGCACACAGCCAAGGCGGCAAAGGCCTCTTGATATGTGGGGGTGGCTTTGAGGGCTGAGGAAGCCTCCCCAATTAGCTTGAGCATTGACTCCTCCACATTCCCCCCCTCCCACCTTTCTGGCCTTTTTGGGTGGAAGGCGGAGGGGAGGGACTTGGAATTGAGTCAGGCTCCTAGGCCTGCCCACCTCTTGGCTGCCACTTACCTCTGCCTCCTTTTGGCTGCCACATTCCACAGCCACCTCCTGGCTGCCACATTCCACACCCTCCTCCTGGCTGAGGTCTTCCTGTGTATGAAAAAGGGACATCGTGTGTGTTTGATGAACCAAAAACTAAAACAATTTTCAGCTCTTGACTGTTGCAAATTGTTAACCAATAGAAAAGACTATCATTCTGGGCCCAGCATTTTTCATTCTTGGCCCAAATATTTTGGCCACTACTGTCTATTGATGTGTGAAACACTTTCTAAAATCAGCAATTAGTGAGCAAAAATCAAGTTAACATCATTAATTTTTACTCCAAAAATATGTAGAACAATACTATACCTGGCTCAAGCTGGGCTCCTCCACACCTTCCTGACTGGAAGACCAAGGTTGGCCGTCGGAAGCCTCAGCAGGCGTGGAATGAAGCGTAGAAGGAAGCGTGGAAGAAAGTAGAGAGGAATTCCCTGACCTCAGCCTGGTCTGACAGAAAATGCATCCTCTCATAGTACCACAGCCTGGGGGCATAAACTTCATCTGTTGCAGCTCCAGTTTTCATGGACTCCAGCACCTTCTTGCGCTCCCTCAGATATGTACTCCTCACGCCACCAATTTTATTTTTTAAATAGGTGATGTCTGCCCTGGGGACCACCGGATTCACAAACTCCAGCAATTTCTCCATCGCTGCCTGCCTCTTTAACCACTTAAGGACCAGGCCTCTTTTTCATATTTGGTGTTTACATGTTTAAGACAGTTTTTTTTTGCTAGCAAATTACTTAGAACACCCAAACATTTTATATTGTTTTTTTTCTAACACCCTAGAGAATAAAATGGCGGTCATTGAAATACTTTTTTTTCACACCGTATTTGCGCAGCGGTCTTACAAGCGCACTTTTTTTGGAAAAAAATCACTTTTTTGAATAAAAAAATAAGACAACAGTAAAATTAGCCCAATTTTTTTTATATTGTGAAAGATAATGGTACGCGAGTAAATTGATACCCAACATGTCACGCTTCAAAATTGCGCCCGCTCGTGGAATGGCGTCAAACTTTTAGCCTCAAAAATCTCCATAAGCGACATTTAAAAAATTCTACAGGTTGCATTTTTTGCGTTACAGAGGAGGTCTAGGGCTACAATTATTGCTCTCGCTCTACCGATCGCGGCGATACCTCACATGTGTGGTTTGACCACCGTTTTCATATGCGGGCTCTACTCACATATGCGCTCGCTTCTGTGCGCAAGCTCGTCATGACGGGGGGTTTTCAAAAACCTTTTTTTTTCTTATTTATTTTAATAGATTTTATTTATTTTTACACTGTTTAAAAAAAAAAAAATGGATCACTTTTATTCCTATTACAAGGAATGTAAACATTAGTGATGGACGAACTTCCGACGGGACGTTTCGCGAACGCGAAACGCGAACGGACACAAACGTTCGCGAAAACGACCGTTCGCCGCGGGCTCCATTGACTTCAATGGGAGGCGAATTTCGCAAACCTTTAGGTCGAATTTGCGGCCACGGGGTAATTATTAGGGGGTAGCACGTAGTCCCACCACCTGGACAATAGCATAATACATGTATGAGGTGAATTTGGGATCGATAACTACAAGCATTTTTTTTTTATTTGGGAAATTGTTCTGACAATTCAGGACTATGGAGCTAATGAAGGCAATGGAGGAGAGGGAAGGTCAGGGACCAGGGTAGGCAAACAAGAGGGTGCAGGAGATACAGAGCACTGACAGCAGCACCGTAATACAGAGCACTGACATCAGCACCGTGACATACAGCGCTGACAGCAGCTCCGTGACATACAGCGCTGACAGCAGCTCCGTGACATACAGCGCTGACAGCAGCTCCGTGACATACAGCGCTGACAGCAGCTCCGTGACATACAGCGCTGACAGCAGCTCCGTGACATACAGCGCTGACAGCAGCACCGTGACATACAGCGCTGACAGCAGCTCCGTGACATACAGCGCTGACAGCAGCTCCGTGACATACAGCGCTGACAGCAGCTCCGTGACATACAGCACTGACAGCAGCTCCGTGACATACAGCGCTGACAGCAGCTCCGTGACATACAGCGCTGACAGCAGCACCGTGACATACAGCGCTGACAGCAGCTCCGTGACATACAGCGCTGACAGCAGCTCCGTGACATACAGCGCTGACAGCAGCTCCGTGACATACAGCGCTGACAGCAGCTCCGTGACATACAGCGCTGACAGCAGCTCCGTGACATACAGCGCTGACAGCAGCACCGTGACATACAGCGCTGACAGCAGCTCCGTGACATACAGCGCTGACAGCAGCTCCGTGACATACAGCGCTGACAGCAGCTCCGTGACATACAGCACTGACAGCAGCTCCGTGACATACAGCGCTGACAGCAGCTCCGTGACATACAGCGCTGACAGCAGCACCGTGACATACAGCGCTGACAGCAGCTCCGTGACATACAGCGCTGACAGCAGCTCCGTGACATACAGCGCTGACAGCAGCTCCGTGACATACAGCGCTGACAGCAGCTCCGTGACATACAGCGCTGACAGCAGCTCCGTGACATACAGCGCTGACAGCAGCTCCGTGACATACAGCGCTGACAGCAGCTCCGTGACATACAGCGCTGACAGCAGCACCGTGACATACAGCGCTGACAGCAGCTCCGTGACATACAGCGCTGACAGCAGCTCCGTGACATACAGCGCTGACAGCAGCACCGTGACATACAGCGCTGACAGCAGCTCCGTGACATACAGCGCTGACAGCAGCTCCGTGACATACAGCGCTGACAGCAGCTCCGTGACATACAGCGCTGACAGCAGCTCCGTGACATACAGCGCTGACAGCAGCTCCGTGACATACAGCGCTGACAGCAGCTCCGTGACATACAGCGCTGACAGCAGCTCCGTGACATACAGCGCTGACAGCAGCTCCGTGACATACAGCGCTGACAGCAGCTCCGTGACATACAGCGCTGACAGCAGCTCCGTGACATACAGCGCTGACAGCAGCTCCGTGACATACAGCGCTGACAGCAGCTCCGTGACATACAGCGCTGACAGCAGCTCCGTGACATACAGCGCTGACAGCAGCACCGTGACATACAGCGCTGACAGCAGCTCCGTGACATACAGCGCTGACAGCAGCTCCGTGACATACAGCGCTGACAGCAGCACCGTGACATACAGCGCTGACAGCAGCTCCGTGACATACAGCGCTGACAGCAGCTCCGTGACATACAGCGCTGACAGCAGCTCCGTGACATACAGCGCTGACAGCAGCTCCGTGACATACAGCGCTGACAGCAGCTCCGTGACATACAGCGCTGACAGCAGCTCCGTGACATACAGCGCTGACAGCAGCTCCGTGACATACAGCGCTGACAGCAGCTCCGTGACATACAGCGCTGACAGCAGCTCCGTGACATACAGCGCTGACAGCAGCTCCGTGACATACAGCGCTGACAGCAGCTCCGTGACATACAGCGCTGACAGCAGCTCCGTGACATACAGCGCTGACAGCAGCTCCGTGACATACAGCGCTGACAGCAGCTCCGTGACATACAGCGCTGACAGCAGCACCGTAAGCAGCCCCAGGAGGAAGTCAGCACAGCACAGGGATGGTGTGATCCCCTCATAATAAGAACCCCCAGGAGGAAGTCAGCACAGCACAGGGATGGTGGGAGCCCCTCATAATAAGAACACCCAGGAGGAAGTCAGCACAGCACAGGGATGGTGGGAACCCCTCATAATAAGCAGCCCCAGTAGAAATATGACACCGCTCAACCTCTTCAAAGAGGAGGGTAGGGGCATATAGTACGGTGTGCTTTTTTGGGTCAGGGAAGTGAGCCAAATGAATTAAGAAGGTCTGTGTGCTTGATTCCAAAAATTGTTTATAGACATATACATGGTCTACTGATCACATGTGTTGAATTCCTCCGAGATCCATGCCTCATTCATTTTTAGAAATGTGAGGTAGTTAACACTGTGGTGAGCTAGGCGAGTACGCTTATCGGTCACAATCCCCCCTGCTGCGCTGAACGTCCTTTCGGACAGGACACTGGATGAGGGGCAAGCCAACAGTTCGATTGCAAATTGGGCAAGCTCTGGCCAGAGGTCAAGCCTGCCCACCCAGTAGTCTAGGGGTTCATCACTCCTCAGAGCGTCCACATCGGCCGTTAACCCAATGTAGTCGGACACCTGACGGTCTAGGCGTTCCCTGATGCTGGATCCGGATGACACCTGTCGATGGGTCGGCTGAAAGAATGACCTCATATCCGAAGTCACCAACACATCTTCAAACCGGCCTCTTCTTGCAGGCGCTGTTGGATTGGTACCCGCAAATCCTTCTCTGGGAGTGGGAATTGCTCCTCTGCCAGCGCACGCAAAAGCAGAATGCAGCATTTCTCGAAGCAAGGCCTGGAAGTGCTGCATTCTGACAGCCCTCTGCGACGGCGGTAACATTTCCGCCATTTTGTGTTTGTACCGGGGGTCTAAGTACGTTGCCACCCAGTACTGGTCCTTGACCCTCATGCTTTTTATACGGGGGTCCCTATTAAAACACTGGAGCATGAAGGCCCCCATTTGCACTAAAGTGGAAGCGGTGTGGTGGCCTGGCTCCTGCTCATCATCCAGGATAATGTCGTCCTCTTCATTCTCCTCTCCCCATCCTCGCACAACAGGGATCCCAGAAAGGTTTAAAGCATGCTCTTCTTGCTCCTGCTCATCCGCCCCGGCACCATCCTCCTCTGACTCCTCATCAGACTCCTGTTGTTGACTTGTCTCAGATAGAGTAGCCCCCCCTGGGAATTCATCCAGCATTGCGACTTCCTCATCTTCCCGCTCCTGCTCCTCCACAGCCTGATCAATGACACGACGCAATGCACGCTCCAGAAAGAAGGCATAAGGTACCATGTCACTGATGGCGCCATGGCTGCGACTGACCAGTTTGGTGATCTCCTCAAATGGCCGCAGAAGTCTGCATGTGTCGCGCATGAGCAGCCACTGGCGCGGTGAAAAAAAACCCAGCTCCCCAGAACCGTTTCTTTCGCAGAGTTCATACAGGTAGACGTTAACTGCACGTTTCTGCTGGAGCAGCCTATCAAGCATATAGAAGGTTGAGTTCCATCGCGTCGGGCAATCGCAAATAAGACGTCTGACCGGCAGATGGTGTCGCCGCTGAATGTCAGCAAGGCGAGCCATGGCCGTGTAAGATCTTCTGAAATGGGCCGAGATTTTCCTTGCCTGCCGCAAGATGTCCTGGACCCCAGGGTATTTGACAAGGAATCGCTGCACGACCAAGTTTAAGACGTGTGCCATGCACGGCACGTGCGTGATTTTGCCCTGTTTCAATGCGCTAAGCAGATTGGCACCGTTGTCACACACCACTTTACCAACTGTCAAATTGAGCGGTGTTAGCCACTCATCTGCCTGTGAACGCAAAGCTGAAAGGAGTGCCGGGCCAGTGTGGCTCTTTGCTTCCAGGCACAACAGACGCAGCACGGCATGGCAACGTCTCACCTGGCATGTGGAATAGGTTCTGGGGAGCTTGGGCGGTGCAGTGGAAGAGACGCTAGCAGCGGAAAAGGAGGAGGCAGCTGAGGAGGAGAGGGAGGAGGATGGAGTAGGAGGAGGAGAAGAAGAGTCAGGCCTGCATGCAATCCGTGGCGGTAAAACCAAATCTACACGGGTGCCACGGGTTACATGCTTGACGGCCGTCAGAAGGTTCACCCAGTGGGCAGTAAAACTGATATACCTTCCCTGCCCGTGTTTGCTAGACCACGTGTCTGTGGTCAGATGTATCTTGGCACCGACACTGTGTGCCAGAGATACATTCACTTGCCGCTGAACATGGCCATATAGCTCTGGGATGCCCTTCTCTGAGAAATACTTCCTTCCTGGGACCTTCCATTGTGGTGTTCCAATGGCCACAAATTTGCGAAAGGCCTCCGAGTCCACCAGTTTATATGGCAGTAGTTGGCGGGCTATGAGTTCTGACAAGCCAGCCGCCAACCGTTGGGCAAGAGGGTTATCCGGCGTCATCATTTTTTTACGCTCAAACATTAGGCCCACGGAAGCCTGCCTTTTTGCAGAAAAATGTGAGCTTGGCGTGATGGAAGGTGGAGTGGAGGACAATTGTGAGGAGAGAGGAGAAGGAGAAGTAGAAGACGAGGCTGGACGGTGAGAGCCTGCAGTGTGGCTTTGTGTGTTCCGTTGCTCCCACTGGGCTCGGTGATGGCTGCTCATGTGCCTTCTTAAGGCGGTCGTCCCTAGGTGAGTATTGGGCTTACCGCGACTAACGCGTTGACTGCAAAGATTGCAGATGGCAACGCTATTGTCAGCAGCGGACACGTTAAAAAAAGCCCACACTGCGGAGCCATGTGCCGGTGTCCTGGGAGCGCCAGATGTGACCGTACATGGTCGATGACTCGCTCCTGATACATTTGCAGTCTGCTTTGTCCCTGCTGTGCAATGTAAGTCATTGCTGCTTCTCCTCCCTATCTGCTGGTCCATATCTCCCTCTGAACTCCCCTCCTCTTCCTCTCTTGTGGGCACCCACGTGACATCACTAGACACGTCATCATCAACGTCACCTTCCCCACCGCTATAAGTAGAGTAGGCAGCAACACCGGGGACCAACCTCCTCCTTGGGCTGATCTGGGTACTGGCGTCAGACTGCTGAGTAGCGCTTGTTGCTACCTCCTCTTCCTGATCCAATACCAAGAGTGGCTGCGCATCAGAAATGTCCTCTTGATATGGATCGGAAAATAATTCCAGTGACTCAAGCGGAAGGTATGTGGTGGTGGTGGTGGTGGTCGTGTTGTTGGTGGTAGTGTCTTTGGGGGTGCACATAGCAGAGAGTGAAGAAGAGGGTGCAGATCGAGAGGATGAGGAGGGTGCAGAAGAGTAAGGCTGAGCGAGCCACTCAACCAAGTCTGGTGCATCCTTTAAAGTAATTGAACGCACCTTCTGCAACTTCCCACTTTGGCTCAAGCCTGTTGCTCCTGCCCTACCCCTACCACCCCTGCGGAAGGGCCTGCCTCTTCCTCTGCATGTCATTTTTTAAATGACCCTGTGACAAAACTCTTAGTCCCTATACCGCTGAAGGACTGCTGCAGTATAGGTGAGCGGTCAGCAGTGGTGCACGTCAACCCTATCTATTGTGGACCTATAGCGGTCCTTACAGAACAGCAGACTGTACCGCACTCAAGCCTATGTACCGTAGCACCCTATACCAAGTTACCAGTCCTTATAAGAACTTTTGTGGACCAAGCAGGTTGTGTATTAGTGTTTAGCAGACTGTACGTCAGTCCCTATACCGCTGAAGGACTGCTGCAGTATAGGGCAGCGGTCAGCAGTGGTGCACGTCAACCCTATCTATTGTGGACCGATAGCGGTCCTTACAGAACAGCAGACTGTACCGCACTCAAGCCTATGTACCGTAGCACCCTATACCAAGTTACCAGTCCTTATAAGAACTTTTGTGGACCAAGCAGGTTGTGTATTAGTGTTTAGCAGACTGTACGTCAGTCCCTATACCGCTGAAGGACTGCTGCAGTATAGGGCAGCGGTCAGCAGTGGTGCACGTCAACCCTATCTATTGTGGACCGATAGCGGTCCTTACAGAACAGCAGACTGTACCGCACTCAAGCCTATGTACCGTAGCACCCTATACCAAGTTACCAGTCCTTATAAGAACTTTTGTGGAACAAGCAGGTTGTGTGTTAGTGATTAGCAGACTGTACGTCAGTCCCTATACCAATGAAGGACTGCTGCAGTATAGGGCAGCGGTCAGCAGTGGTGCACGTCAACCCTATGTATTGTGGACCGATAGCGGTCCTTACAGAACAGCAGACTGTAACGCACTCAGGCCTATGTACCGTAGCACCCTATACCAAGTTACCAGTCCTTATAAGAACTTTTGTGGACCAAGCAGGTTGTGTGTTAGTGATTAGCAGACTGTACGTCAGTCCCTATACCAATGAAGGACTGCTGCAGTATAGGGCAGCGGTCAGCAGTAGTGCACGGCAACCCTATGTATTGTGGACCGATAGCGGTCCTTACAGAACAGCAGACTGTAACGCACTCAGGCCTATGTACCGTAGCACCCTATACCAAGTTACCAGTCCTTATAAAAACTTTTGTGGACCAAGCAGGTTGTGTGTTAGTGTTTAGCAGACTGTGCGTCAGTCCCTATACCGCTGAAGGACTGCTGCAGTATAGGGCAGCGGTCAGCAGTAGTGCACGGCAACCCTATGTATTGTGGACCGATAGCGGTCCTTACAGAACAGCAGACTGTAACGCACTCAGGCCTATGTACCGTAGCACCCTATACCAAGTTACCAGTCCTTATAAAAACTTTTGTGGACCAAGCAGGTTGTGTGTTAGTGTTTAGCAGACTGTGCGTCAGTCCCTATACCGCTGAAGGACTGCTGCAGTATAGGGCAGCGGTCAGCAGTGGTGCACGTCAACCCTATCTATTGTGGACCGATAGCGGTCCTTACAGAACAGCAGACTGTACCGCACTCAAGCCTATGTACCGTAGCACCCTATACCAAGTTACCAGTCCTTATAAGAACTTTTGTGGACCAAGCAGGTTGTGTATTAGTGTTTAGCAGACTGTACGTCAGTCCCTATACCGCTGAAGGACTGCTGCAGTATAGGGCAGCGGTCAGCAGTGGTGCACGTCAACCCTATGTATTGTGGACCGATAGCGGTCCTTACAGAACAGCAGACTGTAACGCACTCAGGCCTATGTACCGTAGCACCCTATACCAAGTTACCAGTCCTTATAAGAACTTTTGTGGACCAAGCAGGTTGTGTGTTAGTGATTAGCAGACTGTACGTCAGTCCCTATACCAATGAAGGACTGCTGCAGTATAGGGCAGCGGTCAGCAGTAGTGCACGGCAACCCTATGTATTGTGGACCGATAGCGGTCCTTACAGAACAGCAGACTGTAACGCACTCAGGCCTATGTACCGTAGCACCCTATACCAAGTTACCAGTCCTTATAAAAACTTTTGTGGACCAAGCAGGTTGTGTGTTAGTGTTTAGCAGACTGTGCGTCAGTCCCTATACCGCTGAAGGACTGCTGCAGTATAGGGCAGCGGTCAGCAGTGGTGCACGTCAACCCTATCTATTGTGGACCGATAGCGGTCCTTACAGAACAGCAGACTGTACCGCACTCAAGCCTATGTACCGTAGCACCCTATACCAAGTTACCAGTCCTTATAAGAACTTTTGTGGACCAAGCAGGTTGTGTATTAGTGTTTAGCAGACTGTACGTCAGTCCCTATACCGCTGAAGGACTGCTGCAGTATAGGGCAGCGGTCAGCAGTGGTGCACGTCAACCCTATCTATTGTGGACCGATAGCGGTCCTTACAGAACAGCAGACTGTACCGCACTCAAGCCTATGTACCGTAGCACCCTATACCAAGTTACCAGTCCTTATAAGAACTTTTGTGGACCAAGCAGGTTGTGTATTAGTGTTTAGCAGACTGTACGTCAGTCCCTATACCGCTGAAGGACTGCTGCAGTATAGGGCAGCGGTCAGCAGTGGTGCACGTCAACCCTATCTATTGTGGACCGATAGCGGTCCTTACAGAACAGCAGACTGTACCGCACTCAAGCCTATGTACCGTAGCACCCTATACCAAGTTACCAGTCCTTATAAGAACTTTTGTGGAACAAGCAGGTTGTGTGTTAGTGATTAGCAGACTGTACGTCAGTCCCTATACCAATGAAGGACTGCTGCAGTATAGGGCAGCGGTCAGCAGTAGTGCACGGCAACCCTATGTATTGTGGACCGATAGCGGTCCTTACAGAACAGCAGACTGTACCGCACTCAAGCCTATGTACCGTAGCACCCTATACCAAGTTACCAGTCCTTATAAGAACTTTTGTGGACCAAGCAGGTTGTGTGTTAGTGATTAGCAGACTGTACGTCAGTCCCTATACCAATGAAGGACTGCTGCAGTATAGGGCAGCGGTCAGCAGTAGTGCACGGCAACCCTATGTATTGTGGACCGATAGCGGTCCTTACAGAACAGCAGACTGTACCGCACCCAAGCCTATGTACCGTAGCACCCTAGACAGACCAAGTTACCAGTCCTGATAAAGAGCTTTGTGGAACAAGTGAGTTGTGAATGATTAGCAGACTGCAGCAGAAGGGCAGCAGTCAAGTATAATATTCTTTCTATATTTGGAAGAAAGAATATTATACGTGTACAAGCCTATTACCGTACCACTGATACCAGTCCTGAAAAGAACCTTTGTGGAACTAATAGTAACAGCAAGTCTTTAAAATTATCCTCACTGCCTGACACACTGCTTCCTGCCTGTCCCTATACAAATTGGCAAAAAAGAGTAGGCTGGAACGATTAGCTGGAACAGCTCTTTTGTGGACCTGATAGTAACAGCTAATGATGATGATGATGATGATGATGAAGAAAGACTAATCTGGCTGAGCTGTCCCTAAAATAGCAGCATACAGCGCTCTGTCCCTTTATCTAAACTGACAAAAGAAACTCAGGCTGCTGACCTAACACCTATACCAGTCCTGAAAAGAACTTTTGTGTACCAAATAGCTAGCGTTTTCTCTGTCCCTACTCCACACAGGATCCTTTCCCTACAGTGACAGAAGAAAGAATGTAAAATGGCCACCGGATCGGGTGTATTTATAGGTTAGGGGGAATGTCCAAGTGTCCATGAGCTGTCATGTCTCAATTGGTTGTCCTGTAACACATGATAAACGTGTCACGAAAGGTTAAAGTTCTTGTATACATTAAACACGTAAGTCCGCCGGGGCGAACGACGGAAAAAGGCGTTCGAACCCGCGGACGGCGAAAGTCGGAAATTCGCCGCGAAACGACCGCCGGGCGAACCGTTCGGCCATCACTAGTAAACATCCCTTGTAATAGAAAAAAGCATGACAGGTCCTCTTAAATATGAGATCTGGGGTCAAAAAGTCCTCAGATCTCATATTTGGACTAAAATGCAAAAAAAAAAAAAGAAAAAAAAAAAAAGGAAAAAAAAAAAATATACCTTTAATAGGTATGGGCGGAAATTACGTTTTGCCGTCGCTTCCGCCCTCCTATGGTATAGAGACGAGTGGGGGCCATCTTAGCCTCACTCATCTCCATACCCAGCTAGCGAAAGGACCCGATCGCCTGCGGTAAGCGGCGGGAGGGCGGCGGGAGGGGGGGTGGCACCTCTCCCGCCGCCGATAGCGGTGATCTCGTGGCGAATCCGCCGCGGAGACCACCATTATCGTACAGACGACCGGCACCTGAAGAGATGGATATTTCGGTTGTGGCAGCAGCTGCTGCCGTTACCGAGATATCCCTCTTCAAAAATAGGACGTACATCGGCGTGTGCTGGTCGGTAAGTGGTTAATTTGTTGCTGTAGTGGGGATGTTTAGCTTGCCACAGACAGGGCAGCTCCCTGTACTTGTCGAAGAGCAGGGGGAGAAAGCTGTGGTCATTAAACTCATCCATATTATTATCTGCAAGACACAACACAAGACAAACCCTAATGTCAGGCTGAACTATTCTAATCTTGTCCCAATATAGGCCTCAATCTAGAAGCAGTATAGGCTAGTGATGTACCAAGTTAAATCTGAACCTTCGTTTGAATGATCGGCACGTCAGCTTCTCACTCTGCTCACAGATCGTACGCACGACACACGCGTGTTGCGTTTTATATACAGTGCGCATGCGTGAAACTCCTCCCTCCCCTGACGTTCTTTCTAGTCTATTCCCCACCCCTTCTCTTTTGGCGCAGTGGGGAGAGCACATGGCGGAGACACAGAAAGGGGCATGATAATAATTCCACTAATGAGGAGGAGGATGAGGAAAGCCCGGAGCCAGAAACGTCCCGATCCTGGAGAAGATTTAGGCTGCATTCACACCTGAGCGTAGCTTTTTCAAGCGTTTTTTGCGGCGTTTTTTTACCGCGATTTGCGGCGTTTTTTACCGCGATTGTGGCGTTTTTTTACCGCGATTCGCTGCATTTTTTGCCGCGTTTTGTCGCAAATTTGTGCAGGGCAAAAGGTCACCAATGTTAAGCATTGAGCAGATACAGCGTCAAAACACCCATAGAAACGCTCGTTGTCGCGCTAAACGCTCGAATCGAGCGTTTCCATTAGTTTCTATGGGAATGAAAACGCCCAAATCAGCCCGATTCGCGCGACAAAAAAGGGTCCGGAACTTGTTTGAGCTTCAGGCGTAGGGCTTCAGGCGACTTGGAGTGGAGATGTGAACCATCTCCATTGAGAATAATGTATTTTTTCCCCTCCAGCGTTTTGTAGCTTCAGGCGTAGGGCTACAAAACGCTCAGGTGTGAATGGAGTCTTAAGGCCTCAAATATGTCTTTTGGAGAGATGTTAGAGATGGTGGACATATTGAAGAGGAACGACTATGATGGGAAGTATGGACCTTACCCAAACCCAAATGTCAGAAAGGCCAAGATCATGACTAAAGTTGTGAAGAGTCTTCAGAAGAATTTTGGGGTACGACGATCCAAGGATCAACTGAGAAAATGCTGGTCAGACCTGAAACTGAGGGAGCACGATCAGTACAGAAGGATCAAGCGAGTTGTTCAAAAAAGTAAGTAGTTGTCGTGTGTTCACATTATTATTATTGCTTGCATACTGTTCCATGTGCTTTGATTTAATGTTGTACAGTTTAAAATGGCCACTTTCATGTTCATATGTTCAATCGTTCGTAATAAACTTTGTTCGTTAGCCCACTCCAAAGACGACGTTTTGGCAAGTTGCACTTGACTACATTTGTTCACACAACAGGTAAGTATTCCAGCTTTAGAAAGTGTCAAAAATAATGTTTTCACCTTTGAACTCTGCCAAAAAACACCATTGTACGACACTTCCAAGCAATGTTTCATATTCCTATTTCTGCCCTCAAATATCTGTGTGCTAAGTATTCCTTTTTTACAATCTCATAGGGGAGAGAAGACTCGGGACATCTGAGGACACCAGGGACCCCTCACCTCCCAAAGAAGGGGAAATACCAACACCAGAAGCAGAGGAGGAGGAGGAAGGAGAGATTGTAGAGATTGGCGAAATTGGCACCACAACAGGTGAGTGTCTCAGACCACAGGTTCTGGTAAGCTAATCAATGTATGCCTGCATATTTATAGTACACTGTGTTTTTTTTTGCTTATTTTTAGGTGATGTGGATGTTGTGGAAGAAGAATTGCATTTTACCAGTGAAAGTGCCCAGATCCTCATTGGAGAGATAATGGGGTGCAATCGCGATTTAGAGAATATCCAGAAAAACATCAATGAAGTTCAGCAAAAAATAAAGAACATCATTGATGTTTTAGGGAGAATCTGAAACACCCAAAACTAGCTAGCATCCATTTAAATTTTTCCAAAACACTTTTATAATTTTAGAAAAGACAAATTTGGAAGATGCACACAGTGTGTCAACATGTACTATCTCCCATCATAGGGGATCAATGTACGCGTTTTGTGGGTGCAACCCCTTCCTTGCTACTAAAGTGGCTGAGATGAAGGGGTTGCACCCCCAAAACACGTACATTGATACCCCATGATGGGAGATAGCACATGTTGACATGGGATCAGGAGGAAACTGGCCACTTTTTGATTCACAATTTGTGTGCATCTTCCAAATTTGGCTTTTACAGGGGTGACACCCCATGTGATGAAGGCAATATTAGCACAGTTTGTACATGCTCATGTCTGATATTGTCTTCATTTTTCAAAGTTGAACTTTGTAAGTTCCTGTGTTCTGTATGTTATGGTTTTATACACAAAAACGGCAAGTTAGAAAAATATTACCAAAAACTTATGTTTTATATACACCAAATATGTTGGTTTGTTGTAAAACCCTTTTCAGTATTTGTAGTAAAGTTGTTGTTTTCTGTGGCAATGGGTGCTATTTACTAAAGGCAAATCCACTTTGCACTCCAAGTGCAGTTTCAGGTGCACTTTTGCAGTGCATTTGTAGTGCATAGTGGATTTGCCTTTAATAAATAACACCCACAGTGCTTTTTACATTTCCACAATCACGTCATTTTCATGACCCCACATATTTCTGCCATGGTGCTGAAAATGAGCAATATTTTTGTCAGTAATGCACTACATACATTAACAACAAAAACAAGGTGTGTGTGTAGCAGACCCACAACATAATAAGATTATCTGAAGAAGAGACTATCACCTCATCTCGCTCTGAAATTGGGTTTGCAGTGTTGTAGAAAAAGGGGCCAAAAGAAAACACAAAAAAACCTAGGAGACACCTAAAACAAAGCCAAGCAGTAAATGAAAACAAAGATTATTGGAGTTTGAAAGAAAAATTTATTAAAAAATGCCTCTCAGACATTGTCTGGCATATCAATGGCCCCCCTACCCACAAAGTACTCCACATATCTTGATCTGACCTTGCGGGCGCTTTGGGGGAGCAAGCCAGGATGGCTAGCTTCAAGGGCCATCAGGTTGGCATTTTAAGGTAAGTCTGCATCAGGCCCAACTGAGGCCACATAGTTTGCTGAGTGTTTTTTTTTTTTCAATTGTGCAGAATGCAGTACGAAAGCACAATATGATTGAGTTTATATTGCGCCATGCTGATTGGAGTAAAAAATAGGCGGAACCGGCTGGCCTTTATCCCGAAAGTGTTCTCCACTACCTTCTGGCTCTGGCCAGCCGGAAATTAAAGATCCTCTGGTACGGGGTATGGGTCCTCATCGGGAAAGGCTGCATCAGATGGTTTGCCAGAGCAAACTCCTCATCCGCAACAAAAATGAAGGGGAGTCCTTCCACATTCTCCTCTGGAGGTGGCAAGCCCAGACTGCCACTCTGGAGACACCAGTAGAACTCCGTCTGTGCGAACACTCCATCATCTGACATCCGGCCATTTTTCCCCACATCCATATACAGGAAGTCATATGTCGCTGACACCACCGCCAACATCATGATACTATTATACCCCTTGTAATTATAATAGTAGGACCCTGAGTTGGGGGGTGGGACAATGCGGACGTGTTTCCCATCAATTGCACCTCCACAATTGGGAAAGTCCCAACAGCTGGCAATGTGGGAGGCCACAGTCTGCCATTCCTGTGGAGTTGAAGGAAACTGGAGCCAAACAAAAAAAAATTTTCATTTTGCACATCAACATTGCAAGCAGATTAGACAAACATTATTGGCCAAGATCAGTATAACATTTTTGGAAATTAGTATTTAAAACCAAAAGTATAAGGTCCCCTTATTAGATTCCTCACCCCCCCCCCCCCCCCCCATCTGATGGCCCATTGCAAAAAATGAGGGGGGGGATGTTTTGGACAGGTAACCCTCTCCACTTCATTCAGAGCTGAATGCATAAGTAATGTGTGACTGGCAAAGTGGGAGGCCACAGTCTGCCATTCCTGTGGCGTTGAAGGAAACTGTGGAGTGAAAAAAGACAAAAAAATAGTAATTTGGCACATCAACATTGCAAGCATTAGTATTTAATTAGTATTTAAAGCCTAAAGTATAAGGTCACCTTATCAGAGTCATCACCCCCCCATCCCCCCATCTGATGGGCCCTTGCAAAAAATGAGGGGGGGGGGTGTTTTGGACAGGTAACCCTCTCCACTTCATTCAGAGCTGAATGCATAAGTAATAAGTAATGTGTGATACTTTGGCCAGCCCCTCCTTACTTAAACTATTGGCAGCCCACCGGACAGGTAAGAGGTGTCATAATACAAAAAAAAATGCTGGGGAAGTTAGTGAAGGCAAATATGCATGAAGGACAAAAAAGGAACTTTAAAAGCTTCCAGCATGCATGAGAAGAAAGGGGCACAGCATATAAATTACAGCATATTGCAATCATGGTAATTAGGGAATGAGTAAATAAATACAATACATTAAAGTGGTTGTAAACCCTCTATTTCAACTTCAGCTCATTATAATCTGCATAGAACAGGCAGCTGATTGCTGCCTGGGAAATGTCACTTACTGTAACAGTTTCCTCATAATCCGTCCTTCAATTATGTAATGATGTCACCAGTGCATCTTTAATGGCATGCTATGTGTGCCGTTTCACTATCCACAGCATGTCAGCTTATTTCCTTTCACTCTGAACGGCACAGGAAAGGAAGCCTCGCAATACTGTGCCCCCCTCCTCACCTTCCTGGATAGAGGCTTGGTTTACACATGACCGCGACCGCGATCGCGCATGCAAGAGATTAACACAGGGAAGGAAAGGAAGGGTGGAGGGAAAGGAAATGACATCCACACAAGAGCCAGCAATCAATAGTAAAGATGGCACAGCCGATTCCCGGAAGAAGGGTAAAATTTATAAAAGCAAAAAAAGGTATTTCCAAACCTCGTTTTAGTGACATTTTTGCATGTAAGACTTCTATATACATTGCTGCATTATAATAATAAAAAAAAAGGAAAAATCTGGGGTTTATTTCCTCTTTAACAAACATTAAATACATAGAATGTGATGTTAAAGGAGAAAACTCACCTTAATATAGTCCTTCTGCAGGACCTGTATGATGAATGTATGAATGAATGAATGAGGGACTTGTATAGCGCTACCTATGCAAACTAAATCGCCTCAGGGCGCTTTTTTTTTTGCCGCTGGTGTCCATCTGCAGTATGGCACGGTCCTAGACCCCATGGGGTCCCGACACGCTTACACACACATACACATACTTGGCCAATTTTTCCGACAGGGTCTAATTAACCTACCATCTTTGGATTGTGGGAGGAAACCGGAGGAAACCCACGCATTAGAACCAGTGACCCTTTTTACTGCTAGGTGAAAGTGGTAATCACTACACCACTGTGCTGCCCTGATGGCAGAACAGGTCTCTGGAATAATGATTCCCAGAGCCTGGGGGGAGATGCCTGTCGAGAACTTCAGGTCCTGAAGACTTCTCCCTGTCTCCAAGTACCGCAACGTGACGATGAGCCTCTGCTCCGGAGTGATGGCTTGCCGTATGCAGGTATCCTGCCTGCTGATATAAGGGGACAGCAAAACCAGCAGACGGTGAAAAACGGAGTGCGTCATCCGAAGATAATTCCTGAAATCATCAGGATTATTCTCCCGGATTTCACGAGGCATGTGCGAGAATTGGTCATGCTGGAGCAACCAATTCTTGCTCCACGAACTCCTCCTCACCCTGTTCATGGACTAGGCTTGTGTCAAAGCTAAAAGCCCAAGATCAAGCCCCTGCACAGCATGAACTCTACGACAAATACATACACGAAACATGGCTTCAAAGCGGTCGGCTGGTCAGAACGGACAACAGAAAGCACCGATAAACAGCAATGCCTGAAAGAACGAACTGAAAACCAGAAACGAGCGGACAATAAGCACTAAAAATCAAAGCGTACTATACCAAGATATAGTCCGCAATGAGAAACAAATGCGTACTGAATAAGCGTACTGATAAGCAGATACGCACCGGCAAGCACAAACTGAAGAGCAGTAACGATCTGAAGCACAAATCTGAAAAGCATGATTTTCTCTAACAAAACCTCTACTAACATACGATAAACACAATATCAGTAGAAGGAGCCAAAAGGGTGCAGCACGTGGTGCTGAACTTCCCTTTTCTAGTCCCGTCATACATGGTTTACGTCAGTGCGTTCCTGTCGACCGGAAATTCTGACAACTTTGTCCGACCATGTGTATGCAACACCATTTCCGGACTAAATCCGTCGGAAATTATCCGACGGATTTGGTGATTGGAATGTCTGACCGTGTGTACAAGGGCTTATACTTTATTCTCACACCTATTGCAGTGACTTTGGTTATATTGTTTTACAAATAGACTATATTTATTTTTGTTTTCTTACTTTGCCTTTCTACAGCTGATCCCCCTGCCCATAAGTTCACCATGAGCCATTCGTCTCATAGTCAAGATCCTCTTGTATCCAAAAGGTATGTGGACTACCTGTACATGAGTATTTAAAGAAAAAAAGAGTGCACCACTGAAAACTTTGTTTTTTTCAGCCCTGTTCCTGCAAAGCAGTCCTCAAGGCGCCATGACAATGATGATATTCCTGAGCGATGGTCACGCTCTCCTCACCGTAAATCTTCTAGAAGATCAGGATCTCATAGACATCGTCATTCGCCTTCGCCTCCAATGTGGGCATTGGGGAAAAAAGGCTGGGCCTGTGGCACGGTTCCACTCCCTGATAAACTTGTCTGCAGAGACTGTCTCAGGGACTATGCAGATAACCGGAAATTAGAAGGCCAACAGGTAGTTGACCTACTTAAACAAACCATGAAATACTCTTTCTGAATTGACGGCCTTGATTCCCGCTCACCTGGTTTCACAAGCTGCACAAGTATTGGATTTGGACCCTGACATTCTGGCTCCATCAGCTGTTAGTACTCCTTTGCCTCCATCAGGAAAAACAGCTGAACAAACTCCTCCAGTAGACTCATCGGAGGAGCCCTCCGATGATACTGAACCATCTGGTTTCAATTCCTCCCTGGTTCAACCCTTTGTTAGAAGGGGTAAGGTGCGCCATTGCCTGGGAAGACCCGGAAGAGCCTTCTCAAATATCTAAATCAAAAACCTATTTCCCATTCCTCAAGAGATAGCAAATCTTTTTCCCATTAATGGGGGAGATCAGGGAGATCATAGAGGATGAGTGGAACAAAACTGATAAGAAGTTTTCTCTAGCACGCTTATCCAAGCTGTATCCACTGGCAGATTCGGATACTCAGTCCTTAAGTTCAATGCCCATGGTTGATGCGGCTGTAGTGCGTCTGGCAAAAAATATAACACTGCCAATGGAGGATTCAATGTCTTTCAAGGATCCCCTAGATAGACAAATTGACCTAGACCTCAAGAGGAGCTATCTAGCTGCAGGGGCGGCTTGCACACCAGCCATTTCGGTCTTGGACGGAAAATGTTGAGACAGCCCTGCACTAAGACATTCCTAAAGAGGACATAATCAAAGCTCTGGAGGAGCTTAAGTTGGCGGCGGATTTCATAGGAGAAGTTGCGATTGACACAATCCGTTCAGCCAATTCAACGCTGCACTCGATTATGGCAAAGCGGGCCTCATGGCTAAAACCTTGGACAGCCGATCTAGCATCAAAGCAGAAATGGTGCAAGATTCCCTTTTGATGGAAAATCTTTGTTTGGCGAGAAACTCGACAAAGCAATCTCCAGAGTAACAGGGGGAAAATCTGGCTTACTTCCTCAGAACAGGAAGTTCCGGAGAACAAAGGCCTATTTTTCCCAATTCTGGCAATGAAATTCTAGAGACTTCAGGCTGTCTCGCCCCTTTAGGAACAACAAGAATTTGTGGAGAGGCACTCAGACTTCTTTTTTGGGAGCCAGAAAAAACAAGTCTCTCACTGCTCCCCAGGAGGGGACAAAGTCTTTTTGACATCAAAGGGGCGGAGACGCCACCAGTGGGAGCCCTGTTAAACAAAAGTTTTCCCCATCTGGGCCTCCAAGTGTCAAGACCCATGGGTCCTAGCAAAAATCTGGTACGGTCACTTCTGGACTTTCTCTTAGCAGCCTCCTCACATGTCTTTCAAAAACACAGCTACCAGCTCTCCACAGAAAGCACTGGCCTTAAACCAATTTCAGGAGTCCCTGCAGCATCAAGGGGCAGCAATATCTGTCACCCCATCGGCACGATTTACAGGTTTTTATTCCACCTTTTTCCCGGTGCAGAAAAAACAGGCGACTGGAGACCTGTAAAAGATCTGAAAAAGCGAAATCAATACATCCATCTGGAAAGCTTCAAGATGGAGTCGCTCCAAGCGATTATCCAAACCATACAACCAGGAGATTGGTTAATATCAATAGACCTGCAGGATGCTTACCTTCACGTCCCTATTCTACCATCCTTCCAAAAATACTTAAGGTTCGCAGTGGGTCATGTCCACCTGCAATTTCAGGCTCTGCCCTTCGGACTGTGCACCTCCCCTTGGGTGTTCACAAAAGTGATATTTGTCTTGGCCCCTCTTAGGGAGGGGGGGTTAAGAATTTATCACTATCTGGACGATATCCTCTTGCTGTCAAACTACCCGAGCCAGCTAACAGTCCACAGAAAGATTCTTCTTCAGTCTTTGTCGGAGTTCGGGTGGCTGCTGAACCATCAGAACAGCCAATTAGTTCCAATACAACAGATGGTTTACCTAGGAGCAATGTTCGAACCACACCTAGGCACAGACTCTTTACCCCAAAGGAAGATGGAGGGCATCATTCAGAAGGTATCCAAGATCATACAGAGGTCTCATCTATCAGCCTCACAGTGTGGGAGCCTTATTGGCACAATGTCCTGGTGCATACCTATAGTTCCATGGTCTCACTGGCATCTGAGACACTTCCAGATGGGATTCATAATATAATGGAGACAGCAACATCTTTCTCAGACAATCCATTTAACAACGCTAATTAGCAGGAGTCTACACTGGTGGATGAATCCAGAGAATCTCTCCCGGTCCCATCATTTGGGTTCATTTGGGTTGACTCATGGACCACAATTACGTCAGATGCTAGTGGCCAGGGGTGGGGTGCCCATTGCAGAGAATTCCGGATTAAGGGAAGATGGTCCTTTCCCACCAGAGGGATAGTGTCCAACATCCTAGAAATGAGGGCAGCATATCTAGCCTTAACCTCTTTTGCATCTCAGGTCAGGGAACAGAGAGTACTTCTGCGTTTAGACAACAAGGCGGCAGTCTCGTATCTTCAGAAACAAGGGGGCACCCACAGAAAATCACTTCTGAGTGAAATGGAACCTGTAATGCTCTGGGCAGAGAGAAACCTGGTAGCCCTCAGGGCAATATATCTCCCAGGCAAGATGAACACAGAGACAGATGTCTTATCAAGGAGGTTTGGGGACAATGAATGGTCTCTCCATCCCCATGTGTTCAACCAAATCTCCAATCTATGGAAGACCTAAAAGATGGATCTCTTTACTACGCAGGAGAATTGAAAACTCAGGAGATTCTTCTCTCGCCTTCCACATCCACAAGCGGAGGGAGTAGATGCGCTGTCTTGTCCTTGGACCTTCAAGACAGCTTACGCCTTTCCTCCTCGCCCACTCATTTCGAAGTTTCTCCTCAGACTCCCAAACAAACCAGTCCAAGTGCTAGCAGTGCTACCTATTGGCTGAAGAGACCTTGGTTTCCTCTAGCCATGAACCTCATTGTGGATCCTCTGATCAGAATTCCTCCCTTCCTGCACTTGTTGACCCAGGGCAGGCTGGCTCATCCAGACCCACAGAAGCTGGATCTTCGTGTATGGAAGTTGAAAGGAGGAGGTTTGAATCATTAGGCTGTTCCCAAGAGGTCATATCCACCCTAGTGAAAGCCAGAAAACCTACAACCAACACAATATATGCAAGGATTTGGGGCAAGTTCTTGTCCTATGCCACAGGAAAAGGATTGGATCCTATCTCCTCTTTCACTGCTGATGTTCCGAGTTTTCTGCACACAGGTCTCGATTTGGGGCTCAGCCAGAGTTACCTCAAGGTACAAGTGTCCACAATTTCTGCAGCAGCCAACACCAGGTGGGCAGAAGACCCTCTAGTGGTTACGTTCATCAGGGGAGTATTGGAGATGCGTCCTCCATCCAGACGTTCCTTCCCACAGTGGGATCTTCCTCTAATATTGGAAGTCCTATCCACTCATCTGTTTGTGCCGGTTGAAGAAGTCTCAATTTGGAACTTAAAGAGGGATTCCACCAAAAAAAATAATATTAAAAGCCAGCAGCTATAAATACTACAGCTGCTGACTTTTAATAAATGGACACTCACCTGTCCCGGGTTCCAGCGATGCCGGCAGCCGAGGCCGATCGATCGCTCGGCTCTCGGCTGCTGCCGCCACCATTCTAGGTGAGGGAATCAGGAAGTGAAGCGAATCGGCTTCACTTCCCGGTTCCCTACTGCGCATGCGCGAGTCGCGCAGCGCAATAGGAAAGCTCCGCGCTGTCACTGGGACCCGTGTGTGTCCCAGCAGACAGCGCAGCAGGGCAGGAAATGGCGTAGACTCCCACGGGAGTCTATGCCCGGAAGTGGGTGTAAATACCTGTCTTTGACAGGTATCTCCACCCCCCTCCCCCCTGAAAGGTGTCAATTGTGACACCGGAGGGGGGGAGGGATCCGATCAGCGGAGGTTCCACTTTAGGGTGGAATCTCGCTTTAACTTTAAAAACAACTTTTCTGTTGGCGGAGGATTTTGGAACACCACTCTCTGGGCATCGGGTATGAACATATATCCTTTTTTCCAGATAGGGTAGAACTTCGCCCTCTCAGAGGGTTTACTCCTAAGGTCACCTCAAATCTGTCAGAACCATGGGCGTAACCAGTTTACATGGACTCAGAATCAAACTCCTGTCATGAGTTAGACATATCCAAAATCCTCAGGACCTATTTGGAAGCCACAGAAAGTTTCAGGAATTCTGAAAGGTTACTCATCATCCCATGAGGTAAGAATAAAGGAAAGGAAGCTTCTACCAGAACCTTGGCTTCCTAGATTGTCAAACTAATTCAGAAAGCATACAGGGTAAAAAGCTTGGAACCTCTGGCTCAGGTGAATGCTCATTCAACAAGAGCGGTATGAGCTTCTTGGGCAGCGAGGGCAAATGTTTCTTTGGAAACAGTATGCAGGGCCACCACTTGGTCTTCTGGACACACGTTCCTTAAGCATTATCATGTTGATTCCAGAGCTCTTACCACTGTAGAGTTCAGGAGAAGAGCTGCTATGTCTATATCTGATTAAAAATTTTTAAAGCATTAAACCCACCTGTGTGAGCTAGTTATTTATCACAGGTATGTTGCCATGGAGGTACCAGCAAAACGTAAAATTGTATCATACTTACGTAATTTTTCTTTCCTGGTGCCGATCCATGGCAGCATAAACTCCCACCCTCTGTATTCTATATTATGAAGAATGTTGGGGAGGGACAATGCCCTTTAATTTATGCTATTCACTAGTCCTGAAGGTGGAGTAGAGGCGGAGATCTATCACAGGTATGCTGCCATGGATTGGCACCAGGAAAGGAAAATTACAGCAAGTATGATACAATTTTAAATTTTTTTCTCTAAAAAAAAAAAAAAAACATGACTGAACGGATGATGCCTGTGTGAAGGGGGCCTAACTGACAACAAGTAAGAATGAGCCAAACACACCTGGGTTTAGTACGGGGAGGCTCAGCCAAACATAGCATAAGTTCGGATGATGAATTGGAACCCTATTGAAGTCAATGGGAGCCTAATCTTTCACTTCAGTTTCTCTTTTTTTTTTTTTTAGGCTAATAGGCAAGGGATTTGCAAAATAGCGCCTGAGGGGCTGAAACATGTACCAATTTAAAGTAGAACTATAGGAAAAACGTAATTCTTTTCCATTTTTCATACAGTAAGGGAGGTTTATAACTCAGTCCTCTTTTTTTTTCGTTTTGCCATCTGCTTTCCATCCACTTCCTTTTCAATAGCCAAAACAGGAAGTGAGAGGATATACCTTTAAAGTGAGGGAATCTCTGGTTGTCATCAAATCTATCATCCTAGTTGAAATATTTCTTATCTCTTACTGCTCTGGGGACAACTCAAAATTTGGCACTCTTTTACTTTCAATGATAATGGTAAACAGGACAAATGGAGAGGGTGATTCGCCAGTAGTGCGACTTTGGACACAAGACAAGTCTCAGCCCATTGATTTCAATAGCACCCATTCCAATCTATGCGACTTTGAAAAGGTTCTTGCACTGCTTTGATGTGACTTTTGATGCATCTTTGATCCAGAGACTGTAAAGTTGGATCAAAGCTGCACACAAATTTGCATTAAAGTCCCACTCTAAATCACGTGAATTTGGGGTTGCAATAGTGGAAACGTAGCCTAACGGACACAGACAGCAAAATAACAGGTGTTCTAATACCTCTCTACTCTATCCAAAACGAAACTGCCTTTTGTTATACTTTAATAATGTTTAAAGTGCAACATTAAAAATGCACTATTCCTTAAAAATCTTGAAGGGTCCCCTAAACCCGCCTGTGAAGTGGCACATTCAAACAGGTGACTGGTAAAATGGGAGGCTCGGTCAAAGTATTACCACCCAGCAGGCATCTACCCAAACTGCCCCAAAACCACCTGTCAAACTTGCCCAGTTTAAGGCTGCATTCACACTTCAGAGTTTTTGAATCGCAGGCCGATTTGCTGTGAATCTCTTCGCGATTTGAAAGCGCTGATGTGTGAATGACAAATCGCAGGACTCTCATTTGAGATACCATTCATTAGTGAGACACAACAAATCGCGGTGAGCGGTTCTGCCACAATTGCCGCACGATAAATCGCGCGGCAATCCACATCGGAGGATTCAGGAGCTACTTTTGGGCAACATGTGAAATGCTTCCCGTGATGTGGGTTGCCACAATTGCAGCACAATTTATCGTGGCTGACCGGCACTGTGATTTGAGTTGTCATTCAAATGAATAGCATCTCAAATGTGAGTCCCACGATTTGTCATTGACACATCAGCGCTTTCAGATAATTATGCAAAAACAAATGAGGCCCTATTCACATTCAGCACGTCTTCAAAGTTGCATAATTTCCAGTGTGACTTTGATGCGCTTTTTGATGTGACTTTGATCTGACTTTACATTCTCTGGACCAAAGTCCCATCAAATGTCGTACCAAAAAAGTGCAGGCACCTTTTCAAAGTCGCTAAAACTTTAAGTCGTACCGATTTGAACAGGTGTAATTGAAAAGAATGGGCTGTGACTTGTCAGGCGACTTTGATGTCCAAAATCGCATGACAAGCCGCACAAGTGTGAATGGAGCCTAATATACAATAATAATTAGTATTGTTGTTGGCATCAGATTCATAATTATTAAAATGATATAGGTTAATATAACTTATGCTACTGAGCTATTTTCTTTTTTTTTTTTTTTTAAATCATCAAAGTGCTACAAATTGACTGTTATTGCTTAAATATCTCTGTATTATTAGGTCACTGATGTAGTTTAGCCCTTATTAGGACAGAGCTGCAGCTATAAAGATGAAATGCTGCCACCTACAGGTACAATGAGGAAGGAGTGAAGAGTTTTTGTTCAGTAGGGCTATACATATTTATCAGTGTGACTCTCTCCTGCACAGTAATACACAGCGGAGTCTTCACTTTTCATGTTGTCCATTTTTAGTGTTGTCAGGCTGTTACTGTTATCTCTGGAGATTGTGACTCTTCCTTTAACAGAATCATGATAGTGTATATTTGTCCCTGAGGGACCGCTTATATGTGAGACCCACTGTAACTCTCCACTAGAAAACTGTCTGAACCAGTTCATGTGAGAGTTACTGAAATTAAATCCAGAACCTTTACAGGTCAGTGTGTGAGAGTTCCCCGGCTTTATCACCGCTGGCTCTGATTGGGTAAGTTCTGCAGACTGGACACCTGAACAATGAGAATATATAAAGTTATTTTACATAAATTGTGTTCAAGTAATAAAATAACTGAATAAAAACAATGCTAAAGAAATGGTTTTCTGTGATGTTTTACCTGATAAGCACTGTAGGCATAATAATAATAATAAACCTAATATCACATTCATTTTTCTTGTATCCACCTGTATGCATACAGAAGAAAATGTATTAAACTGAACCTGTATATGTGATGTGATGGCTACAAATAAGAAATAACGCTCATTTGCATTTTACTTCATTTGTATTTTACCACAAATAACTTCCCACACCTTCCCTTCATATAAGTATATGTACAATGAAAAACCATGACGGGGGCACATTTAAAGATTATATACAGCTTTTGGTCTTGATTTTATGGTTAAACCTTTGTTTAGTGTTACTTTAAAGTAGAACTACAAGCAGAACTTTCTTGTTTTCCTTTTTGGAGTATAAAAAAGTTATAACCCTTGTCAGTTTATTTTATTTATTTGCCATTTTGTGTCCTATTGGGAAGATTTCCCTTCACTTCCTGTCCCATAGCCAAAACAGGAAGTGAGGAAACCCCTCCAAAGTGAGGGAATTTCAAGTTGTCACCAGTGTCCTCATTGGATGATTCCCCCATCTTAGCCCTTGTACACACGGTCGGAGAATCCGTCGGAATGTGTCCTATCGGACCGTGTTGTCGGATAATCCGACTGTGTGTGGTATGCATCGGAATGATTCTGTCGGAATATCCGTCGAACCCAATTTTCCAACATGTTGGAAATATTTTCTGACCAACTGGTCCGATCGGACATACTCCGATCATGTGTAGAGAATTCAGATCGGACCAAGTGCCACGCATGCTCAGATCAAATTCCTAGACCAAAGCTATTGGCTACTAGCCTGAACGTAGTCCCATCATAACTAAATAACGTCATCACGTTCTGAATGATCGGATTTTCCGACAACTTGGTCCGACTGTGTGTATGCAACAGTTTCGGACACAATCTGTCGGACACAATCCGTCGGACAAAATCAGATGGATTTGGTTGGCAGAATGTCCGACCGTGTGTACAGGGGCTAACTGTTCTGATATCAGTTTTAAAATCTGTGATTTTCTTTTACTTTCACTCTTGGTTGATAACAGTAAAAAGGACAAATGAAGAGGGTGAATCTCCCAAATCTGGCCCTGACAGCAATACAAACTGACAGGTGTTCTAATCCATCTCCACTCTATTTAAAACTTCAACAAATAAAACGTTTTGCCTTTAGTTATACATTAAATCAAATGCACTGACATACACAAATGCCAATAGGCATGAAGTCTAAGCCCACGTACACACGGTCGGAGATTTTGCCAACCAAATCCATCAGATTTTGTCCGTCGGATTTAGTCCGACGGATTGTGTCCGAAACTGTTGCATACACACGGTCGGGCCAAGTTGTCTGATTTAGCGGTTGCCAAGAACGCGGTGACGTAAGCCGTGTACGGCGGGACTAGAAAAGGGAAGTTCAGCACCACGTCCGGCACCCTTTGGGCTCCTTCTGCTGATCTCGTGTTTTAGTAGAAGTTTGGTGAGAGACGATTCGCGCTTTTCAGATTAGTGATTCAGATCGCTACTGCTCTTCAGTTTGTGCTTGACTTTGCGTATCTGATAATCAGTGCGTGCAGTCATTAAGTATTTGCTTCTCATTGTGGACTATATCTTGGTATAGTATGCTTTGAAAGGCATTTTTTATTGTCTGCTTGCTTCTGCTATTCAGGTCCTCCTTTCAGGCCTTGCTGTTTATCGGTGCTTTCTGGTGTCCGTTCGGACCAGCCGACCATTTTCCAAACATGTTTCGTCTACGTACTCATCATACAGTTTGTGCTGTGCAGGGGCTTCGTGTTGGGGTTCTTACTTTGACTTTGACACAAGCCCGGTCCATGAACAGGGAGGGGAGGCATTTGTGGACCAAGAATTGGTTGCGCCAGCGTCACCAGTTCTCCCACATGCCTTTGCTCCGTGAGATCCGCGAGAATAATCCTGATCATTTCTGGATTTTTCTCAGGATGACGGAACCCGTTTTTCACCGTCTGCTGGCTTTGCTGACCCCTTATATCACCAGGCAGGATACCTGCATGTGGCAAGCCATCACGCCGTAGCAGAGGCTCTTTGCCACATTGCGCTACTTGGCAACAGGGAGAAGCCTTCAGGACCTCAAGTTCTCTACAGGCATCTCCCCCCAGGCTCTGGGGATCATTATTCCAGAGACCTGTTCTGCCATCATTCAGCTCCTGCAGAAGGACTATATTATGCTAAGTTTTATCCTTAAACATCACATTCTATGTATTTCATGATTGCTAATGTCTTGCATTTCTTTCCTCATTCCCTAATTACCATCATTGCAATATGCTCTAATTGATATGCTCTGCCCCTTTGTCCTCATGCATATTTGCCTCACTAACTTCCACACCATGCTCTTCTTGGCCCATAAAACTATAGTCTAGTCACTTAACAATGTCTTTTGGCAGCTCCATAGTATTGTTTTCCCCTAAACACCCCCTAAAATCTCTAAAAATGTCATGTGTGTGCTTCAATTCATGCAAAGTGACCTTTTTTTGTTTTTTGGAGTTGTGCCAAACTCATTATTAACCCCCCTCTCCCCAACTTCTAGCTCAGCTGATAGCAATCTTCTATCTGATGACTTGACTCAACCCAATACACACTATACCTTCCTTTTTCATGATCACATTTATGGACAAATTCACCAAAGCATGTAGTGTAAGGGCCTGCCTCAATACTTTCAAATGCTATTTAGATTTTTTTAACACATTAATTTTCTTGCTATGTAATAGCAGAATGTCAAAATGTCCTTCTATTTTGTTATTATGACACTTCTTACCTGTCCGGTGGGCTGCCAATAGTGTAACTAAGGAGGGGCTTCACAAAGTATCACACATTATTTAGGCATTCAGCTCTCAATCAAGTGGAGAGGGTTACCTGTTCTAAACATCCCCCCTCATTTTTTAGCAAGGGCCCATCAGATGGGGTGGGGATGGGGGGGTTATGACTCTCATAAGGGGACCTTATACTTTAGGCTTAAAATACCGTATATACTCGAGTATAGGCCGACCCGAATATAAGCCGAGGCCCCCAATTTACCCCCAAAAAAACTGGCAAACTTATTGACTCGTGTATAAGCCGAGGGTGAGACATGCCTGTCCATCCCTGTGTGTGTGTCCGTCCATCCCTGTGTGTCCGTCCATCCCTGTGTGTCCGTCCATCCCTGTGTGTCCGTCCATCCATCCCTGTGTGTGTGTGTGTCCATCCATCCATCCATCCCTGTGTGTGTGTGTCTCCATCCATCCATCCATCCATCCCTGTGTGTGTGTGTCTCCATCCATCCATCCATCCATCCCTGTGTGTGTCTCCATCCGTGTGTGTGTGTGTGTGTGTGTGTGTGTGTGTGTGTGTGTGTGTGTGTGTGTGTGTGTGTGTGTGTGTCCAGCCTACCTTTGTCCCGAGCCTCCGTCCCGTGCCTTGCCTCCTTGCCTCCGTCCCGTGCCGTGCCTTGCCTCCTTGCATCCGTCCCGTGTCGTGCCTTGCCTTGCCCCCGTCCCGTCCCGTCCCGTGCCGTGCCGTCCCGTGCCCTCTTCGTCGGCGGCCATTGTAAAGTTCAAAAGCTGCGCCGCCGCCTTCGCCTGTGATAGGCGGAACACTGAATTTCCCAGCAGCCTGTGTTCCGCCTATCACAGACGTCGTATCATCCTCGTCCGTAGTACGAGGATGATACGATGTCCGTGATAGGCGGAACACAGGCTGCTGGGAAATTCAGTGTTCCGCCTATCACAGGCGAAGGCGGAGCCGGAGGCGCGGCTTTTGAATAGAATGGCCGCTGTCTGTCTGCTCGACACGCTGATCGAGCGGGCAGACAGCGATGACTCGAGTATAAGCCGAGGGGGGCACTTTCAGCCTCAAAAAAGAGGCTGAAAATCTCGGCTTATACTCGAGTATATACGGTACTCATTTAAAAAAATGTTATACTAATTTTGTCCAAAAATGTGGGTGTCTAATCTGCATGCAATGTTGATTTGTCAAATTACTAGTTTTTGTTCTTGTGTCACTACACAGTGTCCTTCAACGCCACAGGAATGGCAGACTGTGGCCTCCCACTTTGCAATTTTGTGCCTTTTTCACCAACAGTGCAAACCCAAGTTCAGAGCGAGATGAGGGGACAGTCTCTTCTTCAGATAATCTTATTATGCTACACACACACACCTTGTTTTTGTAATTAATGTATGTAGTGTGAGGGGTTAGCTCGGTAGCGGGTGTGTGTGACCCCCTGGATGGGTTCACAACACAAAGTCAGGCACAGCAGACAGCGGTGTAGGTGCAAAAAACAAAAGATCCGGTTTATTTAGGCTACATGCAGTGATACATATAACAGCCAAACAAAATAAAACAAGAAAATAAATCCTGGTCAGCTTGACCTCTAACTACACACGTAGACTCCCTGTCTAACAACTGGGTGCAGCCTTGTGCTGCCCCAGTCCCTGTCTCTATTGTAGGGGTTTGCCACACAGGCGTTAACTCACCGCACAGAACAGATCTCAGACTCCCCAGTCTATACACATAAAACTGGTTCCAGGATGGAGCATCTCCCTATGCATGCTGGGGTTTTTTGTAGAGGCCTTAATTAGCCCACTTACTTCAGCTGGGCTCATTAACTCTTCCCCTCTAATTGTAAAAGTCTGCATAAAGCCTGAATCTAGGACACACATATTTACCATCCTGGATACAACCAGGTGACTTTACCTGCCTGCTGCCACATACCCCCCCCCTCTTGTTTCAACCTTGGGGTTGTAACACCAGCAGTCAGACACGCATGTATCCGAGACAAAGCATCCACATTCCCCATTTTAACACCAGGGCGATGCTTAACTGTAAAGTTAAATTCCTGTAGGGCTAGGAACCACCTATTTACCCTTCTATTGGTCTCCTTGTTCTGAGCCATCCACTTTAAAGGAGCGTGATCAGTCACCAGGTCAAAGTGCCTACCTAGCAGATAGTACCGAAGGGAATCTAGAGCCCACTTCACTGCTAAACATTCCTTCTCAATCGTGGAGTAATTTACCTCATGGGACTTTAACTTCCTGCTGAGGTAAATGACTGGTAAATGACTGGGTGCTCTTCCCCGTTCCAGACCTGGGATAACACTGCTCCTAACCCAACGTCTGAGGCATCAGTTTGTACAACAAAGTCCTTAGAGAAGTCTGGTGAGTACAACACTGGCTGGCTACATAAGGCTGTTTTTAAGGACTGAAATGCTTCCTCAGCCTCTGGGGACCATTTAACCATGACCGACTCTTTCCCTTTTGTCAGGTTGGTGAGGGGCACAGCCTGAGAAGCAAAATGGGGAATGAAGCGTTGATAATAGCCAGCGATTCCCAGAAAGGCTCGTACCTGTTTCTTGCTGTTGGGACGTGGCCAACTCTGTATGGCCTCGACTTTATTGACTTGGGGTTTTATCACCCCCCTCCCAATAGTGTACCCAAGATATTTGGCCTCCTCCTGTCCAATGGTACACTTCTTTGGATTGGCCGTAAACCCAGCTTCCCGGATAGAGTCTAGGACTGCTTGTACTTTTGGCAAATGTGAGACCCAGTCTGTGCTATGGATAATCACATCATCCAGGTAAGCTGCAGCATATTTCTGATGGGGCCTCAGAATCTTATCCATTTTCCGTTGGAATGTTGCCGGTGCATTCTGTAACCCAAACGGCATTCTCTTATATTGGAATGCCCCATCTGGGGTTACAAACGCAGTTTTCTCCTTGGCCGATTCGGCCAGGGGAATTTGCCAATACCCTTTGGTGAGATCAAGAGTTGTCATATATCGGGCTGTTCCCAGCCGGTCAATCAACTCATCTATACGCGGCATGGGGTAGGTGTCAAATTTTGTAACTTTATTCAATTGTCGAAAATCGTTACAAAACCGCCAGCTCCCATCAGGTTTGGGCACTAGTACGATAGGACTGGACCAGTCACTCTGGGACTCCTCTATCACACCCAATTCCAACATCCTTTGAACCTCCCCACGTATTGCCTCCCGTCGGGCCTCTGGTATTCTATAAGGTTTTAGTTTTACCCTTTCTCCTGGCGGGGTGATAATGTCATGCTCTACGCCAGATGTTTGTCCCGGAAGATCAGAGAAAATCTCTTTGTTACGAAGTACAAACTCTTTAACCTCCTGTTGTTGGGGTTTCGATAAGGTGTCTGCTATTCCAACCTCAGGAACTAAGCAATTAGGCTGTACTTGTGACAAAGTCTCTGCGACTAGGGATTCCCTATCCCTCCAGGCTTTCAGCAGATTGACGTGATAGATCTGCTCCGGCTTTCGCCTTCCTGGCTGTCTAACCCTGTAGTTCACCTCACTAATTTTTTCAATTACTTCATATGGACCTTGCCATTTGGCCAGAAATTTGCTTTCAACCGTAGGGACTAGCACCAAGACCCTATCCCCCGGGGAAAAAGTACGTGTCTTGGCCCCACGGTTGTACACTCTCTGCTGTGCTAACTGCGCTTGGGTTAAATGTTCCTTTACAATTGGCATTACCTGTGCAATTCTATCTTGCATCAGGGCGACATGCTCAATCACACTCCTGTGAGGAGAACTCTCATTTTCCCAAGTTTCCTTGGCGATATCCAGCACACTGAAAAAACACTGAAGTTACAGGATACTCTCGGGTGTCCCCATGCACACAAATAACAGCCACCCTGTTCTTCCCAGAGACCTCTGTAGTAACTAATTCAGCTTTTATCAACATTACCAGGCTACCTGAATCCAGCAACACATCAACATTTCTACCATTAATACACATTTTACATAAATGTTTCTCAGGTCCCCGAATGGCAGTGCATGCAACTGTCGCAAACAGCGACTGACGTCTCTCCCTTATAAAGTCACATTGCATAGGCTCATCCACAACTGGGCAATTGGCTGCAATATGTCCCTCTTGCCGGCAGCGGTAGCAAATAATCTTTTTCGCTGCCTCTTGCAGCATGGGCTTCCTGGGCTGCTCCCGCCAGACCTTAGGTAGAACTCCCACCCTCTCACTCTCTCCACCCTCACCCCTTGGAGTCATCTTACCCGCCACTGGGGATGATCTGGTCTTAGGGGGGAAAGTCCGTGAGTCCCTGGAAGAGGTGGTCAGGTTCTCTGTAGCCAAGTACCTCTCAACCAGATCCACAAGTTTATCTGCATTTTCTGGGTCTCCATGGCTTACCCATTTTTGGATGGCAGTAGGAAGAGCTCTCAGGAAACGATCCATAACCACACGTTCCACAATGTTTGGTGCGGTCAAAATCTCTGGCTGCAGCCACTTCCTGCTCAGGTGAATGAGATCATACATTTGAGATCTGGGGGGTTTTCCAACCTGAAAAGTCCAATTATGCACACTCTGAGCCCGGACGGCCAGGGTGACACCCAGCCGTGCCAATATTTCTGTTTTTAGTACCACATAGTCTTTTGCTTGGTCAGGCTCTAGGTCATAATAAGCTTTCTGCGATTCCCCAGTTAACAGAGGGGCCACCAGTCCAGCCCACTGCTCCTTAGGCCACTTTTCCCTTTCAGCAGTCCTTTCAAATGTGGTCAAAAACACCTCCGGATCATCCTCTCCAGTCATTTTTGTCAGTAAACGGCTCACACCAAAGGATGCGGTATTATTGTAACCACTTGCTTCATTGGTCTGCGGACGTTGCTGTATCAATGTCTATATTTGCCGTTGAAAGCTCTGCTCTTGCTTCTGCAACAGGTCTATGAAGCGGGCTTCAGATCGCTGCTGGGCTTGTTGCTGAGCTTCCAAACTCTGCTGCAAAGTTGCATTTATCTGCTGCTGATTTGCATTTGTCTGCTGCTGGGCTTGTTGCTGAGCTTCCATACTCTGCTGATGAGCTTTCTGCTGGGCTGCAAGGCTCTTTTGTAAAGCCGCATTTGTTTGCTGCTGATTTGCATTTGCTTGCTGCTGATTTGCATTTGCTAGAGCCAGCTGTCTCAGTATCTCCTCCATGCTGGCCTTTTAAAAAAAAAATGGAAAAAAAACTGCCAAAATTCTCCACCAACTGTGAGGGGTTAGCTCGGTAGCGGGTGTGTGTGACCCCCTGGATGGGTTCACAACACAAAGTCAGGCACAGCAGACAGCGGTGTAGGTGCAAAAAACAAAAGATCCGGTTTATTTAGGCTACATGCAGTGATACATATAACAGCCAAACAAAATAAAACAAGAAAATAAATCCTGGTCAGCTTGACCTCTAACTACACATGTAGACTCCCTGTCTAACAACTGGGTGCAGCCTTGTGCTGCCCCAGTCCCTGTCTCTATTGTAGGGGTTTGCCACACAGGCGTTAACTCACCGCACAGAACAGATCTCAGACTCCCCAGTCTATACACACAAAACTGGTTCCAGGATGGAGCATCTCCCTATGTGTGACGGACTGGGGTTTATATGGTCACAAAACAGACACCCCAAAGCAAAGTACATACTCATTTTTTTTTATATTTCTAAACATCTCCCTTCTATTCTATTAATAACCAGTAGATGGCAGAGAAGGTACACAAACAGAGTCTATATAAGGCCACACACCATGTGACTGGAAATTAAACTACTTCCAGCCATAAAGTCAGTGGTCATATCTCATGCTGTTTGTGTGATTCTTTGCAGGTATGTACTCTAAATTGTTCCTAATCTGTATTAACCTGTGATAGAAAGATTCCTAAACATCTTGAGCAGATGCAGAAAAAGTCTCAGCAGATTTTATGCTATAGTTTTGCTGTAATTAGAAGTTTAGAACAGCATGTGTCAGAAACAAGTGAAAAGTGCATAAGAACATGAAAATACTGCATTAGTCAAAACAAATGTCTATGATAAACACTAAACCTTTCTAAATAGGTATATTTAAACCTGATTTATTGAAAATGGCATAGATTTATAGAAGCACATGTTTTCTGTTATTTAATATAGAAAAAAACCTATTGTATGTAAAGCTTATGTATTGCATCATACAGACATGCAATGTGCACCATCTAGTGGTTAAAAAAGAGTACTACCATGGAAATATTTGTATTAAAGCAATGCATTGCTAGTATGATTATTGCACACTTAAAGTGTACCAGAGAGATAAAGATAATTATCTATAACACTGAATAACAGGGATATATATGTTATTAAATTTAGTAATGTTCATTGTTATAACTAAGTTTTAAAATACTTTCGTTAAAATCGGTATTATATATATTGTTAATGGTTATAAACATGTGACTATAAAAATGTAAAAGATGTATTGTTATGTAAAAATTAAACTACTTCCAGCCATAAAGTCAGTGGTCATATCTCATGCTGTTTGTGTGATTCTTTGCAGTCCACGCCAAGCTGATCACCTTATCTCATCGCGTCTACAACCATCGGCTCTCTTAATTCACATTTTGAGGCCGGTAACATTTTGGGGGCTCGTCCGGGATTCGTTGGGTTACCAGTGAGAGGGAAGCACGAGACAAACGTGAGCCTGCTACAGAGCTACAAGGAGAGTCGTGAGTGTCATCTGCCTCGTGAGTGCAAGTCTTCAGATTGCAACAGGGATGGTGTCTCCTCGTCGTGCGCTGATGTGGGATATCCAGAAACAAATTCATCTGCTTAATGAAGAACAGCTGCATAGCCTCGCTATTACGCTGGAAGATGAAAGAGACGTGGACGTTCCATCAGTGACTGGTACCAACGAAATGGAACTTGTTGAATTTATTGAAGACTACTTGAGAAGTGATCAGCTGGAAAAGTTGGAAGATCAAGGTATGTCTTACCTACTCATCATCCAAGACAAGATCAATGAACTAAAACTTAACAAGGAAAGTACACCAACTGTGGACATTGCAACCGCTGCAAAAAAAATAAGTAGTGGGACTGCAAGGTATCGGAGGTGGTGAGATTAACTGATGTTGTTGCTTTATTGCCACGTAGAGAATTTAAAATGCATGGTGGTGTAATTTCAGATCATGGTTCGGACATGAGTTACAGTAGCGTGTGCAGACAAATTGACGAGGGTCTAACAGAAAAATTCCCTGAATCTGAAATTATACGCACAGTGTTGAGAATAATCAAACCTGGTAATTTTAAAGATATGTTGACTGACAAAGATGATCTTACTGTTGCTGAATTGAAAAGGTTTTTGAAGTCACATATGAGAGAACGAAGTGGTAATGAGTTATTTCAGGACCTTAGCAATGGTGCCCAGCAAGAAAGAGAAACAGCACAACAATTTGTTTACAGGCTAGTGGGGTTAAAACAAAAAGTTCTGTCTACATCACAACATGATAGGCGAGAGCTTAGCTATGACAAAAAACTGGTGCAAGGCATATTCCTTTATACACTGTATCAGGGACTAAATGAGAAAAATTCTAATGTTAGACGAGATATCAAGCCTTATGTGTCTGATTTGACAGTAACGGATGACTTTATCATAGAGCAAGTCACCAGATCAGCTGATGAGGAAACAGAAAGGCAGAGATGCTTAAACAGTGCACCTAAACATAAACCTCTTACTGTTCATTCATCCCAGACACCAGGGAATAGCGAAAAAGACACCTTGCAAAAGAGAGTTGAGAGAGATGCTAGAGCAAATCACACTGCATTAATGGAACTAACAACACAGGTCTCTGCTCTCACAAAGAACCTGGAAAAGATGATGAAGCAAACTCCTCTTGTTGGAAACCAAATGACTAAGCCACTAACCAATGTTCAAGTTCCAGATACAACTCACTGCAAGCCCAGGTGTGATGATTGCATTAAACGAGAGAGTCAGAACTGCTACCATTGTTTCTACTGTGGTTGGACAGGACACAGAGCGGTTGATTGCTTGAAGAAAAGAAGGCAGTCGGGAAACGACAGACGGTCACTGGGAAAGGGACAACCAGTGACCACCTCAAATGATCTGTCCCATGCTAAGGTAAACAGGGTATTCACCCACCGGTCAACTAGAACACTCCCAAAAGAGAATGGATTCTCCAAACACCACGTAGCACAATTAATTGGAGGAAAATGCCTACTGTCATGTCGGATGAATGGTGTTCCAGTTGACATGTTGATGGATACAGGAGCTCAGGTCAGCATTGTCGGGAAGGCATGGTTAGAAAAGTTTCTACCCAGCGTCTCCATTAGGCACATACAAGATTTACTTTGTGATGACAACTTATCCATTACAGCTGCAAATGGTTCTATCATTCCATTCATCGGGTGGATTGAAGTCTGCCTGGAATTCGAAAGTAGTGGACATGGAAACTCAGCCATTTATGTGCCAATGCTGGTGAGTGACTGCTGTAATGACAATCCAATTCTTGGGTTTAATGTTATCGAAGAATTGATCAGAGAAAACCGTGACCGACCAAACAGCACCCAAAACCTGACTATCTTGCTGAGTGAAGCTATGAAAGTAAGACAGAGTGTAGCGAATAACATTGTCAATGCTGTCAGTCAAGCAACTGACCCAGGAGAAATATTCGATAGTCGTATGGTCAAAGTGGGGAAGAAGGGACTCCAGATTAAAGGAGGCGAGCTCTGTGAAGTCAAATGCAGAATTAGAGCGTGGCCGAAAGGAGGAATCATGCCATTTGAACCACTTCCCGAATATCCAGTTGAGGAAGGACTTGAACTATTTCCTTCAGTGGTAGATGTGCCAAATGGGTTCTCTAAACTGGTGAAGATACCTATACTGAACCGTGCTCAACATGACATCTACCTTCCACCCAGAACAGTATTGGGTACCATTTCTCCAGCAGCTGAGATTCTACCATTGTCTCCAAACAAAGACGATGGAAAGGGAATTGACCAGAAGAAAAGGGTGTTTCATGTAAACCAGTTGAATCAAGTGGACACTGGAAATCAGCTACCCACTAACAAATCTGTTAAGTGGCACCCACCTGTCAATTTGGAAGGTCTCTCAGAAGAAGAACAGGAGATAGCGAGACAAATGTTATATGATGAATCAGATGTCTTTGCTCGAGATGAGGGAGACATAGGATGCATCCCTAACCTGAAACTGAGGATAAATCTGAAAGATGAAACTCCTGTCCAGAAACGCTACAATTCGATACCGAAACCCCTATACAAAGAAGTGAAAGAATATATCCAAAACCTTCTTGACCGAGGTTGGGTAACAAAATCTTCTTCCGCATACTCATCACCAGTTGTTTGTGTTCGAAAGAAGGACAGTAGCCTACGACTATGTGTTGACTTTAGGGAGTTAAACCGAAAGACTATCCCAGATAGACATCCACTACCCAGAATACAAGATCTGCTGGATAGCTTAGGAGGATTTACGTGGTTCTCAATCCTGGACCAGGGTAGTGCGTATCATCAAGGCTTTGTGCATGAAGACTCCAGACATCTGACGGCTTTCAGCGCCCCCTGGGGACTCCTGGAGTGGAACCGTATTCCATTTGGATTAACGAATGCCCCAGCAGCTTTTCAGAGATGCATGGAGAATGTATTAGAGGGCATCAGAGACAAATGTTGTTCTCCATACTTGGATGACGTACTTTGCTACTCCAAAACTTTTCAGGAGCATGTCAATGATATTAGGCAAGTGCTTAGTCGAATGCGTGAGCATGGTATCAAACTTAGACCGAAGAAGTGTGAACTCTTTAAACGACAGATTCGATACCTTGGACGAATGGTGTCAGAAGAAGGCATAAAAATTGACCCAAAAGATCTTGAAGCGGTATTACATTTAAAAAGGAAAGAACCAAAAACAGTGGGAGGAGTCAGATCTTTGTTAGGATTCCTGAGCTACTACAGGTCCTTCATTCAAGATTTCTCTCGACTTGCTAAACCACTGTATGAACTTTTGCAGAACACTGAGAAAGAATCTGCTACATCCATCCCCAAAAACAATCGGAGGGAATCTATAAAGAAAAACGGGAACAAAGCACAAGTGCCATCTAAAACACTGATTCAATGGACACCCAAACATCAAGCTGTAGTATCCAGACTGGTGGACATGCTAACCAATCCACCAATTCTAGCATACCCTGATTTTGACTTACCCTTCGTCTTACACACTGATGCTTCCAATGAAGGCCTAGGTGCTGTACTATACCAACGACAAGGAGAAAAACTTCGTGTTATTGGGTTTGGCTCCAGAACATTGACTCCAGCAGAGCGCAATTACCATCTTCACTCTGGTAAACTTGAGTTTTTAGCTCTCAAGTGGGCAGTCTGTGACAAATTCAGAGATTACTTGTACTACGCTCCAACATTCACCGTTTACACAGACAACAACCCATTGACATATGTATTGAGTACTGCCAGATTGAATGCTGTGGGTCATCGCTGGGTTGGCGAGTTGGCCGATTTCCACTTCGATATCAAGTACAGGCCAGGTAAACAGAATGCAGACGCAGATACACTGTAACGATTTCCGGTGGAACTCACGAAGAATCTGAGTGAGTACACAGAGCTTGTACCATCTGAGGTTGTGTCAGCTATGTGGCAAGGAAGCAAAGCTGTTGACGAAGAAGAGGCATTATGGGTGGCTTCATTGACTCTTCACTCAGAAAGTGATGTGGCCGAAGAATTGCTGAAAGGACAGACAATCTGCCCAATGACTCAGGAGAATATCAGAGCATTACAACAAGACGATACCAACATTAGAGAAGTGGTCTGGTTTAAGGAGAATGACTGGATTCCAAACCGCAAAGAAAAGGAGAGTATGACCAGCAAAACAAGACGTTTGATACATGAATGGAATAAACTCAGAGTCGATGAAGGAATCCTCTACCGACACTCTGGAACCCGAAAACAGCTAGTTCTACCAGAAAAGTTAAAACCATTGGTCTTAAGAAATCTTCATGATGACATGGGTCACATTGGTACTGAGAAGGTAACCCACCTAGCACGTGAACGATTTTACTGGCCATTTATGCAAAAAGACATTGATGAATATGTGCTGAAGAAGTGCAGCTGCATCAAACAAAAGCGTCCAAATATCACCGAAAGAGCACCTATGGGTTCGATTACTACCAGTTCACCTTTGGAGTTAGTATTCATTGATTATCTTCACTTGGAGAAAAGCAAAGGAGGATATGAGTATATACTTGTAATAGTTGACCATTTCACACGCTTTGCACAAGCGTATCCAACTAAGAACAAATCTGGAAAAACGGCGGCAGAAAAGATCTTTCAAGATTTCATACCACGTTTTGGCTATCCAGAGAAACTCCACCATGACCAAGGAAGAGAATTTGAAAACAACTTATTTCAGACATTGCAACGATTGGCAGGGATTTTTCATTCAAGAACTACACCATACCATCCACAGGGTAACCCAGTGGAGAGACTGAACCGTACTTTGTTACAGATGCTTCGCACCTTAGAGGAAGAGAAAAAGTCAGATTGGAAAGAACATCTTCCACATATGGTTCATGCATACAATTGCACCAGGCATGAAGCCACAGGATACTCGCCATTCTTTCTATTGTATGGAAGATCTCCTCGTTTGCCAATTGACCTAATGCTCAACCTAAATTTGAAAAAGGAATCAGAAAGTCAACCAATATTTACTCAGAAATGGGCATCTAGAATGCAAGAAGCTTACAAAATCGCATCCGAGAATAGCAAAAAATCATCTGCTAAAGGGAAGAAGTACTATGACAAAAAGATAAAAGGAGCACCTCTTCAACCGGGTGATCGGGTCTTAGTACGAAATCTCTCTGAAAGAGGAGGACCTGGTAAACTTCGTTCATACTGGGAAGAATCAGTACACAAAGTGGTAGAAAGAATCAAAGATGGGCCTGTGTACAAAATTCAGCCTGAAAGTGGTAAAAAGACTATTCGAGTACTGCACAGAAATCTTTTACTACCAGTAAATGACCTACCAATTGAAGGACACATTCCAAGAGTACCGATGAAACAAAGACAATCAAGTAACAGAAAGGATACCAGAATGGATGTGGACCAGGAGGAGGAATGTTCAGATGAAGAAAGATGGTATTATCCTTATATACCAGAGACTACAGAAAGTCATGATTGTGTTGTGTCTCAACCAAACTCTCAAAACGTACAGAAAATCCCATTAAGAGTTTCTGCTGAAGAGTTCTATCCTACAACTACCACACCCAATCTTGAACAAGAACAAAATGATGGAACAGTAGTTGGCGACCAAATCTGGGCTACAGATATGGTGGGACTAGACACTGCAGAATTACCCTCATTAAGTCAAAACTTACCTGTGAACCAAGATATGCAAATGGAAAATGATGTTGATGGAGAAGACTCAACTCCTGTCAGAAGATCTACCAGACAAGCTAAGCCTAAAGAGATCTTTACATATGACACACTAGGTCAGCCAAGATACATACCAAGTCAGGTTCACACCATACAAACTCACACAATGCTAGCTACTCCCATGACATGCCAGGTAGTTAACGTAGCTCCTTGGTGGCAACAAGTACCTATTTGGGTTACTTAAATCACTAAATAGTGTTCAGATACCAATTGAGTTTAATGTCGGGAGCCATTAACTGAAGGAGGGGAGAGTGTGACGGACTGGGGTTTATATGGTCACAAAACAGACACCCCAAAGCAAAGTACATACTCATTTTTTTTTATATTTCTAAACATCTCCCTTCTATTCTATTAATAACCAGTAGATGGCAGAGAAGGTACACAAACAGAGTCTATATAAGGCCACACACCATGTGACTGGAAATTAAACTACTTCCAGCCATAAAGTCAGTGGTCATATCTCATGCTGTTTGTGTGATTCTTTGCAGGTATGTACTCTAAATTGTTCCTAATCTGTATTAACCTGTGATAGAAAGATTCCTAAACATCTTGAGCAGATGCAGAAAAAGTCTCAGCAGATTTTATGCTATAGTTTTGCTGTAATTAGAAGTTTAGAACAGCATGTGTCAGAAACAAGTGAAAAGTGCATAAGAACATGAAAATACTGCATTAGTCAAAACAAATGTCTATGATAAACACTAAACCTTTCTAAATAGGTATATTTAAACCTGATTTATTGAAAATGGCATAGATTTATAGAAGCACATGTTTTCTGTTATTTAATATAGAAAAAAACCTATTGTATGTAAAGCTTATGTATTGCATCATACAGACATGCAATGTGCACCATCTAGTGGTTAAAAAAGAGTACTACCATGGAAATATTTGTATTAAAGCAATGCATTGCTAGTATGATTATTGCACACTTAAAGTGTACCAGAGAGATAAAGATAATTATCTATAACACTGAATAACAGGGATATATATGTTATTAAATTTAGTAATGTTCATTGTTATAACTAAGTTTTAAAATACTTTCGTTAAAATCGGTATTATATATATTGTTAATGGTTATAAACATGTGACTATAAAAATGTAAAAGATGTATTGTTATGTAAAAATTAAACTACTTCCAGCCATAAAGTCAGTGGTCATATCTCATGCTGTTTGTGTGATTCTTTGCAGTCCACGCCAAGCTGATCACCTTATCTCATCGCGTCTACAACCATCGGCTCTCTTAATTCACATTTTGAGGCCGGTAACATATGCATGCTGGGGTTTTTTGTAGAGGCCTTAATGAGCCCACTTACTTCAGCTGGGCTCATTAACTCTTCCCCTCTAATTATAAAAGTCTGCATAAAGCCTGAATCTAGGACACACATATTTACCATCCTGGATACAACCAGGTGACTTTACCTGCCTGCTGCCACAGTAGTGAATTACTGACCAAAATCGTGCTCATTTTCAGCACCATGGCAGGAAAATGGCATGATTGTCCAAATTGACACCTCACTGTGGGTGCTTTTTACTAAAGGCACATCCACTATGCACTACAAGTGCACTGCAAAAGTACACCTGAAACTGCACTTGGAGTGTAAAGTGGAGTTGCCTTTAGTAAATCGCACTCCTTCTCAGCACAAACACAAATTTGACTACAAATACATTTTAAGCCCAATGAAAAAGGAAGCCACACATTGTTGAGAATTCAACTTTTTAATACAAGCACATTCATATGTGCGTTTATTAAAGGTTTTTACAACAAACCAAGAGATTTTGTGTATCCAAAACAGAGTTTAATCATATTTTTTACTTGTTTTTTTTTGTGTAAACAGGCATGTATCAAACCGTAAAATACAGAACACAGGAACTTACAAAGTTCAACTTGGAAAAGTGAAGACAATATCAGACATGAGTATGTACAAACTGGGCTGATATTGCCTTCATCACATGGGGTGTGACCCCTGAAAAAGCCAAATTTGGAAGATGCACACAGTGTGTCAACATGTGCCATCTCCCATCATGGGGGTTTAATGTACATGCTTTGGGGCTGCAACCCCTTCATCTCAGACACTTTCCACAAAACATGTACATTGATCCCCCATGATGGGAGATAGCGCATGTTTACACACTCTGTGCATCTTCCAAATTTTTAATTATGCAAAATACAACATTTTTATGTTAAAAAGCAAAAATAAAACCCTATCTAGTTTTTTAGTTTTCACACTCTCCCCAAAACATCAATAATGTTCTTCATTTTATTTTTAACATCATTGATGTTTTGTTGTACAATTTCCAAATTCCTATTGCACCCCATTATCTCCCCGATCAAGATCTGGGCACTTTCACTGGTAAAACGGGAATCTTCCTCCAAATCACCTAGAAAACAAAGCAAACAAACACACCATGTAATCCAAATATGGTGATATACATTGATGAGCTTACCGGAAGCTGTGTTCTCCGACACTCACCTGTTGTGGTGGCAATTTGTCCAACCTCCACAATCTCCACTTCCTCCTCCTCCTCCTGCTCCTGCTCCTCTGTTTCTTCTTTTGGAAGTTGCCCTTCTTTGGGAGGGGTGTGGTCCCTGGTGTCCTCATGGTCCCTGGTGTCCTCATACTTGCCGAGTCTTCTCTCCCCTATGAGAATGTAAACAAAGATTAATTAGCACACAGAGGGCAGAAATAGGAATCTGAAACATTGCTTGGAAGTGTTGTACAATTGTGTTTTTGGGCCGAGTTACAAGGTGAGAACATTATTGGGGACACTGATAAGCTGGAATACTTCCCTGCAGAACGATGTTTCATATGAACGAACGAAACCATGACCTTGAAAGTGGCCATTTTAAAATGCACAACATGAAGTCAAAGCACATGGAGCATGTATGCAAGCAAGAATAATCATATGAACACACGACAATTACTTACTTTTTTTAAGAACACGCTTGATCCTTAAGTACTGCTCGTGCTCCCTCAGTTTCAGGTCTGACCAGCGTTTTCTCAGTTGATCCTTGGATTGGCGTACCCCAAAATTCTTCAGAAGACTCTTCACAACTTTATTCATGATCTTGGCCTTTCTGATATTTGGGTTTGAGTAAGGTCCATACTTCCCATCATAGTCGGTCCTGTTCAATATGTCGACCATCTCCAACATCTCTCCAAAAGACATATTTGAGGCCTTAAATCTTGTCTTCCTGGATCGGGACGTTTCAGGCTCCGGGCTTTCCTCACCCTCCTCCTCGTTAGTGGAACTATTAGTGCGCACCTGCATTCTCTCCATGTGCTCTCCCCCCTGCGCGGGAAGCGAAGGGGCGGGGAATAGCCTGGAAAGAACATCAGGGGCAGGCAGAGTTTCACGCATGCGCACTGTATATAAAACGCAACACATGTGTATCGTCCGTGCGATCTGGGAGGAGAGTGTGAGTCACGGACGCGGCGAACGTGGAAACGAAGGTAACATTTTTAACTTGGTGCTTCACTAGACTAGACTGCTTGTATCTAGGCCAATGTTGGGACAAGATTAGGAGGGATTTTAATTACATTATTAGTATTTGAGGGTTTGTCTTGTGTTGTGTCTTGCAGACAAAATGGATCCATTCAACAATGCCAACTTTATGGGGCTATTCATAGAACTGTACATGGAGATGCCCTGCCTGTGGCAGTTCCACAACAAGTTTTATAATGACAGATCAAAGAGGAATGCAGAACTGGAGAAACTGCTTGCTTTGTTGCAGATCATGGTCCCCACGGCAGACATGACCTATCTGAATCGCAAAATTGTGGCCATGAAGCTTATATATTTCAGGTGGGGAGAAGGAAGCACCTGGAGTCCTTGAGAGCAGGAGATACAGATGCTGTTTATTACCCCAGGATGGTGCACTTTGACAGGCTGCATTTTCTGGTAGACCAAGAGGTACACAGGCCACCACTCAGGCCACCACTCTCCAGGCTTCCTCCAAGGCATCCTTCACCCCCAGCTGAGGCTTCTGATGTCCAACCTGGGCCTTCCAGGCAGCACCATGTGGTGGGGCCCAGCTTGAGACAGGTATTGCACTGTTGAACATATTTATTGTGTTAAATTTAATGATGTTAACTAGATGTTCTTATTGATCAGTAAGTTGAGATTTCTCCAAGTGGTTTACATATCAAGAGATAGTGACCAAAAATGTTTGGGACGGGAAAGAAAAATGCTGGTGTCAGAATGATAGTCTGTTCTATTTGGTAACATTCAATTAGCAAAAGCCAGGAGCACAAAATGGTGTGATTGATGATCAAAAAACTAAAACTATGTCCCCTTTTCATACACAGGATGACCTCAGTCGGGGGGAGGCTGTGGCAAGTGGCAGCCAGGAGGTCCACCAACGCCCTTCTCCTCCTGCCCCAGCCACAGCCTGGAAGGATGCCTGGTGGGAAGTCACAAAGGAAGACCAGAGAGTGATGGCCTGGGATGAGTCTGGTGTGCCAGAAGATGCAGCCTCGTGAAGAACCACATCCTGGGGACATAAATGGCATCTGAATTTCCTGCTCTCTAGCACTTCGGGACCAGACTTCTCTCCCTGAGATATCTACTCCTCAGGCTACCAATTTTTTAATATCTCATTTAGTCATGTCTGCCCTGGGGGCCAAAGGCTGCACCAAAGTTAAGAAGTTTCTCCAGTGCTGCGTTCCTAGTTTTATTTTCTAGCGAACAAAATACATTTATTTTTTCTTTGATGAAATACTTGTGTAATGTGTTTTCCTTCAAAAGGTACAGTTTATTTGTGAGCAGGCAGGTACATTTCAAAAATACAAAGTGAACTAAATAACAAGGGGTACCAACACTAAACAACCTCCTGTAGATTAAAAAAGAAAATATAAAAAATACAATAATGTTGTAAGTTTACACACAAAAAAAACAAAAAATAAATAAGGAGAAATGAGCAAAGTGTCTTTAAAGGAGATTTTTAGGGAATCCCCCCCCCCCCAAAAAACATCCAAAAAATCAAAAAAAAATCAAAAATTGTGTAGATGTGACGCAAACTAAAATTGTATTGCTGAAATGGTTAAAAAAGAGTCATGAAATCCGTTCGGGAGAAGTGTGTGTGACTATGAGCATCAAAAGAAGTTCGTTCTTGTAGCATTGTTAAAGAACAAGAGAATGCGCTTGATGAATGAATTTTTAACATTGCAGCATGACGAATGTGCTATATCGCTTACGAGCAGTAGTTTTACCTGAAAGAGCGCTTCCATGTTGGTATTTGAATGTAAGCATGCGTGGCACTTGGTCCGATCAAAATGCTCTACACATGATCGGATTAGGTCCGCCCGGCCCAGTTGGTCAAGAAATATTTCCAACATGTTGGAAAATTGGGTCCGACGGAGATTCGGACGGAATCAGTCCGATGCATACCACACACAGTCGGATTATCCGGCGACACGGTCCGATAAGACGCATTCCGACGGATTCTCCGACAGTGTGTACACAGCATAACAGGTAAGCAGTACAATATTACCCACTTCAATACTGGCACTTTCACCCCCTTCCTGCTCAGACCAATTTTCTGCTTTCAGCGCTCTCACATTGAATGAAAATTGCTCGGACATGCAACACTGTACCCATATGACATTTTTATCTTTTTTTTAGACAAATAGTTTTTTCTCAGTTTCTGCTATAAAATTTTGCAAATTATTTTTTAGCAGAGGGTTAATTATCGGAATAACCAGGTTAACCCCTCTAGCATACCGCCCAATATTTTGAGATGGGAACAAGGGACATCTATTAACAAAGGTATGTAGGCATAGGACACGCCCCCTGCCACACCCCTTAATGGAGAAATATACAAAAAATTATTAGGTAAACCCACAAGTGTTTTTTGTTTTTTTACCACTACTATTTCTTCATATTGGCTTTTGAAATTTACAAATGCAGCAATTTAGACATTGGATGAAAGGTTTAGCACTGGGAAACACTTTTTGAAAAATAAAAAGTGCATTTTATATACAGCTATATGGATCAGACCAAAATGAGGGACAAATGAGGGGGGAAGAGGGACAGAGGGACTATTTTTCAACATCAGAGACAGTCCCTCAAAATCAGGGACAGTTGTGAGCTATGCCCTCTAGTATTCCAAGAACTATTGCATAAACCATGTGCATGGTTACTGTATAGAGGGGTAGAGAAGGAGTAGTGGCCAGCCGGCAGTGGAAGTGGGTGATGGGGGTCTTGTTGATGTGGGAACAGGTGTACTTCATGTTCCCCATCTAGCAGTTTGCTCTCCATCTTGGAGAATTCTGTGGTACAGGGTTTGCCTAAGGACCAAGACTGGGGTCACAAGAGCAGGCCTTGCGAATTAGATGTACAGTGGCTTTCCTGTGTGCGCCAAGAGGCGACATCAGCTAGGGTACAGAGCTGAGGGCGTGAAATAAAGGTGGCAGTGTCTGCTCAAGACAAGAGGGCGCTTGTGGAGTAAAAATCAGGCTCAGCATTAACTACTTAAAATGCTATGTAGTCCATTGTCAGGGTAGATAGGAAGAGATTGTATAACTTACATATACGGCGGCTCTGCTGTACAGGATCACAAACCTTTCAGGTCTGGGGCGAATGTGTGCACCGGCCCGCTCTGATTTTATACAGTGGGAGCTGATCAGCGGGTACAGCGGACTTGATGTCCACCGACACCCGCCGATGCTTTGGTACAGAGGGGGAATGGCAATCTGCCTATGTAAATAAGGCAGATTACTGTTCTGTCAGTACAAAAGGCATGGGACAGGGATCTATGCCTTCCCTTAGTACAAGCACCTTCTACTCAGTAGTAAAACACCAGCTACGCAATTAACCCTTTGATCGCCCCTGATGTTAACCCCTTTCCAGCCAGTGCCATGAGTACAGTGACAGTGCATATTTTTTTAGCACTGATCACTGTATTAGTGTCACTGGCCCCAAAAAAGTGTCAATTAGTGTCTGATTTGTCCAGTATCGCAGTCCAGCTATAGGTTCGCAGATCGCCGCCATTACTAGTAATAAATAAATAAACAAATAAATAAAAATATCCCATAATTTGTAGATGCTATAACTTTTGCAAAAACCAATCAATAAGCGCTTATTGGGATTTTTTTAACCAAAAATATGTAGCAGCATACATATTTGCCTAAATTGATGATGAAATCAGATTTTTTTCATTTTTTTTATTGAATGTGTTTTATAGCAGAGAGTAATTTTTTTTTTTTTTCCAAATTGTAAGTCTTTTTTTGTTAAACATGTGCAATTCGTTTGGTTCAGAATTTGTTTTTTAAAGTGGTGTTGCCACCAAAAAATTAAAACTACTTAAAAATTCTTAAAAAAAATAAAAAATAAATAATTGGCAAAAAACATTTTTTTACTCACCTCTAAATACCGGTTGCTAGGGGGTCCCTCGTAATCTGCCTTCTTCATTGCCCGGGCTGGTGACATCACTTCCCCTCGCGCCGCACATTCACCTGGGACCTGTCATGTGTCCCAGGTGACTGTACGGCGTATCACGGCGCCCTGCGCCGCTCGCGCGTGCCCACAGTATGCATGACGGCGCCGCGAGTGGAGCGGGAAGCGAGGGGGGGGCTTCGTTCCCCCGCATCGCTGGATCCTGGGGCAGGTAAGTGTCCGATTATTAAAAGCCAGCAGCTGCAGTATTTGTAGCTGCTGACTTTTAATTTTTTTTTTTTTAGGGGGTACCCCACTTTAAGGAATTTTGACAATTTTGTTCATTCGGAAATATCCGGGTTAACGAAAAGACATTTAACTAATTTTTTCAAATATTCGTAAATTCGAAAATCTGAAATAACTAACTAATAGTAACTTAAATATTAAATTATAGCTATGGGAATTTCCTTTTAAATTTAGCTGTTAGTGAACATAACGAATACAAATTTATCCGAAGTTACGAATTATCTGAAATAATGAATGCTGTATCTAAACTAATGGAATGTAACAAATTAATAAATGACAATAATAATAATACATTTTTATTATTATTGTGTATTATTAATTCATTCCGTTCCATTTGTTTAGATGTGACATTCGTTATTTTGGATAATTTTGGATAAATTCACTAACAGCCAAATTTGAAAGGAAATTCCAATACCTATAATTTAATAGTTAGCTATTCTTAGTTAGTTAGTTATTATTTAAAATTTTCGGATTTTCGGATTTTCTTCTTCATAACGAATGACCCGAATAACTAAGAAAAAAAACCCGAATGAAACGAAATTTTTTTTTTTTTTCGGCAGTGCACATGTCTATTTTCTGTTTATGGGGTAAAAAATAAAAACCGCACAGGTGATCAAATACCACCAAAACAAATGCTCTATTTCCCCCAGAAATATGGGGGAAAATGTGCCTGTGTCTTTTGGTGCAAATATACGCTTGGAACCGCCCCCACCGTGCTCCGGAGCGCTCCGGAGCCTCGGCCTTAGGAAAAGCTGCGGCTACGGCCTAGCTCTGGAGCGGTGGCCATCTTGGTGCACCCGTCGTTTGCAATGGGATCGACGAAGCGAGCACTTGTAAACAAACCGGTGTCATGATGACGCCGGTTCCTCTCTCCCCTCTGTGTACAGATCTGTACAGCGGAGGGGAGAGATTGGATGGCAGCAGCGCTGTGGGCACTACAGATGCAGCCCACAGCGCTGCTGCCATCCAATCTCTCCCCTGCTCTGTGACAAGTGCAGTTACAGCCATCTCTCCATACCCTGCCAATACTCTGCCATACCCTGCCAATACTCTGCAATACCCTGCCAATACTCTGCCATACCCTGGCAATACCCTGCCAATACTTTCTATGGTAATGGTCACTTCTTGTGTTCAACCTCTAAAACCTAGGGGCGTCTTATGGTCAGGTGCGTCTTATGGAGCGAAAAATACGGTACATTTTATTTGGGTACAGCGTATATATACGTATATACAATTAGGAAAACAAGGATTATGACACATTTAGGTACTACTTGTATCAAGAGGAGCATTGGATTATGAGGACCGGGGAGGAATTCTTTTATTTCACTAATACTTATCCTCTTATTGTGCAAATAAACAAAATCATTCTTCATTTTATAAATTTTTTATTTTTTTTTATAAATTTTTAAAAATGTTTTTATAAATTTTTGGTTATATACAATTTAGATTGTGCAATTACTTGTAACAAATTATCAAAGGAAGTTGAGACCCTCTTTAGCATAAACAAAAATTACGAATGGTGTGCTGTTCCTTTAAATAAAGTGAACTCATGCGATAATATACAACAAGCAATGTAGGCGAACAGATCAATACAATCACTTCTATAACGAGTGCTCAAACAAATAATATATATATATATATATATATATATATATATATATATATATATATATATATATATATATATATTATCACTAGTGAAAAAAAATCCAGTAAAAAATGCACTGTGCATAAAAATTTTGAATGTTCTAAAAAATATGTATATTAAACTCAAGTCCATAAACAAGTCCACACATAAAATGTGTATAACAAATGAATGTGTAAATTTATTCCACTCCATATCTGCCAGTGCTCAAAAGGGGATTTATAAAGTGCTTCATCCACAATAAAAAAGGATGGCCTCTTACTAGATCAGATGGATCCCTATTACAGAGATCGGAAGGACTTGTGCAGGAGTAATCACAGTTGTGGACATTTCAAACAGCATGTCTTGATATGCTTTCAGGGATGAACTACATGTATTCAAGCATCATACATGGAAAGGGAGAAGCCTCATAGTGTAAATCATCCAACTTTTTTATTAAAAGTTACACTTGTAGGCAGAGTCTTTACTTGGAAATGCGATAACCCTAACTACCAAGACCTGAGATGTGCTCTGGTCTAGTTGGTTGGTATGCCTAAAAGAGGGCATACCCTGGATAAGAGTATGAGAAATGTATATGATGTATATGAAATGAAAGTTTGTAGAAACAGGAAGATGGGAACCAGGAAGACAAGCTATTGTGGGACCTGCCAGAGGAGGAGGGATACATACCCCCCAGATTCCTCCTACAAATGCAGGCTATCCTATGGCCAGCCTTCTAAATTGTAGTCAGAGTCTTCACTTGGAAATGCAATAACCCTAACTACCAAATCCTGAGATGTGCCCTGGTCTAGCTGGTCGGTATGCTTAAAAGAGGGCAAAAGACACAAAGGTAGGTGAGATATGAAAAGATTTAATGAAAACAGATAACAACAATCAATTCAGTAAAGTAGCGAACACTCTGCTGACTTCCATAAGGGCAGTGGCATCGCTAAGGGGTGGCTATTGGGGCTATAACCCCGAATCTGGGGCCCATAGCCCAGAGTCTCTTGCCACAGGGTCCCTGCCTAGCCAGTGAGGCCGCAGCTGCATGAGAGGTGGGCCACAGCTGCGGGTGGGCTGGCGGACTGCATGAGAGGCGGATGAGGGGAGAGAAGCGAGCGGGCGGATGAGCAGAGATGACATCATCTCTCTCCACCTGCTCCATATCACCACTCTTCTGCCCTCACACCATCTGATGAAAAACCGGGTCTATTCAATGTGGGAGCAAGGTGCGGCGGGGAGCAGAGAGATTACATCATCTCTCACTACCCACCACACATCAGCGCTCTTCCACCCTCACAGCGCGGGCCTCTTCAATGTCAGGGGTGCGGCGGGGAACAGTGAGATGACATCATCTCTCACTGTCTGTCCCGCATGAGGCCTCTCCTGTTCTCACTAAATGGGCCAATGCTGTCAGCCTGCCACCAATGCAGTGACAATGCACATTTGGTGGAACTGGCTGGCAAGTGATAATTCACATCAGTTGGCAAGTGCCGTGGCAAGTGACAATCTGCAAATGGTGGCAGGTGACGTGGCAAGTGACAATCCACATCTGGTGCCAGGTGACAGTGGCAAGTGATGGTGGCAAGTAACAAGCTGAATCTGGTGACAGGTGACAGTGGCAAGGGACGCCCTGCATCTGATGACAGGCGATGGAGGCAAGTGACACACTGCATCTGATGTTAGGTGACGGTAGCAAGTAACAAGCTGCATCTGGTGACAGGTGACGGTGACAAGTGACACGCTGCACCTGGTGACAGGCGACGGTGGCAAATTACACGCTGCACCTGGTGACAGGCATCGGTGGCAAGTGACATGCTACACCTGGTGGCAGGAGATGTGGCAAATGACACGCCCAGGGCTCCCACTGATTCTGCAATATGGAGAGTTGAACCACTTCATTATATATTAGAATATAACAATAGAAACAATGCGCGTCAATCACCCTGACACCATGCCAACCATGGTGCCATGATGATTGAAGCGCCAACACCAGCCATTGCCCGCAAAAAATTGGCTACCACCAGCACCACTGCTATGGGCTCTAGCCCCAGATCTTTTTCAGACCTAGCAATGCCCCTGCGTATGGGTTTCGGGTATGTACCTGCTATAACAGGAGGACCTCTAGCACCCCATGTACTTGATGATATAAGACAGGACTCCCTGCTTGGAAGCTGTGGACGCTGCCCTGATCCTAAATGAATGTCCAAAAAATTGCTTTGGGTTTAAACCTAATTTGGCAAGTAAGATTCTAACATAAGAAATAAACTGTTTTGAAGTGATAGAATGCGTGGAAAAGGCGAGAAGAGGGCTGTCCAGAAGTTGCTACGAAAAGATTGCAAAGAGAGTCAAACACTCCAACCGGGCACCAATTATAGTTGTTTCTGTAGTATTTTACCAAAAACGCCTGGCCTATCTGTCTATTCTTGTTATTGGGAAGTTGTAACTCATAACGATCAGGGAACCTGGTGAGACTACCTCTGAGCAGAACAGGTGCATGACAGCTTGCCTGGAAAACTTCCCCGGGTCTGCAGAATCCAAAGAAACCCAGATAAATAGTTGCCTTGACCACTAGACTGGGACCTGCGCTAAAAGGGGATGGAGACCGTAAGTATGAAATATCACAGAAAATCTGGCCAGTGATCCATATAGATCTTTAGACATGACAGATCCTAAATAAGTAATTTTTCTCCTTCACTGATGGGCGCTGATGAGGTGGCACTGATGGGCACTGATGAGGTGGCACTTATGGGCACTGATTAGGTGGCACTGATGAGGAGGAATGAATATTCTGCACTTATGGGCACTGATAGGTGGCACTGATATGTGGCACTGATGAGCACTGATAGGCAGCACTGATGGGCACAGATAGGTGGCACGGATAGGTGGCAATGATGGGCATTGATGGGCAGCACTGATGAGCATTTATGGGCAGCAGTGATGAGCATTGATGGGCAGCACTGATAGCCAGCATTGACTGGCATCACTAATGGCCACTGATTGCTGGCACTTGTGGGCACTGATTGGTGGCAATTGTGGTTACTGTTTGCTGGCAGTGGTGTGCAATCATTGCTGGCACTGGTGGGCACATAATTGTAATCAGGGTACTGATGATTAGTGCCCTGTTTACATACCTAGCTGTCCCCTGTAAGGAGATGCTGCTGATCGCTCTCCTCTCCTCCCACTCTGTCAGTGTGAGACGAGGAGTGCCGATAACCGCCATCTCCATGTTTACATGTGACTGGCTGTGATTGGACACAGCCGATCATATGGTTAAAGAGCTGCGGTCGCGACTCTTTACACAGATTGGGGTCGCGCCGTGTCCTAGCAACATGACGTGGCCAGGGGTGCTCAAGAGCAGTCATTCTGGGAAGCCGTCATATGCCGTCCACCCAGAACGAGAGCCGCACCGCCCAGCTGTCATTTGGTGGGCAGGCAGCAAGTGGTTAAAGTGGTAGTATGGTCATTTTTTTAACTTTTACCTACAGGAAAGCCTATAATAAGGCTTACCTGTAGGTAAAAAAAATATCTCCTAAACCTGTACGGTTTAGGAGATATTCCCCTCGGTATGCGCCGCTGACTGCAGCGGCGCATGCGCACAAGGGGGTTCTCTCCGTGAAAATCCGGCAGCGCTCGTGCGGCCGGACTGAAATCTCCCGCGCGCATGCGCGGGAGTGACGATATCGCGGCTCCGGCCACTCACAGCGCCGGAGCCGCGATACCCGGAAGAGACGCAGAGGGAGCATGTCGGCTCCCTCGGCGTGGATCGGGCCAGATGTCGGGGCCTCGTTCTAAGGTAAGTATTTCATAATGAGCTAGTATGCGGTGCATACTAGCTCATTATGCCTTTTGCTTTGCAGGTTTAAAAAAAAACAAAAAAACATTGCGGGTTTACTACCACTTTAAAGGGGACACCAGCCGATGAGCTGAAGAGCGTTGTCCCCTAAACTCCTTTTTAAAGGGACTCTGCTCTTGTGGCTCTAACTACTAACTATTACGCTGAAATGTGTTTGTTTCAAGCCTGGATTTCATCATAGATTGCTCTGAAGAATATCTAGGTCCTCATTTGTACGTAGTTCTTGTTTTTGGAGTATCCCTTCACCACCCTCAATCCTATCCAAGTTCTCCAAAAATAAAAACCACAAAAACAGCATCCACTAGACTGGTCACTGAAAAAATGTAAGAATGAGCCTGTGTGCCTGGCTATAAGGCAAAAGCTGTGGATAAGACCCGAACAGTAAGCCTGCAGCTTCTATATTAGCGCTACATCTACATTTAGTTAAAAAAAAAAAAAAAATTCTGCACAAGGGATGTTGCCTACTACAGTATCAGTGTGAACTGTGTCCCGTGTGCTGCTGACTCCTGATTTGGGTGAAATCTTCCTCCACCAACCCCTCCATCTCTGCCACTGTAATCTTTCAATGTGGCAGAGGTTAACAGAGCCAAGGGAGCTAAAACAGGTACGCGTCAAGGGTGCCCCCTATGCCCCCCCCCCTTTTTCCCCTCCTTTATTCATCTAAGTTTTAATATAGCTTCTATGAAAGAAACATGATTAATAAATGGAGGCTGGTTGGATGATTGAAAGGTCCACCTTCTCCATTCATTATGCTTTATTCATAGTGTAGTGGATGACATTTGGGATCAAATGTCACACGCATGTAAATTTAGTTTTTGCCTCAGAACAATAAAGGTTCTGAGGGTTAATTATGTAGGTAGGCCTTAACGCCAGTCTGGCCAGACTGTGTTTGGAAGTTCTGCCTGGTCATGTGAACGGTGAGGTGCACATGACCAGGCCAGAATCAGGTCTGGTTGGATGCTTAGGTATCGGCCTTCTCTGAGCCAATCAGTGGGAGTGCCGGGGCCCGCTGAGGAGTCTGGGAAGGGGTACTTAAGGGGGCGTGGGTCACGTGTTCGGGGGTTACGGAGTTGTTCGTGAGACCCACGTGGTCTGTTCTGGTTCCAGGACCGGGGTAGCCCCATGAGGGAAAATGGAGACTGTTAGATCTGCAGTTCAAGGTGCCTGAGTTCTTCACCCATGCCCTTTGTTCTCTAAGAGACTGTGTTATTTGAAATTTCTACTGCAAAATAAACCTTTTTAAAAGGACTTCATCTGTGTCAGTGTACAAGTTGTTGGGTATCAACCCTGGGAACCCCTAGAAGTGGAAGAGCAGGCAACCCCTGGGAACCCCTAGAAGTGGAAGAGCAGGCAAGAGAAGCTAACCGGTAAGCCCATTAAGTCAAGGCCGCCCTGCAATGGGTTATGGCCGCTACAATAGATATGGCTTATATGAATAATGGATGTGTATGGACAGTGGAGGCATAGTTGGGCACTCCTGATGAGTACCTGACACAGTTCTATTAACTTCTCTTGCACACATAGATTTTGGTGGAAGTGGTAGTGGAGGAGGAGGAAGATTTCTACTAAACTTGGAGACAGCAGAACAAGGGACACATTGCACTGATAGTAACATCCCTTGTGTTAATTTTTATTGGTTTTACTAAACATAAGCTGGAAAGCCACCAGAATGCAGTGCGGGAAAGGCATGCTCCGTGCACGTTTCATGCACTGTGTTTTGAAAATGCACTGGGTTTGCAAACTGTTGTGGGTGCCAATACATCGTTAACGGCATCCCAAACACAGATTGAAAACGCAGTGTGTTTGCCTGTGCCAGATTACATGGTACCACACATCATGCAATTCGGTAAGATGTGTTTTGAAAAGCAGTACCAATGGGCTGAAAATCGCGCAGCAATGAATCAGAGTTCCTGTTCGATTCAGCGGTAATCCAGCTCCTTATCACCTGCTTGCAAAAATACCCAAAAATTGGTCACAAGCTAGCAAATGGATCAAGTGTGCCTTTTCATTACACAAAGCCACAGGATTTTATTGTGCAGCATTACAAACAGCCGCTGGTGTCCAACAATTGATTAGAGAAAAGAAATACCTGTGCTCAATAATAATAATTTTCTGTTGGAACGCAGGTCAATGACCAGATCTGAACCTAGTAGCTCTCTCCCGTCTTGTGTCTGCATGTCCCAGGTTTGCATGGTGTCCACTGTAGCATTTGTAGTGGCAAATCAGTGTAGGACTAGCCAATAGAGGGATTACTTTGGCGCAGTTGGCCAGCTTAAAGCAGAGTTCCACCATTTAATTTTTTTTTACAAGTCAGCAGCTAAAAATACTGCAGCTGCTGACTTTTAAAATATGGACACTCACTTGTCCAGGGTGCCCGCGGTGCTGCCGCTGCCATCTTAGGTAAGGGAATCAGGAAGCGAAGCCTTGCAGCTTCACTTCCTGGTTCCCTACTGCGTATGCACAACTCGTGCTGTGTGTTCCCACTGGGTCCCTGCTGTCTCCTGGGACCTGTGTGTCTTTCAGAAGACAGCGGGGACAGGGGGACGGGAAGTGGCGTATATACCCACGGCGGGGGGGCGCGGGTTTCTATGACTGTAAGTGGGAGCAAAATACCTGTATTACACAAGTATGTGCTCCCCCCTCCCCCCAGAAAGTTAAATTTTTTGTGGAACTCCACTTTAACTACTTAAGCCCCGGACCAATTTGCAGCCAAAGGACCAAGCCCCTTTTTGCGATTCGACATGCTTCGCTTTAACTGACAATTGCGCGGTCGTGCGACGTGGCTCCCAAACAAAATTGGCATCCTTTTTTTCCCACAAATAGAGCTTTCTTTTTGTGGTATTTGATCACCTCTGCGGTTTTAATTTTTTGTGCTATAAACAAAAGCAACAATTTTGAATTTTTTTTTATTTTTTTTTACTTTTTGCTATAATAAATATCCCCAAAAAATATATAAAAAAACATTTTTTTCCTCAGTTTAGGCCGATACGTATTCTTCTACATATTTTTGGTAAAAAAAAGTCACAATTAGCGATTATTGATTGGATTGTAACTGGCAGTGAAGGAGTTAACCACTAGGGGGAAGTGTAGGTGTTATGTATGATGTTATGTGTTTTTTTTATTGTAGGGGGCGTGGCCTGGCATATGACGTCACTGATCGTCTTTCCCTATAAAAGGGAACAGACGATCGGTGACAGCCACAGTAGGAAGCACGGGGAGATGTTTGTTTACACAGACCTCTCCTCGTTCTTCAGCTCTGTGACCCGATCGTGGGACACCAGCGGCGATTGGGTCCGCTGGTCCCGCGGCCAAGGTCACGGAGCTCAGGACCGGGTTGGGAGCACGCCGCCGGCGGCACACTCCTGACCCACGGCTGGACGTGCTTGTGCCCTGCCATTTTGCCGACGTATATTGGCATCAGGCGGTCCTTAAGTGGTTACGCATGTATTGCAATATGTGTGTACTAAATCTCCCTGTTTTTCATTGCATAGTTTGCTGGAGAGGGTATATAAAAGCGTGTATAGGGTCCATCCAGAATTTGTAGTGCTAACAACTGATGTTGTCATCCGTTGGTAAGGTGCATGTCGGCTCGCCCCTTGTTTTCCCCTATATGTCAGCACTGGGGTCATCTTAGCTGTGGGAGGGAGAAGAGAAATGCTGGAATACTAGTTAGTATCCATTATCACTTCTAATGTTGGGTGTTCTACATGTTTGGATGTTGCTGCGTTATGTAAAAATATTTACATTAGTTTTTACATTTTTGAATGGGGTGCCTAAAGATTGTGAAAAATTTTAAAGGGTGCCTCTAAAGAAAAAAAAAGTAAAGAAGGCTGAGAAACACTGGTTTCTGCTGTACTAAAACAGAGCCGTAGTTCTAAAGAGTATATACTGCCACCTACAGACATAATATAGAAGTAATGGAATAGGTTTTGTTATTAGCCTAGGTCTTTTTTTTAGCACTGTGTGTCTTGCACAGTAATATATGCCGGAGTCCTCCGTTTTCAGGTCATCCATCTTTAGAGATGCCTGGTTAATACTGTTATCTCTGGACACTGTAAATCGACCTTTAACAGAATCATGATATTCTTTTTGCTCCCTGTAGGCTGGCTTATGAGTGCAATCCATTGTAACCCTCCACTGGGAATCTGTCTGATCCAGTGAATTGCATAGTCGCTAAAAGTAAAACCAGATCCTCTACAAGTCAGTGTGTGGGAGCCTCCCGGCTTTATCACCGCTGGATCTGATTGGACTAACTTCGTAGTATCACACTGGACACCTGAAAAGTAAAAAGTATATTAAAGTAACCACTTTTGGTAATATTGCTACCATAGCTGAAATAAACTATTTCAAAGGATTTGCTGGCTATGTATTTTTACCTGATAAGCACATTAGTGGTAAAAGTAGGCTCAGCGTAATCATTTTGTTGCATTCAACTGTTGTTTGCAAAATCTGGATGTATAACACAGTACTGGTCTGTCTTTATGTTTACTGAGACAGCTACAGATAGGAAATGACGAAGCTTCATTTGCATTTTCTCCCTCAGTTCCCACCCATTCACTTTATATACACAGTATATACACATAGAAAAGTGAATGCAGAAAAAGACAGTGGACAGGGACAGAGTAGTCCATTGAGTCTGCCCATTTTCTTTTTTTTTGTTAACTTTTTTGTCTGACTATAGATCTATGTTTGTCCCAAGTATGTTTGAAGCCATTTACTGTTGACTGTCTCACTACCTCTGCTGGTACTTTATTCCAAGCATCAACTACCCTTTCAGTAAAATAATACTTTCTAAGATTAATATGTATAGCCAATGAAGAAAACAAGGATTATGGAACATTTAGGCATTATTTATACCAAGATAAGGATTGATTTATGAGGACTAGAGAGGAATTATTTTATATCACTAATACTTATCCTCTTATGCAAATAAATGAAAGCCTAGTATCGGGTGAATGATTGTCCATGTTTTTATTTTTTGTATGTTGTCTCATATCAAAAAGAGGTTATTAAAGTTACTAAAATTCTCATAGCACAGAATACAACTTTGGAAGTGATGTAATGTCTTCTATTGTATTGTAATGTATTTTTTAATTTCTTAGCAAGCCTGGTCTTGTTCACCAGATTGTTTTCGGATGAATAATGTACTGATTAAACGAAAATCATTTGTTCTGTTATCGTATATGAAACATTTTCGTGTTTGTCTATTTGGATATTTTTTCATGAACTGTCATGATTGGCCCTCGAAAGCTGTGTACTAGCGATAAGATTTTACCCACAGTTTTAAGTGCCCTCCCACTGAATTCCAATAGACTTTGCATTTTCTGCAAGCGCACACAATATGCAGCATGCAGGCCTTTGATGCGCTTTCATGAAAACGTAGTGTCTAATAGAATTCAGTGGGAGTGCACCTAAAACAGCAGGTAAACTGCATATGCAATTTCACTGTGGCCAAACCATAGCGCATCGGTGTGCACCCGTTCTTATTCATTCTTTTTTTTTCAAAATATAAGTTTATTCATTTTCAAAATTTGGGCAAAGAAGCCCGACAAACTCATAACAGTGGTAAAACAGTAGAGGTCGCAGCCTCTGGACATCGTGCTCTGGTAACTGTAAAAATATGTAAGTACATTCCGTATAAATGAGAAAGGATCCACATAAGATCCACATAAGATGTGTCCGGCTACCACCTCACAACTTTATCTCGGAAGATCAGACAATACAGGAAAGGTACAGCTTATCAACAACCCTGAGTCTCCAAGAATCAGTCCGCATATACAAGTGAGGTCACCCATAGCGGGAGGCTGCCGTCAGAAGAAAGAAAGAAGAAAGATAGAGAGTTAAGTAACGAGCAAAGAAGGGGGGGGGGGGGTATTGAAGTGAGGGGAATGGTGACTGCTCCGTTCATTTCCATTACCATCCAGAATCAGATTGTATTTCCTCTAGCCTAACAGGTTATGCTCGCTCAGACCTGAAGGAGGGATTTACCTTCTCCTGAGTGTATAAACATGTTCCATAGGGACCAGGTTTTCTTATATACTTCTTGTCTATTTTGGGCTGTCAGGATCAAGTCCTCCATTTTATTTATCTCCTCCACCTTCCTCACCCACATTGCTGCTGTCGGAGGACATTGCTGCTTCCATAAAATCGGGATGCAGGATTTAGCTGCATTAGTGAGGTGGCATAGTATGGACTTTTTACAGCGTTCCGAAGGTAAGGCAGAGATATGGAGCAGGAAGAAGGCTGGGTCGTTTGGTATCTGAAAGTCTGTGAATTTCTGGGATATAGTGCGCACCACAGTCCAGAATGTTGTCAACTGAGGACAAGCCCAAAACATGTGCAACATCGTTCCTCTTTCCTCCTGACACCTCCAGCAATATGCAGACGCGTCAGGGAAAATGGCATGTAAACGACTAGGCGTCAAGTACCACCTCGTCAGGATCTTGTAATTGGTCTCCTGTATTTTCGTAAACAGGGAGAATTTGAGGGAGAAATTGACCATGTTTTGTTTCTGGGCTGTAGTAAAGGTGCGTTGGAGGTCCACTTCCCATTTAGCTATACATGGCAAATTCATTGGCTGGGAGGGACTGTTCAAGAGGGCATACATCTGGGAGAGGACTTGCTTTAAAGGTTCCCTGCCTGCCAAGAGTTCCTCAAACATAGTTAGAGGTCTGGCAAAAACCTTGGGGGTTAGGGATGCTCTGTGGAAAATGATGTACCTGCAATGCATTCCAAAATGGGAGTCGGAACGGGCCCGCGGGGTCTGATAGTTCTGTCATAGTTGGCCACCTCCCAGGTAGCACAAACTGTGCAGCCATCACACAGTTCGAGTCCTTCAATGCCTGAAAGTGCCCGGAGGAGACCCCCGGGGGAAATTTGGGGTTGCCGAGTATCGGAGTCAGGGGTAACTGTTTGGTCATTAGGGAAGTCTGAAGCGTAACTCAGGAACTTTGTTTTATAGTGTTCCCAATCAAGGGGTGGGATTGCGTCTCTGGAGGGAGAGAGTCACTGCACCACAGTGCGTTGCTCAGAGGTATGGTCGTCTGTTGTTGTTCGATTTGTGCCCACAATTTAAACTCCTGGTGTCTGCCTCAGTCAAGCACCCGTCCCATATGTACCGACTGGTAGTAGCGTCTAATGTCAGGGAGCGCCAATCCTCCGCAGTGTTTGGGCATAGAGAGTTGGTTACGAGGGATGCACAATTTTCTGTGAGCCCAAACAAAGCGGATGAAAAGGGCCTGTACTTGTTTAAAATAGATGGGAGGTATCTTAATCGGGAGTGCTTGGAAGAGGTATAGAAATTTGGGTAGCACGCTGTAGTACGGGTCTATATTTATCATTGATTTACAAAGAACTTGGGATAATGAGTTATTAACTATGATATTTTTAAGGCGATTGCTTATATATATATATATATATATATATATATATATATATATATATATATATATATATATATATATATATATATATATATATATATATGTATATATATGTAAGTTTCTGCATACATTGATTTCACTGAGCTCACAGATAGTCAGTCACTCACAGATGGCCACATTGTCTTGGGACCATTGTGGCTAGTCTTTTGTGGGTGCCAGATAAAACCAGCTTTTTCGCGCTTCTTTCATGCCTATAAATTGCCAGACAATACAGAAGGCCATTGAACTTCAGCTAGGATGGAAAGTGCCTAGGACTTGCAAAGATTGTTGTCTCCAGAAGCTGAAGAAGCTACAGGGGTTCCCTGGATTGAAAGCTGAATGAATTTTTATCCTTGTATTGTATCATCTGTAACACATCAGTAACCGAAGCTAAGTAAATCTACTTTTTATTACATTCTATGTGTGTGTTTTAATCCTTGCATTTACTGACCACATATCTGAAAGGGTAAATATCTAAATGAACCTATGGTTAAATATAACACACAATTTAACCCCTTAATACACACGCTCATTTTCAGGAGGTTACATCTCCCAAACCATGAAGTCAACCCTGTGTGCCACGAATCCAAAAGTGCCCTGATTTTCGCCAATAACGGGGGAAATTGCTCTCATATATGTTTGTTAGATTGGGTGGAATATTTGTACCTAGGTATGCCAAGGTAGAAGATGTCCATCGAAACTTAAAGTTCGATTGTATGGTCGGAAGGGCGTGCGTCGGTATAGATAGTCCCATCACTTCGGATTTAGTAAAATTTATTTTAAGGTTGGACAACTTCCCATATACTTCAAATTCCTTGAGTAAATTTGGTAAGGACACCGCCGGGTTGGTAAGTGAAAAGAGCATGTCATCTGCGTAAGCCGACACCTTGTGCTGGTCACGACCAACCACCACTCCCTGTATGTCCGGGTTAGCTCTAATCGTGGAAAGAAAGGGCTCTAAAGTCAGGGCAAACAAGAGAGGGGATAGCGGGCATCCCTAACTCGTTCCGTTTGTTATCCGGAAGGGGTCGGACTAGACCCCATTTGCTTTTACTCGGGCAGTTGGACTGGAATATATTCCTCTAATTCAGTTGAGCATCACCTCGCCCAGGCCGACATGTCTAAGCCCACGTACACACGGTCGGAGATTTTGGCAACCAAATCCGTCGGATTTTGCCCGTCGGATTTAGTCCGACGGATTGTGTCCAAAACTGTTGCATACACATGGTCGGGCCAAGTTGTCTGATTTCGCGGTTGCCAAGAACGCGGTGACGTAAGCCGTGTACGGCGGGACTAGAAAAAGGAAGTTCAGCACCACGTCCGGCACCCTTTGGGCTCCTTCTGCTGATCTCGTGTTTTAGTAGAAGTTTGGTGAAAGACGATTCGCGCTTTTCAGATTAGTGATTCAGATCGCTACTGCTCTTCAGTTTGTGCTTGTCTTTGCGTATCTGATAATCAGTGCGTGCAGTCATTAAGTATTTGCTTCTCATTGTGGACTCTATCTTGTTATAGTACGCTTTGAAAGGCATTTTTTATTGTCTGCTTGCTTCTGCTATTCAGGCCTTGCTGTTTAGGGCTTGTGTCAAAGTCAAAGTAAGAACCCCTGCACAGCACAAACTGTACGATGAGTACGTAGACGAACCTTCAGGACCTCAAGTTCTCTACAGGCATCTCCCCCCAGGCTCTGGGGATCATTATTCCAGAGACCTGTTCTGCCATCATTCAGCTCCTGCTGAAGGACTATATTATGCTATTTTTTAACCTTAAACATCACATTCTATGTATTTCATGATTGCTAATGTCTTGCATTTCTTTCCTCATTCCCTAATTACCATCATTGCAATATGCTCTAATTCATATGCTCTGCCCCTTTGTCCTCATGCGGATTTGCCTCACTAACTTCCCCACCATGCTCTTCTTGGCCCCTAAAACTATAGTCTAGTCACTTGACAATGTCTTTTGGCAGCACCATAGTATTGCTTTCCCCTAAACACCCCTTAAAATCTCTACAAATGTGATGTGTGTGCTTCAATTCATGCAAAGTGACCTTTTTATTGTTTTTTGGAGTTGTGCCAAACTCATTAGTAACCCCCCTCTCCCCAACTGTTACCTCAGCTGATAGCAATCTTCTATCTGATGACTTGACCCAACCCAATACACACTCTAAATACCTTTTTCATGATCACATTTATGGAACAATTCACCAAAGCATGTAGTGTAAGGGCCTCAATACTTTCAAATGCTAGTTTTATTTTTTTAACACATGAATTTTCTTGCTATGTAATAGCAGAATGTCAAAATGTCCTTCCATTTTGTTATTATGACACTTCTTACCTGTCCGGTGGGCTGCCAATAGTGTAACTAAGGAGGGGCTTCACAAAGTATCACACATTATTTAGGCATTCAGCTCTCAATCAAGTGGAGAGGGTTACCTCTCCTAAACATCCCCCCTCATTTTTTATCAAGGGCCCATCAGATGGGGGGGATGGGGGGGATGGGGGGGTTAGGACTCTCATAAGGGGACCTTATACTTTAGGCTTTAAATACTCATTTAAAAAAATGTTATACTAATTTTGTCCAAAAATGTGTGTGTCTAATCTGCATGCAATGTTGATTTGTAAAATTACTAGTTTTTTTTCTTGTGTCACTACACAGTGTCCTTCAACGCCACAGGAATGGCAGACTGTGGCCTCCCACTTTGCCATTTTTCGTCAAGTTGTGCCTTTTTCAGCAACAGTGCAAACCCAAGTTCAGAGCGAGATGAGGGGACAGTCTCTTCTTCAGATAATCTTATTATGTTGTGGGTCTGCTACACACACACCTTCTTTTTGTTAACTAATGTGTAGTGCATGACTGATCTAAATCATGCTCATTTTCAGCACCATGGCAGGAAAATGGCATGATTGTCCAAATTTACACCTCACTGTGGGTGCTTTTTACTAAAGGCACATCCACTATGCACTACAAGTGCACTGCAAAAGTACACCTGAAACTGCACTTGGAGTGCAAAGTGGAGTTGCCTTTAGTAAATCGCACTCCTTCTCAGCACAAACTAAAATTTCACTACAAATACATTTTAAGCCCAATGAAAAAGGAAGCCACACATTGTTGAGAATTCAACTTTTTAATACAAGCACATTCATAAATGCGTTTAGTAAAGGTTTTTACAACAAACCAAGATATTTTGGGTATCCAAAACCCAGTTTAATCATATTTATTTTTTACTTGTTTTTTTGTGTAAACAGGCATGTATCAAACCGTAAAATACAGAACACAGGAACTTACAAAGTTCAACTTGGAAAAGTGAAGACAGTATCAGACATGAGTATGTACAAACTGGGCTGATATTGCCTTCATCACATGGGGTGTCACCCCTGAAAATACAAATTTGGAAGATGCACACAGTGTGTCAACATGTGCTATCTCCCATCATGGGGGATCAATGTACATGCTTTGGGGCTGCAACCCCTTCATCTCAGACACTTTCCACAAAACATGTACATTGATCCCCCATGATGTGAGATAGCGCATGTTTACACACTCTGTGCATCTTCCAAATTTGGAATTATGCAAAATACACTTTAAAAAAAATAATAAAAAAAATAAAAACCTATCTAGTTTTTTCGTTTTCACACTCTCCCCAAAACATCAATGATGTTCTTCATTTTATTTTTAACATCATTGATGTTTTGTTGTACAATTTCCAAATCCTTATTGCACCCCATTATCTCCCCAATCAAGATCTGGGCACTTTCACTGGTAAAACGGGAATCTTCCTCCACATCACCTAAAAAAAAAAAAAACAAACACACCATGTAGTCCAAATATGGTGATATACATTGATGAGCTTACCGGAAGCTGTGTTCTCCGACACTCACCTGTTGTGGTGACAATTTGGCCAACCTCCACAATCTCTCCTTCTTCCTCCTCCTCCTGCTCCTGCTCCTCTGTTTCTGCTTTTGGAAGTTGCCCTTCTTTGGGAGGGGTGTGGTCCCTGGTGTCCTCATGGTCCCTGGTGTCCTCATACTTGCCGAGTCTTCTCTCCCCTATGAGAATGTAAACAAAGATTAATTAGCACACAGAGGGCAGAAATATGAATATGGAACATTGCTTGGAAGTGTTGTACAATTGTTTTTTTGGGCCGAGTTACAAGGTGAGAACATAATTTTGGCCACTATGTTAAGCTGGAATACTTCCCTGCAGAAAGATGTTTCATACGAACGAACGAAATCATGACCTTGAAAGTGGCCATTTTAAAATGCACAACATGAAATCCAAGCACATGGAGCATGTATGCAAGCAAGAATAATGATATGAGCACACGACAACTACTTACTTTTTTTAAGAACACGCTTGATCCTTAGGTACTGCTCGTGCTCCCTCAGTTTCAGGTCTCTCCAAAAGACTCTTCACAACTTTATTCATGATCTTGGCCTTTCTGATATTTGGGTTTGGGTAAGGTCCATAATTCCCATCATAGTCGGTCCTGTTCAATATGTCGACCATCTCCAACATCTCTCCAAAAGACATATTTGAGGCCTTAAATCTTGTCTTCCTGGATAGGGACGTTTCAGGCTCTGGGCTTTCCTCACCCTCCCCCTCGTTAGTGGAACTATTATTGCGCACCTGCGTTCTCTCCGCCATGTGCTCTCCCCACTGCACGGGAAGCGAAGGGGCAGGGAATAGTCTGGAAAGAACATCAGGGGCAGGTGGAGTTTCACGCATGCGCACTGTATATAAAACGCCACACATGTGTATCGTCCGTATGATCTGGGAGGAGAGTGTGAGTCACGGACACGGCGAACGTGGAAACGAAGGTAACATTTTTAAATTTGTGCTTCACTAGACTAGACTGCTTGTATCTAGGCCGCTGTTGGGACAAGATTAGGAGGAATTTTAATTGCATTATTAGTATTTGAGGGTTTGTCTTGTGTTGTGTCTTGCAGACAAAATGGACCCATTCAACAATCCCAACTTTATGGGGCTCTTCCTCGAGCTCTACATGTAGATGCCCTGCCTGTGGCAGTTGCACAACAAATTTTATTATGACAGATCAAAGAGGAATGCAGCACTGGAGAAACTGCTTGCTTTGGTGCAGATCAGGGTCCCCACGGCAGACATGACATATCTGAATCACAAAATTGTGGCCATGAAGCTTACATATTTCAGGGAGAGAAAGAAGCACCTGGAGTCCTTGAGAGCAGGAGTTCCAGATGCTGTTTACTACCCCAGGATGGTGCACTTTGACAGGCTGCATTTTCTGGTAGACCAAGGGGTACTCAGGCCACCACTCAGGCCACCACTCTCCAGGCTTCCTCCAAGGCATCCTTCACCTCCAGCTGAGGCTTCTGATGTACAACCTGGGCCTTCCAGGCAGCACCATGTGGTGGGGCCCAGCTTGAGACAGGTATGGCATTGTTGAACATATTTATTGTGTTACATTTAATGATGTTAACTAGATGTTCTTATTAATCAGTAAGTTGTGATTTCTCCAAGTGGTTTACATCTCAATAGACAGCAGTGACCAAAAATTATTGGGACGGGAAAGAAAAATGCTGGTGTCAGAATGATAGTCTGTTCTATTTGGTAACAGTCAAATAGCAAAAGCCAGGAGCACAAAATGTTGTGATTGATGATCAAAAAAACTAAAACTATGTCCCCTTTTCATACACAGGAAGACCTCAGTCGGGGGGAGGCTGTGGCAAGTGGCAGCCAGGAGGTCCAACAACGCCCTCCACCTCCTGCCCCAGCTACAGGAGCCCAGCCATAGCCTGGAAGGATGCCTGGTGGGAAGTCACAAAGGAAGACCAGAGAGTGATGGCCTGGGATGAGTCTGGTGTGCCAGAAGATGCAGCCTCTTCAAGATCACCATCCTGGGGACAGAAATGTCATCTGAATTTCCTGCTCTCTAGGACTTCGGGAGCAGACTTCTCTCCCTGAGATATGTACTCCTCAGGCCACCAATTTTTTTATATCTCATTTAGTCATGTCTGCCCTGGGGGCCAAAGGCTGCACCAAAGTTAAGAAGTTTCTCCAGTGCTGCGTTCCTAGTTTTATTTTCGAGCAAAAAAAATAAATTTTATTTTTGTTTGATGAAATACTTGTGTAATGTGTTTTCCTTCAAAAAGTACAGTTTATTTGTGAGCAGGCAGGTACATTTCCAAAATACAAAGTGAAATAAATAACAAGGGGTACCAACACTAAACAACCTCCTGTAGATTAAAAAAGCAAAAGAAAATCTAAAAAAATACAATAATGTTGATGTTGTAAGTTTACACACAAAAATAAAAAGTAAAAAAAAGGAGAAATGAGCAGTGTCTTTAAGGGAGATTTTTAGGGAATCCCCCCCCCCCCAAAAAACATCCAAAAAAAAAAAAAAACATTGTGTAGATGTGACTTAAACTAAAATTGTATTGCTGAAATGGTTAAAAAAGAGTAATGAAATCCGTTCGGGAGAAGTGTGTGTGACTATGAGCATCAAAAGAAGTTCGTTCTTGCAGCATTGTAAAGAACAAGAGAATGCGCTTGATGAATGATTTTTTAACATTGCAGCGTGACGAATGTGCTATATCGCTTACGAGCAGTAGTTTTACCTGAACGAGCGCTTCCGTGTCGGAATTTGAATGTGAGCATGCGTGGCACTTGGTCCGATGAAAATGCTCTATACATGATCGGATTAGGTCCGTCCGGCCCAGTTGGTCGGGAAATCTTTCCAACATGTTGGAAAATTGGGTCGGACGGAGATTCGGACGGAATCAGTCCGATGCATACAACACAGTCGGATTATCTGACGACACGGTCCGATAAGACTCATTCCGACAGATTCTCCGACCGTGTGTACAAGGGCTTAGAGCCGTAAACATAAAGGGCCACTTTACTTGGTCAAACGCTTTTTCGGCGTCGGTGTTCAGAAATACCCATAGAGTCGTCTTGGAGTTCACTATATGTAAAAGATTCAGCACTTTCCTGGTGCTATCCCTGGCCTCCCTAGAAGGGATGAAACCCACTTGGTCTACATGTATAAGCTGCTGAAGGTGTAATGCTAGTCGGTCAGGTAGTATCTTGGTAAACAATTTAAGGTCCACATTCAGCAGCGAGATGGGTGTGAAGCTACCACAGGATGCGGGGTCTTTCCCTTCTTTATGGACCACCAAAATATGGGCACTCAGGAAATCCCTGGTGAATGTCCCCCCCTCCCCAAATGTGTTAAATTCCTTCAGAAGACGCGGTCCTAGAGTCGGGAATAGCGTTTTATAATATTGTAGAGTATACCCATCAGGTCCCGGGGCTTTCCCTGGCTTCATATTTTTATTAGCTTGCTGGAGTTCCAGCAAGGTTATGGGGAAGTCTAAGGCCGCGTACACACGCGGGGACTGTTCGCTCAACTTTGTCCGCTGAACAGTGTTTCGGCAGACAGTCCGCTCGTGTGTGGGCTTCAGCGGACAGTTTCAGCAGACAGTCTGACGAACAAAGTTTTTCGGAAATTCCGAAAAACTGTCCGCTGAAACTTGGTTTGAGCGGACAGTCCGCCCGTGTGTAGGCTTGTTCGTCAAACTAAGTCTCGTGCATGCTCAGAAAGAATTTACACGCCGAAGGTTGCATTGCAGTGTATAGGACGTCGTTTTCTAGTCCCATCGTACGTGCCGTTCACGTCATCGCGCACGGTTTCAGCAGACTGTTCGTTCGTCGTGTGTGGGCAAGTCCGTCCATGCTAATTTTGAGCGGACTGTCCGCTGAAACTGTTTGACAAACAAAGTTGAGCGAACAGTCCCCGCGTGTGTACGCGGCCTTAGTCCAGTCGAGTTTCCGTAGGTAGGGATGGTAGTCCAGAGGATGCAACATATTCCTCCATATCCGATTGGGATGCCGTCCCTTGTGGTAAATTGTATAGATTTAAGTAAAAGGATCTGAATTCCTGGGTAATATGCATAGGTAAACCGCTCTATTACCCCCTGCTAAATTAATATGAGGGATATATGTGGAAAGCCAGTGTTCTCGAACCGTCTTGGCTAAAAGTTTCCCACATTTGTCCCCGGATTCGTATACTACCCGTCGGCACACTTGCAAGGCCCCTTTCACTCTGTAATGAAGAAGATCGTTAATCTGTTTCCGAAGGATCGCCAGCTCTTACTCGGAGGAATGTGTGGGGGCATGTTTATACCTGGATTCCGCGGCAGCAAGCGTCTGCAGTAGTTGGGTGAGCTGTTGGTTGCGTTCCCATTTAATACGTTCCCCATATCTAATCAGGATGCCCCAGATAACCGTTTTATGGGCTTCCCAAAGGACCCCCGGGTCGCAGTCTGGTTGGTCATTTTCCTGAAAGTAGAAATCCAGTGCTCTAGTTACTTCCGCTAGGATTTCCGGAGTCTGCAGCAGACTCTCGTTAAGACACCAAAATCGATGTCTGGGCGAGGAGGAGTCGAATAACCTAAAGACTAGGAATATAAGTGCATGGTCTGACCATGTCCTGGTTCCTATGCGAGTTTGTTCCACCGCATGCAATTGGGTGTGGGGGATCAAAAAGTAGTCTATTCTGGTATGTATTCGGTGTACGGGTGAGTAGTAAGTAAAGTCTCGCTCTCCTGAGTGTTGCAGTCGCCAAACATCTGTCAGTTGCAATTTGTGGAGCGCCCTAGCTATGCGTTTGAGTTGGGTCAGAGGGACAGAGGTCTTGCCCGATGAAGTGTCTATGGAGGGGATCAGAGGGGCGTTAAAATCACCCCCAAGAATCAGTTGCCCTTCCTGGAAATCCTGCAATTCTCCCAACACACCTTCTAGAAGTGTGGCTTGGTGCTCGTTAGGGGCATAGATCGCTGCCAATGTCAGCTGTACTGTACCTACTAGGCCCTTAAGGAAAACATAGCATCCGGCAGGATCTATGATATGGCCTTGTCATTTCCAGGGGACTTTGCTAGAGATCAATATGGAAACACCCTTGGATTTGGCAATCGGGTTAGTAGAATGATAGGTCACGGGAAGTATCTGTTTTGTAGGTACGGCAATCTATTATCTTTAAAATGAGTTTCCTGAATAAAGGCAATGTCAGTGTGGGCTATTTTTAATTCATCTAGCAATATCCGTCTCTTCTCAGGCGTATTGAGACCTTTCGCATTCAGGTTAATATGGACACTCACTTGTCCAGGGTGCCCGCGGTGCTGCCGCTGCCATCTTAGGTAAGGGAATCAGGAAGTGAAGCCTTGCGGCTTCACTTCCTGGTTCCCTAATGCGCATGCGCAACTCGTGCTGCACGTTCCCACTGGTCCCTGCTGTCTCTTGGGACCTGTGTGTCTTTCAGAAGACAACGGGGGATGGGGGGACAGTAAGTGGCGTAGATACTCACGATGGGGCGCGGGTTTCTATGACTGGAAGTGGGAGCAAAATACCTGTATTAGACAGGTATGTGCTCCCCCCTCCCCCCTGACAGTTAAATTTTTTGTGGAACTCCACTTTAACCACTTAAGCCCCGGACCAATTTTCAGCCAAAGGACCAAGCCCCTTTTTGCGATTCGGCACTGTGTCGCTTTAACTGACAATTGCGCGGCCGTGCAACGTGGCTCTCAAACAAAATTGGCGTCCTTTTTTTCCCACAAATAGAGCTTTCTTTTGGTGGTATTTGATCACCTCTGTGTTTTTTATTTTTTGCGCTATAAACAAAAATAGAGCGACACTTTTGAAAAAATGCAATATTTTTTACTTTTTGCTATAATAAATATCCCCCAAAAATATATAAAAAAACATGTTTTTACTCAGTTTAGGCCGATACGTATTCTTCTACATATTTTTGGTAAAAAAAAATCCCAATTAGCGAATATTGATTGGTTTGCGCAAAAGTTATAGCGTTTACAAAATAGGGGATAGTTTTATAGCATTTTTATTAATATTTTTTTTACTAGTAATGGCGGCGATCAGCGATTTTTATTGTGACTGCGACATTATGGCAGACACATCGGACATTTTTGACACATTTTTGGGACCATTGTAATTTATACAGAAATCAGTGCTATTTAAATGCACTGATTCCTGTGTAAATGACACTGGCAGTGAAGGAGTTAACCACTAGGGGGCAGTGTAGGTGTTATGTATGATGTTATGTGTTTTTTTTTTTTATTGTAGGGGGATATGGCCTGGCATGTGACATCACTGATCGTCTTTCCCTATAAAAGGGAACAGACGATTGGTGACAGCCACAGTAGGAAGCTAGGGGAGACGTTTGTTTACACAGACCTCTCCTCGTTCTTCAGCTCTGTGACCCGATCGTGGGACACCAGCGGCGATTGGGTCCGCTGGTCCCGCGGCCAGGGTCACGGAGCTCAGGACCAGGTCGGGAGCGCGCGCCGGCGGTGTGCGCTCTCGACCCATGGCTGGACACTTAAAAAGCAACGTATGGGTATGTGCTTGTGCCCAGCCATTCTGCCGACGTATATCGGCGTGAGGTGGTCCTTAAGTGGTTACGCATGTATAGCAATATGTGTGAACTAAATCTCCCTGTTTTTCATTGCATAGTTTGCTGGAAAGGGTATATAAAAGCGTGTAGAGGGTCCATCCAGAATTTGTAGTGCTAACAAATGATGTTGTCATCCGTTGGTAAGGTGCATGTCGGCTCACCATTTGTTTTCCCCTATATGTCAACACTGGGGTCATCTTAGCTGTGGGAGGGAGAAGAGAAATGCTGGAATACTAGTTAGTATCCATTATCACTTCTAATGTTGGGTGTTCTACGTGTTTGGATTTTGCTGCGTTATGTAAAAATATTTAGATTTGTTTTTACATTTTTGAATGGGGTGCCTAAAGGTTGTGAAAAATTTTAAAGGGTGCCTCTAAAGAAAAAAAAAGTAAAGAAGGCTGAGAAACACTGGTTTCTGCTGTACTAAAACAGAGCCGTAGTTCTAAAGAGTATATACTGCCACCTACAGACATAATATAAAAGTAATGGAATAGGTTTTGTTATTAGCCTAGGTCTTTTTTTAGCACTGTGTATCTAGCACAGTAATATATGCCGGAGTCTTCCGTTTTCAGGTCGTCCATCTTTAGAGATGCCTGGTTAATACTGTTATCTCTGGACACTGTAAATCGACCTTTAACAGAATCATGATATTCTTTGGTGCTCCCTGTAGGCTTGCTTATGAGTGCAATCCATTGTAACCCTCCACTGGGAATCTGTCTGATCCAGTTAATTGCATAGTCGCTAAAAGTAAAACCAGATCCTCTACAAGTCAGTGTGTGGGAGCCTCCCGGCTTTATCACCGCTGGATCTGATTGGACTAACATCGCAGTATCACACTGGACACCTGAAAAGTAAAAAGTATATTAAAGTAACCACTTTTGGTAATATTGCTACCATAGCTGAAATAAACTATTTCAAAGGATTTGCTGGCTATGCGTTTTTACCTGATAAGCACATTAGTGGTAAAAGTAGGCTCAGCGTAATCATTTTGTTGCATTCAACTGTTGTTTGCAAAATCTGGATGTATAACACAGAACTGGTCTGTCTTTATGTTTACTGAGACAGCTACAGAATGGAAATGACGGGGCTTCATTTGCATTTTGTCCCTCAGTTCCCACCTATTCACTTTATATATACAGTATATACACATAGAAAAGTGAATGCAGAAAAAGACAGAGTAGTCCATCGAGTCTGTCCAATTTCTTTTTTTTTCGTTAACTTTTTTTGTCTGACTATAGATCTATGTTTGTCCCAAGTATGTTTGCAGCCATTTACTGTTGACTGTCTCACTACCTCTGCTGGTACTTTATTCCAAGCATCAACTACCCTTTCAGTAAAATACTTTCTAAGATTAATATGTATAGCCAATGAAGAAAATGAGGATTATGGAACATTTAGGCATTATTTATACCAAGATAAGGAATAATTTATGAGGACTAGAGAGGAATTATTTTATATCACTAATACTTATCCTCTTATTATGCAAATAAATCAAAGCCTAGTACGCACAATTAGACTATCGGGTGAATGATTGTCCATTTTTTTTTTTTGTATGTTGTTGCATATCAAAAAAAGGTTATTAAAGTTACTAAAATTCTCATAGGACAGAATATATAATATATGGTCTTGTTCACCAGATTTTTTTTGGATGAATACTGTACTGATTAAATGTTTGTTCTGTCATCATATGTGAAAAATTTTCGTGTTTGTCCATTTGGAAATTTTTGCATGAACTGTCATGATTGGCTCTCGAAAGCTGTGTACTAGCGATAAGATTATCATTCAAAAGCATTATTTTTCATCCGATTTTCTGATCGTGTGTACTAGGCATGAGAGTGGGTTCAAATTGGCGTGCTGTGGTTTGGTGTAGCGCAATTGCATATGCTGTTTACCCACAGTTTTAAGTGCCCTCCCACTGAATTCCAATAGACTGCATTTTGTGCAAGCGCACACAATATGCAGCATGCAGGCCTTTGATGCGCTTTCATGAAAACTTACTGTCTAATAGAATTCAGTGGGAGTGCACCTAAAACAGCAGGTAAACTGCATATGAAACTTCACCGTGGCCAAACCATAGCGCATCCGGGGTGCACCCGTTCTTATTCATTCTTCACTTTGTCCAGCACCATTAGCATCATTTTGTTAAAGAAAATTAAGATTGTACAATTACTTCCAACAAACAGAGGCTCTAGGCTTTGTGAGGCCTTAGGCAAAATTTACACATGAGGCCCTACTCACACTCTTTGCAGGGGTTAATGAAGAACCCCAGGGTGGAGCATCTTATTACTGCTGCTACTTGTGTGGGTGGGATGTGTACTGCGCCAATCACATGGGATGGATAGGAGAGGAGGGTCAGCAAAGATTGGCGCAGTACACATCCCACCTCCAAAAGCAGCAGCAGTAGTAAGATGCTCTGCCTCAGAGTCCTTCCTTAGCCCCTGAAGAAGGAGGGGTAAAAAGGGGGGAGTGGGTAGGAGATGAGGGATGCTTAGAGGAGAACTGGAGTGAAACTGGGAGATTCTGGTCTGTATAGGGATAAAAAAGGAGAAGGCTTTGTGCTGGCATGGGGGGGGGGGACTGTTGGATGGTGAGGAATAGCCATTGTATAATCCAAGCAAATGGACTGTTAGGGAGGGGGGAAGAAAGAAAGGAAGGAAAGAAGGAAAGAAAAGGTAGTGTGGCAGTGGGTAGTTCCTGCAGGAGAGGGGCACAGATTGTATAGAAGTTTGTGGTATGTGCAGGAGAGGAGTACGGAGTGACTAGGGGTGGGTGGTATGTGCAACAGGGGGCACAGAGTGACTAGGGGGGGTGGTATGTGCAGGAGGGGGCACAGAGTGAATGGGGGTGGGTGGTATGTGAAGGAGGGGGGCATGGAGTGAATAAAAGTGGGTGGTATGTGCAGTAGAGGGGCATGGAGTGAATAAGGGTGGGTGGTATGTGCTGGAGGGGGGCACGGAGTGAATGGGGGTGGGTGGTATGTGCAGGAGGGGGGCACGGAGTGAATGGGGGTGGGTGGTATGTGCAGGAGGGGGGCACGGAGTGAATGGGGGTGGGTGGTATGTGCAGGAGAGGAGCACGGAGTGACTAGGGGTGGGTGGTATGTGTAGGAGGGGGCACGGAGTGAATGGGGGTGGGTGGTATGTGCAGGAGGGGGGCACAGAGTGAATGGGGGTGGTTGGTATGTGCAGGAGGGGGGCACTGAGTGAATGGGGGTGGTATGAAGGAGGGGGGCATGGAGTGAATGGGGGTGGGTGGTATGAAGGAGGGGGGCACGGAGTGAATGGGGGTGGGTGGTATGTGCAGGAGGGGGCACGGAGTGAATGAGGGTGGGTGGTATGTGCAGGAGGGGGCACGGAGTAAATGGGGGTGGGTGGTATGTGCAGGAGGGGGGCACGGAGTGAATGGGGGTGGGTGGAATGTGCAGGAGGGGGGCACGGAGTGAATGGGGGTGGGTGGAATGTGCAGGAGGGGGGCACGGAGTGAATGGGGGTTTGTGGTATGAAGGAGGGGGCACGGAGTGAATGGGGGTGGGTGGTATGAAGGAGGGGGACACGGAGTGAATGGAGGTGGGTGGTATGTCCAGGAGGAGGGCACGGAGTGAATGGGGATGGGTGGTATCTGCAGGAGGGGGGCACGGTGTGAATGGGGGTGGGTGGTATCTGCAGGAGGGGGGCACGGTGTGAATGGGGGTGGTATGAAGGAGGGGGGCACGGAGTGAATGGGGGTGGGTGGTATGTGCAGGAGGGGGGCACGGAGTGAATGGGGGTGGGTGGTATGTGCAGGAGGGGGGCACGGAGTGAATGGGGGTGGGTGGTATGTGCAGGAGGGGGGCACGGAGTGAATGGAGGTGGGTGGTATGTGCAGGAGGGGGGCACGGAGTGAATGGGGGTGGGTGGTATGTGCAGGAGGGGGCATGGAGTGAATGGGGGTGGGTGGTATGAAGGAGGGGGGCACGGAGTGAATGGGGGTGGGTGGTATGTTCAGGAGGGGGCACAGAGTGAATGGGGGTGGGTGGTATGTGCAGGAGGGGGGCACGAAGTGAATGGGGCGGGTGGTATTTGCAGGAGGGGGGCACGGAGTGAATGTGAGTGGGTGGTATTTGCAGGAGGGGGCACGGAGTGAATGGGGGTGGGTGGTATTTGCAGGAGGGGGTACGGAGTGAATGAGGGTGGGTGGTATTTGCAGGAGGGGGCACGGAGTGAATGGGGGTGGGTGGTATGTGCAGGAGGGGGCACTGAGTGAATGGGGGCGGTATGAAGGAGGGGGGGCACGGAGTGAATGGGGGTGGGTGGTATGTGCAGGAGGGGGGCACGGAGTGAATGGGGGTGGGTGGTATGTGCAGGAGGTGGGCACGGAGTGAATGGGGGTGGTTGGTATGTGCAGGAGGGGGGCACGGAGTGAATGGGGGTGGGTGGAATGTGCAGGAGGGGGGCACGGAGTGAATGGGGGTGGGTGGTATGAAGGAGGGGGGCACGGAGTGAATGGGGGTGGGTGGTATGTGCAGGAGGGGGGCACGGAGTGAATGGGGGTGGGTGGTATGTGCAGGAGGGGGGCACGGAGTAAATGGGGGTGGGTGGTATGTGCAGGAGGGGGCATGGAGTGAATGGGGGTGGGTGGTATGAAGGAGGGGGGCACGGAGTGAATGGGGGTGGGTGGTATGTTCAGGAGGGGGCACAGAGTGAATGGGGGTGGGTGGTATGTGCAGGAGGGGGGCACGGAGTAATTGGGGGCGGGTGGTATTTGCAGGAGGGGGGCACGGAGTGAATGGGAGTGGGTGGTATTTGCAGGAGGGGGCACGGAGTGAATGGGGGTGGGTGGTATTTGCAGGAGGGGGCACGGAGTGAATGGGGGTGGGTGGTATTTGCAGGAGGGGGGCACTGAGTGAATGGGGGTGGGTGGTATGTGCAGGAGGGGGCACTGAGTGAATGGGGGTGGTATGAAGGAGGGGGGCACGGAGTGAATGGGGGTGGGTGGTATGTGCAGGAGGGGGGCACAGAGTGAATGGGGGTGGGTGGTATGTGCAGGAGGGGGGCACGGAGTGAATGGGGTGGGTGGTATGTGCCACGTCACTTGCCACATCACCTGCCACGTCACTTGCCACGTCACTTGCCACAAGATGTGGATTGTCCACTTTCCACATCACCTGCCACAAGTTGTGGATTGTCCACTTGCCACGTCACCAGCCACATCACCTGCCACAAGTTGTGGATTGTCCACTTGCCACACCACTTTCCACATCACCTGCCACGTCACCTGCCACAAGATGTGGATTGTCCACTTGCCACGTCACCAGCCACATCACCTACCACAAGTTGTGGATTGTCCACTTGCCACATCACTTTCCACGTCACCTGCCATGTCACCTGCCACAAGTTGTGGATTGTCCACTTGCCACGTCCCTTGCCACGTCCCCTGCCATGTCACCTGCCACAAGTGGATTGTCCACTTGCCACATCACTTGCCACATCACCTGCCACAAGCTGTGGATTGTCCACTTGCCACGTCACCAGCCACATCACCTGCCACAAGTTGTGGATTGTCCACTTGCCACGTGACTTGCCACATCACCTGCCACGTCACTTGCCACATCACCTGCCACAAGTTGTGGATTGTCTACTTGCCACGTCACTTGCCACATCAACTGCCACGTCACTTGCCACAAGATGTGGATTGTCCACTTTCCACGTCACCTGCCATGCCACCTGCCACAAGTTGTGGATTGTCCACTTGCCACGTCACCAGCCACATCACCTGCCACAAGTTGTGGATTGTCCACTTGCCACACCACTTTCCACGTCACCTGCCACGTCACCTGCCACGTCACCTGCCACGTCACCTGCCACAAGATGTGGATTGTCCACTTGCCACGTCACCAGCCACATCACCTGCCACAAGTTGTGGATTGTCCACTTGCCACATCACTTTCCACGTCACCTGCCACGTCACCTGCCACAAGTGGATTGTCCACTTGCCACATCACTTGCCACATCACCTGCCACAAGTTGTGGATTGTCCACTTGCCACGTCACCTGACACAAGTTGTGGATTGTCCACTTGCCACGTCACTTGCCACATCCCCTGCCACAAGTGGATTGTCCACTTGCCACGTCCCCTGCCACAAGTGGATTGTCCACTTGCCACGTTACTTGCCACGTCACCTGCCACAAGTTATGGATTGTCCACTTGCCACGTCACATGCCAGTCACCTGCCACAAGTTGTTGATTTTCCACTTGCCACGTCACCTGCCAGGTCACTTGCCGCGTCACCTGCCAGGTCACTTGCCGCGTCACCTGCCAGGTCACTTGCCACGTCACCTGCCACAAGTTGTGGATTGTCCACTTTCCATGTCACTTGCCACTTCACCTGCCACGTCACTTGCCACAAGTTGTGGATTGTCCACTTGCCACATCACTTGCCACCTGCCATGTCACTTGCCACAAGTTGTGGATTGTCCACTTGCCACGTCACTTGCCACCTGCCATGTCACTTGCCACAAGTTGTGGATTGTCCACTTGCAATTGCAATTGTTTAAAATATTTTTCTAATGGTTTTTCATCATTTGCAATCATTTTTGAGATTTTTAATGTAAAAAAAAGGTCACCTTTAAAAACGCATATAAACGCAAACGCGGCTAAACGCGGTAGCGGCGTTTTGCCGCGTTTTACCGCGTTTTGCCGCGTTTTGCGTCTGAAACGTGGACATTTTTGCTTCTGAACGCATTTTTTTGCTTCTGGAAAAACGAGATTAAACGCAACTGCATAAAAACGGAAAAAAACGAGACTGTGTGCATGGACACATAGGATAACATTGAATGAGTTCAGGGGCAGTTGAAAAAACTGTCCAACTGCATCTGAACGCGCGTTTAACTGCGTCTCGTGTGCATGAGGCCTAAGGGAGATTTTTAGGGAATCCCCCCCCCAAAAAAACATCCAAAAAAAAAAAAAAACATTGTGTAGATGTGACTTAAACTAAAATTGTATTGCTGAAATGGTTAAAAAAGAGTAATGAAATACGTTCGGGAGAAGTGTGTGTGACTATGAGCATCAAAAGAAGTTGGTTCTTGCAGCATTGTAAAGAACAAGAGAATGCGCTTGATGAATGATTTTTTAACATTGCAGCGTGACGAATGTGCTATATCGCTTACGAGCAGTAGTTTTACCTGAACGAGCGCTTCCGTGTCGGAATTTGAATGTGAGCATGCGTGGCACTTGGTCCGATGAAAATGCTCTACACATGATCGGATTAGGTCCGTCCGGCCCAGTTGGTTGGGAAATCTTTCCAACATGTTGGAAAATTGGGTCGGACGGAGATTCGGACGAAATCAGTCCGATGCATACCACACACAGTTGGATTATCTGACGACACGGTCCGATAAGACTCATTCCGACAGATTCTCCGACCGCGTGTACAAGGGCTTAGAGCCGTAAACATAAAGGGCCACTTTACTTGGTCAAACGCTTTTTCGGTGTCGGTGTTCAGAAATACCCATAGAGTCGTCTTGGAGTTCACTATATGTAAAAGATTCAGCACTTTCCTGGTGCTATCCCTGGCCTCCCTAGAAGCGATGAAACCCACTTGGTCTACATGTATAAGCTGCTGAAGGTGTAATGCTAGTCGGTCAGGTAGTATCTTGGTAAACAATTTAAGGTCCACATTCAGCAGCGAGATGGGTGTGTAGCTACCACAGGATGCGGGGTCTTTCCCTCCTTTATGGACCACCAAAATATGGGCACTCAGGAAATCCCTGGTGAATGTCCCCCCCTCCCCAAATGCGTTAAATTCCTTCAGAAGACGCGGTCCTAGAGTCGGGAATAGCGTTTTATAATATTGTAGAGTATACCCATCAGGTCCCGGGGCTTTCCCTGGCTTCATATTTTTATTAGCTTGCTGGAGTTCCAGCAAGGTTATGGGGAAGTCTAAGTCCAGTCGAGTTTCCGTAGGTAGGGATGGTAGTCCAGAGGATGCGACATATTCCTCCATATCCGATTGGGATGCCGTCCCTTGTGGTAAATTGTATAGATTTGAGTAAAAGGATCTGAATTCCTGGGTAATATGCATAGGTAAACCGCTCTATTACCCCCTGCTACATTAATATGAGGGATATATGTGGAAAGCCAGTGTTCTCGAACCGTCTTGGCTAAAAGTTTCCCACATTTGTCCCCGGATTCGTATACTACCCGTCGGCACACTTGCAAGGCCCCTTTCACTCTGTAATGAAGAAGATCGTTAATCTGTTTCCGAAGGATCGCCAGCTCTTACTCGGAGGAATGTGTGGGGGCATGTTTATACCTGGATTCCGCGGCAGCAAGCGTCTGCAGTAGTTGGGTGAGCTGTTGGTTGCGTTCCCATTTAATACATGCCCCATATCTAATCAGGATGCCCCAGATAACCATTTTATGGGGTTCCCAAAGGACCCCCGGGTCGCAGTCTGGTTGGTCATTTTCCTGAAAGTAGAAATCCAGTGCTCTAGTTACTTCCGCTAGGATTTCCGGAGTCTGCAGCAGACTCTCGTTAAGACCTCAAAATCGATGTCTGGGCGAGGAGGAGTCGAATAACCTAAAGACTAGAAATATAAGTGCATGGTCTGACCATGTCCTGGTTCCTATGCGAGTTTATTCCACCGCATGTAATTGGGTGTGGGGGATCAAAAAGTAGTCTATTCTGGTATGTATTCGGTGTACGGGTGAGTAGTAAGTAAAGTCTCGCTCTCCTGAGTGTTGCAGTCGCCAAACATCTGTCAGTTGCAATTTGTGGAGCGCCCTAGCTATGCGTTTGAGTTGGGTCAGAGGGACAGAGGTCTTGCCCGATGAAGTGTCTATGGAGGGGATCAGAGGGGCGTTAAAATCACCCCCAAGAATCAGTTGCCCTTCCTGGAAATCCTGCAATTTTCCCAACACACCTTCTAGAAGCGTGGCTTTGTGCTCGTTAGGGGCATAGATCGCTGCCAATGTCAGCTGTACTGTACCTACTAGGCCCTTAAGGAAAACATAGCGTCCGGCAGGATCTATGATATGGCCTTGTCATTTCCAGGGGACCTTGCTAGAGATCAGTATGGAAACACCCTTGGATTTGGCAATCGGGTTAGTAGAATGATAGGTCACGGGAAGTATCTGTTTTGTAGGTATGGCAATCTATTATCTTTAAAATGAGTTTCCTGAATAAAGGCAATGTCAGTGTGGGCTCTTTTTAATTCATCTAGCAATATCCGTCTCTTCTCAGGCGTATTGAGACCTTTCGCCTTCAGGTTAATATGGACACTCACTTGTCCAGGGTGCCCGCGGTGCTTCTGCTGCCATCTTAGGTAAGGGAATCAGGAAGTGAAGCCTTGCGGCTTCGCTTCCTGGTTCCCTAATGCGCATGCGCAACTCATGCTGCACGTTCCCACTGGTCCCCGCTGTCTCCTGGGACCTGTGTGTCTTTCAGAAGACAACGGGGGACGGGGGGACAGTAAGTGGCGTAGATACCCACGATGGGGCGCGGGTTTCTATGACTGGAAGTGGGAGCAAAATACCTGTATTAGACAGGTATGTGCTCCCCCCTCCCCCCTGACAGTTACATTTTTTGTGGAACTCCACTTTAACCACTTAAGCCCCGGACCAATTTTCAGCCTAAGGACCAAGCCCCTTTTTGCGATTCGGCACTGTGTCGCTTTAACTGACAATTGCGCGGCCGCGCGACGTGGCTCCCAAACAAAATTGGCATCCTTTTTTTCCCACAAATAGAGCTTTCTTTTGGTGGTATTTGATCATCTCTGTGTTTTTTATTTTTTGCGCTATAAACAAAAATAGAGCGACACTTTTGAAAAAATGCAATATTTTTTACTTTTTGCTATAATAAATATCCCCCAAAAATATATAAAAAAAACATATTTTTACTCAGTTTAGGCTGATACGTATTCTTCTACATATTTTTGGTAAAAAAAATCGCAATTAGCGATTATTGATTGGTTTGCGCAAAAGTTATAGCGTTTACAAAATAGGGGATAGTTTTATAGCATTTTTATTAATATTTTTTTTACTAGTAATGGCGGCGATCAGCGATTTTTATTGTGACTGCGACATTATGGCGGACACATCAGACATTTTTGACACATTTTTGGGACCATTGTAATTTATACAGCAATCAGTGCTATTTAAATGCACTGATTCCTGTGTAAATGACACTGGCAGTGAATGAGTTAACCACTAGGGGGCAGTGTAGGTGTTATGAATGATGTTATGTGCTTTTTTTTATTGTAGGGGGCGTGGCCTGGCATGTGACATCACTGATCGTCTTTCCCTATAAAAGGGAACAGACGATTGGTGACAGCCACAGTAGGAAGCTAGGGGAGACGTTTGTTTACACAGACCTCTCCTCGTTCTTCAGCTCTGTGACCCGATCGCGGGACACCAGCGGCGATTGGGTCCGCTGGTCCCGTGGCCAAGGTCACGGAGCTCAGGACCAGGTCGGGAGCGCACCGCCACCGTCCACAGCTGGACACTTAAAAAGCAACATACGGGTATGTGCTTGTGCCCAGCCATTCTGCCGACGTATATCGGCGTGAGGCGGTCCTTAAGTGGTTACGCATGTATTGCAATATGTGTGCACTAAATCTCCCTGTTTTTCATTGCATAGTTTGCTGGAGAGGGTATATAAAAGCGTGTATAGGGTCCATCCAGAATTTGTAGTGCTAACAACTGATGTTGTTATCCATTGGTAAGGTGCATGTCGGCTCGCCACTTGTTTTCCCCTATATGTCAACACTGGGGTCATCTTAGCTGCGGGAGGGAGAAGAGAAATGCTGGAATACTAGTTAGTATCTATTATCACTTCTAATGTTGGGTGTTCTACGTGTTTGGATGTTGCTGCGTTATGTAAAAATATTTAGATTTGTTTTTACATTTTTAAATGGGGTGCCTAAAGGTTGTGAAAAAATTTAAAGGGTGCCTCTAAAGAAACGAAAAAAAGTAAAGAAGGCTGAGAAACACTGGTTTCTGCTGTACTAAAACAGAGCCGTAGTTCTAAAGAGTATATACTGCCACCTACAGACATAATATAGAAGTAAGGGAATAGGTTTTGTTATTAGCCTAGGTCTTTTTTTAGCACTGTGTATCTAGCACAGTAATATATGCCGGAGTCTTCCGTTTTCAGGTCGTCCATCTTTAGAGATGCCTGGTTAATACTGTTATCTCTGGACACTGTAAATCGACCTTTAACAGAATCATGATATTCTTTGGTGCTCCCTGTAGGCTTGCTTATGAGTGCAATCCATTGTAACCCTCCACTGGGAATCTGTCTGATCCAGTGAATTGCATAGTCGCTAAAAGTAAAACCAGATCCTCTACAAGTCAGTGTGTGGGAGCCTCCCGGCTTTATCACCGCTGGATCTGATTGGACTAACATCGCAGTATCACACTGGACACCTGAAAAGTAAAAAGTATATTAAAGTAACCACTTTTGGTAATATTGCTACCATAGCTGAAATAAACTATTTCAAAGGATTTGCTGGCTATGCATTTTTACCTGATAAGCACATTAGTGGTAAAAGTAGGCTCAGCGTAATCATTTTGTTGCATTCAACTGTTGTTTGCAAAATCTGGATGTATAACACAGAACTGGTCTGTCTTTATGTTTACTGAGACAGCTACAGAATGGAAATGACGGGGCTTCATTTGCATTTTGTCCCTCAGTTCCCACCTATTCACTTTATATATACAGTATATACACATAGAAAAGTGAATGCAGAAAAAGACAGAGTAGTCCATCGAGTCTGTCCAATTTCATTTTTTTTCGTTAACTTTTTTTGTCTGACTATAGATCTATGTTTGTCCCAAGTATGTTTGCAGCCATTTACTGTTGACTGTCTCACTACCTCTGCTGGTACTTTATTCCAAGCATCAACTACCCTTTCAGTAAAATACTTTCTAAGATTAATATGTATAGCCAATGAAGAAAATGAGGATTATGGAACATTTAGGCATTATTTATACCAAGATAAGGAATAATTTATGAGGACTAGAGAGGAATTATTTTATATCACTAATACTTATCCTCTTATTATGCAAATAAATCAAAGCCTAGTACGCACGATGAGACTATCGGGTGAATGATTGTCCATTTTTTTTTTTGTATGTTGTTGCATATCAAAAAAAGGTTATTAAAGTTACTAAAATTCTCATAGGACAGAATATATAATATATGGTCTTGTTCACCAGATTTTTTTTGGATGAATACTGTACTGATTAAATGTTTGTTCTGTCATCATATGTGAAAAATTTTCGTGTTTGTCCATTTGGAAATTTTTGCATGAACTGTCATGATTGGCTCTCGAAAGCTGTGTACTAGCGATAAGATTATCATTCAAAAGCATTATTTTTCATCCGATTTTCTGATCGTGTGTACTAGGCATGAGAGTGGGTTCAAATTGGCGTGCTGTGGTTTGGTGTAGCGCAATTGCATATGCTGTTTACCCACAGTTTTAAGTGCCCTCCCACTGAATTCCAATAGACTGCATTTTGTGCAAGCGCACACAATATGCAGCATGCAGGCCTTTGATGCGCTTTCATGAAAACTTACTGTCTAATAGAATTCAGTGGGAGTGCACCTAAAACAGCAGGTAAACTGCATATGAAACTTCACCGTGGCCAAACCATAGCGCATCCGGGGTGCACCCGTTCTTATTCATTCTTCACTTTGTCCAGCACCATTAGCATCATTTTGTTAAAGAAAATTAAGATTGTACAATTACTTCCAACAAACAGAGGCGGCTCTAGGCTTTGTGAGGCCTTAGGCAAAATTTACACATGAGGCCCTACTCACACTCTTTGCAGGGGTTAATGAAGAACCCCAGGGTGGAGCATCTTATTACTGCTGCTACTTGTGTGGGTGGGATGTGTACTGCGCCAATCACATGGGATGGATAGGAGAGGAGGGTCAGCAAAGATTGGCGCAGTACACATCCCACCTCCAAAAGCAGCAGCAGTAGTAAGATGCTCTGCCTCAGAGTCCTTCCTTAGCCCCTGAAGAAGGAGGGGTAAAAAGGGGGGAGTGGGTAGGAGATGAGGGATGCTTAGAGGAGAACTGGAGTGAAACTGGGAGATTCTGGTCTGTATAGGGATAAAAAAGGAGAAGGCTTTGTGCTGGCATGGGGGGGGGGGGGACTGTTGGATGGTGAGGAATAGCCATTGTATAATCCAAGCAAATGGACTGTTAGGGAGGGGGGAAGAAAGAAAGGAAGGAAAGAAGGAAAGAAAAGGTAGTGTGGCAGTGGGTAGTTCCTGCAGGAGAGGGGCACAGATTGTATAGAAGTTTGTGGTATGTGCAGGAGAGGAGTACGGAGTGACTAGGGGTGGGTGGTATGTGCAACAGGGGGCACAGAGTGACTAGGGGGGGTGGTATGTGCAGGAGGGGGCACAGAGTGAATGGGGGTGGGTGGTATGTGAAGGAGGGGGGCATGGAGTGAATAAAAGTGGGTGGTATGTGCAGTAGAGGGGCATGGAGTGAATAAGGGTGGGTGGTATGTGCTGGAGGGGGGCACGGAGTGAATGGGGGTGGGTGGTATGTGCAGGAGGGGGGCACGGAGTGAATGGGGGTGGGTGGTATGTGCAGGAGGGGGGCACGGAGTGAATGGGGGTGGGTGGTATGTGCAGGAGAGGAGCACGGAGTGACTAGGGGTGGGTGGTATGTGTAGGAGGGGGCACGGAGTGAATGGGGGTGGGTGGTATGTGCAGGAGGGGGGCACAGAGTGAATGGGGGTGGTTGGTATGTGCAGGAGGGGGGCACTGAGTGAATGGGGGTGGTATGAAGGAGGGGGGCATGGAGTGAATGGGGGTGGGTGGTATGAAGGAGGGGGGCACGGAGTGAATGGGGGTGGGTGGTATGTGCAGGAGGGGGCACGGAGTGAATGAGGGTGGGTGGTATGTGCAGGAGGGGGCACGGAGTAAATGGGGGTGGGTGGTATGTGCAGGAGGGGGGCACGGAGTGAATGGGGGTGGGTGGAATGTGCAGGAGGGGGGCACGGAGTGAATGGGGGTGGGTGGAATGTGCAGGAGGGGGGCACGGAGTGAATGGGGGTTTGTGGTATGAAGGAGGGGGCACGGAGTGAATGGGGGTGGGTGGTATGAAGGAGGAGGACACGGAGTGAATGGAGGTGGGTGGTATGTCCAGGAGGAGGGCACGGAGTGAATGGGGATGGGTGGTATCTGCAGGAGGGGGGCACGGTGTGAATGGGGGTGGGTGGTATCTGCAGGAGGGGGGCACGGTGTGAATGGGGGTGGTATGAAGGAGGGGGGCACGGAGTGAATGGGGGTGGGTGGTATGTGCAGGAGGGGGGCACGGAGTGAATGGGGGTGGGTGGTATGTGCAGGAGGGGGGCACGGAGTGAATGGGGGTGGGTGGTATGTGCAGGAGGGGGGCACGGAGTGAATGGAGGTGGGTGGTATGTGCAGGAGGGGGGCACGGAGTGAATGGGGGTGGGTGGTATGTGCAGGAGGGGGCATGGAGTGAATGGGGGTGGGTGGTATGAAGGAGGGGGGCACGGAGTGAATGGGGGTGGGTGGTATGTTCAGGAGGGGGCACAGAGTGAATGGGGGTGGGTGGTATGTGCAGGAGGGGGGCACGAAGTGAATGGGGCGGGTGGTATTTGCAGGAGGGGGGCACGGAGTGAATGTGAGTGGGTGGTATTTGCAGGAGGGGGCACGGAGTGAATGGGGGTGGGTGGTATTTGCAGGAGGGGGTACGGAGTGAATGAGGGTGGGTGGTATTTGCAGGAGGGGGCACGGAGTGAATGGGGGTGGGTGGTATGTGCAGGAGGGGGCACTGAGTGAATGGGGGCGGTATGAAGGAGGGGGGGCACGGAGTGAATGGGGGTGGGTGGTATGTGCAGGAGGGGGGCACGGAGTGAATGGGGGTGGGTGGTATGTGCAGGAGGTGGGCACGGAGTGAATGGGGGTGGTTGGTATGTGCAGGAGGGGGGCACGGAGTGAATGGGGGTGGGTGGAATGTGCAGGAGGGGGGCACGGAGTGAATGGGGGTGGGTGGTATGAAGGAGGGGGGCACGGAGTGAATGGGGGTGGGTGGTATGTGCAGGAGGGGGGCACGGAGTGAATGGGGGTGGGTGGTATGTGCAGGAGGGGGGCACGGAGTAAATGGGGGTGGGTGGTATGTGCAGGAGGGGGCATGGAGTGAATGGGGGTGGGTGGTATGAAGGAGGGGGGCACGGAGTGAATGGGGGTGGGTGGTATGTTCAGGAGGGGGCACAGAGTGAATGGGGGTGGGTGGTATGTGCAGGAGGGGGGCACGGAGTAATTGGGGGCGGGTGGTATTTGCAGGAGGGGGGCACGGAGTGAATGGGAGTGGGTGGTATTTGCAGGAGGGGGCACGGAGTGAATGGGGGTGGGTGGTATTTGCAGGAGGGGGCACGGAGTGAATGGGGGTGGGTGGTATTTGCAGGAGGGGGGCACTGAGTGAATGGGGGTGGGTGGTATGTGCAGGAGGGGGCACTGAGTGAATGGGGGTGGTATGAAGGAGGGGGGCACGGAGTGAATGGGGGTGGGTGGTATGTGCAGGAGGGGGGCACAGAGTGAATGGGGGTGGGTGGTATGTGCAGGAGGGGGGCACGGAGTGAATGGGGTGGGTGGTATGTGCCACGTCACTTGCCACATCACCTGCCACGTCACTTGCCACGTCACTTGCCACAAGATGTGGATTGTCCACTTTCCACATCACCTGCCACAAGTTGTGGATTGTCCACTTGCCACGTCACCAGCCACATCACCTGCCACAAGTTGTGGATTGTCCACTTGCCACACCACTTTCCACATCACCTGCCACGTCACCTGCCACAAGATGTGGATTGTCCACTTGCCACGTCACCAGCCACATCACCTACCACAAGTTGTGGATTGTCCACTTGCCACATCACTTTCCACGTCACCTGCCATGTCACCTGCCACAAGTTGTGGATTGTCCACTTGCCACGTCCCTTGCCACGTCCCCTGCCATGTCACCTGCCACAAGTGGATTGTCCACTTGCCACATCACTTGCCACATCACCTGCCACAAGCTGTGGATTGTCCACTTGCCACGTCACCAGCCACATCACCTGCCACAAGTTGTGGATTGTCCACTTGCCACGTGACTTGCCACATCACCTGCCACGTCACTTGCCACATCACCTGCCACAAGTTGTGGATTGTCTACTTGCCACGTCACTTGCCACATCACCTGCCACGTCACTTGCCACAAGATGTGGATTGTCCACTTTCCACGTCACCTGCCATGCCACCTACCACAAGTTGTGGATTGTCCACTTGCCACGTCACCAGCCACATCACCTGCCACAAGTTGTGGATTGTCCACTTGCCACACCACTTTCCACGTCACCTGCCACGTCACCTGCCACGTCACCTGCCACGTCACCTGCCACAAGATGTGGATTGTCCACTTGCCACGTCACCAGCCACATCACCTGCCACAAGTTGTGGATTGTCCACTTGCCACATCACTTTCCACGTCACCTGCCACGTCACCTGCCACAAGTGGATTGTCCACTTGCCACATCACTTGCCACATCACCTGCCACAAGTTGTGGATTGTCCACTTGCCACGTCACCTGACACAAGTTGTGGATTGTCCACTTGCCACGTCACTTGCCACATCCCCTGCCACAAGTGGATTGTCCACTTGCCACGTCCCCTGCCACAAGTGGATTGTCCACTTGCCACGTTACTTGCCACGTCACCTGCCACAAGTTATGGATTGTCCACTTGCCACGTCACATGCCAGTCACCTGCCACAAGTTGTTGATTTTCCACTTGCCACGTCACCTGCCAGGTCACTTGCCGCGTCACCTGCCAGGTCACTTGCCGCGTCACCTGCCAGGTCACTTGCCACGTCACCTGCCACAAGTTGTGGATTGTCCACTTTCCATGTCACTTGCCACTTCACCTGCCACGTCACTTGCCACAAGTTGTGGATTGTCCACTTGCCACATCACTTGCCACCTGCCATGTCACTTGCCACAAGTTGTGGATTGTCCACTTGCCACGTCACTTGCCACCTGCCATGTCACTTGCCACAAGTTGTGGATTGTCCACTTGCAATTGCAATTGTTTAAAATATTTTTCTAATGGTTTTTCATCATTTGCAATCATTTTTGAGATTTTTAATGTAAAAAAAAGGTCACCTTTAAAAACGCATATAAACGCAAACGCGGCTAAACGCGATAGCGGCGTTTTGCCGCGTTTTACCGCGTTTTGCCGCGTTTTACCGCGTTTTGCCGCGTTTTGCGTCTGAAACGTGGACATTTTTGCTTCTGAACGCATTTTTTTGCTTCTGGAAAAACGAGATTAAACGCAACTGCATAAAAACGGAAAAAAACGAGACTGTGTGCATGGACACATAGGATAACATTGAATGAGTTCAGGGGCAGTTGAAAAAACTGTCCAACTGCATCTGAACGCGCGTTTAACTGCGTCTCGTGTGCATGAGGCCTAAGGGAGATTTTTAGGGAATCCCCCCCCCCAAAAAAAACATCCAAAAAAAAAATAAAACATTGTGTAGATGTGACTTAAACTAAAATTGTATTGCTGAAATGGTTAAAAAAGAGTAATGAAATACGTTCGGGAGAAGTGTGTGTGACTATGAGCATCAAAAGAAGTTGGTTCTTGCAGCATTGTAAAGAACAAGAGAATGCGCTTGATGAATGATTTTTTAACATTGCAGCGTGACGAATGTGCTATATCGCTTACGAGCAGTAGTTTTACCTGAACGAGCGCTTCCGTGTCGGAATTTGAATGTGAGCATGCGTGGCACTTGGTCCGATGAAAATGCTCTACACATGATCGGATTAGGTCCGTCCGGCCCAGTTGGTTGGGAAATCTTTCCAACATGTTGGAAAATTGGGTCGGACGGAGATTCGGACGAAATCAGTCCGATGCATACCACACACAGTTGGATTATCTGACGACACGGTCCGATAAGACTCATTCCGACAGATTCTCCGACCGCGTGTACAAGGGCTTAGAGCCGTAAACATAAAGGGCCACTTTACTTGGTCAAACGCTTTTTCGGTGTCGGTGTTCAGAAATACCCATAGAGTCGTCTTGGAGTTCACTATATGTAAAAGATTCAGCACTTTCCTGGTGCTATCCCTGGCCTCCCTAGAAGCGATGAAACCCACTTGGTCTACATGTATAAGCTGCTGAAGGTGTAATGCTAGTCGGTCAGGTAGTATCTTGGTAAACAATTTAAGGTCCACATTCAGCAGCGAGATGGGTGTGTAGCTACCACAGGATGCGGGGTCTTTCCCTTCTTTATGGACCACCAAAATATGGGCACTCAGGAAATCCCTGGTGAATGTCCCCCCCTCCCCAAATGCGTTAAATTCCTTCAGAAGACGCGGTCCTAGAGTCGGGAATAGCGTTTTATAATATTGTAGAGTATACCCATCAGGTCCCGGGGCTTTCCCTGGCTTCATATTTTTATTAGCTTGCTGGAGTTCCAGCAAGGTTATGGGGAAGTCTAAGTCCAGTCGAGTTTCCGTAGGTAGGGATGGTAGTCCAGAGGATGCGACATATTCCTCCATATCCGATTGGGATGCCGTCCCTTGTGGTAAATTGTATAGATTTGAGTAAAAGGATCTGAATTCCTGGGTAATATGCATAGGTAAACCGCTCTATTACCCCCTGCTACATTAATATGAGGGATATATGTGAAAAGCCAGTGTTCTCGAACCGTCTTGGCTAAAAGTTTCCCACATTTGTCCCCGGATTCGTATACTACCCGTCGGCACACTTGCAAGGCCCCTTTCACTCTGTAATGAAGAAGATCGTTAATCTGTTTCCGAAGGATCGCCAGCTCTTACTCGGAGGAATGTGTGGGGGCATGTTTATACCTGGATTCCGCGGCAGCAAGCGTCTGCAGTAGTTGGGTGAGCTGTTGGTTGCGTTCCCATTTAATACATGCCCCATATCTAATCAGGATGCCCCAGATAACCATTTTATGGGGTTCCCAAAGGACCCCCGGGTCGCAGTCTGGTTGGTCATTTTCCTGAAAGTAGAAATCCAGTGCTCTAGTTACTTCCGCTAGGATTTCCGGAGTCTGCAGCAGACTCTCGTTAAGACCTCAAAATCGATGTCTGGGCGAGGAGGAGTCGAATAACCTAAAGACTAGAAATATAAGTGCATGGTCTGACCATGTCCTGGTTCCTATGCGAGTTTATTCCACCGCATGTAATTGGGTGTGGGGGATCAAAAAGTAGTCTATTCTGGTATGTATTCGGTGTACGGGTGAGTAGTAAGTAAAGTCTCGCTCTCCTGAGTGTTGCAGTCGCCAAACATCTGTCAGTTGCAATTTGTGGAGCGCCCTAGCTATGCGTTTGAGTTGGGTCAGAGGGACAGAGGTCTTGCCCGATGAAGTGTCTATGGAGGGGATCAGAGGGGCGTTAAAATCACCCCCAAGAATCAGTTGCCCTTCCTGGAAATCCTGCAATTTTCCCAACACACCTTCTAGAAGCGTGGCTTGGTGCTCGTTAGGGGCATAGATCGCTGCCAATGTCAGCTGTACTGTACCTGCTAGGCCCTTAAGGAAAACATAGCGTCCGGCAGGATCTATGATATGGCCTTGTCATTTCCAGGGGACCTTGCTAGAGATCAGTATGGAAACACCCTTGGATTTGGCAATCGGGTTAGTAGAATGATAGGTCACGGGAAGTATCTGTTTTGTAGGTATGGCAATCTATTATCTTTAAAATGAGTTTCCTGAATAAAGGCAATGTCAGTGTGGGCTCTTTTTAATTCATCTAGCAATATCCGTCTCTTCTCAGGCGTATTGAGACCTTTCGCCTTCAGGTTAATATGGACACTCACTTGTCCAGGGTGCCCGCGGTGCTTCTGCTGCCATCTTAGGTAAGGGAATCAGGAAGTGAAGCCTTGCGGCTTCGCTTCCTGGTTCCCTAATGCGCATGCGCAACTCATGCTGCACGTTCCCACTGGTCTCCGCTGTCTCCTGGGACCTGTGTGTCTTTCAGAAGACAACGGGGGACGGGGGGACAGTAAGTGGCGTAGATACCCACGATGGGGCGCGGGTTTCTATGACTGGAAGTGGGAGCAAAATACCTGTATTAGACAGGTATGTGCTCCCCCCTCCCCCCTGACAGTTACATTTTTTGTGGAACTCCACTTTAACCACTTAAGCCCCGGACCAATTTTCAGCCTAAGGACCAAGCCCCTTTTTGCGATTCGGCACTATGTCGCTTTAACTGACAATTGCGCGGCCGCGCGACGTGGCTCCCAAACAAAATTGGCATCCTTTTTTTCCCACAAATAGAGCTTTCTTTTGGTGGTATTTGATCATCTCTGTGTTTTTTATTTTTTGCGCTATAAACAAAAATAGAGCGACACTTTTGAAAAAATGCAATATTTTTTACTTTTTGCTATAATAAATATCCCCCAAAAATATCTAAAAAAACATATTTTTACTCAGTTTAGGCTGATACGTATTCTTCTACATATTTTTGGTAAAAAAAATCGCAATTAGCGATTATTGATTGGTTTGCGCAAAAGTTATAGCGTTTACAAAATAGGGGATAGTTTTATAGCATTTTTATTAATATTTTTTTTACTAGTAATGGCGGCGATCAGCGATTTTTATTGTGACTGCGACATTATGGCGGACACATCGGACATTTTTGACACATTTTTGGGACCATTGTAATTTATACAGCAATCAGTGCTATTTAAATGCACTGATTCCTGTGTAAATGACACTGGCAGTGAAGGAGTTAACCACTAGGGGGCAGTGTAGGTGTTATGAATGATGTTATGTGCTTTTTTTTATTGTAGGGGGCGTGGCCTGGCATGTGACATCACTGATCGTCTTTCCCTATAAAAGGGAACAGACGATTGGTGACAGCCACAGTAGGAAGCTAGGGGAGACGTTTGTTTACACAGACCTCTCCTCGTTCTTCAGCTCTGTGACCCGATCGCGGGACACCAGCGGCGATTGGGTCCGCTGGTCCCGTGGCCAAGGTCACGGAGCTCAGGACCAGGTCGGGAGCGCACCGCCACCGTCCACAGCTGGACACTTAAAAAGCAACATACGGGTATGTGCTTGTGCCCAGCCATTCTGCCGACGTATATCGGCGTGAGGCGGTCCTTAAGTGGTTACGCATGTATTGCAATATGTGTGCACTAAATCTCCCTGTTTTTCATTGCATAGTTTGCTGGAGAGGGTATATAAAAGCGTGTATAGGGTCCATCCAGAATTTGTAGTGCTAACAACTGATGTTGTTATCCATTGGTAAGGTGCATGTCGGCTCGCCACTTGTTTTCCCCTATATGTCAACACTGGGGTCATCTTAGCTGCGGGAGGGAGAAGAGAAATGCTGGAATACTAGTTAGTATCTATTATCACTTCTAATGTTGGGTGTTCTACGTGTTTGGATGTTGCTGCGTTATGTAAAAATATTTAGATTTGTTTTTACATTTTTGAATGGGGTGCCTAAAGTTTGTGAAAAAATTTAAAGGGTGCCTCTAAAGAAACGAAAAAAAGTAAAGAAGGCTGAGAAACACTGGTTTCTGCTGTACTAAAACAGAGCCGTAGTTCTAAAGAGTATATACTGCCACCTACAGACATAATATAGAAGTAAGGGAATAGGTTTTGTTATTAGCTGAGGTCTTTTTTTAGCACTGTGTATCTTGCACAGTAATATATGCCGGAGTCCTCCGTTTTCAGGTCGTCCATCTTTAGAGATGCCTGGTTAATACTGTTATCTCTGGACACTGTAAATCGACCTTTAACAGAATCATGATATCCTTTGGTGCTCCCTGTAGGCTGGCTTATGAGTGCAATCCATTGTAACCCTCCACTGGGAATCTGTCTGATCCAGTGAATTTCATAGTCACTAAAAGTAAAACCAGATCCTCTACAAGTCAGTGTGTGGGAGCCTCCCGGCTTTATCACCGCTGGATCTGATTGGACTAAATTTGCAGTATCACACTGGACACCTAAAAAGTATATTAAAGTAACCACTTTTGGTAATATTGCTACCATAGCTGAAATAAACTATTTCAAAGGATTTGCTGGCTATGCGTTTTTACCTGATAAGCACATTAGTGGTAAAAGTAGGCTCAGCGTAATCATTTTGTTGCATTCAACTGTTGTTTGCAAAATCTGGATGTATAACACAGTACTGGTCTGTCTTTATGTTTACTGAGACAGCTACAGAAAGGAAATGACGGGGCTTCATTTGCATTTTGTCCCTCAGTTCCCACCCATTCACTTTATATATACAGTATATACACATAGAAAAGTGAATGCAGAAAAAGACAGTGGACAGGGACAGAGTAGTCCATTGAGTCTGGCCATTTTCTTTTTTTTTTCGTTAAATTTTTTGTCTGACTATAGATCTATGTTTGTCCCAAGTATGTTTGAAGCCATTTACTGTTGACTGTCTCACTACCTCTGCTGGTACTTTATTCCAAGCATCAACTACCCCTTCAGTAAAATACTTTCTAAGATTAATATGTATAGCCAATGAAGAAAACGAGGATTATGGAACATTTAGACATTATTTATACCAAGAGAAGGATTGATTTATGAGGACTAGAGAGGAATTATTTTATATAACTAATGCTAATACTAATAATCAGGTGAATGATTGTCCGTTTTTTTATTTTTTGTATGCTGTCTCATATCAAAAAGAGGTTATTAAAGTTACTAAAATTCTCGTAGCACAGAATACAACTTTGGAAGTGTAATGTCTTGTATTGTATTGTAATATATTTTTTAATTTCTTAGCATGCCTGGTCTTGTTCACCACACTACATTTTAATGTCCAATTCTAGAAAAACCTAAAATTCTTCTGTAAAGTGAGGCTGCATCCATAAACCAGGGGTTAACTGACCATTTAGTCCAGGATACTGAAAAGCACTTTGACTTACCTGATCTTCTGCTCCCCTGGCAGATGCTGCTCCACCATGCTTCAGTGGGAGACTCTCATTATGTCTTCACATCCAATGCAGGACTATAGACCCTGCATCAGTCTTGATGATGTCAGAGGACCTTAGACCACCGGAATGCAGGGGAGCAGCACAGAGAAGCCTGCAGACCAGAGGATCGGTAAATAAAAGGGCTTTTTTTATTGTCCTAGAACTAAACTAGTAGTTTAACTCTGGTTTAAAAATATATTCTATTCAATAATGTATTATTAACTCAAAAAAATCCCTTGTATTGCTCCTTTTTTTTTTTTTGCTGCTGTGATCTGACTTCCTGTTAGAGGGGGTCTACCCTTGTCATCCATGGTCCCACTGTGTGTCTGAATGTAGCCACCCTCTCTTGCTCGCTCTAGAGATGAACAAGAGACTTTGGGGGTTATTTACGAAAGGCAAATCCACTTTGCACTACAAGTGCAAACTACAAGTGCACTTGAAATTGCAGTGAAAGTGCACTTGCAAGTGCAGTCACTGTAGATCCAAGGGGGACATGCAAGGAAGATAAAAAAAACAGCATTTTAGCTTGCATGCGGTTGGATGATAAAATCACCATAGCTTCCCCCTATTTCATATTTAACCCTCAGATTTACAGCGACTGAAATTCCAAGTGCAATTCCAAGTGCACTTTCAGTGCAATTTCAAGTGCACTTTGCACTTGTAGTGCAAAGTGGATTTGCCTTTCGTAAATAACCCCTTATGAACTATGGGATGTGTACTGTGCATAGAGCAGTGCACATGACCTCAACTATCCTGCACTGCTCATTACAAACAAAGGGAAGTGGAGGAGAAGGAGAAGTTGGGGATCTTACAGAGGATGTCACAAGAAGGCCAAAAAGTAAGAGTAAGAAATGATTGAAAGTGGATGTAAACCCTCACATATACTCAGTGAAGTGAACAGCTTCAGATGATACACAGAGATGAAACAAATCTCCCTACATACGTTCTACATGTATATCTGCTGTCTTCAGCTTTCTACACTCTTTAGAATGTGCACATCCTGTTAGAAATGTTGTTTCCCCATTCAGCAGTGGGTGTGGAGTCTGGGCATACACTGTGTGTGAGCTGATTGGAGGAAAGGCACACCCTCTCCACATAGGTAAAGTAACAGAAACATGAAGAACTGTACTGTGAATAGACAAGCTCTCTGCTCATCTGCTTCTATGTTCCATCCCTGACATAAATTTCAAGCTGCTTTTATCTCCTGTGTCAGAGAGCTTGTCAGAAGTTATTATGCTCATTACAGAGGAAACGCAGCAGCAGAAAGACACAAGACTTAGGGCTTTAGAGAGAGATAATTAAACACTGTGGGGGTTATTTATGAAAGGCAAATCAATTTTACACTACAAGTGCACTGCAAATGCACTTGAAAGTGCACTTGGAAGTGCAGTCGCTGTAAATCTGAGGGGTAGATCTGAAATGAGGGGAAGATCTGCTGATTTTATCATTCAATCATGTGCAATCTAATATGCTGGGTTATTTTTTCCTTGCATGTCCCCTCCAGATCTACAGTGACTTTACTTCCAAGTGCACTTTCAGTGTACTTTCAAGTGCACTTGCAGTGCACTTGTAGTGTAAAGTGGATTTGCCTTTTGTAAATGCCCCCTATAGATATATGTGCCCAGGTCAGATTTAATGAGTAGGGTTTACATCCACTTTAATTTAACACTAAATTAAGCACTTAAGTTGGTAGTAAAGTCCACTTTTGATTTTCACATACTGGTAAGCTCATAATAAAGCTTACCTATAGGTAAAATGAATATCTCCTAAACGTACATCATTTAGGATAGTGGTCTCCAAACTGTGGCCCTTTCCTTGGTTTTATCTGGCCCTTGAGGCACTATTTTTTCCACTGAGACCAACAATGGGGCACAATTCCTCCCCAATGAGACCAGTGAAGGGGCACAATTCCTCCTAACTACACTAATGACGGGGCACAATTCCTCCCAATGATATCAACAATTGGATAAAATGACACTAATGATGGGACACAATTCCTCCCACTGACACCAGCAATGGGGCACAACTCCTACTAGCTACACCAATAATTGGGCACAATTCCTCCCAATGATACCAACAATTGGGAAAATGACACCGATGATGGGACACAATTCCTCCCACTGACACCAACAATGGGGCACAACTCCTACTAGCTACACCAATAATGGGGCACAATTCCTCCCAATGATACCAACAATTGGGAAAATGACACCGATGATGGGACACAATTCCTCACACTGACACCAACGATGTGGCACAATTCCTCCCCCTGACACCAACGATGTGGCACAATTCCTCCCACTGACACCAACGATGGAGCACAATCCCCCCCCCCACACCAAAGATGGGCATTATTTTTTACCCACTGACGTTGGGACCTTTTCTACTCCCAATGACCACAGTCTGCCTTACCCGAAAGTGCAAGGGACCATAAACTGGCCATTTGTTTAGAAAGTTTGGAAACTCCTGGTTTAGGAGATACTCACCCTTTTGGCAGCCGGTGATTTCACTGGTGCTTTTCCTTCAGAGCGCTGGGCTGTGGCTCCCACATGTGACATCATAACTATTTGATAATGTGCTAGTATGTGATGCATTTTAGCACATTATGTCATTGCCTTGCAGTTTTTTTTTTTTTTTTTAGATCTCTAATTTGGAAGCTTCCCTTGCTGGGATTTGGGCGTGCATGCGTGTGCCACCAGCATTTTGGGATTAACACTTAATATGAAAGAAACAATTAAAATTGAACTCCAGCTTAAGCCTAACTAGCCTTAAAAATGTATCCTTCCCTGTCCTAATACCTATGCTGACTAACCTGTTTTAAAAAAAAGATGAACAGTATATACTTACCTATTTGGACTCTGCTCCAGATACTTCATAATGGCCTCCCTGTGTCAGCCAGCGGTAGCTGCAGGGTAGAGGAGGGAAATAAACAATAGATGGGCCATTGAAGCCTATGGGTAACATCAACACTCCAGGCTTTACCAATTGAGGAGATCACATGACTGGACTGGAACAGGCTCAAAATAGGTATATATATAAAATCTTTTTTTTACACAGGTTAGACAGAATAGGTGTTGGGGGGGGGGGGCATTTTTGGAGGCTAGTTAGGTTTAAGCTGGAATTCCACTTTAACTACTAGCTGTTGAAGAGCAGTATGGTGAGAACTTCCCGGGGTTCCTTGTGTTCTTATACTGAGTTTGAAAAGTACGGAAAAGAGAGCCTTTTGTCAATTGTTAAGGATCCTGGACTTGGCAGCTGAAGAAGAAGAGACCTGGCATAAGGAAATTAAACTTCAATGGTTACATCTTAGTTAAATGTAAAACAGTATATTTATTTGTAATAGTGTTTGCATGTAAATGTGTGTTTTTACGTTTTCTTTACTCTAAGGCCGCGTACACACGCGGGGACTGTTCGCCCAACTTTGTCCGCTGAACAGTGTTTCGGCAAACAGTCCGCTCGTGTGTGGGCTTTCAGCGGACAGTTTCAGCGAACAGTCCGCTGAACAAGATTTTTCGGAAATTCCGAAAAACTGTCCGCTGAAACAAAGTTTCAGCGAACAGTCCCCTCGTGTGTAGGCTTGTTCGTCAAACTAAGTTCCGCGCATGCTCAGAAAGGATTTACACGCCGAAAGTTATAATGCAGTGTATAGGACGTCGTATTTTTCGTCCCATCGTACGTGCCGTTCACGTCATCGCGCACGGTTTCAGCAAACTGTTCGTTCGTCGTGTGTGGCCATGTCCGTCCATGCTAATTTTGAGCGGACTGTTTGCCGAAACTGTTTGATGGACAAAGTTGGGCGAACAGTCCCCGCGTGTGTACGCGGCCTAAGGCATCGTTCACAAGGGCTTACCTAAGCATACACCTATGTGAAGACTGCGTGTGTCCAAAAAGGGATGTATAGCTGTTGCGTGCATCCCCAAGCAGGCAGTCCCATTTATGGGACACTGTGACTGCACAGACACAGCCACTGCTCCCGATATGACATCCGTATAGGTGCGTGCAGGTGACAGTGGATCCCCGAATGCATGCTGTCTGCATATAGGTCCTGTACTCACATTTCTGTCAAATTGAGAGAAGCCCCTGTGTCCATGCAGTGTTTTGGATCCCAGACAAATGTCTGGCCAACTTATCTGCACCTGGTCTAATTCATATGTCCATGCATGTATGTTTAGAAGGAGTACGCTGACACACACTGTTCAGTGAAAAACTTCCTTTATTGCTTTTGGGCATATAGCCCCCTTTATAGTAAGAGATGACTCATTGTTTACAAAGCATCATCTCAGATGTATTCTGTGCTGTCAAGCAGAGATTGGAGGACCCTTATCTAAGGGGGTCGTCTAGCCAGTTTCATCCAGGTTTTCTGCTGATGGCTTGTGGACTTCTGGACTCACTCCGATGGGAGGGGGGGTCTCTAGGTAAGGCATTTTGAGTAAGGAGATTCAGCATATATCTTGACATAATAGAAAACAGTCATTTAATCAAAGTATTAAACAATCCATAACAGCAGTCTTAATTGACCTGAATAGGACTGCCTGCGCAGGGATGCATGGAACACCTATGCATCCCTGTGCGATCAACCACGGCCCTCATAAAGGCATGTAGGTAAGTACGGCCGTGTAAATGACACCTTAAACACAAGAGGACCTACATACCAATGTTCACTCTCACTATATAACCCTATGTGTATTCTAATGTTTTAATTATAGATGTTCATGTTGACATCAATGTTATTTTTAACCACTTGCCGACCGCCGCACGACGATGTACGTCGACAGAATGGCACGGGCAGGCATAAGGGCTTACATGTACATCCTTGCCTGCCCGCGGGTCGGGGGCCCGATCGGGCCCCCGCCCGGTGCCTGCGGCGGTCGGTATTCGTTCGGGAGCGATCCCGGACGAGGGGACGGCCATTCATTCATGGCCACCCCCTCGCGATCGCTCCCGACGAATGAAAATGTCCGGTGACATCACTTCCTCTCCTGTAATGTAAACACAGGAGAGGAAGTGATGTATTCTCTCCTCCGTGTCGGTATTTTTCGTTCCGGCACCGAGGAGAGAGCATCGGTGAGTTGCACAAGCACTACACTACACAGTAGAACATGCCAGGCACACTCACACCCCCCCTTTACCCCCCCGATCACCCCCCAATTACCCCTGCCCCCCCAGTCACAGTGACACCAATTGCTTTATTTTTTTTTTTTTTTTTTTTGCATTGGTGTCATTTGTGACTGTAATAACTGTTAGGGCAGTTAGGGTTAGCCCCCTTTAGTTCTAATGTGCCCCCCTAACCCCCCAATAAAGGTTTAACCCCGTAATCACCCCCCGTCGCCAGTGTCACTAAGGCTGGGTTCACATTGCAGCGGTTTATGAGAACGAATGTGATTCGCACCGCACTGCAGTGCAAATCACATCCGATCTCTGTGCGATTCGAGTTCAGCCATACAGATAGTATGGCTGAATTCGTGTCGCACCCGCCGCACCCGCCGCAAATTCGCACGGGACCCTTTTTTTGGCCCGCAGCAGAATCGGATCGCATGGGTGTTCACACCATGCGATCCGAGTTTGCAGATCGCACTGCGATATGCGAACTGATCTGGGGGTGTCATTAACATTTCACTGACACTCCCAGAAGTTCGCATAGGGCAGTGTGAACTGCCGCCGGGAGGCATGCGATGCGGGAACCCGCCGCGGATTCGTGGCGTTCCCGCATCGCTCCAGTGTGAACCCAGCCTAATAAGCGATCATTTTTCTGATCGCTGTATTAGTGTCACAGGTGACGCTAATTAGGCAGGTAGGTATTTAGGTTCGCCGCAGCTTTTTATAGCGCCAGGGACCCCCATATACTACCGCATAAAGCCCCCTGATTTCCCCCTAGTTAACCCTTTCACCAATGATCACCATATAACTGTTACAGGTGACGCTGGTTGGTTAGTTATTTTTTTATAGTTTCAGGGCACCCGCCATTTATTACCTAATAAAGGTTTAACCCCCTGATCACCCGGCGGGTGTCATTTGTGACTGTAATAACTGTTAGGGCAGTTAGGGTTAGCCCCCTTTAGTTCTAAGGTACCCCCCTAACCCCCCCAATAAAGGTTTAACCCCGTGATCACCCCCGTCGCCAGTGTCACTAAGGCTGGGTTCACATTGCAGCGGTTTATGAGAACGGATGTGATTCGCACCGCACTGCAGTGCAAATCACATCCGATCTCTGTGCGATTCGAGTTCAGCCATACAGATAGTATGGCTGAATTCGTGTCGCACCCGCCGCACCCGCCGCAAACTCGCACGGGACCCTTTTTTTGGTCCGCAGCAGAATCGGATCACATGGGTGTTCACACCATGCGATCCGAGTTTGCAGATCGCACTGCGATATGCGAACTGATCTGGGGGTGTCATTAACATTTCACTGACACTCCCAGCAGTTCGCATAGGGCAGTGTGAACTGCCGCCGGGAGGCATGTGATGCGGGAACCCGCCGCGCATTCGTGGCGTTCCCACATCGCTCCAGTGTGAACCCAGCCTAATAAGCGATCGTTTTTCTGATCGCTGTATTAGTGTCACAGGTGACGCTAGTTAGGCAGGTAGGTATTTAGGTTCGCCGCAGCTTTTTATAGCGCCAGGGACCCCCATATACTACCGCATAAAGCCCCCTGATTGCCCCCTAGTTAACCCTTTCACCAGTGATCACCATATAACTGTTACAGGTGACGCTGGTTGGTTAGTTTTTTTTTTTATAGTTTCAGGGCACCCGCCATTTATTACCTAGTCTCACTAGTGTACCCCTAAATTTAGGGGTGTCTACTTTCCAAAATGGGGTCATTTGGGGGGGGTTTGTGCCATCTTGGCATTTTATGGCTTTCAAAACTGTAACGCCCTTAGAAATCCTGAAGGCAGTGCTTGGTTTTCGGGGCCCCGTACGCGGCTAGGCTCCCAAAAAGTCCCACATATGTGGTATCCCCGTACTCAGGAGAAGCAGCAGAATTTATTTTGGGGTGTCATTTCACATATGCCCATGGCATGCGTGAGCAATATATCATTTAGTGACAACTTTGTGAAAAAAAAAAAAAAAAGTTTGTAATTTTCCCGCAACTTGTGGCAAAATATAAAATATTCCATGGACTCAACATGCCTCTCAGCAAATAGCTTGGGGTATCTACTTTCTAAAATGGGGTCATTTGTGGGGGTTTTGTGCCATCTTGGCATTTTATGGCCTTCAAAACTGTAATAGGTAGTGAGGAGTGAAGTCAAATATTTACGCCCTTAGAAAACCTGAAGGCGGTTCTTGGTTTTCGGGGCCCCGTACGCGGCTAGGCTCCCAAAAAGTCCCACATATGTGGTATCCCCGTACTCAGGAGAAGCAGCAGAATTTATTTTGGGGTGTCATTTCACATATGCCCATAGCATGTGTGAGCAATATATCATTTAGTGACAACTTTGTGAAAAAAAAATAAAAAAAAATTAAAGTTTGTAATTTTCCCGCAACTTGTGGCAAAATATAAAATATTCCATGGACTCAAAATGCCTCTCAGCAAATAGCTTGGGGTGTCTACTTTCTAAAATGGGGTCATTTGTGGGGGTTTTGTGCCATCTTGGCATTTTATGGCCTTCAAAACTGTAATAGGTAGTGAGAAGTGAAATCAAAAATTTACGCCCTTAGAAAGCCTGAAGGCGGTGCTTGGTTTTCGGGGCCCCGTACACGGCTAGGCTCCCAAAAAGTCCCACATATGTGGTATCCTCGTACTCAGGAGAAGCAGCAGAATTTATTTTGGGGTGTCATTTCACATATGCCCATAGCATGTGTGAGCAATATATCATTTAGTGACAACTTTGTGTAAAAAAAAAAAAAAAATTATTTTTTGTCATTATTCAATCGCTTGAGGCAAAAAAATAAAATATTCAATGGGCTCAACATGCCACTTATCAATTTCCTTAGGGTGTCTACTTTCCAAAATGGGGTCATTTGGGGGGGTTTTGTACTGCCCTGCCATTTTAGCACCTCAAGAACTGAGATAGGCAGTCGTAAACTAAAAGCTGCGTAAATTCCAGAAAACGTACCTTAGTTTGTAGATGTGACAACTTTTGCGCAAACCAATAAATATACAATTATTGACTTTTTTTTTACCAAAGACATGTGGCTGAATACATTTTGGCCTAAATGTATGACTAAAATTGAGTTTATTGGATTTTTCTAATAACAAAAAGTAGAAAATATCATTTTTTTTCAAAATTTGCGGTCTTTTTACGTTTATATCGCAAAAAATAAAAATCGCAGAGGCAATCAAATACCATCAAAAGAAAGCTCTATTTGTAGGAAGAAAAGGACGCAAATTTTGTTTGGGTACAACATTGCATGACCGCGCAATTACCAGTTAAAGCAGCGCAGTGCCAAATTGTAAAAAGACCTCTGGTCATTTACCAGCAAAATGGTCCGGTCTGAAAGTGGTTAATATTTTGATTACTGAAATAAATATACAATGTTTTAACATATCTTGAAGTGTTAGCTCCTTTTCACACGATAAGGCCTCTCGTGTTCCTCCTGTCCATTTTTCAGACGGATCCGAGCGGGTCATCCATTGACTCCTATGGGCAGGTGGATGTCAGCAGACAAGTGTGACACCTGTCTGTCATCCAATCCGTTAAAAACAGACGTATGGCGATATGTCTACCATCCATCTTTTCGGATTGGATGAGATCTGATGAAAATGGACATGCTGTCCATTTCGGTGCAATCTCCCCATAGAGATCAGCAGGGCTCTGGCAGATCATGTCCCTCCTGCTCAGGGAGGGACATGACGGACCTGTCATCTGCCAGCTCAGCGGAGATCGACGGAGTTTGTTGAGTGAAGACCCACAGTGAGTGACTGTGGAGTAAGCTGAGAACTGTTTATGTTGCCAATAATTGAATACAACTACCATTAGTAACTGCTACAAGATTGTTGTCATAGGAGACAGAGGTCCTACCTATACCCAAGTGGTGTCCGGCGGGAGGCCTTCACCTGTATAGCTGTCTACCTATAGAAGTCTCGGAGTCTGCCAATTATCATTGCATCTACTGAAGGGTGTTCCGGCCCTAACCTTCTCTCCCCCAGTTCTGTTCAAGAGACAATAAATCTCTTTGCATTCAAATAGTGTTTGGCGCCCACCATGTAATCTTGCATTGTACCCACCATGCCTTGTAACCCACTCTACACAGAAGGATGTCGGCTGTCCCTAACTCTGGAGGTCACCATTAGGCCACAGAGGACCCGGGACTTTGCTACAACTGTTATTTGTTTGCTTATAATAATCTGTCCAGTGACTGATTGAAGAAACCTTTATTTGATTTACGTTGTGTAATGGTAATTACAAATGAGTCCAATAATCATCTTTTCATTTGTAATGACCATTATCAGTCACCTCATTTTTAAAACCAGGACAGTTAGATCCATGTTATATAAGCATCAGATTACTGGCAAAAAAACGTAACATTGAAGGGATCACTGAAAGCACAATCGACTGCCCCTACTATGTCACTCCTTAGCTGGCTGAACCACCAAGATGTCATACTGCTAAGTGGCATTCTGCAATTTTTGTGTCCAGCAAGGGAACGGTGCCATAGTATTAAGAACGTAACCTTCTTATTCACCTTGTTGTCAAGTAGTGTAACATGGCTCTAAGCTTCCGTTCATGCTTGAGCATTTTTCAGCTTGTTTCCCTACACCTGACTACACCTGATACACAATATACCATTCTTTTAAATTGCCCCTGCTCACACCTGTATGCTCAGTCACCCTACGCTCTACACCTTATGCTCAAAAATGTACATTAACTTTTTTTTTAGCATATTTAGGCATTTTTGCCCCATAGACTTCATTAGGTGCTCCTGTAAATGCACACATTTGCGTGCATTTTTGACTGGAAAACTCCTCTCCTCCTCTGGAACTATTCTCCTCTCCTTGCCCAGCCCAGAAAACAAATGCCTGAAACTTGCTACATGTTTATCGGTGATGATATATGATGATAGAATGTGATAAAAATACATATTCATAACTCGGCCTGGCAGGAAAACATCATGGGACAGCAGGCTGGAATTTTATTCAATAACTTGAAATAAGACAAGCAGACAAGTATTTTGGATAATAAAGGCCGTGGTTGTTTATTATTGGTTTCAAAAATATGTACATAAACTCATCAAAACTCATCCAATAAACTTAAAGCTAGCCCAGTCACTACGGCTCAGGCAGCAACAACAAAATACCCAACACTTGAAACTATAAAAAAAAAAAAGCCATAATAACTTGTCCCCCTTTGCTGTTTCAATTTCTGTGTGTATATTGTATTCATTCCTTTGTTTACCAAACTCAATACTTTTTTTTTTTTGCAAAGGTGACTTACCACATAACAACAACCGCGACAAAATAAATTAACATAACCATACCATACAGAATTAAAATACATTTAAATGCATTTTTTTTTCCTTTTTAGGGAGGGAGGGAGGGGAGAGAACACTATAGCTCTTCTTCTGAGGTGAATGAGCCCCCTCAGCGGAACCCCCTTTATATAGCCCCACATATCCCAAGAAAACTGGTTTAAACCAGTTCTTCCCGGGCTTTTTCACATGTCATGAAGAGGGGTCACCTGTACCCCTCCTCAAAACATGTGACTAACAGCTGTTTCCCCGCTGGCCACAGGCTCTGCGGGGGAACTTGAAACAGCTGACCCAGCCGCTCAGCCATGAGGAAAAGGGGGGGCAAGAAACTGCCCTCTCCCTTTTCCTGTCATACTAGAGCCAATGGTGCAGTGACTCCTACTGGCAAAAGTGAGAGACCACCACCCCACTCAGCTTAGGAAAAAACCAATGTACACCTACATACCTCCCAACTTTTTGCAACTTTTTGAGATGGGAATGAGGGACACTTATCAGCAAAAGTATGCAGGCATAGGACACACCCCTTGACATGCCCCTTAAAGGAGAATTGTACAAAAAACAAGATTGGTTAAACTCACAAGGGCTTTTTTACCACTACCATTGCTTTATATTGACTTTTGGAATTTACAAATGCAGCAATTTAGAAATCAGATGAAAGATTTAGCACTGGAAAACACTTTTTGATAGATAAAAAGTGCATTTTATATACATCTATATAGATCAGACCAAAATGAGGGACAAATTAGGAGGACTGAGGGACAGAGGGACATTGTTCCAAATCAGGGACAGTGCCTTAAAATCAGGGACAGTTGGGAGCTATGCACCTATACAATGTAGTATGTGTAGGGGGATAGATTGCATGCTATGTATATTTGAATTCACATTTTTGGGCAGATATTATCTAGAGATGGTAAAAGAATGTATAGAATACATACACATTTTATCAATGAGGAGCATAAGCTCATGGTTGTCAAGTCCTGAAGAAGAAGAAGTTGGACCAGATAACATCATGGAAATGATGTAATGATTCCATAGAAGCCTAGTGACAGCAGGGATGAATTAGCCCTTGAACACACGGTCGGAGAATCCTTCGGAATGTGTCCTATCGGACCGTGTCGTCGGATAATCCGACTGTGTGTGGTATGCATCGGACTGATTCCGTCGGAATATCCGTCGGACCCAATTTTCCAACATGTTGGAACTATTTCCCGACCAACTGCGCCGATCGGACATACTCCGATCATGTGTAGAGAATTTTGATCGGACCAAGTGCCACGCATGCTCAGATCAAATTCCTACATCAAAGCTATTGGCTACTAGCCTGAATGTAGTCCCATCGTAACAAAATTACATCATCACGTTCTGAAAGATCGTATTTTTCGCCAACTTTGTCCGACCGTGTATATGCAACAGTTTCGGACAAAATCCGACGGATTTGGTTGTGGAAATCTCTGACCGTGTGTACAGGGGCTTAGTCTTGTTAGAGGACACAGAACAAGTGTAAAGTAAATGGTTAAATGTATGTTTCCCTAACATTTCATATTCCTGATATGTGTCTGTGTTACCATTTACTTACAGTATATTAGAACGTATCCTGTTTTCTTTGTATTTCTTCCTTTGTGTGAAATATCTGGTGATTAGGGATGAGCTTCGAGTTCGAGTCGAACTCATGTTCTACTCGAACATTGCCTGTTCGCCTGTTCAGCGAACAGTGAACAATTTGAGCTGTTCGCAGCAAATTCGAAAAGCCGGAACACCCTATACAAGTCTATGGGAGAAATCTAAAGTGCTCATTTTAAAGGGTAATATGCAGGTTACTGTCCTAAAAAGTGTTTGGGGACCCGGGTCCTGCCCCAGGGGACATGGATCAATGCAAAAAAAAGTTTTAAAAACGGCCGTTTTTTCAGGAGCAGTGATTTTAATAATGATTAAAGTGAAACAATAAAAGTGTAATATTCCTTTAAATTTCGTAGCTGGGGGGTATCTATAGTATGCCTGTGAAGGGGCGCATGTTTTTGGTGCTTAGAACTGTCGCTGCACAAAGTGTCATTTGTGCAGGAAAAAAAGTCTTTTAAAATCACTTACGGCTAAATTGTCGGGTCTCCGTAATACAGAGAACACTCAATGAGTGTTCTCTGTATTAGCCGACAATTCATTCATTCATTGATTAAAAAAAAAAAAAAAAAAGCGTGGGGGTTCCCCTAAATTCAATCAAAAGGCCCTTCAGGTCTGACATGGATATTAAGGGGAACCCCGTGTCAAATTTAAAAAAAAAATTGACGTGGGGGTCCCCCCAAATATCCATACCAGACCCTTCAGGTCTGATATGGATATTAAGGGGAACCCCGCATCAAATTTTTAAAAAAAATTGACGTGGGGGTCCCCCTAAATATCCATACCAGACCCTTTATCCGAGCACGCAACCTGGCAGGCCGCAGGAAAAGAGGGGGGGACGAGAGAGCGGCCCCCCCTCCCTCCTGAACCGTACCAGGCCACATACCCTCAACATTGGGAGGATGCTTTGGGGGTCTGTGACCCCTCAAAGCACCTTGTCCCCATGTTGATAAGGACAAGGGCCTCATCCTCACAACCCTGGCCATTGGTTGTGAGGGTCTGCGGGCGGGGGGCTTATCAGAATCTGGAAGCCCCCTTTAACAAGGGGACCCCCAGATCCCGCCCCCCCCCCTGTTTGAAATGGTAAGGGGGTACAAAAGTACCCCTACCATTTCACAAAGAAAGTGTCAAAATGGTTAAATAAGACAAACACACTTTTGAAAAATTCCTTTATTAAAAAAAAAAAAAAAAAAAAAAAAATTCCAGCGGTGCTAATCCACTCTTGCTATCCAGCGACGGGTCTCCGGGGTCCAGCGATGGATGATCATATCCAGCGACGGGGGATCTCTCAGTCCAGCGCTGTCCATACCTCCTTCTTCTGTCTCCACTGCGGAGACACTGCAGAGAGCCGAGCGCTGACATTTCTTATATTGGGAGGGCGGGGCCACCCGTCACCTGACCCCGCCCCTCTGACGCAGGAGAGGGAAGCCAGGGGTTCCCCAGTGACGTGTGGGTGACCCCGCCCCCTCTGATGTAACGCAGGTTTCCGTTACATCAGAGGGGGCGGGGTCACCCACACGTCACTGGGGAACCCCTGGCTTCCCTCTCCTGCGTCAGAGGGGCGGGGTCAGGTGACGGGTGGCCCCGCCCTCCCAATATAAGAAATGTCAGCGCTCGGCTCTCTGCAGTGTCTCCGGAGAGGAGACAGAAGAAGGAGGTATGGACAGCGCTGGACTGAGAGATCCCCCTTCGCTGGATATGATCATCCATCGCTGGACCCCGGAGACCCGTCGCTGGATAGCAAGAGTGGATTAGCACCGCTGGAATTTTTTTTTTTTTTTTTTTTTTTTTAATAAAGGAATTTTTCAAAAGTGTGTTTGTCTTATTTAACCATTTTGACACTTTCTTTGTGAAATGGTAGGGGTACTTTTGTACCCCCTTACCATTTCAAACAGGGGGGGGGGGGATCTGGGGGTCCCCTTGTTAAAGGGGGCTTCCAGATTCTGATAAGCCCCCCGCCCGCAGACCCTCACAACCAACGGCCAGGGTTGTGAGGATGAGGCCCTTGTCCTTATCAACATGGGGACAAGGTGCTTTGAGGGGTCACAGACCCCCAAAGCATCCTCCCAATGTTGAGGGTATGTGGCCTGGTACGGTTCAGGAGGGAGGGGGGGGCGCTCTCTCGTCCCCCCCTCTTTTCCTGCGGCCTGCCAGGTTGCGTGCTCGGATAAAGGGTCTGGTATGGATATTTAGGGGGACCCCCACGTCAATTTTTTTTTAAAATTTGATGCGGGGTTCCCCTTAATATCCATATCAGACCTGAAGGGTCTGGTATGGATATTTGGGGGGACCCCCACGTCAATTTTTTTTTTTAATTTGACACGGGGTTCCCCTTAATATCCATGTCAGACCTGAAGGGCCTTTTGATTGAATTTAGGGGAACCCCCACGCGTTTTTTTTTTTTTTTTTTTTTTAATCAATGAATGAATGAATTGTCGGCTAATACAGAGAACACTCATTGAGTGTTCTCTGTATTACGGAGACCCGACAATTTAGCCGCAAGTGATTTTAAAAGACTTTTTTTCCTGCACAAATGACACTTTGTGCAGCGACAGTTCTAAGCACCAGAAACATGCGCCCCTTCACAGGCATACTATAGATACCCCCCAGCTACGAAATTTAAAGGAATATTACACTTTTATTGTTTCACTTTAATCATTATTAAAATCACTGCTCCTGAAAAAACGGCCGTTTTTAAAACTTTTTTTTGCATTGATCCATGTCCCCTGGGGCAGGACCCAGGTCCCCAAACACTTTTTAGGACATTAACTTTCATATTACCCTTTAAAATGAGCACTTTAGATTGTGAACGTTCGAGTCCCATAGACTTTAATAGGGTTCTAAAGTTCACACGAAGTTTAGGTCTGTTCGCAGGTTCTGGTGCGAACCGAACAGGGGGGTGTTCGGCTCATCCCTACTGGTGATCCTGCCAGTCCCTCTGCTTTCCTATTTCAGACTGAGTGACCATGCCAGGTCATGGAAGCACATCCATCCCAAGTGATCGGTTTTATTTTCCTTTTTACAATCTACTTGGGAATATAGCCTGCCTGCACTCCAATGCTGACATATCCCCCTGCACACGTCCTCACTGGGAAGATCAGTATACTGCCCTTTTTTCATCCCACCTCTCTAAGCCCCTTACGGAGGTCATGTGATCACTTGAAAATAAAGGTATTTGTAATGTGTCTGTGTGTGTATACAAGGAAGGTTTTACAAGGAAGGGTGTTATATATATTTTAAAGCATAAAAATGTAAAGGTGAACTAACACCATGTACACATCCCACACCTCTGGTGATGGTGATCTGTCTGAGCCCACGCAACCTGTCCAGCAATCTGAGGATTTGAAATTCCCATTCTTCTCCCTCTTCCCTGTTCAGTGCTTCTGGGACAGATCAGAGCAAATCTGATTGGCCAATGCCTGCACAGTGAATTGCTCTGGTCCATCCTGGAAGCACTGCACAGAGAAGGAGAAAAGTGTGGATTTCAAATCCCTATACTGCTGGACTGGATGCATAGGCTTTGAATTTAAAGTGGAGTTCCACCTCAAAAATTAATGTGCTTAAAAAACCTCACCTCTAAATGCCTGTTGCTAGGGGTCCCTCGTAGTCTGCCTCCTTCAGTGCCTGGGCTCCTGATGTCACTTCCCTCGGCGCAGGAAGGGAGTTCTCCCCCTCCCTCTTGTCAATCATTTGGGACACTTGACCTGTCCCAGATGATTGCACGGTCAGTGAAGCATGCTGTTCGGCTCACACATGCACAGTGGGTTCCCGGCTGTGAAGCCACAGTCGGGTGCCCACAGTTAAAATGCCGGTGCTGAAGAGCAGAGGGGGGGACGAGCGGGGCTTCGATTTTTTTGGAAAAAAAACAGTTTTGTGCTTAAAAAAAAAAAAAAACACAGTAAAGTTAGCCCAATTTTTTCATAATATGAAAGATGAAGTTACGCTGAGTAAATAGATACCTAACATGTCACTCTTCAAAATTGCACACGCTCGTGGAATGGCGCCAAACGTCGCTACTTAAAAATCCCCATAGGCAACGATTTAAATTTTTTTACTGGTTATATGTTTTGAGTTACAGAGGAGGTCTAGGACTAGAATTATTGCTCTCGCTCTAACGTTTTCAGCGATACCTCACATGTGTGGTTTGAACACCGTTTTCATATGTGGGTGGGACTTACGTATGCGTTCGCTTCTGCATGCGAGCACATGGGGACAGGGGCGCTTTAAAAAAAAAAAAAATTTTATTGTTCATTTTACTTTATTTATTTTAGTCTGACATTTTTTTCCCCAAAAATAATTTTTTTGATCACTTTTATTCCTATTACAAGGAATGTAAATATCCCTTGTAATAGGAATATGGCATGACAGGTCCTCTTTACAGTGAGATATGGGATCAATAAGACCCCACATCTCACCTCTAGGCTGGGAAGCCTGAAAAAAAAATTCTGGCTTTGATCGTATTGGCGAGTCGGTAGAAGCACCGGAGGGTGGCGGGAGGGGGGGATGTCTATGGCTGGGTATTGCATGGTATCACCGACTATGGCTGGGTATGGCTGGGTATCTCTGAGTATGGCTGGGTATCTCAGAGTATGGCGTTGCAGAGTATTGCAGAGTGTTGCAGGGTATTGGCGGGTGTTGCAGAGCATTGCAGAGTGTTGCAGGGTATTGGTGGGTGTTGCAGAGCATTGCAGAGTGTTGCAGGGTATTGGCGGGTGTTGCAGAGCATTGCAGAGTGTTGCAGGGTATTGGCAGGTGTTGCAGAGCATTGCAGAGTGTTACAGGGTATTGGCGGGTGTTGCAGAGCATTGCAGAGTGTTGCAGGGTATTGGCGGGTGTTGCAGAGTGTTGCAGGGTATTGTCGGGTGTTGCAGAGCATTGCAGAGCATTGCAGGGTATTGCAGAGTGTTGCAGGGTAATGCAGGGTAATGCAGAGTATTGCAGAGTAATGCAGAGTAATGCAGAGTATTGCAGAGTATTGCAGAGTAATGCAGAGTAATGCAGAGTATTGCAGAGTAATGCAGGGTAATGCAGAGTAATGCAGAGTAATGCAGGGTATTGCAGAGTAATGCAGAGTAATGCAGAGTATTGCAGAGTAGTGCAGAGTAGTGCAGAGTAATGCAGAGTATTGGCAGGGAATTGAGGGGTTAAATTTCGGTGAGCAGCGATGTAGGCACTGCAGATGCAGCACACATTGCTGCTGACACCGATCTCTTCCCTCTCCGCTGTACCGATCGGTACAGAGAGGGGGAAGGAGGAACCGGCGTCATAACATGACGCCGGTTTGTTTACAAGTGATCACTCCGTCATTTGACGGAGCGATCACGTAGTAAACGGCCGATATGAGCGGCCGTTTACCGTGATCCGTGATGCGCCGGGTCCTGTGGACCCAACGGTCACGGATGCTCTCGAGTGCGCGCCCCAGGGGGCGTGCGAGAGAGCGGAATTCTGGGAGGACGTCATATGACGGCCTCCCAGAGTTAAACAACCGCCCTGTAGCCGTCATTCGGCTATGGGTCGGTTGTTAAGTGGTTAATCACTATAAATAACACATGTATCGTGCTTAAAGTGCTCTTGTGCAAAACTATTCATACATTAATGTGCTTTAAAAGGAACGCAACATAAAAGTCCACTCCTATTTAATTATTTCTTCTGATTCTCATTAAAGATGATAAAACAACAGGTGCTCATGTCCACTGTTGTGCTCCCCTTTGGTGTAAGCGCTTTAGAGCGTGTGACTTCACACCCAAGCTTGGTCAAAACACGCTATTAAACCACCTCTGGGTTTATTGTCAGCATTCAGATCGTTGGCTGGTTGCTTGCACATGTATCCATATAGAAAACCGAGGAAGCTAGATAGAGTGATACCATTTTAAAATGTATTTAAAAGATAACAATCTGCCCTATAATCGAGTACTCACATTTTATAGGTGCTAAAGTGCATTATCCTGTACAAGCCATAAATAATAATAAAAACGCTGTGCTGATGTGTCCTCTCCTCTCCTGAGACCACCCTGCCATCTCACACCCCATCCTGTCCCCTCCCAAATGCGTTTAAATACAGGAAAATGACATATCTTCCTCAGGGGGAATTGTCCTTTAAGGGTGTGGCAGGAGGGCGTGTCCTATGCCTATATATGTTTGTTAGTAGCTGTCCCTCATTCTCATCTCAAAATGTTGGGAGGTATGCTGAAGTGGTTGGTAGAATGACAACTATTATTACTGGACATTACAAATAAATGAACTGAAAGTTAGCACCAACAAAATACTGTGCATCAATGAGTATGGCTCAGCTTATCTAATGCAACCTGTCTAACCTAACTGCTTAGTTGTGGTGAACACATCATTTCCTTTAATTGCCATAGTTTTGCTTAGTATTTTTTAATTTTATTTTTTTCTTATTTAATGGAAACATGTCATACAGGGAAATAATTGATGATCTCTTTTTCCCCAAAAAATACGAATTTCCTTTCTGTCACCAGCATTTTGCAAGGACAAAGATGCAACTGGTATAGTCAGAGAGGAGTCAGGGAGTTGACTTAGAAATGACTGAAAACAAAGGATCAGTATGACAGCTATTCATCTAGTGTTTTCAGAAGAAGTCAGCAAAGTATCTCTCATATTTCTTTCACGGCAGGTTCCTAAAATAGTTTAGTGATGTTTTCTGTTTTCTCAGCCCTGGCAATGAACTTCTCTATAAACTGTGCTGCCACCTAGTGACAGAAGGTGGAAGGACTGGGTGGTTTTTGTATTAGTAAAACCATATTCTATGTCAGTGTGTGTCTAGCACAATAATATACAGAACTATCATCTGTGACCATATTGTTCATCTGTAGAGATATCATGTTATTACTGTCATCCCTGGATATTGTGAATCTTCCTTTAATCGCATCTGCGTATTGTGTGGTTGTACTGTATATGCGACACAACCATTGTAGTCCTTTTCCGGGGGTCTGTCTGACCCAATTCATCCAGTAGTCATTGACAGTGAATCCAGAACCTTTACATGTCAGTGTATAGGAGCTCCCCGGCTTCACTACGGCAGAATCTGACTGCAAGAGTTGTTGAGCCAAACAGACGCCTGAAAATAAAACATCATCAATATATCATCCACACATATCTCAGAAAAGAAATATACTTGTAACCTCAATAAAATCTCATCATTGCCCTGTGGGTAATTGTTCGGTAACTTCCTACCTGTTAGGCATGTCAGTATTAATACATGTCCAATACAAATCCTCATTTTGGGAACAACTCTGTAAATCTTACAATTGATTTGTAGACCTGAATCCTGTACTTTTATTCTGGTCAGTGTTGTAATACTTGGAAATGACGGAGAATTATTTGCATAGAACAGCAGATATCTACACCACTGGCTGCTAATACTGTATGTATATTCAAGTCAGAGATGCCTATAGATCACACTACAGTACAGTCTGTCCATTGAAATATGCAGTCAGTATGCATGCATTGGTATGGATTCAATCCTCTAATAGGATTATTTCATTTTATTAGTATTACACAGGATTTATATACAAACACCTCTCCCTCATTACATAACATAGGGGGCAAGTGCTCTGTAGTTCACAGAAGAGACATGGGAAAGCTGATAACATTGTTTGAGATTTCAATGCACAGAAAGTTACAAGCACACTGGATTTCTGGAAGGATCAGTGCATATTTTTTCAATAACAGTTTTATTTAAAGTTTTGTCAGGTATATTTTAAATGCATTGCTTAGTCATCAAAACATAAAAATAGCTTTCTTTCTTATCTTACATGGCTATTCTGCTTCCTGAACTTGTAGTTACTGTCTTTCAGTTAACCGTGTTCTTTCCTTTTGTATCAAGATAACTTAACTGTTGCATAAAAGTTGTTATCAACCAAACATTATAACTCGCATAGAAACTAAGAACATGAGTCACAGGGGGACTCTTAGCCCCCGTACACACGGTCGGACATTCCGACAGAAAATGTCCGTTCAGACCATGTTGTTGGATAATCTGACCGTGTGTGGGCTCCATTGGACTTTTCAGCTGCAATATCCGACCAACAAAGTTTGAGAGCTGGATATAAAATTTTCGACAACATGATCCGATGCGCGTCAATTCCGATCGTGTGTAGCCTAGTCCGACGCACAAGGTGCCATACATGCTCAGAATAAATTCTGAGACGGAAGCGTAAAACTAGCGTTCGTAATCGATATAGCACATTCGTCACGCTGCAATGTTAAAAATTGTTTAATGCAGTACATTCTCTTTTTCTTTATAATGCTACAAGAATGATGTTGTTTTGCTGCTCATATTCACACACTTCTCCAAAACTTATGTCTTTATTCTTTTTCCTGATTTCATGAATACAATATTTTAATTCGTTAGATCATTTTTTAATTTTTTTTTGTTTTAATTTTGTGGTTGGTTTTTTAATCAAGATCTCCTTTTTTGACATTTTGCTCATCTTCGTAAATTTTTTGGTGTGTTTTGTGTGTCAACTTACCACAAAACCATTATTATATTTTTATTTTATTGTTTTATTTTTTAATCTCTTGCAGGTTGTTTGGTGTTGGTGCCCCTTGTTTTAATTTGACTTTGTTTTTTTGAAATGTACCTGCCTACTCACAAATAAACTGTTCTTTTTGAAGTAAAACACATTTACTTCAGGCAAGTATTTCTTGAACCAAAAAAGGACTTTAGGTGTCATAAACAAATAAACAAATAAAGAAGGAGGCAGCACCGGAGAAACTGGGGAAATTGGCGAAGCCTTTGGCCCCCAGGGCACACATCAACTATTTAAAAGCAAAAATTGGTGGCCTGAGGAGTACATATCTGAGGGAGAACAGTCTGGTCCAGAAGTCCAAGAAACCCAGAACAGCAGCAGATGACAGCTATGTCCCCAGGCTGTGGTCATACAAGAGCCTGCATCTTCTGTAAGACCAGACTGAACCCATGTCATCACTCTCTGGTCTTCCTTCCACGCTTTCTTCCAGGCTGCGGTGCTGGAGGTGTCGCAGAAGGAGGAGGAGGAGCATAGTCCAAGTCACACAAGTGTGTTGTTTGTGCCATTTGGCCCTTTAACCCCTTATTTAAAGTTTGGATAATTACTTCCTCACACATGAGGCATTGCCCCTCCTCCATTTGCTGCAGTTTGCACACAGCCAAGGCAGCAAAGGCCTCTTGATATGTGGGGTTGGCTTTGAGGGCCGCAGAAGCATCCCCAATTAGCTTGCGCACTTACTGCTCCACATTCCCCCCCTTTCTGGCCCTTTTGGGTGGAAGGTGGAGGGGAGGGACTTGGGATTGAGTCAGGCTCCTAGGCTGGCCCATCTCTTTGCTGCCACTTACCCCGCCTCCTCCTGGCTGCCACATTCCATAGCCACCTCCTAGCTGCCGCATTCCACACCCTCCTCCTGACTGAGGTCTTCCTGTGTATGAAAAGGGGACATAGTTTTAGTTTTTGGTTCATTAAACACACAATTTTCAGCTCTTGACTGTTGCAAATTGTTAACAAATAGAAAAGACTATCATTCTGAGCCCAGCATTTTTCATTCTTGGCCCAAATATTTTGGCCACTACTGTCTATTGGTATGTGAAACACTTTCTAAAATCAGCAATTAGTGAGCAAAAATCAAGTTAACATTGTTCATTTTTACTCCAAAAATATGTAGAACAATACTATACCTGGCTCAAGCTGGGCTCCTTCACACCTTCCTGACTGGAAGGCCCAGGTTGGTCGTCGGAAGACTCAGCAGGGGTGGAATGAAGGAAGAGTGGAGAGTGATTCCCTGACCTCAGCCTGGTCTGACAGAAAATGCATCCTCTTATAGTACCACAGCCTGGGGACATAAACTTCATCTGCTGCAGCTTCAGTTTTCATGGACTCCAGCACCTTCTTGGGCTCCCTCAGATATGTACTCCTCATGCCACCAATTTTCATTCTTAAATAGTTGATGTCTGACATCAAACACCAGCAGTTTCTCCATCGCTGCCTGCCTCTTTAATTTGTTGCTGTAGTGGGGATGTTTAGCTTGCCACAGACAGGGCAGCTCCCTGTACTTATCGATGAACAGGGGGAGAAAGCTATGGATGTTAAACCCATCCATATTATTATCTGCAAGACACAACACAAGACAAACCCTAATGTCAGGCTAAACTCTCCTAATCTTGTCCCAATCTAGGCCTCAATCTAGAAGCAGTATAGGCTAGTGATGCCCAAGTTAAAATTGTACCTTCGTTTGAACGATCGGCATGTCAGCTCCTCTTCTGCTCACAGATCGTACATACGACATACACGTGTTGCGGTTTATATTCAGTGCGCATGTGTGAAACTCCGCCCGCCCCTGACGTTCTTTCTAGTTTATTCCCCGCCCCTCTCTTTCAGTGCAGTGCAGAGAGCACATGGCGGAGACACAGCAGGTATGCACAAAGCTAACTAGTAACGAGGAGGAGGAGGATGAGGATGAGGAAAGCCCGGAGCCAGAAACATCCCGATCCTGGAGGAGGAGATTTAAGGCCTCAAATATGTATTTTGGAGAGATGTTGGAGATGGTGGACATTTGAAGAGGAATGACTATGATGGGAAGTATGGACCTTAACCAAACTCAAATGTCAGAAAGGCCAAGATCATGACTAGAGTCTTCAGAAAAATTTTGGGGTACGACAAACCATGGATCAACTGAGGATACGCTGGTCAGACCTGAAACGGAGGGAGCACGATCAATACAGAAGAATCAAGCGAGTTCTTCAAAAAAGTAAGTAGTTGTCATGTGCTCATATTATTATTATTGCTTGCATACTGCTCCATGTGCTTTGATTTAATGTTGTGCAGTTTAAAATGGCCACTTTCATATTCATGGGTTCAATCGTTCGTAATAAACATTGTTTGTTAGCCCACTCCAAAGACGAGGTTTTGGCAAGTTGCACTTGACTACATTTGTTCACACAACAGGTAAGTATTCCAGCTTTAGAAAGTGTCAAAAATAATGTTTTGAGCTATGAACTCTGCCAAAAAACACAATTGTACGTCACTTCCAAGCAATGTTTCATATTCCTATTTCTGTCCTCAAATATCTATGTGCTAAGTATTCCTTTTTTACATTCGCATAGGGGAGAGAAGACTCGGGACGTCTGAGGACACCAGGGACCCCACACCTCCCAAAGAAGGGGAAATGCCAACACCAAAAGCAGAGGAGCAGGAGGAAGGAGAGATTGTAGAAATTGGCAAAACTGGCACCACAACAGGTGAGTATCTGAGACCACAACTTCAGGTAAGCTAATCAATGTATGCCTGCATATTTATAATTAGTGATGGACGAACTTCCAACGGGACGTTTCGCGAACGTGGACCGCGTAACGTTTGTGGTGGGCCCGATTGACTTCAATGGGAGGTGAACTTTGCAAACCTACAGGTCAAATTTGCAGCCACAAAATAATTACTAGCTGTGCAAACATAGTCCCACTACATGGCCAATGACATAACACATGTATGAGGTGAATCTGGGATCGACAACTACAAGCATTCTTTTTTTATATGTGAAATTGTTGTGACAATTCAGGACTGTGGAGCACATGAAGGCAATGGAGGAGAGGGAAGGTCAGGGTAGGCAAAGAAGAGGGTGCAGGAGATGATCACCAGCAGCGTGACATACAGCAATGACACTTGCACCGTGATCGAGTCATCTGACACCAGCAATGTGATAGAGAGCACTGACATCAGCAGCGTGACATAAAGCACTGACACCAGCACCGTGATATATGGCACTGACAGCAGCACCATGATATACAGCACTGACATCAGCAGCGTGACATACAGCAATGACACCTGCACTGTGATAGAGTGATCTGACACCAGCACCATGATAGAGAGCACTGACATCAACAGCGTGACTTAAAGCACTGACACCAGCACCGTGATATACAGCACTGACACCAGCACCGTGATAGAGAGCACTGACATCAGCAGCGTGACATAAAGCACTCACACCAGCACCATGATATAAAGCACTGACACCAGCACCGTGATATACAGCACTGACACCTGCACCGTAAGCAGCCCCAGGAGGAAGTCAGCATAGCACAGGGATGGTGGGAGCCCCTCATAATAAGCAGCCCCAGGAGGATGTCAGCATAGCACAGGGATGGTGGGAGCCCCTCATAATAAGCAGCCCCAGGAGGAAGTCAGCACAGCACAGGGATGGTGGGAGCCCCTCATAATGAGCATAGCACAGGGATGTTGGGAGCCCCTCATAATATGCACAGCAGAGGTACAGCCCCAGGAGGAAGTCAGCACAGCACAGGGATGGTGGGAGCCCCTCATAATAAGCAGCCCCAGGAGGATGTCAGCATAGCACAGGGATGGTGGGAGCCCCTCATAATAAGCAGCCCCAGGAGGAAGTCAGCACAGCACAGAGATGGTGGGAGCCCCTCATAATTAGCATAGCACAGGGATGGTGGGAGACCCTCATAATATGCACAGCAGAGGTACAGCCCCAGGAGGAAGTCAGCACAGCACAGGGATGGTGGGAGCCCCTCATAATAAGCAGCCCCAGTAGAAATATGACACCGCTCAACCTCTTCAAACAGGAGGTTACGGGCATATAGTACGGTGTGCTTTTTTTGGACAAGGAAGTGAGCCAAATGAAGAAAGAAGGTCTGTGTGCTCAATTTAAAAAATCGTTTATAGACATATACATGGTCTACTGGTCACATGTGTTGAATTCCTCCGAGATCCATGCCTCATTCATTTTTAGAAATGTGAGGTAGTTAACACTGTCGTGAGCTGGACGAGGGGCAAGCTAACAGTTCGATTGCAAACTGGGCAAGCTCTGGCAAGAGGTCAAGCCTGCCCACCCAGTAGTCCAGGGGTTCATCACTCCTCAGAGCGTCCACATCGGCCGTTAACCAGATGTAGTCGGACACCTGACGGTCTGATTCCCTGATGCTGGATCCGGATGACACGTGTCGATGGGTCGGCTGAAAGAATGACCTCATATCAGAAGTCACCAACACATCTTCAAACCGGCCTCTTCTTGCAGGCACTGTTGGATTGGTACCCGCAATTCCTTCTCTGGGAGTGGGAATTGCTCCTCTGCCAGCTCACGCAAAAGCAGAATGCAGCATTTCGCGAAGCAAGGCCTGGAAGTGCTCCATTCTGACAGCCCTCTGTGACGGCGGTAACATTTCCACCATTTTGTGTTTGTACCGGGGGTCTAAGTACGTTGCCACCCAGTACTGGTCCTTGACCCTTATGCTTTTTATACGGGGGTCCCTGTTAAAACACTGGAGCATGAATTTGCACTAAACTGGAAACGGTGTGGTGGCCTGGCTCCTGCTCATCATCCAGGATAATGTCGTCCTCTTCATTCTCCTCTCCCCATCCACGCACAACAACAGGGATCCCAGAAAGGTTTAAAGCATGCTCTTCTTGCTCCTCATCCACCCCGGCACCATCCTCCTCTGACTCCTCTTCAGACTTCTGTTGTTCACTTGTCTCAGATAGAGTAGCCCCCCCTGGGAATTCATCCAGCATTGCGACTTCCTCATCTTCCTGCTCCTGCTCCTCCACAGCTTGATCAATAACACGACGCAATGCCCGCTCCATAAAGAAGGCATAAGGTACCATGTCACTGATGGCGCCATGGCTGCGACTGACCAGTTTGGTGATCTCCTCAAATGGCCGCAGAAGTCTGCATGCATCGCACATAAGCAGCCACTGGCACGGTGAAAAAAAACCCAGCTCTCCAGAACCTGTTCTGCCGCAGAGTTCATACAGGTAGACGTTAACTGCACGTTTCTGCTGGAGCAGCCTATCAAGCATATAGAAGGTTGAGTTCCATCGCGTCGGGCAATCGCAAATAAGATGTCTGACCGGCAGATTGTGTCCCCGCTGAATGTCAGCAAGGCGAGCCATGGCCGTGTAAGATCTTCTGAAATGGGCCGAGATTTTCCTTGCCTGCCGCAAGATGTCCTGGACCCCAGGGTATTTGACAATAAATCGCTGCACGACCAAGTTTAAGACGTGTGCCATGCATGGCACGTGCGTCATTTTGCCCTGTTTCAATGCGCTAAGCAGATTGGCACCGTTGTCACACACCACTTTACTAACTGTCAAATTGAGCGGTGTTAGTCACTGATCTGCCTGTGAACGCAAAGCTGAAAGGAGTGCCGGGCCAGTGTGGCTCTTGGCTTCCAGGCACAACAGACGCAGCACGGCATGGCAACGTCTCACCTGGCATGTCGAATAGGTTCTGGGGAGCTTGGGCAGCGCAGCGGAAGAGATGCTAGCAGCAGAAAAGGAGGAGTCAGCCGAAGAGGAGAGGGAGGAGGATGGAGTAGGAGGAGGAGGAGAAGAAGAGCCAGGCCTGCATGCAATCCGTGGCGGTAAAACCAAATCTACATGGGTGCCACGGGTTACATGCTTGACGGCCGTCAGAAGGTTCACCCAGTGGGCAGTAAAAGTGATATACCTTCCCTGCCTGTGTTTGCTAGACCACGTGTCTGTGGTCAGATGTATCTTGGCACCGACACTGTGTGCCACAGATACATTCACTTGCCGCTGAACAAGGCCATATTGCACTGGAATGCCCTTCTGTGAGAAATACTTCCTTCCTGGAACCTTCCATTGTGGTGTTCCAATGGCCACAAATTTGCGAAAGGCCTCCGAGTCCACCAGTTTATATGGCAGTAGTTGGCGGGCTATGAGTTCTGACAAGCCAGCCGTCAACCGTTGGGCAAGAGGGTTATCCGGCATCATCATTTTTTTACGCTCGAACATTAGGCCCATGGAAGCCTGCCTTTTTGCAGAAAAACGTGAGCTTGGCGTGATGGAAGGTGGAGTGGAGGACAATTGTGAGGAGAAGGAGAAGTAGAAGACGAGGCTGGACGGTGAAAGCCTGGAGTGTGGCTTTGTGTGTTCCGTTGCTCCCACTGGGCTCGGTGATGGCTGCTCATGTGCCTTCTTAAGGCGGTCGTCCCTAGGTGAGTGTTGGGCTTACCGCGACTAATGCGTTGACTGCAAAGATTGCAGATGGCAACGCTATTGTCAGCAGCGGACACGTTAAAAAAAGCCCACACTGCGGAGCCATGTGCCGGTGTCCTGGGAGCGCCAGATGTGACCGTACATGGTCGATGGCTTCTCCTGATACATTTGCAGTCTGCTTTGTCCCTCCTGTGCAATATAAGTTATTCCTGCTTCTCCTCCCTATCTGCTGGTCCATATCTCCCTCTGCACTCCCCTCTTCTTCCTCTCTTGTGGGCACCCACGTGACATCACTAGACACGTCATCATCAATGTCACCTTCCCCACCGCTATAAGTAGAGATCTCGGAGTAGGCAGCAACGCGGGGGACCAACCTCCTCCTTGGGCTGATCTGGGTACTGTCGTCAGACTGCTGAGTAGCGGTTGTTGCTACCTCCTCTTCCTGATCCAATACCAAGAGTGGCTGCGCATCAGAAATGTCTTGATATGGATCGGAAAATAATTCCTGTGACTCAAGTGGAAGGTATGTGGTGGTGGTGGTGGTGTTGTTGGTGGTAGTGTCTTTGGGGGTGCACATAGCAGAGAGTGAAGAAGAGGGTGCAGATCGAGAGGATGAGGAGGGTGCAGAAGAGTAAGGCTGAGTGAGCCACTCAACCAAGTCTGTTGCATCCTTTAAATGAATTGAACGCACCTTCTGCAACTTTCCACTTTGGCTCAAGCCTGTTGCTCCTGTCCTAGCCCTACCACCCCTGCGGAAGGGCCTGCCTCTTCCTCTGCCTGTCATTTTTTAAATGACCCTGTGACAAAACTCTCAGTCCCTATACTGATAAAGGACTGCTGCAGCAGTAGGGCAGCAGTCAGCAGTAGTGCACCTCAACCCTATGTATTGTGGACCTATACCAGTCCTTACGGAATAGCAGAATGTACCTCACTCAACCCTATGTACTGTAGTACCCTATACCTTACCAGTCCTTATAAGGACCTTTGTGGAACAAGTACGCTGTGAATGATTAGCAGACTGTACCTCAGTCCCTAAACTGATAAAGGACTACTGCAGCAGAAGGGCAGCAGTCAGCAGTAGTGCACCTCATCCCTATGTATTGTGGACCTATACCAGTCCTTACGGAATAGCAGACTGTACCTCACTCAACCCTATGTACTGTAGTACCCTATACCTTACCAGTCCTTATAAGGACCTTTGTGGAACAAGTAGGTTGTGAATGATTAGCAGACTGTACCTCAGTGCCTATACTGATAAAGGACTACTGCAGCAGAAGGGCAGCAGTCAGCAGTAGTGCACCTCAACCTTATGTATTGTGGACCTATACCAGTCCTTACGGAATAGCAGACTGTACCTCACTCAATCCTATGTACTGTAGTACCCTATACCTTACCAGTCCTTATAAGGACCTTTGTGGAACAAGTAGGTTGTGAATGATTAGCAGACTGTACCTCAGTCCCTATACTGATAAAGGACTACTGCAGCAGAAGGGCAGCAGTCAAGTATAATATTCTTTCTATATTTGGAAGAAAGAATATTATACGTGTACAAGCCTATTACCATACCATTCCTGAAAATAACCTTTGTGGACCTAATAGTAACGGCTACTGATTAAACTGACTGTCCCTCACTGCCTCACACACAGCTTCCTGCCTGTCCCTATTTAAACTGACAAAACAGAGTCTGCTGGAACAATAACTTGAATAGCACTTTTGTGGACCTAATAGTAACAACTAATGATTAAACTGACTGTCCCTGCAGCACACAGCGTCCTGTCCCTCTCTCTACACTGACAAAAGACAGGCTTCTGCAAAAATCAGTAGCACATCAGTGCCTCAAACCTATATCCTGAACTACACCTAACACCTATACCAGTCCTGAAAAGAACTTTTGTGGACCAAATAGCTAGCGATTTGGGTCACTGCAGTCTCTCCCTGCTCCACACCGCAACCTCTCCCTATAGTAACAGAAGGAAGAATGTAAAATGGCCTCCGGATCGGGTCTATTTATAAGTTAGGGGGAATGTCCAAGTGTCCATGTGCTGTAATGTCTCAATTGGCTGTCCTGTACCCCATGATGGATGTGTCATCATAGGTCAAAGTTATTTTACACAGTAAACACGGAAGTCCGCCGGGCAAATGGCGGCAAAAGTCCACCGATAGGGTGGACTGCGAACAGCCGAAATTCGCTGCGAAACGACCGCCGGGCGAACCGTTCGGCCATCCCTATTTATAATATACTGTGTTTTTTTGGGGGTTTATTTTTAGGTGATGTGGATGTTGTGTAAAAGGAATCGGATTTTACCAGTGAAAGTGCCCAGATCCTCATCAGGGAGATAATGCCCAACAAAGACCAGCTAGGTGTAACTAACGCAATTACAATACTCACGAAACCTTTTATACTAATGCTGCAGCATTAGGAGACAAACATCCTGACAAAGACAATAAGAGACGAGTCACGACCAAAGTTCAGGAGTTGTCTAATGTATTGTAGAAGGGGCTGCATTTTATATGCACCCTTATCAGCCAATCATTGTATAGAACATGGGTGTGGTTAATACAGAGGCGTTCATTACATATCATTACATACATATCATTACATATCATTACTCATGTCATCTGCTTCTGAATCACAGTCATGAGATATGTGGCCCAGACATATTGTGACACAATTTCTTTATTTAGACAGCATAGAACGAGCCTATGCAAGCTATATTTCCTTATGTGCATGTTTATAGAAAAACTGCTACAGTCTGCAGTTACAGAATCTAAGCACAATCCCATATGAACTTACAAAGATGGAGTCACTCTGGTTCAGCCATATTACTACGATCCCCTCTAAGTTATGACAAACCACGAACATGGCTTACTTCTTCTCACTGTGACATACTCATCCCGGTGGCCATAGTAAGAGTTAAGATATATCCTATTAGCTGCAGCTAGGTTTAAATGTCAAGTACCTCGGAAACCATGCACATAATAAACCTGAAGCAGGCATATAAAAGTAATACCATAAGCAAAATTAGTACAACACAGATTGCAATATCCCCAATCCAGGATTAATCCAGGATTCAGCATTGAGACCAAACCCCCATGTTACCCAGGGGGCTCCCAAGCAATTATTTTGCTTTTTCATCATGTCAATACCCCCTCAGGCTCCTGAGAGGAACCATGCCCAGGTCATGTTCTTTCCCAGAAACAATGACCTAGCATAACGGTGTCCAAGGGGGCATCCAGGACGAACACTAGCCTTGAGCAAGTGACGTTCCTCACTGTCCCTGAGAATAACCTCTATCAGAACCAATGAGGCCAAGTAACACCATCCCCTGGAATCATTCAGAATCCATGGATGGCATGGTCTTCCACAACAGATGTACAAGCTATTGTCCAAGGCCAGTGGCTGTCTGCTTAAGGACCTGTAGGGCACCCTCAGAGAATCCTGCAAAAGCAAGCTGTGAAAGTAGCTTGGCCATCTCAGTATGGGGGCCAGAGGCATACATGAAGTGTGATGTAGGGCACGATCTAAGGTGTCAAACACCGTGGAGTTCCTGTAGACTCTGAATGCACATCCCCTCTATGTCCAATGAGTGTGTCACTAGTGATTTTATTGGGTAGGCCACATATAACCTTAAGGCTCCCCCTAGAACACAGAGGCTGGTAGATGACATGTGAACCAATACATATACAATACAGTGCCTATGCCAGCATCCCATCAAACAGTATACACTGAAGTGGTCGAGCATGTCCTGGACACACTACAACAACAATCCCATTATTATCCCCTCACCCTCACCAGGATCACCTTCTAAGCATGCAAAAATAGGAAACAACAAACATGTAATCTCAGCTGCATAGCAATTGTCCATGGAATGCAAAAGGGAGGAAGGGGAGTGACAGTCCATAGAAACAAGTGGGAGGGGCATGATAGCCTTTAGGTCAAATGAAAATAGTCCCAAAGAAATACTCAAAAAGAAAAGTCTCTTGGATGGCTTCTGAATGTCCATTAGATTTGCAGAAAAGGAAGGAAAAGGAAATGTCCACATTATAACTCTCATTCTGCTCAACTTTTTCCAAAACCTTTGAGTTCAATTCTGTGATCACTCATATGTACAGACATGAATTCTCTACCCCAAAACACTGCCTCTTTGTAAGGACAGAACTTGATATCCACAGACAGACTGGAACTGATGCGTTGGGCGAGACCGGGGACTTTCGGCTGGCACATCTGGATCTTTTTCATGTGGTGCTCACAGGAAATTTGTACCCCAGGTTTGCGTCATGTGGCTCCCCCTTGAGGTATCATTCGCAGGAACAGTTTCCAGCCGGAGTCCACCTTTAGTCACCTGAGCACCTCCTATGGTATTTAAACAACAAAGATGAACAACAAAGATTTCCATGTTAAAGCTGCAATCACCACTTCACTCGGACAGGATATAGGGCAGGATATGGATGGGGTGTAGGGTATGACTGGGGTGGGCATTTCTTCATGTGAATAGGGCTGTGGGTGAATGCAGGCTGGCTGAGGCAGATACTCCTCATCCGACATGAGTAGTCACAGAATCTACCTGATCAATTCAGGCCTTAACCATTGGAGATATTAAAAATAATATTCTTAATTGACTCAAACATAAGTAAAACATGGAGGAATGAAAATGTTTCTCAGCAAGGGTTTTCATTATATAGCTTCAATATATTTAACTAAACATTTTTCCAAATCCAGTATTATAGCAGAACTTCAACAAAACTTAAACCTCTTTAGTTTCTTCTATTCCTGGGATCCAAGTGGACCCAAGGGACTTAGGACAGAACATTTTACCCAAACACATATTCTGACTCAGAAATCTCCCAACTTTGCAAATATGTCTGATCATCAGCAACAAAAAAACATTGATGGATAAACAACATTTCATCACCAACACTCTATGACTGACACCCTGGTAATTCAGAAGGTAGATTTCCAGAATAGTCATTCTGATTGCTTATTTCAAATAAATCCTTCCCATAACATCTTAGTACTCCATGGACTCAATATATACAGCAATGTATCTTGATTACAGTCATTTAATTTCTTCAAACATTTTTTCAAATTTTCACCCTTCCTTTACCAAAATCCCTTTATCAATTCTTTTAATTTAATTTAACCCCAAACTTTTAGGGAAAGTATAACATGGGCCTAAACACAATATGAGACACCTTGTTGTGCACATTCCAGACACACATACAACTCTCTCTCATACCACATTCATCTGGCCATTCCATTCTTTCTTACTTTCATTCATAACACCTTCAAACCTTAATATTTTTCCCTCTAGTGTCCAGAATTACACAACACAGTTACTTCTCTTTTTCTTTACTAACCACAATTCCTCTGGCGTAGCGCCTGGAATATACAACTTCCCTTTTATTTACTTTCGAATTCTGGATTTCTTAATTATAATATTCTCAACCCTGTCAAAATCAATATTTTAACATCATTGTTAATACAGCTTAAACACTATAAGAACTATTTGCACAAATATAACACATTTGCTGTTATCAGAAAAAAACACACTTTAACTCTAATAATGTAAGGATAGGCAACCACACCCAAAATAGTCTTAAAGTCAGACTCTAAAAATTTGCATCTGATCAGATTCCTTTAAAAAAAACATTTGGTAATTTTATCAGTGACATGTCACATTCCCTTTTAATGTTCCCAATTTACTATGGAGTAAATATGGGCTTAGTATATGCCCAACACATTTCATGAATAGACTGACACTAGTTGCAAAATTTTAACAATAAACATGTACCTTTTATAGATAACTTTTCTAAATCAGATCCTTCTTTAACATTCATTTTCCACTTCAGCAAGTCCCTGACTTGCTGACAATGGAATACAAATATAAAAATATACTCCCCACAAAACCCGTGGTGAAAATATAGTTGAAGTTTGTTCCCCTCTTCCACCCGAAACAAAATACAGATAAGTACCCTACTCTGTCCCTTTTAAGTGCCCACTTTAGCAACGCTCTCTGTCTTGGCAGGATCATAGGACATGTATCAACTACCCAACCATCTATCTGAATTCAGAAAACAAAAGCAATCTTATACTCTAAATTGGAATTCCAAGACAAGACAAAAATTCACATACACATAAAATTAAGCATTTCTCTCCATTAACCAGTTCCCTCTACCCAGGTGTCCATCTTATGACACTGCAAACAGGGCGACCCAAGGACTGCCACTAACCACAGTCCACAAACAGTCCATGAAGCAGAGACAGTCGTGGGAGAAGTGTTTAAACATGTTCTCCCTCCGACAGAAACAGTCAGTCCATAAAACTGCAACCCTTTTGCCTCACCGGAGATCCATGTCAGAATTCACACCCCCAAACCCACCAGCTCAGAGGTGGAGAATCGGGGAGCGATGAGGGAATCTGGGGGAATCCGAGGGGGGAAGCAGGAAGATTCATATTCTCCCTCTACCTAGCTTAGACCCCCAAAAGAGTAACCATGTCCCCCTGTCAGTGCATCCAGCAGCAATTTAATCACTGCCCAATAAACCAACATCTTGATGTCTCTATGAATCTCTGGTACCGTAATCCCGCAAAAGTCTCACGAGACCCCAGCACCAGGGCTGCTCATTTCACGAGGTGGGGTGCTTTCAACAAGGTTTCTAGCCTCCCCACCAGCTCTCTCTTTTTACCCTTGGTTGAACCTTTTTCCCATGCCCGTGCCAAACAGGGATCTGCACTGATCTGCACATCCCACCAACCCACCTGTACCGACTCATTATAACTTCAGCAAACAATCATAAACAAATAATCAACAAACAGACACACAAATAATTAAACAAGGTAAGTCTACATTAAAACATCCCCAGTTTAACAACACCTTTTATCTGATAATCCAAATAAAACTAGCTGTGACACTTTAAAAATCCTTATTTTAAACAAAACTCTCTCTGTGTTAATTTCCTTACCTGCCCAAAACCTCCCATCCCGGCTATCCTTTATCCCGGCTATCCTTTAAAATCATTTCCTCAACGCAAATAGAATGTCCCCTTTAACTCTCAAAACAAGCTCTGCTAACTTCCCGTTTTTAAATGTAACTTTCCTTCACTTTTTTTTCTTCCTTCTATGTCAGTTCTAAAATTGCTTTGAAACCTGGCTTGTATATAAAAAGAACAATGCATTGAAAAACCTTGCAAAATGCACACCTTCCTTTAATAAATAACTCAAATCTCTCCTTTACCTTCTAACTTCACTTACTTTACCCTCAACAAATGTAGGATATTCTTAATTAACATCTTATGCCCCGTACACACGAGCGGACTTTTCAACATCCAAAGTCCGAAGGACCGAGTCCGTCAGACTATCCGATCGTGTGTGGGCTGCAACGGACTTTTGATTCACCAAAGTCTGACGGACTTTGGAATATGGAACATGCTTCAAATTTTTCCGACGGAACTCCGTCGGACCCAGTTCCGATGTAGAAGTCCGCTCGTCTGTATGCTGTTCCGACAGACCTAAAACGACGCATGCTCTGAAGCAAGTACGAGACGGAAGTGCTCGGTCTTGTAAAACTCCAGTTCGTATTGGAAGTAGCACATTCGTCATGCTGCAAATTCTGTGCTCGTTTAAATGTAGCGCATCTTCTTTATAATGCTAGAAGAACGAAGTCTTTATTTATAATGCTAGAAGAACGAAGTCTTTATTTATAATGCTAGAAGAACGAAGTTGCTTTGCTGCTCATATTCACTCACAGAGTTCTCACAAAACACATTTCTGTCTTATTTCTCCTCATCTGATGAATGATCTTGTTTTTATTTTAAAGCCCCATCTCATTAATATTTTTTTATTTTAATTTTTTTATTTATTTTTTAGTAATTTTTTTCCTCCATATTTTTTGTAGAATTCTTTACCATTTTTTTCTTGTGATCTCCATATTTAATTATTCTGTCAAGTTAAAAAAAAAAAAAAAAAGTTGTTAACTTGACAGAATAATTAAATATGGAGATCACAAGAAAAAAAATGGTAAAGAATTCTAAAAAAAATATGGAGGAAAAAATTACTCCAAAAAAAAACAAAAAAAAAAAAAAAATGGTGTTGAGTAATTTTTTTCCTCCATATTTTTTGTAGAATTCTTTACCATTTTTTTCTTGTGATCTCCATATTTAATTATTCTGTCAAGTTAAAAAAAAAAAAAAAGTTGTTAACTTGACAGAATAATTAAATATGGAGATCACAAGAAAAAAAATGGTAAAGAATTCTAAAAAAAAATGGAGGAAAAAATTACTCCAAAAAAAAAAAACAAAAAAAAAAAAAATGGTGTTGAGTAATTTTTTTCCTCCATATTTTTTGTAGAATTCTTTACCATTTTTTTTCTTGTGATCTCCATATTTAATTATTCTGTCAAGTTAACACCAAAAACCTTTTTTTTTTTTTTTTTTTTTGTGTTTTTCATTACCACAATAACCTTTTTATTTTTATTCTGGTGTCAAGTTACCACAATAACATTTTTATTTTGTTTGTAACCTCAAGGAGGTTAGTGTCCCTTGTTAATTTCACATTGTCTTTTTGAAATGTATTTGACCAAAAAACACATAGGCAATTATATTTTCAAACAAAAATATCCATTTATTCTGGTTCAACAAACAAAAAAAATGAAGGCAACACTGGAGAAACTTGTGACATTTGTGTAGCCTTTTGGCCCCAGGGCAAACATTAAACTCTGTGGAAAAGAAAATTCAAATATTCCGAAATACAATATGGTCCCAGAATCCCAGACATCAAGAGCAGCATCAGATGGTATATATGTCCCCAGGCTGTGGTACAACAGGCTGCGTCTTTGGTCAGACCAGAGTGAAGCCAGGTCATCACCTTCTTCTCTTCGCTCCACCCTTCACTGCACCCTTCCCTGCAGACTTCCCTGTAGCCTTCCTGGGAGGCTGTGTCTCCGGTGGTGTACTTGTGGCAGGAGGAGGAGGAGGAGGAGGAACAGGAGGAACTTGCTCCACAATATTGCTGGTGGCAGTTAATTCGCCACTCAGCCCCTTCTGTAACGCCAAGAAAATTAGCCTTTCACACTGGAGACGTTGGCCCATCTCTAATTGCTGCAGACGGCTGGCGATGTAGCAGCCATAGGCCTCTTCAGCCTCAGGGGGGCTCTTTAAGACATTAGTAGCCTCTCGAATTAGGCGCAGGGATTCCTCCTGTGATACTGAAATTTTTTTTGCCCTTTTTGCTGGAAGACGGAGGGGAGGCACCTGTGATGTTGTCAGGCTTCTACTAGGCCCGGCCACCTCCTGGCTGACAGTGGGCACGGCCTCCTCCTGGCTGACAGTGGGCCCAGCCTCCTCCTGCCTGCCACTTTCCCCACCTTCCTCCTGGCTGAGCTCATCCTGTGTATAAAAAAGGGACATTGTTTTAGTTTTTTGTTCATCAATCATAAACATTTTTCAGCTCCTGACTTCTAAATTCTGTTAATACATATAAAAGAGTATCATTATGACACCACTATTTCTTGTTTCTGCTGGTGACAAACATTTGTGGCCACTACTGTAAATTGATATGTCCAAATTTTTAGGTTTTTTTAACATCAATAATAGCGTTTAAATTAGAACATCTAGTTAACATCATTAATATTATGAATATCACTATTTTTTGTAACAAAATACCTGGCTCCAGCTGGGTGCATCCGCTTCTTCCAGGATGGAAGGCTCCGCTTGCTCATCAGCCTCTGCTGAGGTGGAGGGAATGCTGCAGGGAAGGGTGGAGGGAAGAGTTGAAAGCGACTCCCTGGCTTTACACTGGTCGCCAATAAACCGTAGCTTGTCAAAGTACCACAGCCTGGGTACATACACAGCACCTGGTGCTGCTCCTGATGTTTTGGATTTCTCGATTTTCTTATTTTCCTTTCGGTACATATTTCGCAATAATTGAATTTTCTTGTCCACAAAGTCCACGTCTGCCTCTGGGATCCAAGGCTGCACAAATGTCACAAATTTCTCCAGTGTTGCCCTCCTTACTGGTTTATTATAATAATCAATGTGCTTGACTTGCCACAGATTTGTCATCTCTTTATATTTGTCTATAAATAGACTTAAAAATTCCGGATCCTTGAATTTCTGATTCATTTTTCTGAAAGACAATACACAAGCCAAAAACAATAACGTTAGCTCAGACTCTCCTAATCTTAGCCCAATATAGACTCCAGGATCTGCCACTTATTTGGGGAAATTGTTTAAACTTACCTTTGTTTTGCTTACTCCCAACTTCCGTTCCTATTTTCGCAAACGAACATACGACATGTGATTTTTGTCGTTATATACAGTGCGTACGCGTAGAACTACGCCTGCGTTGCCCGCCCCTGACGTTCTTTTAGTCAAGTTCTTGTTTCCCGCCCTTTCTGCGCACTTAACGTACGTACGACATGTGATTTTTGTCGTTGTATACAGTGCGTACGCGTAGAACTACGCCTGCGTTGCCCGCCCCTGACGTTCTTTTAGTCAAGTTCTTGTTTTCCCGCCCCTTTCTGCGCACTTAACGTACGTACGACATGTGCATTTTGTCGTTGTATACAGTGCGTACGCGTAGAACTACGCCTGCGTTGCCCGCCCCTGACGTTCTTTTAGTCAAGTTCTTGTTTTCCCGCTCCTTTCTGCGCACTTAACGTACGTACGACATGTGCATTTTGACGTTGTATACAGTGCGTACGCGTAGAACTACGCCTGCGTTGCCCGCCCCTGACGTTCTTTTAGTCAAGTTCTTGTTTCCCGCCCTTTCTGCGCACTTAACGTACGTACGACATGTGCATTTCCCGCCCCTTTCTGCGCACTTAACGTACGTACGACATGTGCATTTTGGCGTAAGATCCAGTGCGTACGCGTAGAACTACGCCTGCGTTGCCCGCCCATGACGTTCTTTTCCAAGAATATTTCCCGCCCCCTTTTCTCTACGGTGCGCAGTAGGAGAAACATGGCGGAAACACAACAGGTGCTTGATATGAACGACTCCAGTAGTCACGAATCCCCGGAGCCACAAACGTCCCGATCCGGAAAGAGGAGATTTAAGGCCTCAAATATGGCATTTGAAGAGATGGTGGAGATGGTGGCAATCTTGCGAAGTAAGGATTATGATGACAAGCATGGACCATACACCCATCCGAACTTGCGCAAGGCCAGAATCATGGCCAAAGTAGTTAAGACCCTGCACAATCGTTTTGGGGTACGACGGTCAAAAGACCAATTGAGGAAACGGTGGTCCGACCTTAAATTGAGGGAGCCGGATCAATACAGAAGGATCAAGAAAGTTCTGAAAAAAAGTAAGTACTTGTCGTGTGTTCCTATTTTATGATTATTGCATACAGATCCATAGGCTTTACCTTTGTACAATGTAAAAAATTGCTGCTTTCATGTTGGATACAGTAAAATAATCGTATCGTTCTTAACAAACCCTCGTAAATTGTTCGTGGCAAACCTCGTTTATGATACAGGGTTTAAACAGCATTTTTTGGCTGTGTAATTTTTAGGACACAAAAAAAGATTAGGACATTGTGGTTTAGATGTGTTTCAAAATACAATGACTAGAAAAGAACATTCAGTGTAATTGAAGGAGAGGACACTTGGCAGCTGGCTAAAAACACATCTGCACTCATGAGCAAAAGTGTGGGACACCAGAGAACATTTATTAGGGTAAACCACACGGGGTTCCCTGGTATACTTTGGGGGGGGTTGGGCATGTGTGAAACTTGGCACAAAAAGCGAATTATTGTAGTTTTTGGCAAAGTGAATTGATTTATCATGTCTTCACATTTTGCATCTCTTCATAAACCGACAATTGTACAACACTTCTAATCAAGGTTTCATCTTCCTAGTTCTGGCCTTAAATATCTGTGTGCTAAAGTATACCTTTTTGTTTGTTAATTTCTCATAGGGGAGAAAAGACTCACAAAGCAGGATCCCAGGGACCGCCACCCTTGCCAGCATGAATGTGAGGTTAGCCCCATCCCCCCCGTGGATGTGCATGTGGAGGAAGGAGAGGCGGAGGAAGGAGAGGAGATGGGCACCCCACCAGGTGAGTGTCTGACACCACAGCTTCAGGTAATCGATGTATACCTGCATATTTCAAAACACATGTTTTTACATCTATTTTAGGTGATGTTCTGGTTGTGGAAAGCGACACATTTCCAAGCACCAGTGCCCCCCCCCCGAGGATGTCGAGGAAGGAGAGGTTGAGGAAGGAGAGGTGGAGGAAGTAGGGGAGATGGGCACCCCACCAGGTGAGTGTCTGACACCCCAGCTTGTTGAAATCCATGTATGACTGCATAATTTTTGACCCAATTTTTACCATCTATTGTAGGTGATGTTCTGGTTGTGGAAAGGGCCCCATTTTCCAGTGACAGCGCACATAGGCTGATTGGCCAGATAATGGGCTGGAATGGGGAACTAGATGACATGCGAACTAGCCTGGATCTCATGAAGAATCAGATTGACAATATGCAGCTGGAAATGAAGAACATGATCGATATTTTGGGGAGAATATAATCCGTTTCTCCATAATATCGATCATGTTCTTCATTTCCCTTGTTTTAGTTCAAAGATTGTTACTTCCAAAATTTTTAAGATTGTGGCTGATTGTTGTTACATTTTTCATATTTTTTTAAGAAAAAGAAAAACCACAAAAAAAAAAATTGTTTTTAAAAATTATAAAAAAAAGGAAACTAAAAAATGTTTGGCAAAGAAAGTTTTAAATTAACCAAAAAAAAATTATATCAATAAATATTCAATGGCACATGTGAATGTGGCCAAATTAAAATTTTGAAGAATCAAGAATGTGTGGCGTATTCTTTCAATGCTCAATACCAGTTTGGGAAAAGTGATTTTGTGTATCCAGTGACAATGGGCCTTATTGAATTAATGAAAATACACTTGGTACTACAAGTGCACTAGGATAACATAGGAGACAGCACAAACCAAAAGCAAGCAAGAAAACACATTTCAGATTTGAGGTTCTTTTATTATTTTACTCTTTTTAAAAATTAAATAATCTGTGGCATTGCAATGGCCCCCCTACCGTTAAAATAAGTGACATATCTTTGCCGAACTTCACGGGCACTTTGGGGGGCCAAGCCAGTACGGCCAGTATCCAGGCCTGTCAGCGATTCCGGACCAAGTCCAGCCTCAGGCATTATTGTCGATAAGTAATTTGTGGAGTTTTTATGTAAAAAATTGTGCAAAATGCAGCACGTAAGTACGACATGGTTCAGTTTGTATTCGGCTAGGTTAATAGCAGTCAGAAAAACACGGAACCGGCTGGCCATTATTCCAAACGCATTTTCCACAACTCTTCTCGCTCTGGCCAGCCGGTAGTTGAAAACCCTCCTCTCCGGGGTGAGGGTTCTTTGGGGGAATGGCCTCATGATGTGGTCATCCAGAGCAAAAGCCTCATCAGCGATGAACACGAAGGGGAGTTCTTCCACATTCTCGGAATCAGGTGGCAATCCCAGTCCACCTGTCTGTATACGGCGGTAGAACTCCGTCTGGGCGAAGACTCCTCCATCCGACATCCGGCCATTCTTCCCCACGTCCACATACAGAAATTCATACTGTGCCGACACCACCGCCATTAACACAATACTGTGAAACCCCTTGTAGTTATAATAGTATGACCCCGAATGGGGTGGTGGCACAATGTGGACGTGCTTCCCATCTATCGCACCACCGCAGTTAGGAAAGTCCCAACGGGTGGCAAAATGGGATGCCACAGTCTGCCATTCCTGTGGCGATGAAGGAAACTGGGGAGGCAAAGCAGAAAAAACAAAAATAAGTACTTTTGCACATTAAACATTGTACATTACAACACAAACTTTCTTTCCCGCTTCTGCCTAGTCACAGGACACCGATCGTCTGCTCCCTGTCATTGGGAGCAGTGATCAGGGTCATGTCACTGCTAGCCCATCCCCCAGACAGTTAATAAACACTCACCCAGAACACACTTTAAACCATTCCTCGGCTCCCTTGTGCTTAATAACACCTTCACTGCATGTGACATTTTTACAGTAATCCATACAATTTTTTACAGCATTGATCACTGTATTAATGACAATGGTCACAAAAATGTATGGAAATTGGCCAATGTGTCCGCCATAATGTGGCAGTCACCAGAAAAAAAAAAAAAACGGTTAGCAACGCCATTACTATTTTCAAAAATGGCAAGATTTTACAAATGCCAGCAAAATAGACCATATTTACGAAACGATAGAACTTTTGCACAAAACAATCAATAAACGCTTATTGTGATTCATTTTAACACATTTGTTTACTAAAAGAATACGTATCGGCATCCAATGATGTCCAAAAAAATCATGGTGATATATTTTTGTGCCTATATTTCTTAGAGCGAAAAGTGAAAAATAATGCATATTTTGAAAAATGCATTTTGGGTTTGTTGGTGGTTAATCACCAAAAATAAAAAAGCAGAGGTGATCAAAGACAACCAAATACAAAATCTATTTGTGCTAATAAAATGAAGATAATTTACTAGGAGGAGCCATGTTACAAGGACGCACAATTGTCAATTCAAACAACGCACTGCCAAATCACCCAAAAAAGTGATGAAGGTCAGGAAGGGGGGAAAATCATTCCAGGGTTGAAGTGTGTTAAAAATACAATATATAACTCAACATTAATTTAAGGACACACAGACTCGTTGGAATTATATTAAGTGTGGGGGGGGGGGGATCCAGTTAAAGGACACACAGACCATTTGGGATACTATTAAGGGGGGGGGGGATTCAGTTAAGGGGACACAGACCATTTGGAATAATCTTTAAATGTTTTGTTTTAGGATAAAGCAATAGAATGGAGCTGACAAAAGACATTTTAAGTGACTAGACTAGGTGGATATGGGCCTACCATAGCATGTTGGTGAGGTTTAATGAAGGCAAATATGCAGGAAAGACAAAAAAGGAGCATTAAAAGATTACAGCATGCATGAGGACAAAGGGGACATTCACAGCATATTGCAATCATGGTAATTAGAGATTGAGGAAAGAAATACAAGGCATTAGCAAACATTAAAGACAATAAAATGTGATGTTAAATGATAAATCTTACCTTAATATAGTCCTCCTGCAGGACCTGTATGATGGCAGAACAGGTCTCTGGGATAATGATCCCCAGAGCCTGGGGGGAGATGCCTGTCGAGAACTTGAGGTCCTGAAGGCTTCTCCCTGTCGCCAAGTAGCGCAACGTGGCGACGAGCCTCTGCTCCGGAGTGATGGCTTGCCGCATGCAGGTATCCTGCCTGCTGATATAAGGGGTCAGCAAAGCCAGCAGACGGTGAAAAACGGGGTCCGTCATCCGGAGATAATTCCTGAAATCATCAGGATTATTCTCCCGGATCTCACGAAGCAAAGGCATGTGCGAGAACTGGTCACGCTGGAGCAACCAATTCTTCGTCCATGAACTCCTCAACACCCCGTCCACGGACTGTTCTTGGGTTGCAGAATGAACTACAACACCAAGCGCAAGCAAAGCACGAACTCGACGACGAGTACGTACACGCAACATGGCTTCAAAACGGTCGGATTGTCAGAACGAACTTAACAGACGTCACTGAAGAACAGCAAGGCCTGTGAAGAGCGAGCTGAAAGTCAGCGAGCGCAGTTAGATCGCACTGCAAAATACAGAGACGAACTGACTACACGCACTAAAAAACAGATACAAACCTCACAAGCACAAACTGAAAAGCAGTGAAAAACGTTCTGAAAAATCCGAGTCTGAAAAACGCGAATCGTCTCTCACCAAACTTCTACTAACACGAGATAAACACGAAATTAGCAGAAGGAGCCCAAAGGGTGGCGCACTTGGTATTGAACTTCCGTTTTATAGTCTCGTCGGACCTGGGGTACGTCACCGCGTACCAGACGGGCGGACTTTAGTGGGATCGTGTGTAGGCAAGTCCGTTTCCACGGAACTCTGTCGGAACTCTGTCGGAACTCCGGCGGAACTCCGGCGGAAACTCCTTCGGAGTTAAGTCCGCTCGTGTGTACGGGGCATTACTCACTTACTTAAATCTCATCACTCCTGGACATTCTTCCAAAATACCCACCTGTCTTCAACCCCCTTCCACCGGAGGGTCCGTTCACACAGGGGCAACACGACTTGTAGGCGACTTGAGTGAGGCAACTTGGACACGACTTGAGTTAAGATCACAGCGCGACTTGGGACGACTTCAACACGACTTGTGATGACTTCAACCTGACTTGGAACGACTTACAAGTCACCCCAGGCCAGGCGACTTTTGCCGTGGCCAAGCAGAGAATGAGCTCAAGGGGGAACTCCACGCCAAATTTCTGAAAAAAATTTGGCGTGGGTTCCCCCTCCGAGAGCATACCAGGCCCTTAGGTCTGGTATGGATTCCAAGGGGAACCCCCTACGCCGAAAAAACGGCGTGGGGGGTCCCCCCCAGATCTACACCAGACCCTTATCCGAGCACGCTACCCGGCCGGCCAGGAAAGGGGGTGGGGACGAGCGGGCGCCCCCCCCCTCCTGAGCCATACCAGGCCGCGTGCCCTCAACATGGGGGGGTGCCTTGGGGGAGGGGGGGCGTGCGGCCCCCCACCCCAAAGCACCTTGTCCCCATGTCGATGAGGACAAGGGCCTCTTCCCGACAACCCTGGCCGTTGGTTGTCGGGGTCTGCGGGCGGGGGGCTTATCGGAATCCGGGAGCCCCCTTTAATAAGGGGGCCCCCGGATACCGGCCCCCCACCCTATGTGAATGAGTATGGGGTACAATGTACCCCTACCCATTCACCTGTGAAAAAAAGTACAAAAAAAACACAACACAGGGAAAAATATTTTATTGCACAGCTCCGGGGGTCTTCCGTCTTCGGGGGTCTTCTCGCCGGACTCCTCCGCTATCTTCTTGTAGCTCTTTTGCTAGCGGAGGAGTCCGGCTTTCTTCCTCCCCGTCGCCGGCCTCTTCTCCCGACTTCGGGGGTCTTGTCCCCCTCTTCGGTTCTTCTGCCGGGCCACCGCGCCTTCTTATAGCTCTTTTAGAGGCGGTGGCCCGGTCTTCTGTCGCCGCCGTCGCCACCGCCGCCCCCGCCTTCCGTTCTTCTCCTTCTTCTTCTCCTGGAGATGTTGACTCGACGAGCTCTCCGGCCGCAATGCCAGGGACGCGCTGCGCTGCCACTTATATAGGGACAATGGGGCGGTGTCACATGGGTTGATGTCACATGGGTTGGTCACATGGGTTGATGTCACATGGTGACCCCACCCCCTTACCATGTGACATCAACCCATGTGACCAACCCATGTGACATCAACCCATGTGACAAACTGTGCTGAAGTGAGAGGCTAGATATAATCCCGACTCTTTCAAGGCATAGAATTTTGTGTCTCGTATGCCCGGGGTGAAGCGGGGGTTATCTATAATTGGGCACAGTGGCGAATTGTGGGAGAATAAGGAGGTTTGGGATATCAGTTGCGCACAAACCTTTATAGTGTTACCTATTAATGGATGGCGTTTAATGACTAGTGGTATGTCAGCGTAGCACCATGGTGTAACCTGTAGTAGGGACTCGCTTAGGGCTTGCTCTATCTGTGCCCAAAGTTTTACCTCTCCATGCCGGCACCAATCAATCAAAGTCTGCTTAAATGTATCGCCTTGTAGTAGGTGCGGACATCTGGCATTGCCAAGCCTCCGTGTTGTTTTGGTAATTTTCCTATGCAATCTGGATTTTTTCCTAGCCCAAAGGAATTTTATAAATGTTGAACGTATTTGCGTAAAGTATGTCACTGGGATATGTATGGGGAGAGCTTGCAGAAGGTAGAGGAACTTGGGAAGTATCATCATTTTTAGAATGTTACAGCGGCCGAACCAAGAGTGCAGGCCGCTGTCCCATTGGCTTGGCAAGCTTTGAACCTTTTTAAGGAGAGGCGAGAAGTTACGTTTAAAAAGCTGTGAAAGTTTTGATGGGATATATGTTCCTAGGTATTTCAGGGCCGTGTCTGTCCATTTTAAATTAAAACCTCCTCATAGATATGCAAGTTGTGGAGTAGGCATTCCTATTCCCATTGTCTCCGATTTACTGAAGTTTATTTTTAAATTGGAAAGTTTACCATAGGTATCGAATTCACGCATTAGATTAGGAAGTGAGATGGTTGGGTTAGTGATTGTGATTTGGCAATTTCAATCCCGCTAATATCTGGGTTCAACCTAACATGGCACAGAAATGGTTCTAAGGAAATGTCTAAGCCCTTGTACACACGGTCGGACATTCCAATGGAAAATGTCCGATCGGACTGTGTTGTCGGATAATCCGACCGTGTGTGGGCTCCATCGGACTGTTTCCATCGGAATATCTGACCGACAAAGCTTTAGAGCTGGGCTATAAAACTTTCCGATAACATTCTAGAGAATTCCGATCGGAAAAAGTGCCACACATGCTCAGATCAAATTCCTAGACCAAAGCTATTGGCTACTAGCCTGAATATAGTCCCGTTGTAACTAAATTACCTCATCACGTTACGAACGATCGGATTTTCCGACAACTTTGTCCGACCGTGTGTATGCAACACAAGTTTCGGACAAAATCAGGCTGACAAAATCCAACGGATTTTGTTGTCGGAATGTCCGATCGTGTGTACAAGGACAAAGAGTAGGGGCGAGAGTGGGCAGCCCTGTGTGGTTTCGTTGGTGATCCCAAATGGATCCGATATTATACCATTTGCCCAAACTCTGGCTGTTGGGTTGGAGTATACAGCAGAAATCCAATTTAGCATTCTGCTGCCAAGTCCTATATGTCTTAATGTTGAGAACATGAATTGCCCGCTCACTTGGTCAAACGCTTTTTCGGCGTCTGTCCCGAGGAGTACGCACGGTGTGTGGTTGTTGTTTGCCACATGTAGTAAGTTCAGGACTTTGGTGGTGTTGTCCCTGGCCTCTCTGGTTGGGACAAAGCTGACCTGGTCCAAATGAATCAGGTAAGGCAAATGCTGTTGGAGTCTAGTAGATCTTTGTGAAAAGTTTTAAGTCCGTGTTCAATAAGGAGATGGGGCGGTAGCTCCCACACTGTGCTGGATCCTTACCTTCTTTTGGTATCACAGATATGTGTGCCTGCACTGTAGAGTCATGTAGGTGTGATCCTGTGCTAAGGATGTTGGAGAGGTTGACTAAGGGCATGCCCAGAGAAGGGAGAAAGGTCTTGTAATATGTGGTGGTAAGTCCGTCTGGGCCTGGCGCCTTACCTGCTTTGGCGTTGCCTAGTGTCGATTGGAGTTCGGGCAAAGGGTTCCTCTAACAATTCTTTAACTTTAGCTGGTAGGGTTGGCATAAGTGAGGTGGCTATGTATCATGAGGTTTCGTCAGAGGTTGGTGAAGGTGTGTTCAGGTTGTAAAGGGAGTCATAGAATGATCTGAACTCCTGAGATATTTGTTGAGGTAAGGATCTTCTGGCCTTGTGCGGAAGTTATATACGGTATGTAAGACGCTAATTTTTGTGCTCTCAGTGTCTGGGCCAACATTCTCCCGCATTTGTTTCCTGACTCATATATTTTTTTCCAACAGATTTGGAGCGCTGCTTAGTTTGGTGAGTGTTTCTTCAAAAAATTGTGCAGAACATGCACGAAAGCACAATATGATTGAGTTTATATTCCACCATGTGGATTGGAGTCAAAAATAGGCGGAACTGGCTGGCCATTATCCTGAAAGTGTTCTTCACTACTCTTCCAGCTCTGGCCAGCCGGAAATTAAAGATCCTCTGGTCCGGGGTGAGGGTCCTCATCGGGAAAGGCCGCATCAGATTATTTGCCAGAGCAAACGCCTCATTCGCAACGAAAACAAAGGGGAGTCCTTACACATTCTCCTCTGGAGATGGCAATCCCAGACTGCCATTCTGGAGATGCCAGTAGAACTCTGTCTGAGCAAACTCTCCACCATCCGACATCCGGCCATTTTTCCCCACGTCCACATACAGGAATTCATATGTCGCTGACACCACCGCCAACATCACGATACTATTAAACCCCTTGTAATTATAATAGTAGGACCCTGAGTTGGGGGGTGGGACGATGCGGACGTGTTTCCCATCAATTGCACCTTCACAGTTGGGAAAGACCCAATGGGTGGCAAAGTGGGAGGCCACAGTCTGCCATTCCTGTGGCGTTGAAGGAAACTGTGGAGTCAAACATGAAAAAAAAATATTCATTTTGCACATCAACATTACAAGCAGATTAGACACAAACATTTTTGGCCAAGATCAGTATAACATTATTGGAAATGAGTATTTAAAGCCAAAAGTATAAGGTCCCCTTATCAGATTCCTCACCCCACCCCATCTGATGGCCCATTGCTAAAAATTAGGGGGGGGGATGTTTTGGACAGGTAACCCTCTCCACTTCATTGAGAGCTGAATGTATAAATAATGTGTGATACTTTGGCCAGCCCCTCCTTACTTACACTATTGGCAGCCCACTGGACAGGTAAGAAGTGTCATAATACAAAAAAAATGAACAAAGGGAAGCACATTTGTACATTCTGCTATTACCTATCAAGATAATAATAGGAGAAAAAAAACTTTAAACTATAGCATTTGAAAGTATTGAGGCAGGCCCTTGCACTACATGTTTTGGTGAATTCATCCATAAATCTGACCACAAAAGAGGTAAGTATAGTGTGTATCAGCTGACCTAGCAGTTGGGGGGAGGAGGTTTCCTAATGAGTTTGGACCACCAAAAAAAACCTCTGGCATTCTGCATGAGGTTTTAGGAACACACATAACATTTGTACACATTTTAGGGGGTGTTTAGGGGAAAGCAGTACTATGGAGCTAACAAAATACATTGCTAAGTGACTAGGCTATAGGTTTATGGGCCCAAAAGAGCATGCTGGGGAAGTTAGTGAAGGCAAATATGCATGAAGGACAAAAAAGGAACTTTAAAAGCTTCCAGCATGCATGAGGACAAAGGGACACAGCATATCAATTACAGCATATTGCAATCATGGTAATTAGGGAATGAGGAAAGAAATACAATACATTAGCAAACATTAAATACATAGAATGTGATGTTAAAGGAGAAATTGTACCTTAATATAGTCCTTCTGCAGGACCTGAATAATGGCAGAACAGTTCTCTGGAATAATGATTACCAGAGCCTGGGGGAGATGCCTGTCGAGAACTTGAGGTTCTGAAACCTTCTCCCTGTCGCCAAGTACTGCAACATGGCGATGAGCCTCTGCTCCGGAGTGATGACTTGCCGCATGCAGGTATCCTGCCTGCTGATATAAGGGGTCAGAAAAGCCAACAGACGGTGAAAAACGGGGTCCGTCATCTGGAGATAATTCCTGAAATCATCAGGATTATTCTCCCAGATCTTACAAAGCAAAGGCATGTGCGAGAATTGGTCACGCTGGAGCAACCAATTCTTGCTCCATGAACTCCTCCTCGCCCTGTTCATGGACTGGGCTTGTGTCAAAGCTAAAGACCAACACCAAGCCCCTGCACAGCACGAACTCTATGACGAGTACATACACGAAACATGGCTTCAAAACAGTCGGCTGGTCAGAACGGACAACAGAAAGCACTGATAAACAGCAAGGTCTGAAAGAACAAACTGAAAACCAGAAACGAGCGGACAATAAGCACTGAAAATCAAAGCGTACTATACCAAGATATAGTCCGCAATGACCAACAAATACGAATTGACTACATGCACTGATAAGCAGATACGCACCTACAAGCACAAATGGAAGAGCAGTAACGATCGAAAGCACAAATCTGAAAAGCGCGAATCGTCTCTAACCAAACTTCTACTAACACGAGATAAACATGAGATCAGCAGAAGGAGCCCAAAGGGTGCCGCACATGGTGCTGAACTTCCCTTTTCTAGTCCCGTCGTACACGGTTTACGTCACCGTGTTCTTGTCGACCGGAAACTCCGACAACTTTGTCCGACCGTGTGTATTAAACACCAGTTTCGGACTAAAGTATCCAACGGATTTGGTGATCGGAATGTCCGACCGTGTGTACGGGGGCTTAGTGGAAGAGGAAGAAAAGAGAGGAAAAGAGAAGGGGGGGAAAGGTAGTTTGTCGTCATTCTGGGTCAGCCTCCAGATTGTGTTGATCCTCCCGGCGGTGCCATAGCTCCCAGACCTTATCATACACATCCAAATGGTCTTGAATTCTCGCTGTCCTCCTCTCCATCAACTCAACATCTTTGATCCTGCCGCTGTAAGGACGTGCCTGGCCAATTTCTTATGAGGGACTGGGACTTTCAGTGGCGAGAGGCCCAGCAGAAAAAATTTAGGGGTGGCGGGGATGTCTTCTCAAGAAGACGGGCAAGCAGCTGCTGAACTGAGTTTCAGAAGGGAACAATCTGCGGGCATTCCCAAGAGATGTGGAAGAGTGTTCCCCTAGCCCCCATGCAGCACCAGCAGCGATCTGAACTGGCAGTGTATATGGCATACAGCACATCTGGTGTCATGTACCAGAAATATAGAATTTTGTATGTGTTTTCCTTGTAAAGCGTGCAGATCGAGCTCTTAGACGCCTGGGTCCATATGGCCCTCCACTGCTCCATGGGTATCTCCTCATCCAAAGCCTTTCCCCACTTAAGAATATACAGTAGGTGATATTGTGTCAATCTTGCCACTTTTATCGGCAAGATTGACACCCTGCGAGTGCCGCCGCGGGAGCCAGCGCCGAGCTGGCTGGCATCGGCAAAGGAAGAATGTTTCTTTTCCTTTTCCCAATAAGTGACAAGCATCTCTGGCCGGGTTCACACTGGTGCGGGGATCCAAATTGGATTCCTGCCAATACCAGGCACCGTATTTGGTATGAATCCTAAGGGAGAACGCCAAATTAAAATGGGTTCCCCCTCCGGAAGCATACCAGGCCCTTAGGTCCGGTAGGGATTTTAAGGGGCATCCCCTACGCCAAAAAAAACAGCCTGGGCGGTCAGGAAAGGGGGTGGGGACGAGCGAGCATCCCCCCTCCTGAGCCGTACCAGGCCACGTGCCCTCAACATGGGGGAGTGGGTGCTTTGGGGGAAGGGGGGTGCCTTGCGGCCCCCCACCCCAAAGCACCTTGTCCCCATGTTGATAAGGACAAGGGCCTCTTCACGACAACCCTGGCCGTTGGTTGTCGGGGTCTGCAGGCGGGGGGCTTATCGGAATCCAGGAGCCCCACCCTATGTGAATGAGTATGGGGTACAATGTACCCCTACCCATTCACCTGTGAAAAAAAAAAAAAAACACAACACACAAGGTTTAAAAATAATTTATTGCACTGGTCCAGGGGGTCTTCTGTCTTGGGGGGGCCAGAGTGAGCCGAAGAGAGACCCAGGGGAACCCAAGATCAATCATGCAGGACTTTTAGGGCCGCTTGCAATTATAGTCCTGTAAGCTAGGTGAGGGGGTGGTAGGGACAGAATGGGAAGACTCTCATCCGGGACTCGCCCATATTGAAGACCGAAGCTGTAGACTAGGCACCAGAGGTGGGTCAATATGAGGTCAATTGCCAGGGTAACATCACTGGTAAGGGCAGTAGAGAAAAAAAAAGGTTCCTTTACTGGGCTTTTTTCTCCTGAGGTCAAGGCTATTTATGTCCTTTATGTCCTTCGCTGCTGTGAGCGCCGAACCCTTGAATATGACTCCAGTCCTCCGGAGCGTTTGGGTGGGGGGACCCTCTGCCACACCATAGGTGGTGGGGGTGGGGTGGCTATGGAGTCCCAGTCCGGGAGCTGAGGAGCTCTAAGTTCCAGGGTGTCACAGAAAGCTGCCAGGTCCTCTGGATATCTAAGGACAGCTGTTTTACCTTGGTGCTTGGCTGTGAGGCTGAAAGGAAATCCCCAGCGGTAGGGATATTTTCATCCTGTAAAATACATAGAAGTGGTTGGAGTAGCCTGCGTTTTTGTAGGGTAATGCAGGACAAGTCCGGGTAAAGCTGGATTTGGTTATCGCCAAGAGTCTCTTTTCAGGTGAGGCGGGCCTGCCTCATAATTTCCTCCTTCAGGGAGCAGGAGCTTAGACTGCAGATAATGTCGCGGGGCCTGGTACTGGTGCCTTTGGGCCGCAAAGCCCAGTGTGCTCTGTCCATTTTGATAGTTTTGGTTGGGGGCTCACCAATCAGGTTGTTAAGTAGGGATTGTAGAGTAGTTTGGGACCCTCAGATTCTGGAACTCCCCACACACGGATATTGTTCCTGCGCCCCCTGTTGTCTAGGTATTCTATGTTGCATTGTATGTCTCTGAGGAGGGAGCGGTGTTCTGTCCCCTGGAGTTGGGTTCTGTAAACCGTTAGTTTGGTTTCTTGGATTTCCTCCTTCGCCATCTCCACTCTGTCTGCTAAGTGTTTAAGGCCCAATTGGAAGGTCTGAATCTCTGATCTGCAGGTGGACTTCACATCATTGATAAGTTGTCTGAAGTCATCTTTGGTCGGTATTGCTTGCAAGTAGGCATGCCATTGTGGGGGCATAAGTGGGAATTGTTCTAATCCTTGTAACTGGTGGGTGCTATGGGGAGAGTGAGGGGGCTGTCGATTGGCCCCTCGATGGGGGATCGGGGGCGGGTGGTGGATGGGTTGGTTATCCTAGCGCTCACTCCATTCTGGGCTTTGTGCTGGTTGGGGGGACTTTTCCAGTGGCTCCGGAGACTGGGCGGGGGCTGATGCTCTGGCTACCTGTGTGTAGGTGAAGGCAGAAGTTGTTTGAGGTCTGTTTAAGCAGGAGTCCCTTGACCTCGATTGCCTTTTTTTTCCCTGGGAGATGGTAGCTCTGACTGGGGGGTCTCACTGGAAGTGTGGGTTCCTATAGTCCCATATGCTGTAGTGAAGGGTGGGTGGGCCTTGCCCTGCAGGGATGGAAAATCATTCACATCCCGCGAGGAGGCCGGGGAGCTGGAAGCCGTCCTCGAGGAACCGGTGGTCTGAGGCTGTTCGCAGTAGTTGCGGAAAGGCCTCAGAGCACTGGGTGTACTGCTGCTGCCTCATTGGGAGTCCCAAGATGGCCGCAAGGAGTACTAGTTGGGAGGCCTCAGGCAGAGAACTAGGCCTGTGTGGGCATACTCCCCACTCCCGGGTCCCTCCTTCGGCTGTCCGGTAGGTTGTGCAGATCCAGGGGGTCCCGATGCCGCATGGGGGCCGAGATGGAGCCCGGATAGAGGACCTCGGTGTGTGCTGGGGTGCCGACCGGCGCCATCCCGAAGGTCCGTCAATGAGCCTGTGATGTGCTGTGATGTGCTGTGATGTGATGTGGGCATAGAGAGAGCTCCAAGGCTATGCTGCCATTCAGATCAGGTTCTGGCCACGGCCCCCAGTGCATATTTTAATGTATTTACCTTGAAAAAACAAAAACAATGCAACCACCATATGTAAGGGCTGGTAAAATGCAAAATGCCACAATATTATACTTGGGTTTAGATGTACTTTAACCCCTTCCCACCAAGTGTACACTTATATGCGGCCTCACTGAAGTGGGTCTTCTTTCATGAAATCACATTTATGCATACTCGTGTTTGTGCTAGGACCGCGCATTCCCAGCACAGAGAATTGGCAAGCTGGCTAGGCGCACAGTTAACTGTTTGATCGCTCCTGATGTTAGCCCTATTCCAGCCAGCATCATTAGTACAGTGACAGTGCATATTTTTAGCACTAATCGCTGTATTCTTGTCACTGGTTCCCAAAAAAGTGTCAAAAGTGTTAGTATCCAATTCGTTCGTAGTTCTGCTATAAGTCACTGATCACCGCCATTACTATTAAAAAATAAAAATAAATAAAAATAATATAAATATGCCCCATAGCTTGTAGACACCGTAACTTTTGAGGAAATCAATCAATATATGATTATTGGGATTTATTTTTTTTAAGCAAAAATATGTAGTAGAATCCACATTGACCTAAATTGATGAAGCAATTAGATTTCTTTACATGTTTTTTATTGGATGTGTTTAAAGCAGAAAGTTACAAATATTTTTTTTTTTTTTTAACATTGTTGGATTTTTTTTGTATAGTGCAAAAAGTAAAAACGCAGAGGTGATCAAATACCACCAAAGGAAAGCTCTATTTGTGGAAAAAAAGGACATCAATTTTATATAGGTACAGTGTCACTAGACAATGCACTTTTCAGTTAAAATAACGTAATTACTTAAAAAAAGTAAAGAAAGGTATTTGTAATGTGTCTATGTGTGTATCGGGGCGGCTGGGGGACGCCCCCTCCCCCCACCAGGCAGTCAGAATTTTTTTAAAAAATATTTTTTTTTAAAGCTGGCCCTTTAAAAAAAAAAAAGTCATTTATTGCACTGTTTGGATGCTGGACACAGTCCGACGCTGGATCACGAGATTGCAGATGTGGCGCTTCATTTGCGGGCATTTAGCCTGCCTTGCGGTGCTTTCTGAAGCACTGAGTAGCTTCCGCCCATTCGTAGTATATATTACTATGGCCGAGGGGTTTGATTGACATCTGAGTTTGATGTCACTTCCTGTTTTCACTCTCCAATTGCGCCCAGGAGAGAGGAAACAGGAAGTATGAGAGGAGGGACCTTTCCACAGGAGACACCGCTGGAGAGGACAACACACTGCAAGGTAATTAAGGGGGAGGGGGGTTTGATGTGAGGCTGCTGCAACTTGGTGGGACACATGCTGCTGCAATTGTTGGTAACACATGATGTTGCTCTTCCCTGTGCAGTGCTTCTGTGACAGATCAGAGCAAATCTGATTGGTCAATGCCTGCACAGTGCATTGCTCTGGTCCATCCTGGAAATACTGCACAGAGAAGGTGAAGAGTGTGGATTTCAAATCCCTATACTGCTGGACTGGCTGCATTGGCTTTGACTTTAACCACTTTTCAACTGCCCTATTGTAGTTTTACTGCTGCAGGGCAGCTGTTTTGCACACTTTTGAGTCCTGGGCGTGTATGCGTGCCACCAGCGGCTTGCTCAAACTGTGATTGTGCCCATCGGAAGCTGATCAGTGGGTACCATGTACTCGATGTTCGCTGGCACCCACCGATTGTTCGGTACACAGGCAGAACAGCAGTCTGCCTATGTAAACAAGGCAGATGGCAAAGCAGGAACATAGATCCATGCCTTCCCCTAGTGAAAGCACCTCCCACATAGTACACAAACACAGGCTAGGCACACAGTTAACTCTTTGATTGCCCCGATGCTAACCCCATTCCAGCCAGCCTCATTAATGGAGGCGTGGGTTCAAATCCCACTGCTGCCACCGCTGTAAGGTTTTAATTCTGCTTAGACCTGGACAATCAGTGGAATTCTTTCGGAGCTCCGGAAGCATCCAATGCTCACAAGAGTCGTTCAATGAATGCTTAGTTTTAATGGCAGGTGAGCAGAGTTATATACAGGATATGTACAAAGAATATTGCACAATTTAAAGAGAAAGGAGGGAGGAAGGGAAGACAGAGTTCATCACAAGGCATAATTCCTATATAAACATATAACATCTCAGACATAGTCTAAACTAGTATTTTAGCTGACAATGGATATTATCTAAAAACATAATTTAAACTATTTAATGCTGACGTTCTGACTTTGTCTAATACATAATTTCAAAACCAGTTCTTACCAGACCTTATCTATCCTCTGGTCATCGTGACAAACAAGACCCTAAAATAAAGATATTACTCTGTCAGCTATTTTAAAGTTTTAGTCATGTTAACTCTTTCTCTTCCTTCAATTAGTACAGTGACATATTTTTAGCACTGATCACTGTATTAGTGTCACTGGTTCCCAAAAAAAGTGTCAAACGTGTCAGTATCCGATTCGTCCTCAGTTCTGCTATAAGTCGCCGCCATTACTATAATTATTATTATCTATATTAAAAAATATAAAAAAATAAAAATTATATATGCACAAACCAATCAATATATGATTATTGGGATTTTTATTTTTTACCAAAAATATGTAGCAGTATACATATTGGCTGAAATTTATGAAGAAATTAGATTTTTTACATTTTTTATTGGATGTGTTTTAAAGCAGAAAGTAAAAAAATATTGTTTTTTTTTTTTAATTGTTGGTCTTTTTTTATATAGCACAAAAAGTAAAAACACAGAAGTGATCAAATACAACCAAAAGATAGCTGTATTTGTGGAAAAAAAGAACATCAATTGTATTTAGGTGCAGTGTCACTCAACCACGCAATTTTCAGTTAAAATAATGCAGTGCCATTTTGCAATTATACAGCTGGTCATGGAGGGGGTAAATCTTCCAGAGCTGAAGTGGTTGGTAGAATGACAACTATTATTACTAGACATTACAAATAAATGAACTGAAAGTTAGCACCAACAAAATACTGTGCATCAATGAGTATGGCTCAGCTTATCTAATGCAACCTGTCTACCTTAACTGCTTAGTTCTGGTGAACACATCATTTCCTTTAACCGATTTCCACCCACCCTATAGCCGAAAGATGGCTACAGAGTGGACGCCATCTGCCGGGAGGCTGTCCCTGGACGTCCTCCTGTTTACTTCTGCAATGCATGCTCCCGGGAGCGCGCATCGGGGAAGTTCTGTGCTGGCCATGTCCCTCGGACACAGCCAGTCACAGATCGCTGTAATCGGGCAATCACAGCAGCCGTTTACAGCGTGATCGGCCTATCCAATGAGAGATGATCTCATATGTAAACATATGAGATCATCTCTCAGTGCCGCTCTCCCTTCTCACACAGACAGTGTGTGAGAAGGGAGAGATGAACGGCTGCAGCGGCCGTAAGTGAAAAAAAAAGTAAAAAAAAGTGCCATCTGGCCCCAGTGCCATCTGGCCCCAGTGCCATCCTCCCCCAGTGCCATCCTCCCCCAGTGCCATCCTCCCCAGTGCTACCTGCCCCCAGTGCCACCTGTTAGTGCTATCTGTCCCCAGTGCCACCTGCTAGTGCTATCTGTCCCCAGTGCCACCTGTTGTCAGTGCCATTTGTCCCTAGTGCCATCTGTCATCAGTGCCACGTATAGGTGCCATCTGTCATCAGTGCCATGTGTCATCAGAGCCACATAGTGCCATCTGTCATCAGTGCCACATATTAGTGCCATCTGTCATCAGTGCCACGTATCAGTGCCATTTGTCATCAGTGCCACCTGTCAGTATCACGTGCCATCTGTTGACAGTGTCACGTGTCATCAATGCCACTTATCAGTGCCATCTGTCATCAGTGTCACGCATCATCGTTGCCACGTATTAGTGCCACCTGTCATCGGTGCCACGTATTAGTGCCACATATTAGTGCCATCTGTCATTGGTGCCCCGTATTAGTGCAATCTGTCATCAGTGCCACGTATTAGTGCCACGTATAAGTGCCATCTGTCATCAGTGCCACGTATAAGTGCCATCTGTCATCAGTGCCACATATTAGTGGCATCTGTCATCAGTGCCACGTATAAGTGTCATCACTGCCACATATCAGTGTCATCTGTCATCAGTGTCACGTGTCATTGTCCTGGTGCTCCAGGGCCTTCAAAAGTATAATAGGTAGTCTACAAGTTAGATGTGTAATTTATGCTCCTAGAACACGTGATGGTGCTCCCTGCATGTTGGGCCTCTCTATGTGGCCAGGCTGTGAAAAAGTCCCACACATGTGGTATTGTAATACTCAGGAGGAGTAGCAGAATTTTTTTGGGGGTGTCATTTGTGGTATACACATGCCATGTGAGAAAAATAACCTATTACAATGACAATTTTGTTGAAAAAAAATAAAAATAAATAAAAAATCTTAATTTTGCAAAGAATTGTGGGAAAAAAATGACAACATCAAAAAGCTCACTATGCCTCTTACTAAATACCTTGGAATGTCTACTTTCCAAAAAGGGGTCATTTGGGGGGTATTTGTACTTTCCTGGCTTGTTCGGGTCACAAGAAGCGAGATAGTCCACCAGTAGATCAGATGTGATCAATTTTGTGCGATTCGCACCACAGCTTGTAGACTCTCTAACTTTCACAAAGACCAAATAATATCCACTAATTTGGGTTATTTTTACCAAAGATATGTAGCAGTATAAATTGTGGCCAAAATTTATGATGAAAAATTAATAATTTGCATAATTTTGTCACAGAAACAAAAAAATATGCGTTTTTTTTTCAAAATTTTCGGTCTTTTTTCATTTATAGCGCAAAAAATAAAAACCCCAGAGGTGATCAAATACCACCAAAAGAAAGCTCTATTTGTGGGGAAAAAAGGACAAAAAAATTAATTTGGGTACAGTGTTGCATGACTCAGTAATTGTCATTCAAAGTGGGAGAGCACCGAAAACTGAAAATTGGTCTGGTCAGGAAGGGTGTTTAAGTGCCCAAAGTACCGTATATACTCGAGTATAGGCCGACCCGAGTATAAGCCGAGGCCCCCAATTTACCCCCAAAAAACTGGGAAACCTATTGACTCGTGTATAAGCCGAGGGTGAGATATGCCTGTCCATCCCTGTGTGTGTGTCCATCCATCCATCCATCCCTGTGTGTGTGTGTGTCCATCCATCCCTGTGTGTGTGTGTGTGTCCGTCCATCCATCCATCCCTGTGTGTGTGTCCATCCATCCATCCATCCCTGTGTGTGTGTGTGTCCATCCATCCATCCATCCCTGTGTGTGTGTCCATCCATCCATCCATCCCTGTGTGTGTGTGTGTCCATCCGTGTGTGTGTGTGTGTGTGTGTGTGTGTGTGTGTGTGTGTGTGTGTGTGTGTGTGTGTGTGTGGCCTTGTGTGTCCAGCCTACCTGTGTCCCGCGCCTCCGTCCGGTCCTGAGCCTCCGTCCGGTCCCGTCCCGTCCCGAGCCTCCGTCCGGTCCCGTCCCGTCCCGAGCCTCCGTCCGGTCCCATCCCGAGCCTCCGTCCGGTCCCGTCCCGAGCCTCCGTCCGGTCCCGTCCCGTCCCGAGACTCCGTCCGGTCCCGTCCCGTCCCGAGCCGAGCCTCCGTCCGGTCCCGTCCCAGGATCACCGCTCTTCGTCGGCGCCCATTCCCCTGTTCAAATGCCGCGCCTCCCTGTCTGTGATAGGCGGAACACAATTTCCCAGCAGCCTGTGTTCCGCCTATCACGGACATCGTCTCATCCTCGTCCGTAGTACGAGGATGAGACGATGTCCGTGATAGGCGGAACACAGGCTGCTGGGAAATTCAGTGTTCCGCCTATCACAGGCGAAGGCGGAGCCGGAGGCGCGGCTTTTGAATTATAGAATGGCCGCTGTCTGTCTGCTCGACACGCTGATCGAGCAGGCAGACAGCGATGACTCGAGTATAAGCCGAGGGGGGCACTTTCAGCCTCAAAAAAGAGGCTGAAAATCTCGGCTTATACTCGAGTATATACGGTAAGCAAGTGGTTAATTGCCATTATTTTGCTTAGTATTTTTTTTTCTTATTTAATGGAAACATGTCATACAGGTGAACAATAGATGACCTCTTTTTTCCCCCCAAAAATACCAATTTTCTCTTTCTGTCACCAGCATTTTGCAAGGACAAAGATGCAACTGGTATAGTCAGAGAGGAGTCAGAAAGTTGACTTATGCCGCGTACACACGAGCGGATTGTATGGCGTACTTAGTCCGTCATACAATCCGACGGACAGTCCGTCATACTTTCCACTGAACGGACTTGACCACACACGGATACCCAAACAGTCCGTCAAAAGCTTGCGCGATGACGTGTACAGCACGTACGACGAGACTAGAAATAGGAAGTCCAATACACAGCAAAGCACCCTTCCGCCGTGTAAATCCTTTCTGGGCATGCGTCATTCTTAGTCCATCCGACTAGCATACTGACGACCGTATTGTCCGCTGAAACCAAAGTACGACGCACAGAATTTCGAAAAAAACAAAATACTTAGTACGCCGGACTGCACGCTGAAAAAGTCCGCTGAAGCCCACACACGAGCGGACTGTCCGCTGAAATGTGTTTCGACGGACTAAGTACGCCATACAGTCCGCCCGTGTGTACGCGGCATTAGAAATGACTGAAAACAAAGGATCAGTATGACAGCCATTCATCTAGTGTTTTCAGAAGAAGTCGGCAAAGTATCCCTCATATTTCTTTCACGGCAGGTTCCTAAAATAGTTTAGTGATGTTTTCTGTTTTCTCAGCCCTGGCAATGAACTTCTCTATAAACTGTGCTGCCACCTAGTGACAGAAGGTGGAAGGACTGGGTGGTTTTTGTATTAGTAAAACCATATTCTATGTCAGTGTGTCTCTCGAGTACAATAATATGCAGAACTATCATCTGTGACCATATTCTTCATCTGTAGAGATATCATGTTATTACTGTCATCCCTGGATATTGTGAATCTTCCTTTAATCGCATCTGCGTAGTGTGTGGTTGTACTGTGTATGCGACACAACCATTGTAGTCCTTTTCCGGGGGTCTGTCTGACCCAATGCATCCAGTTGCTGCCAACAGAGAATCCAGAACCTTTACATGTCAGTGTATAGGAGCTCCCCGGCTTCACTACGGCAGAATCTGACTGCAAGAGTTGTTGAGCCAAACAGACGCCTGAAAATAAAACATCATCAATATATCATCCACACATATCTCAGAAAAGAAATATACTTGTAACCTCAATAAAATCTCATCATTGCCCTGTGGGTAATTGTTCGGTAACTTCCTACCTGTTAGGCATGTCAGTATTAATACATGTCCAATACAAATCCTCATTTTGGGAACAACTCTGTAAATCTTAGAATTGATTTGTAGACCTGAGTCCTGTACTTTTATTCTGGTCAGTGTTGTAATACTTGGAAATGACGGAGAATTATTTGCATAAAACAGCAGATATCTACACCACTGACTGCTAATACTGTATGTATATTCAAGTCAGAGATGCCTATAGATCACACCACACTACAGTCTGTCCATTGAAATATGCAGTCAGTATGCATGCATTGGTATGGATTCAATCCTCTAATAGGATTATTATTTTTTATTAGTATTACACAGGATTTATATACAAACACCTCTCCCTCCCCTCCATTACATAACATAAGGGATTCAATCCTCTAATAGGATTATTTCATTTTATTAGTATTACACAGATTTATATACAAACACCTCTCCTTCTCCTCCATTACATAACATAGGGGTCAAGTGCTCTGTAGTTCACAGAAGAGACCTGGGAAAGCTGATAACATTGTTTGAGATTTCAATGGACAGAAAGTTACAAGCACACTGGATTTCTGGAAGAATCCGTGCATATTTTAATGTATTTACATTGAAAAAAGAAAACTAAAGCAACCACCATATGTAAGGGCTGGTAAAATGCTACAATATCATTCTTGGGTTTAGATGTACTTCAACCCCTTCCCACCAAGTATACACTTATATGTGGCCTAAATGAAATGGGTCTTCTTCCGTGAAACCACATGTATGTGTAGCGCCCTGCTCCTAATGAGCAGACGCTATTGTTTTGTAAATTTAAATTTGTCTGAAGCTGCAGTTTGGCTCAGACTAATTATGTCAAAATTCTGGTTTCTGTACCAGTTCAGCTGGGTTGTACTAGTTTCCATTTGGCCGTGGGTGTCGCTGTCACCACTGGTAAATGTTGGAAATGCAACAGGCTGAATGCATTGGGTACCCCTTTTACTCAGAAATATCTCAGTGGGAGTGGTTCACCTGCTATGCATTCTGGGTAAGGGTACTTAAGGTACAGGCGCCATAATTTTTGGGGGTCGTTATCCTGACCTCGTGGCCCTCCTAGTCTGAGGTGTGTGCTGCCTGGTCTTATGGCAGAACCATCTTTATGCATTTTTTTAGGGTGTGCCCCCCTCCTCCTAAATATCTTGTCTGCCTGTCTCTATGTCTCGTGAGCCGGCTGGCCCGAGGCTTTGTAACTGAAAGGATGGGTCCAAAAGTCTTGGGGCTCACCGATGGTCCAGGGGTGGTCCTGTGCTGTCTTGCCTGCGGGGAGAAGCCAAGCGACTGGAGGATCCAGGGTAGGACTTTTTCAGGAGAGGATCGAGCAACAAGGCTGGTATCTCTAGAAGAGCCTGGAGACTCAGTTGGAGGACGCATCCCGGGTCACCTATCACACAGTATCGCCAGATCGGCTGAAATAAACTGGTTCTGTGTGACAACTCTTTAATTTCTCAATAAGTTGCTGGTTGTGCTTTCCTGTGGCAGAGGATTGCACAACGATTTTGTTAAATTGACAAGTCTGTGACATAGACTTTGTTCAAGCATCTCACTGGCTGCTAGGTAAGTGAGAGAGGCCTATCCGGTGGTTGCTAGATCCAGCCTGTGGAAGGTGTTTGTTCTCTGGATCAAGGAAATACCTCTAACCCGCAATTACAAGGTACCTGAACCCCTCTTAACCCTCTATACCTCTATTGTAAAACTTCATGTTTCTTTCAAATAAATCTTTGGAAAAAGTGTCGGAGCTTACATTCTTTAATCCACTCTACAATGGGACCCCTAAGACAGACACAGTGAGCAGGTGAGGTAATGGTAAGCCCAACAAAAACCAGCAGCTCCTTCGAGGGTCAGTGCTACATGTGCATACTTGTGTTTGTGCTAGGCAGGGGCGTTGCTAGGTCTACAAAAGGTCTGGGGCTATAGCCCATAACAGTGTAGTTAAGAAAGTAATACGCTTGGGCAGGCATACACATGTATATAATATATGTGTGTGTGTCCACTTACATCAGGGTTCCCAGAGAGCCCCCCTTACATTAGGGTCCCCAGAGAGCCTCCCCCTTAAATCAGGGTCCCCAGAGAGCCTCACCTTAAATCAGGTCCCCAGAGAGCCTCCCACCTGCATCAAGGTCCCCAGAGAGCCTCCCCTTGCTTTGGGGACCCCTACAGAGACTCAAGGGCTATGGGTCCCTGATTCAGGGCTATAGCCCCAAAAGTCACCCCCAAGCGATGCCACTGGTGCTAGGACCGTGCATTCCCAGCACAGAGAATTGGTGGGCTTTCTCTAAGAGCCCCTGGTCCCATACTAATGACTGGCAATCGGGAGGCTAGGTTCCCGATCAAATGATGATTGTGACAGCCTCTGATTGGCTATCACAGTGATCAGTCACAGTTCAGCCTGCCCTTGTGTCTTTTTCTCCTCTTAAATAGAGAAAAAAAGATGCATTGTATCCTTTTCTCCTTGCTAGATAAGAAAAATGTAAACAAAAACGTGTGTGTGTAAAAAAAAAAAAAAAAACATAAAAAAGAATAATAAAAAAGAAAGAAAAGAAAAATCGCTAGATCAGGGTCTGTTCTAGGTCAGGGTTTGGGACAAAGATCATAGTCGGGGTCAGAGTCAGTGTGTTTTAGGCAGGATGAAAAAATATTTGTAATTCAGTATCAGTGTCACTTAGTGATAGTGACAGTATCGGTGTCAGTGTGTTTCAGGTAGGATAAAAAACAAACAAAATGTGTATCTTTTTGGGCCCTTTTACTGATACAAAAAACAAATATACACACTTGTGGTATCGCTGCGATCATCAGGAAGTGGGATATTAGAACAGTAATAGAGGAGATATCTTCCAATGGGAACACTAGTTCTAGTAACCCTGGTGACACACTACGATTACCTGATCTTGTCATCTTGGAGGGATTTTGTCTCACTTCCTGTTTTGCCAATGGGGCAGGATGTGAGAGGAAATTTCCCAGATGGGACAGAAAAAAAAAAACAGGGGTTATAACCCTCCCTTACTCCCTTATCCAAAATGAAAAAAAAATTGCCTTTAGTTATACCTTAAAACATTTGTAAAGGTACTTTTTTAAATAAAATTTTTTTATTTTTTATTCTTCTATGCTCTGTGCAATGGTTTTGCACAGCGCAGCCTGAAGCTCCTCTTCTTCGTTCCCCATCGGCACTCTTGGCTCCTCCCATTCTTTGTGCACTTGCTATGGGGACACACCTACAGACTCAATCCCAAGCAGGGCTGTGTGCATCTATTATGTTACACCAACATTTCATATTCCTGATATGTGTCTGTGTTACCATTTACTTATATTAGAACCTATCCTTTTCTGTTTGCATTGCTTCCTTTGTGTGAAATATCTGGTGATCCTGCCAGTCCCTCTGCTTTCCTATTTCAAACTGACCATGCCAGGTCATGGAAGCACATCCATCCCAAGTGATCGGTTTTATTTTCCTTTTTGCAGTCTACTTGGCAGAATAGTCTGCCTGCACTCCAGTGCTGACACATCCCCTGCACAGGTCCTCACTGGGAAGATCAGTAGGCTGCCCTTTTTTCATCCCACCTCTCTAAGCCCCATGTGATCACTTAAAAAAGAAAAGAAAGAAGAGCCCGGAGCGGAAAAGAAATAAAATGAAGCGATAGTGTAGGGCTGGCATGACAGAGTTAACAGGGTACAGAGAAGGGTTAGGTCTTACTTGATTGGAGGAGCGGTGGGGAGGAGGGGACAGGAGAGTAAAAAGGAGCTGCCCCCTCCCCCCCAACATGAGTGCAGAGAACAGGAACAAGCTTGCAAAGCAGGGCAGCTCAGGACGGGTATGGCAGCATGTGGAGTGGAAGGGAGGGTGTGGTTCGGCAGGGCCGGACAGGCCCATCCGCTATCACCCACGATCGCGGGGCCCGAGGGGGGTTCCTACTCTGCAGCATTCCTACCCTGGCATGATGCGGCCGCACAATCCACGTGCGCCGCCCGTTTAGAGCGGGGGCGGCGGGCATAGGGTTCAGGCATTCAGCACAGCCCGCGGCCTCCGGAGGGACGGGAGTCGGAGGGGTCCCAGCATTTAGTTGCGGCCCTCAAGGTAGAGGCCTTCTTTACATGCGTCCCGCCCCCGTCGTTCCAACGGAGGGGGCGGAACCTCGTGGTGAGACCCACTGCCATGGGTTGTGGGGTGGAACACAACACCAGGTAGTGACCCTCGTGGTCCAGGCTGCGGAATCAGCGGGACTCGCGGATGGCGGGGGTGGAGCGGCCGTAGAGGCCGCACCCAGCAATGGCCGCCGGGCCTACACTACCTCAGCAGGCGGCTCTCCGTGGTCGGGGCCACGCCCAGCAATGGCTGCTGGGCCTCCACTGCCTCGGCAGGTGGCTCTCCACGGTCGGAGCCACGCCCAGCAATGGCCACTGAGCCTACACTACCTCAGCAGGCGGCTCTCCGCGGTTGGGGCCACGCACAGCAATGGCCACTGGGCCTATACTACCTCAGCAGGCGGCTCTCCACGGTCGGGGCCACGCCCAGCAATGTCCGCCGGGCCTACACTGCCTCGGCAGGCGGCTCTCCGGGCACCAGGGGCGGAAAAGGACATGTGCATGGCAGCGGGGGGCAGGCTGGGGGGACCGAGGCACCCCAACCCCCGTTTGTGGCCATCCTGGAGTTGGCTAGAGGAACACGCAGACCCAGCAGTGGTCGCCGGGCCTGCACTGCCTCGGCAGGCGGCTCTCCGGGCACCAGTTTTTGGCACGACTGGGGGGGGCCGAGAAACCCAAAACCCCGTTGGCGGCCATCCCGGAGCCAGCTGTTGGACCACGCGGAGGGTCCGCCGCCCAGGCAGTAGGGGTCGGAGCCCCGTCGGGCAGAACAAATTCAGCTGCGGGCATCGGGCTGCCATTCCCCCATTCCCGTGGCTGGCAGCTTCCAACAGACGAAGACAGACCAGAGGGCTAGCAGCCTCGTGGATCATCGGGATCCTGGGGGGATGCTTCCCCAGAAGGGCTGCACCTCTCGGGGGGACGGAAGGTCGAAGCAAAGAACAAGGGGGCACACGGTCGGTGTCGGAGGCAGAAAAAGTGCCCCAGAATTGATCAGCGGCGAGGGTGGCAAGTCTTGTGGCTGGTGGGACTCTTCCTAGGCAGTTGGGTATGCTCCTTTACAATTTTCTATTTATTGGTAGGCTGCGGGTTAGCAGAAGGGTTTAGTAAGGGTGGAATGAGGCCACAGCAGAGGGTAGGGGCACACGGTCATGTTTGCCCACGGGTGTTCCCCTGGGTTCGTCCGTCCCACAGTCACGTCGCTGCCAGGGTGGTACGGGAGTGCGGAAGTTTAATGGTTGGGGGAAGGTGCAACGGGTCCAGTCAGCAGCCTGGTTTGTGCAGAAGAGGGTGGGGCTATGGCTGGGACAGTAGGGGGGACCCTGCTAGCCAAGCAGGCGCAGAGCAACAGGGAGGCGTTACGCACCCTTGAGGTGGGTTTCAAGTAAAATAGATGGGGATGCCATTTTTCAATATTAGGTGCGGACTCAAATCGGGTTTCAGTATTTTCAAGAAAAGGGGGGCCGGGGAGCAGTGACCCAGGTGACCCAGAGACAGGGGCTGGGCCGCATGGGGAACAAGAAAAAGCAGGGCTGAGCCCAGCTGAGGGATGGGTGTCCTGTCCTACTTGGGGAAATAGTGGGGGGGCCCAGCTGAGGTGGGGGGCCTCGTCCTACTTGGGGGGCATTGCAGCCTACAGCCTGAGTTTGGGAGTTCCTTTCTAACGGGGAAGAATCGTGGGGGGGGGGCATTGTAGGTATGGTTTTTTTTTCCTTTCTTGCTGTGAACAAAGGGCTTTGGGGCTCAGTTGAGTGGGGGTCCCCCACTGAGAACTAAAAAATAAAAGAATAAATAAAATAAAATAAAAATAAAAACATATATATATAGGGTTGGGGCACAAACAGTAGAAAACTATAGGTTTGGGTGCATTTGTAGTAGGGGTGTTCCTTTATTAACGGTGGATATTGGGGGTTAGGCCCATCGGATGTATGGGTGTCCCTGCTTAACGGTGGAATAATGTTGGTTGGGCCCATCAGAAGTATTGGGGGGTCCCCTGGGAATGGTGGATATCAGTGGGTTGGGCCCATCGGGGGTACAGGGCCCCTTCCTATATAAAATGAGGCTGGTCGGGCCCATCGGAGGTATGGGTGGCCCTTTCTAATGGTGGAGAAATGTCGGTCGGTCCAATCAGAGGTATGGGCGGCTCCTTCATAACGGTGGAGAAATGTTGGGCGGGCCCATTGGAGTATGGGTGGCCCTTCCTAATGGTGGAGACAGGTTGGTCTGGCCCATCAGAGGTATGGGGGGCCCTTCCTAATGGTGGAGAACTGTTGGTTATGCCCATCGGAGGTATGGGCGGCTCTTCCTAACGGTGGAGTGATGTTGGTCGGTCCCATCAGAGGTATGGGCGGCCCCTTCCTGACGATAGAGAAAGGTTGGTTGGGCCCATCGGAGGTATGGGTGGCCCTGCCTAAACTGTTAACATATGGTGATGGAGCCCATCGGAGGTATGGTGCCCCTTTAAAACGGTGGAAACTTTTGGTTGGGCCCAGGTGGGGTGCGGTTTCCCTTCCTGAGGTTGCGGTGGTGACATAAGGGTAGCAAGTAAGTATCTGGTAAGTATGGAAGTAGAGAATTATATATTTACGGTGGTGACTTCGGGCTATTAAGTACGTATCTGGTAAGTATGCAAGTAGTTAAGTATACAATCACGGTGGTAACATCGGGGTAGCAAGTAAGTATCCGGTAAGTAGTTAATTAGGCAATTGTGGATTTATAGGCCTGCATAGACTGTAGATAGGGCACAAGCTTATTGTATTACCTGCATAAAATTGTTGGTACGTGAAGGGGGATTTAACAGTTGGTAATAAAAGACGCATTGGGAGGTGATCGGGCAGGTTTGTGATGGCTATAGGCGTTTACGGCCATGTGATCAGCCAGACAGGCTGTGGGGCTTCCTTCACAGGCCGGGGGAGTAGGGCTTCCGTCTGCATTCGGAGTATGCTGGTGGGAGGATGAGGTATGGCAATAGTAGTGTGCTGGCCATTAAGGGAGGTAGGATTGTGTAGGGGTGCTGTGAGGCGCTTCCAAGGGGTCATTGTAAGGGGAGTTTAGGCTTCCACGTCATGTGGGGTTTAGGGATCAACAGTCCTTGGTAGGGTGTTGCCACCGCTTGGGGGCAGAACGTCATCCTAAAAGCAGTAAGGCTTGGGACTTGGGCTTCATCCTAAGGGGGCCTTGCAGTAATTCCTGTCATTGGCGAATCGAGCAGGGATACAGTGGTACAGTGGGTCTCGGGGGGAGGGTTGCTGGTTAGGTACTGGGTTTAGTGAGTTGGGCATGTTTTCTTTAAATCACAGGATTGCTGTCGCTTCATTGCAATTTATAGGACAAGCACTATAAGGGTGTCTCCCCCCCCCCACACGCGCAAGCGCCGGGACACGGAGATCTCTGTGTAGTGGTAGCTGCTGAGGAATGTGTTTAGGCCAATGTTTTTTTGTTTTTTGTTTTGTGGGGTTATGTCGGCAAGGAAGTTTCGTTGTGCACAATGGCTTTCCCTGGGTTTGCTGTAGGGGCTGGTGGGATAGGCGAGCAGGTTAGCCTTTCCAATAGGTTTGGGGGTAAGGTACTACAGGGGTAATAATGGGCTTGAGCGTCTGGCCCGAAGGCGGGGGGCCGTGGTGAAGATATTGGGTATGTCCACTATGCCGTATACTGCCGGTCAAGAGTTTGTGGTTACCAGGTGGGCTTAATGTCCATGTGGGAGATGACGAGGGTTATGAAGGTGGAGTTGGGCACACACACAGGGCTTTCCTGGAAGAGGCTGTGTGGGGGCCCCGCAGCATTGCTCGGTTAATTGTAGATTGGACTGCCCGGTAGAGGGGGTGGAGATAGTTAACTACAAGGTTAATGGGGATGTCGGCCGATGTGGGGTCAGGAATGGTGGCTGGTCAGCGGGTGGTTAGAGATGGAACTGGATACTGGAAGGTGCTTCTGGGGTTAGGGAAGTTACCTTTATTCCGGGGGGAGGAATATGGGGGCCCGAGGTTTGCAGGTGGCATCTAGAGAGCGTGGGGGTTGGTGGGGCTGCCAAGGGTAAGGTGTTCCCCTTTGGCGCTGTGGCGAGTGTTGGTCTTGGCTGGTGAATGAAGAAACCTCGGATAAGGAGAGTAGGGACCCATTGGTGGTATGGGTATCGATGGTGGTATTCCAGCTAACGGGTGCACTGCGGTCAGTTGGTTATCTCCGAGCCAGTATGTCAGCTAGAGGCCTATTATCAGATATAAAAGGTTCCGCTGTGCATTATTATTATTATTAGTATTATTATTATTATTATTATTATTATTATTATTATTAAAGAGATGGTATGTGTAGTGCCCACCAAGACCAACGCGAATATCAGATGTTTATGGTTATGTTCATTTAATTTATTAATAAAGGGGCTGCTACGGCCAATTTTACCCCAACTTGGTGTGGTCTCTAGTAATTGGGAATGGTAATGGGGCCTGTAGCAAGGTTTGCATGCAGGTACAGTACATCTGTTATACAATAGTTAAGGTATTTATAATGTGTTTGTGTGAGTATATATAGACTGTTTTACAAGGAAGGGTATTTAATATATATATATATATATATATATATATATATATATATTAAAGCATAAGTTCACCTTTACAGGAAAAATGTACAGGAGAACTAACACCATGTACACATCCCACACCTCTGGTGATGGTGATCTGTCTGAGCCCACGCAATCTGTCCAGCAATCTGGGGAGTTGAAATTCCCATTCTTCTCCCTCTTCCCTGTGCAGTGCTTCTGGGACAGATCAGAGCAAATCTGATTGGTCAATGCCTGCACAGTGAATTGCTCTGGTCCATCCTGGAAGCACTGCACAGAGAAGGAAAAGAGTGTGGATTTAAAATCCCTATACTGCTGGACTGGCTGCATGGGCTTTGACTTAAACCACTTTTCAACTGTCCTATTGTAGTTTTACTGCTGCAAGGCAGCTGTTGTGTGCACTTCTGGATCCTGGGCGTGTATGCGTGCCACCAGCGGCTTGCTCCCTCTATGATTGTGCCCAGTGGGTACCATGTACTCGATGTTCACTGGCACCCACCGATCATTTGGTACATAAGCAGAACAGCAGTCTGCCTATGTAAACAAGGAAGATTGCAAAGCAGGAACATAGATCCATGCCTTCCCCTAGTGAAAGCTCCTCCCACGCAGTACACAAACACAGTCTAGGCACACAGTTAACTCTTTGATTGCCCCGATGCTAACCCCATTCCAGCCAGCATCATTAATGGAGGCGTGGGTTCAAATCCCACCGCTGCCACCACTGTAAGGGTTAAATCTGCTTAGATCCAGACAATCAGTGTAATTCTTTCAGAGCTCCAGAAGCATCCAGTGCTCACAAGAGAGTCGTTCAATGAATGCTTAGTTTTAATGGCAGGTGAGCAGAGTTATATACAGGATATGGACAAAGAATATTGCACAACTTAAAGAGAAAGGAGGGAGGGATGGAGGACAGAGTTCATCACATGAGGCATATTTCCTATATAAACATATAACATCTCAGACATAGTCTAAACTAGTATTTTAGCTGACTATTGATATTATCTAAAAACATAATTTAAACTATTTAATGCTGACGTTCTGACTTTGTCTGAAGACATCATTTCAAAACCAGTTCTTACCAGACCTTATCTATCCTCAGGTCATCGTGACAAAAAAGACCCTAAAATAAAGATATTACTCTGTCAGCTATTTTAAAGTTTTATTCATGTTAACTCTTTCTCCTCCTTCAATTAGTACAGTGACAGTGCATATTTTTAGCACTGACCACTGTATTAGTTTCACTGGTTCCCAAAAAAGTGTCAAAAGTGTCAGTATCCGATTCGTCCTCAGTTCTGCTGTAAGTTGCTGATCGCCGCCATTACTATTAAAAAATATAAATAAATAAAAATTATACAAATATATCCCATAATTTGTAGATGCCGTAACTTTTGTGCAAACCAATCAATATATGATTATTGGTATTTTTATTTTTTACCAAAAATATGTAGCAGAATACATATTGGCCGAAATTGATGAAGAAATTTGATTCTTTAAATTTTTTTATTGGATGTGTTTTAAAGCAGAAAGTAAAAAATATTGTTTTTTTTAAAATTGTTGGACTTTTTTTTATATAGTGCAAAAAGTAAAAATGCAGAGGTGATCAAATACCACCAAAAGAAAGCTCTATTTGTGGAAAAAAAAGACATCAATTTTATTTAGGTGCAGTGTCACTCGACCATGCAGTTTTCAGTTAAAATAACGCAGTGCCGTATTGCAAATAATGGCCTGGTCATGAAAGGGGGTAAATCTTCCAGAGCTAAAGTGGTTGGTAGAATGACAACTATTATTACTGGACATTACAAATAAATGAACTGAAAGTTAGCACCAACAAAATACTGTGCATCAATGAGTATGGCTCAGCTTATCTAATGCAACCTGTCTACCCTAACTGCTTAGTTGTGGTGAACACATCATTTCCTTTCATTGCCATTGGTTTACTTAGTACTTGTTTTTTTTCTTATTTAATGGAAACATGTCATACAGGGGACCAATTGATGACCTCTTTTTCCCCCAAAAATACCAATTTTCTTTCTGTCACCAGCATTTTGCAAGGACAAAGATGCAACTGGTATAGTCAGAGTGGAGGCAGAAAGTTGACTTGAAGTAACTGAAAACAAAGGATCAGTATGACAGCCATTCATCTAGTGTTTTCAGAAGAAGTCAGCAAAGTATCCCTCATATTTCTTTCACGGCAGGTTCCTAAAACATTTTAGTGATGTTTTCTGTTTTCTCAGCCCTGGCAATGAACGTATTTATAAACTATGATGCCACCTAGTGACAGAAGGTGGAAGTACTGGGTGGTTAATGTATTAGTAAAACCATATTCTATGTCAGTGTGTGTCTCTCTCTCACACAATAATATACAGAACTATCATCTGTGACCATATTGTTCATCTGTAGAGATATCATGTTATTACTGTCATCCTTGGATATTATGAATCTTCCTTTAATCGCATCTGCGTAGTGTGTGGTTGTACTGTGTATGCGACACAACCATTGTAGTCCTTTTCCGGGGGTCTGTCTGGCCCAATGGATCCAGTAGCCACTGACAGAGAATCCAGAACATTTACATGTCAGTGTATAGGAGCTCCCCGGCTTCACTACGGCAGAATCTGACTGCAAGAGTTGTTGAGCCAAACAGACGCCTGAAAATAAAACATCATCAATATATCATCCACACATATCTCAGAATAGAAATATACTTGTAACCTCAATAAAATCTCCTCATTGCCCTGTGGGTAATTGTTCAGTAACTTCCTACCTGTTAGGCATGTCAGTATTAATAAATGTCCAATACAAATCCTCATTTTGGGAACAACTCTGTAAATCTTAGAATTGATTTGTAGACCTGAATCCTGTACTTTTATTCTGGTCAGTGTTGTAATACTTGGAAATGACGGAGAATTATTTGCATAGAATAGCAGATATCTACACCACTGACTGCTAATACTGTATGTATATTCAAGTCAGAGATGACTATAGATCACACTACAGTACATTCTGTCCATTGAAATATACAGTCAGTATACATGCACTAGTATGGATTCAATCCTCTAATAGGATTATTTCATTTTATTAATATTGCACAGGATTTATATACAAACACCTCTCCCTCTCCTCCATTACATAACATAGGGGGCAAGTGCTCTGTAGTTGACAGAAGAGACCTGGGAAAGCTGATAACATTGTTTGAGATTTCAATGCACAGAAAGTTACAAGCACACTGGATTTCTGGAAGGATCAGTGCATATTTTTATGTATGTACCTTGAAAAAAGAAAACTAAAGCAACCACCATTCGTAAGGGCTGGTAAAATGCTACAATATCATTCTTGGGTTTAGATGTACTTTAACCCCTTCCCACCAAGTGTACACTTATATGTGGCCTCAATGAAGTGGGTCTTCTTCCGTGAGACCACATATATGTGTAGCGCCTTGCGCCTTGCTACAATATCATTCTTGGGTTTAGATGTATTTTAACCCCTTCCCACCAAGTGTACACTTATATGTGGCCTCAATGAAGTGGGTCTTCTTCTGTGAAACCACATATATGTGTAGCGCCTTGCGCCTAATGAGCAAATGCTATTGTTTTGTAAATTTAAATTTGTCTGAAGCTGCCGTTTGGCTCAGACTAATTATGTCAAAATTCTGGTTTCTGGGGGCGCATACCGGGCGCTGAACGTGATGGCAGCCTAGAGGAATAGCTCCGTCTCACTCGGGACTTGATCAGCACCCTAGGGGCTTCAGCATTCACCTCCTGCATTATCTTTAACACCCCCCAGGTCCCCTACACATGGTGCATGCCGGCGAGGAAGAGGAAATCCTGAAGTGCGAGCCAAAACACGCTTACCCACTATCTCCTTCGTGCAAGGGAAAGCAGCGGTATGGCTCAAGATGGCGCGGATCAGAGCTGTGTCGCCGCCTCTCCGTCCTCCACGCCGCAAGTTTCTCCAGGCCTCTCATCGCTGAAGGCACCGGCCGGGGAGTACAACGCTCTCTCCAAGGCACATCTTGATGCAAGCCTTGAGGCCATGTATGATAAGTTGGCATCCAAGTTTCAGACTGAGCTGCATAAAACTTCACACACCCTGTCACAAGAAATTGCTGCTTTGGGCTCCAGAACGGAGAAACTAGAAAGCAGACATGACGAACTGGCGATAGCGCATAATGACCTCAGTAGAGAGCATGAGGCCCTAGCGTCAGCGTTTACAGCAATACAGATGCAAGTCGAGGATCTCGATAACAGAAACAGACGCAACAATTTGCGTCTCCATGGAATACCAGAAACTGAAACGGATCTCATCCCTACTGTTATCCATTTGTTTAAATCTCTCCTTCCTGAATACGAGTCCTCTACCTTTAAATGTGACCGCATCCATAGGGCACTCCGTCCGAAACCTCCTGTGGATAAGCCCCCAAGGGATGTAGTTTTATGCATGAAGGACTTCCTTGTGAAAGAGGAGATCTTGCGAGCAGCTAGAAATAAACAATGAATCTTCCTGGATGACAATCAAATTCAGATTTTTCTGGATATCTCACCTGCTACTCTGGAAAGAAGGAGGTATTCTAAGGAGATCACATCTGCACTTCAATCGGCTCGCACTCGTTACAGATGGGGTTATCCATTTAAACTGGTGGTCCCCCACAATGGCAGTACCTATTCCATGTCTACCCTTCAAGAGGACCAAGAACTGCTGGTGAAACTGGGCCTTCTAGATGCAGCTGAAGTACATAGACTCCCTTCTACTCCCAGACCAGCCCCCATCTGGCAGACACCACCATCAAGGAGAGATAGGAGAAGGATCCACTATGGGATCGGCGACGGTGAAAGCCCTCGCTGACTTGACTGATTTCATATACTTACCCTTGACTCTTTTTCTACGGGCCTCTGAGCTGGTATGTTCCCTACTTAGCCTGGTTTTCCCAGGGCCACTCCATGTATGGCTTCTGTCCCTTGGAGCCGCAGCACGCTCCCCCCCCAGCAGGTTACAATAACTTGGTTTCTGAAATTCATTGTTTCAGTGTAGAGCTGGGATCGAGACCTAGGTGTCTCGTTAATTTTTCTCATCGAGTTCTCAGGTAATTTGACACTGGAATACTAGTATACTTGGACAGTATCTGTTTGGGACTGTAGTTAAGTCCACGGTTTTTGTTTTTCTTTGGTCTATTTTTATTTTAATTTTCTTTCTTTTTTCTTCCTAATTCCCTTTCTGGAGACTAGCCTTTGCCAATCCACCTCAATGTTTTCAGCATCAATATGGTTGTCTTAATTTTTCACTATGTTTTCAGATTAGGATGTGCCTGTATGTTTTCTTGTTTGGGGTAATGGCGGCCCCCCTGGATGTTTTATATTGGTCCTGTATCTCTCAGATTATATGCCTTTTCCCTAACCCATGTTGTGGGGCACTTCAGTTGATCTCTCACTGGTTTACTCCTCATGGCGATCACCTGTGTGTCCCATAACGTTAAGGGATTTAACTCCCCTAGTAAGAGGTGTAAGGCGTTTGATTTTTATAAACAAATAGATGCTAAAATTCTTCTTATTCAGGAAACACACTTTGCTCATAACTTCCATCCTAAATTTTTTCATAAAAGCTTCCCTCAGGCATATTACCGTATATACTCGAGTATAAGCCGAGATTTTCAGCCTCTTTTTTGAGGCTGAAAGTGCCCCCCTCGGCTTATACTCGAGTCATCGCTGTCTGCCCGCTCGATCAGCGTGTCGAGCAGACAGACAGCGGCCATTCTATAATTCGAAAGCCGCGCCTCCGGCTCCGCCTTCGCCTGTGATAGGCGGAACACTGAATTTCCCAGCAGCCTGTGTTCCGCCTATCACGGACATCGTATCATCCTCGTACTACGGACAAGGATGATACGATGTACGTGATAAGCGGAACACAGGCTGCTGGGAAATTCAGTGTTCCGCCTATCACAGGCGAAGGCGGCGGCGCAGCTTTTGAATTTTACAATGGCCGCCGAGGCGCCGACGAAGAGGGCATGGGACGGAGGCAAGGCAAGGCACGGCACGGCACGGGACGGGACGGGACGGAGGCAAGGCACGGCGGGGAGGCACGGAGGCAAGGAGGCAAGGCACGGGACGGAGGCTCGGGACAAAGGCTCGGGACACAGGTAGGCTGGACACACACACACACACACACACACACACACACACACACACACACACACACACACGGATGGATACACACACACACAGGGATGGATGGATGGATGGAGACACACACACACAGGGATGGATGGATGGATGGATGGAGACACACACACACAGGGATGGATGGATGGATGGACACACACACACACAGGGATGGATGGACGGACACACAGGGATGGACGGACACACAGGGATGGACGGACACACAGGGATGGACGGACACACACACAGGGATGGACAGGCATGTCTTACCCTCGGCTTATACACGAGTCAATAAGTTTGCCAGTTTTTTTGGGGGTAAATTGGGGGCCTCGGCTTATATTCGGGTCGGCCTATACTCGAGTATATACGGTATTCCCTTTATGCCTCTAAATCTAGGGGTGCCACCATTCTGCTGAATTCCTCCTTTCCTATGGAGGTAAAACGAGTCTATAGAGATGTGGATAGTAGGTATGTTATCAATAAAGGGGTGATACATAATAGGGAGTTAACGATCGCTAGTATTTATGCACCAAACGATGCCCCAGCTACCTTTTAAAAAAAAAAAAAAAATTGATAAGTTATCTTCATTCCATTCTCCTCATTTAATTATAGGTGGAGATTTTAACTTGGTTGCGAATGCCACACTCGATCGCACCTCTCACACCTCCATATCCAAGGCCTTCCCCAAGTCCCTTAACCATGGCTTGACAGAGCATCAACTCTCTGACACCTGGCGGGCCCATAATATAGGAGTCAGGGAATTTACTTTCTATTCCCATCCCCATAATAGCTCTGCAAGATTAGATTACATTTTTGTATCACCCATAATATTAGCCAACTCAACTCAAGCAAACATTCATCCCTGTGTTTGGTTAGACCATCACGCCACCTCATGCACCACCACTTTCATTAAATTAGCTCCCACTTCACACTCCTGGAGACTCAATGAAACACTACTGATTGATGTAGATATAGTCCCTAAAATAGAGGAAGCTATAGAGGAATACTTTACTATTAACGCTCAACCAGATATGTTGCCCTCTACGCTCTGGGTTGCCCATAAGGCTGTCCTTAGATTGCAGAATCCTCCACTCGTAACAAATTAATTAATGGGAGGTTACTTGTTCTTACGCGGGAAATCGATCATTTATATAAAAACACAGCCTCCTTACATTTGGAATCCACCAGATTGGAGATAAACCGTAGACGACTTGAATTGGACTCCCTATTGACCAATAAAATAGAAAAAACCCTTAGATGGGCAAAGGCAAAGCATATGTTGTTTGACAACTCGGCATCGTCCATTTTTGCACGTAAATTGAAACACACCTCATTATCACCTCATGTTTACAAATTGAACACTAGAGAGGGTTTCCTCACGTCTCACACGAAAGAAGTCTTAGATATTTTTGAAAAATGTTATTCTTCCTTATTATCCCCTAAAGTAGAAGTAAATGTCCCAGAAATTAACTCCTGGTTGGATACTGTTCCGCTGCCCACCTTATCCCCGCCACAGGTTGAACTACTTAATTCCCCTATTTCCACCTCTGAACTCCTGAATGTAATCAAATCACTTAAGCAGGGTTCAGCACCAGGCCCTGATGGGTTCGCTGCAATTTATTATAAAAAATTTGCATCCTCTTTGGCCCCTAGACTTACCTATCTTTTTAACTGGGTGATGCAAGGTGGTAGCTTTCCTGAGGAAATGTTATTGGCAAACATGTCTTTAATTCCCAAACCTGACAAAAATTATATCCTCCCGCAAAATTACAGACCTATTTCAGTCATGAATAATGATCTGAAGATTTTTAGTAGGATTGTTGCAGATAGACTAGCCAAATTAATCCCCTCCCTTATCTCCCCATTCCAATCCGGCTTCATCCCCCACAGGCTGATAACAGGCAATATTCGTTTGGCGACGGACATTATCCAGGATGCTAACGAAAATTCACAAAGTCTTCTTTTACTTAGCCTTGTCATTCAGAAGGCGTTCGATAGCGTCTCTTGGACCTATCTTACAAACGTTCTGCAAAGGCTAGGGTTCCAGGGAGAGTTCTTGCACTCCTTTCATACTCTCTATAGAAACCCTATGACAAGAATCAAAATTCCGGGCTGCTGCTCAGAATTTTTTAGTATAGGCAGGGGTGTCCCCTGTCCCCGCTAATTTTTGCTTTAGCCCTGGAACCCCTTGCCATAGCCATCCTGAACATCCTGCATGTATGCTGATGACATTTTAATGTTTTTGACAAAGCCACTACTCTCCCTCCCTAATTTATTTGATAAACTGTCTAAATTCGCTAGAGTCTCGGGATTATCTATTAACTTGTACAAATCCACCACCTTCCCTATAGGAATCCCATCTGCAGAACTTTCCTATCTTAAGCAGACATTTCCCTTCCATTGGTCTGACTCTCATCTCTCCTACTTAGGAATAGTTCTTCCAGAGAATTATAAAAAGCTATTCGCAGCCGATTACCCCCAACTCTTTGCAAAACTGAAGAAAACCTTGAAGATGTGGTCAAACCTACATATCTCCTTCATAGGGCGAATAACAGCCCTCAAAATTCTTCCCTGTCTCCTATATATCTTCCGGTTCCTCCCACTCAAAATTTCAAAGTCGTACCTTAATGATTTTCAATCTTATCTTAATAGGTTCATATGGCAGGACAAGCCCTCCAGATTTGCCAGAGATGTTTTGTATCGCTCCTCGAAGAATGGGGGCTTGGGTGTCCCACAGATCTGGCTCTATTATGTGGCTAGTAGATTCTCACAACAAGCTCAATGGAACATTAGGAACTCTAGGGTACCATAGGTTCAATTTGAACAGGAATCCATATACCCCCTGTTTCTGCCGGGTATTATGTGGTCCCCTAATCCAACTAATCGGACTCAAACCTATAAAAATCGAATTGTCTCGGATGGCTTATGTCTCTGGAACATGTATAAAAACAAATACGGCCTAGTTTCCCAGGCACCTGGGGGCGCCTCGTATCTGGGGGATCCCAGGTTCACATCATCCCATAATCACCAGGCTGCTTTCCGTATTTGGATGGAGCTTGGCCTCGTTTCTCTGAAAGATTTTCTGATTGATTCAAAATTTGCCACCATTCAAGAATTGCAATCTAGATTCCAGATTCCTAGCGTCAAATTCTTCCACTATTTACAAATCCGTCACTTCTATCTGCATCATTACCCTGGCCCTTACTCCTCCCCCCCGACATACTTTGAAGATATTTGCCACACCACACCCAGACAAAAAGGACTGATCTCAGGGCTTTACAAGATACTGGAATCAGCGGCGGAAAGGGAAGGGTTGAACTATAGATCCAAATGGGAACAAGAGCTGGGACTGGAGGGCAATACAATTTACTGGGATAAGAACTGGTGTAATATGTGTCAATGTTCAAAATCGTTATCAATCAGAGAAACAGCCATTAACCACTTGCTTACTGGGCACTTAAACCCGCCTCATGCCCAGACCAATTTTCAGCTTTCAGCGCTGATGCACTTTGAATGACAATTGCGTGGGCATACAACACTGTACCCAAATGAAATTTTTATCATTTTTTTCCCACAAATAGAGCTTTCTTTTAGTGGTATTTAGTTACAGCTCGGAGTTTTATTTTTTGCTAAACAAACAAAAAAAGATGCAAAAAAAAAAATCATGTTTAATAGTTTGTTATAAAATTTTGCAAACAGGTCATTTTTCTCCTTCATTGAAGTGCTCTGATGAGGCGGCACTGATAGGCTGCACTTGTGGGCACTGATAGGCTGCACTGGTGGGCACTGATAGGCTGCATTGGTGGGCACTGATAGGCTGCACTGGTGGGCACTGATAGGCATAGTTAAGGCGGCACTAATAGGCACAGATAAGGTGGCACCGATGGGCACAGATAAGGCGGCACTGATGGGCAAAGATGGGCACAGATAAGATGGCACGGATGGGTGGCACAGATGGGTGGCACGGATGGGTGGCACTAAGGGGCACTGATAGGTACCACTGATAGATGGGACTGATGGGCACTGATAGGTGGCACTGATAGGTGGATCTGATAGGTGGCACTGCTGGGCACTGCTGGGCGGCACTGCTGGGCACTGATGGGCACTGGTAGATGACACTGATGGGCACAGATATGTGGAACTGGGGTGCAGCACCTTTCTTGAGGCAGATTGTGGGCACTGCTGGGTGGCACTGTGGGCACTGCTGGGTGGCACTATGGGCACTGCTGGGTGGCACTGACAGGGGGGGACACATTTTTTCTTGATGTGGCAAAGCAGGGGGCAGGTGGGCACTGGCAGGGTTGGCCGTGATCGGGACTGATGTCCCGATCACGGCCGCCGGTGATCGGCTCTTTTTTATATATAGCCGATTACCGGCTCCGTTGTATCACATGATCAGCTGTCATGATCAGCTGTCATTGGCTGACAGCTGATCACGTGATAAGGGGTCGGGATCGACCCCTTGCTCGGATCAGTGATCAGGCGAGTCTCATAGACTCTCCAATCACAGAGCGCGCCGTGCGCGCCCCTCAGGGGACGCGCAGGCCGCTCGTGCACGGGGCGACGTCAATAGACGTCGTCCCGGCAAAGGAGATCCGCGCTATAGCCGTCATTCAGCTATAGCGCGGGTCTCAAGTGGTTAAATTAATCACCAGATGGTATCATACACACCTGCGGTTGCATACGTTCTTTCCTCAGGCACCTTCCAGCTGTTTCAGGGGTTGCCCCCACCCAGGCTCTTTCAGACAATTTTCTGGGAGTGTGACTGGATCCAACCCATATGGCAACACCTCTTTGGTCTAATTAATAAGTTGGTCGGCTACACTATAACCATGGAGGCATGTCATTCTTTGTTATTTCAGTCTCCACCAGACACCCTCAGAAACCTGAGACGTTTAATCCATTCAATCTGTTTAGCCATGCAATGGTCTATAGCACTTAATTGGAAATCTCCTTCATTACCACTCGCCCAGATTCTGTCATGGGTTGACCTAATGATGCATTCTGAGAAAATCCATCACATTTTACATGACATTGTCCCGGTGTTTGAAGCTAAGTGAAACCTTGGACTGTATTCAGACTTCTGAATTAACTGTGCTAGTCTCTCCCCTATTCCTGGTTTAATTTTTTATTTTTTTCTTATCTCTTCTTTTATTTTGGGCTCTTTTGGCCTTTCATTTTAGATGCATCCAATAATATAGACTCTAAATATTTATCTCGTCCATGCGGATTACCATGCAAGAAACAGTTTCACACTCATCGATTCCTGTGTCATCGCTAGGCGTTGATGATTGTGTTTATATCTGCATATTGTACATGATTTTTGCCATGTAACATTGACTTCTTTTTCTGTATGGATATCTCTTCTCATCCACATGTTTGTTACTTTGTTTATTACTTTTCAATAAAAAAGATGAAAAAAAAAAAACTAAAAAAAAAAAAGTTCTGGTTTCTGTACCAGTTCAGCTGGGTTGTACTAGTTTCCATTTGGCCGTGGGTGTCGCTGGCACCACTGTTAAATGTTAGAAATGCAACAGGCTGAATGCATTGGGTACCCCTTTTACTCAAAAATATCTCAGTGGGAGTGGTTCACCTGCTATGCATTCTGGGTAAGGGTACTTAAGGTACAGGCGCCATATTTTTGGGGGGTCATTATCCCGACTTTGTGGCCCTCCTAGCCTGAGGAGTGTGCTGCCTGGTCTTATGGCAGCACCATCTTTATGCATTTTTTTAGGGTGTGCCCCCCCCCAAATATCTTGTCTGCCTGTCTCTATGTCTCATGGGCCGGCTGGCTGAAGGCTTTGTAACTAAAAGGGTGGGCCCAAAAGTGGTCCAGGGGTGGTCCTGTGCTGTCTTGCCTGTGGGGAGAAGCCAAGCGACTGGAGGATCCAGGGGAGGACTTTTTCAGGAGGGGACCAAGCAACAAGGCTGGTATCTCTGGAAGAGCCTGGAGACTTAGTTGGAGGACGCATCCCGGGTCACCTATCACACAGTATCGTCGGATCGGCTGAAAGAAACTGGTACTGTGTGACAACTCTTTAATTTCTCAATAAGTTGCTGGTTGTGCTTTCCCGTGGCAAAGGATTGCACAACGATTTAGTTAAATTGACAAGTCTGTGACAGAGACTTTGTTCAAGCATCTCACCGGCTGCTAGGTCAGTGAGAGAGGCCTATCCGGTGGTTGCTAGATCCAGCCTGTGGAAGGTGTTTGTTCTCTAGATCAAGGAAATACCTCTAACCCGCAATTACAAGGTACCTGAACCCCCCTTAACCCTCTATCCCTCTATTGTAAAACTTCATGTTTCTTTCAAATAAATCTTTGGAAAAAGGACTAAGTGTCGGAGCTAACATTCTTTAATCCACTCTACAATGGGACCCCTAAGACAGACACAGTGAGCAGGTGAGGTAATGGTAAGCCCAACAAAAACCAGCAGCTCCTTCGGGGGTCAGTGCTACATGTGCATACTTGTGTTTGTGCTAGGCAGGGGCGTTGCTAGGTCTACAAAAGATCTGGGGCTAGAGCCCATAGCAGTGTAGTAAAGAAAGTCATACGCTTGGGCAGGCATACACATGTATATAATATATGTGTGTGTGTCCACTTACATCAGGGTCCCAGAGAGCCCCCCTTACATTAGGCTCCCCAGAGAGCCTCCCCCTTAAATCAGGGTCCCCAGAGAGCCTCACCTTAAATCAAGGCCCCCAGAGAGCCTCCCACCTGCATCAGGGTCCCCAGAGAGCCTCCCACCTGCATCAGGGTCCCCAGAGAGCCTCCCCTTGCCTTGGGGACCCCTACAGAGACTCAAGGGCTATGGGTCCCAGATTCAGGGCTATAGCCTCAAAAGCCACCCCCTAGCGAACGCCACTGTTGCTAGGACCGCGCATTCCCAGCACAGAGAATTGGCGGGCTTTCACTAAGAGCCCCTGGTCCCACACTAACGACTGGCAATTGGGAGGCTAGGTTCCCGATCAAATGATGATTGTGACAGCCTCTGATTGGCCATCACAGTGATCAGTTACAGTTCAGCCTGCCCTTGTGTCTTTTTCTCCTCTTGAATAGAGAAAAAAGATGCATTGTATCCTTTTCTCCTTGCTAGATAAGAAAAATGTAAACAAAGAAGTGTGTGTGTAAAAAAAAAAAAAAAAAAAAAAAACATAAAAAAGAATAATAAAAAAGAAAGAAAAGAAAAATAGCTAGATCAGGGTCTGTTCTAGGTCAGGGTTTGGGACAAAGATCATAGTCGAGTCAGAGTCAGTGTGTTTTAGGTAGGATGAAAAAAACATTTGTAATTCAGTATCAGTGTCACTTAGTGATAGTGACAGTATCAGTGTCAGTGTGTTTTAGGTAGGATAAAAAACAAACAAAATGTATATCTTTTTGGGCCCTTTTACTGGTACAAAAAACAAATATACACACATGTGGTATCGCTGCGATCATCAGGAAGTGGGAGCTTTGAACAGAAATAGAGGAGATATCTTCCAATAGGTACACTAGTTCTAGTAACCCTGGTGACACACTACGATTACCTCATCTTGGAGGGATTTTGTCTCACTTCCTTTTTTGACAATGGGGCAGGATGTAAGAGGAAATGTCCCCGATGGGACAGAAAAAAAAACACAGGGGTTATAACCCTCCCTTACTCTATCCAAAATGAAAAAAAAAAGTTTTGCCTTTAGTTATACCTTAAAACATTTGTAAAGGTACTCTTCAGGGGCGTAACTATAGGGGGTGCAGCAGTCGCGACTGCAACCGGGCCCTGTGATGCAGGGGGCCCATGCAGCCCCCTCTACATATGGCCAGCAGCAGCATAGGCAGCTAAGGGTACCAGTGCACCATGCACATGGGTGGCTGGAGGTGGAGGGTGACTAGCAGAGCTCCATGCTCAACTATCGCACTGGCTGCTCTTTAGTTGTGCATTCCCCATGTGACCTGTGTCCTCGGCCGGCTCCTCAGAGTACCCCTCTCCTGCTCTATGCATTGCCGCACATTCCAATGTCTGTTCTCCCCAGCCAGAGTTTCTTTCTGGAAGATATGATGATCACCCGTCCAGCACACTGGATGGAGCCCAGGCCAACATGGATGAGTGCGCGGCCTACAGCTTGGTCATGGTGAGTGAGAGGACCCCATCCCCCACACACGATTACATACCCCCTCCATCTCCCCCTGGGGACAGGGACCCCCACCTTCATCTGCCCTGGAGAAAAGGACCTCATCTCTTCTGGGGACGGGGACCCCATCCTGCCTAGGGACAGTCCCCCAATGGGGCATCTAAAAATTAAAAAAAACTACTGATACCAGTGGTGGAACTACAGGGCTCACAAAGGTCATACCTGTGACCACGCCCTGGAGTTCCACCGCCGGACTCAGAGGGAAGGGCCCTGGCTGGGGTTCAGGGGGGCCCTTCATGGTTTCTTGCATCGGGGCCCTGAAGGTTCTAGTTACGCCACTGGTACTCTTTAAAATAAAATTTAAATTTTTTTTATTCTTCTATGCTCTGTGCAATGGTTTTGCACAGCGCGGCCTGAAGCTCCTCTGCTTGGGTCCCTATTGGCATTCTTGGCTCCTCCCTTTCTTTGTGCACTTGCTATGGAAACAGACCTGCAGACTCGATCCCAAGCAGGGCTGTGTGCGTCTATTATGTTACCCCAACATTTCATATTCCTGATATGTGTCTGTGTTACCATTTACTTATATTAGAACCTATCCTGTTCTTTTTGTATTGCTTCCTTTGTGTGAAATATCTGGTGATCCCGCCAGTGCCTCTGCTTTCCTATTTCAGACTGACCATGCCAGGTCATGGAAGCACATCCATCCCAAGTGATCGGTTTTATTTTCCTTTTTACAATCTACTTGGGAGCATAGCCTGCCTGCACTCCAATGCTGACACATCCCCCTGCACAGGTCCTCACTGGGAAGATCAGTATGATGCCCTTTTTTCATCCCACCTCTCTAAGCCCCTTATGCTGCTGAGAATGGAGGTCATATGATCACTTAAAAAAAGAAAAGAAAGGTATTTGTAATGTGTGTGTGTGTGTGTGTGTATATGGGTTGTTTTACAAGGAAGGGTCTTATATATATTTTAAAGCATAAGTTCACCTTTACAGGAAAAATGTACAGGAGAACTAACACCATGTACACATCCCACACCTCTGGTGATGGTGATCTGTCTGAGCCCATGCAAACTCTCCAGCAATCTGGGGATTTAAAATTCCCATTCTTCTCCCTCTTCCCTGTGCAGTGCTTCTGGGACAGATCAGAGCAAATCTGATTGGTCAATGCCTGCACAGTGAATTGCTCTGGTCCATCCTGGAAGCACTGCACAGAGAAGGAGAAGAGTGTGGATTTAAAATCCCTATACTGCTGGACTGGCTGCATGGGCTTTGACTTTAACCACTTTTCAACTGCCCTATTGTAGTTTTACTGCTGCAGGGCAGCTGTTGTGTGCACTTCTGGATCCTGGGCGTGTATGCCTGCCACCAGGGGCTTGCCCCCACTGTGATTGTGCCCAGCGGAAGCTGATCAGTGGGTACTGAAAGGTTATGTTAAGCATCCATCTTGTTTCTGTCAGCCATCTCAATATTCACAAACTTCCATTTTACAATATGTACAGTTTGAACACCCCTTTAACTTCTCCGATAACTGTCTCAACATGAGATTCTTCTAACTCATTTGTTCTCACACACTTATCTAAAACTTTCACACATTTTCTCAGCATTCCTTCAGCTACTGGAGAAAACATGAACTGTCACGTATTGTTATCTTTTTCTCACATTCTTTTAGCTAACCTAGAACAATGAACAAAAGCTTCTTGTCTTAACCAGCTGTAATTGTCTTAATATCTACTGCGCATGTCTTATTCTGTGTGACGTGTAAATTGTTATATGAATCGCTTTGTGATAATTCAATACAATTAGTTCTCCAAAGGACAGCACCATGTGAGCAACTTTCCTTTGTTCTTTGAGCACTGATTCCAGATATATCTGAAATTATACAATACATTGGATCTGAGGTCTGAGAGGTTGAAGGGACCCCCCTAGACACAGGATTAACCATTTCAGGTACCGCGGACTCAATGTTCGCCGGCACCCACTGATCGTTCGGTATACAGGCAGAACAGCAGTCTGCCTATGTAAACAAGGCAGATTGCAAAGCAGGAACACGGATTCATGCCTTCCCCTAGTGAAAGCTCCTCCCACACAGTACACAAACACAGGCTAGGCACACAGTTAACTCTTTGATTGCCCCAATGTTAACCCCATTCCAGCCAGCATCATTAATGGAGGCATGGGTTCGAATCCCACCGCTGACACCACATAAATCTGCTTAGACCTGGACAATCAGTGGAATTCTTTCGGAGCTCCGGGGAGCATCCAATGCTCACAAGAGAGTCATTCAATGAATGCTTAGTTTTACTGGCAGATGAGCAGAGATATATACAGGATATGGACAAAGAATATTGCACAACTTAAAGAGAAAGGAGGGGGAGGACAGAGTTCATCACATGAAGCATAATTCCTATATATAAACATATAACATCTCAGACATAGTCTAAGCAAGCTGACGATTGATATTAACTAAAAACATAATTTAAACTATTTAATGCTGACATTCTGACTTTGTCTAATACATCATTTCAAAACCAGTTCTTACCAAACCTTATCTATCCTGTAGTCATCGTGAAAAACAAAACCCTAAAATAAAGATATTCCTCTGTCAGCTATTTTAAAGTTTTAGTCATGTTAACTCTTTCTCCTCCTTTAATTAGTACAGTGACAGTGCATATTTTTTATTGTCACTGGTTCCCAAAAAAGTGTCAAAAGTGCCAGTATCCGAATCGCTCTCAGTTCTGCTATAAGTTGCTGATCGCCGTCATTACTATTAAAAAATATAAATAAATAAAAAAATATATAAATATATCCCATAGTTTGTAGATAGCGTAACTTTTGCGCAAACCAATCAATATATGATTTTTATCTTTTACCAAAAATATGTACCAGTATACATATTGGCCAAAATTTAAGAAGAAATTCGATTTTTTAAATTTTTTATTGGATGTGTTTTAAAGCAGAAAGTAAAAAATATTGTTTTTTTTTTTTAAATTGTTGGTCTTTTTTTATATAGCACAAAAAGTAAAAACACAGAGATGATCAAATATTACCAAAAGAAAGCTCTATCTGTGGAAAAAAAGGACATCAATTGTATTTACGTGCAGTGTCACTCGACCACGCAATTTTCAGTTAAAATAATGCAGTGCCGTATTGCAATTATACGCCTGGTCATGGAGGGGGTAAATCTTCCAGAGCTGAAGTGGTTGGTAGAATGACAACTATTATTACTAGACATTACAAATAAATGAACTGAAAGTTAGCACCAACAAAATACTGTGCATCAATGAGTATGGCTCAGCTTATCTAATGCAACCTGTCTACTATAATTGCTTAGTTGTGGTGAACACATAATTTCCTTTAATTGCCAATGGTTTGCTTAGTACTTGTTTTTTCTTATTTAATGGAAACATGTCATACAAGGGAACAATTAATAATCGATTTTTTCCCCAAAAATACAAATTTTCTTTCTGTCGCCAGCATTTTGCAAGGACAAAGATGCAACTGGTATAGTCAGAATGGAGTCAGGGAGTTGACTTAGAAATGACTGATAACAAAGGATCAGTATGACAGTCATTCATCTAGTGTTTTCAGAAGAATTCGGCAAAGTATCCCTCATATTTCTTTCATGGAAGGTTCCTAAAATAGTTATTTTATACTAAAATAGTAATGTTTTCTGTTTTCTCAGCCCTGGCAATGAACTTCTCTATAAACTGTGCTGCCACCTAGTGACAGAAGGTGGAAGGACTGGGTGGTTTATGTATTAGTTCAACCATATTCTATGTCAGTGTGTATCTAGTACAATAATATACAGAACTATCATCTGTGACCATATTGTTCATCTGTAGAGATATCATGTTATTACTGTCATCCCTGGATATTGTGAATCTTCCTTTAATCGCATCTGCATAATATGTTGTACTGTGTATGCGACACAACCATTGTAGTCCTTTTCCGGGGGTCTGTCTGACCCAATTCATCCAGTAGCTGCCAACAGAGAATCCAGAACCTTTACATGTCAGTGTATAGGAGCTCCCCGGCTTCACTACGGCAGAATCTGACTGCAAGAGTTGTTGAGCCAAACAGACACCTGAAAATAAAACATCATCAATATATCATCCACACATATCTCAGAATAGAAATATACTTGTAACCTCAATAAAATCTCATCATTGCCCTGTGGGTAATTGTTCAGTAACTTCCTACCTGTTAGGCATGTCAGTATTAATAAATATCCAATACAAATCCTCATTTTGGGAACAACTCTGTAAATCTTAGAATTGATTTGTAGACCTGAGTCCTGTACTTTTATTCTGGTCAGTGTTGTAATACTTGGAAATGACGGAGAATTATTTGCATAGAACAGCAGATATCTACACCACTGACTGCTAATACTGTATGTATATTCAAGTCAGAGATGCCTATAGATCACACTACAGTACAGTCTGTCCATTGAAATATGCAGTCAGTATACATGCACTGGTATGGATTCAATCCTCTAATAGGATCATTTCATTTTATTAGTATTACACAGGATTTATATACAAACACCTCTCCCTCTCCTCCATTACATAACATAGGGGGCAAGTGCTCTGTAGTGCTCTGTAGTTCACAGAAGAGACCTGGGAAAGCTGATAACATTGTTTGAGATTTCAATGCACAGAAAGTTACAAGCACACTGGACTTCTGGAAGGATCAGTGCATATTTTAATGTATTTACCTTGAAAAAAGAAAACTAAAGCAACCACCATATGTAAGGTCTGGTAAAATGCTACAATATTATTCTTGGGTTTAGATGTACTTTAACCCCTTCCCACCAAGTGTACACTTATATGTGGCCTCAATGAAGTAGGTCTTCTTCTGTGAAACCGCATATATGTGTAGTGCCCTGCTCCTAATGAGCAGACGCTATTGTTTTGTAAATCAAAATTTGTCTGCAGCTGCCATTTGGCTCAGACTAATTATGTCAAAGTTCTGGTTTCTGTACCAGTTCAGTAAGGTTGTACTAGTTTCCACTTGGCCGTGGGTGTCGCTGTCACCACCGGTAAGTGTTGGAAATGCAACAGGCTGAATGCATTGGGTACCCCTTTTACTCAGAAATAGCTCAGGGGGAGTGGTTCACCTGCTGTGCATTCTGGGTAAGGGTACTTAAGGTACAGGCACCATATTTTTGGGGGGTCATTATCCCAACCTCGTGGCCCTCCTGGCCTGAGGTGTGTTCTGCCTGTCTCTATGTCTCGGGGCCGGCTGGCCTGAGGCTTTGTAACTGAAAGGGTGGGCCCAAAAGTCTTGGGGCCTACTGATCATGGGGTGGTCCTTTGCTGTCTTGCCTGTGGGGAGAAGCTAAGCGACTGGAGGATCCAGGGGAGGACTTTTTCAGCAGAGGACCAAGCAACAAGGCTGGTATCTCTGGAAGAGCCTGGAGACTCAGTTGGAGGATGCATCCCGGGTCACCTATCACACAGTATTCCTGGATCAGCTGAAAGAAACTGGTACTGTGTGACAACTCTTTCATTTCTCAATAAGATGCTGGTTGTGCTTTCCTGTGGCAAAGGATTGCACAACGATTTTGTTAAATTGACAAGTCTGTGACAGAGACTTTGTTCAAGCATCTCACTGGCTGCTAGGTCAGTGAGAGAGGCCTATCCGGTGGTTGCTAGATCCAGCCTGTGGAAGGTGTTTGTTCTCTGGATCAAGGAAATACCTCTAACCCGCAATTACAAGGTACCTGAACCCCCCTTAACCCTCTATCCCTCTATTGTAAAACTTTATGTTTCTTTCAAATAAATCTTTGGAAAAAGGACTAAGTGTCGGAGCTAACATTCTTTAATCCACTCTACAATGGGACCCCTAAGACAGACACAGTGAGCAGGTGAGGTAACGGTAAGCCCAACAAAAACCAGCAGCTCCTTCGGGGGTCAGTGCTACATGTGCATACTTGTGATTGTGCTAGGCAGGGGCGTTGCTAGGTCTACAAAATATCTGGGGCTAGAGCCCATAGCAGTGTAGTAAAGAAAGTCATACGCTTGGGCAGGCATACACATGTATATAATATATGTGTGTGTGTCCACTTACATCAGGGTTCCCAGAGAGCCCCCCTTACATTAGGGTCCCCAGAGAGCCTCCCCCTTAAATTAAGGCCCCCAGAGAGCCTCACCTTAAATCAGGGTCCCCAAAGAGCCTCCCCTTGCCTTGGGGACCCCTACAGAGACTCAAGGGCAATGGGTCCCAGATTCAGGGCTATAACCCCAAAAGCCACCCCCTAGCGAACACCACTGTTGCTAGGACCGCACATTCCCAGCACAGAGAATTGGCGGGCTTTCACTAAGAGCCCCTGGTCCCATACTAACGGCTGGCAATCGGGAGGCTAGGTTCCCGATCAAATGATGATTGTGACAGCCTCTGATTGGCTATCACAGTGATCAGTCACAGTTCAGCCTGCCCTTGTGTCTTTTTCTCCTCTTGAATAGAGAAAAAAGATGCATTGTATCCTTTTCTCCTTGCTAGATAAGAAAAATGTAAACAAAGAAGTGTGTGTGTAAAAAAAAAAAAAAAACATAAAGAAGAATAATAAAAAAAGAAAGAAAAGAAAAATAGCTAAATCAGGGTCTGTTCTAGGTCAGGGTTTGGGACAAAAATCATAGTCGGGGTCAGAGTCAGTGTGTTTTAGGTAGGATGAAAAAACATTTGTAATTCAGTATCAGGGTCACTTAGTGATAGTGACAGTATCAGTGTCAGTGTGTTTTAGGTAGGACAAAAAAACAAACAAAATGTGTATCTTTTTGGGCCCTTTTACTGGTACAAAAAACAAATATACACACATGTGGTATCGCTGCGATCATCAGGAAGTGGGATCTTAGAACAGTAATAGAGGAGATATCTTCCAATGGGTACACTAGTTCTAGTAACCCTGGTGACACACTACGATTACCTCATCTTGGAGGGATTTTGTCTCACTTCCTGTTTTGACTTTAAATGAGGCACAGGGAAGCAAGAAAATCCGATTCGATAAAAAACAGGTTTTAATAAGTTCAAATAATCATATATTGCACATATTTTTACACATAATCATAAATTAATATTTAGAATTTCATCAAAATATACATTCCAACAAGGACTTGATAGTACATACATGAGAATCTTCACATAAAATAAATACCAGTTATCTATGGATATGTGGCACTCTGAAGTGTCACCTAAAAATAAATAAAGACAAAAATCGGAATGAATCAAAGATGGAACGTTCATTCTTTGTTAAAAAATGTGTATACAACATGGAAGTTGACAGCTCTACGCGTTTCGTGACCTTTTTATCACTCATCAGGAGCAGAACCATGAAGGTAGCCTATGGATAAAGAAAACAACCATATTTGGAAATATCTAGGGAAAAAGCTGGACAAATATACAATGTGGAGAAACCCACATGTATCCTTGATCCATAAATTTGCATATATACCTGCGCAGAGGTGGTGCAGGACACCGGTAGTCAGGCCAAGCCATAGATGCCACAGACCGGGGTTGAGGGGGCAGGATCAAAGCGACCACCAAACGCACGAATGGCAACCCAAGCAGGTCCAAGTGTAGGATGAGACACAGATTCAGTGTTTGAAAATAGAGTGATGGGTGCTGATGGAACATCTAAAAGTGAAACAATCAAAAAATCTAAATGTGACAAGGGAATGTGGGGAGAATAAGTGGTGTTGAGAAAAGAAAGGGGAAAGGAATGAAAATAAAAAGGAAAATGAAAATGAATATGAAAGAAAAAATGAATAATAATCATAACATAATATAATTAAAAGTGCAAGGAAAGGTTGGATAAAGGGATGTGAATTGGAAAAACGTAGGTGATGAGAATTACAAAAGTGAGATCAGGTGAGTGAAATTAGAAAAATAGCAAAAGAGAAGAATAGTTCTAGAATAAAAGAAATACAGATGTAAGGGTGCATAAGAGTACTTGAGTGGAGGTAAAAAAACATAATGTGTGTGTTTGAAGGGGAATGTAGCAAAAGACTGCAGAATAAAGATAAGACCTAAGTATAGGAACCTGCTCAGGGAAGAGAACCCATGCAGAGGGCGCCGCCCTAGACCTACCCCCAACGCCATGTAGCCGATGCAGGGAAGGGCAAGGGAAGCATCACCAGCTGCCCGCCATACCAGCCAGGCTTGGCAGCCGCGAGCGTCGGACCGAGCCCTTCAATCGTCGGAGATGTACAACCAAGCAGCCGGTATAAGTACGCCACGAGGACGCCGAACTTCCGGCGCTGGAAACATGACGTCGATGCGCAGTGGACCCCGCCAGCCCTACGTCAGAACCGGGTGGAGGGGAAATCCAGTGCGCATCGCAACCCCGGGACGTAACAAAGAACAGCACAGCCATAAGACAGGCAGCGTCCAACACCACCGATGCGCATGCAGCAAAAATACACAGGGAAAATATAGTATCCAATTGATTGTTGGTATGTTAAAAGCAATAAAAAATAATAAAAAATAAAAATGGGATTGAAAAAAGAAGAAATAAAAAAATTTAGAAAAAGAAAATAATTAATTGTTAAAGCGTCCCTGTGCCTCCATCCCTAATTACATAGTTAAAAATGGGGAGCAACAGTGTTTGGGACTTTTAAATGAGGTATATGTAGGGGCCGTTCAAAACCCCTCCTCCATCCCGGGTTCAATTCTAGAAAAAAAAGGAGAGCAACGGGCGGGACTTTAAATGAGGCACAGGGAAGCAAGAAAATCCGATTCGATAAAAAACAGGTTTTAATAAGTTCAAATAATAAATTAATATTTAGAATTTCATCAAAATATACATTCCAACAAGGACTTGATAGTACATACATGAGAATCTTCACATAAAATAAATACCAGTTATCTATGGATATGTGGCACTCTGAAGTGTCACCTAAAAATAAATAAAGACAAAAATCGTAATGAATCAAAGATGGAACGTTCATTCTTTGTTAAAAAATGTGTATACAACATGGAAGTTGACAGCTCTACGCGTTTCGTGACCTTTTTCTCACTCATCAGGAGCAGAACCATGAAGGTAGCCTATGGATAAAGAAAACAACCATATTTGGAAATATCTAGGGAAAAAGCTGGACAAATATACAATGTGGAGAAACCCACATGTATCCTTGATCCATAAATTTGCATATATACCTGCGCAGAGGTGGTGCAGGACACCGGTAGTCAGGCCAAGCCATAGATGCCACAGACCGGGGTTGAGGGGGCAGGATCAAAGCGACAACCAAACGCACGAATGGCAACCCAAGCAGGTCCAAGTGTAGGATGAGACACAGATTCAGTGTTTGAAAATAGAGTGATGGGTGCTGATGGAACATCTAAAAGTGAAACAATCAAAAAATCTAAATGTGACAAGGGAATGTGGGGAGAATAAGTGGTGTTGAGAAAAGAAAGGGGAAAGGAATGAAAATAAAAAGGAAAATGAAAATGAATATGAAAGAAAAAATGAATAATAATCATAACATAATATAATTAAAAGTGCAAGGAAAGGTTGGATAAAGGGATGTGAATTGGAAAAACTTAAATCAGGGTCCCCAGAGAGCCTCCTCCTTAAATCAGGGTCTCAGAGAGTCCCCCCCTTAAATCAGGGTCCCAGAGAGCCTCCCCTTAAATCAGGGACCCCAGAGATCACCCCCCTTAAATCAAGGTCCCCAGAGAGCCTCCCCTTAAATCAGGGTCCCAGAGAGTCTCCCCCTTAAATTAGGGTCCCAGGAAGCCTCCCCCTTAAATCAGGGTGCCCAGAGAGCCCCCCCCCCTTAAATCAGGGCCCCCAGAGAGCCTCCCCTTAAATCAGGGTCCTCAGAGAGCCTCCCACCTGCATCAGGGTCCCCAGAGAGCCTCCCATTGCCTTGGGGACCCCTACAGAGACTCAAGAGCTATTGGTCCCAGATTCGGGCTATAGCCCCAAAAGCCACCCCCTAGCGAAGCCACTGGGGCTAGGACCGTGCATTCCCAGCACAGAGAATTGTCAGGCTTTCACTAAGAGCCCCTGGTCCCATACTAACGACTGGCAATCGGGAGGCTAGGTTCCCAATCAAATGATGATTGTGACAGCCTCTGATTGGCTATCACAGTGATCAGTCACAGTTCAGCCTGCCCTTGTGTCTTTTTCTCCTCTTAAATAGAGAAAAAAAGATGCATTATATCCTTTTCTCCTTGCTAGATAAGAAAAATGTAAACAAAAACGTGTGTGTGTAAAAAAAAAAAAAAAACATAAAAAAGAATAATAAAAAAGAAAGAAAAGAAAAATAGCTAGATCTGGGTCTGTTCTAGGTCAGGGTTTGGGACAAAGATCATAGTCGGGATCAGAGTCAGTGTGTTTTAGGTAGGATGAAAAAACATTTGTAATTCAGTATCAGTGTCACTTAGTGATAGTGACAGTATCAGTGTCAGTGTGTTTTAGGTAGGATAAAAAACAAACAAAATGTGTATCTTTTTGGGCCCTTTTACTGATACAAAAAACAAATATACACATATGTGGTATCGTGCGATCACCAGGAAGTGGGAGCTTAGAACAGTAATAGAGGAGATACCTTCCAATGGGAACACTAGTTCTAGTAACCCCCAGTGACACACTAGGATTACCTCATCTTGGAGGGATTTTGTCTTACTTCCTGTTTTGCCAATGGGTCAGGATGTGAGAGGAAATTTCCCAGATGGGACAGAAAAAAAAAACAGGGGTTATAACCCTCCCTTACTCTATCCAAAATGAAAAAAAAAAGTTTTGCCTTTAGTTATACCTTAAAACATTTGTAAAGGTACTTTCGTAAATAAAATAAAATAAAAAAATGTTATTCTTCTATGCTCTGTGCAATGGTTTTGCACAGTGCGGCCTGAAGCTCCTCTTCTTGGGTCCCCATCGGCACTCTTGGCTCCTCCCTTTCTTTGAGCACTTGCTATGGGGACACACCTATAGACTCAATCCCAAGCAGGGTTGTGTGCATCTATTATGTTACCCCAACATTTCATATTCCTGATATGTGTCTGTGTTACCATTTACTTATATTAGAACATATTCTGTTCTTTTTGCATTGCTTCCTTTGTGTGAAATATCTGGTGATCCTGCCAGTCCCTCTGCTTTCCTATTTCAGACTGACCATGCCAGGTCATGGAAGCACATCCATCTCAAGTGATCGGTTTTATTTTCCTTTTTACAGTCTACTTGGGAGCATAGTCTGCCTGCACTCCAGTGCTGACACATCCCCTGCACAGGTCCTCACTGGGAAGATCAGTATGATGCCCTTTTTTCATCCCACCTCTCTAAGCCCCTTATGCTGCTGAGAATGGAGGTCATGTGATCACTTAAAAAAAGAAAAGAAAGGTATTTGTAATGTGTGTGTGTGTGTGTGTGTGTGTATGGGTTGTTTTACAAGGAAGGGTCTTATATATATTTTAAAGCATAAATTCACCTTTACAGGAAAAATGTACAGGAGAACTAACACCATGTACACATCCCACACCTCTGGTGATGGTGATCTGTCTGAGCCCATGCAACCTGTCCAGCAATCTGGGGATTTGAAATTCCCATTCTTCTCCCTCTTCCCTGTGCAGTGCTTCTGGGATAGATCAGAGCAAATCTGATTGGTCAATGCCTGCACAGTGAATTGCTCTGGTCCATCCTGGAAGAACTGCAGAAAGAAGGAGAAGAGTGTGGATTTCAAATCCCTATACTGCTGGTCTGGCTGCATGGGCTTTGACTTTAACCACTTTTCAACTGCCCTATTGTAGTGTTACTGCTGCAGGGCAGCTGTTGTGTGCACTTCTGGGTCCTGGGCGTGTATGCGTGCCACCAGGGGCTTGCTCCCACTGTGATTGTGCCCAGCAGTAGCTGATCAGTGGGTACTGAAAGGTTATGTTAAGCATCCATCTTGTTTCTGTCAGCCATCCTAATAGTCACAAACTTCCATTTTACAATATGTACAGTTTGAACACCCCTTTAACTTCTCCGATAACTGTCTCAACATGAGATTCTTCTAACTCATTTGTTCTCACACACTTATCTAAAACTTTCACAAATTTCCTCAGCATTCCTTCAGCTACTGGAGAAAACATGAACTGTCACGTATTGTTATCTTTTTCTCACATTCTTTTAGCTACTGTAGAACAATGAACAAAAGCTTCTTGTGTTAACCAGCTGTAATTGTCTTAATATCTACTGCGCATGTCTTATTCTGTGTGACGTGTAAATTGTTATATGAATCGCTTTGTGATAATTCAATACAATTAGTTCTCCAAAGGACAGCACCATGTGAGCAACTTTCCTTTGTTCTTTGAGCACTGATTCCAGATATATCTGAAATTATACAATACATTGGATCTGAGGTCTGAGAGGTTGAAGGGACCCCCCTAGACACAGGATTAACCCTTCCAGGTACTGTGGACTCAATGTTCGCCGGCACCCACTGATCGTTCGGTACACAGGCAGAACAGCAGTCTGCCTATGTAAACAAGGCAGATTGCAAAGCAGGGACATGGATCCATGCCTTCGCCTAGTGAAAGCTCCTAGCACACAGTACACAAACACAGGCTAGGCACACAGTTAACTCTTTGATTGCCCCAATGTTAACCCCATTCCAGCCAGCATCATTAATGGGGGCGTGGGTTCGAATCCCACTGATGACACCACATAAATCTGCTTAGACCTGGACAATCAGTGGAATTCTTTCGGAGCTCCGGGGAGCATCCAATGCTCACAAGAGAGTCGTTCAATGAATGCTTAGTTTTAATGGCAGATGAGCAGAGATATATACAGGATATGGACAAAGAATATTGCACAACTTAAACAGAAAGGAGGGAGGACAGAGTTCATCACATGAGGCATAATTCCTATATAAACATATAACATCTCAGACATAGTCTAAACTAGTATTTTAGCTGACTATTGATATTATCTAAAAACATAATTTAAACTATTTAATGCTGACGTTCTGACTTTGTGTGACGACATCATTTCAAAACCAGTTCTTACCAAACCTTATCTATCCTGTGGTCATCGTGAAAAACAAGACCCTAAAATAAAGATATTTCTCTGTCAGCTATTTTAAAGTTTTAGTCATGTTAACTCTTTCTCCTCCTTTAATTAGTACAGTGACAGTGCATATTTTTTAGTGTCACTGGTTCCCAAAAAAGTGTCAAAAGTGCCAGTATCCGAATCGTCCTCAGTTCTGCTATAAGTTGCTGATCACCGTCATTACTATTAAAAAATATAAATAAATAAAAAATATATAAATATATCCCATAGTTTGTAGATAGCGTAACTTTTGCGCAAACCAATCAATATATGATTTTTATCTTTTACCAAAAATATGTAGCAGTATACATATTGGCAAAATTTAAGAAGAAATTCGATTTTTTACATTTTTTATTGGATGTGTTTTAAAGCAGAAAGTAAAAAATATTGTTTTTTTTTTTAAATTGTTGGTCTTTTTTTATATAGCACAAAAAGTAAAAACACAGAGATGATCAAATATTACCAAAAGAAAGCTCTATCTGTGGAAAAAAAGGACATCAATTGTATTTACGTGCAGTGTCACTCGACCACGCAATTTTCAGTTAAAATAATGCAGTGCCGTATTGCAATTATACGCCTGGTCATGGAGGGGGTAAATCTTCCAGAGCTGAAGTGGTTGGTAGAGTGACAACTATTATTACTAGACATTACAAATAAATGAACTGAAAGTTAGCACCAACAAAATACTGTCCATCAATGAGTATGGCTCAGCTTATCTAATGCAACCTGTCTACTATAATTGCTTAGTTGTGGTGAACACATAATTTCCTTTAATTGCCATTGGTTTGCTTAGTACTTGTTTTTTCTTATTTAATGGAAACATGTCATACAAGGGAACAATTAATAATCGATTTTTTCCCCAAAAATACAAATTTTCTTTCTGTCGCCAGCATTTTGCAAGGACAAAGATGCAACTGGTATAGTCAGAATGGAGTCAGGGAGTTGACTTAGAAATGACTGATAACAAAGGATCAGTATGACAGTCATTCATCTAGTGTTTTCAGAAGAATTCGGCAAAGTATCCCTCATATTTCTTTCATGGAAGGTTCCTAAAATAGTTATTTTATACTAAAATAGTAATGTTTTCTGTTTTCTCAGCCCTGGCAATGAACTTCTCTATAAACTGTGCTGCCACCTAGTGACAGAAGGTGGAAGGACTGGGTGGTTTATGTATTAGTTCAACCATATTCTATGTCAGTGTGTATCTAGTACAATAATATACAGAACTATCATCTGTGACCATATTGTTCATCTGTAGAGATATCATGTTATTACTGTCATCCCTGGATATTGTGAATCTTCCTTTAATCGCATCTGCATAATATGTTGTACTGTGTATGCGACACAACCATTGTAGTCCTTTTCCGGGGGTCTGTCTGACCCAATGCATCCAGTAGCTGCCAACAGAGAATCCAGAACCTTTACATGTCAGTGTATAGGAGCTCCCCGGCTTCACTACGGCAGAATCTGACTGCAAGAGTTGTTGAGCCAAACAGACACCTGAAAATAAAACATCATCAATATATCATCCACACATATCTCAGAATAGAAATATACTTGTAACCTCAATAAAATCTCATCATTGCCCTGTGGGTAATTGTTCAGTAACTTCCTACCTGTTAGGCATGTCAGTATTAATAAATATCCAATACAAATCCTCATTTTGGGAACAACTCTGTAAATCTTAGAATTGATTTGTAGACCTGAGTCCTGTACTTTTATTCTGGTCAGTGTTGTAATACTTGGAAATGACGGAGAATTATTTGCATAGAGCAGCAGATATCTACACCACTGACTGCTAATACTGTATGTATATTCAAGTCAGAGATGCCTATAGATCACACTACAGTACAGTCTGTCCATTGAAATATGCAGTCAGTATACATGCACTGGTATGGATTCAATCCTCTAAGGCCGCGTACACACGCTCGGACTGTTTGCCCAACCTTGTTCGGCAAACAGTTTCATCAAACAGTCCGCTCAAAATTTGCATGAGCGGACTTGCCCACACACGAGCGGACTGTTTGACGAACAAGGTTGGGCAAACAGTTCGCTCAACTTTTGAAATGAACGGACTCGCCCACGTAAGGCAGAGGCAAATCCGCCCATTTCGAGCGCGTGTACAGGTAGGCGGGGCCCGCGAAGGAGACGTCGCGGGCTCCGCCGCCTGGAATGGGCTTAAAGGGGAACCCCAACGCCGAAAAAAATCGGCGTGGGGGTTCCCCCCAAGTCCACACCAGACCCTTGTCCGAGCACGCTACCCGGCCGGCCAGGAAAGGGGGGCGAGCGAGCGCGCCCCCCCTCCTGAGCCGTACCAGGCCGCGTGCCCTCAACATGGGGGGTGCCTTGGGGAAGGGGGGGCCGCGCGGCCCCCCCACCCCAAAGCACCTTGTCCCCATGTTGATGAGGACAAGGGCCTCTTCCCGACAACCCTGGCCGTTGGTTGTCGGGGTCTGCGGGCGGGGGGCTTATCGGAATCCGAGAGCCCCCTTTAAGAAGGGGGCCCCGGATACCGGCCTCCCACCCTATGTGAATGAGTATGGGGTACAATGTACCCCTACCCATTCACCTGTGAACTAAAGTACAATAAAAAACACAACACAGAGAAAAAATATTTTATTGCACAGCTCCGGGGGTCTTCTCGCCGGACTCCTCCGCTATGTGTGTGTAGCTCTTTTGCTAGCGGAGGAGTCCGGCTTTCTTCCTCCCCGCCGCCGGCCTCTTCTCCCGACTTCGGGGGTCTTGTCCCCCTCTTCGGTTCTTCTGCCGGGCCACCGCGCCTGGTCCGGTGGCCCGGTCTTCTGTCGCCGTCTTCCGTTCTTGTTCTTCTTCTTGTTCTTCTTCTTCTCCTGGAGATGTTGACTCGACGAGCTCTCCGGCCGGAATGCCAGAGCCGCGCTGTGCGGTCACTTATATAGTGACAATGGGGCGGTGTCACATGGTATATGTCACATGGGTTGGTCACATGGTGACCCCGCCCCCTTACGATGTCATAGTCCCCATGTGACATCAACCCATGTGACCAACCCATGTGACATATACCATGTGACACCGCCCCATTGTCACTATATAAGTGGCAGCGGAGCGTGTCCCTGGCATTCCGGCCGGAGAGCTCGTCGAGTCAACATCTCCAGGAGAAGAAGAAGAACAAGAAGAACAAGAACGGAAGGCGGCGGCGGCGGCGACGACGACAGCGGCGACAGAAGACCGGGCCACCGCCTGTAAAAGAGCTACAAGAAGGCGCGGTGGCCCGGCAGAAGAACCGAAGGCGGCGACAGAAGAACGGAAGACGGCGACAGAAGACCGGGCCACCGGACCAGGCGCGGTGGCCCGGCAGAAGAACCGAAGAGGGGGACAAGACCCCCGAAGTCGGGAGAAGAGGCCGGCGGCGGGGAGGAAGAAAGCCGGACTCCTCCGCTAGCAAAAGAGCTACACACACATAGCGGAGGAGTCCGGCGAGAAGACCCCCGAAGACGGAAGACCCCCGGAGCTGTGCAATAAAATATTTTTTCTCTGTGTTGTGTTTTTTATTGTACTTTAGTTCACAGGTGAATGGGTAGGGGTACATTGTACCCCATACTCATTCACATAGGGTGGGAGGCCGGTATCCGGGGCCCCCTTCTTAAAGGGGGCTCCCGGATTCCGATAAGCCCCCCGCCCGCAGACCCCGACAACCAACGGCCAGGGTTGTCGGGAAGAGGCCCTTGTCCTCATCAACATGGGGACAAGGTGCTTTGGGGTGGGGGGGCCGCGCGGCCCCCCCTTCCCCAAGGCACCCCCCATGTTGAGGGCACGCGGCCTGGTACGGCTCAGGAGGGGGGGCGCGCTCGCTCGCCCCCCTTTCCTGGCCGGCCGGGTAGCGTGCTCGGACAAGGGTCTGGTGTGGACTTGGGGGGAACCCCCACGCCGATTTTTTTCGGCGTTGGTGTTCCCCTTTAAGCCCATTCCAGGCGGCGGAGCCCGCGACGTCTCCTTCGCGGGCCCCGCCTACCTGTACACGCGCTCGAAATGGGCGGACTTTCCGAGCGGGAACAGTCCGCTCATTACGAAAGTACAGCGGACAAGCCCACACACGGGCGGACTGTTCGCTCAAACACAGTTTCAGCGGACAGTTTTTCGGAATTTCCGAAAGACTTTGTCCGTCCAACTGTCCGCTGAAACTGTCCGCTGAAAGCCCACACACGAGCGGACTGTCCGCCCAAACACTGTTCAGCGGACAAGGTTGGGCGAACAGTCCGCCCGTGTGTACGCGGCCTAATAGGATCATTTCATTTTATTAGTATTACACAGGATTTATATACAAACACCTCTCCCTCTCCTCCATTACATAACATAGGGGGCAAGTGCTCTGTAGTGCTCTGTAGTTCACAGAAGAGACCTGGGAAAGCTGATAACATTGTTTGAGATTTCAATGCACAGAAAGTTACAAGCACACTGGACTTCTGGAAGGATCAGTGCATATTTTAATGTATTTACCTTGAAAAAAGAAAACTAAAGCAACCACCATATGTAAGGTCTGGTAAAATGCTACAATATTATTCTTGGGTTTAGATGTACTTTAACCCCTTCCCACCAAGTGTACACTTATATGTGGCCTCAATGAAGTAGGTCTTCTTCTGTGAAACCGCATATATGTGTAGTGCCTTGCTCCTAATGAGCAGACGCTATTGTTTTGTAAATCAAAATTTGTCTGCAGCTGCCATTTGGCTCAGACTAATTATGTCAAAGTTCTGGTTTCTGTACCAGTTCAGTAAGGTTGTACTAGTTTCCACTTGGCCGTGGGTGTCGCTGTCACCACCGGTAAGTGTTGGAAATGCAACAGGCTGAATGCATTGGGTACCCCTTTTACTCAGAAATAGCTCAGGGGGAGTGGTTCACCTGCTGTGCATTCTGGGTAAGGGTACTTAAGGTACAGGCACCATATTTTTGGGGGGTCATTATCCCAACCTCGTGGCCCTCCTGGCCTGAGGTGTGTTCTGCCTGTCTCTATGTCTCGGGGCCGGCTGGCCTGAGGCTTTGTAACTGAAAGGGTGGGCCCAAAAGTCTTGGGGCCTACTGATCATGGGGTGGTCCTTTGCTGTCTTGCCTGTGGGGAGAAGCTAAGCGACTGGAGGATCCAGGGGAGGACTTTTTCAGCAGAGGACCAAGCAACAAGGCTGGTATCTCTGGAAGAGCCTGGAGACTCAGTTGGAGGATGCATCCCGGGTCACCTATCACACAGTATTCCTGGATCAGCTGAAAGAAACTGGTACTGTGTGACAACTCTTTCATTTCTCAATAAGATGCTGGTTGTGCTTTCCTGTGGCAAAGGATTGCACAACGATTTTGTTAAATTGACAAGTCTGTGACAGAGACTTTGTTCAAGCATCTCACTGGCTGCTAGGTCAGTGAGAGAGGCTTATCCGGTGGTTGCTAGATCCAGCCTGTGGAAGGTGTTTGTTCTCTAGATCAAGGAAATACCTCTAACCCGCAATTACAAGGTACCTGAACCCCCCTTAACCCTCTATCCCTCTATTGTAAAACTTTATGTTTCTTTCAAATAAATCTTTGGAAAAAGGACTAAGTGTCGGAGCTAACATTCTTTAATCCACTCTACAATGGGACCCCTTAAACGGACACAGTGAGCAGGTGAGGTAACGGTAAGCCCAACAAAAACCAGCAGCTCCTTCGGGGGTCAGTGCTACATGTGCATACTTGTGTTTGTGCTAGGCAGGGGCGTTGCTAGGTCTACAAAAGATCTGGGGCTAGAGCCCATAGCAGTGTAGTAAAGAAAGTCATACGCTTGGGCAGGCATACACATGTATATAATATATGTGTGTGTGTCCACTTACATCAGGGTTCCCAGAGAGCCCCCCTTACATTAGGGTCCCCAGAGAGCCTCCCCCTTAAATTAAGGCCCCCAGAGAGCCTCACCTTAAATCAGGGTCCCCAAAGAGCCTCCCCTTGCCTTGGGGACCCCTACAGAGACTCAAGGGCAATGGGTCCCAGATTCAGGGCTATAACCCCAAAAGCCACCCCCTAGCGAACACCACTGTTGCTAGGACCGCACATTCCCAGCACAGAGAATTGGCGGGCTTTCACTAAGAGCCCCTGGTCCCATACTAACGGCTGGCAATCGGGAGGCTAGGTTCCCGATCAAATGATGATTGTGACAGCCTCTGATTGGCTATCACAGTGATCAGTCACAGTTCAGCCTGCCCTTGTGTCTTTTTCTCCTCTTGAATAGAGAAAAAAGATGCATTGTATCCTTTTCTCCTTGCTAGATAAGAAAAATGTAAACAAAGAAGTGTGTGTGTAAAAAAAAAAAAAAAACATAAAGAAGAATAATAAAAAAAGAAAGAAAAGAAAAATAGCTAAATCAGGGTCTGTTCTAGGTCAGGGTTTGGGACAAAAATCATAGTCGGGGTCAGAGTCAGTGTGTTTTAGGTAGGATGAAAAAACATTTGTAATTCAGTATCAGGGTCACTTAGTGATAGTGACAGTATCAGTGTCAGTGTGTTTTAGGTAGGATGAAAAAACATTTGTAATTCAGTATCAGGGTCACTTAGTGATAGTGACAGTATCAGTGTCAGTGTGTTTTAGGTAGGACAAAAAAACAAACAAAATGTGTATCTTTTTGGGCCCTTTTACTGGTACAAAAAACAAATATACACACATGTGGTATCGCTGCGATCATCAGGAAGTGGGATATTAGAACAGTAATAGAGGAGATATCTTCCAATGGGTACACTAGTTCTAGTAACCCTGGTGACACACTACGATTATCTCATCTTGGAGGGATTTTGTCTCACTTCCTGTTTTGACTTTAAATGAGGCACAGGGAAGCAAGAAAATCCGATTCGATAAAAAACAGGTTTTAATAAGTTCAAATAATCATATATTGCACATATTTTTACACATAATCATAAATTAATATTTAGAATTTCATCAAAATATACATTCCAACAAGGACTTGATAGTACATACATGAGAATCTTCACATAAAATAAATACCAGTTATCTATGGATATGTGGCACTCTGAAGTGTCACCTAAAAATAAATAAAGACAAAAATCGGAATGAATCAAAGATGGAACGTTCATTCTTTGTTAAAAAATGTGTATACAACATGGAAGTTGACAGCTCTACGCGTTTCGTGACCTTTTTATCACTCATCAGGAGCAGAACCATGAAGGTAGCCTATGGATAAAGAAAACAACCATATTTGGAAATATCTAGGGAAAAAGCTGGACAAATATACAATGTGGAGAAACCCACATGTATCCTTGATCCATAAATTTGCATATATACCTGCGCAGAGGTGGTGCAGGACACCGGTAGTCAGGCCAAGCCATAGATGCCACAGACCGGGGTTGAGGGGGCAGGATCAAAGCGACCACCAAACGCACGAATGGCAACCCAAGCAGGTCCAAGTGTAGGATGAGACACAGATTCAGTGTTTGAAAATAGAGTGATGGGTGCTGATGGAACATCTAAAAGTGAAACAATCAAAAAATCTAAATGTGACAAGGGAATGTGGGGAGAATAAGTGGTGTTGAGAAAAGAAAGGGGAAAGGAATGAAAATAAAAAGGAAAATGAAAATGAATATGAAAGAAAAAATGAATAATAATCATAACATAATATAATTAAAAGTGCAAGGAAAGGTTGGATAAAGGGATGTGAATTGGAAAAACTTAGGTGATGAGAATTACAAAAGTGAGATCAGGTGAGTGAAATTAGAAAAATAGCAAAAGAGAAGAATAGTTCTAGAATAAAAGAAATACAGATGTAAGGGTGCATAAGAGTACTTGAGTGGAGGTAAAAAAACATAATGTGTGTGTTTGAAGGGGAATGTAGCAAAAGACTGCAGAATAAAGATAAGACCTAAGTATAGGAACCTGCTCAGGGAAGAGAACCCATGCAGAGGGCGCCGCCCTAGACCTACCCCCAACGCCATGTAGCCGATGCAGGGAAGGGCAAGGGAAGCATCACCAGCTGCCCGCCATACCAGCCAGGCTTGGCAGCCGCGAGCGTCGGACCGAGCCCTTCAATCGTCGGAGATGTACAACCAAGCAGCCGGTATAAGTACGCCACGAGGACGCCGAACTTCCGGCGCTGGAAACATGACGTTGATGCGCAGTGGACCCCGCCAGCCCTACGTCAGAACCGGGTGGAGGGGAAATCCAGTGCGCATCGCAACCCCGGGACGTAACAAAGAACAGCACAGCCATAAGACAGGCAGCGTCCAACACCACCGATGCGCATGCAGCAAAAATACACAGGGAAAATATAGTATCCAATTGATTGTTGGTATGTTAAAAGCAATAAAAAATAATAAAAAATAAAAATGGGATTGAAAAAAGAAGAAATAAAAAAATTTAGAAAAAGAAAATAATTAATTGTTAAAGCGTCCCTGTGCCTCCATCCCTAATTACATAGTTAAAAATGGGGAGCAACAGTGTTTGGGACTTTAAATGAGGTATATGTAGGGGCCGTTCAAAACCCCTCCTCCATCCCGGGTTCAATTCTAGAAAAAAAAGGAGAGCAACGGGCGGGACTTTAAATGAGGCACAGGGAAGCAAGAAAATCCGATTCGATAAAAAACAGGTTTTAATAAGTTCAAATAATAAATTAATATTTAGAATTTCATCAAAATATACATTCCAACAAGGACTTGATAGTACATACATGAGAATCTTCACATAAAATAAATACCAGTTATCTATGGATATGTGGCACTCTGAAGTGTCACCTAAAAATAAATAAAGACAAAAATCGTAATGAATCAAAGATGGAACGTTCATTCTTTGTTAAAAAATGTGTATACAACATGGAAGTTGACAGCTCTACGCGTTTCGTGACCTTTTTCTCACTCATCAGGAGCAGAACCATGAAGGTAGCCTATGGATAAAGAAAACAACCATATTTGGAAATATCTAGGGAAAAAGCTGGACAAATATACAATGTGGAGAAACCCACATGTATCCTTGATCCATAAATTTGCATATATACCTGCGCAGAGGTGGTGCAGGACACCGGTAGTCAGGCCAAGCCATAGATGCCACAGACCGGGGTTGAGGGGGCAGGATCAAAGCGACAACCAAACGCACGAATGGCAACCCAAGCAGGTCCAAGTGTAGGATGAGACACAGATTCAGTGTTTGAAAATAGAGTGATGGGTGCTGATGGAACATCTAAAAGTGAAACAATCAAAAAATCTAAATGTGACAAGGGAATGTGGGGAGAATAAGTGGTGTTGAGAAAAGAAAGGGAAAAGGAATGAAAATAAAAAGGAAAATGAAAATGAATATGAAAGAAAAAATGAATAATAATCATAACATAATATAATTAAAAGTGCAAGGAAAGGTTGGATAAAGGGATGTGAATTGGAAAAACTTAAATCAGGGTCCCCAGAGAGCCTCCTCCTTAAATCAGGGTCTCAGAGAGTCCCCCCCTTAAATCAGGGTCCCAGAGAGCCTCCCCTTAAATCAGGGACCCCAGAGATCACCCCCCTTAAATCAAGGTCCCCAGAGAGCCTCCCCTTAAATCAGGGTCCCAGAGAGTCTCCCCCTTAAATTAGGGTCCCAGGAAGCCTCCCCCTTAAATCAGGGTGCCCAGAGAGCCCCCCCCCCCTTAAATCAGGGCCCCCAGAGAGCCTCCCCTTAAATCAGGGTCCTCAGAGAGCCTCCCACCTGCATCAGGGTCCCCAGAGAGCCTCCCATTGCCTTGGGGACCCCTACAGAGACTCAAGAGCTATTGGTCCCAGATTCGGGCTATAGCCCCAAAAGCCACCCCCTAGCGAAGCCACTGGGGCTAGGACCGTGCATTCCCAGCACAGAGAATTGTCAGGCTTTCACTAAGAGCCCCTGGTCCCATACTAACGACTGGCAATCGGGAGGCTAGGTTCCCAATCAAATGATGATTGTGACAGCCTCTGATTGGCTATCACAGTGATCAGTCACAGTTCAGCCTGCCCTTGTGTCTTTTTCTCCTCTTAAATAGAGAAAAAAAGATGCATTATATCCTTTTCTCCTTGCTAGATAAGAAAAATGTAAACAAAAACGTGTGTGTGTAAAAAAAAAAAAAAAACATAAAAAAGAATAATAAAAAAGAAAGAAAAGAAAAATAGCTAGATCTGGGTCTGTTCTAGGTCAGGGTTTGGGACAAAGATCATAGTCGGGATCAGAGTCAGTGTGTTTTAGGTAGGATGAAAAAACATTTGTAATTCAGTATCAGTGTCACTTAGTGATAGTGACAGTATCAGTGTCAGTGTGTTTTAGGTAGGATAAAAAACAAACAAAATGTGTATCTTTTTGGGCCCTTTTACTGATACAAAAAACAAATATACACATATGTGGTATCGTGCGATCACCAGGAAGTGGGAGCTTAGAACAGTAATAGAGGAGATACCTTCCAATGGGAACACTAGTTCTAGTAACCCCCAGTGACACACTAGGATTACCTCATCTTGGAGGGATTTTGTCTTACTTCCTGTTTTGCCAATGGGTCAGGATGTGAGAGGAAATTTCCCAGATGGGACAGAAAAAAAAAACAGGGGTTATAACCCTCCCTTACTCTATCCAAAATGAAAAAAAAAAGTTTTGCCTTTAGTTATACCTTAAAACATTTGTAAAGGTACTTTCGTAAATAAAATAAAATAAAAAAATGTTATTCTTCTATGCTCTGTGCAATGGTTTTGCACAGTGCGGCCTGAAGCTCCTCTTCTTGGGTCCCCATCGGCACTCTTGGCTCCTCCCTTTCTTTGAGCACTTGCTATGGGGACACACCTATAGACTCAATCCCAAGCAGGGTTGTGTGCATCTATTATGTTACCCCAACATTTCATATTCCTGATATGTGTCTGTGTTACCATTTACTTATATTAGAACATATTCTGTTCTTTTTGCATTGCTTCCTTTGTGTGAAATATCTGGTGATCCTGCCAGTCCCTCTGCTTTCCTATTTCAGACTGACCATGCCAGGTCATGGAAGCACATCCATCTCAAGTGATCGGTTTTATTTTCCTTTTTACAGTCTACTTGGGAGCATAGCCTGCCTGCACTCCAGTGCTGACACATCCCCTGCACAGGTCCTCACTGGGAAGATCAGTATGATGCCCTTTTTTCATCCCACCTCTCTAAGCCCCTTATGCTGCTGAGAATGGAGGTCATGTGATCACTTAAAAAAAGAAAAGAAAGGTATTTGTAATGTGTGTGTGTGTGTGTGTGTATGGGTTGTTTTACAAGGAAGGGTCTTATATATATTTTAAAGCATAAATTCACCTTTACAGGAAAAATGTACAGGAGAACTAACACCATGTACACATCCCACACCTCTGGTGATGGTGATCTGTCTGAGCCCACGCAACCTGTCCAGCAATCTGGGGATTTGAAATTCCCATTCTTCTCCCTCTTCCCTGTGCAGTGCTTCTGGGATAGATCAGAGCAAATCTGATTGGTCAATGCCTGCACAGTGAATTGCTCTGGTCCATCCTGGAAGAACTGCAGAAAGAAGGAGAAGAGTGTGGATTTCAAATCCCTATACTGCTGGTCTGGCTGCATGGGCTTTGACTTTAACCACTTTTCAACTGCCCTATTGTAGTGTTACTGCTGCAGGGCAGCTGTTGTGTGCACTTCTGGGTCCTGGGCGTGTATGCGTGCCACCAGGGGCTTGCTCCCACTGTGATTGTGCCCAGCGGAAGCTGATCAGTGGGTACTGAAAGGTTATGTTAAGCATCCATCTTGTTTCTGTCAGCCATCCTAATAGTCACAAACTTCCATTTTACAATATGTACAGTTTGAACACCCCTTTAACTTCTCAGATAACTGTCTCAACATGAGATTCTTCTAACTCATTTGTTCTCACACACTTATCTAAAACTTTCACACATTTTCTCAGCATTCCTTCAGCTACTGGAGAAAACATGAACTGTCACGTATTGTTATCTTTTTCTCACATTCTTTTAGCTACTGTAGAACAATGAACAAAAGCTTCTTGTGTTAACCAGCTGTAATTGTCTTAATATCTACTGCGCATGTCTTATTCTGTGTGACGTGTAAATTGTTATATGAATCGCTTTGTGATAATTCAATACAATTAGTTCTCCAAAGGACAGCACCATGTGAGCAACTTTCCTTTGTTCTTTGAGCACTGATTCCAGATATATCTGAAATTATACAATACATTGGATCTGAGGTCTGAGAGGTTGAAGGGACCCCCCTAGACACAGGATTAACCATTTCAGGTACCGCGGACTCAATGTTCGCCGGCACCCACTGATCGTTCGGTATACAGGCAGAACAGCAGTCTGCCTATGTAAACAAGGCAGATTGCAAAGCAGGGACATGGATCCATGCCTTCCCCTAGTGAAAGCTCCTCCCACACAGTACACAAACACAGGCTAGGCACACAGTTAACTCTTTGATTGCCCCAATGTTAACCCCATTCCAGCCAGCATCATTAATGGAGGCGTGGGTTCGAATCCCACCGCTGACACCACATAAATCTGCTTAGACCTGGGCAATCAGTGGAATTCTTTCGGAGCTCCGGGGAGCATCCAATGCTCACAAGAGAGTCATTCAATGAATGCTTAGTTTTACTGGCAGATGAGCAGAGATATATACAGGATATGGACAAAGAATATTGCACAACTTAAAGAGAAAGGAGGGGGAGGACAGAGTTCATCACATGAAGCATAATTCCTATATATAAACATATAACATCTCAGACATAGTCTAAGCAAGCTGACGATTGATATTAACTAAAAACATAATTTAAACTATTTAATGCTGACATTCTGACTTTGTCTAATACATCATTTCAAAACCAGTTCTTACCAAACCTTATCTATACTGTGGTCATCGTGAAAAACAAGACCCTAAAATAAAGATATTTCTCTGTCAGCTAATTTAAAGTTTTAGTCATGTTAACTCTTTCTCCTCCTTTAATTAGTACAGTGACAGTGCATATTTTTTAGTGTCACTGGTTCCCAAAAAAGTGTCAAAAGTGCCAGTATCCGAATCGCTCTCAGTTCTGCTATAAGTTGCTGATCACCGTCATTACTATTAAAAAATATAAATAAATAAAAAATATATAAATATATCCCATAGTTTGTAGATAGCGTAACTTTTGCGCAAACCAATCAATATATGATTTTTATCTTTTACCAAAAATATGTAGCAGTATACATATTGGCCAAAATTGAAGAAGAAATTTGATTTTTTTACATTTTTTATTGGATGTGTTTTAAAGCAAAAAGTAAAAAATATAGTTTTTTTTTTTAAATTGTTAGTCTTTTTTTATATAGCACAAAAAGTAAAAACACAGAGATGATCAAATATTACCAAAAGAAAGCTCTATCTGTGGAAAAAAAGGACATCAATTGTATTTACGTGCAGTGTCACTCGACCACGCAATTTTCAGTTAAAATAATGCAGTGCTGTATTGCAATTATACGCCTAGTGGTTGGTAGAATGACAACTATTATTACTGGACATTACAAATAAATGAACTGAAAGTTAGCACCAACAAAATACTGTCCATCAATGAGTATGGCTTATCTTATCTAATGCAACCTGTTTACTATAACTGCTTAGTTGTGGTGAACACATAATTTCCTTTAATTGCAATTGGTTTGCTTAGTACTTTTTTCTTATTTAGTGGAAACATGTCATACAAGGGAACAATTAATAATCGATTTTTTCCCCAAAAATACAAATTTTCTTTCTGTCGCCAGCATTTTGCAAGGACAAAGATGCAACTGGTATAGTCAGAATGGAGTCAGGGAGTTGACTTAGAAATGACTGATAACAAAGGATCAGTATGACAGTCATTCATCTAGTGTTTTCAGAAGAATTCGGCAAAGTATCCCTCATATTTCTTTCATGGAAGGTTCCTAAAATAGTTATTTTATACTAAAACAGTAATGTTTTCTGTTTTCTCAGCCCTGGCAATGAACTTCTCTATAAACTGTGCTGCCACCTAGTGACAGAAGGTGGAAGGACTGGGTGGTTTATGTATTAGTTCAACCATATTCTATGTCAGTGTGTATCTAGTACAATAATATACAGAACTATCATCTGTGACCATATTGTTCATCTGTAGAGATATCATGTTATTACTGTCATCCCTGGATATTGTGAATCTTCCTTTAATCGCATCTGCATAATATGTTGTACTGTGTATGCGACACAACCATTGTAGTCCTTTTCCGGGGGTCTGTCTGACCCATTCCATCCAGTAGCTGCCAACAGAGAATCCAGAACCTTTACATGTCAGTGTATAGGAGCTCCCCGGCTTCACTACGGCAGAATCTGACTGCAAGAGTTGTTGAGCCAAACAGACACCTGAAAATAAAACATCATCAATATATCATCCACACATATCTCAGAATAGAAATATACTTGTAACCTCAATAAAATCTCATCATTGCCTTGTGGGTAATTGTTCAGTAACTTCCTACCTGTTAGGCATGTCAGTATTAATAAATATCCAATACAAATCCTCATTTTGGGAACAACTCTGTAAATCTTAGAATTGATTTGTAGACCTGAGTCCTGTACTTTTATTCTGGTCAGTGTTGTAATACTTGGAAATGACGGAGAATTATTTGCATAGAACAGCAGATATCTACAACACTGACTGCTAATATTGCATGTATATTCAAGTCAGAGATGTGACTTGAATGACTGAGTGAGTGACTCTGATGTACTACAGTACAGTCTGTCCATTGAAATATGCAGTCAGTATACATGCACTGGATTCAATCCTCTAATAGGATTATTTCATTTTATTAATATTGCACAGGATTTATATACAAACACCTCTCCCTCTCCTCCATTACATAACATAGGGGGCAAGTGCTCTGTAGTTGACAGAAATGACCTGGGAAAGCTGATAACATTGTTTGAGATTTCAATGCACAGAAAGTTACAAGCACACTGGATTTCTGGAAGGATCAGTGCATATTTTAATGTATTTACATTGAAAAAAGAAAACTAAAGAAACCACCATATTTAAGGGCTGGTAAAATGCAAAATGCTACAATATCATTCTTGGGTTTAGATGTACTTTAACCCCTTCCCACCAAGTGTACACTTATATGCAGCCTCACTGAAGTGGATCTTCTTCAGTGAAACCGCATATATACATACTTGTGTTTGTGCTAGGCAGGGGTGTTGCTAGTTCTACAAAAAATCTGGGGCTAGAGCCCATAGCAGCGTAGTAAAGAGTCAAGTCATACGCTTGGGTGGGCATACACATGTATATAATATATGTGTGTGTGTCCACTTACATCAGGTGCCCAGAGAGCCTCCCCCTTAAATCAGGGTCCCCAGAGATCATCCCCCTTAAATCAAGGTCCCCAGAGAGCCTCCACTTAAATCAGGATCCCAGAGAGTCTCCCCTTTAAATCAGGGTCCCAGAGAGCCTCCCCCTTAAATCAGGGTCCCCAGAGAGCCTTCCCTTGCCTTGGGGACCCCTACAGAGACTCAAGAGCTATAGGTCCCAGATTTGGGCTATAGCCCCAAAAGCCACACCCTAGCGACGCCACTGGGGCTAGGACCGTGAATTCCCAGCACAGAGAATTGGCGGGCTTTCACTAAGAGCCCCTGGTCCCATACTAAGGACTGGCAATTGGGAGGCTAGGTTCCCGATCAACTGATGATTGTGACAGCCTCTGATTGGCTATCACAGTGATCAGTCACAGTTCAGCCTGCCCTTGTGTCTTTTTCTCCTCTTGAATAGAGAAAAAATATGCATTGTATCCTTTTCTCCTTGCTAGATAAGAAAAATGTAAACAAAGACGTGTGTGTGTAAAAAAAAAAAAAAAAAAACATAAAAAAGAAAGAAAATAGCTAGATCACAGTCTGTTCTAGGTTAGGGTTTGGGTCAGGGTTTGGGACAAAGATCATAGTCGAGGTCAGGGTCAGTGTGTTTTAGGCAGGATGAAAAAACATTTGTAATTCAGTATCAGTGTCACTTATGCCGCGTACACACGATCCAACTATCCGGCGGAAAAGTCCTACCTTTGGCAGCCCTACAGTGGCCTCGACCCGTGGGTTTATGTCCTCTGCAGCGTTTCCTGGGTTTCGCCAACTACTATCGGAAGTTTATTCGTAACTTCTCGTTTCTGGTCAAGCCCCTGACTGATATGACCAGAAAGGACGGTAACCCACAGAGTTGGTCTCCGGAGTCCATTAAGGCCTTTAAAACTCTCAAGGATGCCTTTGTTTCTGCTCCTATGTTGGCACATCCTGATCCTACGTTTCCTCCTTTTATCCTAGAAGTTGATGCTTCTGAGACTGGAGTTGTTACCCTTCTGTCTCAATGTCCTAACTCTGAGAGCGCTATGCATCCGTGTGGCTACTTTACCAAGAAATTGTCACCTGCTGAGTGCAATTATGAGATTGGTGACAGAAAGCTGTTGGTGATCATTTTAGCCCTGAAAGAATGGAGACATCTCCTTGAAAGTACCACTGTGCCTGTTCTTATTCTTACTGACCATAAGAATCTTACATTCTTGTCTGAGGCTAAGCGACTCTCTCCTAGAAGGGAGCGATGGGCTCTTTTCTTGTCGAGTTTTAATTATATTGTCTCATTCTTACCCGGTACTAAGAATGTAAGGGCAGATGCCTTGTCACGACAATTTTCCTCCACTTCCAAGTCGGAGTCGGTTCCTATGATTCGTCCTGATCCTATCTTGGCTACGGTTCACACCATATGCAAAAGATTTAAATAGATGGGGTTTGATCAAAAGATAAACTGGTACCACATCCCAAATTGTGAATTTTTAAAGATACAGGGAAGATACAAACAGGGGACTGGAGGGTAACCAACCCCCGGGACTTTTTAAACGGTACCCAATATCACGACAGAGAATAAAATCAATATAATTTTATTGAAAATACAAATATGTAAAACATTTCCGGAAAAGGAAAATATATGAAAATAAACAGATCCTTCAATACAAAAACTGGTGCAAAGTCATACAGAACTATACATGTTACCGAATTTATACATTATATATGCTGCATTTTTTTCTACATGTTTCACTCTTCTGAGCTTCTTCAGGACATGGCAGCTTGTACAGTTGCACAGAAAAACTGAAAGAATATATACAAAATAATCAATAAATTTATTAAATGCATCCCAAAAGTTTGAAACACATGTTTTTCCATTTAAATTAGGTGTCTGTTCTAACCCACCTTAGTTGTTCAAAGCAGACACCCGCCTCATTGACTAGAAATTCAAACAAGGACATTGTCGCGAAATAACATAGTTATAAATCATTATATCATAGGATTGTATATACATGAACTTCAGCATTGAAACAGCCTTGGACAGTTTCACAACTTATCCATTTGAAGACTTAAAATAAACTAAACTAACAAAAATAGCCGCCTTACCCAGTGGGTCTTTTAATTCATGCTTTTCAAAGGATTAATAGAATCAAAATGTTGATGAATGGAAAGAATCACAGTGTGAAAACAATATAAAATGGAAGTGCCACTGAGGAGCCCCAGTATTCCCCGGCAGTCTGTAGAGGCACGATAAATACGATAGAATAAGTATGAATCTATAAATTTACAGCTAAGGAAAGACAAAAAATCATCAGATAAGAAACATACCTGAAAGATGTTTGAGGATGTAAATATATTTGAGCCAATTGTTAAATGTGGAGAACAAAAAGTCTCAGAGTCGCCCAAGTGTTGTCAGATAGTATTATACATTTAATGCCCCTGCAGAAGACGTTTGCCTGCAAGGGTTAAAGACACAATTTTTTTATATAAGTAAATTGCTATCAGTTGAGTTGGGACAAAAGGAGAGCTCCCCAGCAAATGCTGAGCAGAGACTTTCCAAGTCCCAAAGAGTTGAAATGCACACAACAGCCCATATAGCTAGTCTGAAAGAGACCCAGATATACCTTACCTAAGGGACAGATTGTCCTGAACATCTGAAAGTATCAGAGCGTTGTACAGATCCTTCTCCTTCAATTGCCAAAACGGCAATGAAAGAGAAAGTATTTGAGCTCGTGGCTCCAGCCCGGCGGCATCTGACATCACCGCCGGGCTGCGGGCGTGTCTATTAAGGAGGATGTCCCTTACTGATGAGAAGGAGTTGGTGCGCATGCGCGGAGGATGTAACTCACGTCGCTCACACGCATCGGGCATTCTCATAGAGGGCAAGTGTAAGGGATTGCCCGCCTCCATCAATTGCGCCTGCGCGAGCATCAAACAGGACGTCCTTAACACGCAAGCGGCCATGCTGGAAAATGGCATTGTGCCCATTTACATGATGAATAAAGAGCAAGCTGAACACCAAGGGAAAGGAGTGACAGCATAAACTAGCCAGCATCCAGATATTCCCAGGCTCCAAGAAGAAACAAAGGGAGAAACAGCACGTGGGCAAAAAAATCCTCTATAATGAATGGGGGCAAGCTGGCAGAACTTTTAATTGGCTAAAAAGGTTATAAGCAAATCTTGCCCCGGGGCACCCGTACAGACTGCCTTAACCACTTGCTTACTGGGCACTTAAACCCCCCTCAGTCCCAGACCAATTTTCAGCTTTCAGCGCTGATGCATTTTGAATGACAATTGCGCGGGCATACAACACTGTACCCAAATGACATTTTTATCATTTTTTTCCCACAAATAGAGCTTTCTTTTGGTGGTATTTAGTTACAGCTCCGAGTTTTATTTTTTGCTAAACAAACAAAAAAAGATGCAAAAAAAAAAAAAAAAATCATGTTTTAATAGTTTGTTATAAAATTTTGCAAACGGGTCATTTTTCTCCTTCATTGAAGTGCGCTGATTAGGCGGCACTGATAGGCTGCACTGGTGGGCACTGATGGGCTGCATTGGTGGGCACTGATGGGCTGCACTGGTGGGCACTGATAGGCTGCACTGGTGGGCACTGATAGGCACAGTCAAGGCGGGACTAATAGGCACAGATAAAGCGGCACCGATGGGCACAGACAAGGCAGCACTGATGGGCAAAGATGGGCACAGATAAGATGGCACAGATGGGTGGCACGGATGGGTGGCACGGATGGGCACTGATAGGTACCACTGATGGGACTGATGGGCACTGATACGTGGCACTGATAGGTGGCTCTGATAGGTGGCACTGCTGGGCACTGATGGGCGGCACTGCTGGGCACTGATGGGCGGCACTGGGGTGCAGCACCTTTGAGGCAGATTGTGGGCACTGCTGGGTGGCACTGTGGGTGGCACTGCTGGGTGGCACTGTGGGCACTGCTGGGTGGCACTATGGGCACTGCTGGGTGGCACTGACGGGGGGCACTTACTTTTAATAAGTGGGGCACTGCAGGGGGCAGGTGGGCACTGGCAGGGGGCAGGTGGTCGCTAGCAGGGCTGGCCGTGATCGGGGGGCGCGCAGGCCGCTCGTACACGGGACAACGTCAATAGACGTAGTCCCGGAAAAGGAGATCCGCGCTGTAGCCGTCAATTGACTATCTCAAGTGGTTAAAGGGGAAACACAAAGAAATTCCTCATGGTGGTCCCACAATTAAGTCATCATCCATTCAAAGATGATTAATTGGACAAGTAAGACTCCACAAAACCTTCCAGTGGGCCTCCTACAACCCATACCTAATGGAGAGAGGCCCTGGACAATGGATTTCATTGTGGAGTTGCCCAAGGCAACACTGTTATCCTTATGGTGGTTGACCGGTTCTCAAAGATGTGTCATTGTATTCCACTTAGGAAGTTGCCTACCTCTAAGGAACTGGCTTCCATTTTTGCTCAGGAGATCTATCGCTTACTTGGGCTACCCAAGGTGATTGTCTCGGATAGGGGCAGTCAGTTTGTCTCCCGGTTCTGGCGAGCCTTTTGTGCACAGTTGGGAATCCAGCTTGCGTTCTCTTCTGCGTATCACCTGCAGTCTAATGGGGCCACAGAGCGAGCCAATCAGTCCTTGGAGCAATTCCTACGTTGCTATATTTCTGACCACCATAACAATTGGTCAGACCTATTACCATGGACAGAGTTTGCTCTCAACAGTGCCTTGAATTCTGCCTCCAGATTGTCTTCATTTATGGCGAATTATGTTGCCTGACTCGTTTGTTCCGCAGAGTATTGCTGTGTTAGAGGAGTATCTCTGTGGTCTTCGTTCCACTTGGGTACAGGTTGGGGACAGGGTCTGGCTGTCATCTTGCAACCTCCGGCTTCATGTTCCCTCACTGAAGTTTGCACCTCGGTTTATTGGGCTTTTCCATATCCTTTGCAGGATTAACCCAGTGGCTTACGCGTTGGACCTTTCTCCTAGTATGCACATCTCAAATGTGTTTCTTGTCTCCTTATTGAAACCATTGTTCTGTAACCGATTTACTGCCTCGGTGCCACGTCCTCACCCTATTCAGGTTGAAAACCATGAGGAGTATGAGGTACAATCCATTGTTGACTCCCGTACATGATGCATTGGAAGGGGTACGGTCCAGAGGAACGCTCCTGGGTTTCATCCTCGGACGTACATACCCCGTCCTCCTCCGCGAGTTCCATAGACATTTTCCCATCAAGCCTGGTGGCCCTCTGAGGGAGAGGGGTCATTGAGGAGGGGGTACTGTCAGGGCTGGCATAGCCCTTCCTTCTCTGGGCTGGCTGCTCATCTGTCAGATAATTGCCAGCTCTCATCTCTCTCCACAGTTACCAGCTGTTCCTTATCCAGCTCGTCTGACCTGCCTACTTAAAGCTGTCCAGCTCACTTCATATCTGCCTTCGCCTTGGTCACATCACAAGAAACCATCTCCTGCGGTTCTGTTTAATGACTGGATTGCTGACATCCCTTCTGGTTCCTTATCCTGCTTGATGTTGCTCCACTTGGATCCCTGACTTCTGGCCTGGCTGGTTACCCAATCTGGTTATTGAACTCTGGCTGACTACTCGATCCGGTTACTGGATTCTGGCTATGCTTTGAGTACGCTTACTCTTTTTACCTTTTTATTTTTATTAATAAACAAGTGTGATTTAATTGTACCGTATATACTCGAGTATAAGCCGAGATTTTCAGCCTCTTTTTTGAGGCTGAAAGTGCCCCCTCGGCTTATACTCGAGTCACCGCTGTCTGACTGCTCGATCAGCGTATCGAGCAGACAGACGGCGGACATTAAAATTCAAAAGCCGCGCCTCCTTCTCCGCCTCCGCCTGTGATAGGCGGAACACTGAATTTCCCAGCAGTCAGTGTTCCGCCTATCACGGACATCCGCTCATTCTCATACTACGGACGAGTATGAGAGGATGTCCGTGATAGGCGGAACACAGGCTGCTGGGAAATTGAGTGTTCCGCCTATCACAGGCGGAGGCGGAATTTTGAATTGTAGAATGGCCGCCGAGAAGAGCGGCGATCCATCGGCACGGCACGGGACGGAGGAGGCACGGGACGGAGGAGGCACGGCACGGAGGAGGCACGGCACGGCACGGGACGGAGGAGGCACGGCACGGGACGGAGGAGGCACGGCACGGGACGGAGGAGGCTCGGGACGACGGCGGCTCGGGACGGAGGCTTGGGACACAGGTAGGCTGGACACACACACAAGGCTGCACGGACACACACACACACACACACACACACACACACACACACACACACACACACACACAGGGATGGATGGATGGATGGATACACACACACACACACACACACACACACACACAGGGATGGATGGATGGATGGATACACACACACACACACACACACACACAGGGATGGATGGATGGATGAATACACACACACACACACACACACACACACACACACAGGGATGGATGGATGGATGGATACACACACAGGGATGGATGGACGGACACACACACAGGGATGGATGGATGGATGGACGGACACACACACAGGGATGGATGGACGGACACACACACAGGGATGGACGGACACACAGGGATGGACAGCCATGTCTCACCCTCGGCTTATACACGAGTCAATAAGTTTTCCAGTTTTTTGGGGGTAAATTGGGGGCCTCGGCTTATATTCGGGTCGGCCTATACTCGAGTATATACGGTACTTATGTCTCGGTCTGATTCATGGTTTCTGACAGGAGGGAGGGAGGAAGGGAGGACAGAGTTCATCACATGAGGCATAATTCCTATATAAACATATAACATCTCAGACATAGTCTAAACTAGTATTTTAGCTGACTGTTGATATTATCTAAAAACATAATTTAAACTATGTAATGCTGATGTTCTGACTTTGTCTGAAGACATAATTTCAAAACCAGTTCTTACCAGACCCTATCTATCCTCTGGTCATCGTGACAAAAAAGACCCTAAAGTAAAGATATTCCTTTGTCAGCTATTTTAAAGTTTTATTCATGTTAACTCTTTCTCCTCCTTCAATTAGGACAGTGACAGTGCATATTTTTAGTACTGATCACTGTATTAGTGTCAGTGGTTCCTAAAAAAGTGTCAAAAGTGTCAGTATCCGAATCGTCCTCAGTTCTGCTATAAATTGCTGATCGCCACCATTACTATTAAAAAATATAAATAAATAAAAATTATATAAATATATCCCATAGTTTGTAGATACAGTAACTTTTGAGCAAACCAATCAATATATGATTATTGGGATTTTAATTTTTTTTAAAGAAAGAAAAAAAATAGCTAGATCAGGGACTGTTCTAGGTCAGGGTTTGGGACAAAGATCATAGTCGGGGTCAGAGTCAGTGTGTTTTAGGTAGGATGAAAAAACATTTGTAATTCAGTATCAGGGTCACTTAGTGATAGTGACAGTATCAGTGTCAGTGTGTTTTAGGTAGGACAAAAAACAAACAAAATGTGTATCTTTTTGGGTCCTTCTACTGGTGCAAAAAACAAATATGCACATATGTGGTATCGCTGCGATCATCAGGAAGTGGGATCTTAGAACAGTAATAGAGGAGATATCTTCCAATGGGAACACTAGTTCTAGTAACCCTGGTGACACACTAGGATTACCTCATCTTGGAGGGATTTTGTCTCACTTCCTGTTTTGACTATGGGGCAGGAAGTGAGAGGAAATATCCCTGATGGGACAGAAAGAAAAGACAGGGGTTATAACCCTCCCTTAATCTATCCAAAATGAAAAAAAAAAAGTTTTGCCTTTAGTTATACCTTAAAGCATTTGTATAGGTACTTTTTTAAATAAAATAAAAAAACATGTTATTCTTACATGCTCTGTGCAATGGTTTTGCACAGCGTGGCCTAAGGCCCCTTTCACACGGGACGGATCATTAATGATCCGCCCCGTGATGATCCGCTCACTCAGCGGGGATCGCTCCGTTGACCCCGCTGAGCCAGCGGCGGACAGGGCGGCCTCCGCACACTGTGCAGGGACCGCCCTGTCAGCTCTCCGCTCTCCTCTATGGGGATCGGATGAGCACGGACCATCTGTCCGTGTTCATCAGATCCGCTCTGCAGACGGATAGAAAAATAGGATTTTCCTCCGTCTGCAGAATCGGACAGTAGTGGAGGCGGACAATATCGGGTGTCTGCGGATGAACATCGGTCGGGGCCACGCCCAGCAATGGCCGCTGGGCCTCCACTACCTCAGCAGGAGGCTCTCCACGGTCGGGACCACGCACAGCAATGGCCGCCGGGCCTACACTACCTCAGCAGGCGGCTCTCCACGGTCGGGGCCACGCCCAGCAATGGCCGCCGGGCCTACACTGCCTCGGCAGGCGGCTCTCCGGGCACCAGGGACCGAAAAGGACATGTGCATGGCAGCGGGGGGCAGGCTGGGGGGACCAAGGCACCCCAACCCCCGTTTGTGGCCATCCTGGAGTTGGCTAGAGGAACACGCAGACCTAGCAGTGGCCGCCGGGCCTGCACTGCCTCGGCAGGCGGCTCTCTGGGCACCAGTTTTTGGCACGGCTTGGGGGGACCGAGAAACCCAAAACCCCGTTGGCGGCCATCCTGGAGCCAGCTGTTGGACCACGCGGGCGGCCCGCCGCCCAGGCAGTAGGAGTCGGAGCCCCGTCAGGCAGAACAAATTCAGCTGCGGGCGTCGGGCTGCCATTCCCATGGCTGGCAGCTTCCAACAGACGGAGACAGACCAGAGGGCTAGCAGCCTCGTGGATCATCGGGATCCTGGGGGATGCTTCCCCAGAAGGGCTGCACCTCTCGGGGGGACGGAAGGTCGAAGCAACGAACAAGGGGGCACACGGTCGGTGTCGGAGGCAGAAAAAGTGCCCCAGAATTGATCAGCGGTGAGGGTGGCAAGTCTTACGGCTGGTGGGACTCTTCCTAGGCAGTCAGGTATGCTCCTTTACAATTTTCTATTTCTTGGTAGGCTGCGGGTTAGCAGAAGGGTTTAGTAAGGGTGGAATGAGGCCACAACAGAGGGTAGGGGCACACGGTCATGTTTGCCCACGGGTGTTCCCCTGGGTTCGTCCGTCCCACAGTCACGTCGCTGCCAGGGTGGTACGGGAGTGCAGAAGTTTAATGGTTGGGGGAAGGTGCAACGGGTCCAGTCAGCAGCCTGTTTTGTGCAGAAGGGGGTGGGGCTATGGCTGGGACAGTAGGGGGGGCTCTGCTAGCCAAGCAGGCGCAGAGCAACAGGGAGGCGTTACGCGCCCTTGAGGTGGGTTTCAAGTACAATAGATGGGGATGCCGGGTTTTCAATACTAGGTGCGGGCTCAAATCGGGTTTCAGTATCTTCAAGAAAAGGGGGGCCGGGGAGCAGTGACCCAGAGACAGGGGCGCTGGGCCGCATGGGGAACAAGAAAAAGCAGGGCTGAGCCCAGCTGAGGGATGGGTGTCCTGTCCTACTTGGGGAAATAGTGGGGGGTGCCCAGCTGAGGTGGGGGGCCTCGTCCTACTTGGGGGGGGAACGGCGGGTTGTGCCAACCTGAGTTTGGGGGTTCCTTTCTAACGGGGAAGAATCGTGGGGGGGGGCCATTGTAGGTATGGTTTTTTTTTTCCTTTCTTGCTGTGAACAATGGGCTTTGGGGCTCAGTTGAGTGGGGGTCCCCTACTGAGAACTAAAAAATAAAAAAAATAAAAAAATAAATAAAATAAAATAAAAATAAATATATATATATATATATATATATATATATATATATATATATATATATATATATATATATATATATATATATATATATATAGTGAGGGTTGGGGCACAAACGGTAGAAAACTATAGGTTTGGGTGCATTTGTAGTAGGGGGGTTCCTTTATTAACGGTGGATATTGGGGGTTAGGCCCATCGGATGTATGGGTGTCCCTGCTTAACGGTGGAATAATGTTGGTTGGGCCCATCAAAGGTATTGGGGGGTCCCTTGGGAATGGTGGATATCAGTGGGTTGGGCCCATCGGGGGTACAGGGCCCCTTCCTATATAAAATGAGGTTGGTCGGGCCCATCGGAGGTATGGGTGGCCCTTTCTAATGGTGGAGAAATGTCGGTCGGTCCAATCAGAGGTATGGGCGGCTCCTTCATAACGGTGAAGAAATGTTGGGCGGGCCCATCAGAGTATGGGTGGCCCTTCCTAACGGTGGAGACAGGTTGGTCTGGCCCATCAGAGGTATGGGGGGCCCTTTCCTAATGGTGGAGAACTGTTGGTTATGCCCATCGGAGGTATGGGCGGCTCTTCCTAACGGTGGAGTGATGGTGGTCGGTCCCATCAGAGGTATGGGCGGCCCCTTCCTGACGATAGAGAAAGGTTGGTTGGGCCCATCGGAGGTATGGGTGGCCCTGCCTAAACTGTTAACATATGGTGATGGAGCCCATCGGAGGTATGGTGCCCCTTTATAACGGTGGAAACTTTTGGTTGGGCCCAGGTGGGGTGTGGTTTCCCTTCCTGAGGTTACGGTGGTGACATAAGGGTAGCAAGGAAGTATCTGGTAAGTATGGAAGTAGAGAATTATATATTCATGGTGGTGACTTCGGGCTATTAAGTACGTATCTGGTAAGTATGCAAGTAGTTAAGTATACAATCACGGTGGTAACATCGGGGTAGCAAGTAAGTATCCGGTAAGTAGTTAATTAGGCAATTGTGGATTTATAGGCCTGCATAGACTGTAGATAGGGCACAAGCTTATTGTATTACCTGCATAAAATTGTTGGTACGTGAAGGGGGATTTAACAGTTGGTAATAAAAGACGCATTGGGAGGTGAACGGGCAGGTTGGTGATGGCTATAGGCGTTTACGGGCATGTGATCAGCCAGACAGGCTGTGGGGCTTCCTTCACAGACCGGGGGAGTAGGGTTTCCATCTGCATTCGGAGTACGCCGGTGGGAGGATGAGGTATGCCAATAGTAGTGTGCTGGCCATTAAGGGAGGTAGGATTGTGTAGGGGTGCTGTGAGGCGCTTCCAAGGGGTCATTGTAAGGGGAGTTTAGGCTTCCACGTCATGTGGGGTTTAGGGATCAGCAGTCCTTGGTAGGGTGTTGCCACCGCTCGGGGGCAGAATGTCATCCTAAAAGCAGTAAGGCTTGGGACTTGGGCTTCATCCTAAGGGGGCCTTGCAGTAATTCCTGTCATTGGCGAATCGAGCAGGGATACAGTGGTACAGTGGGTCCCGGGGGGGAGGGTTGCTGGTTAGGTACTGGGTTTAGTGAGTTGGGCATGTTTTCTTTAAATCACAGGATTGCTGTCGCTTCATTGCAATTTATAGGACAAGCACTATAAGGGTGTCTCCCCCCCCCCACACGCGCAAGCACCGGGACACAGAGAGCTCTGTGTAGTGGTAGCTGCGGAGGAATGGGTTTAGGCCATTGTTTTTTTGGGGGGGTTTTTGTGGGGTTATGTCGGCAAGGAAGTTTCGTTTGTGCACAATGGCTTTCCCTGGGTTTGTGGTAGGGGCTGGTGGGATAGGCGAGCAGGTTAGCCTTTCCAATAGGTTTGGGGGGTAAGGTACTAGAGGGGTAATAATGGGCTTGAGCGGCTGGCCCGAAGGCGGGGGGCCGTGGTGACGATATTGGGAATGTCCACTATGTTCATATTTCTAGGCAGTTTGGTTGGAAGGTCATGGGCGTTATATAATAATAAAAAAAAAATAATAATAATTATTCATAATTACATTTTCTCACTATTGCGTTAGTGGGTAAGCGGCCAGGTGTAGGTCGGGTTCAGATCCGGTTCAGCTCATTTTCAGGGGTAACCGAGTTGGTTCCAGGGGTATATGTGTGTATATATACATATCTATAGATAATATTTTGTTTTGTTGTTCCTTTTTCCTCTTTCTTTCTCACATCCTGTTGCACGATTACAGGTGCGGGTAGGCTGCCGGGGGTTTTCTTTTTTATTTTGTTGGCCCTTGTATGGGTTTCACGGGACAAGTGATGCAGACAGTTAGTATTGGGGGACACTATTAGGCATGGCTATACGAGAGGCCGGCACTTGTTAAGTATGAGTGCCAGGCGGGCTGGGGAGCGTAGCATGCCTGGAGGGCACAGAATGGGCTCGACTAGATGGGGCCCGCCGTATACTGCCGGTCAAGAGTTTGTGGTTACCAGGTGGGCTTAATGTCCATGTGGGAGATGACGAGGGTTATGAAGGTGGAGTTGGGCACACACGCAGGGCTTTCCTGGAAGAGGCTGTGTGGGGGCCCCGCAGCATTGCTCGGTTAATTGTAGATTGGACTGCCCGGTAGAGGGGGTGGAGATAGTTAACTACAAGGTTAATGGGGATGTCGGCCGATGTGGGGTTAGGAATGGTGGCTGGTCAGCGGGTGGTTAGAGATGGAACTAGATACTGGAAGGTGCTTCTGGGGTTAGGGAAGTTACCTTTATTCCAGGGGGAGGAATATGGGGGCCCGGGGTTTGCAGGTGGCATCTAGAGAGCGTGGGGGTTGGTGGGGCTCCCAAGGGTAAAGTGTTCCCCTTGGGCGCTGTGGCGGGTGTTGGTCTTGGCTGGTGAATGAAGAAACCTCGGCTAAGGAGAGTAGGGACCCATTGGTGGTATGGGTCCCGATTGTGGTATTCCAGCTAACGGTGGTTTTAGCTGGAATTTGGTTAACGGGCGCACTGCGGTCAGTTGGTTGTCTCCGAGCCAGTATGTCGGCTAGAGGCCTATTATCAGATATAAAAGGTTCCGCAGTGCATTATTATTATTATTATTATTATTATTATTATTATTAAAGAGATGGTATGTGTAGTGCTCGCCAAGACCAACGCGAATATCAGATGTTTATGGTTATGTTCATTTAAATTTATTAATAAAGGGGCTGCTACGGCCAATTTTACCCCAACTTGGTGTGGTCTCTATTAATTGGGAATGGTAATGGGGCCTGCAGCAAGGTTTGCATGGAGGTACAGTACATCTGTTATACAATAGCCAAGGTATTTATAATGTGTTTGTGTGGGTATATATGGACTGTTTTACAAGGAAGGGTATCATTCATATATATATATATATATATATATATATTAAAGCATAAGTTCACCTTTACAGGAAAAATGTACAGGAGAACTAACACCATGTACACATCCCACACCAGAGGCGTAACTAGAAACCTCAGGGCCCCGGTGCAAGAAATTAGGAAGGCCCCCCCCCGAAAAGCATGATTTTGATACTATACTGTACACAGCTGATCCTGCTCCCCCTTCGGCCCCCCCTCCCCTCCTCTCCTCTCCTGTGTTCTCCGCGGGAAATGTGAGCTTGTTAGCTTCACACCTGAATGCCCGCAGAGAACACAGGAGAGGAGAGGAGGGGAGGGGGGGCCGAAGGGGGAGCAGGATCAGCTGTGTGTTTTGCGAGAGGACAAGGGAAAATGAAACTTCCCTCCCGAGTGCCGGTGTCTCTGTGCTGCTGTTTACATGAGACACGCTCTTCACTCACAGCCCTGTGAATAGCAACCACGCCGGGGCCCCCCCACAGTGATGGAATTCTAGGGCCCAGTCGCAACTGCGACTGTTGCGACCCTGATAATTCCGCCACTGTCCCACACCTCTGGTGATGGTGATCTGTCTGAGCCCATGCAACCTGTCCAGCAATCTGGGGATTTGAAATTCCCATTCTTTTCCCTCTTCCCTGTGCAGTGCTTCTGGGACAGATCAGAGCAAATATGATTGGTCAATGCCTGCACAGTGAATTGCTCTGGTCCATCCTGGAAGCACTGCACAGAGAAGGAGAAGAGTGTGGATTTAAAATCCCTATACTGCTGGACTGGCTGCATGGGCTTTGACTTTAACCACTTTTCAACTGCCCTATTGTAGTTTTACTGCTGCAAGGCAGCTGTTGCGTGCACTTCTGGATCCTGGGCGTGTATGCCTGCCACCAGCGGCTTGCTCCCTCTGTGATTGTGCCCAGTGGGTACCATGTACTCGATGTTCACTGGCACCCACCGATCATTTGGTACACAAGCAGAACAGCAGTCTGCCTATGTAAACAAGGAAGATTGCAAAGCAGGAACATGGATCCATGCCTTCCCCTAGTGAAAGCACCTCCCACACAATACACAAACACAGTCTAGGCACACAGTTAACTCTTTGATTGCCCCGATGCTAACCCCATTCCAGCCAGCATCATTAATGGAGGCGTGGGTTCAAATCCCACCGCTGCCACCAGTGTAAGGGTTAAATCTGCTTAGATCCGGACAATCAGTGGAATTCTTTCAGAGCTCCAGAAGCATCTAATGCTCACAAGAGAGTTGTTCAATGAATGCTTAGTTTTAATGGCAGATGAGCAGAGATATATACAGGATATGGACAAAGAATATTGCACAACTTAAAGAGAAAGGAGGGAGGGAGGGAGGACAGAGTTCATCACATGAGGCATAATTCCTATATAAACATATAACATCTCAGACATAGTCTAAACTAGTATTTTAGCTGACTATTGATATTATCTAAAAACATAATTTAAACTATTTAATGCTGACGTCATTTCAAAACCAGTTCTTACCAGACCTTATCTATCCTCAGGTCATCGTGACAAAAAAGACCCTAAAATAAAGATATTCCTCTGTCAGCTATTTTAAAGTTTTATTCATGTTAACTCTTTCTCCTCCTTCAATTAGTATAGTGACAGTGCATATTTTTAGTACTGATCACTGTATTAGTGTCACTGTTTCCTAAAAATGTGTCAAAAGTGTCAGTATCCGAATCGTCCTCAGTTCTGCTATAAATTGCTGATCGCCACCATTACTATTAAAAAATATAAATAAATAAAAATTATATAAATATATCCTATAATTTGTAGATACCGTAACTTTTGAGCAAACCAATCAATATATGATTATTGAGATTTTTATTTTTTTAAAGAAAGAAAAAAAATAGCTAGATCAGGGTCTGTTCTAGGTCAGGGTTTGGGACAAAGATCATAGTCGGGGTCAGAGTCAGTGTGTTTTAGGTAGGATGAAAAAACATTTGTAATTCAGTATCAGGGTCATTTAGTGATAGTGACAGTATCAGTGTCAGTGTGTTTTAGGTAGGACAAAAAACAAACAAAATGTGTATCTTTTTTGGGTCCTTCTACTGGTACAAAAAACAAATATGCACATATGTGGTATCGCTGCGATCATCAGAAAGTGGGATCTTAGAACAGTAATAGAGGAGATATCTTCCAATGGGAACACTAGTTCTAGTAACCCTGGTGACACACTAGGATTACCTCATCTTGGAGGGATTTTGTCTCACTTCCTGTTTTGACTATGGGGCAGGAAGTGAGAGGAAATATCCCCGATGGGACAGAAAAAAAAGACAGGGGTTATAACCCTCCCTTAATCTATCCAAAATGAAAAAAAAAAGTTTTGCCTTTAGTTATACCTTAAAGCATTTGTAAAGGTACTTTTTTAAATAAAATAAAAAAACATGTTATTCTTACATGCTCTGTGCAATGGTTTTGCACAGCGCGGCCTGAAGCTCCTTCCTCTTCTTGGGTCCCCATTGCACTCTTGGCTCCTCCTTTTCTTTGTGCACCTGCTATGGGGACACACCTGCAGACTCGCTCCCAAGCAGGGCTGTGTGCGTCTATTATGTTACCCCAACATTTCATATTCCTGATATGTGTCTGTGTTACCATTTACTTATATTAGAACCTATCCTGTTCTCTTTGCATTGCTTCCTTTGTGTGAAATATCTGGTGATCCTGCCAGTCCCTCTGCTTTCCTATTTCAAACTGACCATGCCAGGTCGTGGAAGCACATCCATCCCAAGTGATTGGTTTTATTTTCCTTTTTACAGTCTACTTGGCAGAATAGTCTGCCTGCACTCCAGTGCCAACACATCCCCTGCACAGGTCCTCACTGGGAAGATCAGTATGATGCCCTTTTTTCATCCCACCTCTCTAAGCCCCTTATGCTGCTGAGAATGGAGGTCATGTGATCACTTAAAAAAGAAAAGAAAGGTATTTGTAATGTGTTTGTGTGGGTATATATGGACTGTTTTACAAGGAAGGGTAATATATATATATATATATATATATATATATATATATATATATATATATATATATTAAAGCATAAGTTCACCTTTACAGGAAAAATGTACAGAACTAACACCATGTACACATTCCACACCTCTGGTGATGGTGATCTGTCTGAGCCCACGCAACCTGTCCAGCAATCTGGGGATTTGAAATTCCCATTCTTCTCCCTCTTCCCTGTGCAGTGTTTCTGGGACAGATCAGAGCAAATCTGCTTAGTCAATGCCTGCACAGTGAATTGCTCTGGTCCATCCTGGAAACACTGCACAGAGAAGGAGAAGAGTGTGGATTTCAAATCCCTATACTGCTGGACTGGCTGCATGAGCTTTGACTTTAACCACTTTTCAACTGCCCTATTGTAGTGTTACTGCTGCAGGGTAGCAGTTGTGTGCACTTCCGGGTCCTGGGCGTGTATGCGTGCCACCAGCGGCTTGCTCCCTCTGTGATTGTGCCCAGTGGGTACCATGTACTCGATGTTCACTGGGACCCACCGATCATTTGGTACACAAGCAGAACAGCAGTCTGCCTATGTAAACAAGGAAGATTGCAAAGCAGGAACATGGATCCATGCCTTCCCCTAGTGAAAGCACCTCCCACACAGTACACAAACACAGGCTAGGCACACAGTTAACTCTTTGATTGCCCCGATGCTAACCCCATTCCAGCCAGCATCATTAATGGAGGCGTGGGTTCAAATCCCACCGCTGCCACCAGTGTAAGGGTTAAATCTGCTTAGATCCGGACAATCAGTGGAATTTATTCGGAGCTCCGGAAGCATCCAATGCTGACAATAGAGTCGCTCAATGAATGCTTAGTTTTAATGGCAGATGAGCAGAGTTATATACAGGATATGGACAAAGAATATTGCACAACTTAAAGAGAAAGGAGGGAGGGATGGAGGACAGAGTTCATCACATGAGGCATAATTCCTATATAAACATTTAACATTGGTCTAAACTAGTATTTTAGCTGACTATTGATATTATCTAAAAACATAATTTAAACTATTTAATGCTGACGTTCTGACTTTGTCTGAAGACATCATTTCAAAACCAGTTCTTACCAGACCTTATCTATCCTCAGGTCATTGTGACAAAAAAGACCCTAAAATAAAGATATTTCTCTGTCAGCTATTTTAAAGTTTTATTCATGTTAACTCTTTCTCCTCCTTCAATTAGTACAGTGACAGTGCATTTTTTTAGCACTGATCGCTGTATTAGTGTCACTGGTTCCCCAAAATGTGTCAAAAGTGTTAGTATCCGATTCGTCCTCAGTTCTGCTATAAGTTGCTGATCGCCGCCATTACTATTAAAAAATATAAATAAAAAAAAATTATACAAATATATCCCATAGTTTGTAGATACCGTAACTTTTGCGCAAACCAATCAATATATGATTATTGGTATTTTTATTTTTTACCAAAAATATGTAGCAGAATACATATTGGCCGAAATTTATGAAGAAATTTGATTCTTTAAATTTTTTATTGGATGTGTTTTAAAGCAGAAAGTAAAAAATATTGTTTTTTTTTTTTAAATTGTTGGTCTTTTTTTTATATAGCGCAAAAAGTAAAAATGCAGAGGTGATCAAATACCACCAAAAGAAAGCTCTATTTGTGGAAAAAAAAGACATCAATTTTATTTAGGTGCAGTGTCACTCGACCATGCAGTTTTCAGTTAAAATAACGCAGTGCCGTATTGTAAATAATGGCCTGGTCATGAAAGGGGGTAAATCTTCCAGAGCTGAAGTGGTTGGTAGAAGGACAACTATTATTACTGGACATTACAAATAAATGAACTGAAAGTTAGCACCGACAAAATAATGTGCATCAATGAGTATGGCTCAGCTTATCTAATGCAACCTGTCTACTATAACTGCTTAGTTGTGGTGAACACATCATTTCCTTTAATTGCCATTGGTTTGCTTAGTACTTGTTTTTCTTATTTAATGGAAACATGTCATACAGGGGAACAATTGATGACCTCTTTTCCCCCAAAAAATACAAATTTTCTTTCTGTCACCAGCATTTTGCAAGGACAAAGTCAAAATTATGCAGGCATAGGACACACCCCCTTGCCACGCCCCCTTAAAGGAGAATTGTACAAAAAAAATAATATTGGTTAAACCCACAAGTGCTTTTTTTTACCACTAATATTCCTTTATATTGGCTTTTAGAATCTACAAATGCAGCAATTTAGAAATCAGATGAAAGGTTTAGTGCTGGAAAACACTTTTTGTTAGATAAAAAGTGCATTTTATATACATTTATATAGATCAGATCAAAATGAGGGACAAAGGAGAAGGAATGAGGGACAGAGGGACATTGCTTGAAATCAGGGACAGTCCCTCAAAATCAAGGACAGTTGGGAGCAGGGCTGGGACAAGGGGTGGGCAGGAGGGACGGTTGACCTGGGCACTGTGGCATCATGGGCGGTGGGGGGCACCACAAGGAAATAGGGGGAGGGGATTTGTGTTGGAAAGAGGGATTTGGGGGGCAGCAGGGAGTAAGTATTGTTCTAGGAGGGGAAATTTAGGGGGGTATGCTAAAATTTAGGGGGGGAAGGAATGGGGGAAGAAGATTTGTGCTAGGAAGGATGATTGGGGCACTTTGTGCTAGAAGGGGGGATTCGCAGTGGGGTTATTGGGAGGGGCAATCTTAGGGGTAGATCATTTATGCTAGGAGGAGTGATTTTTTTGGGGGGGCACTTGAATTGGGGGGGATTTGGGGGGTGGGGGTAAGATTTGTGCTGGGAGGGGGATTTCAGCAGGGGAACAGATTTGCACTGGGAGGAGGGGGAATTTATGCTTAGGGGGGTGAAAAATATTAGTGCTCAGTTTTTTTTGGGAGGGGGGTTTTGATGATGCATAATGCTCATACACCTTGGGGGCGGAGGGGTGTAGTTTGGTATGTTTGCCCTGGGCTCTGGATGACCTTGTCCTGGCACTGGTTGGGAGCTATGGGTATAAGCAGAGAGGAGACAGGGAGTTGACTTAGAAATGACTGAAAACAAAGAATCAGTATGACAGCCATTCATCTAGTGTTTTCAGAAGAAGTCAGCAAAGTATCTCTCATATTTCTTTCACGGCAGGTTCCTAAAATAGTTCAGTGATGTTTTCTGTTTTCTCAGCCCTGGCAATGAACGTATTTATAAACTGTGCTGCCACCTAGTGACAGAAGGTGGAAGGACTGGGTGGTTTTTGTATTAGTAAAACCATATTCTATGTCAGTGTGTGTCGAGCACAATAATATACAGAACTATCATCTGTCACCATATTCTTCATCTGTAGAGATATCATGTTATTACTGTCATCCCTGGATATTGTGAATCTTCCTTTAATCGCATCTGCGTAGTGTGTGGTTGTACTGTGTATGCGACACAACCATTGTAGTCCTTTTCCGGGGGTCTGTCTGACCCAATGCATCCAGTAGCTGGCAACAGAGAATCCAGAACCTTTACATGTCAGTGTATAGGAGCTCCCCGGCTTCACTACGGCAGAATCTGACTGCAAGAGTTGTTGAGCCAAACAGATGCCTGAAAATAAAACATCATCAATATATCATCCACACATATCTCAGAATAGAAATATACTTGTAACCTCAATAAAATCTCATCATTGCCCTGTGGGAAATTGTTCAGTAACTTCCTACCTGTTAGGCATGTCAGTATTAATAAATGTCCAATACAAATCCTCATTTTGGGAACAACTCTGTAAATCTTAGAATTGATTTGTAGACCTGAGTCCTGTACTTTTATTCTGGTCAGTGTTGTAATACTTGGAAATGACGGAGAATTATTTGCATAGAACAGCAGATATCTACACCACTGACTGCTAATACTGTATGTATATTCAAGTCAGAGATGCCTATAGATCACACTACAGTACAGTCTGTCCATTGAAATATGCAGTCAGTATACATGCACTGGTATGGATTCAATCCTCTAATAGGATCATTTCATTTTATTAGTATTACACAGGATTTATATACAAACACCTCTCCCTCTCCTCCATTACATAACATAGGGGGCAAGTGCTCTGTAGTGCTCTGTAGTTCACAGAAGAGACCTGGGAAAGCTGATAACATTGTTTGAGATTTCAATGCACAGAAAGTTACAAGCACACTGGATTTCTGGAAGGATCAGTGCATATTTTAATGTATTTACCTTGAAAAAAGAAAACTAAAGCAACCACCATATGTAAGGTCTGGTAAAATGCTACAATATTATTCTTGGTTTTAGATGTACTTTAACCCCTTCCCACCAAGTGTACACTTATATGTGGCCTCAATGAAGTAGGTCTTCTTCTGTGAAACCGCATATATGTGTAGTGCCTTGCTCCTAATGAGCAGACGCTATTGTTTTGTAAATCAAAATTTGTCTGCAGCTGCCATTTGGCTCAGACTAATTATGTCAAAGTTCTGGTTTCTGTACCAGTTCAGTAAGGTTGTACTAGTTTCCACTTGGCCGTGGGTGTCGCTGTCACCACCGGTAAGTGTTGGAAATGCAACAGGCTGAATGCATTGGGTACCCCTTTTACTCAGAAATAGCTCAGGGGGAGTGGTTCACCTGTTGTGCATTCTGGGTAAGGGTACTTAAGGTACAGGCACCATATTTTTGGGGGGTCATTATCCCGACCTCGTGGCCCTCCTGGCCTGAGGTGTGTGCTGCCTGTCTCTATGTCTCTGGGGTTGGCTGGCCTGAGGCTTTGTAACTGAAAGGGTGGGCCCAAAAGTCTTGGGGCCTACTGATCATGGGGTGGTCCTTTGCTGTCTTGCCTGTGGGGAGAAGCTAAGCGACTGGAGGATCCAGGGGAGGACTTTTTCAGCAGAGGACCAAGCAACAAGGCTGGTATCTCTGGAAGAGCCTGGAGACTCAGTTGGAGGACGCATCCCGGGTCACCTATCACACAGTATCGCCGGATCGGCTGAAATAAACTGGTTCTGTGTGACAACTCTTTAATTTCTCAATAAGTTGCTGGTTGTGCTTTCCTGTGGCAGAGGATTGCACAACGATTTCGTTAAATTGACAAGTCTGTGACAGAGACTTTGTTCAAGCATCTCACCGGCTGCTAGGTCAGTGAGAGAGGCCTATCCGGTGGTTGCTAGATCCAGCCTGTGGAAGGTGTTTGTTCTCTGGATCAAGGAAATACCTCTAACCCACAATTACAAGGTACCTGAACCCCCCTTAACCCTCTATCCCTCAATTGCAAAACTTCATGTTTCTTTCAAATAAATCTTTGGAAAAAGAACTAAGTGTTGAAGCTAACATTCTTTAATCCACTCTACAATGGGACCCCTAAGACGGACACAGTGAGCAGGTGAGGTAACGGTAAGCCCAACAAAAACCAGCAGCTCCTTCGGGGGTCAGTGCTACATGTGCATACTTGTGTTTGTGCTAGGCAGGGGCGTTGCTAGGTCTACAAAAGGTCTGGGGCTAGAGCCCATAGCAGTGTAGTAAAGAAAGTCATACGCTTGGGCAGGCATACACATGTATAAAATATATGTGTGTGTGTGTCCACTTACATCAGGGTTCCCAGAGAGCCCCCCTTACATTAGGGTCCCCAGAGATCCTCTGCTTAAATCAGGGTCCCCAGAGAACCTCCCCTTAAATCAGGGTCCCCAGAGAGCCTCCCACCTGCATCATGGTCCCCAGAGAGCCTCCCCTTGCTTTGGGGACCCCTACAGAGTCTCGGGCTATGGGTCCAAGATTCGGGGCTATAGCCCCAAAATCCACCCCTTAACGACACCACTGGTGCTAGGGCCATGCATTCCCAGCACAGAGAATTGGTGGGCTTTCACTAAGAGCCCCTGGTCCCATACTAACGGCTGGCAATCGGGAGGCTAGGTTCCCGATCAACTGATGATTGTGACAGCCTCTGATTGGCCATCACAGTGATCAGTCACAGTTCAGCCTGCCCTTGTGTATTTTTCTCCTCTTGAATAGAGAAAAAAGATGCATTATATCCTTTTCTCCTTGCTAGATAAAGAAAATGTAAACAAAGAAGTGTAAAAAAAAAAAAAAAATAATAAAAAACATAAAAAAGAATAATAAAAAAGAAAGAAAAGAAAAATAGCTAGATCAGAGTCTGTTCTAGGTCAGGGTTTGGGACAAAGATCATAGTCGGGGTCAGAGTCAGTGTGTTTTAGGTAGGATGAAAAAACATTTGTAATTCAGTATCAGGGTCACTTAGTGATAGTGACAGTGTCAGTGTGTTTTAGGTAGGATAAAAAAAGCAAAAACAAAATGTGCATCTTTTTGGGCCCTTCTACTGGTACAAAAAACAAATATACACATATGTGGTATCGCTGGGATCATCAGGAAGGGGGAGCTTAGAACAGTAATAGAGGAGATATCTTCCAATGGGAACACTAGTTCTAGTAACCCCCGGTGACACACTAGGATTACCTTATCTTGGAGGGATTTTGTCTCGCTTCCTGTGACTATGGGGCAGGACGTGAGAGGAAATCTCCCTGATGGGACACAGATGGCAAAAAAGACAGTTAAAACCCTCCCTTACTCTATCCAAAATGAAAAAAAAAAAAAGTTTTGCCTATAGTTATACCTTAAAGCATTTGTAAAGGTACTTTTTTAAATAAAATAAAAAACATGTTATTCTTACATGCTCTGTGCAATGGTTTTGCACAGCGCGGCCTGAAGCTTCTCTTCTTGGGTCCCCATCGGCACTCTTGGCTCCTCCCTTTCTTTATGCACTTGCTATGGAAACACACTTGCAGACTCGCTCCCAAGCAGGGCTGTGTGCATCTATTATGTTACCCCAACATTTCATATTCCTGATATGTGTCTGTGTTACCATTTACTTATAGTAGATCTAGGGATGAGCTTCAAGTTCGAATTTGGGGTGTTAGCTGCAAATTCGAAAAGCCGCGGAACACCCTGTACAAGTCTATGAGAGAAATCTAAAGTGCTATTTTAAAGGCTAATATGCAAGTTATTGTCCTAAAAAGTGTTTGGGGACCCGGGTCCTGCCCCAGGGGACATGTATCAATGCAAAATACATTTTTAAAAACGTCCGTTTTTTCGGGAGCAGTGATTTTAATAATGCTTAAAGTGAAACAATAAAAGTGTAATATTCCTTTAAATTTCGTACCTGGGGGGTGTGTATATTATGCCTGTGAAGGGGCGCATGTTTCCCATGCTTAGAACCAGGGGCGGACTGACAACTCATGGGGCCCCCGGGCAATAGGAGATTATGGGGCCCCCAGGCAATAGATTTTGGGGCCATAGTATACACACACACAATATACACACACAGTATACACACACAGAATACACATACACACACTGAAAACATTCTGGAGAGGCAGGGCAGGTATAATCTTGGGATTTAAAAAAAAAAACACAGATTTTTACATACTGTCCCTGGTTTTATTGAGGCTGGCAACCCTGATGGGGCCCCTTAGTGGCATGGGGCCCTTGGGCAGTGCCCGAGTGCCCGAATGGTCAGTCCGCCCCTGCTTAGAACTGTCCCTGCAAAAAGTGTCATTTCTGCAGGAAAAAAAGTCATTTAAAATCACTCGCAGCTATAGTGAATTGTCGGCTAACCGTAATACAGAACACTCATTGAAAGTCATTGATTAAAAAAAAAAAGCGTGGGGTTTCACCAAATTCAATTACCAGGCCCTTCAGGTTCTGGCATGGATATTAAATGTAACCTTAATAATTAAAAAAAAAAAAATGACGTGGGGTTCCCCCTAAATATCCATACCCGACCCTTCAGGCCTGGTATGGATTTTAAGGGGAACTCCGCGCCAAATAAAAAAAATGCCGCGGAGTTCCCCCTAAAAATCCATACCAGACCCTTTATCCGAGCACACAACCTGGCACACCGTAGGAAAAGAGGGGGGATGAGAGAGCGCTCCCCCTGAACCGTACCAGGCCACATGCCCTCAACATTGGGAGGATGCTTTGGGGGTCTGTGACCCCTCAAAGCACCTTGTCCCCATGTTGATGAGGACAAGGGCCTCATCCTCACAACCCTGGCCGGTGGTTGTGGGGGTCTGCGGGCAGGGGGCTTATCAGAATCTGGAAGCCCCCCTTTAACAAGGGGACCCCCAGATCCCACCCCCCCTGTTTGAAATGGTAAGGGGGTACAAAAGTACCCCTACCATTTCACAAAGAAAGTGTAAAAGAATGTTAAAAAAGACACACACACCGTTGAAAAAGTCCTTTATTAAAAATAAAAAAATGTAAAAAAGGGTCCAGCAATGGCTGATCTGATCCAGCGAGGGGCGATCTCTACCTCCAGCGCAGTGCAGTCCATCCATCCTCTGTCTCCACTGCCAGAGACACTTCGGGGATCCCGGCAGCCTGATATTTCTTATATGAGGAGGGTGGGGCGCCCCGCCACCTGACCCCGCCCCCTCTGACGCAAGTGCGAAAGCCTGGCTTCCCCAATGACGTGTGGGTGACCCCGCCCCCCACTGATGTAACGGAAACCTGCATAAGTTCACCTTTACAGGAAAAATGTACAGGTGAACTAACACCATGTACACATCCCACACCTCTGGTGATGGTGATCTGTCTGAGCCCATGCAAACTCTCCAGCAATCTGGGGATTTAAAATTCCCATTCTTCTCCCTCTTCCCTGTGCAGTGCTTCTGGGACAGATCAGAGCAAATCTGATTGGTCAATGCCTGCACAGTGAATTGCTCTGGTCCATCCTGGATGCACTGCACAGAGAAGGAGAAGAGTGTGGATTTCAAATCCCTATACTGCTGGTCTGGCTGCATGGGCTTTGACTTTAACCACTTTTCAACTGCCCTATTGTAGTTTTACTGCTGCAGGGCAGCTGTTGTGTGCACTTCCGGGTCCTGGGCGTGTATGCCTGCCACCAGGGGCTTGCTCCCGCTGTGATTGTGCCCAGTGGAAGCTGATCAGTGGGTACCATGTACTCGATGTTCACTGGCACCCACCGATCATTTGGTACACAAGCAGAACAGCAGTCAGCCTATGTAAACAAGGCAGACTATGTAAACAAGGCAGATTGCAAAGCAGGAACATGGATCCATGCCTTCCCCTAGTGAAAGCACCTCCCACACAGTACACAAAACCCAGGCTAGGCACACAGTTAACTCTTTGATTGCCCCGATATTAACCCCATTCCAACCAGCATCATTAATGGAGGCATGGGTTCGAATCCCACCGCTGCCACCACTGTAAGGGTTAAATGTGCTTAGACCTGGACAATCAGTGGAATTCTTTCGGAGCTCCGGAAGCATCCAATGCTCACTAGAGAGTCGTTCAATGAATGCTTAGTTTTTTTTTTTTTTTTTTAAACAAAATTTTATTGAACAAAGGCATACAACAAGTTGTACAAAAGTTGCGGGCTAATACTTTTCTCATTGAAACAGAAAAAAGGATAAAGGCAGAGAATAAATAAAAGCAATCAGGCAACTCGGGGTTTGATAAGAACTAAGCAAGTTGTATATAACAAAAGGAGGATTCACCATTCCCCCAAAAAGGGGGAGAAGGGGAAGCCTCCCCTGGATGGATCTGGTGGTTAGAATATAACCTGGTGTGCAATATAGGAACGATCTACAAGGTAACATAGAGTATAGATGTAATGCAGTACATAGGGGAAGGGGGGGGGGGGGGGGGGAGTGCTGCACAGTTCCCGGCCGTCAATGAGAGGCGATGCAGGAGTGAGGCCCCATGTGAGGGGGAGATAGATAGGAGCACAGAGACACGCATGGTATGATTTCAGGTTGCAGCGGTTGGCGCCGGTAATGCGTGACCCTGATAGATGAAAGAGTGGTCCTCGAGGTGGGCTCGTTCCTGGGGGGTGAGTTTTGAAGACACATATAAATCCCATCTATTGTGGAAACGAAGTTTGGCTTTGGCTTGCAGAAAACTAGTGTTTAATTTGTCCCGAAAGAGGAGGTGCATGAGTTCTCTGTCCACTTGTGATACAGATGGTTTGTTCGTGGAAGTCCAGTTGGCCAGAATGTTTCTTCTGGCGAGTAGCAAACATAGCAAGGCCCATTCCTTGCCCAGAGGTGTGGAAGTAGCCGACCAAGGAAGCAGTTTGGGGTCCCAGTGACCAAAGATAAGGAGTAGCGGATCCTTGGGGATTTTCAAAAGTGTTATCTTGAAGATAAATGCCAGAATTTCATCCCAAAATGAGGAGATAACCATGCAGGACCAGTAACGATGGGTAAGGGAAGGTCTCGGCTGCTGGCAGAGAGGACACAAAGAGACCGCAGGTTGTCCCGAGGGTGGGGAGTATAGAAAGGGTACGTGCGCTCGGTGCACAATTTTTAGTTGGGTTTCCCTCCAAATTTCATTTGGGACCAGCTTGTAGACTGATTGTAGTCCTTGTAGGATTTTGTCCACAATATCAACACATGGAAAGTCTTTAGCCCAATTAGAAACCGAGGAAAGTTCCAAAGAGGGCGTAGTATTCGGTAATAGAGGTTTGTAGATATCCGAGATACCATAGGAGTCTTTATGGATAAGTACATCAATGAACGAGGATTGGAATCTTGCGTGCTCTGCTCTGCATGTTTTCTGCATGAAACTGAGGCATTGACCATAGTGGAAAGCAGATGAATCCGGCAAAGAAAACTTGACGGCTAGCTGGCGGAAGGATAGTGGTCGACCAGAGTCCGGGTCACACATCGAGAAAAAGGAGTCAAGGCCTTGTTTACGCCATGTATCATAGGGTTGGCGGTCCAGCCCTGGGGTGAAAGTCGGGTTGCCTTGTAACGGGAGATGCCTAGATATGTAGGGAGACAATTTAAGGCTCTTACGTGTTTCTCTCCAGGCAATGGCTGTGTCCCGCAGTAAAAGGTTGTGTTGCAATGACGGATCCAATTGTTTCCATTTGCAGTGGAGAAGTGCAGCTAGGGAGTAAGGATGGGTCATTTCAGCTTCCAGTGAATAGTTGGAACAGCGGGATTTTTGGGATATCCAGTCCAAACCTACCCTTAAAAGACATGCTAAATTATACATTCTGAGATTGGGAAGACTTATACCCCCTTCGCTCCTGGGAAGGTGAAGTTTAGAAAAGGCAATGCGGGGCCTCTTACCTCGCCACAGGAATTTAGAAATTGATGAATTTAAAAGTTTAACATCCTTATGCCTGAGGAGTAAAGGTATCGTCTGAAGGGGATACAGAAGGCGAGCAAAACTAACCATTTTTACCAGGTGACACCTTCCCAAGAGCGAAAGAGGCAGATCCATCCAGTTATCCAGTTCCTGCATAAGTTTAGTAAAGAGGGGGGGGTAGTTCAAGTGGTAAAGAGATGAGGGGAGCTTCCCTATCCTAATGCCCAAGTAAGTAATATGGGTGTTAGCTACTTTAAAAATAGAGTGGTTCGCCCATGTCGGAGGTGGAAGGGAACCCAAAGGGAGTATTTCGCTCTTAGAGTAATTAATACGCAATCCCGAGCACTGCCGGAATCGGTCAAATATGGATTTGATCGTGGGCATGTCCGAGGAGGGGTTGGCAGAAAATATCAAAACATCGTCTGCAAAGAGGGAAGTCCGTAACTCATGTGGCCCGACTCTGATTCCGTGCAGCGGTGCATTGTATGTCAAGTGTCTGGATAATGGCTCTAACGCTAGATTGAAGAGGAGTGGGGACAGGGGGCAGCCCTGTCGGGTCCCCTTATGTAGCCGGAACTCATCAGACAGAAGGCCGGCGGCCACCAGTCTGGCTGCAGGGGAGGTGTACATGGAGCTGATCAGGTGTAGGAAAGGTCCGGTGAAGCCCATATCCCCCAGTACCATGGAAAGCCATTCAAAATTAACATTATCAAATGCCTTTTCGGCGTCCAAAGTAATAATAGCCAGATCGCTGGTTGGATGACATCTAGCATATTCCAATGCCATCATCACCTTCCTGATATTGATAGTTGCTGTTCTGCCCTTGACAAAGCCTGACTGAGCGGAATGAATCAGGGAGGGGATGATGTCGGCCAGCCTATTGGCTACTATTTTAGAAAGAATTTTGACGTCAAGATTAAGGAGCGAGATGGGTCTATATGACCCAGGCTCTTGCGGGTCTTTACCCTTTTTTTCTAACAGCTTAATAATTGCTTGGTTACCAGACGGGAGATAGGGGCCACCAGACCATATATGTTGGTAGACAGCAGCCAGAGTCGGAGGTAGAAGAGTATTCAAGGATTTATAGAATTCGCCTGTTAAACCATCCGGGCCTGGGGCTTTGGAGGAGGCTAGTTTACGAATCGTGGCAGATATCTCTGAAGGGGAAATGGGGGCGTTTAATGAGTCGAGTTGAGAGGGAGATATTCGAGTCAGGCTCGTACCATCGAGAAAATCGCGGGCAGTGGGTCGATCGATGGGGTCCGCCGCATACAGAGAGGTATAAAAGCGGAGCATTGCCGCATTTATGCCCTTCGGAGTAGACATGACCGTGCCGTCGGGGTTGCGTAGCGACGATATGACCGTGGGACGGTAGGGTCCCTTGCACAGTCTGGCAAGAAGCTTGCCAGCTTTGTTACCAAATTTATGTAACGAGGCGTCAAAGTGGGCCCTTTTAGTGGTTTCCAATGTTTCAGCCCAAGTGTCAAACGACTGTTTGGCTGTGTGCCAAGCTGCGCGATTTTCAGGGGAGTTTAAGTTAGAGAGCGCCCGCTGGGCCATATGTAGTCTGGAACTGGAGGTTTTGTATTGGGACTGGGCGTGTTTCTTGAAAGAGGAGGCATACGAGATAATGCGTCCCCTAAGAAACGCCTTACCTGCATCCCAGAACAGGTGCGGGTTGTCGACATGTGTTGCGTTAGTTTGCGAGTAAGATGCCCACTCTTTCAACATGTATGTTTGAAAATCTGCATTGTGCTGTAAGAAGGAGGGGAAGCGCCAAATTCTGGGATTAGGGTGTAGGCCGGGGGTGTCTAGGGTCACTGATATCGGGGCATGGTCTGATATGGCTATGTCATGGATTTCCGCCGTTGGAAGGAAAGGGAGTAAATCGTCTGAGCCAAAAAAATAGTCAATCCTAGAGAAGACATTGTGTGGATAGGAATAAAAGGAAAATTCCCGGTCGGTCGGGTGGTGTAGTCGCCAGATGTCATGTAGGTGGAGGGATTCCATAGTCAGCGCCAGGGTCGTGGAAGCGGTAACAGTCAAGCAAGGTAGAGGGCGGGGGGGGGAGGATTTGTCGTCTGCCGGGTGAGCAACAGAATTAAAGTCACCCCCTACCAGATGTGGGAGGTGTGGGAAGCGCAGAAGCCAACTGGTCAGCGTACCAAAAAAGGATTTTGTGGGACTATTAGGAGCATAAACATTTGTAATAGCAAGTTCCTTGGTCCCTATGAGGGCCCTGATAGTGAGGAGTCTGCCCTGTTGATCTGTGTCAGTAGATAGGATCTTACAAGGGAGGTTCTTATTGATGAGAATAAGAACCCCTGCTTTTCGACCCACAGCTTCAGCGCCCGCCACCTCACCTACCCAGAGCTTCTTCATCCGGACAAAGTCCGATGAAGAGAGATGGGTTTCCTGTAGCAGTGCTACGTCAGTCTTGAGTCTCTTGAGGTGACGCAATACCTTCATGCGTTTGTTGGGGGAACGGAGCCCTTTAACGTTCCACGATACTACTTGCAGCATGGTGAATCGTTAAGAGCAGTGATAGCGGGAACATATAAAACCATGTGTTCGGGAAGACCCGGGACATAAAACAGCAGGAGCTGCGCTCCAGAGAAGGCCAGGATGAACCTTGGTAGATTGACAGCAAGGGGGAATACATCAGGTATACGTGCAGCTGCATAAGAAGGGGGGAGGAAGGGACAGGGAAGGGAGTGGCAAACATGCCAACCAAAACAACTCACTGTGAACTTCACTTTTTTCCGCATGGGGGCCACTGTGTAGACCAGCTCCCAGAACCAGGCCATCGAACTGATATAGTTACGGCTGCCCTAGAGAAGGAAAATGGCCCGCCGCCACCCCAGGCAAGGGTCAGAACGGAATGAGATGGTCCACACAGAAGACCCCACAAGGGGAACCAGGGATTGTAACCTGAAAGAGGGATTTGAGAGGCTACACACAAATATTGAGAGAGGAGGAATAGAATAAGATACATGCAGTCCTAATAATACAGTAACATAACAGCCATAGGCCAAGGGCCCATGGTCCATGGTGAAAACATATGAACAGATAGTGCAACGCCCAGAACCAGTCACGGCCCTGGGCAAATAATACCTTATGGGTGCGCACAGCGCGCGGGTGGACCAGGATGAGAGGAAGTCAAAAGAACCGGAGCCACTACTACCGGGCGGAAACGGGTGGTAGGGGAAGCTGTGTCCCTAAAAAAGAAGGGAGAATAAAAAAAAGGAAAACACGGTCCAAGTGTTCATCAACGAGCATTTAAGGCGTGGGGGGCAGGACCTGAGGCCCTGAAGCGCTTGGGGGAGTCCTTCCGTGGGCTCCTCTGGTCAAGAGCTCTGTTGACAGGGGCTGCCTTGGGAGCCGGGCTCAGTGGAGGACCCGAACGTAGCGATTTCAGAAAACGCGATGCATCATCAGGGTCTTGAAAGGAGAGTTGTTCTCCGTTGGGCGCTTTGATCCGTAGAATTGCCGGAAATGCAAGAGTGAATTTCAACTGCCGTTGGAATAGTTCCGTACAGATATGTTGAAAAGCCTTCCTCTTCTTAGAGACATCCACTGAATAGTCAGCAAAAATCAGGATTTTGACTCCATCAATTTGAAGCGATCTGGACTGACGATACTGCTGCAAAATGGAGGCTTTGTCTGCATAGTTGAGATATTTAGCAATTATCGGGCGTGGGGACTTACGGTCCGAGTTCGGCGCCCCTACACGATGTGCTCGTTCCACGACGAAGGGTCCCCCTAGGCCCAGAGCCTCCGGGATGCGGTTTGCGCACAAGTCTGAAAGGGCAGAATGGTGGAGCGACTCTGGAATACCAACAAAACGCAGGTTGCTCCTCCTGGACCTATTCTCGAGGTCATCAAGTTTTTCCAAAATAAATTTGTTGGTTCTGTCCTGGGCTTGTTCCAGGGACTGTGTTTGGTATAATTCTTCCTCTAATGTAGAGATGCGACTTTCAGCCTCATTAAGTCTGGATGCATGTTCCCCAAGTTGGGCCTGAATTTTATGCATGCCCAGGGTGACAGCCTTTTCAACAGAGGCCGCTATCATAGGGGAGAGAAGAGCAGCCACGGCTTGTGCCAAAAGCTCAGTCTGTGGGTCTTGTAGCTGTGGGGATGGCAAAGCTTGTAGCATGGCCGCAGGTGCTACAGGCCCAGGTATTTGCATGGAGGCAGGTGGATGCATGGGAGGGGGTGTCTTGGGGGCCGTCTGGCCTTGTGCCGGGTCTCCTACCTCCATCGCTGGTGTCTGCTCCTCCGGGTAGGCCGCGCTGGCAGGAGCGGGGGCCGAGGCGGTGTAGGCCGAAGCCGGGGCCTCGATTTGCGGCGCGGCCTGCCGCGCGGTGGCGGCCGCGTACGATCGCGGCCCGGTTTTTTCAACGAACCGGTCCATCGTGGAGCCGGTATCGTGGGGAGGATGGCTGGCCGGTGTAGCGGGCGAAAATGCCTGATTTGGAGCAGATTTTCAGGCCGGTCTGCGGGAGCTGTGTGGCGGGACAGCTACTCCATACGGCGCCGGAACCGGAAGTGGAATGCTTAGTTTTAATGGCAGGGGAGCAGAGTTATATACAGGATATGGACAAAGAATATTGCACAACTTAAAGAGAAAGGAGGGAGGACAGAATTCATCACATGAGGCATATTTCCTATATAAACATATAACATCTCAGACGTAGTCTAAACTAGTATTTTATCTGATGATTGATATTATCTAAAAACATAATTTAAACTATTTAATGCTGGCATTCTGACTTTGTCTGAAGACATCATTTCAAAACCAGTTCTTACCAGACCTTATCTATCCTCTGGTCAACGTGACAAAAAAGACCCTAAAATAAAGATATTCCTCTGTCGGCTATTTTAAAGTTTTATTCATGTTAACTCTTTCTCCTCCTTCAATTAGTACAGTGACAGTGCATTTTTTTTAGCACTGATCACTGTATTAGTGTCACTGGTTCCCAAAAAAGTGTCAAAGGTGTCAGTATCCGATTCGTCCTCAGTTCTGCTATAAGTTGCTGATCGCCGCCATTACTATTAAAAAAATAAAATAAATAAAAATTATATAAATATATCCCATAGTTTGTAGATACCGTAACTTTTGCGCAAACCAATCAATATATGATTATTGGGATTTTTATTTTTTACCAAAAATATGTAGCAGAATACATATTGGCCAAAATTGATGAAGAAATTTGATTTTTTACATTTTTTATTGGATGTGTTTTAAAGCAGAAAGTAAAAAATATTGTTTTGTTTTTTTAAATCGTTGGCCTTTTTTTTATATAGTGCAAAAAGTAAAAAATGCAGAGGTGATCAAATACCACCAAAAGAAAGCTCTATTTGTGGAAAAAAAGAACATCAATTGTATTTAGGTGCAGTGTCATCAACCACGCAATTATCAGTTAAAATAACGCTGTAAAAAATGGCCTGGTCATGAAGGGGGGTAAATCTTCCAGAGCTGAAGTGGTTGGTAGAAGGACAACTATTTTTACTAGACATTACAAATAAATGAACTGAAAGTTAGCACCAACAAAATACTGTGCATCAATGAGTATGGCTCAGCTTATCTAATGCAACCTGTATACCCTAACTGCTTAGTTGTGGTGAACACATCATTTCCTTTAATTACCTAATTTGGTTTGCTTAGTACTTGTTTTTTCTTATTTAATGGAAGCATGTCATACAGGGGAACAATTGATGACCTCTTTTTCCCCCAAAAATACAAATTTTCTTTCTGTCACCAGCATTTTGCAAGGACAAAAATGCAACTGGTATACATACCTCCCAACATTTTGAGATGGGAATGAGGCACACCTATCAGCAAAAGTATGCAGGTGTAGCACTAACCCCCAAAGGAGCTGCTGGTTTGATTGGGCTTACCATTACCTTCTTCTCCTCGATTTGTGTCTAGGGGTTTCCTGTGGTTGATGGCCCAGTAACTATAGAGACTGACGACAGATCCGCTTAAAGGGATTTTTATTTGCAAGAACCATAGTCAACAAATAGTCTCTTAAAATAGGATCAGAGGGTTAGGAATAAAGTTCAGGTACTCTTATGCCCCATACACATGAGCTGACTTTTGAACATCCAAAGTCCGACGGGATGATTCCGTCAGACTATTCGATCATGTGTGGGCTGCAACGGACTTTTGATTCGCAAAAGTCTGACTGACTTTAGAATATGGAACATGCTTAAATTTTTCCGACGGAACTCCGCCGGACCCGGTCCCTCCGAAAAATTCGCTCGTGTGTATGCTATTCCGACGGACTAAAACCGACGCTAGGGCAGCTATTGGCTACTGGCTATGAACTTCCTTATTCGAGTCCAGTCGTACGTCATCACGTTCGAATCCGTCGGAGTTTAGTGTGATTGTGTGTGGCCAAGTCCGCTCAGTCAAAAAGTCCGTCAGAACTCTGTCGGAACTCCGGCAGAACTCCGGTAGAACTCCTTTGGAAGTCTGTCGGACATAAGTTCTCTCGTGTGTACGGGGCTTTAGTGTCAAAATCAATAATGAAGGACTCACTTACTTTGACTAAATCCAGAGAATAGCCATTCACAACTGGATGTTCACTCAAGTTGGATAGTCCCTCTCTCACAAGGCCTAGCAGCCAACAAGGTGCTTAACTCAGGAACAAGTCTCTGCCACAGACGTTGTTGTAGAACATACAGGAATAAGTCTCTGCCACAGACGTTATTGTAGAACATACAGGAATAAGTCTCTGCCACAGACGTTATTGTAGAACATACAGGAATAAGTCTCTGCCACAGACGTTATTGTAGAACATACAGGAATAAGTCTCTGCCACGGACGTTATTGTAGAACATGCAGGAAACTAGAACTTGTGGAACACTCATGTGATACCTAGATCTTTCAGCCAGTTTGGAGATACCCACGAGACTGAATTCACTTAGGTACTTCAGCTCCACCAGGCTCTTGCTAAGAAGCCAACCCATACATGGCTTTCTTCTGAAAAGTCCTCCCCTGGATAGCTACGAAGTTACTGGGCCTCTCCAACTACCAGAGATGGCACCGGACCACCTTGGAATCCCTCTTCAGTTTCCTTGCCTCGGGCTAGCCAGCCCCGAGACAATAAGTCGGGTGGATCCGCACCCCAGGCCATAGGATTCCTGGGGGCTGGTCAGGAGGACCAGGACCATGGAATCAGAACATACTTCTGGACCGGAACCCCGAACCACGTGACATCCGCATCTTAAGTACCCTCTCCCAGAAAGCACAGCAAGAGTGACACTCCCACTGGGCGGGCTCCGAGAGAAGGTAACCTTAAAGCACCCAACCAGACTGTGCTTCCATGCCTGCCAGAAGAGACAATGCCCCCTGTGGCCAGGCTGAACATCCTATAGTCAAGTCAGACTGATGCTGAGGTCCCAATTTGGAACAATTGTACCCAAACCAAACTGCAGTTTAGGTGAAACATTAACTTTAGAAACATATAGCACGTGTTCTTCAGGAGCCGGTGCTACACAAGCATAGGACACACCCCTTGTCGTGGCCCCTTAAAAGAGAATTGTACAAAAAAATAATATTGGTTAAACCCACAAATGCTTTTTTTACCACTAATATTCATTTATATTGGCTTTTAGAATTTACAAATGCAGCCATTTAGAAATCAGATGAAAAGTTTAGCGCTGGGGAACACTTTATAATAGATAAAATGTGCATTTTATATACATCTATATAGATCCGATCAAAATGAGGGACAAAGGAGGAGGAATGAGGGACATTTCATGGACAGTCCCTCGAAATCAGGGACAGTTGGGAGCTATGGGTATAAGCAGAGAGTAGTCAGGGAGTTGACTTAGAAATGACTGAAAACAAAGGATCAGTATGACAGCCATTCATCTAGTGTTTTCAGAAGAATTCCGCAAAGTATCTCTCATATTTCTTTCATGGCAGGTTCCTAAAATAGTTCAGTGATGTTTTCTGTTTTCTCAGCCCTGGCAAGTAACTTCTCTATAAACTGTGCTGCCACCTAGTGACAGAAGGTGGAAGGACTGGGTGGTTTTTGTATTAGTAAAATCATATTCTATGTCAGTGTGTCTCTCGAGCACAATAATATACAGAACTATCATCTGTGACCATATTCTTCATCTGTAGAGATATCATGTTATTACTGTCATCCCTGGATATTGTGAATCTTCCTTTAATTGCATCTGCGTAGTGTTTGGCTGTACTGTATATGCGACACAACCATTGTAGTCCTTTTCCGGGGGTCTGTCTGACCCAATGCATCCAGTAGCTGCCAACAGAGAATCCAGAACCTTTACATGTCAGTGTATAGGAGCTCCCCGGCTTCACTACGGCAGAATCTGACTGCAAGAGTTGTTGAGCCAAACAGACGCCTGAAAATAAAACATCATCAATATATCATCCACACATATCTCAGAATAGAAATATACTTGTAACCTCAATAAAATCTCATCATTGCCCTGTGGGTAATTGTTCAGTAACTTCCTACCTGTTAGGCATGTGAGGCCGCGTACACACGGGCGGACTGTTCGCCCAACCTTGTCCGCTGAACAGTGTTTGGGCGGACAGTCCGCTCGTGTGTGGGCTTTCAGCGGACAGTTTCAGCGGACAGTTGGACGGACAAAGTCTTTCGGAAATTCCGAAAAACTGTCCGCTGAAACCTTGTTTGAGCGAACAGTCCGCCCGTGTGTAGGCCACTTTCGAAATGAGCAAACTGTTCCCGCTCGGAGGAAAGTCCGCCCATTTCGAGCGCGTGTGAAGGTAGGCGGGGCCCGCGACTGAGACGTCGCGGGCTCCGCCGCCTGGAATGGACTTAAAGGGGAACCCCAACGCCGAAAAAAATCGGCGTGGGGGTCCCCCCAAGTCCACAACAGACCCTTGTCCGAGCACGCTACCCGGCCGGCCAGGAAAGGGGGGCGAGCGAGCGCGCCCCCCCCTCCTGAGCCGTACCAGGCCGCGTGCCCTCAACATGGGGGGTGCCTTGGGGAAGGGGGGGCCGCGCGGCCCCCCCACCCCAAAGCACCTTGTCCCCATGTTGATGAGGACAAGGGCCTCTTCCCGACAACCCTGGCCGTTGGTTGTCGGGGTCTGCGGGCGGGGGGCTTATCGGAATCCGGGAGCCCCCTTTAAGAAGGGGGCCCCCGGATACCGGCCCCCCACCCTATGTGAATGAGTATGGGGTACAATGTACCCCTACCCATTCACCTGGAAAATAAAAGTACCCCAAAAAAAAAACACAACACACGAGAAAAAATATTTTATTGCACAGCTCCGGGGGTCTTCCGTCTTCGGGGGTCTTGTCCCCCTCTTCGGTTCTTCTGCCGGGCCACCGCGCCTTCTTATAGCTCTTTTACAGGCGGTGGCCCGGTCTTCTGTCGCCGCTGCCTTCCGTTCTTCTGTCGCCGCCTTCGGTTCTTCTGCCGGGCCACCGCGCCTTCTTGTAGCTCTTTTACAGGCGGTGGCCCGGTCTTCTGTCGCCGCTGTCGCCGTCGCCGCCTTCCGTTCTTGTTCTTCTTCTTGTTCTTCTTCTTCTTCTCCAGGAGATGTTGACACGTCGCTCTCTCCGGCCACAATGCCAGAGCCGCGCTGTGCGGTCACTTATATAGTGACAATGGGGCGGTGTCACATGGTATATGTCACATGGGTTGGTCACATGGGTTGATGTCACATGGGGACTATGACATCGTAAGGGGGCGGGGTCACCATGTGACCAACCCATGTGACATATACCATGTGACACCGCCCCATTGTCACTATATAAGTGACCGCACAGCGCGGCTCTGGCATTGTGGCCGGAGAGAGCGACGTGTCAACATCTCCTGGAGAAGAAGAAGAAGAACAAGAAGAAGAACAAGAACGGAAGGCGGCGACAGAAGACCGGGCCACCGCCTGTAAAAGAGCTACAAGAAGGCGCGGTGGCCCGGCAGAAGAACCGAAGGCGGCGACAGAAGAACGGAAGGCAGCGGCGACAGAAGACCGGGCCACCGCCTGTAAAAGAGCTATAAGAAGGCGCGGTGGCCCGGCAGAAGAACCGAAGAGGGGGACAAGACCCCCGAAGACGGAAGACCCCCGGAGCTGTGCAATAAAATATTTTTTCTCGTGTGTTGTGTTTTTTTTTTGGGGTACTTTTATTTTCCAGGTGAATGGGTAGGGGTACATTGTACCCCATACTCATTCACATAGGGTGGGGGGCCGGTATCCGGGGGCCCCTTCTTAAAGGGGGCTCCCAGATTCCGATAAGCCCCCCGCCCGCAGACCCCGACAACCAACGGCCAGGGTTGTCGGGAAGAGGCCCTTGTCCTCATCAACATGGGGACAAGGTGCTTTGGGGTGGGGGGGCCGCGCGGCCCCCCCTTCCCCAAGGCACCCCCCATGTTGAGGGCACGCGGCCTGGTACGGCTCAGGAGGGGCGCGCGCTCGCTCGCCCCCTTTCCTGGCCGGCCGGGTAGCGTGCTCGGACAAGGGTCTGTTGTGGACTTGGGGGGAACCCCCACGCCGATTTTTTTCGGCGTTGGGGTTCCCCTTTAAGTCCATTCCAGGCGGCGGAGCCCGCGACGTCTCCTTCGCGGGCCCCGCCTACCTGTACACGCGCTCGAAATGGGCGGACTTGCCTCCGCCTTACGTGGGCGAGTCCGTTCATTTCAAAAGTTGAGCGAACTGTTTGGCAAACAGTTCGCTGAAACAGTCCGCTCAAAAAGTGCCGTGTGTGGCCATGTCCGTCCATGCTAATTTTGAGCGGACTGTTTGCCGAAACTGTTTGACGAACAAAGTTGGGCGAACAGTCCGCCCGTGTGTACGCGGCCTCAGTATTAATAAATGTCCAATACAAATCCTCATTTTGGGAACAACTCTGTAAATCTTAGAAGTGATTTGTAGACCTGAGTCCTGTACTTTTATTCTGGTCAGTGTTGTAATACTTGGAAATGACGGAGAATTATTTGCATAGAACAGCAGATATCTACAACACTGGCTGCTAATACTGTATGTATATTCAAGTCAGAGATGCCTATAGATCACACTATAGTACAGTCTGTCCATTGAAATATGCAGTCAGTATACATGCACTGGTATGGATTCAATCCTCTAATAGGATTATTTCATTTTATTAATATTACACAGGATTTATATACAAACACCTCTCCCTCTCCTCCATTACATAACATAGGGGGCAAGTGCTCTGTAGTTCACAGAAGAGACCTGGGAAAGCTGATAACATTGTTTGAGATTTCAATGCACAGAAAGTTACAAGCACACTGGATTTCTGGAAGGATCAGTGCATATTTTAATGTATTTACCTTGAAAAAAGAAAACCAAAGCAACCACCATATGTAAGGGCTGGTAAAATGCTACAATATTATTCTTGGGTTTAGATGTACTTTAACCCCTTCCCACCAAGTGTACACTTATATGTGGCCTCAATGAAGTAGGTCTTCTTCTGTGAAACCGCATTTATGTGTAGTGCCCTGCTCCTAATGAGCAGACGCTATTGTTTTGTAAATCAAAATTTGTCTGCAGCTGCCATTTGGCTCAGACTAATTATGTCAAAGTTCTGGTTTCTGTACCAGTTCAGCTGGGTTGTACTAGTTTCCACTTGCCGTGGGTGTCGCTGTCACCACCGGTAAGTGTTGGAAATGCAACAGGCTGAATGCATTGGGTACCCCTTTTACTCAGAAATAGCTCAGGGGGAGTGGTTCACCTGCTGTGCATTCTGGGTAAGGGTACTTAAGGTACAGGCGTCATATTTTTGGGGGGTCATTATCCCGACCTTGGGCCCTCCTGGCCTGAGGTGTGTTCTGCCTGTCTCTATGTCTCGGGGCCGGCTGGCCTGAGGCTTTGTAACTGAAAGGGTGGGCCCAAAAGTCTTGGGGCCTACTGATCATGGGGTGGTCCTTTGCTGTCTTGCCTGTGGGGAGAAGCCAAGTGACTGGAGGATCCAGGGGAGGACTTTTTCAGGAGAGGACCAAGCAACAAGGCTGGTATCTCTGGAAGAGCCTGGAGACTCAGTTGGAGGAACCATCCCAGGTCACCTATCACACAGTATCGCCGTATCGGCTGAAATAAACTGGTTCTGTGTGACAACTCTTTAATTTCTCAATAAGTTGCTGGTTGTGCTTTCCCGTGGCAAAGGATTGCACAACGATTTAGTTAAATTGACAAGTCTGTGACAGAGACTTTGTTCAAGCATCTCACCGGCTGCTAGGTCAGTGAGAGAGGCCTATCCGGTGGTTGCTAGATCCAGCCTGTGGAAGGTGTTTGTTCTCTGGATCAAGGAAATACCTCTAACCCGCAATTACAAGGTACCTGAACCCCCCTTAACCCTCTATCCCTCAATTGCAAAACTTCATGTTTCTTTCAAATAAATCTTTGGAAAAAGAACTAAGTGTTGAAGCTAACATTCTTTAATCCACTCCATTCTTTAAGCCCAACAAAAACCAGCAGCTCCTTCGGGGGTCAGTGCTACATGTGCATACTTGTGTTTGTGCTAGGCAGGGGCGTTGCTAGGTCTACAAAAGGTCTGGGGCTATAGCCCATAGCAGTGTAGAAAAGAAAGTCATACGCTTGGGCAGGCATACACATGTATATAATATATGTGTGTGTGTGTCCACTTGCATCAGGGTTCCCAGAGAGCCCCCCTTACATCAGGGTCCCCGGAGATCCTCCCCCTTAAATCAAGGTCCCCAGAGAGCCTCTGCTTAAATCAGGGTCCCCAGAGAACCTCCCCTTAAATCAGGGTCCCCAGAGAGCCTCCCACCTGCATCATGGTCCCCAGAGAGCCTCCCCTTGCTTTGGGGACCCCTACAGAGACTCGGGGCTGATGATTGTGACAGCCTCTGATTGGCCATCACAGTGATCTGTTACAGTTCAGCCTGCCCTTGTGTATTTTTCTCCTCTTGAATAGAGAAAAAAGATGCATTGTATCCTTTTCTCCTTGCTAGATAAGAAAAATGTAAACAAAGAAGTGTAAAAAAAAAAAAAAAACATAAAAAAAAATAATAAAAAAGAAAGAAAAGAAAAATAGCTAGATCAGGGTCTGTTCTAGGTCAAGGTTTGGGACAAAGATCATAGTCGGGGTCAGAGTCAGTGTGTTTTAGGTAGGATGAAAAAACATTTGTAATTCAGTATCAGGGGCACTTAGTTATAGTGACAGTATCAGTGTGTTTTAGGTAGGATAAAAAACAAACAAAATGTGTATCTTTTTGGGCCCTTTTACTGGTACAAAAAACAAATATACACACATGTGGTATCGCTGCGATCATCAGGAAGTGGGAGCTTAGAACAGTCATAGAGGAGATATCTTCCAATGGGAACACTAGTTCTAGTAACCCTGGTGACACACTACGATTACCTCATCTTGGAGGGATTTTGTCTCGCTTCCTGTGACTATGGGGCAGGACGTGAGAGGAAATTTCCCTGATGGGACACAGATGGCAAAAAAGACAGGAGTTAAAACCCTCCCTTACTCTATCCAAAATGAAAAAAAAAAAAAAAGTTTTGCCTTTAGTTATACCTTAAAGCATTTGTAAAGGTACTTTTTTAAATAAAATAAAAAACATGTTATTCTTACATGCTCTGTGCAATGGTTTTGCACAGCGCGGCCTGAAGCTCCTCTTCTTGGGTCCCCATCGGCACTCTTGGCTCCTCCCTTTCTTTGTGCACTTGCTATGGAAACACACCTGCAGACTCGCTCCCAAGCAGGGCTGTGTGCATCTATTATGTTACCCCAACATTTCATATTCCTGATATGTGTCTGTGTTAGCATTTACTTATATTAGAACTAGGGATGAGCTTCGAGTTCGAATTTGGGGTGTTAGCTGCAAATTCGAAAAGCCGCGGAACACCCTGTACAAGTCTATGAGAGAAATCTAAAGTGCTAATTTTAAAGGCTAATATGCAAGTTATTGTCCTAAAAAGTGTTTGGGGACCTGGGTCCTGCCCCAGGGGACATGTATCAATGCAAAATACATTTTTAAAAACGTCAGTTTTTTCGGGAGCAGTGATTTTAATAATGCTTAAAGTGAAACAATAAAAGTGTAATATGCCTGTGAAGGGGCGCATGTTTCCCATGCTTAGAACCAGGGGCGGACTGATAACTCATGGGGCCCCCGGGCAATAGGAGATTATGGGGCCCCCAGGCAATAGATTATGGGGCCACAGTATACACACACGCACACAATATACACACACAGAATACACATACACACACTGAAAACATTCTGGAGAGGCAGGGCAGGTATAATCTTGGGATTTAAAAAAAAAAACACAGATTTTTACATACTGTCTCTGGTTTTATTGAGGCTGGCAACCCTGATGGGGCCCCTTAGTGGCATGGGGCCCTTGAGCAGTGCCCGAGTACCTGAATGTTCAGTCCGCCCCTGCTTAGAACTGTCCCTGCAAAAAGTGTCATTTCTGCAGGAAAAAAAATCATTTAAAATCACTCGCAGCTATAGTGAATTGTCGGCTAACCGTAATACAGAGAACACTCATTGAAAGTCATTGATAAAAAGAGTGGAGTTTCACCAAATTCAATTACCAGGCCCTTCAGGTCTGACATGGATATTAAATGTAACCTTAATAATTAAAAAAAAAAAAAATGACGTGGGGTTCCCCCTAAATATCCATACCCAACCCTTCAGGACTGTGGATTTTAAGGGGAACTCCGCGCCAAATAAAAAAAAAATGGCATGGAGTTCCCCCTAAAAATCCATACCAGACCCTTTATCCGAGCACACAACCTGGCACGCCGTAGGAAAAGAGGGGGAGATGAGAGAGCGCCCCCCCCCCCCCCCTGAACCGTACCAGGCCACATGCCCTCAGCATTGGGAGGATGCTTTGAGGGTCTGTGACCCCTCAAAGCACCTTGTCCCCATGTTGATTAGGACAAGGGCCTCATCCTCACAACCCTGGCCGGTGGTTGTGGGGGTCTGCGGGCAGGGGGCTTATCAGAATCTGGAAGCCCCCTTTAACAAGGGGACCCCCAGATCCCGCCCCCCTGTTTGAAATGGTAAGGGTTTTGTACCCCTACCATTTCACAAAGAAAGTGTAAAAGAATGTTAAAAAAGACACACACACCGTTGAAAAAATCCTTTATTAAAAATAAAAAAATGTAAAAAAGGGTCCAGCAATGGCTGATCTGATCCAGCGAGGGGTGATCTCTACCTCCAGCGCAGTGCAGTCCATCCATCCTCTGTCTCCACTGCCAGATACACTTCGGGGATCCCGGCAGCCTGATATTTGTTATATGAGGAGGGTGGGGTGCCTCGCCACCTGACCCCGCCCCCTCTGACTCAAGTGGGAAAGCCTGGCTTCCCCAATGACGTGTGGGTGACCCCGCCCCCCTCTGATGTAACGGAAACATGCATAAGTTAAGTTCACCTTTACAGGAAAAATGTACAGGTGAACTAACACCATGTACACATCCCACACCTCTGGTGATGGTGATCTGTCTGAGCCCATGCAAACTCTCCAGCAATCTGGGGATTTAAAATTCCCATTCTTCTCCCTCTTCCCTGTGCAGTGCTTCTGGGACAGATTAGAGCAAATCTGATTGGTCAATGCCTGCACAGTGAATTGCTCTGGTCCATCCTGGAAGCACTGCACAGAGAAGGTGAAGAGTGTGGATTTCATATCCCTATACTGCTGGTCTGGCTGCATGGGCTTTGACTTTAACCACTTTTCAACTGCCCTATTGTAGTTTTACTGCTACAGGGCAACTGTTGTGTGCACTTCTGGGTCCTGGGTGTGTATGCCTGCAATCAGGGGCTTGCTCCCGCTGTGATTGTGCCCAGTGGAAGCTGATCAGTGGGTACCATGTACTCGATGTTCACTGGCACCCACCGATCATTTGGTACACAAGCAGAACAGCAGTCTGCCTATGTAAACAAGGCAGACTATGTAAACAAGGCAGATTGCAAAGCAGGAACATGGATCCATGCCTTCCCCTAGTGAAAGCACCTCCCACACAGTACACAAACACCGGCTAGGCACACAGTTAACTCTTTGATTGCCCCAATATTAACCCCATTCCAGCCAGTATCATTAATGGAGGCATGGGTTCGAATCCCACCGCTGCCACCACTGTAAGGGTTAAATGTGCTTAGACCTGGACAATCAGTGGAATTCTTTCGGAGCTCTGGAAGCATCCAATGCTCACTAGAGAGTCGTTCAATGAATGCTTAGTTTTAATGGCAGGGGAGCAGAGTTATATACAGGATATGGACAAAGAATATTGCACAACTTAAAGAGAAAGGAGGGAGGACAGAATTTATCACATGAGGCATATTTCCTATATAAACATATAACATCTCAGACGTAGTCTAAACTAGTATTTTATCTGACGATTGATATTATCTAAAAACATAATTTAAACTATTTAATGCTGGCATTCTGACTTTGTCTGAAGACATCATTTCAAAACCAGTTCTTACCAGACCTTATCTATCCTCTGGTCATCGTGACAAAAAAGACCCTAAAATAAAGATATTACTCTGTCGGCTATTTTAAAGTTTTATTCATGTTAACTCTTTCTCCTCCTTCAATTAGTACAGTGACAGTGCATTTTTTTTAGCACTGATCACTGTATTAGTGTCACTGGTTCCCAAAAAAGTGTCAAAGGTGTCAGTATCCGATTCGTCCTCAGTTCTGCTATAAGTTGCTGATCGCCGCCATTACTATTAAAAAATATAAATAAATAAAAATTATATAAATATATCCCATAGTTTGTAGATACCGTAACTTTTGCGCAAACCAATCAATATATGATTATTGGGATTTTTATTTTTTTACCAAAAATATGTAGCAGAATACATATTGGCCAAAATTGATGAAGAAATTTGATTTTTTACATTTTTTATTGGATGTGTTTTAAAGCAGAAAGTAAAAAATATTGTTTTTTTTTAAATCGTTGGCCTTTTTTTTATATAGTGCAAAAAGTTAAAAATGCAGAGGTGATCAAATACCACCAAAAGAAAGCTCTATTTGTGGAAAAAAAGAACATCAATTGTATTTAGGTGCAGTGTCACTCAGCCACGCAATTTTCAGTTAAAATAACGCTGTAAAAAATGGCCTGGTCATGAAGGGGGGTAAATCTTCCAGAGCTGAAGTGGTTGGTAGAAGGACAGCTATTTTTACTAGACATTAGGCCGCGTACACACGGGCGGACTGTTCGCCCAACTTTGTCCGCTGAACAGTGTTTCAGCGGAAGTCCGCTCGTGTGTGGGCTTCAGCGGACAGTTTCAGCGGACAGTCTGACGAACAAAGTTTTTCGGAATTTCCGTAAGACAGTCCGCTGAAACTTGGTTTGAGCGGACAGTCCGCTCGTGTGTAGGCTTGTTCGACAAACTAAGTTTCGCGCATGCTCAGAAAGAATTTACACGGCGAAGGTTGCATTGCAGTGTATAGGACGTGGTTTTTCTAGTCCCGTCGTACGTGCCGTTCACGTCATCGCGCATGCTTTCAGCGGACTGTTCGTTCATCGTGTGTGGTCAAGTCCGTTCATGCAAATTTTGAGCGGACTGTTTGTCGGATTGTTTGACAAACTTAGTTGGGCGAACAGTCCGCCCGTGTGTACGCGGCCTTACAAATAAATGAACTGAAAGTTAGCACCAACAAAATACTGTGCATCAAGGAGTATGGCTCATCTTATCTAATGCAACCTGTTTACTATAACTGCTTAGTTGTGGTGAACACATCATTTCCTTTTAATTGCCATTGGTTTGCTTAGTACTTGTTTTTTCTTATTTAATGGAAACATGTCATACAGGGGAACAATTGATGACCTCTTTTTACCTCAAAAATACAAAAAAAACATTTTCTTTCTGTCACCAGCATTTTGCAAGGACAAAAATGCAACTGGTATACATACCTCCCAACATTTTGAGATGGGAATGAGGCACACCTATCAGCAAAAGTATGCAGGTGTAGCACTAACCCCCAAAGGAGCTGCTGGTTTGATTGGGCTTACCATTACCTTCTTCTCCTCGATTTGTGTCTAGGGGTTTCCTGTGGTTGATGGCCCAGTAACTATAGAGACTGACGACAGATCCGCTTAAAGGGATTTTTATTTGCAAGAACCATAGTCAACAAACAGTCTCTTAAAATAGGATCAGAGGGTTAGGAATAAAGTTCAGGTACTCTTAGTGTCAAAATCAATAATGAAGGACTCACTTACCTTGACTAAATCCAGAGAATAGCCATTCACAACTGGATGTTCACTCAAGTTGGATAGTCCCTCTTTCACAAGGCCTAGCAGCCAACAAGGTGCTTAAAGTGGTTGTATACCCACTTTTTTAACTTTTACCTACAGGTAAGCCTATAATAAGGCTTACCTGTAGGTAAAAAAAATATCTCCTAAACCTGTACGGTTTAGGAGATATTCCCCTCGGTATGCGCCGCTGACTGCAGCGGCGCATGCGCACAAGGGGTTTCTCGCCGTCAAAATCCGGCAGCGGCCGGGCGGCCGGACTGAAATCTCCCGCGCGCATGCGCGGGAGTGACGATATCGCGGCTCCGGCCACTCACAGCGCCGGAGCCGCGATACCCGGAAGAAACGCTGAGGGAGCATGTCAGCTCCCTCGGCGTGGATCGGGCCGGATGTCGGGGCCTCGTTCTAAGGTAAGTATTTCATAATGAGCTAGTATGCGGTGCATACTAGCTCATTATGCCTTTTGCTTTGCAGGTCAGAAAAAAAAAAAAAAATGTGCGGGTTAACTACCGCTTTAACTCAGGAACAAGTCTCTGCCACAGACGTTGTTGTAGAACATCTAGGAATAACTCTCTACCACAGACGTTGTTGTAGAACATACAGGAATAAGTCTCTGCCACAGACGTTATTGTAGAACATACAGGAATAAGTCTCTGCCACAGACGTTATTGTAGAACATGCAGGAAACTAGAACTTGTGGAACACTCATGTGATACCTAGATCTTTCAGCCAGTTTTTTTTTGTTCTTCTCCCTTCCCCGTGTCCCTCACTCCCGCACTCCCTACCCCATCCAAGCCTTGGTGGTCCCTGGGAGGGGTTTTGGGACGGACGCGGCGTGTCTCGGTATTTGCATCGCATAAGTTTCCTTCCCGCTGGATAAATGCTTCCCCTTAACCAGTATGGTCCTTCCGCCAGTTACACTCAAATGGTGGGGGGGAGATGGTTGGGTCGGCGCCCTGCCGTGACTCCCCGGCAAGGGTAGGATAGGCTCTTGTTTGCTTTACACACGAGCCTCTCCGTAGGTCCCTCCACGTTTCAATGGGCGGGCTGGTCCCGCGCAGGGATGGGGGATACGTATTCCCTTGCCGGCGGCATCCTTGGACACTTCCAGACGCATACCTCACGCACGTCCGCATGTTTTGCGGACGTGCGTGACGTATTGACGTCACGCATTTGCGACGGAAGTAACGTCATTTCGGGGCCGATTTGCGGCCTTCCAGGACGCCGGGGCGGCCACACATGGCTGACCAAATTAGGCGGCCAGCGTGATTGGGTATATACCGGCTGAGGGGTGGGTGGTGTGCACCTGCAAGTAATCCACAGGCTTTATATAGAAACACCCTTCCTTACAGGAAGTGCATATTCACTTTAGGTGAAAGGATCGTTTGAACCTCCACCTGTCGGATGGTAAGCATGGCTATTTCCCTTTTGTCTGACCTGTATTCGTTGATTTATTGCACTTAAGTAAGTCCTTGTAATTTGTTGACCAGCATTCTGATTGACTTACTAAATTACAGATTGGATGACTCTAGAGATTACGAGTCATTGACTGCGCCAGTTATTCCCTTTGGGTTAACTTTTTGATCGCTGTCTTTCCCTTTTTTACTTGGACAATCTCTGATCGGGTCCAACAATTCAGGTAATAGCCTTTAATCTTACCACTGACACTGTCTATCTAATTAGGCTAGCACACCTGCTCGGTGGTGTCTCACGTAATCATCATTTACATACACTTATTTTTCACGTATGCACATTAGTGTAGGCACACGGTGGTTGTGTTTGTTACATCACTCTTTCACTGATTCCCCCTTCCCCCTTTTCCCACTCATCCCCTTTTTTGCATGCATTTCCTGTGCTTTTTCCATTTTTCATTTTTCCCACTCGTAGTCTTTACTTGTTCACTATTTGCAGCCCTTTATAGTCCTTGCCATCCCTTTGTGCACTTTCTTTGTTAGCCACAGTATTTATTTATCATACACTCACTTTCCTGTGAGCCATTCACTTATCACACCATTTCTGCAATTTCTTACGCACTGGCCCCACCAGGATCACGCACACACACATGGTTTCCTTCCAGGTATTTTAGACACCATCCGGGTAAGGTCTTCTCTCCTTTTTTGCTTTTTTCTTATAAAGCATTCTATATAGGTATTTAGACAATTAGGGATGTATTCTCTATACACATAGAGTAAGGGCATGACGTTAATAATTTCATGCCATATACACACCCTATGTTCAAATATTAAATAATATATGCCTTTTCTATTTATTGTCGGGATTTTGCTGCAGGTGTGACTCACCACAGTATCCGGGTACCCATATCTGCACCCACTCCCCAGATTTATGGGGGGTGTGGTATGTGTGTGACCTCCCGCGAGCCACGCCATTGGGTCTCTGACGCTGCCCTTCTTCCCCTTGGCATTTTGGCGATATATATGGACCAGGCAACACTCTAACTGTGTAAAGGAAATCGAGGCACCACCCTATGTGGGAACTCCATCAGATGTATTACAATCCACTCTGTCTTTCTGGAAGTACACCATTGGGTAAACTATATTAATTAATATGAGGTATTCCCAATATGAATAACACTTGATATATTTATTTAGTGCAATTTTGTTTTATCAACAGACCACCATTTCTCTGAAAAAGACCCCCCAGGGGGTTGAAACGCGTTAGGATTAGATATATATTCTTACTGTCATTATATTATACAGTGTAATTTATAGCTGTGTCTGTTAGTATACTTCCATGTGACACTACTGTACTTTGTACATATGAGTTTGTTTTTTAAATGCTTAGGTGGAGCTCATGTCTTTTACCAAATATTAAAATATTTTTCTTATTACTTCTACCTGCATCTATTATTGTCTCTTGCTGCCTAAAAACCCCGTTTGTGGGGGAATTTGTTCTGCTATAATCTGTTTGGGGTGAGCAGCACCCTCCTAGCTCTGTGCAGCAGTGTGTTCTTCTTCGATTATTATGGATATTAAATGTAACCTTAATAATTTAAAAAAAAAAATGACGTGGGGTTCCCCCTAAATATCCATACCCGACCCTTCAGGCCTGGTATGGATTTTAAGGGGAACTCCGCGCCAAATAAAAAAAAAATGGCGTGGAGTTCCCCCTAAAAATCCATACCAGACCCTTTATCCGAATACACAACCTGGCACGCCGTAGGAAAAGAGGGGGAGATGAGAGAGCGCTCCCCCTGAACCGTACCAGGCCACATGCCCTCAACATTGGGAGGATGCTTTGGGGGTCTGTGAACCCTCAAAGCACCTTGTCCCCATGTTGATGAGGACAAGGGCCTCATCCTCACAACCCTGGCCGGTGGTTGTGGGGGTCTGCGGGCAGGGGGCTTATCAGAATCTGGAAGCCCCCCTTTAACAAGGGGACCCCCAGATCCTGCCCCCCTGTTTGAAATGGTAAGGGGGTACAAAAGTACCCCTACCATTTCACAAAGAAAGTGTAAAAGAATGTTAAAAAAGACACACACACCGTTGAAAAAGTCTTTTATTAAAAATAAAAAAATGTAAAAAAGGGTCCAGCGATGGCTGATCTGATCCAGCGAGGGGCGATCTCTACCTCCAGCACAGTGCAGTCCATCCATCCTCTGTCTCCATTGCCAGAGACACTTCGGGGATCCCGGCAGCCTGATATTTCTTATATGAGGAGGGTGGGGCGCCCCGCCACCTGACCCCGCCCCCTCTGACGCAAGAGCGAAAGCCTGGCTTCCCCAATGACGTGTGGGTGACCCCGCTGATGTAACGGAAACCTGCATAAGTTCACCTTTACAGGAAAAATGTACAAGTGAACTAACACCATGTACACATCCCACACCTCTGGTGATGGTGATCTGTCTGAGCCCATGCAAACTCTCCAGCAATCTGGGGATTTGAAATTCCCATTCTTCTCCCTCTTCCCTGTGCAGTGCTTCTGGGACAGATCAGAGCAAATCTGATTGGTCAATGCCTGCACAGTGAATTGCTCTGGTCCATCCTGGAAGCACTGCACAGAGAAGGTGAAGAGTGTGGATTTCAAATCCCTATACTGCTGGTCTGGCTGCATGGGCTTTGACTTTAACCACTTTTCAAATGCCCTATTGTAGTTTTACTGCTGCAGGGCAGCTGTTGTGTGCACTTCCGGGTCCTGGGCGTGTATGCCTGCCACCAGGGGCTTGCTCCCGCTGTGATTGTGCCCAGTGGAACCTGATCAGTGGGTACCATGTACTCGATGTTCACTGGCACCCACCGATCATTTGGTACACAAGCAGAACAGCAGTCTGCCTATGTAAACAAGGCAGACTATGTAAACAAGGCAGATTGCAAAGCAGGAACATGGATCCATGCCTTCCCCTAGTGAAAGCACCTCCCACACAGTACACAAACACAGGATAGGCACACAGTTAACTCTTTGATTGCACCGATATTAACCCCATTCCAGCCAGCATCATTAATGGAGGCATGGGTTCGAATCCCACCGCTGCTTCTCCTGTAAGGGTTAAATCTGCTTAGACCTGGACAATCAGTGGAATTCTTTCAGAGCTCCGGAAGCATCCAATGCTCACTAGAGAGTCGTTCAATGAATGCTTAGTTTTACTGGCAGGGGAGCAGAGTTATATACAGGATATGGACAAAGAATATTGCACAACTTAAAGAGAAAGGAGGGAGGACAGAATTTATCACATGAGGCATATTTCCTATATAAACATATAACATCTCAGACGTAGTCTAAACTAGTATTTTATCTGATGATTGATATTATCTAAAAACATAATTTAAACTATTTAATGCTGGCATTCTGACTTTGTCTGAAGACATCATTTCAAAACCAGTTCTTACCAGACCTTATCTATCCTCTGGTCAATGTGACAAAAAAGACCCTAAAATAAAGATATTCCTCTGTCGGCTATTTTAAAGTTTTATTCATGTTAACTCTTTCTCCTCCTTCAATTAGTACAGTGACAGTGCATTTTTTTTAGCACTGATCACTGTATTAGCGTCACTGGTTCCCAAAAAAGTGTCAAAGGTGTCAGTATCCGATTCGTCCTCAGTTCTGCTATAAGTTGCTGATCGCCGCCATTACTATTAAAAAATATAAATAAATAAAAATTATATAAATATATCCCATAGTTTGTAGATACCGTAACTTTTGCGCAAACCAATCAATATATGATTATTGGGATTTTTATTTTTTACCAAAAATATGTAGCAGAATACATATTGGCCAAAATTGATGAAGAAATTTGATTTTTTACATTTTTTATTGGATATGTTTTAAAGCAGAAAGTAAAAAATATTGTTTTTTTTTTAAATCGTTGGCCTTTTTTTTATATAGTGCAAAAAGTAAAAAATGCAGAGGTGATCAAATACCACCAAAAGAAAGCTCTATTTGTGGAAAAAAAGAACATCAATTGTATTTAGGTGCAGTGTCACTCAACCACGCAGTTTTCAGTTAAAATAACGCTGTAAAAAATGGCCTGGTCATGAAGGGGGGTAAATCTTCCAGAGCTGAAGTGGTTGGTAGAAGGACAGCTATTTTTACTAGACATTACAAATAAATGAACTGAAAGTTAGCACCAACAAAATACTGTGCATCAATGAGTATGGCTCAGCTTATCTAATGCAACCTGTATACTCTAACTGCTTAGTTGTGGTGAACACATCATTTCCTTTAATTACCTATTTGGTTTGCTTAGTACTTGTTTTTTCTTATTTAATGGAAACATGTCATACAAGGGAACAATTGATGACCTCTTTTTCCCCCAAAAATACAAATTTTCTTTCTGTCACCAGCATTTTGCAAGGACAAAAATGCAACTGGTATACATACCTCCCAACATTTTGAGATGGGAATGAGGCACACCTATCAGCAAAAGTATGCAGGTGTAGCACTAACCCCCAAAGGAGCTACTGGTTTGATTGGGCTTACCGTTACCTTCTTCTCCTCGATTTGTGTCTAGGGGTTTCCCGTGGTTGATGGTCCAGTAACTATAGAGACTGACGACAGATCCACTTAAAGCAGGCATGTCCAAAGTCTGGCCCGCGGGCCAATTGCGGCCCTCGGTCCGGTTTTGAACGGCCCGCCTGGTTGTTTAAACATATATATCTTTTGTGGCCCCCGGCGATCTCCCAGCGCCGGAGCCACAAAAGATGTATAGTCTGGATGCCTCGGAGGGAGGAGGCGGGACGAGTGCCGTGCACACAGGAGGAGAACTTCCTGTTTACACGGCAGCTGTAATAGGAAGTCCCGTCTCTGCCATTGGACTACTGTGCTGTCCATCAAAGGAGGTGGGACTTTCTCTTAAAGAGGCCGTTGTGTAAACAGGAGATTCTCCTGTAAGATGTGTTTGGTGCTCGTCCTGCCCTCCATGGCTGCACTGATGGTAATGGTGGCTGCATTCCTGGCAATTGCAATTGTGGAGCTGCATTCCTGGCAATGGTGAGTGAATTACTAGCAATGGTGGCTGCATTCCTGGCAATGGTGGGTGAAATTCCTGGCAATGGTGAGTGAAATTCCTGGCAATGGTGAGTGAAATTCCTGGCAATGGTGGCTGCATTCCTGGCAATGGTGGGTGAAATTCCTGGCAATGGTGGGTGCATTCCTAGCAATAGTGGCTGCATTTCTGGCATTGGTGGATGCATTCCCGGTAATGGTGAGTGAATTCCTGGCATTGGCGGGTGAATCCCTGGCAATGGTGGGTGCATTCCTGGCAATGGTGGGTGCATTCCTATCAATGGTGGGTGCATTCCTGGCAATGGTGCCTGCATTCCTGGCAATGGTGGCTGCATTCCCGGCAATGGTGAGTGAATTGCTGGCAATGGTGGCTGCATTCCCGGCAATGGTGGCTGCATTCCCGGCAATGGGGAGTGAATCCCTGGCAATGGCGGGTGAATCCCTGGCAATGGTGGCTGCATTCCTGGCAATGGTGGGTGCATTCCCGGCAATGGTGGCTGCATTCCCGGCAATGGTGGCTGCATTCCCGGCAATGGTGAGTGAATCCCTGGCAATGGCGGGTGAATCCCTGGCAATGGTGGCTGCATTCCCGGCAATGGTGAGTGAATTCTCTGGCAATGGTGGCTGCATTCCTGGCAATGGTGGCTGCATTCCCGGCAATGGCGAGTGAATCCCTGGCAATGGCGGGTGAATCCCTGGCAATGGTGGCTGCATTCCTGGCAATGGTGGGTGCATTCCTGGCAATGGTGGGTGCATTCCCGGCAATGGTGGCTGCATTCCCGGCAATGGTGGCTGCATTCCCGGCAATGGTGAGTGAATCCCTGGCAATGGCGGGTGAATCCCTGGCAATGGTGGCTGCATTCCCGGCAATGGTGGCAGCATTCCCTGCAATGGTGAGTGAATTCCCGCCAATGGTGAGTGAATTCCCGGCAATGGTGGGTGAATTCCCTGGCAATGGTGGGTGCATCCCTGGCAATGGTGGCCGCTGCATTCCTAGCAATTGTGGGTCTGCAGATAGACACTGATCCTTGTTTTGCTTCACAGTTCTTTATTTAAAATTTTAAGTTTTTTTTTCCTGAAGTTTTCTTAAAGTGAAGGTGCGTGTTATACACCAATAAATACGGTGTATCCAAATAATACACTTGAGCTCATCTATTCACCACACACAGCCACAAATCAAGAGAATTCTTGTGGGGAAGTGTATTAGTGCTCGGATGGACACACTTAGACCGAATTTTAATGGTTCAAAGAATGTCAGGCAAAATGGTCGGCCCTCGCGCATGTTCAGTTCATCAAATCTGGCCCTTTTTGAAAAAAGTTTGGACATCCCTGACTTAAAGGGATTTTTATTTGCAAGAACCATAGTCAACAAACAGTCTCTTAAAATAGGATCAGAGGGTTAGGAATAAAGTTCAGGTACTCTTAGTGTCAAAATCAATAATGAAGGACTCACTTACTTTGACTAAATCCAGAGAATAGCCATTCACAACTGGATGTTCACTCAAGTTGGATAGTCCCTCTTTCACAAGGCCTAGCAGCCAACAAGGTGCTTAAAGTGGTTGTATACCCACTTTTTTAACTTTTACCTACAGGTAAGCCTATAATAAGGCTTACCTGTAGGTAAAAAAAATATCTCCTAAACCTGTACGGTTTAGGAGATATTCCCCTCGGTATGCGCCGCTGACTGCAGCGGCGCATGCGCACAAGGGGTTTCTCGCCGTCAAAATCCGGCAGCGGCCGGGCGGCCGGACTGAAATCTCCCGCGCGCATGCGCGGGAGTGACGATATCGCGGCTCCGGCCACTCACAGCGCCGGAGCCGTGATACCCGGAAGAAACGCCGAGGGAGCATGTCAGCTCCCTCGGCGTGGATCGGGCCGGATGTCGGGGCCTCGTTCTAAGGTAAGTATTTCATAATGAGCTAGTATGCGGTGCATACTAGCTCATTATGCCTTTTGCTTTGCAGGTCAGAAAAAAAAAAAAAAATGTGCGGGTTAACTACCGCTTTAACTCAGGAACAAGTCTCTGCCACAGACGTTGTTGTAGAACATCTAGGAATAACTCTCTACCACAGACGTTGTTGTAGAACATACAGGAATAAGTCTCTGCCACAGACGTTATTGTAGAACATGCAGGAAACTAGAACTTGTGGAACACTCATGTGATACCTAGATCAAGTCCGTTCATGCAAATTTTGAGCGGACTGTTTGTCGGATTGTTTGACAAACTTAGTTGGGCGAACAGTCCGCCCGTGTGTACGCGGCCTTACAAATAAATGAACTGAAAGTTAGAACCAACAAAATACTGTGCATCAAGGAGTATGGCTCATCTTATCTAATGCAACCTGTTTACTATAACTGCTTAGTTGTGGTGAACACATCATTTCCTTTTAATTGCCATTGGTTTGCTTAGTACTTGTTTTTTCTTATTTAATGGAAACATGTCATACAGGGGAACAATTGATGACCTCTTTTTACCTCAAAAATACAAAAAAAACATTTTCTTTCTGTCACCAGCATTTTGCAAGGACAAAAATGCAACTGGTATACATACCTCCCAACATTTTGAGATGGGAATGAGGCACACCTATCAGCAAAAGTATGCAGGTGTAGCACTAACCCCCAAAGGAGCTACTGGTTTGATTGGGCTTACCATTACCTTCTTCTCCTCGATTTGTGTCTAGGGGTTTCCTGTGGTTGATGGCCCAGTAACTATAGAGACTGACGACAGATCCGCTTAAAGGGATTTTTATTTGCAAGAACCATAGTCAACAAACAGTCTCTTAAAATAGGATCAGAGGGTTAGGAATAAAGTTCAGGTACTCTTAGTGTCAAAATCAATAATGAAGGACTCACTTACTTTGACTAAATCCAGAGAATAGCCATTCACAACTGGATGTTCACTTAAGCTGGATAGTCCCTCTCTCACAAGGCCTAGCAGCCAACAAGGTGCTTAACTCAGGAACAAGTCTCTGCCACAGACGGTGTTGTAGAACATGTAGGAAACTAGAACTTGTGGAACACTCATGTGATACCTGGATCTTTCAGCCAGTTTGGCGATACCCACGAGACTGAATTCACTTAGGTACTTCAGCTCCACCAGGCTCTTGCTAAGAAGCCAACTCATACATGGCTTTCTTCTGAAAAGTCCTCCCCTGGATAGCTACGAAGTTACTGGGCCTCTCCAACTACCAGAGATGGCACCGGACCACCTTGGAATCCCTCTTCAGTTTCCTTGCCTCGGGCAAGAGTGACACTCCCACTGAGCGGGCTCCGAGAGAAGGTAACCTTAAAGCACCCAACCAGACTGTGGTTCCATGCCTGCCAAAAGAGACAATGCCCCCTGTGGCCAGGCTGAACATCCTATAGTCAAGTCAGACTGATGCTGAGGTCCCAATTTGGAACAATTGTACCCAAACCAAACTGCAGTTTAGGTGAAACATTAACTTTAGAAACATATAGCGCGTGTTCTTCAGGAGCCGGTGCTACACAAGCATAGGACACACCCCTTGTCGTGGCCCCTTAAAAGAGAATTGTACAAAAAAATAATATTGGTTAAACCCACAAGTGCTTTTTTTACCACTAATATTCATTTATATTGGCTTTTAGAATTTACAAATGCAGCCATTTAGAAATCAGATGAAAAGTTTAGCGCTGGGGAACACTTTATAATAGATAAAACTTGCATTTTATATACATCTATATAGATCAGATCAAAATGAGGGACAAAGGAGGAGGAATGAGGGACAGAGGGACATTTCTCCAAATCAGGGACAGTCCCTCGAAATCAGGGACAGTTGGGAGCTATGGGTATAAGCAGAGAGGAGTCAGGAAGTTGACTTAGAAATGACTGAAAACAAAGGATCAGTATGACAGCCATTCATCTAGTGTTTTCAGAAGAATTCCGCAAAGTATCTCTCATATTTCTTTCATGGCAGGTTGATAAAATAGTTTAGTGATGTTTTCTGTTTTCTCAGCCCTGCCAATGAACTTCTCTATAAACTGTGCTGCCACCTAGTGACAGAAGGTGGAAGGACTGGGGGGTTTTTGCATTAGTAAAACCATATTCTATGTCAGTGTGTCTCTCGAGCACAATAATATACGTAACTATCATCTGTGACCATATTGTTCATCTGTAGAGATATCATGTTATTACTGTCATCCCTGGATATTGTGAATCTTCCTTTAATCGCATCTGCGTATTGTGTGGCTGTACTGTATATGCGACACAATCATTGTAGTCCTTTTCCGGGGGTCTGTCTGACCCAATTCATCCAGTAGCTGCCAACAGAGAATCCAGAACCTTTACATGTCAGTGTATATGAGCTCCCCGGCTTCACTACGGCAGAATCTGACTGCAAGAGTTGTTGAGCCAAACAGACACCTGAAAATAAAACATCATCAATATATCATCCACACATATCTCAGAATAGAAATATACTTGTAACCTCAATAAAATCTCCTCATTGCCCTGTGGGAAATTGTTCAGTAACTTCCTACCTGTTAGGCATGTCAGTATTAATACATGTCCAATACAAATCCTCATTTTGGGAACAACTCTGTAAATCTTAGAATTGATTTGTAGACCTGAGTCCTGTACTTTTATTCTGGTCAGTGTTGTAATACTTGGAAATGACGGAGAATTATTTGCATAGAACAGCAGATATCTACACCACTGGCTGCTAATACTGTATGTATATTCAAGTCAGAGATGCCTATAGATCACACTACAGTACAGTCTGTCCATTGAAATATGCAGTCAGTATACATGCACTGGTATGGATTCAATCCTCTAATAGGATTATTTCATTTTATTAATATTACACAGGATTTATATACAAACACCTCTCCCTCTCCTCCATTACATAACATAGGGGGCAAGTGCTCTGTAGTTCACAGAAGAGACCTGGGAAAGCTGATAACATTGTTTGAGATTTCAATGCACAGAAAGTTACAAGCACACTGGATTTCTGGAAGGATCAGTGCATATTTTAATGTATTTACCTTGAAAATAGAAAAATAAAGCAACCACCATATGTAAGGTCTGGTAAAATGCAAAATGCTACAATATCATTCTTGGTTTTAGATGTACTTTAACCCCTTCCCACCAAGTCTACAGTTATATGCAGCCTCACTAAAGTGGGTCTTCTTCCGTGAAACCGCATATATACCTACTTGTGTTTGTGCTAGGGTCGCGCCCCAAGCCCACCTTATTTTGATGCCTATTAGAGCCTCTGGCTCTAATCAAGTGCTTTAAAAAAAAACACCCCTCCCGCATTGGAATCCATGCATCTGGTATACTGAAAGGGATCGGACGCATGGATGGGGGGGGGGGGGGAGTGGTGCCCATGCGCCCGTAATGGACGGACCGTTCCTGGATTGAATGTTCCGTAAGTAATTAAAAAGTTTGTTTTTTATGTTTCATATTTCTACACATTTACAATCACTCTTTATGTTCATTGTATACAAATAAATAGTTTTTTTTAAGTGGAAAACATACATATATTTATAATAATAAGCCTTGCTTTAAAAAGGCCAAATCTAAAATAACCTTCAGCTGGTGTAGAGGAATGAAACCCCTGTGAAAACCCCTTTTTAAACACATATTTAGTGATGGCCGAACAGTTCGCCCGGCGGTCGTTTCGCGGTGAATTTCGGTCGTTCGTGGTCCGCTCGTTCGCTCGCCTTTTGCCGTCGTTCGCCCCGGCGGACTTACGTGTTTAATGTGCAAAAGAAATTTGACCTATGATGACACGTCTATCATGGGGTACAGGACAGCCAATTGAGACATGACAGCACATGGACACTTGGACATTCCCCCTAACCTATAAATACACCCGATCCGGTGGCCATTTTACATTATTTCTTCTGTCACTATATGGAAAGGTTGCTGTGTGGAGTAGGGAGAGATAAATCGCTAGCTATTTGGTACACAAAAGTTCTTTTCAGGACTGGTATAGGTGTTAGGTGTATATAGGTTTGCTGTGCTACTGATTCTTGCAGCAGCCTGAGTGTCTTTTGTCAGTTTAGAGAAAGGGAAAGGACGGTGTGTGCTACAGGGAGAGTCAGTTTAGTCGTCATCATCATCATCATTAGCTGTTACTATCAGGTCCACAAAAGAGCTATTCCAGTAACCACTAATTGTTCCAGGCTCCTCTTTTTTGCCACTTTGTATAGGGACAGGAAGGAAGCAGTGTGTCAGGCAGTGAAGGTCAGTTTAAAGACTTGCTGTTACTATTAGTTCCACAAAGGTTCTTTTCAGGACTGGTATCAGTGGTATGGTAATAGGCTTGTACACGTATAATATTCTTTCTTCCAAATATAGAAAGAATATTATACTGGACTGCTGCCCTTCTGCTGCAGTCTGCTAATCATTCACAACTCACTTGTTCCACAAAGCTCTTTATCAGGACTGGTAACTTGGTCTGTGTAGGGTGCTACAGTACATAGGGTTGAGTGCGGTACAGTCTGCTGTTCTGTAAGGACCGCTATCGGTCCACAATACATAGGGTTGAGGTGCACCACTGCTGACCGCTGCCCTATACTGCAACAGTCCTTCATTGGTATAGGGACTGAAGTACAGTCTGCTAATCACTAACACACAACCTGCTTGGTCCACAAAAGTTCCTATAAGGACTGGTAACTTGGTCTAGGGTGCTACAATACATAGGGTTGAGTGCGGTACAGTCTGCTGTTCTGTAGGGACTGCTATCGGTCCACAATAGATAGGGTTGAGGTGCACTACTGCTGACTGCTGCCCTATACTGCAGCAGTCCTTCATTGGTTTAGGGACTGACGTACAGTCTGCTAATCACTAACACACAACCTGCTTGGTCCACAAAAGTTCCTATAAGGACTGGTAACTGGGTCTAGGGTGCTACAGTACATAGGGTTGAGTGCGGTACAGTCTGCTGTTCTGTAAGGACCGGTATCGGTCCACAATAGATAGGGTTGAGGTGCACCACTGCTGACCGCTGCCCTATACTGCAGCAGTCCTTCAGCGGTATAGGGACTAAGAGTTTTGTCACAGGGTGATTTAAAAAATGACAGGCAGAGGAAGAGGCAGGCCCTTCCGCAGGGGTGGTAGGGATAGGGCAGGAGCAACAGCCTTGAGCCAAAGTAGGAAGTTGCAGAAGGTGCGTTCAATTACTTTAAAGGACGCACCAGACTTGGTTGAGTGGCTCACTCAGCCTTACTCTTCTGCACCCTCCTCATCCTCTCGATCTGCACCCTCTTCTTCACTTCTGCTGAGTTTCTCCTGGGCCTGCTTATTATGAGGGGATCACACCATCCCTGTGCTGTGCTGACTTACTCCTGGGGCTGCTTACGGTGCTGCTGTCAGTGCTGTATATCACGGTGCTGGTGTGAGTGCTTAATGTCACGGTGCTGCTGTCAGTGCTGTATATCACGGTGCTGATGTCAGTGCTGTATGTCACGCTTCTGATGTCAGTGCCCTCTATCACGGTGCTGCTGTCAGTGCTGTATATCACGGTGCTGATGTCAGTGCTGTATGTCATGCTTCTGATGTCAGTACTCTCTATCACGGTACTGCTGTCAGTGCTGTATATCACTGTGCTGATGTCAGTGCTGTATGTCACGCTTCTGATGTCAGTGCCCTCTATCACGGTGCTGCTGTCAGTGCTGTATATCACGGTGCTGATGTCAGTGCTTAATGTCACGCTTCTGATGTCAGTACTCTCTATCACGGTGTTGCTGTCAATGTTTTATGTCACGGTGCTGGTGTTAATGCTTTATGTCACGCTGCTGATGTCAGTGCCCTCTATTACGGTGCTGTTATCACGGTGCATGTGTCATTGCTGTATGTCACGCTGCTGGTGATCATCTCCTGCACCCTCTTCTTTGCCTACCCTGGTCCCTGACCTTCCCTCTCCTCCATTGCCTTCATGTGCTCCACAGTCCTGAATTGTCAGAACAATTTCCCATATAAAAAAAGAATGCTTGTAGTTATCGATCCCAAATTCACCTCATACATGTATTATGTCATTGGCCATGTGGTGGGACTATGTTTGCCCTGCTAATAATTACCTCGTGGCTGCAAATTTGACCTAAAGGTTGGCAAAGTTCGCCTCCCATCGAAGTCAATGGGGCCCGCAGCGAACGTTCGGTTTCGCGAACGGTCGGCCTCGTTCACGTTCATCACTACACATATTCCCCATATTATAGATGGAAGTCTTTCCTAGCCATTATGTATATATTTTTTTTATCAGTGTAACATTGAGTAACCTACAATGTTCAATGTTTTGTATTCTAACCAGTTCCCTACCACCGTATTGTAAAATGACAGCGGCATCATATGACGTCCTCTGCTTCCCGGTATTGTGGAGAGAGCGCGCGCGCGCCGTCGAGGGTGAGTGTGAAAGCTTGCCACAGCGCTGGGGACCGTTGTGCGTTCCTGGTGGCCGCGATGTCTGCCGGCAACAGAGCCGGGACGTGGATCTGTGTGTCTAAACACACAGATCCACGTCCTGTTAGGGGAGAGGAGAACTGATCGGATGTTCCTTGTACAAAGGAACACCAATCGGTCTCCTCCCCTCATCAGTCCCCTCTCCCCACAGTTAGATTCCCTCCCTAAGACACACATTTAGCCCCTTCAGCGCCCCTAGTGTTAACCTCTTCCCTGCCAGTCACATTTATACAGTAATTGGTGCATTTTTTTATAGCACCGATTGCTTTATAAATGTGAATGGTACCAAAATAGTGTCAAAAATGTCGGATCTGTCCACCGCAATGTCACAGTCACAATAAGAATCGCAGATCGTCGACATTAGTAGGAAAGAAAAATAATAATAAAAATGACAAATATATCGCCCATTTTGTAGACGCTATAACTTTTGTGCAAACCAATCAATATACGCTTATTGGGATTTTTTTACCAAAAATATGTAGAAGAATACATATCGGCCTAAACTGAGGAAAAAAATCGTTTTAAAAAAAGGGATATTTATTATAGCAAAAAATAATAAATAGTGTTTTTTTTTCAAAACACATTTCTATTGGCTGCTTTCTTGTCACCCAGGCTCTGCCTCCTGGTTCTGTAAAAGGCATGGAGACATGCACAGTGTGTCCTGAGCATCGCCAAGGCCTGATGGAGGGTCCAGGCACCGCACTATCCCTGTCTGACTGAGACTCAGCTGTCTCTCTCACTGGCTGCCTTCTATCACATCGTGATAGTCAGTGACAGTCTGAGTAAGTAACTCTCCAGGTGGCTGCATGCCCAGGTACATGAATGTACTCCTGATGTACTCCTGGGGGGATAAATTGTCCTGAGGGGTCTGTACTCCTGGAAGGGGTCTGTACAGATGGAGGGGGTTGAGTTGTCCTGGGGGGTCTGTACAGATGGGGCTGGTTTGTCCAGGGAGTCTGTACTGATGGAGAAGGGTCTGTACTGAGGGAGGACTATGGGGGGAGGGGGTAACACCATGCTTTTCCGCACCTGGTGACACCAACTGGTAACTAGGGACAGCTGATGTAAGGAGGGACTCTACTGGAAATGCCTGATGTAAGGAATGACTCTATTGGGGGAACCTCATGTAAGGAGGGACCTTCTTGGGGGCACCTGATGTATGGAGGGACCTTACTGGGGGCACCTGATGTAAGGAGGGACTGTACTGGGGGCACCTGATGTAAGGAGGGACTGTACTGGGGGCACCTGATGTAAGGAGGGTCTCTAATGGGGGCACCTGATGTAAGGAGGGACTCTACTGGGGGCACCTGATGTAAGGAGGGACTCTACTGGGGGCACCTGATGTAAGGAGGGACTCTACTGGGGGCACCTGATGTAAGGAAGGACTCTACTGGGGGCACCTGATGTAAGGAGGGACTCTACTGGGGGCACCTGATGTAAGGAGGGACTCTACTGGGGGCACCTGATGTAAGGAGGGACTCTACTGGGACTCTTCTTCCCTACTAGTTTCGCAAAAAAACATTGGCTTCATCAGGGGAGTGGAATATAACGATGATCAAAATTGCTTTAGCACTAAAAGAAAATTGATACAAGCTACAGTGAATGATTATTTAGCTGGCTTTTAAAGGTCCTATCCCTATACCCCCTTCCCCCATAGATGCCCCCAGGGAGGATAGCCCCCCATTTAGACACTGCTCAACCAACATACCATGTGTACCCGGCAAGGCAGATGCTCCCAAGCGCCAGGAAACAGCCAACAAACACAGCCAATACAAGGTGGCTACAAGGTGCTTGAATTGAGACATTATAGAAAACGAAAGAAAAATAAAATAAATGATATATAATAAGATAGGGCTATAAGCTCAATTAATATTAAATAAAAATGAATAACAGTGCCTTGCGAAAGTATTCGGCCCCCTTGAACTTTTCAACCTTTTGCCACATTTCATGCTTCAAACATAAAGATATAAAATTTTAATTTTTTGTGAAGAATCACCAACAAGTGGGACACAATTGTGAAGTGGAACGAAATCTATTGGATATTTTAAACTTTTGCTCTTGCTCTTTTTTAATAGAGCTTGCAGTCAGTTGTAGGAGATTGTGCGTGCTGTCTGCGTGCCCTGACCGCAGTATACACCATTATATCCACCTACATAGCTAGCTATCTTGCTCTTTTTAAATAGAGCTTGCAGTCAGTTGTAGGAGATTGTGCGTGCTGTCTGCCTGCCCTGACCGCAGTATACACCGTTCTATCTACCTATATAGCTAGCTATCTTGCTCTTTTTTAATAGAGCTTGCAGTCAGTTGTAGGAGATTGTGCGTGCTGTCTGCCTGCCCTGACCGCAGTATACACCATTATATCCACCTATATAGCTAGCTATCTTCCTTTTTTTAATAGAGCTTGCAGTCAGTTGTAGGAGATTGTGCGTGCTGTCTGCGTGCCCTGACCACAGTATACACCGTTATATCCACCTACATAACTCTTCTCTAATTGAGCCATCTGCCATCTGCAGGAGTTAGTGGGTGTTGTGTGCCTCCAGCACAATATACACTACCCAATTGCTGGTTTTCCCATCTCCCTTCAGGCCATTACCATGTCTGGAAGGCCAACAAGGAGAGGCAGACAGGCGCAAGCCCATAAAAGAGGGCAAGCAGGCTCTGTGTCTAGAGACAACAGTGCTGGTCGTGGCCGCGGTGCATCGTCATCACCAGCACGTGGCCATGGGACACGCTTGTCCTTCTTTTCGGGCAGCTGGACATGTTGAGCCGCAACATGCCGAAGACTTGGTAGAGTAAATGACCAAGCCCTCGTCATCCTCCTCATCCTCTCTCACCCAGGCTCAGGGTACTAGCAAAGCAGCTGCCAACGCATCGTCTTCCCTCCTCTCAGTGTCATCATCAGTGACTCATTCCCTAGACCCACCACGTCCTCCTGAGGAGTCTCCTGAACTCTTTGAGCACAGTGTTGGGTACATGCTCCAGGAGGATGCCCAGTGTTTTGTAGGCTCTGATGATGATACTCAGCTAGAGGAAGGCAGTAGCGTGAGCGCAGAGAGAGGGGATGCTCAAGAAGGACAGCAATCTGGCAGTCATGTTCCACAAGCTGCAGCATACTGCCAGGTTTGCTCCAGCGATGAAGAGGGAGGGGATGATGAGGACACTGACTCCACGTGGGTGCCTGGTAGGAGAGAGGAGGAGGCACATGTCCAACGAGGCAGGATGCCCTCCGGGGGCCAGCTTAGGGGCAGCACACCGCCTGAATCACACCGCAGAGCTCCGCCTGTGCAGGGCGCTGCCTCTGCGCGTTATTCTAAAAGTTCTTTGCTGTGGGCCTTTTTTGAGTGCATCAGACCATCTGACCAATGCGTTCAGACAATTTTTCAGTCCACAGCCCCAAGGTGTGATTGATTCCAGCAACCATCGCCAGCGTCTGATTTACATGGTGCAGGAATACCTAGGGGCAAGGTCAGACTTGGACACCTTTCCCACCGAAAATCCTCTGGCTTACTGGGTCTTGAGGATGGATCACTGGCCAGAGCTTGCACAGTATGCAATTGAGCTACTGGCCTGTCCTGCATCCAGTGTTCTTTCGGAACGCACCCTCAGTGCTGCTGGTGGCTTTGTTACCGATCACAGAGTGCGCCTGTCCACCAACTCAGTTGATCGACTGACCTTCATCAAGATGAATCAGTCTTGGATCACCCACAGCTACCAAGCACCTGAAGCTGATGTAACCGAATATTTTTTTTTTTTTTAATTCACATCCCTTCAAGACTGCCTATGCTGATGCTGAGTGACTGTCCTGTTATGTTGATTGTCTATCCTCTTCCTCCTAATGATCTTTGACGTTTAATAAATATATATCTAAACTAGCTTCCCTCAATCCCACTGAGCTCTGGGAGAGTTGTATTTTTGTCATCAAACCCTTGCAATCATCCCCACAAAATTTGGCCATGGTGAAAAGCCTAAATAGACTTATCTAACATACAAAATTATCTTTAATTATAAAGAAAAACACAGTTATTTTACCAAAAGGTTTTTGAGAGACAAAATCTACAAAATTCTACAGCAAAAAAAGTATCCAATCATGCTTGATTCCTGTAGAAAAAACATATAGTTCATCTCAACCTTATGCTTTCTTATATGGATAATTATGTGACCAAAAACAAAATATAAAACTTGCGCTTGGTGAAAAATTAGTTGATATAGAAAAAATCAATTAAGAAAAACAGCAGCCCAACACAAAAAACCAGATACTAGGTCTAAGTAACAGAAATGTGAAAAACAGTGCAGCGCTTACTATGAATAAATGTAACATGTGACTGAATACAATGAAGCAATTGATCATAAAAAACTTCAGAACTGGTGATTCCAAAAATTGAACATCAATAAAAAAAATATATATATATATATTGTGCAATAAACAAAAAATTAAAAAATTAATTGGTTGTTAAACCAAAAAATGTTACTCAAAATTAGTGTGAAAGCAAAAAATTTGTTTGAACCACAACTTGTTGCTGAAAAACAAAAAAGTAAAAAAGTAAAAAATGTGAGACATAAAAATATGATTATGTGAAGCGAATCAAAAAATCAAAAAAACAAATCAAAAAAATCCCATGCCTTGAATAAGTGAAGTGATTTACAAGGCCCCATACACGTGAAGATAAATGTTCATTAAGTGAAACATAAGTGAATAAAACGTTGGAGTTGATCCCAGGTATCTCTGGTGCAGGTGCTTGACCACGTAAATTCTTTCACTACAGCAACTTAAGTGAGTAATAAAGGCTTACCAGAGCAACCATTAGTGTGCGCAGATACGAACTCCCAAACGATTAGGATCGGACAAGATCGCTCCTCCGACACTCCTCATACAAACGGATGATTCGAATCGCCTTTGGGGGCGGGAAGGTAAAACCTAGCCCACACCTTCGGATGTTCCTTGAACGTCGTCCGTTCCGGTCAATTCGGAAGTTTCAAATTGGCGTGTCACCGAATGGATGAAAAGGGAAAAAAACGCCCAATCGTGTGATAACGTTGGAAGCTACAAATGACTCGATCGAGTCGCATAAAATTGATCGTAAAAAAGAAATGCTAGCAAAAGTATATAAGTAAATAAAAACGAGCGAATAAAATAGCACGAGGTGTAGACGTATCTACCCGACGATCGTTTCGTCACAAATTGACGTCATCAGGGGTCAACAGGTAGATAGGTTTATGGATTACAACTGTGAATGATAGTGAATCACATTTGAGTTTGCAGGTGGGCCCAAAGTCAAATCATATCCTCATTGTTTATTCCTGCTATTATGATTTAATTTATTCACAAATAAGCCCCACTCTATCTTATGGGATTGCACGCAGCCCACACCCCCAAATAGAAATTTATATCTATAATTATTAAAAATTTCCCTAAAAAAATGACAGCTAGAATAAGACAAAACACACAGAACAACATATTGGAATGCGTAATGGCCGCGGCACGTTATTGGTTTGCATTAAAATCATAAATATTTAAAAAAATTATTATTCAACCACAAATATTAAAGTAAAATTAAATCTATCAATAAGCTCAGTTATTAGAATTTGAGCCATATATTTTGTGTATGTGAACTTTTTTGGATATATAAAAAGCTCTTTCTGCCCGCTCTATAAGGAAAACGCCTCCTCTATTTTTGGTACCTGACACCAGATGTTCTCCACGCTATCTATCCCTCCAGTTCAGACAGATGTACCCTATATCATATGTACTGGGCCTGCCCCAAGATAGTGCCCTTCTGGATGGAAACTCAGTTTTTACTGTCCCGTCTTCTGGAGGTACAGGTTCCCAGGACCCCGAAATTATTCCTACTGGGAGTTTCACCCCTACAGATTCCCAAACATTCCAAAAAACAACTTAGTCACGTCCTGACGGCCGCCAGATGCCTGGTTGCTCTCCATTGGAAACAACATACCCCACCCTCCCAGGGAGATCTGTATACTAGAATAGACATAGAGCTGATGGAAAAAATGACAGCCAGATTACAAGATAGACTAGAAACACATGACAAAATCTGGGAGGAATGGCACAGGCAAGAGGATCCGCCCTGAGCTGATGGTCGAGCCTTACCATCTCCCCCTTCCCTCCCCCACCCCTCACCTTTCTCTTACCTGCTGTTTTCTTTCTTTCCTCCTTTCTTTGGATTCCGATGTGATCTATAATGTACCCTATTTGATGCATAGCAAATTCTATGTGGAGCCAACAATGACTCCCTATTGTTTGTTTCATTATTTACTGTTAACAGATATACACTGGCCCTGTTGTTATGCTAAAATCTGTGTATTACAGTGTCAATTTTTTGTCCACTTATCTGATTTTATGATCAATAAAAAAACAGTTAATTGAAAAAAAAAATAGAACTCGAGCCAAAATAATTAAAAATAACATTAAATGCCCCCCCCCCCCCCCCCTAGACATCCAGGGTGACCATACCACATAAGTGCCAGTGACAAGGGAGGGAAGGGAGGGTAGCTCTTTTGCCAAGGCTTGACCAACTATGAAAATTCCTGTCAGACAAAAATATTTATAGGGCTCCTAAGGATTTCCAGAAGCTTCCACGGCTTTTAATTGGTTAAAATAGTTTTCCTCATAACTTTTAAAGTGACAGTAACCTAAATACCTATACTATATTACCTGACATAAAATGTATGAAATTTGAGCGGGAAGGAGGCGGGGCTGCGGCAAGCCCATGAAGGCGGGTGCAAATACCTGTTCCCTTCTTTTACATGGGATTGCACGCAGCCCACACCCTCAAATAGGAATTAATATCTATAATTATAAAAATATTCCCATAAAAAATTACAGCTATAATAAGAAAAAACACACGGAACAACATATTGGCATAAGTAATGGCCACGGCACTTTATTGGTTTGCATTAAAATCATAAATATTTAAAAAAATGTATTCAACCATAAATATTCAAGTAAAATTAAATCTATCAATAAGCTCAGTTATTAGAACTCAAGCCAAAATAATTAAAAATAACATTAAATGTCCCCACAAGCTGCTATTTGTTTTTGCAAAAAACAAAAAACTGACCTAACCCAAAACTGTGGCCATTTCGATACAATTCTGCAAACCAAGATTAAAAATGTCGATGCCAATATCTGGCAGATGTATTCCATCCTGGTGGTAAAAACACAGAATGCCACCTTCTAGATCTAAATGCCAATAAGTTCAAGTAATACTATATTTTTTGTCTAATCTCTGGATATTCAAGCTTATATCCAGGCTGTTCGCCCGTTCTGTGAATTCCGAACATTATGGGCCGTTCGCGCCAAATTCGTGTGGCGCTCACGGCCCACAATGCACTGCGTCATCGCAGTGCATTGCTGGCTCATGATTGGCCAAGCATGCACTGGCCAATCACAGCGCCAGCAGCGAGGAGAGCCATGATTGGCCACAGGCAGGATGCCTGTGGCCAATCATAGCTCAGGCTGTGTAGTACACGCCCCACACTATATAAAGCCGCCAGCGCAGCGGCCTTGTGTAGTGTGTTGGCGTCTGAAGCAGTTAGTGGGTGTTCTGTGTACCTTCAACACAGTATACACCGATCGTTATCGGCCGATTTTCGATCTTGCTGTTGTGTAGTGGTTGTTGTCTGCGTGCCCTGACCGCAGTATAAACCGCTATATTCACCTCACCTATATAGCTAGTGATCTATCTTTTATAATAGAGCTTGCAGTCAGTAGTGTTAGGAGCTTGTGCGTGCTGTCTGCGTGCTCTGTACCCAGTACACACTGCTATATCCACCTACATAGCTCTTCTCTATTTGAGCCATCTGCCATCTGCAGGAGTTATTGGAAGTTGCATGTGCCTCCAGCACAGCACAGTATACATCTGTATATACCCCTTTATCTCTGGTGTTCTATAATAAAGGCATCTGCAGGAGTTAGTGGGTGTTTTGTGCCTCCAGCACAATATACACCTGTATCTACCCTTTATTGCTGTTCTCTAATAGAGCCATCTGCAGGGCTTAGTGGGTGTTGTGTGACTCCATTACAGTATACCCCTTTATCTCTGGTGTTCTATAATAAAGGCATCTGCAGGAGTTAGTGGGTGTTGTGTGCCTCCAGCACAATATACACCTGTATCTACCCTTTATTGCTGTTCTCTAATAGAGCCATCTGCAGGGCTTAGTGGGTGCTGTGTGCCTCCAATGTAGTATACCCCTTTATCTCTGGTGTTCTATAATAAAGGCACCTGCAGGAGTTAGTGGGTGTTGTGTGCCTCCAGCACAATATACACTACCCAACTGCTGTTTTACCCAACTCCCTTCAGGCCATTACCATGTCTGGAAGGCCAGCAAGGAGAGGCAGACAGGCGCAAGCCGATAAAAGAGGGCAAGCAGGCTCTGTGTCTAGAGACAACAGTGCTGGTCGTGGACACGGTGCATTGTCATCAGCACGTGGCCATGGGACACGCTTGTCCTTCTTTTCGGCAGCTGAACATGTTGAACCGCAACATGCCAATGACTTGGTAGAGTGGATGACCAAGCCCTCTTCATCCTCCTCATCCTCTCTCACCCAGTCTCAGGGTACTAGCAAAGCAGCTGCCAACGCATCGTCTTCCCTCGTCTCAATGTCATCATTAGTGACTCCTTCCCTAGACCCACCACGACCTCCTGAGGAGTCTCCTGAACTCTTTGAGCACAGTGTTGGGTACATGCTCCAGGAGGATGCCCAGTGTTTTGTAGGCTCTGATGATGACACTCAGCTAGAGGAAGGCAGTAGCGTGAATGCAGAGAGAGGGGATGCTCAAGAAGGACAGCAATCTGGCAGTCATGTTCTACAAGCTGCAGCATATTGCCAGGTTTGCTACAGCGATGAAGAGGGAGGGGATGATGAGGGCACTGACTCCACATGGGTGCCTGGTAGGAGAGAGGAGGAGGAGGAGGAGGCACATGTCCAACGAGGCAGGATGCCCTCCGGGGGCCAGCTTAGGGGCAGCACACCGACTGAATCACACCGCAGAGCTCCGCCTGTGCAGGGCGCTGCCTCTGCGCGTTATTCTAAAAGTTCTTTGGTGTGGGCCTTTTTTGAGACCAGTGCATCAGATCGCACCGCTGCTATTTGCAACATATGTCTCAAGCGTATCTCGCGTGGCCAAAACATCAGCCGCTTGGGCACCACATGCTTGACCAGACATATGTTGACCTGCCATGCAGCTCGTTGGCAAGCGTACCTCAAAGACCCACACCAAAGAACAAAGCGGACCTCTCCTTGCTCCTCATCAGCTGGCATCTCCAACCCCACTAGACCTTCAGTCCTCTCTGAAACCTGCTCTGAGAGGAATGAAGGTGTAGAATTAGATGTGTCACAGCCAAGTACTTCTGGGCACTCTGCTAGCAGTACACCCACGTACGATTATAGCAGGCAAATGTCCCTGCCCCAGCTGCTGGACCGGTGAAAGAAGTTCACTCCCAGCCATCCACATGCCCAGCGGTTGAATGCTAGCTTGGCTAAATTGCTAGCACTTCAACTGCTGCCTTTTCAGTTGGTAGACTCGGCCCCCTTCCGTGAGTTTGTACAATGTGCAGTTCCTCAGTGGCAGGTCCCCAAACGCCACTTTTTCTCATGGAAGGCGATTCCGGCTCTCTACCGGCATGTGGAAGGCAATGTCCTTGCCTCGCTGGACAGGGCGGTGAGCGGTAAGGTGCATATTACCACTGACTCATGGTCCAGCAGGCATGGACAGGGATGTTACCTGTCTTTCACGGCCCATTGGGTCACTCTTCTGGCTGCTGGGAAGGATGCATGCTACTATTGGTTGTGACACACCTCTCTCCTCCACCCCCTCCTCTTCTTCTTCCTCCATGGCCTCTTCCAGTGCTCTGTCCTCAGAACCAGCGGTGCTCCATAGGCATTCCAGGGGCTACGCAAGTACGCAGGCAAAACGATGCCATGCCGTGCTTGCTCTGGTTTGTTTGGGGGACAGGAGCCACACTGGGGCGGATGTTTTGTCAGCTCTGCAGGGGCAGGCCGAGAGGTGATTGACGCCACGCCAGCTTAAGCCAGGAATGGTGGTTTGCGACAATGGCACCAACCTCCTCTCCGCCCTCCGACAGGGACAACTGACCCATGTGCCCTGTGTAGCTCATGTCCTTAACCTGGTGGTGCAGCGGTTCTTGGGCAGGTACCCGGGCTTACAGGATGTCCTGAAGCAGGCCAGGAAAGTCTGTGTGCATTTCCGACGATCATTTAATGCCTGTGCTCGGCTGGCTGAGCTCCAAAAGGAGTTGAACCTGCCCAAGAACCGCCTTATATGTGACATGCCCACCAGGTGGAACTCAACGTTGGCCATGCTGCAGCGGCTGCACACGCAGCAGAGGGCCATCAATGAGTACCTGTGCGACTACGGCACCAGGACAGGGTCAGGGGAGCTCGGTTTTTTCTCACCACGCCTGTTATGTTGATTGTCTATCCTCTTCCTCCTCCACTGATATGTTGGAATAACATTTCTGGTTCTGGGTGATGCCATCAGCCCAATTTTTCTGCCCCTGTTTAACAGGGGCATTTAGTTACAATTTTTGATGCAATGCTTTGCAGTAGGGCTAATTCCTGGAATAAAAATAGAGTATATGGGAGAGGTTGCAGTGTCGTGGCACCAGCACCAGTGCCTAAGGTCCAATTTTTCTGCCCCTGTTTAACAGGGGCGTTTAATTACAATTTTTGATGCAATGCTTTGCAGCAGGGCTAATTCCTGCAATAAAACAAGAGTATATGGGAGAGGTTGCAGTGTCGTGGCACCAGCACCAGTGCCTAAGGCCCAATTTTTTTGCCCCTGTTTAACAGGGGCGTTTAATTACAATTTTTGATGCAATGCTTTGCAGCAGGGCTAATTCCTGCAATAAAACTAGAGTATATGGGAGAGGTTGCAGTGTCGTGGCACCAGCACCAGTGCCTAAGGCCCAATTTTTCTGCCCCTGTTTAACAGGGGTGTTTAAGTACATTTTTTGATGCAATGCTTTGCAGCAGGGCTAATTCCTGCAATAAAACTAGAGTATATGAGAGAGGTTGCAGTGTGGTGGCACCAGCACCAGTGCTTAAGGCCCAATTTTTCTGCCCCTGTTTAACAGGGGCGTTTAAGTAAAAATTTTGATGCAATGCTTTGCAGCAGGGCATATTCCTGCAATAAAACTAGAGTATATGGGAGAGGTTGCAGTGTGGTGGCACCAGCACCAGTGCCTAAGGCCCAATTTTTCTGCCCGTGTTTAACAGGGGCGTTTAATTACAATTTTTGATTCAATGCTTTGCAGCAGGGCTAATTCCTGCAATAAAACTAGAGTATATGGGAGAGGTTGCAGTGTCGTGGCACCAGCACCAGTGCCTAAGGCCCAATTTTTCTGCCCATGTTTAACAGGGACATGTAATTACAATTCTTGATATAATATTTCACAGGAGGGCCTGTTCCTGTGCCCACCCAGAGTAACTGTGAGGACTTATAGTGTTGTGGCACCAGCACCACAACCACCAAAGGTCAATTTTTCTACCACTGTTCAACAATGGCATGTAATTACAATTCTTGATATAATCGTTCACAGCAGGGCGCTCCAGCGCCCACCAAGAGTCACTTTGAGGGCTTACAATGTTGTGGCAAAACCAACACCTTGTTCCGCCATTTCTGCAGAGCATATAGGGCAGGCCCCTACTTTCAAACATCCAACTTACAAACATCTCCTACTTGCAAACGGAAGGAGACAACAGCAAGTGAGATGAAAAAAGATGGACGACAAAACAAATTATACAGGGGTGATAACCCTTCCCTATGTTTTCCAAAAAGCTTAAAAATTGTTTTTTTGACTGGAGCTACACTTTAAAAATGTACCAGTTGAAAATTACAAACAGATTCAACTTAACACAACAAACCTACACAGTCCCTGTCTTGTTTGCACCGCCTGTATACTGCTGTTCTGAGTATATAGGGCCTGGGGGCCACACGCATTTCCTTTTTTTAATATGGGTATTGGGTTCCCCTTAATATGCGTACAAGACCCAAAGGGGCTGGTAATGGGCAGGGAGGGCTACCCATGCCATTTTTCTCAATGATTTTCAACCATTTTGCAGGAACCAGATATAACATTAAAACTGCAAGCAATTTTAAATGATGTTATGTCATTTTTAATGTCATTTTGTGCAGGGAATGTTCTAAACACGGGGAAACACGTGGCACTTCACAGGCATACTACAGACACCCCCCAGGCACCATATTTAAATGAATATTTCACTTTTTTTTTTCACTTTAATCGTCATTAAAATCAGTGCTACCGCCAAAACGGCCATTTTTAAAAACATTTTAGGCATTGACCCATTTCCCCTGGGCCAGAGCCAGGTCCCCAAACCCTTTTTAGGACAGTATCTTGCATATTAGCCGTTAAAATTAGCACTTTTAATTTCGAACGTTCGAGTCCCATAGACTTCAATGGGGTTCTAAAGTTCGTACCAATTTGGGGTCCGTTCGAAAGTTCTGGTGCGAACCGAACCGGGGGGTGTTCGGCTCATCCCTAATCCAGGCTCCACAACACCAGTGCTCCTTCCAGATGTCTGCAAAACCTTTAGAGCCTTCTGCGTCAGTAATAAGATGAAAATCTGCTGCAAAAATAAACTTACCCTGACAAAAGGAATGTCCATTATATTCATTCAAAAATGTTTCCCATACTATTAAATCTTCTTTCAGGGACTCTGTTAAACGAATGTGAGAAAATTGTGATTTTAAACCTGCCGTGGAAAGATATAAACACCTAGAAAATATACGACCTACTGGCATTACCCTAGATGTGAATGCTAACAATCCCAACAAGGAATGCATTTCTTTCAAAAGAACTTTATTTTTATGCAGAAAAACATAAATCAAGTTCTTTAACGTAATTATCTTTTGCACAGATCAATAAATCAGTATCTATAAGAATGCCCAAAAATGCAATGACTGTACATGGGAGAACAATTTTTTCAACAGCTAATGGAACTCCAAAAAATTCTGCCATATCTTTAAAAGTATTTGATACATTTAAACAAAAATTCGAATTTTTTGGGCCTATAAACAAAAAAAACATCAAGATGATGGACAAAACCCTCCCAATTTGACTGAACAGACAGCACCCAATGTAAGAATGAGGAAAATTCTTCAAAGAAAAAAACCTAGCAAGTTAAATGCCTATGGCACAATAGGTAAAAGCCTAAACGCTGATTTTATGTCGGCCTTAGCCAATAAAGGCCCATGTCCAACTGATCTAATTTTCTTGATCACATCTTCAAAAGAAGCATATGATACGGAACATAGCGAATCATCTATATCATCATTTAAAGACTCTCCAGTGGCAAATGATAATTGATGAATTAATCTGAAAGTGTTCGGTTCTTTTTTGGGGACTAGTCCTAATGGTGATAACCTAAAATTTTCAAAAGGAGGACAAGTAAATGGACCAGCAATTCTACCTTCATTCAATTCATTCTGTAATTTTGTACAAACTGTATCTGGTGACTGATTTAAAATTTTTTACTAATGAACAACCTGTACCTTAAAATGATGGTAATGGGAAACCTGAATAAAATCCGTGCATTAAGAAACTAGCTTTCTCCCTGCTTGGGTATCTGCCCAACCACTGGAGCATATTTACCAGTGTGTGCTTTTGTTAGTATGGTCTCTTTGTGACTGTAATGCCACGTACACACAACCGGACTTTCCGGCAGACTAGGTCCGACGGTCTTCCCGACGGACTTTCGGCCAAGTTCCGACGCACTTTCCAAACGAATGGACTTGGCCACACACGAATGGACTAAGTCCGTTCGTTTTGAACATGATGACGTAAATGGAACTAAACAAGGAAGTTCAATAGCCAGTAGCCAATAGCTTCCCTTGCGTCATATTTGTTCCGTCGGACCAGAACACAGATAAACGTTTTTTCCAATTTTAGTCCGTCGGAATTGAGTCCGTCGGATAGATTTGAAACATGTTCTATTTCTAGGTCCGTCTGATTTTTTTTTTTGAAAAGCGATCGGACTAGCCCACACATGATCGGATTGTCCGATGGACTAATCCCTTTGGACCTAGTCTGCCGGAAAGTCCAGTCATGTGTATGCGGCATAAGGCCATGTTCCTTTTATAACATTTAATGACTGGGTGTGACCCAGTGCAAAAGAAACACTCATGTTAGTATCCATAAGCATTGTTCCACTTACACTGTGATTCGTTATAGGAAAAACAAAAACCTTTCTTATAAGCTTACTTACGGTATGTTGTCTGAAGGTTTCTGAGGGGTGATTTAATTGAACCATAAACCTACATCTTTCATTCCAAACTTAAGTGTAGGATGAATAGCCAATTTTTGCCGGAATGATTCATTATATTGAAACCATGCCATACCCCCAAAATTTCTATATGCCTCTAAAACCCTTTCACACATAATTCAGGTTTTCTTTCAGCTAAAACACTGGCAAAAATACAGTATCCTTGCAACCAGTTAAAGAAAGATCTAGGGACAAATTTGCGCTCATCTTGTTTATCGTAAGATTTTTTTATTATGACGAAAAGAAAAATCTTTTGCGGACAGGAGAAGTGACATAACATCAATAAAATCTCCTTTGCAGATTTTTTTCTTTTAAAATACTCTGTAAATGAAAACCTAAAGGAGAAATCTCGCAAGGCATCACTTCTTTAAAAAATGCCTCAGGAACTGTATTTTTATTTCCATCTGAATTAACTGAATGCATGTTATTTGTTATTACCTCCGTAACTTCTGCATGAACAACAGAAGAATTAACATCAGACTGGGATAAAGTGTTATCCACAACATTTGTAGCAGAAGACAAAATATTAGGAGGTGGCTGAGAGTTTTTAGCAAAAACCTGTACTAAGGAGGTTAAAGAACCAATCAAATCAGTTAAAACATTCACATTAGTAGCCACACCTGAAAATACAGGAGAATAATTGCCTACAGCAGTCTGTGACACAATAGGCAGGACAGTGCTGCTTTCATGAATAGTTGTTGAGTGAATTCTACTGCCTCTGGTGGAAACTGCTGGGCATAGCAGCTCCCTTTCTCCCTCAGATATGATGTTCTCTGACTGCCTAGCAACCACTATAGGTGTAGACTGTCGAGTGGCCTGCCCTTCAGATAAGCGCGGCCTGTATTTCCTACTCATACTGCTGGTCAGTGGAGGGGAGTAGCTTCTGCGCTTCTTCCTAGTGCGTCTGCTGGAGCCTGCCTCCATAGCTGCTTCTTGTACCGCCTCTGGACCCGCCTCAGAGCTTGCTTCAGGCCGAGCACCATGCCTCACCGCTAACGAGCTCCCAGCTGAGTTCTTCTGGCCTTCCCCTTGACACGCAGATGCCGCCACTCTTCTCTCTGGCGGCCAGCTCCTCAATCTCTGGCGCTAAACATCATGGTCTTAAGCGCGGGGGGGGGGGGGTTCCGGCGACACTCCTCCAGGTAATTCTTACACCCGCTCCTCTTCATCTTCTGCTAGGAGTCAGGCTTCTTCTTCCTCCGCTAGCGCCAGGCACCTCCGCAGCCAGTCATCTCCCCCGCGCTCTCCGCTCTCTCTAAAATCTTCCTGAGGAGAGTCTTCATGGTCAAGCCTTAAGGAGATGTATTATAGCTCTTTTGCCAAGGCTTGACCAGCTGTGAAAATTCCTGTCAGACAAAAGTACTTATAGAGGTCCTAAGATTTTCCAGAAGTTTCCACGGCTTCTAATTGGTTAAAAAAAAAATTCCTCATAACTTTTAAAGTGACAGTAACCTAAATACCTATACTATATTACCCGACATAAAATGTATGAAATTTGTGCGGGAAGGAGGCGGGGCTGCGGCAAGCCCATGAAGGCAGGCCAAAATACCTGTTCCCTCCTTTTACATTTTATTATTTTCCTAAGTCGATGTATGAACTTATAAACATTTTCACATGTCTATATTATTTGTTTACTATATTTACTTATTAGAACAATACAGTAAATAATGCAGTAAAATCAATAATAAAAATAATAACCATCAGTTAAAAAAAAATCTACCTGGGTGATTAGAATGGTATGCTACTTAGCTATTTAAATGTTTATTGGAACTAGTTAATATGCTACAAATGTCTCTGAATCTTTACTTTAATGATGTAGTTTAGCACTTATTAGGACAGAGCTGCAGCTATAAAGATGAAATGCTGCCACCTACAGGTACAATGAGGAAGGAGTGAAGAGTTTTTGTTCAGTAGGGCTATACATATTTATCAGTGTGTCTCTTGCACAGTAATACACAGCGGAGTCTTCACTTTTCATGTTGTCCATTTTTAGAGTTGTCAGGCTGTTACTGTTATCTCTGGAGATTGTGAATCTTCCTTTAACAGAATCATGATACTCTTTAATGCTCCCTGAGGGACCGCTTATATATGAGACCCACTGTAACTCTCCACTAGAAAACTGTCTGATCCAGTACATGTGAGAGTTACTGAAATCAAATCCAGAAGCTTTACAGGTCAGTGTGTGAGAGTTCCCCGGCTTTATCACCGCCGGCTCTGATTGGGTAAGTTCTGCAGACTGGACACCTGAACAATGAGAATATATACATAAAGTTATTTTACATAAATTGTGTTCAAGTAATAAAATAACTGAATAACTGTTGAAGAAATCATTTTCTGTAAGGTTTTACCTGATAAGTCCAGAAGACATATTAATAAACCGAATATTATCTTCATTTTTCTTGTATCCACCTGTATGCATGCAGATGAAAATGTATTAAACTGAAGCTGTATATGTGATGTGATGTGATGGCTACAAATAAGAAATAACGGTCGGCTCATTTGCATTTTACTTCATTTGTATTTTACCACAAATAACTTCCCACCCCTTCCCTTCATATAAGTATATGTACAATGAAAAAACTATGATGGTGGAATGTTTAAGGATTAAATGCAGATTTTGGTCTTTGATTTTCATACCTGGAAGAACATAGAAATAAGATTGTCAATAGTAGAAAATCTATAGTGACATGCCACAGTGCGCGTCATTTCCCCAAGACAGTCACATTGCAACTTTTAATATGAAGTATACCAAAAAAAATATGAGAAAATGATTTCTATAGTAAAATAACAGCCATTAAAATAGTTTAGTGACTCGGATTTTATTTCATTATCAAGTGGGGCTTAGGAGAGCCCTATTTCTCTTACAATATGTTCTAACATCCATAACTGAAATCGTATCAAAAACATTTATCACTTATGTATAAAACATTGCAAACACTCAGATTCATTCTAATTTTTGTACTGTATGTATCATGAAAAAGCCACAGAAATGTCAAAACATGTTGTGTTTTTCTATGTTTGGACAGAAGTTGTTTACCATTTGGACACACTTCTTTTTTCCGACTAATTACAGCCACAGTTTTCAATGAGAAATCTGGGCTACTTTGCTTATTTTATAGGGTATCTAGAAGAAGATTTGAACATTTTAAAGCAGACCTTGTCTTTTTTTCATCTTTCCATCTATTAAATCTTCTGCCCTTGTTGTTTTAACTTTGGATAGTAAAACATATTTTTTTTTGACAGTAAATACCTTATACAGCAAACTTCCTGTTTCTTGTCTGGTCATTAGCCTAGGCTTATGACATCATGCACAGCCCTCCCTCTCCTTTTTCGTGAGCGTTTGCCAGGAAGGGAAGGGGGGTGAGTCATAAGAGGGCCAACGAGAGCTGCAGAGCGGGTGTGTTTCTGTGTAAATCCAGGAAGTGAACAGGCAGCAGCTTCAGCTGCCCATAGTTAAAATGGATGCATCAAGACTCAGCAGAGGGAGATTTCTGTAGTATATTTGGCAAGTACAGAATCCAGTATATATGCAATAATATGCAAAGTGGTTGGAGGGAAGCATGAGAATGGCAAAGATATTTTTTTTTACTAATTATGTGAGAAGGCTGCAGTGCCTATTTAATTACTGTATACTAACTAGTCATAAATAGGAGTAATTCCTCCTGGTGCCCAGAACTGGGTTTTCGCATGGAAGTTTGTTATGTACCCTGACTTTGGTTACCACTCACTTCCTGGTGATCTCTTCTACCAATTGAGAAAAACATTAAATAAAACAGACACACATGTACTGTGCAAATGTAATGTTCTAACTACAATGCATCCAGTAATGTCTTATTTGTTCTTTACCAGATCTGCTTTCCCGCCACCTCAGATGAGATCCCTAAGGCCCCAGTCACACCTCAGTGTTTTGTAGCTTAAAGTTCGAAGCTCCAAAACTCTGGAGGAGAAAAAAATCAATTATTCTCTATGAAGATGGTTCACATCTTCTCTACAAGTCACCTTAAGCTAAACACTTGAAACTCAAAAAAGTTCTGGAGCTTTTTTTGTAGCTGGAATCAGGCATATCGGTGCATTTTTGATGCGTTTTTTTGTTCCATAAAAATGCATGTAAAAACTCTTGATTTGGGCATTTTTGAGCATGTTAGATCAATGTATATATTTTCCAGCACACCATGGATCTTCAAATACAGTCCAAAGCTTTTATTGAAGAGAGATGACATCACAAAAGAACAAGTGCAGCATTTCGGAGCTACGCAGGACACCTTCATCAGGCATGTGAGCGTTTTAGCGTGTTTTGTTGTGCACTTTTGAGCGTTTTTCTACTCAGAATAAATGAATAAATAAAATATTGTACTTTCCTGTACACTGCTCTTCTGTTGTTTCATTTTATATGAAAAACCCTAATAAAGAAATAGTTGATCAAATAAATAAATAAAATACATAAATAATACATTAAATAAATAAAAAATAAATAATAAAAAAGGAAGGGTGCATGTGATCTGCACAGGGCCAATCAACACTGTCCAGACAGAGGGTCAGGGGTCCTGCAGCCTCACAGGACAGTCAGAGGAGAATTAAATCTCCTCCTACAAACTTTAAAGGAGAAGTCCAGACTGAGCTTTTTAGGCTGGGCTTCTCCTCTGGGTCACAGGAGTGCAGTTCGTTTTTCAATCCTGTGAATCATTTTCAGCAGAGAGCTGTCTGAAGTCCGCTCTCTGCTGACATCCCTGCCATCAGTCGCGGCACTACGTCATCCCGACTTCCCAAGTCTGGATCCGCCAGCTGCCTTGATTGCAGGCAGTCTCAGATGGCCTCTCCCCACCCCTGCACAGCTCAGCGCTCCAGTGAGCGTGGAGAAGCAGCGAGGAGAGACGCTGACTGACAGTCAGCAGCTCTACTCTCGGGAAGGAGTGAGAACTGAGCTATCGGTGGTGTTCAGTAGTTCTGTTCTCAGTGCAGAGATGGCGTGGGACAGCTGCAGCATCGGTCTGATGTTCCATCCATCGAGGTAAGTATGATTATAAAAAAAAATCCCATACTTCTGTTTCAACCAGAAACTCAGAAGTCATTGGACTGCTATACACTGCTGATGAGAAAAGGTATTTAGCAGTTTATTCTAAACAAATCAGGAAAAGTGAGTGCTGAAGGATTGGAAGCTGCTGGCACAAAAAGACAACCAATCTTATCACAATATATCAGGTAGTGCATCGCTGAACTCAAACTGAATTTTAAAGTGATAGTGCAAAACTTAAAATGACAATGGAAAAATTATGGAGAAAGGGAGTTAACCCTGATGCAATAAGGTTATATCCAAGTAATAATATATAATACTATATATCTACATCTGATTGACATATGAGAGCACAGTGTCAAGACTAAAGCTTTGTGTAACAGGCACATTAGATCATTGGCTCTTGTGAGTGCATTGTGGTGGTGTGGCACCATTTGCACCTGACTGTTTGGAAATAGTCATCACGGTGGTTCATACATGGACTTGGAGTAGCATTTGGACTTTCTTTGAAGTGATTGTACTATTGAATCAGTATTTGGATTTCATATGAAATTATTGCTTGGACATTTTATGAAATTATCACATTATTGAATATATGAAATTGTGCAAATTCTTTTCAAATTTATGGTGCTCGCAGGTCACCGTTTTTGACGCCTATTAGAGCCTATGACTCTAATCAGGTGCTTTAAAAACACCCCCTGGCCGCTGTAATTCAGGTGCCCGAAAATGTGCCGGGCGCCTGAATAGGGGGTGGCAGCGGCGGCCATAGATAGATTCATGTGTAGCACTAACCCCCGAAGGAGCTTCTGGTTATTTTTGGGCTTACCATTACCTTCCGCTTCTTCTTGTTGCACGTCTAGGGGATGTCCCGTGGTAGATGACCCAGTAACTTGAGACTGACAATAGATCCAGTTGAATTGATTTTATTTGCAAACTTCAACCATTGAACAGTCTTTTAACTTGGGATCAGAGGATTGGGAAGGAATTCAGGTACTCTCAATGTCAAAGTCTATAAGCGTTAAGGAACTTGCTTACTTTGACTGCAGTTTTATAGTGCTCTTGGGGTCAGAAATTCTGTCATCTGCCGTGCCTGCCCTGGTCTCTAGCCCTTTAATTAATTATTGTAATGTCAGCTAGGTAGTGCGGGAAGATGACCACTCTTTCTGCGGTCCTGTCAGTGGCAAGCTTCTGCCACTGCCACGCCTCCACCCAAAAACGATTGAGCTCCTTTTGCCCCCACATACACACGCATACGAACATAAACATACGCATCAGGGTGACTTCATACTACCATTGAAAAGATTGTCAAACAAATTAAATGGGGGGGGGGGGGGGGGCTGGACACCCTGGAAAACAGGTACCAAAGCAAAAAAAAAATTACAATTTGGTTTATCTGGGTGCAACCATTTTAATAACACTTAGCCCTTGTACATTCCGACGGAGATTCCGACGGAATGTGTCCGATCGGAGCGTTTTGTCGGATATTCCGACTGTGTGTGGTATGCATCGGACTGTTTCCGCCGGAATATCCGTCAGACCAAATTTTCATGTGTAGAGAATTCCGATCGGACAAAGTGCCACGCATGCTCAGATCAAATTCCTACATCAAAGCTATTGGCTACTAGCCTGAACGTAGTCCCATCGTAACGAAATAACGTCATCACGTTGGATTTTTTCCGACAACTTTGTCCGACCGCGTGTATACAACAGTTTCGGACAAAATCCGATTTGGTTGTCGGAATCTCCGATCGTGTGTACAAGGGCTTAAAGTGAAACAATAAAAGTGCAAAATTCTTTTAAATAACATGCTTGTGGATTCCCTTAAGCTGCCTAGCAAGTGACACATCTATATAATGTATCAACCTACAGCAGCAAAACTGAAATTTTGGGAGATCACACTTTTTTTTTTTACTTAATTTTCATAATTATACCAGTTCTGTCTTACATACTGAAAATTATTGGGGAAATGTCAGGCCTTTTTTTCTTACAATCCTAAACTGCTTTGCTTACATAGCTGTGGATTACTATCCAGCAAATTATAGGGCTGGGAGATGTCACACAGATGACCCTTACAGGGTTTACACTGTTTAAATATTGATTGAAATGTGATTTTGTAGATGTGGGTAAAGGTGGGCATTATAAGTAGGGCGTCCCCATATTTCATTTTGAAAATATGCTCACCTTATTACAGAAGCATAATATTTCTTAAATGTGGAGTTTATTATCTTAGCGCTTACACCTAGTGGGGCCGCTTCGTATAACGGATTCTCTGTTATTTGCCATGGCTCTGTGAACATCTTTGTCCCTCTGACACACCTGGTTAAGTAATGGGTTGCTGCAAACACCTATGTGAGCATAACTATTGGTATCCTACACGCAACTATGTTATTGTATCAGGAAATAAGCGCTAGACTGCTTACCAGTGGTGGCTAGTCCATTAGGGGCGCACAATCGTGTTTTTTTGAAGCACAAGATTAGAGCCAAAGGCTCTAATAGGCTTCAAAAAAGGGTGGGCTTGGGGGTGCAGATTAGAGAGCCTCAATTCCACCCAGTTGTGTGATGATAGCGAATGAATATTTAATATTTTCACACTAAATCTCCTCCCCACCAATCAGGAAGCGGGTCATGAAACCTATTTCCTGATTGGCCAAAGCGCCAGGCGATCCAATTGGATGCCTAGCGCCTGGGAGAAGAAGAGAGGCGTAAGGTGTGGAGGAAGCTGCTCGATCAGAGGACACCAAAGCCTCCACCCCCCACCTTGATGAGATATCGACCGGCAGACTTGGGGGGATGGTAGTGTTGCGCCTGGGGGGTTGGTAGTGCCGAGCTGCCCACTGCAGGATTGGGGGGTTGCCTAGGGCGCACTGCTGCCTCGGGCGCTGCCAGGGCCTCTGGCTCTCTATCCCGCTGTGTGACAGCAGTGATGCTGCCGCTAATGCTTTCAGGGAGCAAGGCATGGTGTAGTCCTGTGGAGAAGGAAGCGTTGTGATGGAGTTTGTCAGAAAATCATTCTCTATATCCCTGTGAGGGGAGTGGTGTTGCTGTCATTCCTTTCATTTGAGTAGCTGGTGACCTGGGCACAGAGCAGGAAGTGCAACAGCTGCTGGATCAGTGGATGGTTCCATGTGCGCTCCTCCTCTGCAGATCTCCTACTATGTGTGCAGAGTCTGGATAATGGTCGCCGCGGCTGAGCAGCTCTCCCTGATCTCCTCTCCAGGATTGACATCTGTGGCTGTGGACTGTGTTGGAGGACCTGAAATAGGAGCCTGGCGATCATCATTCTTCTGGAGTCTACATGAGTCATGACGGTCCTGCCCAACACTGATAGTATCCGTGACGCCACTCCCTGACCGAGGGAGCCCTACAAATTACTACTAGCAGACGCCCCAGACACAGCCCTAACAATACATATGATGTTGCCACCTACTGTCCCCCTGTCATCATCTTTATCCTCCTCATCATCTCCCTGTTTCCCTACTAACCTACCTCCTGTCACATACTTCTTATCATCCCCTATACCCCACTGCCAGCTTCTTATCACCTCACCCCCTATCATCTTCATCCCCCTGTACCCCACTGCCAGCTTCTTATCACCCCTCCCCCTGCCAACTTCATCCCCCTGTACCCCACTACCAGCTTCTTATCACCCCACCCCCTGTCATCTTCATCCCCTTGTACCCCCCTGACAGCTTATCACCCACCCCTGTCATCTTCATCCTCCTGTACTCCGCTGCCAGCTTCCTACTACCCCACCTCCTGTCATCTTCATCCCCCCTGTACCCAACTGCCACCTTCCTACCACCCCACCCCCTGTCATCTTCATCCCCCCTGTACCCAACTGCCAGCTTTCTACCACTCCACCCCCTGTCATCTTCATCCCCATGTGCCCCACTGCCAGCTTTCTACCACTCCACCCCCTGTCATCTTCATCCCCATGTGCCCCACTGCCAGCTTCCTACCACCTCACCCCCCTCTCATCTTTATCCCCCTGTTTAGATGTGTGTTCAGGAAGACATTGTAAAAAATTCTTCATGTGGAGGACATTCATTTAAAGCAGAGTTCCACCCAAAAGTGCAACTTCCGCTCATTTGTCTTCAGCCCCCCGCCCCTCCGGTGCTACATTTGGCACCTTTCGGGGGAAGAGACATGTATCCTCCGGGAGTCTGGCCGCAGCAAATTACAACAGCAGCTTGGTTCCCTCCACCTTCCCCTGCCACCAGGCCAGTAAGAGAGAGGAGTGGAGCAGGGGCGTACCTAGAGCATTTGGCACCCGGGGCGGATCCTATATCTGGCACCCCCCCACCATAAAATGTAAAAACACCCACCGTGTCCCCTGCATACCTCTGCATCCTTCAATATCTTTTTGTCACTACTGTGTACCCCCCCTCTCCACAACTGCACCTCTGGACCCCTTTAAATTACACAGCACCCTGCACCTCTGGACCCCTTTACATTACACAGGACCTTGCACCTAAGGACCTCTTTACATTACACAGCCCCCTGCACCTCTGGACCCCTTTACATTACACAGCAGCCTGCACCTCTGGACCCCTTTACATTACACAGCTCTTGTACCACTGGACCCCTTTACATAACATAGCACCCTGAACCTCCTGACCCCTTTACATTACACAGAGCCCTGCACCTCTGGACCCCTTTACATTACACAGGACCTTGCGCCTAAGGACCTCTTTACATTACACAGCAGCCTGCACCTCTGGACCCCTTTACATTACACAGCTCTTGTACCTCTGGACCCCTTTACATAACATAGCACCCTGAAACTCCTGACCCCTTTACATTACACAGCCCTTGTACCCATGGATCCCTTTACATTACACAGCACCCTGAACCTCTGGACCCCGTTACATTACACAGCCCTTGTACCTCTGGACCCCTTTACATTACACAGCACCCTGCACCTCTGCACCCCTTTACATTACACAGCCCCTCACAGCTCTGGACCCTCTGCATGTTACACAGATCCCCTACAGTGCAGACCCCCCTCCCTACCATACAGACCCCCATCTACAGTGTAGACCCCCCTACAGTACAGAATCCTCCCCTACAGTGCAGACCCTCCTACAGTACAGACCCCTCCACCCTATAGCGCAGACCCCCCCTACAGTGCAGACCCTCCTACAGTACAGACCCACCCCCCTACAGCGCAGACCCCCCTACAGTACAGACTCCCCTACAGTACAGAATCCTCACCTACAGTACAGACCCCCCTACAGTGCAGAATCTTCCCCTACAGTACAGACCCCCCCCTACAGTGCAGGATCCCTTCTACAGTGCAGGACCCCTTCTACAGTGCAGGACCCCCCTACAGTGCAGGACCCCCTACAGTGCAGGACCCCTTCTACAGTGCAGACCCCCGTACAGTGCAGGACCTCTTCTACAGGGCAGGACCCCTTCTACAGTGTAGAACCCCCCTACAGTGCAGGACACCTTCTACAGTGCAGGACCCCCCCCCTACAGTGCAGGACCCCTTCTACAGTGCAGGACCCCCCTACAGTGCAGACCCCCTACAGTGCAGACCCCCTACAGTGCAGGGCCCCTTCTACAGTGCAGGACCCCCCCTACAGTGCAGGACCCCTTCTACAGTGCAGGACCCCTTCTACAGTGCAGGACCCCTATATTGCATGACCCCTTCTACAGTGCAGGACCCCCCTACAGTGCAGGACCCCTTCTACAGTGCAGGACCCCCCTACAGTGCAGATCCCCCCCTACAGTGCAGATCCCCCCTACAGTGCAGGACCCCCTACAGTGCAGGACCCCCTACAGTGCAGGACCCCCCCTACAGTGCAGACCCCTACAGTGCAGGACCCACCACAGTAAAGAACCCCTAGTGTACCTGGAGCCCAAGGCAGCGGCATTGCAGGGGGGAGGTGCGAGCAGCACCCGAGTGGAGTGTCACCTGTCGGCTCAGTGATCCGGGACCCGGCGCAATAATCCCCTTCTCTCTGTAGTCACGTGACTCACATCGCACCGTTCAGATCAGTCTCGAGCAGCGGCTGTCACTCACAGCTGAGCAGAGTGAAGCCGCCTCCCCCTCCTTGTCTACACAGTGCTGTGCATGGAGGAGGGGGAGGCGGCTTCACTCTGCTCGGCTGTGTGACAGCCGCTGCCCGAGACTGATCTGAACGGTGACCACAGAGAGAAGGGGAGCCGGGTCCCGGATCACTGAGCCGGCAGATGTCACTCCACTCGGGTGCTGCTCGCACCCCCCCCCCCCCCGCAATGCCGCCCACTGCCAGTGCCTCGGGCTCCTCACGGCGCTGTCTGACACTTCAGTTGCGGAGAGGGGAGGGGGGGCGCTGGCCTGACACCCCTCCCAGTGTGTGGCACCCGGGGCGGAAGGCCCCCCCGCCCCCCACTTAGTACGCCCCTGGAGTGGAGCCTCGCTCATGTGCAGTAGGCTTCCCAGTGTGAAGCCGTAATGCTTCACTAACGAGTTCCCTTACCCACAATGGCGGTGGCAGCACCCGACAGCTGATGGAAACATCGCTGGACTCAAGGACAGGTAAGTGTCCTATTATTAAAAGTCAGCAGCTGCAGTATCTATAGCTGCTGGCTTTTAATTTTTTCAGGGGTTAGTGGACCTCCGCTTTAAGTATGGAGTCTATTATGGTATGTGTAGGAAAGGAGTGCAGTGTGTATGATGTTGAATACTATGCAGGCGAAGAGTGTGGAGCGTATGATGGTGGGTAGAGTGTTCAAAAAGTAATGCAGGGTGTATGACAGTGGGAAGAGGAGTTTCTGATGGCAGGTATTATGTTCAGGAGAGAAGTGTGAAGTGTATGATGATGGGTAGTATGTGCAGGGAGAGAAGTTCAGATAGTATGAAGATACATGGTGTGAACAAGCCCTAATTCAATGCCTCATCACTGCAGCGGCCACTGGGCAGTGACATGCATATCTGCAGAGGCACAGCACCAGTGTCTACTACACTCCTGCATGCCCCCCAATCTGCACTTCCCTGCCACCTTAAGCATGCATTCATACCCTGTCTACGATCAGCTATGGGAACCCCAGCATGGGTTCCTGTGATTAGCTGCAGGTAGGTAGCTCCATTAAAAGGAATGGCAAGTCCCAACTCTCGCAGCTAATCTTGCCCACTTGCATGTAATCACTCATGCAGCAATTACATGCAAATGATCAGCCCTGCCTGTATCCAGGGTCGATAACTTGCATATGACCACTGCTAGAGTGATTACACGTGTGAGGGCACTTATAGCTGCAGAAGATGGAAGTTCGCCATTGCTTTCAACTAATTGCAGAAAACCCTGCTTGGGTTCCTGCAGCTGATTGCAAACAGGGTACATTCACAAGTGTGAATGTCCCCTAACACCTTGCCACACTGCCACCTTAAACTTTTCCTCCCTGCCACCTTAACAGCATGCCTACCTGACACCTTAACACCTTTCCACCCTCCTGCAATACCCCGCCAGCTTACCTCCGCATACACATCCTGGAACAAGCTCGTATAAGTTACATCCTTCTTGGCAGTATCTCTGAGCCCCCTTTGTGCCCACACATATTTCAACATCAGCTGACAGTAGAGATGCTCCACTTCCACATCTGAGCTTTCTGCAGCCAGCACTAGAGGTACTCAGAAAGAGCACAATCGTGTGCTTGGGGTAGATGAATGGGGAAGGAATAACAACAAGACTGGAGTGAAGTGGTTGGCAGTGCCCAGAGAGGAGTTCTGTCACTTGTGGACACAGAAGTTGTGCTTTTGTGTTGACACTAATGAGCTGCAAGCATAGGGCCAGCACCGAAGGTGGCCAAACTCTGTTTCGACAAGTTCTGGCTTAAAAAAAACTTGCATATCACCTTATAGAGAGATGGAGAGCGAGGGTGGTACCCCTGGCTATTAGTAATTCAGTTCAGGGTACTTGCAAAGCAGTTGGTAAATATATGGCTCTTGACTTTCAATTTTTGTCCGGCTAATTGGTGGGCCCAATCCTTAAGGTGGTGCGCATCTGTACCGCCCCTTTAAACCCTAAAACTCTGGTCCCTAGCCACCAAAGATCCTGGGTTGCAGTTCCAGAAAAGGTGATTCTGTAACTATTCACACACAGTGGCTCAGGTGTGTATATCTTCGGTCCCCACAGAAGAGAAAGAGTCCTAAATCTCAAAGCCCAGAAAAACTTGACACTCTCCTCTCCTTACTCCCGACTCACTTCCTGGGGATTGTAGCCCATCTCCAATTCACTCACATGTGCAAAGATGAGACAGCATTGTGAGTGGGATAGGGAGATGTGAATGAGCAGAAGACAGCAGTGGTGTCTGTGTACTGAGCAGAGGGCAAGGCAGCACTGGCTGTGCCAACCTGGGAGTCCTGCACAGCTTGGAGAACAACCCCAGCCAGCATCTCCTCATTAGCCTCCATTTGCTGAAGCCAGGCACCATTATTTTTATATAGAGGGGTCAATTGTAAAGTAAATAAAAATATAAAACCGCTTCAACACAGCATACACAGCAATACAACAGTTGTCCAGATTGGAGAGGGGTTGATTTACTGAGGGAATAGAGATTGTTCATTAGACATAACCTGTTTTTCAGGTTATTATTAGGAAATCTGGAAATCTGAAAATAAGAATGAAAATCCGAAATGTTGAAAATAAAAACGAAAAATTTGAAAATCCGGAAATAATAACTTACTAACTAACAATAACTAACTATTAAATAATAGGTATTGGAATTTCCTTTCAAATTTGGCTGTTAGTGTATGTAACAAATACGAATTTATCTTATGTTACAAATTATCCAAAATAACAAATGCTGCATTAAAACGAATGGAGCGTAATGAATTAATAATAATAATAATAATAATTATTATTATTATTATAATTTTTTTTTTTATTATTAATTCATTACCTTCCATTCATTTAGATGCTGCATTTGTTATTTTGGATAATTCATAACTTCAGATAAATTCATATTTGTTACATTCACTAACAGCCAAATTTGAAAGGAAATTCCTATAGTTCAATAGTTAGTAATAGTTATTATTAGTTACTTATTATTTCTGTTTTTCGTTCTTTTAAATTTTCTGATTTTCTTTCAAATTTAGCGGATTTTCGATTCTTCAGACTTCTGAATCTTTGGATTACCGAATTTTCGAGTGTTTGAGTTTTGGTTTTCGGAAAAATTTGTTAAACAGGTTTCCATTAATTTGAATATTTCCAAATGAACAAATTTGTTGAATTTCATCGAAAAATTAATTCGGAACAAAACAAATTGCACATGTCTATTGTTCACAAAGCAAATGTTATCTTTGACCATTTGCCTACAGAGTGCTTTCACCCCCTTTCTGCCCAGGCCAATTTTCAGCTTCCAGCACTGTCGCACTTTGAATGACAATTGCACTGTGATGCAGCGCTGTACCCAAACAAAATTGTTATCCTTTTTTTAAAAATAGATAGTGCTTTATTTTGGTGTTATTTAATCAACACTGGGTGGCACAGATAGATGGCACTAATGAGTACTGACAGGCACTGATGGGCACTGACAGGCTTCACTGATGGGCACAGACAGTCTTTACTGGTGGGCACTTTTGGGGCTGCACTGATCATCAGGTCACTGATGATCAGTGCCCTTGTAGTGTCATATTTTGCTCCCCATAGTAGAATGCTCCGGAAGTGACGTTGTGGCCAGATATTTCGCACTGCGCATGCACAATGCGTTCCGAACACTTGCGCCATGCGTTACTAAGGATTTGCGACAATGCAGACCAGTGAAACTGTCAGATAATGTCATGGAAGTGAGGGAAGGTAATCCCTTCCCTGAGCCACGGTTACTCACTCTCTCTCCGCCGCTCTCCACTCTGTCTAAAGTTAACGTCACTCTGTCTAAAGTTAACGTCGCAATTACCTCCCCTCACTTCCATGACATTATCTGATGGTTTCACTGAACTGCATTGTTGCAAATCCTTTGGAACGCATGGCACAAGGTTTTGGAACGCATCGCGCATGCGCAGTGCGAAATTTCTGTCCGTAACCTCACTTGCGGGAACATTCTACGATGGGGAACAAAATATGACACTACACCCTGATTGTCAGTTCAGATGTCCTCGTTGAGGAATGCTTACAGGCTCTCCTTTCCCCACGTGCGAGAGAAGAGGAATGGCGATAACCTACATTTCCTGTTTACACTGTGATCAGCTGTGATTGGACACAGCTGATCACATAGTAAAGATCCAACGTCATAGGATCTTTACCGTGATCAGTGATGAGCTGTGTCTGTGGGACACAGCGCACCAAACGATAGCCGTGCTGCACGCCAAGAATGGGAAGATGTCATTTCTTTATATGGCAGGTGGGAAGCAGTTAAAACCGAACTGAGGAAACACATTTTTGTTGAAATATAATGCTCAATGTCACAAAGGACAAATATCCATTTTGTGTGCACCAAATGCCTTTGCAAACCCAAATATTGTTGTAAAAGTAGAAGTGACATCATCACTGTGTTGTACATAGCCTGTGCGGAGGGGCTCAGCACCTTCACCCCTTACAAGCTGCCTGGAGAAACTTCAGGATGGGGCGGAGACAAGACCAGTCACCCTGCACCAGGAGAGAGAGCAGCAGTGACCGGTCTTTATTACAGGAAGCTCTTACACAAAGAAACACTGGATTACCACACAGATCTGGAAGAAATGCACAAAGCACACCAAGATTTAAGAATAAACACGCATGACTGCTCTAGACAGTGTTTATTTAGTCCAGAGCTTGGCTTTTACTTAATGGATAAGGTGGTATTGTTTCCTGATTATATCAATCAATCATATGCAAGCAAAAGTAACTTGTGTACATGAATGTGCATTCAAAGTGAACACAGCTTCACTTTATTTACCAAGCAAAGTGAACATTCACTTTACAAAACAAACATCTTTGGTCTTTATAATACATCTAATTCAGGGAGGTTGAATGAAGGCACTCATCCATAAAAACATCTGCTTCCTGGTTACTCTCTGGTTATCACAGTGATACTAGAAAGGAGATATTGTACGACAATGACACTATTTCTGTCAGTGTGGCCTAGCACAAAAATATGTGGCTGTATCTTCAGTAACCAGCTTCTTCAGTTCCAAAAAACACACACTCTCGTTGTTGTTCCTTGTTATTTCTATGCGTCCTTTAAAAGATTTGGTATACTCTGTTCTACTGGAATCATACCAAATCACTCCCATCCATTCAAGACCTTTCCCACGTGCTTGACGTACCCAGTGCATTCCATACTGACTGAAATCAAATCCAGATCCTTTGCAAGTTAATTTTAAAGACTCATTTGGCTTTCTTAACAACTGTGAGTCTGTCTGTGTGATCATGGGATCAGACCAGATGTCTGGAACAGAAAATATATATGTGTGTCAGTTTAACTGGCTTTCACATTTAAAAAAAAAAACATAAATCATTAAATGAAGATATACATTATAAAAATAGCTACATGAATGTGTGTACCTGGTACAAACATTAAGAGGCAAGTCCATGTTAATAAAAGGCCCATGATGGTGTGTTGTACGAAAGACTAGGAGATAGCAAGTAAGACTCCATGGTGGAAATTATATTCAGACGAGGGAGGTCAGATTTGACTAGTAGATTTGCATCTGTATTTCAAAATAAATATTGGTCACTAATAACACTATTGACATTTCAAGTGAGTTCAGTTTGACAGTTGTGATACATTACAAATTATGTAAAGAAGTTATAAATGTTACTTATCCAAAAGTGAAGGCAAATTTGAGAGGAATGTGGACAATCACTTTAGTCTTGTGTTGTTTCTTGGGATTCTTGGGACTACACTGTTCCTATTCAAGTTTAGAAAGATAGTAAAGGTTGATTTACTAAAAGCAAATAGACTTTTCACTTTGCAAAGGAATTTACCCTTAGCTTAGCAAATGAGGTGAAGCTGTGCTAACGTCCATCATCCAATAATGCGCAAGCAAATATACTTTATTTTTTATTTCACCAGCACCTGAATGGGTATTCTTTGCAAAGTGAATGTTTATCACATTAACTAAGCTAAGGAAAGATTACCTTGCAAGGTGCAAATTCCCTTGCAAAGTGAACAGCCTAGTCGTTTTTAGTAAATCGGCCATAGTTATGTGTGCGTTTATTTACCATTTTCTTCTTTTCTGAATGAGTATGGGTACTATTTACCCCTTACTCCTTCACATAGGGAGGCATTATTTGGGGGCCACTTATTTTTTAAAGGGGTTTCCAAATTCAGATAAGCCTCCCACCCATGGACCACCACAGCTACTGGGCTAGGGTTGTGGGTAAGAGACCCTTGTCCTCCCTGGTAAGGTACTTCCCTATGTTGGGGGCATGTGGTCTGGTATGGTTCAGAATGAGGGGCACACACTAGCCCTCCCCTCTCCTGGCCAGTCGGGCTGCATGATTAGATAATGATAATGAATTTTTCATAGTGTTTCCCCTTTAAATCCAAACAAAATGTGGGGTTATACAATTATTTTGGTCGGGTCCCTCTTAAATGCATAGTAAAATTGAAGGGCCTGGTATGAATTTTGAAGGGACACCTGTTCCCATTTAGCATTGCTAGTAATACCACTGCTAAATGTTTCACTTCTCAAAATACTAATTTGGTTGATTGTTTCCACAGGAATTTCCATACATTTTGTACACAGTGCAAGGTTTTCCAATATATTTCCTCTTATGGATGAATGTTCTCAGCCTATAGTGTTAAGTTATTCTGTCTAATGGTAGAAGGCTCTTTAACTCTTCTGATTGTATGTTCTTAAAGGAGTTGTAAAGGCAGAAGATTTTTTATCTTAATGCATTCTATGCATTAAGATAAAAAACCTTCTGTGTGTAGCAGCCTCCCCAGCACCCCCCTAATTACTTACCCGAGCCCCATCTCTCTCCAGTAATGTCCACAAATGTCTAAGCCATCCGGGACACTCCTCCTGATTGGCTGAGACTCAGTAGAGGCGCCATTGACTACCGCGGCTGTCAAAGTTGGTCAGCCAATTAGGAAAGTGAGGGGGCGTGGCCGGGTCGGGGCTCCATGTCAGAATGAACACACGGAGCTGTGACTCAGCTCCAGTGCCCCCATAGAAAGCTGCTGACTATGGAGGGCACTCGAAGGAGGGAGGGGCCAGAAGCAGCAAAAAGGAACCTGAGAAGAGGAGGATCCGGGACTGCTCTGGGCAAAACCAATTGCACAGAGTAGGTAAGTGTAACATGTTTGTTATTTTATTTTTTATTTTTTAAACAAGTCTTTACAATCACTTTAAGACTATTTTCTCTTAAATTCAAATGTTAGGGAGCCCAGCAAAAGGCAACAAACAGAAATTGACATTACACACATTATTGCAAACATTAAATATTATTTGTTACTTTTGTGTAAATGCTCAGAGATTTACAAAGCAGTTTTTTTTAAAACAAAGCCCCCTAAGGCCCCTTTCACACTTGTGCGGCTTGAAAGTTGTGCAACTTTGCCATGATTTTACTGTGACTTTGACACAACTTGAAGCCATGACTGTGTAATCTTAAGGTCTATTCAAGTGGCATCTAAATCGGACCAAAGTAGTGCAGGGACTACTTTGAAGTTGCGTAGATATGAATGGTCCTCATTGGAAATTACGGGGTACAATTTGTCATGAGACTTTGCAGTCTGAAGTCGCAGGACAAGTTGCACAAGTGTGAAAGAGGCCGTAGTGTTTAACATTTGCTGCTGTATGAATTGTCATAATAGACCCAGACTTGCCCTAACAATACATTCTCTTCTATGTTTTAATAGCGGTAGATTATATAAAACAGCATGTATCTCTTGGGGGAAGGTGAGTACTGAACTATGCACATAAACATGCCTCACAACTTTCTGAAATGGGAACAAGGGATGCCTAATAAAGTATGTAGGTATAGGACCCACCCCCTGCCAAATTAGATTTAAAATACTGCATTAAAAGAGAAATAGGACCAAAGCTCAATTTCAAAAAACAGAATAGTCTAGGACAAATAGCTTGGAATTTTTATCTAGGCTTTATCTAGGCTTTTCATTTTCAGTGCTTTGCTGCCATCTACTGTTACACATTGATTAACCTTCCTGTCGGTATGATTCAGTCTGGTTTTAGGTGCTAAAAGTGGTACAAGTATGTTGCATGGAAATCTGGCTTTTATATTGTAGTCCTGTAATTCTTAAGAATAACTCTCTTAAATCTGTTCAAACCAGAGTCTAGCAGACATCCCGGGTATGATAAAGTTTATAATATAATAAAGAATAATAAAAATTATTCAATAATGTAATCAAATCCTAAAACACTGAAAAAGGGACACGTTTTGGTTGCTATGGGCAATCTCCAAATTCCAGGCAGAAAAAACTGTATTTATAATATATAAGTGGATGCAGGGCACTGCACAGACAACTAGGGACAAAGGGGGTGTGTCATTTTTAATACAGTACTGTAATCTGTAAGATTACAGTGCTGTGTGTCTTTTGTGTCTTTTTACTTTTTTGAATTTGCCGGCGTTCTCCGCTCCCGTGCATCGTAACATCGCAGGGAACGGAGCTCGGCGGCATTCGGCACTGTGAATCGAGCGGAGGACAGCTCGATCACACAGCGTGGGGGACATCGCTGGATCCAGGGGACAAGGTAAGTAACTTCTCCCTGTGTCCTCCCCTGCATCCAGCGATGCGATCCCGAGTCTGGCTCGGGGTTACCACTCCTGTTAGTGAAATCCCAACCCGAGCTCGGGATTACCGCTAGGGGGGTTAAATAAAGCACTTGAGGATGGATATGTTAAACCTCCCTCTTGTTCAGGTTAATTTTTTCAGTTTTCGGTGTTGTGATGCATCACAGACCGGAGGGTCTGGTATGGTCTTGGAGGGGGAACTCTATGCCTGTTTTTTAATTTTGGTGTGGGGTTCCCCTTCAAGATCATCAGAGCAGAAGTTGCACGCCAAAGTTTGGATCAGTTAAGACGATGATCCGTTTTGATCTGACTTCAATGATTTTCAATGAGCTGAACTAGGATCAAAGTCGGACCAAAGTAATGCAGGGATCTTTTTCAAAGTCAGGCTAACTTGTGTTGGACCAGTTAAGATGGCTCTCATAGGGAACCATTGATTTATACACGCCATGCGACATGTGCTCCCAAAGTCGGAGCGCTTGTCGTACCAGCGTGAACCCAGCCTCAAAGTCGGACTGACTTATGTGGGAACAGTTAAGACGACACTCATAGGGATTGATTGATTTAAACCCATCATACGACATGTGCTCCCAAAGTCTGAGTGTATTTTTTACCAGTGTGAACCCGGCCTTAAAGCAGAGTTCCACCCAAAAGTGGAACTTCAGTGTATCTGATTCCCCCTCCAGTGCCACATTTGGCACCTTTCAGGGGGAGGGGGCAGCAGGTACCTGTTTTTTACAGGTGCCCTGTCCTCACTTCCGGGAGACCGGGCCGTGGCAAATTATGTCAGCAGCTCAGCTCCTCTTCTACTCCCTCCCATTTTGTTGGACCAGTGAGAGAGTGCTTCGTACATGTGCAGTAGGGACCCGGCCCTGAAGCCAAAAGGCTACACTGCCGGCCCAGGTTGCCTTACCTGCAATGAAGGCAGCACTGAACCAGCTGATGTAAACATTGACTGCACTGCTGACATCGCTGGACTCCAGGACAGGTAAGTGTCCTAATGTTAACAGTCAGCAGCCACAGTATGTGTAGCTGCTGACTTTTCATTTTTAAAGGGGCGGAACTCCGCTTTAAGGGATGAAGGCCCAGCAGCATTCCTCTTTAGTGCTCTGCAGGTGCTGCAGCTGATTGATAATTATGAAACCATTCCCATTGGACTCACTCAGAACATGGGCACAGAGGAACAAACACTGATTTCTTCACAATAACAAAAGATAGGAATCTGCAACAAAGTTTGTTAAAATCCTTGTAATGTACATAGACTACCCAGAGGGGAATGTTTTTTTCTCAACAAAAGTGGAGTTACGCTTTAAGATCTCAATTTTGTGCTATTCTATACACAAGAATGAATTCACAAGAAGTAATTATGTTGATGTTCTTCTCCTGAAGGATAAATGACTGGTCTAGAGGAACACCTTTATTTATTTAATGGAAAAAAGTAATGTTCTGGGATGTGAGTGCCTTGATGTGATATTACCAAAGACTGCTGTCAGATCCGAGCAGCACTGGGGACAATGCTGCTGGCTTTTATATATAGAGTTGCTTAGCTGCCCCAATTTTTGCTGCCAGTGTGTGTGGTTTTCATTTGGTAAAGTGCATTCATGCCAAAATCGAATATTAAAAGTAAACTAAATTTTAAACTTTCTTTTTAAACATTTTATTGAAGATAATACAGTACATATTATTAGTACATATTTTACAATAAAATATGATATATAATATGAATAGAGAAACTTCTCAAATAAACATATAAGAGTAAAAATAATACATTTATGTCTTAAAGATAAGGTATATGAGTATGTGTAAAGTTTTCTGCACTTTTCAAATTATAATTATTATTGTTAGTACAATACTTGGTAAGGTTAAACTAGAAGAATAATAGTACAATATTTATAAAGATTGATTAACCACTTAACAACCGCCAATTGCCGATTAGGGATGAGCCGAACACCCCCCGGTTCGGTTCGCACCAGAACTTTCGAACGGACCCCGCGTTCGAAACGAACGTTAGAACCCCATTGAAGTCTATGGGACTCGAACGTTCGAAATGGAAAGTGCTAATTTTAACGGCTAATATGCAACATACTATCCTAAAAAGGGTTTTGGGGACCTGACTCCTGCCTCAGGGGACATGGGTCAATGCAAAAAAAGGTTTTAAAAACGGCCGTTTTGGCGGGAGCACTGATTTTAATGACGATTAAAGTGAGAAAAAAAAAGTGAAATGTAAATTAGACGCTGGCGATGGGTGCTGGAACCAATCATACCTTGGGGCTGCAGACTAAAAAATTGTCTGAAAGCATCAGTCAGACGGCCACCTTCTCCACCGCTCCTTCTGACTGATGCCTCAGCAACACGTTGTCCAGGACCAGGAGTTTGTGACCTCCCAGTCTCTGGGAACGCGTTGCACAGAGCTTTCTGCAAGGCCTCCCGGAGATGTCTCATCCTCTGCTCCCTCTGCGATGGCAAGATAAGGTCGGCAACCTTACCCTTGTACCGTGGATCAAGGAGAGTGGCCAGCCAGTAATGGTCCCTCTCCTTGATCCGAAGAATACGAGGATCCTTCCGCAGGCTTTGCAGGATCAGGGAGGCCATGCAGCGTAGGTTAGCTGAGGCATTCGGTCCGGAGTCCTCTGGGTCACTAAGGACAACATGATCCGCAGCTACCTCCTCCCAGCCACGTACAAGTCCACGTGTTTCTTGGGACTGTAAATCATCCCTATAAGACTGCTGCTGCTGATGCTGATGCTGAGTGCCAGCCTCCACCTCCATGCTGACACAATCATCCTCCTCCTCCTCTTCCTCCTCCTCGCCCTCTTCCTGTGTGATGGGTGGCACAGCAGGAACACTGTCTGGATAAAGGGGGCCTTGAGAGGCAAGGAAGTCCTCCTCTTCCTGCCTCTGTTCTGCCTCAAGTGCCCTGTCCATTATTCCACGCAGCGTATGCTCCAAGAGGTGGACAAGAGGTACAGTGTCACTGATGCATGCACTGTCACTGCTCACCATCCTTGTGGCCTCCTCAAACGGTGACAGGACAGTGCATGCATCCCTGATCATGCCCCACTGGCGTGGTGAGAAAAAACCAAGCTCCCCTGACCCTGTCCTGGTGCCGTAGTCGCACAGGTACTCATTGATGGCCCTCTGCTGCATGTGCAGCCGCTGCAGCATGGCCAATGTTGAGTTCCATCTGGTGGGCATGTCACATATAAGGCGGTTCTTGGGCAGGTTCAACTCCTTTTGGAGCTCAGCCAGCCGAGCACAGGCATTAAATGATCGGCGGAAATGCACACAGACTTTCCTGGCCTGCTTCAGGACATCATGTAAGCCAGGGTACCTGCCCAAGAACCGCTGCACCACCAGGTTAAGGACGTGAGCTACACAGGGCACATGGGTCAGTTGTCCCTGTCGGAGGGCGGAGAGGAGGTTGGTGCCATTGTCGCAAACCACCATTCCTGGCTTAAGCTGGTGTGGCGTCAACCACCTCTCGGCCTGCCCCTGCAGAGCTGACAAAACATCCGCCCCAGTGTGGCTCCTGTCCCCCAAACAAACCAGCGCAAGCACGGCATGGCATCGTTTTGCCTGCGTACTTGCGTAGCCCCTGCAACGCCTACGGAGCACCGCTGGTTCTGAGGACAGAGCACTGGAAGAGGCCATGGAGGAAGAAGAAGAGGAGGGGGTGGAGGAGAGAGGTGTGTCACAACCAATAGTAGCATTTTGGAGGCGTGGTGGCGGAACAACCTCCAACACTACTGCACCTTGTCCTGCATCCTTCCCAGCAGCCAGAAGAGTGACCCAATGGGCCGTGAAAGACAGGTAACGTCCCTGTCCATGCCTGCTGGACCATGAGTCAGGGGTAATATGCACCTTACCGCTGACCGCCCTGTCCAGCGAGGCAAGGACATTGCCTTCCACATGCCGGTAGCGAGCCGGAATCGCCTTCCGTGAGAAAAAGTGGCGTTTGGGGACCTGCCACTGAGGAACCGCACATTGTACAAACTCACGGAAGGGGGCCGAGTCTACCAACTGAAAAGGCAGCAGTTGAAGTGCTAGCAATTTAGCCAAGCTAGCATTCAACCGCTGGGCATGTGGATGGCTGAGTAAACTTCTTCCGCCGGTCCAGCAGCTGGGGCAGGGACATTTGCCTGCTATAATCGGATGTGGATGTACCACTAGCAGAGTTCCCAGAAGCACTTGGCTGTGACACACCTAATTCTACACCTTCATTCCTCTCAGAGCAGGTTTCAGAGAGGACTGAAGGTCTAGTGGGGTTGGAGATGCCAGCTGATGAGGAGCAAGGAGAGGTCCGCTTTGTTCTTTGGTGTGGGTCTTTGAGGTACGCTTGCCAACGAGCTGCATGGCAGGTCAACATATGTCTGGTCAAGCATGTGGTGCCCAAGCGGCTGATGTTTTGGCCACGTGAGATATATGCTTGAGACATATGTTGCAAATAGCAGCGGTGCGATCTGATGCACTCGTCTCAAAAAAGGCCCACACCAAAGAACTTTTAGAATAACGCGCAGAGGAAGCGCTCTGCGCAGGCGGAGCTCTGCGGTGTGATTCAGTTGGTGTGCTGCCCCTAAGCTGACCCCCGGAGGGCATCCTGCCTCGTTGGACATGTGCCTCCTCCTCCCTCCTTCCAGGCACCCACGTGGAGTCAGTGCCCTCATCATCCCCTCCCTCTTCATCGCTGTAGCAAACCTGGCAGTATGCTGCAGCTTGTGGAACATGACTGCCAGATTGCTGTCCTTCTTGAGCATCCCCTCTCTCTGCGCTCACGCTACTGCCTTACTCTAGCTGAGTGTCATCATCAGAGCCCACCAAACACTGGGCATCCTCCTGGAGCATGTACCCAACACTGTGCTCAAAGAGTTCAGGAGACTCCTCAGGAGGACGTGGTGGGTCTAGGGAAGGAGTCACTGATGATGACATTGAGAGGAGGGAAGACGATGTGTTGGCAGCTGCTTTGCTACTACCCTGAGACTGGGTGAGAGAGGATGAGGAGGATGAAGAGGTCTTGGTCATCCACTCTACCAAGTCGTTGGCATGTTGTGGTTCAACATGTCCAGCTGCAGAAAAGAAGGACAAGCATGTCCCATGGCCACGTGCTGATGACAATGCACCGCGTCCACGACCAGCACTGTTGTCTCTAGACACAGAGCCTGCTTGCCCTCTTTTATCGGCTCGCGCCTGTCTGCCTCTCCTTGCTGGCCTTCCAGACATGGTAATGGCCTGAAGGGAGTAGGGTAAAACAGTAGTTGGGTAGTTTATATTGTGCTGGAGGCACACAACACCCACTAACTCCTGCAGATGCCTTTTTTATAGAACAGCAGAGATAAAGGGGTATATACAGATGTATACTGTGCTGTGCTGGAAGCACACACAACTTCCAATAACTCCTGCAGATGACAATTGGGCCCAAATAGAGAACAGCTATGTAGGTGGATTATAGCGGTATGTACTGGGTACAGAGCATGCAGACAGCACGCACTATCTCCTGACACTACTGACTGCAAGCGCTATAATTAAAGATGGACCACTAGCTATATAGGTGAGGTGAATATCACGGTGTATACTGCGGTCAGGGCACGCAGACAATAACCAGAAAACAGCAGAGTTAAAGGGGTATATACAGATGTATACTGTGCTGTGCTGGAAGCACACACAACTTCCAATAACTCCTGCAGATGGCAATTGGGCTCAAATAGAGAACAGCTATGTAGGTGGATTATAGTGGTATGTACTGGGTACAGAGCACGCAGACAGCACGCACTATCTCCTAACACTACTGACTGCAAGCTCTATTATTAAAGATAGATCACTAGCTATATAGGTGAGGTGAATATAGTGGTGTATACTGCGGTCAGGGCACAGACAGTAACCACTACACAAAAGCAAGATAGGAAATCAGCCAAAAACGATTGGTGTGTAACTGTGTTGAAGGTACACAGAACACCCACTGCTTCAGATGCCAACACACTACACGAGGCCGCCTCAAAGGCGGCCTTATATAGTGTGGGGCGTGCACTACACAGCCTGAGCTATGATTGGCCACAGGCAGGACGCCCGTGGCCAATCATGGCTCTCCTCGCTGCTGGCGCTGCGATTGGCCAAGCATGCGGGGTCACAGTGCATGCTTGGCCAATCATGAGCCAGCAATGCACTGCGCCATCGCAGTGCATTGTGGGCCATACGAATTTTGCCGCGAACGGCCCAAACGTTCGGAATTCGCCGAACGCCCGAACGACCAATGTTCGAGTCGAACGTACGTTCGACTCGAACACGAAACTCATCCCTATTGCCGATTAACGGCTTCAGGGCGGTTGTTTAACTCTGAGAGGCCGTTAATTAATGGCCTCCCAGAAATCTGCTCTCGCGCACCCCCTGGGGCGCGCACACGAGATCATCCGTGACCGCCGGGTCCAGTGGACCCGGCGCATCACGGATCACGGTAAACAGCCGCTCGTCGCGGCCGTTTACCACGTGATCGCTCCGTCAAATGACGGAGTGATCACTTGTAAACAAACAGGCGTCATGTTATGACGCCGGTTCCTCCCTCCTCCTCTCTGTACCGATCGGTACAGCGGAGGGGAAAGAGATCGGTGTCAGCAGCGATGTGGGCTGCATCTGCAGTGCCCACATCGCTGCTCACCGAATTTAACCCCTCAATCCCCTGCCATTACTCTGCAATACTCTGCAGTACCCCCCATTACTCTGCAATACCCTGCCATTACTCTGCAGTACCCCCCAATACTCTGCAGTACCCCCCATTACTCTGCAATACCCTGCCATTACTCTGCAATACCCTGCCATTACTCTGCAGTACCCTGCCATTACTCTGCAGTACCCTGCCATTACTCTGCAGTACCCCCCAATACTCTGCAGTACCCTGCCATTTGGGCCTCTGTATGTGGCCACACTGTGTAAAAGTCTCACACATGTGGTATTGCCGTACTCGGGAGTAATAGCAGAATGTGTTTTGGGGTGTAATTTGTGGTATGCATATGCTGTGTGTGAGAAATAACCTGATAATATGACAATTTTGTGGAAAAAAAAAAAAGTAAAAAAAATCTTGATTTTTGTGGGAATTGTGGGAAAAAATGACAAATTCAAAAAACTCATCATGCCTCTTACTAAATACATTGGAATGTCTTCTTTCCAAAAAGGGGTCATTTGGGGGGTATTTCTACTTTTCTGGCATGTTAGGGTCTCAAGAATTGAAATAGGCCGTCAGTACTTCAGGTGTGATCAATTTTCAGATATTTGCACCATAGCTTGTGGACTCTATAACTTTCACAAAGACCAAATAATATCCACCAATTTGTACTTATTTTTACCAAAGACATGTAGTAGTATAAATTTTGGCCAAAATTTATGAAGAAAAAATTACTAATCTGCTAAATTTTATAACAGAAACGAAGAAAAATTCATTTTTTCACAGAATTTTCGGTCTTTTTTCTTTTATAGCACAAAAAATAAAAAACTGAGAGGTGATTAAATACCACCAAAAGAAAGCTCTATTTGTGTGAAAAAAAGGACAAAAATTTCATATGGGTACAGTGTTGCCTGACTGAGTAATTGTCATTCAAAATGTGAGAGCACCAAAAGCTGAAAATTGGTCTGGTTATTAAGGGTGTTTAAAGTGGAAGTAAACCCTTCTATCCTTTTCAGTCAAGGAAGCCGCCATCTTGGCCTCTAATGATTCTTCAACTGCCATAATGCTGCACATGTGACCAGTTATGACACCAGCCATTGGATGGTTTGAAAGTTTGGTTGAGAGCCAGGGGCGTAACTAGAAATCACAGGGCCCCATAGCAAAATGTTGTATGGGCCCCCCCCCACCAAAAAAAATGAACTAATGCCATTAAACAACAGACTACCACACCCATGTGGCACAGTACCCAGGCAACGGCTTATATTAATTTTGAACAACAAAGTATGCAGTATACTCTATGCAGCCCCTGAAGGGAACACATTGCAGACCTACAGGCCTTCTAACCAATTTCTGTTCTGTTATATAAAATTAAATAGTTCAACTCACCATAATGCAAAATCAGTGGGATCCCTGAGCGTGTCACTTGCCATCATCGCCTGCCACCAGATGCAGATTGTAACTTGTCAAACGTTGCGGAATGTCACCTGCCACATGTTGCGGATTGTCACTTGCCAAGTCACCTGCCACACATTATGGATTGTCACTTGCCACGTCCTGGATTGTCACTTGCCACACATTATGGATTGTCACTTGCCACGTCCTGGATTGTCACTTGCCACACATTATGGATTGTCACATGTCACGTCCTGGATTGTCACTTGCCACACATTATGGATTGTCACTTGTCACATCACCTGCTACACATTGCAGATTGTCCACTTGCCACGTCGCCTGCCACCAGATGCAGATTGTCACTTGTCACACGTTGCAGAATGTCACCTGCCACATGTTGCGGATTGTCCACTTGCCAAGTCTCGGATTGTCACTTGCCACATTACCTGCCACACATTACGGATTGTCACTTGCCATGTCCTAGATTGTCACTTGCCACGTCTCGGGTTGTCACTTGCCACGTCACCTGCCACACATTACGGATTGTCACTTGCCACGTCACCTGCCACACATTACGGATTGTCACTTGTCACATCACGGATTTTCACTTGCCACGTCACCTACCACATGTTACGGATTGTCACTTGCCACATCCAGGTTGTCACTTGCCACATCACCTGCCACACATTACGGATTGTCACTTGCCACGTCCTAGATTGCCACACATTACAGATTGTCACTTACCACATCCTAGATTGTCACTTGCCACACATTATGGATTGTCACTTGCACGTCCCGGGTTGTCACTTGCCACGTCACCTGCCACACATTACGGATTGTCACGTCACGGATTTTCACTTGCCACGTCACCTGCCACATGTTACAGATTGTCACTTGCCACATCCAGGTTGTCACTTGCCACGTCACCTGCCACACATTACGGATTGTCACTTGCCACGTCCTAGATTGCCACACATTACAGATTGTCACTTACCACATCCTAGATTGTCACTTGCCACACATTATGGATTGTCACTTGCACGTCCCGGGTTGTCACTTGCCACGTCACCTGCCACACATTACGGATTGTCACTTGTCACGTCACGGATTTTCACTTGCCACGTCACCTGCCACATGTTACGGATTGTCACTTGCCACATCCAGGTTGTCACTTGCCATGTCACCTGCCACACGTTACGGATTGTCACTTGCCACGTCCCTGGTTGTCACTTGCCACGTTGTCTGCCACACATTATGGATTGTCATTTGCCACGTCATGGATTTTCACTTGCCACACGTTACGGATTGTCACTTGCCACGTCCTGGGTTGTCACTTGCCACGTCGCCTGCCACACATTATGGATTGTCACTTGCTCTGCCACTTTCCTGCTGTGTCACAGAGTCAGCCAGCAGATTATCAGTCAGGCAGCAGAGAGATAATGTCATCTCTCTGCTTCCTGGCTGCCTGCACAGTGAGGGGGGAACTGCACTGCAGGGATGAGAGGGCGGCGAGAGATGATGTCATCTCTATGCTCCCTCGCCCGTCAGCTGCCTGATTGGCCAGCCCGCTCACGCCCACTCTCTCACCAGCGGACCGGCCACTCTCATCTGCCTCCCACTATCACCCGCGGAGCCCCCCGCGGACCCGCGGACTGCCCGCTCTCACCCGCGGAGCCGCCCGCGGTCCACCCACGGAGCCGCGGGCCGCTCGCGGACCGCCAGCTCTCACCCGCGGAGTCGCCCGCGGACCACCCGCGGAGCCGCGGACTGCCCGCGGGCCACCCGCGGAGCCGCCCGCTATCTCCCGCGGAGCCATAGCGCCTGTCCTCACCGGGCCCCATTTGACTGCGGGCCCCATAGCGCCCGCATGTGCTGCTATGGCGGTAGTTCCGCCACTGTTGAGAGCACAACCAATGTGAAAGTTAGCATTTCCGGCATGCCGGGAATGTAACTGTTTTTTGAAACTGGGTTTACTCCCGCTTTAAGTGCCCAGTGGTCAAGTGGTTAAACAAAGTATTGTCTATTTATGACAGATCATCTATCTAGGGGCTGTCAGGAAAGGAGTCCATCCAAATGGGGCCAGGTTCCAACTATTGGCCTGATTTGTCCCATATGGATGGACAATGATCCCGGGCCATCCCAAGTATGTCTTATGTAACTTTACCTATAGTAATAAATATAAATCTCTAATCTACTATATGGTTGAATAATATAAGATGAAATTAAAGAGTTTAATGTAAAGTAAGAGAGGGGGAGAGGGGGGAGGAGGGATCATCAGAAGAATAATTGAATCAATGATGTTATGGATCATATAGCAGTAATGGGGGTGAATATCAAGCAATCTCAAGGTAAGAGGAGTGAATTATTAAGTCCTGGTGGTAGATAGTAGTGATGGACGAACTTCCGACGGGACGTTTCGCGAACGCGGACCGCGAACGCAGCCGATAGTTCGTGAACCGGAACGTTCACGGCGGGCCCAATTGACTTCAATGGGAGGTGAACTTCGCAAACCTATAGGTCAAATTTGCAGCCACAAAATAATTATTAGCTGTGCAAACATAGTCCCACCACATGGCCAATGACATAACACAACACATGTATGAGGTGAATCTGGGATCGACAACTACAAGCATTCTTTTTTTATATGGGAAATTGTTGTGACAATTCAGGACTGTGGAGCGCATGAAGGCAATGGAGGAGAGGGAAGGTCAGGGACCAGGGTAGGCAAAGAAGAGGGTGCAGGAGATGATCACCAGCAGCGGGACATACAGCAATGACACCTGCACCGTGATAGAGTCATCTGACAACAGCACCGTGATAGAGAGCACTGACATCAGCAGCATGACATAAAGCACTCACACCAGCACCGTGATATACAGCACTGACAGCAGCACCGTGATAGAGAGCACTGACATCAGCAGAGTGACATACAGCAATGACACCAGCACCGTGATATACAGCACTGACAGCAGCACCGTGATAGAGAGCACTGACATCAGCACCGTAACATAAAGCACTCACACCAGCACCGTGATATACAGCACTGACAGCAGCACCGTGACAGAGAGCACTGACATCAGCACCGTGATATACAGCACTGACACCTGCACCGTAAGCAGCCCCAGGAGGAAGTCAGCATAGCACAGGGATGGTGGGAGCCCCTCATAATAAGCAGCCCCAGGAGGATGTCAGCATAGCACAGGGATGGTGGGAGCCCCTCATAATAAGCAGCCCCAGGAGGATGTCAGCATAGCACAGGGATGGTGGGAGCCCCTCATAATAAGCAGCCCCAAGAGGATGTCAGCACAGCACAGGGATGGTGGGAGCCCCTCATAATGAGCATAGCACAGGGATGGTGGGAGCACCTCAAAATATGCACAGCAGAGGTACAGCCCCAGGAGGAAGTCAGCACAGCACAGGGATGGTGGGAGCCCCTCATAATATGCACAGCAGAGGTACAGCCCCAGGAGGATGTCAGCACAGCACAGGGATGGTGGGAGCCCCTCATAATAAGCAGCCCCAGTAGAAATATGACACCGCTCAACCTCTTCAAAGAGGAGGGTACGGGCATATAGTACGGTGTGCTTTTTTTGGACAAGGAAGTGAGCCAAATGAAGAAAGAAGGTCTGTGTGCTTGATTACATTTTTTTTTATAGATATATACATGGTCTACTGGTCACATGTGTTGAATTCCTCCGAGATCCATGCCTCATTCATTTTTAGAAATGTGAGGTAGTTAACACTGTCGTGAGCTAGGCGAGTACGCTTATGGGTCACGATCCCCTCTGCTGCGCTAAAAGTCCTTTCGTACAGGACACTGGATGAGGGGCAAGCCAACAGTTCGATTGCAAATTGGGCAAGCTCTGGCCAGAGGTCAAGCCTGCCCACCCAGTAGTCCAGGGGTTCATCACTCCTCAGAGCGTCCACATCGGCCGTTAACCCGATGTAGTCGGACACCTGACGGTCTAGGCGTTCCCTGATGCTGGATCCGGATGACACCTGTCGATGGGTCGGCTGAAAGAATGACCTCATATGCGAAGTCACCAACACATCTTCAAACCGGCCTCTTCTTGCAGGCGCTGTTGGATTGGTACCCGCAACTCCTTCTCTGGGAGTGGGAATTGCTCCTCTGCCAGCGCACGCAAAAGCAGAATGCAGCATTTCTCGAAGCAAGGCCTGGAAGTGCTGCATTCTGACAGCCCTCTGCGACGGCGGTAACATTTCCGCCATTTTGTGTTTGTACCGAGGGTCTAAGTACGTTGCCACCCAGTACTGGTCCTTGACCCTTATGCTTTTTATACGGGGGTCCCTATTAAAACACTGGAGCATGAAGGCCCCCATTTGCACTAAAGTGGAAGCGGTGTGGTGGCCTGGCTCCTGCTCATCATCCAGGATAATGTCGTCCTCTTCATTCTCCTCTCCCCATCCAGGCACAACAGGGATCCCAGAAAGGTTTAAAGCATGCTCTTCTTGCTCCTCCTCATCCGCCCCGGCACCATCCTCCTCTGACTCCTCTTCAGACTCCTGTTGTTGACTTGTCTCAGATAGAGTAGCCCCCCCTGGGAATTCATCCAGCATTGCGTCGTGTCATTGATCAAGCTGTGGAGGAGCAGGAGCGGGAAGATGAGGAAGTCGCAATGCTGGATGAATTCCACGCTCCATAAAGAAGGCATAAGGTACCATGTCACTGATGGCGCCATGGCTGCGACTGACCAGTTTGGCGATCTCCTCAAATGGCCGCAGAAGACTGCATGCGTCGCGCATGAGCAGCCACTGGCGTGGTGAAAAAAAACCCAGCTCCCCAGAACTGGTTCTGCCGCAGAGTTCATACAGGTAGACGTTAACTGCACGTTTCTGCTGGAGCAGCCTATCAAGCATATAGAAGGTTGAGTTCCATCGCGTCGGGCAATCGCAAATAAGACGTCTGACCGGCAGATTGTGTCGCCGCTGAATGTCAGCAAGGCGAGCCATGGCCGTTTAAGATCTTCTGAAATGGGCCGAGATTTTCCTTGCCTGCCGCAAGATGTCCTGGACCCCAGGGTATTTGACAACGAATCGCTGCACGACCAAGTTTAAGACGTGTGCCATGCATGGCACGTGCGTGATTTTGCCCTGTTTCAATGCGCCAAGCAGATTGGCACCGTTGTCACACACCACTTTACCAACTGTCAAATTGAGCGGTGTTAGCCACTGATCTGCCTGTGAACGCAAAGCTGAAAGGAGTGCCGGGCCAGTGTGGCTCTTGGCTTCCAGGCACAACAGACGCAGCATGGCATGGCAACGTCTCACCTGACATGTGGAATAGGTTCTGGGGAGCTTGGGCGGCGCAGCGGAAGAGACGCTAGCAGCGGAAAAGGAGGAGTCAGCTGAGGAGGAGAGGGAGGAGGATGGAGTAGGAGGAAGAGGAGAATAAGAGTCAGGCCTGCATGCAATCCGTGGCGGTAAAACCAAATCTACACGGGTGCCACGGTTTACATGCTTGACGGCCGTCAGAAGGTTCACCCAGTGGGCAGTAAAAGTGATATACCTTCCCTGCCCGTGTTTGCTAGACCACGTGTCTGTGGTCAGATGTATCTTGGCACCGACACTGTGTGCCAGAGATACATTCACTTGCCGCTGAACATGGCCATATAGCTCTGGGATGCCCTTCTCTGAGAAATACTTCCTTCCTGGGACCTTCCATTGTGGTGTTCCAATGGCCACAAATTTGCGAAAGGCCTCTGAGTCCACCAGTTTATATGGCAGTAGTTGGCGGGCTATGAGTTCTGACAAGCCAGCCGTCAACCGTTGGGCAAGAGGGTTATCCGGCGTCATCATTTTTTTACGCTCGAACATTAGGCCCACGGAAGCCTGCCTTTTTGCAGAAAAACGTGAGCTTGGCGTGATGGAAGGTGGAGTGGAGGACAATTGTGAGGAGAGAGGAGAAGGAGAAGTAGAAGACGAGGCTGGACGGTGAGAGCCTGCAGTGTGGCTTTGTGTGTTCCGTTGCTCCCACTCGGCTCGGTGATGGCTGCTCATGTGCCTTCTTAAGGCGGTCGTCCCTAGGTGAGTGTTGGGCTTACCGCGACTAATGCGTTGACTGCAAAGATTGCAGATGGCAACGCTATTGTCAGCAGCGGACACTTAAAAAAAGCCCACACTGCGGAGCCATGTGCCGGTGTCCTGGGAGCGCGAGATGTGACCGTACATGGTTGATGACTCGCTCCTGATACATTTGCAGTCTGCTTTGTCCCTCCTGTGCAATGTAAGTTATTCCTGCTTCTCCTCCCTATCTGCTGGTCCATATCTCCCTCTGAACTCCCCTCCTCTTCCTCTCTTGTGGGCACCCACGTGACATCACTAGACACATCATCATCAACGTCACCTTCCCCACCGCTATAAGTAGAGATCTCGGAGTAGGCAGCAACACCGGGGACCAACCTCCTCCTTGGGCTGATCTGGTTACTGTCGTCAGACTGCTGAGTAGCGGTTGTTGCTACCTCCTCTTCCTGATCTAATACCAAGAGTGGCTGCGCATCAGAAATGTCTTGATATGGATCGGAAAATAATTCCTGTGACTCAAGCGGAAGGTATGTGGTGGTGGTGGTGTTGTTGGTGGTAGTGTCTTTGGGGGTGCACATAGCAGAGAGTGAAGAAGAGGGTGCAGATCGAGAGGATGAGGAGGGTGCAGAAGAGTAAGGCTGAGTGAGCCACTCAACCAAGTCTGGTGCGTCCTTTAAAGTAATTGAACGCACCTTCTGCAACTTCCCACTTTGGCTCAAGGCTGTTGCTCCTGCCCTACCCCACCACCCCTGCAGAAGGGCCTGCCTCTTCCTCTGCCTGACATTTTTTAAATGACCCTGTGACAAAACTATCAGTCTCTATACTGATGAAGGACTGCTGCAGTATAGGGCAGCGGTCAGCAGTAGTGCACCTCAACCCTATGTATTGTGGACCTATACCAGTCCTTACAGAATAGCAGACTGTACCTCACTCAACCCTATGTACTGTAGTACCCTATACCTTACCAGTCCTTATAAGGACCTTTGTGGAACAAGTAGGTTGTGTGTGACTGATTAGCAGACTGTACGTCAGTCCCTATACTGATGAAGGACTGCTGCAGTATAGGGCAGCGGTCAGCAGTAGTGCACCTCAACCCTATGTATTGTGGACCGATACCAGTCCTTATAGAATAGCTGACTGTACCTCACTCAACCCCATGTACTGTAGCACCCTAGACAGACCAAGTTACCAGTCCTGATAAAGAGCTTTGTGGAACAGGTGAGTTGTGAATGATTAGCAGACTGCAGCAGAAGGGCAGCAGTCAAGTATAATATTCTTTCTATATTTGGAAGAAAGAATATTATACGTTTACAAGCCTATTACCATACCACTGATACCAGTCCTGAAAAGAACCTTTGTGGAACTAATAGTAACAGCTACTGATTAAACTGACCCTCACTGCCTGACACACAGCTTCCTGCCTGTCCCTATATAAACTGGCAAAACAGAGGCTGCTGGAACAATAACTGGTCACTGGAATAGCACTTTTGTGGACCTGATAGTAACAGCTAATGATGATGACTAATCTGGCTGTCCCTACAGCAGCACACACCGTCCTGTCCCTTTCTCTAAACTGACAAAAGACACTCAGGCTGCTGCAACAATCAGTAGCACAGCAAACCTATATACACCTATCACCTATACCAGTCCTGAAAATAACTTTTGTGTACCAAATAGCTAGCGAATTATCTCTCCCTGCTTCACACAGCAACCTCTCCCTATAGTGACAGAAGAAAGAATGTAAAATGGCCGCCGGATCGGGTGTATTTATAAGTTAGGGGGAATGTCCAAGTGTCCATGTGCTGTAATGTCTCAATTGGCTGTCCTGTACCCCATGATGGATGTGTCATCAGGTCAAAGTTCTTTAACACACTAAAAACACGGAAGTCCGCCGGGCGAACGGCGCCAATAGTCCGCCGAACGGGCGGACCACGAACAGCCGAAATTCGCCGCGAAACGACCGCCGAGCGAACTGTTCGGCCATCCCTAGTAGATAGTTTTTAATCCAGGGGGACCAAATTTTTTCATACTTAGCAATATTATCAAGTAAGGTTGCTTCCATTTTGGCATGAATCATAGCTTGTGTTACACGCTGTTTAACCACTTAATAACTGGCCTATAGCCAAATGACGGCTACAGGCCGGTTTGTTATCTGTGGGAGGCCGTCATATGACGTCCTCCCGGAGAATCGTTCGTGCGCGCCCCCTCGGGGGCGCACACCGGAACATCCGTGCTCGCCGGGTTCACGGGACCCGGCGCAACACGGATCGCGGTAAAGGACCAATAGCAGCGGTCCTTTACCACGTGATCGCTCCGTCCAATGACGGAGCGATCACAAAATGCAAACAAAAAACGTCATGGGGTCATGCAAAGTTCATCTCTCTCCTCTCCTCACACCGATGCTGCGTGAGAGGAGAGGAGAGCTACATAGTGAACCGTGAGTGGGAAAAACAGTGCCCAGCAGTGCCCCAGCAGTGCCCAGCAGTGCCCTAGCAGTGCCCAGCAGTGCCACAACAGTGATCAGCAGTACCACAACAGTGCCATCTGTCACCTCTGTGCCATCTGTCACCTCTGTGCCACCTGTGCCACACCTGTGCCACCCCTGTGCCACCCCTGTGCCACCAGATCCACACCAGATCCACACCAGTGCCACTACAGTGCACACCAGTGCCACACCAGTGCCACACCAGTGCCACACCAGTGCCACCTGTGCCCCACCAGTGCCACCTGTGCCCCACCAGTGCCGCCTGTGCCCGCCAGTGCCCGCCAGTGCCATCTGTGTGCTAGTCAGTGCCACCAGAGCCACACCAGTGCAACCAAAGCCACTATAGTGACATCAGTGCCGCCTGTGCCCACCAGTGCCGCCTGTGCCCACCAGTGCCATCTGTGTGCCCACCAGTGCCATCTGTGTGCTAATCAGTGCCACCAGAGCCACACCAGTGCAACCAAAGCCACTATAGTGCCCAGTGCCGCCTGTGTCCACCAGTGCCACCTGTGTCCACCAGTGCCACCTATGCCCACCAGTGCAGCCTCACCAGCCACCAGTATGGCAAAAAAATATTTTACTAGCGAGGAGGCCTACCAGCTTCTAAGTATAACCGATGAGAGCAGCGCGGAGCTCTCTGATTCTCTGTCCAATTCGGATTCTGCCTATGAACCAGTTACAAGCAGCGGGTCTGATACTGAATCAGAAGAGGAATATGTGCCCGTGAAAAGAATGCGTTCTGGCGTGGAGCAGCAGCCTACTACCAGCAGCGCAGTGCCGTCCACCCCGAGAGCAGTGCCGTCCACCCCGAGAGCAGTGCCGTCCACCCCGAGAGCAGTGCCGTCCACCCCGAGAGCAGTCCCGAGAGCAGTGCCGTCCACCTCGAATAGGGGCCATGCCAGCCTTCCCTATGCCCTTCAACACCCCCTGTGGCTGCCCTCTAATTCCGGAGAAGCAAATATCCCCCCCTTCACCGCCCAGCCAGGTGTCCAGGTGAACACTGATGATTTTTCAATGCTAGATTTTTTTCATTTGGCTCTAGTTATGCCCGTCCCTTTCAGTGGAGAGAACTAACTGTAGAGGAATTCAAAATTTTCTTAGGCCTAACATTTTCTATGGGACTTTCAAAAAAAAAAAACAATTGTACTCCTATTGGTCTACCAAACCTGTCCACCACATGCCACTCTTCTCATCCCTTATGCCAAGATCACGATACGTAATGATTATGCGGTTCCTCCACTACAATGACAACACCCAGTGCCTTCCCCGAAATGACCCAGCTTTTGACAAACTATTTAAAATTCGGCCACTCCTAAATTATTTCTCTGAAAAATTTCCCCAATTATATACCCCCGAACAGAATATTTCCGTGGATGAGTCCCTTGTAAAATTCTCAGGCAGGCTTGGCATCAAACAGTTTATCCCCAGCAAAAGGGCCCGATATGGGGTTAAAATGTACAAACTTTGTGACCGAGCCACGGGATACATCTACTCCTTCCTTGTGTACGAAGGGAAGGACTCCCAACTGTACCCCCCTGAATGCCCAGAGTACATTGTAGCCAGCGGAAGAGTGGTCTGGCATCTTGTCTATCCACTCCTTGGAAAGGGATACCATCTTTATGTGGATAATTTTTATACGAGCTTGCCCCTCTTCTGCAATCTTCACCGGAGAGACACCCCAGCATGTGGTACAGTGAGAGCCAATAGAAAGGGCTTCCCACAAAAACTCGTCAATGAAAAGCTACAACGAGGGGAGACGGCATCTTTGCGGAACCAGGAGCTATTGGCTGTCAAGTGGAGGGACAAACGAAACGTCCACATGCTGACAACAATACATAATGACACCTACATAGAAGTCTCCAGAAGAAACGGCCCAATCCAGAAACCAGCCTGCATCTATGATTACAATTTGTTTATGGGAGGAGTGGACTTTAACGATCGGATGATTGAACCATACCTTCCCACAAGAAAATCCCGCCACTGGTATAAAAAAGTGTCCATTTATCTTTTCAGTTTGGCCATGCATAACACTTATGTCCTTTACCAAAAATCTACAGAGAACCCCCGTATCCTATTTGTACTACCAAGAAGAAGTTATTTCCGCCCTTTTGTACCCTGAAGGCCCACCAGAAACTATTCGCTCTGATTGTGTGAGCAGACTCCACGAACGCCACTTTCCTGACAAAATCCCCCCTAGTGAAACAGGCTGCAGACGTCAGAAAAAATGCCGGGTGTGCTCCAGAGGAGGAATTAGAAGAGACACCACATTTTATTGTCCCGATTGTCCTTCCCAACCAGGCCTCTGTATAGGTGAATGCTTCCGCCGTTACCATACTTCTCTACATTATTAGGGAAGTATGGTAAACGTAATTCTCATTTCCTGTCATTTTCCTCCACACCCCTTATGCCACTACACTGAACTGTACATACCTCTGCCTTCTCCGACACCGACCCTGGCCTGTTATACGACCAAGCTTTTGCCTAACGCTAAACATACCTCTGCCTTCTCTGGAACTGACCCTGGCCTGTTATACGACCAAGCTTTTGCCTAACGTTAAACATACCTCTTCCTTCTCCGGAACTGACCCTGGCCTGTTATACGACCACGCTTCTGCCTAACGCTAAACTGTACCTGCCTCTGCCTTCTCTGGAACTGACCATGGACTGTTTGACCACGTTTTTTGCCTGCCTCTTGGATTGATCTTTTACCCTGCTATGCTAGTGGGAACAAAAGGGGTCTCACATATGTGAGGGGCTCCAGAATAGTTTTTCTGGATGAAGAAAACAAATTTTTTCGTTTTCTTATTCCCGAATTAGGGACTGGAGACTCAGAGGCTTCAAAGAGATTTGGGCGGGAGAAGCCTCTACCCCTTTCCCCATTATTTCATAGCCTGCTACTTGGACCATGTTCCTGCTTACTACCAGGATGGACAATATTCCTGCCTGCTGCCTGGACAATTCCATTCACTGTCGCTAACCACGTCCCTGCCTGCTGCCTGGATCAGGGCTCTCCTGCGGACAATTGGACTACTAAAACCACAGGTAATTTTTTGTTTACCCCTTACTTGGTATGTATGTGCTATGTTAGAAATATGAAGGGCCTTCAAAAATGTGATAGATTGTAAGGAAATTGGATGCGCAAGTTATGTTCCTAGAACACCTGATGATGCTTCTAAGATGTTGGGCCTCTATGTGGCCAGGCTGTGTAAAAGTCTCACACATGTGGTATCGCCATACTCAGGAGGAGTAGCAGAATATATTTTGGGGTGTCATTTTTGCTATGTACATGCTATGTGTTGGAAATATCTTATAAATGGACAACTTTTTGTAAAAAAAAATGCATTTTCATTTTTTTTCCACATTTTCCAAAAACTTTGGGAAAAAAATGAACCATTCAAAGGACCCATTATGCCTCATAGATTATACGTTGGGGTGTTTGCTTTCCAAAATAGGGTCACTTTGTGGGCGTTTCCATTGTCCTGGTGCTCCAGGGCCTTCAAAAGTGTAATAGGTGGTTGAGAGATTAGATGGGTAATTTATGCTCCTAGAACGCCTGAAGTTGCTACTTCAATGTTGGGCCTGTGTATGTGGCCAGGCTGTGTAAAAGTCTCACACATGTGGTATCGCCATACTCAGGAGGAGTAGCAGAATATATTTTGGGGTATCATTTTTGCTATGTACATGCTATGTGTTGGAAATATCTTATAAATGGACAACTTTTTGTAAAAAAAAATGCATTTTCTTTTTTTTCCCACATTTTCCAAAAACTTTGGGAAAAAAATGAACCATTCAAAGGACTCATTATGCCTCATAGATTATACGTTGGGGTGTTTGCTTTCCAAAATGGGGTCACTTTGTGGGCGTTTCCATTGTCCTGGTGCTCCAGGGCCTTCAAAAGTGTAATAGGTGGTTGAGAGATTAGATGGGTAATTTATGCTCCTAGAACGCCTGAAGTTGCTACTTCAATGTTGGGCCTGTGTATGTGGCCAGGCTGTGTAAAAGTCTCACACATGTGGTATCGCCATACTCAGGAGGAGTAGCAGAATATATTTTGGGGTGTCATTTTTGCTATGTACATGCTATGTGTTGGAAATATCTTATAAATGGACAACTTTTTGTAAAAAAAATGCATTTTCTTTTTTTCCCACATTTTCCAAAAACGTTGGGAAAAAAATGAACCATTCAAAGGACTCATTATGCCTCATAGATTATACGTTGGGGTGTTTGCTTTTCAAAATAGGGTCACTTTGTGGGCATTTCCATTGTCCTGGTGCTCCAGGGCCTTCAAAATTGTAATAGGTGGTTGAGAGATTAGATGGGTAATTTATGCTCCTCGAACGCCTGTGTGTGTGTATGTGGCCAGGCTGTGTAAAAGTCTCACACATGTGGTATTGCCGTACTCAGGAGGAGCAGCAGAATTTATTTTGGGGTTTCATTTGTTGAATGTACATGCTGTGTGAGAGAAATAACCTGTTATAATGACAATTTGGTGTGAAAAAAAATTAAATTTAAAAAAATCTTCATTTTGCAAAGAATTGTGGGAAAAAATGACAAGTTCAAAAAACTAACGGTGCCATGTACTAAATACCTTGGAATGTCTACTTTCCAAAATGGGGTCATTTGGGGGGTTTTTGTACTTTACTGGCTTGTTAGGGTCTCAAGAAATGAGATAGGCTGTCAGTACATCAGGTGTGATCAAATTGATACATTTTCAGCGATTGGCACCATAGCTTGTACACCCTATAACTTTCACAGAGAATAAAAAATTTCCACTAATTTGGATTATTTTTACTAAAGATATTTAGCAGTATACATTTTTGGCCAAAATTATGAAGAAAAATTACTTATTTACAAAAAAAATGAATAGAAATGAAGAAAAAAGCATATTTTTACAAAATTTTCGGTATTTTTTCATTTATAGCACAAAAAATAAAAAACCCAGAGGCGATCAAATACCACCAAAAGAAAGCTCTATTTGTGTGAAAAAAAGGACGAAAATGTCATATGGGTACAGTGTTGCATGACTGAGTAACTGTCATTCAAATTGTGAGAGCACTGAAAGCTGAAAATTGGTCTGGTTATTAAGGGTGTTTAAGTGCCCAGTTGTCAAGTGGTTAACTGACACAACGCAAAGCATATTTGATTTCCAAGCCTTCGCTATGGATTGTTTAGCAGCCGTTGTAACATACAGTAGAAGCTTGAATTGACAATGTGTTAGATTAGATGGTTTGCTGTTTAAAAGGGCCACCAATGGATCAGGTAATGTTTATTGCAAACATTGTAGAAAGTATATTAAATATTTTTAACCAAAATGTTTTTAACAATGGGACAGGTCCACCAAATATGAATATGGGTACCAGGGTCACAACAGCCTCAAAAGCATTGGGAGGGATATTGTTGAATACATTTGGATATTCTTGCAGGAACTAGATACCACCTAGTAAGAACCTTGTAGTTCGTTTCAAGGGCTACAATTAGGGAAGAGCTTCGAGTTCGAGTCGAACTCATGTTCGACTCGAACATTGCCTGTTCGCCTGTTCAGCGAACAGTTAACAATATGGGCTGTTCGCAGCAAATTCGAGAAGCCGGAACACCCTATACAAGTCTATGGGAGAAATCTAAAGTGCTCATTTTAAAGGGTAATATGCAGGTTACTGTCCTAAAAAGTGTTTGGGGACCCGGGTCCTGCCTCAAAAAAGTCTTTTAAAATCACTTGCGGCTAAATTGTCGGCTCCCCGTAATATAGAGAACACTCAATGAGTGTTCTCTGTATTAGCCGACAATTCATTCATTCATTGATTAAAAAAAAAAAAAAAAAAAAAAAAAGCGTGGGGGTTCCCCTAAATTCAATTACCAGGCCCTTCAGGTCTGACATGGATATTAAGGGGAACCCCGTGTCAAATTTTTAAAAAAATTGACGTGGGGGTCCCCCTAAATATCCATACCAGACCCTTTATCCGAGCACGCAACCTGGCAGGCCGCAGGAAAAGAGGGGGGGACGAGAGAGCGGCCCCCCCTCCCTCCTGAACCGTACCAGGCCACATACCCTCAACATTGGGAGGATGCTTTGGGGGTCTGTGACCCCTCAAAGCACCTTGTCCCCATGTTGATGAGGACAAGGGCCTCATCCTCACAACCCTGGCCGGTGGTTGTGAGGGTCTGCGGGCGGGGGGCTTATCAGAATCTGGAAGCCCCCTTTAACAAGGGGACCCCCAGATCCCGGCCCCCCCTGTTTGAAATGGTAAGGGGGTACAAAAGTACCCCTACCATTTCACAAAGAAAGTGTAAAAATGGTTAAATAAGACAAACACACTTTTGAAAAATTCCTTTATTAAAAATAAAAAAAAAGATTCCAGCGGTGCTAATCCACTCTTGCTATCCAGCGACGAATCTCCGGGGTCCAGCGATGGATGATCATATCCAGCGACGGGGGATCTCTCAGTCCAGCGCTGTCCATACATCCGTCTTCTGTCTCCACTCTGGAGACAGTGCGGAGATCCCAGCGCTGACGTTTCTTATATTAGGAGGGCGGGGCCACCCGTCACCTGACCCCGCCCCTCTGACGCTGGAGAGGGAAGCCAGGGGTTCCCCAGTGACGTGTGGGTGACCCCGCCCCCTCTGATGTAACGGAAACCTGCGTTACATCAGAGGGGGCGGGGTCACCCACACGTCACTGGGGAACCCCTGGCTTCCCTCTCCAGCGTCAGAGGGCGGGGTCAGGAGACGGGTGGCCCCGCCGTCCTAATATAAGAAACGTCAGCGCTGGGATCTCCGCACTGTCTCCGCAATGGAGACAGAAGAAGGATGTATGGACAGCGCTGGACTGAGAGATCCCCCTCGCTGGATATGATCATCCATCGCTGGACCCCGGAGATTCGTCGCTGGATAGCAAGAGTGGATTAGCACCGCTGGAATCTTTTTTTAATTTTTTTTATTTTTAATAAAGGAATTTCTCAAAAGTGTGTTTGTCTTATTTAACCATTTTTACACTTTCTTTGTGAAATGGTAGGGGTACTTTTGTACCCCCTTACCATTTCAAACAGGTGGGGCGGGATCTGGGGGTCCCCTTGTTAAAGGGGGCTTCCAGATTCTGATAAGTCCCCTGCCCGCAGACCCTCAAAACCACCGGCCAGGGTTGTGAGGATGAGGCCCTTGTCCTCATCAACATGGGGACAAGGTGCTTTGAGGGGTCACAGACCCCCAAAGCATCCTCCCAATGTTGAGGGTATGTGGCATGGTACGGTTCAGGAGGGAGGGGGGCCGCTCTCTCGTCCCCCCCTCTTTTCCTGCGGCCTGCCAGGTTGCGTGCTCGGATAAAGGGTCTGATATGGATTTTTAGGGGGACCCCCACATCAATTTTTTTTTTAAATTTGATGCGGGGTTCCCCTTAATATCCATATCAGACCTGAAGGGTCTGGTATAGATATTTAGGGGGATCCCACATCAATTTTTTTTAGTTTGACACGGGGTTCCCCTTAATATCCATGTCAGACCTGAAGGGCCTGGTAATTGAATTTAGGGGAACCCCCACGCTTTTTATTTTATTTATTTTTTTAATCAATGAATGAATGAATTGTCGGCTAATACAGAGAACACTCATTGAGTGTTCTCTGTATTACGGGGAGCCGACAATTTAGCCGCAAGTGATTTTAAAAGACTTTTTTTCCTGCACAAATGACACTTTGTGCAGGGACAGTTCTAAGCACGGGAAACATGCGCCCCTTCACAGGCATACTATAGATACCCCCCAGCTACGAAATTTAAAGGAATATTACACTTTTATTGTTTCATTTTAATCATTATTAAAATCACTGCTCCTGAAAAAACGGCCGTTTTTAAAACTTTTTTTTGCATTGATCCATGTCCCCTGGGGCAGGACCCAGGTTCCCAAACACTTTTTAGGACAGTAACTTGCATATTACCCGTTAAAATGAGCACTTTAGATTGTGAACGTTCGAGTCCCATAGACTTTAATAGGGTTCTAAAGTTCACACAAAGTTTAGGTCTGTTCGCAGGTTCTGGTGCGAACCGAACAGGGGGGTGTTCGGCTCATCCCTAGCTACAATGTTTGGAGAAGCTGACTTTGTAGCAAGCCAAATTTGAGGCCAATCGAATGTGTCAGGTTGGAGATATAACTCATTCTCCAATTTAGATGTGTAGGATGGGGGGAGGATGTTGTGTGTGAGAGTAGCTGCGTATATAAATCTGAGATGAGCCCTCGTCTATGGGGGTCTGTTGTACAAGATCTTTCAAAGATTAGAAAATTAGGAGAAAATTGTAAAATTAGGAGATGTCAAATTTGAGGGAGAATATTGTGACAGGAAATTCTTAATTTGTAAATATCTAAAAGTTCCATTATGTGGTAAGTTGTGGGTATTACAAAGTGTAGGAAAGGGTGTGATTTTGTCAGATACATAAAAGTGATGGGCTCGCGTAAGATCAGCATTAAGCCAGGAGGAGAAGGAGGATGGAGAGGTCCAAGCTGGGTAAAAGGAGGGATTATTCAGGAAAGAAAGAAGTGGGTTATGTTGACATTGGAGACCAAAACGTGTTTTAAGTCTATCCCAAATTGAGAGGCTATGTTTAGTAATGGGATTCGTGATTGTACGGCGTTGAGTTGGTGTAAGCCAAAGTAAATTTGATACAGAAAGTGGATCACATTCAACTGATTCAATTGCTACCCAAAGTGGAATTTCTTTAGTAGCATGATATTTGGGTAATTGAGCAAGTTGTGAGGCGTAATAATATTTTGAAAAGTTCGGAACACTCAGACCTCCTTTAATCCGGGGCATGTACAGTATAGGTTGTGGTAAACGAGGTTTAAGTTTGCCCCAAATAAATTGAGCTGTCTTGCGTTGAATGATTCGTAAAAAAATGTGCAGGAACCTGGATAGGGAGCACCCTAAATAAATATAAAATCTTAGGCAATATTGACATTTTTACCACAGAGATTCTACCCAACCAAACCAATGGTAAGGATGACCACTTTTTCAGTAACGAGGAAAGATGAGCTAGCATGGGTGGGTAGTTTGCTGATAATAAATTGTCAGGATTAGCTGTGAGTGAGACTCCTAAATAGGTTATATGTGTTGTTGCCCAAGTAAATGGGAGGGAGTTTTGTAGCTGTGTTTGTAATTCTGGTGTGAGTGAAATATTCAGGGCTTTAGATTTATGTGGATTCATTTTCAGGCCTGATATTGAACCAAATTTATTAAATGTATCAATGAGATTTAGGACTATTAGGGGAGATGTAAGGAATATCAGAAAACATCATCGGTAAACATAATTTGTGTTGGTGTCCTCCTAATTCAAGGCCTTTTATGTTTGTATTGGATCTTATAAGTTGGCCAAGGGGTTCTATTGCCAGGGCAAAAAGAAGAGGGGACAAGGGGCATCTCTGCCTAGTTCTTCTTTCAATATTGAAAGGGTCAGAGCGAAATCCTGAGTAGGATATGTATGCTTTAGGGTTATGATAAAGAGAAGATACCCATGTCAGGAACTGCGCTCCAAATCCCCATTTGTGAAGAATAGCATCAAGATAAGGCCATGACAGAGAATCATATGCCTTCTGTATGTCAATTGAGAGGAAGCAGGCAGGGATGCGGCATTTTTGGGCTATATGGGTTAGTAAGGTAGCACAACAAACGTGTCACCTGTGTGTCTGGAGGGAATGAACCCAGTTTGATCCTTATGTATTAGAGTTCCTATAATTGGATTTAGACGATTAGCCAGGATCTTAGCTAGTATTTTGACATCCAAGTTTAATATTGAGATTGGTCTATAATTGGACCAGGATGAATCGTCAGAATGTGGTTTAGGAATCATAGCTATAGATGCATATATTGATTCTATATGGAAGGAATTTCTTTCCAAGAGAGAATTGAAAGCAGCAGTAATTAATGGGGAGAGCAGGGTAATTAATTGTTTATAGTAGGTGGCTGAAAAGCCATCTGGGCCTGGGCGTTTGTGTAATTTAAGGGTTTTAATTGCTTCTTTGACTTCCAAATCAGTTATATGTTTATCTAGTATTTCTTGATGGGTAGTGGGGAGGGTAGGAAGTTTGATGGATGATAGTAGAGTATCAAATTGTTTTTGATCAAATTTATGTGTGTTTTTTGTAATATTTGGGGGTTATTTTAGCTTAAGGGTAGAGCTTACCAGTGAGCTGAGTCCTCGCCAGATATGCCGTTTTAAGGGCTTGTAGGCCCACTTTTATTAAAGAAAGAAAAGTCTGATAACAGAAGAATTGCCCACACAGGGGTTTCAGCTTTCCACAGCAATAATGTAAGTAGAACCAAAAATACCAAGCCACCTGGCTCTCTTTAGCAGCACTGCTGCTCAGACTTATGCTGCAGCCCTCTTGGCTCTGTAACAGAGTTCCTGTACACCCAGTACCTCAGCACTCTTTACTAGCTTCTTTTTCAGCCCACAAGCTTGGAACCTCTGTCTGCTCTGAGGGACTGACCTGTGCAGACATGCACACTTCTCCCTTACTCGCCTGGACTCCTCGGGAGGGTGGAGCCCAGAACCATGGTCTTGGCTCTGTTATAAGCCCAGGACCCACCTGTGCAATCATCCAGCCAGACTTCTGGCTGTTCCCAAAACCCGGTCCCAGGATTGGAGATTCCGTCCCACCCATAACACTATGGAATCTCCGGGCTCCAGATCCCAAACTGGATTCTTGAAAACGATGAGGAAACTGAAAAGCCAGTTTCCTCACAAACAAAGAACTTTCCTGGAGCCCCTCAACCTGCCTGGTTGAGAACCCTGCATTCTTCTGCTGGTGGGGTACCATACTACCACATATCCCCCCCCCCTTGTTTCAACCCGGAGGGAGAAACACCTGCACCTACCATAGCAGTTGGGACACCTCTGTGCTGGCCATCAGCCACGTAGGCCCAACCCTTTTTTCAGGTGTGCTTCCAGGCACACCCTACCCTGGATCGCAACGGGGTCCTACAGTTCTGTATCCGCAGCCTACTTCCTCTGTCCTTGGGGTTCCTGAGCTCCCATTTATTTTCTGGTGGCCCACCGCCTTTCCTGCTACTTCCTTTCAACTCTGTTTCCAGATTCCGTAGGGAACCTGCTTCAGACACTACACCTGATGAGGAACTACCTTTTCCCTCACTGGTACTGGTTTTCCCCATCACAACAGGTCTCTTGAGTTTACCAACTCCTTTGCCTTTACCCTTGACCACCAACTCCCCAGAGCTTAACATCTGTGTATCACGCTCATTTTCCAAGAATTTATTCATGTTCATATCAAGGCCATTATTTACACCCACATTCGGTAATATACCACCATTTCTCCAACTACCAATACCATCAGTTCTTTCTTGCTCGGGATTTGTTAGGGCCAGGCCCAAGGAGGGACAACACACAGGTGAGCAGCTATCCCCTATGGTATCTTCACAAGGCTTCACTTCACCTGTTGTCCAAATCTCTGTGGGCAATTGTCCTAACAATTGACATTGAACAACGCATGACCTATTTTTTCACCAGTACCAATCTTTGCCAGCTCACACTTTTCCATGTCACAATTTTTATTCCTCTCCATACTATATTTGAGAGTGTCTCCGGGTACCCAAACGTGTACCTCTCTGCAGGTGATAGACAGAATCTCTGCTTTTGCCGTGTCCATATCTGGCCCTTCCTTCTTACGAGGTCTAGCGGGTGAGGCAGTATCCACACCATTTACTATACCCTGCTCAGCCGCACCTCGGACTGCACCAGCAGGCATGTCTATCACTGCATCAGGCAGAGAGACCTCTGATGTCTCCAGCAGCCCCCTAGAGCACCTTCCGTACTGAACTGTATCCGGAAGCACTCTCACAGGGAACTGTGACATCACTTTCCAGACTATTAAGCACCATACCACCCAGTTCCACTGGTGATTAATGTTACCCAGCACAGCTTGCATTACCTGGCTCCACCCTTTGGTACCATGCAGCATTACCACATCTGACTGTAACAGAGGCACCCAGGTGTACAAGGAATGTGCTTTCATCAGTTCTACTAGCATATCTGTAAATTCTACACACTCCACATCAATATGCAAAACATTTTTGGGGACCTTTCCCTTATCAGAGACATAGAGGGGCTCATTCACTGCAGTGTGAGGGGCCACGACATTTAAGGGGGCCTCCACCTCACTGGAGGTATCCATCACAGCCTGATGCTCCTCTGGAACACTGTTAGATGCATGTCTCTCATTCATCCCCTCTAACTCACCAATAAGCCTCTGCAAGTCAAAATGTATTACTGTGTCACCTTGACACTTGACATTTAGCGGCTGGGTTGTGAGCACCACATCTGCCATGTATGCGCCCTGATCTGGTCCTTCCAACTGGAGGGAAACATCCCTTGCAGTGACCAACGCACCCTCAACCATCGGTCGCTCTGCAATCTCCCTGTCTGGCATAGCAGTTGTTGTATTCACACCCCTGTCACTCAACATAGCCTTGTCTAACATAGCTAGTAATTGTTTGGCCCAACTGTCCCAATCCATTGTGCTTCTATAATGAGGGCTCAGCAGTACCTCATCTGCTTTAGGAGGCACCTGGGATTCTGCAGCACAATCAGTACCTTTGTCAGTTCTATATAAATCACATTTTGATGACATGCTTTTACTCTTTGCTAATGCTTCATCAAACAAGGCAGGCTGCAATACACCATCACCACCTTGCTTCTGGGGTGCAAGCACACTCAGCTGTGTACCTTCAGCTTTGGCCAGTGGACTTAACACCTTAACAACTGGGTTACACATATGGTAAACAGACTGCTCACACAAACTATCACTGCATGGTGTAGACCCAGTCTGTTTCACCAGAGCAAATTCAGTGCTGTCCTGGAAAATCTCTGGCTCAAACGCATGGAGAGCCCCTGAGACTTCCATGGACAACCCTGTGGCTCTGCGTCTGGTTGCCAAGGGAGACATCCCTCTTTCCTCATTACTTTTGAACAAATGAGAATAAGTACATTTATCATCGGCAATACCTTTACCATCAGCATTCATAGACATAGCAGTGTTATAAGCTTTAACAGGCTGTTTTTGGTCAGTAAACTCAGCACCCCGTGTACCGCTCAGCACACCACCCTTCCTCTCCAAAGGCATTATTTTGGCTATTAGGGCGGCTTCACAGTTGTCCTGGGAAACCACGTGCCTCACCCCTGCGGTCTCCTGGTAGGTTTCCCTGGGCATCTCTGTAGCACCAGTCACTAGGGAACCTGGCACACAAACTGTATTGGTCACCCCTAGGTTACCACTTCCAGCACTCTGGTGGATTACACCAGGCACACACAGAGTCCAGTCTTTTTGAGTTCTTAACCTTGCTGCAGGTTGATCTTCAACCCGTGTCTCCCCACCACTCAGGGTAGCACACTGCAGCAAGTCCATTTTTACACCTTCTGCTGATCTCCCAGCCGGATATACTCCCACATCACTGGGATCAGTCCCACAAACTGCAACAGTCTTACCATAATCTGTAGCAGGTAACTCTGGCTTCATTTGAGTACGTTGTCTCTCCTTTATCACGCTTTTACTGGCCAACTCTCCCTGGTGGCCATGGAACTAAACTGCAGCAGCCACTTCTGACTCCTTAGCACCCCCTGCAAGCACAACAGGTACTTCCTCACTGTTGCCAGAGGGGACTGAAAACACGTTTGCACAAAAATCTGGGCTTGCGGACAAAGACTTCTGCCCAGTAACTACATCTCCAGGCATGTTCCATAACCTGGGACAAGAAAAAATACCATGCCCCAGTTGACCACATTCCAGGCATGGTACATTTCTGCACATATCTTTAGGGGGACGCCGCTCCACATCTCCACTGTAGCTCCTCCTTCCGTTTAACACCCCATCTCCTGTTGCCAAGGGAGATGGCACTCTTCCAGCTGTACTTTGACTCTCCCAAATGCAGTGATTTTGAACACCTTGCAGCATTGTTGCTTTCACCTTGCCACAACCCTCTGCAGGCAACACTTTTCTCACGTGGTGGTCTGCAGCCTTCAAATTTCCACTGTTGCTACGGGGAACCACATACCTCTCCAACTTCCGTTCAGCATGTTGATTACTCCTGGCACACAAATCAGGCTTCCGCACATTCATAGCTGGCCTGCTTGCACCAGCGTTGTCAGGGGCAACAATATGCACGTCCCCTTTAACTGGGGTTGGTGTAGCAAAAAACAGTCTGCAATACTCTCCAGCGGGCTCAAACCCTTGCTTCATCTTTGCAGTCTTTCCACCAGACTTTTGCGCCATCAAGCAAAAAAAAAATATAACAAGGTCACTTTAAAGCAAGTTGCTTTTCTCTTCGTGCAAGCTCTCCTCACCTGCACACACAGATAGAGAAGCACGGATTAGGAATGCAATGATAAGGAGTGCTGGACATGACAGTGTGGATGAGGGACATAGAGGGTTAAGCTTTGTGGGTGGAGCTGATAGGAAAGGTTTGCAGGAAGAAAGTTTAGTGTAGGGGAGGGGTCATATAAAAGGGAGAGGTGTGGCTTAGAGGATCATTCGGATCCCAGCGTGACACAGAGGAGGCAGTTTTTTTTCGCTGCTCCTCTGCAATGGCTGACCTGGAGGGACTCTTCGCGCGGCTGCGACGGGCGGCGGAGGTGCACGGCGTGGATTGGCTGCGGGACCGCGTGGGTGACCTGGTGGACGGCGAGGAGGACGACGGCGGGACAGGTGAGGTGCAGCTGCGCGCGCGGAGGTCTCGGCCTCCGGCGCGTTTTTCTCCTGGGCCTACACCTCGGCCACCTCGTGACTCCCGGAGCCCGGGGGAGGACCCCCCGGCAAAACGGCCGGTACTCGGCTCTCCCCGGTCCGGGCGGTCGTTGCGCCGCCGACCGGAGGGGGCGGGGCTTCGCGGCAGCATGGCACTGGCTCCGGGCCTGGACGGGGCCCGGTGGAGGAGGGGGGAGTGCGGGTGGCTCGGGGTCTGGTGTTCAGGGGGGGTGCACATGGCGGTCGATCAGAGGCCTGGGGGCTCAGGGGCTGGGGTCCGCGCGGTGGGGGGGCGGGGGGGGCTCGGGGGGGCCGCATATTTGAGGGGGGGGCGGGCGGGTCGCAGAGGGCCGCCAAGGTGCCTGGCAGGGCCGGTTTCAGACGCCGGCATGCTGGGGGCGGTGGGGGGATGCGGACCTTGCCTGCTGTTCCGGATCGCATGGCCCGGAAGGACCGCTCAGAGCACAGGGGGATGGCGGCGTCCCCGGTGCGCGCTGGGGAGGTCGGATCCGAAAGCGAGCTGTCCCAGGAGGAGGAGGTGTCCTTTGCTGCGCCTGGACCGGTGCAGGTAAGTTGCATGATTCTGCGTTGCTGGCGGAAGCCTTGCGTGGTCTGATGGGGGTGACACAGGGGGGTTCTGGGCCCACGGGGTCCTGGGACGACGGTCCCGGGGCCAGTGGCCTCGGGGGGGCCCTCGGGTCCGCTGCAGGAGCTGTTGGAGGGGTTGCAAGCCCTGGTGGGTAAGTTTGCTGGGGGCTCGGGGTCGCCACAGGTGGGCCCCTGGCTGAGTCATGGGGTGGGGGCCGGGGGGTCCGGGGCTGCGCCTGTGATGGACGCCCCGACTGCGGTGGCGTCGGGGAGTGTGGACACGGGGGCTGGGGGCTCGGGGGTCCCCCCGGTGGCCGCGGACCCGGGGGCGCGGTCCGATCTGGTTAGGCTCGCGGATGCTGCCCGGTGTGAAGTTTATGTTTGCTTCGAGGGCCCGTTGGGGGCGCATTTGAAGCAGGAGGTGCGGGACAAGATCGGCAAGGGTGAGTATGTGGAGATTTTCTCTTTACTCCCCCTCGAGAAGTTTAACTTGGATAGGGTCAAGCCGGACAGTTCCAAGAAGGACGACGAGGAGAAGCGTAGGTATCGGCTGATCCCGCGCACATTTGCGAATTGGCTTCAGGCGTTCGCTATCTTGGCTAGCGTGATAGGGGAAAAGAACCCTGAGCATTGCTCGGCGTTGTTTTGTTACCTGGACGCGATTGGTGAGGCTTATCGGGTGTATGGGGGGTTGGCGTGGCTGCGCTACGATGAGCAGTTTCGTCAGCGTAAGGCAGTGCGGGCGGAGCTGCGCTGGGATCACAAGGACATAAGCCTCTGGATGAGGCTTATGTCTGCGGCGCGGACGCCCACTCCGTTTCTTCAGGGGGGGCCGGGAGTGCGTCGTCCTCGGGGCTGCCGGCCGGAAAGAAGTGGGGGGTGTGTTGGCCCTTTAATGAAGGGGCTTGTAAATTCGGGGTCGCGTGCCGATTCAAACATGAGTGCTCCGGCTGCGGCGGCAACCACCCCCTGTCCCGCTGTTTCAAAAGGGGTAAGCGCGCCGGTGATGCCGGTCTCAAAAGGTATGACGCCGGTGAACCTGGGAAGGATGCTTCCTTTCCTAAATAGGTATCCGGATGGTGAGGCGGCGCGGGGGTTGATTTCGGGTTTTCGGGACAGTTTTAAGATTCCCTGTTCTTTAGCGGGGGTGCCGCCGTTAGCCAGGAACTGCTTTGGATCATCCGGGGGTGGTTGATGAAAAATTGGGTAAGGAGGTGGCGCTGGGCCGGATGGGCGGGCCTTTCGAGGTACAGCCGTGGGGGGACCTGGTGGTTTCCCCGTTGGGTGTAGTTCCTAAGAAGGAGGCGGGGAAGTTTCGCTTGATTCATCATCTGTCTTTTCCGAAAGGGGGGTCGGTCAACGATTTCATTGACCCGGAAGCGTGTACGGTTTCCTACACGTCTTTTGATGCGGCAGTTTGGTGGGTCAGGCGGTATGGTTGCGGGGCTCTGATGGCCAAGGCGGATGTGGAATCGGCGTTTCGGCTTCTACCAGTCCACCCAGACAGCTTCCGGCTGTTGGGGTGCCATTGGCGGGGCAAGTTCTATGTGGATTTGTGCCTGCCCATGGGTTGTTCCATTTCCTGCGCCTATTTTGAAGCTTTTAGCAAATTTTTGGAATGGGTGGTGAGGGATGTTTCGGGCCTGGAGTCGGTCATCCACTATTTGGACGACTTTCTGTGCGTGGGCCCGCCTGCCTCCAGTGTGTGTGCGATTCTTCTGTCCACGTTGCAGCACATTGCGGGCAGGTTCGGGGTGCCGTTGGCAGGGGACAAGACGGAAGGCCCGGTTACGGAATTGAGTTTTTTGGGGATAGTGATTGATTCGCTGGCAATGGAGTGTCGATTGCCAGAGAATAAATTACGGGATCTGCAGGCAGAGTTGGCGGGGATGCAGGGCCGGCAGAAGGTTCAGCTTAGGGCCCTGCAGTCACTGTTGGGCAAGCTGAATTTCGCTTGCCGGATCATCCCTATGGGCCGCGTGTTCTGCCGACGGCTGTCAGGGGCCACCGCCGGGGTGACCGGACCTAACCATTTTGTGCGTTTACGGAAGGAACACAGGGAGGACCTGCGGGCGTGGCATTAATTTTTGGAGTCGTATAACGGGCGGGCCATGTGGATGTCGGGGCCAGTGAGCAACTTCGATGTGGAGTTGGTCACTGACACGGCTGGTTCTACGGGTTATGGGGCATTTTTTCGGGGCCGGTGGAGTGCTGAACCTTGGCCGCACTCCTGGGAGGTTGCGGGGTTGTTGGGCAATTTGGTTCTGCTAGAGTTATTTCCGGTGGTGCTGGCTTTGGAGCTGTGGGGGGAGGAGTTTCGTAATTTGAAGTTGCGCATCAATTGCGATAACATGGGGGTGGTGCAGGTCATTAATCGGATGACTGCTTCCTCGCCCCCGGTCATCCGGCTGCTACGGCAGCTGGTTTTTCGATGTTTGCGGCTCAATGTTTATGTTTATGCAGTGCACATACCTGGGGTGGAGAATTCCTTAGCTGACTCGCTCTCTCGTTTTCAGTGGAACAAGTTCCGGCAGCTGGCGCCGGGAGCGGAGGAGTCGGGGGCGCCCTGCCCCGGGTGGATGTGGGAGCTGCCCTTGGATTCGCCGCAGGTTGGTTAAAGAGGTCACTGAGTGAGGCTACATGGTCCGCTTATTCTAGGGCGTGGGCGGAATGGTGGGCGTTACTGCGGGAGGTTGGCGTAGCTGGTCGGAGCTCCGACCAGCGCTGGGTGGTCTTGTACTGGGTGGCCCGGAACATGGAGATGGGACTGTCGCCTGAGTCTATTGAGCGATAGCTGGCGGGGTTGGCCTTTTTGTTTAAGATGTGGGGCGAGCCGGACGGGACGAAGGATTTTTGGGTGCGGCAAGCGTTGAAGGGGTACAGGAAAGATCGGAAGGGTCGGGATGCGTGCCGGCCGGTGTCGTTTGACAATTTGGTGGCTATTTGTTCTCGGCTGGTGGACGTTTGCTCGTCTGCTTACGAGACCGTTCTGTTTACGGCAACTCTTTCGTTGGCATTCTATGGGGCGTTTAGGGTAGGGGAGTTGGTGTGTCGCTCGAAACGGGTGGCTGGGGGTTTGTTGGATCAGGACGTGCAGGTGGTTGCTGATCGGGTGAGTATACGGTTGCGTAGGTCCAAGACGGACCAACGGGGCAAGGGGGTGGCAATTACGCTGCTCGCCCTTCCGGGCTCGGCTGTGTGCCCGGTGGCAGCGGTACGGGCTTTCCGGGCGGTGCGGCCTGCGGGGTCGGGCCCCTTTCTGGTGCATGCGGAGGGCTCTTTTCTATCCAGGTTTCAGTTTGTGTCGGTGTTTCGGCGAGGCCTGCGGACAGTGGGTCTGGATGAACGGGAATACGCGTCACATTCTTTCCGGATCGGGGCGGCTACGGAAGCTGCACGATGTGGGCTGGAGGAGGCGGTGGTTCGCCGGATTGGTAGGTGGGAGTCTAGGAGGTTCCGGTCCTATGTCCGGCCGCAGTTGATCCTGGGGTAATTCGGGGTGCGGCTGGGGGTGTTGTTTGTTGTTGGGATTTATGGGGGGGGGTACTGTGATTGTAGCATTACGTTGGTTGTTGTGTTATTTTCTTTTGTTTTTATTCCAGATGGAGGTTCTCCACGCCTCGTTTGGATCCTGGGGCATTCGTACGTGTGCTGGGGGGCCAGGAGAGGTGATTCTCTACCAGCAGGCAGGCAATTGGGTATCCCCAGGCGGGTGGCTAGGGTGATGTGGTTGGGGTTCCCGGGTATGCGGTGGGAGCGTGTTATGAGGGAGGTGGAGCGCTTCGCTTTGAGAGACAGGCCCCCGGATGTGCTGGTTATTCATGCGGGGGGCAACGACCTGGGCGTTCGAAAGGTGAAGGATATTTTAGCGGACATTAAGGCGGATGTGTTGCACATGCGGGTCCTTTTCCCGGGCACCATTTTGGTATGGTCGGACATTGTGGCCAGAACGGTGTGGCGGTGGGCTAGGTCTTTGGGCAGCATTGAAAAAACGAGGATCAGGGTGAATAAGGTGGTTGGGAGGTTTGTGGTGCAGAACGGGGGCATTGTGGTTCGACATCGGGAGTTGGAGGTGAATGTTGGTCTTTATCTTCGGAAGGATGGCGTTCACCTATCGGATGTGGGTATTGACCTTTGGTCCTTGGGCTTGCAGGAGGGGATACAAAAAGCTCTTCGGGTGTGGGGTGGCCCTCAAGGTTGAGGGGGTCACCCTTTCGGGCTGTGGCGGTGTGTTTTTCTGGTGGTTTCTGACGGTAGACAGGTACTCAGAAGGGATCTGAGGGTGTGGGGGGCTCATCTAACGATCGGCCCCTCTGGGTATTCCTGAACGTTGGAGGGAATACGGTTATGTTCACTGGCGGAAGTTGTCTCCGACCGGTCACAGGTGGAGGCCTTTGGGAAGTTGGTCAGGTGTACCGCAGTGATTTGGTATTGGCTTAAGTGGGGTCACCGTCAGAGATCACCAGAATGGGCAGTCAATGTTATTTAATGTGGTTTAATGTTAATAAAGTTATTTATATTTATATATTTATATATATTTTTATATTTGCAAGTTATTGGAGTGAATTTTGAGTTATGTTTAATAAAGGCTGTTGTGGCCAGTTTACTCCAACCTATGGTGTGGTCTCGTTTCTAATAGGGGAAGGTATGGGTAAGGTTTAATATAAGGGGAACATTCAGACTACACTAGTCATGTGTTGTCTCATGCACACAAACACAGTTCATATAACTGATGAACTCACTTTTCATTCACAGGTACACCACCTGCAACACGCAATGCCTTTTGCCTGACTGCACTTCCACAGCTAGCAGTAGTTCCTGATGTGACTTACTGTAGAGCAAGGACCCGGATTCCACCGTCTTGTGCCCGCATTCGAACACCACTTGTAATATTTGGGGGTTATTTTAGCTTAAGGGTAGAGCTTACCAGTGAGCTGAGTCCTCGCCAGATATGCCATTTTAAGGGCTTGTAGGCCAACTTTTATTAAAGAAAGAAAAGTCCGATAACAGAAGAATTGCCCACACAGGGGTTTCAGCTTTCCACAGCAATAATGTAAGTAGAACCAAAAATACCAAGCCACCTGCCTCTCTTTAGCAGCACTGCTGCTCAGACTTATGCTGCAGCCCTCTTGGCTCTGTAACAGAGTTCCTGTACACCCAGTACCTCAGCACTCTTTACTAGCTTCTTTTTCAGCCCACAAGCTTGGACCCTCTGTCTGCTCTGACAGACCGACCTGTGCAGACATGCACACTTCTCCCTTACTCGCCTGGACTCCTCGGGAGGGTGGAGCCCAGAACCATGGTCTTGGCTCTGTTATAAGCCCAGGACCCACCTGTGCAATCATCCAGCCAGACTTCTGGCTGTTCCCAAAACCCGGTCCCAGGATTAGAGATTCCGTCCCACCCATAACACTATGGAATCTCCGGGCTCCAGGTCCCAAACTGGATTCTTGAAAACAATGAGGAAACTGAAAAGCCAGTTTCCTCACAAACAAAGAACTTTCCTGGAGCCCCTCAACCTGCCTGGTTGAGAACCCTGCATTCTTCTGCTGGTGGGGTACCATACTACCACATTTTATATAATGTTATGAATTTCCTGCGAAATTCATTGAGTATTTTCAGTGGGTTACTAGTATAAGTATTTGCATTTATTTTAAGTCTTATTGGTTTTGGAATGAGTTCAGTTCTCCGTAATTGTAGGGATAATAATCTGTTTGGTTTGTTTGCCTTCATGTAAAGACTTTGTTTTGATTTCCTAAGGACCTGCACTGCCGAGTCCGTTAGAAAGAGATCCAGTTCTAATTTAGCTTTATCATAATCAATAATTAAAAAAGAGTCCTGCGCAAATAATGCCACAAAAAATAAATAATGTATAAAAATGTGAAGAAAAACAAGAGTCAATGTAAATATTTCAAAATTAAACACACCAATAGTGTAAGTGTGTAGTGAAAAAGTACTGGAGAAAGAACAGGACCAAATGTTCCAAAAGATCAGGCTCCCAGAACTCTCACCTCAGAGATGGAATAATAAGGCAAAAAGAAAGTAATTCCAGTGGACTTCTCCTTCACTTCTCTGTGCACAATCATCAAATGGTATAAACTTCTACCACTAGAGGGCCGATTCAATCTCTTATGAGTAATGCTGCAGCATATGTATCCTCGTAGTATGAAACTTAAAGAAAACACAGAGGGGAAGGGGGAAGGGAGAGAGAAAGGGGACTCCAATAGTGTAGTGGTTTCCAAAACTGAATAAATTTATTTAAGAGAAAGCAAATGGACTCTCACATTTAAAAAGAAAATATCAAACAGAAAGAGATCTGGCGTGTACAGCCAGTCTTACGCTCGTTCCGGTATTCCTACGGCCACTCCCTACGCGTTACGTCACCACGTGACTTCTTCATGGGGATCCCCATGAAGAAGTCACGTGGTGACGTAACGCGTAGGGAGTGGCCGTAGGAATACCGGAACGAGCGTAAGACTGGCTGTACACGCCAGATCTCTTTCTGTTTGATATTTTCTTTTTAAATGTGAGAGTCCATTTGCTTTCTCTTAAATAAATTTATTCAGTTTTGGAAACCACTACACTATTGGAGTCCCCTTTCTCTCTCCCTTCCCCCTTCCCCTCTGTGTTTTCTTTAAGTTTCATACTACGAGGATACATATGCTGCAGCATTACTCATAAGAGATTGAATCGGCCCTCTAGTGGTAGAAGTTTATACCATTTGATGATTGTGCACAGAGAAGTGAAGGAGAAGTCCACTGGAATTACTTTCTTTTTGCCTTATTATTCCATCTCTGAGGTGAGAGTTCTGGGAGCCTGATCTTTTGGAACATTTGGTCCTGTTCTTTCTCCAGTACTTTTTCACTACACACTTACACTATTGGTGTGTTTAATTTTGAAATATTTACATTGACTCTTGTTTTTCTTCACATTTTTATACATTATTTATTTTTTGTGGCATTATTTGCGCAGGACTCTTTTTTAATTATTCAAGTGATAGTTTGTGTTTACTATTTTGTCCCGCTGCATTTTCTGTTTCATTTAGTAGCACTTGCACTTTTGTTATTCCACAGATTGTTACATTATACTTTGTTATGCACGTAGATTTATTTCACGTCTAGCACATAGTGGCGCGAGGGTCCATTTTACACATTTTATCATAATCAAGTTTAGTTGATGAAGAAGGTTTATTTTGGAAATTTTCAGAGGCTTTATAGAAGGCATCTTCAAGTTGTTTATGTACTTGTCGTTTTGTTTTATGATGATGAGATGTTTGACCTATACAGACTCCCTGAATAGTTGTTTTAGAGCCTCCCATAACGTTAGGGGATTAGTGTCTGTGGATGAATTATTAGAGATATAATCTTGAATGGTAGTTTCTAAAGTTTGTCTGTAGGTTGGATTTGCTAATAAATTGTCATTTATGCACCAAGATCTATATTTAGATTTTGGGATTAGAGAAGAGAAGGTAGTCATGACCGCATTGTGGTCCGACCAAGCACTTGGAATTATAGAAAAATTCAGTATACAAGGGGAGGTATTCACATGTACAAATTGGTGATCTATACGGGAAAACTGCTTGTGGGGGTGAGAGTAGTGTGTAAATTGTTTTCCTCTTGGATTTTGTTCCCGCCACATATCCAGTAGGGAGTATTGATCTAGGAGTTGTCGGTATGCAGGACGTTGGGTCTGTAATGGAATTGGAGATTTGTCTAGAATTGGATGAATTACTTGATTCGAGTCACCACATATTATGAGGGTACCCTGTTTATGTGATTTCACAACCGAAAATAGATGTGAGAGAAATGAAAGAGGATTTCTGTTGGGGGCATAATATGAGATTATGGTTATTTCATCATCCAACAGCAGGCCTGTGAGCAAGATATGATCTCTTTGTGTAGGGTAAAGGGAGTAGTGTGATGAAATGCAATTAAGACACCTCTTTGTTTAGTAGAGGCTGAAGCCATATAGACCTGAGGGTATTGATGACTAAAAAATTTTGGGCAGGATTGTAAGGAAAAATGTTTCCTGCAAGCAAACAACAACATGGGCAGAGAGTGTAGAGTATGAATGAAAAGCTTTAGTTCTTTTGAGAGGGGAATTGAGACCTTGGACATTATGGGTGATCACATTCAATGACATCATTGACTAGTATGTGAGAAAATATAAGATCTTAAGTTGTTTACCTAGGAATGAGTTAGAATTTCAAAGGGGGGGGGGGGGGGGGGGAATAGGGAGTCTAAACTTGAAGGAAGAGATATATGTAGAGTCGTAATATAAATATTATCAGGTGTTAAGGCAAAAAAAGAGAAGATTTATTTGAATAGATAGGAATATTGCTCCTAAGTGGAGCTAGTATCCAGAGAGTGATGAAAAGTCACCAATCCAGGGATACAGTGTGTCCAAAGAGTATCCGATCAATAAGATTGGCTATTCGAGGACTAAGTGGGAGGTGCAGTGAACTGTCTCCGAGACAAAGACAGTCTCTTTTAAAAAGTACATAGTAATTATAAAATTAAGGATTCACTATTTAAAAATAAAAAAGAAAATAAAATAATAAATAAATAAAACCTTATCAATTAGATATATTTGTAAACCGGTATTTAAACAAATAGGGTACAGAAAATGTGATAAATATCATGTTATCAAGATAAATAAAATAAAGAAATAAATAGAGTATATAGAATAAAATAAAGTAAATGACCTGCAAATGCACTAAAGATATATATGAAGGGATAGTATTTAAGGAAGGTATGGATCCCCATTTTTATGAGGGAAGACATAAATCAGTGTATGTGCAGGTGGCTGTTAACATTGCTGAAAAAATAATAAAAATAAATACCGCACAAAGGATTTTAATTTCTTTAGAAATTTCTTTTAAGAAATTAGAAAGTCCGTCAGTACATAGGGTGTGATCAATTTTCAATGATTGGCACCATAGCTTGTAGACTCTATAGCTTTCACAAAGACCAAATACAGGCATACCCCACTTTTAAGTACATAATAGGATTTATTTACTAAAGTTGGAAAGTGCAAAATCTGGTTCACTTCTGCAAAGAACCCAATGAGCTTGTAACCCCAGCTTGTTCAATTAAGCTTTGGTAATAAAACCTGGAAGCCCATTGGTTTCTATGCAGAAATTAGCCTGATTTTGCACTGTCCAGCTTTAGTAAATAAACCCCATTGTGTACTTAAAAGTGGGGTATGCCTATAATATACACTGATTTTGGGTATTTTTTTACCAAAGATATGTAGCAGTATACATTTTGGCCAAAATTTATATAAAAAAAAAATGCTAATTTGCAAAATGTTATAAATTTTAAAATGCATTTTTTTTTACAAAAGTTTGGTCTTTCATTTATAGCGCAAAAAATAAAAATCCGGTGATAATTAAATACCACCAAAAGAAAGCTCTACTTTTGTGAAAAAAAATAACAATTTCATATGGGTACACTGTAGCATGACAAAGTAATTGTCATTCAAAACGTGAGAGCACTGAAAGCTGACAATTGGTCTGGTTAGGAAGAGGGTTTAAGTGCTCAGTGGGAAAGTGGGTAATGCAAACTGACAAGCAAAGATTATCTATATATATATATATATATCTATATCTATCTATTTAACCCCTTATTAATTATTATTTTACCCTAATAAGCTCTAATTAACTTCTTCCCCTTTAACTATTATTTTCCTGCCGCTTTTCCATTTCTCTTTTATTAACCAATTGTTTAAAAAAAAATGTGTTTTTTTTTTTATTTGTTTTAATTGAAATGAGCACTGGTCAAAAAAAAGAAAAAAAAAGTTTTTTTTTTGCCTTTTTTTGTATAAAGATTGCATGAAAAAAATAAGTTTTGCAAGATATCACAAAAAGAAAGATTTTTGTAAAAAAAAAAAACCCACACACATTTATTGCTTTGTTATCTTAACTACTGATAATGTTTTTTGCCAAATAAACCGGCCCATGGCAGAAATGTAAAAACTGCTCTGGTCCATAATGGGTGCACAGATGTGAGAGGGGAAATGGTTAATACTGATGGATAACTGTTCCTTGGGTACAGTGAGTTTGGTATTAAATATTAATATATCATTTTATTTTACAGGGAATATACACACATATTCATAAATACATAAAGTACATAATAAGAAGTACCGATAATACACAAGTATAAGCCGACTTTTTCAGCACATTTTTTTATGCTGAAAAAGCCCCCCCTCAGATTATACTTGAGTGAGGGTGCAGCCTCACTGTGCCCCTCTCCAGCTGTACCTTTGATAACCAAATTGTCGCCATCTGTTCGGCGGCCATCCACTGTAACAAAGCCCCGCCTCCTCCTCATCCGTGATAGATGGAACACTGATACAATGCTGGGAAACTGAAACAGTGTTCCATCTATCACGGATGAGGAGGAGGCGGGGCTTTGTTACAGTGGATGGCCGCTGAACAGACTGCATGACACAGTGGCAGACACCTGCTGTTTTGGTTATCAAAGGTACAGATGGCTGAAAATGGGCACAGTGAGGCTGCAGATGGGCATTGTTTACCCTGTAGCTGCTGCATTTTCCACCCTAGGCTTATACTCGAGTCAATAAGTTTCCAGCTTTTTGTGATAAAATGAGGTGCCTCTGCTTATATCCGGGTCAACCTATACTCGAATATATACGGTAACAGATAATGTTACCACCACAAGAAAATTTCCATAGAGATTTCAGCAATCCCATGAAGTCTCCATTTGGCTAAAATGACATAAAATGCTATTAAATACAAGTATGCTAGAAAAGGGGGAGAAAAGAAAAAAAATAATACAACTGTAATAAGAAAGGGCCTGTAAGTAGTAATTAAAAAATCTCCCACTGACATGTGCATTAACCATTTCCTGTCAATCGGACATACCTCCTTGGATGGAAAGGGTAACATCACCACAATCGCTGCAGCCGTGACCAAGATATCATTTTTTAGAGCCAAATGTTTACATTGAAAGCCCTTCAATGTAAAAATAATCCAAGTGGCTATAGCGCCACTGGATTACTTTTACAGGCGGGAAAGGGGGCCCTCCTTTCACCACAGCCACCTTTACCAGGCTCTCCTGTCCTATCGGGGAGCCTGGTAAGGATGGTGCCAGCAGCATCTACTTCCTGGGATACAGTGAGAAGGGCTGATGTTGTTCCTCCAACTGTGTGATGTCAGATTGTAGAAGCAACAAGGATTTAATCACCTCCAGTTTCTATTTCATGTAAATAACCCATTACTGGCTTGTGAAAACATCTGATCAAATTTATCTCGGTTGATCAGATGCTTTGGAGGCCAGAGGAGAGTCTCCATAAAAAAGGACTTCCATACTATTACAAGGGATTTTGTTCATTCCTTGGGATAGCAATAAAAACTAAAAATGAAAGGGACAGTGTAATTTGTTTTAAGAACAAAAAAAAAAAAAAAAAAAATTAAAGTGCTCCCATTCCCCTATGTCACACAAATGCAAAAGCCCTTGTAGGCACCGCATACATATGTAAACAGGAATGTTACCAAACATGTGAGATATCGCCATAGACCTCCTTAGTAATTCTAAACTTGTAACCTGTAAAGGCTTTTAAAGCATCGCCTATGGAGATTTTAAGGTACCATGGTTTGGCACCATGCCATGGGTGTACGCAATTTTAAAGCATGACCTGTTTGGTAATTTACAAAACAAACATAAACCTCATAATTCTACAATACAAAAGGGAAATATAAAGGGAGAATCAAGACTCCCCCTGCATAAGCAGCTGCATTTGTTTGTATTATTCTTTCCCTCGATCACACCTACTCCACCAATCTCTCGTACCACGCTTCCACGCTTCTAATACCTCCATCATTTACCACTCCATTCATCACTCAGCAAATTACTTTTCCTTGTTTCCTCCCAGTATATTAGGCCTTTCCCTTATTTATGATTATTCCTTTACATTGCTATTTCTCTTTCCACATCTTCCAGATCTTGTCAAATTTTTTTAAAGCCTCCTTGTTTAAAATATGACATCCTTTCCTTAAGAATCACTACCTCCATATTCTGATCCCATTCCCTACTGGACAGGGGTGCAGATGAAAAGGCATCTCAGGATTTCTAATTGGGTATCTTTAGGTCTACCCTCTCCCTCTATCCATCCCAACACACAAAGAATAGGGTCCATATCAATACGCACTTTGGACACCTGTGCCACAGTATCCACCACCTCCCTCCAGTATCGGAATAGCTTTGGACATCTCCAAAACATATGGATAAGGTCCCCCCTATCCTGCCGCATCTAGGGCATGTATCATCCTGTCTTCGACCAAACCAGAACAGCTTTTGTGGCGTATAGTAAACCCTGTATAGTAAAAATAGGTGTGATATCTTCTGAGGTGGGGAGAGTGATACCCATGGGGAAAGTTTAAGAATCCTTTCTCATTGTGGTTCCAATATATTTCCCACATCCCTTTCCCATTTCTCCCTATAGGACCTTGTTTGCAGCCCTTCACGGCTCCCTTTATGTATAATTGGGTATATTTTGGATATTAAACCCTTCCGTGATTTGGCCTTGATGATATTCTGTAGTGCCCAAATATTACTCCATTCTATTGTCCTCCCTTTGAACTGTTCTGTCAAAGCATGTCTTACCTGCAAATACCTGAAAAAAGATTTATTGGGGATTGCAAATTGGTCTCTTAATTGCTGAAAATTGTTTAACTTTCCATCATGATAGATCTGGAAAATGAACTTTAAACCTCGTCTTTCCCATTCTCTAATTAACCCCAGTTTCTGCACCTCACCCAGCTTGCTATTTACCCATAAAGGGGAGTACTCTGTGTATCCTCTGTATCCCAGGTTTTTTTGGCACTTCCCACACTCTTGCCATCAAGTCCACAGTGGGCAACCCCCTCATTTTTTTGTAGATCCATATTGGGGAGTTGTGCAGAACATACAAAAGCTATCTGTTTACTTGGCACAACATCATCTTTTAGATTTTACCAAACAGTTGGGCAATTTTTATTTTTCTTTTGTGCATTAAATTTCAATAAAGTGCATTTTCTCCCAAAAATTTGCATTTTAAAAACTGCCACACAAATATTCTGTGACATAAAAATATGCAACACTCACCACTTTATTTTCTGGGGCATCTGCCTAAACATATAATATATATATCTATATCTATATCTATATCTATATCTATATCTATCTATCTATCTATCTATCTATCTATCTATCTATCTATATATATATATATATATATATATATATATATATATATATATATATATATATATATATATATTGTGATTGTTGTGATGTTCTAAGTAGTATTATAGCACATAAAATTATGTTTTTACATGTAGGAGAGAAATGTCAGAATTGGCCAGACTGGAAGTAGTTACCTTGCAGGGTAAGATGCAAACATTGCAGTTTATTTACTAAAACATTGTTCAGTTTTCAAAATGAATGTTCACTCAGTTTATTGATAAAGGTCAAGCACAGAGCACAGGGGTCAGGAGTGCATAATGCACATCTCAAGAGACAAAGTACACAAAAAATAAATCCTTGTTTATTACATTGTTTAAGGCTCGGTTCACACAGGGGCGGCACGACTTGCAGCGCGACTCACAGACGCGACCTGCACACGACTTCAGCGGCGACTTGCAAAACGACTTCTGTATAGAAGTCAATGCAAGTCGCCTGAAGTCGCCCCAAAAATAGTACAGGAACCTTTTTTCTAAGTCGGAGCGACTTGAGTCGCTCCTATTAGAATGGTTCCATAGTACAGAACGGAGTGCGACTTGTCAGGCGGCTAAGTCGCCTGGACAAGTCACCCTTGTGTGAACCGAGCCTAACAAGTGTGGTTACATAAATATGTCACACACATACACACATATGGCATGGCCTTTTGCAGCTTTTCTTTCACTGAACACTCATGCTTGTGGATGCCCCTTATTGAAATCTACCACTGATGCAATTATACACCTATCTCACTCAGTCAATACTTACCATGGACATAGTGAGACCAATAGGGATATACATTTCCCATCCATGCGACGCTGTCCCTCCAATCTGCCCTGTGTGGGGTTTCTTCTGGCTCCGCCTCCTCAGCTCCCTGGCGATACATTTGCTGCCACTGTCTGAAGGCTTCACATTTGTTGGCTCGGCTATGTGTAGTGGTACAATTCATACACATCTAACCAGAGGCGGCTCTAGGCTTTGTGAGGCCTTAGGCAAACCTTAGACATGAGGCCCCACTCACTCCCATAACTGAAAAAAATATTTGAGCGATAGAAATTGCTGCAGAAAAGACTGCAGACACGATAAGAGATGGTCAGAGACGGCAGACATGATACAAGAGATAATCAGAGGCCGCAGACATTATACAAGAGATGGTCAGAGGCCGCAAACATGATACAAGAGATGGTCAGAGGCTGCAGACATGATACAAGAGATGGTCAGTGCCCGCAGACACGATATAAAAGATGGTCAGAGTCTGCAGACATGATACAACACGATAACGCCACATTGCTGCAGCACCCACAAAACACTAGAGCCACAGACAATCCCACCACAGACAGAGTTCAGACAGATAATCCCTCTATACACTACTCTGTTCTCTACTACAAGCAGGAGAAGCTGACACATTCGCTTTGGGTGCCCTGCAGTGCATCCTGGGAGTTGTAGTCTCTGCAGAGAGCAGGCACTGGAGGGCCAAGTCCAGTGTGTGGTGTGGAGAACTACAACTCCTGCCCTGCAATGTGGTTCTGGCTTTGGGTGAAGGCTAGGATGGCGGTAGAACATAAAGATCTGGTTCACACTCACTGATTGCTTCAAGCTCACTGATTGGTTGCTAGAGGTTACTGCACATAATTACCGCTTACCCATTGGTTGCTGTAGGTTACTGCACATCATTACTGCTCACCGATTGGTTGCTATAGGTTACTGCTTATCATTATCGCTCTGATTGGTTGCTAGAGGTTATTGCACATTATTAATAATCACTGATTGTTTGATAGGGGTTACAGCACATCATTACCGCTCACATGGTGAAAGAGCAGTATTGTGGTGTGTGACGCAATTGTTGGGGTACTGTTGGTTGGATGGCAGGATACAGGATATAGTTTAGGGTGATGGTGGCAGCATTGGGGTGAGAGGCTGACATCTCCCCTATAATGATAGGGGGTAGGGTGATAGGATGCCAGAGGCGGGGTACAGGAGGGATGTGGATGATAATGACAAGAGGCAGGGTTGTAAAATTCCAGAGGTGGGGTACAGGGTGATGATGACAGGGGGTGGGGTGGTAGGATGTCAGCAAAGGGGGAGGATAATGATAGTGGGGAACAGGGGGATGAAGATGAGGATGATGATGGGGATAGATTGTTGGATGCTAGAGGTGGGGTACAGGGGGGTGATGGGGATGTTGATGACAGGGGGCAGGGTGGTAGGATGTCAGAAGTAGGGTGTGGGAATGATGATGATTATAGTAGGTGGGGTGATAGGAAGCTAGAAGAGGGGTACAGGGGGGTGAAGATGACAGGGGGTGGGGTGGAAGGAAGCTAGCAGAGGGGTACTGGGGGAGGTTGAAAATGATAGGGGGTGGGGTGATAGGATGTCAGAGATGGGGTACAGGGGGGTGAAGATGAGAGGGGGTGGAATGGTAGAAAGCTGGCAGAGGGGTACAGTGGGGGAAGATGACAGGGGTGGAGTGGTAGGAAGCTGGCAGAGGGGTGCAGAGGGGATGAAGATGACAGGGGGTGGTAGGAACCTGGCAGAAGGGTGCAAGGGGGAGGATTATGACAGGGGACGGGGTGGTAGGAAGCTGGTAGAGGAGTGCAGGGGGATGAAGATGACAGGGGGTGGGATGGTAGGAAGCTGGCAGAGGGGATGAAGATGACGGGGGGTGGGGTGGTAGGAAGCTGGCAGAGGGGATGAAGATGACAGGGCATGGGGATGTAGGAAGCTGACAGAGGGGATGAAGATAACGGGGGGTGGGGTGGTAGGAAGCTGGCAGAGGGGTGCAGGGGGATGAAGATGACAGGGGGTGGGTGATAGGATGTCAGAGATGGGGTAAAGGAGGATAAAGCTGAGAGGAGGTGGAATGGAAGGAAGCTGGCAGAGGGGGGCGAAGATGACAGGGGTTGGTAGGAACCTTGCAGAGGGGTGCAAGTGGGATGAAGATGATAGGGGGTGGGGTGGTAAGAAGCTGGCAGAGGAGTTCAGGGGGGATGAAGATGACAGGGGGTAGGGTTGTAGGAAGCTGGCAGAGGGGATGAAGATGACAGGGGGTGGGGTGGTAGGAACCTGGCAGAGGGGTGCAGGGGTATGAAGATGACGGGGGTGGGTGATAGTATTTCAAAGATGGGGTACAGGGGAATGAAGATGAGAGGGGTTGGAGTGGTAGGAAGCTGGCAGAGGGGTACAGGGGGTGAAGATGACAGGGTGGAGTGGTAGGAAGCTGGCAGTGGGGTGCAGAGGGGATGAAGATGACAGAAGCTGGCAGAGGGATGCTGAGGGGATGAAGATGACAGGGGTGGGCTGGCCGGAAGCTTGCATAGGAGTGCAGGGTGGATGAAGATGACAGGGGGTGGGGATGTAGGAAGCTGGTAGAGGGGATGAAGATGACAGGGGGGGTGGGGTGGTAGGAACCTTGCAGAGGGGTGCAGGGGTATGAAGATAACAGGGGGTGGGGTGGTAGGAAGCTGGCAGAGGAGTGCGGGGGATGAACCTGACAGGGAGTGGGGGATGTAGGAAGCTGGCAGAGGGGATGAGGATGACGGGGTGGGGTGGTAGGAAGCTGGCACAGGGGTGCAGAGGGGATGAAGATGACAGGGGTGGGGTGGTAGGAAGCTGGCAGTGGGGTGCAGGGGGATAAAGATGACAGGGAGTGGGGTGGTAGGACGCTGGCAGGGGGATGCAGGGGTGATGAAGATGACAGGGGTGAGGTGGTAGGAAGCTGGCAGAGAGGTGCAGGGGGGATGAAGATGACAGGGGGTGGGGATGTAGGAAGCTGGCAGAAGTAATGAAGATGACGGGGTGGTAGGAAGCTGGCAGAGGGGATGAAGATGACGGGGTGGGGTGGAAGGAACCTGGCAGAGGGGTGCAGAGGGATGAAGATGACAAGGGGTATGGATGTAGGAAGTTGGCAGAGGGGTGCAGGGGGGGATGATAAGAAGTATGATGATAGGATGCCAGGAACAGGATAATGATGACAGGGGTCAATAGGTGGCATCATATGCTGGACGACAAACATATCATCAGTGTACTGCTCTGTGTCTGAGTGAGGTCACAGGTGGCCGGCAGTGGTGATATTCTGGGCGCTGGTCATGGGATGCTGTTTGTGTCCGGTAGTGTCGTGCAGTACCTTGAGACCTGGATGACAGGTGCCAGCTTCATTACGGATTTGATCAGGTAGCTGCTCAGGGCAAACACAAGGTGACGTTGGCGTGTCGCTCAGCCCTACGCGTTTGCCCATGGATGACGCAATTTTGTTGAGAAACGCGTAGGGCTGAGCGACACGCCAATGCCACCTCGTGTTTAGGAATACATATCCAAGAAGGACGGGTTTGTCCGTGAGCGTTCGGCCGGCGCAAACGGACTTAAGGCTGATGATTTTTGTATACACTGTAAGTGCATTTCTATATTTTGGATTTTAATAATAAAGGGTTTTACACTATCAGAGCTCTATCTCTCTTCCATGTTATTGGTGCATACCTTTGAGCCCTTTCAAGTATATGGGTGATGTTCTGTGGAAGTGTATCCAGTAACCTATGCATGAAAGCGGCGGTGTAAGGAGAATAATAAGGAAGGATTCCTTTGGAGTGGGGGACAACCACATATTTATACGCTCTCTGTGACCCTCTGTAGTGGGGGGTAAGAAGTGAATTCAGATATATGGTGGTGGATTGAGCACTGTTCATATATGGAGGATTTCATTCACATCTAATCTGTTATAAAAGGACTGTTTTTGATCTTTTATTTTTATTTCCATTTTTTTTTTAAGAGACTCTTTAATCCATTCACTGGGTGTTTTTATTATTTATGATTGAGTTTGTGTTTTTTACCCATTTTTTTAGGGGTAAGATAGAATTTACGATTTATTGTCACATCATTTGTACATGCACATTGCTCATGATTGAGTTTTTATTTACCCATCAGTTAGGGGTATGATAGAGTTTACAATTTATTGTCATATTGTTTGTATATGCACGGTGGGCTTCGGCCTTGGTACACATTAGGTTTAGCGCAGCTTTATTTATTTCCCTAGTTTTATTTCTGTAGTTATGTGATACAGTTAAGCCGCAGCTGAACCTGGTCTTTTGAGACCAACCAATATTTATTTGTGATTCACCTTAGCGCAGTTTCTTTTTTCTTTTTTTTTCTATTTTTATTATGCATATACATGGTCTACTGGTCACATGTGTTGAATTCCTCCGAGATCCATGCCTCATTCATTTTTATAAATGTGAGGTAGTCAACACTGTCGTGAGCTAGGCGAGTGCGCTTATCGGTCACGATCCCCCCTGCTGCGCTGAATGTCCTTTCGGACAAGACACTGGACGAGGGGCAAGCCAACAGTTCCATGGCAAATTGTGCAAGCCCTGGCCAGAGGTCAAGCCTGCCCACCCAGTAGTCCAGGGGTTCATCACTTGTCAGAGTGTCCACGTCAGCCGTTAACCCGATGTAGTCGGACACCTGACAGTCTAGGCGTTCCCTGATGCTGGATCCAGATGAAACCTGTCGATGGGTCGGCTGAAAGAATGATCTCATATCAGAAGTAACCAACACATCTTCAAACCGCCCTCTTCTTGCAGGCGCTGTTAGATTGGTACTCGCAACTCTTTCTCTGGCAGTGGGAATTCCTCTGCCAGCGCACGCAAAAGCAGAATGCAGCATTTTTCTAAGCAAGGCCTGTAAGTGCTCCATTCTGACAGCCCTCTGTGATGGTGATAACATTTCCGCCATTTTGTATTTGTACTGGGGTCTAAGTACGTTGCCACCCAGTATGGGTCCTTGGCCCTTATGCTTTTTATATGGGGGTCCCTGTTAAAACACTGTTAATGCACTATACTATGCTTTCTATATTTGAAAGTATTTTATACGTGTATTACACCCATATATACTGCACACCAAATAGTACACCTATACCAGTCCTTAAAAGGACGTTTGTGGACCTAATAGTAGCTAGCTAGTGAATTACAGACTGTCCCTGCTCCAAACAGCAAACTCTATCCCTACACTGAGAAAAGACAGCTGCAGAATCGGTCAGCACTGCAGTGTACTATAATATGCTTTCTATATTTTAAAGAAAGTATATTATAAGGGTATTACAACCCTATATACTGTACACCTATACCAGTCCTTAAAAGGATGTTTGTGGACCTAATAGTAGTTAGCTAGTGAATCACAGACTGTCCCTGCTCCATACAGCAAACTCTATCCTTACACTGAGAAAAGACAGCTGCAGAATCAGTCAGCACTGCAGTGCACTATAATATGCTTTCTATATTTGAAAGAAAGTATATTATAAGTGTATTACAACCCTATATACTGTACACCTATACCAGTCCTTAAAAGGACTTTTGTGGACCTAATAGTAATAGCTAGCGATTACAGACTGACTGTCCCTGCTCCACACAGCGTCCTTTCCCTACACTGACAAGAGACAGAATGTAAAATGGCCGCCAGATCAGGTCTATTTATAAGGTAGGGGGTGTGTCCATGTGCTGAAATGTCTCAATTGGCTGTCCTGTACCCCATGATGGATGTGTCATGGGTCAAAATTCTTCACAATGTAAACAAATATGTCTGCCGCGGTTTGGCGAATCGCAAACGAGCAAAGTTCGCAGGGCGAACTGCAAGGCCATCTCTAGTGGTAATCCACTCTTGCTATCCAGCGACGGATGATCATCTCTCCGGGGTCCAGCAATGGCTGATCTGATCCAGCGACAGGTGATCTCTCCCTCCAGTCCAGCGCAGCCCAGTCCATCCATCCTCTGTCTCCACTGGCGGAGACACTGTGGGGATCCCGGCAGCCTGACATTTCTTATATGAGGAGGGCGGGTCCACCCGTCACCTGACTCCACCCCCTCTGACGCAAGTGGGGAAGCCTGGCTTCCCCAATGACGTGCGGGTGACCCCGCCCCCTCTGATGTAACGGAAACCTGCGTTCGAGTCCCATATACTTTAATAGGGTTCTAACGTTCACACGAAGTTTAGGTCTGTTCGCAGGTTCTGGTGCGGACGGAACCGGGGGGGGTGTTCGGCTCATCCTTACTCAGGTGTATCATTTGGATATACCGTATTTACTGCCGTATAGCATGCACCTTCACTTTAAGAGGGAAGTTTCAGTTTTAAATTTTAAATAAAGAACTGTGAAGCAAAATAAGGGTCAGTGCCCATCGGCAGACCCACAATTGCCAGGAATGCAGCGCCCACCATTGCTAGGAATGCAGTGCCCATCATTGCCAGGAATGCAGCCACCATTGCCAGGAATGCAGCCACACCATTGCCAGGAATGCACCCACCATTGCCAGGAATGCACTCACCATTGCCAGGAATACACTCATCATTGCCAGAAATTAACCCACCATTGCCAGGAATGCACCCATCATTGCCAGGAATGCACTCGCCATTGCCAGTAATGTACCCGCCATTGCCAGGAATGCACTCACCATTGCCAGGAATACACCCACCATTGCCAGGAATGCACCCACCATTGCCAGGAATGCACTCACCATTGCCAGGAATTCACTCACCATTGCCAGTAATTTGCTCACCATTGCCAGGAATTCACTCACCATTGCCAGGAATCATTCACCATTGCTAGGAATTCACTCACCAGTGCCAGGAATGCACTCACCATTGCCAGGAATTCACTCACCATTGCTAGGAATTCACTCACCAGTGCCAGGAATTCACTCACAATTGCCAGCAATGCAGCCACCATTGCTAGGAATTAGCTCGCCATTGCCAGGAATGCAGCCACACAATTGCCAGGAATGCACTCACCATTACATTCAGTGCAGCCTTGGAGGGGACATGGAGGGGGCAGAACGAGGGCCAAAGACATCCTACAGGAGAATCTCCTGTTTACATAGCGGCCTCTTCAAGAGAAATTTCCACATCCTTTGATGGACAGAACAGTCGTCCAATGGCAGCGCCAGAGACGGGACTTCCTATTACAGAGGCTGCCGTGTAAACAGGAAATACTCCTGCTGTGTGCACAGCACTCGTCCCGCCTCTTCCCTCCGAGGCAGCCAGCCAGCCTATATATCTTTTGTGGTCCCGGCACTGGGAGATCGTCAGGGGCCACAAAAGATATACATGTTTAAATAAGCAGGCGGGTCATTAAAAACCGGACTGCGGGCCGCGATTGGCCAAACTTTGGACATGCCTGATGTCGACAGATACCTTTATATAATTAATGGAAGATGTAATGCTCTGGATTTTGTGTGCCTTGATGTGATATAGAGAAATATCAGTGAGGATATTCTGCAGCCAGCTGGTAAGAGGAAAGCATTACATCGGGATGTTTTTGTATGACAGATGTCATCCTTGGATCACTGTGTCTCTAGCACAATAATATGTGGCCGTGTCTTCCACTTTCACATTATTTATTTGTAGATATGATGTGGTTATGGATGAATCAGATGTTATTGTGAATCTTCCCTGATATGAAGAGGAATAAACTGTACCTCCACTGGAAGGAATAATCACCCCAATCCATGTCAGTCCTCTCCCTGGAACCTGTTGAACCCAGTGTATATTATAGCTGGTATATGTATATCCAGAGGCTTTACAGGACATCTTCACACTCTCTCCAGGCTTTTTTATCTCTGAGGATGGCTGAGTAAGTGTTTGTGACATGACCCCTGTAACCAAGAATAAAAATATGATGAGAAATAAGATGATCCCATCAGAATGCTTTACTGATTTTTTCTGTATTCCAGACTTACCAAGAAATGAGGACAGACACAAAAGACAACAGGATAGAAACATGATGTCTTATTGGCTTTAGATGTTCTGAAAGTTCTGAGAGGACACCAAGATCTCAGTAGAACATCTCAGCCGGTCAGTTGAGCTTTTCTACCTGGCAGGATGAGACAGGAAGCAGAGATGGGATTTGCATGAGGGGAAGAAGACTATAAAAAGCTCAACATCCTCTTCTACCTACAATGAGATATATGGCATAGACCTCAACTGTCCCTTGTGTGGGATCAAATCCCTCTGTCCCTTTTTCTTCAGCTTTCTTTTTTGTATTCTGATGTAAAGATCTCTATTCTTTTTTTTAAACAATGAAAAGTTATTTAGGGCACCGCACATTTTCTCTATCTTAGAAAGTTGAGAGACGTGTGTATAGATATAAACACATTTAGACAGTTTAAAAATGTATGGTAAAATGTGACAAAAATACCCATCAGTCCTTCTATCTCTGGGATGAGATCCTTGTATTGATTTTGCTGATCTCCCCAGCTTTTGCACCCATAAGTCTGTTCAGTGAAATTGCGGTACCAGAGAGGGACCTATTCACAAATTAATTAAGATTACGTTTATTATAACAAAATGATACACAAGAAAACACATAGCAAAATATCCAATAAATTTGTGAGGTTCGATACAGTAGTTACTCATATATATATATAATCACAGAGATGGTTGACACGTTTCACTTATTAGCTTCTTCAGAACCGATTACTCTGCAACAACAGAACCTCATACTAAAAACCTGGAGGAGAAACAAATGACACTGAGGATAGTTTATTATAGTGGTTTATATATATATATATATATATATATATATATGTGTGTAACTACTGTATCGAACCTCACAAAAATTTACAGTTAGGCAAAAAAGTATTTAGTCAGCCACCAATTGTGTAAGTTCTCCCACTTAAAAAGATGAGAGAGGCCTGTAATTGTTATCATAGGTATACCTCAACTATGAGAGACAAAATGTGGAAACAAATGCAGACAATCACATTGATCTGATTTTTGAAAGAATTTTTTTGCAAATTATGGTGGAAAATAAGTATTTGGTCACCTACAAACAAGCATGATTTCTGGCTTTTTCACAGACCTGTATCTTCTTCTCCTCTGTCCTCCACTCATTACCTGTATTAATGGCACCTGTTTGAACTTGTTATCTGTATAAAAGACACCTGTTCACAACCTCAAACAGTCACACTCCAAACTCCACTATGGTGAAGGCCAAAGAGCTGTCAAAGGACACCAGAAACAAAATTGTAGACCTGCACCAGGCTGGGAAGACTGAATCTGCAATAGGCAAGCAGCTTGGCATGAAGAAATCAACTGTGGGAGCAATAATTAGAAAATGGAAGACATACAAGACCACTGATACTCTTCCTTGATCTGGGGTTCCATGCAAGATCTCACTCCGTGGGGTCAAAATGATCACAAGAACGGTGAGCAAAAATCCCAGAACCACACAGGGGACCTAGTGAATGACCTGCAGAGAGATGGGACCAAGGTAACAAAGGCTACCATCAGTAACACACTACGCCGCCAGGGACTCAGATCCTGCAGTGCCAGATCTGTCCCCCTGTTTAAGCCAGTACATGTCCGGGCCTGTCTGAGGTTTGCTAGAGAGCATTTGGATGATCCAGAAGAGGATTGGGAGAATGTCATATGATCAGATGAAACCAAAGTAGAACTGTTTGGTAGAAACACAACTCATCGTGTTTGGAGGAGAGAGAATGCTGAGTTGCGAAGCAACAGGATAAGTGATCCGTGTACATGAAAGAATGAATGGGGCCATGCATCATGAGATTTTGAGTGCAAACCTCCTCCCGTCAGCAAGGGCATTGAAGATGAAACGTGGCTGGGTCTTTCAGCATGACAATGATCCCAAATACACCGCCTGGGCAATGAAGGAGTGGCTTCGTGAGAAGCATTTCAAGGTCCTGGACTCCAGATCTCAACCCTATAGAAAACCTTTGGAGGGAGTTGAAAGTCCGTGTTGCCCAGCGACAGCCCCAAAACATCACTGCTCTAGAGGAGATCTGCATGGAGGAATGGGCCAACATACCAGCAATAGTGTGTGACAACCTTGTGAAGACTTACAGAAAATGTTTGACCTCTGTCATTGCTAACAAAGGATATCTAACAAAGTATTGAGATGAACTTTTGATATTGACCAAATACTTATTTTCCACCATAATTTGCAAATACATTCTTTCAAAAATCAGACAATGTGATTGTCTGGATTTGTTTCCACATTTTGTCTCTCATAGTTGAGGTATATCTATGATGACAATTACAGGCCTCTCTCATCTTTTTAAGTGGGAGAACTTGCACAATTGGTGGCTGACTAAATACTTTTTTGCCCCACTGTATTGGATGTTTTGCTATGTGTTTTCTTGTGTATAATTTTGTTATAATAAACTTATTCTTAATTAATTTGTGAATAAGTCCCCCTCTGGTACCGCAATAATCCATCATGTTGGTTCTCTAAGTATGTAAAGTTTAAATAAGGATGAGGTACCCCCATAGCCTTAATGTTCATCGTTCTATATCTGTTCAGTGAAATGTTACTTATGTAGGGGCAGAAATCTTGCCTGGGTATTATACCCCTGATAGCTGCTGCTGACAAAAATGAACCCTCTGACTCATTGTTTATCAACAACACCATTCAGATGGGAAATAGAGAGATACAAAATAACATTGTAGCTATTCTATTTTATTTATCTGCTGATCAAAGGGACTATCTTCACTCTGCAGATGATATCAGTTAACCACTTGCTGACCGGGCCATAGCTGAATGACGGCTACAGCGCAGTCAGCTAATTCTGGGAGGGTGTACAATGATGTCCTCCTAGAATCACGCTTCCCACGCGCCCCGTGGGGTACACACCCGGGAATGTCCATGACCATTGGGTCTTCAGGACCTGGCGCGTCATGGATCGGGGTAAAGGGCCAATGACAGCAGCCCTTTACCACGTGATCACTTGTCAAGAAACAGGAGCATGTCCAATTCAGCTCCTCTCCTCGCACTGATCAGTACAGTGTGTGAGGAGAGGAGGGGTCGGTGCAGCAGCGGGCTTGTGGGCGAGATCTGTTCTGTGCCCATCCATGGCTCATCTGTGCATCATATATGCCCATCCATGCTCATACATGCCCATTCATGGCTCATCCATGCCACATCAGTACTCATCTGTGCCACATCCATGTCACTACAGTGCCCATCAGTGCCTCACAAAAGAGTAATAGGTAGTCAAATTAGATTGTAAATGTATGCCCCTAGACTATCTGACGGTGCTCCCTGCATGTTGGGCCTCTGTATGAGGCCAGGCTATGGAAAACTCTCACACATGGTATTGCCATACTCGGGAGGAGTAGCAGAATATATTTTGGGGTGGCATTTTTGCTATATACATGCTATGTGTTAGAAATATCTTATCCATGGACAACTTTGTGTAAGAAAAAATGTGTTTTAATTTGCTTTTCACATTTTCCAAAAACTTGCGGAAAAAGACATGTTCAAAAGACTTATTATGCCTCATAGAATATATGTTGGGATGTTTACTTTCCAAAATGGGGTCTTTTTTTGTGCATTTCCATTGTCCTGGTGCTCCAGGGCCTTCAAAAGTTTATGAGGTAGTGTAGAAATTAAATGTGTAATTTATGTCCTTAGAACACCTGATGATGCTCCTTGGTCCTTGCCTGTTGGACCTCTTTGTGTGGCCAGGCTGTGTGAAAGTCTCAGGCCGCGTACACACGGGCGGACTGTTCGCCCAACCTTGTCCGCTGAACAGTGTTTGGGCGGACAGTCCGCCCGTGTGTGGGCTTTCAGCGGACAGTTTCAGCGGACAGTTGGACGGACAAAGTCTTTCGGAAATTCCGAAAAACTGTCCGCTGAAACTGTGTTTGAGCGAACAGTCCGCCCGTGTGTAGGCTACTTTCGAAATGAGCAAACTGTTCCCGCTCGGAAAGTCCGCCCATTTCGAGCGCGTGTACAGGTAGGCGGGGCCCGCGAAGGAGACGTCGCGGGCTCCGCCGCCTGGAATGGGCTTAAAGGGGAACCCCAACGCCGAAAAAAATCGGCGTGGGGGTCCCCCCAAAGTCCACAACAGACCCTTGTCCGAGCACACTACCCGGCCGGCCAGGAAAGGGGGGCGAGCGAGCGCGCCCCCCCTCCTGAGCCGTACCAGGCCGCGTGCCCTCAACATGGGGGGTGCCTTGGGGAAGGGGGGGCCGCGCGGCCCCCCCACCCCAAAGCACCTTGTCCCCATGTTGATGAGGACAAGGGCCTCTTCCCGACAACCCTGGCCGTTGGTTGTCGGGGTCTGCGGGCGGGGGGCTTATCGGAATCCGGGAGCCCCCTTTAAGAAGGGGGCCCCCGGATACCGGCCCCCCACCCTATGTGAATGAGTATGGGGTACAATGTACCCCTACCCATTCACCTGTAAAATAAAGTACAAAAAAAAACACAACACAGGGAAAAAATATTTTATTGCACAGCTCCGGGGGTCTTCCGTCTTCGGGGGTCTTCTCGCCGGACTCCTCCGCTATCTGTGTGTAGCTCTTTTGCTAGCGGAGGAGTCCGGCTTTCTTCCTCCCCGCCGCCGGCCTCTTCTCCCGACTTCGGGGGTCTTGTCCCCCTCTTCGGTTCTTCTGCCGGGCCACCGCGCCTTCTTGTAGCTCTTTTGCAGGCGGTGGCCCGGTCTTCTGTCGCCGCTGCCTTCCGTTCTTCTGTCGCCGCCTTCGGTTCTTCTGCCGGGCCACCGCGCCTTCTTGTAGCTCTTTTACAGGCGGTGGCCCGGTCTTCTGTCGCCGCTGTCGTCGCCGCCGCCGCCGCCTTCCGTTCTTGTTCTTCTTCTTGTTCTTCTTCTTCTTCTCCTGGAGATGTTGACTCGACGAGCTCTCCGGCCGGAATGCCAGGGACACGCTCCGCTGCCACTTATATAGTGACAATGGGGCGGTGTCACATGGTATATGTCACATGGGTTGGTCACATGGTGACCCCGCCCCCTTACGATGTCATAGTCCCCATGTGACATCAACCCATGTGACCAACCCATGTGACATATACCATGTGACACCGCCCCATTGTCACTATATAAGTGGCAGCGGAGCGTGTCCCTGGCATTCCGGCCGGAGAGCTCGTCGAGTCAACATCTCCAGGAGAAGAAGAAGAACAAGAAGAAGAACAAGAACGGAAGGCGGCGGCGGCGGCGGCGGCGACGACAGCGGCGACAGAAGACCGGGCCACCGCCTGTAAAAGAGCTACAAGAAGGCGCGGTGGCCCGGCAGAAGAACCGAAGGCGGCGACAGAAGAACGGAAGGCAGCGGCGACAGAAGACCGGGCCACCGCCTGCAAAAGAGCTACAAGAAGGCGCGGTGGCCCGGCAGAAGAACCGAAGAGGGGGACAAGACCCCCGAAGTCGGGAGAAGAGGCCGGCGGCGGGGAGGAAGAAAGCCGGGCTCCTCCGCTAGCAAAAGAGCTACACACAGATAGCGGAGGAGTCCGGCGAGAAGACCCCCGAAGATGGAAGACCCCCGGAGCTGTGCAATAAAATATTTTTTCCCTGTGTTGTGTTTTTTTTTGTACTTTATTTCACAGGTGAATGGGTAGGGGTACATTGTACCCCATACTCATTCACATAGGGTGGGGGGCCGGTATCCGGGGGCCCCCTTCTTAAAGGGGGCTCCCGGATTCCGATAAGCCCCCCACCCGCAGACCCCGACAACCAACGGCCAGGGTTGTCGGGAAGAGGCCCTTGTCCTCATCAACATGGGGACAAGGTGCTTTGGGGTGGGGGGGCCGCGCGGCCCCCCCTTCCCCAAGGCACCCCCCATGTTGAGGGCACGCGGCCTGGTACGGCTCAGGAGGGGGGGGCGGGCTCGCTCGCCCCCCTTTCCTGGCCGGCCGGGTAGCGTGCTCGGACAAGGGTCTGGTGTGGACTTTGGGGGAACCCCCACGCCGATTTTTTTCGGCGTTGGGGTTCCCCTTTAAGCCCATTCCAGGCGGCGGAGCCCACGACGTCTCCTTCGCGGGCCCCGCCTACCTGTACACGCGCTCGAAATGGGCGGATTTGCCTCCTCCTTACGTGGGCGAGTCCGTTCATTTCAAAAGTTGAGCGAACTGTTTGGCAAACAGTTTGCTGAAACAGTCCGCTCGTGTGTGGGCAAGTCCGCTCATGCAAATTTTGAGCGGACTGTTTGCCGAAACTGTTTGACGAACAAGGTTGGGCAAACAGTCCGCGCGTGTGTACGCGGCCTCACACTTGTGGTATCGCCATACTCAGGAGGAGTAGCAGAATGTGTTTTGGGGTGTAGTTGCAAGTATGACTATGCTGTGTGTGAGGAATAACCTGTTAATATGATAATTTTGTGAAAAACAAAAACTAAAAAAATCTTCATTTTGAAAAGAATTGTGGGAAAAATGAAAACTCACCATGCCTCTTACTAAATACATTGGAATGTCTAGTTTCCAAAAAGGGGTCGTTTGGGGGGCATTTGCCAAAGATATGTAGCAGTATACATTTTGACCAAATTTTTCGGAGAAAAATTACTAATTTGTCAAATTTTATAAAATTTGATACATTTTAAAATGCATTTTTTTTTTTACAGAATTTTCGGTCTTTCATTTATAGTGAAAAAAATTAAAAACCCAGTGGTGATAAATACCACCAAAAGAAAGCTTCACTTGTGTGAAAGAAAGGACAACAATTTCATATGGGTACAGTGTAACATGAATAATTGAATAATTGCAATTTAAAATGTGAGAGCGCTGAAAGCTGAAAATTGGTCTGGTTAGGATGGGTGTTTAAGTGCCCAGTGGGCAAGTGGTTAATGTAAACTGACAAGCAAAGATTTTTTTTTAATATATATTTGTCTATTTAACCCCTTATTAATTATTATTTTACCCTAATAAGCTCTAATTAACTTCTTCCCCTTCAATTATTATTTTTCTGCTGCTTTTCCATTTCTCTTTGATTAACCAATCATTTTAAAAGTTTGTGTTTGTTTTTATTCGTTTTTTTTTCTTAGCATCACAAGAAAAGCACAAAAAAAAGACAAAAAACTTTAATTTATAAATTTAGAATAGGAAAGGCAGAATAAATACCAAGTGGTTCGTTTAGTATTTGTACATAACTTTGTAATGCTTCATACCAAAATAATAATTTCAGTGTTAAAGCGGAGTTCCACCCAATAATGGAACTTCTGCTTTAAGGGAAGGTAACCCCCTGACATGTCACATTTGGCATGTAATTTTTTTTGGGGGGGAGGGGGAGGCGGAAACCCTCTCTTTAGAGGGTTTCAGCTCCCACTTCCTCCCGGGGCTCTGCAGTGCCGGAAGTCAGTTCTCCTCTCTCCCCTCCCTCACAGGTTCCAGATGATTACCCGGCCAGTCACAGTGCACCGCACGGCTCGCGCATGTGCAGTGTGTGCCCGGCCGTGAAGGCACAGCCTGGCGCCTACAGTGGCAATGCCGCAGAGAGGAGGGGGAGACATGCAGGGCTTCATTCCCCCACATCACTGAACCCTGTCAGCAGCTGCAGTATTTGACTTTTTTTTTTTTTAAGTGGAACTCCGCTTTAAGCAAGACAAATTATAGATATAAATACCCTTATCCTAAAGTAACACTATTTTTTAAATAAACACTGGTGCCTTTTTTGTCTAAAGATTGCATGAAAAAATAAGATTTGCAAGATAATATCACAAAAAAAGATTTTTGTCCAAAAAAAACAAAAGCACACATGTATTGCTTTTTTATCTTAAAGGGGTTGAAAGGTTAGTTTTTTTATTTTCTAAATAGGTTCCTTTAAGCTAGTGCATTGTTGGTTCACTTACCTTTTCCTTCGATTTCCCTTCTAAATGTTTTTTCTTTGTTTTCTTTGCCTGAATTTCTCACTTCCTGTTCCTCCTCAGTAAGCTGTTCAGTAAGCTGTTTTGGCTCACTAAACACCGCTCGGATGATGGTGTGAAGTTTACTGAGGAGAAACAGGAAGTGAGAAATTCAGACAAAGAAAAAAAACATTTAGAAGGGAAATCGAAGGGAAAAAGGTAAGTGAACCAACAATGCACTAGCTTAAAGGAACCTATTTAGAAATTAACCACTTAAGGACCGCCGTATTGCCATTGTACGTCATCACAATGGCACAGGCAGGCACAAGCACGTACATGTACGTGCCTGCCTTCCAGCGGGTGGGGGGTCCGATTGGACCCCCTCCCGCTGGATACGGCGGTCCAGTTCGCTCCAGGAGCGATCCGTCATGAGGGAATGGCCGTTGGTTTCTGGCCACCCCCTCTGGATCACTCCTGGCCAATGACAAGCTTCCTCCCACTGTGTATTGTTTACACAGGAAGGAGGAAGTGATGTCATTCTCCTCGGGGCGGTCTTTTTGACCGGACTACGAGGAGAAGACTAAAAGTAAGTGCACCAAAACACTACATCGACACATAGGTACACATAGGTACACAGTTTTTATATCGCTAGGTACCCCGATATACTACCCAATAATGGTTTTAACCCCCTGATTGCCCCTATTTAACCCTTTCACCCTCTTTTGCCAGTGTCACTAAGCGATCATTTTTCTGATCGCTGCATCAGTGTCGCTACTGTCGCTAGGTAGCTAGTTATTTTTTTAGGTTCACTGACAGGTTTTTGTAGCGCTAGGTACCCCGATATACTACCCAATAATGGTTTTAACCCCCTGATTGCCCCTAGTTAACCCTTTCACCCCCTTTTGCCAGTGTCACTAAGCGATCATTTTTCTGATCGCTGCATTAGTGTCGCTAGTGTCGCTAGGTAGCTAGTATTTTTTTTAGGTTCACCGCTAGGTTTTTATAGCGCTAGGTACCCCGATATCCTACCCAATAATGGTTTTAACCCCCTGATTGCCCCTAGTTAACCCTTTCACCCCCTTTTGCCAGTGTCACTAAGCGATCGTTTTTCTGATCGCTGCATTAGTGTCACTAGTGCCGCTAGGTAGCTAGTTATTTTTTTAGGTTCACCGCCAGGTTTTTATAGCGCTAGGTACCCCGATATACTACCCAATAATGGTTTTAACCCCCTAATTGCCCCTAGTTAACCCTTTCACCCCCTTTTGCCAGTGTCACTAAACAATCGTTTTTCTGATCGCTGCATTAGTGTCACTAGTGTCGTTAGGTAGCTAGTTATTTTTTTAGGTTCACCGCCAGGTTTTTATAGCGTTAGGTACCCCCATATTCTACCCAATAATGGTTTTAACCCCCTGATTGCCCCTAGTTAACCCTTTCACCACTGATCACCGTATAAGTGTTACGGGTGACTCTGGTTAGTTTGCTTTTTATAGCATCAGGGCACCCACCATTTATTACCCAATAAAGGTTTAACCCCCTGATCACCCGGCGGGTGATATCAATTAGGTTTTAGGGTCAGGGTCTGCGTCGCCCCAGGCAGCACTAGGTTAGTGCCAGTACCGCTAACACCCACACGCAAAGCATAAACCTCCTGTAGTGGTATAGAATCTGAACAGATCAATATCTGATCTGATCAGATCTATACTAGCGTCCCCAGCAGTTCAGGGTTCCAAAAAAACGCATTGTTAGCGGGATCAGCCCAGATACCTGCTAGCACCTGCGTTTTGCCCCTCTGCCCAGCCCACCCAAGTGCAGTATCGATCGATCACTGTCACTTACAAAACACTAAACACATAACTGCAGCGATCGCAGAGTCAGGCCTGATCCCTGCGATCGCTAACAGTTTTTTTGGTAGCATTTTATATTTAAATCCGGAAGACAGTGCTTGGTTTTCGGGGTCCCGTACGTGGCTAGGCTCCCAAAAAGTCCCCCACATGTGGTATCCCCGTACTCGGGAGAAGCAGCAGAATTTATTTTGGGGTGTAATTTGACTTATGCCCATAGCATGTGTGAGCAATATATCATTTAGTGACAACTTTGTGCAAAAAAAAAAAAGTTTGTAATATTCCCGCAACTTGTGGCAAAATATAAAATATTCCATGGACTCAACATGCCTCTCAGTAAATAGCTTGGGGTGTCTACTTTCCAAAATGGGGTCATTTTGGGGGGTTTTGTGCCATCTTGGCATTTTATGGCCTTCAAAACTGTGATATGTAGTGATAGATAGTGAGGAGTAAAATAAAAAATGTATGCCCTTAGAAATCCTGAAGGCGGTGCTTGGATTTCGGGGTCCCGTACGCGGCTAGGCTCCCAAAAAGTCCCGCACATGTGGTATCCCTGTACTCAGGAGAAGCAGCAGAATGTATTTTGGGGTGTCATTTCACATATGCCCATAGCATGTGTGAGCAATATATCATTTAGTGACAACTTTGTGCAAAAAAAAAAAAGTTTGTAATATTCCCGCAACTTGTGGCAAAATATAAAATATTCCATGGACTCAACATGCCTCTCAGTAAATAGCTTCTGGTGTCTACTTTCCAAAATGGGGTCATTTTGGGGGGTTTTGTGCTATTTTGGCATTTTATGGCCTTCGAAACTGTGATAGGTAGTGATGAGTGAAATCAAAAATTTGCACCCTTAGAAATCCTGAAGGTGGTGATTGGTTTTCGGGGTGCCGTGCGCGACTAGACTCCCAAAAAGTCCCACACATGTGGTATCCCCATACTCGGGAGAAGTAGCAGAATATATTTTGGGTGCAATTCTACATATAACCATGGCATGTGTGAGCAATATATCATTTAGTGACAACTTTTTGTAAAATTTTTATTTTTTTCTGTCATTATTCAATCCCTTAGGACAAAAAAAATAAATATTCAATGGGCACAGCATGCCTCTCAGAAATTTCCTTGGGGTGTCTACTTTCCAAAATGGGGTCATTTGGGGGGGGTTGTACTGCCCTGCCATTTTAGCACCTCAAGAAATGAGATAGGCAGTCATAAATTAAAAGCTGTGTAAATTCCAGAAAATGTACTCTAGTTTGTAGACGCTATAACTTTTGCACAAGCCAAAAAATATACGCTTATTGACATTTTTTTTACTAAAGACATGTGGCTGAATAAATTTTGCCCTCAATGTATGACTAAAATTTAGTTTATTCGATTTTTCTTATAACAAAAAGAAGAAAATATATTTTTTTTTCAAAATTTTCGCTCTTTTTCCATTTATATCGCAAAAAATAAAAATCGCAGAGGCAATCAAATACCATCAAAAGAAAGCTCTATTTGTGGGAAGAAAAGGACACAAATTTCGTTTGGGTGCAATATTGCATGACCGTGCAATTACCAGTTAAAGCAGCGCAGTGCGAAATTGGAAAAAGACCTCTGGTCCTTAAGGTGTTTATTGGTCCGGGGCTGTAGTGGTTAAAAAAAACAAAGCTTTACAACCCCTTTAACTACTGACACGTTTTTTTGCCAAATAAACCGGTCCCTGGCAGAAATGTAAAAACTGCTCTGGTCCATAATGGGTGCACAGATGTGAGAGGGGAAATGGTTATACTGGTTGATAACTACTCCTTGGGTACGGTGAATTTGGTATTACAGATTCATGTACAATTTTATTTACTGGGAATATACACACACAAATACATAAAGTACATCATAACAAGTAACAGATCATATTACCACCACAAGAAACTTTCCAAATAGATTTCAGCAATCCTATGAAGTATCCATTTGGCTAAAATGACATAAAACACTATTAAATACAAGTATGCTAGAAAAGGGGGAGAAAAGAAAAAAAATAAAATTTCTTCATAAGACAGGGCCTGTAAGTAGTAATTAAAAAAAAATCTCCCACTGACATGTGCATTGACCTTTTCCTGTCCATTGGACATACCCATACATTATTGGATGGAAAGGGTGATATCACCACAATCGCTGAAGTCATGACCAAGGTATAATTTTTTAGAGACGGAGTATGTTTACATTGAAATCCCTTCAATGTCAAAGTAATCCAAGTGGCTATGAAGCCCCCTTTCACTGCAGCCACCTTCGCTATGGCTCTGAGGAAGAGGGTTTGCCCTCGTAACGCGTAAGCCACTTGCAATGTCATCTGGGTCCTCTAAATATATGGTCCAGGCTGTAGGCTTCTAGAGATACTGCTCACTATTGCTGGAGTATTGATAAGCCTTGTTTTTAAGCTTGTTTGTAAGTATATTTCTTGTTATTTTATAAATACATTTTATCTTTGGTATTGCACAAGGTTGGTGCACCCCCCTGTTCTTTTTGTTTTTTTAAATGTATTTTTATTGAAGAAAAAAAGATTTTCATACAACAGGTGAAATCGTACACAGTGATACAAATAGTCAAGAATGATAATGCAACATCGTCAAAGGAAACCGCCGCAGGCGGGAAATAGACTGTGAACATTTCAGTATATCACATCAAAAAGTAAAAAGAAAAAGGACACACCACGAGTCTACCAGTAAAGATGCATAGAAAAACCAAAGAATATATATATCAGTGTGGGAGGGGTTGTGGAGTAGAAATCCCAAGGCCAAACCTGAGAAAACCATTCCCTAGAGTAAATGGTCAAAAGGGTTAAGGTACAGTCTCAGGGTTAACCATGGAAATGTCCCACTTGTCCCATATTTTAGAAAACTTGGGTAGAGTATCTTGCACCAGCGCAGTCAGATGTTCCATTCTGCGTATATATGCAATAGCAGAGATTAGCTGCGATTGGGACGGAGGGGAGGTGGACAACCAAAGAGTGGGAATCGTTCTCTTAGCAGCTAGAAGAATATAGGCTGTCAATTTCTTGGCGTATTTAGATAACGCCGCGATAGGCAGGCCTAACAAGTAGTGTTTAGGGTCTAATGGAATATCTACCTCCAAAACAGATTGTAGTAGGGATTGGACCATGGACCAAAAAGGCACAATCAAAGGGCAGCTCCAGAAAATATGGTAATGGGTGCCCTCATCTCGTTGGCATCTCCAACACAACTTAGATACGGAATGATCATATTTATGTAACATTTCAGGGGTTTTGTACCAGAACATTAGTATCTTGTAGGCCGTCTCTCTCTGCTCCACACATCTGGAGACTCTAGAGGTAGAGGTCCAGATGTCCTGCCATTGGGAAATAGTTAAGGGGGATGGCAAAATTGTAGCCCATCTTCTCATATAGAGATGTGTGTCTGTGGTGGGTGAGATTGAATTGTGGAGGGCACTATAAATAGAGAATATAAGTCCTTTCTGGCACGGGCCTTGTGAGCACAAAGTTTCAAAAGTGTTAGGGTTGGCCAGAGTCAGGTCAGGAGATCTAGAGTGGAAATAATGTTTGAATTGAATGTAAGAGAAAGAGAGTCGATCTGGAATGCCATATTTGTCCTGAAGCTCAGGAAAGGATAGGAATTTGCGAGATACTGGATGCACCAGATGGCGGAGTTGAAAGACGCCAGACCTATACCAAGGAAACATATTCTTCACCGAAAGGCTGTCGGGCATATCCGGATTAAAAATGACATTCAGCAGGGGTGAGCACGGAGAAGAGAGAGAGAACCGTTTGTGACACTGTTTCCATACGGAGAGAGTAAAAAGCATCGGTCCCAGGCATATACGCCTAAGCTGAGCCATAGAGGAGGTCAGATCAGACCATAGCATGGAGCACGGATGGACCGGGGTGACCACACTCATTTCTAGCTCTGACCATCTACTGGTAGCAAAATATGACGACCAGGAGACGGCCGCCACTAGGTGCGACGCATAGTAATACTTCACGATATCGGGGGCTCCCAGTCCTCCATGAGATCGTGGAGCAAAAACCACCGTTTGGGCAATCCGATGCCTCTTATTCCCCCATATAAATTTAGCAAAGGCTCGCTGAATATTCCTAAGCTGAGGCATGGAGATAGCAACTGGTAATGTTTCGAAAATATATAAAAACTTAGGGAGTATGGCCATTTTCAGTACATTAATCCTACCCAGGAGAGATAGGGGGCAGGACGACCAACTTCTGAGTAGACCATGCGTTTCCGCTATTAAGGATATATAGTTAGCTTCATAAAGGGAGCCGTACTTGGCGGTCAGGTTAATGCCAAGATATTTGAGAGAAACAGGGCACCAACGGTAGGGGTACATGGATTCTAAGGAAGCTTGAAGTGCGGGGGGGATATGAATAGGGAGCGCTTCGGTTTTAGACGTATTTACCTTATAACCCGAGAGCCTACCGAAGGAATCTAAAAGAGTGTGAAGTTTGGGAAGGGAGGTTAGGGGTTTCGTCAGTGTGAGGAGAATGTCGTCCGCAAAAAGAGACAGCTTGTATTCTTTCAGTCTGAGGGAGACTCCCGTTATGTCTGAATCCGCCCGTATAGCTGCAGCCAAGGGTTCTAAGCATAATATAAACAGCAAGGGGGATAGGGGGCATCCCTGTCTGGTACCATTACTATGTGTGAATAGCGGGGATCTGTAAGATGCCAATTGGACTTGGGACGTGGGAGACGAGTATAGGGCATGCAGGGCCAATAGGAAAGAACCAGAAAGGCCAAAGCGCTTAAGCGTTGCAAACATGTAGGGCCATCCCAGCCTGTCAAAGGCTTTTTGTGCGTCTAAACTTAAAACAATAGCGGGCGAGACATTTTATCGAGTAGATCTATGAGGTCAATGGTACGCCTGGTATTATCCCCAGCCCGTCTACCCAGTACAAATCCCACCTGGTCATTATGAACCAGAGCAGGAATCAATAAGGAAAGCCTATTAGCTAAAATTTTGGTGAAGATTTTATAGTCGGAGTTGAGTAAGGCTATGGGTCTGTAATTATCTGGCAGTGTAGGGGAGTTACCTGGTTTCGGGATAACTGTGATATGTGCGTGGAGAAACTGAGAATGTGGAACATTGCCCCTTTGCAGGGAGGTGAAAAGATCAAGCAGATGGGGGCTTAGTGTCGAGAGGAAAGTTTTATAATAAACATAAGGAAGCCCATCAGGACCCGGGGATTTATGGGACGGAAGGTCTTTTACAACCGCAGCTAGCTCCTCCGGTGTAACGGGGGCATTTAAGGTGTCTACTTGTGGGGAAGACAACACTGGTAATTTCAAAGAAGCGCAGAAATCATCAAAGCTACCTTGGGAGAACTCATGATTGAGGTCAGAAGCTAGGCAGTTATATAATTTTTTGTAAAAAGTGCCAAACACTTTAGTCATCGTCAAGGGGCAGTAAGTTGGAGTGCCGTCCGGCTGTAGCAGGAGGTCAGGATAGGAGTGAAATGGACGGGGCTTAAGCTTGTTCACCAACATCCTATGAGGCTTGTTGGCAAATTCATAGAACCTTTGTTTAGTCCAAAGCAGAGCCTTAGAACACTTGTGCATATCCAAGGACTTTAACCGTTCGCGGAGAGAGGTCACTGTGCGAAGACGCGGCACCGATGGAGAGGACACAAGCAGAGCTTCAGCTCTTTGCAATTGCGAGAGGAGGTCCAGTCTCTGCGCTGCCGAGTCCCGCTTAAGGCGAGAGCCAGCTGAGATACATAATCCTCTAAAAACAGCCTTGTGGGCCTCCCAAAGGGTGGACACGTCCCGCACCGACCCTTCATTAAGCTGAAAAAATTCGGCTAACCCGTGGGATAGATGAGCTTCGGTAACCGGGTCACGGAGGAGGAACTCGTTGAATCTCCAGTGGCAGGTCTTAGGTGTAGAGAGGGTGAGGGCGAGGTCAAGCTGTACCGGTGCGTGATCAGACCACGTTATGGGATTCAACTCTGAGGCCACTACCGACGTTAGGAGAGGCGCCGAAACAAAGATGTAGTCCAATCTAGAGTACATCTTGTGTGGGGGAGAGTAAAAGGAGAATTGCCGATGTGTAGGTTGTTTAATCCTCCAGGTGTCCAAAAAATTATGAGACCTAATGAGCTTGCGAAACGCAGCAGATTGACGTTCCGTTTTTAAAGAGGGATTGTCTGAAAACAGGGTCTGCCTATCCTTCCTAGCAGACATGGCCATATTAAAGTCCCCGCCAAGGATCATGAATGGCTGGGCATAGGTGCCCAGGCTGTCCAAGACCTCAGTGAGGAAGTGAATCTGGCCTGAGTTGGGAGCATAAACATTGATTATAGTAAGAGAACGAGATAAGTAGTCACAGTCCAGGAGAATGTACCTGCCCTGAGGATCAATAAATTAGGACTTAACCCGTAGCGGGCATGTCTTTTTAATCAGTATTGCCACCCCTGCTTTACCAGAGGGGTCGGAGGCCATAAAAGAGACCGGAAAATGTTTGGCCGCAAATTTAAGAGATCCCCCGGGCGAAAGTGGGTCTCCTGGACTAGGACCACATCCGCATTAGAGGACTTGAACTCCTTCAAAGCCAACCAGCGCTTATGGATTGAGTTCAGGCCCTTAACATTGTAAGTAAGTACCCTCAAAGCCATCGTAAAGAAATCAGAGAAAGCTTAAGACATCCGTAATATACATATAAAAAACGGACATAACCTTACTAACCATGAAGAAATCGGGACTCGTGGCGTGTCCTAGAAGTAAAAGGCAAATGAAGACATATAATAACAACAATGTGATTATAAATTGTAGTAGAGTGCATCCAAATTGAACAAAAGATGAAAAAGAGGCCAAAAAATAGGCCTAGAAAGTAGAAAAAAAAACATTACTAATAGAAAAAAGGCCTGGGGGGTGAAAACCACCCAGGAGTCCACAGCCGTAGCCATGGAACCAAAGAAAGCACATCAGGGGTTCCAGCTCATCTGGAGAGACCCCGTCACCTTCCAGCAAAAATTACAGGAAATAAGAGCAAAACACTGTAGTCCCAACAACCAAAAAAGAACAGGGGCAGTGGAAAATGGAACCTGTAACTAAAGTTGCAAATATCCCTTGTTAAAGAGGAAACATGGTGAGACAGGGGCCGAGGCCAAGATCAGCCAAACATAACACGTGGAAGCTTCCATCAGGGAGGGAGTCTAGGATGCAGGTTACGTTGAGGGGTAGAGAAGGATTTCTGCGGCTTCTGGCGTGCAGGGGTCCAGATCCGAGCAGGAATGGAGGAGGGTCTGGGCGTCGTCGGAAGCGGCATGGGGTCTTCGTCTGGAAGCGGTGGTAGGCCCAGGTTACGTATGAAAGCTTCACTCTCCTGAAGATCTCTCATAGAGTATTGAATCCCATCTTTAGTAGCAGAAAGGCGGAAAGGAAACCCCCAACGATATGGAAACTGGTGGTTTTGTAGATGAGCAGTCACGGGGCGAAAGCTGCGACGCTTGGCAAGAGTAATAGGGGATAAGTCACAAAAAATTTGTATCTTGGCTCCTTTAAATTCCAAACGGGATTTGTTCCGGGTGGCCATGGTCAGAGCCTCTTTGCTATCGTAGTAATGAAAGCGTACTATAATGTCTCTGGGATTGGCTCCGGCAGGCGGTTTTGGGGCCAGGGATCTGTGGGCCCTATCCATTCTCCAGTCTATGTCCGGGACTTTAGGGGCAACAATGTTAAAGAGGCTGAGTAGGTATGGTTTGATCTCCCCCTCACTAATAGCCTCTGGAACGCCTCTGATCCGAAGGTTTTGGCGACGTTCCCTATTCTCCAAATCTTCCTGTTGGGATTGGAGCTAAGAGACCGATTGTTTCAGACCGGCGTTGTCTTCTTCCAAAACGTGGACATATTGTATCAGGTCATCAAATTTGGTTTCCAGGACATCAGTCCGTTCTCCAATCTGGGCAAGCTCTCCCCGCAGTTCATGGGCCAGCTTACCCATTTCCTTTGAAACATTGCTCGTCAAGTCTTGTAGGAGAACACGCAGTTTATCGTCAAGCACATGAACTGTGACCGGGGCGGACATCGTGTCTGGGTGGCTGTGTGACAAGGAATATGGACTGTCGTGCGCCGGTGCTTGGGAAGCCACTTGTGCATACGTGAAGGAACCTGGAGAAGGGGCTGGGGAGGCCGGCCTGCTTAAAAATCGATCCAGAGTCTGTGTCTGTGAGGGCCGCAAATCCGGGGACGTAGACTGAGGAAGGTGTTTCGGCCAGTATTTCACCATGAGGCGTTGGGACTAGGCGTATAATCAGTTACATGCGGTGTTTCCCATAGAAAAGTAGCGACTGCGAGTAGCATGGGAGCATTGGAAGGCGGCTAAGGCCTACGTAGGATGATCACAGGGCTGTCAAACAAGTGGGACCCAAGATGAGACCCCAAGATAGTATGCTGCCGTTCAGAAGATCCAAACCAACCGTGGGGGGAGGGGGGGATGGAGCAGGAGTGCAGGCCGCAGCAGTCAACTGTGAGGGGAGGGAGATGAAGTAGGAGGGCAGTCTGTAGCAGTCCCAAGTAACCAGGGGGGGAATCCAGACCCCACTGCCCCACTGGGTGGTATAAGGGGAGAGGGCACCAGTTAAGGTAGGAACCAGGGCAATTAGCAGGTAGGTACAGGCCACTGGTAGTAGGAGAAGGAGATGGGTGAACCAAGATGGCCGCTGAGCAGGACGAGGGTAGGTGCAGGGTAGGAGGGTGAGAGAGATTTAGGCAGGCAGATACTCAGGAGGGTTGCTATGCACAGCTGAGGCAGGGATCAATGCCTGTTCTGGATGGGGCAGCAATCCGGCCACAGAGGAGGGAGAGCAGTTATGTTGGTAAAGGCCTCGGGTGGAGCAAGATGGCCGCCGGAGCTCACCTTTCTAGCTGGGGCCTGGGCTTCCTCTCTGGCATTCGAGCGGCGGCCAGCGGGGGTCCGGTGTAGGAGAGGCAATCCGAAGGGGTCAGCGCCAGGTGTCCGCTGCAGTCCCGGCCGGGATGGGGCCTAGGATGCGCCGTCCGGAGGCTCCGTGTGTCGGCGTAGGCCGCAAGATGGCGTCGTCCGGCCTGCCTCGCCGCCCGCCGCTGCGGGGCGAGAACGGCGGTGGACTCAGCAGCAATATCAGCTCCGTCCGGAGCCCCGATGGCCCACCGACGAGATGGAGAGGTTGGTGGGCAGAAATAGGTTGCGGTGGCCGAGGATGGGGTTCGATTGGAGCTAGGCCTCAGCGGAGCTCTCCCCAGGCACGTCCGTCGTCCTCGGCTTCCGGTCACGCCCCCCCCCCTGTTCTTTTTGTATGTTTCATTTATAAAGGATACCCATTATTCTGAGGAGGGCAGCAAGACCTGCGACATTCCACTGACTTTGCTAAAGGGGTTGGCTGCGCCACTTACTTTCCTGAGCGCAGGAGATTGCTTTGCGTTGACTTTGTGTTCCTCCAACTGTATGATGTCAGATTGCAGAAGCAACAAGGATTTAATCACCTCCAGTTTCTATTTCATGTAAACAAGCCGTTACTGGTTTGTGAAAACATCTGATCAAATTGATCTCGGTTGATCAGATGCTTCTGAGGCCAGAGGAGAGTCTCCATAAAAAGGACTTCCATACTATTACAAGGGATGTTGTTCATCCCTTGGGATAGCAATAAAAACAAAAAATGAAGGGGATAGTCTATTTTTTTATATATAAAATAATAAAAATTCAAGTGATCCCGTTCCCCTATATGACACACAAATGCAAAAGCCCTCATAGGCACTGCATACATATGTAAACAGGAATGTTACCACACATGTGAGATATCGCCACAGACGCCAGAGTAAAATAAATAATTGTACCACCATACCTCCTAAGTAATTCTAAACTTGTAACCTGTAAAGGCTTTTAAAGCATCACCTATGGAGATTTTAAGGTATGATGGTTTGGCAATATTCCATGGGTGTACGCAATTTAAAAGCATGACCTGTTTGGGTTATGTTTACTTTGCACAACATCATCTTTTAGATTTTACCAAACAGTTGGGTATTTTATTTTTATTTTGTGCATTAAAATTCAATAAAGTGCATTTTCTCCCCAAAATGTGCATTTGAAAAACTGCTGCACAAATAATCTGTGACATAAAAATATACAACACCCACCACTTTATTATCTGGGGCATCTGTCTAAAACATACAGTATAACTATATATAATGTTGTGAGGTTCTAAGTAGTATTATAGCACATAAAATTATGTTTTTACATGTAGGAGAGAAATGTCAGAGTTGGCCAGACTGGAAGTAGTTACTTTGCAGGGTAAGATGCAAACATTGCAGTTTATTTACTAAAACATTGTTTGTTCAGTTTGCAAAATGAATAATTTTCACTTAGTTTATTGATAACGGTGAAGCACAGAGCACAGGGGTCAGGAGACAAAGTACGCAAAAAGAAATCTATCTATGTATCTATCTATCTATTAGGGATGAGCCGAACACCCCCCTGGTTCGGTTCGCACCAGAACCTGCGAACGGACCAAAAGTTCCCTCGAACGTTAGAACCCTATTAATTGCAATGGATGAGAACCTTCGAAATCTAAAGTGTTAATTATAATGGCCAATATGCATGTTATTGTCCTAAAAAGGGTTTGGGGACCCGGGACCTGCCCCAGGGGACATGTAACAATGCAAAAAAAGTTTTAAAAACTGATGTTTTTTCTGGAGCAGTCATTTTAATGATGCATAAAGTGAAAAAAAAGTGCATTATTCCTTTAAATATTGTACCTGGGGGGTGTCTAAAGTATGCCTGTGAAGTGTCATGTGTTTCCCATGTTTAGAACAGTCCCTGCACAAAATGACATTTGTAAAGGAAAAAAAGCCATTTAAAACTGCTTGCGGCTTTAATGTAATGTCTTGTCCTGGCAATATGGATGAAAAATTTTGAGAAAAATGGCATGGCTACCCCATCACCCCCCCCCTACCCCAGCCCATTACCAGCCCCTTTGGGTCTTGTATGGATATTAAGGGGAACCCAAAATATATTATGTTAATGTTAGGCAGATGCCTGTGTTGCACAAATCAACTACACAACACCAGCAATGAGGGGGGTAGATTCAGTTGTATGCTGTGCAGGAGCCACACTACACCCACTGTAACAGCGCTAGGTTAGGAAGCAAAGCAAAGCTGACACTATCCCTGCCTATCCTGCTCTCTCCCTGAACACTACACTCACTGTAACAGTGCTATCTAAAGAAGTAAAGCACAGCTGACACTGTCCCTGCCTATCCTTCTCTCTATGAACGCCGCAACACACTACACATGGCAGCCGCGCTGGCGGCCTTATATAGTGTGCGGCGTGTACTAAACCCCCTGAGCTATAATTGGCCACAGGCATCCAACCTGTGCCCAATTATGGCTCTCCTCGCTCCCGGCGCTGTGATTGGCCAAGCATGCGGGGTCACAGTGCATGCTTGGCCAATCATCAGCCAGCAATGCACTGCAACTGGCGCAGTGCATTGTGGGCCGTTCGTATCACAAAAATTTGATGTGAACGGCCCACAAAGTTCTGGTTTCGGCGAACGGACGAACGGCCAATGTTCAATTCGAACATGGGTTTGAATCGAACACCGGGCTCTTCCCTACTATCTATCTATATATATATATATGTCACACACCACACACACATATTGCAGAGGCAGTCAATGGGAAATGTTTTCCATCTTCACACTGGCACAGTGAAAGAAGTGCAGAAGCACTTCTTTTATGGTAAAGCCGGCCAGATGGAGATCTTTGCTATTTCCTCATCGGCAGGCAGAGCGATAATGCTAATGCACGTGGCAGTGCTGGGGGCAAGGTCTTCCAGTGCCCAGGGCCAAGATGCCAAACTGTGCCATCCCCCCCACTTTAGGGGACCCAACACCCAGCAGCCACAGCTCCCGATCTGTCAGTCAGGTTTTGCATTGACCTGGATGTACACAGCTGTAGGCCTCATGCACATTAGACAATTTTACAGTTGCTTCTAAGGGCGTCTGACTTTTTTTTTCTGCCTATAAACACCCATCCATGTTATCCTATGTGTCTATGCACACCTCACACCTAGGTTTTTAGCAATGTTTAGTGGCAAGAGCTTTTGGTGGATTTTAGAGGCAGTAGAAAATAAAAATAAAAAAAAACACTGCCGGTGCATTCAGGAGCAGCAGAGTTTGGGCAGAAAAAATGCTAGAAACTGCAAAATGTTAGTATGTAAAAAGAACAATAGGCTGCACACCACGATTATGATGCAAAATCCTTTATTGGGACATCCCAGAGTGACACCACAAGAGAATTTTGGATCATAATCGTGGTCTGCAGCATTTTCTGCAGCATTTTCTTCTCTTTACATATTGATTGCGGTGGCGAGCCGAGGTGAGCACCCACAAATTCCATCAGGCTTCCTCATCTCACCTGGAGCGACAAGCCTTCTCTCTCTAATTGCTAATCGTTATTGCTTGAGCATTAATACATTTCAATGACCAGAATAAATGATTTATTCTGGCCAATGAAATAAATGAGTGTCCAAGAGCTTGACGCCTGTAAAAGCTCCAAAAAGCTTGTAAAAGCTTTAGGCTGAGTTCACATCTATGTGAATTGGATGCAGATATCCCTGAATCCTATATGCATGACAGAAGATTGTGACCGACTCGCTATGGAGCCGGATCCCATATCTTTATTACGGAGCGGCTTGCACAGGAATGCTGTGCGTCTTTGGCTCGCTTTCAGGGCCAAATTCAGGCAAAAAATCGGCCCTCATTCATCCCTGAAATGGAGAATAGGGACACACTGGACCCCTGCTGCGGGCCGCATCCGTCGGAGGTGTGAACCAAGCCATAGACACTTTTACAGGCATTTTTTCTGCAAACACACTGCTGGCTTCTAGAAGAGTTAAATAAACATCATGTGTGCATGAGGCCTTAACACTGGGCATGTGCTTGTGTTGATGTTACTTTCAATTTTAAGAGTTTGCTATTTGCAACGATCTGTAAGGGTAGAGTCACACCAGGTGTGGTAGGACTGTGTTGATCATCTATTCCAATGTAGTCCCACCACAAGACAAGGTAAAGTTCCTTGCCTCCTATGTGACTGCTTCACACTTTCATATTGCAGTCCTGTGTGCAGACAAAAGTACTGTATGCACTACTTTTTTTAGCGCAATCTACTGCTTCACATCATGCTGCTGTCAATAGAATGAAGCTGGAAAGATTGACATTCCAATACATTTTATTTTAAATAAAAGGGAACAGTATGAGGCTCTGGAATTGGTGACTCAGCACTGCTGTCACCCCACCACACACCAGTCCCTCTGTTCTAATGCAGATGCTGGTGTCAGTGTACCCTAAAGCACTGGTCATCAATCCTGTCCTCAGGACTCAGTAACAGGCCAGGTTTGCAAGAGAACTGAAATACATCACAGGTGATCTCATGTGCTGCTTAGTGATTGCAGTATTCTAGTCTGCATCTCCCCAAGGTAATACATAAAACCTGGCCTGTTAGTGGGCCCTGAGGACAGGGTTGATGACCACTGCCCTAAAGGTCATAACATGTATTTTATGTTTCTATTTTTTTTTTTTTTACATTTGCGAACGGATTTGTGGTTGTTAGCAAATCCATTCATAGTTTGAGTATGGTGGTTAGTCACCATTCTCCTCACTTCATCTTTCTTCATTCATATGAATGGCTTTGTTTACCTTCAAACCCATTTATACTTAACCACCTCCCGCCCGCCCTATAGCCGAATGACGGCCGTAGAGCAGGCGGGTTCCTTCGCCTGGCCGTCCCTGGACGGCCTTGTGTTTACTTCTGCAATGCGCGCCGCCGGGGGCGCGCATCGCCGAAGTTTTGTATTCGCCGTGTCTCCCGGAGACAGGCAAATACAGATCGCCGTGAACGGCCAATCAAAGCGGCCGTTCACAGCGCGATCGCAGCTGCCAATGGGAGATGATCTCATATGTAAACATATGAGATCATCTCCCATTGCCGTGTCTCTCCCTCCTCACACAGAGACAGCGTGTGAGGAGGGAGAGCGATCTGTAAGTCAGCCCCAGTGCCATCTGTCAGCCCCAGTGCCATCTGTCAGCCCATTGCCATCTGTCAGCCCAGTGCCATCTGTCAGCCCAGTGCCATCTGCCAGTAGTGCCAGTGCCGCCAGTGCCACCTGCCAGTGCCACCTGCCAGCGCCAGTGCCGTCAGCCCCAGTGCCGCCAGCCCCAGTGCCGCCAGCCCCAGTGCCGTCAGCCCCAGTGCCGCCAGCGCCAGTGCCACCTGCCAGCACCAGTGCCACCTGCCAGCACCAGTGCCACCTGCCAGCGCCAGTGCCATCCGTCAGCCCCAGTGCCGTCAGCCCCAGTGCCGTCAGCCCCAGTGCCGCCAGTGCTGTCAGCCCCAGTGCCGCCAGTGCCAGTGCCGCCAGTGCCACCTGCCAGTGCCACCTGCCAGCACCAGTGCCACCTGCCAGCGCCAGTGCCATCCGTCAGCCCCAGTGCCGTCAGCCCCAGTGCCGTCAGCCCCAGTGCCGTCAGTGCCGCCAGTGCCAGTGCCACCTGCCAGCGCCAGTGCCACCTGCCAGCGCCATCCGTCAGCCCCAGTGCCGTCAGCCCCAGTGCCGCCAGTGCCAGTGCTGCCAGTGCCACCTGCCAGCACCAGTGCCACCAGTGTCAGTGCCACCAGTGCCACCTGCCAGTGCCACCTGCCAGCACCAGTGCCACCTGCCAGCGCCAGTGCCGTCAGCCCCAGTGCCGCCAGCCCCAGTGCCGCCAGTGCCACGTGCCAGTGCCACCTGCCAGTGCCACCTGCCAGCGCCAGTGCCACCTGCCAGCGCCAGTGCCGTCAGCCCCAGTGCCGTCAGCCCCAGTGCCGTCAGCGCCAGTGCCGCCAGTGCCAGTGCCATCTGCCAGCCGCAGTGCCATCTGCCAGCCCCATTTGCCAGAGCAATTAGCCAGAGCAAATAGCCAGCACCATCTGCCAGTGCCATCTGCCAGTGCCAGCCCCAGTGCCATCTGCCAGCGACATCTGCCAGCCCCATCTGCCAGCCCCATCTGCCAGCCCCATCTGTCAGCCCCATCTGTCAGCCCCATCTGCCTCCAGTGCCATCTGCCTCCAGTGCCATCTGCCTCCAGTGCCATCTGTCAGTGCCACGTGTCGTCAGTGCCACGTGTTGTCAGTGCCACGTGGGGTCACTTTGTGGGCATTTCCATTGTCCTGACGCTTCAGGGCCTTCAAAACTGTAATAGGTGGTTGAGAAATAAGATGTGTAATTTATGCTCCTAGAACGCCTGATGGTGCATTTTCAATATTGGGCCTCTGTATGTGGCCAGGCTGTGTAAAAGTCTCACACATTTGGTATCGTTATACTCAGGAGGAGTAGTAGAACGTATTTTGGGGTGTCATTTTTGCTATGTACATGCTATGTGTTGGAAATATCTTATAAATGGACAACTTTGCGTAAAAAAAAATGAGGTTTCATTTTTTTTCCACATTTTCCCAAAACTTCTGTAAAAAAAATGAACCATTCAAACGACTCATTATGCCTCATAGATTATACGTTGGGGTGTTAGCTTTCCAAAATGGGGTCACTTTGTGGGCATTTCCATTGTTCTGGTGCTCCAGGGCCTTCAAAAATGTAATAGGTGGTTGAGAAATGAAATTTGTAATTTATGCTCCTAGAACGCCTGAAGGTGCTACTTCAATATTGGGCCTCTGTATGTAGCCAGGCTGTGTAAAAGTCTCACACATTTGGTATCGTAATACTCAGAAGGAGTAGCAGAATGTATTTTGGGGTGTCATTTGTGGTATACACATGCCATGTGAGAGAAATAACCTATTACATTGAAAATTTTGTGAGAAAAAAATAAATAAAAAAATCTTCATTTTGCAAAGAATTGTGGGAAAAAGATGACAACATCAAAAACCTCACCATGCATCTTAGTAAATACATTGGAATGTCTACTTTCAAAAAAGGGGTCATTTGGGGGGTATTTGTACTTTCCTGACTTGTTCGGGTCACAAGAAGTGAGATAGTCCACCAGTACATCAGGTGTGATCAATTTTGTGCGATTCGCACCACAGCTTGTAGACTCTAACTTTCACAAAGACCAAATAATATCCACTAATTTGGGTTATTTTTACCAAAGATATGTAGCAGTATAAATTGTGGCCAAAATGTATGAAAAAAAAATTATAATTTGCAAAATTTTATCACAGAAACAAAGAAATATGCGTTTTTTTTTCAAAATGTTCGGTCTTTTTTCATTTATAGCGCAAAAAATAAAAACCCCAGAGGTGATCAAATACCACCAAAAGAAAGCTCTATTTGTGGGAAAAAAAGGACACAAAATTCATTTGGGTACAGTGTTGCATGACTGAGTAATTGTCATTCAAAGTGTGAGAGCACCAAAAGCTGAAAATTGGTCTGGTCAGGAAGGGTGTTTAAGTGCCCAGTAAGCAAGTGGTTAAAGGGTAACTTTTTTTTTTGTATGTAACAAACATGTCATACTTACCTCCATTATGCAGTTCGTTTTGCACAACGTGGCCCTGGTCCTCATCCATAGACACAGAAAGCTGGACTGAACCCTGCCCGGCGCCCGCATCTTTGGATTTGATTGACAGCGGTGGGAGCCAATAGCTGCACTGCTATCAATCTATCTAATCAAGAGCCGAGACCCCGGCCAGAGAGGGTGTGCGCATCTCCGGCGTGGGAATGAATGGGCTCAGGCTACTAAAATGGGGGGGGGGGGTCCTCAGTGACAGAAGTTTTTTCACCTTTATATATTGGATATATGAAGGTGAAAAATCACGAGGGTTTACAACCCCTTTAATCAATGGGTCTGAAGGTATTCAAAGCCATTCATACTACCAAAGGCTGCTGTCAGATCCGGGCATCACTGGGGACAATGCTTCCGGCTTCTATATATAAAGTTGCACTGACAGATCAGGATTTTTCAGGGTTTGCTTACCTGCCCCAGCTTCTGCTGCCAGTAAAGTGGTAAAGTGCATTCACGCCAAAGTCAAATATTTCAAATAACATTTGGCAAGCCTTCAAATGTACTAAGAAATTTTGTATGACATTTTTTAAATACATTTTAGTACAATTTTTCATTTGAAAATCTACTAGTTTATAACAAGCTTAAGATCGGCAAACACCATTATATAATTAATAGAAGATGTAATGCTGTGGCTTTTGTGAGCCTTGATGTGATATAGAGAAATATCAGTGAGGATATTCTGCAGCCAGCTGGTAAGAGGAAAGCATTACATCTGGATGTTTTTGTATGACAGATGTCATCCTTGGATCACTGTGTCTCTAGCACAATAATATGTGGCCGTGTCTTCCACTTTCACATTATTTATTTGTAGATATGATGTGGTTATGGACGCATCAGATGTTATTGTGAATCTTCCCTGATATGAAGAGGAATAAGCTGTATCTCCATTACCAGCATAAATCCTCCCAATCCAAGTCAGTCCTCTCCCTGGAACCTGTTGAACCCAGCTTATATGGTAGCTGGCATATGTATATCCAGATCCTTTACAGGACATCTTCACACTCTCTCCAGGCTTTTTTATCTCTGAGGATGGCTGAGTAAGTGTCTGTGACATGACCCCTGTAACCAAGAATAAAAATATGATGAGAAATAAGATGATCCCATCAGAATGGTTTACTGATTTTTTCTGTATTCCAGACTTACCAAGAAATGAGGACAGACACAAAAGACAACAGGATAGAAACATGATGTCTTATTGGCTTTAGATGTTCTGAATGTTCTGAGAGGACACCAAGATCTCAGTAGAACATCTCGGCCGGTCAGTTAAGCTTTTCTACCTGGCAGGATGAGACAGGAAGCAGAGATGAGATTTGCATGAGGGGAAGAAGACTATAAAAGGCTCAACACCCTCTTCTACCTACAATGAGATATATGGCATAGATCTCAACTGTCCCTTGTGTGGGACCAAATCCCTCTGTCCCTCCCTCTTTAACAATTTTCTTTGTTCTGATGTATTGATCTCTATAAAATGTTTTTTTTTTTTCAATCAAAAGTTATTTTCATCACCACATATATTTCCATCTTAGAAAGTTGGGACAGATATACTGTATAAATATACAATAAACCACCTAGATCCTATACTGATATTGCAGATCTCCCCAGATACTGTAGACATAACAGTCTGCTCAGTAAAATGTTATTTACAGTATATAGGAGCAGAACTCTTGACTGGGTATAATATAGTACTGTTACATATACACTGAATGTTAAAGATTGTACCGTATCCAACCTTATGAAATCCTAAGAAGGACACTTTATGAAATGCAGTGCATGTTAATCAGACATTTGTGATTTTGTATAACTAGATAAACTTGCAAAAAATGTGCAATACTATTTAGCTGAATCCTAAGCCCTTGTACACACGGTCGGAGATTCCGACAACCAAATCCGTCAGATTTTGTCCGTCAGATTTTGTCAGAAACTGTTGCATACACACGGTAGGACAAAGTTGTCGGAAAATCCGATATTATGGCGTTATTTAGTTACGACAGGACTACGTTCAGGCTAGTAGCCAATAGCTTTGGTGTAGGAATTTGATCTGAGCATGCGTGGCACTTTGTCCGATCGGAATTCTCTACACATGATCGGAGTATGTCCGATCTGAGCATTTTGTCGGAAAATTTTACCAACAAGTTGGAAAACTTGGTCCGTAGGATACTCCAACAGAGGCAGTCCGATGTAGACCACACACATTCAGAATATCCGACAAATCGGTCCGATCAGACACATTCCGTCAGAATCTCCAACCATGTGTACAAGGGCTAAGGACTTATCTGCTCTTGCTGTTTGGGGAAGAAGTTGAGCTGTAACCACCATTCCTTAAGCTTTCATGTATAGATCTTTAGAAAATACGTTTCCCCCCCCCCCCCAAATAAAAGTTCATTACAGCACCACATATTTTCCCATCTTAGAAAGTTGGGACATGTGTATATAGATATATAAACAATAATAGACCTTTTGAAAATATATGGTAACGTGATAAAATTACCACTCATCATATCTCTGGGATTTAGATGATGAGATCTTGCACTGATATTGCAGATCTCCCCAACTACTGCAGACATAACAGTCTTCTCAGTAAAATGTTGTATATATCAGGTACAACTCTTGGTTGGGGTATAAGTTCTATTACATATACACTGTATATTAAAGACTGTAGCATGATCCAATATCCAACCTTCTGATATCCTAAGAAAGAGATTTTATGAAATGCAGTGCCTTTTAATCAGACATTTGTCCATTAAGGGCGCACAGGTGCCGCACCCTATGTCACACCACCCCCCTATATGACTAATGAATAGATCCATGCATTGCATGAATCTATACATGGCCGCTGCTGCCACTTCCTATTCAGATGACCTCCCCCTTTTTGAACGTCGGGCACCTTAATTCCAGCAGAGAGGGTGTATTTTTGAAGCACCCGATTAGAGCCATAGGCTTCAGAAAAGGTGGATTGCGAGTGCAGAGCATTCCACCCAGATATGTTAGAAAAGCAAATTAATATTTTCTAACACTGAACTGCCTCCACGCCACTCAGGTAGCGCAGGTCTAATACTCGTTACCTGATTGGCTTAAGGCACAGGTACTCCGATTTGACACCTAGCAGAACGGAACAACAGAGGAGGTGGAAGCAAGGAGGACACAGGAGCCATCGCACAGCTCACCGCTGTCACCCGCTGCCTGACCCGGCACTAAGATGGGGTAAGTGCCGGGCAAAAAGTAAAAAACTGCAGCGCTAACATGAAAACTCTCAGATAATTGATGAGGATAAAATAAACACACATTAATTAGTGCAAAAAAAAAACACAAAACAGTGTAAAAACTGACTTGGTGTGGTGAAACAAACCAGAAAGTGAATTACAATAAATAAACTGCCCTTAGAAATAGGAGAGATGACACTCCCAATACAGTTCAGATATATCCAGTGAAATAATGTATACAGTCTCTGTAGTGATTTGAGTGAACACACACAATAGAAGAACTCCAGGGAACCAGTAATAGAACTTCGAATGATGTTAAATGGGTTAATGAGCCCAATCGGATGAATTATCAAAAAAAGAAGAAGACAGGAGGGCACATAACGTAAATCCGTAAAATAGCTCACATCATGTTTATTAAATGAAAGCATAACACTCACATTTTGCGATGATATACAAGCACTTATAAAAAAGAAATGGCTGTACCAATAGCATCAGTAATCCTTCCCTACTTCCATTTTTTTTTATAAGCACTTGTATATCATCGCTAAATGTGAGCAAACCTAGCCTTACATTGAGAAATTGCAGTGTATTGTCTCAGGCTTGGTTTCTCTAACGTACACAAGCTGATAACGTGACTCATTCACAATCATTAGAGCCCTCAGCACTAAGCAAACACATACAATCACAGGTCAGGATACAAAAATCACTTGTATAGTTATTACTGAATTCAGACACCCAAAAACTGGAATCTACTGACTCTGGTTTAAAAGATTTTTTTTTATCCACCTAAAAATGCTGCTTGGTATTCCTAGGTGTAGAAGACCCAGAGATTTGTTGTCTTCAGAGTTGGATGGCCAGGCATTTTTTAGCATTTTTTTATTCTATTGGCCTCGTGCCTTGTAGAAAATGTCTAAAAAATTCTGAAAGCTGTAAGTGAAAAATGAAAACCTTCAGATTTTTAGAGAAATTTTTGGGTACGTTCGATTTTCATTTTGCAAAAAGGCACAATTTAAAATATTTGTTATTTATTAACTCCATACAGATTAAGCTTTTATATTTAGTAGGGATTTAGCAGGAATTTTGTAAAATTAGCTGTGTTTGTATCTGCTAATAATGGTGTAGTGTAGTGTAATTTTTGCCAATATATTGGTTCGATAAACATTTGCGCAAATACCGCAGGGTCTAAAAAATCAGTAGCACCTTCTTTTTATTCTAGAGGTCATATGGTTTCAGAAAATATATGGTTTTGGGGGTCTTTCACAAATTCTGATAGCTGTAAGGGAAAAATGAAAACCTTCAGATTTTTGGAGAAATTTGCATATTTACACTTTTGCATCTGTTCAATTTTCACCATTTCTCAAAAAAGGTGCAATTTAAAAGTTACAAATATTTGATATTTATTCACTCAATACAGGTTAAGCTTTTATATTTAGCAGGAATTTTATTAAAATTTGCTGTGTTTTTATCTGCTAATAATGGTTGTAGTGTATTTTTTGCAATTATATTGATTTGATAAACATTTGCCCAAATACAGAGTCTAAAAAAAAATAAAAAATCAGTAGCACCTTCTTTTTATTCTGCTTATCATGTGCTTTCAGAAAATGTATGGTTCGGGTTTTTTCCACAAATTCTGAAACCTATAAGTGAAAAATATGAAACAAAGGAAAAATTACAAAAATGGTCTGCCCACCTCAGTGTACAAAATGGAACACAGGGCCTGGCAGCGAAAGGGTTAAAGCCTACTTCCATCTAAGGAAAGCATACACAGCAACTTTGCCTCCCCCCTATTAATTTTAATAAAATAAATGGTCACTTATTATACTTAAAAGGGTAAAGCTGTGTTTTTAGTCTTTCAACAATTTGGCCCCTTGTCTTGTGGATTCTTGTTATTACTGTAGCTCTGTCAAGATTTATGAATTATGTTTGGATTTTAGACCTGGAAACAGATAACATGACAAATCAATGACCGACAATGTGACATACAAATGACAAATCGCAAGATGTATTTAAATTCTGTTTTTGACACTGTTGTACTGTATCACATGCTTGACGAAGGGGTCCTGCGCAGCTCCGAAACTTTCTTTGGTGATTTGATTCTTTCCATTAAACCTTATGGATGAAAAATTGTCGATCCATGGTGTGCTGTCGAATATGTACGCTAGATCGCAAGATCGATCGCACAACAGATTGCATGGCAGATCAATCGCATGACAGATCGCAAGACCGATCGCAGATTGGTCCATTGCCCACCATGAATTGTACATGTCATTGCGGACAACCATGATGACAGATGCAAGTCCCAGCGTGACCCCCCTGAGATTCTGCATCCCCCTAGCAGACGGCCTGCCGCCCACCCCCCATGCCCGTGATATGCCTGAGAGAGACAATGCAGCGGGTTCGGTGAATTTAAAGGAAAACAGCGGTAAAAATAGCACTTTAGACTTAACTGAAGAATGTTTAGCTAGTATAGTTAACATTTGAATTTAAAATTCTACCATGAAACACTTGTATGCTACTTGCATTGGTTAATGCTATAACATACATATAATTGTAGAATGTACTACCTCCATATTGAACCCAAACCAACATAATGGCTCCCTCCCACACAACAGACCCCCCCCCATGCCCAGCTAAACACCGCTCCGCCAGCCATTGCATGGCGATGTGTCCATGGGCTCCCACACAGTGACCTGTAGTACTGTGATGTGCCCCCCAAACAATACCTGGACCACGAGGAGAGCGGGTGTAGAGAGGCGTCCCTGACAGGTGATTCTTCCTGCTGCATGAAAACCAAAGTGACGTCAGGCCGCACCGGAAATTACGCTTGTCGGCTGTTACCACCAAACCAGGAAGACAATCCTCTGGCCAGCCTTATAACTTGTCCTCCCTGGTAAGGTACATCCCTATGTTGGGGGCATGTGGTCTGGTATGGTTCAGAATGAGGGGCACGCACTAGTCCTCCCCTCTCCTGGCCAGTCAGGCTGCATGCTTAGATAAGTGTCTTGTATGATTTTTTCATAGTGTTTCCCCTTAAAATCCAAACAAAATGTGCGGGTATCCCATACAATTTTTTTTGTTGCTTCCCTCTTAAATGCATACCAAAATTGAAGGGCCTGGTATGAATTTTGAAGGGACACCAAGGTTACACTATCCCCACCCCTTTCTCTACATTCATTGGTCAGCTATGAATCCTTGACTAATAGCTAAATGTGTCTGGTGGGGTTAAGTCACTGAACGCCCGTGAGAGTCGACTCCCTACCAACCAGGTGTCCTGAGCAATAAGCTGTTCCCATTTAGCCTTGCTAGTAATACCACTCTATGCACTAATATAAAAAACCTTCTGTGTATAGCAGCCTCCCCAGAAACCCACAAATTACTTACCTGAGTCCCATCTCTCTCCAGTAATGTCTAAGCCATCCGGGACACTCCCCCTGATTGGCTGAGACTCAGTAGAGATGCCATTGGCTTCCACTGCTGTCAAAGTCAGTCATCCAATCAGGGGAGAGAGGGGGCGGATTGGGGCTCTGTGTCAGAATGAACACACAGAGCTGTGACTCGGCTCTAGTGCCCCCATAGAAAGCTGCTGACTGTGGGGGCACTCAAAGGAGGGAGGGGCCAGAAGCAGCAAAAGGGGACTTGAGAAGGATCCGGACTGCTCTGGGCAAAACCAACTGCACAGAGCAGGTAAGTGTAACATGTTTGTTTGTTTTTTGTTTTTTTTTTGTTTTTTTTTATTTTTTAAACCAGACTTTACAATCACTTTAAGACTATTTTCTCTTAAATTCAAATGTTAGGGAAGTCACATTTGCCCAGCAAAAGGCAACAAATATAAACTGACATTACACACATTATTGCAAACATTATTTGATAATATGTGTGACTTTTGTGTGAATGCTCAGAAATTTACAAACCAGTTTTAAAAAAAAAATATAGCCCCCTAAGGCCCCTTTCACACTTGTGCGGGTTGAAAGTTGTGGCATGATTTTACTGCGACTTTGACACAACTTGAAGCCATGACTGTGTAATCTTAAGGTCTAATGACCTCAAGTGGCATCAAAATCAGACCAAAGTAGTGCAGGGACTACTTTGAAGTTGTATAGATATGAATGGTCCTCATTGGAAATTACTGAGTACGACTTGTAATGAGACTTTGCAGTCTGAAGTCGCAGGACAAGTTGCACAAGTGTAAAAGAGGCCTTAGTGTTTAACACTTGTTGCTGTATGGATTGTCAAAATAGAGCCAGACTTGCCCTAACAATACATTCTCTTCTATGTTTTAATAGCGGTAGATACTAAATAATACAGTATGTATCTCTTGGGGGAGTACTGAACTATGCACATAAACATGCCTCACAACTTTCTGAAATGGGAACGAGGGATGCCTAATAGCAAAAGTATGTAGGTATAGGACACCCTCTGCCAAGTCCCCCTTAACAGGAGAATTGTACAAAAAAATAATTGGTTAAACCCAGAAGTGCTTTTTTTACCACTTCCATTCCTTTATATTGGCTTTTGGAATTTACAAATGCAGCAATTTATAAATTGAATGAAAAGCTTAGTACTGTAAAACACGTTTTTTTTATATAAGTGGTGCATTTCATATACCACCAAGGATGGGCTTTATATTCGGGTCGAACATTGGCTGTTCACCCGTTCACCGACTAGCGAACAATTTGTGGTGTTCGCGGTAAATTCGAAAGACACGGAACACCCTTTAAAAGTCTATGGGAGAAATCAAAAGTGCTAATTTTAAAGGCATATATGCAAATTATTGTCATAAGAAGTGTTTGGGAACCTGGGTATCATGTATCAATGCAAAAAAAAGTTTTCAAAATGGTCGTTTTTTCGGGAGGAGTGACTTTAATAATGTTTAAAGTGAAGCAATAAAAGTGTAATATTCCTTTACATTTCGTACTTGTGGGGTGTCTATAGTATGCCTGTAAAGTGGTGCATATTTACCGTGTATAGAACAGTCCGAGTGCAAAATGACATTTATAAAGGAAAAAAAAGTCATTTAAAAGTACTATCGCTAGTGCTAGCTATAATGAATTGTCAGTCCGGTAATACACATTTTAGTTCATTGATAAAAACAACATGGAATTTCCCCACAGGGCAACTTCGAACCAAAGTGTAAAAAAAAATGCGTGGAGGTCCCCCTAAAAATCATACCAGGCCTTTCAGGTCTGGTATGGATATTAAGGGGAACTCTGCACCAATTAGATTTTTTTAAATGGCATGGGGTCCCCCCAAAAATCCATACCAAACCCTTATCCGAGCACGCAACCTGGCAGGCCGCAGGAAAAGAGTGGGGACAAGAGAGCCCCCCCTCCTGAACTGTAATGGAGGGTGGGGCCAACCTGTGACCCCGCCCCCCTCTGATTTGTGGTCATAGGGGGCGGGGTGACCCTATCCCCCTCGGACAACACAGGGAAAGCCATAGAGGGCGTCATGTGGCTCTCTCGCCCCCCCTCTTTTCCTGTGGCCACACCATTTTGTTTACATTTGGGCATGCGGTTCCCCTTAATATCCATACCAGACCTGAAGGGCCTGGTATGGAATTTAGGGGGACCTCCATGCATTTTTTATTTTGGTTAGGGGGTTCCCCTATGGGAAATTCCATGCCATTTTTATCAATGAACTTCTATGTGTATTGCCGAACTGACAATTCATTATAGCCGGCGCTAGCGATAGTACTTTTAAATGACTTTTTTTCTTTAAGAAATGTTATTTTGCACTCACACTGTTATAAACATGGGAAACATGTGCCCCTTTACAGGCATACTATAGACACCCCCAAGTACGAAATTTAAAGGAATATTACACTTTTATTGTTTCACTTTAAGCATTATTAAAATCACTGCTCCCGAAAAAAATGGCAGTTTTTAAAACTTTTTTTGCATTGATACATGTCCCCTAGGGCAGGACCCAGGTCCCCAAACACTTTTTAAGACAATACCATGCATATACAGTAAGCCTTTAAAATGAGCACTTTTGAGTTTTCATGTTCGTGTCCCATAGACTTTAACAGTGTTTGCATGTTCGAACAACGTTTTTGCCGGTTCGTATGTTCTGGATGCGAACCAAACGAGGGGGGGAGGGGGTGTTTGGCTCATCCCTAACCACCATATAGATCAGACCGAAATGAGGGACAAATGAGGAGGAAAGAGGGACAGAGCGACTTTATTCCTCAAAATCAGGGACAGTTGGGAAGTATGAATAAAGTATATCCAAAAAGGAGACTTCAATAGTGAAGCGCACTATAGCAGTACGTATAGCAGCAGCGTAGGCAACTGTTTCAGCAAAGTAAAAATTATTTTAAAAAAAACAGTGGATACATAGAAGTGAATACTGGAAATGTGATTTAAAATAATGCATTAAAAGAGAAATAGGGCCAAAGCTCCATTTCAAAAAACAGAATAGTCTAGGATAAATAGTTTGGAATTGTGGGACTTTGCTTTATCTAGGCTTTTCATTTCCAGTGCTTTGCTGCCATCTACTGTTAGACTTCTTTTACACTGAGACGCTTTACAGGTGCAATATCGCTCAAAATAATGCCTGCATAGCACCTGTAAAGAGCCTCTCCTCTCATGCTTTAACACTGGAACGGTGCGCTGCAGGACGCCAAAAAAAGTCCTGCAGCTGCTTCTTTGAGGCGCTGTGCGAGCGTTGTGTACCCCGCTCCTACAGCGCCCTGCCCATTGAAATCAATGGACAGTGCTGCCAAAGTGGCGTCAAAGCGCTGCTTTGTTAAAAGTGCCCCGCTAGCGGCCGAAAAGGGCTGCAAAAACAACGGTAAACCATTTCTATAAATAGCGGTGCCTTACCGCCAACGCCCCCAATGCCCCAGTGTGAAAGTAGCCTTACACATTGATCAAATAAAGCACTTGAGGGCGGATATGTTAAACCCCCTTCTTCTTCAGGTAATTTTTTTCAGTTTTCAGTGCTAAGATGCATCACAGACCGAAGGGTCTGGTATGGTCTTGACGGGGGATTCCGTTTTTTTTTGTTTTTTTTCACAGTCACATGCCAAAGTCGGATCAGTTAAGGCAATGATCCAACTTCAATGATATTCAGTTAGCTGAATTAGGATCAAAGTCAGATCAAAGTAGTGCAGGAACCTTTTTTCAGAGTTAGACTGACTTGTGTCGGACCAGTTAAGCTCTCATAGGGAACCATTGCTTTATACACATCATGTGACATGTGGGCCCAATGTCGGAGCATTTGTCGTACCAGTGTGAACCCAGCTTCAAAGTTCAACCGACTTGTGTGGGAACAGTTATGATGACTCTCATAGGGAATCATTGATTTAAACAAGTCTGCTCCCAAAGTCTGAGTATATATCGTGAAGTAGAGTTCCACTCAAAAGTGGAACTTCCACCTATCTGATTCCCTCCCCCCTCCCGGTGCCAAATTTGGCATCTTTCGGGGGGAGGATAGAAGCGGGTGCCGGTTTTTTTACAGGTACTCTGTCCCCACTTCTGGGAGACCGGGAAACGTAGAATTACGTCAGCAGCTCAGCCCCCTCCTCCACCCTCCCCTTCTGCCGGGCCAGTGAGAGAGCGCAGCGCTACACTGCCGGGTTCCCTTACCCACAATGGAGGTGGCAGACCAGCCGATGGAAACACTGGCTGCGGTGCCAACATTGCTGGACTCCAGGACAGGTATGTGTCCTAATGTTAACAGTCAGAAGCTACAGTATGTGTATCTATTGACTTTTCATTTTTAAAGGGGCGGGCAGAACACCACTTTAAGTGATGCAGTCCCAGCAGCTTTCCTCATTAGGAGGATGCAGGTGCTGCAGCTGATTGATAATTATGAAACCATTCCCATTAGACTCACTCAGAACATGGGCACAGAGGAGCAAACACTGATTTCTTCACAATAACAAAAGGTAGTAATCTGAAACAAAGTTTGTTGAAATCCTTGTAATGTACATAGACCACCCAGAGTGGAATGTTGTTTTTTCAACAAAAGTGGGGTTACGCTTTTAGATCTTAATTTTGTGCTATTCTATACACAAGAATGACTTCCCCAGAAGTAAATATGTTGATGTTCTTCTCCTGAAGGATAAATGAGCGGTCTAGGGGGAACACCTTTATTTAATAGAAGATGTAATGCTGTGGCTTTTGTGAGCCTTGATGTGATATAGAGAAATATCAGTGAGGATATTCTGCAGCCAGCTGGTAAGAGGAAAGCATTACATCTGGATGTTTTTGTATGACAGATGTCATCCTTGGATCACTGTGTGTCTAGCACAATAATATGTGGCCGTGTCTTCCACTTTCACATTATTTATTTGTAGATATGATGTGGTTATGGATGAATCAGATGTTATTGTGAATCTTTCCTGATATGAAGAGGAATATTTTGTCTCTCCATCAGAAGGATCAATCCTCCCAATCCAAGTCAGTCCTCTCCCTGGAACCTGTTGAACCCAGCTTATATAGCGGCTGGCATATGTATATCCAGAGGCTTTACAGGACATCTTCACACTCTCTCCAGGCTTTTTTATCTCTGAGGATGGCTGAGTAAGTGTTTGTGACATGACCCCTGTAACCAAGAATAAAAATATGATGAGAAATAAGATGATCCCATCAGAATGCTTTACTGATTTTTTCTGTATTCCAGACTTACCAAGAAATGAGGACAGACACAAAAGACAACAGGATAGAAACATGATGTCTTATTGGCTTTAGATGTTCTGAATGTTCTGAGAGGACACCAAGATCTCAGTAGAACATCTCGGCCGGTCAGTTGAGCTTTTCTACCTGGCAGGATGAGACAGGAAGCAGAGATGGGATTTGCATGAGGGGAAGAAGACTATAAAAGGCTCAACATCCTCTTCTACCTACAATGAGATATATGGCATAGATCTCAACTGTCCCTTGTGTGGGGCCAAATCCCTCTGTCCTTCTTTCTTCAGTTTTATTTTTTGTGTTCTGATGTAAAGATCTCTATAATCTTTTTTTTTATTTTTTTACTATTTTTGTTTAAACAATGAAAAGTTATTTAAAGCACCACACATTTACTCCATCTAAGTCCTTGTACACACAGTCGGACATTCCGACAACAGAATCCGTCGGATTATGTCCGACGGATTTTGTCCGAAACTGGTGTTGTATACACACAGTTGGACAAAGTTGTCGTAAAATCCGATCGTTCGTACCGTGATGACGTTATTTCGTTACGACGAGACTACATTCAGGCTAAGAGCCAATAGCTTTGGTCTAGGAATTTGATCTGAACATGCGTGGCACATTGTCCGATCGGAATTCTCTACAAACGATCGGACAAAGTCCGATCGGACCATGTTGTCGGAAAATTTTATAGTTCAGCTCTAAAATTTTGGCAGTCGGATATTCCGACGGAAACAGTCCGATGGAGCCCCCACACGGTTGGATTATCCGACAACACGGTCCAATCGGACATTTTCCATCAGAACGTCCGAACGTGTGTGTACAAGGGCTTAGAAAATTGAGAGACGTGTGTATAGATATAGGAATAAACACATTTAGACAGTTTAAAAATGTATGGTAAAATGTGACAGAAATATCCTTCTGTCCTTATATCTCTGGGATGAGATCCTTGTATTGATTTTGCTGATCTCCCCAACTTTTGCAGCCATAAGCCTGTTCAGTGAAATTGCGGTACCAGAGAGGGACTTATTCACAAATGAATTATGAATACGTTTATTATAACAAAACTATACACAAGAAAACACATAGAAAAACATCCAATACGTTTGTGAGGTTTGATACAATATATATATATATATATAAAATCACAGAGATGGTTGACACGTTTCACTTATTACCTTCTTCAGAACTGATTACTCTGTGATTTGCAACAGCAGAACCTCATACTGAAAACCTGGAGGAGAAACAAATGACACTGAGGATAGTTTCATGTCAGAACAGGTATGGAGTGCACATATCTCATGTAAGAACTTTATCATAATCATCAAGATATGAACAAACTATAATTAGTTTAATCTATAAACTCACACAAGATAGCTTCACCTACTCCATCTGAACAAGAATCGATATGTCCATGTCAAAAAATGGGGGAAACAAGGGGGGATGGATGAGCAGATGCGAAGATGCCAATTCAGCCGTAGCCTCTAGGTGAGAACAATAACCAGTAAGCTATTCCAAGAAAATGTCAAGTCTATATTAATATCACATTGAAAATTGACCTCCAGAAGACTCTCTATATATAATATAATTAACTGGCAATGTTCTAGCTCCAAAGGGATATTGTAGATAGGATACCTAAAGAACCCACAAGATAACATATTAGATAATTAAATATATCCCCAATCATCACAGAGGAGAGTGACGGGCAAACAAAATACATGTACCTGATTACCTTGTCAGAAAAGGAAGGGGCAGCTTCTATCATCGAAGAGAGATGTCCCATAAATCAACATAGCAGATCTCATTCAATGAAGGTTCTACACGTAATGCTTATCAATCCAGCAAGGAAATTAACAGATCACTTCTGCCAAAGCAGTCCTGCCAGCAATATCCAGCTATAAGAGAGCATAGATACAAATGTAATTCGTGGGAAAACAGCGCTGTCTAATAATCTTAAACTAAATAATAAAGTAATAAAAATTAATTTCTGCTGCGACTTGATGTGAGATACACACAATGCAATATAAATTAAACAGAGAAAAAGCTGCGCTGAAAATCATAAAGTATACGTGATGAACTCTTTACTTATATATACACATAAATCTCTAAAAGTACAGATTTAGCCGTGCTGATCAATTGTCCGTATATCTAATTATTTTCTGTGCAGAAATAAGGTTTCAATCAGTGTGGTCCATATACCATATAAATAAATAGGAAATCAATCTAATTAATCAATCTAGTCCGTAAAAATTGTCGAACAAGGTAATATATGTAGTCCATATATCCTAACGGGAAGGGATATTATCACAGAAATCACATATAAGAAGAAAGTTCCTTTTCTTTATGAAAAACCAGGAAAGTAGTGAGACAAAAGCACCAAAAGATGTCACCTCCACGCGTGCAGAAAAAAGAACCGGAGCTGAACAACGGCAGTGTTCCCAGATAGGTGGACGGGTCTTCCATTGGTTACAGTCAGCCATGACAAGCTGCAGTGAGCTGTAGGAGAAGTCTGCTCATATCGGGAACAGTGACAGTAATAAGTGAAGCGATGATATGTGAACTTTTTTCTGTATATTTTGTGAGTGCATTTTTTTTTAGGATTATTATTAGGATTTAGGATTATTATTAAATAAATCAGTGTTTTTAGAGATTTATGTGTATTATTAAGTGCAACATTTTTTCTTTTGAATGTGTTTTAAGCAGCAGCTGCAATTGTTTCATACCGTAAGGAATTTTATTTGTAATTTTAAGTTTCACCTCTTTAGTGCTTGTATTTATAGGATACAGGGCGATAGTTGTCTTATAAATCATTTGAGAGATACATATATATAGTTTATCACGTATAATTTATGATTGCAGTGCCGCAGGAAGAAGTCATCTTTTGACGAAACAACGTTGGGTTGAGCGGCGGGGTGACGTCACCACCATTCCCCGTCTGTCCGGGAAGCGACGAGCAGTGAGAGAGGGATGGCCGGCTCAACAATAGGATACACGCTTTTTTATACAGCAGAAATGTAAGTGCATGATTGACGCATATTTGTTTTATTAAAATTGTTTGCGTAATTACACTATGGGATCTCTTCTGTTTTTATTTGTTTAAATGAGCATATACCAATATGGCTGTGAGGAGAGGTTAAAGCAGGAGTCCTTTATGTTAACCACTTGCTCACCGAGCCATAGCTGAATGACGGCTACAGCGCAGGCGGCAATCTCTGGGAGGACGTACAATGACGTCCTCCCAGAATTGGGCTTCCCACGTGCCCGCTGGGGCACATACCCAGGAATGTTTTTGACCATTGGGTCTTCAGGACCTGGCGCGTGATGGATCGGGGTAAAGGGCCAATGACAGTGGCCCTTTAGCACGTGATCACTTGTCAAGAAACAGGAGCATGTCCGATTCAGCTCCTTTCCTCGCACCGATCAGTACAGTATGTGAGGAGAGGAGGGGACGGAGCAGCAGCGGGCTTGTGGGTTGGATCTGATATGTGCCCATCCATGCCTCATACATGCCCATCCATGCTCATACATGTCCATTCATGGCTCATCCATGCCACATCAGTGCCAAATCAGTACTCATCTGTGCCACATCCTTGTCACTACAGTGTCCATCAGTGCCTCACAAAAGTGTAATAGGTAATCAAATTTGATTTGAAATGTATGCCCCTAGACTATCTGGTGGTGCTCCCTGCATGTTGGGCCTCTGTATGAGACCAGGCTGTGGAAAACTCTCACACATGTGGTATTGCCATACTCAGGAGGAGTAGCAGAATATATTTTGGGGTGTCATTTTTGGTATGTACACGCTATGTGTTAGAAATTAGACATGTGCAATTTGTTTCATTCCGAATCGAAATTCGGATGAAATTTCATTGTTCAGACATTCGGATGCATCCAAATTATCGAATTACAATGCTAACAAATCCAACCGTATCCGTAATAACGCTTTGAATCGAAAAAACCATGGACGAAATTCAAACCGAATTCTAAAAAATTTCTAGTCAAATCGAATTTGAAAACAATTCGAATAGAAATCAAAAACAAATTTGAATAAAAATCAAAAATAAATAAATCGATTTCTAAAAAAGAATGCAGTAAACTAGAATATAAAATAATAACACAATAGAATGAAAATAAAAGAATAGTAAAGAACAGAATAGAATTTAATAGAATGTAATAAAATACAATAGAAGAATATGACCTTCTTCTAAAATTATAATTTTGAATAGTATAAATTCGAATTCGAGAATAGATTTGAAAATAACTCAAAACAATGGAAACTAAAATAATATATATTATATTTTACTATAGTCTATTCTTAGTCTATTCCTTTCCATTATTTTATATTCTAATATTTTCTATTCAAATTTGATCCAAATAAATATATTCGGAAAATGGTTATATTCTTCAAGGGTAAACCCTAACCCCAACCCAAACCCTAACCCTAAGCCTAACCCAAACCCCAACCCTGACCCTAACCCCAATCACAACCCTAACCCCAATCACAACCCTAACCCCCTATCCCTAACCCCTATCCCTAACCCCTATCCCTAACCCCCTAACCGTTACCCCTAACCATAACCCTAAGACTCCATTCACACAGGGGCAACACAACTTCCAGTGTGACTTAGTGAGGCAAATTGGACACAACTTGAGTATGGATCACAGCGCGAATGGTGTGGCCAATTAGAGCGTATCTGCTCTAGTGACATCATTCTTGTTCCTGTTTTCTTCCTTGTTCCCTGTTCCCTGTTGTTCTGTGTCCAAAATTCTCTCTTTGCGTTACTTAATGTCAGCTGTCATAACAGCTGGGATGGCAGTATTGGTGGAAGAGAAATAGGAAGAAAGGAAGCAAAGGATGAGGATGAGAAGAAGACGTTGCTACTGGATCCATCCAATCATTGTCAATAGACCTAACAGAGGGCAGTTCTGGGCTATGGATGAGAACATGCGTGGTTTTGAGGACAAGTTTTTGAACTATACACGGATGTCGATTGCAAGGCAAGTACATATTCTGTATGTCATTGTGCACTTGCCACGTCACCCGCCACAAGTTGTGTATTGTCCACTTGCGACGTCACCTGCCACAAGTTGTGTATTGTCCACTTGCCACGACATCTGCCACAAGTGCCCCAACACCTGCCACAAGTGCCACGTGACCTGCCCCATGACCAAGTTGTGGATTGTCCACTTGCCATGTCACCTGCCACAAGTTGTGGTGTTCCTAGCACCAAGTGACCCCGAGATATGGGCAATATGTCAAGTACTTTTCTGCAGCAGAGAATGACATTTTGCAACCCGACTTTGGGGCCACGTATCTCTGGGCCACTTATAGCTAGAAACCCCAAATTTGGTATGCCAACACAGTAGAACTAGCACTACCAAATTTGGGGTTTCTAGCACCAAGTGACCTCGAGATACGTGGCCCCAAAGTTGGGTCACAAAATGTCATTCTCTGCTGCAGAAAAGTGCTTGACATTTTTTGACCCGACTTTGTTGCCCCGTACCTCGAGAGCACATGGTGCTAGAAACCCCATTTGGAGATGTTGTAGTGCTAGTTCTACTGTGTTTGCATACCAAATTTGGAGTTTCTAGCACCAAGTGACCCCGAGATACGTGGCCCCAAAGTCGGGTCGCAAAATATTTTTGAATCCGGTTGAAATATTTTCGAATGCGACCGATTTTTCGAATTCGGTCGAAAAACTAAACGAAATCCGAAAACGAATTTAACAAATTTAACTCATCTAACTAAACGAAATTAATTAACATTTTTTTTTCATTTTGCACGTCTAGAAATATCTTTTACATGGTCAACTTTGTGTAAGAAAAAATGCGTTTACATTTTCTTTTCACATTTTCCAAAAACTTGTGGAAAAAGACATGTTCAAAAGACTCATTATGCCTCATAGAATATACGTTGGGGTGTTACGTTCCAAAATGGGGTAATTTTTTTGTGCATTTCCATTGCCCTGGTGCTCCAGGGCCTTCAAAAGTTCATCAGGTAATCTAGAAATTAAATGTGTAATTTATGTCCTTAGAAGACCTGATGGTGCTTCTTGGTCACTGCATGTTGGACCTCTCTGTGTGGCCAGGCTGTGTAAAAGTCTCACACATGTGGTATCGCCATACTCAGGAGGAGTAGCAGAATGTGTTTTGGAATGTAGTTGCAAGTATGACTATGCTGTGTGTGAGGAATAACCTGTTAATATGACAATTTTGTGAAAAAAAAAAAATCTTCATTTTGCAAAGAATTGTGGGAAAAATTAAAACTTCAGAAAACTCACCATGCCTCTTACTAAATACAATGGAATGTCTATTTTCCAAAAAGGGGTCATTTTGGGGGTAATTGTACATTCCTGGCTGGTTAGGGTCTCAAGAAATTAGTTTGTCATTTAATAGGGTGTAATCAGTTTTCAATGATTGGCACCATAGCTTGTAGACTTTATAACTTTCAAAAAGAGCAAATAATATACACTAATTTTGGTTATTTTTACCAAAGATATGTAGCAGTATACATTTTGGCCAAAATTTAAGAAGAAAAATGACTAATTTGACAAACTTTATAAAATTTGATACATTTCAAAATGCATGTTTTTTTTTAAAAAAATGTCAGTCTTTCATTTATAGCGCAAAAAATAAAAAACCCAGTGGTGATTAAATACCACCAAAAGAAAGCTTCACTTGTGTGAAGAAAAAAAACAACAATTTCATATTGGTACAGTATAGCATGTCTGAATAATTGCAATGTAAAATGTGAGAGCACTGAAAGCTGAAAATTGGTCTGGTTAGGATGGGGGTTTAAGTGCCTAGTGGGCAAGTGGTTAATCTAAACTGACAAACAAAGATTTTTTTTATATATATATTTGTCTATTTAACCCCTTATTAATTATTATTTTACCCTAATAAGCTCTAATAAACGTCTCCCCCTTTCCCCTTCAATTATTATTCTGCTGCTTTTCCATTTCTCTTTTATTAACCAATAATTTTAAAAATGTGTGTTTGTTTTTATTTTTATTTTTTTTATTTTTTTTAGCACCACAAGAAAAGCACAAACAAAAAGACAAAACTTTATTTAATTTATAAATATAGAATAGGAATAGCCTCATGCACATTAGACAATTTTACAGCTGCTTCTAGGGGTGTCTGATGTTTTTTTTTTTTTATAAACGCCCATCCATATTATCCTATGTGTCTATGCACACCTCACACATAGGTTTTTAGCAGTGTTTAGTGGCAAGAGCTTTTGGAGGATTTAAGAGGCAGTAAAAAAAAAAAAAACACTGCCAGTGCATTCAGGAGCAGCAGAGTTTGGGCAGAAAAAAAGCTAGAAGCTGCTAAATGTTAGTATGTTATAAGAAGAATAGGCTGCACACCACGATTATGATCCAAAATCCTTTATTGGGACATCCCAGAGTGACACCACAAGAGGATTTTGGATCATAATCGTGGTCTGCAGCATATTCTTCTTTTTACATATTGATTGCGGTGGCGAGCCGAGGTGAGCACCCACAAGTTCCATTAGGCTTCCTCATCTCACCTGGAGCGACAAGCCTTCTCTCTCTAATTGCTAATCGTTATTGCTTGAGCATTAATACATTTCAATGACCAGAATAAATGATTTATTCTGGTCAATGAAAAAAATGAGCGCCAAGAGCTTGACGCCTGTAAAAGCTCCAAAAAGCTTGTAAACGCTTTAGGCTGAGTTCACATCTATGTGAATTGGATGCGGATATCCCCGAATCCTATATGCATGACAGAAGATTGTGACCGACTCGCTATGGAGCCGGATCCCATATCTTTATTGCGGAGCGGCTTGCACAGGAATGCTGTGCGTCTTTGGCTCGCTTTCAGGGCCAAATTCAGGCAAAAAATTGGCCCTCATTCATCCCTGAAATGGAGAATAGGGACACACTGGACCCCTGCTGCGGGCCGCATCCGTCAGAGGTGTGAACCAAGCCATAGACACTTTTACAGGTATTTTTCCTGCAAACACACTGATGGCTTCTAGAAGAGTTAAATAAACATCCTGTGTGCACGAGGCCTTAACAGTTAACACTGGGCATGTGCTTGTGTTGATGTCACTTTCAATTTTAAGAGTTTGCTATTTGCAATGATCTGTAAGGGTAGAGTCACACCAGGTGTGGTAGGACTGTGTCGATCATCTATTCCAATGTAGTCCCACCACAAGACAAGGTAAAGTTCCTTGCCTCCTATGTGACTGCTTCACACTTTCATGTTGCAGTGCTGTGTACAGACAAAAGTACTGCATGCACTACTTTTTTTAGCGCAATCTACTGCTTCACATCATGCTGCCGTCAATAGAATAAAGCTGGAAAGATTGACATTCCAATACATTTTATTTTAAATAAAAGGGAACAGTATGAGGCTCTGGAATTGGCGACTCAGCACTGCTGTCACCCCACTACACACCAGTCCCTCTGTTCTAATGCAGATGCTGGTGTCAGTGTACCCTAAAGCAGTGGTCATCAATCCTGTCCTCAGGACCCAGTAACAGGCCAGGTTTGCAAGATAACTGAAATACATCACAGGTGATCTCATGTGCTGCTCAGTGATTGTAGTATTCTAGTCTGCATCTCCCCAAGGTAATACATAAAACCTGGCCTGTTAGTGGGCCCTGAGGACAGGGTTGATGACCACTGCCCTAAAGGTCATAACATGTATTTTATGTTTCTATTTTTTTTTTTTTTCATTTTTCATTTGATAATCTACTAGTTTATAACAAGCTTAAGATCGGTGTAGGCAAACACCTTTATATAGTTCATAGAAGATGTAATGCTGTGGATTTTGTGAGCCTTGATGTGATATAGAGAAATATCAGTGAGGATATTCTGCAGCCAGCTGGTAAGAGGAAAGCATTACATCTGGATGTTTTTGTATGACAGATGTCATCCTTGGATCACTGTGTCTCTAGCACAATAATATGTGGCCGTGTCTTCCACTTTCACATTATTTATTTGTAGATATGATGTGGTTATGGATGAATCAGATGTTATTGTGAATCTTCCCTGATATGAAGAGGAATAAACTGTACCTCCACTGGAAGGAATAATCACCCCAATCCATGTCAGTCCTCTCCCTGGAACCTGTTGAACCCAGCTTATATAGTGGCTGGTATATGTATATCCAGATCCTTTACAGGACATCATCACACTCTCTCCAGGCTTTTTTATCTCTGAGGATGGCTGAGTAAGTGTTTGTGACATGACCCCTGTAACCAAGAATAAAAATATGATGAGAAATAAGATGATCCCATAAGAATGGTTTACTGATTTTTTCTGTATTCCAGACTTACCAAGAAATGAGGACAGACACAAAAGACAACATGACTAGTGTAGTCTGAATGTTTCCCCTTATACTATTCCTTACCTATTAGAAACGAGACCACACCATAGGTTGGAGTAAAACTGGCCACAACAGCCTTTATTAAACATAACTCAAAAATTCACTCCAATAACTTGTAAATATGAAAATATATAAATATATATATAAATATATAAATATAAATAACTTTATTAACATTAAACCACATTAAATAACATTAACTGCCCATTCTGGTGATCTCTGACGGTGACCACACTTAAGCCAATACCAAATCACTGCGGTACACCTGACCAACTTCCCAAAGGCCTCCACCTGTGACCGGTCGGAGACAACTTCCGCCAGTGAACATAACCGTATTCCCTCCAAAGTTCAGGAATACCCAGAGGGGCCGATCGTTAGATGAGCCCCCCACACCCTCAGATCCCTTCTGAGTACCTGTCTACCGTCAGAAACCACCAGAAAACACACCGCCAACACGAGAACTTTCAGCTGCCGTGACAACCGATGAAACCTGCAAAAGAAGAAAAAATACAAGCAACAAAAAACACAACAAAACAAACACATAACAGTAGGGCGGGAGGGCGGGAAAAACTGCCTCCTCTGTGTAACACTGGGCTCCGAATGATCCCTTAAAGCCACACCCCTCCCTTTTATGTGACCCCTCCCCTACACTGAACTTGTTTCCTGCAAACCTCTTTCTCCACTCCACCCCTAAAGCTTAACCCTCTGTGTCCCTCATACACACTGTCATGTCCAGCACTCCTTATATCATTTCATTCTTAATCCGTGCTTCTCTTGACTAGTGTAGTCTGAATGTTTCCCCTTATACTATTCCTTACCTATTAGAAACGAGACCACACCATAGGTTGGAGTAAAACTGGCCACAACAGCCTTTATTAAACATAACTCAAAATTCACTCCAATAACTTGTAAATATGAAAATATATAAATATATATAAATATATAAATATAAATAACTTTATTAACATTAAACCACATTAAATAACATTAACTGCCCACTCTGGTGATCTCTGACGGTGACCCCAACTTAAGCCAATACCAAATCACTGCGGTACACCTGACCAACTTCCCAAAGGCCTCCACCTGTGACCGGTCGGAGACAACTTCCGCCAGTGAACATAACCGTATTCCCTCCAACGTTCAGGAATACCCAGAGGGGCCGATCGTTAGATGAGCCCCCCACACCCTCAGATCCCTTCTGAGTACCTGTCTACCGTCAGAAACCACCAGAAAACACACCGCCAACACGAGAACTTTCAGCTGCCGTGACAACCGATGAAACCTGCAAAAGAAGAAAAAAGACCAGCAACAAAAAACACAACAAAACAAACACATAACAGTAGGGCGGGAGGGCGGGAAAAACTGCCTCCTCTGTGTAACACTGGGCTCCGAATGATCCCTTAAAGCCACACCCCTCCCTTTTATGTGACCCCTCCCCTACACTGAACTTGTTTCCTGCAAACCTCTTTCTCCACTCCACCCCTAAAGCTTAACCCTCTGTGTCCCTCATACACACTGTCATGTCCAGCACTCCTTATATCATTTCATTCTTAATCCGTGCTTCTCTTGACTAGTGTAGTCTGAATGTTTCCCCTTATACTATTCCTTACCTATTAGAAACGAGAACACACCATAGGTTGGAGTAAAACTGGCCACAACAGCCTTTATTAAACATAACTCAAAATTCACTCCAATAACTTGTAAATATGAAAATATATAAATATATAAATATATATAAATATATAAATATAAATAACTTTATTAACATTAAACCACATTAAATAACATTAACTGCCCATTCTGGTGATCTCTGACGGTGATCCCACTTAAGCCAATACCAAATCACTGCGGTACACCTGACCAACTTCCCAAAGGCCTCCACCTGTGACCGGTCGGAGACAACTTCCGCCAGTGAACATAACCGTATTCCCTCCAAAGTTCAGGAATACCCAGAGGGGCCGATCGTTAGATGAGCCCCCCACACCCTCAGATCCCTTCTGAGTACCTGTCTACCGTCAGAAACCACCAGAAAACACACCGCCACAGCCCGAAAGGGTGACCCCCTCAACCTTGAGGGCCACCCCACACCCGAAGAGCTTTCTGTATCCCCTCCTGTAAGCCAAAGGACCAGAGGTCAATCCCCACATCCGATAGGTGAACGCCATCCCGCCGAAGATAAAGCCCCACATTCACCTCCAATGTCTAACCACAATGCCCCCGTTCTGCACTACAAACCGCCCAACTACCTTATTAACCCTAATCCTAGTTTTTTCAAGGCTGGCTAAAGACCTAGCCCCCCGCCACACCGTTCTGGCCACAATGTCCGACCACACCAAAATGGTGCCCGGGAAAGGACTCGCATGCGCAACACGTCAGCCTTAATATCCGCCAAGAACTTCCGGTTCCGGCGCCGCATGGAGTAGCTGTTCCTCACACAGCTCCCGCTAACCGCCCTCCACATCGGCCTGAAAATCTGCGTTTTCCGCCCCCAAAAGCTTCACCAGCCTTCTCCACGTCCCTGGCCACGAGATGGACCGGTTCGTCGAAAATCGAGGCCCCGGCTTCGGCCTACATGGATCCGGCCTGTGCGGCCCAGCCTGAGGAAACGACGCCTGCTATGGAGGTAGGAGACCGGCCTTCTCATCCATCCAGCATGAGTGACACTTTACTACCACAGATCCAGGCCCCCCCTCCTCCATCTAGCCCTGAAACGTCTCCCTTCATGCAGCAGCCACACTTACCTCCACTGCCACAAGACCATCACACAGAACTCCTGGCACAGGCTGTGGCTGCTCTCCTCTCCCCTATGATAGCTGCATCAGTGGAGAAAGCTGTCAGCTCAGGTATGCAGAAAGTCCAAGCCCAGCTGGGGGAACATGCATCCAGACTGAATGAAGCAGAGCATCGCATATCCACCATTGAGGACGAACTTTACCAGACGCAATCCCTGGAACATGCACAGGACAGAACGAACAAATTTATTCTGGAAAAACTCGATGACCTCGAGAACAGGTCCAGGAGGAACAACCTGCGTTTTGTAGGTTTCCCTGAATCGCTCCATCAATCTGCCCTAATGGAATTATGCGCTCGTCGCATCCCTGAAGCTCTGGGTCTGGGAGGCCCGTGTACCGTGGAGCGCGCTCACCGCATGGGGGCTTTCAACTCGGAACGCAAGTTACCGCGCCCGATCATAGCCAAATATCTCAACTACTCAGACAAAGCCGCCATACTGCAACAATACCGGCAAGCAAGATCCCTGCAGATAGAAGGAGTCCGCATTCTGATCTTCGCCGACTATTCGGTAGACGTTTCTAAACGACGCAAAGCTTTCCAGCATGTTTGTGCAGAACTTCACCAACGGCAATTCAAATTCACATTGGCTTTCCCGGCTACCCTACGGATCAAAACACCTTCCGGTGAACAACTGTCCTTTCAAGACCCGGAGGAAGCATCTGCCTACTTGAAATCGTCGCGCTCAGGATCCCTCCTCAGCCCCACACCTAAGGCCCCACCACTCAACCAGGCCCTGGATCAGAGGAGCCCGCGCAAAGACTCTCCCAAGCGCTTCAGGGCCTCGGGTCCAACTCACCATGGCCTCACTACACGCTGAGGGGCACGTACTGGCCCCGCTGCTTCCACACGCAAGTGTTTCCTTCTTCATGGCCCTGTTTGGCCTTCCTCCGTACCTGGTTAAGGTGCTCTGAATTTTGGACTCTCCCTCCTGGACAGTCCACACCTCACAGGTAATATCTGTTACTACTTGATCAGACTTGTTGTTCTGTCTGCATACATCTTGAATTGACTCTTTACTGACGAACTCTTTCGTTATGTTCTATTTTAGTTGTATTTTTACCCTTCCTCAGTGGTTCATGGTTATAGAGGTATTTTGCTTAACATGGCAACTTATGTACACTGACTTGTGATATCTATATTTTCATTTTTGTATACATTCGTACCCTCTTCCCCCTGGGTTTCTTTGTGCAGACCTGCTTCCACATACTGCTCTCCCGCATGCCCTGCTGTTGCCTTATACTCCATCTCCAAGGGGCGGAAGCCCCTGACATGATGCAGGGCTGGTTATGGGAACTGGTCTTCGCAGTGATCCCCATGCGGAAAAAAGCGAAGTTGGTTAGCTATTATGTTTATTTCTGCTTATCCTATCTTTGGCTACTGCTACAGTCTTATCCTTCCCCCTCCTCTCCTTTTCCTCTACCCGATAATTTTACTATTAGTGCACGCATCCTCAACGTCCCCCTTCTTAGGGCTTTGATCTCATGCTCCAGTATAGATAACTACTGCTCACTATACTCAACCACACACATCCTAATGATTTCACTACTAGTTCATCATACCCCCATCCTAATCCCATCATGCTGCGAATAATTTCGTGGAATGTGAAGGGCCTTCGTTCCCCTGCTAAGAGAATGAAGGTTCTTCGCCATCTCAAACGGCTCAAAGCAGATATAGCTTTGCTTCAGGAGACACATCTTTCTTCACCCGATTTTGTTCGGATGAAGAAACTCTGGGTGGGGGCGGTGGCGGGCTCAGAAGCTCTCGGCCGTAAAGCGGGAGTCCTTATCCTTATTCATAAAAACCTCCCTTGTACCATACTGTCAACGGATACGGATACTCAGGGCAGATTGCTCTCTATTCGTGTCCGCATTGGGACAAAAGAAATAGTGATATCCAACATATACGCACCAAACAGTCCTACGAAACAGTTCTTCACCACACTGACCACTTGGCTCCTGCGCTACCCCTCCTTACCTCAAGTCGTTGGGGGAGACTTTAATTCCGTAATACACCCACTAGCTGATAAATCTTCGAAACGACGACTTGACTCGTCCTCGACACCGACCAACTCTACATTGTTAGCGGACACAATGGAATCCCTTCGTCTCCTTGACTTATGGCGCCTACACCACCCGACTGATAGGGAATTCTCCTTTTACTCCCATCCACACAACATATTCACTAGAATTGACTACATATTTAGCTCGCATGACCTACTCCCCTTCATCCCGGACGCGGAGATACATGATATTGCTATCTCTGACCATGCTCCTATATCTATATCTCTAGAGACTCCTGATATCCATCCGAATCCCAAACTTTGGCGATTCCCCGCCTTCCTCCAGCACAACGCGGACTTCCACACCTACATCACCAAAGAATGGCGTTTATACGTACAAACTAATGCGGACCATGCGGACAACCCTAATCTGCTATGGGACGCAGGGAAAGCTTTCCTCCGAGGACGCATTATCTCTTATGCATCCTCCTTCAAAAAGAATGCACATCTTAACTACACTACGGCCAGTTCCAGACTCCATCAGGCTCAACGTACACTCTATACCCATGACACACCTGAGAACCGGGAAGCTTGGCGAATAGCCAAACAATCCTTTGAAACTTGGGCCGACACACTGGAATCGATTAAGAGAGCTCACTTTGATGCCACTCTTCACAAATTTGGGAACAAAGCCGGTAAACTGCTAGCCAGACTATGTAAGGGACCCTACCGCCCAACTATCATCCCTGCTATCCGAGAGCCTGACGGCTCTATAACGACGTCGCAAAAGGGCATAAACTCAGCCATGCTGCGCTACTATACGGCTTTGTATGCGGCCGACCCTATCGACGAGCAAACGGCACACGAATTTATAGACAAAGTGACTCTGACTCGAATATCCCCCTCGCAACTAGACTCCCTCAATGCCCCCATATCTCTCGCGGAAATAACCAACACGATTCGGACTCTAGCCTCTTCCAAAGCCCCTGGTCCAGATGGACTAACGGGCGAATTTTATAAATCCCTAAACTCACTCCTAGCACCCACACTTGAAAGGGTATACCAACACATATGGACAGGGGGCCCCTATCTACCCACGGGCAACCAGGCGATAATAAAACTTCTAGAAAAAAAGGGGAAGGAACCTACAGAACCAGGCTCTTATAGGCCCATTTCGCTTCTAAATCTTGATGTCAAGATTTTATCCAAAATCATAGCCACAAGGCTAGCTGACATCATCCCTTTTCTGATCCATCCTGCCCAGTCAGGCTTTGTGAAAGGCAGAACGGCGACGATCAACATCAGAAAGGTGATGATGGCACTAGAGCACGCTAGATGTAACCCGAACGGGGATTTTGCCATCATTACTCTTGATGCCGAAAAAGCTTTCGACAATGTTAGTATTGAATGGCTGTCTCTGGTTTTGAACAAAATGGGATTCACTGGCCCTTTCTTACATCTAGTGAAATCTATGTATACCTCTCCGGCCGCCAGATTGGTTGCAGCTGGCCTGCTCTCAAATGAATTTCGCCTCCATAAGGGTACGAGACAAGGCTGCCCCTTATCCCCTCTCCTCTTTAATTTGGCCCTGGAACCACTATCTAGGTTTTTGTCCACAGTAGCCCCAATCCATGGTATTCCGATAGGGGAGCTACAACTGAAGACGTCTCTCTTTGCAGATGACGTCCTCATATTCTCCGCAAATCTTTCCGCAGATATGCCCACGATAAAGAACACATTTGATCTATTCCGAAAATGTTCCGGTTTACGCATAAATTATTCTAAAAGCGAGATATTGCCCCTCGGTCCCCTCCCACCTCCGGCCTGGTCTCACAAATCCATCTTCTCGATAGCTAAATCACACATCACTTACCTGGGTATCAAAATAGGGAAACTCCCTTCCTCACTCTACCATCTGAATTACCCTCCCCTCTTTACCAAGCTCACTCTGGAACTTGAAAACTGGATGGATCTGCCCCTCTCGCTCCTGGGAAGATGTCACCTGATAAAAATGGTCAGTTTCGCACGCCTGCTATACCCTCTTCAAACGATACCTTTACTCATCAGACACAAGGACATTCAAATTTTAAACTCTGCAATATCAAAATTTCTTTGGCGAAACAAAAGACCACGCATTGCTTTCTCGAAACTTCATCTTCCCAGGACCGAAGGCGGTATTAGTCTTCCGAACATTAGACTGTATAATTTAGCATGTCTCTTGAGGGTGAGTCTAGACTGGATTACCCAAAAGTCCCAATGTTCAAACTTCCATTTGGAAACGGCAATGGTCCATCCCTATTCCCTTACTGCCCTTCTTCACTGCAAGTGGAAATCTCTATCAACTCCGCATCAACACAACCTCCTGCTGAGGGACACTGCCATTGCCTGGAGGGAGGTAAGGAAAAGTCTCCGTCTCTCTCCTTTCATCTCTAAATTTCTTCCAATACAAGGGAACCCAAATTTTACTCCGGGTTTGGAACGACAGCCCTACGATGAATGGCGCCAAAAGGGTCTTGCTACGTTTTTCTCCATGTGTGATCCGGATTCTGGCAGGGTGATGTCATTTAGATCTCTAGCCGCAAAATTTTCTCTTCCGGATACCTCGAACTTCCATTATCGCCAATGTGTCAGCTTTCTTCAAAAAACCTGCAGGAACGAATCCGTCAGATTCACTACATCGTTCATGGAAACTCTCATTCAGAATGACACCTGCAAAATATCTGACATATACAAACCACTACTTTTGAAAATTACTCCCTCCTTAGCCTCGTCATCAGTGCTGAATTGGGCGAAGGACTTTCCAGAAGAGGACATAGTAGACAAAATCCTGCAAGGCCTCAATTCTGTGTACAATCTGATCCCCAATGAATCATGGAGGGAAACCCAGCTGAAAATCACCCACCGCGCCCATATTCCTTTTCTTCCCACTCCCAACCATTCTTCAGCCTCTTCCTCCTCTTCACTGTGCCCAATGTGCCAGCAACCCAAACCTTCTCTCGTACACCGGTTCTGGACTTGTAACTATATTGCTACTTTTTGGGATCAAGTTCTGGCTTATATCTTCAGGATTACGCTGTTGAAACTCCCCAAGAACCCGCTCCTCCTCATCTTTGGGCATTGGGACTACACACTACTCCCCTGGTCAACCGCCCCCAGCCCACCGGGAAAGGACTGGTCATTGATCTGCCTCCTATTAGCCAGAAGGGCCATACTGGCCAACTGGACCTCCGCATCCACGCCCTCCATTTCACAGGTCGAAAGGGATCTCTTACAACTCCTTTTTCGGGACAAAATTAATGCCAACCTGGACCACCAGAAAGCCTCCAAACGCTTTCACGACAGATGGGACCTTTTTATTTTGATGCAGCTCTCTCCACACGACCGTACGCTCCTTGATAAACACTCATTTGTGTACAAAGATCCGCGTCAAACATGAACTATTCCACTACTGGATGTCTCCCTTCAATGGAGTATTGGACCTAAGCCCACTTCCCCCCCCCTCGTCTTTTTCCTCCCCCCCCCTCTCCCATCCTCTCTTCTGTTTTTGCCATATTTGGTTAGTTCCATGAGGTTAATTTTAGAGTCTCCGGGCTATTAGATCCATCCAGTTATAGTCTCCTCATGTCTGTCTAATCCTATTAGGGAGTGGATTAGTGTCCGCTCTCGTTTAAGTTTTTAAGTCTTTTGTTCTTCCTTTCTTTTCTTGAACACGCCTTTAAGATGATGAGAGTCTCGTCTTGTGTTATAGTCTACTTTGTACACTGTACTTTACATAAAAAAGAAAACACTTGTATCTGCTGATGATGACCTTATGTACTGTTCTAACATTTTTCAATAAAAATGTATTCAAAAAAAAAAAAAAAAATATCCGCCAAAATGTCCTTAACCTTCCGAACTCCCAGGTCATTGCCCCCCGCATGAACAACCAGCACATCCGGGGGCCTATCCCTCAAAGCGAAGCGCTCCACCTCCCTCATGACACGCTCCCACCTCATGCCCGGGAAACCCAACCACATCACCCTAGCTACCCGCCTGGGGATACCCAATTGCCTGCCTGCTGGTAGAGAATCACCTCTCCTGGCCCCCCAGCAGACGTACGAATGCCCCAGGATCCAAACGAGGCGTGGAGAACCTCCATCTGGAATGAAAACAAGAGAAATAATACAACAACCAAAGGAATGTTACAAGCACAGTCCTCCCCCCCCAGAAATCCAACAGCAAACAACACCCCCAGCTGCACCCACCTTACCCCAGTAGCAACTGCGGCCGGACATAGGACCGGAACCTCCGGGACTCCCATCTACCAATCCGGCGAACCACCGCCTCCTCCAGCCCACATCGAGCCGCTTCCGTAGCCGCCCCAATCCGAAAAGAGTGGGACGCGTAGTCCCGCTCATCCAAACCCACCGCCCTCAGGCATTGCCGAAAGACTGACACAAACTGAAACCGGGATAGAAAAGAGCCCTCCGCGTGCACCAAAAAGGGGCCCGCCCCCACAGGCCGTACCGCCCGGAAAGCCCGTACCGCCGCCACCGGGCACACTACCGAGCCCGGAAGGGCGAGCAGCGTAATCGCCACTCCCTTGCCCCGTTGATCAGTCTTGGACCTACGCAACCGTATACTCACCCGATCCGCAACCACCTGCACATCCTGATCCAACAGACCCCCAGCCACCCGTTTTGAGCGACACACCAACTCCCCTATCCTAAACGCCCCATAAAACGCCAACGAAAAAGCTGCCGTAAACAGAACGGTCTCGTAAGCAGACGAGCAAACGTCCACCAGCCGAGAACAAATTGCCACCAAATTGTCAAACGACACCGGCCGGCGCGCATCCCGACCCTTCCAATCCCTCCTGTACCCCTTCAACGTTTGCAGCACCCAAAAATCCTTAGTCCCGTCCGGCTCCCCCCACAGCTTGAACAAAAAGGCCAACCCCGCCAGCTTCCGCTCAATAGACGCGGGAGACAGGCCCGTCTCAATGTTCCGAGCCACCCAGTACAATACCACCCAGCGCCGGTCGGAGCCCCGACCAGCCACACCAACCTCCCGCAGGAACGCCCACCATTCCGCCCACACCCTAGAATAAGCGGACCATGTAGCCTCACTCAACGACCTTTTTAACCAACCTGCGGCGATTCCAAGGGAAGCTCCCACATCCACCCGGGGCAGGGCGCCCCCGACTCTTCCGCTCCCGGCGCCAGCTGCCGGAACTTGTCCCACTGAAAACGAGAGAGCGAGTCAGCCAAAGAATTCTCCACCCCAGGTATGTGCACAGCATAAACGTAAACATTGAGCCGCAAACAGCGAAAGACCAGCTGTCGCAGCAGCCGGATGACCGGGGGGGAGGAAGCAGTCATCCGATTGAGGACCTGAACCACCCCCATGTTATCGCAATTGATGCGCAACTTCAAATTACGAAACTCCGCCCCCCACAGCTCCAATGCCAACACTATCGGGAACAATTCTAGCAAAACCAAATTGCCCAACAACCCCGCAACCTCCCAGGAGCGTGGCCAAGGTTCCACACTCCACCGGCCCCGGAAAAATGCCCCATAACCCGTAGAGCCAGCCGCGTCAGTAACCAACTCCACATAGAAGTTGCTCACCGGCCCCGACATCCACATGGCCCGCCCATTATACGACTCCAAAAATTCATGCCATGCCCGCAGGTCCTCCCGGTGTTCCTTTCGCAAACGCACAAAATGGGTAGGGGCGGTCACCCCGGCGGTGGCCCCCGACAGCCGTCGGCAGAACACACAGCCCATAGGGATGATCCGGCAAGCGAAATTCAGCTTGCCCAACAGGGACTGCAGGGCCCGAAGCTGAACCTTCGGCCGGCCCTGCATTCCTGCCAACTCCGCCTGCAGATCCCGTAATTTACTCTCTGGCAAGCGACACTCCATCGCCAGAGAATCAATCACGATCCCCAAAAAACTCAATTCCGTCACCGGGCCTTCCGTCTTATCCCCCGCCAACGGCACCCCGAACCTGCCCGCAATGTGCTGCAACGTGGATAGAAGAATCGCACACACATTGGAGGCAGGCGGGCCCACGCACAGAAAGTCATCCAAATAGTGGATGACCGACTCCAGGCCCGAAACATCTCTCACCACCCATTCCAAAAATGAGCTAAAAGCTTCAAAATAGGCGCATGAAATGGAACAACCCATGGGCAGGCACAAGTCTACATAAAACTTGCCCCGCCAATGGCATCCCAACAGCCGGAAGCTGTCCGGGTGGACCGGCAGAAGACGAAACGCCGATTCCACATCCGCCTTGGCCATGAGAGCCCCACGACCATACCGCCTGACCCACCGTACCGCCGCGTCAAAAGACGTGTAGGAAACCGTACACGCCTCCGGGTCAATGAAATCATTGACCGACCCCCCTTTCGGAAAAGACAGATGATGAATCAAGCGAAACTTCCCCGGCTCCTTCTTAGGAACCACACCCAACGGGGAAACCACCAGGTCCCCCCACAGCTGCACTTCGAAAGGACCGCCCATCCGGCCCAGCGCCACCTCCTTACCCAATTTGTCATCCACAACCCCCGGGTGATCTAAAGCCGATCGCAAATTCCTGGCCAACGGCGGCACCCCTACCAAAGAACAGGGAATCCTAAAACCGTCCCGAAAGCCCGAAATCAACCCCCGCGCCGCCTCACCATCCGGATACCTATTTAGGAAAGGAAGCATCCTTCCCAGGTTCACCGGCGTCATCCCTTTTGTGACCGGCGGCACCGGCGCGCTGACCCTTTTTGAAACAGCGGGACAGGGGGTGGGTGCCGCCGCACCCGGAGCACTCATGCTTGAAACGGCACGCGCCCCCGAATTTACAAGCCCCTTCATTAAAGGGCCAGCACACCCCCCACTTCTTTCCGGCCGGCAGTCCCGAGGACGACGCACTCCCGGCCCCCCCCTGAAGAAACGGAGTGGGCGTCCGCGGAGCAGACATAAGCCTCATCCAGAGGCTTATGTCCTTGTGATCCCAGCGCAGGTCAGCCCGCACCGCCTTACGCTGACGAAACTGCTTATCATAGCGCAGCCACGCCAACCCTCCGTACACCCGATGAGCCTCACCAATCGCGTCCAGGTAACAAAATAACGCCGAGCAATGCTCGGGGTTCTTTTCCCCTATCACGCTAGCCAAGATAGCGAACGCCTGAAGCCAATTCGCAAATGTGCGCGGGATCAGCCGATACCTACGCTTCTCCTCGTCGTCCTTCTTGGAACTGTCCGGCTTGACCCTGTCCAAATTAAATTTCTCGAGGGGGAGCAGAGAAAATCTCCACATACTCACCCTTGCCGATCTTGTCCCGCACCTCCTGCTTCAAATGCGCCCCCAACGGGCCCTCGAAGCAAACATAAACTTCACACCGGGCAGCATCCGCGAGCCTAACCAGGTCGGACCGCGCCCCCGGGTCCGCGGGCACCGGGGGGACCCCCGAGCCCACAGCCCCCGCATCCATGCCCCCCGACACCGCAGCAGGCGGTGCGTCCCGCGCAGGCACAGCCTCCGCCCCCCCGGCCCCCCCCCCAGTACCCAACCAGGGGGCCACCTGAGGCGACCCGAGCCCCCAGCAAACTTACCAACAAGGGCCTGCAGCCCCTCCAACAGCTCCTGCAACGGGCCTGACGGCCCCCCCGGGGCCATTGGCCCCGCCCCCTGCGATGAACCAGCCGAAACCCCCCCCAAGACGTCCCGGGATCCCGTGGGCACCGCACCCCCCTGCGACACCCCCATCAGACCCCGCAAAGCATCCGCCAGCAATGTAGACTCCCGCAACTTACCCGGCCCCCCTGGGGCCTCGGCGACCGGAACCGGTCCGGGTGCAGAAAAGGACGCCTCCTCCTCCTGGGACAGCTCGCTCTTCGAACCGACCTCACCAGCGCGCACCGGGGACGCAGCCATCCCCCTGTGCTCCGAGCGGTCCGTCCGGTCCATGCGATCCGGGACTGCAGGCAATGTCCTCCTCCCACCGCCGCCCCCGGCATGCCGGCGTCTAAAACCGGCCCTGCCAGGCACCTTGGCGGCCTTCTGCGACCCTCCCTCCCCCCCCTCCAGCATGCGACCCCCCCGGTGCGCCCCCCTCCCCCCACCGCGCGGATGATGGCCCCTGACCCAGCATGCCGCAGATCCCCCGCCATGTGCACCCCCCCTGGCATTCAAACCCAGAGCCATCCGCACCCCCCCCCCACCTCCACCGGGCCCCGTGCAGGCCCGGCGCCACTGCCATGCGGCCGCGAAGCCCCGCCCCCCTCCGGTCGGCGGCGCAACGACCGCCCGGACCGGGGAGAGCCGAGAACCGGCCGTTTCGCCGGGGGGACCGATCGGTCCTCCCCCGGGCTCCGGGAGGCACGAGGCGGCCGAGGAGCAGGCCCAGGAGAAAAACGCGCCGGAGGCCGAGACCTCCGCGCGCGCAGTGGAACCTCACCTGTCCCGCCGCCGTCCACATCGCCGTCCGCCAGGTCACCCACGCGGTCCCGCAGCCAGTCCGCTCCGTGCACCTCCGCCGCCCGTCGCAGCCGCGCGAAGAGTCCCTCGAGGTCCGCCATAGCAGAGGAGCAGCGAAAAACTGCCTCCTCTGTGTAACACTGGGCTCCAAATGATCCCTTAAAGCCACACCCCTCCCTTTTATGTGACCCCTCCCCTACACTGAACTTGTTTCCTGCAAACCTCTTTCTCCACTCCACCCCTAAAGCTTAACCCTCTGTGTCCCTCATACACACTGTCATGTCCAGCACTCCTTATATCATTTCATTCTTAATCCGTGCTTCTCTGGATAGAAACATGATGTCTTATTGGCTTTAGATGTTCTGAATGTTCTGAGAGGACACCAAGATCTCAGTAGAACATCTCGGCCGGTCAGTTGAGCTTTTCTACCTGGCAGGATGAGACAGGAAGCAGAAATGGGATTTGCATGAGGGGAAGAAGACTATAAAAGGCTCAACATCCTCTTCTACCTACAATGAGATATATGGCATAGATCTCAACTGTCCCTTGTGTGGGACCAAATCCCTCTGTCCCTCCCTCTTCAACAATTTTCTTTGTTCTAATGTATAGATCTCTATGAAATGTTTGTTTTTTATTCAGTCAAAAGTTATTTTCCTCACCACATATTTTTCCATCTTAGAAAGTTGGGACAGATATACTGTATAAATATACAATAAAACACCTAGATCCTATACTGATATTGCAGATCTCCCCAGATACTGTAGACATAACAGTCTGCTCAGTAAAATTTTATTTACAGTATATAGGAGCAGAACTCTTGACTGGGTATAATATAGGACTGTTACATATACACTGAATGTTAAAGATTGTACCGCATCCAACCTTATGAAATCCTAAGAAGGGCACTTTATGAAATGCAGTGCATGTTAATCAGACATTTGTGATTTTGTATAACTAGATAAACTTGCAAAAAATGCACAATACTATTTAGCTGAATCCGAAGCCCTTGTACACACGGTCGGAGATTCGGACAACCAAATCCATCGGATTTTGTCCGTCAGATTTTGTCCGAAACTGTTGCATACACACGGTCGGACAAAGTTGTCGGAAAATCCGATATGATGACGTTATTTCGTTACGACAGGACTACGTTCACGCTAGTAGCCAATAGCTTTGGTGTGGGAATTTGATCTGAGCATGTGTGGCACTTTGTCCGATTAGAATTCTCTACACATGATTGGAGTATGTCTGATCGGAGCATTTTGTCTGAAAATGTTACCAACAAGTTGGAAAACTTGGTCCGTAGGATACTCCGACAGAAGCAGTCCGATGTAGACCACACACATTCAGAATATCCGACAAATCGGTCCAATCGGACACATTCCGTCGGAATCTCCAACCATGTGTACAAGGGCTAAGGACTTATTTGCTCTTGCTGTTTGGGGAAGAAGTTGAGCTGTGTTTTTACCATCCCCGTAACCACCATTCCTTAAGCTTTCATGTATAGATCTTTAGAAAAAAAGTCCCCCCCCCCCCAAATGAAAGTTCATTACAGCACCACATATTTTCCCATCTTAGAAAGTTGAGACATGTGTATATACTGTAGATATATAAACAATAATAGACCTTTTGAAAATATATGGTAACATGATAAAATGACCACCCATCCTTATATCTCTGGGATTTTAATGATGAGATCTTGCACTGATATTGCAGATCTCCCCAACTACTGCAGACATAACAGTCTTCTCAGTAAAATGTTGTATATATCAGGTACAACTCTTGGATGGGGTATAAGTTCTATTACATATACACTGTATATTAAAGACTGTACCATGATCCAATATCCAACCTTCTGATATCCTAAGAAAGAGATTTTATGAAATGCAGTGCCTTTTTAATCAGACATTTGTCCATTAAGGGCGCACAGGTGCCGCCCCCTCTGTCACACCACCCCCCTATATGACTAATGAATAGATCCATGCATTGCATGAATCTATACATGGCCGCTGCTTCCTATTCAGATGACCTCCCCTTTTTGAATGCCGGGCACCTTAATTCCAGCAGAAGGGGTATATTTTTGAAGCACCCGATTAGAGCCATAGGCTTCAGAAAAGGTGGACTGCGAGTGCAGAGCATTCCACCCAGATATGTTAGAAAAGCAAATTAATATTTTCTAACACTGAACCGCCTCCACGCCACTCAGGTAGCGAAGGTCTAATACTCGTTACCTGATTGGCTTAAGGCACAGGTACTCCGATTTGACACCTAGCAGAACGGAACAACAGAGGAGGTGGAAGCAAGGAGGACACAGGAGCCGTCGCACAGCTCACCGCCGTCACCCGCTGCCTGACCCGGCACTAAGATGGGGTAAGTGCCGGGCAAAAAGTAAAAAACTGCAGCACTAACATGAAAACTCTCAGATAATTGATGAGGATAAAATAAACACACATTAATTAGTGCAAAAAAAAAACACAAAACAGTGTAAAAACTGACTTGGTGTGGTGAAACAAACCAGAAAGTGAATTACAATATATAAACTGTCCTTAAAATAGGAGAGATGACACTCCCAATACAGTTCAGATATATCCACAAAATGAGTGATCCAAACAGTGAAATAATGTATACAGTCACGGTAGTGATTTGAGTGAACACACACAATAGAAGAACTCCAGGGAACCAGTAATAGAACTTCGAATGATGTTAAATGGGTTAATGAGCCCAATCGGATGAATTATCAAAAAAAAAGAAGAAGACAGGAGGGCACATAACGTAATTCCGTAAAATAACTCACAGCATGTTTATTAAATGAAAGCATAACACTCACATTTTGCGATGATATACAAGCGCTTATAAAAAAGAAATGGCTGTACCAATAGCATCAGTAATCCTTCTCTACTGCCATTTCTTTTTTATAAGCGCTTGTATATCATCGCTAAATGTGAGCAAACCTAGCCTTACATTGAGAAATGGCAGTGTATTGTCTCAGGCTTGGTTTCTCTAATGTACACAAGCTGATAACGTGACTCATTCACAATCATTAGAGCCCTCAGCACTAAGCAAACACATACAATCACAGGTCAGGATACAAAAATCACTTGTATAGTTATTACTGAATTCAGACACCCAAAAACTGGAATCTACTGACTCTGGTTTGAAAGATTTTTTTTTTATCCACCTAAAAATGCTGCTGGGTATTCCTGGGTGTAAAGATCCAGAGATTTGTTGTCTTCAGAGTTGGATGGCCAGGTCAGTACGGCGTACGGACCTCATTTCTCCCTCTCCTCTAAGCATATGGTCACTTCAATGACCAAAAGCTTATATCAGAATTATTCAGCAAACTCTGCTGAACAATTCTATAATTCTGATCAGCGGATTACAACCTGCTGATCAGAGTTATTAACCCCTAATGTTACTGTCCCCCTCACCCATGCCGCCGCATCCCTGTCCCCTGCCTCTCCACCCTGCCATAGCCTTTCATCTAAAACTGCCCTCCACTATTCTCTCCCCTTTACCCCCCCGCACTAATTGCCCTCTCTCCACCCAAGCCGACCCCCCCTGCAAACTGGCTCCCTGCAGCCACCATCATTAGCAGGCATCCCTCCTCCTCCACTCCCACCAGCTTCAGGTGCTGCATGAGGCTTGGGGGGGTACAGATTTAGGTCAGATTGCCCCCCCAACTGCCCCCGCACCCCCAATCCATGGCCACTCCAAGTGGTATCTCTCCTCCCCCTCCATCCGCCTGCAGCTTCTCCCTGCACTGATCTCCGTGATCTGTCAGGTTGGGGATCACAGCACAGGGGGAGCGATGCAGGTGGGGTTGAAGTCGGGGCTTGGGGGACTTTAGTAAACATGTGTTTACTAAGCTCCCCCTGTAGAAGAGAGGGCACATGTAGCGATCACTACTGATCACTGCTGTGTGCCCGCTGACAGCTGATATACACCGCAAGTGTTACAATGTATCAGACTGTCGTTTTCTGAATGAACGGAATCTCTATACAGATTCTCATTCATTCAAATAAAGTGATACAGAGAAAAAGGACTTCTTCAGTCCCTTTCTCTGTCTCAAAAAAAGAGATATGAGGGTCTGTTTGGACCTCTAATATCTCACCAAACACCCCCCCCCCCCAAAAAAAAATTGGAATGTAGCACCTGCACGAACAGAGCCATTGCTCCCAATTTTACATCCATGTAGGTCTGCATGCATGTCCCTGAGCTCACACTGCCTGCATTCAGGGTCATGCACCCACAAGGATGTCAGATTGGGAACAGCAGCTCTGCCTGTGTAGCCGTTGCATCACAATTGACATAAATGGGACTGCCTGTATGGGGATGCACGATACACCTGTGCAGGTAAACGTGGCACCCCATGGGCATACACTTTAGTATGCCACATGTGAACGATGCTTTAGTACTAATTTAACAGGAATTTTGTAAGTTACGTTGTGTTTATGTGCAATATTAATTCTTTTAGTGCATTTTTTGTGAAAATAGTGATATGATGAACATTTGCGCAATTATTGTGGGGACCAAAAAATATGTAGCAACTTTTTGTTCTATTTGCCTTGTGCTTTTAGAAAATGTCTAAAAAATTCTGAAAGCTGTAAGTGAAAAATGAAAACATTTTTAGAGAAATTTTTGGCTACATTCGATTTTCACCATTTTGCAAAAAAGCACAATTTAAAATATTTGTTATTTATTAACTCCATACAGGTTAAGCTTTTATATTTAGTAGGGATTTAGCAGGAATTTTGTAAAATTAGCTGTGTTTGTATCTGCTAATAATAGTGTAGTGTAGTGTAATTTTTGCCAATATATTGGTTCGATAAACATTTGCACAAATACCGCAGGGTCTAAAAAATCAGTAGCACCTTCTTTTTATTCTAAAGGTCATATGCTTTCAGAAAATATATGGTTTTGGGGGTCTTTCACAAATTCTGACAGCTGTAAGGGAAAAATGAAAACCTTCAGATTTTTTGAGAAATTTGCATATTTACACTTTTGCATCTGTTCAATTTTCACCATTTCTCAAAAAAGGTGCAATTTAAAAGTTACAAATATTTGATATTTATTCACTCAATACAGGTTAAGCTTTTATATTTAGCAGGAATTTTGTAAAATTTGCTGTGTTTTTATCTGCTAATAATGGTTTTAGTGTATTTTTTGCAATTATATTGATTTGATAAACATTTGCTCAAATACGGAGTCTAAAAAAAAAAAAAAAAATCAGTAGCACCTTCTTTTTATTCTGCTTGTCATGTGCTTTCAGAAAATGTATGGTTCGGGTTTTTTTTCACAAATTCTGAAACCTATAAGTGAAAAATATAAAACAAAGGAAAAATTGCAAAAATGGTCTGCCCACCTGAGCGTACAAAATGGAACACAGGGCCTGGCAGCGAAAGGGTTAAAGCCTACTTCCATCTAAGGAAAGCATACACAGCAATTAAAAACTTTGCCTCCCCCTATTAATTTTAATAAAATAAATGGTCACTTATACTTAAAAAGGTGAAGCTGTGTTTTTAGTCTTTCAACAATTTGGCCCCTTGTCTTGTGGATTCTTGTTATTACTGTAGCTCTGTCAAGATTTATGAATTATGTTTGGATTTTAGACCTGGAAACAGATAACATGACAAATCAATGACCGACAATGTGACATACAAATGACAGATCGCAAGATGTATTTCAATTCTGTTTTTGACACTGTTGTACTGTATCACATGCTTGACGAAGGGGTCCTGCGCAGCTCCAAAACTTTCTTTGGTGATTTGATTCTTTCCATTAAACCTTATGGATGAAAAATTGTTGATCCATGGTGTGCTGTCGAATATGTACGCTAGATCGCAAGATCGATCGCACAACAGATTGCATGACAGATCAATCGCATGACAGATCGCAAGACCGATCGCAGATCGGTCCATTGCCCACCATGAATTGCACATGTCATTGCGGACAACCATGATGACAGATGCAAGACCCAGCGTGACCCCCCTGAGATTCTGCATCCCCCCAGCAGATGGCCTGTCGCCCACCCCCCATGCCCGTGATATGCCTGAGAGAGACCATGCAGCGGGTTCAGTGAATTTAAAGGAAAACAGCGGTAAAAATAGCACTTTGACTTAACTGAAGAATGTTTAGATAGTATAGTTAACATTTGATCTTAAAATTCTACCATGAAACACTTGTATGCTACTTGCATTGGTTAATGCTATAACATACATATACTTGTAGAATGTACTACCTCCATATTGAACCCAAACCAACATAATGGCTCCCACACAACAGAACCCCCCCCCCCATGCCCAGCTAAACACCGCTCCCCCGGCCATTGCATGGCAATGTGTCCATGGGCTCCCACACAGTGACCTGTAGTACTGTGATGTGCCCCCCAAATGATACCTGGACCACGAGGCGAGCGGGTGTAGAGAGGCGTCCCCGACAGGTGATTCTTCCTGCTGCATGAAAACCAAAGTGACGTCAGGCCGCACCAGAAATTACGCTTGTCGGCTGTTACCACCAAACCAGGAAGACAATCCTCTGGCCAGCCTTCTAACTTGTCCTCCCTGGTAAGGTACATCCCTATGTTGGGGGCATGTGGTCTGGTATGGTTCAGAATGAGGGGCACACACTAGTCCTCCCCTCTCCTGGCCAGTCAGGCTGCATGCTTAGATAAGTGTCTTGTATGATTTTTTCATAGTGTTTCCCCTTAAAATCCAAACAAAATGTGGGGGTATCCCATACAATTTTTTTTGTTGGGTCCCTCTTAAATGCATACCAAAATTGAGGGGCCTGGTATGAATTTTGAAGGGACACCAAGGTTACACTATCCCCACCCCTTTCTCTACATTCATTGGTCAGCTATGAATCCTTGACTAATAGCTAAATGTGTCTGGTGGGGTTAAGTCACTGAACGCCCGTGAGAGTCGACTCCCTACCAACCAGGTGTCCTGAGCAATAAGCTGTTCCCATTTAGCCTTGCTAGTAATAACACTCTGTGCACTAAGATAAAAAACCTTCTGTGTATAGCAGCCTCCCCAGAAACCTAAAAATTACTTACCTGAGTCCCATCTCTCTCCAGTAATGTCTAAGCCATCCGGGACACTCCCCCTGAATGGCTGAGACTCAGTAGAGACGCCATTGGCTTCCACTGCTGTCAAAGTCAGTCATCCAATCAGGGGAGAGAGGGGGCGGATTGGGGCTCTGTGTCAGAATGAACACACAGAGCTATGACTCGGCTCTAGTGCCCCCATAGAAAGCTGCTGACTGTGGGGGCACTCAAAGGAGGGAGGAGCCAGAAGCAGCAAAGGGGGACTTGAGAAGGATCCGGACTGCTCTGGGCAAAACCAACTGCACAGAGCAGGTAAGTGTAACATGTTTGTTATTTTATTTTTTATTTTTTAAACCAGACCTTACAATCACTTTAAGACTATTTTCTCTTAAATTCAAATGTTAGGGAAGTTACATTTGCCCAGCAAAAGGCAACAAATAGAAATTGACATTACACACATTATTGCAAACATTATTTGATATTGTTTGTGACTTTTGTCTGAATGCTCAGAAATTTACAAAGCAGTTTTTTTTTAAAATATAGCCCCCTAAGGCCCCTTTCACACTTGTGCGGGTTGAAAGTTGTGCCATGATTTTACTGCGACTTTGACACAACTTGAAGCCATGACTGTGTAATCTTGAGGTCTATTGACCTCAAGTGGCATCAAAATCCGACCAAAGTAGCGCAGGGACTACTTTGAAGTCGTATAGATATGAATGGTCCTCATTGCAAATTACTGAGTACGACTTGTAATGAGACTTTGCAGTCCGAAGTCACAGGACAAGTTGCACAAGTGTGAAAGAGGCCGTAGTGTTTAACACTTGTTGCTGTATGGATTGTCATAATAGAGCCACACTTGCCCTAACAATACATTCTCTTCTATGTTTTAATAGCGGTAGATACTAAATAATACAGTATGTATCTCTTGGGGGAAGGCGAGTACTGAACTATGCACATAAACATGCCTCACAACTTTCTGAAATGGGAACGAGGGATGCCTAATAGCAAAAGTATGTAGGTATAGGACACCCTCTGCCAAGTCCCCCTTAACAGGAGAATTGTACAAAAAAAATAATTGGTTAAACCCAGAAGTGCTTTTTTTACCACTTCCATTCCTTTATATTGGCTTTTGAAATTTACAAATGCAGCAATTTATAAATTTAATGAAAAGCTTAGTACTGTAAAACACTTTTTTTATATATAAGTGGTGCATTTCATATACCACCAAGGATGAGCTTTATATTCGGATCGAACATTGGCTGTTCGCCCGTTCACCTACTAGCGAACAATTTGTGGTGTTCGCGGTAAATTCGAAAGCCACGGAACACCTTTTAAAAGTCTATGGGAGAAATCAAAAGTGCTAATTTTAAAGGCTTATATGCAAATTATTGTCATAAGAAGTGTTTGGGAACCTGGGTATCATGTATTAATGCAAAAAAAAGTTTTCAAAATGGGCGTTTTTTCGGGAGGAGTGACTTTAATAATGTTTAAAGTGAAGCAATAAAAGTGTAATATTCCTTTACATTTCGTACGTGTGGGGTGTCTATAGTATGCCTGTAAAGTGGTGCATATTTACCGTGTATAGAACAGTCCGAGTGCAAAATGACATTTATAAAGGAAAAAAAGTCATTTAAAAGTACTATCGCTAGTGCTGGCTATAATGAATTGTCAGTCCGGTAATATACATTTAAGTTCATTGATAAAAACAGCATGGAATTTCCCCACAGGGCAACCTCGAACCAAAATGTAAAAAAAAAGGCGTGGAGCTCCCCCTAAAAATCATACCAGGCCTTTCAGGTCTGGTATGGATATTAATGGGAACCCCGTGCCAAAATTTAAAAAACAAATGGCGTGGGGGTCCCCCTCAAAATCCATACCAGATCCTTCAGGTGTGGTATAGATTTTAAAGGGAACTTCACACCAATTCGTTTTTTTTAAATGGCATGGGGTCCCCCCAAAAATCCATACCAAACCCTTATCCGAGCACGCAACCTGGCAGGCCACAGGAAAAGAGTGGGGACAAGAGAGCGCCCTCCCCTCCTGAACTGTAATGGAGGGTGGGGCCAACCTGTGACCACGCCCCCCTCTGATTTGTGGTCATAGGGGGCGGGGTGACCCCATCCCCCTCGGACAACACGGGGAAAGCCATAGGGGGCGTCAGAGGGGGTGGGGTCACCGGGTGGCCGCTACCTTAAAGCACCCTCCCAATGTTGAGGGCATGTGGCTCTCTCGCCCCCCCTCTTTTCCTGTGGCCTGCCAGGTTGCGTGCTCAGATAAAGGTCTGGTATGGATTTTTGGAGGAACCCTATGTAATTTTTAATTTTTTTTAACATTTTGGCACGGGATTCCCCTTGAAATCCATACCAGACCTAAAGGGTCTGGTATGGATTTTTAGGGGGACCCCCACACCATTTTTGTTTACATTTTGGCGTGCGGTTCCCTTTAATATCCGTACCAGACCTGAAGGGCCTAGTATGGAATTTAGGGGGACCTCCATGCATTTTTTATTTTGGTTCGGGGGTTCCCCTATGGGAAATTCCATGCCGTTTTTATCAATGAACTTCTATGTGTATTGCCGAAACCGACAATTCATTATAGCCGGCGCTAGTGATAGTACTTTTAAATGACTTTTTTTCCTTTAGAAATGTTATTTTGCATGGGAAACATGTGCCCCTTTACAGGCATACTATAGACAACCCCAAGTACGAAATTTAAAGGAATATTACACTTTTATTGTTTCACTTTAAGCATTATTAAAATCACTGCTCCCGAAAAAAAATGGCTGTTTTAAAACTTTTTTTGCATTGATACATGTCCCCTAGGGCAGGACCCAGGTCCCCAAACACTTTTTAAGACAATACCATGCATATACAGTAAGCCTTTAAAATTAGCACTTTTGAGTTTTCATGTTCGTGTCCCATAGACTTTAACAGTGTTTGCATGTTCGAACAACGTTTTTGATGGTTCGCGTGTTCTGGATGCGAACCAAACAAGGGGGGGAGGGGGTGTTTGGCTCATCCCTAACCACCATAGAGATCAGACCAAAATGAGGGACAAATGAGGAAGAAAGAGGGACAGAGGGACTTTATTCCTCAAAATCAGGGACAGTTGGGAAGTATGCATAAAGTATATCCAAAAAGGAGACTTCAATAGTGAAGCGCACTATAGCAGTATGTATAGCAGCAGTGTAGGCAACTGTTTCAGCAAAGTAAAAATGATAAAAAAAAAAAACAGTGGATACATAGAAGTGCATACTGGAAATTAGATTTAAAATAATGCATTAAAAAAGAAATAGGGCCAAAGCTCCATTTCAAAAAACAGAATAGTCTAGGATACATAATTTGGAATTGTGGGACTTTGCTTTATCTAGGCTTTTCATTTCCAGTGCTTTGCTGCCATCTACTGTTAGACTGCTTTTACACTGAGGCCCTTTACAGGTGCAATATCGCTCAAAATAATGCCTGCATAGCACCTATAAAGAACCTCTCCTCTCACGCTTTAACACTGGAACAGTGCGCTGCAGCTGCATCTTTGAGGCGCTGTGCGAGCGTTGTGTACACCGCTCCTACAGCGCCCTGCCCATTGAAATCAATGGACAGTGCTGCCGAAGTGGCGTCAAAGCGCTGCTTTGTTAAAAGTGCCCCGCTAGCGGCCGAAAAGGGCTGCAAAAACAACGGTAAACCATTGCTATAAATAGCGGCGCCTTACTGCCAACGCCCCCAATGCACCAGTGTGCAAGTAGCCTTACACATTGATCAAATAAAGCACTTGAGGACGGATATGTTAAACCCCCTTCTTGGTCAGGTAATTTTTTTCAGTTTTCAGTGCTAAGATGCATCACAGACCGAAGGGTCTGGTATGGTCTTGACGGGGGATTCCGTTTTTTTTTGTTTTTTTTCACAGTCACATGCCAAAGTCGGATCAGTTAAGGCAATGATCCAACTTCAATGATATTCAGTTGGCTGAATTAGGATCAAAGTCAGACCAAAGTAGTGCAGGAACCTTTTTTTCAGAGTCAGACCGACTTGTGTCGGACCAGTTAAGCTCTCATAGGGAACCATTGCTTTATACACATCATGTGACATGTGGGCCCAATGTCGGAGCATTTGTCGTACCAGTGTGAACCCAGCTTCAAAGTTCGACCGATTTGTGTGGGAACAGTCATGATGACTCTCATAGGGAATCATTGATTTAAACAAGTCTGCTCCCAAAGTCCGAGTATATATCGTGAAGTAGAGTTCCACTCAAAAGTGGAACTTCCACTTATCTGATTCCCTCCCGGTGACAAATTTGGCATCTTTCAGGGGGAGGATAGAAGCAGGTTCCGGTTTATTTACAGGTACTCTGTCCCCACTTCCGGGAGACCGGGAAACATAGAATTATGTCACCCTCCCCTTCTGCCGGGCCAGTGAGCGCTACACTGCCGGGTTCCCTTACCCGCAATGGAGGTGGAAGACCAGCCGATGTTAACACTGGCTGTGGTGCCAACATCGCTGGACTCCAGGACAGGTAAGTGTCCTAATGTTAACAGTCAGAAGCTACAGTATGTGTATCTGTTGACTTTTCATTTTTAAAGGGGCGGGCAGAACACCACTTTAAGTGATGCAGTCCCAGCAGCTTTCCTCATTAGGAGGATGCAGGTGCTGCAGCTGATTGATAATTATGAAACCATTCCCATTAGACTCACTCAGAACATGGGCACAGAGGAGCAAACACTGATTTCTTCACAATAACAAAAGGTAGGAATCTGAAACAAAGTTTGTTAAAATCCTTGTAATGTACATAGACCACCCAGAGGGGAATGTTTTTTTTCTCAGCAAAAGTGGAGTTACGCTTTTAGATCTTAATTTTGTGCTATTCTATACACAAGAATGACTTCCCCAGAAGTAAATATGTTGATGTTTTTCTCCTGAAAGATAAATGAGAGGTCTACAGGGAACGCCTTTATTTAATAGAAGATGTAATGCTCTGGATTTTATGAGCCTTGATGTGATATAGAGAAATATCAGTGAGGATATTCTGCAGCCAGCTGGTAAGAGGAAAGCATTACATCTGGATGTTTTTGTATGACAGATGTCATCCTTGGATCATTGTGTGTCTAGCACAATAATATGTGGCCGTGTCTTCCACTTTCACATTATTTATTTGTAGATATGATGTGGTTATGGACGCATCAGTAGTTATTGTGAATCTTCCCTGATATGAAGAGGAATATTTAACATCTCCATTATTAGTAGGGTGAACATATCCAATCCAAGTCAGTCCTCTCCCTGGAACCTGTTGAACCCAATTCATATAGTAGCTGGCATATGTATATCCAGATCCTTTACAGGACATCTTCACACTCTCTCCAGGCTTTTTTATCTCTGAGGATGGCTGAGTAAGTGTTTGTGACATTACCCCTGTAACCAAGAATAAAAATATGATGAGAAATAAGATGATCCCATCAGAATGCTTTACTGATTTTTTCTGTATTCCAGACTTACCAAGAAATGAGGACAGACACAAAAGACAACAGGATAGAAACATGATGTCTTATTGGCTTTAGATGTTCTGAATGTTCTGAGAGGACACCAAGATCTCAGTAGAACATCTCGGCCGGTCAGTTGAGCTTTTCTACCTGGCAGGATGAGACAGGAAGCAGAGATGGGATTTGCATGAGGGGAAGAAGACTATAAAAGGCTCAACATCCTCTTCTACCTACAATGAGATATATGGCATAGATCTCAACTGTCCCTTGTGTGGGGCCAAATCCCTCTGTCCTTCTTTCTTCAGTTTTATTTTTTGTGTTCTGAAAAGTTTTTTTTTATTATTATTATTTTTTTTTTTAAACAATGAAAAGTTATTTAAAGCACCACACATTTACTCTTCTTAGAAAATTGAGAGACGTGTGTATTGATATAGAAATAAACACATTTAGACAGTTTAAAAATGTATGGTAAAATGTGACAAAAATATCCATCAGTCTTTCTATCTCTGGGATGAGATCCTTGTATTGATTTTGCTGATCTCCCCAACTTTTGCAGCCATAAGCCTGTTCAGTGAATTTGCGGTACCAGAGAGGGACTTATTCACAAATTAATTAAGAATAAGTTTATTATAACAAAATGATACAAAAGAAAACACATTTGTGAGGTTTGATACAATAGTTACACACACACACACACACATATATATATATATGTATGTATGTATATATATATATATAAATGTATTTGTATGTGTATGTGTATATATATATATATATATATATATATATATATATATATATATATATATATATATATATATATATATATATATATGTATATATATATATATATATATATATGTATATATATATTGTAGACATGTCACTGGAGAAGTGATCGAGGGGGTGTACATCTCACCTAGGTTGCTACACAGTGTGAGATGGTAAATCCAGGATGGATCAGTTTCTCAGCAGCGATATGCTGCTGAGTTGTTATTTAATTTTGCCGGGCCTGGGTTTATATGGAATGGCAGGTAGGTTTGGTAGAGGGACCTGTCATTCCACATCCCCCGATCCAGTTCTGGGTTTGGGATCAGGTGAGCTTGGATCCTAATTAGCCTGGGAAGCTAAAGGCTCTGTAGGGTCTGCAGGTGATTGCTTCTCAGCCAGGGAATGAACAATCTGTGTGTTGAAGGAAGCTGCAAGCACACCCACTGCTGGAGCTAAAACTCACCCTGCGATGTCCAGGCGAAAGACGCTGTGTTTGTAAGTGTCAGATAGGTGAGCAGAACCTGTTAGTAAGCGCCCAGCCGGGCTAGGACTTTTATTTTTGTTGTACTTAGAAAGCACGGTGTTGCTGTATATTTTGTTTGCTGGACTGTTTGTACCACGAATAAACGCCAAGATCTGCTTTATCAAATTCCAAGTCTGCTGTGAACTGTGTCCAAACACACCCTACCCCGGGAAGATCCCTTACAATTGGTGGAGGTAGCGGGCAACGCGGTTGCTAGGGGCAACGGTGTGGACAGACTTGGCTACAGCTGCTGATGTCCTGGGTGAAAGCTGCAACTACACTCCAAAAACAGTCCAGCAACATGGAGGAGATGCTGAAGCAGTTTATGCAAGTGAGTTTGCAACAACAGCAGGCTCAGACAGAGGCCAATAGACGACATGAACAGTCCATGGCTGAACAACAGCAGATGATGGCTGCACAACAGCAGGCGCAGACAGAGGCCAATAGACGACATGAACAGTCCATGGCTGCACAACAGCAGATGATGGCTGCACAACAGCGGATGCATAAGGAAGAGTTGCAAGCTTTGCGCCAAAGCCAACAACAACTTATCGAGCACCTGATAGTAAATCGAGAGGCGCCTGTGGTTGCTAATCCACCCACAATGGAGGGAGCCGCTCCAGAGATTTTTTCTGGGAGAAGGACTGTGCAGAAAGCGCTGCAAAAGATGACTGCTGAGGACGATGTTGAGGCCTATCTAACAGTATTTGAGCGTGTGGCTGAGCGAGAGAAGTTACCAGCCGCTGAGTGGGCAGAGGTAATTGCGCCCTATTTAACAGGTGAACCTCAAAAGGCCTACTATGACCTCAGTGAGCAAGAGGTTAAGGACTATACTCGGCTAAAAGAGGAGATACTTGCCCGACTAGGAGTTACTACTGCAGTCCGTGCCCGGAGGGTACGCAACTGGAGCTACAGTCTGGACAAATCAGCGAGGTCCCAGATGTATGACCTAATCCATTTGGCAAGAAAGTGGTTGGAGCCAGACACTTCTACTCCTGCACAAATCCTAGAGAAGGTCGTGATGGATCGCTACCTCCGAGCCCTTCCTACTGACTTGCAACGCTGGGTGGGACAAGGTGATCCTAAGAATGCAAACGAACTTGTCAACCTTGTGGAGAGGTTCCAGGCGACTGAGGACTACCTCCGTGATGTTCCTGCAGCATCTTCACCTCCCCGGAGCGCCAGATCTGTGCCGTCAGCTGGTAAGAGACTTCCATCTATTGGGGGAGTGTGGAGGGGTGCTGATGGGGGGAAAAGGGCTCAAGTGGTGTCTCAGGGACAAAAGACTGGTGATGGTCCCGGGTGGCTAAGGGGCTCTGAAAAGGACTCCTTGCCAAAGAGACCAGGCCCTATCCAGTGTTGGAGATGCCATGAGGCGGGACACGTGTCGGCCCATTGCCCTCTTACCTCTGAACCCATGGAATGTGACGCTAGCAGGCGTCAGTCGCTATTTGCGGAACCATCTTGTGCTGCAGTTCCTGGACTAGAGACTGAACCGCAAATCTGCAACATCACAATCAATGACTTTCCTGTTAAAGCGTTAATGGACTCAGGAAGCCTTGTAACCTTGGTGCATGCTAGCCTGGTGACTGGGGACTTAGAGTCTAAAAAGCATATGAGTGTTGTGTGCATACATGGTGATACAAAAGTGTACCCTATAGTGCTGGCTAAAGTCGGGACTGAACAAGGCACCGTACAATATGAAGTGGGTGTGGTTAAAAACCTCATGCATAATGTAATATTGGGGCGCGATTTTCCATTATTCTGGGCTCTTTGGGAAAAAAGAAAAATCCCCAAAAGGAGTGAGGATACCTCTAAGGGGGTTGCCTTGTCCACTGTGAATGATAAAAATGTGCAGGATGAAAATGATTGTTTTCCTTTGCAGGTCCTGGCTGGGGAGGAGGAGGCTCCTCCCACTGAGCAAAATATACTAGACTTAGAGGTGTCTAGCGATAATTTTGGGACTGCACAATTACAGGACCCCACTCTCAAAAATGCGAGAGAGCAGGTTGCTGTTATGAACGGGGTACCTCAGGAACCAGATGCTGAAAAAAGATTTCCACATTTTTCGGTGACTAATGATCTTTTCTATAGAGTCAATAAGGTTAAAGATGAGATTGTGGAACAGCTTCTGGTACCTAAGCCGTACCGGCGTCAGGTGCTTGACATGGCACATAACCATGTTCTTGGGGGACACTTGGGGACTGACAAAACGCGAGAGAGGGTTCTCCAGAGGTTTTTTTGGCCGGCCATATATGATGACATTAAAAAATACTGTGAGTCGTGCCCCACATGTCAGGTTAGTGCCCCAGTGTCACATTTTCGCAGTCCTTTGGTTTCGCTCCCTATTATAGAGGTAGGTGATACTCTATCAGTGTCACAGAAACAGGAGGCTCAGGAATTTTTACAGAAAAACAAAAACAAGTTCTCTGACCTCCCAGGGCGTACACACCTCATCCATCATCACATTGAAACTGAGCCTAGAAGCAGAGTAAACCTTAAGCCCTATAGGATACCCGAGGCACGTAGGGAAGCCGTATCTGCCGAGGTAAAACGTATGCTTGCTCTGGGGGTAATTGAGGTGTCACAGAGTGAATGGTCCAGCCCAATTGTGCTAATCCCAAAGCCCAATGGAACTTGGAGGTTCTGTAACGATTTCAGAAAGTTGAATGAGATCTCCAAGTTCGATGCGTATCCTATGCCCAGGGTAGATGAGTTGATTGAGAAGTTGGGTAACGCCAGGTACATAACCACCCTCGATCTCACAAAGGGCTATTGGCAGATTCCACTTTCTGACGAGGCTAAAGAGAAAACTGCTTTCTCCACCCCTGATGGGCTATTCCAGTATGTAGTGATGCCGTTCGGGTTACATGGAGCGCCTGCAACTTTCCAGAGGTTGATGGACTTGATTCTGCGACCACATCGTGATTACTCAGCCACCTACCTCGATGATGTGGTCATTTTTAGCCCTGATTGGGAAAGTCACCTCTGTAAGGTACAGGCCGTGTTGGATGCCATAAGGGATGCAGGGTTGACCATAAATGCCGAGAAGTGTGCTCTAGCCCTAGAAGAGGCCAAATATCTGGGCTACATTGTTGGAAGAGGATTGGTTAGGCCACAGCTAAATAAAATTGAGGCAATACAGAATTGGCCTAGACCCCTGACAAGGAAACAGGTTAGAGCTTTCCTGGGTATTACGGGTTATTACCGTAGATTTGTGCCGAACTTTGCCTCAGTTGCTGCTCCGCTAACTGACTTGACAAAGGGCGGAAAGACAGCAATGGTCACGTGGACCCCAGAGGCCGAGGAGGCTTTCCAAAGCCTTAAGTCTGCCTTGTGCCAACCACCTGTGTTAGTCACCCCCGATTTCAGGCGAGAATTTCTGGTCCAGACAGATGCCTCTAGCACAGGCTTAGGTGCAGTACTCTCACAAGTAGTGAATGGTGAGGAGCATCCGGTGACGTACTTGAGTAGAAAACTAACCCCGGCCGAGAAAAATTATGCCATTGTGGAGCGAGAATGTTTGGCAGTAAAGTGGGCCCTAGAATCTTTAAAGTATTACTTGCTAGGCAGGAAATTCAAGTTGGTGACAGACCATGCCCCCCTAACATGGATGAAGTTAAACAAGGAGAGAAATGCAAGAGTGACTAGATGGTTTCTCTCCCTACAAAACTTTAATTTCACTGTGGAACACAGGCCAGGGAAATTACAGGCAAATGCTGACGCATTGTCAAGGGTAAGTTGTCTGTGGGGACAAAAGGCTCAGCCCTCCGGTCTGAAAAAGAGGGGGGGGATATGTAGACATGTCACTGGAGAAGTGATCGAGGGGGTGTACATCTCACCTAGGTTGCTACACAGTGTGAGATGGTAAATCCAGGATGGATCAGTTTCTCAGCAGCGATATGCTGCTGAGTTGTTATTTAATTTTGCCGGGCCTGGGTTTATATGGAATGGCAGGTAGGTTTGGTAGAGGGACCTGTCATTCCACATCCCCCGATCCAGTTCTGGGTTTGGGATCAGGTGAGCTTGGATCCTAATTAGCCTGGGAAGCTAAAGGCTCTGTAGGGTCTGCAGGTGATTGCTTCTCAGCCAGGGAATGAACAATCTGTGTGTTGAAGGAAGCTGCAAGCACACCCACTGCTGGAGCTAAAACTCACCCTGCGATGTCCAGGCGAAAGACGCTGTGTTTGTAAGTGTCAGATAGGTGAGCAGAACCTGTTAGTAAGCGCCCAGCCGGGCTAGGACTTTTATTTTTGTTGTACTTAGAAAGCACGGTGTTGCTGTATATTTTGTTTGCTGGACTGTTTGTACCACGAATAAACGCCAAGATCTGCTTTATCAAATTCCAAGTCTGCTGTGAACTGTGTCCAAACACACCCTACCCCGGGAAGATCCCTTACAATATATATATATATATATATATACACACATACTCATACACATACATATACATTTATATATATATATATATATATATATATATATATATATATATATATATATATATTAACATTTATATATATATATATATATATACATACATACATACATGTACAATATATATATATATATATATATATATATATATATATATATATATATATATATATATATATATATATATATATATATATATATATATATATATATATATATATATATATATATATATATATATATATATATATATAAAATCACAGAGATGGTTGACACGTTTCACTTATTAGCTTCTTCAGAACTGATTACTCTGTGATTTGCAACAGCAGAACCTCATACTAAAAACCTGGAAGAGAAACAAATGACACTGAGGATAGTTTCATGTCAGAACAGGTATGGAGTGCACATATCTCATGTAAGAGCTTTATCATAATCATCAAGATATGAACAAACTATAATTAGTTTAATCTATAAACTCACACAAGATTGCTTCACCTACTCCACCTGAACAAGAATCGATATGTCCATGTCAAAAAATGGGGGAAACAAGGGGGGTGGATGAGCAGATGCGAAGATGCCAATTCAGCCGTAGCCCCTAGGTGAGAACAATAACCAGTAGGATATTCCAAGAAAATTTCAAGTCTATATTAATATCACATTGAAAGTCCCTTATATTGACCTCTATAAGACTCTCTAATGCCCCGTACACACGACCGGACTTTTCAACATCAAAAGTCTGACGGAATGATTCCGGCAGACTATTCGATCGTGTGTGGGCTGCAACGGACTTTTGATTCGCAAAAGTCTGACAGACTTAGAAATGGAACATGCTTCAAATTTTTCCGCCAGAACTCCTACTGAGAAATCCGCTCATGTGTATGCTAGTCCAACGGACAAAAACCGACGCTAGGGCAGCTATTGGCTACTGGCTATGAACTTCCTTATTCGAGTCCAGTCGTACGTCATCACGTTCGAATCCGTCGGAGTTTGGTGTGATTGTGTGTGACCAAGTCCGCTCATTCGGAAAGTCCGTCAGAACTCTGTCAGAACTCCGTCAGAACTCCTTCGAAAGTCTGCCGGACTTAAGTCCTGTCTTGTGTACGCGGCATAAGTTGACTCAATATAATTAACTGGCAATGTTCTAGACCCAAAGGGATAGTCTAGATAGGATACCTAAAGAACCCACAAGATAACATATTAGATAATTAAATATATCCCCAATCATCACAGAGGAGAGTGACGGGCAAACAAAATACATGTACCTGATTAACTTGTCAGAAAAGGAAGGGGCAGATTCTATCATCCAAGAGGATGTCCCATATATCAACACAGCAGATCTCATTCAATGAAGGTTCTGCACCTAATGCTTATCAATCCAGCAAGGAAATTAACAGATCACTTCAGCCAAAGCAGTCCTGCCAGCAATATCCAGCTATAAGAGAGCATAGATATAAATGGTAGTCGTGGGAAAACAGCGCTGTCTAATAATCTTAAACGAAATAATAAAATAATAAAAATTAATTTCTGCTGCAACTTGATGTGAGATACACACAATGCAATATAAATTAAAGCGGGATTCCACCCTAAAGTGGAACCTCCGCTGATCGGATCCCTCCCCCCCTCCGGTGTCACAATTGACACCTTTCAGGGGGGAGGGGGGTGGAGATACCTGTCAAAGACAGGTATTTACACTCACTTCCGGGCATAGACTCCCGTGGGAGTCTACGCTATTTCCTGCCCAGCCGCACTGTCTGCTGAAACACACACGGGTCCCAGTGACAGCGCGGAGATTTCCTATTGCGCGGCGCGACTCGCGCATGCGCAGTAGGGAACCGGGAAGTGAAGCTGATTCGCTTCACTTCCTGATTCCCTCACCTAGAATGGTGGCGGCAGCAGCCGAGAGCCGAGCGATCGATCGGCCTCGGCTGCCGGCATCGCTGGAACCCGGGACAGGTGAGTGTCCATTTATTAAAAGTCAGCAGCTGTAGTATTTATAGCTGCTGGCTTTTAATATTTTTTTTTTTTTGGTGGAATCCCTCTTTAAACAGGGAAAATCTGCGCAAAAAATCATAAAGTATACATGATAAACTATATACTTATATATATACACATAAATCTCTAAAAGTACAGATTTAGCTGCGCTGATCAATTGTCTGTATATCTAATTCTTTTCTGTGCAGAAATAAGGTTTCAATCAGTGTGCTCTATATACCATATAAATAAATAGGAAATCAATCTAATTATTCAATCTAGTCCATAAAAATTGTCGAACAAGGTAATATATGTAGTCCATATATCCTAACGGGAAGGGATATTATCACAGAAATCACATATAAGAAGAAAGTTCCTTTTCTTTATGAAAAAACAGGAATGTAGTGAGACAAAAGCACCAAACGGACTAGATTGATTAATTAGATTGATTTCCTATTTATTTATAAAGGGCGTACAATGACGGCGTACAATGACGTCCTCCCAGAATTGCGCTTCCCACGTGCCCACTGGGGCGCACACCCAGGAATGTTTGTGACCATTGGGTCTTCAGGACCTGGCGCATTAGGGATTGGGGTAAAGGGCCAATGACAGTGGCCCTTTACCACGTGATCACTTGTCAAGAAACAGGAGCATGTCCGGTTCAGCTCCTCTCCTCGCACTGATCAGTACAGTGTGTGAGGAGAGGAGGGGTCGGGGCAGCAGCGGGCTTGTGGGTTGGATCTGATCTGTGCCTATCCATGCCTCATATATGCCCATCCATCCTCATACATGTCCATTCATGGCTCATCCATGCCACATCAGTGCCACATCAGTACTCATCTGTGCCACATCCATGTCACTACAGTGTCCATCAGTGCCTCACAAAAGTGTAATAGTTAATTAAATTAGATTTTAAATGTATGCCCCTAGACTATCTGGTGGTGCTCCCTGCATGTTGGGCTTCTGTATGAGGCCAGGCTGTGGAAAACTCTTACACTTGTGGTATTGCCATACTCAGGAGGAGTAGCAGTGTTAGAAATTAGACATGTGCATTTAATTTCGTTCCGAATCCAAATTCGGATGAATTTTCATTATTCAAACATTCGGATGCATCCGAATTAACGAATTACAATGCTAATGAATTAAACCGAATCCAAAATAACGTTTCAAATTGAAAAACCATGGACGAAATTTGAACCGAATTCGAAAGAAATTCTAGTCAAATCGAATTTGAAAACAATTCGAATAGAAATCAAAAATAAATTTGAATAAAAATCAAAAAAAATATAAATCGATTTCTAAAAAAGAATACAGTAAAATAGAATATAAAATAATAACACAATAGAATGAAAATAAAAGAATAGTAAAGAACAGAATAGAATTTAATAGAATGTAATAAAATACAATAGAAGAATATGACCTTCTGAATAGTATAAATTCGAATTCGAGAATAGATTTGAAAATAACTCAAAACAATGGAAACTAAAATAATATATTTTATATTTTATTATAGTCTATTCTTAGTCTATTCTTTTATATTATTTTATATTCTAATATTTTCTATTCAAATTTGATCCAAATATATATATTCGGAAAATGATTATATTCGTCAAGGGTAAACCCTAACCCAAACCCAAACCCTAACCCATAGCCTAACCCGAACCCCAACCCCGACCCTAACCCCAATCACAACCCTAACCCCCTATCCCTAACCCTAACCCCTATCCCTAACCCCCTTGCCCTTACCCCTAACCATAACCCTAAGACTCCATTCACACAGGGGCAACACGACTTCCAGCGTGACTTAGTGAGGCAACTTGGACACGACTTGAGTATGGATCACAGCGCAACTTGAGACAACTTCAACACGACTTGGGGGCGACTTACAACATGACTTGAAGTCACCTCCAGGACAGGGAACTGTACAAGTGGCCAATTAGAGCATATCTGCTCTTGTGACATCATTCTTGTTCCTGTTTTCTTCCTTGTTCCCTGTTCCCTGCTGTTCTGTGTCCAAAATGCTCTCTTTGCGTTATTTAATGTGAGCTGTCATAACAGCAGGGTTGGCAGTATTGGTGGAAGAGGAAGAGAAAGAAAGGAAGCGAAGGATGAGGATGAGAAGAAGACGTTGCTACTGGATCCATCCAATCTTTGTCAATAGACCTAACAGAGGGCAGTTCTGGGCTTTGGATGAGAAATTGCGTGGTTTTGAGGACAAGTTTTTGAACTATACAGGATGTCGATCGCAAGGCAAGTACATATGCTGTATGTCATTGTGCACTTGCCACCTCACCTGTCACAACTTGTGTATAGTCCACTTGCCACGTCACCTGACACAAGTTGTGTATTGTCCACTTGCCACATCACCTGCCACAAGTTGTGTATTGCCCACTTGCCACATCACCTGCCACAAGTGCCACGACACCTGCCACAAGTGCCACATGACCAGCCACGAGTCCAACATGACCTGCCACGTGACCAAGTTGTGGATTGTCCACTTGCCATGTCACCTGCCACAAGTTGTGGGATTCCTAGCACCAAGTGACCCCAAGATATGGGCAATATGTCAAGTACTTTTCTGCAGCAGAGAATGACATTTTGCGACCCGACTTTGGGGCCACGTATCTCGGGGCCACTTATAGCTAGAAACCCCAAATTTGGTATGCAAACACAGTAGAACTAGCCCTACCAAAGTTTCTAGCACCATATTGAGATACGTGGCCCCAAAGTTGGGTCACAAAATTTCATTTTCTGCTGCAGAAAAGTGCTTGACATTTTTCAACCCGACTTTGTTGCCCCGTACCTTGGGGTCACTTGGTGCTAGTTCTATTGTGTTTGCATACCAAATTTGGAGTTTCTAGCACCAAGTGACCCCGAGATACGTGGCCCCAAAGTCGGGCCGCAAAATATTTTTGAATCCAGAGGAAATAGTTTCGAATGCAGTTGAAATAATTTCGAATCATGTTGAAATCATTTTGAATCATGTTGAAATCATTTTGAATCCGGTAGAAATATTTTTGAATTCGGTTGAAATATTTTCGAATGCGACCGATTTTTTTCGAATTCGGTCGAAAAACGAAACGAAATCCGAAAACGAATTTAACGAATCTAACTAAACTAAATTAATTAATTAACAAATTAAAATGAAACAAAACAATTTTTTTCATTTTGCACATGTCTAGAAATATCTTATACATGGACAACATTTGTACATTTGTGTAAGAAAAAATGCGTTTAAATTTTCTTTTCACATTTTCCAAAAACTTGTGGAAAAAGACATGTTCAAAAGACTCATTATGCCTCATAGAATATACGTTGGGGTGTTGCTTTGCAAAATGGGGTCATTTTTTTGTGCATTTCCATTGCTCTGGTGCTCCAGGGCCTTCAAAAGTTCATCAGGTAATCTAGGAATCAAATGTGTAATTTATGTCCTTAGAAAACCTGATGGTGCTCCTTGGTCCTTGCCTGTTGGACCTCTTTGTTTGGCCAGGCTGTGTAAAAGTCTCACACATGTGGTATCGCCATACTCAGGAGGAGTAGCAGAATGTGTTTTGGTATGTAGTTGCAAGTATGACTATGCTGTGTGTGAGGAATAACCTGTTAATATGACAATTTTGTGAAAAACAAAAGAAAAATCTTCATTTTGCAAAGAATTGTGGGAAAAATTAAAACTTCAGAAAACTCACCATGCCTCTTACTAAATACAGTGGAATGTCTACTTTCCAAAAAGGGGTCATTTTGCGGGTAATTGTACATTCCTGCCTGGTTAGGGTCTCAAGAAATTAGATAGTCCGTAATTTCATAGGGTGTGATCAGTTTTCAATGATTGGCACCATAGCTTGTAGACTTTATAACTTTCAAAAAGAGCAAATAATATATAGTGATGGACGAACTTCCGACGGGACGTATCGCAAACGCGGACCGCGAACGCGTCCGATCGTTCGCGAAACCGAACGTTCGCGGCGGGCCCCATTGACTTCAATGGGAGGCGAACTTCGCAAACCTTTAGGTCAAATTTGCAGCCACAAAATAATTATTAGCTGGGCAAACATAGTCCCACCACATGGCCAATGACATAACACATGTATGAGGTGAATTTGGGATCGATAACTACAAGCATTCTTTTTTTATATGGGAAATTGTTCTGACAATTCTGGACTGTGCAGCGCATGAAGGCAATGGAGGAGAGGGAAGGTCAGGGACCAGGGTAGGCAAAGAAGAGGGTGCAGGAGATGATCACCAGCAGCGTGACATACAGCAATGACACCTGCACCGTGATAGAGTCATCTGACAACAGCACCGTGATAGAGAGCACTGACATCAGCAGCGTGACATAAAGCATTAATAGCAGCACCGTGACATACAGCATTGACAGCAACACCGTGATAGAGAGCACTGACATCAGCAGCGTGACATAAATCACTCACACCAGCACCGTGATATACAGCACTGACAGCAGCACCGTGATAGAGAGCACTGACATCAGAAGCGTGACATACAGCACTGACATCAGCACCGTGATATACAGTGGTGTGAAAAAGTGTTTGCCCCCTTCCTCATTTCCTGTTCCTTTGCATGTTTGTCACACTTAAGTGTTTCGGAACATTAAACCAATTTAAACAATAGTCAAGGACAACACAAGTAAACACAAAATGCAATTTGTAAATGAAGGTGTTTATTATTAAAGGTGAAAAAAAATCCAAACCATCATGGCCCTGTGTGAAAAAGTGATTGCCCCCCTTGTTAAAACATACTATAACTGTGGTTGTCCACACCTGAGTTCAATTTCTCTAGCCACACCCAGTTCTGATTATTGCCACATCTGTTCACAATCAAGGCATCACTTAAATAGGAGCTGCTTGACACAGTAAGGTCCACCAGAAGATCCTTAAAAGCTACACATCATGCCGAGACCCAAAGAAATTCAGGAACAATTGAGAAAGAAAGTAATTGAGATCTATCAGTCTGGAAAGGGTTATAAAGCCATTTCCAAAGCTTTGGGAATCCAGTGAACCACAGTGAGAGCCATTATCCACAAATGGCGAAGACATGGAACAGTGGTGAACCTTCCCAGGAGTGGCCGGCCGCCCAAAATTACCCCAAGAGCGCAGCGACGACTCATCCAAGAGGTCACAAAAGACCCCACAACAACGTCCAAGGAACTGCAGGCCTCACTTGCCTCAGTTAAGGTCAGCGTTCATGCCTCCACCATCAGGAAAAGACTGGGCAAAAATGGCCTGCATGGCAGAGTTCCAAGGAGAAAACCACTGCTGAGCAAAAAGAACATCAAAGCTCGTCTCAATTTCTCCACAACACATCTTGATGATCCCCAAGACTTTTGGGACAACATTCTGTGGACCGATGAGACAAAAGTGGAACTCTTTGGAAGGTGTGTGTCCAAGTATATCTGGTGTAGAAGGAACACTGCATTTCATAAAAAGAACATTATACCAACAGTAAAATATGGTGGTGGTAGTGTGATGGTCTGGGGCTGTTTTGCTGCTTCAGGACCTGGAAGACTTGCCGTGATAAAAGGAACTATGAATTTTGCTGTCTACCAAGAGATCCTGAAGGAGAATGTCCGACCATCTGTTCGTGTACTCAAGCTGAAACGAACTTGGGTTCTGCAGCAGGACAATGATCCTAAACACACCAGCAAGTCCACCACCGAATGGCTGAAGAAAAACAAAATGAAGACTTTGGAGTGGCCTAGCCAAAGTCCTGACCTGAATTTTAATGAGATGTTGTGGTATGACCTTAAAAAGGCCGGTAATGCTCGAAAACCCTCTAATGTAACTGAATTAGGACAATTCTGCAAAGATGAGTGGGCCAAAATTCCTCCAGGACGCTGTAAAAGCCTCATTGCACGTTATTGCAAACGCTTGGTTGCAGTTGTTGCTGCTAAGGGTGGCCCAACCAGTTATTAGGTTTAGGGGGCAATCACTTTTTCACACAGGGCCATGATGGTTTGGATTTTTTTCACCTTTAATAATAAACACCTTCATTTACAAATTGCATTTTGTGTTTACTTGTGTTGTCCTTGACTATTGTTTAAATTGGTTTGATGTTCCGAAACACTTAAGTGTGACAAACATGCAAAGGAACAGGAAATGAGGAAGGGGGCAAACACTTTTTCACACCACTGTACAGCACTGACAGCAGCATCGTGATAGAGAGCACTGACATCAGCAGCGTGACATTAAGCACTCACACCAGCACTGTGATATACAGCACCGACAGCAGCACCGTGATAGAGAGCACTGACATCAGCAGCGTGATATACAGCACTCACACCTGCACCGTGATATACAGCACTGACAGCAGCACCGTGATAGAGAGCACTGACATCAGCAGCGTGACATTAAGCACTCACACCAGCACCGTGATATACAGCACTGACAGCAGCACCGTAAGCAGCCTCAGGAGGAAGTCAGCACAGCACAGGGATGGTGTGATCCCCTCATAATGAGCATAGCACAGGGATGGTGGGAGCACTTCAAAATATGCACAGCAGAGATACAGTCCCAGGAGGAAGTCAGCACAGCACAGGGATGGTGGGAGCCCCTCATAATTTGCACAACAGAGGTACAGCCCCAGGAGGATGTCAGCACAGCACAGGGACGGTGGGAGCCCCTCATAATAAGCAGCCCCAGTAGAAATATGACACCGCTCAACCTCTTCAAAGAGGAGGGTGCGGGCATATAGTACGGTGTGCTTTTTTTGGACAAGGAACTGAGCCAAATGAAGAAAGAAGGTCTCTGTGCTCGATTAAAAAAATAGTTTATAGACATATACATGGTCTACTGGTCACATGTGTTAAATTCCTCCGAGATCCATGCCTCATTCATTTTTAGAAATGTGAGGAAGTTAACACTGTCGTGAGCTAGGCGAGTACGCTTATCGGTCACGATCCCCCCTGCTGCGCTGAACGTCCTTTCGGACAGGACACTGGATGAAGGGCAAGCCAACAGTTCCATTGCAAATTTGGCAAGCTCTGGCCAGAGGTCAAGCCTGCCCACCCAGTAGTCCAGGGGTTCATCACTCCTCAGAGCGTCCACATCAGCCGTTAACCTGATGTAGTCGGACACCTGACGGTCTAGGCATTCCCTGATGCTGGATCCGGATGACACCTTCCCGCTCCTGCTCCTCCACAGCTTGATCAATGACACGACGCAATGCATGCTCCATAAAGAAGGCATAAGGTACCATGTCACTGATGGTGCCATGGCTGCGACTGACCAGTTTGGTGATCTCCTCAAATGGGCGCCGAAGTCTGCATGCGTTGCGCATGAGCAGCCACTGGCACGGTGAAAAAAAACCCAGCTCCCCAGAACCGGTTCTTCCGCAGAGTTCATACAGGTAGACGTTAACTGCACGTTTCTGCTGGAGCAGCCTATCAAGCATATAGAAGGTTGAGTTCCATCGCGTCGGGCAATCGCAAATAAGACGTCTGACCGGCAGATTGTGTCGCCGCTGAATGTCAGCAAGGCGAGCCATGGCCGTGTAAGATCTTCTGAAATGGGCCGAGATTTTCCTTGCCTGCCACAAGATGTCATGGTCCTGGACCCCAGGGTATTTGACAACGAATCGCTGCACGACCAAGTTTAAGACGTGTGCCATGCATGGCACGTGCGTGATTTTGCCCTGTTTCAATGCGCTAAGCAGATTGGCACTGTTGTCACACACCACTTTACCAACTGTCAAATTGAGCGGTGTTAGCCACTGATCTGCCTGTGAATGCAAACCTGAAAGGAGTGCCGGGCCAGTGTGGCTCTTGGCTTCCAGGCACAACAGACGCAGCACGGCATGGCAACGTCTCACCTGGCATGTCGAATAGGTTCTGGGGAGCTTGGGTGGCGCAGCGGAAGAGACGCTAGCAGCGGAAAAGGAGGAGTCAGCCGAGGAGGAGAGGGAGGAGGATGGAGTAGGAGGAGGAGGAGAAGAAGAGTCAGGCCTGCATGCAATCCGTGGCGGTAAAACCAAATCTACACGGGTGCCACGGGTTACATGCTTGACGGCCGTCAGAAGGTTCACCCAGTGGGCAGTAAAAGTGATATACCTTCCCTGCCCGTGTTTGCTAGACCACGTGTCTGTGGTCAGATGTATCTTGGCACCGACACTGTGTGCCAGAGATACATTCACTTGCCGCTGAACATGGCCATATAGCTCTGGGATGCCCTTCTCTGAGAAATACTTCCTTCCTGAGACCTTCCATTGTGGTGTTCCAATGGCCACAAATTTGCGAAAGGCCTCCGAGTCCACCAGTGTATATGGCAGTAGTTGGCGGGCTATCAGTTCTGACAAGCCAGCCGTCAACCGTTGGGCAAGAGGGTTATCCGGCGTCATCATTTTTTTACGCTCGAACATTAGGCCCACGGAAGCCTGCCTTTTTGCAGAAAAACGTGAGCTTGGCGTGATGGAAGGTGGAGTTGGGGACAATTGTGAGGAGAGAGGAGAGGGAGAAGTAGAAGACGAAGCTGGACGGTGAGAGCCTGCAGTGTGGCTTTGTGTGTTCCGTTGCTCCCACTGGGCTCGGTGATGGCTGCTCATGTGCCTTCTTAAGGCGGTCGTCCCTAGGTGAGTGTTGGGCTTACCGCGACTAATGCGTTGACTGCAAAGATTGCAGATGGCAACGCTATTGTCAGCAGCAGACACCTTAAAAAAAGCCCACACTGCGGAGCCATGTGCCGGTGTCCTGGGAGCACCAGATGTGACCATACATGGTCGATGACTCGCTCCTGATACATTTGCAGTCTGCTTTGTCCCTCCTGTGCAATGTAAGTTATTCCTGCTTCTCCTCCCTATCTGCTGGTCCATATCTCCCTCTGAACTCCCTTCCTCTTCCTCTCTTGTGGGCACCCACGTGACATCACTAGACACGTCATCATCAACGTCACCTTCCCCACCGCTATAAGTAGAGATCTCGGAGTAGGCAACAACACCGGGGACCAACCTCCTCCTTGGGCTGATCTGGGTACTGTCGTCAGACTGCTGAGTAGCGGTTGTTGCTACCTCCTCTTCCTGATCCAATGCCAAGAGTGGCTGCGCATCAGAAATGTCCTCTTGATATGGATCGGAAAATAATTCCTGTGACTCAAGCGGAAGGTATGTGGTGGTGGTGGTGGTGGTGGTGTTGTTGGTGGTAGTGTCTTTGGGGGTGCACATAGCAGAGAGTGAAGAAGAGGGTGCAGATCGAGAGGATGAGGAGGGTGCAGAAGAGTAAGGCTGAGCGAGCCACTCAACCAAGTCTGGTGCGTCCTTTAAAGTAATTGAACGCACCTTCTGCAACTTCCCACTTTGGCTCAAGCCTGTTGCTCCTGCCCTACCCCTACCACCCCTGCGGAAGGGCCTGCCTCTTCCTCTGCCTGTCATTTTTTAAATGACCCTGTGACAAAACTCTCAGTCCCTATACCAATGAAGGACTGCTGCCGTATAGGGCAGCGGTCAGTTAGCAGTAGTGCACCTCAACCCTATGTATTGTGGACCTATACCAGTCCTTATAGAGTAGCAGACTGTACCTCACTCAACCCTATGTACTGTAGCACCCTATACCTTACCAGTCCTTATAAGAACTTTTGTGGACCAAGTAGGTTGTGTGTGAATGATTAGCAGAATGTACGTCAGTCCCTATACCGATGAAGGACTGCTGCAGTATAGGGCAGCGGTCAGTTAGCAGTAGTGCACATCAACCCTATGTATTGTGGACCTATACCAGTCCTTATAGAGTAGCAGACTGTACCTCACTCAACCCTATGTACTGTAGCACCCTATACCTTACCAGTCCTTATAAGAACTTTTGTGGACCAAGTAGGTTGTGTGTGAATGATTAGCAGACTGTACGTCAGTCCCTATACCGATGAAGGACTGCTGCAGTATAGGGCAGCGGTCAGTTAGCAGTAGTGCACCTCAACCCTATGTATTGTGGACCTATACCAGTCCTTATAGAGTAGCAGACTGTACCTCACTCAACCCTATGTACTGTAGCACCCTATACCTTACCAGTCCTTATAAGAACTTTTGTGGACCATGTAGGTTGTGTGTGAATGATTAGCAGACTGTACGTCAGTCCCTATACCGATGAAGGACTGCTGCAGTATAGGGCAGCGGTCAGTTAGCAGTAGTGCACCTCAACCCTATGTATTGTGGACCTATACCAGTCCTTATAGAGTAGCAGACTGTACCTCACTCAACCCTATGTACTGTAGCACCCTATACCTTACCAGTCCTTATAAGAACTTTTGTGGACCAAGTAGGTTGTGTGTGAATGATTAGCAGACTATACGTCAGTCCCTATACCGATGAAGGACTGCTGCAGTATAGGGCAGCGGTCAGTTAGCAGTAGTGCGCCTCAACCCTATGTACTGTGGACCGATACCAGTCCTTCTAGAAAGGCAGACTGTACCTCACTCAACACTATGTACGGTAGCACCCTAGACAGACCAAGTTACCAGTCCTTATTTATAAGGAGCTTTGTGGAACAAGTGGGTTGTGAATGATTAGCAGACTGCAGCAGAAGGGCAGCAGTCAAGTATAATATTCTTTCTATATTTGGAAGAAAGAATATTATACGTGTACAAGCCTATTACCATACCACTGATACCAGTCCTGAAAAGAACCTTTGTGGAACTAATAGTAACAGCTACTGTTTAAACGGACCCTCACTGCCTGACACACTGCTTCCTTCCTGTCCCTATACAAACTGGCAAAACAGAGGAGACTGGAACTATAACTGGTTACTCGAATAGCACTTTTGTGGACCTGATAGTAACAGCTAATGATGATGATGACTAATCTGGCTGTCCCTAAAATAGCAGCAGACACAGCGCTCTGTCCCTTTATCTAAACTGACAAAAGACACTCAGGCTGCTGCAACAATCAGTAGCACAGCAAACCTATATACACCTAACACCTATACCAGTCCTGAAAATAACTTTTGTGTACCAAATAGCTAGCGTTTTATCTGTCCCTGCTCCAAACAGCAACCTTTACCTATAGTGACAGAAGAAAGAATGTAAAATGGCCGCCGGATCGGGTGTATTTATAGGTTAGGGGGAATGTCCAAGTGTCCATGTGCTGTCATGTCTCAATTGGCTGTCCTGTACCCCATGATGGATGTGTCATCATAGGTCAAAGTTCTTTTACACATTAAACACGAAAGTCCGCCGGGCGAACGACGCCAATAGTCCGCCGAACGAGCGGACCGCGAACGTCCGAAATTCGCTGCGAAACGACCGCCGGGCGAACCGTTCGGCCATCACTAATAATATACACTGATTTTGGTTATTTTTACCAAAGATATGTAGCAGTATACATTTTGGCCAAAATTTAAGAAGAAAAATTACTCATTTGACAAACTTTATAAAATGTGATAAATTTTAAAATGCATTTTTTTTACAACATCTTCGGTCTTTCATTTATAGCGCAAAAAATAAAAAACCCAGTGGTGATTAAATACCACCAAAAGAAAGCTTCACTTATGTGAAAAAAAAAAAAAAAAACATTTTCATATGGGTACAGTGTAGCATGTCTGAATAATTGCAATGTAAAATGTGAGAGCACTGAAAGCTGAAAATTGGTCTGGTTAGGATGGGGGTTTAAGTGCCTAGTGGGCAAGTGGTTGATGTAAACTGACAAAGATTTTTGTTTTATATATATATATATATATATATATATATATTTGTCTATTTAACCCTTTATTAATTATTATTTTACCCTAATAAGCTCTAATAAACGTCTCCCCCTTTCCCCTTCAATTATTATTCTTCTGCTGCTTTTCCATTTCTCTTTTATTAAACAATCATTTTAAAAAATGTGTTTTGTTTTTATTTGTTTTGTTTTTTTAGCATCACAAGAAATAGAAAAGCACAAACAAAAAGACAAAACTTTATTTAATTTATAAATATAGAATAGGAATAGCCTCATGCACATTAGACAATTTTACAGCTGCTTCTAGGGGTGTCTGATGTTTTTATTTTTATAAACACCCATCCATATTATCCTATGTGTCTATGCACACCTCACACCTAGGTTTTTAGCAGTGTTTAGTGGCAAGAGCTTTTGGAGGATTTTAGAGGCAGTAAAAAAAAAAAAACCCTGCCAGTGCATTCAGGAGCAGCAGAGTTTGGGCAGAAAAAAAGCTAGAAGCTGCTAAATGTTAGTATGTAAAAAGAAGAATAGGTTGCACACCACGATTATGATCCAAAATCCTTTATTGGGACATCCCAGAGTGACACCACAAGAGAATTTTGGATCATAATCGTGGTCTGCAGCATATTCTTCTTTTTACATATTGATTGCGGTGGCGAGCCGAGGTGAGCACCCACAAGTTCCATCAGGCTTCCTCATCTCACCTGGAGCGACAAGCCTTGCTAATCGTTATTGCTTGAGCATTAATACATTTCAATGACCAGAATAAATTATTTATTCTGGCCAATGAAATAAATGAGCGTCCAAGAGCTTGACGCCTGTAAAAGCTCCAAAAAGCTTGTAAAAGCTTTAGGCTGAGTTCACACCTATGTGAATTGGATGAGAGGAGATTGTGACCGGCTCTCTATTGAGCCGGATCACGTATGTTTGTTGCGGAGCGGCTTGCACAGGAAGGCTGAGCATCTTTGGCTCTGTTTCAGGGCCAAATTCAGGAAAAAAATGTCCCTCATTTATCCCTGAAATGGAGAATAGGGACACACTGGACCCCTGCTGCGGGCCGCATCCGTCGGAGGTGTGAACCAAGCCATAGTCACTTTTACGGGCATTTTTTCTGCAAACACGCTGCTGGCTTCTAGAAGAGTTAAATAAAATTCCTCTGTGCATGAGGCCTTAACACTGGGCATGTGCTTGTGTTGATGTCACTTTAAATTTTAAGAGTTTGCTATTTGCAATGATCTGTAAGGGTAGAGTCACACCAGGTGTGGTAGGACTGTGTTGATCAGCTATTCCAATGTAGTCCCACCACAAGACAAGGTAAAGTTCCTTGCCTCCTATGTGACTGCTTTACACTTTCATGTTGCGGTGCTGTGTGCAGACAAAAGTACTGCATGCACTACTTTTTTCAGCGCAATCTACTGCTTCACATCATGCCGCTGTCAATAGAATGAAGCTGGAAAGATTGACATTCCAATACATTTTATTTTAAATTAAAGGGAACAGTATGATGCTCTGGAATTGGCGACTCGGCACTGCTGTCACCCCACCACACACCAGTCCCTCTGTTCTAATGCAGATGCTGGTGTCAATGTACCCTAAAGCACTGGTCATCAACCCTGTCCTCAGGACCCACTAACAGGCCAGGTTTGCAAGATAACTGAAATACATCACAGGTGATATAATTTGCTGCACAATGATTACAGTATTCTAGTCTGCATCTCCCCAAGGTAATACATAAAACCTGGCCTGTTAGTGGGCCCTGAGGACAGGGTTGATGACCACTTCCCTAAAGGTCATAACATGTATTTTATGTTTCTATTTTTTTTTTTTTTTTTACATTTATGAACAGATTTGTGGTTGTTAGCAAATCCATTCATAGTTTGAGTATGGTGGTTAGTCACCACTGTCCTCACTTCATCTTTCTACATTCATATGAATGGCTTTGTTTACCTTCAAACCCATTTATACTTAAAGGGTAACTAAACCCTTGTGTTTTTTTTTCTTTTTGTATGTAACAAACATGTCATATTTACCTCCATTATGCAGTTTGTTTTGCACAGAGTGGCCCTGGTCCTCCTCTTCTGGAGTGCCCCGGCAGCGCTTGTAGCTCCTCCTTGCATTTGCGTCCATAGACACAGAAAGCTGGACTCAACCCCACCCCCGGCGCCCACATCTTTGGATTTGATTGACAGCGGTGGGAGCCAATAGCTGCGCTGCTATCAATCTATGTAATCAAGAGCCAAGACCCCGGCAAGAGAGGGTGTGCGCATCTCCGGCGTGGGAATGAATGGGCTCAGGCGAGTAAAATGGGGGAGTCCTCAGTGACAGAAGTTTTTCCACCTTCATGTATTGGATATATGAAGGTGAAAAATCACGAGGGTTTACAACCCCTTTAATCAATGGGTCTGAAGGTATTCAAAGCCATTCATACTACCAAAGGCTGCTGTCAGATCCGGGCAGCACTGGGGACAACGCTTCCGGCTTCTATATATAAAGTTGCACTGACAGATCAGGATTTTTCAGGGTTGGCTTACCTGCCCCAGCTTCTGCTGCCAGTAAAGTGGTAAAGTGCATTCACGCCAAAGTCAAATATTTCAAATAACATTTGGCAAGCCTTCAAATGTACTAAGAAGTTTTGTATGACATTTTTTAAATACATTTTAGTACAATTTTTCATTTGAAAATCTACTAGTGTATAACAAGCTTAAGATCAGTGTAGGCAAACACCTTTATATAATTAATAGAAGATGTAATGCTGTGGATTTTGTGAGCCTTGATGTGATATAGAGAAATATCAGTGAGGATATTCTGCAGCCAGCTGGTAAGAGGAAAGCATTACATCTGGATGTTTTTGTATGACAGATGTCATCCTTGGATCACTGTGTCTCTAGCACAATAATATGTGGCCGTGTCTTCCACTTTCACATTATTTATTTGTAGATATGATGTGGTTATGGACGCATCAGTAGTTATTGTGAATCTTCCCTGATATGAAGAGGAATATTTAACATCTCCATTATTAGTAGGGTGAACATATCCAATCCAAGTCAGTCCTCTCCCTGGAACCTGTTGAACCCAATTTATATAGTAGCTGGCATATGTATATCCAGATCCTTTACAGGACATCTTCACACTCTCTCCAGGCTTTTTTATCTCTGAGGATGGCTGAGTAAGTGTTTGTGACATGACCCCTGTAACCAAGAATAAAAATATGATGAGAAATAAGATGATCCCATCAGAATGCTTTACTGATTTTTTCTGTATTCCAGACTTACCAAGAAATGAGGACAGACACAAAAGACAACAGGATAGAAACATGATGTCTTATTGGCTTTAGATGTTCTGAATGTTCTGAGAGGACACCAAGATCTCAGTAGAACATCTCGGCCGGTCAGTTGAGCTTTTCTACCTGGCAGGATGAGACAGGAAGCAGAGATGGGATTTGCATGAGGGGAAGAAGACTATAAAAAGCTCAACATCCTCTTCTACCTACAATGAGATATATGGCATAGATCTCAACTGTCCCTTGTGTGGGACCAAATCCCTCTGTCCTTCTTTCTTCAACAATTTTCTTTGTTCTGATGTATAGATCTCTATAAAATGTTTTTTTTTTTCAATCAAAAGTTATTTTCATCACCACATATTTTTCCATCTTAGAAAGTTGGGACAGATATACTGTATAAATATACAATAAACCACCTAGATCCTATACTGATATTGCAGATCTCCCCAGATACTGAAGACATAACAGTCTGCTCAGTAAAATGTTATTTACAGTATATAGGAGCAGAACTCTTGACTGGGTATAATATAGTACTGTTACATATACACTGAATGTTAAAGTGAGACCCGTAGGAAAGGATGGACGGAGGGGCTGCATGACTAGGGGAAGGAACAAGGGGTAGACATAAAAAAAAAGAAACAAAAGAAATTTAAAAAATGAATAAATAAAATACATAGCAAACGTGTTTGATTTGGGTATATTTGACTGAATGATGTATGGTGTCCATTTGTCACAGCAGTTGGCGGTTCGAGGGGTCTTTGGGGGGATCAGTGAGGAATTACGTGGTTACAGAATTAGTGGGGCCCATCTAAGGTATGGCACTTACACTTGGTTAGCTGTGGTTCTCCCAGGAGCTGGGTCACCTGGGAGAAGGTAATATGGAAGTATGGGTGATGTCAGAGAGTCCTCGAGCCAGTCGGGGCACAGCTGAGGACATAGACCATTACAGTTAAAATTGTGCCTTAAAAGACACCCAAAGACCTCCTGTTGTTACGGGTATTGTTTTACATGTTTTAAGTGATGTTATTTTATTCTTTGGTTAATAAAATTTGCCTGCTGGGGCCATGTAAAACCCATGTCACGCAGTTTGTGTCTTTAATTTTAATGGTAAGGACCAAAGGTTGAGGAATCCTATAGTCAAGATTGTACTGTATCCAACCTTATGAAATCCTAAGAAGGACACTTTATGAAATGCAGTGCATGTTAATCAGACATTTGTGATTTTGTATAACTAGATAACATATAAATATATAGTATAAACAATTCCTTAATCCTTTGCGATATACTATATTGACAGCTCTCAATGGAACACGACTTAACAGAAAATAGGAAAATAACAGTTCATAAATTCCAAAGATTCCAACAGGGTGTAAAGTCCTAAGATGTAGATAGGAAATTTCAGCTTAAATGTTCATAAGGAAAAGAAGAGGTCCATCTCCAAGCCATTCACCATGTTTTTACCATCCCCGTAACCACCATTCCTTAAGCTTTCATGTATAGATCTATAGAAAAAAAGTTATTTTTTTGTTTTCCCCAATTAAAAGTTAATTACAGCACCACATATTTTCACATCTTAGAAAGTTGGGACATGTGTATATAGATATATAAACAATAATAGACCTTTTGAAAATATAGTAACATGATAAAATGACCACCCATCCTTATATCTCTGGGATTTTAATGATGAGATCTTGCACTGATATTGCGGATCTCCCCAACTTGCATGAATCTATACATGGCCGCTGCTGCCACTCCCTATTCAGGCGACCTGCCCCTTTTCGAATACCAGGCGCCTTAATTCCAGCAGAGGGGGTGTGTTTTTGAAGCACCTGATTAGAGCCATAGGCTCTAATAGGCTTCAAAAAAGGTGGACTGCGAGTGCAGAGCATTGCACTCGCAGTCCAGCCAGATGTGTTAGAAAAGCAAATGAATATTTGTTTTTCTAACATTGAACTGCCGCCATGCCAATCAGGTAGCACGTGTCTAATACTTGTTATCTGATTGGCTGAAGGCAACGGTGCTCTGATTTGACGCCTAGCAGAACAGATCAACAGAGGAAGGGGGGAAGCAAGGAGGACACAGGGGCCATCCTACAGCTCGCCGCTGTCACCCGCTGCCTGACCTGGCACTAAGATGAGGTAAGTGCCAGGCAGACAGTGGGGTGGGGGTCACATTGGCGGCATTTGATGGGCACAAGTAGCAGCATATGATGGGCACAATGGCTGCAATTGATGGCTTATCTCAGTATTTTTCAGTTTGCTTACGCCCCCCAAAACGTTTAAGCACCAGCTGCCACTGCATTTGTGATTTTGTAGAACTAGAAAAACCCCTCCACAAAATGTGCAATACTACTTAGCTGAACCCAAATGGCTCATTTACTCTAGCTGTTTGGGGGGGCTGTTGAGCTGTGTTTTAACACTCCCCTTAACCACCATCACTTAAGCTTTAATGTTCAGCGGGCAGTATCACTGCCGATCATGACCCGTTCAAGTACATAGGGCCTCACCGCAACTGCTCTGCAATGCATATCATAAATGTAGTTGTAGCATGGTTGGTGGTGTAGCATTTAAGATCATTCACATGTGTAGCCAGGGGGTAGTGAATCCAGGCAACTGTCATGGTTTTACCATCCCAATTGCTCACCGGAATACAAACATGCAGCTGCTTAGGGCTGTATACAGCTACTGCCACCAAATGAAACAAATACAAGGCTATGGGGACACGCCACAAAGGCACGCAGTGCTTGCAATTTCAGTACAGTGGTGTGGCATTCACATGGTTAAATCAGGTGAGGAGAAGGCTACATATCACCTGCTCTCCACCTGTCAAATGCCTCTGAAAAGCAATCCACCACAGACTACTGACTCTGGTTTGAAAGATTTTTTTATCCACCTAAAAATGCTGCTTGGCATTCTTAGGTGGAGAAGACCCAGAGATTTGTTGTATTCAGAGTTGGGCTTCAACCCTTTCACTGCCAGCTCTGTACACCGTATGGATGTACAGAAGTGCCCGCAGGCTGACCCAGAGATTTGTTGTCTTTAGAGTTGGATGGCCAGGTCAGTACGGCGTATGGACCTCATTTCTCCCTCTCCTATAAGCTTATGGTCACTTCAATGACCATAAGCGTATATTAGAATTATTCAGCAGACTCTGCTGAACAATTCTATAACTCTGATCAGCGGATTACAACCCGCTGAACAGAGTTATTAACCCCTAATATGACGGTCCCCCCACCCATGCCACCACCTCCCTGTCCCCTACCTCTCCACCCCGCCGCACCCTTTCATGTAAAACTGCCCCCCACTCTACTCTCCTATCCCCTTCACCCCCCTTCTCCCCCTCAGCACTAATTGCCCCCTCCACCCAATTCGACCCCCCCCCCCCCGCAAACCGGCTCCCTGCAGCCACCATCATTAGCCAGCATCCCTCCTCTTCCACTCCCACCGGCTTCAGGTGCTGCATGGGGCTTTAGGGGGTCCAGATGTGTCCCTCCGCCAGTCAGATCGCGCCCCCCCAACTGCCCCTGCACCTGATCCATGGCCGCTCTGAGCGCCATCTCTCCTTCCCCTCCCTCTACCTATAGCTTCTCCCTGCACTCTTCTCTGTGATCTGTCAAGTTGGGGATTGTGGTGGTGGGGGAGGGGTCGGTGCAGGTGTGGGTGAAGTTGGGGCTTGGGGGGGCTTAAGTAAACATGTGTTTACTAAGCTCCCCCTGTAGAAGAGAAGGCACATGCAGCGATCACTGCTTTGTGCCCACTGACACTGATAGCTGATATATTGTAACCACGAGTGTTACAATGTATCAGACTGTTGTTGTATGAATGAATGGAATCTCTATACAGATTCTCATTCATTCAAGTAATTGGTTGTAGTGCGTGACTATCTGCTGTCATTTTTACAATAAAGTTTAGTTTATTTGAAGTGCGCTCCAGCGCACTTCTGTTTGCGTTCCGCTGCGGGTAGACGTCGGGACGTTTATCCACATCACTTCCGGGATTCGACGTGTCCTCACGTGGGAATTCCGGAGGCGTGGTGCGTCTTAGCCTTTGTTTGGCTGACATCACTTCCGTCGCAGCTCAGCGAAAAGCGGAAGTGATGTCGGAATAATTTGTGGGTTGGCCCTTTGATTGGTCAACCAGCTTACTGGTATTCGTGACCCGGAAGTGACGTACTATGCATAATGTCACGATCTTAATATACTCACCTCTCTTTACTCAGTAACGTTTATGAGGCTGGTTTTGACGCTTATTAAGTTAAGCTTTATTCCATCATTCGGTGATATATTAATACGGGGTCAATTATTAAATAACACAGTAACGAGGCGTGGAACGCACGCCGGAAGTCTGGTCGAACCGGAAGTAATATGCGGTGACACAGGCAGATTGAATTTTCGCCCAAATTAGTAAGTTAAGTATAAAAGGAAGTGGTCTGCAGTGGAGTAGTACCCCAGATGACGTCTTTTGAGGACGAAACGCGTCGGGACTCCTACTGCAGCTCTGTTTTTATGATAAAAGCGCTTTATTCATTTGGATTCATGTAAGTTCATTACTTATTTCATTAAATTTTTTAAAACGGATTTACACTATTGTGGCCCTCATTTTTCCTCCTGTATGAGTTCTACAATGGGCGTTGAGGTTTAAAGTGGAAGATTTTCCCATCGTTTGAATACTTGATTGAGAATTCCCAGGAGAGCCTTTTTATGTTGGACAACTCTATATGAGAATATTCTGAAGTTTGATTGATCCTTCGAATGTATATTCGTTTGGATCCATTCTATCTGGTAAGCCTACATCTTATTTGGTGATGGATATGCCACAGGGTGCCTGCATGTGGTCTTCATAGGACGAAGGTGGATGGCTCTTTCCCTCTCACGTGTGGATTGGATTTAATCGAATAACAGATTTTTTGGACTGTTTTCACATTTTTTTGGGTTCATTATAATTTTTTCATTATTCATGCAATTGCTGGGCAGTTTGGGCAAGCACTTTTGTATGTCATGCAATTTTGATACTTATATATTATTGTCACATCACTTAGTGGTTTAATCATATTTTATATAGCGCTACACTATAATTTAACATTTGGAATTTTCTTCACTACTGTATATCCTTGTGATTGTGTTAGCAGCTTTTTTGTATGTAATTTTTGGGGTTAGCGCAGTGTTGATTGTCATTGACAGTTTTTTTTTTTGGATACACATTGTTTGGATATACACACTGCTGCATATTCCCTTCACTCCTTTCTTTCTTTTAACAAGTCACTGTGGAGATGGATATTTTTGAATATCGAGCTTTACACAAGGTTAACACGGACGGTGTATTTGTTGCAACTGGTAGCAATACAGAGGTGGGAGGGATGTTCATGAGACTTAAAAATATTATGACATCTGAACTCCATCTACAATGGGACATAGTGTTCCTGCAACAGTATATTGCGGAGCACATGGTCCCAAGAAGTCTTAGGTGGGATGTAAATCCCCAACAAGGTGAAATTGATTTGGACACTTGGTTCAAATATTTTAATGAAGCAGGAATCAATCTTTTGGGCTTCCTGATTGCTAGGAAAAACAGCAGGATGGTTCTCCTTGATCAGGAAATCAAAGAGATTAAGGATAAATTGGGGGGTTATAAGGACACCCCGGAATATAATTCTCTTTCCGCTAATTTGCGGAACCATCTAGAAAAGGAAGACAGGGAGCAAAAATATAAGAAACAAAAGAAGTACTCCAGAGACGTTAACGACTATAAGACGGGCACTGTTTTTAGGTGGCAGAAATCTAGCCAGAATGTGCCTGCTACTGATCCACAATCCATTGGGGGATCCCAATTTGCAGGCCCTGCAGTACCGGAGAGGGTTGACATACCCCCCAAGCCTTATAGTGAAGCAGTACATAGTAGGCCGTATGATGGCCCACCATCCTCCCAACAAAGGGTACTTCATTATACCCCTTATACTCCTAACAACCCCCAAAGAGGAAGGGGTAATAATCGAGGTAGGAGAGGAGGTCGTGGGTTCAATAGAGGACGTCCGTATAATCACAATACTCATCAATATGGAGAATATAACAATTCACCTTATTACTCTCCATCACCTAGACGTGCCCCCCCCCCTCCTAACCCTCATTATGAGGGATCCCAATATTCAAACGTGGCTATGGTGTCTACACACAATAGGTTCTCCCCATTGAGGGAGGTATATGACAGAGATAATAGGAATAACACATATGTACCATCTGTGTATAATCCACCTAATACCAACTATAGAAATCAGGATTTTCGGGAGGATCCACACGCCCGAAAAAGGGACCAAGATCCAAGAGAGGGTGCAGAGGGGGAGAACGAGTACAAAGGAGGAAAAAGAAGGCGTGATTAAGAGGACAGGGTGTTTTCAACTTGAGTAAAAAAGTTTTTTCTCAGGCTGAATTATCAGTACTTGATAAAGGACTGAAGTATGCACCTCCCAAACAACTTAATAAGTTTGGTACATTTATAGACATACACAAATTTATTAGAAAAATTAACATTCAAAGGTATTTAACAACTAACCCTTTTAGGACTGATTATCTAGCGGCTACATCAGGAACGGTACATTCGGGGTTGGCTAACCCATCTTTATTTGTACCCCCTGTGCCCACTGCGCCAGCAGTAAAAATATTTAAGGACTTGGTATTAAACGACCTAGACAAATTGCCCGCCAGACGTGTAAATCGACCTTCCTTTTCCAGTATTGGTTTTAGGTCCTTGTGTGAACAAAAGGATGTCGTTATACGTCCGGCGGACAAGGGTGGGGGGGTTGTGATTTTAGATAGAGAACATTATGAAATGGAAATGCAGAGAATCCTGGATGAACCAGGCACCTATAAACGACTCCCCAACAATCCTACGAATTTATATAAAAGACAACTTAGGGATCTGATAAATAGAGGCTATGAATTAAAAATTTTGAACAATAAAGAGAAAGCATTTTTAGTTCCCATTGCTCCTCGAATTCCCACAATCTACTACCTACCGAAGATCCATAAGGATCCAGTAAATCCTCCTGGTAGGCCGATAGTAAGTGGCATTAATTCGGTCACTTCACGAATTGGCCGTTATATTGACTTTTATTTGCAACCCCTCGTCAAAAAAACTCCTTCCTATCTTAAGGATACCGGGGCTACAATCAGGAGGCTTGAAAGTATTGAGCCTTATGAACATTGCATTATGGCTACAGCAGATGTAGCGTCCCTTTATACATGTATCCCACAAGGGATGGGTATTGAGGCTGTTCGGCATTACTTAAATCTTGATGACTCTTTGGCATCATTCCAATGTGAATACCTTGTGGAGCTTTTGGAATTTGCCATGGAGCACAACTGCTTTTGGTTCAATGATAATTTTTATTTGCAACAACAGGGGGTTGCAATGGGGGAAAAATTTGCCCCTAGTCTTGCGAATTTATTTATGGCTAAATGGGAGGAGGATGTCGTCTATGCCCAACGGAACCCTTCATTGGTCCTTTGGGCTAGATATATAGACGACATCCTCCTCCTATGGAATGGCTCTCCAGAGTCTTTGGTGAGGTTTTTTGATGATTTGAATCGCAATGACAGGGGTATTTCACTTTCAGCTGAAATGAGTTCCTCCAAGATTATTTTCTTAGATTTGCAAATAGAGATTGTGGACAGTAAGTTTGTGTTTAAAACACATTTCAAACCAACAGATCGAAACAGTTTTATTTCCTTGGACAGTTGTCATCACAGATCATGGTTAAGTTCAGTTCCACGCAGCCAATTTTTACGTCTGCGGAGGAACTGCACTGACCTTGATACATTTAAGACTCAGGCAGAAACCCTCAAGCAGAAATTTGAGGTTAAAGGATATGATGCCAGTATTTTGGATGGTGAAATACGGAAAGCTATTGACACCAACAGGGAGACTCTTGTTGCGGAAAAAGCGTACAGGGAGCCGGATGACACTTACAGATGGTCTATGCTGACATCTTTTTCGATACAGCATAGACAAATTAAAACCATTATAAATAAGCACTGGGATGTGTTGAGGAGCGATCCTGTTCTAGGCTCTAAATTGCCAGAACAGGCAAAGGTTCTCTTTAGGGGAGCACCTTCTCTACGGAGTTTAATTGCTCCTAATGTTGTTAATCCACCTAGGCGGCCATCGTTTTTCCACAATTTAACGGGCTATTATCCCTGTAAAAAATGTATTGTGTGCCAATTTAACATCGCTGGTAGGCACAAAACAACTGAGTTTACATCAACAACAACCAATAGAACACACACTATTAAGACATTTTGTACTTGTAGTACTAGACACGTGGTATATTTAATAACTTGCCCGTGCGGGAAACAGTATGTGGGGAGAACCACGAGAACGTTTGCAACTAGAGTAGGAGAGCATATATCCCTGATAAAAAGTAAGATTTCTAAACATACTGTCCCGAAACATTATAGAGAATGTCACAACAGTGACCCTACAGGCACACAATTTCTGGCCATCGACAAATACACACCCCCTTGGAGGGGTGGAGCTATGACTCGTGGTGTTTCCCAGTTAGAGACCTACTGGATATACACAATTCGATCTTATGTTCCGTTTGGTTTAAATATTGAATGGGACATCAACGCGTTCATTAATGATGGGTAGATCTATGCTGGTAATTGTCCTGATGGTTCTAGTTTCTAAGCCACTTGAATTTTTTGGGGTTCATCTTATGTGAACATGTTTGTCTATATATTTTATTTTATTTTTGGTGTAGCCGCTATTTATTTATTTATGTAATGTATTGTTTTGGGATAGAATTCTATCTGCCCTCAGTGTCAACGCATTGGTCCTTGGGTTCTTTTGTACTCACTGGCTTATACAGAATTACGGTTGGGTCTTATATACACATGTGTGTACCACCATGTGTATATCCATTCCTGATAATTTCAGGAATGGACGTTCCACTGTAAGGAGTTTGTGGTGGAAATCTGTCTATTCTGTACATTTTAACATTTTCGATAAAATATAATTTGGCATGCAATTATTTTTGTTAAATTTAAATTCGGCATGTATTTTATCTTTTTTATATGAGGATAGTGTATTTTTTATGTTTTATTTTTTTAAACGATTATACAAAAAATATTTTCTGTCTCCTTTTCCTCTTCTATTCGGTTTTTTTTTGGACCCGGTATTATCAGGGGTTCCGGTTTGAATATGTGCGCTTCAAGCGCACATCTATTTGCGTTTCATTAGCAATTGGTTGTAGTGCGTGACTATCTGCTGTCATTTTTACAATAAAGTTTAGTTTATTTGAAGTGCGCTCCAGCGCACTTCTGTTTGCGTTCCGCTGCGGGTAGACGTCGGGACGTTTATCCACATCACTTCCGGGATTCGACGTGTCCTCACGTGGGAATTCCGGAGGCGTGGTGCGTCTTAGCCTTTGTTTGGCTGACATCACTTCCGTCGCAGCTCAGCGAAAAGCGGAAGTGATGTCGGAATAATTTGTGGGTTGGCCCTTTGATTGGTCAACCAGCTTACTGGTATTCGTGACCCGGAAGTGACGTACTATGCATAATGTCACGATCTTAATATACTCACCTCTCTTTACTCAGTAACGTTTATGAGGCTGGTTTTGACGCTTATTAAGTTAAGCTTTATTCCATCATTCGGTGATATATTAATACGGGGTCAATTATTAAATAACACAGTAACGAGGCGTGGAACGCACGCCGGAAGTCTGGTCGAACCGGAAGTAATATGCGGTGACACAGGCAGATCGAATTTTCGCCCAAATTAGTAAGTTAAGTATAAAAGGAAGTGGTCTGCAGTGGAGTAGTACCCCAGATGACGTCTTTTGAGGACGAAACGCGTCGGGACTCCTACTGCAGCTCTGTTTTTATGATAAAAGCGCTTTATTCATTTGGATTCATGTAAGTTCATTACTTATTTCATTAAATTTTTTAAAACGGATTTACACTATTGTGGCCCTCATTTTTCCTCCTGTATGAGTTCTACAATGGGCGTTGAGGTTTAAAGTGGAAGATTTTCCCATCGTTTGAATACTTGATTGAGAATTCCCAGGAGAGCCTTTTTATGTTGGACAACTCTATATGAGAATATTCTGAAGTTTGATTGATCCTTCGAATGTATATTCGTTTGGATCCATTCTATCTGGTAAGCCTACATCTTATTTGGTGATGGATATGCCACAGGGTGCCTGCATGTGGTCTTCATAGGACGAAGGTGGATGGCTCTTTCCCTCTCACGTGTGGATTGGATTTAATCGAATAACAGATTTTTTGGACTGTTTTCACATTTTTTTGGGTTCATTATAATTTTTTCATTATTCATGCAATTGCTGGGCAGTTTGGGCAAGCACTTTTGTATGTCATGCAATTTTGATACTTATATATTATTGTCACATCACTTAGTGGTTTAATCATATTTTATATAGCGCTACACTATAATTTAACATTAAGTAAAGTGATACTACTTCAGTCCCTTTCTCTGTCTCAAAAAAGAGATATGAGGGTCTGTTTGGACCTCTGATATCTTACCAAAGACCCTCCCCAAAAAAAATTTGGAATGTATCACCTGCATGAACAGAGCCGTTGCCCCAATTTTACATTTAAGTAGGTCTGCATGCATCTCCCTGAGCTTACACTGCCTGCATTCGGGGGCATGTGCCCACACAGATGTCAAATTGGGAACAGCAGCTATGCCTTTGCAGCCGTTGCATCTCAATTAACATAAATGGGACTGCCTGTATGGGGATGCACGGAACACCTGTGCATCCCTGTGCAGGTAAATATGTCCCCCATGGGCGTACACTTTAGTATGCCACATGTGAATGATGCTTTAGTACTCATTTAGCAGGAATTTTGCAAGTTACGTTGTGTTTATGTACAATATTAATGATTTTAATGTACTTTTAGTGAAAATAGCGATATGATATGAACATTTGCGCAATTATTGTGGGGACCAAAAAATCTGTAGCACTTTTTTATTCTACTGGCCTTTTGCTTTTAGAAAATGTCTAGTTTGAGGAGTCTTTTCAAATTCTGGAAGCTGTAAGTGAAAAATGAAAACCTCCAGATTTTCAGAGACATTTTTGGGTACGTTCTATTTTTACCATTTTGAAAAAAGGCACAATTTAAAATTGACAAATATTTATTATTTATTAAGTCCATACAGGTTAAGTTTTTATATTTAGTAGGGATTTAGAAGGAATTGTGTAAAATTAGCAGTGTTTTTATCTGCGAATAACGGTTTTAGTGTAATTTTGCCAATATATTGGTTCGATAAACATTTGCGTAAATACCGTGGGGTCTAAAAAATCAGTAGCACCTTCTTTTTATTATAGAGGTCATATGCTTTCAGAAAATATATGGTTTTGGGGTCTTTCACAAATTCTGAAAGCTGTAAGGGAAAAATTAAAACCTTCAGATTTTTAGAGAAATTTGGATATTTACACTTTTGCGTACGTTCGGTTTTCACCATTTTGCAAACGAGCGCAATGTAAAAATGTAAACTTTTTGTTATTTATAAACTCCATACAGGTTAAGCTTTTGTATTTAGTAGGGATTTAGCAGGAATTGTGTAAAATTAGCAGTGTTTTTATCTGCTAATAATTTTTTTAGTGTAATTTTTGCCAATATATTGGTTTGATAAACATTTGCGCAAATACCGCAGTGTCTACAAAATCAGTTGCACCTTCTTTTTTTCTAGAGGTCATATGCTTTCAGAAAATATGTGGTTTTGGGGGTCTTTCACAAATTCTGAAAGCTGTAAGGGAAAAATTAAAACCGTCAGATTTTTAGAGCAATTTGCATATTTGCACTTTTGCGTCTGTTCAATTTTCACCATTTCTCAAAAAGGTGCAATTTAAAAGTTTATTCACTCAATACAAGTTAAGCTCTTATATTTGGCAGGAATTTTGTAAAATTTTCTGTGTTTTTATCTGCTAATAATGGATTGAGTGTATTTTTTGCAAATATATTTGTTTGATAAACATTTGCGCAAATACTGCAGGGTCTAAAAATCAGTAGCACCTTCTTTTTTATTCTACTTATCATGTACTTTCAGAAAATATATGGTTTGGGTTTTTTTTTTTTCAAAAATTCTGAAAGCTAAAAGTAAAAAATATAAAACAAAGGAAAATTTACAACAATGGTCTGCCTACTTTCAACTAAAGAAAGCATACACAGCAATTCAAAATTTTAACTTCTCCCTGCTAGTGCTAGCATATCCCCCCTCCTTCCCTACTAACTTTCACAAAATCAATGGTCACTTATTTTACTTAAAAAGGTGAGTAAAAAGGTGTGTTTTTAGTCTTTCAACAATTTGGCCCCTTGTCTTGTGGATGCTTGTTATTACTGTAGCTCTGTCAAGATTTATGAATTATATGTGGATTTTAGAACTGGAAATTTGAGAAGGGCAGCTAGGAGGTAAAAGAAAACCAATAATAGTGGACAATGCTCACATACATGCCATTTAACTCATGAATAACATGAATGAAAGGCAATGTGGTTAAGTATATATTCGTGTTTCCCTGAAAATAAGACCTACACCGAATATAGGACTTACTGAGATTTTTGGGGAGGGCTGCAATATAAGCCTTACCTGAAAATAAGACCTAGTTTAAGGTGGCTGTGGAATCCTGGAATGCACTGTATTGCAGTGGTACGTGATGTGGGCTGTGTGTGTTTCTGTGGCCTGTTTGTCCTGGATGCCTTCGGTATAGTAGCAATCAGCACTCAGCTGGCCTCCTGTTGCTCTCCTCTTCTCCCAGCTGTCAGCGGAGGGGATTTCGCCCCCTGCAGTGCTCGGAGCGGGGAGGAGAGCTCCAACGGGCCATTGAACCGCCAAGTGGCACTCAGCTGATCTCCTTTTCTGCCAGCTGTCAGTGGGAGTTCCAGGCCCCCCTCAATCTGCATTGTTTCGCCGGGTCAAGGGAGCGGCGATAGGGGAAGGTGTTTGTCACACATGGATTGCAGAAACTTACTGTTTTTAGTGTGTAAAAACGAAGGATTCGCCCTGGGACTTTAAATTAAATGGGTACCGTTTCCGCCAGTAAACATAACAGTAGTAAATATTGTATCCAATCCGTGACTCTGATGCAAGGAATGATCCAATCCGTGAGTTTGGGGGGGGCAGATGTACAGAGGGGAAACAGACGTGTAGTGTGTGGGGGGGGTGACAGACGTGTAGTGGGGTACAGAGGGGGAACAGATATATGTGTGGGGGGGAACAGACAAACAGGGGGGTACAGAGGGGAAATAGACTTGCAGGGGGTAACTGAGTTACTAACACAATTACTTTTTGGGAGAAGTAATTTGTAACTTAACTAATTACTTTTTTAAAGTAAGATGACCAACACTGGTAATGAGACACAGCAAGCAATCTCCACAGCTGTGTTTGTCCTCAGTGAAAAGTGAAATGAAATCCAAGCCATGCCTGACCTCCAATTTAAACCCGGAAGAGCCCAGGAGGCTCCGCCCCCAACACCATGTGTGGATGGCTGACATGTGAGCGAAGGAGGCGCCCACTGTCATAGGGAGGCACGCAAATGCATCCAGCTGCGCCGACATCCACGAAATCGCAGACGCCATGCTGCTGTCGCCTGAACATGGTGCTGATGTGTAGGTGTCCCCATCCGCCCAGAACCAGATGGGGACAGCAGGAGACACAGAAAAGCCTCCCTTTATACACATTGCAGCTCCCAATGCGAGACAAAAACTGCCATGCCTGCTCTCCGTTTGGCCCCGGGTGGGATCCCATCTGACTCTGTCCCCTCAGTCCCCTGGGGAGGAATCTGCTGCCGCCATCTTGAGGCCACACACATGGAGCCATGGGGACCCACAACCCCTCCTACCCTGTGCCTTTATAACTAATACTGTGCTATATTGCCAAACATATATATTTTTTCATCCTAGGTACATTATTACACACATCCACCCCTAAAGAGCGAGGTGGATCACGCAAAACTAGTCGGGTAGTATGATGCTTGTGTACTATGACTACTACTACATTTATGTACCAATATTCCTTGTTTATGTATCTTTTTTAATTAGCAACTGTTGGTGTTATTTATGCATGTAAACAATTGTATTTGTTCGCGTGTTCAAACAAAGTTTTTGCATGTTCTGAATGCGAACCGAACGAGGTTGTTTGGATCATCCCTAATCCTGAGTTTCTCCTGCAGCCTTGTGGTCAGAAAGGGGAATTGTTTTTATGTTTTTGTATGGAAGATAATGATTTTTAATCACTGTGTCTCTATCTATGCCAAACCAGACAATTGTACGATTGTCCAAGCAATGTTTCCTATTTCTGCCCTCAAATATCTGTGTGCTAAGTATACCTTTTTTTATTCACATAGGAGAGAAAAGACTCAGGACATCTGAGTACACCAGGGACCTCACACCTCCGAAAGAAAGGGAAATCCCCAAAACACAAGCAGAGGAGGAGGAGGGAGACGTTTTGGAAGTGGGCAAAATAGTCACTACACTTTGTGAACAGCCTTTCGGAAGTTGATACATTCTAGTTCGCCCTAATTTTAACTATTACAATAGGTCACTGGCTTACCCCCATCTGTGCCCTCCATAAGGCTTGGCGGCCCTTGATTTGACCTGGTGATTGCAACTTTTTCCACCTTGTTGTCGATTCCCGGTATGCGGCCTGCCTGGCGATAGGCGTTGCACATTTCCCCTGAGGAAGCTTATTGCAAAACATGTTGGGAACAAGTGCTGTCAGCCTGTCATCTCTTACCTCTGGGATTCCTCCTGTCGACTAACAATGCGTATACTGCTTTCTTTATTTTTGTGTATTATATTTGATGCCATAGTGCTTTTTAATATATATTAATAAATTATTATGAATTTTTAGTATATTCTGTTGCAGTTTCATTATATTTAGCACCATTTAAAAATTCCCCCTCTTTCCCCCCCCCCTCCCTGTTATGCAAGTTTATACACAGTAGGCGATGAGGTGCCTATTTTTTTTGGGTGTCATTGAGTGGTTTGGACCAAATCTTTTCTATTACAAATAAAAAAAATTTCTTTCACTTTACAGGCTTTACTATTTCCCGCCGCCTTGATTTTATTTGCATGTTTATTGATATTGCTGCAACTATTGAGGAGTGACTACCCATGATTCTAAGCCTTGCCTCTGGAAATCTTCTATATGGTGGCTATATGATATTGAATGCTGAGTACTTTGACCATTGGTGACCCTTTGGAGAGCGACACCTACACTTACTGTGTTTGACTGATTTGAGGCTTATTACAAATCGATATCTGGTAAGCAGGTTGAGACACACTTGTCCTGAGTGCTGAGTGGTTTCTTTCTTCTCACACACTTGAAATGGTGAAAGGTTCTCTGCATTCTCCTCATCTTCATAGAATGGACTATATTTATTTACACTAGCACTGCATTTTGGACTATATTTACTTTTGTTTGATGATCAAAGAACTGTGCTAGCGGCTTCTGACATTGTAATATATACCATATCTAGTGTACCGTATTTGCCGGAGTATAAGGTGACTGGGCGTATAAGACGACCCCCTATTTTTCAAGTGAAAACATAGGTTTTGGGCAATACTCGTGGTATAAGACTACCCCCCTTCTGAGGAAACACCATTTAAAAAAAAAAAACATTAGAACCATTAAAAAAACACAAAGCAAGAATGCCATCTACTCATCCGCCATGCTGTGATATGTCATAAAGTAAATCAAACAATAATAACACAAACAGAGATCTATTGAATGCCACAACTCTGGGAAGTAGAATTTTTCACTAACCAAACCTATACCACTTTTGGGTTACATTCTATGGGAATTGTCCACCAAAATGCATTTAATAACCCCCCCTGTCATATGTCTCAGATTTACCTGTCCCTCTTGGGTGCCTGGGACCAAAAAGGCAAACAGCAGGATGTATAGTAGTAGGAGATCAGTGAATGGATTTACCCAGGGAAGTATGGTAAGCAGTGTATTATTTTAATGAATACAATGCCTGCTTGGATTGGCAGAGGCTGTAGCATCATCAGCCCTTGCCTCTCTCTCTCTCTCAAAGCCAATCCGAGCAGGTTACTCTATGTAGCCTGTTTGGATTGACAGAGGTTGTTACTCCAATCCGAGCAGGCTCTGTATTCATTAATAGAATACATCGCTCGCCGGGATTGGCTCAATGGCGTATACTGTTTGTTGCTGAAGCCACATACAGTATTAGCAGACATTTGGGGGCTGACATCCATCGGGCAGCATTGTATACCCGGCGTATAAGACGACCCCCGATTTTTGGGCATTTTTTTAAGTGTAAAAGGTAGTCTTATACGCCAGAAAATACAGTATATTTTGTATATTGATTTTAGTGCTGTTATCCATCTACCCCTGTTTTATAATGCATTACATACATTATCTTTGCTGACTTGGTGTTTGGGTGGTCAGACATGGCACACACTCAATGGCAGTTGGTCCACTCAGTAGAGAGCCTGAACAGGGCACGTGAAAAAGGCAGTGGCTCACATTGTAGTTAAGAAGGGTGGGTTGTTGAGGCATGGAGAATTGGAGATGGACATGTGGTGGTATTTTTGGGGTGTGCACCAGAATGTGGTAGGAGTGGATATGTGGTGTCCAGGATGGTCTTCAGAGGGCATGGGGGCAGTTTTGGCCGGTGCTTCAATTTTTTTTTGGGTGGGGGGGTGCAAACAAACTGAAAAATTCAGAAAAAACAGAAAAAAAAAAAACAATTGCAACCTCACTGTGCCATCAATGGCTGCCACTGTGTCCCATAAAATGCAGCCATTGTGCCCCATCAAATGCAGTCACTTTACCCATAATATGCGACGCCTGTGCCAATCATATGCAGCCTGTGCCCATCATACAGCCTCTTTTTCCATCAAATGCAGCCTCTGTGCCCATCATATGCAGCCGATGCCCATCATATGCAGCCTCTGTGCCCATCATATACAGCCTCTGTGCCCATCATATGCTGCATGTGCCCATCATATGACACCTGTGTCCATCATATGCAGCCTCTGTACCCATCATATGCAGTCTGTGCCCATCATATGCATATGCAGCCTCTGTGCCCATCATATGTAGCCTGTGCCCAGCATATGTAGCCTCTGTGACCCCTCCGTTTGCCGTCTGACCGGCACCCACTTACCCCATCCTGGTGGTGGGTCAGGCAGCGGGTGAAGGTGGTGAGCTCCTGTGTCCTCTATGGTTCTCTGTCCTCCCATGTGTGTCTTCTTCAATTCCATTAGGTGTCCAATCAGGGTGCCTGTGCCTTCAGCCAATCAGGTGATGGGTATTAGATCCATGCCTTCTGATTGGCTGAGAGGCGGCTCAGTGTTAGCAAAGCAAATTAATATTTGCTTTTCTAACACACCTGGGTGGACTGGGTATGGCTCTAATCAGGTGCTTCAAAAAAACACCCCTGTGCTGGAATTCAGGTGCCCAGCATCTGAAAAGGGTTGGATGCCTGAATAGGGCAGTACAGTGGTGTTGTGGTTAGCACTTTAACCTAGCAGCAATAGGGTCGCTGGTTCAAATCCTGACCATGACACCATCTGCCTGGAGTTTGCATGTTCTCCCTGTGCCTGTATGGGTTTCCTCTGGGTACTCCAGTTTCCTCCCACACTCCAAAGACATGCTGGTAGGTTAATTAAAAAAAAATTGGCCTTAATATGTGTATGTGTTTGTAAGCATGCTAGGACCTTATGGCGTAAAAGGACCATGCAAAGCCACAGATGGACTCTGGGGGCAAGAAAGCCCCCTGAGGCAATTCAGTTTGCATAGGTAGTGCTATACAAGTCACTCACTCACTCAATAAGGGGTGGCTACAATGGCCATGGATAGATTTATGCAATCCATGAATCTATCCATTCTACACAGGGTGGGGTGGCATGACAGAGGGAGCGGCCCTTAATGGACGTACCTGCCACTGGTTGGGGGTGAGGAGGAGCATGCAAACATAAAAGGTCATGTTTGCACGCTTGTGGCGGGTACAAGGTCCTGCTATGGGTTTTTGAGTATAATGAATATGTACATTGATAGGGATCCATCCTGGGTACGGCTCCCATTATTATGTTGGTGGTATCTGCATGTAGTTGTTTGTCTCCGAGTCAGTGTTTGTTGCAGCTGGAGGTCTAACCAATTTTCAGTGGTTAGGCAGGTACGACTAGTTGATGCCCACAGGGACCTTGTGACTCCTTTTTTTGGCATAATGTACTGGATGTTGATATGTTTACATGTTGATATGTTTATAAGTTATTTATAATTGATTAATAAAAGGCTGCTCTGGCCATTGTACTCCATCCTAAGTCTCATGTGGATATTCTCGCAAAAAAGCTTAGTGGAGTAGTGGAGGTCAAGCAGTTTGGAGAGCAAAGCATCTTTTATACCCTAGTCATGAGAATTTTTGTATGGCATTTTTTATTAACTTTAGTAAAATTTTTCATTTGAAATTGTACTAGTATATAGCCAACTTAAGATAAACGAGTGGTCTAGGAGAACACCTTTGTATCATTAATGGAAGATGTAATGCTCTGTATTTTGTGAGCCTTGATGTGATATAGAGAAATATCAGTGAGGATATTCTGCAGCCAGCTGGTAAGAGGAAAGAATTACATCTGGATGTTTTTGTATGACAGATGTCATCCTTGGATCACTGTGTCTCTAGCACAATAATATGTGGCCGTGTCTTCCACTTTCAGATTGTCTATTTGTAGATATGATGTGGTTATGGACGCATCAGTAGTTATTGTGAATTTTCCTTTGTATGAAGAGGAATAATCTGTAATTCCATTATTAGTAGGGTGAACCCTCCCAATCCATGTCAGTCCTCTCCCTGGAACCTGTTGAACCCAATTTATATAGCAGCAGCTATATGTATATCCAGATCCTTTACAGGACATCTTCACGCTCTCTCCAGGCTTTTTTATCTCTGAGGATGGCTGAGTAAGTGTCTGTGACATTACCCCTGTAACCAAGAATAAAAATATGATGAGAAATAAGATGATCCCATCAGAATGGTTTACTGATTTTTTCTGTATTCCAGACTTACCAAGAAATGAGGACAGACACAAAAGACAACAGGATAGAAACATGATGTCTTATTGGCTTTAGATGTTCTGAATGTTCTGAGAGGACACCAAGATCTCAGTAGAACATCTCGGCCGGTCAGTTGAGCTTTTCTACCTGGCAGGATGAGACAGGAAGCAGAGATGGGATTTGCATGAGGGGAAGAAGACTATAAAAGGCTCAACATCCTCTTCTACCTACAATGAGATATATGGCATAGATCTCAACTGTCCCTTGTGTGGGACCAAATCCCTCTGTCCCTCCCTCTTCAACAATTTTCTTTGTTCTGATGTATAGATCTCTATAAAATGTTTTTTTTTTTCAATCAAAAGTTATTTTCATCACCACATATTTTTCCATCTTAGAAAGTTGGGACAGATATACTGTATAAATATACAATAAACCACCTAGATCCTATACTGATATTGCAGATCTCTCCAGATACTGTAGACATAACAGTCTGCTCAGTAAAATGTTATTTACAGTATATAGGAGCAGAACTCTTGACTGGGTATAATATAGTACTGTTACATATACACTGAATGTTAAAGTGAGACCCGTAGGAAAGGATGGACGGAGGGGCTGCATGACTAGGGGAAGGAACAAGGGGTAGACATAAAAAAAAAGAAAGAAAATAAATTTAAAAAATGAATAAATAAAATACATAGCAAACGTGTTTGATTTGGGTATATTTGACTGAATGATGTATGGTGTCCATTTGTCACAGCAGTTGGCGGTTCGAGGGGTCTTTGGGGGGATCAGTGAGGAATTACGTGGTTACAGAATTAGTGGGGCCCATCTAAGGTATGGCACTTACACTTGGTTAGCTGTGGTTCTCCCAGGAGCTGGGTCACCTGGGAGAAGGTAATATGGAAGTATGGGTGATGTCAGAGAGTCCTCGAGCCAGTCGGGGCACAGCTGAGGACATAGACCATTACAGTTAAAATTGTGCCTTAAAAGACACCCAAAGACCTCCTGTTGTTACGGGTATTGTTTTACATGTTTTAAGTGATGTTATTTTATTCTTTGGTTAATAAAATTTGCCTGCTGGGGCCATGTAAAACCCATGTCACGCAGTTTGTGTCTTTAATTTTAATGGTAAGGACCAAGGTTGAGGAATCCTATGGTCAAGATTGTACTGTATCCAACCTTATGAAATCCTAAGAAGGACACTTTATGAAATGCAGTGCATGTTAATCAGACATTTGTGATTTTGTATAACTAGATAACATATAAATATATAGTATAAACAATTCCTTAATCCTTTGCGATATACTATATTGACAGCTCTCAATGGAACACGACTTAACAGAAAATAGGAAAATAACAGTTCATAAATTCCAAAGATGCCAACAGGGTGTAAAGTCCTAAGATGTAGATAGGAAATTTCAGCTTAAATGTTCATAAGGAAAAGAAGAGGTCCATCTCCAAGCCATTCACCATGTTTTTACCATCCCCGTAACCACCATTCCTTAAGCTTTCATGTATAGATCTATAGAAAAAAAGTAATTTTTTTGTTTTCCCCAATTAAAAGTTAATTACAGCACCACATATTTTCACATCTTAGAAAGTTGGGACATGTGTATATAGATATATAAACAATAATAGACCTTTTGAAAATATGGTAACATGATAAAATGACCACCCATCCTTATATCTCTGGGATTTTAATGATGAGATCTTGCACTGATATTGCGGATCTCCCAGACTTGCATGAATCTATACATGGCCGCTGCTGCCACTCCCTATTCAGGCGACCTGCCCCTTTTCGAATACCAGGCGCCTTAATTCCAGCAGAGGGGGTATGTTTTTGAAGCACCTGATTAGAGCCATAGGCTCTAATAGGCTTCAAAAAAGGTGGACTGCGAGTGCAGAGCATTGCACTCGCAGTCCAGCCAGATGTGTTAGAAAAGCTGAGAGGCGGCTTAGTGTTAGCAAAGCAAATTAATATTTGCTTTTCTACACACCTGGGTGGACTGGGTATGGCTCTAATCGGGTGCTTCAAAAAAACACCCCTGTGCTGGAATTCAGGTGCCCAGCATCCGAAAAGGGTTGGACGCCTGAATATGGCAGCACAGTGGTGTTGTGGTTAGCACTTTAACCTAGCAGCAATAGGGTCGCTGGTTCAAATCCTGACCATGACACCATCTGCCTGGAGTTTGCATGTTCTCCCTGTGCCTGCGTGGGTTTCCTCTGGGTACTCCAGTTTCCTCCCACACTCCAAAGACATGCTGGTAGGTTAATTAAAAAAAAATTGTACTTAATATGTGTATGTGTATGTGTTTGTAAGCATGCTAGGACCTTATGGCGTAAAAGGACCATGCAAAGCCACGGATGGACTCTGGTGGCAAGAAAGCACCCTGAGGCAATTCAGTTTGCATAGGTTGTGCTATACAAGTCACTCACTCACTCAATAGGGGGTGGCTACAGCGGTCATGGATAGATTTATGCAATCCATTAATCTATCCATTCTACACAGGGTGGGGTGGCATGACAGAGGGAGTGGCCCTTAATGGACGTACCTGCCACTGGTTGGGGGTGAGGAGGAGCATGCAAACATAAAAGGTCATGTTTGCACGCTTGTGGCGGGTACAAGGTCCTGCTATGGGTTTTTGAGTATAAAGAATATGTACATTGATAGGGATCCATCCTGGGTACGGCTCCCATTATTATGTTGGTGGTATCTGCATGTAGTTGTTTGTCTCCGAGTCAGTGTTTGTTGCAGCTGGAGGTCTAACCAATTTTCAGTGGTTAGGCAGGTACGACTAGTTAATGCCCACAGGGACCTTGTGACTCCTTTTTTTGGCATAATGTACTGGATGTTGATATGTTTACATGTTGATATGTTTATAAGTTATTTATAATTGATTAATAAAAGGCTGCTCTGGCCATTGTACTCCATCCTAAGTCTCATGTGGATATTCTCGCAAAAAAGCTTAGTGGAGTAGTGGAGGTCAAGCAGTTTGGAGAGCAAAGCATCTTTTATACCCTAGTCATGAGAATTTTTGTATGGCATTTTTTATTAACTTTAGTAAAATTTTTCATTTGAAATTGTACTAGTATATAGCCAACTTAAGATAAACGAGTGGTCTAGGAGAACACCTTTGTATCATTAATGGAAGATGTAATGCTCTGTATTTTGTGAGCCTTGATGTGATATAGAGAAATATCAGTGAGGATATTCTGCAGCCAGCTGGTAAGAGGAAAGAATTACATCTGGATGTTTTTGTATGACAGATGTCATCCTTGGATCACTGTGTGTCTAGCACAATAATATGTGGCCGTGTCTTCCACTTTCAGATTGTCTATTTGTAGATATGATGTGGTTATGGACGCATCAGTAGTTATTGTGAATTTTCCTTTGTATGAAGAGGAATAATCTGTAATTCCATTATTAGTAGGGTGAACCCTCCCAATCCATGTCAGTCCTCTCCCTGGAACCTGTTGAACCCAATTTATATAGTAGCTGGCATATGTATATCCAGATCCTTTACAGGACATCTTCACGCTCTCTCCAGGCTTTTTTATCTCTGAGGATGGCTGAGTAAGTGTTTGTGACATGACCCCTGTAATCAAGAATAAAAATATGATGAGAAATAAGATGATCCCATCAGAATGCTTTACTGATTTCTTCTGTATTCCAGACTTACCAAGAAATGAGGACAGACACAAAAGACAACAGGATAGAAACATGATGTCTTATTGGCTTTAGATGTTCTGAATGTTCTGAGAGGACACCAAGATCTCAGTAGAACATCTCGGCCGGTCAGTTGAGCTTTTCTACCTGGCAGGATGAGACAGGAAGCAGAGATGGGATTTGCATGAGGAGAAGAAGACTATAAAAGGCTCAACATCCTCTTCTACCTACAATGAGATATATGGCATAGAGCTCAACTGTCCCATGTGTGGGACTAAACCCCTCTGGCCTTCTTTCTTCATCATGCCAACACTTGAAAATTAAGCTGGGAGTTGTTTTGTACATAAAACAGCTCAAGCAGCCGGTACTGTCTGAAAAGAGCCCTCTGACTAAATGTTTATCAACCCCACTCAGATAGCAAATAGAAATATAAAAAGTAATATTGGTAACATTGTTACTTTTGTAAATGTTTTTTTTTTTTTTTTTTTTATTATTATTTTTGTCTATTAACCTCTTATTCACCCTTATCTTACCCTAATGAGCTCTAATTAACATCTTATGCCTTTCCCTTCAACTAATAATTTCCTGCTTTTTTTCATTTCCCTTTGATTAACTAATAATATTTAAAGGCTAATTCCACTTTATGTGGGAAATAAATTAATATAGCATTTCCAATTATGACAAAAATTATATTGTGATTGAACGTTATTAACGGTGACCTTTCCTTTTCAATCCGCAGCTCTGTAATTTTCTGTAAAATACAATACAATATGGAAACCTGAAGGAGTTCTGTACACAAAATGTGTTTTTTTTTTTTTTTTATTTGTTCATTTTTTCTTAGCATCACAAAAAAAGCACAAAAAAAAACATATTTAATTTAGAAACATAGAAAAGAGGCGACAGCAAAAGGACCAAGTGATTCAAAGAGTATTTAAAAATAACTTTTGAATATTTTGTACCAGAATAACTTTTTTGTAGAAAAATCACATTAAAAAAAAAATTTGACAATAGCACAAGAAGAAAGGCTTTGTTAACTTAACATTTATTGCTTTGTTATCTCAACTAAAGATTCATTTTTTTGCCCAATAATCCGGTCCATAGCAGAATTGTAAAAACTGCTCTGGTCCATAATGGGTGTACAGATGAAAGGGGAAATGGTTAATACTGAATGATTACTGATGCTTGGGTACAGTGAGTTTGGTATTACATTTTAATATATAATTTTATTTACAGGGAATATAGACACACAAATACATACAGTACATAATACGAAGTAAGGTAACATACAGATTTCAGCAATCCCATGAAAGACACAGTATGTAAGCACCCATTTGGCTAAAATGATATAAAACACTATTACTACAAGTATGCTAGAAAAGAGGGACAGAAAAGAAAAAAAGAATACAACGGTTATAAGAAAGAACTTGCCATGTACACTTCATGATAAAATGAACGTTTTATAAACAGAATAATAATAAAACATGTCCCACTGACATACAGTATAAATACACTTTCTGGGTAAGTAGCAATTATTACAGTTGCATTACTAAAACTTACTTTGTTCAATTTCACAAAATGAATGTTTACTTAAAAAGGTGAACCTGTGTTTTTAGTTTGCCAACAATTTGATCCGTTTTTTACAATCTTACAAAATGCAGTATGCAGGACTTTAAAAATGCACCATGCCCGCAGCACACTGGTGTGAAGAGTTCCATATGATTTAAAAGGATGCATTTTTTCATGCATCTTCTGCTCCTTTTCAAACCTCAAAATTGCATGAAAAACTGATCAATATTTAAGGGCCCTAACACGTGACACCCCAATGCACTAAGACAATGCACCTCCAACACATATGCATTACAGTGCACCACAATGTATAGTGATGCCCTACTGTGCATTGTGGTGAAGTATGTCAGAATAAATGCTGTTTTTGTCTGTTCTGCGTTCATCTTGAATGGGCTGCCTTTACGCTATGCACATTTATGCACATGCATTAGTGCAACGAATTATTATGATAGAGGATATATAGCACCAACAGTTTACGTAGCGCTTTACAACTAATGACGACTCCAAAGTGTGAATGAGCCATGAATATCTTTATACATACGCACACAGGTTTCATAACCCTTCTGCTAAATGGCATTCAGCACTTGTTGCTCCATTAAGCAAATCCATTTAGGTATCTACGTATCTACTAAGGTAAACCTACAGGGATTTGAATCCCGATACATTGCCATCTTGACTCTATAATGGGCACCTACAGGTGTCAGCACTTATCTTCAGCGTGATTCAAGCACCCCCCTGGAAGCCCTGGAGTTTGTATCTATATAGTAAAGTGCCCCTGCCTGGGTGTTTCTGGGACATAACTGTCTAATTAGTAACTCTGATATATTGGAAGATTACCATATGTAATCAGCAAGACAGATTCTGCCAGAGATTACTTCTTTTCTATAAACATTCCCACACTCTTCAGTCCTTAAAGTATAGTTGAACACTCACCAGACAACCCATTCGGTTTAGTGATCACATACCCCCTGTTCTCAGCTGCACCAGAAACAGCAGCACACTGCACACTGATCTTCCCAGTGCATAGCTGTGAGGGGGGATTGGTTCCAGGACAAGTCTGATCATTGGAAGATAGCATTCCTACAAATAGAGCTTTCTTTTGATGGTATTTGATCACCTCTGTGTTTTTTATTTTTTGCACTCTAAATAAAAAAAGACAATTTTGAAAAAAAAACACAATATTTTGTACTTTTTGTTATAATAAATATCCCCATTTTTTTTTTTAAAAGGACATTTTTTCTCAGTTTAGGTCGATATGTATTCTTCTACATATTTTTGGTAATAAAAATCACAATAAACGTATATTGATTGGTTTGCGTAAAAGTTATAGTGTCTACAAAATAGGGGAAAGATTTATAGCATGTTTTTTTTACTAGTAATGGCGGTGATCTGCAACATTATGGCGGACACGTCGGACAATTTTGACACATTTTTGAGACCATTGGCATTTATACAGCGATCAGTGCTATAAAAATGCATGGATTATTGTAAAAATGTCACTGGCAGTGAAGAGGTTAACACTAGGGGGCGATCAAGGGGGTAATTGTGTTCCCTAGCATGTGTTCTAATTGAAGGGGGATGGGACTAGCTAGGCGAAGAGATAGATCGGTGTTTATACTTTGTATGAACACACAATCAATCTCTTCTCTCCTCAGAGAACCAGGATCTCTGTGTTTACACACAGAGATCCCAGTTCTCTCTGTGTCATCACGACCGCTGGGCACTCACATCGGCTCTGGGGGCGAGCAGTGCATGTGTGCCCCTAGTGGCCACAAATAGAAGCGATGTAACATGATGCCAATTCACGCAGCCGAGCCATGATGCTGCAGTACAACCTTTGCGGCTGGTCGGCAAGCAGTTAAGATCTCAATTTTCTCATCTTGGATACACAAGAATCTCCAGAAGTAAATATGTTGTTCTTGTCCTGAAGGGTAAATGATTGGTCTAGGACAGTGGTTCTCAACTTTTGTCCTCAGGACAGACTAACAGGCCAGGTTTGCAAGATAACTGAAATACATCACAGGTGATATCATTTGCTACTCAGTGATTGCAGTATTCTTGTCTGCATCTCCCCAAGGTAAAAACTGGCCTGTTAGTGGATAGGGATGAGCTTCGTGTTCGAGTCGAACATACGTTCGACTCAAACATCGGCTGTTTGCCCGTTCTGCGAATTCCGAACCTTATGGGCCGTTCGCGCCAAATTTGTGTGGCGCTCACAGCCCACAATGCACTGCGCCATCGCAGTGCATTGTTGGCTCATGATTGGCCAAGCATGCACTGTGACCCCGCATGCTTGGCCAATCACAGTGCCAGCAGCGAGGAGAGCCATGATTGGCCACAGGCAGGATGCCTGTGGCCAATCATAGCTCAGGCTGTGTAGTACACGCCCCACACTATATAAGGCCGCCAGCGCGGCGGCCTTGTGTAGTGTGTTGGTGTCTGTAGGAGTTAGTGGGTGTTCTGTGTACCTTCAACACAGTATACACCGATCGTTATCGGACGATTTTGCGTTCTTGCTCTTTTGTAGTGGTTGTTGTCTGCGTGCCTGACCGCAGTATACACCGCTATATCCACCTATATAGCTAGCTATCTTGCTCTTTTTAAATAAAGCTTGCAGTCAGTTGTAGGAGATTGTGCGTGCTGTCTGCGTGCCCTGAACCCACTATACACCGCTATATCCACCTATATAGCTAGCTATCTTGCTTTTTTTAAATAGAGCTTGCAGTCAGTTGTAGGAGATTGTGCGTGCTGTCTGCGTGCTATGAACCCAGTATACACCGCTATATCCACCTATATAGCTAGCTATCTTGCTCTTTTTAAATAGAGCTTGCAGTCAGTTGTAGGAGATTGTGCGTGCTGTCTGCGTGCCCTGAACCCACTATACACCGCTATATCCACCTATATAGCTAGCTATCTTGCTCTTTTTAAATAGAGCTTGCAGTCAGTTGTAGGAGCTTGTGCGTGCTGGCTGCGTGCTCTGAGCTCTGAGGACTTCCAGAGTGGTGGAGGAGGACAGGGAGCTGATGGCGTCGGTCAGCCCAGGCCAGGTGCCTGTTTCTCGGCCTGAGGAAAGGCGTGGAGCCCTGAAGCTCCTGGAGTTCGTTGAGGAGGAGAGGCTGTACTTGGAAAACCAGCTTGACTTGGTTGACTGGTCTCTGAGACAGCCAGGAGAAGACGTGGAGAAATCTGCGGAGAGGAAAAGAAAAGCCCAGAGCTTAATGGTAAAGGCTTCTCGCTGTTACTGCGAAAAAATGAAAGTTTTGGCCGAGCTGAGGAATAGACGCGACAGATCAGGTATCAAGAAGAGAACAGAATTCAAGCCTGTCATAGATGGACTGAAAGAGCAGTGTAACATGCTTGGTGAGCTTTTATCAAATCTAATTGACAGTGCCTCAAGCGAAAAGGACTTTCTGTTGAGAATAGATAAAGTTATGAGAGTGGCGTGCGATGAGGGCTCTCAAGCGGTAAGACGCCGCAACCAGCGTCTATTACAGGCGGCGGAGCCCATGAGAGAGGCGGAGGAACCCACAAGTGAGAGTGCACAGACAGATGGAGGAGAAAAGCAGAAGGTTGTGTCCCCGGAAAAGATAAGGACCAAGGCAAAGACAGAAGGTGACATGAGAGACTCTATCCCAGTGACTAAGGGCTTAGGTAGCGCTACAGTGGGTCCCGGCAAGCCTAGTGGTTCTCAGCCTGTTGCCAGGGCTGCAGACCCGGTGGTAGCTGTGGACGCCAGTGGTGCAGTGCCAAGCCAAGGTCAAAGAGGAAAGCAGAGTTTAGTGGTACAGCTGGAAAGACTGATGGAGACTAAAAAAGCCACGGACTTACCTTGTAAATCCCCAGTGAACCCAGCCGGTGTTTGCGGGCAGGGCATGCCGTCAGCTGAGTTGTCGGCTGCCACTGCTGCAACCCGGTCACAGGGTAAGGGGAAGGAGCTCCAGGGTAAAGGTGGACAAAAGACTCAGGTCAGCCTGGCTACCTCTGTAGTAAACACAGCGGTGTCCAGTAGTGAAGCAATGGCGGGACAGCATGGAGGGACGCCGTCTTCCCATGCTGACACTAACAATCGTTTGGCGGGAGAATTTGGCGGGGTTTCTGTAAGGAGGAAAGCTGCGGTCGCGCCGGAAGTGACGCCAGGGCCGGAAGCGGAAGTTGGCCGCGTGAAGAACGTCCGGTCGGCAGCTTCCGGTATAGCATCCGAACGGGAGAACGTTCGTTCAATCCGAACGGGAGGAAGTGAAAGCTGGCCGTGTGAAGAACGTTCGGTCGGCAGCTTTTGTAGTATCCGAACGGGAGGAAAATGAGTGTATGGAAATCTCGGACAATCTACCCCCTAGACAAGTGTCAGCATGGGGTGATTGTCCCATGGGGGATGTAGATGAGGCTGACGATCCAGCATTGGTGTTTATCCCTTTCCCGCCGAGCGTACGCACATCTGCGTACTCGGCTTCCGGGGGTTATACCGGGATGATGCCCGCACCTGCAGGCATCATCCCGGTACCGATTTTTACAGCAGGCGATTGGCTATCCAGGCATAACAACCGATGCGGCTAAAAGCCGCTCGGCTGTTATGCCGGAGGAGCGGGAGGGGACGCCCCCCCCTCCCGCCGCCTCTCGCCGCTGTTACCGGTGCTCCCGCTCGATCGGGAGCACCGATTAAAGATCCGTCGGCTCTGGCTGCTGGGGAGGAACTGGAACGAAGCCGTAATCGGCTTCGTTCCAGTCTCCTCATCGTAAACACGGAAGCGACGTCATGACGTCACTTCCCGTTTACTCGGCTGCCAATGGCGCCGGTTTTAAAAAAATATCCGGTATTCAGAATCGCCGTTTTCGGCGATCTGAATACACTGAAGTGTAAAGGAGGGGTGGGGGGTCTTTTAGACCCCCGATCCCTCCATAAAGAGTACCTGTCACCACCTATTACTGTCACAAGGGATGTTTACATTCCTTGTGACAGCAATAAAAGTGATCAAATTTTTTTTTTTTTTTTTTTAAACAATTTAGTCATTTAAAAATAAATAAAATAAATAAAAAAATAAAAAAAAAATTTTCAAAGCGCCCGCCGTCCCCGCGAGCTCGCGAAGCAAAGAAAACGCATGCGGAAGTCGCGCCCGCGTACGTAAACGGTGTTCAAGTCACACATGTGAGGTATCGCCGCGATCGTCAGAGCGAGAGCAATAATTCTAGCAGTAGACCTCCTCTGTAACGCTAACCTGGTAACCGTAAAAAATGTTTAAAGCGTCGCCTATTGAGATTTTTAGGTACCGTACTTTGTCGTCAATCTACAAGTGCGCGCAATTATAAAGTGTGACATGTTTGGTATCTATTTACTCGGCGTAACATTATCTTTCACATTTCGCAAAAAAATTGGGCTAATTTTACTGTTTTGTTTTTTTTTTATTCATGAAAGTGTCCCTTTTCCCAAAAAGTTGCGTTTAAAACACCACTGCGCAAATACCGTGTGACATAAAATATTGCAACAATCGCCGTTTTATTCTCTAGAGCCTCTGCTAAAAAAATATATATAATGTTTGGGGGTTCCAAGTAATTTTCTAGCAAAAAATATGGATTTTAACTTGTAAACACCAAATTCCAAAAATAGGCTTAGTCATGAAAGGGTTATTAAAGGCTTGGAAGGGTCACAAAATATACAAGTGGACTCATGTGGGGCTCATGAGACTGCAGAGGAGTCGGATGGCCTGGATGCCCTTCTCCGTGACCAATCGCTAAGTGGTCTGGTGGAGGGTCTCCCGGAGGTCCAGCAAGGAGGTATGGAGTTGGAGGAAGGTATTCGGGGCTTGGAAGCTGGGGTGGCTCATCCGGATCCTAAAGAAGGGGTTTCTGCCCCAGGATCTGTTTTGAGGGGTTCACCGGAGGCCAGGCTCCTGAATGCCTTGGGAGAAAGGCGTTCTTACGCAAATGTCGCAGGGGCGAATGTGTCTCTGGGCCACCTGTATGACCAGTTTGGGGCTGGTAATTTCCGTGCTCCCCCGGCTGGTCAACCTTCTGGGGCCAATTCGTGGTCTCGGGGTGCGGGTGGCCCGGAGCGCAAGCGCCGTAATGTAGTACAGTTAAGGTGGGAGGGGGAAGGTCAGTGCCCTAGTAGGGGCCAGGTGGTTGACATGATTTTATCACTGGGAATTAAAGTTTGTGAAATTTTTGCGGTCATCCACCCTGCAGGGTCTCATGATTTTGATTTGAGTTTCACAAACCTAGTGGTGATGGAGATTTTTATCACCTCTTTTGGGTTGATCAAGGGGACTGATCCCTGGAAGGGTTTCAGGATCATCCCCTTGAGTCGGCAAGAAGATGTGAAAACCCTCACTATTCTGGTGAGGAATGAAAGCCTGCCCCCGGAGGACATCTCAACTTGGCTGAGTAGGCACGGCCAATTGCAGTGTCCCCTAAATAAGTGCCTGGATGAGCGGGGAGTTTGGACCGGGGCTTGGAACACCAGGATTCGGTTACGGAGAGCCGGTAATACGGTGGCGCATGTTCCCGGTAGTGCATTTATCGGGAGGGACCGAATCCTGGTGTTCTATCCAGGACAACCCCGGAGATGTTTTAAGTGTGGGTGTCCAACCCACCTAAGCGCAGATTGCACAGTTGTTAGGTGCATAAAGTGCAACAAATTTGGCCACTCAAGCGATGCATGTGGCCTTATCTGTTGTAATCTGTGTGGCCAAATGGGTCACCCATTTAGCAGGTGCCCTAAGGCCTACAGAGGTGATGTTCCACCTGGTGGTCAACCCAGGGGGGAGGGACCTCCCCCTGGGCCCACAGGGGGAAATGCTCAGGGTAATCAAAATGTGGTGGGGAAAACCAAGGAAGCACCCCCTAGGGGAACTGATGCTGAGGTGACCCCCGATGCTAGCAAAGTATCCAGGGGTCAAGGCCTGTCTGTTAACGAAGCCCCAATGGAAGGTGTAGTCGGTCCCACTAATGAAGGTCCCTTAGGGAAGAGTCTTCCTGCTACTTCTCCTCGTGCTGGGGGTGCTCCATGTAGCAGAGCGTCTCGTCGTGGGCTAAGCCCGGCGGAGGAGAAAAGAGGGAGAGTGGTGAGGAGGAGGTCAGCAAGGAGGAAACCGGCACGGGTAAGCTCCTCGCGGAGTAGGAGTCCTCTCAGATCCCCCAGTCCGGTTCCTTCCTCTCCATGTCGCCTTTCGGGTAAGGGAGTTGAGTCTTCGGCCTCCTCGGTGTCTGGAGACGAACATGGGTACAGTAAAGTAGTGAGTAGGTCTGTTGAAACGGCTCAAGGGGAAGTGGCGCAAGAAGTCCCGGGGGATGATGGTGGTCCTGATCCTAATAGTGGTGGTAAAGTTCTTGTTAGGAAGAAAAAGAAAAAGAAAGAACGTTATGAGTGGGACAAGGTTCTTGACAGGATGTCAGATGACCAAGTACGTGATTTGGTTATGTCCCCCCTGTGTAGGCAAAGTGTTGCTAAATAATTAAGTTGTAGTATTGTTTGGTTTGTTTGTAAAGTGATTTGTAAAGTTTGTTTGTAATATGTTATATTGGTAGCAGTCATTATCAATAAAAAATATCCACCTATATAGCTAACTATCTTGCTCTTTTTAAATAGAGCTTGCAGTCAGTTGTGGGAGATTGTGCGTGCTGTCTGCGTGCTCTGAACCCAGTATACACCGCTATATCCACCTATATAGCTAACTATCTTGCTCTTTTTAAATAGAGCTTGCAGTCAGTTGTAGGAGATTGTGCGTGCTGTCTGCGTGCCCTGAACCCAGTATACACTGCAATATCCATCTATATAGCTAGCTATCCTGCTCGTTTTAAATAGAGCTTGCAGTCAGTTGTAGGAGAGTGTGCGTGCTGTCTGCGTGCTCTGACCTGTGAGAGCTTCCAGAGTGGTGGAGGAGGAGAGGGAGCTGATGGCTTCAGTCAGCCCAGGCCAGGGGCCTGTTTCTCAGCCTGAGGAAAGGTGTGGAGCCTTAAAACTCCAGGAGTTCGTTAAGGAGGAGAGGCTGTACTTAGAAAACCAGCTTGACTTGGTTAACTGGTCTCTGAGACAGCCAGGAGAGGACGTGGAGAAATCTGCGGAGAGGAAAAGAAAAGCCAAGAGCTTAATGGTAAAGGCTTCTCGCTGTTACTGCGAAAAAATGAAAATTTTGGCTGAGTTGAGGAATAGACGCAACAGATAAGGTATCAGGAAGAGATCAGAATTTAAAGCTGCCATAGATGGACTGAAAAAGCAGTGTAACATGATTGGTGAGCTTCTATCAAATCCAATTGAGAGTGCTTCAAGCGAGAAAGACTTTTTATTGGGCATAGAAAAGGTCATGAGAGTGGCGTGTGATGAAGGCTCTCAAGCGGTAAGACGCCGCAAACAGCGTTTAACCCAAGCCGCAATGCCAGAAGGAGAGATGGAGGGTCCCTCTATGGAGGACACCCATGGAGAGACAGATGCAGAGGAAAAGGAGCTGGTAACCCCAACATTGGTGGAGGCCCCAGACGTGAATGAAGCTGTGGTTGCAACCCCCAGCCAGGAGTGAGACATCCCCGGTAAAAGGAAGTGCGGAGGAGAACGGAGATGGGAGAAGAAACCCCAAGGCAAAGAATGATGTTCCCGGTGGTACTGCGGAGGGGCCAGGTAAGCCTAAGGGGAACCAGCCTGTGTGTATGGCTGTGACCCCGGGTGGCAGTTTGGGTCCCGGTGATGCAGGAGGGAGACAACATCAGAAGGATAGCAAGGTGAAGAAAGACTTTAAAGAAAAACAAGAGAGGATTCCTGTGGTACGGCTAGCAAGACTGGTAGAAGATAAAGAAAAACCGGACTTACCAAAACCGTCCCCCATGATCCCGGCCGGTGATTGCATGCAGGGCACGCCGTCAGCTGAGTTGTCGGCTGCCGCTGCTGCAAGCCGGACCCAGGGTAAGGGGAAGGGGCTCAAAGTGTGTGAAGGGAGTGGGAATAGTAAAGACAGCTTGGCCGTCACTGTGGTTGAAGGTACAGTGAAGGCTAGCGGCAAAACTCCGGGTGACTTGGTAATGGCGGCCGCCGACAGTGGAACACTGTCTTCCCGCAGGAGGGAGGGCGGTGCTATTGGGCGGGGGACCAATAGGAATGTAACGAGTGCGGGTGACGCACTTCCGGTAGACGGGTCTGTTCCTGGTGGGGATGGTTCGAGGCCGGAAGTGAAGATCGCGGAAGTGGAGGTTGGCCGCGGGGGGCATTTCCGGTCAGTAACGCCTGGGACTTCCGGTACTCCATCTTGGCAAGAGAATGCCGGCGGGACTGATAATAATATGGAGATATCTAATGGTTTAGAGCCGGGTCAGGTTCCCGCCTGGGGGGATTGTCCCATGGGGGAGCTAGGTGATGACAGCCCTGCTATGGATTATATCCGGGGTTTGGAGGGGTCCCAACGGGAACAGGGACGGGTCCCAGTAGATTCCTGTGGGGCCTATGCAGAAGTAGCTTGGCAAGAGAAATGGAACACCCTCTTCTATAGTTCAGAGGAGGAGGCTCCTTCAATGGAACAGTCTAGTAAGTGTGGAGAGGTGAGTAGGTGTCCCCAGGCTGAGGGGGTTGCTGTTCTGGCCCCGGTTGCTCCCCCTGTTCCTGTAACGGAGGCTCCTCTCCCTGAGTCTATTCTGAGGGGTACACCAGAAGTGAGGCTGTTAACAGCCTTAGGAGAAAGACGTTCCTACGCTAATGTGGTAGGGTCAAGTGTTGCGCTGGACCACCTATACCATCAGTTTGGGACTGGTAACTTTCGGGTGCCCCCGGCTGATCAGTCCTCCGGGGCAAATTCGTGGTCTAGGGGGACAGGTGGTCCTGAGCCCAAGTGCAGGAATGTTGTACAGTTAAGGTGGGAGGGGAGCGGCCAATGCCCTACAAGGGGCCAGGTTGTGGATATGATCCTATCATTGGGGATCAAGGTGGGGGAAATTTTTGCAGTGATCCACCCATCGGGTTCCCCTGATTTTGACATAAGCTTCACGAATGTGGTAATCATGGAGCTTTTTATTACTTCATTTGGCTTGATCAGGGGGACCGATCCGTGGAAGGGTTTCCACATGATTCCCTTGAGTAGGCAGGAGGATATCAAAAATGTAACAGTCTTAGTCAGAAATGAGAGTCTGCCCCCAGAGAACATTGCAACTTGGTTGGGGAGACATGGCCAATTGCAGTGTCCCCTAAATAAATGTTTGGATGAACGCGGGGTGTGGACTGGGGCATGGAACACCAGGATCAAGTTAAAAAGGGCTGGCAATACGGTTGCACATGTTCCGGGTAGTGCCTTCCTGGGAAGGGATAGGATCCTGGTGTTCTATCCAGACCAGCCCTGTCGTTGTTTTAGGTGTGGGTGCCCAGCCCACTTGAGCGCAGACTGCACGGTGGTGCGGTGCATCAAGTGCAATAAATTTGGGCACTCAGGGGAGACTTGTGGCCTGATCTGCTGCAATCTCTGTGGTCAAATGGGGCATCCATTTAGTAGATGCCCCAGGGCATACAGGGGAAAGGCATCAGCGGGCAGTAGATCAGGTGGTAATGCTGCTCCACCCCCAACAGGGCAGAGATCTGGAAGGGTGGGGCAGGGTGACGTTTTTGGGCCAGGGGGGCAGGAGGAACCCCAGACTCAAAAGGTACGTAAGGTGCCACAGAAAGAGAAGGGGGTCCGGTCGGATAATGTAGCCCGGGCTCCTGATAGTATAGTTCAGGCTTCTACAAGTGAGGCTGGGTCCGTGGTGACTCCCATGTCTCTCCCTTCTGGGGGTGTGGCGCAGAGATCTTGTCCCCCAGCTTCTGATCCCCCTCCTCTTCCTCGGAGGCATCGATCTGGTGGTCGCTTAGTTGCCATCTCCTCGTCTGATTCCTCAGCGGGTGAGAGCCAGACCGGGGAGGAGGAGATGGAGGTGTCAGTAAAGGGCGCTCAAAAGCATCCTAACGAGGTATCGGATGAGGAAGGTGAAGTAACCTGAGTAACGGTTAAAAAGAAGCATAGTAAAAAAAAGAAGAAAAAGGTCCCACTACCTGAGGTAGAGTCTAGGTCCTCACCAGGGCCTAGCAGTAGGGGAGAGGCTAAACTTATAGAATTCTCCTCTGGGGATGAGTGTGTTGGGGATATGTAAAGTATAGTTATGTAGTTCCACAGATGTTGTGGTTTCAAGTGATATGATAAGTGTAATGTGAATATTAGCTGATGTTGTTTTTGTAAAAGTTTTGATTTTCTTGTATGTTCGGTAGCAGAAAACTATTAAAAAAATATCCACCTATATAGCTAACTATCTTGCTCTTTTTAAATAGAGCTTGCAGTCAGTTGTAGGAGATTGTGCGTGCTGTCTGCGTGCTCTGAACCCAGTATACACAGCTATATCCACCTATATAGCTAACTATCTTGCTCTTTTTAAATAGAGCTTGCAGTCAGTTGTAGGAGATTGTGCGTGCTGTCTGCATGCTCTGAACCCAGTATACACCGCTATATCCACCTATATAGCTAACACCAAAACTTTTTCTAACGGAAGGCGATTCCGGCTCTCTACCGGCATGTGGAAGGGAATGTCCTTGCCTTGCTGGACAGGGCGGTCAGCGGTAAGGTGCATATTATCGCTGACTCATGGTCCAGCAGGCATGGACAGGGACGTTACCTGTCTTTCACGGCCTATTGGGTCACTCTTCTGGCAGCTGGGAAGGATGCAGGACAAGGTGCAGTAGTGTTGGAGGTTGTTCCGCCACCACGCCTCCAAAATGCTACTATTGGTTGTGACACACCTCTCTCCTCCACCCCTCCTCTTCTTCTTCCTCCATGGCCTCTTCCAGTGCTCTGTCCTCAGAACCAGCGGTGCTCCGTAGGCTACGCAAGTACGCAGGCAAAACGATGCCATGCCGTGCTTGCGCTGGTTTGTTTGGGGGACAGGAGCCACACTGGGGAGGATGTTTTGTCAGCTCTGCAGGGGCAGGCCAAGAGGTGGTTGACACCACGCCAGCTTAAGCCAGGAATGGTGGTTTGCGACAATGGCACCAACCTCCTCTCCGCCCTCCGACAGGGACAACTGACCCATGTGCTCTGTGTGGCTCACGTCCTTAACCTGGTGGTGCAGCGGTTCTTGGGCAGGTACCCGGGCTTACAGGATGTCCTGAAGCAGGCCAGGAAAGTCTGTGTGCATTTCCGCCGATCATTTAATGCCTGTGCTCGGCACCAGGACAGGGTCAGGGGAGCTCGGTTTTTTCTCACCACGCCAGTGGGGCATGATCAGGGATGCATGCACTGTCCTGTCACCATTTAAGGAGGCCACAAGGATGGTGAGCAGTGACAGTGCATGCATCAGTGACACTGTACCGCTTGTCCACCTCTTGGAGCATACGCTGCGTGGAATAATGGACAGGGCACTTGAGGCAGAACAGATGCAGGAAGAGGAGGACTTCCTTGCCTCTCAAGGCCCCCTTTATCCAGACAGTGTTCCTGCTGTGCCACCCATCACACAGGAAGAGGATTAAGAGGAGGAGGAGGAGGAGGATGATTGTGTCAGCATGGAGGTGGAGGCTGGCACTCAGCAGCAGCAGCAGTCTTGTAGGGATGATTTACAGTCCCAAGAAACCCGTGGACCTGTACATGGCTGGGAGGAGGTAGCTGCGGATCATGTTGTCCTTAGCGACCCAGAGGACTCTGGACCGAATGCCTCAGCTAACCTACGCTGCATGGCCTCCCTGATCCTGCAAAGTCTGTGGAAGGATCCTCGTATTCTTCGGATCAAGGAGAGGGACCATTACTGGCTGGCCACTCTCCTTGATCCACGATACAAGGGTAAGGTTGCTGACCTTATCTTGCCATCGCAGAGGGAGCAGAGGATGAGACATCTCTGGGAGGCCTTGCAGAAAGGTCTGTGCAATGCGTTCCCAGAGACTGGGAGGTTACAAAGTCCTGGTCCTGGACAACGTGTTGCTGAGGCATCGATCAGAAGGAGCGGTGGAGAAGGTGGCCATCTGACCGATGCTTTCAGACAATTTTTTAGTCCGCAGCCCCAAGGTATGATTGGTTCCAGCAACCATTGCCAGCGTCTGATTTACATGGTGCAGGAATACCTAGGGGCAAGGTCAGACTTGGACAACTTTCCCACTGAAAATCCTCTGGCTTACTGGGTCTTGAGGATGGATCACTGGCCAGAGCTTGCACAGTATGCAATTGAGCTACTGGCCTGTCCTGCATCCAGCGTTCTTTCGGAACGCACCTTCAGTGCTGCTGGTGGCTTTGTTACTGACCACAGGGTGTGCCTGTCCACCGACTCAGTTGATCGACTGACCTTCATCAAGATGAATCAGTCTTGGATCACCCACAGCTACCAAGCACCTGAAGCTGATGTAACCGAATAATTTTTTTTGAAATATCACATCCCTTCAAGAGTGCCTATGCTGATGCTGAGTGACTGTCCTGTTATGTTGATTGTCTATCCTCTTCCTCCTCCGCTGATATGTTGGAAGAACATTTTTGGTTCTGGGTGATGCCACCAGCCCAATTTTTCTGCCCCTGTTTAACAGGGGCGTTTAATTACAATTTTTGATGCAATGCTTTGCAGCAGGGCTCATTCCTGCACTACAACTAGAGTATATGGGAGAGGTTGCAGTGTGGTGGCACCAGCACCAGTGCCTAAGGCCCAATTTTTCTGCCCCTGTTTAACAGGGGCGTTTAATTACAATTTTTGATGCAATGCTTTGCAGCAGGGCTCATTCCTGCACTACAACTAGAGTATATGGGAGAGGTTGCAGTGTCGTGGCACCAGCACCAGTGCCTAAGGCCCAATTTTTCTGCCCCTGTTTAACAGGGGCGTTTAATTGGTTTAACAGGGGCGTTTAATTGGTTTAACAGGGGCGTTTTTCTTGGTGGGCGCTCCAGCGCCCACCAAGAGTCACTTTGAGGGCTTACAATGTTGTGGCAAAACCAACACCTTGTTCCGCCATTTCTGCAGAGCATATAGGTCAGGCTCCTACTTTCAAACATCCAACTTACAAACATCTCCTACTTGCAAACGGAAGGAGACAACAGCAAGTGAGATGAAAAAAGACGGACGGCAAAACAAATTATACAGGGGTGATAACCCTTCCCTATGTTTTCCAAAAAGCTTAAAAATAGATTTTTTGACTGGAGCTAAACTTTAAAAATGTACCAGTTGAAAATTACAAACAGATTCTACTTAACACAACAAACCTACACATCTTTTGCCTTCTTTCCAACTTTTTGCCATAGAGTGCGGGAGCCCTTTTACACACAAACACACACATTCCCTGTCTTGTTTGCACCGCCTGTATACTGCTGTTCTGAGTATATAGGGCCTGGGGGCCACACGTATTTCCTTTTTTTTATATGGGTACGGGGTTTCCCTTAATATGCGTACAAGACCCAAAGGGGCTGGTAATGGGCAGGGAGGGCTACCCATGCCATTTTTCTCAATGATTTTCAACCATATTGCAGGAACCAGATATAACATTAAAACTGCAAGCAGTTTTAAATTACGTTATTTCCGTTAAATGTCATTTTGTGCAAGGACTATTCTAAACACGGGAAACACGTGGCACTTCACAGGAATACTATAGACCCCCCCCCCCCCAGGCATGATATTTAAAGGAATATTTCACTTTTTTTTCACTTTAATCGTCATTAAAATCAGTGCTCTGCCAAATGGCCATTTTTAAAAACATTTTAGGCATTGACCCATGTCCCCTGGGGCAGGAGCCAGGTCCCCAAACCCTTTTTAGGACAGTATCTTGCATATTAGCAGTTAAAATTAGTACTTTTCATTTCGAACGTTCGAGTCCCATAGACTTCAATGGGGTTCTAACGTTCGTACGAATTTGGGGTCCGTTCGAAAGTTCTGGTGCGAACCGAACCGGGGGGGGGGGGGGGTGTTCAGCTCATCCCTATTAGTGGGTCCTGAGGACAGGAGTTAAGAATCACTGGTCTAGGGGAACACCTTTATATAACTAAAGGGAGAAGCAATGATGGATTTTGTAGCTTGATATGTTATAGTGAAATATCAGTGAGGATATTCTGCAGCCAGCTGGTAAGAGGAAAGCATTACATCTGGATGTTTTTGTATGACAGATGTCATCCTTGGATCACTGTGTATCTAGCACAGTAATATGTGGCCATGTCTTCCACTTTTAGATTATTTATTTGTAGATATGATGTGGTTATGGACGCATCAGTAGTTATTGTGAATCTTCCCTGATATGAAGAGGAATAAGCTGTATTTCCATTATCAGTAGGGTGAACCCTCCCAATCCATGTCAGTCCTCTCCCTGGAACCTGTTGAACCCAGCTTACCGTATATACTCGAGTATAGGCCGACCCGAATATAAGCCGAGGCCCCCAATTTACCCCCAAAAAAACTGGCAAACTTATTGACTCGTGTATAAGCCGAGGGTGAGACATGCCTGTCCATCCCTGTGTGTGTGTCCGTCCATCCCTGTGTGTCCGTCCATCCCTGTGTGTCCGTCCATCCCTGTGTGTCCGTCCATCCATCCCTGTGTGTGTGTGTGTCCATCCATCCATCCATCCCTGTGTGTGTGTGTCTCCATCCATCCATCCATCCATCCCTGTGTGTGTGTCTCCATCCATCCATCCATCCCTGTGTGTGTGTGTATCCATCCATGTGTGTGTGTGTGTGTGTGTGTGTGTGTGTGTGTGTGTGTGTGTGTGTGTGTGTGTGTGTGTGTGTGTGTGTGTCCAGCCTACCTGTGTCCCGAGCCTTTGTCCCGAGCCTCCGTCCCGTGCCTTGCCTCCTTGCCTCCGTGCCTTGCCGCCGTGCCTTGCCTCCGTCCCGTCCCGTCCCGTGCCGTGCCGTGCCTTGCCTTGCCTCCGTCCCGTGCCCTCTTCGTCGGCGCCTCGGCGGCCATTGTAAAATTCAAAAGCTGCGCCGCCGCCTTCGCCTGTGATAGGCGGAACACTGAATTTCCCAGCAGCCTGTGTTCCGCCTATCACGTACATCGTATCATCCTCGTCCGTAGTACGAGGATGATACGATGTCCGTGATAGGCGGAACACAGGCTGCTGGGAAATTCAGTGTTCCGCCTATCACAGGCGAAGGCGGAGCCGGAGGCGCGGCTTTTGAATTATAGAATGGCCGCTGTCTGTCTGCTCGACACGCTGATCGAGCGGGCAGACAGCGATGACTCGAGTATAAGCCGAGGGGGGGCACTTTCAGCCTCAAAAAAGAGGCTGAAAATCTCGGCTTATACTCGAGTATATACGGTATATGGTAGCTGGCATATGTATATCCAGAGGCTTTACAGGACATCTTCACACTCTCTCCAGGCTTTTTTATCTCTGGGGATGGCTGAATAAGTGTTTGTGACATGACCCCTGTAACCAAGAATAAAAATATGATGAGAAATAAGATGATCCCATCAGAATGGTTTACTGATTTCTTCTGTATTCCAGACTTACCAAGAAATGAGGACAGACACAAAAGACAACAGGATTGAAACATGATGTCTTATTGGCTTTAGATGTTCTGAAAGTTCTGAGACGACACCAAGATCTCAGTAGAACATCTCGGCCAGTCAGTTGAGCTTTTCTACCTGGCAGGATGAGACAGGAAGCAGAGATGGGATTTGCATGAGGGGAAGAAGACTATAAAAGGCTCAACATCCTCTTCTACCTACAATGAGATATATGGCATAGATCTCAACTGTCCCTTGTATGGAACCAATTCCCTCTGTCCTTCTTTCTTCATCAGTTTTCTTTTTTGTGTTCTGATGTATAGATCTCTATAAGAAAAAATCTATATATATTTTTTATTTAGCAATGAAACATTTTTAACCCTTTTGCTGCCAAGTACGTACGCATACAGACCTACAAAATTGCCTGCAGGTGGCCAAGTCAGTACGGCGTACGGACCTTCTATAAGCTTATGGTCACTTCAAGGACCATAAGCTTATATCAGAATTGTTCAGCAGAGATTACAACCTGCTGATCAGAGTTACTACTCCCCCCACTCTCCTTTCCTATCCCCTTCACCTCTCTTCTTCACCAGCACTAATTACCCTCCTCCACCCGATCCAACCCCCCCAAAGGGATTTCCTTGCAGCTACCTTTAGAAGCCAGCATCCCTCCACTGCTGCTCCTGCCAGATTCAGGTGCTGCATGAAGCTTGGGGGGTACAGATGTGTCCCCCCTCTAGTCACATCACCCCCAGTACTGGCTTGGCTCCTGCACCCCTGACCCATCACCACTTCAGCAGTATCCCTCCGTCTGTTTTTAGTGGACTGGATCAGATGCAGTTGCAGATGCAATGTCCATTTACATCAGCCTCTTCATAGAGAACAATGGGTTGTTCCGATTGGGCCTGCCTGAAAAACGAACAGGCAGACCCGATCGGTCTGGTTGTGTAAAAGGGGTCTAAGGTCTTGTTCACACAGGGCATACACAGCATACCTTTTTTAGTTGAAAAAAAAAAAAACTTTATTGATATGTAAACATAGTATACATAGGTACAATCAACAGGGGGACCACTAGGAAACCCATGTTGTCATACAGGAAGTGAACTATCTGCATCCAGTAGATTTGTAGACTAGAGCATTCCCATATCAGATGATAAAATGAGCCAGGGACCACTGTACACAAGGAGCATAGTAGACTTCTTGTGGTTTGAAACTTAGCTAGTTTCAGCGGTGTTAAGTATACATGGTGTTCAATATATAGTTGTGTCAATCTATCCGAAAGTTTAGGGGGTGCGGTCTTGACTCCCTCCAGTATTTATACTTAGTCAGAGTCATCTATGGGTCCCACATCAGTTTCCCATGCAGATTTAGTTGTCCAAATAACTGTGTTTACCCCTTGGAGTCTAAGCGTATACTAGATATTGGATATAATTTTGGACAGGTCTACCGCCATAGTATTTAAGACGGAGGGGGGTGCCTAGTGTGATTGCATGATTTGTAAACTGTGTCCACACTGCGTGCCTAAGTTGTAGATATCTAAATAGTAAGTGGTTCGGGAGCGAAAATTCCTCTTTAAGTGTTTGAAAGGTCTTAGGCCTGGATTCTGTCACGACTCGGGACAGGTAAATTATACCATATGAAGCCCACAATGCCGAGTCTGGCACAGTATCTAGTTCAGGCATATGATTATTATGCCATAATAGGGTGTGAGAGTGGAGCTGAGTCACGTTCTGTTTTTCCAGTGCAATATCCCTTCTGATGATGTAATAGCATCCCCACTTATGTCTAGGGGGTCTGTTACTATGTGGTTCCTTTCGTAGAATCACCTGAATAGGGGTAAATAGTGGGTGGCCTGGTTTATCACATACCAGAGACCTATAGTGCTGGGCCTCTGTTGCATTAAAGTAATATATGTGTGAGAGCTGTGAAGCTAAATAGTTGTCTTGTATGTCTGTCCCCTCCCTCCGATGTGGGGTTTTTCAGTACATGCCAAGCTAATTTGTGTCTACTGTGTCCACAGACAAAGGAGTTTAAGATTGCTTCCATTTGTTTAAAGGTTTTTAGGAAGTAAAGAGGTGCATGCCAAACCATGTACAAAATTTTAGGTAGAAGGATCATTTTTATTAAAAAACATTTTCCCATCACTCCCAGGGGGATAGTCTAGACCAAGTTTGAGTTATGGATTTAAAGACTTAAGGGGACTATGTTGAGAGGGATGTAATCTACGTTCCTCTTAACACACTCTAGTTAAGGGGAGTTCGGGATGAACGGGAGGTGGAGAGAATAGATCTAGGGGAAGAATTTTGGATTTATCCCAATTGATACGTAGTCCTGAATATCCACCCATCTTTTCAATTATAGCCAGTGCCAATTGTAATGATGGTCCCTGATCTGCTAAATATAATGTGGTGTCATCTGCATATAGGCCTATGTTTCCCAGGAGTTTCCCTATTTTTGCCCCGTCTTAAGCCTATTATATTTGGGTTTGCTCTTATGGCTATAGCTAACAGTTCTGCTGCAAGGGCATACAGTAATAGTGAAAGAGGGTGTCCCTGATCTTGTGCCCCTCTCAAGGAAGATTTGGCCTGATAGCCAACTGTTCACACATATCCATGCCTTGGGTGTTTGGTATAGAAGCTGCACCCATTTAATAAAGTTTGGTGCACAACGTACCTTTACAGGGATGCACAGGTGTTCTGTGCTTTTCTATGCAGGCAGTTCCATTGATGTCATTTGGGATGTAGCAACAGCACAAAGAGCTGTTGCTCCCAATTTTAAATCCATGTAGGTCTGCATGCATGTCCCTGAGCTCACACTGCCTGCATTTGGGGTCATGTACCCACACCCACACGGATGTCATATTGGGAACAGCAGCTATGCCTGTGCAGCCGTTGCATCCCAATTGACATAAATGGGACTACCTGTACGGGGATGCATGAAAGACCTGTGCATTCTTGTGCAGGTAAACATGGCCACCATGGGTGTACACTATAGTATGCCATATGTGAACTGTGCTTTAGTAGCAATTTAGCAGGAATTTTGTTATGTTGTGTTTATGTGCACTATTAATGATTTTAGTGTATTTTTAGTGAAAATATTGTTATGATAAACATTTGTGCAAATATCGTGCTGCCTTAAAAATCTGTAGCACCTTCTTTTTATTCAACTGGCTGTGCTCCTTCAGGGGGGTCTTTTACAAATTATGAAAGCTGTAAGTGAAAAGGAAAACCTCCAGATTTTCTAAAATGTTTACATATGTCCGATTTTCACTATTTCTCAAAAGGCGTAATTTAAACATTACAAATATTTGTTATGTATTAACTCCACACAGTTTAAGCTTTTATATTTAATTGGAATTTAACAGCAATTTTGTAAAATTTGCTGTGTTTTCATCTGCTAATAATGGTTTTAGTGTATTTTTAGCAAAAATATTGATTGATAAATATTTGTGCAAATACCGCAGGGCCTAAAAAATCAGTAGAACCTTCTTTTTAATCCAGAGGTCATATGCTTTCAGAAAATATATGATTTGAGGGGTCTTTTACAAACACTGAAAGCTGTAAGTGAAAAATGAAAACCTCCAGATTTTTAGAGAAATTTTTGGGTAGCTTTGATTTTCACCATTTTGCAAAAAGGCGCAATTTAAAATTTACAAATATTTGTTATTTATTAACTCCATAAACGTTAAGCTTTAATATTTACTAGGGATTTAGCAGGAATTTTGTAAAATTAGCGGTGTTTTTATCTGCTAATAATGGTTTTAGTGTATTTTTTGCAAATATATTGGTTTGATAAACATGTGCGCAAATACCACAGGGTCTAAAAAATTATTTTTTTTATTCTGGAGGTCATATGCTTTCAGAAAATATATGATTTTGGGGGTATTTCACAAATTCTGAAAGCTGTAAGGAAAAAATGAAAACTTTCAGATTTTTAGAGAAATTTGGATATTTACATTATTGCATACATTAGATTTTCACCATTTTGCAAAAAGGCACAATGTAAAAATGACAAACATTTGTTATTTATTAACTCAATACAGGTTAAGCTTTTATATTTAGTAGGAATTTTGTAAAATGCGTTGTGTATTCATCTGCTAATCATGATTTTAGTGGATTTTTAACAAAAATATTGTTTTGATGAACATCTGCGCAAATATCGTGGGACCTTAGAAATTAGTAGCACATTCTTTTTATTCTGCTGGTCTTGTGCTTTCTGAAAATATATGGTTTGGGGGGTCTTTTACAAACTTTGAAAGCTATAAGTAAAAAATAAAAAAGCAAAGGAAAAATTGCAAAAATGGTCTGGCCACCTGTGTGTACAACATGGAGCACAGGGCCTGCCTGCAAAGGGGTTAAAGCACTACACATTTGCATCTTTGAAAGTTGAGAGGTGTGTTTGTAGATACAGAAATAAACACACATTTAGAGAGTTTAAAAATGTATGGTAACATGTGACAAAAATATACATCAGTCCTTATATTTCTGGAATGAGATTCTTGCATTGATTTTGCTGATCCCCCATCCGACCTTGGCACCCCAGATGTTTTGGAACTATAATTCCCATGATGCTCAACTATGCTGCAGAGTGCATGAGGATCATGGGAAATGTAGCTCCAAAACATTTGGGGTGCCAAGGTTTGCCATCTTTCTATTCAGTGAAATGTTACTCATGCAGGGACAGAATTCTTGCCTGGGTATTATACCCCTGATAGCTCCTGTTGTCAAAAATGAACCCTCATTGTTTACCAACAACATTCAGATGGGAAATAGAGAGATAAAAAGGTAACATTCTAAATTTTGTAGCTCTTCTGTTTTATTTATTTGCAGATCACAGGGACTATCTTCACTCTGCAGAAAAAGTATGCTGACACGCAAAGAATTTATTTATTTATTTTTTAACATATTTGTCCATTTAACCCCTTATTAATCTTTATTTTTACCCTAATAAGCTCTAATTAAATTCTTCCCCTTTTCTCTTCAATTGTTATTTTACTTCTGCTTTTTCATTTCTCTTTTATTAACCAATAATAATAAAAAATTGTGTTTGTTTTTATTTGTTCATTTTTTTCTTAGCATCACAAAAAAAGCACAACAATTAAAAAAAAAAACGTTATTTTATTTGTAAACATAGAATAGGAATGGCAGAATAAAGACCAAGAGGTTTATCGAGTATTTGTAAAAAAAAAACAAAAAACTTTGAAATGCTTCATACTCAAATAATAATTTCAGTGTCATGTTAAGCAGGACAAATTAAATTATAGAATAAAATAAATACTCTCATCCTACAGTAACCCTATTTAAAAAAAAAAACAAAAAAAAAAACCACTGGTCAAAAAAGAAAAAAAAGTGTGTTTTTTTGGCTTTTTTTGTCTAAAGATTACAATAATAAATATTTTTTTGCATGACAGTGGGGTTGATTTTCTAAAGGCAAATAGACTCATATGAAAGGGCCTATAATTAGTCATTTAAAATGTTTTGTGTGTAATACAGGTAATATTTTACAGGCCACCTGTGTTTACTGTTGATATATAGGATTTGGCTTGGCTTTGAACATTTAGCTTTTTCCATACCTTTTGTCTCTCTTTGCCTTTGTTCATGTGTGTCTTGTTTACTTGCTCTTCCCCTCCCTATTTTTCCTCCCTTCTCCTTTCCCTTTTCTTTCCCCCATCTCCTTCTTAATATATGGATTGTAATGTATACATATATGCACTTTGTATTTTTGATATAGATACTGATTAAATTATACAGCAATCAAGCCTTGATGAAGCGGATATAGATTACAACCGCGAAACATGTCGGCCATCATTTGCTTTTATGCAACATATATTATATATGTATCACTGTTTTGCATTTTCAGGGATTAGATATCCCCTATTTTTTATATGTACATGTATGTTTTTGATATATACATTTCCTTGTATGTTTGTTCTAGTTCCTAATAAAATTAGATTTTTTATATATATTTGTGTTTTAACATATATGTCTGGAGTTGACTATTTAAACGCCCACATGCACACTACCTTTTTTCATTATATAACTAGGGCTGGCACTCCAGTACATATTCTGTTGGTTTGATATGGGTGGGTCTTGACTACATGCTCATGACTCCAACCTACTTAATTAAAAAATGTCCCACTGACTTGGGAATTAACCATTTCCTGTCCATAAGACGTACCCATAAATCCTTGGATGGGAAGGGTGATATCTCCACTGTTGCTGCAGCAATAACCAAGATATTTCCTTCAATGTAAAAGTAATCCTAGTGGTTATAGTGCCACTGGACTATTCATACAGGTGGGGGAAGGAGCCTTCCCTCCCACTTCTGCCATCTCTACCGGGCTCTCCCGTTCCACCGGGTGTAACACCACCTTTATTATTTTATCAAACAGTTGGGTATTTTATTGGTACAATAAATTAAATAAAGTGCATTTTTTCCAAAAAAAATGCATTTGAAAAACTGCTGCACAAATATTGTGTGACATGAAAATATGCAACACCAACCATTTTATTTTCTGGTGCATCTGCTTTAAAAACATATATAATGTTGTGGGATTCTAAGTAGTTTTATAGCACATAAAATTATGTTTTTTACAAAATATTCTAGATGTTGATATAGATGTAGATGCAAACATTGCAGTTGATTTACTAAAACATAGTGTGTTCACTTTAGAAAATGAATGTTCACTTAGTTTATTGATAAAGGTGAAGCACATGGCACATGGGTCAGGAGTGCATAATGCACAGGTCAGGAGACAAAGTACAAAAAAAAATTCCTTGTTTATTAGCTATTTACATAACATGGCACAGGCAGTCAATGGGAGATTTTTCCCATCTCCCCACTGGCACAGTGAAAGAGGTGTGGAAGCACTTCTTTTATGGCAAAGCCAGTCATATGGAGATCTTTCCCATTTTCCCACTGACACACAGAAAGATAATGCTAATGCGCGCGGCAGTGCTGGGGGCAAGGTCATCCTGTGCCAAGGCCAAAGATGCCAAACTGTGCCCCCCCACACATTAGGGGATCCTAAGCAGTCACTCACTTGTCAAAATCACTGCACAGCTCCTGATCTGTCAGTCCGGTTTTGCATTGACCTGGATGTACACCATTTTAACACTGGGCACATACTTGTGTTGATACTTGTGCTATTTGCAACCATTTTTGAGGGTAGATTGACACCAGGTGCTGTAGGACTTTGTTGAGCAGCTATCCCAACCCAGTCCCACCACAAGACAAGATACGTTTCCTTGCCTCATATGTGACTGGTTCACCCCATCGTGTTGCAGTGCTGTGTGTGGACAAAAGAATATTATACGTGTACAACCCTATATACTGTACACCTATATTAGTCCTTAAAAGGACCTTTGTGGACCTAATAGTAATAGCTAGTAATTAAACTGACTGTCCCTGCTCCACACAGCGTCCTGTCCCTACACTGACAAAAGACAGCTGCAGAATCGGTCAGCAGTGCACTCAGCAATCACCAGCACAGCAGTCAGTAGCAGTGCACCAGAACCCTATATACTGTACACCTATACCAATCCTTAAAAGGACTTTTGTGGACCTAATAGCTAGCGATTTGTGTCACTACAGTCTGTCCCTGCTCCACACAGCAACCTCTACCTACACTGACAAAAGACAGAATGTAAAATGGCCGCCAGATCAGGTCTATTTATAAGGTAGGGGGAATGTCCAATTGTCCATGTGCTGAAATGTCTCAATTGGCTGTCCTGTACCCCATGATGGATGTGTCATGGGTCAAAGTTCATCATAATGTAAACAAATATGGCTGCCGCTAACAGCGCCAGAAGTCCGCCGGTTTGGCGAATCGTGAACAAGCAAAATTTGCCGCAAACCAACCACCGGGGCGAACCCGCAGGGCCATCTCTAATCTTGACCCTATAATGGACACAAACAAGTGTCAGCACTGACGTTCCCTGTGATTCCAGCACCCCCTGGATGCCCCAGAGTTTGTATTTATCCAGTGAAGTTCTACTGCCTGGGTGTTTCTGGGACATTCTAGAAGTTAAAATAAAACCTGCATGTGATATACTGAAAGATTACCATATGTGATCAGGAAGACAGGTTCTGCCACAGATCATAGGTGTGCGCAGCCTGTTGCATTAGTGTGTACACCCTAAAGCTCAAACACACATGCCTGTGTGTGTGTCTAAATACTGTATATATGGTCCGGTACATTGATCTCCCTGCTGGCACAGTGAAAGAGTGAACGAGAAGTGCAGAAACACTTCTCTTATGACAGAGCCAATAAGAGGGAAATCTTTCACATCTCCCTCCTGCCATAAAGAGTAATAATGCTAATGCATACTAGGTGACTAGGGTGTGCCCCGGCACACCCGACACACCCTGTGCACATGCCTATGCAGAGATTACATAATGTCTATATAATTTCTCTATGACTGTCCTTTACATCTCACTCATTGTGCTCTTCTATACAAGAGAATTAATACCCCAGAAGTAAATCTCTTGTTATTCTAGTCTTGTATTGCTGGTTATACACTAGTAGAATGGCTTTTAAAAAAATGTAATTTAAAGAATAGTCGCTCAATTTTGTCATTTGTAAGCAACGTTCATTTTTGACCACAGAAAATCAAAGGAGCAGGATAGAAAAAAAATTCTTGAGCCAATTTCTAACAGTGTTTGTGTGGTTTTCATTTGGTAAAGTGCATTCACACCAAAATCGAATATTTAAAGCAAACTAAATTTTAAGCTACCTTTAAAGCATGTTTGCCAATCCGTCAAATGTACTGAAAATTTTTGTATGACATTTTTTTAAATTAATTTTAATACAATTTTTCGTTTGAAAATCTACTAGTATATATCCAGCTTAAGATAAACAGTTGGTCTAGGGAACACCTTTACAGTATACTGCAGAGATATGCAATTAGCGGACCTCCAGCTGTTTCACAACTTCAAGTCCCATGAGGCATAGCAAGACTCTGACAGCCACACGCATGACACTCAGAGGCAGAGGCATGATGGGACTTGTAGTTTTGCAACAGCTGGAGGTCTGCTAATTACATATCACTGGTATACTGTATAATTAATGCATAAAACAATGCTGTGGCTTTTGTGTGCCTTGATGTGATATAGAGAAATATCAGTGAGGATATTCTGCAGCCAGCTGGTAAGAGGAAAGCATTACATCTGGATGTTTTTGTATGACAGATGTCATCCTTGGATCACTGTGCGTCTAGCACAATAATATGTGGCAGTGTCTTCCACTTTCAGATTGTCTATTTGTAGATATGCCGTATTTATGGACTTATCAGATGTTATTGTGAATCTTCCCTGATATGAAGAAGAATATTTTACATCTCCATTATCAGGATCAATCCTCCCAATCCATGTCAGTCCTCTCCCTGGAACCTGTTGAACCCAGTGTATATAGGTGCTGGAAATTTGAAATCCAGACCCAACACAAGACGTCTTCACACTCTCTCCAGGCTTTTTTATCTCTGAGGATGACTGAGTAAGTGTCTGTGACATGACCCCTGTAACCAAGAATAAAAATATGATGAGAAATAAGATGATCCCATCAGAATGCTTTACTGATTTTTTCTGTATTCCAGACTTACCAAGAAATGAGGACAGACACAAAAGACAACAGGATAGAAACATGATGTCTTATTGGCTTTAGATGTTCTGAATGTTCTGAGAGGACACCAAGATCTCAGTAGAACATCTCGGCCGGTCAGTTGAGCTTTTCTACCTGGCAGGATGAGACAGGAAGCAGAGATGGGATTTGCATGAGGGGAAGAAGACTATAAAAGGCTCAACATCCTCTTCTACCTACAATGAGGAATATGGCATAGATCTCAACTGTCCCTCATTTCAACAAGTTCCCCGTCCCTCTTTTTTCATCAGTTGTCCCTCTTTTTGGCTTGATTTCTATAACAAATGTATTATTCAACTATGTTTTTACTGCCCTACATATTTCATCATCCCCTAAATGATCGCATTTGTTATGTTGAAAAGCCAGGAAAGGAAAAGTTGTGGTTGAAAAAAAGGTATTTGCGGGTTTAGCCAATTATTTTTTGCCTATTTAATTCTGGCCAACATAACCAGGAACATTGAAGAGGAGTGTTGTTTGCCTACATATTTTATGACACAATATGTCCATTTTTCTCATCTTAGAAAGTTGTGAGATATCTATGGCATATACTGTATAAGGGGGGGAATATGGGGTTCCCCCTGAGCGTTACTTTTTGTCCCCAGTGAAGGGATCGACATGTCACTGGGACAGAGAAGAAGGAAGACTCTGGCTGCTTCAGGGGCTTTTTTAACCCCCACCCACAAAACCCAAGGGGAGAGGAAGGAGAATGAGAGGCCGTGAACTGAAGCCCCTGATGTGTGTAAAAGGAGAAGAAGGGAGAGAACTGGGGGGTGGACCAGGGTTACCAACTGTCTGTAAATATATATTGGTAGTTTGTAAAAAACCCTACTGGCTTCTTTACTGTCCATGAAAATATTAATCCTGTCCATAAAAATTGCTCTCTTCCCCACCAGCAATAACCACAGCTCTGTAGATTCAAACACAGCAGCCGGGATCTACATGTGCATTGTGTTTACACAGCAGGCTCTGCCTTGGCGCTCCACATCTCGGCTCCGCTTAGGAGGATAATGAGAAACAAACTCCCTTCTCTGTTACTTTTCCTACCACACACAGTCCTGGCCCTGGAAACTGATGAATGGAAGCAGATGGCCCTTATCTCCAAAGTTTATTGCAGGAAAAAATACTGTGGGCTACTGACCTGTATTAACTCTGACTGTCAGAAATTGGGACGTTTTATGGCATCTCTTCTGTATAATGTACATACAAATAATTTATAGCAGATCCTATAGAACAATAGATGCTAGGTACACCTATTTTGGTAGAAAGAATACTAGTTTTATTTATTTATGATTGAATAACTTTTACAACTGACTTTTAGTTATTATAATCATGGCTCCCAGTTGTTCCTCTTGTTGGCCTGATGTATAGACCTTTAAAAAATGCAATGTCATTTAATTATCAAAAGAGTTCTATTACACTAGATCTATGGGTGAATTACACTTATATGATGATTAAGGTATTGCATGCATTTTCCAAACATACATTAACACTTATGTGCATTGGCCTTTTGTGATGCTTTTCATTTTGAAAAGTACCCCAAAGCACTAAGGCAACACGACTCAGCAGCACACCACAACTGACAGTAACACAGTACCATGTGTTGTGGTAGGCTGTGTCAGAAAAAATGCTGCATGTCTGTTTCTGTTCATTGGCAGCCCATTCAAAATAATTAAACTGCCCTAAAGAGAGCCCGCAGCAAGACAGAGAAATAGGCGGAGGGTGGGCATGACAGGGTTAACTGTAGAAGACGTCCTGTGTCCTGAAGGGGCGTTGCCATGCAGAGGCTGGGAGGGGAGGAGAAGTGTTAATGTGTTAGAGTGGGCAGCTCCTCCCCTCCTTAGTCTGCAGGGAAACGAGCTTGGAACATGGCGGCCGTGGAGGACCTTTTCGCTCGGCTGAAGGCCGAATCGGCATCCCGCGGACCGGGATGGCTAGAGGCGAGGCTGGCGGCGGCGCTGGGTGAGGTACCCCCGGTGGCCGAGCGGGAAGGTGGCGGGCGGGCGCGAGCGCGGCGCTCCTGGCTGCCGGCTCGCTTTGCACCGGACCCCCCTTCCCCCCCCCGACCTGGGACACGTGGAGGCAGCGGCAGGGATGGCAGGGGACACTCAGACCCGCCCGCGAAACGCGCGGCGCGGCCTGCGGAGCGGCCAGGGGGGACTGTGGAGCTGGGGGACCATGGAGCTGGTGAGAGCCAGGTGGGGGGGGGTGCTGGAAGTTCACGGCCGGTGGCGGACGGGGGCAGGAGGCCCAGGACTGTGCGGAGGGCCCCACCTCATGGCCTGGAGACGGCGGGGGCGGGGCTGGCATCGGGGACGCCCGGGAGGATGGCTGCCGGGCGCAGGGGACTGTCGGCAGGTGGCGCTCCTGGGGTTGATGGTCGGCAGCTGTCCCCTGCTAAGGGACGGCGGGCTGTGGCGGACGGCGGAGAGACGGCGGCTGCCTGCAATGGTCTGGGGCGGCACTGCGATCGAAGGCAAGTTGGCCCTGGCAAGTGCTCGCAGAAGTCGGCAGGCGGATCTGGCGGGTTGCAGAAGACCAGGGAGCTCCGCGGATCCCCGGCACCCAGTGACGTTTCTGATGGATGGCAGCCGGCTGGCGAGGCGGAGTTGGCGGACGTCCGCTCGGAGGGAGAATTGTCGCAGTCGGAGGACGAGGGATGGCGGAGCATTCCGACGGCAGTGGACCCGGGACCCTCGGCTGGTGGGACTCCATCCAGGTAACACGGTGAGTCCGCTTATGTTTGTTATCCTATGTCTGGCAATGTGGGGGGGAAGGCGGGTGAGGGCCGGGTGGGTGCGGGGCGGCCGGAGGGGGCCGCGCCCATTGCGCCGACCGCGGCGGTCACGGACCCCGCGGCGGCGGATGCGGGGTTGAGAGGTTTTCTGGCGGGTTTGAAGGACCTGGTCCATCGGATAGATCCGGGAGTGGGCGGGGCTGGGGCCCCGGTGTCGGCTTGGGTGGCCCCGGGTACGGGGGACGGGGTGGACGTTGGGGGGCGGGGGGGTCTACGATGGGGGCTGCGGAGCCGGCGGCGCCTTCCGCCGTAGTGGCTGCGGTGGCGGACCTGGGGGCGGGTTCGGCACCCGCTGGGGGTGGGACGGCTTCGGAGGCCTCCAAAAAACAGGACTTGGTCCGTTTAGCGGATGCAGCGAAATGTGAGGTATATGTTTGCTTCGAGGGGCCCCTCGGGGCTCATCTGAAGCCTGAGGTCCGCGAGAAGATCTGGAAGGGTGAGTATGTGGAGATCTTCGCCCTGCTGCCGCTGGAGAAGTTCAATCTGGATAGGGTGAAGCCGGAGGATTACAAGAAGGAGGATGAGGAGAAGCGGCGGTACAGGCTCATTCCCAGGACGTTTACCAATTGGCTGCAGGCGTTCGCGATTTTGGCTAGTGTGATAGGCGAGAGGAACCCGGAGCACTGCTCGGCGCTGTTTTGCTACTTGGACGCCGTGGGAGAAGCCTATCGGGTCTACAGGGGAACGGCGTGGTTGCGTTACGACGAACAGTTTCGTCAGCGGAGGGCGATTCGCCCGTCCTTACGTTGGGATCATAAGGACATCAGTCTTTGGATGCGCCTTATGACTTCAGCGCGGTCGACTGGCCAGTTTTTTCCAGGCGGGGCCGGTGGGTCCACTAACCCCGGACAACCGGCCACAAGGAAAAAAGGGGTGTGTTGGCAGTTTAACGAGGTGTCCTGTAGGTTCGGGGGGTCGTACAAGTACAAGCACGAATGCACTGGCTGCGGTGGGGGTCACCCTTCGTCCCGCTGTTTCAAGCAAGGAAAGGGCAAGTCCAGTGAAGCAGGTGGGAAAAGGGGAAAACTCCGGGGAAAGTGGGAAAGATGCTGCCTTTTTTCGATAGGTATCCGGATCGGGAAGCGGAGCAGTTGCTGGCCCGGGGGTTTGCGGAAGGTTTTCATATTCCGGCGCAACTGGGGGTGGCACCCCCTTTGGCTCGCAATATGCGTTCGGCGTTGGCTCACGCCGAGGTGGTGTCTGCGAAACTGGAGAAGGAGGTGGCTTTGGGGCGCATGAGCGGCCCCTTCTCGACGGCGCCCATTCCAGATTTGGTGGTGTCTCCCTTGGGTGTGGTGCCCAAAAAGGAGCCTAATAAATTTCGGCTCATTCATCATCTTTCATATCCAAAAGGGGGATCGGTGAATGATGCTATTGACCCTGAGATTTGCGCGGTGTCTTATACGTCCTTTGACGCGGCAGTCTTTTGGGTCCGGAAGTATGGGAAGGGGGCATTGATGGCTAAGACCGACAGCTTCCGAGTGCTGGGTTGTCATTGGCAGGAGGGGTTCTACGTCGATAGATGCCTGCCCATGGGATGTTCCATATCGTGTGCTCTGTTTGAGAGGTTCAGCTCTTTCTTGGAGTGGGTGGTGCGGGACGTCGCGGGATTGAACTCAGTGATCCACTATCTGGACGACTTCCTCTGCGTGGGCCCGCCTGCTTCGGAGTTGTGCGCGATACTGTTGGCTACGCTGGAACACGTTGCGGACAAGTTTGGCGTTCCCTTGGCTCCGGACAAGACGGAGGGCCCGCGGACGGTGTTGAGCTTCTTGGGCATTGTGCTGGACTCGGAGAGGATGGAGTGTAGGTTGCCGGAGGAGAAATTGAGGGCGCTCCAAGCGGAGATTCGCGGGATGTTGGGATTACGCAAGGTTCAACTTAGGCCGCTGCAATCGCTGCTGGGTAAGCTGAACTTTGCGTGTCGCATACTGCCAATGGGGAGGGTGTTCTGCCGACGGCTGTTGGCCAGTACTGCTGGGGCCACCTCGCCCAAGCACTATGTGCGCTTGGTCAAGGCACATAGGGATGACCTTGCGACGTGGCACACGTTCCTGGCTAATTTCAACGGCAGGGCGCTGTGGATGTCGGGCCCGGTCAGCAACTTTGATCTGGAACTGTACACGGATGCGGTGGGGTCGGCGGGCTTCGGTGCCTTTTTTCAGGGCAAATGGAGCGCGGGGCCTTGGCCGGCTGCGTGGTAGGAGGCGGGCCTGGTTAAAAACATGTTGCTGCTGGAGCTTTTTCCGGTGGTTTTGGCGGTCGAACTGTGGGGGGAGGCTTTCCGGAATCTGAAGGTGCGCTTTCATGGGGACAATTTAGGGGTGGTGCAGGTGATCAACAAGGTGTCGGCGGCATCACCGCCGGTGGTCCGGTTGCTCAGGCACCTTGTGTTGCGCTGCTTACAGTTGAATGTGTTTATTTATGCTGTGCACCTTCCAGGCGTTGAGAACGTCATCGCTGATGCTTTGTCTCGCTTCCAGTGGGACAGGTTTTGGGAATTGGCACCGGGGGCGGAACAGCAAGGGGTCCCTTGTCCGGAATGGCTGTGGAGGATTGTCTTGGACGAGTAACGGGCTGGATACGGCGGTCGGTGAGCGAGGCGACATGGTCCGCATACAGCAGTGTGTGGAGTGAGTGGGCTGCGTTCATGCAGCAGGCCACGGGGGGTCAGGAGGGGCAGGATCTACGCTTGTTGGTTGTTTATTTTGTGGCCAGGAACTTTGAAGCTGGGGTGTCTGCGTCCGGGCTTACTAAAAAATTAGCTGGGTTGGCGTTTTGGTTCAAGCTCAAGGGTTTGCCGGACGCGACGAAGGATTTCTTGGTCAGTCAGGCCATGAAGGGTTATCGGCGTTCTCAGGTCCGGAGGGATTCTAGGCGCCCGGTTTCGTTCAAACTTTTCGGCCGGTTGTTGGAGCAAGTGGTGGGGGCCTGTTCGTCGCCATACGAGGTGGTTTTGTTCAGAGCGGCTTTTGCTTTGGCATTTTTTGGGGCTTTGCGGGTCAGCGAGCTGGTTAGCCCATCGCGGAGCCGGCAGGGTGGTTTGGGCTGGGACGCGGTGGTGTGTGAGGTGGACAGGTTGTCCATCCGGGTATGCCGCTCCAAAACGGATCAACAGGGCAAGGGCAAGTCGGTGCAGGTGTTTGCCTTGCCGGGTTCGCCTTTGTGCCCGATTGGGTTGGTGCAAAAATTTGTGACGGTTCGCCCGGCGATCCCCGGGCCATTTTTGGTGCATCAAGATGGGCAATTTCTCTCGCGTTTCCAGTTTTCTGCGATTTTTCAGCGATGCTTGCAGGCCTTGGGTTTGGGGGGGCAAAAGTTTTCCTCACATTCCTTCCGCATTGGGGCGGCCACTGAGGCAGTCCGGTGGGGTCTGGATGAGGCGGCGGTTAAGCGTATTGGGAGGTGGGAATCCAGGAGGTTTCGGTTGTACGTTCGCCCTCATTTGTTGGTTGCGTGAAGTGCTGGGTGGGGGATAAGTGACTGCTTATTGTTGATTGTTGGTTTTTTTCTTTGTGTTTTTGTATGTTTTTATATTGATGTTGGGGGTATGTTTTTTCTTCTCTTCCTTTTCTTACAGGCGGCCGGCCGGGCAGGGTGTGGATAGTGGGCCACTCATATGTTTGTTGGGGGGCTAGACGGGGAGATGCCCGCCCGGAGGGGCGCCAGCTTGGGCTCTCTAGGCAAGAGGCATTGATACGCTGGCTGGGGTTGCCGGGCATGCTATGGGGCAGGGCGGTGTCGGAAGTCCACCGTTTTGCCCGCTGGGACGGGCCTCCGGATGTGCTGGTGCTGCACGTCGGTGGCAATGACCTGGGGGTCAAGACCATGCTGGATCTCATCAAGGAGATCAAGTTCGATTTTTGGCAGCTACGCCTTGCTTTTCCACACATGGTTATTGTGTGGTCTGACATGGTGGCCAGGACAGCATGGCGGTTCGCAAGGTCGATAGACCGGCTGAACAGGGCCCGGAAAAAGGTCAATAAGGAAGTTAGTGGTTTTGTCGTCAGGAATGGGGGTTTGGCTATCCGGCATCTTGAATTGGAAGTGGACACCTGGCACTACCTGAAGAGGGATGGGGTTCACCTGAACGATGTGGGTACCGATATTTGGTCCCTGGGGATCCAGGACGGGATCCAGCGAGCTGTGAGGGTGTGGCAGGGCATGCAAGGGTAAGGTGTTCCCCTTGCTTGCTGTGGCATGTTGTTGGTCTGTGCGGATGAAGGATTTTACCCCAGGGACGGAAGAGTTCGGGGCCTATCGGTGGTATAGTACCCGTTGGTTGGTGATATAGCTAACAGTAGTTTAGCTACAGTGGGTGATCAGGTGCACTGCGGGCAGTGTTTGGCCTCTGAGCTAGTTTGTCAGCTTGAGGTCCGTTATAGTTTGGGTACCGCAGTGCCATTAATGGTTTATGGTGATTGGTGGGTTATCCTAGCACAGACCAACGGGGAGGAGTTGCAATGTAGGAAGTGCCTTACTACCTGATTTAGTTATGTTAATTTATGTTATTTATGTTATTTATGTTAATTGTTTGAATATTTTTGATAATAAAGATAATTGGCTGCTACGGCCATGTTTTACTCCAGATGGGTGTGGTCTCAATTTCTGGGGTAGTAGATGGGGAGGGGAGTAGAAGTTTGTTAGGAAGGAAAATGTTGGGTCAGTAAGTCACATCAGTTATACAATAGTCAAGAGAGCCCGCAGCAAGACAGAGAAATAGGCGGAGGGCGGGCATGACAGGGTTAACTGTAGAAGACGTCCTGTGTCCTGAAGGGGCGTTGCCATGCAGAGGCTGGGAGGGGAGGATCAGTGTTAATGTGTTAGAGTGGGCAGCTCCTCCCCTCCTCAGTCTGCAGGGAAACGAGCTTCCCACCCTCCCTCCCTTAGCTTTTGGGGGGGGGGGGGGGGGGGTTGGTGGTGGAATAATGTTGTTCCTTTGTTTTACAGGTTGGAATTGTCGTGGCAGTGGCATGTTGTTGGTCTGTGCGGATGAAGGATTTTACCCCAGGGATGGAAGAGTTCGGGGCCTATCGGTGGTATAGTACCCGTCGGTTGGTGATATAGCTAACAGTAGTTTAGCTACAGTGGGTGATCAGGTGCACTGTGGGCAGTGTTTGGCCTCTGAGCTAGTTTGTCAGCTTGAGGTCCCTTATAGTTTGGGTACCGCAGTGCCGTTAATGGTTTATGGTGATTGGTGGGTTATCCTAGCACAGACCAACGGGGAGGAGTTGCAATGTAGGAAGTGCCTTACTACCTGATTTAGTTATGTTAATTTATGTTATTTATGTTATTTATGTTAATTGTTTGAATATTTTTGATAATAAAGATAATTGGCTGCTACGGCCATGTTTTACTCCAGATGGGTGTGGTCTCAATTTCTGGGGTAGTAGATGGGGAGGGGCGTAGCAGTTTGTTAAGAAGGAAAATGTTGGGTCAGTAAGTCACATCAGTTATACAATAGTCATGCAGTATACGCTAAAAAATTACACACATGCATTAACATGCAGGATCAGATGTGAATGGGCTTTCATCCTTTCTTACGACTTCTATATTATGCCATTTGTTATTTTAAAAAGTCAATATAAAGGAAAATATTGGTGGACTGTACAATATGTTACTTTGTATAAACCCCTCCCACTGTTAGCACAATTTTGCTACACCCACAATTTGCCATGGCATGAAGCACACACCACCTCCTTATACTCTCTAAGACCCCTTTCACACCGAGCTGCCACCGGCATCAACATCACTGTTGTTTTAGCGGAGCTATTCAGCCGCTAACGGCGTGGTATCGCAGCGCTGCCCCATTGATTTCAATGGGGAGCAGCGGTGGAGGAGTGGGGAGTTCACCGCGCCAAAGAAACTGCTGGCAGGACTTTTTCTGACACCCTGCCAGTGCACCACTCCAGTTTGTAAGCCCTCTGGCCGCTTTTTACAGGTGCTATGCAGGCGCTATTTTTAACTCTGTAGAGCCTGAAAAACGATTCAGTGTGAAAGGGGTCTTAGTTTCCCAAAACCAAACGCTCCAGAAAAAAATATATCTACAGTATGGCCTTGGGAGATATGTGTATAGAGAAGGAGACCATTGACACTCAAATATACGTATGGTTATATGTGACAGAAGTATCCACCAGTCTTTATATCTTTGGGATTTGGATAATGAGATTCGTGCAGATCTCCCCAGCTCCTGCATCCATAACAGTCTGATCTATTGAATTTTATTTATGTATGGGCACAGAAGGAGGCTTTATGAAATAAGTGCATTTCAAGCAGTCATTGGTGGTTTAATATAGGCAGATAAACTCAACACAAATGTTCAAAATTATTTAGCCAAACACAAAGAAAAGGCAGTATGTTGTCTCAGGCTGGGCTTCTCCAACATACACAAGGGCTCTAGCTATTGTGATGTGTGGCGTGTGGGCATTAAAGCTCACCCTTTTGCTGCTGCACATATGTGTTAGGTGGGTGGCAACAGGTTGGCAATTAGTAAATTGTAATATATTACATTTTTGTATTTGAGTTTAGATACACTTTTATAAATTTTTAAGACCTTGGATACATGTACACAAATGGTTCAATAGTGTTAAATACAAAAAGATATACAAAGTAACAGTCTGACCTTTATGAGATATGTTTTAACATCACAATTCTAGTAAAGTATCTCCAGAAAAGTTAGGTGACTATGTTTCATCTTTTATTTCATAAGCTTGTCCATCAGGAATATTAGGTTTTCTTAACCACAGCGCGGACCTGAATTTCCGGGAGTTCATCATATGACGTCCACCCCTTTGCACGCTCCCCGCGCACCCCCTGAAGGGCACGCAGAGATCACAGAGTCACCGAGACTCGGGTGATCACAGATCCGAGTAAGGGGCCAATCATGGCCCCTACCACGTGATCAGCTGTCAGCCAATGACAGCTGATCATGTGTGTAAACAAAAGCTTGGTAATCATTTTTTTCTCTCCTCATGCTGACAGAGTGAGGAGAAAAAAAAGCTGATCACGGCTTATGCGCAAGGGACACTGGTCCCGAAGAGGAAGGAGGCACATCTGCCTCATATGTGCAAATCAGTACCCCCTGCCAGTGCCACCTGCCAGTGCCCACATTGCCCACCAGTGCCACCTATCAGTGCCCATGAGTGCCACCTATCAATGCCCACAAGTGCCACCTATATCAATGCCCACCAGTGGTGCCAATCAGTGCCTCATCAATGCTGCCTATCAGTGTAACCTATCAGTGCCCATTATTGCCACCCATCAGTGCCCATCACTGCCACCTATCAGTGCCACTTCCCAGTGCCACCTATCAATGCCCTTCAGTGCCACCCATCAGTGCCACCTCTCAGTGTCATCTCTCAGTGCACACCAGTGCCACCTATCAGTGCCTACCAGTGCCTACCAGTGCCGCCAATCAGTGCCCACCAGTGCCAACTTATTGGTGCCCATCAGTGCAGCCCATAGTGCCCATCAGTGCAGCCTCATCAGTGTACATCAATGAAGGAGAAAATTTTTATAACAGAATATAAACAAAATTGGTCTTTTTAAAAAATTTTTACAAAAAATAGAAACCTCAGAGATGATCACATACCACCAAAAGAAAGCTCTATATGCGGGGAAAAGATGGGTACAGTGTTGTATGACCGTGCAATTCAAAGTGCGACAGCACTGAAAGCTGAAAATTGGTCTGGACACGAGGGGTGTTTAAGTGCCCAGTAACCAAGTGGTTAATAAATGACAGGTAAGAGGGGAAGGGTTGGGGAAGGTGGATGGCCTTAAGATCAGGATTACTTCTCCTTCTAGCTTCATGAAGTGTTACCTGGCTAGGGCAAGACCTGCACAATTTATAGAGGAGATAGATAGAAGAAGGAAGAGAAGGATGAATGGCAGTTGGAGGTGAAAGGAATAGATAAGCTTTAATAGAAGATGTAATGCTCTGGATTTTGTGAGCCTTGATGTGATATAGAGAAATATCAGTGAGGATATTCTGCAGCCAGTTGGTAAGAGGAAAGCATTACATCTGGTTGTGTTTGTATGACAGATGTCATTCTTTGAGCACTGTGTATTTAGAATAGTAATATATGGCCGTGTCTTCATCTTTCGGATTGTCCATTTGTAGATATGATGTGGTTAAAGGATCACTAAAGCTAACATTTTTTTTTAAATAACAAACATGTTATACTTACCTCCACTGTGAAGCTCGTTTTGCACAGAGTGGCCCCAAACCTGGTCTTCTGGGGTCCCTCGGTGGCTGCCTCGGCTCGCCCCCATGCGACAGGGCTCAACACTTTCATGTGAGCTCTGTCGCATGGTGTGGAGTGCTTGCGGGCACATTCCCGTGATACAGTCGGCGGCCATAGCCGCTCACTGTATCACTCGGCCCTGCCCCCCGCGCACCATGTCATTGGATGTGATTGACAGCAGCGCAAGCCAATGTAACCAATCAACGACCAGGCTAAGCAGCAAAGAGGATGTCGGGGGCGAGCGCAGGACTTTTGAGGGATCAGGTAAGTAAAACGGGGGGGGGCTGGGGGGTGCGGAATTGTCGGATGTTTTTTCACCTTAATGCATAGAACGCATTAAGGTGAAAAAACATTTACCTTTACAACCCCTTTAAGGACTTTGCGAATCTTCCCTGATATGAAGAGGAATACTGTGCATTTCCATTATCAGGATCAATCCACCCAATCCATGTCATTCCTCCCCCTGGAACCTGTTGAACTCAGCTTCAGACATGGCTCTAGGCTTTATGAGGCCTGCCCCCTCTCTCCAGCCACCTTCCTCTATGTATAATGGATAGATTCATGCATAGCATGAATCTATCCATGACCGCCACTGCCACTCCCTATTCAGGCACCCATCCTCTTTTTGGCTGCCGGGTGCCTGAATTACAGTGGTGGGGGTGTTTTTGAAGCACCTGATATGAGCCATAGGCTCTAATAGGCTTCAAAAAAGCTAGTCTTGGAGTGCAGAGTATTGTCCTCGCAGTCCACCCAGATTTTTTTAGAAAACCAAATGAATAATTGCTTTTTTAACACTGAATCGCCTCTCCGCCAATCAGCAAGAGCGGGTATGTCATGCGGTTCCCGATTCGCTGAAAGCTTAGTCGATCCTATTGGATGCCTAGGAGAAGGGAGGAGTGTCACAGTGGAAGCCGCAGTGATCTCAGAAGAAGACGCCATCCTGCTGGACCGGCAATCGGTGGGGGGTGAGGTGCCGGGGGGTGTGAGGTGCCACAGGGGGGTTGTTTGCCGCCCCCCCCAACAAAAAAACACCAGCCGCCACTGGGCAAGACCTACACAGGTTATGGAGCAGATAGAGAGAAGGAAGGGAAGGATGGACAGTAGCTTTAGATGAGAAAATTAAATAAGCTGTAATGGAAAAAGCAATGCTGGATTTTGTGAGCCTTGATGTGATATAGAGAAATATCAGTGAGGATATTCTGCAGCCAGCTGGTAAGAGGAAAGCATTACATCTGGATGTTTTTGTATGACAGATGTCATCCTTGGATCACTGTGTGTCTAGCACAATAATATGTGGCCGTGTCTTCCACTTTCACATTATTTATTTGTAGATATGATGTGGTTATGGACGCATCAGTAGTTATTGTGAATCTTCCCTGATATGAAGAGGAATAAGCTGTATTTCCATTATCAGTAGGGTGAACCCATCCAATCCATGTCAGTCCTCTCCCTGGAACCTGTTGAACCCAGCTTATATAGTGGCTGGTATATGTATATCCAGATCCTTTACAGGACATCTTCACACTCTCTCCAGGCTTTTTTATCTCTGAGGATGGCTGAGTAAGTGTTTGTGACATGACCCCTGTAACCAAGAATAAAAATATGATGAGAAATAAGATGATCCCATCAGAATGCTTTACTGATTTCTTCTGTATTCCAGACTTACCAAGAAATGAGGACAGACACAAAAGACAACAGGATAGAAACATGATGTCTTATTGGCTTTAGATGTTCTGAATGTTCTGAGAGGACACCAAGATCTCAGTAGAACATCTCGGCCGGTCAGTTGAGCTTTTCTACCTGGCAGGATGAGACAGGAAGCAGAGATGGGATTTGCATGAGGGGAAGAAGACTATAAAAGGCTCAACATCCTCTTCTACCTACAATGAGATATATGGCATAGACCTCAACTGTCCCTTGTGTGGGACCAAATCCCTCTGTCCTTCTTTCTTCATCAGTTGTCCCTCTTTTTGGTCTAAAGTGTAGATCTCTATAAAAGTTATACTTATTATCAAAAGTTTTTCACGTTTCACCCAACCTCTATATTACTGAATTTGTTATGTAGAAAGCTAGTTAAGGAAAAATCGTGGTTAAATAAAAAAAGCGCTTGGGAGTTTAGCCAATTACTTTTTACCTAATAATAATTCATTCTGGACAACATAACCAGGGTCATGAAAGGGATGTGTTCCGTGCCTACATAGTATATGTAGAAAAACCCTACTTGCCCCCCTCCCCCCCTTTTTTCTAATCATCTGTATTGTTATGTGTTTCTCGTTTCTAAGGTAATTCAGCTCCAACACACAGTTGCAATGCATCACAATGCACAGTAGGGCACTGCCAGACATTGTGGTGAGTTGTGTCAGAAAAAATGCAAAGGACCAATGCAATGCTTTAACACGTAACACCTCAATGCAGAGGCAATGCAGCTCAGACACATGAGTTGCCATGCACATCACAGTAAAGCTGGACACACTATACACAATATAGACTATACAATTTTCTGTAGATTGTTTCCTTCTGATTTACCAAAACCATATAATATGAGCAGTGGCGTACTAAGTTGGGGGGCGGGGGGGGGGGGCGAGCCGCCTCGGGTGCCACACACTGGGGGGGTGTCAGGCCAGCGCCCCCCCATCCGCAACTAAAGAGGAGACAGCGCCGTGCCTCGGGTTCGCAGCCCACACAGAGAGAGCCCGAGGCACTGGCAGTGGGCGGCATTGCAGGGGGGGGGGGTGCGAGCAGCACTCGAGTGGAGTGACATCTGCCGGCTCAGTGATCCGGGACCCGGCGCAATAATCCCCTTCCCTCTGTGGTTGCATCGTGCTGCCGTTCTGATCAGTCTCGGGCAGCGGCTGTCACTCACAGCCGAGCAGAGTGAAGCCGCCTCCCCCTCCTGCATGCGCAGCACTGTGTAGACAAGGAGGGGGAGGCGGCTTCACGCTGCTCGGCTGTGAGTTACAGCCACTGCCCGAGACTGATCAGAACGGCGTGACGTGAGTCACGTGACCACAGAGAGAAGGGGATTATTGCGCCGGGTCCTGGATCACTGAGCCGACAGGTGACACTCCACTCGGGTGCTGCTCGCACCTCCCCAGAGATGAAATTCCAGGCGTGTTGATTTCACTGAGCCAAGAGGTTTGGTAAGACTGTGGAGGGATTAGGAAAACTGGCAGACCCCCTACACAGACTGAACAGCTGCATGCTGCCCTGGACAGTATATGTGTGCCCTTAACTCTGTTACTGCTTGCAATCTGTAAATATCAGCAACTACAACTCAAAATGTGATTGCAGGTTACACTGTAGTCCTTCCTTACAGAACTGTGTCTGAGCAATGCCACTGTAGGGGGGTTCTTTACTTTGGTGGGTCCTGCACTGTAGGGGGGTCTGCACTGTAGGGGGTCCTGCACTGTAGAAGGGGTCCTGCAATGTAGGGGGGGTCCTGCACTGTAAGGGGGGTCCTGCACTGTAGGGGGGTCCTGCACTATAGAAGGGGTCCTGCACTGTAGGGGTCCTGCACTGTAGGGGGGGGTCTGTACTGTAGGGGAAGATTTGGCACTGTAGGGGGGTCTGTACTGTAGGTGAGGATTCTGTACTGTAGGGGAGTCTGTACTGTAGGGGGGTCTGCGCTGTAGGGGGAGGGGTCTGTACTGTAGGAGGGTCTGCACTGTAGGGGGGGGTCTGCGCTATAGGGTGGAGGAGTCTGTACTGTAGGAGGGTCTGCACTGTAGGGGAGGATTCTGTACTGTAGGGGGGTCTATACTGTAGATGGGGGTCTGTATGGTAGGGAGGGGGGTCTGCACTGTAGGGGGTCTGTGTAACATGCAGAAGGTCCAGAGCTGTGAGGGGCTGTGTAATGTAAAGGGGTGCAGAGGTGCAGGGTGCTGTGTAATGTAAAGGGGTCCAGAGGTACAAGGGCTGTGTAATGTAAAGGGATCCATAGGTACAAGGGCTGTGTAATGTAAAGGGATCCATAGGTACAAGGGCTGTGTAATGTAAAGGGGTCCATAGGTACAAGGGCTGTGTAATGTAAAGGGGTCAGGAGGTTCAGGGTGCTATGTTATGTAAAGGGGTCCAGAGGTACAAGAGCTGTGTAATGTAAAGGGGTCCAGAGGTGCAGACTGCTGTGTAATGTAAAGGGGTCCAGAGGTGCAGGGTGCTGTGTAATGTAAAGAGGTCCTTAGGCGCAAGGTCGTGTGTAATGTAAAGGGGTCCAGAGGTGCAGGCTGCTGTGTAATGTAAAGGGGTCCAGAGGTGCAGGCTGCTGTGTAATGTAAAGGGGTCCAGAGGTGCAGGCTGCTGTGTAATGTAAAGGGGCCCAGAGGTGCAGGCTGCTGTGTAATGTAAAGGGGTCCAGAGGTGCAGGGTGCTGTGTAATTTAAAGGGGTCCAGAGGTGCAGTTGTGCAGAGGGGGGGGTACACAGTAGTGACAAAAAGATATTGAAGGATGCAGAGGTATGCAGGGGACACAGTGGGTGTTTTTACATTTTATGGTGGGGGGTGCCAGATATAGGATCCGCCCCGGGTGCCAAATGCTCTAGGTACGCCCCTGAATATGAGGTCAAACCTTAAGATTTTAAATATGTATGCAATCAGGCTGGCCCTTGCACTAAATGGTTTTGGTAATCTAAAGGAAATCAGACAACAAAAGTTGTATAGTATGTATGGGGTCTAAGGCGCTACCAAACATTGTGGTGAGTTGTGTCAGAAAAAATTTACTTTTTTGTCAGTTCTGTGTTCATCTTCAATGGGCTGCCTTAATGTGGTTCTAAACACTAAATTATTTTTACCTTATTTCATTATCTGCATGCTTTGTATGTCTATGGACACACACAGCCTGGCTCAGGAGCATGCCCGCATGTTTTCGCCCATAGCAAACAGCTTGCTATGGGGGCATATGGATAAGAGGCAGAGCAGAGAATGCCAGTGGGAGACCTCAGAAAAGGAGGAACATTAGGACAGGCAAGAATAAACGTATTTTTTTATTTTAATTAAAAATATTTGCCTTTACAATCACTTTAATTCTATGCATGTTAGGCAGGCCATAGATGGTGCAATTTTTTTTACTGCAATCTATGTACATATAATAAAAAAAAAACTGTGCATGTAGTAGATGTATTTAAAAAATCCTACATAAATTATCAAACACACGGGTTGCATCAAAGAAATTTCCACAATTTCCCCATCAGCACAGACAGCGCTGACAGAGGAACCCCTCTTGCTGAGACATTGTATTCTCCCAGTAGGGGGCGGGATCCGTCCCGATCAGGAGAAGATGGTGATTATTGCTAGCAGGTTAGTTGTACCCAAGTTGATTGATCAATCAACTCGGTAAATTCAGCCTGCCCATACACAGTTCAAATCTCAAGCCGGCCTAAATGCAGGTTTCATAACTCTCCTGCTGAATGGCATTCATGTTCTGCACTCATTACTCCAATAAATCCACTAAATAAATCTATCTAGGTGTCTTTATATTTATTCTCTAAGGTAAACCTATTGCGATTTTCATTCTAATACATTGAAATCTTAAACCCTATAATGGGCACTTACACCCCCTGGATGCCCTAGAGTTTCTATTTGCACAGTAAAGTGACATTGACTGGGTGTTCCTGAGACATTCTAGAAGTAAAACTATAAACCTGCACATTACTGTGTAAGTGTGATATACTGGAAGATTACCATATGTAATCAGGACGACGGGTTCTGCCAGAGATGACATCATTTCTATATAATTTCCCTATGACTGTCCTTTACATCTCACTCTTTGTGCTCTTCTATACAAGAGAATGAATACTCCAGAAGAAAATATCTTGTTATTTTAGTCCTGTAAATCCGGTTATACACTATTTTTAAAATTTAGAATTTTAAGAATGTTCAATCATTTTTGTCATTTGTAATCAATGGTCGTTTTTGACTGCAGAAAATCAAAGGAGCAGGATAGAACATTTTTCTTGAAAAAATGTTCTAACAGTGTATGTTATTTTCATTTGGTAAAGTCCATTCACTCCAAAATCAAACAATATAAGCAATCTAAATTTGAATCTACTTTCAAACAACATTTGTAAAGCTGTCCAATCTACTGAGAATATTTGTATGACTTTTTTTTTACATAGTTACATAGTAGGTGAGGTTGAAAAAAGACACACATCCATCAAGTCCAACCTATGTGTGTGATTATATGTCAGTATTGTATTGTATATCCCTGTGTGTTGTGGTCGTTCAGGTGCTTATCTAATAGTTTTTAATCATTTTTTAAAACTATCGATGCTCCACACTGAAACCACAGCCTATGAAAGGGAATTCCATATCCTTGCCGCTCTTACAGTAAAGAACCCTCTACGCAGTTTAAGGCCTCTTTCACACGGACGATCCGTTCAGGTCCGACTGTCAGTTTTTTAGGCAGACCTGAACAGAACGGTCCATTACCTTTTGTTTCAACTTGACCCTCCCTTCTAGATTGTAAACTCTAACGAGCAGGGCCCTCTGATCCCTCCTGTATTGATATGTATTGTAAGTGTACTGTCTGCCCTCATATTGTAAAGCGCTGCACAAACTGTTGGTGCTATATAAATCCTGAATAATAATAATAATAGACCTCTATGGAGCAAAGGATGTCAGCGGTGACATGTCCACTGACATCCGACCTGCTCCAAAGTGGGACTGAGGAAAAACCTACTTTTCCATCCATCTGCGGATCGGATCAGATCATCCGATCCCCCATAGGGGAGAGCGGCGCTCTGACAGGTCTGTCCCTGCACAGTGTGCAGAGACGGACCTGTCATCTGCCTGCTCAGCGGGGATCAACGGAGCGATCCCCTGCTGAGCAGAGCGGGCTCTGTACACAGACACGTCCGTGTGAAGGAGCCCTAAGATTAGACCTCTTTTTCTTCTAATTTAAGTGGCCATGTGTCTTATTAAACTCCCTTCCCTTCCCTCACTCTTGTGAGGTCACCAGTATGGTATTTGTGAATTTAAATCATATCCCCTCTCAAGCGTCTCTTCTCCAGAGAGAATACGTTCAGTGCTCGCAACCTTTCCTCATAACCAATATCCTCCAGACCCTTTATTCGTTTTGTTGCCCTTCTCTGTAGCCGCTCCATTTCCAGTACATCCTTCCTGAGGACTGGTGCCCGGAACTGGACAGCATACTCCAGGTGAGGCTGGACCAGAGTCTTGTAGAGCGGGAGAATTATCATTTTATCCCTGAAGTTAATCCCCTTTTTAATGCATGCCAATATTCTGTTTGCTTTGCTTGCAGCAGCTTGGCATTGCATACCATTGCTGAGCCTATTATCTACTAGGACCCCCAGGTCCTATTCCATCCTAGATTTCCCCAGAGGTTCTGCCTCCACTGTATAGATTGCATTAATATTTTTGCCACCCAAATGCATTATTTTAAATTGTTCCACATTAAACCTCATTTGCAATGTAGTTGCCCACCCCATTCATTTGTTCAGATCTACTTGCAAGGTTTCCACATCCTGCAGAGAATGTATTGCCCTGCTTAGCTTAGTATTGTCCACAAACACAGAAATTGAACTGTTTACCCCATCCTCCAGGTCGTTTATGAACAAATTATATAGGATTGGTTCCAGGACAGAACCCTGGGGGACCCCACTTTCCATGCCTGACCATTCAGAGTACTCCCCATTTATCACCACCCTCTGAACTTGCCCTTGTATCCAGTTTTCAATCCATGTACTCATCCTATGGTCCATGCCAAAGGACCTTATTTTGTACAGTAAACGTTTATGGGGAACTGTGTCAAATGCTTTTGCAAAATCCAGATACACCACATCTACGAGCCTTCCTTTATCTAGATGGCAGCTCACCTCCTCATAGAAAGTTAATAGATTGTTTTGGCAAGAACGATTCTTCATGAATCCACGCTGATTACTGCTAATGATACTGTTTTCGTTACTAAAGTCCCTTATCAACCCCTCCAAGAGCTTGCATACTATTGATGTTCAGCTAACTGGTCTGTAATTCTCAGGGATGTATTTTGACCCTTTTTTAAATATTGGTGCCAGTGCTGTGTCAAGGCCCAGGCCTAGGGCGGCACTTTACGGGTCCTCCCGAGTCTCGGCTTACCGCAACTTTCTCCCGCTCAGATACAGCCTGCCGTGTGCATACACGCGGCACCAGCGGCCGCATTCACCGCCCACAGCCACTGATGCCTAACTAGTGGCGGAGTGATCTGCAGCCTTGTGTGCTGCCCCGGGGTCCAGGACCCTGGACTTGTCTTCAGACATCGGGAAATCCTGCCCACTGCTTCACAATGCAGCGTGACATGCCGCCTAGACTCAGCTAGGACACCATTGTATCATGGGGTGAGTGGGGAGGAGTGTATATGGCTGCGAAGGAGTGAGTGTCAGGGGTGGAAGGCTGTGCAGTCTCCTGATTCTGTGTTTGGAGGACTGGTGGCAGCCAACTCTGCTGGGACTTGTAGTGCCCTCTGTGGGGGGCTAAGATATGGTAGTCTCCTATGCTGGGACTTGTAGTGCACTCTGCAAGAGGCAGAGATATGGCAGCCTCCTATGCTGGGACTTGTAGTGCACGCTGTGGGGGGCTGAGATATGGCACCTGTAGTGCCTTAGACTGTGGGGGATTCAGGCATCCTCAGTTCCCACACAGAGGGCACTACAAGTCCCAGCAGAGTGGGCTGCCATTCCTCAGTCCCCTGTAGTCTAGGGCACTACAAGTCCCAGCAGAGGAGGCTGCCATATCTTGGCCCCCTGTAGAGTGCACTACAAGTTCCAGCATAGGGGGCTGCCATATCTCAGCCCCCTGTAGAGGGCACTTCAAGTCAAGCGTTTGTGCTGAGAAGGGGGATTTGTACTGGACAAGGGTTTGTGCTGAGAAGGGGGATTTGTACTGGAAGGGTTTATTTGAGGGTGAAGATTTGTGCTGAAAGGGGTATTTTTGCTGCTAGGGGGGAGATGGAGGGAGCCGGGGTCTGGAAGGGGTGTGGGTTACAGATGGAGTTGCGGGTCTTATATAGGTAGGGGTGTGTCCTTGAAAGGAATGGTGGATCATATTTAAATTAGAGGGTGCATGAATTGAATCAGGCCTAGGGCAGTACAAAACCTAAATACACATCTGATTGGTGCTACATTGGCTTTTCTCCAATCAGCTGGTACCATTCCTGTCAGGAATTTGTAATTGTTAGTACAATTTTTCTTACACTTTTTTCGAAAATCTGCTAGTGTATAGCCAGCTTAAGATAAATGATTGGTCCAGGGAACACCTTTATATAATTAATAGAAGATGTAATGCTGTGGCTTTTGTGAGCCTTGATGTGATATAGTGAAATATCAGTGAGGATATTCTGCAGCCAGCTGGTAAGAGGAAAGCATTACATCTGGATGTTTTTGTATGACAGATGTCATCCTTGGATCACTGTGTGTCTAGCACAATAATATGTGGCCGTGTCTTCCACTTTCACATTGTCTATTTGTAGATATGATGTGGTTATGGACGCATCAGTAGTTATTGTGAATCTTCCCTGATATGAAGAGGAATATTTTACATCTCCATTATTAGTAGGGTGAACATATCCAATCCATGTCAGTCCTCTCCCTGGAACCTGTTGAACCCAGCTTATATAGTGGCTGGCATATGTATATCCAGATCCTTTACAGGACATCTTCACACTCTCTCCAGGCTTTTTTATCTCTGAGGATGGCTGAGTAAGTGTCTGTGACATGACCCCTGTAACCAAGAATAAAAATATGATGAGAAATAAGATGATCCCATCAGAATGCTTTACTGATTTTTTCTGTATTCCAGACTTACCAAGAAATGAGGACAGACACAAAAGACAACAGGATAGAAACATGATGTCTTATTGGCTTTAGATGTTCTGAATGTTCTGAGAGGACACCAAGATCTCAGTAGAACATCTCGGCCGGTCAGTTGAGCTTTTCTACCTGGCAGGATGAGACAGGAAGCAGAGATGGGATTTGCATGAGGGGAAGAAGACTATAAAAGGCTCAACACCCTCTTCTACCTACAATGAAATGCAGTTTATTGTCCTTGTCACACTATCAAGTTTCTTTATAATAATTTTAAGCAGTTTGTTATAAAATATAACACAATTGCTCACTAGCCTTTTATAGCTCTCTGGGACTTGACTAGGGTAGCCAGATAACTTACTTCCCCAACAATACATGTAAACCTTAACCGTTACTCTTAGAATAAATACCCGGACACCTGCTTGAATGAAAATGGCCTCAACGGCCTTTATTTAAATAACAATAAAATTTAAACTTTATTTTAAATATTTTAATAATACAAAACTTGTAACAACTTCCAGTTACCCAAAAACCCTAAGTGCTTTTTTGGCTGGTCCCTGACGACCCCTTATTGTTTTGAGCCTGTGATCCCCACTTCGTCAGCATCTGTCCCCAGCCGCCAAACTTGCCTCGAGGACTCACTAACTGACCACAGACCCCCAAATATGTTAGCCATTAATCTGGACTGACACCAGCCCAAACACAATGACTCCATCTCTGGCATGGGTCCCAACCTTTTTCAATTGACCCATGCATTTCTACATATATATATTCATATATATATATAGAAGTCGCCAAGGACCCAACGCCACCTTCGGAATGACAACCCTTCAACCCAACCACTATCCATTATTAGGGAGGGCAGGCGGGAACGTCTCTCCTCGCTTGCTGACCTCCAACTGCTGGCTTGTCCCACCCTGGCACATGGACGAAAGACCCACACTCCTCCCCCCTTGTGACCTTCCACCAATAGGGTAAGTACGCCTGCATCTTAAACCACCCCCACGCTGCTTTTTACTTTAGCCCAGTAATTCCCTTGCACCCTGTCATGTATGTCCTGCGCTTCCTTTTCTATACAGCTCCGTACATGTCTTGACTAGGGTAGCCAGATAACTTACTTCCCCAACAATACATGTAAACCTTAACCGTTACTCTTAGAATAAATACCCGGACACCTGCTTGGATGAAAATGGCCTCAACGGCCTTTATTTAAATAACAATAAAATTTAAACTTTATTTTAAATATTTTAATAATACAAAACTTGTAACAACTTCCAGTTACCCAAAAACCCTAAGTGCTTTTTTGGCTGGTCCCTGATGACCCCTTATTGTTTTGAGCCTGTGATCCCCACTTCGTCAGCATCTGTCCCCAGCCGCCAAACTTGCCTCGAGGACTCACTAACTGACCACAGACCCCCAAATATGTTAGCCATTAATCTGGACTGACACCAGCCCAAACACAATGACTCCATCTCTGGCATGGGTCCCAACCTTTTTCAATTGACCCATGCATTTCTACATATATATATTCATATATATATATAGAAGTCGCCAAGGACCCAACGCCACCGCGGAACAAGTGTGAAACCTTACACTTGTGACCGCCGCCACGCCAGCAAAGCCCGGGGGCACACCATCTTCCAGCCCTAAGGCCCACAGGTCAATGCCCACAGGGTTCAGATGAACCCCATCGCCCCTCAAATACCTCCAGGTGTCCACTTCTAGCTCCCAATGACGAATGACCACCCCCCCATTCCGGGCCACAAACCTTCCCACCTCCTTGTTGACCTTAATCCTGGTTTTGTTCAGTTTTTCCCAGGATCGAGCCCCTCTCCACGACATGCGGGCCACTATGTCCGACCACACCACCGTCATGTCCGGGAAAGCGGTACGGAGCCTCAAGAAATGCCACTGTATATCTTTTATCACTTGTCGCATCGGTCGGATCCCCAGATCATTGCTCCCAACATGGAGCACCAAAATATCCGGGGACCGATCCAAGGCAGCAAAACGATGTACCTCGGGGACCACCTTGTGCCACATCATACCCGGGATCCCAATCCACCTGACCGTGCCTTCCTCCCTGGCCACCCTGAGTTGTCTACCTTCAGGCCTGACATCCGCCCTCCTGGCCCCCCAAAAAACAAAAGAATGTCCCATTATCCAAACGAGACATCGTGGGGGATCTGAAAAGAAAGGAAAAACCATGCAAACCCATCAACAGCAGTAACATATAAAATCAACAAAACAATTCAGCACAACAGGTGTGGCCTAACATATAACCGGTACCTAGCCGATTCCCACCGACCAATCCTCTGAATGACTTCCGCCGGAAGTCCCCATCTAGCTGCCTCAGTAGCCGCCCCTATCCGAAAAGAGTGGGAAGCATACTCACCCGAAGTAAGACCAGCTGCCACCAGACACTTCCGAAAAACCGCAGAAAATTGGAACCTGGACAGGCAGGATCCATCCCGATGCACCAGCAGCGCCCCTTCCCCTGGCGGGCGGAGTGCCAAAAACCGCTGCAGAGCCAGTACCGGACAAAGCTGTTTCTCCACCCCCGGAAACAACTCCACCCAGGCCCCCCTTCCTTCCTGATCCATCTTCGACTTCCTAATCCAGATCCTCACCTTGTCTCCCGAGCATTGGACATCACTCCACCGCAGTCCACCAGCCATCCTCCTGGACGGCGAGACCAGCTCCCCAATCCGAAAAGCCCCAAAGAACGCCAGCACAAACGCCGCCGTAAACAGTACCACCTCGTAACCCGTGGAACACACCTCCCCCAACACTGACAGAACTGACCCCAGCACCGCAAAAGAAACAGGGCGCCTGGAATCGCGTGTTTGCGAACCCCTTCTGTACCCCCGCAGAGCCCTGCGAACCAAAAATGTCTTTGTGACATCCACCCTACCTTCCATCTGAAACCAGAAGGCCAACGCAGCCATCTTCCATCCGATGGCTGCCCCGGACACTCCCTTTGCATGATTAGCACATATAAAAATCAACACCAGCATCTCCAGCCTATCCGGGCCCCCCATACCTCCTACCTCCTTCACCAAGTCAAACCATTCGTGCCAAACTTTCTGATAAGCCTTCCACGTTCCTGCGCTGAGAGACTGTCTGATCAATCCTGCGGCGACTCCAATGCAACCGTCCACAGCTCCTGCGGGCACAGTTCCCCTTCCTGACGCGCCTCCGGTGCCAACTTGCGAAACGTGTCCCACTGGAAACGAGACAAAGCATCCGCTAAGCCATTGTCGACCCCAGGGATATGCACAGCATATATAAACGCATTTATTCGCAAACAGCTAAGCACCAAGTGGCGCAACAACCTGATCACCGGGGGGGAAGAGGCCGAGATGTTGTTAATGGCCATCACCACCCCCATGTTGTCGCAATTGAATCGCACCTTCCTGTTCTCAAAGACCTCCCCCCACAACTCCACAGCTAAAACAATGGGGAACAACTCCAGCAAGACTAAATTTTTGAGAAAACCCGCTGCCCTCCAACTCTCCGGCCACGGACCCGCGCACCATCTACCCTGGCAATACGCTCCATAGCCACCCGAACCGGCCGCGTCCGTGAACAGGACCAGATCAGCATTGCCGACCGGTCCAACCTGCCAGATGGCCCGCCCATTGAATTCCGCCAGAAAGGAATCCCAAATCTTCATGTCCTCCTGTAACTCCCTCGTCAACCGCACAAAATGATTCGGCATGCGTACCCCGGCAGTCGCCGCCGCCAATCGTCTACAGAAAATACGCCCCATAGGGATAATCCTGCAAGCAAAATTCAATTTGCCAAGCAAGGACTGCACTTCCTTCAAGCGAAGCTTACGCTTGCCGCTGGCCGCACACACCTCCTGCCGCAATGCCACCAATTTGTCCTCCGGCAACCTACACTCCATGGCCATCGAATCAATCGTGATGCCCAGGAAAACCAAGGCCGATGTGGGGCCTTCGGTCTTATCCGCCGCCAGGGGGATCCCAAATCTGTGCGCTAAATGTTGAACCGTCCCGAGCAAAATGCCGCAACTACGAGAATCCGGGGGGCCTATGCATAAAAAATCATCCAAATAGTGGATAACAGAACTCACCCCCGCAACCTCCCTAACTGCCCATTAAAAAAATGAGCTGAACTGTTCAAAATACGCACAAGAAATGGAACACCCCATCGGGAGACACCTATCCACGAAGTACTCCCCCAGCCAGCAACAACCCAACAAACACATGCTCTCGGGGTGTACAGGCAACAAACGAAAGGCCGATTCCACATCGGTTTTCGCCATCAGAGATCCCTTACCATATCTGCGAACCCACGCTACTGCCGCATCAAATGATGTATAGGTAACCGCACAAGCCTGCGGGTCAATACCATCATTAACCGAGCCGCCCTTAGGGTAGGACAGATGATGAATCATCCTGTACTGACCCGGTTCCTTTTTTGGAACAACTCCCAACGGGGAAACAACTAAACCCGGCAGCGGGGGTTCCACGAACGGGCCCGCCATCCGCCCCAACGCCACCTCCTTGGCCAATTTAGCCGACACCACCTCCTGATGGAGACGTGCCGACCTCAAGTTCTCCGAAAGCGGTGGCACTTCACGCACCATGCTCGGAATCCTAAACCCCTCCCTAAAACCAACCTCCAAAAACAGCGCCGCCGCCCTGTCCGGATACCTACTTAGAAAAGGAAGCATCCTTACCAGACTCACCGGCGTCATCCCTTTTTCCAGCGTTGTCCCCTGGCCGACCCTTTCCCTGCTTAAAGCAACGCAGGAAGGGGTGGCTCCCGCTACAGCCTGAGCACTCGTGCTTGTATCTGCACGCCGAGCCGAAACGGCAAGTTCCTTCATTGAACTGCCAGCAGACCCCTTTCTTTTTAGGGGCCGGCGATCCCGCGGAGGAAGCGCCGCCGGCCCCCCCTGGAAAAAACTGCCCCGACCCCCTCGACGATGTCATCAACTTCATCCAAAGACTAATGTCTTTGTGATCCCATCTGATGGAGGGGCGAACAGCCTTCCGCTGACGAAACTGCTCGTCATACCGAAGCCATGCCAAGCCCCCATAAACCCTATGAGCCTCACTGATCGCCTCCAAGTAGCAGAACAGTGCGGAGCAATTTTCCGGGGCCTTCTCCCCGATCACACTTGCAAAAATCGCAAATGCCTGCAGCCAGTTTGCAAATGTGCGCGGAATTAACCTATACCTCCTCTTCTCCTCCTCATCCTTTTTACTCTCATCCGGCTTCACCCGATCTAAATTAAATTTCTCCAAGGGGAGCAGGGAAAAAATTTCCACAAACTCATCCTTCCAAATCTTTTCCCGCACCTCCTTCTTCAAGTGTGCCCCCAATGGACCCTCAAAACATACATATACCTCACAGCGCGCTGCATCCGCCAAACGCACCTTGTCCACATCCTTGTCCCCCGTCTCCGATCCAGGCTTAGTACCCCCGGCGTCCTTGTCCGTCTGCGTCTCCGTCGTCACCGATGTCTTCTGAGCCGTCCCCCCCCCACCCGACTGCCCCCCCACCACCGCCGGCGGACAAACCCACGGCGTCACCGGAGTCGGGGGTCTCACCTCCCCCCCGTCCAATCGCCGTAGCAGCTCCCTGAGGGACTCCAATAACCCCTGCGACCCCTCCCCCACCCCCTGCCCGGACAGAGCACTACTCTCCCCCACCCCCCTCCCCCCTGTCACTGCCACGCTCCCCCCCCAGAGGCCCCCCCGCCCCCGCTCCCCCCCCGACAACCCTCCCCCACCCCGCCAGACAAAGCAAAATGTGCACACTCACCAGGCTGTCCCAGGCGATGAGAACCTCCAGCCGCCCCACCGGATACTCCTGCAGCCTCCTGGGGATCTTCATGCAACTCTCCCTCCTCACTGCCGCTGCCAGCAAGGTCCACCGCCATCGCTGATGTCCGTCAGGTCCTCCTCCATCCCTGGGCACTGCAGCGCTGGGCAAAGGAGAAAAGCTGGGATTCCTCACAGTGTGCCTTTCCAGATTCAAATTCGGCGCCGAGCCGGTGACATCATCGAGCCGCGCCGGAAGCACGTCCAGCGCGCAGGCATTCCTCTGGCCAGCCCTCCCAGGACCCACACTGAGCCTGGAGGCGGGGCCTCCTGACCGACGAGCGGCAATGGCGCGATCCTGCTCACTGCCCGCATCCAAGATGGCGACTCCACGAGGTAAGCCCCCAGCTGCCTCAACTCCCGCACTGGTGCCCGCTCTGCTGTGTCTCCCACGGCGGACCGCCCCCCCGACCGGAACCTCGCCGGAGGCAGCGGCCGAACGGATCCGAGTCACTGAGGTGGAAGGAGGGGGTGGGGGCCCGCCGGCCCCCCGAACTTCCCCCCCCCTGGGACTTTGCCGTGGACGGGAATTCCTTCCAGGCCCCCCGCTGGCTGGCCGGAGTGTCCGCTCGGCGGGGGTGGCTGAAGGGTCCCGGCTGGGGCTCCCATAACGGCGTCGAGTCCGGGGGGTATTATCTGGGCTCAGGCGCTCCGGGGGTCTAGACCTCCGAGCACGCAGCTGGACAGGCCCGGCCGAGGAAGGACCCTGTCCTACCCCCTGCAGCGTGGCAGCAATCTGGCCCTGAAGCCACTCCGTGCCATGCGCTTCTGCTGCTTCCCTAAGCTGTGCCCAAAGATCCTGCAACCCGCTCATCCTACCTAACCTCTCTCTATCTGATTGCAGGACAACGTCTCTCCTCGCTTGCTGACCTCCAACTGCTGGCTTGTCCCACCCTGGCACATGGACGAAAGACCCACACTCCTCCCCCCTTGTGACCTTCCACCAATAGGGTAAGTACGCCTGCATCTTAAACCACCCCCACGCTGCTTTTTCCTTTAGCCCAGTAATTCCCTTGCACCCTGTCATGTATGTCCTGCGCTTCCTTTTCTATACAGCTCCGTACATGTCTTGACAAGAATTTGACCTGCTAATCAGACAGTTAGAGTCACAGTTCACGACATATGATAAAAGAAAAACATAAAGTATAAGGCTACTTACACACTGGGGCGGAGGAGTAGGCGGTAAAGCGCCGCTAACTCCGGCAGCTGTGCCCATTGATTCCATTGGCAGGGGCAGTGTATACTACACCACCCGAAAGATGCTGCTTGCAGGACTTTTTCTAATGTCCTGCAAGCACACCACCCCAGTGTGAAAGCACTCGGCTCTCACACTGGGGCTGCAGGAGAGGCGTTTTTCAGGAGCTTTACAGGTGCTATTTTTAGCCCAAATACGCCTGAAAAATGTCTAAGTGTTAAAGGAGTCTAAGTGTTCACCTTTGGGAACATGCTACATGTTCCAGCCATTTTTAGTGTAGAACATGTAACATTTTCCCAATGCTGCAGCCACTGCCCGATTCAAGGACAAGCATTTAGTAGACAGCTATAAAAATCCTTGCCTGCAGTATCGAACAGTTTTGGCGTAATGACATCACAGAACCAACTCTGCAAGACGTGTTTCTCTGTACAAGGCGTCCTCTGGGATTGGAGATTGTGATTACTATCTTAGGCTGGCCATACATTGTGTGGATTTCAGGCATCCGCATTAGAGATGGGCCCAATGTTCGAGTCGCATGTACATTCAACCCGAACATCGGGTGTTTGTTCATAGACAAGCACCCCATAATGCATTGCGAGATCGCAATGCATTGATGCCTGCTGATTGGCCAAAGCATGCACCTGACCTGTATGCTTTGCCAATCACAGTGTGATGTTGAGTGAGAGCCATGATTGGCCAAAGGCAGGGGGCCTTTGGCCAATCATGGCACAGGGGCTAAGTCCATGTCCCACACTATATAAGACTGCTTCCAACAGTGGCCATGTATAGTGTACATTAATGGAGAGAGATTAGGCAGAGTAGTTAGTGGATTGAACATGCAGTCAGTGTAGTGTATATAATGCAGTGTAGAGTATATAGTGCAGTCAGTGTAGTGTATATAATGCAGTGCAGAGTATATAGTGCAGTCAGGCCGCGTACACACGCGGGGACTGTTCGCCCAACTTTGTCCGCTGAACAGTGTTTCGGCGGACAGTCCGCCTGTGTGTGGGCTTTCAGCGGACAGTTTCAGCGAACAGTCTGCTGAACAAAGTTTTTTGGAAATTCCGAAAAACTGTCCGCTGAAACTTGGTTTCAGCGAACAGTCCCCTCGTGTGTAGGCTTGTTCGTCAAACTAAGTTCCGCGCATGCTCAGAAAGGATTTACACGCCGAAAGTTGTAATGCAGTGTATAGGACGTCGTATTTTCCATCCCGTCGTACGTGCCGTTCACGTCATCGCGCACGGTTTCAGCAAACTGTTCATTCGTCGTGTGTGGGCAAGTCCGTCCATGCTAATTTTGAGCGGACTGTTCGCTGAAACTGTTTGACGGACAAAGTTGAGCGAACAGTCCCCGCGTGTGTACGCGGCCTCAGTGTAGTGTATATAGTGCAGTCAGTGTAGTGTATATAATGCAGTGCAGAGTATATAGTGCAGTCAGTGTAGTGTATATAATGCAGTGCAGAGTATATAGTGCAGTCAGTGTAGTGTATATAGTGCAGTCAGTGTAGTGTATATAATGCAGTGCAGAGTATTTAGTGCAGTCAGTGTAGTGTATATAATGCAGTACAGAGTATATAGTGCAGTCAGTGTAGTGTATATAATGCAGTACAGAGTATATAGTGCAGTCAGTGTAATGTATATAATGCAGTACGGAGTATGTAGTACAGAGTATATAACACAGTGCAGCACAGATTACAGTGCCTTGAAAAAGTATTCATACACCTTGAAATTTTCCACATTTTGTCATGTTACAACCAAAAATGTAAATGTATTTTATTGGGATTTTATGTGATAGACCAATAAAAAGTGACACATAATTGTGAAGTGGGAGTAAAATGATAAATGGTTTTACCTTTTTTTTTACAAATAAATATCTGAAAATTGTGGCGTGCATTTGTATTCAGCCCCCTTTACTCTGATACCCCTAACTAAAATATAATGCAACCAATTGCCTTCAGAAGTCACCTAATTAGTAAATGAGTGTGTGTAATTTAATCTCAGTATAAATACAGCTGTTCTGTGCAGTCCTCAGAGGTTTGTTAGAGAACCTGAGTGAACAAACAGCATCATGAAGGCCAATCAACACACCAGACAGGTCAGGGATAAAGTTGTGGAGAAGTTTAAAGCAGGGTTAGATTATAAAAAAATATCCCAAGCTTTGAACATCTTATGGAACACTGTTCAATCCATCATCCGAAAATGGAAAGAGTATAGCACAACTGCAAACTTACCAAGACATGGCCGTCCACCTAAACTGAAAGGCCAGGCAAGGAGAGCATTAATCAAAGGAGCAGCCAAAAGGCCCATGATAACTCTGGAGGAGCTGCAGAGATCCACAGCTCAGGTGGGAGAATGTTTCCACAGGACAACTATTAGTTATGCACTTCACAAACCTGGTCTTAATGGAAGATTAGCAAGAAGAAAGCTATTGTTGAAAGAAAGCCATAATAAGTCCAATTTGCAGTTTGAAAAAAGCCAACATGTGGAAGAAGATGCTTTGGTCAGATGATACCAAAATTGAACTGTCCAGCCTATAGCAAAACACTATGTGTGCCGGAAAACTATCAATACACATCACCCTGAACACACCGTCCCCACCGTGAAACATGGTGGTGGCAGCATCATGTTGTGGGGATGCTTTTCTTCAGCAGGGACAGGGAAGCTGGTCAGAATAGATGGGAAGATGGATGGAGCCAAATACAGGGCAATCTTAAAAGAAAACCTGTTAGTGTCTGAAAAAGACTTTAACCACTTGCCGCCCACCATATAGCAGAATGATGTCAGCAAAGGGGTTTCAACATCCTGACTGGGCATCATGTGATGTCCTCAGGATATTAAGCTGCTGCACGCCCCCGTGGGCGTGCATTGCGGCGATCGTTGTTGTGGGGTGTCAGTCTGACGCCCCATAAAACTGATCTAGGTAAAGAGTCTCTGACGGAGACTCTTTATCACGTGATCAGCCATATCCAATCACGGCTGATTACGATGTAAATAGGAAGAGCCAGTGATTGGCTTTTCCTCACTCGCGTCTGACAGACGCGAGTAGAGGAGAGCCAATCGGCAGCTCTCCTGACGGGGGGGTCTGTGCTGTTTGATTATCAGCAGAGCCCCCTCCCCGGGTTTCCTGCCCAGGACCAATAGTATACCGCCCAAGATCACCAGTATACTGGCAAGGACCACCAGGATGGCCATCCCCACCGGACCACCGGGTATGCCCCCCAAATACCACAAAAAGAAAGCTCTATTTGTGGGAACAAAATGATAAAAATTTAGTTCGGGTACAGTGTAGCATGACTGCCCAATTAAAAAAAATACGACAGTGCTGAAAGTTGAAATTTTGTCTGGGCAGGAAGATGTATAAGTGCCCGGTATTGAAGTGGTTAAAACTGGGGCAGAGGTTCACCTTCCAGAAGGAAAACAACCCTAAACATACAGCCAGAGCTACAATAGAATGGTTTAGATCAAAGCATATTCATGTGTTAGAATGGCCCAGTCAAAGTTCAGACCTAAATCCAATTGAGAATCCGTGATAAGACTTGAAAGTTGCTGTTCGCAGACGCTCTCCATCCAATCTGACAGAGCTTAAGCTATTTTGCAAAGAAGAATAGGTAAAAATGTCACTCTCTAGATGTGCAAAGCAGGTAAAGACATACCCAAACAGACTTGCAGCTGTAATTGCAGCAAAAGGTGGTTCTACAAAGTATTGACTCGGGGGGGGGGGGCTGAATACAAATGCACGCCACACTTTTCACATATTTATTTGTAAAAAATGTTGAAAAACATTTATCATTTTTCTTCCACTTCACAATTGTGTGCCACTTTGTGTTGGTCTTTCACATAAAATCCCAATAAAACACATTTCAATTTTTGGTTGTAACATGACAAAATGTGAAAAATGTCAAGGGATATGAATGCTTTTTCAAGGCACTGTATATAATGCAGTGCAGCGTATATAATACAGTGCAGTGAAGAGTATATACACAGTGTATTGAAGTGTTTAAGGGGAACCCTATGACAGAATTGAGAAAAAAACATCATGGGGTCCCCCCAATCCATACCAGGCACTTTGAGTCTGGTATAAATTTTAAGGGGAACTCCACACCAAAAAAAAATAAAAAAGCTTGGGTCCCACCAAAATCCATACCAGACCCTTATTCGGGCATACAGCCTGGCAGGCCAGGAAAGGGGGGGGGGCAAGCGAGCACCCCCCCACCTAAACCATATCAGGCCACTTGCCCTCAACGCTGGCCACTTGCCCCCCCAAAGCACCATTTCCCCATGTTGATGGTGACAAAGGACTCTTCCCGACGACCCTTGACTGTGGTTGTCAGGGTCTGCGGGCAGGGGGCTTAAATAGAATCTGGAAGCCCCTTGTTAAAGACCACAGATCCCAGCCCCCACCTATGTAAATGAGAATCAGATACATCGTACCCCTACCCATTCACCAATAAAGTGTCAAAAACTAAAAATCACAAGACACAGTTTTTGACAAATAATTTATTAAGAAATAAAAAATGTAAAAAAGTGTCCCGCAATGTAAATCCACCGCAAAGTTAAAAAACACTCCGCCTCCGCCGTTTTTTTAATCTGTATTCTCGGGAGCCAGCAATACATTACAGCCGCAAGCAAGTTTCAAATACATTTTTCCTTGTTCTATACATCGCACAGATGCACCACTTTACATGCAGACTAAGGGGGCCCGCAGGCACAATATTTAAAGGAATATTTGATTTTTATTGTTTCACTTTAAGCATCATTAAAATCACTGCTCCTTTAAAAACAATAATTTATAAAATAATTTTTTGGATTGATACATGTCCCCTAGGGCAGTACCCGGGTCCCAATACACTTTGTATGGCAATAACATGCATAAAAGCCTTTAAAATAACTTTTGATTTTTCATGTTCCTGTCCCATAGACTTTAATAGTGTTCACATGTTCGCTAGAACTTTTTGCTGGTTCGAGATGTTCTGGTGCGAATCGAACCGGGGGGGTGTTTGGCCCATCCCTAATCCTGATGAACCAGCTACGGTTTGCTTCCTGGGTATCCTGCAGGTCCTCTTTCAACCCGACATATTTTTACTGAACAATCAAAGGAGTTGGGTGCAAAGTTCTAGGCTGAACAGAAGTTGCATCAATCTACTGATGGCTATCAGAATACAATGACCTAGCTGGGGGCTTCTTCCATAAAAGAACTGCAGATGTGTACAGCGCTGGATTGAATGAGGGCTCAGGTATGTAGAAGGAGGGGGGTGAGGGGGGATGCTGATGCCTACACATTTTTGACCTTAATGTAAACGAATGCATTCATGTAAAAAATGTTTAGGCTTTAGAACCACTTTAAATCCGTGTTGACGGGTATTTCCACATAGAAAATGTAAGCTATCAACAATGCAGGGCATTGAGATCTATCAGCAATGAGGGGGAAGAGGGTGCAGGACAGGGGAGGAGACAGTGTGCTTTAAGGCATTTGTCCTGAAAATGAGAGTGATGTTAGGTTTCCAGAACAGTAGAAAAGAGTGAGAAAGCAGTGCCTAGTGCCAGAGTCTAGAGCAGCCTTTCTCAACCTTTTCAACACAGAGGAACCCTTAAAATAGTTATCCGTTCCCCGGGAACTCTACAATTCATGATGTATTAGTGTGATGGTCAGTGGAAAGAATGGTGTTAATGCCCCTTACACATGGTCGGAAATTCTGACAGAAAAAGTCAGATCGGATTATATTGTCGAATCCGGAAAAAATGGTGCACCGCTTCATCTACCCACTGTGTTTCTTTATCCAGAATTTCTTCCTCTAAGTGAGCTGGTATGTAGGGATTCAAGTAATCATATTCATTAGCCACTTTCTTTATGATAATTCGCTGCACTTTGGACAGCCTGGGCAGGGTCTTAGGGTCTCCATACCCGGGTAGGACCCATGCATCTGGAGCACGCTGAACCGGGTACCCAACAACGACATCTGGCTTGAAATCAGATTTGGTCACAGGCGTTGGCTTAGTAGTGTGAGCTTTGAGGACCCATCGGGCTCAACGATCCTCTCCAAAGTACTGATGGAGCTGCATTGGTAGACAGCTCAGTTTTTACACTAGCAGCAGTGGCTATGGGTACTTCATCCTCCATTACTTCACACATTTGCTCCTCATCACTTTCGCTCCACTTCCCGGTCCAAGATAAAGTGTCCGAAAACAGTTTGGATAGTCCATCAGAGGGGATGTCTGAATTTGTTACGGTGGAGCAGTCTTCAGCCGGGAGGCAGTTGTGCTTGGCACCGACTTTAGGTGGCATAACTGTGTTGTCCCCCTTTATGGCCACAGGTATCACCTCCCCTACAGGCACATTGCCTTTACCCCTTGCAGGCTTACCCGACTCTAGCACTCTTTTCCCTAGTGTCTCAGACATAAAATCGAGCAGATGGGACAGACCGCGGCCTCTAGGGGCAACCGGAGCGCTGGGTCCTGGAGCAGTCATTAAGACAGGGATAGCGGCTTTCTGCACAACTCTGGTGATGGCAGGTGGTCTCGTGATATCACTCCCAGCCGAGATAGCGGCATTCTTGTCCCAATCGGCTTGTAGTATTCGTGGAGGTTGGGCTGGTGAGACTACCTTAAGCTGGTGAGACTACCTCGAGCAGGTGTTCCTCGCAACATCCACAGACAATCCAAGGCCTCAGATGAGTGGCCATACTGGAACACTTCCCGCAGATTAGTCCCAAGGCCTCATAATCTCTAGCCGTATACAGGGAAAGACTACCCCTCAGTATGTACTGCACTCCAGTGTCAGTCAGAACAGGTTTGGACTCACTCAGACCAAAGCTAATACCCGGAGCTTACTTTCTCCAATCCGCCACTGCACTTCCAAACTGCGTCATCTTCTCCAACCTACAACCAGGCACATGTGGCAGCACTTCCTTATCCTCCTCTGCAGAGCGGGAGCTCCTCCCCCTGCCAACGGATTGGTGCAAATACTTTCTGGAAACTTTAGCTCCCGCCTGTTTGCTTGTGCAGCATGTCAAATCTTTAATGGAGTCTGTTTTAACCCTCACGGCACTGGCTGGATGTATCGAAAGACCAGGCTGATCCTCTCCTATGAGCAATGAGACTTGTTGTTTCTTACCCACATTGTTAGAATGCATAATAACGCAGTCTATGAGAAGTAAATATGTTACTTGCCACTTTCCCACAGAGCCAGACGAAATCCCGATGGAGCTGTAGCTGGTTACCATGGGCGACTGCTGAAAGGATAATGTCTTTTCCCCATGTTGGGTGCCAAATGTAGCAAGGTCCCAGGTCCCCTTTGGTCTAATGAGAACCTCCAGAGTCAGGGACAGCTGACATCCTTCTGTGTAGAGTGGGTTACAAGGCATGGTGGGTGTAATGCAAGGTAGATTGATTCATGGACACCACACACTTCTTGAATGCAAAATTAATTTTCTCTTGAACAGAACTGTGGGAGAGAGGAATTAGGACCAGGACACCCTTTAGTAGTTGCAATGTTAATTAGTAGACTCCGAGACTTCTATAGGTAGACAGCCATACAGGGAAACGCATCCAGCAGGACACCACATCTGCATGTATAGGATCGCTGTCTCCTATGGCACAGTCTTATAACAGTTTCTAACACAAGTTGTAACAAACTTCTGTACTTCCTATACAATCACTTCTTGTAGATCGACCTTCACTCCACTGAGCTCCCAGTCTCTCTCACTAGACTTACTGATCCACTGCCACTGGATCTCCTGAACTCTTCCAATCTTCCCACTCAGTATCTTCCTCAAGCGTCACCCCCGCAAGCTGGGTCCCTAGCTTGGCACTCCAGATACTTCTCAAGCATCATCCTGCTGGCCTGCTTGGTCCCTGGCTTGGCACACAACACTGCTCTGCAAGCATCACCTCCGCTGGCTGGGTCTCTGGCTTGACACCTGCTGAATTCTTCACCATCCCTGATTTGTGAGAATACTGCTCTGGTACTTGCTTCAGCTACTCGCTGTGGTCCCTGGTAATAAGGTAAATGATCCCTTAGTGGCGACAGATTCTCCTCTATCTCCGACCACCACAGGTTCTCTGGCCGGCAGAACCATCACTTCTGGTGGGACTGCAAGACGCAATCCCGACTCTATGCTGCTCTCTTGCTTTTGGATAGGCCCTCACACAGCCTAGCAGCCTGATGTTCCCGGGATAGGCCTTAGGTTTTCGCCTAGCAGCCTGGGGCAGCACAACACACGTCCACCCAGACAGCCGACCAGGTGGCACAGAACCCTGATCACCTGACTCCACCCAAATATATAGGTTCTCCCAGCAGGCCAAAGGATTTAAGAAACCCCTGCCCATTAGCTGAGATACTCCATATACTCCTAATCTGTCCTTGCATTGCCCTTGTCTGATCTATGTTGCCAGATACCTGGCTACCTAGTGACAGAAGAGAGAAGTGCAGCAATTCCAGACTTAGGGTGAAATCAATTGATCCCTAGCAATTAGCCAAGGCAACTATACCTGGCAGGTACATTTAAGAGCAACCCTACCTAAACATCAGGGTGCTACTTACCATATTGCAGATTACCAATCCTTAGATGTGGTGGCTGCATTCATTTTCTTTTATTACACTTTTTCTCCTATTTTCCCCTTGTGATCCTGTCAGCAAGCCTTTTAGTTTTCAACTTCTTTTAACAGATCGAGCTGTTCAGCTTATTGCTGAGAGAAACCAGTAAAGGTCAGCTTTTATTCATTTATGTAAACTTTATCCCCAAAAAATACTTTTTGCAACTGCTTAAGAAATGTTAGGCTGGTACACACAGGCCTGTCAGCCTGTTTGATGGAAGATGGCCTAACGTCTAGCTTGTGTCAAACGGGCATGATGGTATACGAGCAGCCCACTGCCATCCGGTGAGCTGCCAATCAATGACTCAAACATTCAGGGTAAACATGCAGCCTTCATTGCTAGGATTCAGGTGATTTAAGATGCGTGGCATCCTTAATTATTTGGATTAAAGAAGCTTGAGCCATCTAGCCTCCGACCAGCCTTTAGTGCACCGTTGCACATGTGCACTTGTAGACCTGTGTAAAACAAAACAATAACGTGTAGGGACAACATTTTATATAGATCTTATTGCCGGTCTCTGGAAGCAAGAACCAGCATTGATAGTCCATATGTTAATTGTGCCCGTGTGCATGAGCCGTTATAGCATTCTTTGCTAGTAGATATCGGTCTGACTCTGACTTTTCCCAAGACTTTCCTATTCTGTATTCACTATCCCATGCACATGTTCTGCATTTCCCTTCTGGAAGTCACTTGAAGTTGATTTCTCATGCTGCCGCCACCTGGGAGCCGCACGCCTGTAGCCATGGCCAAGCGAAGTGGTGAGTATGGGGACCCATAACCCCTCCTACTCTGTGCCTTTATAATAAATTCTGTGTCATATTGCCAAATATATACTTTTTCATCCTAGGCACATTGTTACACACATCCACCCCTGAAGAGCAAGCAGGATCCCGCAAAACACGTCGGGTAGTATGATGCCCGTGTACTATGACTGCTATTACATCAATGTATCAAGTGTGGTTTTTATTTTGTGTGCTATCAACAAAAAAAGTGACAATTTTGAAAAAAAAAACAATATTTTTAACTTTTTTGCTATAATAAATATCCAATACCCTTCCTCAGTTTAGGCCAATATGTATTATGCTAACATATTTTTGGTAAAAAATCGCAATAAGCTTATATTGTTTGCTCAAAAGTTATAGCGTCTACAAAATAGGGGATATATTTATGACATTTTTATTATTCTTTTTTTTTTTTCTACTAGTAATGGCGGTGATCTGTGATTTTTTCAAATATAAATTTTATTAATTTTCAAACAATGCCCAACATGGGCATGGACATGTAATACAACATAGAAGTGGGATACAAAAGAAAAGGGGAGGGAGGAAAAGGGAAACATACATCAAACATATTGCCGAGTTCACGGGAGAGACAGGATCATAAAAAACATTGTACATGGCCCATCCATAACACCTCCAATGCCGAAGCGTGTTTGGGAGCCTAGATCCCTTCAGTTCCCCCATCTCCGGCTCTCATCAGAACCTCGATACCCCGGTAAAAACCCAGTACCAAGGCAGAGACCATTAAGGGTAGGGGGAGGGACACTGACGGGGAAGACTGAGAGGGGAAGGAGAGGGGGGTGAGGTGAGGGGGGGGGAAGGAGAGGGGGGGGGAAGGAGAGGGGGGGGTGAGGTGAGGGGGGGGAGGGGGGGATTTCTGGTTGATTCAGGACTGCCCTACCCCCCATGCAGTATATATCGCCGAACATATTACAAGGTCCTCAGAGATACCCCTTCGGGCGAGAAGATAAATTGGTGCCAGAGTGCCCATGTTTTCCTAAATCTTTCCTGCTGTTGCCTCCCCGTAAGCACCAGGTCCTCCAGTCTACTAATTTCCTCCACCTTACGAACCCAGGACGCCACCGATGGAGGGGCCTGGCTTTTCCAGTGGAGCGGTATACATGCTCTTGCGGCATTCACCAGAGGACATAGAATGGATTTTTTGTACTTTTTAGTGGACATGGCGTTCACGTGCAGGAGGAAGAAGGCCGGGTCATTGGGGACATTATACTCCGTAAATTTTTGAATAACGGTCCTAACAGTGGACCAAAAGTGAGACAACTTCGAACATGACCAAAACACATGCAACAAAGTGCCCTGTTCCAGTCCGCATCTCCAACAAAGCGCAGAGGTGGTCGGATAGAAAGAATGCAAAGCCTGAGGAGTTAAGTACCATCTCGTCAGGATTTTATAGTTCGTTTCCTGTATGGTCGTACAGATGGTGGATTTCAGGGCCAATGCTACAATGTTTTGAGTCTGGCTCGGAGTAAACGTACAGTTCAAGTCCCTCTCCCATTTTGTCAGGAAGGTCAAATGAGCATCATCCCCGGGTGTGATAAGGAGATTGTACATTGTGGACAGCGTTCTTGGAAGCACCCCATTGCCAGAGCAACATTCCTCAAAGGCAGTCAACGGTCCGTCAAATCGGAGGGGGGATGGGAGGGTTCGAAAAAAGTGTCTAAGTTGGACAGCAGTCCAGAAGGCTAATTTATAGGGTCCCGATGAATTACAGAGCGTCTCTATAGACGGCCAGTCCCCACCTGTCCGGAAACATCGTGCTTGTGTGCACCCGCTACTGGACATGGCCTGCAGAAGATGGGGGTCCATACCAGGGGAGAATTGTGGGTTCCCCATAATAGGAAATAGCGGGGAGTTAGGCGTGGATAGCGACCCCTTCGAGCAAATCTGTGACCCCACCCGTAGCGTCGTCCCTATCAGGGGATGCCTCTTCATGTGGGCCGGGAGGTGTCTATAACACCAGGCAGCCCCTGATAACGGCACCCGGACCTGGGCCTGCTCCAACCGGATCCACAGCTTCAGATCCCGGTGCCGGCACCAGTCTACAATTCTACCGAGGTGTACCGCCTGATAGTATTTCTTTACATCAGGAACGGCAAGGCCGCCGAAGAGTTTGGGCATGGAGAGTAAATTCCGGGCCAATCTCTGCTTCCTATATGCCCAAATAAAGCCAGTAAACAAACCGTGAACCTGTCGAAAATATGACGTGGGTACCGAAATAGGGAGTGCCTGCAGCAGATATAAAAATTTGGGCAGGATGCACATCTTAAGCAGGTTACACCTGCCAAACCATGAATGAAGGCCTTTATTCCAGGATTCCAGAAGAGTCCTGGTTCTGGTCAGCAGGGGAGGGAAATTGAGTTTAAAGACGTGATTTAGATTTGCCGGGACAAAAGTCCCCAGGTACGACAGCGCCGTGGACGTCCATTTAAAATTAAAGCTGGACCGAAGCCCCTGCATGGTCGCTTGCGACAATGCCACTCCCATGGCTTCCGATTTAGTGTAATTAATCTTTAGGTTAGAGACTTGCCCGTATTCCTCGAATTCCCGGAGGAGATTCGGGAGGGATATCACTGGATTGGAGAGGGAGAACAGCAAGTCATCCGCATACGCAGAGACCTTGAAGTGAGCATCACCCGCAACTATGCCTTGGATATCGGGGTTATTCCTAACTCTACATAGAAAGGGCTCCAAGGAAAGGGCAAAAAGAAGCGGCGACAACGGGCAGCCCTGCCTGGTTCCATTTTTAATCAGCAGGGGCTCCGACAGTATCCCATTCACCTTAATTTGTGCCGTCGGGATAGCGTATAATTGGGCTATCCACCTAAGCATTTTCTCACCTAAGCCTATGTGGTGGAGGACAGTGGACATATACTCCCAGTTAACCCTGTCGAAGGCTTTTTCAGCGTCTGTATTAAGGAAAATGGAGGGAGTGGGGCCCTGGTTCGCAACGTGGATCAGATTCAATACCTTGGTTGTGCTGTCTCTGGCTTCCCTCGTGGGAATGAAGCCCACCTGATCCTGATGGACTATGGACTGCACATGTCTGGCCAATCGTGTTGCTAATATCTTGGTGAATAATTTAAGATCCGTATTTAACAGTGAGATTGGTCTGTAGCTACTACAGGCCAAGGGGTCTTTGCCTTCTTTGGGGATGACCGTGATATGGGCCCGAGTAGTATCAGTGACGAAGGTGGCCGTGTTCCCTATGTCATTAAAAAAGGTCACCATATGAGGGCTAAGGATGGGGAATAACGTCTTATAATACGGGAGGGTGAAGCCATCCGGTCCAGGCGCCCTCCCAGGTTTAGCCGTGTTAAGCGCCGACTCCAACTCCTCAGGAGTTATCGGGGCCTCCAATTCAGCTACACTGTCAGGTGATAATGTGGGGATCTGACTAGAACTCACATACGCCTCCATCAGAGGTCGTCCTCCCGGAGGGGGTGGTAGATTGTAGAGGGTATTGTAAAAGTTTTTGAATGCAGCCGCTATCTGATGCGGGAGGCCGACATCCACATTCGCTTCCGACCTAATTCGAGGGACATAGGTCTGTGTCTTAATGTCTCGGACCGCCCGCGCCAGAATACGCCCGCACTTATTACCCGATTCATAGGCCACGAGTCTGCATTTTTGTAACGCCGCCTTGGCTTTGTAGCCAAGGAGGTCATTGACCTGGCTTCGAAGAGAGGAAAGTTCAGCCTCCACGGATGGATCCAGGGAGGCCTTGTGTTTCGACTCCAGAACCTGGAGTTTGGCCAGAAGCGAGTCCAATTGTTTCCCAGTCTCTTTTTTGATGCGCGAGCCGTGTTTAATCAGGACACCCCGAATAACCGTTTTGTGTGCTTCCCACACCGCCCCCGGGGAGGAGTCAGCCGTCGTGTTCGTCTGAAAGTAAAGAGTAAGCTCCCTAGTCACCTCTTCCAGTATCTCAGGTCGCTGTAGCAAGTTATCATTGAGACGCCAAAAACGTGTCCGCCGGGAAGAAGTGGCAGACAGCTTGTAAGTCAGCATAATGGGGGCATGATCCGACCATGTCTTTTGACCTATAGAGGAGGCCCTGACCGCATGTAATTGGCTATGGGGTATAAGAAAGTAATCAATTCTTGTGTAAATTTTGTGTGGAGGAGAGTAGAAGGTATAGTCCCTGTCACCCGGGTGCTGTAAGCGCCAGATATCAACTAGTTGTGACTCATGGAGACACGCGACGATACGCTTACGGGCACTAATAGGTAAGGAGGACGAGCCCGCCGAAGTATCCACGTGGGGGGCCAGGGGTACATTCCAGTCTCCGCCCAGGATCAGTTGGCCCTCCTGGAAGGCAGTCAACTTGGTCAAAAGACGCCGCACAAACGCGTCCTGGCCCTCGTTAGGGGCGTAGACATTCGCTAGTGTCAACCGTGCACCTCCCACCAGTCCTTTGAGAAAGACATAACGTCCTTCCGGGTCTATCTCGGAATCCGTGAGAGTCCAAGGTACATTACAGGAGATGAGGATAGAGGCACCTCGAGATTTAGTTTTATTAGTGGAGTGGTACGTCAGAGGAAAGAATCTGTTCTTGAGGACCGGCAACCGATCCTCTTTAAAGTGAGTTTCCTGGATATAGGCTATATCAATTTTCGCCCTTTTTAGGTCATGCATTAACATACGGCGTTTCTCCGGGGTGTTAAGCCCTTTCGCGTTTAAGGAGTACAGTGACAGGCTGTCCATCCTCAACCAGAAGGGGAGAGAGACCGGGAAGAGAGAGAGGGGGGGGGGGGAAGGGGGGGGGAAAGAAGAGAAGGGGGGGTTAAGAGTGGGAGAGGGAAAGACTAAGACACGACGGGGTAAAGGGCAGGGGGGAAAGGGTCAAAGGAAGCCACCAACGGGGGCTCTCACTATCCTCACAGCAGGGTGTCCCTTAAGTCCAAAAAAAAAAAAAAAAAAAAAGATACTGTCAGGAGAGGTATAGGAAGGTAGGGACGGGACAACAGGGGACAAGGGGAGGGTAAAAAAATAAAAAAAAAAAAAAAAACCTAAGGACAAGCAAAATGCTTGCGTGGCACGTCCCTACCAAAAGTGGCCGAGAGCGTGCCGGCCTATGTGGGGAAGCGACCTGGAACAGCCAAGGAGTGGGAGCCCTCGACTCCCCCCGACCTCACGGAACCCAAGGAGCTGTACGAGCGTGGGTCGTCAGCAGCCGCACGCTCCCCCCATCCCGCCCCCCCGACCCCAAGAGGGGTCGACGGGGGGGGGGAGGGGAGGGCACACACCAGGAGCCGCCGCGAAGTCCACGCCCCAGAAACAACCAACCCCGTCCCCTAGAAAAGGGGGGGCACGTGGCCCCGGGGCTAATCGCATCAGGGCCAACCGAGGCAACGTCCCCGGGCAAACCAAGGATCCCAGCAGGTCCCCCACCACCCGCTCCCCTAAGAAAACATCCCACCCCAGCAACCGAGAGGTCCCCTCTCGGTCCCCTAGCGGGTAGGGGAGGCAGGCAGCGTGTAGCAGCGTGGCAGGTATCAGGTGCAAAGCACCCTTATGTACACCCGCCACTCCGCCCAATGGGGCATATGGCCCGGCGACAATTCCCCCCAATCATATAAATCGCAGCATACAGCATGCCCCAGGTGTGTATACATATATAACCAGAGCCCAGCAGAAACTCATGCAAGCAGAATTAAAACAGAAAGATCAAACATAACATAAGAACAGAAGGAATGCAACCCTAACAGCCAGGCGACCATGGTAGCATCAGCAGCAAAACATCCGCGACCCCCACCAGCCGGGGGGGGGCACTACCCCAGCCAGAACAAGGGGGAGGAGAGCATGGGTGACCCTCTCCCCACCACCCCAGGAGGGCAGCATCCCCACCCCGGGTACCCCACACAAACAGGGAAAAAGTCAAGGCGACCCCTCAGTGGAATCGCAAAACCAGCATCCGGAGCGGCACCTCAGTCACATGTAGTCCGGCAGACCCCCGAAGCGCTGGAGGCGGGGGGACAACATCCCACAGTCAGGGGGGGCCCCATAGGGCAATCCCCGGGGCCGAAAGAAATAAGGAAAAAAGGAAACGCACAGTAAAATAAAATAACATGAAAGGGGGGGGGGGTGGGCAGGAAGGGAAACCAACCCACCCTCCCGGGAAGCCACTCCAAGTCAGCAGGCACCATATATCGGAGTATTTATAAATCCCCATCAGATTCCCCAGGACTCCCCGGGCAGGCAAACCAAAAATAAAAATACATTAGCCCACCCCACCACCCCATAGCGGTCCGCCACCATTACCAGTCTAGGGAGCAGTCAAGGAGGGTCGCCTCTCTGGTCATCAACATGCGGGGCCCAGAGGGGTAGAACAAAACCGGGTAGAAAGCAGCAGGAGCATACCAGAAGTCAGGATGATAAAGTGCTGGAGGCCCATCTCACAATTCACGCGCTCCCTCCCTCCGGCGTGGGTGCTCGGGATCCGCGGCGGCGTCTCTGAGGCCTCGGCGGGGCCGACCTCCATGAGGACTGCAGCCCGGACCTTCCCCCCGTTGGAGGGAGAAACATCAGCCAGTTCGGGAGAGGAACAGGGTCAGCGTCCAGGAAGGTAAATAGAGCCGGGAGATCGCCTGGGGAACGGAGGTGGAACGACCGCTGATCTCTCCTGAATAGTGATGGACGAACTTCCGACGGGACGTTTCGCGAACGCGAAACGCGAACGGACACAAACGTTCGCGAAAACGACCGTTCGCCGCGGGCTCCATTGACTTCAATGGGAGGCGAATTTCGCAAACCTTTAGGTCGAATTTGCGGCCACGGGGTAATTATTAGGGGGTAGCACGTAGTCCCACCACCTGGACAATAGCATAATACATGTATGAGGTGAATTTGGGATCGATAACTACAAGCATTTTTTTTTTATTTGGGAAATTGTTCTGACAATTCAGGACTATGGAGCTAATGAAGGCAATGGAGGAGAGGGAAGGTCAGGGACCAGGGTAGGCAAACAAGAGGGTGCAGGAGATACAGAGCACTGACAGCAGCACCGTAATACAGAGCACTGACATCAGCACCGTGACATACAGCGCTGACAGCAGCTCCGTGACATACAGCGCTGACAGCAGCTCCGTGACATACAGCGCTGACAGCAGCTCCGTGACATACAGCGCTGACAGCAGCTCCGTGACATACAGCGCTGACAGCAGCTCCGTGACATACAGCGCTGACAGCAGCACCGTGACATACAGCGCTGACAGCAGCTCCGTGACATACAGCGCTGACAGCAGCTCCGTGACATACAGCGCTGACAGCAGCTCCGTGACATACAGCACTGACAGCAGCTCCGTGACATACAGCGCTGACAGCAGCTCCGTGACATACAGCGCTGACAGCAGCACCGTGACATACAGCGCTGACAGCAGCTCCGTGACATACAGCGCTGACAGCAGCTCCGTGACATACAGCGCTGACAGCAGCTCCGTGACATACAGCGCTGACAGCAGCTCCGTGACATACAGCGCTGACAGCAGCACCGTGACATACAGCGCTGACAGCAGCTCCGTGACATACAGCGCTGACAGCAGCTCCGTGACATACAGCGCTGACAGCAGCTCCGTGACATACAGCGCTGACAGCAGCTCCGTGACATACAGCGCTGACAGCAGCTCCGTGACATACAGCGCTGACAGCAGCTCCGTGACATACAGCGCTGACAGCAGCACCGTGACATACAGCGCTGACAGCAGCTCCGTGACATACAGCGCTGACAGCAGCTCCGTGACATACAGCGCTGACAGCAGCTCCGTGACATACAGCACTGACAGCAGCTCCGTGACATACAGCGCTGACAGCAGCTCCGTGACATACAGCGCTGACAGCAGCACCGTGACATACAGCGCTGACAGCAGCTCCGTGACATACAGCGCTGACAGCAGCTCCGTGACATACAGCGCTGACAGCAGCTCCGTGACATACAGCGCTGACAGCAGCTCCGTGACATACAGCGCTGACAGCAGCTCCGTGACATACAGCGCTGACAGCAGCTCCGTGACATACAGCGCTGACAGCAGCACCGTAAGCAGCCCCAGGAGGAAGTCAGCACAGCACAGGGATGGTGTGATCCCCTCATAATAAGAACCCCCAGGAGGAAGTCAGCACAGCACAGGGATGGTGGGAGCCCCTCATAATAAGAACACCCAGGAGGAAGTCAGCACAGCACAGGGATGGTGGGAACCCCTCATAATAAGCAGCCCCAGTAGAAATATGACACCGCTCAACCTCTTCAAAGAGGAGGGTAGGGGCATATAGTACGGTGTGCTTTTTTGGGTCAGGGAAGTGAGCCAAATGAATTAAGAAGGTCTGTGTGCTTGATTCCAAAAATTGTTTATAGACATATACATGGTCTACTGATCACATGTGTTGAATTCCTCCGAGATCCATGCCTCATTCATTTTTAGAAATGTGAGGTAGTTAACACTGTGGTGAGCTAGGCGAGTACGCTTATCGGTCACAATCCCCCCTGCTGCGCTGAACGTCCTTTCGGACAGGACACTGGATGAGGGGCAAGCCAACAGTTCGATTGCAAATTGGGCAAGCTCTGGCCAGAGGTCAAGCCTGCCCACCCAGTAGTCTAGGGGTTCATCACTCCTCAGAGCGTCCACATCGGCCGTTAACCCAATGTAGTCGGACACCTGACGGTCTAGGCGTTCCCTGATGCTGGATCCGGATGACACCTGTCGATGGGTCGGCTGAAAGAATGACCTCATATCCGAAGTCACCAACACATCTTCAAACCGGCCTCTTCTTGCAGGCGCTGTTGGATTGGTACCCGCAAATCCTTCTCTGGGAGTGGGAATTGCTCCTCTGCCAGCGCACGCAAAAGCAGAATGCAGCATTTCTCGAAGCAAGGCCTGGAAGTGCTGCATTCTGACAGCCCTCTGCGACGGCGGTAACATTTCCGCCATTTTGTGTTTGTACCGGGGGTCTAAGTACGTTGCCACCCAGTACTGGTCCTTGACCCTCATGCTTTTTATACGGGGGTCCCTATTAAAACACTGGAGCATGAAGGCCCCCATTTGCACTAAAGTGGAAGCGGTGTGGTGGCCTGGCTCCTGCTCATCATCCAGGATAATGTCGTCCTCTTCATTCTCCTCTCCCCATCCTCGCACAACAGGGATCCCAGAAAGGTTTAAAGCATGCTCTTCTTGCTCCTGCTCATCCGCCCCGGCACCATCCTCCTCTGACTCCTCATCAGACTCCTGTTGTTGACTTGTCTCAGATAGAGTAGCCCCCCCTGGGAATTCATCCAGCATTGCGACTTCCTCATCTTCCCGCTCCTGCTCCTCCACAGCCTGATCAATGACACGACGCAATGCACGCTCCAGAAAGAAGGCATAAGGTACCATGTCACTGATGGCGCCATGGCTGCGACTGACCAGTTTGGTGATCTCCTCAAATGGCCGCAGAAGTCTGCATGTGTCGCGCATGAGCAGCCACTGGCGCGGTGAAAAAAAACCCAGCTCCCCAGAACCGTTTCTTTCGCAGAGTTCATACAGGTAGACGTTAACTGCACGTTTCTGCTGGAGCAGCCTATCAAGCATATAGAAGGTTGAGTTCCATCGCGTCGGGCAATCGCAAATAAGACGTCTGACCGGCAGATGGTGTCGCCGCTGAATGTCAGCAAGGCGAGCCATGGCCGTGTAAGATCTTCTGAAATGGGCCGAGATTTTCCTTGCCTGCCGCAAGATGTCCTGGACCCCAGGGTATTTGACAAGGAATCGCTGCACGACCAAGTTTAAGACGTGTGCCATGCACGGCACGTGCGTGATTTTGCCCTGTTTCAATGCGCTAAGCAGATTGGCACCGTTGTCACACACCACTTTACCAACTGTCAAATTGAGCGGTGTTAGCCACTCATCTGCCTGTGAACGCAAAGCTGAAAGGAGTGCCGGGCCAGTGTGGCTCTTTGCTTCCAGGCACAACAGACGCAGCACGGCATGGCAACGTCTCACCTGGCATGTGGAATAGGTTCTGGGGAGCTTGGGCGGTGCAGTGGAAGAGACGCTAGCAGCGGAAAAGGAGGAGGCAGCTGAGGAGGAGAGGGAGGAGGATGGAGTAGGAGGAGGAGAAGAAGAGTCAGGCCTGCATGCAATCCGTGGCGGTAAAACCAAATCTACACGGGTGCCACGGGTTACATGCTTGACGGCCGTCAGAAGGTTCACCCAGTGGGCAGTAAAACTGATATACCTTCCCTGCCCGTGTTTGCTAGACCACGTGTCTGTGGTCAGATGTATCTTGGCACCGACACTGTGTGCCAGAGATACATTCACTTGCCGCTGAACATGGCCATATAGCTCTGGGATGCCCTTCTCTGAGAAATACTTCCTTCCTGGGACCTTCCATTGTGGTGTTCCAATGGCCACAAATTTGCGAAAGGCCTCCGAGTCCACCAGTTTATATGGCAGTAGTTGGCGGGCTATGAGTTCTGACAAGCCAGCCGCCAACCGTTGGGCAAGAGGGTTATCCGGCGTCATCATTTTTTTACGCTCAAACATTAGGCCCACGGAAGCCTGCCTTTTTGCAGAAAAATGTGAGCTTGGCGTGATGGAAGGTGGAGTGGAGGACAATTGTGAGGAGAGAGGAGAAGGAGAAGTAGAAGACGAGGCTGGACGGTGAGAGCCTGCAGTGTGGCTTTGTGTGTTCCGTTGCTCCCACTGGGCTCGGTGATGGCTGCTCATGTGCCTTCTTAAGGCGGTCGTCCCTAGGTGAGTATTGGGCTTACCGCGACTAACGCGTTGACTGCAAAGATTGCAGATGGCAACGCTATTGTCAGCAGCGGACACGTTAAAAAAAGCCCACACTGCGGAGCCATGTGCCGGTGTCCTGGGAGCGCCAGATGTGACCGTACATGGTCGATGACTCGCTCCTGATACATTTGCAGTCTGCTTTGTCCCTGCTGTGCAATGTAAGTCATTGCTGCTTCTCCTCCCTATCTGCTGGTCCATATCTCCCTCTGAACTCCCCTCCTCTTCCTCTCTTGTGGGCACCCACGTGACATCACTAGACACGTCATCATCAACGTCACCTTCCCCACCGCTATAAGTAGAGTAGGCAGCAACACCGGGGACCAACCTCCTCCTTGGGCTGATCTGGGTACTGGCGTCAGACTGCTGAGTAGCGCTTGTTGCTACCTCCTCTTCCTGATCCAATACCAAGAGTGGCTGCGCATCAGAAATGTCCTCTTGATATGGATCGGAAAATAATTCCAGTGACTCAAGCGGAAGGTATGTGGTGGTGGTGGTGGTGGTCGTGTTGTTGGTGGTAGTGTCTTTGGGGGTGCACATAGCAGAGAGTGAAGAAGAGGGTGCAGATCGAGAGGATGAGGAGGGTGCAGAAGAGTAAGGCTGAGCGAGCCACTCAACCAAGTCTGGTGCATCCTTTAAAGTAATTGAACGCACCTTCTGCAACTTCCCACTTTGGCTCAAGCCTGTTGCTCCTGCCCTACCCCTACCACCCCTGCGGAAGGGCCTGCCTCTTCCTCTGCATGTCATTTTTTAAATGACCCTGTGACAAAACTCTTAGTCCCTATACCGCTGAAGGACTGCTGCAGTATAGGTGAGCGGTCAGCAGTGGTGCACGTCAACCCTATCTATTGTGGACCTATAGCGGTCCTTACAGAACAGCAGACTGTACCGCACTCAAGCCTATGTACCGTAGCACCCTATACCAAGTTACCAGTCCTTATAAGAACTTTTGTGGACCAAGCAGGTTGTGTATTAGTGTTTAGCAGACTGTACGTCAGTCCCTATACCGCTGAAGGACTGCTGCAGTATAGGGCAGCGGTCAGCAGTGGTGCACGTCAACCCTATCTATTGTGGACCGATAGCGGTCCTTACAGAACAGCAGACTGTACCGCACTCAAGCCTATGTACCGTAGCACCCTATACCAAGTTACCAGTCCTTATAAGAACTTTTGTGGACCAAGCAGGTTGTGTATTAGTGTTTAGCAGACTGTACGTCAGTCCCTATACCGCTGAAGGACTGCTGCAGTATAGGGCAGCGGTCAGCAGTAGTGCACGGCAACCCTATGTATTGTGGACCGATAGCGGTCCTTACAGAACAGCAGACTGTACTGCACTCAGGCCTATGTACCGTAGCACCCTATACCAAGTTACCAGTCCTTATAAGAACTTTTGTGGACCAAGCAGGTTGTGTGTTAGTGTTTAGCAGACTGTGCGTCAGTCCCTATACCGCTGAAGGACTGCTGCAGTATAGGGCAGCGGTCAGCAGTAGTGCACGGCAACCCTATGTATTGTGGACCGATAGCGGTCCTTACAGAACAGCAGACTGTAACGCACTCAGGCCTATGTACCGTAGCACCCTATACCAAGTTACCAGTCCTTATAAGAACTTTTGTGGACCAAGCAGGTTGTGTGTTAGTGATTAGCAGACTGTACGTCAGTCCCTATACCAATGAAGGACTGCTGCAGTATAGGGCAGCGGTCAGCAGTAGTGCACGGCAACCCTATGTATTGTGGACCGATAGCGGTCCTTACAGAACAGCAGACTGTAACGCACTCAGGCCTATGTACCGTAGCACCCTATACCAAGTTACCAGTCCTTATAAAAACTTTTGTGGACCAAGCAGGTTGTGTGTTAGTGTTTAGCAGACTGTGCGTCAGTCCCTATACCGCTGAAGGACTGCTGCAGTATAGGGCAGCGGTCAGCAGTGGTGCACGTCAACCCTATCTATTGTGGACCGATAGCGGTCCTTACAGAACAGCAGACTGTACCGCACTCAAGCCTATGTACCGTAGCACCCTATACCAAGTTACCAGTCCTTATAAGAACTTTTGTGGACCAAGCAGGTTGTGTATTAGTGTTTAGCAGACTGTACGTCAGTCCCTATACCGCTGAAGGACTGCTGCAGTATAGGGCAGCGGTCAGCAGTGGTGCACGTCAACCCTATCTATTGTGGACCGATAGCGGTCCTTACAGAACAGCAGACTGTACCGCACTCAAGCCTATGTACCGTAGCACCCTATACCAAGTTACCAGTCCTTATAAGAACTTTTGTGGAACAAGCAGGTTGTGTGTTAGTGATTAGCAGACTGTACGTCAGTCCCTATACCAATGAAGGACTGCTGCAGTATAGGGCAGCGGTCAGCAGTAGTGCACGGCAACCCTATGTATTGTGGACCGATAGCGGTCCTTACAGAACAGCAGACTGTACTGCACTCAGGCCTATGTACCGTAGCACCCTATACCAAGTTACCAGTCCTTATAAGAACTTTTGTGGACCAAGCAGGTTGTGTGTTAGTGTTTAGCAGACTGTGCGTCAGTCCCTATACCGCTGAAGGACTGCTGCAGTATAGGGCAGCGGTCAGCAGTGGTGCACGTCAACCCTATCTATTGTGGACCGATAGCGGTCCTTACAGAACAGCAGACTGTACCGCACTCAAGCCTATGTACCGTAGCACCCTATACCAAGTTACCAGTCCTTATAAGAACTTTTGTGGACCAAGCAGGTTGTGTATTAGTGTTTAGCAGACTGTACGTCAGTCCCTATACCGCTGAAGGACTGCTGCAGTATAGGGCAGCGGTCAGCAGTGGTGCACGTCAACCCTATCTATTGTGGACCGATAGCGGTCCTTACAGAACAGCAGACTGTACCGCACTCAAGCCTATGTACCGTAGCACCCTATACCAAGTTACCAGTCCTTATAAGAACTTTTGTGGAACAAGCAGGTTGTGTGTTAGTGATTAGCAGACTGTACGTCAGTCCCTATACCAATGAAGGACTGCTGCAGTATAGGGCAGCGGTCAGCAGTAGTGCACGGCAACCCTATGTATTGTGGACCGATAGCGGTCCTTACAGAACAGCAGACTGTAACGCACTCAGGCCTATGTACCGTAGCACCCTATACCAAGTTACCAGTCCTTATAAGAACTTTTGTGGACCAAGCAGGTTGTGTGTTAGTGATTAGCAGACTGTACGTCAGTCCCTATACCAATGAAGGACTGCTGCAGTATAGGGCAGCGGTCAGCAGTAGTGCACGGCAACCCTATGTATTGTGGACCGATAGCGGTCCTTACAGAACAGCAGACTGTACTGCACTCAGGCCTATGTACCGTAGCACCCTATACCAAGTTACCAGTCCTTATAAAAACTTTTGTGGACCAAGCAGGTTGTGTGTTAGTGTTTAGCAGACTGTGCGTCAGTCCCTATACCGCTGAAGGACTGCTGCAGTATAGGGCAGCGGTCAGCAGTAGTGCACGGCAACCCTATGTATTGTGGACCGATAGCGGTCCTTACAGAACAGCAGACTGTAACGCACTCAGGCCTATGTACCGTAGCACCCTATACCAAGTTACCAGTCCTTATAAGAACTTTTGTGGACCAAGCAGGTTGTGTGTTAGTGATTAGCAGACTGTACGTCAGTCCCTATACCAATGAAGGACTGCTGCAGTATAGGGCAGCGGTCAGCAGTAGTGCACGGCAACCCTATGTATTGTGGACCGATAGCGGTCCTTACAGAACAGCAGACTGTACCGCACCCAAGCCTATGTACCGTAGCACCCTAGACAGACCAAGTTACCAGTCCTGATAAAGAGCTTTGTGGAACAAGTGAGTTGTGAATGATTAGCAGACTGCAGCAGAAGGGCAGCAGTCAAGTATAATATTCTTTCTATATTTGGAAGAAAGAATATTATACGTGTACAAGCCTATTACCGTACCACTGATACCAGTCCTGAAAAGAACCTTTGTGGAACTAATAGTAACAGCAAGTCTTTAAAATTATCCTCACTGCCTGACACACTGCTTCCTGCCTGTCCCTATACAAATTGGCAAAAAAGAGTAGGCTGGAACGATTAGCTGGAACAGCTCTTTTGTGGACCTGATAGTAACAGCTAATGATGATGATGATGATGATGATGAAGAAAGACTAATCTGGCTGAGCTGTCCCTAAAATAGCAGCATACAGCGCTCTGTCCCTTTATCTAAACTGACAAAAGAAACTCAGGCTGCTGACCTAACACCTATACCAGTCCTGAAAAGAACTTTTGTGTACCAAATAGCTAGCGTTTTCTCTGTCCCTACTCCACACAGGATCCTTTCCCTACAGTGACAGAAGAAAGAATGTAAAATGGCCACCGGATCGGGTGTATTTATAGGTTAGGGGGAATGTCCAAGTGTCCATGAGCTGTCATGTCTCAATTGGTTGTCCTGTAACACATGATAAACGTGTCACGAAAGGTTAAAGTTCTTGTATACATTAAACACGTAAGTCCGCCGGGGCGAACGACGGAAAAAGGCGTTCGAACCCGCGGACGGCGAAAGTCGGAAATTCGCCGCGAAACGACCGCCGGGCGAACCGTTCGGCCATCACTACTCCTGAAGATCACCGCTAGGGGGTACCCCCAGCGGTAAGTGACCCCCCGCCGGCGGGCAGCCTCCAACACAGGGCGGAGCATGGCTCTTCTCTGTAGGGTAGCTCTGGAAACATCAGGTAGAATCTTAACGGGCGCCCCATCAAAATCCACATCACCCGCCTCCCACGCTCTACGCAAGATCAGTTCCTTGTGGGAGTAATGGTGGAGACGGCAGATAACATCTCGCGGTCTATTAATGTCCTGCGACCGTGGCCCCAGAGCCCTATGTATCCTGTCAAATTCCAGGGTCTGCGGCAGCGGAGAGCCAGGCAGCATGCGGAAGATGGCGGTGGCCGTAACGGCCAGGTCCTCAGATCCGGTCGCCTCCGGGATACCTCGCAGACGGAGATTATTTCGCCTACACCTGTCTTCAATTTCTTCCTGGTGGAGCTGAAGCAGGGTAGCGGCATCAATGTGGGCGTCCTGCAATCTCTCCAGCGCACTAACTCTGGATTCCAAGTCCGTCGCTGAGTTTTCCCCCGCCACCAGGCGCTCCGTGATGGAGCTCAGTTCACCTCTCACCTCCTGCAGCTCCTTGCGGTGCTGTGTCTCCAGGCGGCCAATAAGAGCTTCGATGTCCGTCCGGGTAGGGAGTGCTCTAAGAAGCGCCCACAACTCCGCATTTCCCTCGGTACCCGCCGCAGACACTAGCGGGGGTGTAGTACATGACCGCAGGGCAGGCAGGACATCAGAGAGCGAGTCCGCACCGAGCGAGGCAGCCGGCGATGACGGGCCACTCTCCAGGACTTCCTCTCCCTCTGCACGTGCGGCCGCCATCTCAGGGGTAGCGTGAGGCAGCCGGGGCTGTGTCAGGAATTGGGTAATCGGCCCGCCGGACTCCCGCGGTCTAGCCTGGCTGGGCTTCCCCTTCGTCTTCTGCTTCCTTGCAGGCATACCACGGTCAGGCGGTGGGCGAGGAGATCAACGTAGGCTCCGATAGCCGGGAGGAGAACGGGAGCTCGGATAACACACAACCTCACTCCGCCATGTCCAGGCCACGCCCCCGATCTGTGATTTTTAGCAGGACTGCAACATTGCAGCAGACAGATCGGACACTTTTGAATTTTTTTTGGGACCATTGACATTTATACAGCGATCAAAGCTAAAAAATAGCCACTGATTACTGTTTAAATATTACTGGCAGGGAAGGGGTTAACACTAGGGGGCGATCAAGGGGTTAAGTATGTTCCCTGGGAGTGTTTCTAGCTGTATGGGGGCTGGGCTGACTGGAGGAGAGAGATCGTTGTCTCTTCCTAGTGTTTAGGAACAATCTCTCTCTCCTCCACTGACAGAACGGGGATCTGTTTGTTTACACTGACAGATCCCCGATCTGTCTGTCTCTGGAGCGATTGCGGGTGGCCTGCGGACCACCAGACCCGTTGGTTGGCTCCCCCGCTCACAAATGGACCCACAAATCACTGTGTACGCTCCCAATGTACAATGATTGCGATTCGCACAGGGGAGCCAACCTGCCTCAGAACAACTGCGGCGGGCCGGTCCATAACTAGTTAAAAAACAGCAATTTTACTTGCACATGATTGGATGATGGAAGTCAGTAGAGCTTCTGCTCATTTACTAAGCTCTGGAGCAACTGCATAGTTTATATGCCTTTAGTAAAGTGAAGGTCTGTAGCACTGAAAACAAAATGTTAAAGAGGAGTTCCAGTCTGTAAAAAATAAATAAAATAAAAAAGTCAGCAGGTACAAATACTGTAGCCGCTGACTTTTAATATAAGGACACCTACCTGTCCAGGAATCTAGCAATGTCGGCACCCCTAGCTGATTCATCAGTCGGCTTCAGGTGCAGGCACCGCCATTTGTAGTAAGGGAAACAGGCAGTGAAACCTTGTGGCTTCACTGCCTGTTTCCTACTGCGCATTTGTGAGTCACGCTGCACTTTCTAAATGGCCCCACCATCTTCTGGGACCTCTGTGTTTCCCAGAATGCAGTGGGGGGAGGAGTAGTGACCGTACATTTCGTTCCTACCCAGAAGTGGGAGCAGGTACCTGTCATAACCAGATACTCGCTCCCCCCCCCCCCCCCCCAAAAAAAGCCCAGGGATGAGACGCCCTCTTTTATAAAAAAGAAAAATGTGCCTAATTCTATGTTCTTGAGATACATTTAAACTAAACTCAAATTTGAATTTAAAAAAAGTTGGTAACCATAGAAATATTAGGAAGTCCAATTCAATCATGGTCTGATATTTATATATTTGTCCATGTACATTACAGCTGTAATATAGATTATAATATGAATCTCTAGTATTCTACCTGATTTCTTGTTTATATTGTTTTTTTCACAGTGAAAAGGATTATTTTATGTAAAGGCTTTCATTATGAAGCAGGAAAAATACGATGATTTTAAACATCTGTTGTTGCCTGGTGTCTAGAGGATTTGCTGGCAGTTTTTTTGTGGCAGTGCCCCTGCTTTGTGTCACTGTGTCTCTAGCACAATAATATCTGGCAGTGTCCTCCGATGTCAGTCTGTCTATTTGTAGATATGAAGTGCTGAGAGAGTCGTCTTTAGTTATTGTGACTCTTCCTTGGAGTGAAGGGGTATAAGCTGTTCCTCCAGTATTGGTATATATTCTACCAACCCAGTGCAATCCTTTGCCTGGAGCCTGTCGTACCCAGTGCATGGTATAACTGGTGAATGTGTACCCCAATGCTTTACATGATATTTTTACACTTGATCCAGGACTCTTCACTTCTGAACTGGGTTGCACAAGTTGGATGTCCGCCATAACACCTGAAATAAAATGTTATTTTTATATATCTATAGTCATTTTTATAAAATAACAAAGATTGTATTCTTAACCTTCTTCTTACCCAGAAGAGAAAACAGATATAAGAAGATACACAGGAGAACCATGTTTCTTGTTCTTCCAGTCCAAGGTAACATAATGCACTATGGGTGCGTCCTTCTCTTTTCTACCCGACAGATTCACTCAGGAAGAGCGATCTGAATTTGCATGTGCTGATCAGGAATATAAAGATCAGAGATCTGCAAGAAGACAACTTCAGAGATCAGGAGGCAGTGTACAAAGTTAACTAATAACCAAATGTTGAAGTATCAGTAAACTCTGAAAATATTTCTTGTTTCATTGTTTTTAAAACGACTTTTCTATCCGTGTGCACATGTAAACTTGACAGCAAAAATGTCCTTTATTGCAGATTACCAATCCTTAGATGTGTTGGCTACATACTATTTTTACCTGGTGATCTGGCCTGTAAGCCTGTTATTCTTCAACTTTGTTTAACAGACCAAGCTGTCCAACAAAGTGTCAGTTAGGGCTCCTTTACTCTTCAACACACATTAACCACTTGACCACGGGGCATTTAAACCCCCTTAATAACCAGACCAATTTTAGCTTTCGGTGCTCTCACATTTTGAATGACAATTACTCAGTCATGCAACATTGTACCTTTATGAATTTTTGTCCTTTTTTTCCCCACAAATAGAGCTTTCTTTTAGTGGTATTTAATCACCGCTGGGTTTTTTATTTTTTGTGCTATAAAAGAAAAAAGACCGAAAATTCTGTAAAAAAATGAAATTTCTTTGTTTCTGTTATACATTTTAGCAAATTAGTAATTTGTCTTCATACATTTTGGCCAAAATGTATACTATTACATATCTCTGGTAAAAATAATTACAAATAGGTGTATATTATTTGGTCTGTGTGAAAGTTATAGAGTCCAAAAGCTATGGTGCCAATATCTAAAAATTGATCACACCTGAAGTACTGATCTAATTTCTTGAGACCCTAACATGCCAGAAAAGTACCCCCCAAATGACCTATTTTGGGAAATAAGACATTCCAAGGTATTTAGTAAGAGGCATAGTGAGTTTTTTGAAGTTGTCATTTTTTCCCACAATTCTTTGCAAAACCAAGATTTTTTTTCCTTTTTTTCCTTTTTGTCACAAAATTGTCATATCATCAGGTTATTTCTCACACACAGCATATGCATACCACAAATTACACCCCAAAACACATTCTGGTATTACTCCCGAGTATGGCGATACCACATGTGTGAGACTTTTACACAGGTTGGCCACATACAGAGGCCCAACATGCAGGGAGCGCCATCAGGCGTTCTGGAGCACCCAGGCCAATTCTGACATTTCTCTCCTACATATAAAAATCATCATTTATTTGCTAGAAAATGACATAGAACCCCAAAACATTATATATATTTTTTTAGCAAAGACCCTAGAGAATACAATACTTTTTATCTCGCATGGTATTTGCGCAGCAATTTCTCTTTCTGAGTCTATACAGTGTAGAGGAGAGAGGCCGCTGACCCAACCATGTATCAGCAAGAGTGTACAAGTCCTCTCCCGTCTCTCCCCACTGCATAGTGAACTGCAACAGAAGTGATCTGAGGTACAGGGCGAGACTGACTGACATCAATATTGATTGGTAAGCGACCACGGGGGGAAAGTGTGGGGTGGGGGGTACAGAGATGTGCTGGGGGTTGAAGGTGGAGTGGGTACAGAGCACAATTCTGTTTGCCCCTTTCACACTGGCGAACTGATCGGGTCCCCCTGTCAGTTTTTCAGGCAGACCCAATCAGACCATCCATTGCCCTCTATGGAGCGGTAGATATCAGCGGACCTGTGTCCGCTGACACCTGCCACCATCCAATCCGGTCCACTAAAAACAGACAGATGGGAGATCCATTACCCATGCGTTTGGCGAATAGGATTGAACGGTCCATTTCCATCCAAAAACCCCAATAGAGAGCAGCGTACTGTGTCCATGTCTTCAGCATCAGCGGACCGGACACAGACATGTCATCTTTTTGCTCAGCGGAAATCAGGGGAGAGATCCCCAACTGAGACAACAGATTCCGCTGTGTCAACTTTAATGTGATTCGCAGGGTGGCTGCTATCACACAAATCCCGCCTCCTGTTTCTTTCCTTTGACAGACAGCACACTTGTCCACTGCCAGGAGGTGGGACTTGTTTGATGATCTGGCAAATCAAATTAAAGTTGAAACAGCAGGAGACTGACACCCTTCTCCCAGTGTTTGCCCCCCCCCCCGCCTCAGCACCCGCTCAAGATCTGTGTGATGATCTGGCCATTTTCAGCAGAACACTGGCTCTTTTCTACTCTCTGATCCCCTGCACACATGAGGCTTAATTTCTGGGCACAGGTGATTCTGCATTGCTGGGCACAGGTGAGGCTGAATTCCTGGGCACTGGTGAGGCTGCATTGCTGGGCACTGGTGAGGCTGCATTGCTAGGCACTGGTGAGGGTGCATTGCTGGACACATGTGAGGCTGTATTATGGGCCACAGTTTAGGTTGCATACCTGGGCACTGGTGAGTCTGCATTAATGGCAACTGGTGAGGCTGCATTTCTGGGTACAGGTGAGTCTGCATTGCTGGATACTGGTAAAGGCTGCACACCTGGGCACTGGTGAGGCTGCATTGCTGGGCACTGGTGAGGCTGTATTGTTGGGCATTGGTGAGGATTCATAGATGGGCACTGGTGAGGCTGCATAGATGGGCATTGGTGAGGCTGCATTCCTGGGCACTGGTGAGGCTGCTTAGATGGGCACCGGTGAGGCTGCATGCTTGGGCACTGGTGAGGCTGTATTGCTGGGCACAGTTTAGGTTGCATACCTGGGCACTGGTGAGTCTGCATTACTGGGCACTGGTGAGTCTGCATTATTGGGCACTGGTGAGGCTGAATTACTGGGCACTGGTGAGGCTGCATTGCTGGGCACTGGTGAGGATGCATTGATGGGCAAAGGTGAGACTGTATACCTGGGGACTGGTGAGTCTGAATTGCTGGGCACTGGTAAAGGCAGCATACCTGGACACTGGTGAGGCTGCATTCCTGGGCACAGGTGAGGCTGCGTTGCTGGGCACTGGTGAGGCTGCATAGATGGGAACTGGTGAGGCTGCATAGATGGGCACTGGTGAGGCTGCATTCCTGGGCACTGGGTGAGGCTGCATAGATGGGCACTGGTCAGGCTGCATAAATGGGCACAGCTGAGCCCTGCATTCTTTATGTAATTTACTCCTGAACTCTGCACTGTTTTTTCTCTGTCTTATCTCATAACATTTGGCAGTCATATCTGTAGTCAGTAGAAGGAGGAATATTGTCTATCTTTGGTATTAGTGGGAGAAATAGTGTCTAATTGTTTATATCAGTGGAAGGAATAGTGTCTCATCACCGGTGTCAGTGGAAGGAATAGTGTCCCATCACTGGTGTCAGTGGGAGGAATAGTGTCTCATCACTGGTGTCAGTGGGAGGAATAGTGTCTCATCACCGGTGTCAGTGGGAGGAATAGTGTCTCATCACTGGTGTCAGTGGGAGGAATAGTGTCTCATCACTGGTGTCAGTGGGAGAAATAGTGTCTAAATTGTTTTATACTCCAGTGGAAGGAATAGTGTCTCATCACCGGTGTCAGTGGAAGGAATAGTGTCCCATCACTGGTGTCAGTGGGAGGAATAGTGTCTCATCACTGGTGTCAGTGGGAGGAATAGTGTCTCATCACCGGTGTCAGTGGGAGGAATAGTGTCTCATCACCGGTGTCAGTGGGAGGAATAGTGTCTCATCACTGGTGTCAGTGGGAGGAATTAGTGTCTCATCACCGGTGTCAGTGGGAGGAATAGTGTCTCATCACCGGTGTCAGTGGGAGGAATAGTGTCTCGTCACCGGTGTCAGTGGGAGGAATAGTGTCTCATCACCGGTGTCAGTGGGAGGAATAGTGTCTTGTCACCGGTGTCAGTGGGAGGAATAGTGTCTCATCACCGGTGTCAGTGGAAGGAATAGTGTCTCATCACCGGTGTCAGTGGGAGGAATAGTGTCTCATCACCGGTGTCAGTGGGAGGAATAGTGTCTCATCACTGGTGTCAGTGGGAGGAATAGTGTCCCATAACCTGAGTCAGTGGAAAAAACTGTTGGCATCATTGAGAGGAATGGTTCCCACTGTTGGTGTCAGTGGAAGGAATGGTGTCCCCTTCTTGGTGTCAGTGGGAAGAAGACAAGCAAAGGGCCACATTCAGCCCACGGGCTGCAGTATGGAGACCACTATTCTAGAAGACAGGGGGAAGTAGCAGAACAGCAGCCTGTGAAACCCTGAGCAGCTAAATTGTCTTAAAAAGGCAGTGCTGTCTGTCACTCCACAGTTCATATTAACTTACTGCAACACAAAGCATCACAGTTGTGGCATAAGAACAACCTCATCTGGTGGTGGGGCAGTAAAAATATGTCTCAGCCACCTGTTTTTACGGCTTCCCTGACTTCCATGTGAATGAGGCCTTAGAGAGTGAAAATGCTCTGTCCCTGACTCCCAATTGTTCCCTTACATTGTTAGCGTGTCACACGGGGGCTGGGAGAGATCAGCAGCATTGAGATGTAACAAAGGATGAAAAAAGGTGAAAACAAACATTTTATAAAGTAAAAAAAGTAAAAAGAAAAGCTTTAGTTTTGGTTCACATATATGCGAATTGGATACATTTTGAACCGCATCTGATTCGTATAACATGTGAACCAGACCGGCTTTCAGAGGACTCACATATTCACCAGTTCACATATATGTGGGACAGTTGTGGTGAAAAATAAAAAAGGGTCCTGTGCATTTTTCAGTCCAGTTCAGGTGCGATTTACGTGTCAAATTCACACCGGGAACTGCCTGAATGGAGACGGCACCGATGGCTCTGCACAGAAACCCATATATTTGCACCCAGTCTTAGCAAATGAAATGTCCTCCAGGTAGGGTTTACATCTGTGTTAATGGCAGATAAAAAGCATATTTTTGCATAAGAAGTGAGTAAAATGCCTGCTACTTGAAACAATTTTGAAAAAATGGAAATGTTTTTTCTAATGGTCTCAGAATATTAATGTCACTGTCTGGGTTATTTCAGACATTAAAAACCGAAAGCGAAAAAAAGAAAAAAATATATATATAAATGCTTTTATTTCTGAGAATATATAGAACGGCCATCTGAGGTTTATGTATATAAATGATAAATAATGAAATGGACAATCCTGAGTATCTCCTGCACCCTTGTGGTCAGAAAGGGGAATTGTTTTTATGTTTTTGTATTGGAAAGATGATGATTTTTATCGCTGTGCCTCTATCTCTAGCACAGTAATATGTGGCCGTGTCTTCCACTTTCACATTGTTTATTTGTAGATATGCCGTGTTTATGGACTTATCAGATGTTATTGTGAATCTTCCCTGATATGAAGAGGAATATTTTGTATTTCCATTAGCAGGATCAATCCTCCCAATCCATGTCAGGCCTCTCCCTGGAACCTGTTGAACCCAGTTTATATAGGTGTCAGCGATCTGAAATCCAGATCCTTCACAGGACATCTTCACGCTCTCTCCAGCTTCTTTACTTCTGAATTGGACTGGATAAGCGTTTGTGACATGACTCCTTCATAATAGAAATGACAACATTATACATGAGAAATAAATGATCAGATCAGTATTATGTAACCCTTTTCCTAACTGACTTACCGATCAGTAAGGACAGACAGGTGACATAATAAAAAAGAAACATGTTGTATGATTTGCTCTCTGATTGCTCTCGGGTTCTGGACAGACTTCAGCTTTATACTGAGACACTACGACCTCTCTGTTCAGCTTTTCACCCCCAGATCTGAGACCAGAAGAGCCGTCACATTTGCATAAAGAGTGCAATCTATAAAAAAGCTTCACATCATGAAAGGACCGGAGAGTATTTCAATGATGTTTAATTATTCACATAAAGGGATCCTTTCTATAGTATGTATGTATTATATATTGTATCCTGGGGGACAGGTAGGCGGTACGAAGCTCCCTGGGATGAGCAGTCTTTCATTCACAGATACCAAATCCATGAAGTAGTGACAAACAGTGCGGTGTTTATTTGTGATATATACAAGTCTATATACAGGTGCTGTACAGTGTTCCAGAAAAACAAATAGGAACAAAAATTGCCAAAAAAAAACCTAGCTGTGACTCGGCTCTAACTATACAATATTTACAGGTCCTCACTACCAGCAAGCCTACAGCTTGTCAGCTTCCACATACACATCTTAACTCCTTCAGATCTGCGCTGTAGCTGAATGACAACTACAGCACGGATCTGCTTTGCCGGAAGGGCGTCAATAGATGTCCTTCCCTTAGCAAGCTGTCTGCACCCCCCTGCAGGGTGCGCGTGGCGTGCGCCGTGATCACCCGAGTCATTGAGACTCTGTGATCACAGATTGGAGTAAGGGGTCGATCCTGACCCCTTACCACGTGATCAGCTGTCAGCCAATGACAGTTGATCACGTGATGTAAACAGAAAATCGGTAATAGTTTATTTTTTCTTCTCACGTTCACAGCGTGAGGAGAGAAAAACGCTGATCACCGGCTCCTATAGGATGGACATCGGTCCCGAGCAGGGAGAGGCGAAGCCGACTCATATGTGCCCACAAATCAGTGCCCACAGTGTCCACCAATCACTGCCCACAAGTACATCAGTGCCACCTATCAATGCCAACAAGTGCCACCTATCAATGTCCACCAGTGGTGCCTCATCAGTGCTACCTATAAGTGCCACCTATCAATGCCCATCAGTGCAGCCCACCAGTGCCACCTATTAGTGGCCATCAGTGCGGCCTTATCAGTTCAGTCTCATCAGCGTACATCGATGAAGGAGAAAAATTACCTGTTTGCAAAATTTAAATTATTTTTATTTTTTTTAAATTCAGTGTTTTTTGATTAAAAAAAAAAAAAAAAAAACCCAGAGGTGATCAAATACCCCCAAAAGAAAGCTCTATTTGTGTGTGTGTGTGTGTGGGGGGGGGGGGGGATGATAACAATTTCATGTAGATACAGTGTTGTATGACCGCACAATTTGCGTCCAAAGAGTGACAGAGCTAAAAGCTGAAAATTGGTCTGGGCAGGGGGGGGGTGGGGGGGGGGGGGGTTTAGGTGCACAGTAAACAAGTGGTTAATAGCGTTTTTCAACCTTTTGCTCTCCTAGACAGAAGCTGTCTGATGTTCCCAGGCCAAGAGCACTGACTGTCTCAGGTGAGTTTAAATTAGCCTGGGGGAGAGGACCAAGACCCAAACTGGATCATGGTTCAGAGATCCCTGAACGTGTATGAGAGGAGCCTGGGAGACGTATAAACCCTGAATAAGACTTTTCCTTACTCTCTCTGGGACGCTCTGCTGCAATATGTACATGGGGACCTCTCCAATCTCAGGATCCGGTTTTCTGCTTTACAGATCTACTCAGTGGCTGTTCTTTACTGCTCCTCAGTGCTGGGACAATATCATCCAGTGTCCAGGGAAAAGATGCCTAATTGTCCCCCCTCCATTATGTGCCAGTTTGTGAGGAGGAGGAGAGAGAGCACAGCCCACACCTCCTCCCAGCTCTCTCCTCCTCTCCTTGCCGCTTCCAGCGCTGACAGAAGTACTGATGCAGCTGTCACTACTCTGGTCAGCCTTATAGTAAAAGAAATATGCAGAGCCCCTATCCCTACATTTAGAGCTGCCACCTTTTCTTCTAGCAAAACCTAAACACTTTAGTGACACAGTAATTTTTTTTTTTTGTAGTATACAGTATGACAATATATTTTGTGATCCCAACTTTCCAAAATATTCGCTGTAGAAAGACACTATTTGGCTTTGAAAGACTGTCTGTATACAGAGGTCAGTTTTACCCCACCCCCTCCAATAATACAGGGATCAGTGTCACCCCTTCATAAAACAGGGTCCCCCCATAGAAACCACCATATAGAGTCCCCCTAAATCAGTGACCTCCTGCTTCCATAGAGACCCCCCTTATTAGATCAGAGATATATCAGTGCTTCCCATAGAGACCCAGAAAACTAGGAATTTAAAAAAATGCAGCACACCCTCCCCCTATAATTATATAAATTCATATGTGAAAAAATAATTGTAAATGATGGTAGCAACCCCCGCAAGGGTAATCTAAATATTAATACACTCCAATCTTATGCAAACATATACAGTATACCGTGCAATCTTGATACACATAATACTGTATGAATAGTGGTGGAAACCTCCCATCCATTCCAAAATGTCTTGTGCTAATATCCAACTCAAAAGGACTTTATATGTTGGATATTAGCACAAGACATGTTGGAATGTTTGGATGTTTCCACCACTATTGATAAAGTATTATGTGTATCAAAGATTGCACAGTATATATGTTTGAATAAGATGGAGGTGTAATAATATTTAGATTACCCATTGGCAGTTTCCACCATCATGCACAATTATTTTTTCCACATACAAATTCATATAATTATAGGGAAGGCGCTATGCATTTTTTTCATTCTTAGTTTTTTGAGGTGTGAAACACATCAGTGCTAGCAGCAATTTATTTACTGAGTTTTTTATTTAGATTTTTTAGATCAGAGGCCCCTTACATCAGCAGATATAAGGGTACTCTAATCTAATGGGAAGAGGGATGCTAATATAATCAATTGTTGCTAGCGGCAATTTATTTACTGAGTTTTTTTTAGATCAGAGGCCACTTATATCAGCGACCCCATCCCCCTAGTGACCAATTTGTCTCTAAGGGGGGGGGGGGGGGGTGGGGGGGTGGGTTGCTAATATAATCACTTGTCTACCGGGCACTTTCACCCCCTTCCTGCCCAGGCCACTTTTCAGCTTTTCCTGCTCTCACACTTTGAATGACAATTGCACGGTCATCCAGCACTGTACCCAAATGACATTTTTATCATTTGTTTCACACAAATAGTTTTCTTTTGGTGTATTTAATCACCACTGGGGTTTTATTCCATGCTAAATAAACAAAAAAGACAGACAATTTTGAAAAGAAAACGTTTTCTTTGTTTATGTTATAACATTTTTGAAATAAGAAATTGATGATGCTGCATTGATGGGCACTGATAGGCAGCACTGATGTGTTCTGATGAGGCTGCACTGCTGGGAAGCTGATAGATGCCACATCAGGTGGAACTGCTGGGCACTGATAGGCAGCACTGGTGGGCACCAATATGCATCCCTGATGGGTACAGAAAATGTAACCACCTACGGACCCCTTACAGGATTTTGCCCCCTTAGGCTGGATTCACACCTATGCATTTTTAGTGCTTTTTGCATTTTGTAGATTTGCACTACAGAACGTGTTCCATAGGAAACCATGTTAAATGGGCTGCAGTACAAATCTGCAAAATGCAAAAAGCACTAAAACAGCATAGGTGTGAATCCAGCCTTAATGACCAGGCCATTTTTTGCGATATGGGCACTGTGCCGCTTTAACTGACAATTGCATAGTTGTGCGACGCTTTACCCAAACAAAATTGATTTCCTTTTTTTTCCAACAAATAGAGCTTTCTTTTGATGGTATTTGATCACCTCTGCGACTGCGTTTTTTATTTTTGCGCTATAAATAAAAGAGTGACAATTTTGAAAAAATTTTTTTTTTTACTTTTTTGCTATAATAAATATCCCCAAAAAATTCCTTCCTCAGTTTAGGCCAATATGTATTCTGCTACATATTTTTGGTAAAAAAATTGCAATAAGTTGTTTGCTCAAAAGTTATAGTGTCTACAAAATAGGGTATATATTTATGGCATTTTTATTATTATTTTTTTTCTACTAGTAATGGCGGCGATCTGCAATTTTTAGCAGGACTGCAACATTACAGCGGACAGATTGGACACTTTTGAAATTTTTTTTGGGACCATTGACATTTATACAGCGATCTAAGCTAAAAAATAGCCACTGATTACTGTTTAAATATTACTGGCAGGGAAGGGGTTAACACTAGGTGGCGATCAAGGGGTTAAGTATATTCCCTGGGAGTGTTTCTAACTGTATGGGGGCTGGGCTGACTGGAGGAGAGAGATCGTTGTCTCTTCCTAGTGTTTAGGAACAATCTCTCTCTCCTCCACTGACAGAACGGGGATCTGTTTGTTTACACTGACAGATCCCCGATCTGCCTGTCTCTGGAGCGATTGCGGGTGGCCTGCGGACCACCAGATCCGTTGGTTGGCTCCCCCGCTCACAAATGGACCCACAAATCACTGTGTACGCTCCCAACGTACAATGATCGCGATTCGCACAGGGGAGCCAACCTGCCTCAGAACAACTGCGGCGGGCCGGTCCATAACTAGTTAAAAAATAGCATTTTTACTTGCACATGATTGGATGATGGAAGTCAGTAGAGCTTCTGCTCATTTACTAAGCTCTGGAGCAAATGCATAGTTTATATGCCTTTAGTAAAGTGAAGGTCTGTAGCACTGAAAACAAAATGTTAAAGAGGAGTTCCAGTCTGTAAAACATAAATAAAATAAAAAAGTCAGCAGGTACAAATACTGTAGCCGCTGACTTTTAATATAAGGACACCTACCTGTCCAGGAATCTAGCAATATCGGCACCCCTAGCTGATTGATCAGTCGGCTTCAGGTGCAGGCACCGCCATTTGTAGTAAGGGAAACAGGCAGTGAAACCTTGTGGCTTCACTGCCTGTTTCCTACTGCGCATTTGTGAGTCACGCTGCACTTTCTAAATGGCCCCACCATCTTCTGGGACCTCTGTGTTTCCCAGAATGCAGTGGGGGGAGGAGTAGTGACCGTACATTTCGTTCCTACCCAGAAGTGGGAGCAGGTACCTGTCATAACCAGATACTCGCTTCCCCCCCCCCCCCCCCAAAAAAAGTGGCAAATGTGGCAGTGGAGGGGGTGAGGGTGCAAACAAGCAGAGCTTCCCTAACTACTAAGTTAACTATGCTGCAACTAATATCCAATCAGTCTTTTTTATACTCTTGAATATAGTTGAAGTGAATACAGCCCAGGGATGAGACGCCCTCTTTTATAAAAAAGAAAAATGTGCCTTATTCTATGTTCTTGAGATACATTTAAACTAAACTTCGATTTGAATTTAAAAAAAGTTGGTATCCATAGAAATATTAGGAAGTCCAATTCAATCATGGTCTGATATTTATATATTTGTCCATGTACATTACAGCTGTCATATAGATTATAATATGAATCTCTAGTATTCTACCTGATTTCTTGTTCATATTGTTTTTTTCACAGTGAAAAGGATTATTTTATGTAAAGGCTTTCATTATGAAGCAGGAAAAATACGATGATTTTAAACATCTGTTGTTGCCTGGTGTCTAGAGGATTTGCTGGCAGTTTTTGTGTGGCAGTGCCCCTGCTTTGTGTCACTGTGTCTCTAGCACAATAATATCTGGCAGTGTCCTCCGATGTCAGTCTGTCTATTTGTAGATATGAAGTGCTGAGAGAGTCGTCTTTAGTTATTGTGACTCTTCCTTGGAGTGAAGGGGTATAAGCTGTTTCTCCAGTATTGGTATATATTCTACCAACCCACTGCAATCCTTTGCCTGGAGCCTGTCGTACCCAGTGCATGGCATAATCGGTGAATGTGTACCCCGATCCTTTACATGATATTTTTACACTTGATCCAGGACTCTTCACTTCTGAACTGGGTTGCACAAGTTGGATGTCCGCCATAACACCTGAAATAAAATGTTATTTTTATATATCTATAGTCATTTTTATAAAATAACAAAGATTGTATTCTTAACCTTCTTCTTACCCAGAAGAGAAAACAGATATAAGAAGATACACAGGAGAACCATGTTTCTTGTTCTTCCAGTCCAAGGTAACACAACGCACTATGGGTGCGTCCTTCTCTTTTCTACCCGACAGATTCACTCAGGAAGAGTGATCTGAATTTGCATGTGCTGATCAGGAATATAAAGATCAGAGATCTGCAAGAAGACAACTTCAGAGATCAGGAGGCAGTCTACAAAGTTTACTAATAACCAAGTGTTGAAGTATCAGTAAACTCTGAAAATATTTCTTGTTTCGTTGTTTTTAAAACGACTTTTCTATCCGTGTGTACATGTAAACTTGACAGCAAAAATGTCCTTTATTGCAGATTACCAATCCTTAGATGTGTTGGCTACATACTATTTTTACCTGGTGATCTGGCCTGTAAGCCTGTTATTCTTCAACTTCGTTTAACAGACCAAGCTGTCCAACAAAGTTTCAGTTAGGGCTCCTTTACACTTGCTTTGGCTTCAACACACATTAACCACTTGACCACTGGGCACTTAAACCCCCTTAATAACCAGACCAATTTTCAGCTTTCGGTGCTCTCACATTTTGAATGACAATTACTCAGTCATGCAACACTGTACCTATATGAATTTTTGTCCTTTTTTTTCCCCACAAATGGAGCTTTCGTTTGGTGGTATTTAATCACCGCTGGGTTTTTTATTTTTTGTGCTATAAAAGAAAAAAGACAGAAAATTCTGTAAAAAAATGAAATTTTCTTTGTTTCTATTATAAATTTTAGCAAATTAGTAATTTGTCTTCATACATTTTGGCCAAAATTTATACTATTACATATCTCTGGTAAAAATAAGTACAAATTGGTGGATATTATTTGGTCTGTGTGAAAGTTATAGAGTCCACAAGCTATGGTGCCAATATCTGAAAATTGATAACATCTGAAGTACTGACGGCCTATCTCATTTCTTGAGACCCTAACATGACAAAAAAGTACAAATATCCCCCAAATGACCTATTTTGGAAAGAAGACATTCCAAGGTATTTAGTAAGAGGCATAGTGAGTTTTTTGAAGTTGTCATTTTTTCCCATAATTCTTTGCAAAACCAAGATTTTTTGTCCTTTTTTCACAAAATTGTCATATTATCAGGTTATTTCTCACACACAGCATATGCATACCACAAATTACACCCCAAAACACATTCTGGTATTACTCCCGAGTATGGCAATACCACATGTGTGAGACTTTTACACAGCGTGGCCACATACAGAGGCCCAACATGCAGGGAGCACCATCAGGCGTTCTGGAGCACCCAGGCCAATTCTGACATTTCTCTCCTACATGTAAAAATGTAAAAATCATCATTTATTTGCTAAAAAATTACATAGAACCCCAAAACATTATATATGTTTTTTTAGCAAAGACCCTAGAGAATACAATACTTTTTATCTCGCAAGGTATTTTTTGCAGCAATTTCTCTTTCTGAGGCCGCGTACACACGGGCGGACTGTTCGCCCAACTTAGTTCGTCAAACAATCCGACAAACAGTCCGCTCAAAATTTGCATGAACGAACTTGACCACACACGATGAACTAACAGTCCGCTGAAAGCGTGCGCGATGACGTGAACGGCACATACGACGGGACTAGAAAAACGTCGTCCAATACACTGCAATGCAACCTTCGGCCGTGTAAACCCTTTCTGAGTATGTGCGATACTTAGTCCGTCCAACTTGCCTACACACGAGTGGACTGTCCGCTGAAACCAAGTTTGGACGGACAAAACCAAGTTTCAGCGGACTGTCTTATGGAAATTCCGTTAGACTTTGTTCGTCAGACTGTCCGCTGAAACTGTCCGCTGAAGCCCACACACGAGCGGACTGTCTGCTGAAACACTGTTCAGCGGACAAAGTTGGGCGAACAGTCCGCCCGTGTGTACGCGGCCTTAGTCTATAGAGTGTAGAGGAGAGAGGCTGCTGACCCAAGCATGTATCAGCAAGAGTGTACAAGTCCTCTCCCGTCGCTCCCCACTGCATAGTGAACTGCAACATAAGTGATCTGAGGTACAGGGGGAGACTGACTCACATCAATATTGATTGGTAAGCGACCACAGGGGGAAAGTGTTGGGTGGGGGGTACAGAGATGTGCTAGGGGTTGAAGGTGGAGTGGGTACAGAACACAATTGTGTTTGCCCCTTTCACACTGGCGAACTGATCGGGTGCCCCTGTCAGTTTTTCAGGCAGACCCAATCAGACCATCTATTGCCCTCTATGTGTCCGCTGACACCCACCACCATCCAATCCGGTCCACTAAAAACAGACAGATGGGAGATCCATTACCCATGCGTTTGGCGAATCGGATTGGACAGTCCATTTCCATCCAAAAACCCCATAGAGAGCAGCGTACTGTGTCCATGTCTTCTCTGCATCAGCAGACCGGACACACACATGTCATCTGTTTGCTCAGCGGTAATCAGGGGAGAGATCCCCAACTGAGCCAACAGATTCTGCTGTGTCAACTTTAATGTGATTTGCAGGGTGGCTGCTATCACACAAATCCCGCCTCCTTTTTCTTTCCTTTGACAGACAGCACACTTGTCCACTGCCAGGAAGTGGGACTTGTTTGATGATCTTGCAAATCAAATTAAAGTTGACACAGCAGGAGACTGAAACCCCTCTCCCAGTGTGTGCCCCCCCCCCCCGCCTCAGCACCCACTCAAGATCTGTGTGATGATCTGGCCATTTTCAGCAGAAAACTGGCTCTTTTCTCCTCTCTGATCCCCTGCACACATGAGGCTTAATTTCTGGGCACAGGTGGTGCTGCATTTCTGGGCACAGGTGAGGCTACATTCCTGGGCACTGGTGAGACTGCATTGCTAGGCACTGGTGAGGGTGCATTGCTGGGCACAGGTGAGACTGTATTGCTGGGCACAGGTGAGGCTGTATTACTGGGCACAGTTTAGGTTGCATACCTGGGCACTAGTGAGTCTGCATTAATGGCAACTGGTGAGGCTGCATTTCTGGGTACAGGTGAGTCTGCATTGCTGGACACTGGTAAAGGCTGCACACCTGGGCACTGGTGAGGCTGTATTCTTGGGCATTGGTCAGGATTCATAGATGGGCACTGGTGAGGCTGTATTCTTGGGCATTGGTCAGGATTCATAGATGGGCACTGGTGAGGCTGCATAGATGGGCATTGGTGAGGCCACATTCCTGGGCACTGGTGAGGCTGCTTAGATGGGCACTGGTGAGGCTGCATGCTTGGGCACTGGTGAGGCTGTATTGCTGGGCACAGTTTAGGTTGCATACCTGGGCACTGGTGAGTCTGCATTAATGGCAACTGGTGAGGCTGCATTTCTGGGTACAGGTGAGTCTGCATTGCTGGACACTGGTAAAGGTTGCACACCTTGGCACTGGTGAGGCTGCATTGCTGGGCACTGGTGAGGCTGTATTCTTGGGCATTGGTCAGGATTCATAGATGGGCACTGGTGAGGCTGCATAGATGGGCATTGGTGAGGCTGCATTCCTGGGCACTGGTGAGGCTGTATTGCTGGGCACTGGTGAGTCTGAATTACTGGGCACTGGTGAGGCTGCATTGCTGGGCACTGGTGAGGATGCATTGATGGGCAAAGGTGAGACTGTATACCTGGGCACTGGTGAGTCTGAATTGCTGGGCACTGGTAAAGGCAGCATACCTGGGCACTGGTGAGGCTGCATTCCTGGGCACAGGTGAGGCTGTGTTGTTGGTAACTGGTGAGGCTGCATAGATGGGAACTACTGAGGCTGCATAGATGGGCACTGGGGAGGCTTCATAAATGGGCACAGCTGAGCCCTGTGTTATTTATGTAATTTACTCCTGAACTCTGCACTGTTTTTTCTCTGTCTTATCTTCATAACATTTGGCAGTCATATCTGTAGTCAGTAGAAATAGGAATATTGTCATATCTTTGGTATTAGTGGGAGAAAGAGTGTCTAATTGTTTATATCAGTGGGAGGAATAGTGTCTCATCACCGGTGTCAGTGGGAGGAATAGTGTCTCATCACCGGTGTCAGTGGGAGGAATAGTGTCTCATCACCGGTGTCAGTGGGAGGAATAGTGTCTCATCACCGGTGTCAGTGGGAGGAATAGTGTCTCATCACTGGTGTCAGTGGGAGGAGTAGTGTCTCATCACCGGTGTCAGTGGGAGGAATAGTTTCTCATCACCGGTGTCAGTGGGAGGAATAGTGTCTCATAACCGGTGTCAGTGGGAGGAATAGTGTCTCATAACCGGTGTCAGTGGGAGGACTAGTGTCTCATCACCGGTGTCAGTGGGAGGAATAGTGTCTCATCACCGATGTCAGTGGGAGGAATAGTGTCTCATCACCGGTGTCAGTGGGAGGAATAGTGTCTCATCACCGGTGTCAGTGGGAGGAATAGTGTCTCATCACCGGTGTCAGTGAGAGGAATAGTGTCTCATCACCGGTGTCAGTGGGAGGAATAGTGTCTCATCACTGGTGTCAGTGGGAGGAATAGTGTCTCATCACCGGTGTCAGTGGGAGGAATAATGTCTCATCACTGGTGTCAGTGGGAGGAATAGTGTCTCATCACCGGTGTCAGTGGGAGGAATAGTGTCCCATAACCTGAGTCAGTGGAAAAAAAATGTTGGCATCATTGAGAGGAATGGTTCCCCACTGTTGGTGTCAGTGGAAGGAATGGTGTCCCCTTCTTGGTGTCAGTGGGAAGAAGACAAGCAAAGGGCCACATTCGGCCCACGGGCTGCAGTATGGGGACCACTATTCTAGAAGACAGGGGGAAGTAGCAGAACAGCAGTCTGTGAAACCCTGAGCAGCTAAATTGTCTTGAAAAGGCAATCCTGCCTGTCAACTCCACAGTTCATATTAAACTTACTGCAACACAAAGCATCACAGTTGTGGCATATGAACAACCTCATCTGGTGGTGGGGCAGTAAAAATATGTCTCAGCCACCTGTTTTTACGGCTTCCCTGACTTCCCATGTGAATGAGGCCTTAGAGAGTGAAAATGCTCTGTCCCTGACTCCCAATTGTTCCCTTACATTGTTAGCGTGTCACACGGGGGCTGGGAGAGATCATCAGCATTGAGATGTAACAAAGGATGAAAAAAGGTGAAAACAAACATTTTATAAAGTAAAAAGAAAAGCTTTAGTTTTGGTTCACATATATGCGAATTGGATACATTTTGAACCGCATCTGATTCGTATAACATGTGAACCAGACCAGCTTTCAGAGGACTCACATATTCACCAGTTCACATATATGTGGGACAGTTGCGGTGAAAAATAAAAAAGGGTCCTGTGCATTTTTCAGTCCAGTTCAGGTGCGATTTACGTGTCAAATTCACACCGGAACCGCTGAATGGAGACGGCACCGATGGCTCTGCACAGAAACCCATATATTTGCACCCAGTCTTAGCAAATGAAATGTCCTCCAGGTAGGGTTTACATCTGTGTTAATGGCAGATAAAAAGCATATTTTTGCATAAGAAGTGAGTAAAATGTCTGCTACTTGAAACAATTTTGAAAAAATGAAATGTTTTTTCTAATGGTCTCAGAATATTAATGTCACTGTCTGGGTTATTTCAGATATAAAAACCGAAAAGAGAAAAAAAAAAAATATATATATAAAGGCTTTTATTTCTGAGAATATATAGTGCGGCCATCTGAGGTTTATGTATATAAATGATAAATAATGAAATGGACAATCCTGAGTATCTCCTGCACCCTTGTGGTCAGAAAGGGGAATTGTTTTTATGTTTTTGTATGGAAGATGATGATTTTTAATCGCTGTGCCTTTTAGCACAGTAATATGTGGCCGTGTCTTCCACTTTCACATTGTTTATTTGTAGATATGCCGTGTTTATGGACTTATCAGATGTTATTGTGAATCTTCCCTGATATGAAGAGGAATATTTTACATCTCCATTATCAGGATCAATCCTCCCAATCCATGTCAGTCCTCTCCCTGGAACCTGTTGAACCCAGTGTATAAAGTAGCTGGAAATCTGAAATCCAGATCCTTCACAGGACATCTTCACGCTCTCTCCAGGCTTCTTTACTTCTGAATTGGACTGGATAAGCCTTTCTGACATGACTCCTTCATAAGAGAAATGACAACATTATACATGAGAAATAAATGATCAGATCAGTATTATTTAACCCTTTCCTAACCTGACTTACCGATCAGTAAGGACAGACAGGTGACATAATAAAAAAGAAACATGTTGTATGATTTGCTCTCTGATTGCTCTCGGGTTCTGGACAGACTTCAGCTTTATACTGAGACACTACGACCTCTCTGTTCAGCTTTTCACCCCCAGATCTGAGACCAGGAGGAGCCGTCACATTTGCATAAAGAGTGCAATCTATAAAAAAGCTTCACATCATGAAAGGACTGGAGAGTATTTTCAATGATGTTTAATTATTCACATAAAGGGGATCCTTTCTATAGTATGTATGTATTATATATTGTATCCTGGAGGACAGGTAGGCGGTACGAAGCTCCCTGGGATGAGCAATCTTTCATTCACAGATACCAAATCCATGAAGTAGTGACAAACAGTGCTGTGTTTATTTGTGATATATACAAGTCTATATACAGGTGCTGTACAGTGTTCCAGAAAAACAAATAGGAACAAAAATTGCCAAAAAAAAACCTAACCGTGATTTGGCTCTAACTATACAATATTTACAGGTCCTCACTACCAGCAAGCCTACAGCTTGTCAGCTTCCACATACACATCTTAAAGCGGGAGTCCGCCGGGACTCCGCGTTTTTTTTTTTTTTTTTAAAGCCAGCAGCTACAAATACTGCAGCTGCTGACTTTTAAAATAGTGACACTTACCCGCCCAGCGCGCCCGCGATGTCGGCACCCGAAGCCGATCTCTAGATCGTCTCTCGGGTGCTGCCGCCGCCATCTTGCGTATGGGAATCAGGAAATGGGGCCTTTCGGCTTCATTTCCCGGTTCCCTACTGCGCATGCGCGAGTCGCGCTGCGCAATAAGGACGGTCCCCGCTGTCTCTGGGATCTGTGTGTTTCCCAGCAGACAGAGGGGCACTTGCGGAAAGGGGCGGGCACTTGCGGAAAGGGGTGTAATATACGCCCCTTTCCGCAGAGAGCTATCCCAGAAGTGGGTGCAGATACCTGTACTGTACAGGTATCTGCACCCCCCTCCCCCCTGAAAGGTGCCAAGTGTGGCGCCGGAGGGGGGGAGGGTTCCGATGAACGGAAGGTCCACTTTAGGGTGGACCTCCGCTTTAACTCCTTCAGATCTGTGCTGTAGCTGAATGACAACTACAGCATGGATCTGCTTTGCCGGGAGGGCGTCAATAGATGTCCTTCCCTTAGCAAGCTGTCTGCACCCCCCTGCAGGGTGCGCGTGGTGTGCGCTGTGATCACCCGAGTGATTGAGACTCTGTGATCACAGATTGGAGTAAGGGGTCGATCCTGACCCCTTACCACGTGATCAGCTGTCAGCCAATGACAGTTGATCGCGTGATGTAAATAGAAAATTGGTAATAGTTTATTTTTTCTTCTGACGTTGACAGCGTGAGGAGAGAAAAAGCTGATCACCGGCTCCTGTAGGATGGACATCGGTCCCGAGCAGGGAGAGGCGAAGCCGACTCATATGTGCCCACAAATCAGTGCCCACAGTGTCCACCAATCATTGCCCACAAGTATATCAGTGCCACCTATCAATGCCAACAAGTGCCACCTATCAATGTCCACCAGTTGTGCCTCATCAGTGCTACCTATAAGTGCTGCCTATCAGTGCCCATCAGTGCTACCCATAATTGCCAGCTATTAGTGCCCTTCAGTGCCACCTATCAATGCCCACCAGTGCCACCTATTAGTGGCCATCAGTGCGGCCTTATCAGTGCCCATCAGTGCAGTCTCATCAGCGTACATCGATGAAGGAGAACAATTACCTGTTTGCAAAATTTATTAACAACATATAAAATGATTTTGTATTTATTTTTATTTTTTTTAAATTCAGTATTTTTTGATAAAAAAAACCCCCAGAGGTGATCAAATACCACCAAAAGAAAGCTCTATTTGTGTGTGTGTGTGTGGGGGGTGATAACAATTTCATGTGGATACAGTGTTGTATGACCGCACAATTTTCATTCAAAGAGTGACAGAGCTAAAAGCTGAAAATTGGTCTGGGCAGGGGGGGGGGTTTAGGTGCACAGTAAGCAAGTGGTTAATAGCGTTTTCCAACCTTTTGCTCTCCTAGACAGAAGTTGTCTGATGTTCCCAGGCCAAGAGCACTGGCTGTCTCAGGTGAGTTTAAATTAGCCTGGGGGAGAGGACCAAGACCCAAACTGGATCATGGTTCAGAGATCCCTGAACGTGTATGAGAGGAGCCTGGGAGACGTATAAACCCTGAATAAGACTTTTCCTTACTCTCTCTGGGACGCTCTGCTGCAATATGCACATGGGGGCCTTTCCAATCTCATGATCTGTTTTCTGCTTTACAGATCTACTCAGTGGCTGTTCTTTACTGCTCCTCAGTGCTGGGACAAAATCATCCAGTGTCCAGGGAAAAGATGCCTAATTGTCACCCCTCCATTATGTGCGAGTTTATGAGAAGGAGGAGAGAGAGCACAGCCCACACCTCCTCCCAGCTCTCTCCTCCTCTCCTTGCCGCTTCCAGCGCTGACAGAAGTACTGATGCAGCTGTCACTACTCTGGTCAGCCTTATAGTAAAAGAAATATGCAGAGCCCCTATCCCTACAATTAGAGCTGCCACCTTTTCTTCTAGCAAAACCTAAACACTTTAGTGACACAGTAATTTTTTTTTATGTAGTATACAGTATAAAAATATATATTGTGATCCCAACTTTCCAAAATATTCGCTGTAGAAAGACACTATTTTGGCTTTGAAAGACTGTCTGTATACAGAGGTCATTTTTACCCCACCCCCCTCCAATAATACAGGGATCAGTGTCACCCCCTTCATAATACAGGGTCCCCCCATAGAAACCACCATTAGAGTCCCCCTAAATCAGTGACCTCCTGCTTCCATAGAGATCCCCCTTATTAGATCAGAGATATATCAGTGCTTCCCATAGAGACCCAGAAAACTAGGAATTTAAAAAAATGCAGCACACCCTCCCCCTATAATTATATAAATTCATATGTGAAAAATAATTGTAAATGATGGTAGCAACCCCCGCAAGGGGAATCTAAATATTAATACACTCCAATCTTATGCAAACATATACAGTATACCGTGCAATCTTGATACACATAATACTGTATGAATAGTGGTGGAAACCTCCCATCCATTCCAAAATGTCTTGTGCTAATATCCAACTCAAAAGGACTTTATATGTTGGATATTAGCACAAGACATGTTGGAATGTTTTGGATGTTTCCACCACTATTGATATCGTATTATGTGTATCAAGATTGCACAGTATATATGTTTGAATAAGATTGGGGTGTAATAATATTTAGATTACCCATTGGCAGTTTCCACCATCATGCACAATTATTTTTTCACATACAAATTCATATAATTATAAGGGAAGGCGCTATGCATTTTTTTCATTCTTAGTTTTTTTAATGTGTAAAACACATCAGTGCTAGCAGCAATTTATTTACTGAGTTTTTTTATTTAGATTTTTTTAGATCAGAGGCCCCTTATACAGTATCAGCAGATATAAGGGTACTGTAATCTAATGGGAAGGGGGATGCTAATATAATCACTTGTTGCTAGCGGCAATTTATTTACTGAGTTTTTTTATTTAGATTTTTTTAGATCAGAGGCCCCTTATACAGTATCAGCAGATATAAGGGTACTCTAATCTAATGGGAAGAGGGATGCTAATATAATCAATTGTTGCTAGCGGCAATTTATTTACTGAGTTTTTTTTAGATCAGAGGCCACTTATATCAGCGACCCCATCCCCCTAGTGACCAATTTGTCTCTAAGGGGGGTGCTAATATAATCACTTGTCTACCGGGCACTTTCACCCCCTTCCTGCCCAGGCCACTTTTCAGCTTTCTTTGCTCTCACACTTTGAATGACAATTGCACAGTCATCCAGCACTGTACCCAAATGACATTTTTGTCATTTGTTTCACACAAATAGTTTTCTTTTGGTGTATTTAATCACCACTGGGGTTTTATTCCATGCTAAATAAACAAAAAAGACAGACAATTTTGAAAAGAAAACGTTTTCTTTGTTTATGTTATAAAATTTTTGAAATAAGTAATTTTTTTCCATCACTGATATGCACTGATGATGCTGCATTGATGGGCACTGATAGGCAGCACTGATGTGCTCTGATGAGGCTGCACTGCTGGGCGCTGATAGATGCCACATCAGGTGGAACTGCTGGGCACTGATAGGCAGCACTGGTGGGCACCAATATGCATCATTGATGGGTACTGAAAATGTAACCACCTAAGGACCCCTTACAGGATTTGCCCCCTGAGGCTGGATTCACACCTATGCATTTTTAGTGTTTTTTGCATTTTGTAGATTTGCACTACAGAACGTGTTCCCTAGGAAACCATGTTAAATGGGCTGCAGTACAAATCTGCAAAATGCAAAAAGCACTAAAACAGCATAGGTGTGAATCCAGCCTTAATGACCAGGCCATTTTTTGCGATATGGCACTGTGCCGCTTTAACTGACAATTGCATAGTTGTGCGACGCTTTACCCAAACAAAATTGATTTCCTTTTTTTTCCAACAAATAGAGCTTTCTTTTGATGGTATTTGATCACCTTTGCGACTGCGTTTTTTATTTTTTGCGCTATAAATAAAAGAGTGACAATTTTGAAAAAAAAAATTTTTTTACTTTTTTGCTATAATAAATATCCCCAAAAAAATTCCTTCCTCAGTTTAGGCCAATATGTATTCTGCTACATATTTTTGGTAAAAAAATCGCAATAAGTTGTTTGCTCAAAAGTTATAGTGTCTACAAAATAGGGTATATATTTATGGCATTTTTATTATTATTTTTTTTCTACTAGTAATGGCGGCGATCTGCAATTTTTAGCAGGACTGCAACATTACAGCGGACAGATTGGACACTTTTGAATTTTTTTTTGGGACCATTGACATTTATACAGCGATCTAAGCTAAAAAATAGCCACTGATTACTGTTTAAATATTACTGGCAGGGAAGGGGTTAACACTAGGGGGCGATCAAGGGGTTAAGTATATTCCCTGGGAGTGTTTCTAACTGTATGGGGGCTGGGCTGACTGGAGGAGAGAGATCGTTGTCTCTTCCTAGTGTTTAGGAACAATCTCTCTCTCCTCCACTGACAGAACGGGGATCTGTTTGTTTACACTGACAGATCCCCGATCTGCCTGTCTCTGGAGCGATTGCGGGTGGCCTGCGGACCACCAGATCCGTTGGTTGGCTCCACCGCTCGCAAATGGACCCACAAATCACTGTGTACGCTCCCAACGTACAATGATCGCGATTCGCACAGGGGAGCCAACCTGCCTCAGAATAACTGCGGCGGGCCGGTCCATAACTAGTTAAAAAATAGCATTTTTACTTGCACATGATTGGATGATGGAAGTCAGTAGAGCTTCTGCTCATTTACTAAGCTCTGGAGCAACTGCATAGTTTATATGCCTTTAGTAAAGTGAAGGTCTGTAGCACTGAAAACAAAATGTTAAAGAGGAGTTCCAGTCTGTAAAACATAAATAAAATAAAAAAGTCAGCAGGTACAAATACTGTAGCCGCTGACTTTTAATATAAGGACACCTACCTGTCCAGGAATCTAGCAATATCGGCACCCCTAGCTGATTGATCAGTCGGCTTCAGGTGCAGGCACCGCCATTTGTAGTAAGGGAAACAGGCAGTGAAACCTTGTGGCTTCACTGCCTGTTTCCTAATGCGCATTTGTGAGTCACGCTGCACATTCTGAATGGCCCCGCCATCTTCTGGGACCTCTGTGTGTCCCAGAATGCAGTGGGGGGAGGAGTAGTGACCGTACATTTCGTTCCTACCCAGAAGTGGGAGCAGGTACCTGTCATAACCAGATACTCGCTCCCCCCCCCCCCAAAAAAAGTGGCAAATGTGGCAGTGGAGGGGGTGAGGGTGCAAACAAGCAGAGCTTCCCCAACTACTAAGTTAACTATGCTGCAACTAATATCCAATCAGTCTTTTTTATACTCTTGAATATAGTTGAAGTGAATACAGCCCAGGGATGAGACGCCCTCTTTTATAAAAAAGAAAAATGTGCCTTATTCTATGTTCTTGAGATACATTTAAACTAAACTCCAATTTGAATTTAAAAAAAGTTGGTATCCATAGAAATATTAGGAAGTCCAATTCAATCATGGTCTGATATTTATATATTTGTCCATGTACAGCTGTAATATAGATTATAATATGAATCTCTAGTATTCTACCTGATTTCTTGTTTATATTGTTTTTTTCACAGTGAAAAGGATTATTTTATGTAAAGGCTTTCATTATGAAGCAGGAAAAATACGATGATTTTAAACATCTGCTGTTTCCTGGTGTCTGGAGGATTTGCTGGCAGTTTTTGTGTGGCAGTGCCCCTGCTTTGTGTCACTGTGTATCTAGTACAATAACATCTGGCAGTGTCCTCCGATGTCAGTCTGTCTATTTGTAGATATGAAGTGCTGAGAGAGTCGTCTTTAGTTATTGTGACTCTTCCTTGGAGTGAAGGGGTATAAGCTGTTCCTCCAGTAGTAGGGAGCCCGCAGCAAAAGGACAGAAAGGAATAGGCGAAGGGCGGGCATGACTGGGTTAACAGTTAGGAATGGAAAGGCTAGAGGAGGGACTTAGGTGCCGAGGGGGACGGGCTGGGGCTGAGTTTACTTATACTCCCGGTGCATCATGGGAGTTCAACAGAAGGTCAGGGGAAACGTTGAGCATGGCGTCGGTGGAGCTGCTCATGGCTCGTGTGCTGGCACAGGCGGCGGAGCGGGGGGATGGATGGCTGCAGGACACTCTGGAGGGCATATTACAGCGGCCTGTGGAGCAGCCCGGCGGGGAGGTGAGGAGCGGTACCAGGACCCGACGATCGCGGCCGCCCGAGCGCTTTTCTCCGGCCCGGGAGGGGGGGGGGCAGGGCGGGCGGCGGTGCAGCGGCACGGGCTTCGGCGCCCCGGCCAAGCGGCAGGCGGCTGAGTGTGCGGGTTCCCCTCAGTGTGATCCCAGGATGGCGGGGGCGGCCACGCGGGGGAGGCGAGGTGCGGAAGAGATGGCGGCCAAACACAGATGGCGGGGTGAGTCGCGGAGTGCGGGCCCCGCCCCCAGGACGGATTCAGCAGCGGTGGGAGAAGGAGTCAGCGGTGAGAGAGCTGGGGTCCCTGGGCTTGCTGTCTCGGCGGCAGGGGATGCTCCAAGCATGGCCAGAGGTCGGATGGGACCAGCAGATGCCAGAGCGGAGGCTGCCCGGTCCGTGGCTCCAGGCGCCAGATCCGGAAAGGCCGTCCACAAGTCGGTGGGGGGGCACGCAGCGCGCAGGAGGAGTCGCATGTCCACGGCTGCAGCGGCATCCAGGCCCGAGCTGTCTGGTGGGCCGTCGTCGTCAGAGGAGGATGAGCGGGAGCTGCGGGACGTGGATGATTCGGTGGGGGCGGACGAGCCGGCCCCTGCTTTCGGGAGGAGATCGGTGGTGGAACACAGACATTCGGCTGATGGGGCGTCGCCTGTGCAGCCTGGTAAGTCCCCGCTACGTATGGACGGTGTGTGTGTTTCGGGTACTGCGGGGGGTGGGGGAAGTGTGTGTGGTGAGGCTGCGGGTGTTGTTGCAGGGGGGTCTGGGGGTACCTCTGCGGGCTTGCTGGGGTTTTTGGCAGGGTTAAAGGAATTGGTGGCCAGGTTTGAGCAGGGTGAGAGGGCTGTAGCTGGGCCGGCGGCAGCGTGGGTGCCGGCATCCGTGGGGGCGGTCGTGGCAGGCGCTGCGGTGGCCCCGCCGGTGGTGGAATCTCCGCCTGGTGGGAGCACGGTGAGCGCGGCAGTGGCGCCCCCAGTTGGAGAGAAGGTGGCGGTTGCGGCCGACAAACCGGGTCGGCAGGACATCACGCGGCTGGCGGACGCGGCCAGCTGCGAGGTCTACGTGTGTTTTGAAGGGCCGTTAGGGGCTCATCTTAAGCAGGAGGTACGGGAGAAGTTGTGGAAGGGTGAGTATGTGGAGATATTCTCCCTTCTTCCGCTGGAGAAGTTTAACCTGGATAGGGTGAAGCCGGACGACTCCAAGAAGGAAGATGAAGAAAAGCGTAGGTATAGGTTGATACCGCGAACGTTTTCAAATTGGCTGCAGGCATTCGCTATTATGGCGAGCGTCATAGGGGAAAAGCAACCCGAACATTGTTCGGCGCTTTTCTGTTATCAGGATGCGATAGGGGAGGCCTATCGGGTTTATGGTGGCACGGCTTGGCTTCGTTATGACGAACAGTTCAGGCAGCGGAGAGCGGTGAGACCGGCGCTACGATGGGACCACAAGGACATCAGCTTGTGGATGCGATTGATTACGTCGGCGAGGGCCCCGGGGCAGTTTTTTCAGGGGGGGGCCGGCGGTCCTTCGTCCCCTGGACAGTCGGCCGGAAATAAAAAAGGGGTGTGTTGGCAATACAATTCGGGTGTGTGTAAGTTTGGGAGCAGCTGCAGGTTCAAGCACGAGTGTTCCGGCTGCGGCGGATCACACCCGGCGTCCAGATGCTTTAAGCAAGGAAAAGGCTGCCCTGGAGAGGTTAACAACAAGAGGGAGGACTCCGGTGATGGTGGAAAGGATGCGGCCGTTTCTCGGTAGGTATCCGGATAGGGCGGCGGCTCAGGTTTTGGAATTGGGTTTTACTCAGGGCTTTCGGATTCCGTGTTCGCTGGTGGTCGTTCCCCCGTTGGCACCCAACCTGAAGTCAGCGCTGCAACATCCGGAGGTGGTTTCGGAGAAGCTACGGAAGGAAGTTGCACTGGGTAGGATGAGTGGCCCCTTCTCTGCCCCCCCTTGGTCGGACTTGGTTGTGTCTCCACTGGGTGTGGTGCCCAAGAAGGAGCCTAATAAGTTTAGGCTCATACATCACCTGTCCTTTCCCAGGGGCGGGTCGGTTAACGATGTGATTGATCAGGATGAGTGCTCGGTGTCGTATACGTCGTTTGATGCGGCGGTACGCTGGGTGCGGAAGTACGGAAAGGGGGCGCTGTTGGCCAAGGCGGACGTGGAGTCGGCCTTTCGGTTGTTACCGGTTCATCCGGAGAGTTTCCGTTTGTTGGGGTGCCATTGGGCTGACGGTTTTTACGTTGACCAATGCTTGCCGATGGGTTGTTCGATTTCGTGCGCGTTGTTCGAACAATTCAGTTCCTTCGTGGAATGGGTAGTGCGAGATGTGTCCGTGGTGAATTCCATTATTCATTACCTCGATGATTTTTTGTGTATAGGGCCGGCGGGTTCTAAGCTCTGTGCGATTTTGTTGGCGACGCTACAACAGGTTGCAGGCAGGTTTGGCATTCCGTTGGCTCCGGACAAAACGGAGGGACCTCGCACGGTCATCACGTTTTTGGGCATTGTGCTTGATTCCGAGGCCATGGAATGCCGGTTGCCGGAGGGTAAGCTGGTGGACTTGAGAAGGGAGATCGCTGGGTTGTTGGGTGTGAGGAAGGTTCAGTTGCGGGTCTTGCAATCGGTTCTGGGCAAGCTCAATTTTGCTTGCCGAATTCTGCCGATGGGGCGTATTTTTAGCCGTAGGTTAGCGGCTAGTACTGCTGGTGTTCGGTCTCCTGCGCATTTTGTGCGTTTGGTGCGGTCGCACAAGGAAGACTTGAAGGTGTGGAATACCTTTCTGGAGTCTTTTAATGGCAGAGCTATGTGGATGTCGGGTCCGGTCAGCAATTTTGACCTGGAGCTCTTCAATGATGCCGCGGGTGCTTCGGGTTTTGGAGCATTTTTTCGGGGAAGCTGGTGTGCGGGCCCGTGGCCCCCTTCTTGGGTATCTGCGGGATACACCAAGAATTTGGTTTTGTTGGAACTGTTCCCGGTGGTTCTGGCGGTGGAGCTGTGGGGTGCAACATTTAAGGACCTGAAGGTGCGTTTTCACGTGGACAACTTGGGGGTGGTGCAGGTTCTCAACCGTAACTCTGCGTCATCGCCGCCGGTTGTGCGGTTGCTGCGGCATTTGGTGTTGCGTTGTCTTCAAATGAACGTTTTCATTCATGCTGTGCACATACCGGGCGTGGAGAATGTGGTGGCGGATGCGCTTTCCCGGTTTCAGCGGGAGAGGTTCCCGGGAGTTGGCGCCAGCTGCAGATCTGCATGGCATGCCATGTCCCGAAGGGCTGTGGAACTTAGCTTTGGGAGAGTCTCTGGAGGGGAGTTGAACGGGTCCAAGGTGGGTGGCTGCACGTGTGCTGATCGGGGGATTTCCCCTTCCTTGGTATGTTGGAGTGCTGTTGCTATGCAAAAAAAAAAAAAGGAATAGTTAGGTGGGGCTTTGGGGGGGGGGGATTTTATTGTTCGGATTTTTGTTTTCGGTTAGTGTTTGTTTGTTTTTCTGGCCCGGTTTATATCTCTAAAAAAAAAAAAAAAAAAAAAAAAAAAAAAAAAGAACATAATCATTTTATAACGGGGAACGCTGGGACGACAGTCTGCGGGCGAATGTGCTAGTTTGATGTTTGCATGGGGTCTGCGCTGTGGTTGGGGTATGTTGGGTGAGTTGGCAGGTACATATGATAAGGGGGTTAGGTTTACCTGGTTTGGTGTCGGTGTGGTTTGTCATGCATGGTTCTCTGTTTTTCTTCTATTTTCAGATTCAGCGAAGGGATTGGTCTGGATAATGGGCCATTCCTACGTGTGCTGGGGGGCACGGAGGGGTGATGCTAGGAGAGGGGGCAGGCAGCTGGGTTTTCCTAGGTGGGACGTCTGCATTAAGTGGTTTGGCTTCCCCGGTATGTTATGGGGGAGGTTGGTTTCGGAGGTGCACCGCTTTGCGTTACGGGATAGACCCCCGGATGTTTTGATCATTCATGCTGGGGGTAATGATCTGGGGTCGCGATCCATGGTTGACCTTACCAGAGACATTAAGGAGGATGTGGGGCGGTTGATGACTGATTTTCCAAAAACGGTCATTGTATGGTCAGACATGGTGGCCCGCACGACATGGCGGTTGGCCAGGTCTGTGGTGGGTGTTAATAGGGCCAGGAAGAAGGTGAACAGGGCGGTTAGCAACTTTATGGTCAGGAACGGAGGCCTGGCCATCCGGCACTTGGAGCTTGAATTCGAGACCTGGAGGTACCTGCGAGCGGATGGAGTACACCTGAATGATGTGGGCATTGACCTATGGACTCTGGGCCTGCAGGACGGCATAGAAAGAGCGCTTCGGGTGTGGAGGGGCATTCGGGAATAAGTAGGTTAATCCCTCATGCTGTGGTGGGTGTTGGTCTGTGCAGGGGAAGGAGATATAGAAAGTAAAGTTCAGGAACTATCGCTGGATGGCTCCTGATGGTGGTTTCCGGACAACTAAGGTAGACGGAAAGTGTTATGGGGGCACTGCGGACAGTGTTTGTCTCTGAGCCTGCTTGTCGGCTTGAGGCCTAATATTACACTTGGAGAGGGACCGCAGTGCCAGTTGGGTTATTTGTTATAGAAGTTTACAAAATGCCTGCACAGACCAATGCCAGATAGTGTTTTTTGATAAATGAAGTTTTTATATTCATACAGAATTTTATTGGTTTATTGTTTATTTGTTATTTAAAATAAAGTAGGCCACTACGGCCTTTGTTACTCCAACCCGGTGTCGTCTCAATTTAATGGGGGATAATAGGGTTAAGTGTGGGGGGTTGGAATGAGTTATACTGTTATACAACAGTCAAGTATATATTCTACCAACCCACTGCAATCCTTTGCCTGGAGCCTGTCGTACCCAGTGCATGGCATAATCGGTGAATGTGTACCCCAATGCTTTACATGATATTTTTACACTTGATCCAGGACTCTTCACTTCTGAACTGGGTTGCACAAGTTGGATGTCCGCCATAACACCTGAAATAAAATGTTATTTTTATATATCTATAGTCATTTTTATAAAATAACAAAGATTGTATTCTTAACCTTCTTCTTACCCAGAAGAGAAAACAGATATAAGAAGATACACAGGAGAACCATGTTTCTTGTTCTTCCAGTCCAAGGTAACATAACGCACTATGGGTGCGTCCTTCTCTTTTCTACCCGACAGATTCACTCAGGAAGAGTGATCTGAATTTGCATGTGCTGATCAGGAATATAAAGATCAGAGATCTGCAAGAAGACAACTTCAGAGATCAGGAGGCAGTCTACAAAGTTAACTAATAACCAAGTGTTGAAGTATCAGTGAACTCTGAAAATATTTCTTGTTTCATTGTTTTTAAAACGACTTTTCTATCCGTGTGCACATGTAAACTTGACAGCAAAAATGTCCTTTATTGCAGATTACCAATCCTTAGATGTGTTGGCTACATACTATTTTTACCTGGTGATCTGGTCTGTAAGCCTGTTATTCTTCAACTTTGTTTAACAGACCAAGCTGTCCAACAAAGTTTCAGTTAGGGCTCCTTGACTAGTGTAGTCTAGATATCCCCAACCTTCTTTTACTGTCCTTGGACCACACATACTACCCCAACCCCTTTTCTTTTACCCCCATAAAATAATGAGACCACACAGGAGTTTGGAGTATAAAAATGGCCATAGCAGCCTTTTTATTATTAACCAACTATTAAATATTTTCCAATTTTATCATATAACCTTTGTAACGACAACTTTTTAAATCACAGTCTATTGGTCTATGATGGTACCCGAAACTTAACACTTTCCACCACTACACTGCGGGACCTTTTCACCATAACAGGCCTCCAGCCGAATGATCAGTTTGGAGACAACCCCCTTCCCGCAGTGCAACCATTACCGTATTCCAGCAGACACCGTTCCACTGGAATAAACCAGAGGGGCACATACTACCGATGAGCCCCCCACCACTTCCATCACGTATGATTTTGCCACCATCAAAGACCAAAGACACCGCCACAGCCCGCAAGGATAACCCCTTACCCTTGAGGGCCCCTCCACACCCGCAGGGCCCGCTGAATCTCCTCCTAAAGACCCAGCGCCCACCGGTCAATACCCCCAGCTGAGAGGTGAATCCCCTCGCCCCCCGGAAAACATACCCACCTTAGGCTCCAACTCCATGTGTATAACAGCCCAAACCCCCTTACATGAAACCACTCACCCACAACCTTTTACACCACATACAGGCTTTATTATACTTTGCCACTGATAATGCCCAAATCTTGTAGTCCGGGCAACAATGTCGGACCACCCATGAACCCGGCAGGGAAAGGTTGAGCGGAGTGCCACCTTCTGACTTAACAGCCGAGCTTACCCCCCCGATGAGACTGACCCCTAAACATCCTCTCCCACCCGGAGAACCAGAACGTCCAGTTGCCTGACCGAGCCAAGCTTAATGTTGCACCTCCGGTACCACCCTGTTCCACACCATCCCAGGGGTCCCCATCCAGTGGATACACACCTCCTCCCGAGAAACCCCCAGCCGCCTGCTATCTGATCTATCCTCTGCCCACCTGGCCCCCCAACAACCTAGGGATGCCTCTATATCCAGACAAGGCGTATGCGCACTTCATCCGAAAGGACAGAACAACAAACAAGGGTATCACCAAAGACACGGGGATGCCCCCACGACCAGACAAGGCGTATGCGCACTTCATCTGAAAGGACAGAGCGACAAACAAAGGGGCAGCACCAACAGACATAGGGACGCCGCCATAACCAGACCAGGCGTATGTGCACTGCATCTGAAAGGGCAGTACGACAAACAAGGGTAGTACCAACAGACATAGGGATGCCCCCACATCCAGACAAGGCGTATGTGCACTTCATCTGAAAGGACAGCACGACAAACAAATGTAACACCCACAGACATAGAGATGCCCCTATATCCAGACAAGGCAGATTTGCACTTCATCTGAAAGGACAGAATGGACAAAACCAGGGTAACACCAACACAGAACACATTCCACAACTAAAGCAAAGCCAACTATTAGATAGCTACCTCCAACCCCGTACCATGCCCACTCCCAAGTGTGTAACAATATGTAGGCAAACGCCAGTGCGGAAATACCTACCTTCTCACCGTGCAATCCTCATTACCGCCACCTCAGTCAGCCCCACCCCTGGCACCCCTGTGGTCGCCCATACAGTCCAACCCCACTGCCCTAAGGCTTTTCCGATAAACCACCACGACTGGAACGTGGATACTCTGGAACCCCCCTTGCGCAACTAGAATGGTCCACCCCCCTACAAACTGAACACTCAAAGAGTCCATCACCACCCTCCCAGGGCAAACCTGGGAACCAGGCAATGTACACAGCTGCACACTCACCCCTTTCCCTCCGGTCTGACCTAGACCTGCACAAACGTAACCACACTACCCTCCCCGATATCCACATCTAGAGCCGTAAAAAACCCCCCTTTATTCCGCCTGTAGGGGCCCACCAACACCCCCCCCCCCCACTCGAATGGCGCCAAAAACGCTATGTAAAACAGCTGTATAAAATGTATCCCTTAAGTCAAGGAACACATGGAACCCCAATGGCCCCCATGTCCCAAAGAACGCAAAACAATTGGCAATCAAGGGTCCGCATGCATGTGACCCCTCCGAAGCCCTGTAAGCGCGTGTGGCTCCCAACACTCCCTCCGCGACGTCCATCTGGCCCCCGAGAGTGGATGAACAAAGCCAAACCAGCCATTTGCCGCCTAACGGCGGACACCGCCCCCCCATACCTACATGTGCATGGAAGGAAATACCCCACCCACCTTCTGACCTCCGACCCAACCAACACAGCCCCCAGCAAGCCATACAAAAACCATCCATTCACTCCTTACCGTGTTACCCCTCCTTCTCCGCAGATGGAGCTACCCCCCGAACTCGGCCCACGAAAACCGAGACAGGAAATCCAACAGGGTATGGACACTTCCTAGGAGGCGTGCAGCATACATAACAGTGGTCAACTGTATGCAATGCCCATATGAAAATGGTGCAGCAACCGTACCACTATCTGTTAGGACATGGGTATGCGGTAGACAACCCGTACCGCACACAGTGTCAAACTGCCACCCACTCTTCAAGTTCCTACACGTCTCCCCCACAACTCCATAGCCAGGACCCTGCAAACCAATCAATATCAGCTTACTCCCCGGTCCAGCCCAAATCGACCGCCCCTGATACTCCTCCAACACGCGCGCCCAACAGTCCGGTCCCCTTTGTATTCCGTAGAAAAACCTTATAAATCGGGCCTGGTCTGCACCCTAGCTGCTGCCACCGACAGCCGTCGGCAGACATCCCTGCACGCGGACTGCTGCGACCTGCAAAAGTAAAACCCGCCCAGTAAAGACTGTAATAACCCCAATCAAACCCCGCTGACCCGACATCCCCGAATCTCAATCCGACCACCTACACTCGAGGATCCGGGGCAACCCTGATGCCCCAGAAAATTTATATGCGCCCACGAGCCCTCAGTATATATAACCGCCACCCATGGCATGCCGAACCCACCTGCAAAGTGCCGTAACATAGACAGGAGAATCGCACCCCCCTTTCGAGGTCGGTATCCCCACACCCAGAAAGGCATCCAATAGCGGATGATGGAAACAGGCCCAACATATTCTCAACCACCCACTCCACCGTGACTAACATATGAAACTGCTTGCAAGGCCTGGAGCAACCCCTGGCCAGACCTCCATTCCTGCAACGGTCCCTTGCCCCAGCATCCCCGAAGAACAATGAAAAGCTACCTCGATGTCAGGCTAAGCCCCGAATGTTCCTTCCTCATATCGCTAACCTACCTGTCAGCAACGTCAAGGAAGAATCAGACGCCGTACCAGCTTCGGGGTCCCTCGCCACAGCAACCGAATCCCAGCTGGGAAACGAGAATTGGGGCATAAGACGAACCTCCTTTGATTCCTCCTCAGGGACCACCCCCATTGGTGAACAAACCAACTCCCACCATATTATTTCCTTTTTTTTTTTTTTTTTTTAATTTATTTATTTATTTATTTATTTTTTTATTATCATAACCAGGGCCCTCCCCCATGCCCCACCCTCTCCATTTATACCGAAAAAAAAACCCAGATTTGTTTCGGAGCAGACCGTAAATACTGCACCATAAACGGCACCCCCGCCAGGGAACACGGCAGCCCAAGAAATCTTCTACACACCCATCAGCCAACCGCCTAGCCGCCCCCCGAATCAGGGTACCCATTTTGGAAAAGGCTGCATACTTCCCCCTCTCCCCACCGTCACCATCCCCCTTGTTCGCAAACTCCTCGACACAGGCAACTTCCCTGAAAAACACCGGGACAGGGGATAAGCACCCCCCACAGCAGATGCCCACCTGCCCAGGACAGCCGTAACCCCCCAGTCCCCCGTAGCTCCCATATAAACACCGAGGCGGGTGTCCCCCCAGCCCCCACCCCTTGGAAAAAAAACTGCCTCGGGGGGCCCCACGCCTAAAACCCCAAGCGCCCACATAGGCCGATATCCCGCCATCCCATCAGAGAGATCGACGAACCACCCCCTCCCTGTTTAAAGGAAGTACCATACTGCAGCCCAGCGGACCCCCTCCGAAACCAAATGTGCCCCCCCCAATGGCCGCAGTGTAACCGGCAAGAGCCGAGCAACGTGCCTGTTGTCCCTTGACCGCTCGCTCGGCAACATAGCCAACGCCTGCAGCCAAGGCACAATGACCCACAATCTCCAAGGTGCAGCAAGAGAAGAACCCCCCATACTCACCCCACCGCGCAGGATCCGAATCCCCGCCGGAAATGGGCTCCCAACAGCCCCTCGGAGCATATGGAAACCCCCTACGTGGCCTCTGCAAACATAACCCGCCCGGGCCCCCCCTGCACCCCGCACATTGCACCAGCCTGCCCACCCGGACGCTGGGCAGGGGGCCTTGTCAAGGCTCTTTTTCCCCCCGGCAACCCATGGGGTTACCCGCGGGGGCCCCCAAACAGGTCCTCCCAACCCCCCAACAACTGCCCAGTTTCCCCACCGTCCCAAAAGTGCCAGGCGAAAATGCCCGAAGCCCCGGGGACAACTGTCGCATCCGTACGTGCCCGCAGCATAGCACCCCCATTTCCCCACTTCCAGCAACAGACAAAGAGCATCAATAAACTCGACGTGAGACAATGGACCATCTTACCTAGCTGACGGGTAGGGCCCCACAGCCGCTGCTCCTGCCACTCCAACGATGCGAGATCCCAAGGCTGCTCCTCTTCCTCCAAACTGGACCGTTCCTCCCCCGACCTCACCTCATGAGCTGGGCCCATAGGTGGAAGCAGCCTCCCAGGTGCAGCAGGCCTGGGGGCCGTAGATTCCCAGCTGCACAGTGGGCCTCACCCCTTCAGCGGATCCGTCCACCGCAGCACAAGCCCCACGCTTGCCTATCGCCAGGTGGGCCGCCCCGCTGTCCTCCTCCATTCCGCGCTTCCCACAGGCCCCGTGGAGCCGCAGGGTAACCCAGCACCTCCCCCGCTGGCTCTCCCCCCTGGCTGGCACTATTGAAGGGGGGGACGCAATCTCCACCGGCCTGCGCACGCTGCCAGGGAACGGGCGCCATTACGGCCCACAGCCCCACCCCCTCGCTCCCCCAGTGACAAGGATTGTTCTGCACCTCATGGGGGCTAAACCCCCATGTGCTACTCGCCGGTGGGGTCGGCGGACCGCTAAAAAAAAGGGGGGGGCACCGATGTGGCGCTGCTCGCCGCTGGGGGAGAGGAGCAGGGGCGAGAAACGCCCAGTGTACCGGGCCTCCGAGCGCAGAAACGACCCTCCCTCCGTGGCGCTGCCCCCTCCGTGGCGCTGCCCCCTCCGCACGATCCCCATACCACACCGCCGCTTAGACGCCACTCTGTCCCCCCGCTGGACGCTGCAGCCCGCCATCGCGCCGTGATAAAAGCGACCTCCTTGTAGCACTGACAGAGGAGCAGCACGTGTAAAACGGCCTCCTTCTGTCTCTCTCACTGACTGTGCCCGGAAGTCCCCGCCTCCCCTTTAAATAAACTCTCCTCCCCCTCAGATTCCTTTATTTCTTAAATCCTCCCCCTTAATACCTCTCACACTTTTAACCCTTTGTTGTCTCCCTATTCCACATAGTCATGCCCGGCCCTGCACTATTTTGTTTCTCTTTTGTTCGTTCCGGGCCTCACTTTACTCTTGCTTTGGCTTCAACACACATTAACCACTTGACCACGGGGCATTTAAACCCCCTTAATAACCAGACCAATTTTAGCTTTCGGTGCTCTCACATTTTGAATGACAATTACTCAGTCATGCAACATTGTACCTATATGAATTTTTGTCCTTTTTTTCCCCACAAATAGAGCTTTCTTTTAAAATGTAATTTCTTTGTTTCTGTTATACACTTTAGCAAATTAGTAATTTGTCTTCATACATTTTGGCCAAAATTTATACTATTACATATCTCTGGTAAAAATAATTACAAATAGGTGGATATTATTTGGTCTGTGTGAAAGTTATAGAGTCCAAAAGCTATGGTGCCAATATCTGAAAATTGATCACACCTGAAGTACTGATCTAATTTCTTGAGACCCTAACATGCCAGAAAAGTACAAATACCCCCCAAATGACCTATTTTTGGAAATAAGACATTCCAAGGTATTTAGTAAGAGGCATAGTGAGTTTTTTGAAGTTGTAATTTTTTCCCACAATTCTTTGCAAAACCAAGATTTTTTTTCCTTTTTGTCACAAAATTGTCATATCATCAGGTTATTTCTCACACACAGCATATGCATACCACAAATTACACCACAAAACACATTCTGGTATGGTACTCTCCCGAGTATGGCGATACCACATGTGTGAGACTTTTACACAGGTTGGCCACATACAGAGGCCCAACATGCAGGGAGCGCCATCAGGCGTTCTGGAGCACCCAGGCCAATTCTGACATTTCTCTCCTACATATAAAAATCATCATTTATTTGCTAGAAAATGACATAGAACCCCAAAACATTATATATATTTTTTTAGCAAAGACCCTAGAGAATACAATACTTTTTATCTTGCATGGTATTTGCGCAGCAATTTCTCTTTCTGAGTCTATACAGTGTAGAGGAGAGAGGCCGCTGACCCAAGCATGTATCAGCAAGAGTGTACAAGTCCTCTTCCGTCTCTCCCCACTGCATAGTGAACTGCAACAGAAGTGATCTGAGGTACAGGGCGAGACTGACTGACATCAATATTGATTGGTAAGCGACCACGGGGGGAAAGTGTGGGGTGGGGGTACAGAGATGTACTGGGAGTCGAAGGTGGAGTGGGTACACAGCACAATTCTGTTTGCCCCTTTCACACTGGCGAACTGATCGGGTCCCCCTGTCAGTTTTTCAGGCAGACCCAATCAGACCATCCATTGCCCTCTATGGAGCGGTAGATATCAGCGGACCTGTGTCCGCTGACACCCGCCACCATGCAATCCGGTCCACTAAAAACAGACAGATGGGAGATCCATTACCCATGCGTTTGGCGAATAGGATTGAACGGTCCATTTCCATCCAAAAACCCCAATAGAGAGCAGCGTACTGTGTCCATGTCTTCAGCATCAGCGGACCGGACACAGACATGTCATCTTTTTGCTCAGCGGAAATCAGGGGAGAGATCCCCAACTGAGACAACAGATTCCGCTGTGTCAACTTTAATGTGATTCGCAGGGTGGCTGCTATCACACAAATCCCGCCTCCTGTTTCTTTCCTTTGACAGACAGCACACTTGTCCACTGCCAGGAGGTGGGACTTGTTTGATGATCTGGCAAATCAAATTAAAGTTGAAACAGCAGGAGACTGACACCCTTCTCCCAGTGTTTGCCCCCCCCCCCCGCCTCAGCACCCGCTCAAGATCTGTGTGATGATCTGGCCATTTTCAGCAGAACACTGGCTCTTTTCTACTCTCTGATCCCCTGCACACATGAGGCTTAATTTCTGGGCACAGGTGATTCTGCATTGCTGGGCACAGGTGAGGCTGAATTCCTGGGCACTGGTGAGGCTGCATTGCTGGGCACTGGTGAGGCTGCATTGCTAGGCACTGGTGAGGGTGCATTGCTGGACACATGTGAGGCTGTATTATGGGCCACAGTTTAGGTTGCATACCTGGGCACTGGTGAGTCTGCATTAATGGCAACTGGTGAGCCTGAATTTCTGGGTACAGGTGAGTCTGCATTGCTGGATACTGGTAAAGTATGCACACCTGGGCACTGGTGAGGCTGCATTGCTGGGCACTGGTGAGGCTGTATTGTTGGGCATTGGTGAGGATTCATAGATGGGCACTGGTGAGGCTGCATAGATGGGCATTGGTGAGGCTGCATTCCTGGGCACTGGTGAGGCTGCTTAGATGGGCACCGGTGAGGCTGCATGCTTGGGCACTGGTGAGGCTGTATTGCTGGGCACAGTTTAGGTTGCATACCTGGGCACTGGTGAGTCTGCATTACTGGGCACTGGTGAGTCTGCATTAATGGGCACTGGTGAGGCTGAATTACTGGGCACTGGTGAGGCTGAATTGCTGGGCACTGGTGAGGATGCATTGATGGGCAAAGGTGAGACTGTATACCTGGGGACTGGTGAGTCTAAATTGCTGGGCACTGGTAAAGGCAGCATACCTGGACACTGGTGAGGCTGCATTCCTGGGCACAGGTGAGGCTGCGTTGCTGGGCACTGGTGAGGATGCATAGATGGGAACTGGTGAGGCTGCATAGATGGGCACTGGTGAGGCTGCATTCCTGGGCACTGGTGAGGCTGCATAGATGGGCACTGGTCAGGCTGCATAAATGGGCACAGCTGAGCCCTGCATTCTTTATGTAAATTACTCCTGAACTCTGCACTGTTTTTTCTCTGTCTTATCTTCATAACATTTGGCAGTCATATCTGTAGTCAGTAGAAGGAGGAATATTGTCATATCTTCGGTATTAGTGGGAGAAATAGTGTCTAATTGTTTATATCAGTGGAAGGAATAGTGTCTCATCACCGGTGTCAGTGGAAGGAATAGTGTCTCATCACTGGTGTCAGTGGGAGGAATAGTGTCTCATCACCGGTGTCAGTGGGAGGAATAGTGTCTCATCACCGGTGTCAGTGGGAGGAATAGTGTCTCATCACTGGTGTCAGTGGGAGGAATAGTGTCTCATCACCGGTGTCAGTGGGAGGAATAGAGTCTCATCACCGGTGTCAGTGGGAGGAATAGTGTCTCATCACCGGTGTCAGTGGGAGGAATAGTGTCTCATCACCGGTGTCAGTGGGAGGAATAGTGTCCCATAACCTGAGTCAGTGGAAAAAAAATGTTGGCATCATTGAGAGGAATGGTTCCCCACTGTTGGTGTCAGTGGAAGGAATGGTGTCCCCTTCTTGGTGTCAGTGGGAAGAAGACAAGCAAAGGGCCACATTCAGCCCACGGGCTGCAGTATGGGGACCACTATTCTAGAAGACAGGGGGAAGTAGCAGAACAGCAGTCTGTGAAACCCTGAGCAGCTAAATTGTCTTAAAAAGGCAATCCTGCCTGTCAACTCCACAGTTCATATTAAACTTACTGCAACACAAAGCATCACAGTTGTGGCATAAGAACAACCTCATCTGGTGGTGGGGCAGTAAAAATATGTCTCAGCCACCTGTTTTTACGGCTTCCCTGACTTCCCATGTGAATGAGGCCTTAGAGAGTGAAAATGCTCTGTCCCTGGCTCCCAATTGTTCCCTTACATTGTTAGCGTGTTACACGGGGGCTGGGAGAGATCAGCAGCATTGAGATGTAACAAAGGATGAAAAAAGGTGAAAACAAACATTTTATAAAGTAAAAAAAGTAAAAAGAAAAGCTTTAGTTTTGGTTCACATATATGCGAATTGGATACATTTTGAACCGCATCTGATTCGTATAACATGTGAACCAGACCAGCTTTCAGAGGACTCACATATTCACCAGTTCACATATATGTGGGACAGTTGCGGTGCAAAATAAGAAAGGGTCCTGTGCATTTTTCAGTCCAGTTCAGGTGCGATTTACGTGTCAAATTCACACCGGAACCGCTGAATGGAGACGGCACCGATGGCTCTGCACAGAAACCCATATATTTGCACCCAGTCTTAGCAAATGAAATGTCCTCCAGGTAGGGTTTACATCTGTGTTAATGGCAGATAAAAAGCATATTTTTGCATAAGAAGTGAGTAAAATGTCTGCTACTTGAAACAATTTTGAAAAAATGAAATGTTTTTTCTAATGGTCTCAGAATATTAATGTCACTGTCTCGGTTATTTCAGATATAAAAACCGAAAAGAGAAAAAAAAAAATATATATATATATAAAGGCTTTTATTTCTGAGAATATATAGTACGGCCATCTGAGGTTTATGTATCTAAATGATAAATAATGAAATGGACAATCCTGGGTATCTCCTGCACCCTTGTGGTCAGAAAGGGGAATTGTTTTTATGTTTTTGTATGGAAGATGATGATTTTTAATCGCTGTGCCTTTTAGCACAGTAATATGTGGCCGTGTCTTCCACTTTCACATTGTTTATTTGTAGATATGCCGTGTTTATGGACTTATCAGATGTTATTGTGAATCTTCCCTGATATGAAGAGGAATATTCTGTATTTCCATTAGCAGGATCAATCTCCCCAATCCATGTCAGTCCTCTCCCTGGAAGCTGTTGAACCCAGTTTATATAGGTGTCAGCGATCTGAAATCCAGATCCTTCACAGGACATCTTCACGCTCTCTCCAGGCTTCTTTACTTCTGAATTGGACTGGATAAGCGTTTTTGACATGACTCCTTCATAAGAGAAATGACAACATTATACATGAGAAATAAATGATCAGATCAGTATTATTTAACCCTTTCCTAAACTGACTTACCGATCAGTAAGGACAGACAGGTGACATAATAAAAAAGAAACATGTTGTATGATTTGCTCTCTGATTGCTCTCGGGTTCTGGACAGACTTCAGCTTTATACTGAGACACTACGACCTCTCTGTTCAGCTTTTCACCCCCAGATCTGAGACCAGGAGGAGCCGTCACATTTGCATAAAGAGTGCAATCTATAAAAAAGCTTCACATCATGAAAGGACCGGAGAGTATTTTCAATGATGTTTAGTTATTCACATAAAGGGGATCCTTTCTATAGTATGTATGTATTATATATTGTATCCTGGAGGACAGGTAGGCGGTACGAAGCTCCCTGGGATGAGCAGTCTTTCATTCACAGATACCAAATCCATGAAGTAGTGACAAACAGTGCTGTGTTTATTTGTGATATATACAAGTCTATATACAGGTGCTGTACAGTGTTCCAGAAAAACAAATAGGAACAAAAATTGCCAAAAAAAAACCTAGCTGTGACTCGGCTCTAACTATACAATATTTACAGGTCCTCACTACCAGCAAGCCTACAGCTTGTCAGCTTCCACATACACATCTTAAAGCGGGAGTCCGCCGGGACTCCGCGTTTTTTTTTTTTTTTTTAAAGCCAGCAGCTACAAATACTGCAGCTGCTGACTTTTAAAATAGTGACACTTACCCGCCCAGCGCGCCCGCGATGTCGGCACCCGAAGCCGATCTCTAGATCGTCTCTCGGGTGCTGCCGCCGCCATCTTGCGTATGGGAATCAGGAAATGGAGCCTTTCGGCTTCATTTCCCGGTTCCCTACTGCGCATGCGCGAGTCGCGCTGCGCAATAAGGACGGTCCCCGCTGTCTCAGGGATCTGTGTGTTTCCCAGCAGACAGCGGGGCACTTGCGGAAAGGGGCGGGCACTTGCGGAAAGGGGTGTAATCTACGCCCCTTTCCGCAGAGAGCTATCCCAGAAGTGGGTGCAGATACCTGTACTGTACAGGTATCTGCACCCCCCCTCCCCCCTGAAAGGTGCCAATTGTGGCGCCGGAGGGGGGGAGGGTTCCGATGAACGGAAGGTCCACTTTAGGGTGGACCTCCGCTTTAACTCCTTCAGATCTGTGCTGTAGCTGAATGACAACTACAGCATGGATCTGCTTTGCCGGGAGGGCGTCAATAGATGTCCTTCCCTTAGCAAGCTGTCTGCACCCCCCTGCAGGGTGCGCGTGGCGTGCGCTGTGATCACCCGAGTCATTGAGACTCTGTGATCACAGATTGGAGTAAGGGGTCGATCCTGACCCCTTACCACGTGATCAGCTGTCAGCCAATGACAGTTGATCGCGTGATGTAAATAGAAAATTGGTAATAGTTTATTTTTTCTTCTGACGTTGACAGCATGAGGAGAGAAAAAGCTGATCACCGGCTCCTGTAGGATGGACATCGGTCCCGAGCAGGGAGAGGCGAAGCCGACTCATATGTGCCCACAAATCAGTGCTCACAGTGTCCACCAATCATTGCCCACAAGTATATCAGTGCCACCTATCAATGCCAACAAGTGCCACCTATCAATGTCCACCAGTTGTGCCTCATCAGTGCTACCTATAAGTGCTGCCTATCAGTGCCCATCAGTGCTACCCATCATTGCCAGCTATTAGTGCCCTTCAGTGCCACCTATCAATGCCCATCAGTGCAGCCCACCAGTGCCACCTATTAGTGGCCATCAGTGCGGCCTTATCAGTGCCCATCAGTGCAGTCTCATCAGCGTACATCGATGAAGGAGAACAATTACCTGTTTGCAAAATTTATTAACAACATATAAAACGTTTTTGTATTTATTTTTATTTTTTTTAAATTCAGTATTTTTTGATAAAAAAAAAAACCCAGAGGTGATCAAATACCACCAAAAGAAAGCTCTATTTGTGTGTGTGTGTGTGTGGGGGGGGGGTGATAACAATTTCAAGTATAGGCCAGGAACCATAGATAAACGTAGGTGAAGGGCCGGCATGATGGGGTTTGGACAGACAGGCAGCAAGACAAGGGTTAATCAAGATAGTAAGAGCAGCGGGAGGTCAGAAAGGTGGTGTGGTCTTAAGTGAAAGGTCATTGGTGGAGGATAGGGTGTGGCAGGGTGGTCCCTAGGGGGTTACTATGTGGGGTGTGGGGAGCCTGAGAGCAATTGCAGTAAGGACAGCCATCCAGGGACATTCTCCATTTCTCAGTCAGCAGTTAGTTTTTGGTATGGAGGATTTGGAGGCCATGCTGTCGATTTTTAGAGAGGCTGCGGTCGCCAACGGGCCGCAATGGCTGCGTGCCCAACTACAGGGTATGTTGCCGGGGTCAGGACAGGTGGCTAACACGTCTGCCCCTGTCTGACAACGTGCTAGGAGGTCACGGCCTCCTGAGCGTCTTAGCCCACAATTGACCCCAAGGGGTTGTCGCCGCGCTGGGAGCCCTGTTCAGGACCCTTCAGCCTCCGCGCCTAAGAGGACGCCCTCGCGGGCCGGGGGGGGCTGGGAGGAATCCCCATCTGAGGCGTGCCCCTGGGGGGCGCTGTGGGTCTGTGGCCCGCTCGTGCCCCCCCTCTTCTGGAGTCCCGGACCAGCCGGCATCTGCGGAGGCTTTGCCCGTCAGCAGCGGTGCCCAGCGGAGGAGGAGACGGTCACCCAGCGCCGGCCTGTTACCTGGGGCGGCCGGGGCTGGCCAGCGGAGAAGCGGAGGTGTGCAGGGGACTAAGACCGCCGTTCGTACTGTGCCTGCAGTGTCTCACGGAGCGGAACGAATGCAGAGAGCGCAGCGGGAGAGGAGAGGAGAGGAAGTGGACGGAGCGACGGCGGGGAGTGACGTCATCAGCGGGAGACGTTCGTCGCAGACGCGCTGTGCCCGGGGCGCTCCAGCTGACCCGGAGATCCGTTCGGAAGGGGAGATTTCGTCGGACGAGGACACCCATCCCAGCGGTGCAGAACGTCGGCCTGGCTCAGGAGATGCGGCTGCGGAGGAGGGGCAGCCTGGTGAGTGTGAACTGTCTTGTCTATCTGTGTCTAATATGTTGCCTGTTCAGTATATGTCTGATGTGCTGCCTGTAATGTCGGTATTGGGGAGGGGGGAGCAGGCTGTGCAGGGAGGCTCTCCTGGCTGTGTGTCAGCCGAGGGGTCACCTGGCCATGGGGGGTCTGATGTTGCTTTCCGGGGGGCTCCACAGCAGGTGCTGCCGGGGACGGCTGCTGCTGACGGGGGTGTGAGTGGGTTTTTGCGCGCCTTTTTGGCTAGTTTCAGCGAGGCATTGGCCCGCTGTGAGGCGCCTGGGGGTGCTGCGAGCGGGGTTTGCCCTGCCGGGGCCTGGGGGGTGGTGCCCACGGTTGCTCCCAGTGGTCAAGGGGCTGCAGTCTTCGGCGCCCAGTCTGCTGCGGGCCTTGGGAAAGGGGAGAGGTTGAGCTCGCTTTCCCAGGGTGGGATAGCACAGCAAGGGGTTGGTGGTGGGGCGCAAGGGGGCTCGGGTCAGGCCGCAGAACAGGGTCAGGTTTCAGTGACGCAAGGGTCCTGCGAGGCTGAGGGTTTACGTTTAGCAGATACGGCCAGGTGCGAAGTATATGTGTGCTTCGAGGGCCCGCTGGGTGCGCACCTGAAGCAGGACGTGAAGGAACGGATTTGGCGGGGTGAGTATGTGGAGATTTTCTCCCTTTTGCCTCTGGAAAAGTTTAACCTGGATAAGGTTAGACCGGATGAGAGCAAAAGGGAGGAAGAAGAGAAGCGTCGGTCCCGGCTGATTCCCCGAACGTTTGGGAATTGGTTACAGGCGTTTAATATTTTGGCAAGCGTGATTGGCGAAAAGGCGCCGGAGCAATGCTCGGCTCTTTTCTGCTACGCCGATGCGATCGGGGAGGCGCAGCGTGTGTATGGGGGGTTGTCATGGTTGCGCTATGACGAGCAATTCCGACAACGGAAGGCTGTGCGGCCTTCGATTCGGTGGGACCACAAGGACATTAGCTTGTGGATGTGTTTGATGACACAGGCCAGGCCGTCCGGTTCCCCCTTTGCGGGGGGGGGGGGCTGGTGGCGCTGCAGGAACCTTGTCGTCATCGGCCGGAAAGCGGAAAGGTTACTGCTGGCAGTTTAACGACGGGACTTGCAAATTTGGAGGTACCTGCCGATTTCGGCATTAATGCTCCGGCTGCGGGGGTTCGCACCCATTCTCCAAATGTTTTAGCAAAACGAAAGGGAAATCCGGCGAATCTGGAAAGAGGGAGGACGCCAGTGAAAGTGGCAAGATTGGCCCCTTTCCTAAGTAGATATCCGGATAGGGTGGTGGCGGATTTGTTGTTGCGCGGGTTTTCTTTTGGTTTTGTCATCCCGAGCGAGTTAGCAACGGTCCCGCCTGTTCCTAAGAATTTGATGTCTGCGCGGCACACCCAGAGGTGGTGTCGGCGAAGTTGGCTAAAGAAGTGGCCTTGGGGAGGATGGCTGGTCCGTTTGGGGAGCCCCCCCTGGTGGACCTGGTCATTTCGCCGCCTGGGGTGGTCCCGAAGAAGGAACCACCATCTTTCCCATCCAAAAGGCTCATCGGTCAATGATGGCATTGACCGGGAGTCTTGTGCGGTTTCATACGCCTCTTTTGACAAAGCGGTGGCTTGGGTCCGCAGGTTTGGACAGGGGGCGCTTTTGGCGAAAACCGACGTTGAGTCGGCTTTCCGCCTTCTTCCGGTGCATCCCAGCAGCTGGAGGCTGCTGGGATGCAAGTGGAAGGGCCAGTATTTTGTGGATTTGTGTTTGCCAATGGGCTGTTCCGTTTCGTGCTCTTTCTTTGAGTCGTTTAGCTCATTTCTGGAATGGGTGGTGAAGGACGTGTCCGGGTTGCATTCCATAATCCATTATCTTGACGATTTTTTGGTGATCGGCCCTGCGGGGAGCAGGGTTTGTCAGACCCTTTTGGCTTCTTTGCAGTACATTTTTCGTTCGTTTGGTGTGCCGCTTGCGATCGAGAAAACGGAAGGCCCGGTTACAACGATCAAATTCTTGGGAATTGTTATTGACACGCTCCGGATGGAGTGCAGGTTGCCCCTGGATAAAGTGGAGGAGTTGCGGGCCTCTGTGGCGCAGGCTCTGAAGGGCTCCAAGATTCAATTGCGTGCCCTTCAGTCGCTGTTGGGAAAATTGAGCTTTGCATGCCGAATCATGCCCATGGGCAGGGTTTTTTGTAGGCGTCTGGCAGCAGCCACGTCCGGGATTCAGGCGCCACATCACTTTGTGCGGATGTCCAAGGAGCTCAAGGCCGACCTGCGGGTGTGGTTGTTGTTCCTGGAACAGTTTAATGGGCGGTCGGTATGGATGGACAAATGGGTTTCGGCTTGGGACTTGGAGCTGTACACAGACGCGGCAGGGGCAGTGGGTTACGGGGCCATTTTGGGCAAGCGCTGGAGCGCTGCTAGTTGGCCTGATTCATGGAAGGTGACAGGTTTGTTGGGTAATCTCGTGCTTTTGGAACTGTTCCCGATTGTTTTGGCAGTGGAGATTTGGCAAAATGAATTCAGGAACAAACGGGTGCTTTTTCATTGCGACAATTTGGGCGTGGTGCAGGCGGTCAACAAAGTGTCGGCCTCATCACCTCCGGTTGTCAGGCTGCTCAGGCAATTGGTGTTACAGTGTTTGTGCATTAATTGTTTTGTCAGTGCTGTGCATGTGCCAGGTGTCCGTAATACTGTGGCTGATGCGTTGTCTCGTCAACAGTGGGACAGATTTCGCGTGTTGGCGCCGGCAGCGGAGCGGAACGGAATTCCTTGCCCGGCATTCTTGTGGGACGTCGTTTTCAAACGGTAGCGGGTTTGCTGAAGAGGTCGGTGTGCGCAGCCACTTTATCTGCTTATGAGAAGGTTTGGGCTGAATGGAACCACTTGAACTTTCAAAAGGGGGGTTGTGTTTCGGATACAGAACGAATGTGTTTGCTGTTGGACTTCATTGGGAAGAATGCGGAGGCCGGTATTTCTTTGTCCGCATTAGGTAAGAAAATAGCGGGTTTGGCTTTTCTCTTTCAGGTGTCGGGGGTGGAGGACGTGACAAAACGTGCCTTGGTGAAGAAGGTTCTGCGGGGATACCGCAGGGGCAGGGTGGCGCGGGACCGGCGCCGCCCTGTGTCCTTTCAGTTGTTGGGTACAGTTGCTAATGCCCTGGAACGAGTTTGCTCTTCTGTTTACGAGTCTACTCTTTTTCGGACGGCGTTTGTTTTAGCATTTTTTGGTGCGTTTCGCATTGGAGAGTTGGTTTGTGCATCCAAAAAAGGGGGTGGGGGTATGGCGTTGGATGATGTGCGTATCAGGGGGGAGGTGTTGTCCATGCGTATCCCCGTTTCCAAGACTGATCTGGCCGGAAAAGGTAAGTGGGTGGTCTTGGCGTCGGTCCCGGGGTCGCATTTGTGCCCGGTTCAGGTTTTGCACCATTGGTTGGGCGTTAGAGGGTCGGGGCCAGGGCCGTTGTTGGTTCACCAGGATGGGTCGGCCTTGTCTCGTTTCCAATTCGGGGCGGTGTTTCACAAATGCTTACGAGCGGCTGGTATAGAGGTGCAGAACTACTCTTCGCATTCATTCCGGATTGGCGCGGCCACGGAGGCGGTCCGCTGGGGGGCGGAGGAGGAACTGGTAAAACGCATAGGGCGTTGGGAGTCCCATCGTTTTCGGTCGTATGTACGGCCGCAGTTGTTGTGAGTATGGTGATCAGTATGGGCTTTGGATTTATACAGGGGTGCTGGTAGTCGTTCTTGTTTTTATGTGCGTCTTAGCGTCTTGTGTTAGTGATGTTGTGGTCTGTTCGTGTCAGGGCCTTTCGGGGTTCTGGAATGTTACTTTTCTTTTGCAGGTACGGAATGCTTGGTATGGATCCTGGGCCACTCATTTGTGTTCTGGGGAGCCAAGAGGGCGGATGTTAGGCCGGAAGGGCGCCAGTTGGGTTTCCCGAGGGACCAGGTGAAGGTTCGTTGGATCGGAGTTCCTGGGATGTTATGGTCACGGGTGCTCCCTGAGGTCCACCGTTATGCAAGGTTGGATAGGCCCCCTGATGTCCTGGTTCTGCATGTGGGGGGTAATGACCTTGGGCTGCGGGCATCCCGGGAATTATGTAGGGATATTAAATATGATTTCCTGCGGTTGCGGACTATGTTCCCTGACACAGTGGTGGTGTGGTCCGATATGGTGGCTAGAGCGACTTGGCGGCTAGCGGTGTCTGTGGAAGGAGTGAATAGGGCCCGCATTAAAGTCAATAAGGCAGTTGCCAAGTTCTTTGTACGTAATGGGGGACTGGCTGTTCGACACCGGGAATTGGAGAAGGAGCCTTGGCTGTTCCTTCGGGGTGACGGGGTACATCTGAATGCAGTAGGGATTGATATGTGGTTTTTGAGTTTGGAGGAAGGCATTCAAAGGGCCATAGCAGTGTGGCGGGCCGGCCGGGCGTAAGGTGTCACGCCTGCCGGCTTTGGCGGTGGTCGGAGGGTTTTTGAAGGCGGGAATGGTAAAAGGTATTCGGAGGAAGATGGGCTAGACCCATCACTGAAACAAGTGGATCTGCCCTAAGGAGGGCAGAAGTGAGAGGTGGCTGTACCGGCTGGGTGAATTTTGCCAATTATTGTCTCTGTGCTGGCGTAAGTTACGGCTAGAGGCCGGGTAAAAGGCAAAAGGGTGTGCCGGATACAGAAAAATTTATGTCATTGGTGCCTTCAAAAACCCTCGGCAATATATATATTTATGGTTTCTGGTAATTTTGAGTTTAATGTTTTGAAGTGTTATGTTATGTTTGGTTAATAAAAGGCTGCTATGGCCATTTAAACCCAAAATACAGGTGTCTGGTATTGTTTATTTCAGGGGTTGGGAGTAATGGGTTTTGGTTAGGCCTAAAATTGGACAATACCCCATACAAGTATAGGCCAGGAACCATAGTGAAACGTAGGTGAAGGGCCGGCATGATGGGGTTTGGACAGACAGGCAGCAAGACAAGGGTTAATCAAGATAGTAAGAGCAGTGGGAGGTCAGAAAGGTGGTGTGGTCTTAAGTGAAAGGTCATTGGTGGAGGATAGGGTGTGGCAGGGTGGTCCCTAGGGGGTTACTATGTGGGGTGTGGGGAGCCTGAGAGCAATTGCAGTAAGGACAGCCATCCAGGGACATTCTCCCGCCCGCCCGCCCCACAAATTTAGGGCAGTTGGTATGACAGGTATTTGTCAGGTTTTGCGTTGTCTTTCTAAAAGTCGTAGCAGCTGGCGGTGGTCGGAGGGTTTTTGAAGGCGGGAATGGTAAAAGGTATTCGGAGGAAGATGGGCTAGGCCCATCACTGAAACAAGTGGATCTGCCCTAAGGAGGGCAGAAGTGAGAGTTGGCTGTACCGGCTGGGTGAATTTTGCCTCTGTGCTCAATTATTGTCTCTGTGCTGGCGTAAGTTACGGCTAGAGGCCGGGTAAGAGGCAAAAGGGTGTGCCGGATACAGAAAAATTAATGTCATTGGTGCCTTCAAAAACCCTTGGCAATATATATATTTATGGTTTCTGGTAATTTTGAGTTTAATGTTTTGAAGTGTTATGTTATGTTTGGTTAATAAAAGGCTGCTATGGCCATTTAAACCCAAAATACAGGTGTCTGGTATTGTTTATTTCAGGGGTTGGGAGTAATGGGTTTTGGTTAGGCCTAAAATTGGACAATACCCCATACATGTGGATACAGTGTTGTATGACCGCACAATTTTCATTCAAAGAGTGACAGAGCTAAAAGCTGAAAATTGGTCTGGGCAGGAGGGGGGTTTAGGTGCCCAGTAAGCAAGTGGTTAATAGCGTTTTCCAACCTTTTGCTCTCCTAGACAGAAGTTGTCTGATGTTCCCAGGCCAAGAGCACTGGCTGTCTGTCTCAAGTGAGTTTAAATTAGCCTGGGGGAGAGGACCAAGACCCAAACTGGATCATGGTTCAGAGATCCCTGAACGTGTATGAGAGGAGCCTGGGAGACGTATAAACCCTGAATAAGACTTTTCCTTACTCTCTCTGGGACGCTCTGCTGCAATATGTACATGGGGGGCCTTTCCAATCTCAGGATCTGTTTTCTGCTTTACAGATCTACTCAGTGGCTGTTCTTTACTGCTCCTCAGTGCTGGGACAAAATCATCCAGTGTCCAGGGAAAAGATGCCTAATTGTCACCCCTCCATTATGTGCGAGTTTATGAGAAGGAGGAGAGAGAGCACAGCCCACACCTCCTCCCAGCTCTCTCCTCCTCTCCTTGCCGCTTCCAGCGCTGACAGAAGTACTGATGCAGCTGTCACTACTTTGGTCAGCCTTATAGTAAAAGAAATATGCAGAGCCCCTATCCCTACAATTAGAGCTGCCACCTTTTCTTCTAGCAAAACCTAAACACTTTAGTGACACGGTAATTTTTTTTTATGTAGTATACAGTATAAAAATATATATTGTGATCCCAACTTTCCAAAATATTCGCTGTAGAAAGACACTATTTTGGCTTTGAAAGACTGTCTGTATACAGGGGTCATTTTTACCCCACCCCCTCCAATAATACAGGTATCAGTGTCACCCCCTTCATAATACAGGGTCCCCCCATAGAAACCACCATTAGAGTCCCCCTAAATCAGTGACCTCCTGCTTCCATAGAGACCCCCTTATTAGATCAGAGATATATCAGTGCTTCCCATAGAGACCCAGAAAACTAGGAATTTAAAAAAATGCAGCACACCCTCCCCCTATAATTATATAAATTCATATGTGAAAAATAATTGTAAATGATGGTAGCAACCCCTGCAAGGGGAATCTAAATATTAATACACTCCAATCTTATGCAAACATATACAGTATACCGTGCAATCTTGATACACATAATACTGTATGAATAGTGGTGGAAACCTCCCATCCATTCCAAAATGTCTTGTGCTAATATCCAACTCAAAAGGACTTTATATGTTGGATATTAGCACAAGACATGTTGGAATGTTTTGGATGTTTCCACCACTATTGATAAAGTATTATGTGTATCAAGATTGCACAGTATATATGTTTGAATAAGATTGGGGTGTAATAATATTTAGATTACCCATTGGCAGTTTCCACCATCATGCACAATTATTTTTTCACATACAAATTCATATAATTATAGGGGAAGGCGCTATGCATTTTTTTCATTCTTAGTTTTTTTAATGTGTAAAACACATCAGTGCTAGCAGCAATTTATTTACTGAGTTTTTTTATTTAGATTTTTTTAGATCAGAGGCCCCTTATACAGTATCAGCAGATATAAGGGTACTGTAATCTAATGGGAAGGGGATGCTAATATAATCACTTGTTGCTAGCGGCAATTTATTTATTGAGTTTTTTTTTAGATCAGAGGCCACTTATATCAGCGACCCCATCCCCCTAGTGACCAATTTGTCTCTAAGGGGGGGTGCTAATATAATCACTTGTCTACCGGGCACTTTCACCCCCTTCCTGCCCAGGCCACTTTTAAGCTTTCCTTGCTCTCACACTTTGAATGACAATTGCACAGTCATCCAGCACTGTACCCAAATGACATTTTTGTCATTTGTTTCACACAAATAGTTTTCTTTTGGTGTATTTAATCACCACTGGGGTTTTATTTCATGCTAAATAAACAAAAAAGACAGACAATTTTGAAAAGAAAATGTTTTCTTTGTTTATGTTATAAAATTTTTGAAATAAGTAATTTTTCTCCATCACTGATGATGCTGCATTGATGGGCACTGATAGGCAGCACTGATGTGCTCTGATGAGGCTGCACTGCTGGGCGCTGATAGATGCCACATCAGGTGGAACTGCTGGGCACTGATAGGCAGCACTGGTGGGCACCAATATGCATCACTGATGGGTCCTGAAAATGTAACCACCTAAGGACCCCTTACAGGATTTGCCCCCTTAGGCTGGATTCACACCTATGCATTTTTAGTGCTTTTTGCATTTTGTAGATTTGCACTACAGAACGTATTCCCTAGGAAACCATGTTAAATGGGCTGCAGTACAAATCTGCAAAATGCAAAAAGCACTAAAACAGCATAGGTGTGAATCCAGCCTTAATGACCAGGCCATTTTTTGCGATACGGCACTGTGCCGCTTTAACTGACAATTGCATAGTTGTGCGACGCTTTACCCAAACAAAATTGATTTCCTTTTTTTTCCAAGAAATAGAGCTTTCTTTTGATGGTATTTAATCACCTCTGCGTTCATGGGCGTCCGCAGAACTTTTTTCAGGGGGGGGGCATAATTTTAGGGTCACTCATTTTTGACAATGTCATTATCACATTATTGTGGTCAGAGGCTGCAGACGTAGTACAATCCCTAGGATAAGTAATGCATAATAGCCAACAGAACCTCTTACCAGACCCAGCCAAACTACAGCAGTGATCCCTCCGGCTGGACGATCGCTCACTCTGGGTTCTCCGGGGGCGACTCTGGCCAGTAGTCTAGCACGTCTGTACTCTGGCATTGGCCCGGTCTTTCTCTCTCTGGCAGTGCTGGGCAGCATGGCTCTCTCTCTGGCTTCTACCCAGCACACTCCTCATCCTTTTTCCTGTAGCACTCTCTCTCTCAGCTTTTTTCCAGGTTGCAGTCTCTTAATCTCTCTCTTGATCAAGCTGTAGCCTCCTCCCCGTGGAAAATGGGGCCGCCAATCTTTGGGATTACATGTCCCATGATGCTCTCCTCTCCTAGTCTCCTTTGATTGGCCCTCAGTTATGGCCAACAGGGAAGGAACGGCATGGGCAGGAAGCTGGGAGGGGGAACCTGGTGAGAGCCGTCATCTCTTCTCCCAGACAGGAGAAAGGGGGGGCGACCAGGGGAAACCTCTGATTAGTGATGGACGAACTTCCGACGGGACGTTTCGCGAACGCGAAATGCGAACGGACCCAAACGTTCGCGAAACCGACCGTTCGCCGCGGGCCCCATTGACTTCAATGGGAGGCGAACTTTGCAAACCTTCATGTCGAATTTGCGGCCACGTGGTAATTATTAGGGGGTAAAACGTAGTCCCACCATCTGGACAATGACATAATACATGTATGAGGTGAATTTGGGATCGATAACTACAAGCATTTTTATTTTATTTGGGAAATTGTTCTAACAATTCAGGACTATGGAGCTAATGAAGGCAATGGAGGAGAGGGAAGGTCAGGGACCAGGGTAGGCAAAGAAGAGGGTGCAGGAGATGATCACCAGCAGCGTGACATACCGGAATGACACATGCACCGTGATAGAGGCATCTGACAGCAGCACCGTAATACAGAGCACTGACAGCAGCACCGTGACATACAGCGCTGACAGCAGCACCGTGACATACAGCGCTGACAGCAGCACCGTGACATACAGCGCTGACAGCAGCACCGTGACATACAGCGCTGACAGCAGCACCGTGACATACAGCGCTGACAGCAGCACCGTGACATACAGCGCTGACAGCAGCACCGTGACATACAGCGCTGACAGCAGCACCGTGACATACAGCGCTGACAGCAGCACCGTGACATACAGCGCTGACAGCAGCACCGTGACATACAGCGCTGACAGCAGCACCGTGACATACAGCGCTGACAGCAGCACCGTGACATACAGCGCTGACAGCAGCACCGTGACATACAGCACTGACAGCAGCACCGTAAGCAGCCCCAGGAGGAAGTCAGCACAGCACAGGGATGGTGTGATCCCCTCATAATAAGAACCCCCAGGAGGAAGTCAGCACAGCACAGGGATAGTGTGATCCCTTCATAATAAGAACCCCCAGGAGGAAGTCAGCACAGCACAGGGATATCATAAGCAGCCCCAGTAGAAATATGACACCGCTCAACCTCTTCAAAGAGGAGGGTAGGGGCATATAGTACGGTGTGCTTTTTTGGGTCAAGGAAGTGAGCCAAATGAATTAAGAAGGTCTGTGTGCTTGATTAAAAAAATAGTTTATAGACATATACATGGTCTACTGGTCACATGTGTTGAATTCCTCCGAGATCCATGCCTCATTCATTTTTAGAAATGTGAGGTAGTTAACACTGTGGTGAGCTAGGCGAGTACGCTTATCGGTCACAATCCCCCCTGCTGCGCTGAACGTCCTTTCGGACAGGACACTGGATGAGGGGCAAGCCAACAGTTCGATTGCAAATTGGGCAAGCTCTGGCCAGAGGTCAAGCCTGCCCACCCAGTAGTCTAGGGGTTCATCACTCCTCAGAGCGTCCACATCGGCCGTTAACCCAATGTAGTCGGACACCTGACGGTCTAGGCGTTCCCTGATGCTGGATCCGGATGACACCTGTCGATGGGTCGGCTGAAAGAATGACCTCATATCCGAAGTCACCAACACATCTTCAAACCGGCCTCTTCTTGCAGGCGCTGTTGGATTGGTACCCGCAAATCCTTCTCTGGGAGTGGGAATTGCTCCTCTGCCAGCGCACGCAAAAGCAGAATGCAGCATTTCTCGAAGCAAGGCCTGGAAGTGCTGCATTCTGACAGCCCTCTGCGACGGCGGTAACATTTCCGCCATTTTGTGTTTGTACCGGGGGTCTAAGTACGTTGCCACCCAGTACTGGTCCTTGACCCTCATGCTTTTTATACGGGGGTCCCTATTAAAACACTGGAGCATGAAGGCCCCCATTTGCACTAAAGTGGAAGCGGTGTGGTGGCCTGGCTCCTGCTCATCATCCAGGATAATGTCGTCCTCTTCATTCTCCTCTCCCCATCCTCGCACAACAGGGATCCCAGAAAGGTTTAAAGCATGCTCTTCTTGCTCCTGCTCATCCGCCCCGGCACCATCCTCCTCTGACTCCTCATCAGACTCCTGTTGTTGACTTGTCTCAGATAGAGTAGCCCCCCCTGGGAATTCATCCAGCATTGCGACTTCCTCATCTTCCCGCTCCTGCTCCTCCACAGCCTGATCAATGACACGACGCAATGCACGCTCCAGAAAGAAGGCATAAGGTACCATGTCACTGATGGCGCCATGGCTGCGACTGACCAGTTTGGTGATCTCCTCAAATGGCCGCAGAAGTCTGCATGTGTCGCGCATGAGCAGCCACTGGCGCGGTGAAAAAAAACCCAGCTCCCCAGAACCGTTTCTTTCGCAGAGTTCATACAGGTAGACGTTAACTGCACGTTTCTGCTGGAGCAGCCTATCAAGCATATAGAAGGTTGAGTTCCATCGCGTCGGGCAATCGCAAATAAGACGTCTGACCGGCAGATGGTGTCGCCGCTGAATGTCAGCAAGGCGAGCCATGGCCGTGTAAGATCTTCTGAAATGGGCCGAGATTTTCCTTGCCTGCCGCAAGATGTCCTGGACCCCAGGGTATTTGACAAGGAATCGCTGCACGACCAAGTTTAAGACGTGTGCCATGCACGGCACGTGCGTGATTTTGCCCTGTTTCAATGCGCTAAGCAGATTGGCACCGTTGTCACACACCACTTTACCAACTGTCAAATTGAGCGGTGTTAGCCACTCATCTGCCTGTGAACGCAAAGCTGAAAGGAGTGCCGGGCCAGTGTGGCTCTTTGCTTCCAGGCACAACAGACGCAGCACGGCATGGCAACGTCTCACCTGGCATGTGGAATAGGTTCTGGGGAGCTTGGGCGGTGCAGTGGAAGAGACGCTAGCAGCGGAAAAGGAGGAGGCAGCTGAGGAGGAGAGGGAGGAGGATGGAGTAGGAGGAGGAGAAGAAGAGTCAGGCCTGCATGCAATCCGTGGCGGTAAAACCAAATCTACACGGGTGCCACGGGTTACATGCTTGACGGCCGTCAGAAGGTTCACCCAGTGGGCAGTAAAACTGATATACCTTCCCTGCCCGTGTTTGCTAGACCACGTGTCTGTGGTCAGATGTATCTTGGCACCGACACTGTGTGCCAGAGATACATTCACTTGCCGCTGAACATGGCCATATAGCTCTGGGATGCCCTTCTCTGAGAAATACTTCCTTCCTGGGACCTTCCATTGTGGTGTTCCAATGGCCACAAATTTGCGAAAGGCCTCCGAGTCCACCAGTTTATATGGCAGTAGTTGGCGGGCTATGAGTTCTGACAAGCCAGCCGCCAACCGTTGGGCAAGAGGGTTATCCGGCATCATCATTTTTTTACGCTCAAACATTAGGCCCACGGAAGCCTGCCTTTTTGCAGAAAAATGTGAGCTTGGCGTGATGGAAGGTGGAGTGGAGGACAATTGTGAGGAGAGAGGAGAAGGAGAAGTAGAAGACGAGGCTGGACGGTGAGAGCCTGCAGTGTGGCTTTGTGTGTTCCGTTGCTCCCACTGGGCTCGGTGATGGCTGCTCATGTGCCTTCTTAAGGCGGTCGTCCCTAGGTGAGTATTGGGCTTACCGCGACTAACGCGTTGACTGCAAAGATTGCAGATGGCAACGCTATTGTCAGCAGCGGACACGTTAAAAAAAGCCCACACTGCGGAGCCATGTGCCGGTGTCCTGGGAGCGCCAGATGTGACCGTATATGGTCGATGACTCGCTCCTGATACATTTGCAGTCTGCTTTGTCCCTGCTGTGCAATGTAAGTCATTGCTGCTTCTCCTCCCTATCTGCTGGTCCATATCTCCCTCTGAACTCCCCTCCTCTTCCTCTCTTGTGGGCACCCACGTGACATCACTAGACACGTCATCATCAACGTCACCTTCCCCACCGCTATAAGTAGAGATCTCGGAGTAGGCAGCAACACCGGGGACCAACCTCCTCCTTGGGCTGATCTGGGTACTGGCGTCAGACTGCTGAGTAGCGCTTGTTGCTACCTCCTCTTCCTGATCCAATACCAAGAGTGGCTGCGCATCAGAAATGTCCTCTTGATATGGATCGGAAAATAATTCCAGTGACTCAAGCGGAAGGTATGTGGTGGTGGTGGTGGTGGTCGTGTTGTTGGTGGTAGTGTCTTTGGGGGTGCACATAGCAGAGAGTGAAGAAGAGGGTGCAGATCGAGAGGATGAGGAGGGTGCAGAAGAGTAAGGCTGAGCGAGCCACTCAACCAAGTCTGGTGCATCCTTTAAAGTAATTGAACGCACCTTCTGCAACTTCCCACTTTGGCTCAAGCCTGTTGCTCCTGCCCTACCCCTACCACCCCTGCGGAAGGGCCTGCCTCTTCCTCTGCATGTCATTTTTTAAATGACCCTGTGACAAAACTCTTAGTCCCTATACCGCTGAAGGACTGCTGCAGTATAGGTGAGCGGTCAGCAGTGGTGCACGTCAACCCTATCTATTGTGGACCTATAGCGGTCCTTACAGAACAGCAGACTGTACCGCACTCAAGCCTATGTACCGTAGCACCCTATACCAAGTTACCAGTCCTTATAAGAACTTTTGTGGACCAAGCAGGTTGTGTATTAGTGTTTAGCAGACTGTACGTCAGTCCCTATACCGCTGAAGGACTGCTGCAGTATAGGGCAGCGGTCAGCAGTGGTGCACGTCAACCCTATCTATTGTGGACCGATAGCGGTCCTTACAGAACAGCAGACTGTACCGCACTCAAGCCTATGTACCGTAGCACCCTATACCAAGTTACCAGTCCTTATAAGAACTTTTGTGGACCAAGCAGGTTGTGTATTAGTGTTTAGCAGACTGTACGTCAGTCCCTATACCGCTGAAGGACTGCTGCAGTATAGGGCAGCGGTCAGCAGTGGTGCACGTCAACCCTATCTATTGTGGACCGATAGCGGTCCTTACAGAACAGCAGACTGTACCGCACTCAAGCCTATGTACCGTAGCACCCTATACCAAGTTACCAGTCCTTATAAGAACTTTTGTGGACCAAGCAGGTTGTGTATTAGTGTTTAGCAGACTGTACGTCAGTCCCTATACCGCTGAAGGACTGCTGCAGTATAGGGCAGCGGTCAGCAGTGGTGCACGTCAACCCTATCTATTGTGGACCGATAGCGGTCCTTACAGAACAGCAGACTGTACCGCACTCAAGCCTATGTACCGTAGCACCCTATACCAAGTTACCAGTCCTTATAAGAACTTTTGTGGAACAAGCAGGTTGTGTGTTAGTGATTAGCAGACTGTACGTCAGTCCCTATACCGCTGAAGGACTGCTGCAGTATAGGTGAGCGGTCAGCAGTGGTGCACGTCAACCCTATCTATTGTGGACCGATAGCGGTCCTTACAGAACAGCAGACTGTACCGCACTCAAGCCTATGTACCGTAGCACCCTATACCAAGTTACCAGTCCTTATAAGAACTTTTGTGGACCAAGCAGGTTGTGTATTAGTGTTTAGCAGACTGTACGTCAGTCCCTATACCGCTGAAGGACTGCTGCAGTATAGGGCAGCGGTCAGCAGTGGTGCACGTCAACCCTATCTATTGTGGACCGATAGCGGTCCTTACAGAACAGCAGACTGTACCGCACTCAAGCCTATGTACCGTAGCACCCTATACCAAGTTACCAGTCCTTATAAGAACTTTTGTGGACCAAGCAGGTTGTGTATTAGTGTTTAGCAGACTGTACGTCAGTCCCTATACCGCTGAAGGACTGCTGCAGTATAGGTGAGCGGTCAGCAGTGGTGCACGTCAACCCTATCTATTGTGGACCGATAGCGGTCCTTACAGAACAGCAGACTGTACCGCACTCAAGCCTATGTACCGTAGCACCCTATACCAAGTTACCAGTCCTTATAAGAACTTTTGTGGAACAAGCAGGTTGTGTGTTAGTGATTAGCAGACTGTACGTCAGTCCCTATACCGCTGAAGGACTGCTGCAGTATAGGTGAGCGGTCAGCAGTGGTGCACGTCAACCCTATCTATTGTGGACCGATAGCGGTCCTTACAGAACAGCAGACTGTACCGCACTCAAGCCTATGTACCGTAGCACCCTATACCAAGTTACCAGTCCTTATAAGAACTTTTGTGGAACAAGCAGGTTGTGTATTAGTGTTTAGCAGACTGTACGTCAGTCCCTATACCGCTGAAGGACTGCTGCAGTATAGGTGAGCGGTCAGCAGTGGTGCACGTCAACCCTATCTATTGTGGACCGATAGCGGTCCTTACAGAACAGCAGACTGTACCGCACTCAAGCCTATGTACCGTAGCACCCTATACCAAGTTACCAGTCCTTATAAGAACTTTTGTGGACCAAGCAGGTTGTGTATTAGTTTTTAGCAGACTGTACGTCAGTCCCTATACCGCTGAAGGACTGCTGCAGTATAGGGCAGCGGTCAGCAGTGGTGCACGTCAACCCTATCTATTGTGGACCGATAGCGGTCCTTACAGAACAGCAGACTGTACCGCACTCAAGCCTATGTACCGTAGCACCCTATACCAAGTTACCAGTCCTTATAAGAACTTTTGTGGAACAAGCAGGTTGTGTGTTAGTGATTAGCAGACTGTACGTCAGTCCCTATACCGCTGAAGGACTGCTGCAGTATAGGGCAGCGGTCAGCAGTGGTGCACGTCAACCCTATCTATTGTGGACCGATAGCGGTCCTTACAGAACAGCAGACTGTACCGCACTCAAGCCTATGTACCGTAGCACCCTATACCAAGTTACCAGTCCTTATAAGAACTTTTGTGGAACAAGTGAGTTGTGAATGTTTAGCAGACTGCAGCAGAAGGGCAGCAGTCAAGTATAATATCCTTTCTATATTTGGAAGAAAGAATATTATACATGTACAAGCCTATTACTGTACCACTGATACCAGTCCTGAAAAGAACCTTTGTGGAACTAATAATAACAGCAAGTCTTTAAAATTACCCTCACTGCCTGACAACACTGCTTCCTTCCTGTCCCTATACAAATTGGCAAAAAAAGAGAACGATTAGTGGTTACTGGAACAGCTCTTTTGTGGACCTTGATAGTAACAGCTAATGATGATGATGATGATGATGATGATGAAAGACTAATCTGGCTGTCCCTGTAGCATACACCGTCCTTTCCCTTTCTCTAAACTAACAAAAGACACTCAGGCTGCTGCAAGAATCAGCAGCACAGCAAACCTATCAACACCTAACACCTATACCAGTCCTGAAAAGAACTTTTGTGTACCAAATAGCTAGTGGTTTATCTCTCCCTACTCCACACAGGAACCTGTCCCTATCTTAACAGAAGAAAGAATGTAAAATGGCCACCGGATCGGGTGTATTTATAGGTTAGGGGGAATGTACAAGTGTCCATGTGCTGTCATGTCTCAATTGGCTGTCCTGTATCACATGATAAACGTGTCACCAAAGGTTAAAGTTCTTGTATACATTAAACACGTAAGTCCGCCGCGGCGAACGACGGAAAAAGGCGTTCGAACGTGCGGACCGCGAATGTCGGAAATTCGCCGCGAAACGACCGCCGGGCGAACCGTTCGGCCATCACTACCTCTGATAGCCTGCAGCTTGCCTTTCTCCTGTCACAGCGCCATCGAGTTCTCTGCTGGACTGAGCAGGGAAAACAGCCCGCAGTCACACTATACTGATAGGGGGGCTTGACAAAACCTTGATGGTGTCACCCCACTGGTGGGTTGCACATGGGTGTGGGCTGCCGGCACTCCAATAGCGATGGAACTGTGTTGAATTTAAGATCTGATCCCTGATTCCCTGGGGGGGGGGCACTTGACCCCCCTTGCCCCGACCTGCGGACACCCATGTCTGCGTTTTTTATTTTTTGCGCTATAAATAAAAAAAGAGTGACAATTTTGAAAAAATATTTTTTTTTTACTTTTTTGCTATAATAAATATCCCCAAAAAAATTCCTTCCTCAGTTTAGGCCAATATGTATTCTGCTACATATTTTTGGTAAAAAATCGCAATAAGTTGTTTGCTCAAAAGTTATAGTGTCTACAAAATAGGGTATATATTTATGGCATTTTTATTATTATTTTTTTTCTACTAGTAATGGCGGCGATCTGCAATTTTTAGCAGGACTGCAACATTGCAGCGGACAGATCGGACACTTTTGATACTTTTTTGGGACCATTGATATTTATATTGATATTTATACAGTGATTAGAGCTAAAAAAAAATAGCCACTGATTACTGTATAAATATCACTGGCAGGGAAGGGCTTAACGCTGGAGGCGATTAAGGGGTTAAGTGTGTTCCCTGGGAGTGTTTCTAAATGTATGAGGGCTGGGCTGGCTGGAGAAGGAGAGAGATTGTTGTTCCTAGTCACTAGGAACAGACAATCTCTCTCTCCTTACCTGACAGAATGGAGATCTGTTTGTTTACACTGATCTTCCTGTCTCTGGAGCGATCGCGGGTGGCCTGCAGACATTGGCTCCCCCGCTTGCGAATGGGCCCACAAATCACTGTGTACATGCCCAATGTAGAAGATGGTGATCGGCGCAGGGGGAGCCAACCTTCCGCAGTACAACTGCGGCGGGTGGTCCATAACTATTTTAAAAACAGCATATTTGCTTGCAGATGATTGGATTATGGAAGTCAGTAGAGCTTCTGCTCATTTGCTAAGCTCTGGAGCAACTGCACTTTGAAAAGTGCACAGTCTATTTGCCTTTACTAAATCAATCCCTTTGTGTCCATTGTAACCACTTTCAGACCGGACCATTTTGCAGGCCAATGACCAGACCACCTTTTGCGATTTGGCACAGCATCGCTTTAACTGACAATTGCGCGGTTGTGCAGCATGGCTCCCAAACAAAATTGACGTTCTTTTTTTCCCATTTGATCACCCCTGAGGTTTTTATTTTTTGTGCTATAAACAAAAAAAGAGCGACAATTGTGAAAAAAACGCATTATTTTTTACTTTTTGTTATAGTAAATATCCCCCAAAAATATATAAAAAAACATTTTTTTTCCACAGTTTAGGTCGCTACGTATTCTTCTACATATTTTTGGTAAAAAAAATCACAACAAGCGATTATTGATTGGTTTGCACAGATTTTATAGCGTTTACAAAATAGGGGATAGTTTTATGGCATTTTTTATTAATATATATTTTTTTACTAGAAATGGCGGCCAATCAGCATTTTTTATTGTGATTGCAACATTATGGCAGACACATTGGACATTTTGGACACATTTTTGGGACCATAATAATTTATATAGCAATCACTGCTATACAAATGCACTGATTCCTGTGTAAATGACACTGGTAGTGAAGGCGTTAACCAGGGGGTGGCAGTGTAGGGGTTAAGTGTGTCCTAGGGGCGTGTTACTAACTGTGGGGGGCGTGGCTGTGTGTTAGTGAACACTGATCTCTGCTCCAATCACAGGGAGCAGAGATCAGTGTCACTTGTTGCTAGGCAGAACAGGGAGATGCTGTTTACTTACGCATCTCCCCTTTCAGCTTCCCTGTGAGAGGATCGCGGGGTATCCTCGCGGCGATCGAGTCCACGGGACCCGTGGTCGGACTCACAGGGGACGATGGCATGGCAGCAATTTCAAATGGACGTACCTGTACACCAATTTGCCTGTCCGTGCAATTTTGACGACGTACATCGTCGTGCGCCTGTCGGGAAGCGGTTAACAGTGGCTTAATATTGTCCCGGTCATACTTGTATGTTCTTGTATCTCAAATAGGCTGTCGTGTTACACATTTTTTAGGTTTTACACTAAACAGTCTCTCATAAGACATAACACAGACACAAGTAAGCAGCTACTGAAATGGCTCCTTTAATTGGTAACAGAGTTTTGCTTTCTGCCCTTTCTATGAATGCACTGGAACTATTACACCAGCTAATGTTGGGAAAGCATTCACTGCATCGATTTCCCAGTCAATCAATTACTTACATTCTGCCACAAATGAAGGCCTCTTGAGCCCCCTCCCTAGTGAAAGATAGCCTTGACTGATGGGGGCAGGGCTAGGTGCATGACAAGGGGAACGATTGGTTGGGACATGTGAGATGGGTTAGGCCTGAGCTCAGGCAACGTGTGCACCAAGGAATTCTGGGTCTTTCGGAAGAGTCATTGGAAGAACTGTCCACCCTCCCGCCCCCTTTTCCCTATGTTATGGTATGTCACAGCTTGCTGCGGTTTTCTTGACCTTGCCAGCAGTTAAAGTTGCTGTAATAGGCTATGCCCTTGATGGAAAATTGGACGTAGGCTGTCTGTCCAGCACTTATGGTAAGGACAGGCCCCACCTCCCTCTTTTGGTTAAGTGCTCACAGTACGACTGTGACTGGCACTGGTTAAATATGTTCACATGTTTTGTGTTGGAATTTAATAAAGCTGTGGCCTTGCCCTTTTCAACCTAATGGTTGTAAGTGTCTTATTTAATGGGGTAAAGGGCAAGGGTGGTGGGGGATTTGATCCCTTTTGTGTTACGTTAATTGGGACCTAAGCCCATTGTGCCTCAGCAGTCATGAATGATATTAACCCAGTCGCATTCACTCCCGTTTATTGGAGGAAAATCCAGAGCTCCCTCAGGGTATCTGCTGGTGAACTGTATCTACTGAAGGTCTGTAGCACTGAAAACAAAACGTACAAATACTGTAGCTGCTGACTTTTAATATAAGGACACTTATCTGTCCAGGAATCCAGCAATGTCGGCACCCCTAGCTGATTCATCAGTCGGCTTCAGGTGCAGGCACCACCATTTGTAGTAAGGGAAACAGGCAGTGAAACCTTGTGGCTTCACTGCCTGTTTCCTACTGCGCATTTGTGAGTCACGCTGCACTTTCTGAATGGCCCCGCCATCTTCTGGGACCTCTGTGTGTCCAAGAATGCAGTGGGGGGAGGAGGAGTGACCATAAATATCATAGATCGCCATATGGTGTTCCTACCCAGAAGTGGGAGCGGGTACCTGTCAAAGCCAGATACCCGCTCTCCATTCCCCCCCCCAAAAAGTGCCAAATGTGGCAGTGGAGGGAGTGAGGGTGCAAACAAGCAGAGCTTCCCCAACTACTAAGTTAACTATGCTGCAACTAATATCCAATCAGTCTTTTTTTTATACTCCGGAATATGATTGGATGATTGAAGTGAATACAGCCCTGTGAATTCAGACGCTCTCTTTTATTAAAAAAAAAAAGCCTCAAAGAAAAATGTGCCTTATTTTATGTTCTGCAGATACATTTAAAATAAATTCCAATTTGAATTTTAAAAAAGTTGGTATCCATAGAAATATTAGGAAGTCCAATTCAATCATGGTCTGATATTTATATATTTGTCCATGTACATTACAGCTGTCATATAGATTATAATATGCATCTCTACTATTCTACCTGATTTGTTGTTCTAATGCCACGTACACACGACCTGACTTTTCGAGGCACTAGGTCCGACAGACTTTCGACGGAGTTCTGACAGAGTTCTGACAGACTTTCCGAATGAACGGACTTGGCCACACACAATCACACCAAAGTCCGATGGATTCGAACGTGATGACGTACGACCGGACTAGAATAAGGAAATTCATAGCCAGTAGCCAATAGCTGCCCTCGCTTCAGTTTTTGTCCGTCATACACACGAGCGGATTTCTCGGTAGGAACTGGGTCCGGCGGAGTTCTGGCAGAAAAATTTGAAACATGTTCCATTTCTAAAGTCTGTCAGACTTTTGTAAATCAAAAGTCCGCTGCAGCCCAAACACGATCGAATGGTCTGCCGGAATCATTCCGTCTGACTTTTGATGTTGAAAAGTCCGGTCGTGTGTACGCGGCATTATTGTTTTTTTCACAGTGAAAAGGATTATTTTATGTAAAGGCTTTCATTATGAAGCAGGAAAAATACGATGATTTTAAACATCTGTGTTTCCTGGTGTCTAGAGGATTTGCTGGCAGTTTTTGTGTGGCAGTGTCCCTGCTTTGTGTCACTGTGTCTCTAGCACAATAATATCTGGCAGTGTCCTCCGATGTCAGTCTGTCTATTTGTAGATATGAAGTGCTGAGAGAGTCGTCTTTAGTTATTGTGACTCTTCCTTGGAGTGAAGGGGTATAAGATGTTTCTCCATTATAGGTATTTATTCTACCAATCCACTGCAATCCTTTGCCTGGAGCCTGTCGTACCCACTGCATACCATAACTGGTGAATGTGTACCCCGATCCTTTACATGATATTTTTACACTTGATCCAGGACTCTTCACTTCTGAACTGGGTTGCACAAGTTGGATGTCCGCCATAACACCTGAAATGAAATGTTATTTTTATATATATAGTCATTTTTATAAAATAACAAATATTGTATTCTTAATCTTCTTCTTACCCAGAAGAGAAAACAGATATAAGAAGATACACAGGAGAACCATGTTTCTTGTTCTTCCAGTCCAAGGTAACATAATGCACTATGGGTGCGTCCTTCTCTTTTCTACCCGACAGATTCACTCAGGAAGAGCGATCTGAATTTGCATGTGCTGATCAGGAATATAAAGATCAGAGATCTGCAAGAAGACAACTTCAGAGATCAGGAGGCAGTGTACAAAGTTAACTAATAACCAAATGTTGAAGTATCAGTAAACTCTGGAAATATTTCTTGTTTCATTGTTTTTAAAGCGACTTTTTTATCCGTGTGTACATGTAAACTTGACAGCAAAAATGTCCTTTATTGCAGATTACCAATCCTTAGATGTGTTGGCTACATACTATTTTTACCTGGTGATCTGGCCTGTAAGCCTGTTATTCTTCAACTTTGTTTAACCACCTCAGTAAAGTGCAGTTACACCCCCTTCCTGACCAGACCAATTTTCAGCTTTCAGCGCTCTCACAGTTTGAATGACAATTACTCAGACATCCAACACTGTATCCATATGAAACTTGCGTCCTTTTTTCCACACAAATAGAGCTTTCTTTTAGTGGTATTTAATCACTAGTGGGTTTTTTATTTTTTGTGCTATAAATAAAATAAAACGTAAATTTTGTGAAAAAAATGCCTTTTTCTTCGTTTCTGTCATAAATTTTTGCTAATTAGAAATTTTTCTTCATACATTTTGGCCAAAATTTATACTGCTACATATCTTTGGTAAAAATAACCCACATTAGTATATATTATTTGGTCTTTGTGAAAGTTATAGAGTCTACAAACTATGGTGCCAATCACTGAAAACTGATCACTTCTGATCAGGCCTTCAGTACATCAGGTGTATCTCATTTCTTGAGACACTAACAAGTCAGGAAAGTACAAATACCCCCCAAATGACCCCTTTTTACAAAGTAGACATCCCAAGGTATTAAGTAAGTAGCATGGTGAGTTTTTTTAAGTTGTCATTTTTTCCCACAATTCTTTGCAAAATTAAGATTTTTTATTTTTTTTTATTTTTTTTTACTAAATTGTCATATTATCAGGTTATTTCTCACACACAGCATATGTATACAACAAATTACACCCCAAAATACATTCTGCTCCTCTTCCCGAGTACGGTGATACCACATGTGTGAGATTTTTACACAGCCTGGCCACATACAGAGCACCAACATTGATGTAGTACCTTCAGACGTTCTACGAGCAAAAATTACGCATCTCGTTTCTCAACCACCCATTACACTTTTGAAGGCCCTGGAGTACCAGGACAATGGAATTTCCCATAAAATTACCCCATTTTGGAAAGCAAAGTCTTTTGAACGGTTCATTTTTTTCCAGAAGTTTTTGGAATATGTGGAAAAAAATTAAAACGCATTTTTTTTTTACACAAAATTGTCAATTTATAAGATATTTCTAACACGTAGCATGTATATAGCAAAAATTACACCCCAAAATACATTCTGCTACTCCTCCCGAGTATGGCGATACCACATGTGTAGGACTTTTACCCAGCCTGGCCACATAGAGAGGCCGAACATTGAAGTAGTACGTTCAGGCGTTCTAGGAGCATAAATGACACATTTCATTCCTACCCATCACACTTTTGAAGGTCCTGGACCACCAGGACAGTGAAATTACCCACAAAATGACCCCATTTTGGAAAGTAAACACCCCAACGTATATTCTATGAAATATGGGCTGCAAATAGGTACTCGGGTACTCTGATGGGCTGGAGATAGGTACTCGGGTACTCTGATGGCCTGGTGACAGGTACTCGGGTACTCTGATGGCCTGGTGACAGGTACTCGGGTACTCTGATGGCCTGGTGACAGGTACTCGGGTACTCTGATGGCCTGGTGACAGGTACTCGGGTACTCTAATGGCCTGGTGAAAGGTACTCGGGTACTTTGATGGCCTGGTGACAGGTACTTGGGTACTCTGATGGCCTGGTAACAAGTACTCGGGTACACTGATGGCCTGGTGACAAGTACTCAGGTACTCTGATGGCCTGGTGACAGGTACTCTGATGCTTTGGTGACTGGTATTTGGGTACTCTGAAGGGCGGTGACAGGTACTCATATGGACTGTGACAGGTACTCGGGTACTCAGATGAACTGTGACAGGTACTCGGGTACTCAGATGGACTGTGACAGGTACTCGGGTACTCAGATGGGCTGTGACAGGTACTCGGGTACCCTGATGAACTGTGACAGGTACTCGGTACTCTAATGGGCTGTGACAGGTACTCGGGTACCCTGATGGGCCGTGACAGGTACTCGGGTAACCTGATGGGCCATGACAGGTACTCGGGTACTCTGATGTGCCGTGACAGGTACTCGGGTACTCTGATGTGCCGTGACAGGTATTCGGGTACTCTGATGTGCCGTGACAGGTACTCGGGTACTCTGATGTGCCGTGACAGGTACTTGGGTACTCTGATGGGCCGGGACAGGTACTCTGATGGGCCGGGACAGGTACTCGGGTACACTGATGGGCCGTGACAGGTACTCGGGTACTCTGATGGGCCGTGACAGGTACTCGGGTACTCTGATGGGCTGGGACAGGTACTCGGGTACTCTGATGGGCTGGGACAGGTACTCGGGTACTCTGATGGGCTGGGACAGGTACTCGGGTACTCTGATGGGCTGGGACAGGTACTCGGGTACTGAGATGGGCTGGGACAGGTACTCGGGTACTGAGATGGGCTGGGACAGGTACTCGGGTACTCTGATGGGCTGGGACAGGTACTCGGGTACTCTGATGGGCTGGGACATGTACTCGGGTACTCTGATGGGCTAGGACAGGTACTCGGGTACTCTGATGGGCTAGGATAGGTACTCAAATACTCTGATGGACTGTGACAGGTACTCTGATGGACTGTGATTGACAGGTACTATGAGGGGTGGTGACAGGTCCTCTTTATTGTGGGGGGGGGGAATCAGTGTGATTGGTGTACACTGTAGGCGGTAACGAGATGTTACCGCAATCTCCTCCTCACACACGATCGGGGTGTGACCATCTGTGAAGTCACGGCCGATCACGTGGTAAACAGCCATAACGAATGGCTGTTCACCCCCTTCGGTGGCGAGCGGTGTCTCCGTGACACGCCTCCACCGAAGAAACAGGGATGCGCGCGCACGATCGCGCGCATTCCCTGTTTAAACGGGAGGCCATCATATGACGGCCTCCCGCCACAATAGGTGTGCCGCCTGGCCGTCATTTGACGGTCGGCGGTCAGCATCTAGTTAACAGACCAAGCTGTCCAACAAAGTGTCAGTTAGGGCTCCTTTACTCTTGCTTTGGCTTCAACACACATTAACCACTTGCCCACTGGGCACTCAGTGCTCTCACATTTTGAATGACAATTACTCAGTCATGCAACACTGTACCTATATGAATTTTTTGTCCTTTTTTTCCCCACAAATAGAGCTTTCTTTTGGTGGTATTTAATCACCGCTGGGTTTTTTATTTTTTGTGCTATAAAAGAAAAAAGACTGAAAATTCTGTAAAAAAATGAAATTTTCTTTGTTTCTGTTATATATTTTAGCAAATTGGTAATTTGTCTTCATAAATTTTGGCTCAAATTTATACTATTACATATCTCTGGTAAAAATAATTACAAATAGGTGGATATTATTTGGTCTGTGTGAAAGTCCAAAAGCTATGGTGCCAATATCTGAAAATTGATCACACCTAAAGTACTGATCGCATTTCTTGAGACCCTAACATGCCAGAAAAGTACAAATATCCCCCAAATTACCTATTTTCAGAAAGAAGACATTCCAAGGTATTTAGTAAGAGGCATAGTGAGTTTTTTGAAGTTGTCATTTTTTCCCACAATTCTTTGCAAAACCAAGATTTTTTTTTCCTTTTTTTCACAAAATTGTCATATTATCAGGTTATTTCTCACACACAGCATATACCTATCCCGCAAATGACACCCCAAAACACATTCTGGTATTACTCCTGAGTACGGCGATACCACATGTGTGAGACTTTTACACAGCGTGGCCACATACAGAGGCCCAACATGCAGGGAGCGCCATCAGGCGTTCTGGAGCACCCAGGGCAATTCTGACATTTCTCTCCGACATATAAAAATCATCATTTATTTGCTAGAAAATTACATAGAACCCCAAAACATTATATATGTTTTTTTAGCAAAGACCCTAGAGAATACAATACTTTTTATCTCGCACGGTATTTGCGCAGCAATTTCTCTTTCTGAGTCTATACAGTGTAGAGGAGAGAGGCTGCTGACCCAAGCATGTATCAGCAAGAGTGTACAAGTCCTCTCCCGTCTCTTCCCACTGCATAGTGAACTGCAACAGAAGTGATCTGAGGTACAGGGGGAGACTGACATCAATATTGATTGGTAAGCGACCACGGGGTGAAAGTGTGGGGAGCGGGGTACAGAGATGTGCTGGGGGTCGAAGGTGGAGTGGGTACACAGCACAATTGTGTTTGCCCCTTTCACACTGGCGAACTGATCGGGTCCCCCTGTCAGTTTTTCAGGCAGACCCAATCAGACCATCCATTGCCCTCTATGGAGCGGTAGATATCAGCGGACCTGTGTCCGCTGACACCCGCCACCATGCAATCCGGTCCACTAAAAACAGACAGATGGGAGATCCATTACCCATGCGTTTGGCAAATCGGATTGGACGGTCCATTTCCATCCAAAAACCCCAATAGAGAGCAGTGTACTGTGTCCATGTCTTCAGCATCAGCGGACCGGACACAGACATGTCATCTGTTTGCTCAGCGGAAATCAGGGGAGAGATCCCCAACTGAGCCAACAGATTCCGCTGTGTCAACTTTAATGTGATTCGCAGGGTGGCTGCTATCACACAAATCCCGCCTCCTGTTTCTTTCCTTTGACAGACAGCAAACTTGTCCACTGCCAGGAGGTGGGACTTGTTTGATGATCTGGCAAATCAAATTAAAGTTGAAAAAGCAGGAGACTGACACCCTTCTCCCAGTGTGTGCCCCCCCCCCCCGCCTCAGCACCCGCTCAAGATCTGTGTGATGATCTGGCCATTTTCAGCAGAACACTGGCTCTTTTCTCCTCTCTGATCCCCTGCACACATGAGGCTTAATTTCTGGGCACAGGTGGTGCTGCATTTCTGGGCACAGGTGATTCTGCATTGCTGGGCACAGGTGAGGTTGTTTTCCTGGGAACTGATGAGGCTGCATTCCTGGGCACTGGTGAGGCTGCATTGCTAGGCACTGGTGAGGGTGCATTGCTGGGCACAGGTGAGGCTGTATTATGGGGCACAGTTTAGGTTGCATACCTGGGCACTGGTGATTCTGCATTAATGGCAACTGGTGAGGCTGCATTTCTGGGTACAGGTGAGTCTGCATTGCTGGATACTGGTAAAGGCTGCACACCTGGGAACTGGTGAGGCTGCATTGCTGGGCACTGGTGAGGCTGTATTGTTGGGCATTGGTGAGGATTCATAGATGGGCATTTGTGAGGCTGCATTCCTGGGCACTGGTGAGGCTGCTTAGATGGGCACTCTTGAGGCTGCATGCTTGGGCACTGGTGAGGCTGTATTGCTGGGCACAGTTTAGGTTGCATACCTGGGCACTGGTGAGTCTGCATTACTGGGCACTGGTGAGGCTGCATTACTGGGCACTGGTGATTCTGCATTGCTGGGCACTGGTGAGGATGCATTGATGGGCAAAGGTGAGACTGTATACCTGGGCACTGGTGAGTCTGAATTGCTGGGCACTGGTAAAGGCAGCATACCTGGGCACTGGTGAGGCTGCATTCCTGGGCACAGGTGAGGCTGCATTGCTGGGCACTGGTGAGGCTGCATAGATGGGAACTGGTGAGGCTGCATAGATGGGCATTGGTGAGGCTGCATAGATGGGCACTGGTCAGGCTGCATAAATGGGCACAGCTGAGCCCTGCATTCTTTATGTAATTTACTCCTGAACTCTGCACTGTTTTTTCTCTGTCTTATCTTCATAACATTTGGCAGTCATATCTGTAGTCAGTAGAAGGATGAATAGTGTCATATCTTTGGTATTAGTGGGAGAAATAGTGTCTAATTGTTTATATCAGTGGAAGGAATAGTGTCTCATCACTGATGTCAGTGGAAGGAATAGTGTCTTATCACCGGTGACAGTGGGAGGAATAGTGTCTCATAACCGGTGTCAGTGGGAGGAATAGTGTCTCTTCACCGGTGTCAGTGGGAGGAATAGTGTCTCATCACAGGTGTCAGTGGGAGGAATGGTGTCTCATCACAGGTGTCAGTGGGAGGAATGGTGTCTCATCACTGGTGTCAGTGGAAGGAATAGTGTCTCATCACCAGTGTCAGTGGGAGGAATGGTGTCTCATCACAGGTGTCAGTGGGACAAATGGTGTCTCGTCACCGGTGTCAGTGGGAGGAATAGTGTCTCATCACTGGTGGTAGTGGGAGGAATAATGTCTCATCACTGGTGTCAGTGAGAGGAATAGTGTCTCATCACCGATGTCAGTGGGAGGAATAGTGTCTAATCACTGGTGTCAGTGGGAGGAATAGTGTCTGATCACTGGTGTCAGTGGGAGGAATAGTGTCTCATCACGGGGGCAGTGGGAGGAATAGTGTCTCATCACCGGTGTCAGTGGGAGGAATAGTGTCTCATCACTGGTGTCAGTGGGAGGAATAGTGTCTCAGCACTGGTGTCAGTGGGAGGAATAGTGTCTCATCACCGATGTCAGTGGGAGGAATAGTGTCTCATCACCGGTGTCAGTGGGAGGAATAGTGTCTCAGCACCGGTGTCAGTGGGAGGAATAGTGTCTCATCACCGGTGTCAGTGGGAGGAATGGTGTCTCATCACCCGTGTCAGTGGGAGGATTAATGTCTGAAAAGGAGTGCGCATGCGCGAGGGTTCCAATATGGCCGCATAAGCTGGGAGCTCCGCGCCATGCTGCTTCTCCAGCATTGCTAGCAGGCCACCCAGCCCAGCTACCGAACCCGCGCACCGCACATCAGAACCCCCACCTACCGGTGATCACCCCGATACCGCTCCGAAGACTCAGGACGATCGCAGGCCCCGAGGAGGCCGAGTATCTTACCGCGGGGTGTACCAAAATGGCCGCTGGATTATAATCACCCACGAGGAGACGCATTCACCGCTCCGGAGGGTCAAACGACCACTTTTAGAGACACTCCTCACCCCCTGCCCTTTAAGACCCCCTTGTATGCACAGAACGGGGGCCAGGAGGAGCCTGCAGGGGGAGTTTAGCTCCACCACGCTATCAGGGAGTCACAAGATGGCCACCGCAGCAGCTACAGCCTCTCAGCCCTCTCCTCAGCACCTGGAACTTACTCCAGACCACAAATCGGTCATGGCTCCAGCTATTCTTCACTTTACATCAGGGCCACACTGTTTGGGGACCCCCTCCCCTGCCTCGACAGAATCACTACTTAATCAAGCCTTTGGGGACCAAGCCCTATCCCCGGCTGGACCCCTGCCATGAACATCCCTGGTCCTCAGGGTCCAACCACACAAATCTCCCAGTTCTCCATGGAAGAACTGTTTATCAAGTTCTCAACACTCCTGGATAGGGGTCTCGCGGCTAACGCAGCAGCCATAACAATAGAAATCAGGGCAGATTTGCAAACTATAGGCTCCAGGATGTATGCCATGGAAGACAAAATTTAACAAACAGCGGCAACTTCCCATCAAAACACTGGGCTCATTCAAACTTTGCAGGATCAATTAGATACAGCATTCACACGCATTGACGACCTAGAAAATAGGTCCAGGAGACTGAACTTTAGAATCAGAGGCCTGCCAGAATCTATTACGGATGTCTCAACAGCAACACAAGATTTAATCCAGGCTCTTGTCCCCAACATCCCAGCAGCTCGCCTGGAACTAGACAGAGTCCACAGAGCCATGGGATACCCCAGGAAGGATGGGTCTACCAGAGACGTCATTGCTAAACCTCTATACTATGCTGTGAAGGAGGAGGTGATGAAACAAGCCAGAACCCTTCCGCAAATCTCCTGTCAAGGACAACAAATGCAAATATTTGCGGACATTTCACCCGCTACCATCCATAGGAGAAGATCCTTGAAGCCTCTCCTGATGGCCATGGCCCAAAAAGACATTAAGTATAAATGGGCCTTCCCGTTTGCTGTACGATTTACACTCAAGGACCAGCCCTACTCCTTTTCCACATTCAAATCCAGAGAAAAGCTACTTCTGAAATTGAATGTAATTGCTCAAGAAATGGAAATGGAAGCTGCCGCTCCCACCTCAACTTCCAACAAACGGCCTCCACCAACTGGATCCCCAAATCCACTATGGAGCAAAACCAAATCCAGAAGATCATCCAAACACGGACCCCCCTGAACTATCCATGCTTCTGTTTACTGACTCTCTTCAGTGATTTAATTCCTAGAAGTATTTTATCTTGGACCTTGAGGGCCGAAAGGCCACCCAGTCCTTCCTCAATGGGGGCTGAGACACCATTTTGTTCCCCATAGACTAAGGGGCCATTTTCCTCCCCTATACCCAATTATCCCCCCAACGGGACTTGAGTTACATTTATCTTCTTCCCAATCCCCCCTCCCCTTTTTTTTGTTTTTTTTGTTTTCTTCATGTAGCTATCACTTTATACCTGACTATAGTAATTGAGGCTTGAAGCCTCTTGGGTGGCACATTTACTATTTTGCTGTTTAAACCTGTTGGCTTTCGCCTAGTTAGCTTGTTGCTTGCTTCAATCCAGCGGGTTAATAAGTGCTGGGGTGTGGCGTGAGCCACATGCGCCTCCTCCTACCTTTTCGACTACCTAGGTTGTCGGAAGGGTCGGACTGTGAGATGACCACAGTTCTCCTTCCTCCTCTCCTGGTCTCCTTTCCACCGGGGGGGGGGGGCACTCTTTATCCGTCTTGCTTCTATTTCTTTCATACTTTTCTCCCCCTGTCTGTCTAGGAGCGTCACTCACACAATTTCTATTTTTCAGATCTGACGGAGTTCAGACTCATCACAAGGGCTATCACAATCAATGAACGACCTCGACTTTCTAGGCTAATGCTACCTGCGCTACTCCCTGAGAGAGTAAGTGATGTACCGATAAGTAGCTCTCCCCACTTAAGGGTTCATGGCTGACCATGCAAAACATACCTGGAGGGTAGCTTCACACAATGTACAAGGCATAAACTCTCCTCTTAAGCGTAAAAAAATCTTTAACTCATATAAATCTTCCAAAATAGATATCCTTCTTATACAGGAAACCGACTTCCCTATTAAGTATAACCCCACTTTCTTACATTCTCACTACAACAAATTCTTCCTTGCTAACACAGCAAACAAGACCAAGGTGGTAGCAATAGTATTTGCCAAATCCTGTAACTTTCAAGTAATATCCGAAACCAAAGATCCTAACAGTAGATACCTGCTAGTGAAAGGCACATTGGATGGCCACCTTTACTCATTTATATCCTACTACTCCCCTAACAAGGGACAAGCAGCTTTTTTCAGACATCTTCTCTTGCACCTCACTCCCCAACTAGAGGGGACAGTCATACTCCGGGGGGATTCCAACATGGCTTTTGGCTTTGGCTTTTGGCCTTCAAGTGAACTACAGTAAATCCCAAGCTCTCAATGTCTCCCTAAATTCCTCCACTGTGGAACTCTTAAAACAGAACTTTAAATTCCAATGAAACGATTCCTCCATTAGATACCTAGGTATCAATCTCACAGCTAAGATAGAGACCTTATACAGCCATAACTATCCCCCGATGTACCGTAAGCTAGAAACAGATCTTCAGACTTGGTCACAACTCCCCATATTGTGGCTAGGTAGGATACACACTGTTAAGATGACACTATTGCCCAGATTACTATACCTGTTTAGATCTCTCCCAATCCCCATTCATAAGGATCATATCTTTACCGTCCAAAGCAAAATTCTAAACTTCATCTTGGGTAAGAAAGGATTGAGACTAGCCCGCAATACCCTCTTTGCCCACAGAAAAAAAGGTGGATTAGGACTACCACACCTGTTCCGATATTACCAAGCAGCTAGACTGACACAGTTATCCGTGATTTACTCCAAATATGTGAAACCAGACTGGATTCATATAGAGAAACAGGCAGTCCCCACTTTTACCCTAGACTTCCTACTGTGGACCCCCCAGAAAAACAGACCCGCAATCTTATCCCCAACCCTTTCGCATTCATTTAAACTGTACGATTCTTTGTGCTATTCTGCCTCCTTGGTCTCAACGATTAAACCTCTAACCCACATATTTAACAACCCTCGCTTCCCTCCAGGGAACAATGTATTAGCCTTCAAATGGTGGGTCGATAAGGGCCTTTATAGGATAGGACACTTCTTTACAGCAACAGGTCCAATCGCCTTACAATTTTGCATCAAGAAACTAAATCTCCCTAAGACTGAGATATTTCGGTTCCATCAGATTCAACATTTCCTACACTCCCTCTACAAAGGGGACTCAAACCCCCTGACCTTTACGGAATATGAACTATGGTGTGGTCAAGGCATGGACCAAAAAGGGGGGATCTCCTTGGTATACACATCACTCAACACTCCCAAAACAAAGGCGCCCTATATGGTTGCTTGGGAAACTGATTTTACTTTTCAATGGCCATTGGACAAATGGCACTCAATGGGGGCCAAATCCTTCCGAGGTCTGCTCAATACCAACCTTATGGAAGCAGGGACAAAAGTTCTAACCAGATGGTATTACACGCCAGCCAGAATAGCATCCATGTTCCCAACAGCTAGCCCCCTCTGCTTCAGAGGCTGTCTGCTTACAGGGACAATGTCTCACATCTGGTGGGAATGTCCAAGAATTCACCCCTTCTGGAAGAAGGTTTTTAATTGATTGAAAGGCTGGTTAGTTCCCCTATTCCCAGGTCCCCCACGGTGGCTTCTTAATGAACCCATCCCTCATCTTTCTAAACCCTCCAGCAGACTGGCCCAATTTGTGCTCCTGGGAGCCAAAATTTCCATAGCCAGGAACTGGAAGGAACCAGGGGTTTCTTTTACAATAGCCAAGAGAAAGATTTCCTGGATAATGTCTCAGGAGAGGTTGGCCAGTCTGCTGGAGGACTCCTCTGATAGACTTATAGCCACCTGGGAGCCCTGGGCCCGATTAATGGGTCTATCCAACTTTCCATATGTGTGAACTCCTTTTATTGAACCATGTGCGAGTAGTTATGCTCTCCCCCTTCCCTCCACCCCTCTGCCCCCCCCCCCCCCTTTTTTTTTTTTCCTTTTCTCACCTGTTGTCTCCACTTTTCCTCTCTTTATCTATTCTCCATATTAAGGTTAGTCCGGAAAGGAATATAATTATTTGTAAACGTCTCATAGGCAAAGCTTGATGGTCAGCATTAAGAGTCCTCTGAGACATGCTATCGTATTTTCTACCCAGCAGATGAGCAGATGAATATTTAAGGGGCTGATAAGCTGGAAGAACAGACGAGCTCTGGTATGGGACAGACACTTTTCTTTTATCTTTTTTTTTATAATATTGGGGCACCAGCCTACCCCGACACAGTGTGATCCCATTTGGGGTGTCGGGGGATCTAGGCGGGGACCCGTTACTCATCACTCCCAGTAGTCAAGCCAGTCCTTACCAGACATATCTGATTGTTCAGCAACACGGCTGCCCTACAGTCCAAGGACTGATCAAACTGGTATATACTTATTGCCTGTACTTAATTACATGTTTTCCACGTTTTTTATGTACGAATGAGACGACAAGTTGTCATTGTTTACTCTATGGACTCTACTCTGTAACAAATAAAAACTTTTGAAAGTAAATTGTCTTGAAAAGGTAGTGCTGCCTGTCAACTCCACAGTTCATATTAAACTTACTGCAACACAAAGCATCACAGTTGTGGCATATGAACAACCTCAACTGGTGGTGGGGCGGTAAAAATATGTCTCAGCCACCTGTTTTTACAGCTTCCCTGACTTCCCATGTGAATGAGGCCTTAGAGAGTGAAAATGCTCTGTCCCTGACTTCCAATTGTTCCCTTACATTGTTAGCGTGTCACACAGGGGCTGGGAGAGATCAGCAGCATTGAGACGCAACAAAGGATGAAAAAAGGTGAAAACAAACATTTTATAAAGTAAAAAAATAAAAATAAAAGCTTTAGTTTTGGTTGCGAATTGGATACATTTTGAACCGCATCTGATTCGTATAACATGTGAACCAGACCGGCTTTCAGAGGACTCACATATTCACCAGTTCACATATATGTGGGACAGTTGCGGTGAAAAATAAAAAAGGGTCCTGTGCATTTTTCAGTCCAGTTCAGGTGCGATTTACGTGTCAAATTCACACCGGAACTGCTAAATGGAGACGGCACCGATGGCTCTGCACAGAAACCCATATATTTGCACCCAGTCTTAGCAAATGAAATGTCCTCCAGGTAGGGTTTACATCTGTGTTAATGGCAGATAAAAAGCATATTTTTGCATAAGAAGTGTGAATAAAATGCCTGCTACTTGAAACGATTTTGAAAAAATGAAATATTTTTTCTAATGGTCTCAGAATATTAATGCCACTGTCTGGGTTATTTCAGACATAAAAACCGAAAAGAGAAAAAAAGAAAAAAATATATATAAAGGCTTTTATTTCTAAGAATATATAGAACGGCCATCTGAGGTTTATGTATATGAATGATAAATAATGAAATGGACAATCCTGAGTATCTCCTGCACCCTTGTGGTCAGAAAGGGGAATTGTTTTTATGTTTTTGTATGGAAGATGATGATTTTTAATCGCTGTGCCTTTAGCACAGTAATATGTGGCCGTGTCTTCCACTTTCACATTGTTTATTTGTAGATATGCCGTGTTTATGGACTTATCAGATGTTATTGTGAATCTTCCCTGATATGAAGAGGAATATTTTGTCTCTCCATCCGCAGGATCAATCCTCCCAATCCATGTCAGTCCTCTCCCTGGAACCTGTTGAACCCAGTGTATATAGGTGTCAGCGATCTGAAATCCAGATCCTTCACAGGACATCTTCACGCTCTCTCCAGGCTTCTTTACTTCTGAATTGGACTGGATAAGCGTTTTTGACATGACTCCTTCATAATAGAAATGACAACATTATACATGAGAAATAAATGATCAGATCAGTATTATTTAACCCTTTCCTAACCTGACTTACCGATCAGTAAGGACAGACAGGTGACATAATAAAAAAGAAACATGTTGTATGATTTGCTCTCTGATTGCTCTTGGGTTCTGGACAGACTTCAGCTTTATACTGAGACACTACGACCTCTCTGTTCAGCTTTTCACCCCCAGATCTGAGACCAGGAGGAGCCGTCACATTTGCATAAAGAGTGCAATCTATAAAAAAGCTTCACATCATGAAAGGACTGGAGAGTATTTTCAATGATGTTTAATTATTCACATAAAGGGGATCCTTTCTATAGTATGTATGTATTATATATTGTATCCTGGAGGACAGGTAGGCGGTACGAAACTCCCTGGGATGAGCAGTCTTTCAGGCACAGATAGCAAATCCATGAAGTAGTGACAAACAGTGCGGTGTTTATTTGTGATATATACAAGTCTATATACAGGTGCTGTACAGTGTTCCAGAAAAACAAATAGGAACAAAAATAGCCCAAAAAAACCTAGCCATGTCTCGGCTCTAACTATACAATATTTACAGGTTCTCACTACCAGCAAGCCTACAGCTTGTCAGCTTCCACATACACATCTTAACTCCTTCAGATCTGCGCTGTACCTGAATGACAACTACAGCACGGATCTGCTTTGCCGGGAGGGCGTCAATATATGTCTTCCCCTTAGCAAGCTGTCTGCGCCCCCCTGCAGGGTGCGCGTGGCGTGCACCGTGATCACCCGAGTCATTGAGACTCTGTGATCTCAGATTGGAGTAAGGGGTCGATCCTGACCCCTTACCACGTGATCAGCTGTCAGCCAATAACAGTTGATCACGTGATGTAAACAGAAAATCGGTAATAGTTTATTTTTTCTTCTCACGTTGACAGAGTGAGGAGAGAAAAACGCTGATCACCGGCTCCTATAGGATGGACATCGGTCCCGAGCAGGGAGCGGCGAAGCCGACTCATATGTGCCCACAAATCAGTGCCCACAGTGTCCACCAATCATTGCCCACAAGTACATCAGTGCCACCTATCAATGCCAACAAGTGCCACCTATCAATGTCCACCAGTGGTGCCTCATTAGTTCTACCTATAAGTGCTGCCTATCAGTGCCCATCAGTGCTACCCATCATTGCCAGCTATTAGTGCCCTTCAGTGCCACCTATCAATGCCCATCAGTGCAGCCCACCAGTGTCACCTATTAGTTGTCATCAGTGCGGCCTTATCAGTGCCCATCGGTGCAGTCTCATCAGCGTACATCGATGCAGGAGAAAAATGACCTGTTTGCAAAATTTATTAACAACATATAAAACGATTTTGTATTTATTTTTATTTTTTTTAAATTCAGTATTTTTTGATGAAAAAAAACCCCAGAGGTGATCAAATACCACCAAAAGAAAGCTCTATTTGTGTGTGTGTGGGGGGTGATAACAATTTCATGTGGATTCAGTGTTGTATGACCGCACAATTTTCATTCAAAGAGTGACAGAGCTAAAAGCTGAAAATTGGTCTGGGCAGGAGGGGGGTTTAGGTACCCAGTAAACAAGTGGTTAATAGCGTTTTCCAACCTTTTGCTCTCCTAGACAGAAGTTGTCTGATGTTCCCAGGCCAAGAGCACTGGCTGTCTGCCTCAAGTGAGTTTAAATTAGCCTGGGGGAGAAGACCAAGACCCAAACTGGATCATGGTTCAGAGATCCCTGAACGTGTATGAGAGGAGCCTGGGAGACGTATAAACCCTGAATAAGACTTTTCCTTACTCTCTCTGGGACGCTCTGCTGCAATATGTACATGGGGGGCCTTTCCAATCTCAGGATCTGTTTTCTGCTTTACAGATCTACTCAGTGGCTGTTCTTTACTGCTCCTCAGTGCTGGGACAAAATCATCCAGTGTCCAGGGAAAACATGCCTAATTGTCCCCCCTTTATTATGTGCGAGTTTATGAGGAGGAGGAGAGAGAGCACAGCCCACACCTCCCCCCAGCTCTCTCCTCTCCTTGCCGCTTCCAGCGCTGGGCTGACAGAAGTACTGATGCAGCTGTCACTACTCTGGTCAGCCTTATAGTAAAAGAAATATGCAGAGCCCCTATCCCTACAATTAGAGCTGCCACCTTTTCTTCTAGCAAAACCTAAACACTTTAGTGACACGGTAATTTTTTTTTGTAGTATACAGTATGAAAATATATGTTGTGATCCCAATTTTCCAAAATATTCGCTGTAGAAAGACACTATTTTGGCTTTGAAAGACTGTCTGTATACAGAGGTCAGTTTACCCCCCCCCCCCCCCAATAATACAGGGATCAGTGTCACCCCTTCATAATACAGGGTCCCCCCATAGAAACCACCATTAGAGTCCCCCTAAATCAGTGACCTCTTCCTTCCATAGAGACCCCCTTATTAGATCAGAGACCCCCCTATATCAGTGCTTCCCATAGAGACCCAGAAAATTAGGAATTAGGCAGCACACCCTCCCCCTATACTTCACGCCAGGGTAATCTAAATATTAACCACCATTATTCACAATTATTTTTTCACATACAAATTCATATAATTATAGGGGAAGGTGCTCTGCATTTTTTTCTTACTTAGTTTTTTGAGGTGTGTTTTTATTTAGATTTTTTAGATCAGAGGCCCCTTATACAGTATCAGCAGATATAAGGGTACTCTAATCTAATGGGAAGGGGATGCTAATATAATCACTTTTTGCTAGCGGCAATTTATTTACTGAGTTTTTTTTTAGATCAGAGGCCACTTATATCAGCGACCCCATCCCCCTAGTGACCAATTTGTCTCTAAGGGGGGGGGGGGGGGGGTGCTAATATAATCACTTGTCTACCGGGCACTTTCACCCCCTTCCTGCCCAGGCCACTTTTCAGCTTTCCTTGCTCTCACACTTTGAATGACAATTGCACGGTCATCCAGCACTGTACCCAAATGACATTTTTATCATTTGTTTCACACAAATAGTTTTCTTTTGGTGTATTTAATCACCACTGGGGTTTTATTTCATGCTAAATAAACAAAAAAGACAGACAATTTTGAAAAGAAAACGTTTTCTTTGTTTATGTTATAACATTTTTGAAATAAGTAATTTTTCTCCATTACTGATATGCACTGATGATGCTGCATTGATGGGCACTGATAGGCAGCACTGATGTGTTCTGATGAGGCTGCACTGCTGGGCACTGATAGGTGCCACATCAGGTGAAACTGCTGGGCACTGATAGGCAGCACTGGTGGGCACCAATATGCATCGCTGATGGGTACTGAAAATGTAACCACCTAAGGACCCCTTACAGGATTTGCCCCCTTAGGCTGGATTCACACCTATGTATTTTTAGTGCTTTTTGCATTTTGTAGATTTGCACTACAGAACGTGTTCCATAGGAAACCATGTTAAATGGGCTGCAGCGCAAATCTGCAAAATGCAAAAAGCACTAAAACAGCATAGGTGTGAATCCAGCCTTAATGACCAGGCCATTTTTTGCGATACGGCACTGTGCCGCTTTAACTGACAATTGCATAGTTGTGCGATGCTTTACCCAAACAAAATTGATTTCCTTTTTTTTCCAAGAAATAGAGCTTTCTTTTGATGGTATTTGATCACCTCTGCGTTCATGGGTGTCCGCAGAACTTTTTTCAGGGGGGGGGCATAATTTTAGGGTCACCCATTTTTGACAATGTCATTATCACATTATTGTGGTCAGAGGCTGCAGACGTAGTACAATCCCTAGGATAAGTAATGCATAATAGCCAACAGAACCTCTTACCAGACCCAGCCAAACTACAGCAGTGATCCCTCCGGCTGGACGATCGCTCACTCTGGGTTCTCCGGGGGCGACTCTGGCCAGTAGTCTAGCACGTCTGTACTCTGGCATTGGCCCGGTCTTTCTCTCTCTGGCAGTGCTGGGCAGCGTGGCTCTCTCTTTGGCTTCTATCCAGCACACTCCTCATCCTTTTTCCTGTAGCACTCTCTCTCTCAGCTTTTTTCCAGGTTGCAGTCTCTTAATCTCTCTCTTGATCAAGCTGTAGCCTCCTCCCCGTGGAAAATGGGGCCGCCAATCTTTGGGATTACATGTCCCATGATGCTCTCCTCTTCTAGTCTCCTTTGATTGGCCCTCAGTTATGGCCAACAGGGAAGGAACGGCAGGGGCAGGAAGCTGGGAGGGGAACCTGGTGAGAGCCGTCATCTCTTCTCCCAGACAGGAGAAAGGGGGGGGCGACCAGGGGAAACCTCTGATAGCCTGCAGCTCGCCTTTCTCCTGTCACAGCGCCATCGAGTTCTCTGCTGGACTGAGCAGGGAAAAGAGCCCGCAGTCACACTACACTGATAGGGGGGCTTGACAAAACCTTGATGGTGTCACCCCACTGGTGGGTTGCACATGGGTGTGGGCTGCCGGCACTCCAATAGCGATGGAACTGTGTTGAATTTAAGATCTGATCCCTGATTCCAGGGGGGGGGGGGCACTTGACCCCCTTGCCCCTACCTGCGGACGCCCATGTCTGCGTTTTTTATTTTTTGCGCTATAAATAAAAAAAGAGTGACAATTTTGAAAAAATATATTTTTTTACTTTTTTGCTATAATAAATATCCCAAAAAAAATTCCTTCCTCAGTTTAGGCCAATATGTATTCTGCTACATATTTTTGGTAAAAAATCGCAATAAGTTGTTTGCTCAAAAGTTATAGTGTCTACAAAATAGGGTATATATTTATGGCATTTTTATTATTATTTTTTTTCTACTAGTAATGGCGGCGATCTGCAATTTTTAGCAGGACTGCAACATTGCAGCGGACAGATTGGACACTTTTGATACTTTTTTGGGACCATTGATATTTATATTGATATTTATACAGTGATCAGAGCTAAAAAAAATAGCCACTGATTACTGTATAAATATTACTGGCAGGGAAGGGCTTAATGCTGGGGGCGATCAAGGGGTTAAGTGTGTTCCCTGGGAGTGTTTCTAAATGTATGAGGGCTGGGCTGGCTGGAGAAGCAGAGAGATTGTTGTTCCTAATCACTAGGAACAGACAACCTCTCTCTCCTTACCTGACAGAATGGAGATCTGTTTGTTTACACTGATCTGCCTGTCTCTGGAGCGATCGCGGGTGGCCTGCAGACATTGGCTCCCCCGCTTGCAAATGGGCCCACAGATCACTGTGTAAGTGCCCAATGTAGAAGATGGTGATCGGCGCAGGGGGAGCCAACCTTCCGCAGTACAACTGCGGCGGGTGGTCCATAACTAATTTAAAAACAGCATATTTGCTTGCAGATGATTGGATTATGGAAGTCAGTAGAGCTTCTGCTCATTTGCTAAGCTCTGGAGCAACTGCACTTTGAAAAGTGCACAGTCTATTTGCCTTTACTAAATCAATCCCTTTGTGTCCATTGTAACCACTTTCAGACCGGACCATTTTGCAGGCCAATGACCAGACCACCTTTTGCGATTCGGCACGGCATCGCTTTAACTGACAATTGCGCGGTTGTGCAGCGTGGCTCCCAAACAAAATTGACGTTCTTTTTTTCCCACAAATAGACCTTTCTTTTAGTGCCATTTGATCACCCCTGAGGTTTTTATTTTTTGTGCTATAAACAAAAAAGAGCGACAATTTTGAAAAAAACTCATTATTTTTTACTTTTTGTTATAGTAAATATCCCCCAAAAATATATAAAAAAACATTTTTTTTCCTCAGTTTAGGTCGATACGTATTCTTCTACATATTTTTGGTAAAAAAAATCACAACAAGCGATTATTGATTGGTTTGCACAGATTTTATAGCGTTTACAAAATAGGGGATAGTTTTATGGCATTTTTTATTAATATATATTTTTTTACTAGCAATGGCGGCCAATCAGCGATTTTTATTGTGATTGCGACATTATGGCAGACACATTGGACATTTTGGACACATTTTTGGGACCCTTATCATTTATACAGCAATCACTGCTATACAAATGCACTGATTCCTGTGTAAATGACACTGGTAGTGAAGGCGTTAACCAGGGGGTGGCAGTGTAGGGGTTAAGTGTGTCCTAGGGGCGTGTTACTAACTGTGGGGGGCGTGGCTGTGTGTTAGTGAACACTGATCTCTGCTCTAATCACAGGGAGCAGAGATCAGTGTCACTTGTTGCTAGGCAGAATGGGGAGATGCTGTTTACTTACGCATCTTCCCTTTCAGCTTCCCTGTGAGAGGATCGCGGGGTATCCCCGCGGCGATCGAGTCCACGGGACCCGTGGTCGGACTCACAGGGGACGATGGCACGGCAGCAATTTCAAATGGACGTAACTGTACACCAATTTGCCTGTCCGTGCAATTTTGACGACGTACATCGTCGTGCGCCGGTCGGGAAGCGGTTAACAGTGGCTTAATATTGTCCCAGTCATACTTGTATGTTCTTGTATCTCAAATAGGCTGTCGTGTTACACATTTTTTAGGTTTTACACTAAACAGTCTCTCATAAGACATAACACAGACACAAGTAAGCAGCTACTGAAATGGCTCCTTTAATTGGTAACAGAGTTTTGCTTTCTGCCCTTCCTATGAATGCACTGGAACTATTACACCAGGTAATGTTGGGAAAGCGTTCACTGCATCGATTTCCCAGTCAATCAATTACTTACATTCTGCCACAAATGAAGGCCTCTTGAGCCCCCTCCCTAGGGAAAGAGAGCCTTGACTGATGGGGGCAGGGCTAGGTGCATGACAAGGGGAACGATTGGTTGGGACATGTGAGATGGGTTGGGCCTGAGCTCAGGCAATGTGTGCACCAAGGAATTCTGGGTCTTTTGGAAGAGTCATTGGAAGAGCTGCCCACCCCCCCGCCCCCTTTTCTCTATGTTATGGTATGTCACAGCTTGCTGCGGTTTTATTGACCTTGCCAGCAGTTAAAGTTGCTGTAATAGGCTATGCCCTTGATGGAAAATTGGAAGTAGGCTGTCTGTCCAGCACTTATGGTAAGGACAGGCCCCACCTCCCTCTTTTGGTTACGTGCTCACAGTACGACTGTGACTGGCACTGGTTAAATATGTTCACATGTTATGTGTTGGAATTTAATAAAGCTGTGGCCTTGCCCTTTTCAACCTAATGGTTGTAAGTGTCTTATTTAATGGGGTAAAGGGCAAGGGTGGTGGGGGATTTGATCTCCTTTGTGTTACGTTAATTGGGACCTAAGCCCATTGCGCCTCAGCAGTCATGAATGATATTAACCCAGTCACATTCGCTCCCGTTTATTGGAGGAAAATCCAGAGCTCCCTCAGGGTATCTGCTGGTGAACTGTATCGACTGAAGGTCTGTAGCACTGAAAACAAAACGTACAAATACTGTAGCTGCTGACTTTTAATATAAGGACACTTATCTGTCCAGGAATCCAGCAATGTCAGCACCCCTAGCTGATTCATCAGTCGGCTTCAGGTGAAGGCACCACCATTTGTAGTAAGGGAAACAGGCAGTGAAACCTTGTGGCTTCATTGCCTGTTTCCTACTGCGCATTTGTGAGTCACGCTGCACTTTCTGAATGGCCCCGCCATCTTCTGGGACCTCTGTGTTTCCCAGAATGCAGTAGGGGGAGGAGGAGTGACCATACATTTCATAGATTGCCATATGGTGTTCCTACCCAGAAGTGGGAGCGGGTACCTGTCAAAGCCAGATACCCGCTCTCCCCTCCCCCCCAAAAAGTGCCAAATGTGGCAGTGGAGGGGGTGAGGGTGCAAACAAGCAGAGCTTCCCCATCTACTAAGTTAACTATGCTGCAACTAATATCCAATCAGTCTTTTTTTATACTCCGGAATATGATTGGATGATTGAAGTGAATACAGCCCTGTGAATTCAGACGCTCTCTTTTATTAAAAAAAAAAGCCTCAAAGAAAAATGTGCCTTATTTTATGTTCTGCAGATACATTTAAAATAAATTCCAATTTGAATTTTAAAAAAGTTGGTATCCATAGAAATATTACTAAGTCCAATTCAATCATGGTCTGATGTTTATATATTTGTCCATGTACATTACAGCTGTCATATAGATTATAATATGCATCTCTACTATTCTACCTGATTTGTTGTTCTAATGCCACGTACACACGATCGGACTTTTCGAGGCACTAGGTCCGACAGACTTTCGACGGAGTTCTGACAGAGTTCTGACAGACTTTCCGAATGAACGGACTTGGCCACACACAATCACACCAAAGTCCGACGGATTTGAACGTGATGACGTATGACTGGACTAGAATAAGGAAGTTCATAGCCAGTAGCCAATAGCTGCCCTCGCGTCGGTTTTTGTCCGTCATACACACGAGCGGATTTCTCGGTAGGAACTGGGTCCGGCGGAAAAATTTGAAACATGTTCCATTTCTAAAGTCTGTCAGACTTTTGTAAATCAAAAGTCCGCTGCAGCCCACACACGATCGAATGGTCTGCCGGAATCATTCCGTCGGACTTTTGATGTTGAAAAGTCTGGTCGTGTGTACGCGGCATTATTGTTTTTTTCACAGTGAAAAGGATTATTTTATGTAAAGGCTTTATTATGAAGCAGGAAAAATACGATGATTTTAAACATCTGTTGTTGTGTTACCGGCCTCAAAATGTGAATTAAGAGAGCCGATGATTGTAGACGCGATGAGATAAGGTGATCAGCTTGGCGTGGACTGCAAAGAATCACACAAACAGCATGAGATATGACCACTGACTTTATGGCTGGAAGTAGTTTAATTTTTACATAACAATACATCTTTTACATTTTTATAGTCACATGTTTATAACCATTAACAATATATATAATACAGATTTTAACTAAAGTATTTTAAAACGTAGTTATAACAATGAACATTACTATATTTAATAACATATATATCCCTGTTATTCAGTGTTATAGATAATTATCTTTATCTCTCTGGTACACTTTAAGTGTGCAATAATCATACTAGCAATGCATTGCTTTAATACAAATATTTTCATGGTAGTACTCTTTTTTAACCACTAGATGGTGCACATTGCATGTCTGTATGATGCAATACATAAGCTTTACATACAATAGGTTTTTTTCTATATTAAATAACAGAAAACATGTGCTTCTATAAATCTATGCCATTTTCAATAAATCAGGTTTAAATATACCTATTTAGAAAGGTTTAGTGTTTATCATAGACATTTGTTCTGACTAATGCAGTATTTTCATGTTCTTATGCACTTTTCCCTTGTTTCTGACACATGCTGTTCTAAACTTCTAATTACAGCAAAACTATAGCATAAAATCTGCTGAGACTTTTTCTGCATCTGCTCAAGATGTTTAGGAATCTTTCTATCACAGGTTAATACAGATTAGGAACAATTTAGAGTACATACCTGCAAAGAATCACACAAACGGCATGAGATATGACCACTGACTTTATGGCTGGAAGTAGTTTAATTTCCAGTCACATGGTGTGTGGCCTTATATAGACTCTGTTTGTGTACCTTCTCTGCCATCTACTGGTTATTAATAGAATAGAAGGGCCATGTTTAGAAATATAAAAAAAAAAATGAATATGTACTTTGCTTTGGGGTGTCTGTTTTGTGACCATATAAACCCCAGTCCGTCACACTCTCCCCTCCTTCAGTTAATGGCTCCCGACATTAAACTCAATTGGTATCTGAACACTATTTAGTGATTTAAGTAACCCAAATAGGTACTTGTTGCCACCAAGGAGCTACGTTAACTACCTGGCATGTCCTGGGAGTAGCTAGCATTGTAGGAGTTTGTATGGTGTGAACCTGACTTGGTCTGTATCTTGGCTGACCTAGTGTGTCATATGTAAAGATCTCTTTAGGCTTAACTTGTCTGGTAGATCTTCTGACAGGAGTTGAGTCTTCTCCATCAACATCTTTCTCCATTTGCATATCTTGGTTGACAGGTAAGTCTTGACTTAATGAGGGTAATTCTGCAGTGTCTAGTCCCACCATGTCTGTAGCCCAGATTTGGTCGCCAACTACTGTTCCATCATTTTGTTCTTGTTCAAGATTGGGTGTGGTAGTTGTAGGATAGAACTCTTCAGCAGAAACTCTTAATGGGATTTTCTGTACGTTTTGAGAGTTTTGTTGAGACACAAGACGATCATGACTTTCTGTAGTCTCTGGTATATAAGGATAATACCATCTTTCTTCATCTGAACATTCCTCCTTCTGGTCCACATCCATTCTGGTATCCTTTCTGTTACTTGATTGTCTTTGTTTCATCGATACTCTTGGAATGTGTCCTTCAATTGGTAGGTCATTTACTGGTAGTAAAAGATTTCTATGCAGTACTCGAATAGTCTTTTTACCACTTTCAGGCTGAATTTTGTACACAGGCCCATCTTTGATTCTTTCTACCACTTTGTGTACTGATTCTTCCCAGTATGAACGAAGTTTACCAGGTCCTCCTCTTTCAGAGAGATTCCGTACTAAGACCCGATCACCCGGTTGAAGAGGTGCTCCTTTTATCTTTTTGTCATAGTACTTCTTCCCTTTAGCAGATGATTTTTTGCTATTCTCGGATGCGATTTTGTAAGCTTCTTGCATTCTAGATGCCCATTTCTGAGTAAATATTGGTTGACTTTCTGATTCCTTTTCCAAATTTAGGTTGAGCATTAGGTCAATTGGCAAACGAGGAGATCTTCCATACAATAGAAAGAATGGCGAGTATCCTGTGGCTTCATGCCTGGTGCAATTGTATGCATGAACCATATGTGGAAGATGTTCTTTCCAATCTGACTTTTTCTCTTCCTCTAAAGTGCGAAGCATCTGTAACAAAGTACGGTTCAGTCTCTCCACTGGGTTACCCTGTGGATGGTATGGAGTAGTTCTTGAATGAGAAATCCCTGTCAATCGTTGCAATGTCTGAAATAAGTTGTTTTCAAAATCTCTTCCTTGGTCATGGTGGAGTTTCTCTGGATAGCCAAAACGTGGTATGAAATCTTGAAAGATCTTTTCTGCCGCCGTTTTTCCAGATTTGTTCTTAGTTGGATACGCTTGTGCAAAGCGTGTGAAATGGTCAACTATTACAAGTATATACTCATATCCTCCTTTGCTTTTCTCCAAGTGAAGATAATCAATGGATACTAACTCCAAAGGTGAACTGGTAGTAATCGAACCCATAGGTGCTCTTTCGGTGATATTTGGACGCTTTCGTTTGATGCAGCTGCACTTCTTCAGCACATATTCATCAATGTCTTTTTGCATAAATGGCCAGTAAAATCGTTCACGTGCTAGGTGGGTTACCTTGTCAGTACCAATGTGACCCATGTCATCATGAAGATTTCTTAAGACCAATGGTTTTAACTTTTCTGGTAGAACTAGCTGTTTTCGGGTTCCAGAGTGTCGGTAGAGGATTCCTTCATCGACTTTATTCCATTCATGTATCAAACGTCTTGTTTTGCTGGTCATACTCTCCTTTTCTTTGTGGTTTGGAATCCATTCGTTCTCCTTAAGCCAGACCACTTCTCTAATGTTGGTATCGTCTTGTTGTAATGCTCTGATATTCTCCTGAGTCATTGGGCAGATTGTCTGTCCTTTCAGCAATTCTTCGGCCACATCACTTTCTGAGTGAAGAGTCAATGAAGCCACCCATAATGCCTTTTCTTCGTCAACAGCTTTGCTCCCTTGCCACATAGCTGACACAACCTCAGATGGTACAAGCTCTGTGTACTCACTTAGATTCTTCGTGAGTTCCCCTGGAAATCGTGACAGTGTATCTGCGTCTGCATTCTGTTTACCTGGCCTGTACTTGATATCGAAGTGGAAATCAGCCAACTCGCCAACCCAGCGATGACCCACAGCATTCAGTCTGGCAGTACTCAATACATATGTCAATGGGTTGTTGTCTGTGTAAACGGTGAATGTTGGAGCGTAGTACAAGTAATCTCTGAATTTGTCACAGACTGCCCACTTGAGAGCTAAAAACTCAAGTTTACCAGAGTGAAGATGGTAATTGCGCTCTGCTGGAGTCAATGTTCTGGAGCCAAACCCAATAACATGAAGTTTTTCTCCTTGTCGTTGGTATAGTACAGCACCTAGGCCTTCATTGGAAGCATCAGTGTGTAAGACGAAGGGTAAGTCAAAATCAGGGTATGCTAGATTTGGTGGATTGGTTAGCATGTCCACCAGTCTGGATACTACAGCTTGATGTTTGGGTGTCCATTGAATCAGTGTTTTAGATGGCACTTGTGCTTTGTTCCCGCTTTTCTTTGTAGATTCCCTCCGATTGTTTTTGGGGATGGATGTAGCAGATTCTTTCTCAGTGTTCTGCAAAAGTTCATACAGTGGTTTAGCAAGTCGAGAGAAATCTTGAATGAAGGACCTGTAGTAGCTCAGGAATCCTAACAAAGATCTGACTCCTCCCACTGTTTTTGGTTCTTTCTTTTTCAAATGTAATACCGCTTCAAGATCTTTTGGGTCAATTTTTATGCCTTCTTCTGACACCATTCGTCCAAGGTATCGAATCTGTCGTTTAAAGAGTTCACACTTCTTCGGTCTAAGTTTGATACCATGCTCACGCATTCGACTAAGCACTTGTCTAATATCATTGACATGCTCCTGAAAAGTTTTGGAGTAGCAAAGTACGTCATCCAAGTATGGAGAACAACATTTGTCTCTGATGCCCTCTAATACATTCTCCATGCATCTCTGAAAAGCTGCTGGGGCATTCCTTAATCCAAATGGAATACGGTTCCACTCCAGGAGTCCCCAGGGGGTGCTGAAAGCTGTCAGATGTCTGGAGTCTTCATGCACAAAGCCTTGATGATACGCACTACCCTGGTCCAGGATTGAGAACCACGTAAATCCTCCTAAGCTATCCAGCAGATCTTGTATTCTGGGTAGTGGATGTCTATCTGGGATAGTCTTTCGGTTTAACTCCCTAAAGTCAACACATAGTCGTAGGCTACTGTCCTTCTTTCGAACACAAACAACTGGTGATGAGTATGCGGAAGAAGATTTTGTTACCCAACCTCGGTCAAGAAGATTTTGGATATATTCTTTCACTTCTTTGTATAGGGGTTTCGGTATCGAATTGTAGCGTTTCTGGACAGGAGTTTCATCTTTCAGATTTATCCTCAGTTTCAGGTTAGGAATGCATCCTATGTCTCCCTCATCTCGAGCAAAGACATCTGATTCATCATATAACATTTGTCTCGCTATCTCCTGTTCTTCTTCTGAGAGATCTTCCAAATTGACAGGTGGGTGCCACTTAACAGATTTGTTAGTGGGTAGCTGATTTCCAGTGTCCACTTGATTCAACTGGTTTACATGAAACACCCTTTTCTTCTGGTCAATTCCCTTTCCATCGTCTTTGTTTGGAGACAATGGTAGAATCTCAGCTGCTGGAGAAATGGTACCCAATACTGTTCTGGGTGGAAGGTAGATGTCATGTTGAGCACGGTTCAGTATAGGTATCTTCACCAGTTTAGAGAACCCATCTGGCACATCTACCACTGAAGGAAATAGTTCAAGTCCTTCCTCGACTGGATATTCGGGAAGTGGTTCAAATGACATGATTCCTCCTTTCGGCCACGCTCTAATTCTGCATTTGACTTCACAGAGCTCGCCTCCTTTAATCTGGAGTCCCTTCTTCCCCACTTTGACCATACGACTATCGAATATTTCTCCTGGGTCAGTTGCTTGACTGACAGCATTGACAATGTTATTCGCTACACTCTGTCTTACTTTCATAGCTTCACTCAGCAAGATAGTCAGGTTTTGGGTGCTGTTTGGTCGGTCACGGTTTTCTCTGATCAATTCTTCGATAACATTAAACCCAAGAATTGGATTGTCATTACAGCAGTCACTCACCAGCACTGGCACATAAATGGCTGAGTTTCCATGTCCACTACTTTTGAATTCCAGGCAGACTTCAATCCATCCGATGAATGGAATGAGAGAACCATTTGCAGCTGTAATGGATAAGTTGTCATCACAAAGTAAATCTTGTATGTGCCTAATGGAGACACTGGGTAGAAACTTTTCTAACCATGCCTTCCCGACAATGCTGACCTGAGCTCCTGTATCCATCAACATGTCAACTGGAACACCATTCATCCGACATGACAGTAGGCATTTTCCTCCAATTAATTGTGCTACGTGTTGTTTGGAGAATCCATTCTCTTTTGGGAGTGTTCTAGTTGACCGGTGGGTGAATACCCTGTTTACCTTAGCATGGGACAGATCATTTGAGGTGGTCACTGGTTGTCCCTTTCCCAGTGACCGTCTGTCGTTTCCCGACTGCCTTCTTTTCTTCAAGCAATCAACCGCTCTGTGTCCTGTCCAACCACAGTAGAAACAATGGTAGCAGTTCTGACTCTCTCGTTTAATGCAATCATCACACCTGGGCTTGCAGTGAGTTGTATCTGGAACTTGAACATTGGTTAGTGGCTTAGTCATTTGGTTTCCAACAATAGGAGTTAGCTTCATCATCTTTTCCAGGTTCTTTGTGAGAGCAGAGACCTGTGTTGTTAGTTCCATTAATGCAGTGTGATTTGCTTTAACATCTCCCTCAACTCTCTGTTGCAAGGTGTCTTTTTCACTATTCCCTGGTGTCTGTGATGAATGAACAGTAAGAGGTTTATGTTTAGGTGCACTGTTTAAGCGTCTCTGCCTTTCTGTTTCCTCATCAACTGATCTGGTGACTTGCTCTATGATAAAGTCATCCGTTACTGTCAAATCAGACACATAAGGCTTGATATCTCGTCTAACATTAGAATTTTTCTCATTTAGTCCCTGATACAGTGTATGAAGGAATATGCCTTGCACCAGTTTTTTGTCATAGTTAAACTCTTGCCTATCATGTTGTGATGTAGACAGAACTTTTTGTTTTAACCCCACTAGCCTGTAAACAAATTGTTGTGCTGTTTCTCTTTCTTGCTGGGCAGCATTGCTAAGGTCCTGAAATAACTCATTACCACTTCGTTCTCTCATATGTGACTTCAAAAACCTTTTCAATTCAGCAACAGTAAGATCATCTTTGTCAGTCAACATATCTTTAAAATTACCAGGTTTGATTATTCTCAACACTGTGCGTATAATTTCAGATTCAGGGAATTTTTCTGTTAGACCCTCGTCAATTTGTCTGCACACGCTACTGTAACTCATGTCCGAACCATGATCTGAAATTACACCACCATGCATTTTAAATTCTCTACGTGGCAATAAAGCAACAACATCAGTTAATCTCACCACCTCCGATACCTGTTCAGTCCTTGCAGTTCCACTACTTATTTTTTTTGCAGCGGTTGCAATGTCCACAGTTGGTGTACTTTCCTTGTTAAGTTTTAGTTCATTGATCTTGTCTTGGATAATGAGTAGGTAAGACATACCTTGATCTTCCAACTTTTCGAGCTGATCACTTCTCAAGTAGTCTTTAATAAATTCAACAAGTTCCATTTCGTTGGTACCAGTCACTGATGGAACGTCCACGTCTCTTTCATCTTCCAGCATAATAGCGAGGCTATGCAGCTGTTCTTCATTAAGCAGATGAATTTGTTTCTGGATATCCCACATCAGCGCACGACGAGGAGACACCATCTCTGTTTCAATCTGAAGACTTGCACTCACGAGGCAGACGACACTCACGACTCTCCTTGTAGCTCTGTAGCAGGCTCACGCTTGTCTCGCGCTTCCTTCTCACTGGTAACACAACGGATCCCGGACGAGCCCCCAAAATGTTACCGGCCTCAAAATGTGAATTAAGAGAGCCGATGATTGTAGACGCGATGAGATAAGGTGATCAGCTTGGCGTGGACTGCAAAGAATCACACAAACAGCATGAGATATGACCACTGACTTTATGGCTGGAAGTAGTTTAATTTTTACATAACAATACATCTTTTACATTTTTATAGTCACATGTTTATAACCATTAACAATATATATAATACAGATTTTAACTAAAGTATTTTAAAACGTAGTTATAACAATTAACATTACTATATTTAATAACATATATATCCCTGTTATTCAGTGTTATAGATAATTATCTTTATCTCTCTGGTACACTTTAAGTGTGCAATAATCATACTAGCAATGCATTGCTTTAATACAAATATTTTCATGGTAGTACTCTTTTTTAACCACTAGATGGTGCACATTGCATGTCTGTATGATGCAATACATAAGCTTTACATACAATAGGTTTTTTTCTATATTAAATAACAGAAAACATGTGCTTCTATAAATCTATGCCATTTTCAATAAATCAGGTTTAAATATACCTATTTAGAAAGGTTTAGTGTTTATCATAGACATTTGTTCTGACTAATGCAGTATTTTCATGTTCTTATGCACTTTTCCCTTGTTTCTGACACATGCTGTTCTAAACTTCTAATTACAGCAAAACTATAGCATAAAATCTGCTGAGACTTTTTCTGCATCTGCTCAAGATGTTTAGGAATCTTTCTATCACAGGTTAATACAGATTAGGAACAATTTAGAGTACATACCTGCAAAGAATCACACAAACAGCATGAGATATGACCACTGACTTTATGGCTGGAAGTAGTTTAATTTCCAGTCACATGGTGTGTGGCCTTATATAGACTCTGTTTGTGTACCTTCTCTGCCATCTACTGGTTATTAATAGAATAGAAGGGCCATGTTTAGAAATATAAAAAAAAAAATGAATATGTACTTTGCTTTGGGGTGTCTGTTTTGTGACCATATAAACCCCAGTCCGTCACAGTTGCCTGGTGTCTGGAGGATTTGCTGGCAGTTTTTGTGTGGCAGTGCCCCTGCTTTGTGTCACTGTGTATCTAGTACAATAATATCTGGCAGTGTCTTCCGATGTCAGTCTGTCTATTTGTAGATATGAAGTGCTGAGAGAGTCGTCTTTAGTTATTGTGACTCTTCCTTGGAGTGAAGGGGTATAAGCTGTTTCTCCATTATAGGTATTTATTCTACCAACCCAGTGCAATCCTTTGCCTGGAGCCTGTCGTACCCACTGCATACCATAACTGGTGAATGTGTACCCCGATCCTTTACATGATATTTTTACACTTGATCCAGGACTCTTCACTTCTGAACTGGGTTGCACAAGTTGGATGTCCACCATAACACCTGAAATAAAATGTTATTTTTATATATATAGTCATTTTTATAAAATAAAAAATATTGTATTCTTAATCTTCTTCTTACCTAGAAGAGAAAACAGATACAAGAAGATACACAGGAGAACCATGTTTCTTGTTCTTCCAGTCCAAGGTAACATAACGCACTATGGGTGCGTCCTTCTCTTTTCTACCCGACAGATTCACTCAGGAAGAGCGATCTGAATTTGCATGTGCTGATCAGGAATATAAAGATCAGAGATCTGCAAGAAGACAACTTCAGAGATCAGGAGGCAGTGTACAAAGTTAACTAATAACCAAATGTTGAAGTATCAGTAAACTCTGAAAATATTTCTTGTTTCGTTGTTTTTAAAACGACTTTTCTATCCGTGTGCACATGTAAACTTGACAGCAAAAATGTCCTTTATTGCAGATTACCAATCCTTAGATGTGTTGGCTACATACTATTTTTACCTGGTGATCTGGCCTGTAAGCCTGTTATTCTTCAACTTTGTTTAACAGACCAAGCTGTCCAACAAAGTTTCAGTTAGGGCTCCTTTACTCTTGCTTTGGCTTCAACACACATTAACCACTTGCCCACGGGGCACTTAAACCCCCTTAATAACCAGACCAATTTTCAGCTTTCGGTGCTCTCACATTTTGAATGACAATTACTCAGTCATGCAACATTGTATCTATATGAATTTTTGTCCTTTTTTTTCCCACAAATAGAGCATTCGTTTGGTGGTATTTGATCACCGCTGGGTTTTTTATTTTTTGTGCTATAAAAGAAAAAAGACCGAAAATTCTGTAAAAAAATGAAATTTTCTTTGTTTCTGTTATAAATTTTAGCAAATTAGTAATTTGTCTTCATAAATTTTGGCCAAAATGTATACTATTACATATCTCTGGTAAAAATAATTACAAATAGGTGGATATTATTTGGTCTGTGTGAAAGTCCAAAAGCTATGGTGCCAATATATGAAAATTGATCACACCTGAAGTACTGATCTAATTTCTTGAGACCCTAACATGCCAGAAAAGTACAAATACCCCCCAAATGACCTATTTTTGGAAAGAAGACATTCCAAGGTATTTAGTAAGAGACATAGTGAGTTTTTTGAAGTTGTCATTTTTTCCCACAATTCTTTGCAAAACCAAGATTTTTTTTCCATTTTTTTCACAAAATTGTCATATCATCAGGTTATTTCTCACACACAGCATATGCATACCACAAATGACACCCCAAAACACATTCTGGTATTACTCCAGAGTACGGTGATACCAAATGTGTGAGACTTTTACACAGGTTGGCCACATACAGAGGCCCAACATGCAGGGAGCGCCATCAGGCGTTCTGGAGCACCTAGGCCAATTCTGACATTTCTCTCCTACATATAAAAATCATAATTTCTTTGCTAGAAAATTACATAGAACCCCAAAACATTATATATGTTTTTTTTTTTAGCAAAGACCCTAGAGAATACAATACTTTTTATCTCGCATGGTATTTGCGCAGCAATTTCTCTTTCTGAGTCTATACAGTGTAGAGGAGAGAGGCCGCTGACCCAACCATGTATCAGCAAGAGTGTACAAGTCCTCTTCCGTCTCTCCCCACTGCATAGTGAACTGCAACAGAAGTGATCTGAGGTACAGGGGGAGACTGACTGACATCAATATTGATTGGTAAGCGACCACGGGGTGAAAGTGTGGGGTGGGGGTACAGAGATGTACTGGGAGTTGAAGGTGGAGTGGGTACAGAGCACAATTGTGTTTGCCCCTTTCACACTGGCGAACTGATCGGGTCCCCCTGTCAGTTTTTTAGGCAGACTCAATCAGACCATCCATTGCCCTCTATGGAGCGGTAGATATCAGCGGACCTGTGTCCGCTGACACCTGCCACCATCCAATCCGGTCCACTAAAAACAGACAGATGGGAGATCCATTACCCATGCGTTTGGCGAACCGGATTGGACGGTCCATTTCCATCCAAAAACCCCAATAGAGAGCAGCGTACTGTGTCCATGTCTTCAGCATCAGCGGACCGGACACAGACATGTCATCTGTTTGCTCAGAGGAAATCAGGGGAGAGATCCCCAACTGAGCCAACAGATTCCGCTGTGTCAACTTTAATGTGATTCGCAGGGTGGCTGCTATCACACAAATCCCGCCTCCTGTTTCTTTCCTTTGACAGACAGCACACTTGTCCACTGCCAGGAGGTGGGACTTGTTTGATGATCTGGCAAATCAAATTAAAGTTGAAACAGCAGGAGACTGACACCCTTCTCCCAGTGTGTGCCCCCCCCCCCCGCCTCAGCACCCGCTCAAGATCTGTGTGATGATCTGGCCATTTTCAGCAGAACACTGGCTCTTTTCTCCTCTCTGATCCCCTGCACACATGAGGCTTAATTTCTGGGCACAGGTGGTGCTGCATTTCTGGGCACAGGGGATTCTGCATTGCTGGGCACAGGTGAGGCTGCATTGCTGGGCACTGGTGAGGCTGCATTGCTGGGCACTGGTAAGGCTGCATTGCTGGGCACTGGTGAGGCTGCATTGCTGGGCACCGGTGAGGGTGCATTGCTGGGCACAGGTGAGGCTGTATTATGGGGCACAGTTTAGGTTGCATACCTGGGCACTGGTGAGTCTGCATTAATGGCAACTGGTGAGGCTGAATTTCTGGGTACAGGTGAGTCTGCATTGCTGGATACTGGTAAAGGCTGCACACTTGGGCACTGGTGAGGCTGCATTCCTGGGCACTGGTGAGGCTGTATTGTTAGGCATTGGTGAGGATTCATAGATGGGCACTGGTGAGGCTGCATAGATGGGCATTGGTGAGGCCGCATTCCTGGGCACTGGTGAGGCTGCTTAGATGGGCACTGGTGAGGCTGCATGCTTGGGCACTGGTAAGGCTGTATTGCTGGGCACAGTTTAGGTTGCATACCTGGGCACTGGTGAGTCTGCATTACTGGGCACTGGTGAGTCTGCATTACTGGGCACTGGTGAGGCTGCATTACTGGGCACTGGTGAGTCTGCTTTGCTGGGCACTGGTGAGGATGCCTTGATGGGCAAAGGTGAGACTGTATACCTGGGGACTGGTGAGTCTGAATTGCTGGGCACTGGTAAAGGCAGCATACCTGGGCACTGGTGAGGCTGCATTCCTGGGCACAGGTGAGGCTGCGTTGCTGGGCACTGGTGAGGCTGCATAGATGGGAACTGGTGAGGCTGCATAGATGGGCACTGGTGAGGCTGCATTCCTGGGCACTGGTGAGGCTGCATAGATGGGCACTGGTCAGGCTGCATAAATGGGCACAGCTGAGCCCTGCATTCTTTATGTAATTTACTCCTGAACTCTGCACTGTTTTTTCTCTGTCTTATCTTCATAACATTTGGCAGTCATATCTGTAGTCAGTAGAAGGAGGAATATTGTCATATCTTTGGTATTAGTGGGAGAAATTGTGTCTAATTGTTTATATCAGTGGAAGGAATAGTGTCTCATCACTGGTGTCAGTGGGAGAAATAGTGTCTCATCACCGGTGTGAGTGGGAGGAATAGTGTCTCATCACCGGTGTCAGTGGGAGGAATAGTGTCTCATCACCGGTGTCAGTGGGAGGAATAGTGTCCCATAACCTGAGTCAGTGGAAAAAAACTGTTGGCATCATTGAGAGGAATGGTTCCCCACTGTTGGTGTCAGTGGAAGGAATGGTGTCCCCTTTTTGGTGTCAGTGGGAAGAAGACAAGCAAAGGGCCACATTCAGCCCACGGGCTGCAGTATGGAGACCACTATTCTAGAAGACAGGGGGAAGTAGCAGAACAGCAGTCTGTGAAACCCTGAGCAGCTAAATTGTCTTGAAAAGGCAATCCTGCCTGTCAACTCCACAGTTCATATTAAACTTACTGCAACACAAAGCATCACAGTTGTGGCATAAGAACAACCTCATCTGGTGGTGGGGCAGTAAAAATATGTCTCAGCCACCTTTTTTTACGGCTTCCCTGACTTCCCATGTGAATGAGGCCTTAGAGAGTGAAAATGCTCTGTCCCTGACTCCCAATTGTTCCCTTACATTGTTAGCGTGTCACACGGGGGCTGGGAGAGATCAGCAGCACTGAGATGTAACAAAGGATGAAAAAAGGTGAAAACAAACATTTTATGAGGTAAAAAAAGTAAAAAGAAAAGCTTTAGTTTTGGTTCACATATATGCGAATTGGATACATTTTGAACCGCATCTGATTCGTATAACATGTGAACCAGACCGGCTTTCAGAGGACTCACATATTCACCAGTTCACATATATGTGGGACAGTTGCGGTGCAAAATAAGAAAGGGTCCTGTGCATTTTTCAGTCCAGTTCAGGTGCGATTTACGTGTCAAATTCACACCGGAACCGCTGAATGGAGACGGCACCGATGGCTCTGCACAGAAACCCATATATTTGCACCCAGTCTTAGCAAATGAAATGTCCTCCAGGTAGGGTTTACATCTGTGTTAATGGCAGATAAAAAGCATATTTTTGCATAAGAAGTGAATAAAATGTCTGCTACTTGAAACAATTTTGAAAAAATGAAATGTTTTTTCTAATGGTCTCAGAATATTAATGCCACTGTCTGGGTTATTTCAGACATAAAAACGGAAAAGCGAAAAAAAGAAAAAATATATATATAAAGGCTTTTATTTCTGAGAATATATAGAACGGCCATCTGAGGTTTATGTATATAAATGATAAATAATGAAATGGACAATCCTGAGTATCTCCTGCACCCTTGTGGTCAGAAAGGGGAACTGTTTTTATGTTTTTGTATGGAAGATGATGATTTTTAATCGATGTGCCTCTATCTCTAGCACAGTAATATGTGGCCATGTCTTCCACTTTCACATTGTTTATTTGTAGATATGCCGTGTTTATGGACTTATCAGATGTTATTGTGAATCTTCCCTGATATGAAGAGGAATATTTTGTATTTCCATTAGCAGAAACAATCCTCCCAATCCATGTCAGGCCTCTCCCTGGAAGCTGTTGAACCCAGTTTATATAGGTGTCAGCGATCTGAAATCCAGATCCTTCACAGGACATCTTCACGCTCTCTCCAGGCTTCTTTACTTCTGAATTGGACTGGATAAGCGTTTCTGACATGACTCCTTCATAAGAGAAATGACAACATTATACATGAGAAATAAATGATCAGATCAGTATTATTTAACCCTTTCCTAACCTGACTTACCGATCAGTAAGGACAGACAGGTGACATAATAAAAAAGAAACATGTTGTATGATTTGCTCTCTGATTGCTCTCGGGTTCTGGACAGACTTCAGCTTTATACTGAGACACTACGACCTCTCTGTTCAGCTTTTCACCCCCAGATCTGAGACCAGGAGGAGCCGTCACATTTGCATAAAGAGTGCAATCTATAAAAAAGCTTCACATCATGAAAGGACCGGAGAGTATTTTCAATGATGTTTAGTTATTCACATAAAGGGGATCCTTTCTATAGTATGTATGTATTATATATTGTATCCTGGGGGACAGGTAGGCGGTACGAAGCTCCCTGGGATGAGCAGTCTTTCAGGCACAGATACCAAATCCATGAAGTAGTGACAAACAGTGCAGTGTTTATTTGTGATATATACAAGTCTATATACAGGTGCTGTACAGTGTTCCAGAAAAACAAATAGGAACAAAAATAGCCAAAAACAAACTAGCCATGTCTCGGCTCTAACTATACAATATTTACAGGTCCTCACTACCAGCAAGCCTACAGCTTGTCAGCTTCCACATACACATCTTAACTCCTTCAGATCTGCGCTGTAGCTGAATGACAACTACAGCACGGATCTGCTTTGCCGGGAGGGCGTCAATAGATGTCCTTCCCTTAGCAAGCTGTCTGCACCCCCCTGCAGGGTGCGCGTGGCGTGCGCTGTGATCACCCGAGTCATTGAGACTCTGTGATCACAGATTGGAGTAAGGGGTCGATCCTGACCCCTTACCACGTGATCAGCTGTCAGCCAATGACAGTTGATCACGCGATGTAAACAGAAAATCGGTAATAGTTTATTTTTTCTTCTCACGTTCACAGCGTGAGGAGAGAAAAACGCTGATCACCGGCTCCTATAGGATGGACATCGGTCCCGAGCAGGGAGAGGCGAAGCCGACTCATATGTGCCCACAAATCAGTCCCCACAGTGTCCACCAATCATTGCCCACAAGTACATCAGTGCCACCTATCAATGCCAACAAGTGCCACCTATCAATGTCCACCAGTGGTGCCTCATCAGTGCTACCTATAAGTGCCACCTATCAATGCCCATCAGTGCAGCCCACCAGTGCCACCTATTAGTGGCCATCAGTGCGGCCTTATCAGTTCAGTCTCATCAGCGTACATCGATGAAGGAGAAAAATTACCTGTTTGCAAAATTTAAATTATTTTTTTTTTTTTTTAATTCAGTATTTTTTGATTAAAAAAAAACCCAGAGGTGATCAAATACCTCCAAAAGAAAGCTCTATTTGTGTGTGTGTGTGTGTGTGGGGGGGGGATGATAACAATTTCATGTGGATACAGTGTTGTATGACCGCACAATTTTCATCCAAAGAGTGACAGAGCTAAAAGCTGAAAATTGGTCTGGGCAGGGGGGGGGGGTTTAGGTGCACAGTAAGCAAGTGGTTAATAGCGTTTTCCAACCTTTTGCTCTCCTAGACAGAAGTTGTCTGATGTTCCCAGGCCAAGAGCACTGACTGTCTCAGGTGAGTTTAAATTAGCCTGGGGGAGAGGACCAAGACCCAAACTGGATCATGGTTCAGAGATCCCTGAACGTGTATGAGAGGAGCCTGGGAGACGTATAAACCCTGAATAAGATTTTTCCTTACTCTCTCTGGGACGCTCTGCTGCAATATGTACATGGGGACCTCTCCAATCTCAGGATCCGTTTTCTGCTTTACAGATCTACTCAGTGGCTGTTCTTTACTGCTCCTCAGTGCTGGGACAATATCATCCAGTGTCCAGGGAAAAGAGGCCTAATTGTCCCCCCTCCATTATGTGCCAGTTTATGAGGAGGAGGAGAGAGAGCACAGCCCACACCTCCTCCCAGCTCTCTCCTCCTCTCCTTGCCGCTTCCAGCGCTGACAGAAGTACTGATGCAGCTGTCACTACTCTGGTCAGCCTTATAGTAAAAGAAATATGCAGAGCCCCTATCCCTACATTTAGAGCTGCCACCTTTTCTTCTAGCAAAACCTAAACACTTTAGTGACACGGTAATTTTTTTTTTTTGTAGTATACAGTATGACAATATATTTTGTGATCCCAACTTTCCAAAATATTCGCTGTAGAAAGACACTATTTTGGCTTTGAAAGACTGTCTGTATACAGAGGTCAGTTTTACCGCACCCCCCTCCAATAATACAGGGATCAGTGTCACCCCTTCATAATACAGGGTCCCCCCATAGAAACCACCATTAGAGTCCCCCTAAATCAGCGACCTCCTGCTTCCATAGAGACCACCTATGCATTTTTAGTGCTTTTTGCATTTTGCAGATTTGCACTACAGAACGTGTTCCATAGGAAACCATGGTAAATGGACTGCAGTGCAAATCTGCAAAGTGCAAAAAGCACTAAAACAGCATAGGTGTTAATCCAGCCTTAATGACCAGGCCATTTTTTGCGATACGGCACTGTGCCGCTTTAACTGACAATTGCACACTTTTTTTCCAACAAATAGAGGTTTCTTTGGTGGTATTTGATCACCTCTGCGTTTTAAATTTTTTGCGCTATAAATAAAAAAAGAGTGACAATTTTGAAAAAATATTTTTTTTTTACTTTTTTGCTATAATAAATATCCAAAAAAAAAAAATCCTTCCTCAGTTTAGGCCAATATGTATTCTGCTACATATTTTTGGTAAAAAATCACAATAAGCGTATATTGTTGCTCAAAAGTTATAGCGTCTACAAAATAGGGTATATATTTATGGCATTTTTATTATTATTTTTTTTTCTACTAGTAATGGCGGCGATCTGCAATTTTTAGCAGGACTGCAACATTGCAGCGGACAGATCGGACACTTTTGATACTTTTTTGGGACCATTGATATTTATATTGATATTTATACAGTGATCAGAGCTAAAAAAAATAGCCACTGATTACTGTATAAATATCACTGGCAGGGAAGGGCTTAACGCTGGGGGCGATCAAGGGGTTAAGTGTGTTTCCTGGGAGTGTTTCTAAATGTATGAGGGCTGGGCTGGCTGGAGAAGGAGAGAGATTGTTGTTCCTAATCACTAGGAACAGACAACCTCTCTCTCCTTACCTGACAGAATGGAGATCTGTTTGTTTACACTGATCTGCCTGTCTCTGGAGCGATCGCGGGTGGCCTGCAGACATTGGCTCCCCCGCTTGCGAATGGGCCCACAAATCACTGTGTACATGCCCAATGTAGAAGATGGATATTGGCGCAGGGGAGCCAACCTTCCACAGTATAACTAATTTAAAAACAGCATACCGTATATACTCGAGTATAGGCCGACCCGAGTATAAGCCGAGGCCCCCAATTTACCCCCAAAAAACTGGGAAACCTATTGACTCATGTATAAGCCGAGGGTGAGATATGCCTGTCCATCCCTGTGTGTGTCCGTCCATCCCTGTGTGTCCGTCCATCCCTGTGTGTCCGTCCATCCCTGTGTGTGTGTCCATCCATCCATCCCTGTGTGTGTGTGTGTGCGTCCATCCATCCATCCATCCCTGTGTGTGTGTGTGTGTGTGTGTGTGTGTCCATCCATCCATCCATCCCTGTGTGTGTGTGTGTCCATCCATCCATCCATCCCTGTGTGTGTGTGTGTGTCCATCCATCCATCCCTCCCTGTGTGTGTGTGTGTGTGTGTGTGTCCGTGTGTGTGTGTGTGTGTGTGTGTGTGTGTGTGTGTGTGTGTCCGTGCAGCCTTGTGTGTCCAGCCTACCTGTGTCCCAAGCCTCCGTCCGGTCCCGTCCCGAGCCTCCGTGTCGTCCCGTCCCGAGTCTCCGTGTCGTCCCGTCCCGAGCCTCCGTGTCGTCCCGTCCCGAGCCTCCGTGTCGTCCCATGCCAGGATCGCCGCTCTTCGTCGGCGCCCTGGCGGCCATTCCCCTGTTCAAAAGCCGCGCCTCCCGCCTCCGCCTGTGATAGGCGGAACACTCAATTTCCCAGCAGTCTGTGTTCCGCCTATCACAGACATCGTCTCATCCTCGTCCGTAGTACGAGGATGAGCCGATGTCCGTGATAGGCGGAACACTGACTGCTGGGAAATTGAGTGTTCCGCCTATCACAGGCGGAGGCGGAGCCGGAGGCGCGGCTTTTGAAAGGTAGAATGGCCGCTGTCTGTCTGCTCGACACGCTGTTCGGGCAGTCAGACAGCGGTGACTCGAGTATAAGCCGAGGGGGGCACTTTCAGCCTCAAAAAAGAGGCTGAAAATCTCGGCTTATACTCGAGTATATACGGTATTTGCTTGCAGATGATTGGATTATGGAAGTCAGTAGAGCTTCTGCTCATTTTCTAAGCTCTGGAGCAACTGCACTTCGAAAAGTGCACAGTCTATTTGCCTTTAGTAAATCAACCCCTTTGTGTCCATTGTAACCACTTTCAGACCGGACCATTTTGCAGGCCAATGACCAGACCACTTTTTGCGATTCAGCACGGCATCGCTTTAACTGACAATTGCGCGGTTGTGCAGCGTGGCTCCCAAACAAAATTGACGTTCTTTTTTTCCCACAAATAGACCTTTCTTTTGGTGGCATTTGATCACCCCTGCGGTTTTTATTTTTTGTGCTATAAACCAAAAAAGAGCGACAATTTTGAAAAAAAACGCATTATTGTTTACTTTTTGTTATAGTAAATATCCCCCAAAAATATATAAAAAACATTTTTTTTCCTCAGTTTAGGTCGATACGTATTCTACATATTTTTGGTAAAAAAATCACAATAAGCGATTATTGATTGCACAGATTTTATAGCGTTTACAAAATAGGGGATAGTTTTATGGCATTTTTATTAACCACTTCAATACAGGGCACTTTCGCCCCCTTCCTTCCCAGCCCAATTTTCAGCTTTCAGCGCTCTAGCGCTTTCAGTGACAATTGCGCGGTCATGCTACGCTGTACCCAAATTAAATTTTTATCATTTTGTTCGCACAAATAGAGCTTTATTTTGGTGGTATTTATTCACGACTCCGTTTTTTATTTTTTGCGATATAAGCGCAAAAAAGCGGAAATTTGGAAAAAAAAAACAATATTTTCTTTTTTCTATTTTAAAAGAAATCCAATAAAATCAAATTTTGTCATAAATTTAAGCCAAAATGTATTCTGCTACATGTTTTTGGTAAAAAAAATTCCGTTAAGTGTATAATAATTGGTTTGTGTGATCACGGACATATGTACGCAAATGATCATGTACATATGTGTGCAGGTGATCACGTACATATGTGTGCAGATAATCATTGGGACATGTGATTTTAGTGGGACATATGTGGGGGACATGTTTTTATTATTAGGGACATGTGTTTTTATTATTTGGGGACATGTATGTTTTGGGGACATGTGTAGGGACATTGTGTTTATGCTGTGTGGTGTGTTTACTGTGTGGTGATTTGTGTGTACACTAGACTGGTGATCAGTGAGTAAAAAGCTGTAAAAAACAGCTCATACTCACTGATCATCAGCCGGCTGCAGCGATCTGCTCTCCTCTCCTCAGCGATGACTTCTGTGTGAGGAGAGGAGGAGCCGATTGCCTAGCAACCGGCTGTTTGTTTACATCACATGACGGCCCTGATTGGACACGGCCGTCATGTGATCAGGAGGGCCAATCACAGAGCCCTCCTGCCGATCTGAGATGCGCCGTGTCCGGGTGACACGGGCGCATCGGGATCGCACCACTGCGTGGGCACGCGCACGCAGGATCCCGCTCCTCCTGATGGACGTTCCTGAACGTCCTATCAGGAGTAGACGGCTCCCACCCGGCCATATATGTGCATTAGCCGGGTGGGAAGTGGTTAATATATATTTTTTTACTAGCAATGGCGGCCTAACAGCGATTTTTATTGTGATTGCGACATTATGGCGGACACATGGGACATTTTGGACACATTTTTGGGACCATTATCATTTATACAGCAATCACTGCTATACAAATGCACTGATTCCTGTGTAAATAACACTTGTAGTGAAGGGGTTAACCAGGGGGTGGCAGTGTAGGGGTTAAGTGTGTCCTAGGGGCGTGTTACTAACTGTGGGGGGCGTGGCTGTGTGTTAGTGAACACTGATCTCTGCTCTAATCACAGGGAGCAGAGATCAGTGTCACTTGTTGCTAGGCAGAATGGGGAGATGCTGTTTACTTACGCATCTCCCCTTTCAGCTTCCCTGTGAGAGGATCGCGGGTATCCCCGTGGAGATCGAGTCCACGGGACCCGTAGTCTGACTCACAGGGGACGATGGCACGGCAGCAATTTCAAATGGATGTACCTGTACACCAATTTGCCTGTCCGTGCAATTTTGACGACGTACATCGTCGTGCGCCGGTCGGGAAGCAGTTAACAGTGGCTTAATATTGTCCCGGTCATACTTGTATGTTCTTGTATCTCAAATAGGCTGTCGTGTTACACATTTTTTAGGTTTTACACTAAACAGTCTCTCATAAGACATAACACAGACACAAGTAAGCAGCTACTGAAATGGCTCATTTAATTGGTAAAAGAGTTTTGCTTTCTGCCCTTTCTATGAATGCACTGGAACTATTACACCAGCTAATGTTGGGAAAGCGTTCACTGCATCGATTTCCCAGTCAATCAATTACTTACATTCTGCCACAAATGAAGGCATCTTGAGCCCCCTCTCTAGGGAAAGAGAGCCTTGACTGATAGGGGGGAAAGCTAGGTGCATGACAAGGGGAACGATTGGTTGGGACATGTGAGATGGGTTGGGCCTCAGCTCAGGCAACGTGTGCACCAGGGAATTCTGGGTCTTTCGGAAGAGTCGTTGGAAGAGCTGCCCACCCTCCCGCCCCCTTTTCCCTATGTTATGGTATGTCACAGCTTGCTGCGGTTTTCTTGACCTTGCCAGCAGTTAAAGTTGCTGTAATAGGCTATGCCCTTGATGGAAAATTGGAAGTAGGCTGTCTGTCCAGCACTTATGGTAAGGACAGGCCCCACCTCCCTCTTTTGGTTACGTGCTCACAGTACGACTGTGACTGGCACTGGTTAAATATGTTCACATGTTATGTGTTGGAATTTAATAAAGCTGTGGCCTTGCCCTTTTCAACCTAATGGTTGTAAGTGTCTTATTTAATGGGGTAAAGGGCAAGGGTGGTGGGGGGATTTGATCCCCTTTGTGTTACGTTAATTGGGACCTAAGCCCATTGTGCCTCAGCAGTCATGAATGATATTAACCCAGTCACATTCACTCCCGTTTATTGGAGGAAAATGCAGAGCTCCCTCAGGGTATCTGCTGGTGAACTGTTTCTACTGAAGGTCTGTAGCACTGAAAACAAAACGTACAAATACTGTAGCTGCTGACTTTTAATATAAGGACACTTATCTGTCCAGGAATCCAGCAATGTCAGCACCCCTAGCTGATTCATCAGTCGGCTTCAGGTGCAGGCACCACCATTTGTAGTAAGGGAAACAGGCAGTGAAACCTTGTGGCTTCACTGCCTGTTTCCTACTGCGCATTTGTGAGTCACGCTGCACTTTCTGAATGGCCCCGCCATCTTCTGGGACCTCTGTGTTTCCCAGAATGCAGTGGGGGGAGGAGGAGTGACCATAAATTTCATAGATCGCCATATGGCGTTCCTACCCAGAAGTGGGAGCGGGTACCTGTCAAAGCCAGATACCCGCTCTCCCCTCCCCCCCAAAAAGTGCCAAATGTGGCAGTGGAGGGGGTGAGGGTGCAAACAAGCAGAGCTTCCCCAACTACTAAGTTAACTATGCTGTAACTAATATCCAATCAGTCTTTTTTTATACTCCGGAATATGATTGGATGATTGAAGTGAATACAGCCCTGTGAATTCAGACGCTCTCTTTTATTAAAAAAAAAAAAGCCTCAAAGAAAAATGTGCCTTATTTTATGTTCTGCAGATACATTTAAAATAAATTCCAATTTGAATTTTAAAAAAGTTGGTATCCATAGAAATATTACTAAGTCCAATTCAATCATGGTCTGATATTTATATATTTGTCCATGTACATTACAGCTGTCATATAGATTATAATATGCATCTCTACTATTCTACCTGATTTGTTGTTCTAATGCCACGTACACACGACCAGACTTTTTGAGGGACTAGGTCCGACAGACTTTCGATGGAGTTCTGACAGAGTTCTGACGGACTTTCCGAATAAACGGACTTGGCCACACACAATCACACCAAAGTCCGACGGATTTGAACGTGATGACGTACGACTGGACTAGAATAAGGAAGTTCATAGCCAGTAGCCAATAGCTGCCCTTGCATCGTTTTTTGTCCGTCGGACTAGCATACACACGAGCGGATTTCTCGGTAGGAACTGGGTCCGGCGGAGTTCTGGCGGAAAAATTTGAAACATGTTCCATTTCTAAAGTCTGTCAGACTTTTGCAAATCAAAAGTCCGCTGCAGCCCAAACACGATCGAATGGTCTGCCGGAATCATTCCGTCGGACTTTTGATGTTGAAAAGTCCTGTCGAGTAAGCCCGGAGCTGGGAAGGAACAGAGTCAGCGTAGGGGGTACATGACAGGGTGGTAAGGCCAGCCAACTAGAAGGAGTTAATTAGGTGTGGTCAAGGGTTTGGCAGGAGGTCTAGGTCATTGGACCAATTTTGGTGCAGAGGTGGGCTTATTATGTTTAATATAAAATGATGGTAGGGGAGGGGTAGTCACAGAAGGAGGTAGCTGTCAGAGAGCATCGGTCAGTCTAGGTCAGTTAGGGTCAACTATGGCTGACTTGCAGGAGCTTTTAGGACAGCTCAGAGCCACGGCTGGAATCCACGGGACAGTGTGGGTTCAGAGCCAGGTCATGGCTTCTCTGCGGGGGGATCAGCAGAGTCCCCCTCCACAACCTCGAGGAGATCCACGCGCTAGGAGGTCTAGGCCTCCTGAGCGATTCTCCCCGGACCGAGAGACCCAGGCTCAGCGCCGCATTGGGAGCCCGCTAACGGACCCTCCAGCCCCCCCCGCCAAGCGTCAGTCGGCTGTGGCTGGGGGTGAGCCTGGGAGGAATCCCCGTCGTGGGCGGAGCCTGCGGGAGCAGGGGGCGGTTCGACGAGTCACACCGGCCCCTTCTCCGGATGTCATGGCCCAGGATTCGGCGGCTGCGGTGGCAGGCGATGTACCGGTCCGCACCGCAGTCCAGCGAGGGAGAGAGGATTCGTCGGGCGTGGGCCGGTTACCTGTAGCGGCTGGCGTGGCCTTCCGGAGCACGGACGAGTGGCTGAGGAGGCGGGGCACGTCTGCCCTGAGCGAATCCAAGATGGCGGCGGCTACTTCCGGGTCACTGACGGCCAGAAGTTCGGGCCGGGAGGTCGGACAGGCGCAGTTGGCCTCCGGGGTCGGGAGGCCACGAAGACGAACGGAGAAGAGCCGGTCTGTGGAGAGGAGATCACCGGAAGCCGGCGCGGGGAGAGGACGGCCGACAGGGAGCGCCCAGGCGGCACCGACAGATGTGGCTTCTCGGCTGGACGTCGGCGGCGGCAGCAGCAGCGCAGAGGAGGGGGAGATCGAAGACGACGGCGCAGATGCTCCTGAAGTGATTAAATCGGCGGCTGGGGGGGTGCACAGCCCCACGCAGCCTGGTGAGTGCACACCTGTGCTTCTTCCTTTTATTGAGCCTAATGTTGTGTCTAATGTTTTGTCTAATGTGGGGTCTCTAGGGCGGTCTGGGGGTGGGTGTGCTGCGCCCCTTGGCTCTAGTGTTTCTGGGGATGTCTTGTTGGAAATTAGGGAACTGCTGAGGAGATTGTCTGAGACACCGCGGGACGCAGTGAAGTCGTCGGGGGAGGCGGCGTCGAGTGCGCAGGTAGCGGTAGTGCCGGATTCGGTGGAGCAGCACGGGACCTGCGAGACGGCGGTGTCAGCCATGCCGGTGGCGGACAAGGAGACGGATAAGGTAAGGTTGGTGGATGCGGCCAAATGCGAAGTGTATGTTTGCTTCGAAGGGCCGCTAAGTGCGCACCTCAAACCTGAGGTGCGGGAAAAGATTTGGAAGGGGGAGTATGTGGAAATTTTTTCGCTGCTCCCCCTTGAGAGGTTTAATCTGGATCGCGCAAAGTCGGACGATAGTAAGAGGGAGGACGAGGAGAAGCGTGGATACCGCCTCATACCTCGTACCTTTACAAACTGGTTGCAGGCTTTTGCGATCTTTGCTAGCGCCCTTGGGGAGAAGGAACAAGGCTGTTGTTCTGCCTTGTTTTGTTATCTGGACGTGATTGGGGAGGCGTATCGGGTGTATGGCGGCATAGCGTGGCTACGCTATGACGAACAATTCCGGCAAAGGAAGGCCGTGCATCCTGCGATCCGATGGGATCACAAGGACATTGGGCTCTGGATGAAACTGATGACACCCGCGAGGAGCAGGGGTCAGTTTTTTCCAGGGGGGGCTGGCGGTTCCTCAACCTCTGGGTCGTCGGCCTCCAGAAAAAAAGGGGTGTGCTGGCTTTTTAACGACAGCTCCTGCCGTTTCGGCGGCTCCTGTCATTTTAAGCACGAATGCTCGGGTTGTGGAGGCGGTCACGCCTTCAGTCGCTGTTTCAAAGCTGGAAGGGCTCGGTCCGGGGATGCGTCTGGAAAAAGGGAGGATGCCGGTGAGAGTGGGAAAGATGTTGTCTTTCCTAAATAGGTATCCGGACAGTGGCGGCTGGTGAAGTTTTTGGATGGGGGGCGCCAGACCCCGCCCATCATGACCCCGCCCATCATTTTGCCCCCTCCCATTTCTCATAAAACACGCCCCTTATGTAATCTGAAAAAAAAATTTGACGTGGGTTCCCCCTCCGAGAGCATACCAGGCCCTTAGGTCTGGTATGGATTCCAAGGGGAACCCCCTACGCTGAAAAAACGGCGTGGGGGTCCCCCCCAGATCCACACCAGACCCTTATCCGAGCACGCTACCCGGCCGGCCAGGAAAGGGGGTGGGGACGAGCGGGCGCCCCCCCCCTCCTGAGCCGTACCAGGCCGCGTGCCCTCAACATGGGGGGGTGCCTTGGGGAAGGGGGGGCGTGCGGCCCCCCCACCCCAAAGCACCTTGTCCCCATGTTGATGAGGACAAGGGCCTCTTCCCGACAACCCTGGCCGTTGGTTGTCGGGGTCTGCGGGCGGGGGGCTTATCGGAATCCGGGAGCCCGGGGCCCCCACATAAGAAGGCGCAGTGGCCCGGCAGAAGAACCGAAGAGGGGGACAAGACCCCCGAAGTCGGGAGAAGAGGCCGGCGGCGAGGAAGAAAGCCGGACTCTTCCGCTAGCAAAAGAGCTACAAGAAGATAGCGGAGGAGTCCGGCGAGAAGACCCCCGAAGACGGAAGACCCCCGGAGCTGTGCAATAAAATATTTTAACCCTGTGTTGTGTTTTTTTTGTACTTTTTTTCACAGGTGAATGGGTAGGGGTACATTGTACCCCATACTCATTCACATAGGGTGGGGGGCCGGTATCCGGGGCCCCCTTATTAAAGGGGGCTCCCGGATTCCGATAAGCCCCCCGCCCGCAGACTCCGACAACCAACGGCCAGGGTTGTCGGGAAGAGGCCCTTGTCCTCATCAACATGGGGACAAGGTGCTTTGGGGTGGGGGGGCCGCACGCCCCCCCTCCCCCAAGGCACCCCCCATGTTGAGGGCACGCGGCCTGGTACGGCTCAGGAGGGGGGGGGCGCCCGCTTGTCCCCACCCCCTTTCCTGGCCGGCCGGGTAGCGTGCTCGGATAAGGGTCTGGTGTGGATCTGGGGGGGACCCCCACGCCGAAACGGCGTAGGGGGTTCCCCTTGGAATCCATACCAGACCTAAGGGCCTGGTATGCTCTCGGAGGGGGAACCCACGTCAAATTTTTTTTCAGAAATTTGGCGTGGAGTTCCCCCTTCAGAGCTCATTCTCTGATTGGCCACGGCAAAAGTCACCTGGCCTGGGGAAACCTTTCTGGCTGTGAAAGCTTTTTGCATTCATTCAGCTAAATGCACGAACATTCTCCACAAAGTAGAAGCTAGAAAGCCTTTATGCAGTGACTCAGCTCTCACTGTCTGGCAGCTCCGCTCGGGCTAAGGAACGGAGCTGCCTACGTCACTTCCGGGTTTCGTGAAGCAGCCGAAAGCCGGAAGTGACTGCCTGTCTAAGAATGACAATGCTCCCGCCCGTAGAATCACAGTGATTTTACGGGCGGAAGCTAGTCGTGCGTTCTGCAGTGCGCCGCAAGGCGGGTTTTTAACCCGCAAATGAAGCGCCATGGATGCAATCTTGTGATTGCATTGACGTGGCGCTTCTCATAGTGCACTGTGACCGGCGCCACAGTACACTATGTTAAATTGTTAAATGACATTTTTTTTTTTTTTTAAATGTCTTAAAGGGCCCGTTTTCTTTTTTTTGTTATTTTTTTACTTTTTTTTATTTATTTTTTTAACTTTTTTTTTTTTACACCTAGGGAGAGGGGGGGCGGCGCCCGGGCGCCCCCTATGGGCGGGCGCCACTGTATCCGGATAGGGCGGCGGCTAGGTTGCTAACTGAGGGTTTTACTGAGGGCTTTCGCATTCCTTGTTCACTGTCTGTGGTTCCTCCTGTTTCTTCCAATTTACAATCGGCTTTCCTTTTTCCGGAGGTGGTGTCGGAAAAATTGGCCAAGGAAGTTCTCTTAGGGAGAATGAGTGGTCCTTTTTCTGACCCTCCATTTGCTGGATTGGTGGTTTCTCCGTTGGGGGTGGTCCCCAAGAAGGAACCGGGCAAATCCCGGTTGATTCATCACTTATCCCACCCCAAAGGGGCTTCGGTTAATGATGACATTGACCCTAAGGACAGTGCGGTCACTTATACGTCCTTCGACGCGGCGGTGTCTTGGGTGCGCCGATGTGGTCGCGGTTCGCTGTTGGCCAAGGCAGACGTGGAAGTGGCTTTTCGCCTGCTCCCGGTTCACCCGGACAGCATTCATTTGCTGGGGTGTCGCTGGCAAGGGTCGTATTTTGTGGATCGATGTCTTCCAATGGGGTGTTCCATCTCTTGTTCCTTGTTTGAGGCTTTTAGTTCTTTTGTGGAATGGGTAGTGAGGGATGTTTCGGGTTTGAATTCCATCATCCATTATTTGGATGATTTTTTGTGCATTGGGCCGCCGGATACCAACCATTGTGCCGTCTTGCTGGGAACCCTTCAGCATGTGGCTGATAGCTTTGGGATTCTTTGGCGCCCGACAAAACGGAGGGACCCAGGACCGAATTGGTTTTCTTGGGAATAACTATTAATTCAGTGGCGATGGAATGTCGTTTGCCGGACGGCAAACTTTTGGGGTTGCGTCAGGAGGTGAGGGACGTGGGCAGTCGACGGAAGGTCAGGTTGAAAGACCTGCAGTCGTTGCTGGGGAAACTGAATTTTGCCTGTAGCAGCAGGCAGGATTTTTTGCAGGCAATTGTCTCTGGCAACAGCGGGGGTGTCTAACCCGTGCCATTTCATTCGCCTGTCACGTGATCATCGGGCGGATCTCCGGGTATGGGACGAATTTTTGGATAAGTACAATGGTAGGTCCCTGTGGTTGTCTGGCCCGGTCAGTAATGAGGATTTGGATCTCTTTACTGATGCGGCTGGGGCTGGTGGGTACGGTGCCTTTTTCCGAGGCAAGTGGAGTGCTGGTGGCTGGCCGGCGGAGTGGCGAGCGGCCGGTTGGGTAAGGAACTTAGCGCTTTTGGAGTTGTTCCCAATAGTGCTGGCAGGGGAGATTTGGGGGGAGGCGTTCCGGAATCGGAAGGTAAGTTTTCACTGTGACAACTTGGGGGTGGTTTTGGCCATTAACAAGTTGTCGGCTTCTTCTCCGCCGGTGGTGCGTTTGTTGCACCATCTGGTGTTGTTATGCCTCCAGTTGAATGCTTTTGTATATGCAGTGCATATTCCTGGGGTGAGTAACAAAATTGCGGATGCTTTGTCTCGTTCGCAGTGGCAGGTGTTTCGGGAGTTGGTGCCGGATGCGGAACAGCATGGAACGCCCTGCCCCCCAAGGTTATGGATGATAGCGTCGGAGTCGCAGCAGGCTTCATTCGGGGTTCGCTGAGTGAGGCAACCTGGAGGGCGTACATCAGTGCGTGGTCGGAATGGCAGGATTTACTGGTTGAGGTAGGGGGGTTTGGGGATGGTATGGATGGGTCTTCTTTGATGTTGTACTTTATCGTGAGCAATTTCCTTGCTGGGGTGTCAGCGGGGGCAGTTGACCGCAAGTTGGCGGGTATCGCTTTTTGGTTGAAATTACAGGGTGGGACAGATTTCACTAAATCTTTCATGGTCCGGCAGGCCATGAAGGGTTATCGTAGGGGTCGCCTAGCCAGGGATCGGCGGCGACCAGTTTCTGTCGACATTTTGCGGCGTCTGCTGGGTGCCTTGGGGTCAGTATGCTTTGGGGCTTATGAGCACACTCTCTTTCATGCGGCTTTTCTGGTTGCGTTTTTCGGAGCTATGCGGATCGGGGAATTGGTGAGTCCGTCTAGACGGAAGGCGGGTGGTGTTTTTGTTCAGGATGTGGTAGTTATGCCTGATTCCGTGCGGATCCGGATAGGTAAGTCCAAAACGGATCAGGAAGGCAAGGGGGTGTGCTTTACGATTTATCGGGGGGGCTCGACCGAACTGTGTCCGGTTGAGGCGTTGACCCGTTTACTGGCTATCAGGCCTCTCCGTCCGGGCCCTCTGTTGATGCATGCTGATGGCTCTTATCTCTCTAGATTCCAATTTGTTGCGGTCTTTCGTATCTGCTTGGGGGCAATTGGGTTGGAGCCAAGTCAGTATGCGTCTCATTCGTTCCGGATCGGAGCTGCCACCGAGGCGTCTCGGTGGGGCCTGGGGGATGCTGTGGTACGGCGGATAGGTAGGTGGGAGTCGGAGCGCTTTCGGTTATATGTGCGCCCACACCTTCTGTAGGCTTGGGGTGTCTGTGTTTGTTTGTTTTGTTTTCCTGTGTGTCGTTTTTTGTGTTCAGGTTTTGGTTAGTGGTTGCCACTGTCTTTTCTCTGTTTGTTACAGGTCGCAAGTGTCTGGTCTGGATCCTGGGACATTCCTTTGTTTACTGGGGTGCTCGGAGGGCAGAAGTTAGGCCTGGGGCTAGGCAGTTAGGTCTGCACCGGGCGGAGGCTTGTGTGCGCTGGATTGGTGTGCGGGGCATGCTCTGGCAGGGGGTGGTTCCCGAGGTGCATCGGTTTGCCAGGTGGGATAGGGCCCCGGATGTGCTTGTCGTCCATGCTGGGGGGAATGACTTAGCCGTGAGGCGTTCCAGGGACCTGATCCGGGACATCCACTTTGATTTTCTTCGGCTCCGCTTGGATTTTCCTGGCACTGTCCTAGTCTGGTCTGAGATTGTGGCGCGTATGACTTGGAGGGGTGCCAGGTCGGTGGACCGAATTAACAAGGCTCGGATCAAGGTGAATAAGGAGGTGGGACGGTTTTTTCAGCGGAATGGAGGACTTGTGGTGCGTCACTTGGAGCTGGAGGTGGAGACTTGGCGTTTTCTTAGAGGGGACGGCGTTCATTTGTACTGACTTGTGGTTCTTAAGTTTGGAGGATGGAGTACAACGGGCTGTTAGGTTGTGGCGGGGAGCGCAGGTGTAAGGTTTCATACCTGCGTCGCTGTGGCAATTTGGGGTCCTTGGCGGTGGTAACAGGTGGTGTTTCGGACAAGTGGTGGGGAACCATCTAAGGTGTGGTGTCCTCGAGTGGGAACGGGTCACTGGATAGTGACCGGGTTTATAAGGACCCTGGGGTGACTGAGGTCAGCTGGGTTTAGGCTTCGAGCCGGCATCAGTAGCGGCTGGGGTGGCAGCTCGGCTAGGTGGGGCCTCGGACACACAATTACAAGAGGATATTTGGTACTGTCAAGGACCTCAAAATATATACATACAGGATATAGAGGGCAGGTAAAGTGTAGGTGGGGTTTACATTGGATTAGTAATTGTTGTGAATTGTTGTTTAATAAAGTTTTATGTTAATAAAAGGCCATGTTTGGCCATTTTACCCCACCTATGGTGTTGCGTGTTTTATTCAAGGGGAATACAAGGTATTAGCAAGTGGTGTCAGGTTAAGAAGTAAAAGTTGAGTGGATCTGACCTACATTGTCAAGTAAGCCCGGAGCTGGGAAGGAACAGAGTCAGCGTAGGGGGTACATGACAGGGTGGTAAGGCCAGCCAACTAGAAGGGGTTAATTAGGTGTGGTCAAGGGTTTGGCAGGAGGTCAAGGTCATTGGACCAATTTTGGTGCAGAGGTGGGCTTATTATGTTTAATATAAAATGATGGTAGGGGAGGGGTAGTCACAGAAGGAGGTAGCTGTCAGAGAGCATCCCACCCTCCCGCCCTTCATCAAATTTAGGTTTGAGTTGGTGTTAGTCGTGGGCATTTTGGGGTTCTTGGCGGTGGTAACAGGTGGTGTTTCGGACAAATGGTGGGGAACCATCTAAGGTGTGGTGTCCTCGAGTGGGAACGGGTCACTGGATAGTGACCGGGTTTATAAGGACCCTGGGGTGACTGAGGTCAGCTGGGTTTAGGCTTCGAGCCGGCATCAGTAGCGGCTGGGGTGGCAGCTCGGCTAGGTGGGGCCTCGGACACACAATTACAAGAGGATATTTGATACCGTCAAGGACCTCAAAATATATACATACAGGATATAGAGGACAGGTAAAGTGTAGGTGGGGTTTACATTGGATTAGTAATTGTTGTGAATTGTTGTTTAATAAAGTTTTATGTTAATAAAAGGCCATGTTTGGCCATTTTACCCCACCTATGGTGTTGCGTGTTTTATTCAAGGGGAATACAAGGTATTAGCAAGTGGTGTCAGGTTAAGAAGTAAAAGTTGGGTGGATCTGACCTACATTGTCATGTGTATGCGGCATTATTGTTTTTTTCACAGTGAAAAGGATTATTTTATGTAAAGGCTTTATTGTGAAGCAGGAAAAATACGATGATTTTAAACATCTGCTGTTTCCTGGTGTCTGGAGGATTTGCTGGCAGTTTTTTTGTGGCAGTGCCCCTGCTTTGTGTCACTGTGTGTCTAGTACAATAATATCTGGCAGTGTCCTCCGATGTCAGTCTGTCTATTTGTAGATATGAAGTGCTGAGAGAGTCGTCTTTAGTTATTGTGACTCTTCCTTGGAGTGAAGGGGTATAAGCTGTTCCTCCAGTATTGGTATTTATTCTACCAACCCAGTGCAATCCTTTGCCTGGAGCCTGTCGTACCCACTGCATGCCATAACTGGTGAATGTGTACCCCGATCCTTTACATTATATTTTTACACTTGATCCAGGACTCTTCACTTCTGAACTGGGTTGCACAAGTTGGATGTCCGCCATAACACCTGAAATGAAATGTTATGTTATATATATATATAGTCATTTTTATAAAATAACAAATATTGTATTCTTAATCTTCTTCTTACCCAGAAGAGAAAACAGATACAAGAAGATACACAGGAGAACCATGTTTCTTGTTCTTCCAGTCCAAGGTAACATAACGCACTATGGGTGCGTCCTTCTCTTTTCTACCCAGCAGATTCACTCAGGAAGAGCGATCTGAATTTGCATGTGCTGATCAGGAATATAAAGATCAGAGATCTGCAAGAAGACAACTTCAGAGATCAGGAGGCAGTGTACAAAGTTTACTAATAATCAAATGTTGAAGTATCAGTAAACTCTGGAAATATTTCTTGTTTCATTGTTTTTAAAACGACTTTTCTATCCGTGTGCACATGTAAATTTGACAGCAAAAAATAAAGGCCGGAGCTGGGGAGGAACAGAATCAGTGTAGGAGAAACATGACAAGGTGGGAAGGCCAGCCAACAAGAAGGGGTTAATAGGTGTGGTAAAGGGGTTGGCAGGAGGTCAAGGTTATTGGGCCAATTTTGGTGCAGAGGTGGGATTATTATTAGTTATTATAAAATGATGGTAGGGGAGGGGTCGTCACAGAAGGAGGTAGCTGTGAGAGAGCATCCCACCCTCCCACCCTTCATCAGATGTCGGGGTTGAGCAGGTGTTAGACGTGGGGCATTTTGGGGTCCTTGGCGGTGGTAGCAGTTGGTGTTTCGGATAAGTGGTGGGGAACCATCTATGGTATGGTGTCCTCGAGTGGGAACGGGTCACTGGATAGTGACCGGGTATTATAAGAACCCTGGGGTGGCTGAGGTCAGCTGGGTTTGGGCTCCGAGCTGGCATAAGTAGCGGCTGGGTTGGCAGCTCGGCTAGGTGGTGCCTCGGACACACAATTAGAAGAGAGGATAGATTGGTACCATCAAGGACCTCAAAAATATATATTACAGGATGTAGAGGGCAGGTAAAGTGTAGGTGGGGTATACATGGGGACAGTAACTGTTTGAAATTGTTGATGTTGAATAAAGTTGTTTTGTTAATAAAAGGCCATGCTTGGCCATTTACCCCACCTATGGTGTAGTGTGTTTATTTAAGGGGGATACAAGGTATGGGTAAGTGGTGGTAGGTTAAGAAACAAAAGGTTGAGTAGATCTGACCTACCATTGTCATGTCCTTTATTGCAGATTACCAATCCTTAGATGTGTTGGCTACATACTATTTTTACCTGGTGATCTGGCCTGTAAGCCTGTTATTCTTCAACTTCGTTTAACAGACCAAGCTGTCCAACAAAGTGTCAGTTAGGGCTCATTTACACTTGCTTTGGCTTCAACACACATTAACCATTTGACCACTGGGCACTTAAACCTCCTTAATAACCACACCAATTTTCAGCTTTCGGTGCTCTCACATTTTGAATGACAATTACTCAGTCATGCAACACTGTACCTATATGAATTTTTGTCCTTTTTTTCCCACAAATAGAGCTTTTGTTTGGTGGTATTTAATCACCGCTGGGTTTTTTTTTTTTTTTGTGCTATAAAAGAAAAAAGACTGAAAATTCTGTAAAAAAATTAATTTTTTTTTTGTTTCTGTTATAAAATTTAGCAAATTAGTATTTTGTCTTCAAAAATTTTGGCCAAAATTTATACTATTACATATCTCTGGTAAAAATAATTACAAATTGGTAGATATTATTTGGTCTGTGTGAAAGTTATAGAGTCCACAAGATATGGTGCCAATATCTGAAAATTTATCACAGCTGAAGTATTGGCAGACTATATCATTTAATGAGACCCTAACATGCCAGAAAATTACAAATACCCCCCAAATGACCCCTTTTTGGAAAGAAGACATTCCAGGGTATTTAGTAAGAGGCATAGTGAGTTTTTTGAAGTTGTTATTTTTTTCCCACAATTCTTTGCAATATCAAGATTTTTTTTCACACAAATCCCGCCTTCTGTTTCTTTCCTTTGACAGACAGCACACTTGTCCACTGCCGGGGCATGTGTGCTGTCTATCATAGGTAGGAGTCATCCTTGTTTGATGATCTGGCAAATCAAATTAAAGTTGACACAGGAGGAGACTGACACCCCTCTCCCAGTGTGTGGCACCCGGGGCGGACCCCCCCCCCCCCCCCGCTCAAGATCTGTGTGATGATCTGGCCATTTTCAGCAGAACTGATCCCCTGCACACATGAGGCTGAATTTCTGGGCACAGGTGGTGCTGCATTGCTGGGCACAGGTGATTCTGCATTGCTGGGCACTGGTGAGGCTGCATTTCTGGGCACAGGTGAGGCTGTATTACTGGGCACAGTTTAGGTTGCATACCTGGGCACTGGTGAGTCTGCATTAATGGCAACTGGTGAAGCTGAATTTCTGGGTACAGGTGAGTCTGCATTGCTGGGCACTGGTAAAGGCTGCATACCTGGGCACTGGTGAGGCTGCATTGCTGGGCATTGGTGAGGCTTTATTGATGGGCACTGGTGAGGCTGTATTGCTGGGCACTGGTGAGGCTGTATTGCTGGGCACTGGTGAGGCTGCATAGATGGGCACTGGTGAGGCTGCTTAGATGGGCACTGGTGAGTCTGAATTCCTGGGTACTGGTGAGTCTGAATTGCTGGGCACTGGTGAGGCTGCATTCCTGGGTACAGGTGAGTCTGAAATGCTGGGCACTGGTAAAGGCAGCATACCTGGGCACAGATGAGGCTGCATTGCTGGGCACAGGTGAGGCTGCATTGCTGGGCACTCGTGAGGCTGCATAGATGGCTACTGATGAGGCTGCATAGATGGTCACTGCTGGGGCTGCATAGATGGGCACAGCTGAGCCCTGCATTCTTTATGTAATGTACTCCTGAACTCTGCACTGTTTTTTCTCTGTCTTATCTTCATAACATTTGGCAGTCATATCTCAAAAAAATCTAAGCAGTATCTTTTTTTAATCTTTATGGACAAAATGTGAGAAATAATGTATATATGATACAATCATTCCATAAACACAGCACATACACTGCATATATCATTTGAGGAAAATATGCTTATAAAATAGTTAACCATTTGCCAAAAAAAAAAAAAAAAACAATGTCCCCAAATTTCATTCTAAAAATATGGTCACCGTAAATTAAACAGAATTGGTCCCAAGACATAGTCTTGGTACACCACTTACCAATCCAAACCAGTCTGTGTACCCTTTATGTATCACCACCCTTTTGGGCCCAGCCCAATAACCAGTTTTCTATCAAAGAACAAACCCTATGGTCCATTCCTACAATTTGTAGATTAAGCATTTAGGGAACTGTATCGTGTGCTTTTGCAAAATCCAGATACAGCACATATGCAGGCCTTCCCCTATCTAGATGGTAGTTTAAGCTGGAGTTAGATTTTACATAAGTGGATAACAAATGGAAGCCTATCTGAATCTACTGGTCTATCCAAAACTATCCCACTACCCTCTTAACCAGTTGAAAATGTTGCTGTCCAAAAGTGGCTATGTTTCTCCTCCACAGACCAAAAAGGAAACCAAAAAAAAGCCTAAATCCCATGTTCAGAATTTTTTTTACATCTATTTCATTTTATTTATAGAAACGTTTGTGCTAACACTAATTTGTGTATAGCATACAGCACAAATCCACTCTACTGGGGCCACCAGCCTCTGAGTAACAATGAACTCTAGGTGGCAGAACCTAGGAGCCAGGTGGCTTGAGCCACTTTGTGTTCTTTGTTGATAGGAGACAGTTGGCACTATTGGTTGTGGCCACAGCTCACGACATGAAAATAAAAGTATCTAATCAGTGGGTAGCCCAGCTGCTGGTTACATATTATTAATATTTACATATTGGCACCAAATGAATGAGTCATTCTCGCAGCGGCCATGCATGCACAAAATGACCAGCCTTTAGCCATCCATGAATGGTTGATGGTCAGTCATTCTGCACATGATCAACTGTCGATAAATGACTTAATCATTCAGGGCCAACATGCAACCTTCATTGCTAGGATTCAGATGGCTTGAGACATCTAGCCTCCTGCATTGCTAGGTTCCAGGTGGCTTGAGACATCTAGCCTCCTTCATTGCTAGGTTTCAGGTGGCTTGAGACATCTAGCCTCCTTCATTACTAGGATCCAGGTGGCTTGAGACATCTAGCCGCCTTCATTGCTAGGATTCAGATGGCTTGAGACACCTAGCCTCCTTCATTGCTAGGATTCAGGTGGCTTTGACAAAGCGCAGGAGCGTGAAACATGTAAGCAGGAGAGTCGGCATAGCAACCTTCCCCTTCACAGCCTTCCACGTGACAAGCCTCTCATGTGATCCACAGCCGCTCGGACAAGCGGCGCTGCAAGCAGTGCAGCGTTCTCTAAGCTGCCTATGTGTACAGCTGATATCATCTGGTGACTAAGCTTGATCCTTACCACCCAGCGTGCAGCATTACACCTCTGCCTCCAAGCCGAACGCTTCAGATGGAGCTGAAATAAACACCTCCCCCTCGGTCATCAGACTGGACTCATCAGCTCTGCAGCCCATTGAACACCTATGAAGTGAGTGTCCCTAGGAACGTTGTTCCATTCGTTTACACTGACTTTTCATACAACGCTCTGGGTTCTTTCAGATGATTGATTGCATTCATTAGGCATTCGATAGCTGTGCACATTGGTCTTTGGTTTTCACCTTTCCAAAGTTATAATTGAGAGATCTGAGGAGCTTTTCATTATCAAACATCTGTCCGTTTTATGATTGGTGTTTTTTATGTGTTTTAGATCCTGCAGGGATCAGATGTCTGTGTTCATTGTTTACATTTAATAAATGACATTTTAAAGTCTTTTCCACATCAATCTACTAGTCCCTTTGATGCGCTGTTTTTGATCGTTTTTTCTGCTGCATCCATTTTTTGCTAAGTCCATAATGGGTTAACAGCCGCACATTGAGACCATCTACAGGACATTTATTTAAATAAACGAACATCCCACGAGATAGCCAAGCGCTCTTAAAGAGTCCAGTCATTTGTGCGCCAACTTTATATTGTTTTGTTTGGCTTGAGACATCTAGCCTCCTTCATTGCAAGGATCCAGGTGGCTAGAGACCTCTAGCCTCCTTCATTGCTAGGATTCAGGTGGCTTGAGACATCTAGCCTCCTTCATTGCTAGGATCCAGGTGGCTTGAGACATCTAGCCTCCTTCATTGCTAGGATCCAGGTGGCTTGAGACATCTAGCCTCCTTCATTGCTAGGATCCAGGTGGATTGAGACATCTAGCCTCCTTCATTGCTAGGATCCAGGTAGCTTGAGACATCTAGCCTCCTTCATTGCTAGGATTCAGGTGGCTTGAGACATCTAGCCTCCTTCATTGCTAGGATCCAGGTGGCTGGAGACATCTAGCCTCCTTCATTGCTAGGATTCAGGTGGCTTGAGACATCTAGCCTCCTTCATTGCTAGGATTCAGGTGGCTTGAGACATCTAACCTCCTTCATTGCTAGGATTCAGGTGGCTTGAGACATCTAACCTCCTTCATTGCTAGGATTCAGGTGGCTTGAGACATCTAGCCTCCTTCATTGCTAGGATTCAGGTGGCTTGAGACATCTAGCCTCCTTCATTGCTAGGATTTAGGTGGCTGGAGACATCTAGCCTCCTTCATTGCTAGGATTCAGGTGGCTTGAGACATCTAGCCTCCTTCATTGCTAGGATCCAGGTGGCTTGAGACATCTAGCCTCCTTCATTGCTAGGATTCAGGTGGCTTGAGACATCTAGCCTCCTTCATTGCTAGGATGCAGTTGGATTAAGCCGTCTAGCGTCCTAACCCCCAAAAGTGGCCATATGCTCTGTACACATGTAAGCATGTAAACATTTTCATATGTAAGTACATTTTATGCAGGATCTTGCTACCAGTCTCTGGCAATAAGATCCAGCAATGATAAGCATATTTTAATTATGCCAGTGTGCATGAGCCATTACAGTATTCCTAGCTAATAAATACCTGGCTGATCCTGCCTTTTCCCTGGTCTTCCTTATTCTGAGTGTCATTGCTAATGCAGGCGAGTCTATGTCTTCTGCGTTGCCACTATCTGTGTCCATGGTTTTTTTTTTTACCATGAAAACACAACAGTGCCAGTAAGTTATTTGTGGCTCCAAATAAATCAAGGTGAATTCTTTCAGTTCTTACATACAGTGGTGTGAAAAAGTGTTTGCCCCCTTCCTCATTTCCTGTTCCTTTGCATGTTTGTCACACTTAAGTGTTTCAGGAACATCAAACCAATTTAAACAATAGTCAAGGACAACACAAGTAAACACAAAATGCAATTTGTAAATGAAGGTGTTTATTATTAAAGGTGAAAAAAAAATCCAAACCATCATGGCCCTGTGTGAAAAAGTGATTGCCCCCCTTGTTAAAACATACTATAACTGTGGTTGTCCACACCTGAGTTCAATTTCTATAGCCACACCACACCCAGGCCTGATTATTGCCACACCTGTTCACAATCAAGGCATCACTTAAATAGGAGCTGCTTGACACAGTAAGGTCCACCAGAAGATCCTTAAAAGCTACACATCATGCCGAGACCCAAAGAAATTCAGGAACAATTGAGAAAGAAAGTAATTGAGATCTATCAGTCTGGAAAGGGTTATAAAGCCATTTCCAAAGCTTTGGGAATCCAGCGAACCACAGTGAGAGCCATTATCCACAAATGGCGAAGACATGGAACAGTGGTGAACCTTCCCAGGAGTGGCCGGCCGCCCAAAATTACCCCAAGAGCGCAGCAATGACTCATCCAAGAGGTCACAAAAGACCCCACAACAACGTCCAAGGAACTGCAGGCCTCACTTGCCTCAGTTAAGGTCAGCGTTCATGCCTCCACCATCAGGAAAAGACTGGGCAAAAATGGCCTGCATGGCAGAGTTCCAAGGAGAAAACCACTGCTGAGCAAAAAGAACATCAAAGCTCGTCTCAATTTCTCCACAACACATCTTGATGATCCCCAAGACTTTTGGGACAACATTCTGTGGACCGATGAGACAAAAGTGGAACTCTTTGGAAGGTGTGTGTCCAAGTATATCTGGCGTAGAAGGAACACTGCATTTCATAAAAAGAACATTATACCAACAGTAAAATATGGTGGTGGTAGTGTGATGGTCTGGGGCTGTTTTGCTGCTTCAGGACCTGGAAGACTTGCCGTGATAAAAGGAACTATGAATTCTGCTGTCTACCAAGAGATCCTGAAGGAGAATGTCCGACCATCTGTTCGTGTACTCAAGCTCAAACGAACTTGGGTTCTGCAGCAGGACAATGATCCTAAACACACCAGCAAGTCCACCACCGAATGGCTGAAGAAAAACAAAATGAAGACTTTGGAGTGGCCTAGCCAAAGTCCTGACCTGAATCCTATTGAGATGTTGTGGTATGACCTTAAAAAGGCCGTTCATGCTCGAAAACCCTCTAATGTAACTGAATTAGGACAATTCTGCAAAGATGAGTGGGCCAAAATTCCTCCAGGACGCTGTACAAGCCTCATTGCACGTTATCACAAACGCTTGGTTGCAGTTGTTGCTGCTAAGGGTGGCCCAACCAGTTATTAGGTTTAGGGGGCAATCACTTTTTCACACAGGGCCATGATGGTTTGGATTTTTTTTCACCTTTAATAATAAACACCTTCATTTACAAATTGCATTTTTTGTTTACTTGTGTTGTCCTTGACTATTGTTTAAATTGGTTTGATGTTCCGAAACACTTAAGTGTGACAAACATGCAAAGGAACAGGAAATTAGGAAGGGGGCAAACACTTTTTCACACCACTGTATGGTGTTACATGTTGTGCAATAGATCCACCCACCAATCTCACAGGGTGTTGCAGAGCAAGGGCGTCACATGACCATACAAAATAATATATGAAAAAAAGGTATTTTGCAATATACGTATCAAGCTGTCTACTGTATATACTATACTTTTTTACATGGCTCAGTTTGTTGCTCATATCGAGGAATAGGTTATAATGGATTTACATACGCTTTAAGTTCTTGGTTTGGCCTTCTGCTAGTTAAAGTGTATATCAAATTGTTCATTGTAAGGGGAAATAAAATAAAAATGAATAAGCAACTTGAAGGCAAAGAAACGAGAGTATGATGAACAATAACTCCAGAAAATGTACTGTTTTTCCTAGTAAGGTCTAACTATATCGAAAACTTTATTTTTAGATTCTAGCTAAGCTTAGCTGGGACCTCAGTGTCTTCAGGCTGGCTTCCTTCCCCGCGTTCTGCCCAGGAGGACAAGGTCCCTCAACAGGGGTCTCCTCCAGTAGGCTGGACTCAGGAACACTGCCCTATACCCACATACTGCAAGCCACCCCTTGCTGTTCAGGCTTCAGACTATTTATTGACTCACCCTACCTTCTGGGCACACCTCCCCAGGGATTGGCTTAGTCCCATGATATTCAGGTTCTAGTCTCTGCCTTCCCTTCTGTTATATTCTTAATATCTAAATTTTAATTGGCTTTATTATACTTTATTCAGAATATGAATATTCCATATTGTGTGAAAGAAAACTTTGAGTCAATTGATTCTATGTTATGACTTGCGATAATTGGAAAAGTAAACATTTAAAACCTGTCAGGATTTTGAGAAATGCTGTTTATGTTCAAATTCTGGAGTTCATTATATATATATGTTTTTAGAAATTTAGCCCTATGTAATTGAGAAGCCCTATGTAGTTGAGATGATATTTTTCTTAGAGTCTGAAATTCTTCCATCCCCCATTTCCTGCCATATCATATATGTAATTGAGAGGTTGTTTAAGGTTTTAGTTCATTCAAACCTTAAAGTGTTAGCAGATGTTACATTGCTATAGTAATCACTCATTAGCCCACACTTTTGTAAAGGAGGAGTTATCTTTCGGCCGGAACTCAGGGATTTTGGTAAAATAATGGTAAGATTGGGAGTCAGACTTCCTTTTGAAGATTCAGCAGCCTAGAAGAAAGACACATCTCATGCACACAGAGATTTCAGCATACAAGGGTTATTCCACCATTATAGACAATAGAAGCCACATGGCAAAATCTGAAATCTTCAATAAGACAATTTTTAAAGATTATCATTGTACTATTTTTGTAAGTATTCTTTTCTATTTAAATGTGTACAAATAAATACACATTTTTGAATTACGCTGACTCAGAACTAATTAAGGAAATTCGTCTCACAATCTCAATCGGTCTCACCATATATACTTAAGGCTTTGAAATATTTGAACATAATTTTGCAATTTATTACATTGGCGAAGTCATCCAGTCAATCATAAGTCAGAAGTTTTTTTTCAACTTCCATCCTTTGATCAGAGGGGACAGAAGTGATGAACAGAGATTAACTTCGCAAAGATTGAAAAGAACCTAGAAGAAAATTTGATCGATTGATTGTGAAAGACCGGAGAATTTCAGATATACAGTCTTGAAAGACGGTGGACAGCGGGAAAACTTACGAGTTTTATATTTGGTGAGTAGAAAAGTAATATGGAATTTGTAGATGTTTTAGCTGATGAAAGTACATTAGAATTTAAAGGTTTATCGAAACAGGTCTCTGATGCTGTTTTATGGAAATCAATGTATGATCAATGCTTTCAGGCAAATGCTGACATTGAGAAGGATAGATTCTCATTAGTTAAAACAAAGAAAAAAGTACGTAATGTAATGAATAGGGATGAGCAGAACACCCCCCTGTTCGGTTCGCACCAGAACCTGCGAACAGACCTAAACTTCGTGTGAACTTTAGAACCCTATTAAAGTCTATGGGACTCGAACGTTCACAATCTAAAGTGCTCATTTTTTTTTTTTGTTTTCAAAATTTTTTTATTAGGAAATAATAATCAGATACAGAAATACTTAGTGGTAGAGCATATACAAGCATACAGAACAAGAGATGCAAGTTACATAGTGAGCATCACATATGATCAAAATTGAGTAAACATGGCAATTCAATTGAACCAAGTATGAGCCGTGAGATCCGTATAGATAACGTGAGTATTAACATCTGAGATACAAGATACCACATGGTGCAAAAGAAAAAGAAAGGAATTTTTCTGTAGAACATAAAGAGGCAAAAAGAAAAAACTCAAAGATAAAGAAAAGAAAAAAAAGTAAAAGGATAGTAAAGTAAAGAGAGGGGAGAGACCAGCACATTCAATGTAAGAGCCTGAAAATAGACCACGGCTTCCATTTTGCATCGTACAATGGGATAGAATCATGCAATGTGTGATTAATTTTTTCAACGTGCATCATGAGATCTATGCGTGAAAGGATCTGAGTGAATGGTAAAGAGGGAGATTTCCAGTTAAGTGCTATGGACCACAACATGGCCAGACAGATCGAATGAATCAGGCATCTTAAATGTTTAGGAGTATCAGGTGGAGCAACAAATAACAAAGCATGAGAAATGTTGATGTCAATAGTATAACCAGCCACCTTATTGATTACATCAAAAAGTAAACACCAGACCGGCTGAATACGGGCACATTCCCAAAAAATATGTTTAAAATATGTTTAAATGCCTGGGCAGGGGCATCCCCTAAAACAAGTGGGGGAGACCTGGGGAAACATGCGATGCAACCGATGGGGCGTATAATACCATCTACAGTGGTGTGAAAAAGTGTTTGCCCCCTTCCTAATTTCCTGTTCCTTTGCATGTTTGTCACACTTAAGTGTTTCGGAACATCAAACCAATTTAAACAATAGTCAAGGACAACACAAGTAAACAAAAAATGCAATTTGTAAATGAAGGTGTTTATTATTAAAGGTGAAAAAAAATCCAAACCATCATGGCCCTGTGTGAAAAAGTGATTGCCCCCTAAACCTAATAACTGGTTGGGCCACCCTTAGCAGCAACAACTGCAACCAAGCGTTTGTGATAACGTGCAATGAGGCTTGTACAGCGTCCTGGAGGAATTTTGGCCCACTCATCTTTGCAGAATTGTCCTAATTCAGTTACATTAGAGGGTTTTCGAGCATGAACGGCCTTTTTAAGGTCATACCACAACATCTCAATAGGATTCAGGTCAGGACTTTGGCTAGGCCACTCCAAAGTCTTCATTTTGTTTTTCTTCAGCCATTCGGTGGTGGACTTGCTGGTGTGTTTAGGATCATTGTCCTGCTGCAGAACCCAAGTTCGTTTGAGCTTGAGTACACGAACAGATGGTCGGACATTCTCCTTCAGGATCTCTTGGTAGACAGCAGAATTCATAGTTCCTTTTATCACGGCAAGTCTTCCAGGTCCTGAAGCAGCAAAACAGCCCCAGACCATCACACTACCACCACCATATTTTACTGTTGGTATAATGTTCTTTTTATGAAATGCAGTGTTCCTTCTACGCCAGATATACTTGGACACACACCTTCCAAAGAGTTCCACTTTTGTCTCATCGGTCCACAGAATGTTGTCCCAAAAGTCTTGGGGATCATCAAGATGTGTTGTGAAGAAATTGAGACGAGCTTTGATGTTCTTTTTGCTCAGCAGTGGTTTTCTCCTTGGAACTCTGCCATGCAGGCCATTTTTGCCCAGTCTTTTCCTGATGGTGGAGGCATGAACGCTGACCTTAACTGAGGCAAGTGAGGCCTGCAGTTCCTTGGACGTTGTTGTGGGGTCTTTTGTGACCTCTTGGATGAGTCATTGCTGCGCTCTTGGGGTAATTTTGGGCGGCCGGCCACTCCTGGGAAGGTTCACCACTGTTCCATGTCTTCGCCATTTGTGGATAATGGCTCTCACTGTGGTTCGCTGGATTCCCAAAGCTTTGGAAATGGCTTTATAACCCTTTCCAGACTGATAGATCTCAATTACTTTCTTTCTCAATTGTTCCTGAATTTCTTTGGGTCTCGGCATGATGTGTAGCTTTTAAGGATCTTCTGGTGGACCTTACTGTGTCAAGCAGCTCCTATTTAAGTGATGCCTTGATTGTGAACAGGGGTGGCAATAATCAGGCCTGGGTGTGGTGTGGCTATAGAAATTGAACTCAGGTGTGGACGACCACAGTTATAGTATGTTTTAACAAGGGGGGCAATCACTTTTTCACACAGGGCCATGATGGTTTGGATTTTTTTTTCACCTTTAATAATAAACACCTTCATTTACAAATTGCATTTTGTGTTTACTTGTGTTGTCCTTGACTACTGTTTAAATTGGTTTGATGTTCCTGAAACACTTAAGTGTGACAAACATGCAAAGGAACAGGAAATGAGGAAGGGGGCAAACACTTTTTCACACCACTGTAGTAAGCAATTTAATAGCAGTTTCTCTAAGGGAGAGAGATTTAGAGCATTGGCGCATATTTCTCCAGGCCCTGCCCCAATCTAAAGTGTCACGACCCAACTCAAGCTCAGCCTCCCATTTAATACGGTATGGCAGTTCTACGGTCGCCACCATTGATGACATGGCCCCATAGAGACCGGAAATTAGGCCTCTCTGTCTAGGAGCAGTGAGGCAAATATCCTCAAAAAACCCTGGGGGCCGGGTGTAAGGGCCAGGGTAATGTCTTGAGAAAAAATGGCGAATCTGCAAGTAGTGAAAAAATTCCGTATTTGGGATTGGATGACTGGACTGCAACTCCTGGAACGTGGCAAAATGGGAGTCAACCAGGAAGTCCTTTAAGACAACCAGGCCAAGTTCAATCCAAATACGGAATGCGATTCGGGGATTGTGGGTCGATGTGAATCTAGGGTCACCTAAGTATGAGGCCCCCATTGGTGTCTGGGGGACTAAGCCATACTTATTGCCATACATATGCCAGAGAAGCAGGCCATCTAAAACACAAAGATTCTCATGGATATGAGGGCAATTCGGTACATATGGGGACCACATAACATTTGGTAGGACTAGGGGGCGTATGGATTCCTGTTCAAACTGAACCCACGGCACCCTAGAGTTCCTAATGGACCATTGGGCTTGCTGGGAGAATCTACTTGCCAGGTAGTAAAGCCAAATTTGTGGGAAACCCAGACCCCCATTTGAGGGAGAACGGTACAAGACATCCCTAGCAAACCTGGGAGGCTTATCCTGCCAAATAAACATATTGAGATATGCTTGAAGCCGATTTATATAAGACTTTGAGATTCTGATTGGGAGGGACCGGAAAGCATATAACAAATGGGGAAGTATGACCATCTTAATAGCCGTTATGCGACCCATAAAGGAGATGTGTAAATTGGACCAGGATTTCAGGGTGGACTTAATTTTAGCAATACAACTGAGGATAATTGGTTGAGAAGATGAGTTTATAGTTGTTGGACAGGGCTATCCCTAAGTAGGACAGGTGGAAAGAAGGCCAATGAAAGGGGAACGTCTGCTTGAGATGAGAAAGTTCTTGCGGGGGGATACCTATGGGGAGGGCTTCAGATTTGGATAAATTAATGGATAGGCCCGAAACATTAGCAAATTTCGATAAGACATCAAATAAATTAGGAAGGGAAACTAGTGGGTTGGTCAAAAACATCAAGACATCGTCCGCATACATACAGAATTTACTAGTTAAGGTTCCTTTTGTATATCCAGAGATGTTGGGATTGTTCAGGATAGCTATGGCCAAGGGCTCGAGAGCCAGGGCGAACAGAAGCGGGGATAAAGGGCAACCCTGCCTGGAGCCCCTACCCACCCCAAAAAAGGCTGAGCAGCAGCCTGGGATCTTTATCCTAGTCTTAGGATTCTTGTAAAGGGTGAGGAAAAAGTGCAAAAACTCGCCACAGAATCCCAGCCTCTGTAAAACGTTAGTAAGGTAGGCCCAAGAGACACTATCGAAAGCCTTCTGGATGTCCAGACTGAGTAGCAGAAGACTACGAGAGTGTATATTAGCGTCCTGAATTATATTAGTTGCCAATCGAATGTTATCAGTAATTAATCTATGAGGAATAAAACCAGATTGGAATGGGGAGATAAGGCGGGGAATCTGGAGGGCCAACCTATCTGCAAGGATTCTACTGAAAATTTTTAAATCATTATTCATAACTGAAATTGGTCTATAATTTTGGGGAGAGTACGTGATTTTTGTTCGGTTTGGGGATCATGGACATGTTAGCTAATAACATTTCCTCCGGGAAGCAGCCGCCCTTCATCACCCAGTTAAAAAGGTAGGTGAGTCTGGGGGCTAAGACCGAAGCAAATTTTTTGTAATAAATAGCAGCAAAGCCATCAGTCCCTGGGGCAGAGCCTTTTTTAAGGGATTTAATTACATTTAAAACTTCTGCCGTGGTGATGGAGGAGTTTAGATGCGTTAATTGGGACTCAGACAGGGTCGGCAACGGCACCTCATCCAGCCAAGTGTTAATCTCTGGGGTCGCAATATTCGGGTCATGGGCCAACAAGGAAGCATAGAACTTTTCAAAGATCGCTAAAACTTCCTTGGAAAGCGACGTGAGGTGGCCTTCACTAGAGGTCAATTTATAGACATGCGTAGGTCGTTGGGAATGTTGTAACTTGCGTGCGAATCTCGAGGAAGCCGCACCATCCGATAGGATGTGTCTTGCTTTCGCAAATCTAAGGATTTTTTCTGTGTTATTCGTTAAAAGGGAGTCCAATTCTAAGCGTTTACGATCAATCTCCTGTCTGGTAGAGTCTAAGTGTAAGGTGGGCGTGTTCTTGTATAAGTGATCGAGTTCTTTCGTCAATGTTAGAATTCTACCATTTAATAGTTTATTACGGGCAGCCGATATCACTATCAATTTACCTCTTAAAACTGCCTTATGCGCCACCCAGACTGTGGAAGGTGACAATTCCGGTAGGGCATTAATTGAAAAATATTCTTCTATCGCCTCTTCCACTTTGGACACTGTGTCAGTATCTGTCAGGAGAGATTCATTAAGTCGCCAAGAATGTGACATGGGGGACAACCTAATGAAAGTCGTAGTGAAGGCTGTGGCATGATGATCCGACCAGACGCAGGGGTAAATACAGCTCTGAGTCGAATTGGCTAGGATAATGGGGGAGGCAAAGACGTAATCCAGCCTGGCTGAACTGTTATGGGGGTGGGAGTAGAAAGTGAACTCCCGAACCCCTACATTATGTGCACGCCAGGTATCCACGAGTTGACACTCTAAGAGACCGTGGGTAAGTGATTTGGGGAAGGCCCTAGTGAGGGGGGTGTGGGAGGAGTGATCTAAGTTTGGATTGGCAACCAAATTAAAATCCCCCCCAACAATCAGGTGAGGGGAGTGGAAGGAGGCCAATTTCGAGAAAAGGGATCTAAAGAAAACAGCAGGGGCATCATTGGGGGCATACACACTTGCAATAGTCAATTCCCTGTTATGTATCGAACCTTTGATAATAGCATATCTACTGTCAACATCTTTATAGACACGTTTCACCTCCATAGGAAAGGAGGAATGCAAGAAAATGGCTGCGCCCCTAGATTTAGAGTGGAACTGAGAGAAGAACGCCTGAGGAAAGTTCCTATGAAAAAATTTAGGGTGAGAGTTATGGGAGAAGTGGGTTTCTTGGAGGAGGAGTATTTTAGCATTTACTCCCTTGTAAAAGTCAAACGCCTTGCGTCTTTTGGTGGGGGAGTTAAACCCCTTAACATTATGGGACACACATGTAATTGCCATAAAGAGGAACAGAGGGAGCGATCAGACGGGAAGCCCCAATTATCAGACAACAATCAGGGAAAATAGATTGAGGGGGGCCAAAATAAGGGAGAGCAGATAGGGGCGCAGCCATCAACCCGCTAAGAAATACATATATGCATAGCACAGTCCACAGCAAGCATGATAAAACACAGCAATGTATATAATGTTGCGAAGAAAGAGAATATATAAGAAGTGCTGGAACCCCTAAAATAGGGGGGGGGGGGAGAAGAAAAAGAGAAAAGAAAAAATGAAGTAGGGGAGAAACATAGAAAATGTGAGGAAAAAACTTTTCCAAGAAACCAAAACCCCTGAGCTCAGTCATAATCCAGAACACGTAGAGTCCAAGTCAAAAATGTATAACAGGGGGGTCAGGTTGACAGGGGGTCCGACAACAATAAAGAGACAACCGTCGGGACCCGAGTCCCTGAGAGAGACCTACAACCTGAGAAAAAAACCCAAAGGTAACTTCGAGACACCAAGGTCTCAGTCCCAGCTTGCTCTAACGAGAAAAGGTAGGTAAAACAAACTGTGTAGGTATGCCGCTGGGGGGGGAGAAGCATGTCGCAGCGCCAAGGGACACCAGCATGGAGCCGCAATTACGGGAGTAGAGGGAAAGTGGGGAGCATACCCGCATCCAGCGCCATCGAGGAAGTAATGTCAAGGGGGAGCACATAGGAGAAGAGGACGTCAGCGAGGACTTCCCCCGTTAAGCTCACCAGCCCCATAACGAATCCGCCTCCTGTCCCTCCGTGATGGTGGTGTTTGCCAGATAGGAGCCGGTCTTGGGGTCAGCGGGGGTCTCCGAACATCCGCAGCGTCTAGGAGTCCCAGTTTTACCAGCAAATCTTGTCCTTCCTGAAGCGTAGACACCGAGTAAGTGCTGCCATTATGAGGAACAATCAGTCTAAACGGGAAGCCCCATCTATACCGAATACGCGCCGACTGGAGTGCAGAGGTGATTTCTTTAAGCGACCGACATCTCTCCAGGGTGGCGGGTGAGACATCTGGGAAGATCTGGATTTGGGTGTCGTCAAGAAAGATACGCTGTTTGTTTCTAGCAGCGCGTAGGATCTCCTCCTTCACCAGGAAATCTTTAAGGCACAGGATGATATCTCTTGGAGGCTTGTCAGCAGGAGGCTTCGGTCGGAGGGCTCTGTGAATGCGATTGCATTTAAATGCCGCGGACTCGTGGTCAGGCAAAAGAGATTTAAACAGGCGGATCACTGTGGGGATAAGGTCCACTTCAGTTTCTGGGATTCCTCTGAGGCGCAGATTATTACGCCTATTCCTGTTGTCGAGGTCCTCGACTTGCATTTGTATTGTGGTGAAAGCAGAAGCCAGATTTTCATGTTCCCTGCTTAAATCATTGTGAGCTAAAGCCAGCTCATCGTGCTTACTCTCAAGTCTCTCCGTTCTGGAGCCCAAAGCAGCGATCTCCTGCGATAGCGTGTGGGATGTCTTGTGCAACTCAGTCTGAAATGTAGCTGCCATTTTATCATATATGGCTTCAAGGCTAGCATCCAGGTCAGCCTTGGAGAGGGTGTTAGACTCACCAGCCCTTGTCAGCGGAGGGAAGAGGTCCGAAGAGGTCTGCGGCGCGGAGGCCGGAGAGGCGGCGAAACCGCCCTGATCCACGCCATCTTGAGACATCATGCCGCTGTCCCTCGTCCGGAGGAGATAGTGGGTTAGCGTATGCTGGCTCGATTTGCGGGCGTTCTTCTTCTTGGCAGGCATGCACCGCGATGAGGGGACCTGGGGGGTATCAAAGTTGAAGCGGTAAAGATGTTTTATAGCCCCCAGGGCGCTGATGAGGTCCCGGTCTGCACGGAGCTCTCACTCTAGGCTGCCATCTCGATTAGCGCCGCGCATGCGCCCCCCTAAAGTGCTCATTTTATAGGGTAATATGCAAGTTACTGTCCTAAAAAGTGTTTGGGGACCCGGGTCCTGCCCCAGGGGACATGGATCAATGCAAAAAGAAGTTTTAAAAACGGCCGTTTTTTCAGGAGCAGTGATTTTAATAATGATTAAAGTGAAACAATAAAAGTGTAATATTCCTTTAAATTTCGTAGCTGGGGGATATCTATAGTATGCCTGTGAAGGGGCGCATGTTTCTGGGGCTTAGAACTGTCCCTGCACAAAGTGTCATTTGTACAGGAAAAAAAGTCTTTTAAAATCACTTGCGGCTAAATTGTCGGCTCCCGTAATACAGAGAACACTCAATGAGTGTTCTCTGTATTAGCCGACAATTCATTCATTCATTGATAAAAAAATAAAATAAAAATAAAAAGCGTGGGGGTTCCCCTAAATTCAATTACCAGGCCCTTCAGGTCTGACATGGATATTAAGGGGAACCCCGTGTCAAATTTTAAAAAAAATTGACGTGGGGGTCCCCCTAAATATCCATACCAGACCCTTCAGGTCTGATATGGATATTAAGGGGAACCCCGCATCAAATTTTTTAAAAAAATTGACGTGGGGTCCCCCTAAAAATCCATATCAGACCCTTTATCCGAGCACGCAACCTGGCAGGCCGCAGGAAAAGAGGGGGGGACGAGAGAGCGGCCCCCCTCCCTCCTGAACCGTACCAGGCCACATACCCTCAACATTGGGAGGATGCTTTGGGGGTCTGTGACCCCTCAAAGCACCTTGTCCCCATGTTGATGAGGACAAGGGCCTCATCCTCACAACCCTGGCCGTTGGTTGTGAGGGTCTGCGGGCGGGGGGCTTATCAGAATCTGGAAGCCCCCTTTAACAAGGGGACCCCCAGATCCCGCCCCCCCCTGTTTGAAATGGTAAGGGGGTACAAAAGTACCCCTACCATTTCACAAAGAAAGTGTCAAAATGGTTAAATAAGACAAACACACTTTTGAAAAATTCCTTTATTAAAAATGAAAAAAATAAAAAAAAGATTCCAGCGGTGCTAATCCACTCTTGCTATCCAGCGACGGATCTCCGGGGTCCAGCGATGGATGATCATATCCAGCGACGGGGGATCTCTCAGTCCAGCGCTGTCCATACATCCTTCTTCTGTCTCCACTGCGGAGACACTGCAGAGATCCCAGCGCTGACGTTTCTTATATTAGGAGGGCGGGGCCATCCGTCACCTGACCCCGCCCCTCTGACGCTGGAGAGGGAAACCAGGGGTTCCCCAGTGACGTGTGGGTGACCCCGCCCCCTCTGATGTAACGCAGGTTTCCGTTACATCAGAGGGGGCGGGGTCACCCATACATCACTGGGGAACCCCTGGCTCCCTTCACCAGCGTCAGAGGGGGCGGGGTCAGGTGACTTTTCTAAGACAGTTCTAAGCACCAGAAACATGCGCCCCTTCCCAGGCATACTATAGATACCCCCCAGCTACGAAATTTAAAGGAATATTACACTTTTATTGTTTCACTTTAATCATTATTAAAATCACTGCTCCTGAAAAAACGGACGTTTTTAAAACTTTTTTTGCATTGATCCATGTCCCCTGGGGCAGGACCCGGGTCCCCAAACACTTTTTAGGACAGTAACCTGCATATTACCATTTAAAATGAGCACTTTAGATTTCTCCCATAGACTTGTATAGGGTGTTCCGGCTTTTCGAATTTGCTGCGAACAGCCCAAATTGTTCACTGTTCGCTGAACAGGCGAACAGGCAATGTTCGAGTCGAACATGAGTTTGACTCGAACTCGAAGCTCATCCCTAGTAATGAAGCTTGTTAAGATCTATAATACTATGGTGTTTGATATGCCAGGAAAACAAAGTCAAAGTGTAACTGAAAATGTACTTTTTGAACCTAGTTGTTCAAGTTGTGAAACTTTTTGCACGTATATTGAGCATTTAGAGAATGCAATAGAAATTGCAGCAAAGCAGGAGAAGAAATATAATGAACAATTATTGACTGAAAAAGTTGAATTGGAACATAAAATGAATGCATTATTGCAATCCTTTAAAGAATATGAAAGTCAAATTGCTTTTTTGACTCAGGAAAAGATTGCACATGCTCAGTGCTTAAAAATGGAGGATGGTGAACGTGTGACAAACGCAGACGTGAGCGTCATGTCTTGTGATGAGTCAAATGTTAATATTTCCTCAGACAATGAGAGTGGGAAGTCAGTTCACTTAAATAATACTGATATTAAGCAGAAATGTGAAATTTTCATTGCCATATGCTCAGAGGAAAGTTTATACAAAAAAAGCAAATTTTAATAATAACAATAATAATGATATACAAAAGAGGTTGTATTATCCGAAAACTTTGCCAAGACGTCATGAGGTTTATTCTGTACATTGGAACAGTAATCTGAGGTATAGAGGTCATAATAATCAAATTTATTTTTCTTCTAAGACCCAAAGACAAAGATTGCAAACTGAAAATAGTCCATTAAGACAGGAAAGGTTTCATTATGTAGCATATAACACTCTGAAAACAGTTAGCAGTTTTTAAAATTAACTGCAGATATGGTAAGAATTTTCTGGTTGATGTTTACTGGCTATGAATAAAGGATTGATTTGAGTTTAAAAGATTTGGTTTTGACGTTTGGAATATTATTGAGGACTTTGATATAATTTTAATATTTTCAAGGATAATCTATTGGATTATTATTTTTTTATCAATGTTTCATTGTCATGAGTATTAAGTTTTTATTTTTGTTTTGTTCTGGCTGAACATTGAAAGGTTTAGTTCACTTGAAAAGAAGAGTAAAGAATAGTTTTGTATTTAGTAACTGAATACATTTTCAGCATGGTACTCAATTAGCAATTGAATGAATAAGACAACAAAGAGAGACAGAGAAAATTGATGATCTTGTATTTATTGATGGTTCAAGATATTCTATGTCAGGCAATTATTGCAGTAGGTATTCAATTTGGTATCCAAAACGTAATCTTGCCATACAACATAAGTTGCCAGGACATTTTTCAGCTCAACGAGCAGAACTTGAAGCAGTAAAAACTGCATTGACTATTGACAGAAGAGAGGTTCATTAGTGATTTATAGTGATAGCTCATATGTTGTACGTTCTCTCACTGATTATTTACCTATTTGGAAACTTAGAGGTTTTGTGGATTCATCCAATAAGACTCTTGTGCAGAAAGAGACATTAGAAGCAGTTTTTGACCTTGCAGAGAGTAATCCTCTTGCATATGCTATTGTAAAAATTCCAGCACATAAAAAAGATGATAGTGAGTTATCTGTAGGTAATAGAACAGCAGATTCATTGGCATAAGGAAGCAGATTTGTATGGAGAATTAGTAATTCAACCTGAAATTGTCCCAATTTATGTTGTGAAGAAAATAGACACACAGACACAGACACACAGATTCCTTCAGAGGAAAAAAAGGTCACAACGTTTTTTGTTCTCATCGGATGTCACAAAATTATCATTTTGGTCATTAGACCATAAGTTTGTGTCATGACTAAAAAGGATTTTTGTGTTTTTATATATCACAACACCTACAGGTGGGATTCACTAATGATGATGCTTTAACTATTGTTTAGATGTTGATTAATCATGTTTTTCTAGTTTGGGGTATATAAGCAAACCTCAGTAGTGACAGAGGATGTGTATAATCTTGGGAATAGAACAGAGATTTCATGTATCATATTATCTACAGTCTGCAGGTATTATTGTGAGGATGTGTTGGACAATTAAATCTAGGATTGAAAATAAATGTTGTTGGACAAAGGAAATATTTGGGTTGATGTTGTTCCAGTTATTTTTAATGGATGTAAGAAGCACAATTTCTGCTGCTACAAAGTATTCTCCTTTTGAGTTTAAAAGAGAAAGGAAAATGGCGTTTGTGTTGCCTCGTGAAGTCAAAATTGGTTGCAGATGTTATACAAAATGGTTTCTCTATATTTTTTTCAGTTGAGAAAGGAAGTTAATTCATGATAAAAAATGTCATTGTGTTAGTTAAAAATATACGTTTTTATATTACAATGTTTCTTGATTAAGAGATTAAGAAATAATTTGTATATATATTGATAAGGTAAAAAGGTTTGTGTATGTTTAAAATGTTTTTATACAAAGGGTTATTCATAGCAACCCTTAGGAATTTAGAATGAGTAACACCCATTGTTTTAGAAAGGTGGGAGGGAATACGCTCATTCTGTGGCACTGTCCTGCTCAGAAGAACCTTAGGAAGAAAAAGGTGGGGGCTGTTTTTTTTGTTTAGGAGTGATACACAGACAATTAATGGAGTACAGTGAAATTTCCATTCCAGTACACACAAGACATATATATATATATCACGAAGAATTGTTATTAAATCCATGCACATATCGGATTTAATCTTCATTGTAAGAATAATCAATTTTTGATATTCTACAATAATTGATATTGTTTTTTGTAACATTTTGTTATTTTGTTGTTAAACCAAAAATTATCTTTTGTACAAGATAAGCGGTCTATTAAGTTGACCAGGAACAGAAAGGTTTATTTAAAATAAAATTAGATATTGTTGACACATGTCTAAGACAGAATAGATAAAGATGATTAAAGAATTGTTACATGTGAGGTCACACCCAGAGATGGTGAAATGCACGTCACAGAGTTTCAGGAGTTGAAACATGGAAAAGTAATTGGGAAGGTCCATGGACATTTTGGAACGTTCAAGGGGTACAAATACTTTCTCAGTTCAGTGAAACATGTATGTAGAAAGAAAAATGTGGGTATAACAAATTTTATATTCCGAGATAATGATGCTGCATTCCTTTTTTCAGGAATGAATCATAAAAATCTAATCTGGAGGAATCATGGATCCCAAAAAGATGAAAAGATGTCGGATCAACAAAAGAAAAGTTTTAAAGAGAGAAAATGTATCATCATCACAGGATGCATCTTTTCCCTAGTGACAATTTTATTTGTGATAAGATATATCAAGAATTGCTCAAGTTATGCAAAGACTAACAGGAATGAAGAATTACACAACAAAGATCATATGTTATTCAGAAATAAGAGAGATGTAGACATTGATATCAATGCAGATGAACTAAAAAATAACAACATTGAGATCATTACAAAGGACAAAAATGATAGAGTTATTGATATAAATGCATATGATAAAAATCATAATTTTAGAGATGTTGATATTAATACAGCAGAAGATTTGTATGGATTTATATGTTTAGGACAGGGATATGATTGTTGTTTACAATTGTATTTCATTCACAGCAATAATATTGAAATCAAAGTTAAAATAGAATCCAAAACAAAGTTTGTTAAAATGCAGGGATCTTATAGACTAAATAACAAAACCGTAACTTTTGAATGTAACATATTGTTGAGGAGTTTCTGGTCTATATATTTAAAAGGTAATGAGTCAACAATGTGGTCTGGAGATGTTACTAATATTATGACAAAATCTGGGAAATTACTTTATTCCTTTGATCAATTTTATTATCTTTTTCAAAGTTTTGTAAAGATATTAAATCCAAAATATTTAAACATCATTGGAGATGAAAAAGGAGACGTTGTAAGAACATGGGATTTTAAAGTAACAAGGAAATTTACTCAAATAAGGGTCAAAATTGATATCTTTATAGTTGATAAGATTGTTCCAGAAATTAATATTTTCCCACAATCTTTGAAAATTATGGAAGATAAAGATAATTTGCATTTGATATGTGATACAAAAATATCTTTACCTCAAAATTCATTGTTAACTTGGAAAAGGAATGATGAGTTTTTGGGTAGTTTTCTTTATAGTTCTACTATCATAATTCATAAAGGAATTTTTGGTAGTGTGAATTGGATCAATGATACATTTGTTTATCAACAAATGAGAGTATCTTTGAATGATACTGGCATATATGAATGTTGCATATCAATAGAAAATTATCCATTGAAATGTGCTAAGGCAAGTGTTATTGTTATGTCTCCAAGGAAAACTCCATGTGTTAATAAGAAAAGTTTCTCTGCAAGCCCATTTCAGATTAACAATTTCCAATCCAGAACTCTTTTGAGAGAAGGAAAGTTTGTCATTATTTTGTGGAACTTTAATGTTTCAGAATGGAACATTTCTACAAGGTTTCCACAATGTCAAGGACATCTGGTTAATATGGAATTGGGTATTGAGAGATGGTTTGGAATTAATAATAGAAATTATAACAGAAATAAGCATGGTATTGCTGAAGGTATTTTAGGAGGGATTGGCACAATCGGGAGTATAACAAATAGTATGGATATTAATACTTTAAAGTCTGATATAGAAACCGCTGGTTTAGTGGGAAGTAATGGTATTAAAATACAAAGACATTTAAATCAGATTTTAGAAAATATGGTAATTAAAACTGCTAATATAATGGGTCCATCCATTTTACATCTTCAAAATATTACTCTTGATTTGATGAGAAGTGAACAACATTCTCATATAGCCAGAGCATGCTCAGAGATTCAAACGGAATATTCCACTAATTTTAAAATAATTGTGCAAGCATTTCAGAGTGGAATAACTCCTCTTGGCATTTTACAGTATTTGCCCAAAGAATATTTATATGCAATAAATCATACAGATTTATGGGTAAATAAATGGATAGGATGCAAGCAGGACATATGTTATAGTTCTTCTATGATTCCAATAGCCGGAAAAGAACAAATTTTGGTTCCAATCACTGTTTTGGGATTACCTGTCAGTAATACACAATTATTATACTATAAATTACAGTATACAGATTTTGTATTTAACAATGAAAATTCTGAATTAGAACAATTAGATTTGTCATCATGTTTACAATTCCAGTCTAAAATTATATGTTTACCTAATCAAGATAAAAGTATATTTCATTCTTGTTATCATAATCAGATTTTGTTTTCAGATTATGTCAGATACAGAAAGGGTTAAAACTTTTTTCTCTTCTTGTACAAATACAGAAAACCTAAATCAAGGGTTGTATTGTATAGAAGGAGATATTGTTGCAATAAGTATTAATGGGTTGAGAACGAATTTAACAAATATGTTTATGAAAAATATTAGCGCTCTTCCTACACAGTATAATATTTCCCAAATAGATGAATTTCCATGGGAAAAATGGGCAAATATAATTCAAAAGGATCAAGGTTTATTAATAGCTTTGGCTAAGGAATTGCAGAATGCAGAAGTATTGTTTAAACATGAACAAGGTAATTTGCAAGAAATATCGCATCAATGGTCAGAATTTTCAGGAAGTAATTGGTGGAAAAAATTTAGTAATAGTGTATCCATTTGGGGAAAAACTTTGATAACTTCAGCAGCAGGAAATATTTTATCACATCCTATTGTAATTATTTTTATTATTATTATGTTATTTCTTATATTCCAGTTATGTTTGATGTTTAGAATGAAAAAATTATATTATCGAATTAGAAGTGATATTAAGAAAGGAGATGATTTGTTACAAAATAAGTTGAAAAGGAAAATGGGTTTTGAAGGTACGAATTCAATTGTACATGACAAAACATTTGGAGTTATTGAATCAAAGTTTGTTTGAATGTGATATGAATGTTGATGAATGAAGTTTTATCTGAAAAATATGATTAGTATTCATATTTCAGAGGGGAATGTTATATTCTTAATATCTAAATTTTAATTGGCTTTATTATACTTTATTCAGAATATGAATATTCCATATTGTGTGAAAGAAAACTTTGAGTCAATTGATTCTATGTTATGACTTGCGATAATTGGAAAAGTAAACATTTAAAACCTGTCAGGATTTTGAGAAATGTTGTTTATGTTCAAATTCTGAAGTTCCTTATATATATGTTTTTAGAAATTTAGCCCTATGTAATTGAGAAGCCCTATGTAGTTGAGATGATATTTTTCTTAGGCCGCGTGCACACGGGCGGACTGTTCGCCCAACTTTGTTCGTCAAACAATCCGACAAACAGTCCGCTCAAAATTTGCATGAACGGACTTGACCACACACGATGAACGAACAGTCCGCTGAAAGTGTGCGCGATGACGTGAACGGCACGTACGACGGGACGAGAAATACGACGTCCAATACACTGCAATGCAACCTTCGCCGTGTAAATCCTTTCTGAGCATGCGCGAAACTTAGTTTGTCGAACAAGCCTACACACGAGCGGACTGTCCGCTGAAACCAAGTTTCAGCGGACTGTCTTACGGAAATTCCGAAAAACTTTGTTTGTCAGACTGTCCGCTGAAACTGTCCGCTGAAGCCCACACACGAGCGGACTGTCCGCTGAAACACTGTTCAGCGGACAAAGTTGGGCGAACAGTCCGCCCGTGTGTACGCGGCCTTAGAGTCTGAAATTCTTCCATCCCCCATTTCCTGCCATATCATATATGTAATTGAGAGGTTGTTTAAGGTTTTAGTTCATTCAAACCTTAAAGTGTTAGCAGATGTTACATTGCTATAGTAATCACTCATTAGCCCACACTTTTGTAAAGGAGGAGTTATCTTTCGGCCGGAACTCAGGGATTTTGGTAAAATAATGGTAAGATTGGGAGTCAGACTTCCTTTTGAAGATTCAGCAGCCTAGAAGAAAGACACATCTCATGCACACAGAGATTTCAGCATACAAGGGTTATTCCACCATTATAGACAATAGAAGCCACATGGCAAAATCTGAAATCTTCAATAAGACAATTTTTAAAGATTATCATTGTACTATTTTTGTAAGTATTCTTTTCTATTTAAATGTGTACAAATAAATACACATTTTTAAATTACGCTGACTCAGAACTAATTAAGGAAATTCGTCTCACAATCTCAATCGGTCTCACCATATATACTTAAGACTTTGAAATATTTGTATATTGCCAATTTATTACACCTTCCCACTATGTTCTAGAAAAGTAGTCTCCAAACTTTTAAACACGAAAAACCTGGATTACTGTCCTTCAGACTTTAGGGGGGCTGGAGTGGGCAGTGGAAGTAGAAAATGCCCCAGCGCCAGTGGGAGCAAAAAAATTACATAGTGCCTGTGGTCAGTAGAAGGGGGAATAGTGTCATATCTTTGGTATTAGTGGGAGAAATAGTGTCTAAGGCCGCGTACACACGGACGGACTGTATGGCCTACTTAGTCCGTCGAAATACATTTCAGCGGACAGTCCGCTCGTGTGTGGGCTTCAGCGGACTTTTTCAGCGGAGAGTCTGGCGGACTAAGTCTTTCGGATTTTTCGAAATTCTGTCCGTCATACTTTGGTTTCAGTGGACAATCCGCTCGTCAGTAGGCTAGTTCGACGGACTAAGAATGGCGCATGCTCAGAAAGGATTTACACGGCGGAAGGTTGCATTGCTGTGTATTGGACTTCCTATTTCTAGTCCCGTCGTACGTGCTGTACACGTCATTGCGCAAGCTTTCGACGGACTGTTTGTGCATCCGTGTGTGGTCAAGTCCGTTCATTCGAAAGTATGACGGACTGTAGGCCATACAGTCCGCCCGTGTGTACGCGGCCTAATTGTTTAACCACTTCAATACCAGGCACTTAAACACCTTCCTGCCCAGACCAATTTTGAGCTTTCAGCGATGTCGCACTTTGAATGACAATTGCACGGTCATGCTACACTGTACCCAAATGACATTTTTATCATTTTTTTCCCACAAATAGAGCTTTCTTTTGGTGGTATTTGATCACCTCAACGGTTTTTATTTTTTGCTAAACAAATAAAAAAATACTGAAAATTTAGAAAAAAAAATTTGTTTGTTTCAGTTTCAAAACTTTGTAAATAAGTAAGTTTTCTCCTTCACTGATGGGCACTGATGGGCACCAATGATGTGGCACCAATGAAGTGGCACTGTTGAGGTGGCATTGATGGACACTGATATGTGGCACTGATAGACGGCACTGATGGGCACTGATAGGCTGCAATGATGGGTGGCACTGATGGGCGACACGGACGGGCACTGATAGGTGGCACAAATTGGCACTGATAGCTGGCACGGATTGGCATGGATGGGCGGCACAGATGGGCATGGATGGGCAGCACAGATGGGCATGGATAGGTGGCACAGATGGGCACAGACAGGCAGCACAGATGGCATGGATAGGCGGCACAGATGGGCATGGATGGGCACTGATAGGTGGCACGGATGGGCACTGATAGGTGGCACAGGTGGGCACTGATAGGTGGCACAGGTGGGCCCTGATAGGCGGCATTGTATTATGTTGTACTGTACTAATGGATGCCAATCAGTGCCAAACAATAATGCATGCCAATCAGTGATGCCCATTGTGGGCACTGATTGGCATCCATTATGGGCACTGATTAGCATCCATTGTGGGCACTGACTGGCATCCTTGGTGGTCTAGGGAGTATTACCTTGTCCTGGGCACCCCTGGTGGTCTGGTGGCGTCCCTGGTGGTCCAGTGTGGGCATCCTCGGGGGGGGGGGGGCTGCACTGATAATCGATCAGCACAGACCCCCCCCCCCCGTCAGAGGAGCAGCCGATCGGCTCTCCTCTACTCGCGTCTGACAGACGCGAGTGAGGGAAAGCCGATCACCGGCTTTTCCTATTTACACTGTGATCAGCCGTGATTGAACATGGCTGATCACGTGGTAAAGAGTCTCCGTCGGAGACTCTTTACCGAGATCGTAGTTGCAGGGTGTCAGACTGACACTCCACAACAACGATCGCCGCGATGCGCGCCCCCGGGGGACGCGCAGCGGCTCAAATTCCTGATCACATTATTTGACGTCCGATCAGGATTATAAAACCGTCAATTGTCTATAGGGCGGGCGGCAAGTGGTTAAATCAGTGGGAGGAATAGTGTCTCATAACCAGTGTCAGTGGGAGGAATAGTGTCTCATCACTGGTGTCAGTGGGAGGCATAGTATCTGATAACTGGTGTCAGTGGGAGGAATAGTGTCTCATCACTGGTGTCAGTGGGAGGCATAGTATCTGATAACTGGTGTCAGTGGGAGGAATAGTGTCTCATCCCTGGTGTCAGTGGGAGGAATAGTGCCCCATAACCGGTGTCAGTGGGAGGAATGGTGTCTCATCACCGGTGTCAGTGTGAGGAATAGTGTCTCATCTCCGGTGTCAGTGTGAGGAATAGTGTCTCATCACCGGTGTCAGTGTGAGGAATAGTGTCTCATCACCGGTGTCAGTGGGAGGAATAGTGTCTCATCACCGGTGTCAGTGGAAAGAATAGTGTCTCATCACCGGTGTCAGTGGGAGGAATAGTGTCTCATCACCGGTGTCAGTGGGATGAATAGTGTCTCATCATTGGTGTCAGTGGGAGGAATAGTGTCTCATCACTGGTGTCAGTGGGAGGAATTGTGTCTCATAACCGGTGTCAGTGTGAGGAATAGTGTCTCATAACCGGTGTCAGTGGGAGGAATAGTGTCTGATCACCGTTGTCAGTGGGAGGAATAGTGTCTCATCACCGGTGTCAGTGGGAGGAATAGGGTCTCATCACTGGTGTCAGTGGGAGGAATAGTGTCTCATCACCGGTGTCAGTGGGAGGAATAGTGTCTCATCATTGGTGTCAGTGGGAGGAATAGTGTCTCATCACTGGTGTCAGTGGAAAGAATAGTGTCTCATCACTGGTGTCAGTGGAAAGAATAGTGTCTCATCACTGGTGTCAGTGGGAGGAATAATGTCTCATCTCATCTCAGTCAGAGGAATAGTGTCTCATCACCGGTGCCAGTGGAAAGACTAGTGTCTCCTAACCATAACCCATCAGTGGAAAAAAAAAATTTGGCATCAGTGAGAGGAATTGCTCCCCACTGTTGGTGTCAGTGGAAGGATTGGTGTCCCCTTCTTGGTGTCAGTGGGAAGAAGACAAGCAAAGAGCCACATTTGGCCTGCTGGCTGCAGTATGGAGACCACTGTTCTAGAAGACAGGGGGAAGAAGCAGAGCAGCAGTCTGTGAAACCCTGAGCAGCTAAATTGTCTTTAAAGGTAGTGCTGCCTGTCAACTGCACAGTTCATATTAGGCTTGATTCACATCTATGCATGTTGCTTTTGAGCATTTTTACAGTGCTTTTTGCAGTGCTTGCGCATTTTTTAGACACGCGTCTTTACCACGATTTTGCTGCGATTTGCGTTTTGTGTTTTTTTTTTTTTTTACACTGTGGTTGCTTAGCAACCAGATATATACAGTGAAAAAAAGAAAAAAAAACGTAAATCGTGGCAAAATCGCAGCAAAAACACGCGTTTTTGATGCAGGTCAATTGACTTCTATTACATGCAAAACGTTGCATTTTGTATGAAAAAAAGTCCCTGACCCTTTCCAAAAACGCAGAGGCACACAAATGCATTGTTGTGAACATGTTCCATAGGAACCCATGTTAAAAAATTTCCTTGCATTTCTGCAAAATGCAAAATGCATCAGAAAACGCGCTAGTGTGAATCGAGCCTTATACTTACTGCAACACAAAGCATCACAGTTGTGGAATAAGAACAAATTCATCTAGCTGTATGGTAAGCTTTGAGTGGGGCGGTACAAATATGGCTCAGCCACCTGTGTTTACTGCTTCTGTGACTTCCCATGTGAATGAGGCCTTAGAGAGTGAAAATGCTCTGTCCCTGACTCGTAATTGTTCCCTTACATTGTTAGCGTGTCACACAGGGGCTGGGAGAGATCAGCAGCATTGAGACGCAACAAAGGATGGAAAAAGTGAAAACAAACATTTTATTAAATAAAAAAGGCTTTAGGCTCAGTTCACCTACATGCAAATTGGATGCATTTTGAACCGCATCTGATTCATATAATGTGAACCAGACCGGCTTTCAGAGGAGCTGGTTCACATATATTCGGGGCAGTTACGGTGCAAAATAAAAAAGGGTCCTGTGCGCTTCTCATATTCACACTGGAACCGCTGACTGGAGACGGCACTGATGGCTCTGCACAGAAACCCATATTTTTTGCAAAAGCAGTGTGAATAAAATGCCTGCTACTTGAAACGATTTTGAAAAAATGAAATGTTTTTTCTAATGGTCTCAGAATATTAATGTTACTGTCTGGGTTATTTCAGACATAAAAACCGAAAAGAGAAAAAAAAATAAAAATAAAAAATCTATAAAGGCTTTTATTTCTGAGAATATATAGTGCGGCCATCTGAGGTTTATGCATATAAATGATAAATAATGAAATGGACAATCCTGAGTATCTCCTGCACCCTTGTGGTCAGAAAGGGGAATTGTTTTTATGTTTTTGGATGGAAGATGATGATTTTTAATCTCTGTGCCTCTATATCTAGCACAGTAATATGTGGCCGTGTCTTCCACTTTCACGTTGTTTATTTGTAGATATGCCGTGTTTATGGACTCATCAGATGTTATTGTGAATCTTCCCTGATATGAAGAGGAATATTTTGTATTTCCATTAGCAGGATCAATCTCCCCAATCCATGTCAGTCCTCTCCCTGGAACCTGTTGAACCCAGTGTATAAAGGTGTCAGCGATCTGAAATCCAGATCCTTCACAGGACATCTTCACGCTCTCTCCAGGCTTTTTTACTTCTGAATTGGATTGAATAAGCCTTTCTGACATGACTCCTTCATAAGAGAAATGACAACATTATACATGAGAAATAAATGATCAGATCAGTATTATTTAACCCTTTCCTAACCTGACTTACCGATCAGTAAGGACAGACAGGTGACATAATAAAAAAGAAACATGTTGTATGATTTGCTCTCGGGTTCTGGACAGACTTCAGCTTTATACTGAGACACTACGACCTCTCTGTTCAGCTTTTCACCCCCAGATCTGAGACCAGGAGGAGCCGTCACATTTGCATAAAGAGTGCAATCTATAAAAAATCTTCACATCATGAAAGGACTGGAGAGTATTTTCAATGATGTTTAATTATTCACATAAAGGGGATCCTTTCTATAGTATGTATGTATTATATATTGTGACAACGCGATGCCCTGCTTCTACAGAAATGGATATATGACACAGGGTTTGTACTAAAGCAGAGTGCGGGGCTCCATCCTGCATATTGTATATATACACGGAGGAATGGTGGCTCTCCTGCGCAGGATCACTTACCCAGTACACAATTCTGTACTTCTGTGTCTGGGGTGCACATGAGTGCTGCCGGCGACCTGCTACCACTGGGATTAGACACAGCGGAATCTGATCTGCAGGTACTGCAGACTTAATGCCCACCAGTACCTGCCGATCCTTAGGCAGAGAGACAGAACAGCAATCTGCCTAAGTAAGCAAGGCAGATTGCTGTTCTGTCAATAGGTAAGGCATTGATCCGTGTTCCTGCAAGGCAGAAACATGGATCAATGTCTTCCCATAGTAAAAGCACCTCCCCCACAGTGAGAAAACACATTGTTAGGCACACAGTTAACCCTTTGATTGCCCCTGATGTTAACCCTTTCCCAGCCAGTGTCATTAGTACAGTGACAGTGTATATTTTTAGCACTGATCACTGTATTAGTGTCACTGGTCCCCAAAAAGTGTCATTGTACGATTTGTCCACCGCAAAATCACAGTCCCACTATAAGTTGCTGATCGCCGCCATTACTAGTAAAAAATTAATAAAAATTCCATCAATATGTCCCATAGTTTGTAGATGCTATAACTTTTTCACAAACAAATCAATATATGCTTATTGGGAGTTTTTTTTTTTGTTTTTTTTATCAAAAATTTGTAGCAGAATACATATTAGCCTAAATTGAAGAAGAAATTCGTTTTTTTAAATTTTTTTATCGGATATGTTTTATAGCAGAAAGTAAAAAATATATATTTTTTTCTTTTTCAAAATTGTCGCTCTTTCTTGTTTTATAGCTCAAAAAATAAAAACCACAGAGGTGATCAAATACCACCAAAAGAAAGCTCTATTTGTGGGGGAAACAAAGGGACATACATTTGTTTGCGCAAATGTCAGTTAAAGTAACGCAGTAAGTGTTGAATCCTGTGTCCGGGTCTTGCTGGAGACCTGCAGCCTATGTGAGTGCACAGGTGTGGTTATTGGTTATAGGTCAGGTCTGATCAGTGCTCAAGAATCCCAGAAAATAGAGAAATATGAAATGCTAATGAAGAAATCCCCACCAGATCCCCCAAAGGTGTGCTCTTCTATTAGTATCTCACCATCACTACAAAGGGGCTTCAGGCTTAAAGACGTGTGGCTGTTATAATAGCCCATGTATTTTACCCAAGGCTGGTCTTTGCATAATGTTCAGACATTGATCATCTGGTTGTTTTTCTGATTATGTTTTCATAATTTGATTTTAAGCCCTAATGAGTAGGGCCCTCTGATTCCTCCTGTATTGAATTGTATTGTAACTACACTGTCTGCCCTTATGTTGTAAAGTGTTGTGCAAACTGTTGGTGCAATATAAATCCTATATTATAATAATAATAATAATGAATAAGCACTAACCATTTGACCTCCCTTCATGACCAGGCGTATTTTTTGTGATACGACACTGCCTTACTTTAACTGACAATTGCGCCGTCATGACCTTTTTTTCCCACAAATAGAGCTTTCTTTTGGTGGTATTTGATCACCTCTGCGTTTTTTCATTTTTTTTGTGCTATAAACAAAAAAAGACAATTTCAGAAAAAAATATATATACTCTGCTATAAAACTTATCCAATAATTTTTTTTTAAAAAAATCTAATTTCTTCATAAATTTAGGCCAACATATATTCTGCTACATATTTTTGGTAACAAAAATTTCAATAAGCATAAAGGAAAGAATTAAGATTCTAGGCATTGAATTTGGACCCGGCGATTATTGCCTCAAAAACTGGGAAGGCAGACTGGAAATTGGCAATATTAAGGTGGTCAGCTGGAAGAGATGGAAGTTATCTCTGAGGGAAAGGGTTGATCTAATTAAGACTTACCTGATTCCGATCTTCTTGTATGTCAGCTTCGTCTGCATCTTGCCAATGTCTCTCTATGCTAGGGTCAGTAGTGTGTTCTTTCAGATGCTGTGGGGGGAACAGACTGAACCCCATCAAGAGGAATGTCACCTATTTATCCAGGAGGGAGGGTGGATTAGGTATGGCCAACCCAGTTCTTTTCTTTTCACTGATATTTCTCAAATTTAACATTGGTAATATGCTTGCTGTGGAACCTCCTGGATGGGTAGGCATATTTAAATCTTGGTTTAGGCCTTTTCTCCGACTTTGGGAAGAAGGTGGCCAAGTGAAGAATCTCAGGGGTCATCGTGGTCAGCTACCAGCCTATGACGCTCTATGCCTGAAGTTACTGCGGCAGTGGCAATTGTCAGCTGAAGATCTCAGATTGGTTCCAAGGAAAGTCCTTATGAGTTGAGTCTTGACCCACTGGCCTTAAGGGATTGCCCAGGCACAGTTTTGAGGGTAAGGTTAAGCTTGATTAATTTGGACAGAGTACCCCCTAAATTTAGGGATCTGGCCTGGTTGTGCTTCCATGGGAGGCTCTATGTGCGGGGCAAATTCCACAGTGTGATGGATGGTAGCTGTCCTCGGGAGGAGTGTGCAGATGAGGAGGAGACTATGGACCATTTTCTGCTTCACTGCCCCTTTAACATAGAGGTGTACAAACAGGTGGGGCGGGCCCTCGGTGTTCCTTTCCTCTCCAGGCTGGGTTATGCTGGGTGGGCGTATGGAGCATTCAATACTGGTAGGGTTTTTTGTCTGGATACACTTTTTCTAGTTAGCCTAGTAGTCTGTTATTTCACTTGGAACGCATGGTGTCAGGTCTGCACTCGGCATAAAATCCTTCCTGTTGAGGTGGTGGTGTATGACATTCTGCATGAGGTGGAGAACATTCGGGTGCTTGAGAGAGACAAGCGGAGTCAGTGGGCTTGGTTGAAGGCGTGGAGGGGTTTCAAGCCTCCCTGACTGCCAGGAGTCTCTTTCCCGGGTGTGGCTGTCTGCAGGGGTCAAGTCCTGGGGAAAAAAGTGTGGGAACTCCCACCCAAGATCCACTCCCCCACCAAAAAAAAAAAAAAAATAGGACATCAGGGCACATCAGGGCACGGGGACATCAGGGCATGGGGCATATGGCACATCGGAGCACATTATGGCACATAGCACATCAGGGCACATAGCACATAAGGGCACATCAGGGCACATTATGGCACATTATGGGGCACATAGCACATCAGGGCATGGGGCACATTAGGGCACATGTCACATCGGGGCACATTATGGGGCACATAGGGGCACATTATGGGGCACATAGCACATAAGGGCATGGGGCACATCAGGGCACGGGGCACCTCGGGGCATGGGGCACATCAGGCCACATTTCACATCAGGGCACGGGGCACATCAGGCCACATGGCACATCAGGGCATGGGGGACATCAGGGCATGGGGCACATGGCACATCAGAGCACATTATGGCACATCAGGGCACATTATGGGGCACATCAGGGCACATAAGGGCATGAGGCACATCAGGGCACATAGCACATCAGGGCATGGGGCACATCAGGGCTCGGGGCACATCAGGGCACATTATGCGTTAGGGGTCAGGGAGTATTGGTGAGCATTGGCTGAGTATTACATAGTATTGGCAGAGTATTGCATAGTATTGGCAGAGTATTGCATACTATGGCAGAGTACTGGCATAGAATGGGCACTGAGCAGCACTGTGGGCTGAATCTGTAGTGCCCACAGTGCTGAATCCGCTCTTTCCCCCTCTGTTCTCACACTGTACCGAGTGGTACAGAGAAGGGAAGGAGGTTTGTTTACAAGTGATGCTCCATCATTTGATGGAGCGATCATGTGGTAAATGGCCACTATCAGCGGACCTGGTGGTCACGGATGTTCCCGGGGGCACACCGGAGCACTATTCTGGGACGTCCACCCAGAATAAGCCGATCGCGCTGTAGTCTTTCGGCTATGGCCCAGTCAGCATGTGGTTAATGGCAGATAAAACGCATATTTTTGCATAAGAAGTGTGAATAAAAAGTATAGGCCAGTAGCCGAAGTGCAGAGTAGGTGGAGGGCCTACATGATGGGGTTTGTACAAGAAGGCTGAGGTAAAGAGGGGGTTAAAAATAATTTCAGTTAGAGTAGGAGGAGGTCAGTAAGATAGGAGGATTTTAAAGAGACATGGTATTGGTGGAGAATAGGGTGTGGCAGGGTGGGGTAGGGTGGTCCTTAGAGGGTTGCTAGGTAGGGTGTGGGGAACCTAGGATCAGTCAGTTTTGGACAGCAACCAGTGGCATTCTCAACCCCGGGGACTGTAGCTATTTGAGTATGGAGGATTTGGGCTATGCTGTCCACTTTCAGAGCAGCTGCAGTCGCTAACGGGCCGCAGTGGCTGCGTACCCAATTAATGGGTATTTTGCCTGGGTCGGGGCAGGTGGCTGCTACACCTGCCCCTGTCAGACAATGTGCTAGGAGGTCACGGCCTCCTGCTCGCTTGAACCCCCAACTGACCCCAAGGGGTTGTCGCCGTGCTGGGAGCCCAGTAATGGACCCTTCAGCCTCCGCGGCTAAGAGGACACCCTCGCAGGCCGGGGGTGCTGGGAGGAACCCCCCTCTGAGGCGTGACCCTGGGGGGGCAAAGTGGGTTTTCTGCCCTCTTCCACCCCCCTCCCTTCTGATGATCGGGACCATGCGGCCTCTGCAGGATCCAGGCCTGCTGGCAGAGGAGCCCTGCGGGGGAGGGGAAGGTCACCCAGTGCCGGCCTGATGCCTAGGGCGGCCGGGACTGGCGTAAGGAGAAGCAGAGGTGCGAAGGAGAGCAACAGAGCTGGCGCAATGACCAGAGACCGGGACCTGCCTTCAGCTTCTGCCGGCGGTGTGAGGCAGAGAGCGCAGCAGGGGAGGCGGAGCACTGTGGAGTGTCAAGTGGCGGCCGGGAGTGACGTCATCGGCCGGAGGATGGTGCCGGGATCGCGCCGATCACCCGGTGAACTCACAGGACTGGGGAGCCGCTCTGAGGGGGAGCTCTCCTCATCAGAGGATGAGACACAAGCTGGCAGCGTGGAGAGGCATCCTGGATCTGGACCTGCGGCTGCGGGGGGGGGGGGGGCAGCCTGGTGAGTGTGTTTTTCACATGTCTTTGTCTATGTCTGCTGTGCATTCTACTGTGTCTGGGCAGGAGAAGGGGGGTCAGTCTGTCATGGGTTGCTCTCTGGGCTTGGGCTCAGCTAGGGGGAGCGTGTGGCATGGGATCAGACTGTGGTTCAGAGGGGGTTACCCAGCAGGCAGTACCGGTGGCGGCTGCAGCGGGGGGCAGTGTGTCTGGCTTCCTCCCAGCCCTTTTGGCTGGGTTCAGCAAGGCGCTGGACCAGTGTGAGGCGGGTATGGGGGCCTGGGGTGCCACACCAAGCCCACCTCAAGCCGGAGGTGAGGGAGTGCATTTGGAAGGGTGGGTATGTCGAAATTTTTTCCCTCTTGCCCTTGGAAAAGTTTAATCTGGATAAGGTTAAACCGGATGAGAGCAAGAAGGAAGAAGAAGAAAAATGGCGGTACCGGCTTATTCCCAGGACGTTTGGAAATTGGCTCCAAGCGTTCAATATTCTGGCGAGTGTTATCGGAGAGAAGGCGCCGGAGCAATGCTCGGGGCTTTTTTGTTATGCCGACGTGATAGCGCAGCGGGTTTATGGCGGCTTATCTTGGTTGCGCTACGATGAGCAATTTAGGCAATGGAAGATGGTTAAGCCGTCCATCCAGTGGGACCACAAGGATATTAGCTTGTGGATGAAGTTGATGACTCAGGCGCGGCATCCGGCCCTCCCTTTCAAGGGGGGGCTAGTGGTGGTGCAGGAACCTCATCGTCATCGGCTGGAAAGCGGAAAGGTTTCTGCTGGCAGTTCAATGAGGGAAATTGCAAGTTTGGAGGAACATGCCATTTCCGGCACGAGTGCTCCGGCTGCGGAGGATCCCTTGCGCTCTCCAAGTGTTTTAAACAGAACAAAGGTAAGTCTGGTGAGTCTGGAACAGGGGCGAACTGACAACTCATGGGGCCCCCGGGCAATAGGAGATTATGGGGCCCCGGGCAATAGAACATTATGGGGCCCCCAGACAATAGGAGATTATGGGGCCACACAGTATACACACACATACAGTATACACACACAGACACACAGTATACACACAGAATATACATACACACTGAAAAGGTACTGGAGAGGCGGGGCAGCTATAATCTTAGGATTTTTAAAAAAACACCGATTTTTACATACTGTCCTTGGTTTTATTGAGGCTGGCAACCCTCATGGGGCCCCCTAGTGGCATGGTCAGTCCGCCCTGGTCTGGAAAGAGGGAGGACTCCGGTGAAAGTGGAAAGATTGGCTCCCTACCTAAGTAGGTATCCAGATAGGGCTGCGGCGGATATTTTGTTGTGCGGTTTTTCAGCAGGTTTCGTTATTCCTTGAACATTGGCCACAGTTCCGCCGGTCCCTCGGAATTTGATTTCCACGCGGCGCCACCCAGAGGTGGTGTCGGCGAAACTGGCCAAGGAAGTGGCTTTGGGTAGGATGGCTGGTACGTTTGGGGCACCCCCCCCCCCCCCCGGGGGAATTGGTTGTTTCTCCACTGGGGGTGGTTCCTAAGAAGGAACCTAATTCCTTCCGGTTGATACACCATCTTTCCTACCCAAAAGGCTCATCGGTCAATGATGGCATTGACCGGGAGTCCTGTGCGGTTTCGTACACTTCCTTTGACAGGGCGGTGTCGTGGGTCCGCAGGTTTGGCAAAGGGGCCCTCTTGGCAAAAACTGACATTCAGTTGGCTTTCCGCCTGCTTCCGATTCATCCCAGCAGCTGGAGGCTGCTGGGGTGCATGTGGAAGGGTCAGTATTTTGTGGATTTATGCCTACCGATGGGCTGTTCCGTTTCGTGCTCTTTCTTTGAGTCTTTTAAGTCGTTCCTTGAATGGGTGGTGAAAGACGTGTCATGGTTGCACTCCATAATTCATTATCTTGATTATTTTTTGGTGATTGGCCCTGTTGGGAGCAGGGTCTGCCAGGCTCTGTTGGCTTTGTTGCAGTGCGTCTTTAGTTCGTTTGGAGTGCCCCTCGCGAAGGACAAGACGGAAGGCCCGGTGACAAAGATCAAATTCCTGGGTGGTCACAAGATTCAACTGCACACCCTTCAGTCCCTGTTAGGCAAACTGAATTTTGCATGCCGCATTATGCCCATGGGCAGGGTTTTTTGTAGCCGCTTGGCAGCGGCCACATCAGGTGTTCGGGCGCCGCATAATTTTGTGCGACGGTCTAAGGATCATAAGGCCGACCTGCGGGTGGGGCTGTTGTTGCTGGAACAGTTTAATGGTAGGTCGGTGTGGATGGAGGGAATGGTCTCGGCGTGGGATTTAGAGCTGTCTTAGCAGTGGAGCTTTGGCAACAGGACTTCAGGAACAAACGGGTGCGTTTTCATTGCGACAATTTGGGGGTGGTTCAGGCGGTCAACAAAATCTCGGCTTCGTCTCCTCCGGTTGTGCGGTTACTTAGGCATCTGGTGTTACAGTGTTTGTGCTATAACTGTTTGTGCTGTGCATGTGCCGGGTGTGAATAATAGCGTGGCTGATTCGGGTCTACTTCGGAATTCGGTATGCACAGCTACTTTGTCTGCATACGAGATATGGTCTGAATGGCGTGCTATGGAGTCAGTGAGGGGTGGGTGTTCTTCGGATGAGGAACGCCTGGGTTTGCTATTGGATTTCATTGGGAAAAATGTGGATGATGGGGTTTCTTTGGCTAAATTGGGGAGACAAATGGCGGGGTTGACCTTTTTGTTTCAGATGTCGGAGGTTGAGGACGTTACCAAGCTTGCATTGGTGAGGAGGATTTTACGGGGTTACCATCGGGGTAAGGTGGTACAGGACAGGCGCCGCCCGGTGTCCTTCCAGTTACTGGGTACTATTACGAACGCCCTGGAGGGGATTTGCTCTTCGATTTATGAGGCCGCTCTCTTTAGGACGGCGTTTATTTTGGCATTCTTTGGGGCGTTTCACATCAGTGAACTGGTGGGCGTGTCTAAACGGGGGACTGGTGGTTTGGTTTCTAAAAATGTGAGGATTCAGGGGGAGGTCCTTTCTATGTTGATCAGGTGTTCCAAGATGGATCAGACTGGAAAAGGGAAGTGGGTGGTCTTAGCCACGTTTCCGGGCTCGCCGTTCTGTCCGGTTCAGGTGTTGCGCCATTGGTTGGGGCTTAGGGGGTCGGCACCAGAGCTGTATTTCATAAGTGCTTGCGAGCTGCAGGATTGGAGGTGAAGGATTACTCTTCTCACTCATTCCGGATTGGTGCGGCCACTTCGTGCTCAGAGCCTTACAGGGTTCTGAACTGTCATTTTATTTTATTTTACAGATGCAGAATGTTTGATGTGGATCCTGGGCCATTCTTACGTGTTCTGGGGCACAAAGAGGGCGGAAGTTAGGCCGGAAGGGCGCCAGTTGGGCTTCCCAAGGGACCAGGTTAAGGTTTGCTGGATTGGGGTTCCTGGGATGCTGTGGTCGTGGGAAGTTCATCATTATGCTAGGCTGGATAGGCCCCCTGATGTCCTGGTGCTGCATGTAGGGGGTAATGATCTTGGGCTTCGGGCATCCGAATTGTGCAGGGACATTAAGTTTGATTTGCTGCATTTGGGGACCCTGTTCCTTGACACTATCGTTGTATGGTCTGACATGGTGGCCAGAGCGTCTTGGAGACTAGCTGTGTCGGTGGACAGGGTGAACAGAGCCCGCATAAAAGTTAATAAAGCGGTGGCAACGTTTTTTGTTCGCAACGGGGGTTTGGCTGTTCGGCACAGGGAATTGGAGAAGGAGCCATGGTTGTTTTCTGAGGGGGGATGGTGTACATCTGAATGCGGTTGGAATCGATATGTGGTTTCTGGGACTACAAGATGGGATTCAGCGGGCCATAGCAGTGTGGCGGGCTGGCCAGGCGTAAGGTGTCACGCCGGCCGGCTGTGGCAGTGGTCGTAGGGTGCAGAATGTTTGGTGTGGATCCTGGGCCATTCTTACGTGTTCTGGGGCACAAAGAGGGCGGAAGTTAGGCCGGAAGGGCACCAGTTGGACTTCCCAAGGGACCAGGTTAAGGTTTGCTGGATTGGAGTTCCTGGGATGCTGTGGTCGCGGGTGCTCCCTGAAGTTCATCATTATCCTAGGCTGGATAGGCCCCCCGATGTCCTGGTTCTGCATGTAGGGGGTAATGATCTTGGGCTTCGGGCATCCGAATTGTGCAGGAACATTAAGTTTGATTTGTTGCGTTTGCGGACCCTGTTCCCTGACACTATCTTTGTATGGTCTGACATGGTGGCCAGAGCATCTTGGAGACTAGCTGTGTCGGTGGACATGGTGAACAGGGCCCGCATAAAAGTTAATAAAATGGTGGGAACGTTTTTTGTTCGCAACGGGGGTTTGGCTGTTCGGCACAGGGAATTGGAGAAGGAGCTATGGTTGTTTTTTGAGGGGGGATGGTGTACGGCCGGCTGTGGCAGTGGTCGTAGGGTTTTTGAAGGCGGGGGATGGTAATGTTATTTGGAGAACGATGGGCTGGGCCCATCACAGAAACGAGTGGACCTGCCCTAATGAGGGCAGAAGTAAGAGGTGGCTGTATCGGCTGGTTGAGTTTTGCCAAATTAATGTCCCAGTGCTGGCGTAAGTCATGGCTAGGGGCCGGGTAAGAGGCAAGGTGGTGCCGGATACAGAGAGTGATGTCAATAGTGCCTTCAAAAACCCTCTGCAGTTATGTTACCAGATGATTAGAGATGTTTAATGATTTAAAAGTGTTTTTGCTTTTATATTTTTTGGTTAATAAAAGGCTGCTATGGCCATTTAAAACCCAAGAACAAGGTGTCTGGTCTTATTACAGATGGGTTATGGGTAACGGGAATTGGTTTTAGCCTGGAGTTGGACAATACCCCAGACATGTCTGCTACTTGAAACGATTTTGAAAAAAATGAAATCTTTTTTCTAATGTTCTCAGAATATTAATGCCACTGTCTGGGTTATTTCAGACATAAAAACCAGAAGAGAAAAACAAAACATAAAAAACATATATATATATATATATATATATATATATATATATATATATATTTATATATATATATATATGCTTTTATTTCTGAGAATATATAGTACGGCCATCTGAGGTTTATGTATATAAATGATAAATAATGAAATGGACAATCCTGAGTATCTCCTGCACCCTTGTGGTCAGAAAGGGGAATTGTTTTTATGTTTTTGTATGGAAGATGATGACTTTTAATCGCTGTGCCTCTAGCTCTAGCACAGTAATATGTGGCCGTGTCTTCCACTTTCACATTGTTTATTTGTAGATATGCCGTGTTTATGGACTTATCAGATGTTATTGTGAATCTTCCCTGATATGAAGAGGAATATTCTGTATTTCCATTAGCAGGATCAATCTCCCCAATCCATGTCAGGCCTCTCCCTGGAACCTGTTGAACCCAGCTTATATAGTAGCTGGAAATCTGAAATCCAGATCCTTCACAGGACATCTTCACGCTCTCTCCAGGCTTTTTTACTTCTGAATTGGACTGGATAAGCGTTTGTGACATGACTCCTTCATAAGAGAAATGACAACATTATACATGAGAAATAAATGATCAGATCAGTATTATTTAACCCTTTCCTAACCTGACTTACCGATCAGTAAGGACAGACAGGTGACATAATAAAAAAGAAACATGTTGTATGATTTGCTCTCTGATTGCTCTCGGGTTCTGGACAGACTTCAGCTTTATACTGAGACACTACGACCTCTCTGTTCAGCTTTTCACCCCCAGATCTGAGACCAGGAGGAGCCGTCACATTTGCATAAAGAGTGCAATCTATAAAAAAGCTTCACATCATGAAAGGACCGGAGAGTATTTTCAATGATGTTTAATTATTCACATAAAGGGGATCCTTTCTATAGTATGTATGTATTATATATTGCGACAACGCGATGCCCTGCTTCTACAGAAATGGATATATGACACAGGGTTTGTACTAATGCAGAGTGCGGGGCTCCATCATGTTTATCTGACTGCATACTGTATATATAGGGAGGAAAGGTGGCTCTCCTGCGCAGGGTCACTTACCTAGTACACAATCCTGTTCTTCTGTGTCTGGGGTGCACATGAGTGCCGCCGGCGACCTGCTACCACTGGGATTAGACGCAGCGGAATCTGATCTGCAGGTACTGCGGACTTAATGTCTGCCAGTACCTGCCGATCCTTAGGCAGAGAGCCAGAGTAAGTAAACAACAATTAAACAAGGCAGATTGCTGTTCTGTAAGGCATGCAAGGCAGGAACATGGATCAATGCCTTTCCATAGTAAAAGCACCTCCCCCACAGTGAAAAAACACATTGTTAGGCACACAGTTAATCCTTTGATTATCCCTGATGTTAACCCTTTCCCAGTCAGTGTCATTAGTACAGTGACAGTGCATATGTTTAGCACTGATCACTGTATTAGTGTCACTGGTCCCCAAAAAGTGTCAAAAGTGCCAGTTAGTGCCAGTTATTGTTTGCTGCAATATCGCAGTCCTGCTATAAGTTGCTGATGCTATAAGTTGCTGATCACCGCCATTACTAGTAAAAAACAAAAAAAAACAAATAAAAATTCCATCAATATATCCCATAGTTTGTAGATGCTATAACTTTTTCACAAACCAATCAATATATGCTTATTGGGAGGTTTTTTTCCCAAAAATATTTAGAAGAATACATATAGGCCTAAACTGAGAAAGAAATTTGTTTTTTTAATATATTTTTTGGGGATATTTATTATAGCAAAAAGTAAAAAATATTGCTTTTTTTTCAAAATTTACGCTCTTTTTTTGTTTATAGCGCAAAAAATAAAAACCGCAAGAATATGTAGCAGAATACATATTAGCCTAAAGAAGACATTTGATTTTTTCCATTTTTTATTGGATATGTTTTATAGCAGAAAGTAAAAAATATATATTTTTTTCTTTTTCAAAATTGTCGCACTTTTTTTGTTTATAGCTCAAAAAATAAAAACCACAGAGGTGATCAAATACCACCAAATGAAAGCTCTATTTGTGGGGGGAAATGGAACATACATTTTATTTGGGTACAGCGTCGCACAACTGCGCAAATGTCAGTTAAAGTAATCCAGTACCATATCGCAAAAAATAAAATGGTCTGGTCATAAGGGGGGGGGGGGGGGGGGTAAATCAGGTGGTTATTGTGAGTGGAGAAAACAGCTTTCAGATTTCTCTGGGGTATTGAAATCCCAGATGAGGACCTGGAGTTTGAAGGCTTCAAAATGTCTTGGGTGGGACAAAGTGTTGAATCCTGTGTCTGGGTCTTGCTGGAGACCTGCAGCCTATGTGAGTGCACAAGTGTGCAGATTAGTTGTAGGTCAGGTCTGATCAGTGCTCAAGGATCCCAGAAAATAGAGAAATATGAAATGCTAATGAAGAAGCCACCACCAGATCACCCAAAGGTGTGCTCTTCTATTAGTATCTCACCATCACTACAAAGGGGCTTGAGGCTTACCTACAAACTTGTGGCTGTTATAATTGCCCATGTATTTTTACACAAGGCTGGTCTTTGCATAATGTTCAGACATTGATCACCTGGTTGTTTTTCTGATTATGTTTTCATAATTAGACTTTAACCAGTAGGCGACCGCGCTATAGCTGAAAGACAGCTGCAGCGCAGATGCCAATTGCCGGGAGGCCATCCCTGGATGTCCTCCTGTTTACTTCCGCATTGTGTGCTCCCGCGAGCATGCATCGGGGAAGTTCTGTGCTGCCCGTGTCCCTTGGACACAGCCAGTCACAGATCACTGTAAATGGCCAATCACAGCGGCCGTTTACAGCGCAATCGGCGTGTCCAATGAGAGATGATCTCATATGTAAACATATGAGATCGTCTGTCATCACACGCTGTCTGTGTGAGGAGGGAGAGATGAACCGCTGCAGCAGCTGTGAGTAGGTAAAAAAATAAAATAAAATAAAGGTCCCACAATGTCACTGCCACCTGTCCCCACTGCCATCTGTCCCCAGTGCCACCTGTCAGTGCCATCTGTCCCCAGTGATATCTGTCAGTGCCATTTGCCCCAGTGCCACCTGTCTGTGCCATCTGTCATCAGTGCCACGTGTCATCAGTGCCACGTTTCATCAGTGCCATATAGTGCCATCTGTCATCAGTGCCATATCAGTGTCACGTGTCATCAGTGCCACATATTAGTGCCATCTGTCATCAGTGTCATCTGTCATCAGTGCCACCTGTCAGTGTCACTTGCCATCTGCTATCAGTGTCATGTATCATCAATGCCACATATCAGTGCCATCTGTCCCTCTGTCATCAGTGTCACGTGTCAGTGCTACATATTAGTGCCACGTATTAGTGCCATCTGCCATCAGTGCCACGTATTAGTGCCAGGTGTCACCAGTACCACGTATTAGTGGCATTTGTCATCAGTGTCACGTGTCATCAGTGCCACATCAGTGTCACGTGTCACTGTGCTGGTGATCCAGGGCCTTCAAAAGTGTAATAGTCAACAAATTAGATGTGTAATTTATGTTCCTAGAACACGTGATGGTGCTCCCTGCATGTTGGGCCTCCCTGAGTGGCTAGGCTGTGGAAAAGTCCCACACATGTGGTATCGTAATACTCAGGAGGAGTAGCAGAAATTATTTTGGGTTGTCATTTGTGGTATACACATGCCATGTGAGAGAAATAACCTATTACAATGACAAATTTGTGAAAGAAAAAAAATCTTCATTTTGCAAAAAATTGTGGGAAAAAATGACATCATCATGCCTCTTACTAAATACCTCTTACTAAATACCTTGGAATGTCTACTTTCAAAAAAAGGGTCATTTGGGGGGTATTTTTACTTTCCTGGCTTGTCTGGGTCGCAAGAAATGAGATAGGCCACCAGTACATCAGATGTGATTAATTTTGTATGGTTTGCACCACAGCTTGTGGATTGTAACTTTCACAAAGACCAAATAATATCCACTAATTTGGGTTATTTTTACCAAAGATATGTAGCAGTATAAATTGTGGCCAAAATTTATGAAGACAAATTAATAATTTACTAAATTTTATCACAGAAACAAAGAAAAATGTGTTTTTGTTTTTTTTTCAAAATTTTCGGTCTTTTTTCATTTATAGCGCAAAAAATAAAAAACCCAGAGGTGATCAAATGCCACCAAAAAAAAGCTCTATTTGTGGGAAAAAAAGGACAAAAAATGTATTTGGGTACAGTGTTACATGACTTGTCATTCAAAGTGTGAGAGCACTGAAAGCTGAAAATTGGTCTGGTCACGAGTGGATTTAAGTGCCCAGTTCTCAAGTGGTTAAGCTCTAACGAACAGGATTCTCTGATTCCTCCTGTATTGAATTTTATTGTAACTACACTGTCTGCTGTCATGTTGTAAAGTGTTGTACAAACTGTTGGTGCAATATAATTGCTGTTCTGTCAGGCAGGAACATGGATCAATGCCTTCCCATATGTTGTTGTTTTTTTTTTCAATACGTTGGTGTTTTTTCATTTATATCACAAAAAATAAAAAGTCCAGAGGTGATCAAATACCATACCAAGAAAGCTCTTTTTGTGTGGGGAAAAAAAAAATTGTGCACAGTTTTGCATGACCGCGCAATTTCCAGTTAACCACTTCAGCCCCAGAAGATTTTACCCCCTTCCTGACCAGAGCATTTTTTGCAATTTGGCACTGCCTCGCTTTAGCTGACAATTGCGCGGTTGTACGACATTGTACCCAAACAACATTTTTTTCCCACAAATAGGGCTTTCTTTTGGTGGTATTTGGTCACCCCTGCGGTTTTTATTTTTTGCGCTATAAACAAAAAAAGAGCGTCAATTTTGAAAAAAAAAGCAATATTTTTTTACTTTTTGCTATAATAAATATCCCCAAAAAATATATAAAAAAAAACAAATTTCTTTCTCAGTTTAGGCCGATATGTATTCTTCTACATATTTTTGGGGGAAAAAATCACAATAAGCGTATATTGATTGGTTTGCATAAAAGTTATAGCATCTACAAAATAGTGGATAGATTTATGGCATTTTTTATTATAAATATTTTTTATTAGTAATGGCGGCGATCTGCGATTTTTATCAGGACTGTGGCATTATGGCGGACACATCGGACACTTTTGACACTATTTTGGGACCATTGTCATTTATACAGTGATCAGTGCTATAAAAATATACTGATTTACTGATGTAAATGACACTGGCAGGAAAGGGATTAACACTAGGGGCGATCAAGGTGTTCCCTAGGTGTGTTCTAACTGTGGGGGGATGGGACTGACTAGGGGAGGAGACCGATCGTTGAGCCTATATACTAGGAACACACGATCTGTCTCCTTTCTCCTGACAGGATGTGGATCTGTGTGTTTGCACACACAGATCCACATTCCTGCTCTGTCACAAGCAATCGCGGGTGCCCAGCAGACATGGCGCCCGCCGGGCATGCGCATCGGCTCCTGAGCGTCCCTTATACTGCCAGAAAGACAAGGATGTCATATGGCGCCCGCCCAGGATCGGAGAGCACTTTGTACGCGTCATATTACTATAGGCGGGATGGGAAGTGGTTAAAAAATATATTTTCAATCTCTTTATATTGTTATAAAGAGTTATTCAGAAATAAAACACCATCTCTACCTGTCAATTGTGTACTGCTGTGTAGGCATTGATCTCTCAGCATAGATAACATTCAGAGCTGTAACAATTTGAATGACATTTTTTTTCACACAAATAGAGCTTTCTTTTTGTGGTATTTTTTTTCACAATTCTTTTGGTGGTATTTGATCCCCTATGAGTTTTTTCTTTTTTGCACTATAAACAAAAGAAGAGCAACAAGTTTTAAAAAGCACAATTTTTAACTTTTTGCTATAATAAATATCTCAAATAAAAAATAAATAAAAAATAAATGTTTTCCTCAGAGTTTAGGCCGTTATCTATTCTTCTATATCGATTGGTTTGCGCAAAAGTTATAGCACCTACAAAATAGGGGATAGATTTATGGCATTTTTATTTATTTATTTTTTACTAGTAATGGCGGCGATCTGCAATTTTTATCATGACTGTGACATTGCGGCGGACATATTGCACACTTTTGACACTATTTTGGGACTTATGACCTTTATACAGCCATCAGTGCTATAAATATGCACTGATTACTGTAGAAATCTTGCTGGCAGGGAAGGAGTTTACACTAGGGGTCGATCAAGGGGTTAAATATGTTACCTAGGGAGTTATTTTAACTGTGGGGGGAGGGGAGTGACTTGGGGAGGAGACTGATCGGTGTTCCTATATACTAGGAACACACAACCTCTCTCCTCTCCCCTGACAGGACGATCCACGTTCCTGCTCTGTAATGAGCAGGCATGCACATCGGCTTCTCGGCGACGCAGCAGGCGTGCATGCCCCCTATACTGATGGGAGGCCGAGGACATCATATGACGCCCGTCCAGGATGGGAGATCCCATCTGCGGACGTTATATGACAATGGGCGGGTAGGGAACTGGTTAGGGAAGGGAAGTGGTTAAATAAGCTCTAGTTCTCAATACACTTGGTTGTAAAAATGTATCTAGATATTCACCTAATCTTAGGGAGATTATCATTAGGCAGGCAGATAATGGAGGAGGTATTGTTAATTTAGATAAGAAATTTTATAATTCACAAATGACAGACATGCTGTCAGATGAATATACATATAATAAACTTAGAAAGGATCCTACTTTGACATATACAGATCAATTGAAATATCTGGTAGACTAGGGCTATAAAACACATGTGTTAAATAAAAAAGAGGTAAAATACCTGTTACTCAGAGTATGTAGATGTCAAGTACCCGGGTGTCATTGAACTGGGATGTCCCTGGGTCCACAGCTGCAGCATTAACTGTTATGCCACAGGGGAGCTCTGGAGCTGTTGCAAATGTTCTCCCAGCCTGATGCATTGCCTTGGACTTACCAGCCCCACCCTTTGCCAGCTGCGGACAATGTACAATCAAGCAGCCCATACATAGCAACACTTCCTGTTACTCTAATTACCTTGTATGAACTTCTGCCTGAATTCTTGACCACTCTCTAGCCTGCTGATTTTGTACTTCGCCAACAGCACCTGTATGACCTCTGCCCTCCTGACCACTCTCTGCATTTCGATTGTGTACCGTTTTGCCTGATCTGTTGCCGACCTGACCTAACAGTGACAATGTTTTCACCTGAATCCTCAGCACACAAGCTCCACTTCGGACACTACCTACCATAGGTACCTTACATTACAAACTGGCCACAATGACAGTGGACCGTGCTGAGATTGTTAAGGTGATATCACATCAGGGACAATTGATTGTAGCTTATGAACAGCATCTTTCTTCTTTGGACGCTAAGCTAGATGAACTTTAACCTATGCTTCAATCTTGTTTGCCTGGTTCCTCTGCACCTGTCCAGATTCCAGCTCCTACTCCTGCCCCAATCCAACCCGCGTCTTCTGTGCCAGCCAAACTTCCCTTGCCTGAAAAATTTGGTGGTGATACTGAGGACTGCAGAGGTTTTTTAAACTTTTGCATTTCCGCAACAACCCTGGGACTTTTTTTGCCAAAGTAACCTTTGTAATTTAATTGTTAAAGGGGAAAACCCTGGCATGAGTCTCTCCTTACATGGAACACAATTATCCTGTGCTGAAAGATGCTGATAGCTTTCTGGTTTCTCTTCAGATTGTATTTGGCAAGCCAAATAGAACTTCTGCAGCTGAGTGCTCACTTTTGGACATACGGCAAGGTACCAGGACTGTGGCACAGTATGTTATTGAGTTCCGTACCATGGCTGCTCAGACTAATTGGAACTGGTTGCAGCTTTCCATAAAGGTCTTACAGATCGCATTAAGGACAAATTGGTCTATAAGGATTCCCCCAAAGATCTTGAAAAATTCATAGAGCTGTGTGTTTGTTTGGATGTCCGGTATGAAAGGTGCCAGGAGAAACTTAGAACTCCTCAAGCTTCTTAGGACAGTTTACCGTTTGGCCCCTAACTTCAAAGCACCACCTCAGCCTGAACCTGAAATTTTCTGTTGAGTCCAAGACATCTGTGGAACCCATGGAAGTCAGCTGTTTCCACCTAACAAAGCCAAAGAAACAAAGGAGGCGTGCATTGGGCCAATGCTTGTACTGTGGATTTAAAGGACATTTGTTATCTGTCTGCCCTTTCCATCCAGCAAAAGGCAGAGTCTAACCAGTATTGGAGGAGCTGGGTTAGACCTTACAAGTACTTCCTCCAAGACCAAGACTACTGTACCCACAATCTTCCATTTAGCCTATAAACTTGTCTCCTGTGAGGCTTTTGTAGATTCTGGAGCTGCTAGCATATTCCTGGATTACACTTTTGCTAAGGAAAACAACATCCCATTTGAATAGACAACCGTTGGGAGATGGCCTTGTAAAGTTTGAGACTACAACAATGACCCTTCAGGTAGGTTCACTCCTCAAAGAGGAAAGCGTCCTGTATCTTATTGATTCTCCACTTCTGCCTGTTATCCTTGGTTACCCATGGTTACTAGACACAACCCTTCTTTTGATTGGGTAAATGGAGATCGAACCTTTTGGGGGGGCTTCCTGTTAGCTGAACTGTTTGTCTCAACCCAAAAGACTTTGTGGTTGTCTGTTGGTTTCTGTTGCCATCCCTCCTATCTTGCCTTATGAATACCATGGATTTGCAGATGTATTTTGCAAGCAAAAGGCAGAGGTTTTACCACCTGTTACTTTGACTGTAATTAATCTGATTGCTGGAGCACCTCTTCCCAAAGGAAGGACCTATCCCCTGTCACTGCCTGAACAAAAGTCCACGGAGGAATATGTCAAGGACAACTTGGAGAGAGGTTGTATCTGACCCTCTTCTTCTCCAGTAGGGTCAGGTTTTTTCTTTGTTGAAAAGAAAGATGGGGGTCTTCAACCATGCATAGACTATTGATGGTTAAAACAGATCATGGTAAAAGACTCCTTCCATTTGCCCCTTATTCTAGAATTGTTTGATCTGCATAAGGGAGCTGTTATCTTCACTAAGCTAGACCTCTGAGGGGCTTACAATCTGATTTGAATTAGAGAGACAAGTGGAAGACAGCATTTAACACCCGCAATGCACATTTTGAGTATCTAGTTTTGCCATTTGGACTCTGTAACGCTGTCAACTTTTCATGAATTAATTATTTCATGATTTCAGCAACAGTTTTGTAATTATCTACATGGACGACATTTTAATATTTTCCAAGACTCACCTAGAGCACATCTCACATGTAAAGCAAGTATTACAGCAACTGAGAGAAAACCACCTTTACGCAAAGATTGAGAAATGCAGTTTTCATCAAAACCGCATACCTTTCCATGGTTACATCATAAGTGCTGTCGGTTTCTAAATGGACCCACAAAAACTTTCTGCTGTCTTGCAAAGACCCCAACCGGCCACTTTGAGGGGGCTCCAAAGCTTTCTAGGGTTCGCAGATTACTACAGGTGCTTCATCAAAGGATTTGCCTCTATTGCTGCCCCCCTTACTGCTATGACTAGGAAAGGTACGAATTGCAAAGTGTGGCCCTCAGAAGCAAAATCAGCTTTCCAGCAATTAAAAGGCATGTTCAGCAAGGCTCCAGTTCTTCAGCATCTAAACCCCGATCTCCAGTACATAGTTGAGGTTGATGCCTCTGAAGTAGGTGCTGGTGCCCTGCTGTCCCAGAGACAACCTAAGTCCAGTAGAATCCATCCAGTGGTGTTTTTCTCTAAAACGTTTTCCGCGGCGGTTCCCGCATCGCATGCCTCCCGGCGGCAGTTCACACTGCCCTATGCGAACTGCTGGGAGTGTCAGTGAAATGTTAATGACACCCCCAGATCAGTTCGCATATCGCAGTGCGATCTGCAAACTCGGATCGCATGGTGTGAACACCCATGCGATCCGATTCTGCTGCGGACCATAAAAAGGGTCCCGTGCGAATTTGCGGCGGGTGCGGCGCGAATTCAGCCATACTATCTGTATGGCTGAACTCGAATCGCACAGAGATCGGATGTGATTTGCACTGCAGTGCGGTGCGAATCACATCCGTTCTCATAAACCGCTGCAATGTGAACCCAGCCTTAGTGACACTGGCGACGGGGGGTGATCACGGGGTTAAACCTTTATTGGGGGGGTTAGGGGGGTACCTTAGAACTAAAGGGGGCTAACCCTAACTGCCCTAACAGTTATTACAGTCACAAATGACACCCGCCGGGTGATCAGGGGGTTAAACCTTTATTAGGTAATAAATGGCGGGTGCCCTGAAACTATAAAAAAATAACTAACCAACCAGCGTCACCTGTAACAGTTATATGGTGATCACTGGTGAAAGGGTTAACTAGGGGGCAATCAGGGGGCTTTATGCGGTAGTATATGGGGGTCCCTGGCGCTATAAAAAGCTGCGGCGAACCTAAATACCTACCTGTCTAACTAGCGTCACCTGTGACACTAATACAGCGATCAGAAAAATGATCGTTTATTAGGCTGGGTTCACACTGGAGCGATGCAGGAACGCCACGAATCCGCGGCGGGTTCTCGCATCGCATGCCTCCCGGCGGCAGTTCACACTGCCCTATGCGAACTGCTGGGAGTGTCAGTGAAATGTTAGCAGTTCGCATATCGCAGTGCGATCTGCAAACTCGGATCGCATGGTGTGAACACCCATGCGATCCGATTCTGCTGCGGACCATAAAAAGGGTCCCGTGCGAATTTGCGGCGGGTGCGGCGCGAATTCAGCCATACTATCTGTATGGCTGAACTCGAATCGCACAGAGATCGGATGTGATTTGCACTGCAGTGCGGTGCGAATCACATCCGTTCTCATAAACCGCTGCAATGTGAACCCAGCCTTAGTGACACTGACGACGGGGGGTGATCACGGGGTTAAACCTTTATTGGGGGGGTTAGGGGGGTACCTTAGAACTAAAGGGGGCTAACCCTAACTGCCCTAACAGTTATTACAGTCACAAATGACACCAATGCAAAAAAAAAAAAAAATGCAATTGGTGTCACTGTGACTGGGGGGGCAGGGGTAATTGGGGGGGTGATCAGGGGGTGAAGGTGGGGTGTGAGTGTGCCTGGCATGTTCTACTGTGTAGTGTCTTGTTGGTGCAACTCACCGATCCTCTCTCCTCGGTGCCGGAACGAAAAATACCGACACGGAGAGATTACATCACTTCCTCTGCCTGTGTTTACATTACAGGAGAGGAAGTGATGTCACGGAGCATTTCCATTCGTCGGGAGCGATCGCGAGGGGGTGGCCATGAATGAATGGCCGCCCCCTCATCCCGGATCGCTCCCGAACGAATACCGACCGCCGCAGGCACCGGAGGGGCCCGATCGGGCCCCCCACCCGCGGGAAGGCAGGGACGTACAGGTACGCCCATATGCCTGCCCGTGCCATTCTGTCGATGTATATCGTCGTGCGGCGGTCGGCAAGTGGTTAAAGAACCTGTGCATTTTCTTGAATAAAGGTTACTCTGTCCTGTATGGCAGGTACTGCTGCTTCCGGAGTGACATGAGGCAAGAAGGATGGATGTAATCCATAGTTTGCCCAGAATGGGGACTGATTTTTGGAGGCGTGTACCGAATTATTATTAGCAAATTCGGCACACGGGAGCAAGGCTACCCAGTTATCTTGAGAGAAAGTAGAAAAACAGCGGAGGTACTGCTCTAGCGTCTGATTTGTCCTCTCAGTCTGGCCATTACTCTGCGAGTGATAGGCAGAGGACAAACAGATTTCAATGTTCAAAGCTTTACAGAGAGCTTTCCAGAACCTTGATGTAAATTGTACTCCTCTGTCGGAAACAATACTGTCTGGCAGGCCATGCAATCTCATGATCTCTTTAATAAAGAAATGTGCTGTATCTATGGCAGAGGGAGTACCTAGTAGAGGCAGAAAGTGGGTCATCTTTGTTAGATGATCAACTACCACCAGGATAGTAGTAAAGCCTTCGGATCGGGGTAGCTTCACAATAAAATCCATGGATAGCATCTTCCAAGGACGGTCTGGTATAGGTAGTGGTCTCAACAGACCCCAGGCTTGTGTGCAGCTTCCCGTATTTCTGGCACGGGTTCTGCAGGAGCCTACAAAGTCCTTACAATCTTGACTCAGGTTAGGCCACCAGTAGAATCACTGAATCAGCTGAGTAGTCTTATGGTTTCCGAAGTGGCTGGCAAGCTGGTGTTCATGGAAGGTCTTGAGGACCTGAAGTCTGGCTCCTTCGGGAAAGAAAATATTGTCCCTTTGCCACAGGAGTCCTTCCTGCCTTCTGAATGCGGAACCTTTGTATTTGGAGTATTGAGTAGAGGTTTGTTCAAGGGTTGATCTTAGATCAGGTTGAATTAAGATAAAATTCTGGGGGGACAAAATGGTGCTAGGGACAACAGTCTCTGGAGTTTCTGGAAACATACATGAGGGGGCATCTGCTTTCCCATTTTTGGATCCCGGGGCGATAAGTAAGGTGAAAGTTAAACCTTGAAAAAAACAAGGCCCATCTGGCTTGCCGTGGTCATAGTCTTTTTGCAGATCTAAGATATTCAAGGTTTTTATGGTCAGTGAATATCATGATGGGATGGGCTGCGCCTTCAAGTAGGTATCACCATTCTTCAAGGGCAGCTTTTATTGCCATTAATTCCTGGTCCCCTACGCCATAATTTCTTTCCGGTTGGCTTAGTTTTCGGAAGAAAAAAGCCACAATGGCGACATCAGATGCATCAACATCCAGAACATAGGGCAAGGCTGGATCTGGATGTTGCAGAATGGGGGCCAAGGTGAATAGAGTCTTTAGCTTATCAAAAGCTTCTTGAGCTTCCTAGGACCACTGAAAAAGGGTATTCTGTCAGCTGAGTAATAGGGGCAATAATACCAGAAAAGTCTTTAACAAATCTCCGATAAAAGTTAGCAAACCCAAGGAATCTTTGGATACCTTTCTTGTTGGTAGGGGCTGACCATTCCAGAATAGCGGATACTTTCTGTGGGTCCATAGCTATCTCAGACATGGAAATAATTGGGCCCAGAAATTGTATGGACATCTGTTCGAATTGACACGTTTCTGCTTTTGCATAGAGCCGGCGTTCCCTTAATGTGGATAATACCTGCCGGACATGGGTTCTATGTAGTTCCAAGGTGTCAGAGAAGATGAGGATGTCATCCAAGTATACAATAAGGAAATGATCCAGGAACTCTCTAAATATGTTATTTACAAAATGTTGAAAGGTCACGGGAGCATTACACAGTCCAAAAGGCATAACAAGGTATTCAAAATGCCCGAAACTAGTTCTGAAAGCGGTCTTCCACTCATCCCCCTTCCTGATGCGTACAAGATTTTAAGCACCTCGTAAGTCCAACTTAGTAAAAACTCGGGCAGAACAAAATCTCTAGAAGAGCTCAGGAACAAGGGGAAGAGGGTAACAATTTTTGACTGTGATTTTATTAAGTTCCTTGTAATCCACACAGGGCTTGAGAGTATGGTCTTTCTTCTCCACAAACAATATCCTGGAACCAGATGGAGATGATGATGGATGGATGAACCCTTTCTCTAAGTTCTCGTCAATATATTGACGTAAGGTGTCAAGTTCAGTCTCTGAAAGTGGAAATATTCGTCCAAAGGGGATCTCAGCACCAGGCAACAACTCAATTGGACAATTGTAAGAATGATGGGGTAACAAAGTGTCAGCTTTTCTTTTGTTGAAGATATCTAAGAAGTCATGGTAGACTGCAGGGACGTCCTGACTGAAATTGGAAACTGGCTGGATGGTAAGGCAGCTGGAGGATGCTACAGGTTCAGGTATAATGCAATGCTGGCACCAGTAGGTTGACTTAAAAGAGATATTCCCTGTCTTCCAGTCTATCTGAGGGTTGTGTGCCCGTAGCCAGGGGAGCCCCAGGATTACAGGAAACATTGGTGAACAAAGAACATCAAAGCAAAGGAATTCTTGATGACCAGGGTCAATCATGGTGAGGGTAGGCAAAGTCTCTTGAGTAATAGGCCCAAACTGCCATGTAGACCCATTAGCCAAATAAATCTTAAGTTTATGTTCCTTATGAATCTGAAGGTCTTTTGCAAGAGAAATGTCCAAAAGGCAACTGCAAGCCTCGGAATCAATTATTGCCGGAAGTCTGACCTCTCCTCTTGCCAACTGTAATGCGACATGGAGAACAAGGTGGGTTACAGAAGGTTTTGGGACTTGGAGGCTGGTAGAGTTGCGGAAAGGAAATCTACTGGGCTTTACAGGACAGTTGAGACAGATATGTCCGGCTTCTCCACAATAGAAGCAAAGGTTGGCTTGCCGGTGATGAAGTCTCTCATTGGGGGTCAGAGCAGAGCGAACTATGCCAATTTGCATAGGCCCTCCATTGGACGTGACTGAGGTGGAGGGTGCAGGAGTGGCTGGAACAGTAGGCGTCATCCACGATGGCAGAAGGGATCGCACATGTTCAGCTCGTCGCTCGCAGGCACCTATCAAGTTGGATGGTTAGCTGGATGAGCCCTTCTAACATGGTTGGGGACTCTACTCATGCTAGTTCGTCCTTGATGGGTTCAGACAAGCTAAGATGGAATTTGAATCTGAGAGCTGCCTCATTTCTGTATCGGCAGCCCTTTTGCGAAATTCCACAATATAGTCTTCTGCAGGGAGCTGTCCTTGCTGCAAGACATAAAGGGAGTCTCAGCAGTAGCCATGCATTGTGGATTGTCATATAATTTGGACATGTCTTCAAAGAACAAGTCCACTGAATTAGTAGTAGGGTTCCTTTGCTCCAGTAGCTGATGGGCCCAAGACAGGTTCATTGGACAGCAAGGAAATAACAAATCCCACTTTAATAGTTTTTGGAAGACACGTTTTTGGAAGAAAGTTCTTTATTGAAGGGCCAGGTAAAGTAAACAGGTATGCTTGAACACTCTGAACTTCTTTCCACCATTTTAGAAATAGCTGTCTGCACGTTTGTGCGAAAACATTAAATCACTTTTGTGACAGTTCATCTCAGTACTCTGTACTACGATGAAAGGGGCACGTTTAGGGGAGTTATGTCTGGTGCCTTTAAACAGAAACTTGAAAAAAAAAATCTCAGAATGCATTCTTATTCTTAAACATTTGTTGATATTTTATTAGAATATAAATTATAGATCATAATATGTATTCTGTCTTTTATATTATAGCCTGCAGTAGTGAAAGGTGAATTTTATTTTTAGTGTATCACTCTTGTAAGTAGGGTGCTTATTCTCCCTTGTGGCCAATTGTTTATTTTGTCCTACCTGGTTACAATATTTACAACTGATGTGCACTCTGAAGACTGGCACCTACCTTGCATATAGGTAGAAATGGCCCTGACTGTGAATACAGTGAAGCAGACTTTTCTGGGGGGGAATCAGATCGGCCCAGGGGGAAATTGCCACCCAGCCCCCTGGCCCAGTCTGCCCCTGCATGCTAGAGACCCAGCCACCCTTCAATTTTTGGGCATAGAGAGAGTATTTCCATCATGGAGGGGGATCAAATAAAGTTAGGGATCTCTCTAAGCCCCTGTACACACGGTTGGAGATTTCGACAACCAAATCCGTCGGATTCTGTCTGTCGAATTTTGCCCGTCGGATCTTGTACGAAACTGTTGCATACACACGGTCGGACTAAGTTGTCGAAAAATCCAATCATTCAGAACGTGATGACGTAATTTCGTTACGATGGGACTACGTTCAGGCTAGTAGCCAATAGCTTTGATATAGGAATTTGATCTGAGCATGCGTGGCACTTGGTCCGATCAAAATTCTCTACACATGATCGGAGTATGTCCGATCGAACCAGATGGTCGGAAAATATTTCCAACAAGTTGTAAAATTGGGTCCGACGGATATTCTGACTGAATCAGTCCGATGCATACCACACACAGTCGGATTATCCGACAACACGGTCCGATAGGACACACTCCGACGGATTCTCCGACCATGTGTACAAGGGCTAAGAGAGAAATTGAATGGATCCATTTATTGCAGACGATGAATCCGGATGGGTTAAACATTGGTCTGGATTTAAATTGTTTTATCAGTGATTTTTACATTTTGTGCTATGTTCTAACTGAAGGTTCATTATTATTTTATTTATTATTTTAAAATGAATTCATAATAATTATATTTTGTTGGTTTAATGTATTGACCAATTTATTTTAATTTTAAGGATTAAATTAATTTATTAATATGTTGATATAAATTCATTGTTTTGTAAAAACATTAGTAGCGCTCCTCCTCCCTTAATTTTTATAATAGTGTTAGCATGTGTTCATTTAATACGGGTGTGAGATTTATTTAATCGCTATGCATGGTCTGTACCCATTCAATTTAAATCTAGCAATTATGGGGTTAATTGCACATATGGATGAAGCTGCGGTAGTTCTGTTGGATATGTCCACTCCAACAGTTGGCTGCACTGACGGGCCTCATCAAGTGTCTTTGTAATACTTTAAGAACAACTGTACAATAGTATAATTTAAAGCGGGACTGCACTGTGGAAAAAAATATTAAAAGCCAGCAGCTACAAATACTGCAGCTGCTGACTTTTAATAAATGGACACTCACCTGTCCCCGGGTCCAGCGATGCCGGCAGCTGAGGCCGATCGATCGCTCGGCTCTCGGCTGCTGCCGCCACCATTCTAGGTGAGGGAATCAGGAAGTGAAGCGCTGCGGCTTCACTTCCCAGTTCCCTATTGCGCATGCGCGAGTCGCGCAGCGCAATAGGAATTGTCCGCACTGTCTCTGGGACCCGTATGTGTCCCAGCAGACAGCACGCAGGGACAGGAAGAGGCATAGACTCCCGTGGGAGTCTATGCTCAGAAGTGGGTGTAAATACCTGTCTTTGAAAGGTATATGCACCCCCCTGAAAGGTGCCAATTGTGACACCGGAGGGGGGGAGGGTTCCGATCAGCGGAAGTTCCACTTTAGGGTGGAACCCCGCTTTAAGTACTAGGATAGTATTAAGAGCTAACGAAACATTTAGATAATATAGTATGTGATTATATATACTTGATGTTATGTTGGATTCATTTTTTTTTTTTTAAATCGTATATAAATATAAAATTCAACAGACAATTACATTCAATCCTGAGGCATTGAGGTTTCACAAGTCCCCCAATGTCTTCACATTTACATACATACTTATCTATTACATATCTATAACAATATTAGGTGGTGGCCCGAGAGGAGGGGGTACTTGGAGTAGAGTTAACCTGTGTGTAGGAAAAAAATAAAAATAAAAAGGGGGGGGGGGGGATTTAAATTTCTCCCCTGTGTTATTTCCCTTCTTTATGTGTTTTTATTGTGCCCTTGTGATTCCTTTTATTTATAAAAAAAAAAAAAAAAAAAAAGAAAACAGAAAAAATCCTTTCTCATTTAGGCCTCATGCACACGAGACGCAGTTAAACGCGCGTTCAGATGCAGTTGGACAGTTTTTTCAACTGCCCCTGAACTCCTTCAATGTTATCCTATGTGTCCATGCACACAGTCTCGTTTTTTTCCGTTTTTATGCAGTTGCGTTTAATCTCGTTTTTCCAGAAGCAAAAAAATGCGTTCAGAAGCAAAAATTTCCACGTTTCAGACGCAAAACGCGGCAAAACGCGGTAAAACGCGGCAAAACGCCGCTACCGCGTTTAGCCGCGTTTGCGTTTATATGCGTTTTTAAAGGTGACCTTTTTTTTTACATTAAAAATCTCAAAAATGATTGCAAATGATGAAAAACCATTAGAAAAATATTTTAAACAATTGCAATTGCAAGTGGACAATCCACAACTTGTGGCAAGTGACATGGCAGGTGGCAAGTGACGTGGCAAGTGGACAATCCACAACTTGTGGCAAGTGACATGGCAGGTGGCAAGTGATGTGGCAAGTGGACAATCCACAACTTGTGGCAAGTGACGTGGCAGGTGAAGTGGCAAGTGACGTGGAAAGTGGACAATCCACAACTTGTGGCAGGTGACGTGGCAAGTGACCTGGCAGGTGACACGGCAAGTGACCTGGCAGGTGACGTGGCAAGTGGAAAATCAACAACTTGTGGCAGGTGACTGGCATGTGACGTGGCAAGTGGACAATCCATAACTTGTGGCAGGTGACGTGGCAAGTGACGTGGCAAGTGGACAATCCACTTGTGGCAGGGGACGTGGCAAGTGACGTGGCAAGTGGACAATCCACTTGTGGCAGGGGATGTGGCAAGTGACGTGGCGAGTAGACAATCCACAACTTGTGTCAGGTGACGTGGCAAGTGGACAATCCACAACTTGTGGCAGGTGATGTGGCAAGTGATGTGGCAAGTGGACAATCCACTTGTGGCAGGTGACGTGGCAGGGGACGTGGCAAGGGACGTGGCAAGTGGACAATCCACAACTTGTGGCAGGTGACGTGGCAGGTGACGTGGAAAGTGATGTGGCAAGTGGACAATCCACAGCTTGTGGCAGGTGATGTGGCTGGTGACGTGGCAAGTGGACAATCCACATCTTGTGGTAGGTGACGTGGCAGGTGACGTGGAAAGTGATGTGGCAAGTGGACAATCCACAACTTGTGGCAGGTGATGTGGCTGGTGACGTGGCAAGTGGACAATCCACAACTTGTGGCAGGTGGCATGGCAGGTGACGTGGAAAGTGGACAATCCACATCTTGTGGCAAATGACGTGGCAGGTGATGTGGCAAGTGACGTGGCAATTGGACAATCCACAACTTGTGGCAGGTGACGTGGCAGGTGATGTGGCAAGTGATGTGGCAGGTGATGTGACAAGTGGACAATCCAAAACTTGTGGCAGGTGACGTGACAAGTGACGTGGCAGGTGATGTGGCAAGTGGACAATCCACATCTCGTGGCAAGTGACGTGGCAGGTGATGTGGCAAGTGACGTGGCAAGTGGACAATCCACAACTTGTGGCAGGTGACGTGGCAGGTGATGTGGCAAGTGATGTGGCAGGTGATGTGACAAGTGGACAATCCACATCTTGTGGCAAGTGACGTGGCAGCTGACGTGGCAAGTGACGTGGCAAGTGGACAATCCAAAACTTGTGGCAGGTGACGTGGCAAGTGACGTGGCAGGTGACGTGGTAAGTGACGTGGCAAGTGGACAATCCACATCTCGTGGCAAGTGACGTGGCAGGTGATGTGGCAAGTGACGTGGCAAGTGGACAATCCACAACTTGTGGCAGGTGACGTGGCAGGTGATGTGGCAAGTGATGTGGCAGGTGATGTGGCAAGTGGACAATCCACATCTTGTGGCAAGTGACATGGCAGCTGACGTGGCAAGTGACGTGGCAAGTGGACAATCCAAAACTTGTGGCAGGTGACGTGGCAAGTGACGTGGCAGGTGACGTGGCAAGTGACGTGGCAAGTGGACAATCCACAGCTTGTGGCAAGTGACATGGCAGGTGGCAAGTGATGTGGCAAGTGGACAATCCACAACTTGTGACAGGTGACGTGGCAGGTGATGTGGCAAGTGGACAATCCCCAACTTGTGGCAAGTGACGTGGCAAGTGGACAATCCAAAACTTGTGGCAGGTGACGTGGCAAGTGACGTGGCAGGTGATGTGGCAAGTCACATGGCAAGTGGACAATCCACAACTTGTGGCAGGTGACGTGGCAGTTGGACAATCCAAAACTTGTGGCAGATGACATGGCAAGTGACGTGGCAGGTGATGTGGCAAGTCACGTGGCAAGTGGACAATCCACAACTTGTGGCAGGTGCCGTGGCAAGTGACACGCTAAATACAAGTACACTGCAGCTCTCACAGCTGCTGCTACTCACTCTGGTCTCACAAAATTGCTGAAATAGTTAATTTTTGAGCTGGGGAGGGTCTATGATGTTAGCTTAACTAAACGCTTCTAGACGCAAATGCGGTAAAACGCGGTAAAACGCCGCTAAATCGCGGTAAAAATCGCGGCAAAACGCGCGTTTCTAAACGCCGGTTTCAACATGTGTCCAGCAGCGTTTGCATCTGCGTCTCGTGTGCATGAAGCCTTAATCATTATTGCGTGCTTTTATTCCGTTTGTGACCCCTTAGTGTATTGTTTGTGTTTTGTGCTTAGGGAGGTCCTCAGCCTTCCTTTATGTTTCCTAAAAATTGTGTTGTTTATTTTTGTGTCTCCACCATTGGTTATCTCTCCTCCTACCCCCTCCCCCAAGCCCCTCCTCCAATTACATTTCCATCATTTATTCACTTCCCATATACCTTAAAACATACTACAAACAACAAAATTTAAAGGTTGTGGTTCGGATTCATATTTCTTTCCTTCTCTTTCTTCTTTCCTGCCCCCTTCTCTTCCCCTTTACCCTTTCTACGATGTACCTTTGGAGGACACGAGCTTGCGTAACAGCTTCTTGATTTTTCTCTCTCCCTTCCTTCCTCCCTCTCCCTATCAGGGATCTCTGGGAGGCTCAGGAGGGATTATCAAAATTTTTAATCTGGTATAACTTCCTCTTTCTCTATTTCTCGGGAATAGTGCTTCCAGCCTGCCCACATGTTTTTATATTTTTCTTGTTGTTCTTTTATATCATATATCCATTTTTCAGCTTCCATTATTTTATCTACCTCTCCCTTCCATTCCAATAGAGTGGGACATGCTATCTGCTTCCAATATCTAGGTATTAATATTTTAGCTGCATTCAGCAGATGTGGTATGACTCCTTTTTTATAAGATTTGATGGATCCTTCTGTCCCATGAAACAGATATTGTAGGGGTGTCATTTCTATTGGTTTTGCTGTTATCCTCCCTATCCATTTAGCCACTCCCTCCCAAAAAATCCAAATTTTTGGGCAGTCCCACCATAGATGAAGGTATGTCCCCTTATCCTTACATCCTCTCCAGCAATGCCCATCCGCTGTTGGGTATATCTCTGCTATTCTGGCTGGGGTTCGGTACCATCTAGCTATAAACTTATATGACATTTCTTTAATTGCTGCGCTTATTGATGTCGCGTGCGTCATTTCCATAAGTTTTTTTATTTGTGTTGGTCTAAATGTGCATCTTAGTTCTTTCTCCCACTCTCTTATAAAGTAAGGAATTGTGCTACTTTGTTCACTAAGAACTAATTTATACATCTGGGATAGTAAGTTACTTGGTTTTTCTATTTTCATACACATCTTCTCATATGTCGTAAGGGAGCTCAGAGGTCTTGAGGTTCTAATTTATTAAAAAAATCTCTCATTTGGTAATATCTCCATCTCGACATGTGTATATCTCCTTGTGATGATATTAACTCTGTTAAGGGGAGTAAACTTCCCAATGGAGGATATCTTAGACACCTTGTATTCCCCCCTGAGCCCCAGGAACCTAATGCTCCCTTTTCTTCCCCCGGTGGAAACCATGGATATCCCCCTAATGGGGCCAGCGGTGATGTGCGTGGGGCATATTTTTGTTCATTCTGTCCCATACTGCTAACGTATTCCGTGTTAGTGGTGATGTCCACTTTGATAAAGCTCTATTTGTGGCCTGTATCCATGGAGCCCCTGCTAGATTTCTGCCCGCCATACTTTCTTCTACCGAAACCCATGCCTTATTTGAGGAGTCATGGCACCAGTTTAGTATTCGTACCATAGACATTGCTTTATAATACATAAAGACATCTGGAAGCCCTATTCCACCTTCCTTCTTATTTCTACGCAGGATATCATATGCTATTCTAGGGTTTTTATCATTCCATATAAAAGATATAAACATTTTACGTATTCTCTTAAAAAAGACCTGAGGCACTGCTATAGGTACAGTATTTAAGATATATATTATTCTGGGTAATATATTCATTTTCAAAGTGTTTATCCTTCCAAACCATGTCAATGAATGACCCTTCCACCTATTTAGATCTTTAGTTATTTCTGTTATTAGAGTTCCATAATTAAGTTCATATAAAGATTTAGCCTCCGCCGTGATATGTACTTCTAAATAATATAATGATTTTTTTTCCAATTTAAATGGAAGGTTATTCTTCATTAACATTGACATCAATGGGGGTACATGACAGGGTAATATTTTGGATTTTTTTTTTTTTTTTTTTAAAGTTGGACATTTTTCCATATCTCTGGACCTCCTCCATTAGTGCCATTATTGATCCCTGTGGTTCTGAAAGATAGAATAGTAGGTCATCAGCATATGCTGATACCTTATGCTCCTCAGATCCTATTCTAATCCCTTTTATTCCCTTATTTTCTCTCACCCTGCGCAGAAATGGTTCCAGAGTCAAGACAAACAGTATTGGAGACAGGGGACACCCCTGTCTTGTGCCATTTCGTATTTCAAAACAGCCTGATAGAGTACCGTTTACCTTCACTCTTGCTCTGGGTTTTGCATATAGAGCTGCTATCCATCCCATCATTCGATCTTCCATACCTATTGCTTTCAGCACTTCCTTCATAAATTCCCAGTCCACTCTATCAAATGCCTTTTCAGCATCCATTGATAGCATTGTTCTGAGTAATTTATCTGGGCCATTTTGCATCCAGTAAAGTATATGTAAGGCTCGTATGGTGTTATCTTTGGTTTCTCTGCCTTTCATAAAGCCCGTTTGGTCACGATGGACCAATTGTGTTACCTCTTCTTGTATTCTAGTGGCTATAATTTTTTGCTATTAGTTTAGTGTCCGTATTAAGCAATGATATGGGTCTGTAGTTGGCACATTCCTGTGGGTCCTTCCCCGGTTTTGGTAAAACTGTTATATATGCTAGCAGTGCTTCTGAGGACATTGGGTTAGAGGCAGTAATATTATTAAAATATCTGCATAAGGGTGCTTCTAAAATTTGGGCAAACTTCTTATAATATACATTAGTTAACCCATCGGGTCCTGGGCTTTTCCCCCTCGGTAGGTTCTCTATTGCTTTTCTTATTTCCTCTTTAGTTATTGGTTCTTCAAATTTTTCTATTATCCTGGGGGGGAACATTGGTATTGTAGATCTGCTAATATAATCTCTCATCTCTTCTATCCTCCCCCTATCTTCCGCCTGCCTCAGAATGGGTTGGATATCGTATAGCTTCTTGTAAAATTGTTGAAATTCCGTAGCTATTACTTTCGTATCCTTTACTTGTTTATTATTCACTCTAATCTCATGTACGTGGGATAGTTCTCTCTTTTTTTTTAATTGTCTAGCCAGTAATCGGCCATATTTATTCCCATGCTCATAAAACCTAGTTGGATTCATTTTAATTGGATGTTTACTTACTAAGCTAAATCCATGTTTAACAATTATGGGGTTAATTGCACATATGGATGATGCTGCAGAATATCTCTGGTGTGGTTTCACTACAGCAGTTGGCTGCGCTGACAGATCGCATGAAGCGTTTATGTGACATTGTAATATTTGTGCAATAGGTTAGCTTGATTATCTAGTTATCAAGCAGTTAATGACACACATGGACAACGTCATATGTGATTATATACACTTTATGTTGTGCTGAGCCGAATCGAATGCCCATTGGCTAATTAGGAAGGAGGAGGATATTTTAGCTTGGTTGCCATGCCATGTCACCACCCCCTATGACAAAGTCGTAAGTGACGAAATGCATCGGAGTAGAGCAACTGTATGCTGAGACTAGGAAGGCGATTTTATGCTCAGCAAGTGAAGGAATTGTGAGATCACAGCACAGTGCCTCCCAGCATGTCCTGTATCATGTAACATGAAGACTTGTTTTACTTGTATTTGATGTATGTGCAATATATGTTTTAATAATTCTATCATCTTAAGAGATTTTACACTATTGGAGGCATTGTTTCTACTTTATTCGTACATGTGGATTTTATGTGGAGGCATTTGAACGGAGTGTTTAGCGTTTCCAGCAGCTCTTCAATATAATCCCTGAGCTCATTTGCCAAACACGAGAGTGAATGGCAACAGCACTGGTTGAGCCTGTTTTCTAAAGAAGCTGAACTCCAAATTTTCACTGTGGTGGAGGAATTGGTGTTATTATAATTTTTGCTAATCTTTTCGACTTTTCAAGAGGACTGTCGTTTATGTTTTATGTGGAATTGCAAGATATTTTCACATTTTTTCACAGGCATTTATTTATGATTAGATGTGTTTGAACACATTTTTTTGTTAGCCTATTTTTTATGGGTGCCACTGTGAAAAAGATTAAAAGAACAACAAAGATATGTATTAAAGAAGTTAAGGATAACGCAGGAATGGTGTCACGGTCGGGAGTGAGGCCGAAATGCTGAGAGGGCTCCCCTTGCGGCCGAGCGCAGCACAACCCTGAAGTTGACACAGGGATGCAGTGCCCACAGTAGCACAGGTTGCCAGGTAGCAGCAGCAGAGGTCAAGTACCGGGTAAGCAAGCCTAGATGGGCAACTGTGCTAGGAAGTCCGAGAGTAGGCAGCGGAAGTCCAGAGAATGGTCAAGACAGGCCGGGATCAGGTGCAGGAAGCAGATCAGGAACGTCGGGTACAAGCCAGGAGTCAGAGCCAGGAGAATAACAGGAGCGGGTCAAGCAAGCCGGGTCGGTACACTGGAGGTCGGATAACAGGAAACACGGGTACAGGTTCACAGGAGAACGTTTAAATAGGCGAGGTGACCGGGTCACGTCGTGAGCGCGTCGGAGCGATCGTACGGCTACGTCGAGTACGTTGTGTATTCGTAGCATCACAGCGTATGCCCGCCCGGTTAGACGTAGCGTCGGTCGTTCGTCTAGAAACTACTTTGCGCTTATGTAGGCGCCGACGCGCGCTAACACGAACGTACCTCGTGAGATTGCGGCTATTTCCCTGACAGTGCCTCCCCCCAAGGGGCAGCCTCCGGATGCCCAACCGAGCCCATTTTTCAGGATACCGGCTGCGGAACCTGTGTAAAAGTTTAGGAGCATGTACGTGATTGGCAGGCTCCCACGAGTTCTCCTCAGCAGAATACCCCTTCCATTTAATTAAAAACTGGATGGTCCTACCTCTCCGACGACAGTCGAGGATGGACTCAACTTCGTATTTGGTTTCTTCACCAACCTGAACTGGAGGCGGGGGCACTTCTTCTCTTCCTGAAAATGGACTAAAGGTAACAGGTTTAAGGAGGGAGACATGAAATATAGGATGGATTTTAAACGATTCAGGCAAGACAAGTTCAAAGGCTACAGGATTAATCTCCCGTTTGATCTCAAAAGGACCCAGAAATTTAGGTCCCAGTTTCCGGGAAGGACAAGGCAGTTTAAGATTTGCTGCTGAAAGCCACACCTTATCCCCTGTCTTGAAGGTAGGGTTGACTCTCTTCCTCTTATCGTACTGCTTTTTGTATTCCTCCTGGGCCCTTCTCATGGTATCTTGAAGTACTTGATAGTTTGAGTGAATGAGATTTACTCTGTCTTGGACTGCCGGGACAGACGATTCAGGAATGGTGTTAGGCAGGAATGAAGGGTGGAATCCGTAGTTTGCCCAGAAGGGTGACTGGTTGGTGAAGGCGTGCACTGAGTTATTATAAGCGAATTCCGCACAAGGTAACAAGGAAACCCAATCATCCTGGGAGAAGGAGCAGAAGCATCGCAGGTATTGCTCCAATGTTTGGTTGGTCCTTTCGGTTTGTCCGTTGCTCTGTGGGTGATAGGCAGAAGACAAACATATTTTAATTGAGAGCAATTTACACAGTTCTTTCCAAAATTTGGAGGTGAATTGTACCCCTCTGTCCGATACAATGCTATCAGGTACCCCGTGTAACCGGACAATTTCTTTTATAAAAGTTCTTGCCGTATCTAGGGCAGAGGGGGTCCCTTTTAGCGGCAAGAAATGCGCCATCTTGGACAGGCGGTCTACGACCACCAAGATGGCCGTAAACCCTTCAGAGGGAGGTAGTTCCACAATAAAATCCATGGAAATTTCTTTCCATGGTTTCTCCGGGACTGGCAGTGGCCTTAACAGACCCCAGGGTCTGGTGTTAGATCCCTTGTTGCGCTGGCAGATGGTGCAGGAATCCACGTATACTTTGCAGTCCGCCCTTAAAGTAGGCCACCATAGGGACCGCTGTACAAGGTCCGTCGTCTTCCGCACTCCAAAGTGGCCTGCAAGTTGGTGGTCATGGAAAGTCTTCAATACCAGTAACCTGGCTTGCTGGGGAACAAAAATCTTGTCCTGGCGCCATAGAAGCCCTCCTTGGCTTCTCAGGGAAGAAACTTCGGTCTCCGTACACTGCCTAGTAGCCAGTTCGATAGAAGACCTTAGGTCTGGTTGTATCAACAGGAAATTTTGGGGAGACAAAATTGTACTGGGTGGGGCTCCTTCTGGGGTATCAGGAAACATCCTAGATAAAGCATCCGCTTTGCTGTTCTTAGATCCTGGGCGGTAGGTAATGTGGAAATTGAATCTTGAAAAGAACAAAGCCCATCGGGCCTGTCGAGGTCTCAGACGTTTGGCCGTACGGAGATACTCTAAGTTTTTATGGTCCGTAAAAATTAGAATGGGGTGAGCGGCACCTTCCAGGAGGTACCTCCATTCTTCAAGAGCGGTTTTGATCGCTAGAAGTTCCCGGTCCCCTACATCATAGTTCTTCTCTGGGGAACTCATCTTCCGAGAGAAAAAGGCTACGGGATGTAGTAAAGCTTTGGGACCTTGACGTTGGGATAAGATTGCCCCGGTGGCTACCTCCGAGGCATCAACTTCTAGCACGAAGGGCAAGGCGGGATCTGGATGCTGCAGGATGGGCGCAGAGGTAAAAAGGATCTTGAGCTGGTCAAAGGCGGACTGAGCTGCTGGGGACCAGTGGAACTTGGTGTGCTGGCGAGTGGTCAGAGTGATGGGGGCTACAATGGTGGAGAAACCCCGTATGAACCTTCGGTAGAAGTTTGCGAACCCGATAAACCTCTGTACACCCCTTTTGTCAGAAGGAGCGGGCCAATCCAGGATAGATTTCACTTTCTGCGGGTCCATGGCAATTCCACCTGTGGTAAAAATGAGTCCCAAGAAATGGATAGATTCCTTCTCAAAATCACACTTCTCAGCTTTGGCATATAACCCGTGAGTTCTAAAAATACATAGTACTTTCTTAACATGTACCCTGTGAAGCTCTAGTGAGGTTGAAAAAATCAGAATGTCATCAAGGTAGGCGACAACAAAGTGGTCAAGATGCTCCCGAAAGATATCATTAATGAAATGCTGAAAGGTTGCCGGGGCATTACATAGTCCAAAGGGCATGACTAAATACTCAAAGTGACCAAATCTTGTTCTGAAGGCGGTCTTCCACTCATCCCCTTCCCGGATACAGACAAGATTATAAGCCCCACGTAAATCGAGTTTCGTAAAGATACGTGAGGTATGGAACCTCTGGAGGAGTTCAGGGATAAGCGGAAGAGGATAACGGTTTTTGAGGGTAATATTATTTAATTCCCGATAGTCCACACATGGTCTTAGGGTCTTATCTTTTTTCTCCACAAAGAAGATGCCTGCTCCGGCAGGGGATGAAGAGGGACGAATGAATCCTTTGGCCAGGTTTTCGTCAATGTATTGTCTCAGAGCCTCCAGTTCAGTCTCCGAAAGGTGAAATATCCAACCAAAAGGAATGGAGACCCCGGGTAACAATTCAATGGGGCAATCATAGGGGCGGTGTGGAGGTAGGATATCGGCTTTCCTCTTGTCAAACACGTCTCTGAATTCCTGGTAGACTGTTGGTATGTGAGAAGCCGGACTGGGTACAGGTTGTACAGTTAGACAACTGGGCAGGTTGCGGGGGACGGAATCTAGGCAGTGCTGCTGGCAGTAGGCAGACGTGAAGGAAACCACCCTTGTGGGCCAATCGATCTGGGGATTGTGAGCCTGTAGCCAAGGGATCCCTAGGATAACAGGGAACATCGGGGAGCTCAGAACATCAAATTTAAGGAATTCCCGGTGACCCGAATTGGTGATCGTCAGGATGGGACTAGTTTCCTTGGTGACATGACCTGAACTAGGTAAGGAGCCATCGGCCAAACGGACGGTCAGTCTCTGTTCCTTGAGGTTCAGTGGGAGAGCCAGACTCCTAGCCAAGGTTAAGTCCAGGAAGCAACTACAGGCTCCAGAGTCAATAATTGCTTGTAGAGGGATTCTGCTGCCTGCCACCATCAATGTGACTGGAAGAGTGATGTGGGCAGAAGCTGACTTTGCTACCTGAAGATGAGATGGGGTGCTTGGGACTGGTTTACTCGGCCTTGTGGGGCAGTTGTTAATGAAATGTCCTGATTTTCCACAGTAAAAACAAAGGTGTGCCTGACGGCGAAGAAGTCTCTCTTCGGAGGTTAAAGCGGGACGGGGAATGCCCCTCAGAACGGGGGCTACTGCTGGGCGAGCTGAAGGTGGGGCCTGGATGGAGCAAGTAGTCCGAGCGCGTTCAGACTGACGTTCCCGTAGACGCCTGTCGAGCTGGATGGCGAGTAAGATGAGGTCCTCAAGAGTAGTGGGAATCTCCAATCTGGCCAACTCGTCTTTAAGGGCTTCGGACAACCCCATACGATACTGATATTTTAGTGCTGCTTCGTTCCAGCCGGAGTCAGAGCTCCAGGTACGGAATTCTACTGAATAGTCCTCTGCAGGTCGCCCACCCTGGCGAAGGGCGTACAAAGTTGCTTCGGCTGTAGCTGTCCGGAAAGGATCATCATACAAGCGAGCCATGGCTTCAAAGAACAGGTCCAAAGTATCCACGTAAGGGCTGCATTGCTCCAGCAGGCCATGGGCCCACGTCTGGGGATCGTCCCTCAGTAATGAAATGGTGAACCCCACCTTGGTTGCTTCTGAAGAAAAGGTCTGAGGTTGCAGGGAGAAATAGAGAAAACACGAGTTTTTGAAGGATCTGAATTTCCTTCGGTCCCCAAAGAAGCGTTCTGGGGCTGGGACTCGTGGTTCTGGGGCAGCTGAGATTGTAGAAGCAGGAACTTGACCAGAGAAGGTGGGTGGTTCAAGCGGGTGTTGCAGGCGTTCCTTCAGCCAGTGATATCTCTCTCGGAGCTCCTGAATAGCTGGAGTAAGGGCTGTAAGTTCTTGTAAAACGGCCTCCAATGGGGAGTCACCTCTGTCGACCTCTGACATGGCTGGATTATACTGTCACGGTCGGGAGTGAGGCCGAAATGCTGAGAGAGCTCCCCTTGCGGCCGAGCGCAGCACAACCCTGAAGTTGACACAGGGATGCAGTGCCCACAGTAGCACAGGTTGCCAGGTAGCAGCAGCAGAGGTCAAGTACCGGGTAAGCAAGCCTAGATGGGCAACTGTGCTAGGAAGTCCGAGAGTAGGCAGCGGAAGTCCAGAGAATGGTCAAGACAGGCCGGGATCAGGTGCAGGAAGCAGATCAGGAACGTCGGGTACAAGCCAGGAGTCAGAGCCAGGAGAATAACAGGAGCGGGTCAAGCAAGCCGGGTCGGTACACTGGAGGTCGGATAACAGGAAACACGGGTACAGGTTCACAGGAGAGCTGACGATAATCCAGCAATGCGGGACTGTCAGGCGAACGTTTAAATAGGCGAGGTGACCGGGTCACGTCGTGAGCGCGTCGGAGCGATCGTACGGCTACGTCGAGTACGTTGTGTATTCGTAGCATCACCGCGTATGCCCGCCCGGTTAGACGTAGCGTCGGTCGTTCGTCTAGAAACTACTTTGCGCTTACGTAGGCGCCGACGCGCGCTAACACGAACGTACCTCGTGAGATTGCGGCTATTTCCCTGACAAATGGCCTCAAGCAGTATCTTCACACACATTCCTATACAGAGTTCTCTAAGTGCCCCATAAAGTGACAGTCCCTTAGGCATATGGCAAGTTCATTAAAGCAATCCTTTTAAGGCAATACATTCAGGTATGAAATAGTCCCCTAGAGTTCATGATCTGGTGATAACCCACAAAAGGCAATAAGTCCATAACTGGTAATAGACCATGGAAGTCCTCAGGTCCCCAACCACATACTGAACCTCCACTGGTCCCCTCAGTTGGGGGCACAGTCCAGCAGAGTAACAGCCTACATATTGGCAGTGGTTCCAGGAGAAGACTCAAGGGGCACTGAAGAACCTTTTTAGCGGAAACCTTGCTAAAAAGTGCTGGAAAAACCTTAACCCTTTCTGCTTACTGACATAGTAGTCAACCAAAGACACGTTGCAGAGAAATACATTTTAACATTTGGTTTGTACAAAAACACAGTCGACCCAGATAACTTCAGAGCATGAGTCAGCACAGCAGAAAAATTTTAACCCCTTGGGAAGTACCTGCTCACAAGCAGCACATTCATTTTGTATTTATTTGACTTGACAAGTGCCTATGTCAGGTCCAGCAGCTGTATTTACACTTGCAGCATTGGAAGATTTCCACTGAGGGGGTAAGACAGATGCCACCAACACAAGGGACACATTGAATATAAGTACCATCCCTTATGATTGTTAAAGAAAAAAATAACTAAGCTTGGGCTTTTTTCTTTTTTTTCATCATTAAACTGGAAACAGACTGCACTTTTTAACATCTGTTGTTTCCTGGTGTCTGGAGGATTTGCTGCCAGTTTTTGTGTGGCAGTGTCCCTGCTTTGTGTCACTGTGTGTCTAGCACAATAATATCTGGCAGTGTCCTCCGATGTCAGTCTGTCTATTTGTAGATATGAAGTGCTGAGAGAGTCGTCTTTAGTTATTGTGACTCTTCCTTGGAGTGAAGGATTATAATACGTGTCTCCAGTATTGGTGGAGATTGCACCAACCCAGTGCAATCCTTTGCCTGGAGCCTGTTGAACCCACTGAATACCATAACTAGTGAAAGTGTACCCCGATGTTTTACATGATAGTTTTACACTTGATCCAGGACTCTTCACTTCGGAACTGGGTTGTACAAGTTGTATGTCCGCCATAACACCTGCAATCAAAGATTGGATATTATTGTATGCAAGTCATTTTTATAAAATATGAAAGATTATATTCTTAATCTTCTTCTTACCCAGAAGAGAAAACAGATACAAGAAGATACACAGGAGAACCATGTTTCTTGCTCTCCCAGTCCAAGATAACACAACGCACTATGGGTGCGTCCTTCTCTTTTCTACCCGACAGATTGACTCAGGAAGAGCGATTTGAATTTGCATGTGCTGATCGGGAATATAAAGATCAGAGATCTGCAAGAAGACAACTTCAGAGATCACAAGGCAGTCTACCAAGTAAACTATTACCAAATGTTAAAAAAAACTGTAAACCCTGAATTTTTTATTTATTTTTTGGTATTGTTTCTTTTCTCAACCCATGTGCTTAATGCTTATCTAAACTCAAGAACAAAAATGTACTGTATTCATTGCACCTAACCAATCCTTAGATGTGGTGGCTAGATTTGTTTTCTTTTATTGCACTTTCTCCCTCTATTTTCAGCTGGTGATTCAGCCAGGAAGTCTTTTAGTTTTCTACTTCTTTTAACAGACCAAGCTGTCCAGCTGAAGGTTGAAACAATTGCTTTTGCAGTCAAATCTCTGTCTTCTGCATTGCCACTATCAGTGTACATGCTCTGCTTTTCCCTCTGAAAGCCACCCCACACAACATTTTGCATCGGCTTATGGGGCAGCATCAGTAGGTTGAGTGACAGTAACTTCTAAACTGCTAGCTGCCCTACATGACCAATGTTCATCTGTTTTGAAGATTTACAGGCGTTCTTACAGATTTAGGCTGCAGGGCATGATAGGAGCTGTCACTCAGAAAAAGCTATATAAAACTATATATAAATGCAACATGTTATACTTTCAGCCATATTCAGTGCAAACTCATAATAATAATAATACTGATAATAAAAGTTAAATTCCTAGTGCAAAATGTCCAAAGTAAAAACCAGTCCCAAGTAAATGAAGTTGGGGAAAAAAAGTTGACCCAGGAAGCCAAGCAAAGATGGGTAAAGTTCCTTCCCTCCACTATTGGGGCACACACTAACACCCAGATAAGATGAACTCTTACCAGAACACCTGGACCCCCTGAGGATAGGTGGGTCAAACAGGCATTTGGGGACTTTCTTCCTGTGTAAACGTTCCAGCCGATAATGACCAGTTACGTGAACAGTACCTCAGCATACATCTCAGGAAAGGAATCACCAACTCCGCATATGCGGTGCTCCACCGATTTCAAAAATTAGTTTGTCCTGCTTTTTGCTATTTCAGGCTGCGATTTACATTGACATCTGTGCAGAAACCCGCACAGATGTCTCTGAAGTTGCCACTGAAATCGGGACTGGCATGCGAGAGTGAAGCCTTCATTCCTGCAGCTCAGTGTGAACCTGGGCTTACTTCACTTTTTCAATATTTCTCCTTAATAAAAACCTAGGAGATGAAAATCTATTTCTCTAAATCTGCAAATAAGTTAAACCTTACACCAATGGCGATCTTTGTTTTGTGGTCAGAAGAATGTATAGCAATGTCTGCACCAATAAATGGCACCCCAATGCACTGTATATTAGTAGCCAATGAACAATGCATTGCAATGCACCACAACCTAGGGGAGTGTGAAGGTACCCTACTGGTTAAAAAAAAAAAGCATGTTAGCATGTAAGCATGTTAGTGGTTCTTTTCTGACTACACCAAGTGTGCTGGCAGGGTCAAATATGTCAAGTACCTTTGGCGCGGAGCACATTGATCAATTCCCAGGACCAGGTGGGGGTCGTGGCCATGTGAAGAATCTAACATTAGGCAGTTCCCTGACTTGGAGATGAGCCTTCTCTATGTGCAATATTAAAGTGCAGAGTTCCTCTGAAAAGCAACTTGTCCCATGTCACTACACACTGTAAGTTTTAGCTTTGCATTAGGAGGGACGTGCTGAGCCTGCACCCACTTCACTAGTCCAGCGTACCTCTGTTAGCTCATTCCCAGTGACAGAATGGGGTCCTGCCAAGCACATAGCACAGACCTCGTGTGCGCTCTCACCTTTCCATACCTCGTGACCACACCATAGATTTCCATAATGCTAGTCTGCTCCTGATTGCTAGGAGATAAACCACTAGGGAGAGAGCCAGAACACCGACCTCTCACTACCAGAAAACCTTCCACCCTACCAGGTACTGCATTTAATGACTGGATGCTTGTAGCTTGTTCCTTCACTTGGTTACCCATAGCAACTACACTACACTTCGTGTCTTGCTGAGTTAACCCTTTGTAGTAGTGTTACTTCATACCCGCATGGGTTTTGCAGATCCAAGTTCTTTGGAATATGCCTGAACCAACATGCATCTTTGAATAAATTCAGACCAGGCTTAAAACAGTCAATGTAACTTTACTGTTTCTAATACAGCATGGCAATACAAAATGAATAACTTCCTGTCCCTGATCCTAACTAACATAATGTAGTGGCCCAGGCATACCTCCCTGAGGAGAGAGTCCATAATGGCATTGTCCATGGCTTAGATGCTGTCCGTGACTTCCAGCGCTGCCCTTGTGCTCACAGGTGTGTCTCCGTTCCGTAATCCAGTTGCCAATTACCTCACGCCCACTGATCTTGGCTATCGCCCTATTTATATCACAGGTGGGCCCAGTAAAATCAAATGCCTGGGAATTGAGCCGAACATAATTACATTTCAAAATTTGGCCGGTCCCTGCCTGTGATCTTGCCATGAAAGACCTAGTTTAGGCACTTTTTGGTAACACTTGCTCATTGCCTGAAAAGCAATCAGTGAACTTTTTATTCAGAGTGCAGCTATACAGTAAAACTAAAAACAAGAAAAGCTGCACCACTAAAATGTCCACCAAAGTCCACACCAATCCGAAGGAAGATGGATAGACGAACACAACGATGGATTACTAAGCGTAATTAAACCAGCTCAATAAGCCCATTGATAAATCATAAGTCCGTTAATAAGGCTGAATAAACACAATGAATGTGACCCACCACCGAACGGAAAGCCACTTACCAAAGGGCAAGCACAAAACAGCGTTTGGCTATAACCCAGCCGCTGCCTTTATCATCAAGAGAACTCAGGGGAAAACTTCTCAAGGTGTTCCAGGTGCTAAGTTCTTTTTTCCATATGGCTTACAGTCCAGAAGATCGTGAGGCATATGAGAAGAAAGGGGACCATAGCATAATACCGTAACGTAAAATAATTTATTTAAAAAAGTACATAATACTCACAAACATCGTAAGTTTTAAAAATATGTAGCAGCAATGCCGGCTGGCATAATAGGAGCCCTTCCTCCTTCAGAACGTCACGGTGATGTCACTGTACGCCCTACCAAATGCGTTTTGTCATACACAGACGTTTTCAATGGAGCTATACAGTGTTAGATGTTCAGAAGGTGATCCTTCTGTTTCCTAAATTACTACTTTTTTATTTGTTTGTTTCAATTTTTAAGGGGTCTAATGCAATGCTATCCTGAGCCAAGTGTTTGGCTCGCATTTGCTTTGCAGCCCCATTGACTTGAATGCGACATTTTTAATGGAGATGTCGCCTGTCAGCTCAGCATGCTGCGTGAAATGTTCCGCGTTGCAAAGAATTACTGGTGAGGCATGTAAACAGTCCCCTCTGGTTGTATGTTAGGCTTTAGGTGAGCAGTTGGGGAGGGTGATAAAACTGTGGCATCTTTTTACTGCTCCTTACAGATACCTGTGTAAAACAGGCTCTATAGAGTGGCAATGTCTGTCCCTAACTTCCAATTGTTCCCCTGCATTGTTATCACGTCAAATAAGGGAGAGATCAATGGCACTGAGATCAATGGCACAAAGGATGAAAAAAAGGTGAAAATAATTATTTTGTTAAAAAAAAAAAAAAGAAAATGCCAGTTACTTATACTACTTCAGCAAACAAAATGTCCTCCAGTTAGGGATTACAGCTGCTTTAATGGCAGATGAAAAACGTATTTTTGTATAGGCAGTGCAAATCAAATGTCTGCTATTTGAAACTATTTGGGTAAAAATATAATCTTTATCCTAATGGTCTCAGAATATTAATGCCACCGTCTGGATTATTTCAGAAATAAAAAACAGAAACAATACAAAAAAAAAAGACATATTTCCGACAACATATACAAAACCCATCTGAGGTTTATGTATATAAATGATAAATAATGAAATGGACAATCCTGAGTATCTCCTGCACCCTTGTGGTCAGAAAGGGGAATTGTTTTTATGTTTTTGTATGGAAGATGATGATTTTTAATCGTTGTGCCTCTATCTCTAGCACAGTAATATGTGGCCGTGTCTTCCACTTTCACATTGTTTATTTGTAGATATGCCGTGTTTATGGACTTATCAGATGTTATTGTGAATCTTCCCTGATATGAAGAGGCATAATTTGTGTTTCCATTGTCAGGATCAATCCTCCCAATCCATGTCAGTCCTCTCCCTGGAACCTGTTGTACCCAGCTTATATAGTAGCTGGAAATCTGAAATCCAGATCCTTTACATGACATCTTCACGCTCTCTCCAGGCTTTTTTACTTCTGAATTGGACTGGATAAGCGTTTGTGACATGACTCCTTCATAAGAGAAATGACAACATTATACATGAGAAATAAATGATTAGATCAGTATTATTTAACCCTTTCCTAACCTCACTTACCGATCAGTAAGGACAGACAGGTGACATAATAAAAAAGAAACATGTTGTATGATTTGCTCTCTGATTGCTCTCGGGTTCTGGACAGACTTCAGCTTTATACTGAGACACTACGACCTCTCTGTTCAGCTTTTCACCCCCAGATCTGAGACCAGGAGGAGCCGTCACATTTGCATAAAGAGTGCAATCTATAAAAAAGCTTCACATCATGAAAGGACTGGAGAGTATTTTCAATAATTATTTAGTCACACTGTAAATTATATACAGTATATACATGGCAGCCATTATACCCTCAGGTTCACTGCGTGACTTAAGGATTACATATAAAAATATATGGAAAAAAAAGGGGTGATTCCACGCAGTGGAAAAGTACAAGGCAGTGAACAAAAGGAGAGAACTGTAGCCCCTATAGTATACTAACACTTGAGTGAAGTACAGAAATGGGTAAATAAAAGGTGTAGGTGTGGCGCTGTTCCTTTAAACTCAAAAAATAAATAAATATAAAGTGACAAGTGCTGAGAATATGTATATGTATGTGATAAAATATGTATGTGTTAATATAATGTGCAAATTGATAAATGAATATGCCTTTAAATCGGTGGTGGCTTAATGAGTGTGCTCAATATATTTAATATATAAATTGCTGTGGGGTGTTGGATACTCTGCCAGAGTGTTTAAATAATGCAAATAGATAATGCAATTGATATCACAATAAATATCACAATAAATATCAAACATAGTATATGAGTACATATAAAGCATCAAAATCCAGTAAAGTCCATAAGTGAAAATTGTTGCTACAAAATACTTAAGTAATAAAGGGATAGGTGCTCATAAAGTTAATTATCCACAAATAAAAAACTTTTTGTCTTCTCTTCCCAATACAGTGCTTACAGTGTAGATGGCTAAACTGTGCTCTTATTCAAAATGCACTCACCAGATACTTCCTACCCCATCTGGGGTGTTATGCAGCCACAGTATTTGCCACTGTGTAGCACCCTGCAAGATTGGTCCTTTGTGGTGTTAGCATTCCTCCAAGTAATTAATATGTAAGGAAGAGTGGGATGCCCATAGCATGATATCACTTAAAAAACATTTATTTTAATTCAAAATGTTGAGATATACTCACATTTGAACAAACAATATCAGACATTAACTGCTGACACAAACGCCAGAGGAAAAAAAACTGTCTATGGCCTCAAATGGAAGTGATGTTAAGACTTACTGTAGCCCCGCCCTACGCATTTCGTCACACTAAACGTTTATTTATAGTATGTGGTGACTCCCATAAATATGTGCAAACAGTTATGGTGGCCATTTTTGGTGCGTTTTGCAGACCGAAGCCCTACGGCGGCCATTTTTCATGGGTTTTTGAGGACAGGCTGTAAGGAGGTCTATATGGTTCAAATATACATATATGGTTTTAATGTACCATATATACATATATATTTTTAAATTATATATAAAAAAATCCACAAACTTTTTTTTTTTCCATTAACCTCCCTGGCGGGACGATTATTTCGGATTTTAGGTGCTAAAAGTGGTACAATTATTTTGCATGAAAATTTGGCGTTTTATATTGTAGTCCTGTAATTCTTAGGAATAACTCTCTTAAATCTGTCCAAACCAGAGTCTAGCAGACATCCCGGTTATAATAAAGTTTGAAAAATGAAATCATAAATTATAATATAATAAATAACTATAAATAATTGTACCAAATAATAATATAACAATAATAAAAATTATTCAATAATGTAATCAAATCAAAAACACTGAAATTTGCTCAGTTGCAGAATTGTCACTGTCATTACTTTTCAATATTTGATGACGGATCTCCACACAAATCGCTGTCGCTCAATTCTAAGAGTGATTCCAATTTATTATCGCTATTTTCTAGCTGGTCTAAAACCATTTTTGATGTAAAGGGACAGTTTTGGTTGCTATGGACAATCTCCAGTTTCCAGGCATAAAGAATAGTTTTTATAATATAAAACTGCATGCAGGACACTGGGCAGACCACTAGGGACAAAGGGGATGTGAAATATTTACATACAGCAATGTAATCTGTAAGATTACATTATACTGTATGTATACTGTGTGTTTCACTTTTTGAATTTGGCGCCGATCTCCGCAACGCTCGCAGGGCACGGAGATCGGCTCTGTGATAGATCGAGCGAGACACGGCTCGCTCATACAGCGGGGAGACAACGCTGGATCCGAGGGAGAAGGTAAGTAAGCCTCCTCCTGGATCCAGCGATGCAGTCCCGAGTCTGGCTCGGGGTTACCGCTAATGGTACAAAAATTCCACCCCGAGCCAGACTCGGGAAGACCGTCAGGGGGGTTAACTAATATAATGTGCATATATATTCTCATTATTGTATGGTTCATATAGATAAGAATCATTATGTTTAGAGACATTGTGTAATACCCTATTAAAAGAATTTTTGTAGATGTTTAGTATGCAATGACACCATGCAAAGCAAATACTGCGCTTCCGGCAATAAGGAGCTGCCTTGGCAGAGGAAATGGGTTTGGGAAGGATGCTGTAGGCATGATCCCTATCCTGACAGGGAGGCCCTCTATTTCTTGCAGCAAGTTAAATGATTTTTGCAATAATAGCTTTCAGAATTTTGGGAAGTTTTCGGCTTACGCACATCATTTATTTTAATTCCAGCATTATTTTTAGTTAGGGTTTATGGGCTTAGGTCCTCAAAAACCCATGAAAAATGGCCGCTGTAGGGCTTCGGTCTGCAAAACGCACCAAAAATGCCGCCGTAATTGTGTGCATATGTTTATGGGAGTCACCGCATACTATAAATAAACGGAAGGTGTAGTAAGATGTACACTCCAGATGGCATCTAGTGTGATGAAACGCATTGGGCAGGGCTACAGTACGTCTTAACGTCACTTCAGTTTGAGGCTGTAGACATTTTTTTTCCTCTGGCGTTTGTGTCAGCAGTTAATGTCTGATATTGTCTGTTCCAATGTGAGTATATCTCAACATTTTTTTATTAAAATAAAGGTTTTTTAAGTGATATCATGCTATGGGCATCCCACTCTTCCTTACATATTAATTACTTGGAGGAATGCTAACACCACAAAGGACCAATCTCGCAGGGTGCTACACAAATACTGTGGCTGCATAACTCCACAAGTGGGATAGGAAGTATGTGGTGAGTGAATTTTGAGCACAGATTAGCTACCTGCACTGTAAGCACCATATTGGGATGGGAAGACAATAAGTTTTTTCATTTGTGGATAATTAGCACTTATGAGCGCCTATCACTTTATTAATTAAGTATTTTGTAGCAACAATTTTCACTTATGGACTTTGCTGGATTTTGATGCTTTATATGGACTCGTATACAATTTTTAATATTTATTGTGATATCAATTGCATTATCTATTTGCATTATTTAAACACACTGGCAGGATTGCTTTTTTATTTTTATCTTATGTTGAAATTGCCTATTTAAGTTTGGAGTGTTTAACTAACTTGTTACTGTCCTTCTGTTCTTTAACGACTTGCTTACTGGGCACTTAAACCCCCCTCCTGCCCAGACCAATTTTCAGCTTTCAGCGCTGATGCACTTTGAATGACAATTGCGCGGGCATACAACACTGTACCCAAATGAAATTTTTATCATTTTTTTCCCGCAAATAGAGCTTTCTTTTGGTGGTATTTAATTACAGCTGGGAGTTTTATTTTTTGCAAAAAAAATTTAAATTTTCTTAGTTTGTTATAAAATTTTGCAAACAGGTCATTTTTCTCCTTCATTGAAATGCGCTGATGAGGCGGCACTGGTGGGCACTGATAGGCTGCACTGATAGGCACAGTTAAGGCGGCACTAATAGGCACAAATAAGGTGGCACCGATAGGCACAGATAAGGCAGTACTGATGGGCACAGATAAGGCAGCACTGATGGGCAAAGATGGGCACAGATAAGATGGCACTGATGGGTGGCACGGATGGGTGGCACGGATGGGTGGCACTAAGGGGCACTGATAGGTACCACTGATAGATGGGACTGATGGGCACTGATAGGTGGCACTGATAGGTGGCTCTGATAGGTGGCATTGCTGGGCACTGGTAGATGACACTGATGGGCACGGATATGTGGCACTGGGGTGCAGCACTGTTGTTGAGGCAGATTTTGGGCACTGATGGGTGGCACTGTGGGCACTGATGGGTGGCACCATGGGCACTGATGGGTGGCACTTTGGGCACTGATGGGTGGCACGGATGGGTGGCACTAAGGGGCACTGATAGGTACCACTGATAGATGGGACTGATGGGCACTGATAGGTGGCACTGATAGGTGGCTCTGATAGGTGGCATTGCTGGGCACTGGTAGATGACACTGATGGGCACGGATATGTGGCACTGGGGTGCAGCACTGTTGTTGAGGCAGATTTTGGGCACTGATGGGTGGCACTGTGGGCACTGATGGGTGGCACTTTGGGCACTGATGGGTGGCACTGATGGGGGGCACTTTTTTATTAGGTGGCACTGGCAGGGGGCAGGTGGGCACTGATAAGCTGGCCGTGATCGGGACTGATGTCTTGTCCCGATCACGGTCGCCGGTGATCGGCCTTTTTTTTTTCTCCTCGCGTTGTCAGCGAGAGGAGGAAAAATAGCCGATTGCCGGCTCTGTTGTGTCACATGATCAGCTGTCATTGGCTGACAGCTGATCACGTTGTAAGGGGTCGAGATCGACCCCTTGCTCCAATCCGTGATCAGGCGAGTCTCATAGACTCGCTGATCACAGAGCGCGCCGCGCGCGCCCCTCAGGGGGCACGCAGGCCGCTCGTGCATGGGACGACATCAATAGACGTAGTCCCGGCAAAGCAGGTCCGCACTGTAGCCGTCATTCGGCTATAGCGCGGATCCCTAGTGGTTAAGCTACCTTTTGCTTGCAGCATGCCTCTGCATCATTTGAAAAAAAAAACAAAGTGCAAGAACAGTGGCACCTACACCACCTCACATTATATCACTCAATGCACCCCTCTGCCCAATCCCCTTAGATAAAATAAAAAGTGGCCATACACCAGTTAGGCTTATTTTCACTGATTAGTACATTGTAGCCATTTTTCCCTCAATGTCCTGTTGCTGGTAAGTTTTAAGCCTTGTACACACGGTCGGAGAATCTGTCGGAATGCGTCTTATCGGACCGTGTCGTCAGATACTCCGACTGTGTGTGGTATGCATCGGACTGATTCCGTCCGAATCTCCGTCCGACCCAATTTTCCAACATGTTGGAAATATTTCCCGACCAACTGGGCCGGTCGGACCTAATCCGATCATGTGTAGAGCATTTTCATGTCAGTGCCACGCATGCTCGCATTCAAATTCCGACACGGAAGCGCTCGTTCAGGTAAAACTACTGCTCGTAAGCGATATAGCACATTCGTCACGCTGCAATGTTAAAAAATCATTCATCAAGCGCATTCTCTTGTTCTTTACAATGCTGCAAGAACCAACTTCTTTTGATGCTCATAGTCACACACACTTCTCCCAAACGGATTTCATTACTCTTTTTTAACCATTTCAGCAATACAATTTTAGTTTGCGCCACATCTACACAATGTTTGATTTTATTTTTTATTTTTGGGATGTTTTTTGGGGGGGGGGGGGATTCCCTAAAAATCTCCTTTAAAGACACTGCTCATTTCTCCTTATTTATTTTTTCTTTTTTTGGGGGTGTAAACTTACAACAACAACATTATTCTATTTTTTATATTTTCTTTTTCTTTTTTAATCTACAGGATTTAGTGTTGGTACCCCTTGTTCTTTATTTCACTTTGTATTTTGGAAATGTACCTGCCTGCTCACAAATAAACTGTACTTTTGGAAGGAAAACACATTACACAAGTATTTCATCAAACAAAAATAAAATTTATTTTGTTTGCTCGAAAATAAAACTAGAAACACAGCACTGGAGAAACTTCTTAACTTTGGTGCAGCCTTTGGCCCCCAGGGCAGACATGACTAAATGATAGACATGTGCATTCGTTTTCGTCCGAATGCATTTTCGTCCGAATTTCAGCTATTTTCGTTTTTGTTTTGACAAACGATAACGAAAGCACAAAATCCGAAAAACGAAAGATCCGACATAAATAAATGCTTTTTTTTCGTTTTCATTGTTACAACAGTTCGATATAGAATAGGAGATTCGACATGACTCTGACAATAACAAGCTGTCTACAGAACCTGTGGTCGAATGTGCCTAACCTTACCTCTATTAGTCCAAGATTATATAGAGAAAATATTCGAAAGAGAAAAAAGATTTGACAGAGAGAAAAGATTCTGCAAGTTACTGTCCTAAAAAGTGTTTGGGGACCCGGGTCCTGCCCCAGGGGACATGGATCAATGCAAAAAAAAGTTTTAAAAATGGCCGTTTTTTAGGGAGCAGTGATTTTAATAATGATTAAAGTGAAACAATAAAAGTGTAATATTCCTTTAAATTTCGTAGGGGGGGGGGGGGGGTTGTCTATAGTATGCCTGTGAAGGGGCGCATGTTTCTGGTGCTTAGAACTGTCCCTGCACAAAGTGTCATTTATGCAGGGGCGTTGAAGGACACTGTGTAGTGACACAAGAAAAAAAAAAAAAGGAATTTGACAAATCAACATTGCATGCAGATTAGACACCCACATTTTTGGTCAAAATTAGTATAACATTTTTTGAAATGAGTATTTAAAGCCTAAAGTATAAGGTCCCCTTATGAGATTCATAACCAGTGGGGTATCAGTGGGGTATCAGTGGGAGTAGCGGTGTTGTGGGGGGTATCAGTAGTGGTGTTGTGGGGGAGTATCAGTGGCAGTAGTGGTGGTGTGGGGGGGTATCAGTGGCGGTGGTGTGGGGGGTATCAGTGGCAGTAGTGGTGGTGTGGGGGGTATCAGTAGCTGTGTTTTGGGGGAGTATCAGTGGCAGTAGCGGTGGTGTGGGAGGTATCAGTGGGAGTGGCGGTGTTGTGGGGGGTATCAGTGGCAGTAGCGCTGTATAACTGGCGCGGTGTTGTGGGGGAGTATCAGTGGCAGTAGTGGTGTTGTGGGGGAGTATCAGTGGCAGTAGTGGGGGGTATCAGTGGCAGTAGCGGTGTTGTGGGGGGTATCAGTGGCAATAGCGGTGTATCAGTAGCGGTGTTGTGGGGGAGTATCAGTGGCAGTAGCGGTGTTGTGGGGGAGTATCAGTGGCAGTAGTGAGGGGTATCAGTGGCAGTAGCGGTGGTGTGGGGGGGTATCAGTGGCAGTAGCGGTGGTGTGGGGGGTATCAGTGGCAGTAGCGGTGGCGTGGGGGGTATCAGTGGCAGTAGCGGTGGCGTGGGGGGTATCGGTGGCAGTGGTGTGGGGGGTATCAGTGGCAGGGGTGTGGGGGGTATCAGTGGCAGTAGCGGTGGTGTGGGGGGTATCAGTGGCAGTAGCGGTGTTGTGGGGAGTATCAGTAGTGGTGTTGTGGGGGAGTATCAGTGGCAGTAGTGGTGGTGTGGGGGGGGGTTTATCAGTGGCGGTGGTAAGGGGGGTATCAGTGGCGGTGGTGTGGGGGGTATCAGTGGCAGTAGTGGTGTTTTGGGGGAGTATCAGTGACAGTAGCGGTGGTGTGGGAGGTATCAGTGGGAGTGGCGGTGGTGTGGGGGGTATCAGTGGCAGTGGCGGTGGTGTGGGGGGTATCAGTGGCAGTGGCGGTGGTGTGGGGGGTATCAGTGGGAGTAGCGGTGGTGTGAGGGGTATCAGTGGGAGTAGCGGTGGTGTGGGGGGTATCAGTGGCAGTAACGGTGGTGTGGGGGGTATCAGTGGGAGTAGCGGTGTTGTGGGGGGTATCAGTGGCAGTAGCGGTGGTGTGGGGGGTATCAGTGGGAGTAGTGGTGGTGTGGGGGGGTATCAGTGGCGGTGGTGTGGGGGGGTATCAGTGGCGGAGGTGAGGGGGGTATCAGTGGCGGTGGTGAGGGGGGTATCAGTGGCGGTGGTGAGGGGGTATCAGTGGCAGTAGTGGTGGTGTGGGGGGCTATCAGTGAAGTGGTGGTGGTGTGTGTGGGGAATAAGTGGCAGGGTTGATATTGAGAGATGATGCTGCTACTTACTTCCAGATCACTTGGTTTCCCTCCTTGCTGAGAGTACGCTCGAGTGCAGGCTGAGCAGGAGAAGATGGGCGGGGTCTGTGCCCGTGAGGATGCTGCAGGCAAAGAGAGAAGATGGGCGGGGTCTGTCCCTGTGAGGATGCTGCAGGCGAAGACAGAGAAGATGGGCGGGGTCTGTCCCTGTGAGGACGCTGCAGGTGAAGACAGAGAAGATGGGCGGGGATTGTGCCCGTGAGTGCACTGTAGGCGGAGACAGAGAAGATGGGCGGGAACTGGGTCCGTGAATGCGGGAGGAGAGGATAGGTGGAGCAGCTGGAGAATGGGCGGAGGATAGGCAGAGCAGACAGAGACTCCCCGTAAATGACCAGTTCTATATCCCGGGCAGCGGCGGGCCCCCCTACAGTGGCGGAACTCAAGGGCCCAGTCGCAAATGCGACTGGTGCGACCCTGGTAATTCCGCCACTGGTCCTTCCCATTTATTGAGGAACTCGGAGATCTTATTAAAGACGAGTGGGAATCAGACAAACGACCAAGCATCGCTAACAGATTAGCGAAATGTATCCTCTGGACGAATCAAAGGTTAAACCTTTAGTTAATGCTCCCATAGTGGATTCCTCCCTGATGCGTCTGGCCCGTCATGTCACTTTACCCATCGAAGATGCGGTCTCTTTTAAAGACGTACTGGACCGTAAAATGGACTTGGAAGTAAAGAAAGCGTATTCCATGGCAGGGGGCTCCTGCATGCCGGCTATTACCACGGCAGCGGTGGCAAGAGCAATTTCTGGATGGGCTACTAAATTGGAGAAGGATTGGAGAAGGATCTTCTAGAAGGTACAGAAATGGAGAAATTAGTCTCTTCCTTGCAAGAGATTAGATTGGCAGGTGACTTTGTAGCAGAGGCCTCAGTGGACATCATAAGGTCCTCGGCCAGAACAATGTTGGCATCAGTGACAGCAAGGAGGGCCTTATGGCTGAAGCCATGGATGGCCGATACAGCCTCCAAAATTAATTGGTGCAAGATCCCTTATGATGGTTCTAATCTCTTTGGGGCCAAACTGGACTCGGCTATTTCTAAAGTCACAGGAGGGAAATCTGGGCTGATTCCCTCTGATAGAAGACCCAAGGCTCAGAAAGGGCCTTCTTTTAGGCGAAACCTTCCGGATAAGTATAGGGAGTCCAGATCCTACCGTCCCGGCAGAGAATTCAGGAGGAATTGGAAGAATACTAAGCCTTCCTTTCTGAGAATGCAGAAGACCAAGGCTACACCCGCAGGGGAGCATCCAAAGTCCTTTTGAAAGTTTGCCCGCTCACCCAGCCCAGGTGGGCGCCAGGCTAAGAGGGTTTCTTCAGATCTGGACAAGACATATACAGGACATTTGGGCACTGTCCACAATCAAGTATGGGCACAAATGGGGGTTCGTGAACGGGTTTCCAGGAAACCACTTTCAGCCTACCAGACTGCCTTCCACACTATTCAGGAAAAATCTCCTGATAGAATATGTAGCAGATTTAAAACAGAAGGGGGCTATTGTGGAGGTTCCATCAACTCAAAGAGGAAGAGGCTTCTACTCTCCGTTATTTTTGGTGAAAAAGAGGACAGGAGATTTTCGTCCAGTACTGGATCTCAAGAGGCTCAACAGGAACATCAAAATAGAAGCCTTCAAGATGGAGAGTCTCCAGTCCATACTCTTAGCAATAAGTCTGGGCGATTGGATGCTGTCAGTAGATTTGTCGGACACCTATCTTCACATCCCAATACATCCGGCCTTTCAGAAATTTCTTCGGTTCGCCATCAATCATTCCCATTTCCAGTTTCGTTGCCTTCCATTCGGCATTTCGTCAGCTCCCAGGACTTTTACCAAAATTCTCCTACCATTAGTAGCATTCCTCAGGGGAAAAGGTCTTCGAATTCACCACTATTTAGACGACATCCTACTGTTAGCAAAAAGTCGAGAGTTATTGCTTCAGCATCGGGAAATTCTTCTTTCAACTCTCCACAACTTCGGATGGATCGTCAATTGGAAAAAAAGCAGTTTACAACCCACTCAGAAGATGGTGTTTCTAGGAGCACATCTGGACACCGAACTGAACAGAGTTCAGCTCCCACAGGCAAAGATTCAGCTCCTAATTCCAGAGATGCGGAGACTGCTGTCAGCAAGTCATCTGTCAGCCAGGGTCTGTCTAAGCATGCTGGGATCCATGTCAGCCACCATACCCATGGTGCAATGGTCCCAATGGCACATGAGGACCCTGCAAAACTCCTTTCTCAAGCAGTGAAATGGAGTGTCCATGCATCAGACCATTGTCATCTCCAAGTCGGTGAAACGATCAGTATGGTGGTGGACACACCAGAACAATTTAGAGAAATACAAGCCAATAGTCCCTCCAGACCCAGAAGTGGTGACTTTGGATGCTTGCCAGAGCGGCTGGGGAGGTCACTACCAGGATCTAGCAGTCCAGGGCCAGTGGCAGTTCCAAGCCCTAGGAGTAGTTTCCAATATTTTGGAGCTCAGGGCGGCCTTTCATGCCCTAATGGCATTCACGTCTCTGCTCTCGGGGAAGAGTGTGCTTATCAGGATGGACAACAAGGTGGCAGTATCTTATGTGCACAGACAGGGAGGTACAAGAAGTGTTACCTTGATGGAGGAAGTTCGTCCCATTTTAGAATGGGCCCAAGTTCACCTAACGGACTTGAGAGCAGTATATGTCCCAGCAACGCAGAATGCATTGGCCGACTATCTGAGTCGGAAGCCGTTGTCCAACAACAAGTGGTCTTTGAGTCCTCAAATTTTTTCTCTCCTGACGGAAACCTGGGGGACACCGGAGATAGATCTGGCAGCCACTCCTTTAAACACCAAATGTCACAGGTTCCTGTCGAGGAATCCGTTTCCATCAGCCGAGGGAATAGACTGTCTGATACATCCATGGAGTTTCAAGTTGGGGTACATATTCCCGCCTACTCCTCTAATTGCGAGGTTCCTGTCCAGACTTCGGGGGTCCTCAGCAACGGTAATCGCAGTAATCCCATTCTGGCCGAGGAGGCCGTGGTTTACAACCCTTCTACAGCTCAGTGTCCAGCCACCAATTGTTCTGCCACTAGAACCAAACCTTCTCTCACAGCGACAGTTCCTTCATCCTGCTCCCGAGAGGTTACATCTGATGGCCTGGAAGTTGAAAGGTCTAGGCTGAAGGCGCAAGGCTGTTCCCAGGAGGTCATTTCTACCTTAATGCAGGCTAGGAAAGTTTCCACGAATTCCATCTATGCTAGGATTTGGGAAAAGTTCTGCCTTATGGCCCAAGAAAGAAATTGGAATCCTCTTGCTCCGGGACCACCTCAAATTCTGGAGTTCCTTCAGTCGGGAATTAACAAAGGCCTCAGTTCAAGCACCCTCAAGGTGCAGGTTTCGGCTCTCTCTGCTAAAACAGGCATAAAATGGGCTTTTCATCCCCTGGTCATCCAATTTCTTAAGGCTAGTCTGAAGATAAAGCCTCCCAGGAAGCCTACGTTTCCATCATGGGATCTGTCGGTAGTTCTCCATGCTTTTTCTAGTCCACCGTTTATTCCTGTGGAATCTATTTCACTATGGGACTTGACTTTGAAGCTTGCTTTTCTAATTGCCATAACATCAGCCAAGAGAGTGTCGGAAATTCAAGCCCTGGTTATTTCAGAGCCTTATCTGGTTTTCTTTCCAGACAGGGTAGTTCTTAGACCCTCAGATCGTTTCATACCCAAAGTGGCTTCTTCCTTTCACTATAACCAAGATATTGTCCTTCCATCCTTCACTGATGATCAGGGAGATCCTCATCCGCTGGACATTAAATCCACCATCACCAACTACTTGTCAGCTACTATCTCCTTTAGGAAGACGGACTCTCTCTTGATTATTCCTCATGGAACTAGACGCGGACTGCCAGCTTCCTCACGCACTATTGCGTCCTGGTTGGTGAGAGCCATTAAAAAGGCATATTCCACGCAACATTTGGCGATCCCAGAAGCCATCAGGGCTCATATTGCCGAGTTTCTCCAGAGACGATTTGTAGGGCAGCAACATGGTCTTCTGAACATACTTTCATTTCTCACTATAGAGTGAACTCTGCCCATTTGTCCTTGGCAGATTTTGGTAGATCAGTTATTAGAGCCAACTCTTCGGCATTATAGGAATTAAATTTTTTTTTTTTGCATTTACCCACCCGTCTGGCGAGTTATTTCCCAGTGTGTGCTGCCATGAAGGCGTCAGGAAAACGGAAAATTGTATACTCACCTTTCCGTAATTTTCCTTTCCTGACGCATCTTCATGGCACCACACAATTCCCTCCCGTTTGTTTAGTTTATGATGATATTTACAGAGAATGCAGCAGGAGGTCTCCCCTTCAAATTTATAGTTAACCAATCCTGTCAGGTTGTGGGGGCGGAGTCACAACCCAGTGTGTGGTGCCATGAAGATGCGTCAGGAAAGGAAAATTACGGAAAGGTGAGTATACAATTTTCCGTTTTCTGCCTTTTTTGTTCTTATTAGGGATTTTTTGTTTTTCATTTTATTTTGTTGTTGATTTAGGTCTGCAGTCACATTTTGTCGCTGTCTTGCCCATAGCAAATGTTTTATTTTGGTACAAGACTTCCCTTTAAAGTAAAATGGGCTTTTATTTTAGGGGTGGTATTTTGTGGTTTTCATTTAATTTGTGTATTTATTTATTTTTTGGTTGTAAGGTTTTTTTGTTGTTGTAAAGCTATCTTTTGTTTGCAGCACGCCACTGCATCATTTTAAAAAAAACAAGTGCAAGAACAGTGGCGCCTAAAACATCTCACGATATTTCACTCACCATCAATGCACCTCCTATCCCCTTAAATAAAATAAAACAAAAAGTATTATATGCATACACTAGTTAGAGTTATTATCCCTCATTGAATACGTTCTTATACTGGTCTCTTAATTCATAATGAGAGCTGGTTAGAAATTGACCATCGGTAGAACAGATTTGCATCAACAAGAACAAGGACAGCTAGAGCAAACTATTGGCCAATCAGTAAAAACATGACATTTGTAATGATATATGTATTGTGCATATTCTCATGTTACATATTTTGCTTCCTGCTCTGCAGCTTTGGATCGTGGTTGTTATTAACGGCTTCTTTTCACAATTTAAGAAAATGGGGGTTATTTACTAAAGGAAAATCCACTTTGCACTGCAAGTGCACTTAAAGTGCGCTTGGAAGTAAAGTCGCTGTAGATCTGAGGGGGACATGCAAGGAAAATAAAAAACAGCATTTTAGCTTGCACAGGATTGGATGATAAAATCAGCAGAGCTTTCACTCATTTCAGATCTACCCCTTAGATTTAGAGCAACCGCACTTCCAAGTGCACTTTCAGTGCAAAGTGGATTTGCTTTTTTATATAACCCCCAATGAGTCACATGATCCATTTAAAACAATGCTCTCCCTGTGTGATAATATTTCTTTTTAACAATTATTATAATGAATTAGGCTGAAACAATTACAAATGTTCTAGTGCTTAATCTATCAACTTCAATATTAATGTGGTAGTGAACTATTGTTAAGAAAAAAATAGTTTATTCCTGCAAAACAACAGCACAACGTGCTAGTACGCACTGCATACTAGCACCTTATGAGAGATTTACCTTGAAACAAAGGCATTCTGCGGCGCACTGTCACCACTGCAGAGGATTCCGTCTTCATACAGTCTTCCTTCTGGGTTTGTGGGCTTCAGCCACCTGAATGGCCGAGCTGCGGTACTCTTGGATATGGCACACAGCTCTGAAGGAACAGCATGGGCATGCCATTCCTTCTGAGCACATGCTTGTAGGTAAAAATAAAGAGAGAGAGAGTCTACTAACACTTTAAAAGAACATTAGACGGGGCCCCTACTAGCCCCTGGAAGAGTAGCTATGTATAAAGGGGAATATCGTATAAATAATCCCTGACATTAATAGCTCAAAAATTTGAGAATATTCTTCAGATCAGCATGGAGCCGGGACCGAAGGGTAGGAGGAGGGCTGACATGAGAATAGTGAACTGCAGCAGGGATTGGACAGTAAGGTTAGGGGGCGGAGCCAGCGCGAAGAGGCGAGCGTGCTCTACACCCCAGCGTCAATTGGCAGTAAGAATATTCCCACCCTCCCTCCCTTACATTAGGGGTTATATGGATGGTTATAGGGTTAATATAAAAAAAAGGGGGGTGAAACGGGGGGCAGGGTGCAATTGGATGGATTTCTGGTAATTTTACTCGGGATTGCAGAGAATGCAGGTCGTGGTCAGAAGATAACTTATTTTAATTTCAGGAATTGGTGCTGGATATCGCAGCGGTTGGCGGGTGTTGGTTGGTGCAGGTACAGGAAGATAACCCCTCCCCACAGAGAAGTTGATGCGGGACCCATTGGAGATATGGGCTCGTTGCTGATATGCCATATAGCGATGGTTTATATGGCAGCTGGTGAATGGGTGCACTGCGGTCAAGAGTTGGGTGTCTTTGAGCTAGCATGTCAGCTTGAGGCCTAGTTACAGTAATATTACCGCAGTGCCTGTTTTTGATCAATATGCTAATGGAGTGGGGAGGGGGAATGTCCTGCAGAAGACCAACGCGCTCAGGGTTTAAGTTAACGGATGTTTTTATTTTTGTTTTGGTTTTATATGTTAATTATTATTGTTGATTAATAAAGCGGCTGCTACGGCCACTAATTACTCCAAAAGAAGGTGTGGTCTCTTTAATGGGAAGGGGCAAGGTATGGAGTTGGGTGGTCTTTCCAGGAGCAGCGCAGCATCAGTTATACTATAGTCAAGAGATGTGAACCAAATTGTTCAGCTCACAGCAGAGCCCTGGGTAACATAATTATGCCAAAGCAAATTTAAGATCTTCCTAACAGGAGCACCAACAGCAAAACCTTTCTTCACCTAAAAATAAAGGTGTTTAGTGGATAATTCACTTTGTAATACTAATATCAGATAATTTGCCAGATAGTGCATTCATCTTGGTAAACACCACCTTCCAATGTTGATTAAGCCTAATACAACTAATGGTCAAAGCTGTGGAAGTTTCTTAAAATCCTTGTAACTGATAAAGGCCTACCTTTTTTCACCTAAAAATAAAGAGATATTTTGTGGAAAATTCACATTTTATATCTGATTTCATATCAGAAACTTTGCCGGGTAGTGTATTGACCACTTAAGGACCGCCTTACGCCGATATACGTCTGCAGAATGGCACGGCTGGGCACAATCACGTACCTCTACGTGCCTCTTTAAGTGCCCAGCCATGGGTCGGGAGCGCGCCGCCGGCAGCACGCTGCCGACCCGGTTCTGGGCTCCGTGCCCGCGGGACCAGTGGACCCAATCGCCGCTGGTGTCCTGTGATCGGATCACAGAGCTGAAGAACGAGGAGAGGTCTGTGTAAACAAACCTCTCCCCGTGCTTCCTAGTGTGGCTGTCACGGATTGTCTCTTCCCTTTTATAGGGAAGGACAATCAGTGACGTCACATGCCAGGCCACGTCCCCCTACAATAAAAAAACACATAACGTCATACATAACCCCTACACTGCCCCCTAGTGAATAACTCCTTCACTGCCAGTGTCATTTACACAGGAATCAGTGCATTTAAAGCTGGAGTCCACCGGGACTCCGCGTTTTTTTTATTTTTTAAAAGCCAGCAGCTACAAATACTGCAGCTGCTGACTTTTAAAATAGTGACACTTACCTGTCCAGCGCGCCCGCGATGTCGGCACCCGAAGCCGATCTCTAGATCGACACTCGAGTGCTGCCGCCGCCATCTTGGGTATGGGAATCAGGAAATGGAGCCTTTCGGCTTAATTTCCCGGTTCCCTACTGCGCATGCGCGAGCCGCGCTGCGCAATGAGGACGGTCCCCGCTGTCTCTGGGATCTGTGTGTTTCCCAGGAGGCAGCGGGGCACTTGCGGGAAGGGGCGGGCACTTGCGGAAAGGGGCGTAAGCTACGCCCCTTTCCGCAGAGAGCTATCCCGGAAGTGGGTGCAGTTACCTGGATTATCCAGGTAACTGCACCCCCCTCCCCCCTGAAAGGTGCCGATTGTGGCACCGGAGGGGGGGGAGGGTTCCGATGAGCGGAAGGTCCACTTTAGGGTGGACCTCCGCTTTAAATAGCACTGGTTGCTGTATAAATGACAATGGTCCCAAAAATGTGTCTGCCATAATGTCGCAGTCACAATAAAAAAAATCGCTGATCGCCGCCATTACTAGTAAAACATTTTTTTACAAAAATGCTATAAAACTATCCCCTATTTTGTAAACGCTATAACTTTTGTGCAAACCGATCAATAATCGCTAATTGCGATTTGTTTTTACCAAAAATATGTAGAAGAATAAGTATCGGCATAAACTGAGGGAAATATAAAAAAAAAATTATATATTTTTTCTGGATATTTATTATAGCAAAAAGTAAAAAATATTGCATTTTTTTCAAAATTGTCGCTTTATTTTTGTTTATAGCGCAAAAAATAAAAACTGCAGAGGTGATCAAATACCACCAACAGAAAGCTCTATTTGTGGAAAAAAACGAAGCCAATTTTGTTTGGGAGTCACATCGTACGACCGCGCAGTTGTCAGTTAAAGCGACTCAGTGCTGAATCGCAAAAAGGGGCCTGGTCCTTTGGCTGCAAATTGGTCCAGGGCTTAAGTGGTTAATCTTGGTAAACACCGCCATCCAATGTTGATTAAGCATAATACAACTAATGGGCAAAGCTGTGGAAGTTTCCTAAACACCTATGGAACTTGTAACTAATTATCATTCATAGCCATCATTTCAGTAATAATTAATTAGAGAACTAAGCAATTTAATTATTTTCTGTGGCAACTTCCTCACGAGGCAGACTCCGCTGGACTCCGCCTGCTAAACTGGGAATCGGCTGATCACTGCTAAGTAGGCGGATGGCTGGTCTGTATCTGCTCTGCTTATGCAGAGCCGACACAACCCACTCTCCTCTATGAGCGGCCAGATATAAACAGACCGCCTGTCTATTTACACCAGCCATCCGATTTGATGGATGGAGACCGGATTGCCATTTGTCTGTTTTTAGCGGATAGAATCTGATTGAATGTCAGCGGGATTAAATGGACACATGTCCATCGACATTTGCCGCCCCATAGAGGAGACTGCACTGTTCGATCAAGTCCACCTAAAAAATTGGCCGGCGGACCTGATCAGTCTGCTAGTGTGAAAGGGGCCTGAGAAGAAAGCTCCACATTTTTTAGGACTGCAAGCAAGGATTGGAACAATAGGCACAATAGACAATTTTTGGAGAACTTTAAATGGCACCTATCAGTAATGACCTAAAGCTAGAAAGCAGACAAAAAAACCTGTTCTGCACACTAAATGTAGTTCTACATTTATTGAAACGAATGATTGAATAGAATTGAATGACACTGAATGATGTATTTTAAATGCAACTTCTGTAAATACCTGCAATTGACTTGATTCTGCCTTGTGTAATTCAATGTACAGAAAAGAAGGGTCACCTTAGAAAATATCTAGAGGTGTCATATGCCCATGAAAATGACAAGGAACCTTCTGATAGGGGGAAGAACAGAGAGATGACTTCATCAGTTTTTTTTTTTCTACTTCTTCACTGTCCATTCACAGTGTGAAGGTAGGAAGGTGACTAAATTGTTGGGTCTAACTACAGCAGAGAAAATCAGGGCACCAGGCTGGCTGTACTGTCTGGCAGAGCTATGTAAATCTAAGGAGTGGCTGGGGAGAAATACAATTTTTTTGGCAAGTAAACAGCTCCTTTATATACAGTACATTTTTCCTGTGTATTTTACCATTTTCTGCACCTTGACATGAATAGCAAAGTAGGTCTGACAGGACATCAAACAACAAACAGTAACATCCTCTTAAAGCTGCTAGCTGATTGTACTAGCTTGATGCCCCATAATGTCTGTGTTAATAAAGAGCTTGTATATTGTTTTGTTATGTGTTGTCTTTCCTTTAAAAATCTTTTGTATCACCAGTGTTTTGGGTCTCTTTTACACGGGTGGCTGGGGGATGGTAAAATTAGGTGACTGAGCTGTGGTTTTACCCCCTACCCCTGTCCACTCACCTAAAGACTACCATATGACTGGAAGGAGCTGTTCACATGCCGTGAGCATGATGCTTTGCACCACAAATTTAATGAGGCATGTGAAAGTGACAAGGCAACACCACCTGTCAAGCGCATTCCCATTCACGTCAATGGGGCCTTGCCACAACCGCTAGCCAATTGCTCATGGTTGTGATGCATTAGTCCCATTCGGCAAAAATAAAAAAAAAAGAAGAATTTCAGGACGTGGCAGGATTACCTTCTGAACTCCTGATAGAGACTGCTTAGTCACACTTTTTAAAGCAATCCAATATGGATTTCTTTTCAGAGGCTGAACTAGCGTAAACCTAGCCCTAAGTATGTAAATTCTAGACAATCAGCAGAAGAAAAAAAACTTTGTTTTCAAATAACTCTTTGATGTAAATACCTCAAATAATGAAAGTACATAACATGACAGGCACATTTTATTGCTGTTGCCATCAGTTTTACAAGAAAACTTTGAGAATAAACTCTTTCTGCTAGATTTGCCTATGCAAATAGAAAACCTAAATGTCATTATGTGAGCATCATTACTACTGTAAGTGCCCATCTGTGGTGCAGCCGAATTTAGTGTTTTCAATAATATTGTTTTTAGGCAGTAACTACTTTTTTTCCGAAAAAATTCTGACATAAATGAATAGATTGGCAGCACTATATCATGATGATAATATTTATATAAGTGGCCTAGATGTCAAATTGACATATTCCTAAAAATACTGGCTGAAGTACTTTGTAGTTTTTTTTTTTCCATTTAAGATTTTATTAGAAATATATAATGGTTACAGTAACATAGCACGTAACATGCGTGCAAAAACAGTACAGTCTAGAACAAAGAATATATTGCGACAAAACACTCTCATTATGCATCCGACTATATCTTGCAATTGTGATTGAGTTTCCTGGGCAGAACCTACTCAGACCGTGGAAAGGTCTAACCTTCTGTTAGTATGTAAAAAGCTGCCTTTCTCTTTCCATCCAATCAGCTGTCTTAGATGTCCTTGACATGCCCCACTGAGATAGGCTTAAGTAGGGAGTCCTCTGGCATGTCCAAGAAATAAGATAGAGTTCTGTCATAAGGTGAGTCAGTCTTCACGCGTGAGGTCGTTTGTGAGTAAATTGTTAGACCGTCCGAATTATTATAGTCTACTGGAAGTGAGAAATGAGTAGCTGAGTGTGAAGGGAGGGTTATCTACATAGGTAGATAGAGGAAGGAGGGAAAGGGAGAGGTAAAGGGAGGGGGGGGGTTAAAGAAAAAGAAGAGAGGTAGAGGAAGGAAGGAGATAGAGGATATGATTGCCTCTCCGGCCTCCGCCGATCATTACGCTTGGGCCCAGTACACCTGAGTCTCTGCATTTTTGGCATTGCGGAGGGAGCAGTGTAGTTTCAAGTCTGTCCTAGACTAGGAGAAGAAGGGATAATGTCAATGTGTTCACCCCAGTATGGCGTGCGGGTGTCAGTATACTAGTCCTTAATATGGCGCTATTTACGTTACTTAATTCGTGGATCTCAGGCTCAATTTATAACTCTCTGAGTTTTTAAAGTCGTTCCATTGTCCCCATGTTCTAGCAAACTTATGTGGGGTATCTTTCGCTATGTGGATAAGTTCTTCCATTTCTGCTATCTTACTTTGTAGTTTTTAACCAGGGCTGAGCTAGAACTTCCTCACTGTGGTTTCTTGCACAATAATACTTTGCGGTGTCTGACTCAGTCAGGCTGTCAATCTTCAGCAGGGCAGTGGATCCACTTGTGGATGGAGTGACTCGGCCCTTGAAACTATCAGCAATATAAGTAGTATATCCGGTTCTAAATGCTGCGATCGAAACCAGGTTTCCTCCAGTGGCTTGTCTGATCCAGTGCATGTGGTGATCGTTTATATTATAACCACTGACTTCACAACTTAACTCAATGGACTTTCCAACTTGTACAATTTCTTCATTTTTCTGAGTCAATACAATGGATGCCGATGTTCCTTTGGGGAAAGAAAATAGTTTGTAAGAATAAAAACACATTGCATTACTATATTAACTGTTTTTATCTTTGCCTATTCACCAACTTACCAGAAAGATACAGAAAGATTACATTAAAAAATATATATAAGTCCATCACAATAGACTTTCAACCCCTTAGATGTTTAACCTTTGTCTGGAAATGTCTGAATAGATACGTACAACCCTCTGTGTTTTTAAGCTAAAACAAAGGATCATTTGCATATCGTTATGTATGGAGACATTATTGCAAATCTCACTTCTGGCATAATGTTAATCAAGTATCATTTACAGAACAAAAGGACATAACTGGATAACATTTAGGGAAAACTTATTTAGCAAGTTGCCCATAGGCATCAGATAATTGGAACCTGACATCATAACTGTGCATAGTGCACCCCAGCAGACAAATTTTAAAAGAATTTTCTTTAGTGGTAGATCAGGGTGTTAAATTAAAATTCATAAAGTTCCAATCAGTAAAATTTTCCTCCAGCAGAGGTACAAATCTCATGTTTGCACTATGACTAACATCCTTCATATTACACGCCTTCCCCTTTAGAGCTTTTTCACCCATGGTAAAACTTGGATCTCCTGGTTCTTCTGTATAGGCGCCTGTCAGCATGAGGTTAGGAAGGAGCAGCTCCAGACAAATTCTTTTGGGGGTGCTATGGTGGTGCGTAAGGTACAAATGAGGGTGCTGCACACCTGTGGGTGTGGCCAGCAAATGGCTGTATCTTCACAGTTTATGGCTTGTAGTGTAACACTCTTCTCTCTTTGTATAGACCAAATAAGACCTGGGGGTGAACTGAAGAGACTGTGGGATTAAAGTAGTTTGTCAGTGTTGGTTGTCAGTGTGCATCTGCACAATGGTGGTTGATGGGCCCCCTGTACAATGGTGATAAGTATGCCCTGACCTCTGTATGCCAATAAAAAGCCCAACAATACAGCACAGTCCCACACTTCCTTTATAAAGTTCTACAAATGGACTTATCAGTGCAATGTTTAAACCTATAAATGAATATTCAGTGCAAATCAACCAATGTATCATAATATAGTAGTGATGGTCATACCCCCTGAAAAAATATTTAGAGAAACTTCAGAACTAAAATGTGAAAATAATGGTGAAACCCCTACATACAATGTGCAAATAGTGATAAAATCCCTATATATATATATATATATATATATATATATATATATATATATATATATATATATATATATATATATATATATATATATATATATATATTGTGACATTGGGGTGTCTAGCTCAAGTGGTTAGATGCATTTTCAGTCCACATCAGGCAGACATTTATAGTTAAGGGCCTGGTAGCCCACGTTTATTAAAGGAAAAACAAAACAATAGTCCATCCAGGAATCCCACGCAGGGGTTTAACTTCATTCAGCACACATACCAAGCCACCTGGCTCTCAATTGTCAGCAGTTCCTCTGCTTGCTCCCAACAGATTTATCAATTCTTTCCAGCCCCCTGGACTCACTGGCTTCCTTAAGCCCCGTATACACGAGCGGACTTTTCAACATCCAAAGTCCGACGGACTGATTCCGTCAGACTATTCGATCGTGTGTGGGCTGCAACGGACTTTTGACTCGCCAAAGTCTGAAGGACTTTAGAATATGGAACATGCTTCAAATTTTTCCGAAGGAACTCCGCCGGACCTGGTCCCTTCGAAAAATTCGCTCGTGTGTATGCTATTCCAATGGACTAAAACCGACGCTAGGGCAGCTATTGGCTACTGGCTATGAACTTCCTTATTCGAATCCAGTCGTACGTCATCACGTTCGAATCCGTCGGAGTTTAGTGTGATTGTGTGTGGCCAAGTCCGCTCAGCCGAAAAGTCCGTCAGAACTCCGTCGGAACTCCGGCAGAACTCCGACGGAACTCCTTCGGAAGTCTGTCGGACATAAGTCCTCTCGTGTGTACGGGGCTTTAGTCTTCCTGACTCTCAAGGCTGTCAGCCTTTCCCAGTGCCTTACACGGACTACAGTCTCCCACAGGGCAGACCACTCTCCAAACAGCAGCAGCAAGCTGCTCACACTCCACCATCCTTCACACTCTACTCCCAACAGCCCTTCGTTATATGGGCTGTGTACAGCTGGGCACACACCCTGCTTGCTATCCTCAAGACCCGGACACAGGGTTGGAGATCCTGTCCCACCCCTGACTCTCGGGAATCTCCAAACTACAGAATCCCATCCAAAACTAGCAAAACCTGGAGAAAACTGACAGAGCAGTTTTCACCATTTAAACGCTACACTCTGTAGTCTTGCAGTCCGCAGATATGCAAACTCTGTGTTTTTTTTTTTCTCCAATTTCATAGGGACAGAGCCTCGCTCTGTCACAATATATATATATATATATATATATATATATATATATATATATATATATATATATATATATATATAAAATCATTGAACCCATTGATACTATAACTTGTATATCAAACTTACCTATTAAAATACAGTAGACAAATATTTAATATGTAAGTTTAAAATACATACTGTTAAATAGAGGGTGCTGATTTAAATATTACCAACAATAATGAGTAATAAACAGTGAACAAAGTGAAATACCAACAGATAAATACTCTGTGACAGTGCTGGATTGAAACACTAAAAACATGTGCAACAATAGTGATTGGACACACTAAATGACAAAAAAAGGTGATTAAAAAGTCCCAGTTGTAACAACCGCAATGGTAGTAAAGACACTGAAATCTTCTTGGTGTAAATAAAATCTTCTATGTGAATAGTAGAAATTCCTTCACCAGCAAAAGGAAAAGGACACCCCACAGTGCTGGATATATAATCTGCTTACCAGATATAATAGACTTCTTTAATTAAAAAGAGAGTCATGAAGGCTTGTGCAGGATTGTGCCTGCGCACATTAGGAGACTGGATCTTATTGGACAAAAACCTCCTTCCCGGACGGTCAGACATGGGACATAGAAAAAGCAATACATGCTTCCATAGCGTAATAAAATGTATTAAACAAATTTAAAAACATAGAAAAAGCCAAATGGCTTCTTACATTTGTTGGTGCCCACCCAGCACTGGGGCTGCTCGCCTATTTGTTCTGGTGTTGGGCATGTGGGCCGTGAGCCACCTCCGTGGTCGGCGTGTGTTCCACCCGAAGATGGAGACAGCCAGGAAACCGGATGTGCAATAGGATCACGTGAGCAAGGTGAAGCTTGGTGACGTGATCACAGGAGGCACAAAACACAGTCAATCTGGGGGAGGTGTAGTTGTAAATCTATTAGTAGATTTAAATACACTAAACAAACTAAAGCCAAACTCCAGCTCACACTTTATAATCAGTTACAGCAACAGTTTTTTTTGTTTACTTTTGTGATAAAGGTTTTGCATCAATACATAAAAGCTGATCGTTGTAATCACTCCTGTCAGTGTTGAATGGTCTGATCCATGTAATCTGATATATTTTACTGTAGAGCTTGAGCTTCTGAAAACAACAGACTTGCTGGCTGGATTGCCATATGAAAATAGAAGAAAGAAATCTAATGCAACCATCACCTTGCATTAATGGCTCAAGAAATAAAGAGAATACTTCTTAGAGCTGGGAAACAAATCATACAACTCACAGCAGAGCCTTGGCTAACATATTTATGCCAAAGCTAATTTTAGACCTTCATAAGAGGAGCACCAAAAAATTATGGATAATCAAGTCCTAACTTTCTTCACCTAAAAATAAAGAGATATTTTGTGGAAAATGTACTTTCTATATTTGATTTCATATCAGATAATTTGCCGGGTAGTGCATTAATCTTGGTAAACACCGCCCTCCAATGTTGATTAAGCATAATACAACTATTGGTCAAAGCTGTGGAAGTTTCCTAAACTAAGGAACTTGTAATTGATATCATTCATAGCCATCATTTCAGTAATAATACATTAAAGATCAAAGCATTTTCTGTGTTTCTAACATTGGCTTAAGAATAAGTTCCAACTATAAGGACTGCAAGTAAAAATGGGACTTAATAGGCACAATGGGCATTTTTTTTGAGAACTTTTAACGGCATCTATTAGCAATGGCCTAAAGCTGGCACGCAGATGTAAAATAAAAATTATAAATAAATACTGTAAATACAGTTCTGTATTTATTAAAAATAAATTATGTATTTTCTGTTACAGAGAAAAACATGAATGATGTATTTTAAATGCAACTTGTGTAAATGCCTGAATTAGACTTGGTTTCAGCCTCTTGTAATCCCTTTTACAGCAGCAATCTACTGTACAGGGGAGAAGGAAGGATCACCACAAAAAGTATCTTGGTGTGTCATATGCACATGGGCTGACAAGGAACCATCTGATGGGATGGAGAAGTGACTTCATCAGTTTTTTCTGCTCCCTCATTGTCCAATCACAGCTGGAGGTAGGGAGGTGAATAAGTTGCAGTGTTTAACTGCAGCAGAGAAAATCAGGGCACCAGGCTGGCTGTACTGTCTGGCAGAGCTATGTAAATCTAAGGAGTGGCTGGAGAGAAATACACTTTTTTTGGCAAGTAAACTGCTCCTCTATATACAGTACATGTTTCTTGTGTATTTTGACCATTTTTGCACCTTGACATGAATAGGAAAGTAGGCCTGATTGATACCATCAAACAACAAATGGTAACATCTTCTTAAAGCTCCTAGCTGATTGCACTAGCTTGATGCCTCATAATATCTGTGTTAATAAAGAACGTGTATATTATTTTGTTATGTGTTGTCTTTCTTTTAAAAATGTTTAGTATCACCAGTGTTTTGGGTCTCTTTTACACAGGTGGCTGAGGGATGGTAAAATTAGGTGACTGAGCTGTGGTTTTACCCCCTACCACTCACCAAAAGACTACCATACAACCGGAGGGAGCTGTTCACATGCCGTGAGCGTGATGCTTTGCACCACACATTTAATGAGGCATATTAAAGTGACAATCAACACCACCTGTCAAGCTCATTCCCATTCAAGTCAATGGGGCCTTGTCACAACTGCTAGCCAATCGCTCAAGGTTTTGATGCATTAGTCCCATTCAGTAAAAAAATTGAAATTCAGGAGGTAGCAGGATTGCCTTCTGAACTCCTGATAGAGGCTGCTTAGTCACACTTTATTAAGCAATCCAATATGGATTTCTTTTCAGAGGCTGAACTAGCGTAAACCTAGCCCTAAGTATGTAAATTCTAGACAATCAGGAGAAGAAAAACATTTTGTTTTCAAATAACTCTTTGATGTAAATACCCCAAATATTGAAATTACCTAACATGAAAGGCACATTTTATTGCTGTTGCCATCGGTTTTACAAGAAAACTTTGAGAATAAACTCTTTCTGCTAGATTTGCCTATGCAAATAGAAAACCTAAATGTCATTATGTGAGCATCATTATTACTGTAAGTGCCCATCTGTGGTGCAGCCGAATTTAGTGTTTTCAATAATATTGTTTTTAGGCAGTAACTACTTTTTTTTTCCGAAAAAAATTCTGACATAAATGAATAGATTGGCAGCACTATATCATGATGATAATATTTATATAAGTGGCCTAGATGTCAAATTGACATATCCCTAAAAATACTGGCTGAAGTACTTTGTAGTTTTTAACCAGGGCTGAGCTAGAACTTCCTCACTGTGCTCTCTTGCACAATAATACTTTGCGGTGTCTGACTCAGTCAGGCTGTCAATCTTCAGCAGGGCAGTGGATCCACTTGTGGATGGAGTGACTCGGCCCTTGAAACTATCAGCAATATAAGTAGTATATCCGGTTCTAAATGCTGCGATCCAAACCAGGTTTCCTCCAGTGGCTTGTCTGATCCAGTGCATGTGGTGATCGTTTATATTATAACCACTGACTTCACAACTTAACTCAATGGACTTTCCAACTTGTACAATTTCTTCATTTTTCTGAGTCAATACAATGGATGCCGATGTTCCTTTGGGGAAAAAAAAAAATAGTTTGTAAGAATAAAAACACATTGCATTACTATATTAACTGTTTTTATCTTTGCCTATTCACCAACTTACCAGAAAGATACAGAAAGATTACATTAAAATATATATATAAGTCCATCACAATAGACTTTCAACCCCTTAGATGTTTAACCTTTGTCTGGAAATGTCTGAATAGATACGCACAACCTTCTGTGTTTTTAAGCTAAGACAAAGGATAATTTGCATATCGTTATGTATGGAGAAATTATTGCAAATCTCACTTCTGGCATAATGTCGATCAAGTATCATTTACAGAACAAAAGGACATAGCTGGATAACATTTAGGGAAAACTTATTTAGCAAGTTGCCCATAGGCATCAGATAATTGGAACCTGACATCATAACTGTGCATAGTGCACCCCAGCAGACAAATTTTAAAAGTATTTTCTTTAGTGGTAGATCAGGGTGTTAAATTAAAATTCATAAAGTTCCAATCAGTAAAATTTTCCTCCAGCAGAGGTACAAATCTCATGGTTGCACTATGACTAACATCCTTCATATTACATGCCTTCCCCTTTAGAGCTTTTTCACCCATGGTAAAACTTGGATCTCCTGGTTCTTCTGTATAGGCACCTGTCAGCATGAGGTTAGGAAAGCAGGAGCGGCTCCAGACAAATTCTTTTGGGGGTGCTATGGTGGTGCGTAAGGTACAAATGAGGGTGCTGTACACCTGTGGGTGTGGCCAGCAAATGGCTGTATCTTCACAGTTTATGGCTTGTAGTGTAACACTCTTCTCTCTTTGTATAGACCAAATAAGACCTGGGGGTGAACTGAAGAGACTGTGGGATTAAAGTAGTTTGTCAGTGTGCATCTGCACAATGGTGGTTGATGGGCCCCCTGTACAATGGTGATAAGTATGTCCTGACCTCTGTATGCCAATAAAAAGCCCAAAAATACAGCACAGTCCCACACTTTGTTTATAAAGTTCTACAAGTGGACTTATAAGTGCAATGTTTAAACCTATAAATGAATATCCAGTGCAAATCAACCAATGTATCATAATATAGTAGTGATGGTCATACCCCCTGCAAAAATATTTAGAGAAACTTCAGAACTAAAATGTGAAAATAATGGTGAAACCCCTACGTACAATGTGCAAATAGTAATAAAATCCCTACATATATATATATATATATATATATATATATATATATATATATATATATATATATATATATATATATATATATATATATTTTATCATAATAATTGATGTACATATTTTACATTTTATTGCTATTACCGTATATATATTGTGACATTGGGGTGTTTAGCTCAAGTGGTTAGATGCATTTTCAGTCCACATCAGGCAGACATTTATAGTTAAGGGCCTGGTAGCCCACGTTTATTAAAGGAAAAACAAAACAATAGTCCATCCAGGAATCCCACGCAGGGGTTTAACTTCATTCAGCACACAAATGAAAACATACCAAGCCACCTGGCTCTCAATTGTCAGCAGTTCCTCTGCTTGCTCCCAACAGATTTATCAATTCTTTCCACTCCCCTGGACTCACTGGCTTCCTTAGTCTTCCTGATTCTCAAGGCTGTCAGCCTTTCCCAGTGCCTTACACGGACTACAGTCTCCTACAGGGCAGACCACTCTCCAAACAGCACCAGCAAGCTGCTCACACTCCACCATCCTTCACACTCTACTCCCAACAGCCCTTCGTTATATGGGCTGTGTGCAGCTGGGCACACACCCTGCTCGCTATCCTCAAGACCCGGACACAGGGTTGGAGATCCCGTCCCACCTCTGACTCTCAGGGATCTCCAAACTACAGAATCCCATCCAAAACTAGCAAAACCTGGAGAAAACTGACAGAGCAGTTTTCTCCATTTAAACGCCACACTCTGTAGTCTTGCAGTCCGCAGATATGCAAACTCTGTGTCTCTTCTATATATAAATATAATCATTGAACCCATTGATACTATAACTTGTATATCAAACTTACCTATTAAAATACAGTAGACAAATATTTAATATGTAAGTTTAAAATACATACTGTTAAATAGAGGGTGCTGATTTAAATATTACCCACAATAATGAGTAATAAACAGTGAACAAAGTAAAATACCAACAGATTGGACACACTAAATGACAAAAAAAGGTGATTAAAAAGCCCCAGTTGTAACAACCGCAATGGTAGTAAAGACACTGAAATCTTCTTGGTGTAAATAAAATCTTCTATGTGAATAGTAGAAATTCCTTCACCAGCAAAAGGAAAAGGACACCCCACAGTGCTGGATATATAATCTGCTTACCAGATATAATAGACTTCTTTAATTAAAAAGAGAGTCATGAAGGCTTGTGCAGGATTGTGCCTGCGCACATTAGGAGACTGGATCTTATTGGACAAAAACCTCCTTCCCGTACGGTCAGACATGGGACATAGAAAAAGCGATACATGCTTCCATAGCGTAATAAAATGTATTAAACAAATTTAAATACATAGAAAAAGCCAAATGGCTTCTTACATTTGTTGGTGCCCACCCAGCACTGGGGCTGCTCACTTATTTGTTCTGGTGTTGGGCATGTGGGCCGTGAGCCACCTCCGTGGTCAGCGTGTGTTCCACCCGAAGATCGAGACAGCCAGGAAACCGGAAACCGGATGTGCAATAGGATCACGTGACCAAGGTGAAGCTTGGTGACGTGATCACAGGAGGCACAAAACACAGTCAATCTGGGGGAGGTGTAGTTGTAAATCTATTAGTAGATTTAAATACACCAAACAAACTAAAGCCAAACTCCAGCTCACACTTTATAATCAGTTACAGCAACAGTTTTTTTGTTTACTTTTGTGATAAAGGTTTTGCATCAATACATAAAAGCTGATCGTTGTAATCACTCCTGTCAGTGTTGAATGGTCTGATCCATGTAATCTGATATATTCTACTGTAGAGCTTGAGCTTCTGAAAACAACAGACTTGCTGGCTGGATTGCCATATGAAAATAGAAGAAAGAAATCTAATGCAACCATCACATGTGAGAATCGGTAAGGTGCAATATAGTAAATGTTTGCTTTTGGGTTTGATACAGCTTGAATCCATCAATTTCAGAGAATGTTAGATTAATTGCATGGGGATGCTACTAGTCCCCACAATTTGCCAATCTAGATATCTCTATATATAATACAATAACAAAAATGTGGAAGAGCACATATATATACATGGGAATATCTTATGAAAAATTCCTTGCATTAATGGCTCAAGAAATATAGAGAATACTTCTTAGAGATAGGAAACAAATCATACAACTCACAGCAGAGCCTTGGCTAACATATTTATGCCAAAGCTAATTTTAGACCTTCATAAGAGGAGCACCAAAAAATTATGGATAATCAAGTCCTAACTTTCTTCACCTAAAAATAAAGAGATATTTTGTGGAAAATGTACTTTCTATATTTGATTTCATATCAGATAATTTGCCGGGTAGTGCATTAATCTTGGTAAACACCGCCCTCCAATGTTGATTAAGCATAATACAACTATTGGTCAAAGCTGTGGAAGTTTCCTAAACTCCTATGGAACTTGTAATTGATATCATTCATAGCCATCATTTCAGTAATAATACATTAAAGATCAAAGCATTTTCTGTGTTTCTAACATTGGCTTAAGAATAAGTTCCAACTATAAGGACTGCAAGTAAAGATGGGACTTAATAGGCACAATGGGCATTTTTTTTTGAGAACTTTTAACGGCATCTATTAGCAATGGCCTAAAGCTGGCACGCAGATGTAAAAAAATTATAAATAAATACTGTAAATACAGTTCTGTATTAATTAAAAATAAATTATGTATTTTCTGTTACAGAGAAAAACATGAATGATGTATTTTAAATGCAACTTGTGTAAATGCCTGAATTAGACTTGGTTTCAGCCTCTTGTAATCCCTTTTACAGCAGCAATCTACTGTACAGGGGAGAAGGAAGGATCACCACAAAAAGTATCTTGGTGTGGCATATGCACATGGACTGACAAGGAACCATCTGATGGGATGGAGAAGTGACTTCATCAGTTTTTTCTGCTCCCTCATTGTCCAATCACAGGTGGAGGTAGGGAGGTGAATAAGTTGCAGTGTTTAACTGCAGCAGAGAAAATCAGGGCACCAGGCTGGCTGTACTGTCTGGCAGAGCTATGTAAATCTAAGGAGTGGCTGGAGAGAAATACACTTTTTTTGGCAAGTAAACTGCTCCTCTATATACAGTACATGTTTCTTGTGTATTTTGACCATTTTTGCACCTTGACATGAATAGGAAAGTAGGTCTGATTGATACCATCAAACAACAAATGGTAACATCTTCTTAAAGCTCCTAGCTGATTGCACTAGCTTGATGCCCCATAATATCTGTGTTAATAAAGAGCTTGTATATTATTTTGTTATGTGTTGTCTTTCTTTTAAAAATGTTTAGTATCACCAGTGTTTTGGGTCTTTTTTACACAGGTGGCTGAGGGATGGTAAAATTAGGTGACTGAGCTGTGGTTTTACCCCCTACCACTCACCAAAAGACTACCATACAACCGGAGGGAGCTGTTCACATGCCGTGAGCGTGATGCTTTGCACCACACATTTAATGAGGCATATTAAAGTGACAATCAACACCACCTGTCAAGCTCATTCCCATTCAAGTCAATGGGGCCTTGCCACAACCGCTAGCCAATCGCTCATGGTTTTGATGCATTCAGCAAAAAAATAGAAATTCAGGAGGTAGCAGGATTGCCTTCTGAACTCCTGATAGAGGCTGCTTAGTCACACTTTATAAAGCAATTCAATATGGATTTCTTTTCAGAGGCTGAACTAGCGTAAACCTAGCCCTAAGTATGTAAATTCTAGACAATCAGGAGAAGAAAAACATTTTGTTTTCAAATAACTCTTTGATGTAAATACCCCAAATAATGAAATTACCTAACATGAAAGGCACGTTTTATTGCTGTTGCCATCGGTTTTACAAGAAAACTTTGAGAATAAACTCTTTTTGCTAGATTTGCCTATGCAAATAGAAAACCTAAATGTCATTATGTGAGCATCATTAATACTGTAAGTGGCCATCAGTGGTGCAGCCAAATGTAGTGTTTTTAATAATATTGTTTTTAGGCAGTAACTACTGACATAAACGAATAGATTGGCAGCACTATATCATGTTGATAATATTTACATAATATAAGTGGCCTAGATGCCAAATTGACATATTCCTAAAAATACTGGCTGAAGTACTTTGTCGTTTTTAACCAGGGCTGAGCTAGAACTTCCTCACTGTGCTCTCTTACACAATAATACTTTGCGGTGTCTGACTCAGTCAGGCTGTCAATCTTCAGCAGGGCAGTGGATCCACTTGTAAATGGAGTGACTCGGCCCTTGAAACTATCAGCAATATAAGTAGTATATCCGGTTCTAAATGCTGCGATCCAAACCAGGTTTCCTCCAGTGGCTTGTCTGATCCAGTGCATGTAGTGATTGTTTATATTATAAGCACTGACTTCACAACTTAACTCAATGGACTTTCCAACTTGTACAATTTCTTCATTTTTCTGAGTCGATACAATGGATGCCGATGTTCCTTTGGGGAAAAAAAAACAGTTTGTAAGAATAAAAACACATTGCATTACTATATTAACTGTTTTTTATCTTTGCCTATTCACCAACTTACCAGAAAGATACAGAAAGATTACATTAAAAAATATATATAAGTCCATCACTATAGACTTTCAACCCCTTAGATGTTTAACCTTTGTCTGGAAATGTCTGAATAGATACGTACAACTTTCTGTGTTTTTAAGCTAAAACAAAAGATCATTTGCATATCATTATGTATGGAGAAATTATTGCAAATCTCACTTCTGGCATAATGTTAATCAAGTATCATTTACAGAACAAAAGGACATAGCTGGATAACATTTAGGGAAAACGTATTTAGCAAGTTTCCCATAGGCATCAGATAATTGGAACCTGACATCATAACTGTGCATAGTGCACCCCAGCAGACACATTTTAAAAGTACTTTCTTTAGTGGTAGATCAGGGTATTGAATTAAAATTCATAAAGTTCCAATCAGTAAAAATTTTCTCCAGCAGAGGTACAAATCTCATGCTTGCACTATGACTAACATCCTTCATATTACACGCTTTCCCCTTTAGAGCTTTTTCACCTATGGTAAAACTTGGATCTCCTGGTTCTGCTGTATAGCCACCAGTCAGCATGAGGTTAGGAAAGCAGAAGCGGCTCCAGACAAATTCTTTTGGGGGTGCTATGGTGGTGCTTAAGGTACAAGTGAGGGTGCTGCACACCTGTGGGTGTGGCCAAAAAGTGGGTGTAGCCAGCAAATGGCTGTATCTTCACAGTTTATGGCATGTAGTGTAACCCACTTCTCCCTTTGTATAGACCAAATAAGACCTGGGGTGAACTGAAGAGACTGTGGGATTAAAGTAGTTTGTCAGTGTCGGTTGTCAGTAGGGATGGCCGAACAGTTCGCTCGGCGGTCGTTTCGCGGTGAATTTCGGCTGTTCGCGGTCCGCCATTTCGGCGGACTATTGGCGCCGTTCGCCCGGCGGACTTCCGTGTTTTTAATGTGTAAAGGAACTTTGACCTGATGACACATCCATCATGGGGTACAGGACAGCCAATTGAGACATGACAGCACATGGACACTTGGACATTCCCCCTAACTTATAAATACACCCGATCCGGCGGCCATTTTACATTCTTTCTTCTGTCACTATAGGGAAAGGTTGCTGTTTGGAGCAGGGAGAGATAAACCGCTAGCTATTTGGTACACAAAAGTTCTTTTCAGGACTGGTATAGGTGTTAGGTGTATATAGGTTTGCTGTGCTATTGATTGTTGCAGCAGCCTGAGTGTCTTTTGTCAGTTTAGAGAAAGGGACAGAGCGCTGTGTGCTGCTATTTTAGGGACAGCCAGATTAGTCATCATCATCATCATTAGCTGTTACTATCAGGTCCACAAAAGTGCTATTCGAGTAACCAGTTATCGTTCCAGTCTCCTCTGTTTTGCCAGTTTGTATAGGGACAGGAAGGAAGCAGTGTGTCAGGCAGTGAGGGTCAGTTTAAACATTAGCTGTTACTATTAGTTCCACAAAGGTTCTTTTCAGGACTGGTATCAGTGGTATGGTAATAGGCTTGTACACGTATAATATTCTTTCTTCCAAATATAGAAAGAATATTATACTTGACTGCTGCCCTTCTGCTGCAGTCTGCTAATCATTCACAACTAACTTGTTCCACAAAGCTCTTTATCAGGACTGGTAAACTGGTCTGTGTAGGGTGCTACAGTACATAGGGTTGAGTGAGGTACAGTCTGCCATTCTGTAAGGACTGGTATCGGTCCACAATACATAGGGTTGAGGTGCACCACTGCTGACCGCTGCCCTATACTGCAGCAGTCCTTCAGCAGTATAGGGACTGACGTACAGTCTGCTAATCAGTCACACACAACCTACTTGGTCCACAAAGGTCCTTATAAGGACTGGTAACTTGGTGTAGGGTGCTACAGTACATAGGGTTGAGTGAGGTACAATCTGCTGTTCTGTAAGGACCGGTATCGGTCCACAATACATAGGGTTGAGGTGCACCACTGCTGACCGCTGCCCTATACTGCAGCAGTCCTTCAGCAGTATAGGGACTGACGTACAGTCTGCTAATCAGTCACACACAACCTACTTGGTCCACAAAGGTCCTTATAAGGACTGGTAAGGTCCAGGGTGCTACAGTACGTAGGGTTGAGTGAGGTACAGTCTGCTGTTCTGTAAGGACCGGTATCGGTCCACAATACATAGGGTTGAGGTGCACTACTGCTGACCGCTGCCCTATACTGCAGCAGTCCTTCATCGGTATAGGGACTAAGAGTTTTGTCACAGGGTCATTTAAAAAATGACAGGCAGAGGAAGAGGCAGGCCCTTCCACAGGGGTGGTAGGGCAGGAGCAACAGCCTTGAGCCAAAGTGTGAAGTTGCAGAAGGTGCGTTCAATTATTTTAAAGGACGCACCAGACTTGGTTGAGTGGCTCACTCAGCCTTACTCTTCTGCACCCTCCTCATCCTCTCGATCTGCACCCTCTTCTTCACTCTCTGCTATGTGCACCCCCAAAGACACTACCACCAACAACACAACCACCACCACCACATACCTTCCGCTTGAGTCACAGGAATTATTTTCCGATCCATATCAAGAGTACATTTCTGATGTGCAGCCACTCTTGGTATTGGATCAGGAAGAGGAGGTAGCAACAACCGCTACTCAGCAGTCTGACGACAGTACCCAGATCAGCCCAAGGAGGAGGCTGGTCCCCGGTGTTGCTGCCTACTCCGAGATCTCTACTTATAGCGGTGGGGAAGGTGACGTTGATGATGACGTGTCTAGTGATGTCACGTGGGTGCCCACAAGAGAGGAAGAGGAGGGGAGTTCAGAGGGAGATATGGACCAGCAGATAGGGAGGAGAAGCAGGAATAACTTACATTGCACAGGAGGGACAAAGCAGACTGCAAATGTATCAGGAGCGAGTCATCGACCATGTACGGTCACATCTGGCGCTCCCAGGACACCGGCACATGGCTCCGCAGTGTGGGCTTTTTTTAACGTGTCCGCTGCTGACAATAGCGTTGCCATCTGCAATCTTTGCAGTCAACGCATTAGTCGCGGTAAGTCCAACACTCACCTAGGGACGACCGCCTTAAGAAGGCACATGGGCAGCTATCACCGAGACGAGTGGGAGCAACGTAACACACAAAGCCACACTGCAGGCTCTCACCGTCCAGCCTCGTCTTCTACTTGTCCTTCTCCTCGCTCCTCACAATTGTCCTCCACGCCACCTTCCATCACGCCAAGCTCACATTTTTCTGCAAAAAGGCAGACTTCCGTGGGCCTAATGTTCAAGCGTAAAAAAATGATGACGCCGGATAACCCTCTTGCCCAACGATTGACGGCTGGCTTGTCAGAACTCATAGCCCGCCAACTGCTGCCATAAAAAATGGTGGACTCGGAGGCCTTTCGCAAATTTGTGGCCATTGGAACACCACAATGGAAGGTCCCAGGAAGGAAGTATTTCTCAGAGAAGGGCATCCCAGAGCTATATGGCCATGTTCAGCGGCAAGTGAATGTATCTCTGGCACACAGTGTCGGTGCCAAGATACATCTGACCACAGACACGTGGTCTATCAAACACGGGCAGGGAAGGTATATCACTTTTACTGCCCACTGGGTGAACCTTCTGATGGCCGTCAAGCATGTAACCCGTGGCACCCGTGTAGATTTGGTTTTACCGCCACGGATTGCATGCAGGCCTGACTCTTCTTCTCCTCCTCCTCCTACTCCATCCTCCTCCCTCTCCTCCTCAGCTGCCTCCTCCTTTTCCACTGCTAGTGTTTCTTCCGCTGCACCGCCCAAGCTCCCCAGAACCTATTCCACAAGCCAGGTGAGACGTTGCCATGCCGTGCTGCGTCTGTTGTGCCTGGAAGCCAAGAGCCACACTGGCCCGGCACTCCTTTCAGCTTTGCGTTCACAGGCAGATCAGTGGCTAACACCGCTCAATTTGACAGTTGGTAAAGTGGTGTGTGACAACGGTGCCAATCTGCTTAGCGCATTGAAACAGGGCAAAATCATGCACGTGCCATGCATGGCACACGTCTTAAACTTGGTCGTGCAGCGATTCGTTGTCAAATACCCTGGGGTCCAGGACATCTTGCGGCAGGCAAGGAAAATCTCGGCCCATTTCAGAAGATCTTACACGGCCATGGCTCGCCTTGCTGACATTCAGCGGCGACACAATCTGCCGGTAAGACGTCTTATTTGCGATTTCCCGACGCGATGGAACTCAACCTTCTATATGCTTGATAGGCTGCTCCAGCAGAAACGTGCAGTTAACGTCTACCTGTATGAACTCTGCGGCAGAAACGGTTCTGGGGAGCTGGGTTTTTTTTCACCGCGCCAGTGGCTGCTCATGCGCGACGCATGCAGACTTCTGCGGCCATTTGAGGAAATTACCAAACTGGTCAGTCGCAGCAATGGCGCCATCAGTGACATGGTACCTTATGCCTTCTTTATGGAGCGTGCATTGCGTCGTGTCATTGATCAAGCTGTGGAGGAGCAGGAGCGGGAAGATGAGGAAGTCGCAATGCTGGATGAATTCCCAGGGGGGGGCTACTCTATCTGAGACAAGTCAACAACAGGAGTCTGAAGAGGAGTCAGAGGAGGATGGTGCAGGGGCGGATGAGGAGGAGCAAGAAGAGCATGCTTTAAACCTTTCTGGGATCCCTGTTGTGCGTGGATGGGGAGAGGAGAATGAAGAGGACGACGTTATCCTGGATGATGAGCAGGAGCCAGGCCACCACACCGCTTTCACTTTAGTGCAAATGGGGGCCTTCATGCTCCAGTGTTTTAATAGGGACCCCCGTATAAAAAGCATAAGGGTCAAGGACCAGTACTGGGTGGCAACGTACTTAGACCCCCGGTACCAACACAAAATGGCGGAAATGTTACCGCTGTCGCAGAGGGCTGTCAGAATGCAGCACTTCCAGGCCTTGCTTCGAGAAATGCTGCATTCTGCTTTTGCGTGCGCTGGCAGAGGAGCAATTCACACTCCCAGAGAAGGAGTTGCGGGTACCAATCCAACAGCGCCTGCAAGAAGAGGCCAGTTTGAAGATGTGTTGGTGACTTCAGATATGAGGTCATTCTTTCAGCTGACCCATCGACAGGTGTCATCCGGATCCACCATCAGAGAACGCCTAGACCATCAGGTGTCCGACTACATTGGGTTAACGGCCGATGTGAAAGCTCTGAGGAGTGATGAACCCCTGGACTACTGGGTGGGCAGGCTTGACCTCTGGCCAGAGCTTGCCCAATTTGCAATCGAACTGTTGGCTTGCCCCTCATCCAGTGTCCTGTCCGAAAGGACGTTCAGCGCAGCAGGGGGGATCGTGACCGATAAGCGTACTCGCCTAGCTCACGACAGTGTTAACTACCTCACATTTCTAAAAATGAATGAGGCATGGATCTCAGAGGAATTCAACACATGTGACCAGTAGACCATGTATATGTCTATAAACAATTTTTTTAATCAAGCACACAGACCTTCTTTCTTCATTTGGCTCACTTCCTTGTCCCAAAAAAGCACACCGTACTATATGCCCCTACCCTCCTCTTTGAAGAGGTTGAGTGGTGTCATATTTCTACTGGGGCTGCTTATGAGGGGATCACACCATCCCTGTGCTGCGCTGACTTCCTCCTGGGGGTTCTTATTATGAGGGGATCACACCATCCCTGTGCTGTGCTGACTTCCTCCTGGGGGTTCTTATTATGAGGGGATCACACCATCCCTGTGCTGTGCTGATTTTCTCCTGGGCCTGCTTATTATGAGGGGATCACACCATCCCTGTGCTGTGCTGACTTCCTCCTGGGGGTTCTTATTATGAGGGGATCACACCATCCCTGTCCTGTGCTGATTTACTCCTGGGGGTTCTTATTATGAGGGGATCACACCATCCCTGTGCTGTGCTGATTTTCTCCTGGGCCTGCTTATTATGAGGGGATCACACCATCCCTGTGCTGACTTCCTCCTGGGGGTTCTTATTATGAGAGGATCACACCATCCCTGTCCTGTGCTGATTTACTCCTGGGGGTTCTTATTATGAGGGGATCACACCATCCATGTGCTGTGCTGATTTTCTCCTGGGCCTGCTTATTATGAGGGGATCACACCATCCCTGTGCTGTGCTGATTTTCTCCTGGGGGTTCTTATTATGAGGGGATCACACCATCCCTGGCTGTGCTGATTTTCTCCTGGGCCTGCTTATTATGAGGGGATCACACCATCCCTGTGCTGTGCTGATTTTCTCCTGGGCCTGCTTATTATGAGGGGATCACACCATCCCTGTGCTGTGCTGACTTCCTCCTGGGGGTTCTTATTATGAGGGGATCACACCATCCCTGTGCTGTGCTGATTTTCTCCTGGGCCTGCTTATTATGAGGGGATCACACCATCCCTGTGCTGTGCTGACTTCCTCCTGGGGGTTCTTATTATGAGGGGATCACACCATCCCTGTGCTGTGCTGACTTCCTCATGGGGCTGCTTACGGTGCTGCTGTCAGTGCTGTATATCACGGTGCTGGTGTGAGTGCTTAATGTCACGCTGCTGATGTCAGTGCTCTCTATCACAGTGCTGCTGTCAGTGCTGTATATCACGGTGCGGGTGTGAGTGCTTAATGTCACGCTGCTGATGTCAGTGCTCTCTATCACGGTGCTGCTGTCGGTGCTGTATATCACGGTGCTGGTGTGAGTGCGTAATGTCACGCTGCTGATGTCAGTGCTCTCTATCACGGTGCTGCTGTCAGTGCTGTATATCACGGTGCTGATGTCAGTGCTGTATGTCACGCTTCTGATGTCAGTGCTCTCTATCACGGTGCTGCTGTCAGTGCTGTATATCACGGTGCTGATGTCAGTGCTGTATGTCACGCTTCTGATGTCAGTGCTCTCTATCACGGTGCTGCTGTCAGTGCTGTATATCACGGTGCTGATGTCAGTGCTGTATGTCACGCTTCTGATGTCAGTGCTCTCTATCACGGTGCTGCTGTCAGTGCTGTATATCACGGTGCTGGTGTGAGTGATTTATGTCACGCTGCTGATGTCAGTGCTCTCTATCACGGTGTTGCTGTCAATGCTGTATGTCACGGTGCTGGTGTTAATGCTTTATGTCACGCTGCTGATGTCAGTGCTCTCTATCACGGTGCTGTTGTCAGATGACTCTATCGCGGTGCAGGTGTCATTGCTGTATGTCACGCTGCTGGTGATCATCTCCTGCACCCTCTTCTTTGCCTACCCTGGTCCCTGACCTTCCCTCTCCTCCATTGCCTTTATGCGCTCCACAGTCCTGAATTGTCAGAACAATTTCCCATATAAAAAAAGAATGCTTGTAGTTGTCGATCCCAGATTCACCTCATATATGTGTTATGTCATTGGCCATGTAGTGGGACTATGTTTGCCCAGCTAATAATTATTTTGTGGCTGCAAATTTGACCTATAGGTTTGCGAAGTTCGCCTCCCATTGAAGTCAATGGGGCCCGCCACGAACGTTCCGGTTCGCGAACTATCGGCCGCGTTCGTGGTTCGCGTTCGCGAAACGTCCCATCGGAAGTTCGTCCATCACTAGTTGTCAGTGTGCATCTGCACAATGGTGGTTGATGAGCCCTCTGTACAATGGTGATAAGTATGTCCTGACCTCTGTATACCAATAAAAAGCCCAAAAATACAGCACAGTCCCACACTTCCTTTATAAAGTTCTACAAATGGACTTATAAGTGCAATGTTTAAACCTATAAATGAATATCCAGTGCAAATCAACCAATGTATCACAATATTGTAGTGATGGTCATACCCCCCTGCAAAAATATTTAGAGAAATTTCAGAGCTGCATTGTGAACATAATGGCGAAACCCCTACATACAATAATAAAAGCAGAGATGCAAATAAACCAGAGTATTAGAACATAGAAGTGATGGTGTCACCCTCTCTGAAAAAGGTAAGAAATATTGCAGAGCTGTGATGTAGAAATAGTGATAAAATCCCTATATATAATCATAATAATTGATGTACATATTTTACATTTTATTGTTATTATATAAAGGGGGTTTCACCGCTATCTTAACTTTAGCAGAGAGGGTGACACCATCACTATTATGTTCTAATACACTGGTTTATTTGCATCTCTGCTATTATTATTGTACGTAGGGGCTTCCCCCAGTATAACAGGCACAATTGAAATAGATTAGTAAAATATAATCATTGAACCCATTGATACTATAACCTGTATATCAAACTTACATATTAAAATACAGTAGACAAATATTTAATATGTAAGTTTGATATACAAGTTATAGTATCAATGTGTTCAATGATTATATTTTCTGTTCCATTTCAATTTTGCCTTTTAAACTGATATATACATATAAGTATTTGGAAGAGTCTTGAAATTATTATCAGATTCCCTTCCCCCTGAGGAAGACTTAGTCGAAACACTTCAGAACTCTGGGCTATAATGCATCCGGGATACATTATCCTTGTGTGTGCTTCTATTCTAACTCGCACCACGAAGAATTGGAACTTTTTTAAGCTTGCATGTTATTGCTACTTGATGTATTGTCTTTTTCCTATCCTCAAGGGATTATTTTAATGTTTCAATAAAAATGTAAAACACTAGATGGTTTTTCTTTACATACTTTTGGTATCGCAAAGTCCCATTCCCCTCTCCTGTTTTCCCCTTTGTGTTTTTTTATATATAATATAGAGACTGATACCAATTGATAGTGGGGTATAAGAACATATTTCTTGATCTTAATGCATATATAAAAACCACACTGCTTGGCACCCAGTATGAATATTTGTTTTCTGTGTGCCCTAGCATAGACCTGTGGTTTTGTAGTGCACAAGTGTGAACAAGTCTTTACATCAGTAACCTCATTCCCTACTTCATATCACACTCTAGATCATGGATATGCAATTAGCGGACCTCCAGCTGTTGCAGAACTACAACTCCCGTGAGGCATAGCAAGACTTTGACAGACACAAGCGTGACAACCAGAGGCAGAGGCATGATGGGACTTGTAGTTTTGCAACAGCTGGAGGTCCGCTAATTGCATAGCCCTGCTCTAGATATTTGCCAGTAGACCACTGAACTTTCTGTTGTTTAAACAGCTTTATTAAAGTATTAACACAATACAAAACAGGAGAATGCAAAGTTTACTAGTCACGCAGGACTCGTTCATGGTCACATGGCTGATGAAGGGGTCCTGCGTGACTCCGAAACGTTTCACTCTTCTATTTTGTGATTTGATCATACTTCAATAAAGCTGTTTGGACAACTCAAAAATCAGTGGTGGCTGGCAAATATCTATACTGTGTTATGTAAATCCAGTCCCCAGCTGGTGATTGCTGCAGCACCCAATATCCTAGAGCTTTTTCCAGGAACCTGTGGGAATATGGATTATTAACCCTTCATATAACAGTCTCTCCTTTTTACATCAGTATCCTCTGGCCTCCCTTTTTATCAGAGCCCCCCCCCCCTACACCACAGTCCCCTTCAAATCACAGCTTTCTTTTTACATCACAGCCCTCCCTTCATATCATAGCCCCCTCCACTTCCCAAACATCCCAGCACCTCTTTATTGTCCTACCAGAACAGAGGGCAAGAGGTGCAGCAGGTATGGACTGAAGGCGGGAGCTGCCCACATTTTCATGTTAAAGGAGGGTAATTAGCTACTTGGACCATCCTGCTTCCTAGCAACCAATCACAGTCTCATTAACTTGAAAATTGTGTCCTGCCTTGAGGATGACAATGACAACAGCAGCAGGTAGGAGGAGACTGCTACTTGCCATAACTGCGGTCTTGATAAGACTGTCTACTGTGTAGATCTTTCTAACAGGGCCACCTACAGCAAAGAGGAGTGATAGAAGAGCAAATCCTACCATAACCCACCCAACATTAAGGAAACATTTAGAACAGAATTCTCTTGTTAAATTTTTTTTTATATTAGGTGTATTTATTGGTAAACACTGCTCTCCAATATTGAATTAAACATAATGCTACTATACCTGTGTTCTATCCCTCCAAGGAATTAATAACTGATCAATATTATTGCCATCATTTCAGTAATAATTAATCTGAAAACAAAGTGATTACCTACTTTCTGCATTTCTTAAGCCCCTTTCACACAAACAGCCTGTGGTGTAAAAAAAAAAAAAAAAAGGTGGTTGGTTAATTACAGCCCCCCGATTACCTACAAAGCGGACATAGATGAGTACACATTACTGTGGCCACAATGCTTGCCATCACAGCGATGCAATTTTAATAATACATGTAAAGTTTGACAGGTGACACTACCTGTAAAACTTCCTTGTCAGGCTCAGTTCACACTGGAACCAGCTGCGGATCGCACAGGAACGCTTTGCTCTCCCATTCTCCAGTTCAGGGATGAATCTTTGCCTGAATTTGGCCTTGAAACAGAGCTAAAGACACAGCATTTCTGTGCAGTGCAGCGTTTCTATTGCGTATTGGATGCAGTCTAAACCGCATCCAATTCACATAGGGGTGAACCCAGCTTAAATAAATGGGACCACACCGCAAACAATTGGCTTGTAGTTGTGGTGCAGTCCCACAATGCAGAATTTCCACTCAGCAATAAAAACATTTAAAAAATCTACTCTTAAAAAATAGGCATTAGGAAGCAGCTGCAAACCCCTTTTCACCATCTTCTGAAAAGCAACCCACAGCAGATTGCTTTTAGGGGGCAGTAAACACTGCCACTAGTGTTAAAGGAGTCTTGGCAGAAAGCTCCTACTTTTCAGAATTGCAAGTAAGACTGTTGCTAATATGCACTTTTTATAGTGCTGGAAATGGCACATACAGTATAAGCAATGACCTAAATCTAAATGCCAGGTAGAAAAAAAAAAAACTCTAAATGCATTTCTTCATTTATTAAAATGCACTATGAATTTTAAATTTGAATAGTTTTAATAGAGGAATTTGGTGTCTCCTGCAATCCTCTGCTCATTTTAAAGTAACTGGCACTGGGAGAGGTCAGGAGTGTTCCCAAACGCACACAGTATGCGTACACATCCACACCTATACGAAAGTCAGATTTGGAGTTACAGCTATGTCCATGGGTCCACTGCGTCCCAATTGACACCAGTGGGACAGCCTAGTTAGAACACCAGGAGCATCATTTGAAAGAAAATAAAGTGCAAGAACAGTGGTACCTAAACAAACTCACAATATATCACTCACCTTCATTGTACCTCCTATGCCCTTACATCAAATAAATGTAGGCATACACTAGTTAGGCCTATGATCCCTGATTAAAACGGTCCTTATGCTGGTCTCTTATTTTGTAATGAGAGCTGGTTAGAAATTGGCTATAGGCAGGACAGTTTTGTATTAACAAGAACAAGGACACGCAAACTACTGGCCGATCTCTAAAAACTTAATTGTATATATCATTCATAATTGTATATATGTTCATGTTACATACTCTGCTTCCTCATCTGCAGCTATGGATAGTGGTTGCTTTTTATTGCTGCTTTTCACAATTCAAGTCAATGAAGAACATCATTCACTGAAAACAATGCCCTCCATGAGTGGATATTTCTTTTTAACAATTATTAGATTGAGTTAGGCTGAATCAATTACAAATTTTATTCTAGTGCTTAAAGTGGTATTAAACCCAAAACCAAAAATGTATTATGTTGATCATTACTAGTCATTAGATGTGGTGGCTGCATCAGTTTACTCTTCTTTGGCTTTTTCCCCACATGGTGATCTTGCCAGCAACACACCTCCTGTATTAGTGAGATACAGCTCTACATGAAAGGGCACAGGAGGCACAAAAGACAGCAGCATTGTCAATCTAGGGGGGGGGGGGGGGTGTCGTTGTAAATCTATTAGCAGATATAAATACACTAAACAAACTAAAGCCAAACTCCAGCTCACACTTTATAATCAGTTACAGCAACAGTTTTTTGTTTCCTTTTGTGATAAAGGTTTTGCATCAATACATAAAAGCTGATCGTTGAAATCATTCCTGTCAGTTTTGAATGGTCTTATCCATTTAATCTGATATATTCTGCTGTATAGCTTGAGCTTCTGAAAAAAACAGACTGGATCGCCAGATGAAAATAGAAGAAAGAAATCGAATGCAACCATCACATGTGAGAATAGGTAAGCTGCAATACAGTAAAGTGTTTGCTTTTGGGTTTAATACAGCTTGAATCCATCAATTTCAGAGAGTGTTAGATTAATTGCATGGGGATCCTGCCAGCACAATTCTCTAATATAGATATCTCTATATATATAATACAATAACAAAAACGTAGAAGAGCACATATGTATAAATGGGAATATCTTATGAAAAATTCCTTGCATTAGTGGCTCAAGAAATATAGAGAATACTTCTTAGAGATGTGAAACAAATCATACAACTCACAGCAGAGCCTTGGCTAACATATTTATGCCAAAGCTAATTTTAGACCTTCCTAACAGGAGCACCAAAAAATGATGGATAATCAAGTACTAACTTTCTCTCTCTTATAAAGAGATATTTTGTGGAAAATTCACTTTTTATATCTGATTTCATATCAGAAAATTTGCCGGGTAGTGCATTAATCTTGGTAAACACCACCCTCCAATGTTGAATAAGCATAATACAACTAATGGTCAAAGCTCTGGACGTTCCCTAAACTCCTATGGAACTTGTAACTGATATCATTCATAGCCATCATTTCAGTAATAATTAATTAGAGAACAAAGCATTTTCATAATTTTCTGTGTTTCTAATATTAACTTAAGAGTAAGCTCCAACTCTCAGCACTGCACGTAAAGATGGGACTTAATAGGCATAATGAGCAAATTTTTTTGAGAACTTTAAATGGCACCTATTAGCAATGGCCTAAAGCTGGCAAGCAGATGTAAAAAAAAGAAAAAAAATGAATGATGTATTTTAAATGCAACTTGTGTAAATACCTGAATTAGACTTGGTTTCAGCCTCTTGTAATCCCTTTTACAGCAGCAATCTACTGTACAGGGGAGAAGGAGGGATCATCATAAAAAGTATCTAGGTGTGTCATACATGGACTGACAAGGAACCATCTGAGTTCATGGGTGGAGAATAGGGATGAGCTTCATGTTTGAGTCGCACCCATGTTCGAATGTTCGGCGAATTCCGAACATTATGGGCCGCTTGCGCCAAATTCGTGTGGCACGTCACAGCCCATAATACACTGCGGCATCGCAGTGCATTGCTGGCTGATGATTGGCCAAGCATGCACTATGACCTGCATGCTTTGGGCAATTACAGAGTAGAAAAAACTGAGAGTTATGATTGGCCAAAGCCAGGGTGGCTTTGGACAATTATGGCTCAGGGGGTTTAGTACACACCCCACACTATATAAAGCCACCTGCGTGGCGGCCTTGTGTAGTGTGTTGCGTCGGCGGAGAGAGAGATAGACGAAGAGACAGTGTCTTTGAATTTCCTTTGAAGCTGTTGCAATTACGGTCGGTGTATTGTGCCACCTAAACAGTGTACACCTAAAGCTACCCCAATTGCTGGTGTCCTTCTGATCCTATACAACAGGCAGCTGCTGCAGCAATTACACTCTGTGTATTGTGCCACCTGCACAGTGTACACCTAAAGCTACCCCAATTGCTGGTGTCCTCCTGATCCTGTATAACAGGCAGCTGCTGCAGCAATTACACTCAGTGTATTGTGCCACTTGCACAGTGTACACCTAAAGCTACCGCAATTGTTGGTGTTCTGCTGGTCCTATACCACAGGCAGCTGTAGCAATTACAGTCGGTGTATTGTGCCACCTGCACAGTGTACAACTAAAGCTACCCCATTTGCTGGTGTTCTGCTGGTCCTATACCACAGGCAGCTGCTGCAGCAATTACACTCTGTGTATTGTGCCACCTGCACAGTGTACACCTAAAGCTACCCCAATTGCTGGTGTCCTCCTGATCCTGTATAACAGGCAGCTGCTGCAGCAATTACACTCAGTGTATTGTGCCACTTGCACAGTGTACACCTAAAGCTACCGCAATTGTTGGTGTTCTGCTGGTCCTATACCACAGGCAGCTGTAGCAATTACAGTCGGTGTATTGTGCCACCTGCACAGTGTACAACTAAAGCTACCCCATTTGCTGGTGTTCTGCTGGTCCTATACCACAGGCAGCTGCTGCAGCAATTACAGTCGGTGTATTGTGCCACTTGGTAGAGTGGATGACCAAGCCGTCCTCATCCTCCTCATCCTCTCTCACCCAGGCTCAGTGTACTGGCAAAGCAGCTGCCAACGTGGCCTCTTCCAACTAAAGCTACCCCAATTGCTGGTGTTCTGCTGGTCCTATACCACAGGCAGCTGCTGCAGCAATTACAGTCAGTGTATTGTGCCACCTGCACCGTGTACAGCTAAAGCTACCCCAATTGCAGGTGTTCTGCTGGTCCTATACCTCAGGCAGCTATAGGAATTACAGTCCTTATTTCCTTATTTTCGGCAGCTGGACGTGTTGAGCCGCAACATGCTGAAGACTTGGTAGAGTGGATGACCAAGCCGTCCTCATCCTCCTCATCCTCTCTCACCCAGGCTCAGTGTACTGGCAAAGCAGCTGCCAACGTGGCCTCTTACAACTAAAGCTACCCCAATTGCTGGTGTTCTGCTGGTCCTATACCACAGGCAGCTGCTGCAGCAATTACAGTCGGTGTATTGTGCCACCTGCACCGTGTACAGCTAAAGCTACCCCAATTGCAGGTATTCTGCTGCTCCTATACCTCAGGCAGCTATAGGAATTACAGTCGGTGTATTGTGCCACCTGCACAGTATACAGCTAAAGCTACCCCAATTGCTGGTGTTCTGCTGGTCCTATATCTCAGGCAGCTGTAGCAATTACAGTGGGTCTATTGTGCCACCTGCATAGTGTAAAGCTAAAGCTACCCCAATTGCTGGTGTTCTGCTGGTCCTATACCACAGGCAGCTGTAGCAATTACAGTAGGTGTATTGTGCCACCTGCACAGTGTATGCCTAAAGCTACCCCAATTGCTGGTGTTCTGCTGATTCTATCCACCAGCACCTGTAGCAATTACAGTTGGTGTACTGTGTCATCTGCACAGTTTGCACCTAAAGCTACTCCAATTGCTGGTGTTCTGCTGATCCTATACCGCAGGCAGCTCCAGTAATTACAGTTGGTGCATTGTGTCATCTGCACAGTGTGCACCTAAAGCTACCCAAATTGCTGGTGTTCTTCAGATCCTATACCACAGTCAGGCAGCTGCAGTGGTATAAAGCTACCCAAATTGCTGGTGTTCTGCTGATCCTATACCGCAGGCAGCTCCAGTAATTACAGTTGGTGTACTGTGTCATCTGCACAGTTTGCACCTAAAGCTACCCCAATTGCTGGTGTTCTGCTGATCCTATACTGCAGGCAGCTCCAGTAATTACAGTCGGTGTACTGTGTCATCTGCACAGTGTGCACTTAAAGCCACCCCAATTGCTGGTGTTCTCATAGTAATAATACTACAGGCAGGCAGTTGACTCTGCTAACTGCAGTATAATCAGTATATACGTCCCAGCTTTGTGCAGCTACATCTCCCTGCAGGCCATTAGTATGTCTGGAAGGCCAAAAAGGAGAGGCAGACAGTCATGAGGCAATAAATGAGGGCAAGCAGGCTCTGTGTCTAGAGGCAACAGTGCTGGTCGTGGACACGGGGCATCCTCATCAGCATGTGACCATGGGACACACTTGTCCTTATTTTCGGCAGCTGGACGTGTTGAGCCGCAACATGCTGAAGACTTGGTAGAGTGGATGACCAAGCCGTCCTCATCCTCCTCATCCTCTCTCACCCAGGCTCAGTGTACTGGCAAAGCAGCTGCCAACGTGGCCTCTTCCATCATCTCAATGGCATCAGTCACTCCTTCCCTAGCCCCACCATGTCCTCCTGAGGAGTCCCCCGAACTGTTTGAGCACAGTGTTGGGTACATGCTCCATGAGGATGCCCAGCGTTTGGAAGGCTCTGATGATGATACCCAGCTAGAAGAAGGCAGTAACATGAACCCAGAGAGAGGGGATGCCCAAGAAGGACAGCAATCTGGCAGTCATGTTCCCCCAGCTACAGCATACTGCCAGGTTTGCTCCTGTGATGAGGAGGGAGGGGATGATGAGGTCACTGACTCCACATGGGTGCCTGATAGGAGAGAGGTGGAGAAGGGGAGGAGGCACATCTCCAACGAGGCAGGATGCCCTCCAGGGGCCAGCTTAAGGGCAGCACACCAACTGCATCACACCGCAGAGCTCCAACTGTGTAGGGTGCTGCTTCTGCACGTTATTCCAAAAGTTCTTTGGTGTGGGCCTTTTTTGAGACAAGTGCATCAGATTGCACAGCTGCTATTTGCAAAATATGCCTCAAGCGTATCTCGCTTGGCCAAAACATCAGCCGTTTGGGCACCACATGCTTGACCAGACATATGTTGACCTGCCATGCAGTTCGTTGGCAAGCGTACCTCAAAGACCCACACCAAAGAACAAAGCGGACCTCTTCTTGCTCCTCATCAGCTGGGATCTCCAACCCCACTATACCTTCAGTCCTCTCTGAAACCTGCACTGAGAGGAATGAAGGTGTAGAATTAGGTGTGTCACAGCCAAGTACTTGGGGGCAATCTGCTAGCAGTATACCAATGTCCGATTGTAGCAGGCAAATTTCCCTGCCCCAGCTGCTGCACCGTCAAAAGAAGTTCACTCCCAGCCATCCACATGCCCAGAGGTTGAATGCTAGCTTGGCTAAATTGCTAGCACTTCAACTGGTGCCTTTTCAGTTGGTAGACTCGGCCCCCTTCCGTGAGTTTGTGCAATGTTCCTCAGTGGCAGGTTCCAAAACGCCATTTTTTCTCACGTAAGACAATTCCGGCAATCTACCGGCATGTGGAAGGCAATGTCCATGCCTCGCTGGACAGGGCGGTCAGCGGTAAGGTGGATATTACCGCTGACTCATGGCCCAGCAGGCATGGTCAGGGACGTTACCTATCTTTCACAGTGCATTGGGTGACTCTTCTGGCAGCTGGGAAGGGTGCAGGACAAGGTGCAGTAGTGTTGGCTGTTGTTCCGCCACCACGCCTCCAAAATGCTACTACTGGTGATTGTGACACACCTCTCTCCTCTACCCCTTTCTCTTCTTCTTCCTCCATGGCCTCTTCCTGTGCTTTGTTCTCGGAACCAGCGGTGCTCCGTAGGCGTTCAAAGGGCTACGCAAGTACGAAGGCAAAAAGATGCCATGCTGTGCTTGCGCTGGTGTGCTTGGGGGACCAGAGCCACACTGGGGCAGAGATTCTGTCATCTCTGCAGGAGCAGGCTGAGAAGTGGTTGACGCCACACTAGCTTAAGCCAGGAATGGTGGTTTGCAACAATGGCACCAACCTCTTCTCCGCCCTCCAACAGGGACAACTGACCCATGTGCCCTGTCTGGCTCGTGTCCTTAACTTGTTGGTGCAGCGGTTTTTGGGCAGGTACTTGGGCTTACAGGATGTCCTAAGGCAGGCCAAAAATGTGTGCATTTCCACCGGTCATATAATGCCAGTGCTCGGTTGGCTGACCTCCAAAAGGAATTGAACCTGCCCAAGAACCACCTAATCTGTGACATGCCCTCCAGGTGGAACTCAATGTTGGCCATGCTGCAGCGGCTGCACACGCAGCAGAGGGCCATCAATGAGTACCTGTGCAACTACAGCACCAGGACAGGGTCAGGGGAGCTCGTTTTTTTTCCCCACGCCAGTGGGCCATGATTGGGGATGCATGCACTGTCCTGTCACCATTTGAGGTGGCCACGAGGATGGTGAGCAGTGACAGTGCATGCATCAGTGGCACTGTCCCTCTTGTCCACCTTTTGGAGCACACGCTGCATGGAATAATGGGCAGGGCACTTGAGGCAGAACAGAGGCAGGAATAGGAGGACTTGCCTCTCAAGCCCCCCTTTATCCAGACACTGTTCCTGCTGTCCTGGCGATCACACAGAAAGAGGAGGAGGAGGATTGTGTCAGCATGGAGGTGGAGCATGGCACTCAGCATCAACAGCAGTCTTTTAGGGATCATTTACAGTCCCAAGAAACCCGTGGACTTGTACGTGGCTGGGAGGAGGTGGCTGCAGATCATGTCGTCCTTAGTGACCCAGAGGACTCCGGACCGAATGCCTCAGCTAACCTACGCTGCATGGCCTCTCTGATTGTGCAAAGCCTGCGGAAGGATCCTCATATTCATTGAATCAAGGAGAGGGATCATTACTGGCTGGCAACTCTCCTTGATCCACGGTACAAGGGTAAGGTTGCGGACCTTATCTTGCCGTCGCAGAAGGAGCAGAGGATGAGACATCTTCGGGAGGCCTTGCAGAAAGGTCTGTGTAACGCGTTCCCAGAGACTGGGAGATTGCAAATTCATGGTCCTGGACAATGTGTTGCTGAGGCATCGGTCAGTCACAGAAGGAGTGGTGGAGAAGGTGGCCGTCTGACTGATGCGTTCAGACAATTTTTTAGTCCGCAGCTCCAAGGTATGATCAGTTCCAGCAACCATCGCCAGCGTCTGATTTACATGCTGCAGCAATACCTAGGGGCAAGATCAGACAGACTTGGACACCTTTCCCATCGGAAATCCTCTGGCTTACTGGGTCTTGAGAATGGATCACTGGCCAGAGCTTGTACAGTATGCAATTGAGCTACTGGCCTGTCCTGCATCCAGTGTTCTTTCGGAATGCACATTCAGTGCTGCTGCAGGCTTTGTAACCGATTACAGGGTGCGCCTGTCCACCGACTTGGTTGATCGACTGACCTTCATAAAAATTAATTGGTCTTGGATAAGCTGATGTAACCGAATAATTTTTTTTTTAAATGTCAGATCCCTTCAAGACTGCCTATGTTGATGCTGAGTGACTATCCTGTTATGCTGACTGACAATCCTCTTCCTCCTCAATGTTCCTGCTGATAGCTTGGAAGAACATTTTTGGTTCTGGGCGCCGCCACCAGTGGCTAAGGCCCAATTTTTCAGCCCCTATTTAACAGGGGCATGTAATTACAATTTTCGATGCAACACTTTACAGCAGGGCTCATTCCTGCACTCCAAATAGAGTATCTGTGAGGGGTTGCAGTGTCGTGGCACCAGTGCCTAAGGCCCAATTTTTCAGCCCCTGTTTAACAGGGGCGTGTAATTAAAATTTTTGATGCAATACTTTGCAGCAGGGCTCATTCCTGCGCTCCAACTAGAGTATCTGTGAGGGGTTGCAGTGTCGTGGCACCACCACCAGTGCTTAAGGCCTAATTTTTCAGGCCCTGTTTAACAGGGGCGTGTAATTACAATTTTTTGGTGCAATATTTTGCAGGAGGGTTCGTTGCTGCGCTCAACTACAATATCTGTGAGGGGTTGCAGTGTTGTGGCACCAGCACCAGTGCCTAAGGCCCAATTTGTCAGCCCCTGTTTAACAGGGGCGTGTAATTACAATTTTTGATCCAATACTTTTCAGCAAGGCTCATTCCTGCTCTCCAACTAGAGTTTCTGTGAGGTGTTGCAGTGTTGTGGCACCAGTGCCTAAGGCCCAATTTTTGTGCCCCTGTTCAACAGGTGCATGTAATTGCAATTTTTGATATAATATTTCACAGCAGGGCCCGTTCCAGCACCCACCAAGAGTAACTGTGAGGACTTACAATGTTATGGCACCAGCACCACCACCACCAAAAGCCCAATTTTTCTACCACTATTCAACAATGGCATGTAATTACAATTCTTGATATAATAGTTCACAGCAGGGCATTCCAGCGCCCACCAAGAGTCAATTTGAAGGCTTACAGTGTTGTGGCAACACCAACACATTAGGCCCAAATTTATGCAGAGCATATAGGGCAGGCCCCTACTTTCAAACATCCAACTTGCACACGTCTCCTACTTGCAAAGGAAGGAGACAACAGGAAGTGAGATGAATTCTACCCCTAGGAAGGGAAATTCTCTCCTGTAAGAGTTGATATGGGAAAAAAGTGTCTCCTCTCCACTGATGCTTTATCCCAATCCTTGTTTTACTAAAAACCCCAAATTCTCTAAAAACATTTGTCATTGGGACAGAAAGTGAGGTGAAATCTTCTGAAGAGGTGCACAGACCGCAAAAAAATTTTTTTCCAAAAAGCTTAAAAATAGATTTTTGACTGGAGCTACACTTTGAAAATGTACCAGTTCAAAATTACAAACAGATTCTACTTCAGTCTCTGTCTGGTTTTCACCGCCTGTATACTGCTGTTCTGAGTATATAGGGCCTGGGGGTCCCACACCTTTCCTTTTTTTTATTTAGGCGCGGGGTTCCCCTCAATATCCGTACAAGACCCAAAGGGGCTGGTAATGGGCAGGGGGGTAACCATGCCATTTTTCTCAATGATTTTCATCCATATTGCCGGGACCAGACATTACATTAAAACCGTAAGCAGTTTTAAATGACTTTTTTTTCCGTTAGAAATGTCATTTTGTGCAGGGACTGTTCTAAACACGGGAAACTCGTGCCACTTCACGGGCATACTATAGACACCCCCCAGGCACGATATTTAAATGAATATTTCACTTTTTTTTCACTTTAAGCGTCATTAAAATCAGTGCTCCCGAAAAAGCGACCATTTTTAAAACTTTTTTTTGCATTGATACATGTCCCCTGGGGCAGAAGCCGGGTCCCCAAACCCTTTTTAGGACAATATCTTGCATATTAGCCATTAAAATTAGCACTTTTTATTTCGAACTTTGAGTCCCATAGACTTCAATGGGGTTCTAAAGTTTGCACGAATTTTCGGTCCGTTCGAAAGTTCTGGTGCGAACCGAACCGGGGGGTGTTTGGCTCATCCCTACCCACCACCACCACTTGCTGCTAAGACCCTGCTCTTTGCAAAGAACCTAATACTTTCAGCACTAAAAGCAGGGCTTTTTTTTCAGCAGGAGTATGTAATGTACAATAGAGTTTACACAGTTCAGTAGCCTGTAAGGCAGAGTGCAGTATGTAATGTACAATATAGGGTTTCCCACTACCCCCAAATAAATCCAGCACAAATCTGCACACTTACCCCGCACAGCACAAACGTTTGCCCCCAGAACACAAATCCCCCCAGAACAAATCCTACATCACAACCCAAATATCCCCTTTCTAGAATAAATCCTACTCCACCTCTCCAAATCTCTCCTCCCAACACAACCCCCCCCCCCCCCCCTCCTATTCCACCCTCCAGCACAATGTCCCCACCAATCCACCCCAATTCCCCCCCAGCACACATAATTTTCCTTTCCAAACTTCTCCCAAACACAAATCCTCCATCTTCCCAATTCCTCTTCCTAGAGCAAATCCTCCCTCATTTACCCTCACAGCACAAAACCTTTCCCTCCCAATTCCCCCATCAAGCACAAATCTATTTAACCATCCTCTTAGCAACCCCTCCCAGTACATTCACCATCCTCTTAGCAACCCCTCCCAATACACTTTGGCTAGTAATAATAACATGGTTACAAAATACAGTATAACCCGGCAAAAAGGTGATAATGAATAATGATTGGGAGTGTGGTAAATACATATTAGTACACTACTGGGTGAAAAGCTTTCTATGTCATCGCAATATGCAAAAAAGTAGGGCTGTTACTGATTAAAATTTTCGTGTTCGATTAATCGTTTTTTTAAATCAATTAATCGACTCATTTCGATTAATTATAACACACATACAAATCCAACTACTTTTAGCTGATTTAGCACCATTGTTATGGCAACAGCCGAAGCCGGACATAGCGGGGCATGGCTAGGACGTCACATGTCATAAACTCAGCCTCACCGTGCCTATAATCGCAGCCTCACAATGCCCATAATCGCAGCCCTACCGTGCCCATAATGCAGTCTCACCATGCCCATAACCGCAGCCTCACCGTTCCCATAATGCAGTCTCACCGTGCCTATAATCGCAGCCTCACCATGCCCATAATTGCAGCTTCACTATGCCCATAATCACAGCCTCACCGCTCCCATAATGCAGTCACACCATGCCCATAATCACAGCCTCACTGTGCCCATAATTGCAGCCTCACCTTGCCCATAATTCTATCTCACATGCCCATAATCGCGCTGTGCCTATAATCGCAGCCTCACCGCGCCCATAATGCTGTCTCACTGTGTCCATAATCGCAGCCTCGCCGTGCCTATAATGGTAGCCTTACCATGCCCATAATGCAGTCTCACCATGCCCATAATGCAGCCTCACTGTGCCCATAATGCAATCTCACCGTTCCCATAATCGCAGCCTCAATGTAGTTAGTGCATGTGCCTGGATTACACAGTCTGCGGGCAGCTTCCGCTGTGTGTCTGTGAGCTGAGTGTGAAAACTTTGGCCGCACTGTGTGAAAAGTCCCTCCCTCCTCCTAGATCCGCTTGTGTGATAGACAGAACACTGCGTCTATCACACAAGCTGATCTAGGAGGAGGGCAGGGCTTTTCTCACAGCACGGCCAAGGTTTTCACACTCAGCTCAGAGACACACAGCGGGAGATGCCCACAGACTGTGTATGACATATAGTGGAGGAGGAGGAGGAGGGAGTGGAGCTCTGCACTGCAGCCACAGCTTGGCCCAAAGCGGCCCCAGAATCGATCAATAAAAAATTACGATTAATTGAGGAATTAATCATTAATTTCCGCAGTTCTACAAAAAAGGCATTGTGTAATCTCAGAGTTAGGAGACTGCATTTGGTAAATCATATGCCACCTTTTAATTTCATCGGGATTTCACTGTGAAAACGGCACCAATACAAAAATGTTGTCACAACTTGCCCATATTTTAACAATGCGGCTCTGTTTAAAATAGGCTTTAAAAAGTTCCTTATGCCTGTTTTGTTTAAAAACAGACAAAGCCTTGTGATCCCACGCACCAATGCACACATGTATTTCATGAATTGCAAACCTTTGCCAACATTTTCAGCATTTTATCAAATTTTGCTTGTAAAAGCTCACAATTTTGCTAAACCCTTTCCCTAAGGTACTTTTATAATAACATTCATGATGTGCTAATCCACAAGTTCTACCAAACAGAAAACAATTTTTAAAAGAACTAATTAACAGCTTTATATCAACTAGTAAATATCCCCAAGTTATTAATACTTTGGAAATGCATATGTTTCTGACTTCATTGGATGTACATGGTGCATTTTTTAACAGGGCTCAGATAAGACTTCCTCACTGTGCTCTGTTGGGAGAACAGTAGTATCTGGCAGTATCTGCCTCAGTCAGTCTGTCAATCTTCAGCAGGGAAGTGGATCCACGCGTAGATGGAATGACTCGGCCCTTAAAACTATCAGCAATATATGTAGTTTGTCCAGTTTTAAATGCTGAGATCCAAACAAATTTTCCATCAGTTTCCAACCTGAACCAGTACATGTGGTGATCATTAATATTATACCCACTGACTTCACAGCTTAACTCAATGGATTTTCCAACTTGTGCAATTGCGTAATTGGTCTGCTTTAACACAATGGATGCTGATAGTCCTTTGAAAAAACAAATGCATTATATGAACAGTGTATTAATGGCCTGCATTAAACTTTATTTTTAGGGTTTAAGTGCTACATTACTTTCAATTTTCCAAATTCCCCTACTTACCTAATATATACATAAAAAAAATTTAAATAAAAATAAGTATATGCAAGTTCAAAATATATGTAAGACTGCTGTTTTTCCAAATTCCTGTACTAAATAAATAAATAAATGTATGCATGTCCAAAATATTTACAATACATCTGGCTTTCCAAATTCAGCCACTTACCGGCTATATACAGAAAAATGAAATAAAATATATGCATGTCCATCACAAAAGCCTTTAAACTCAAATTATACTCTTCAAACTGGTATAATGGATATGTACAATGTTCTGTCTTCCATGTTTATAAAGAAAAACCATTGCTCATTTGCATATTCTTATTTTCCAAAAAAAAATCAGAAAATCACTTCCTGCATTATTTTTCTGACTACAGAACAAAGAATAAACATCTTAATAAACTTCTGCTTAATGTATTTGTCCAGCTGAAACACTTTTTTTGTAGTTTTGAATAGAGTGGGGAAGGACTAGAACCGTTCTGGGCTTATACTGCTATCCAAGTCTTTGGTAAAAAGATTTCTACTCTTATTGTCAAGATGACCATGCTCTTACCAATCAGAAAGTATGAGAAAAGCCTACAACAGAGACACAGACAGAAATAAAAAATTGACAGGGGTTCTAGCTCTCCTTTGCTCTGCCAAAATAATGTATGTTTATTTCTGTCAGTGTTGCTGGAGATTTCCTCTCACTATTGATGGAATCTCTTCCCTATAGGGACCATTCACACCCCTACAATGTGATAATGTGATTTTAATGTAATATAATATCAAACATTCCATGCATTCAGAAAGAAATATACATTCATGGCCAGCTCACATCACAGTTTCTGTGTTCCATATGCATTATATGTGTTTTTGATGCATTTTCAGTGCAGTCCGGTACGTTTTTTTCCTTTTTTTTTATTTTGACACTTGAAGAAATCTCAGGACAAGGTGCATTTTTGACATGTTTACATTCATTCTGGTGCATTTACATGCATTTTGCTGCATTTCAGATATATTCCACGCAGAAAAAAAACAGCAAATTCTACTTTTGTTGACTGCACTTGAACTGACTGCACTGGTGTGAATGAGGGCCATTGAAATACATGGAAAACACTGTGCATGCGTTATTGCTGCAGATTAAAAATGCATTGGACTGCATCTAGCGTGAACCAGCTCAAAGAGAATACAGTGCATGTTAGCTGTAAAGCAGTCACCGGGGTAAGATTCATATTTTTTTCTCCTATAGAATGTGCACTGTTAGTTAATTTTTTGTAGATGTGGTGTTAAGAACAACAGGATGCACTGCTAAATCACAAAATAGAAAAAAAAATGCCACTAAATAAAACAGATTTTCATGGCAGTATTAACTACTTCAATGACAATTGCGCGATCATGCTACACTGTAACCATGTGGAATTTTTATCATTTTCTTCATAAAAATAGAGCTTTCTTTTGGTGGTATTTAATCACATCTGTTTTTTTTCCTAAATCAGTTTGAAAAAAAATAAAAGTTTTTTTAGTTTCTGTCAGTAAATTTTGTAAATAAGTAATTTTTCTCCTTCACTGATGGGCGCAGATGAGGCTGCACTGATGGGCACTGATAGGTGGCACTTATGAGGCGACACTTATGGGCACTGATTAGGTGGCACTGATGAGGAGGGACAAATATGGTGCACTTATGGGCACTGATAGGTGGCACTGATATGTGGCACTGATAAGCACTGATATGTGGGACTGTTGGGCACTGGGTGGCACTGGTGGGCATTGGTGGGTGGCACTGGTGGGCATTGGTGGGTGGCACTGATGGGCACATAAAAGCGACAAGGATAGGTGGCACTGATGGGCATTTATAGGTGGCATTGATGGGCAGCAGTGATAGGTAATGATGGGCAGCAGTGATAGCCAGCACTGACTGGCATCATTAATGGGTACTGATTGCCCACACTTGTGGGCACTGTATGCTGACGCTGGTGGGCACTCACTGCTGGCACTGGTGAGCACTCACTGCTGGCACTGGTGGGTACACTGCTGGCACTGTGGGTGCTTTATTGTAATCAGGGCACCGATTATCAGTGCCCTGATTACATGCCTAGATGTCAGTGTGAGGTGTGGAGAGCCGATTACCAGCATCTCTGTGATTACATGTGACCAGCTGTGATTGGATACAGCCGATCACATGGTTAAAGGATCGCTTTACAGAGTTTAGGGTCATGATCGGCCATGCTGCATGCCCCAGGGGGTGTGCGAGATCAGCCATTCTGAGCGCCGTCATAAGATGTTCACCCAAAACGAGAGCTGCCCCGCCCCGCCCCGCCATCATTTGATGGTGGGCCGGTGGCAAGTGGTTAAAAAAGTCAACAAGCTGAACTCCCACCTTACTCTCAGTGGTGCACAGTTGTACAGCCTCCTCTCCTGTACTGAAATTGCTTACTCTGATTTCATTGCACACTGTGAGCTTCTCACAGTGTGTGTTAGAAGTTGTAGCAATTCTGACAGAACCACTAAGCTCAGTTAGTGGCTAAGGGCATGCATCATTATTTAGTCCTTTCTTCCTTCCCAAGTCTGACTGTCCCTAGACCGCCCCATTAATTTACTGGATTTCAGTTTTTTCAATCAAGAAGGCTCAGCAGGCTCAGATATGACCCCATATTTGGCTAATGATGTCACCCAACATCTCTCGACAACATTCAACAGCCGGACAAGGACTGCCATTTGTGACAGGAGAAGCATCAGGCAAAGATTGCCATGGTGCAGGTTGCTGGATAGCGTGTTTTGCATTTTCTAAGGTGCTTGTTTTATATACTTTCTCTGTTTTTTGTTGTTGTTTGTGAATGAGTAATAGGGGCATTATGTATCGCTTACTCATTTACTTAGGGAGGTTAGATATCTGGAGGCTTCCAGATTTTGATAAGTCCCTCCCCACATACCACATTCCTCAAGCCAGGGATGCAGGGATGAGGCCCTATTAACTTGGGGACAAAGTGCATTAGCAGTGGGCCTTTACCTGGCAAGGCACTCTCTCAATGTGGGAAGGTGACCTGGTATTTATTTATTAAAATGCTTAACCTACGCAGTCTTACCTGAAGGCCTCAATGCACAAAAACAAAAGAACATTGACATTAAAAGACCTTAAGAAAACCAACAAACCAGCATAGCAAAATACAGAATAAAAGCCAGGGAGTCTGTCCATCACACCCCAATTAAATATTAGGTGACTCCAAAAGCTTGTACAAAAAGTATGTTTTTCAATTTCTTTCGAAATTTCAAAAAGTAATTCTCAAGTCTCAGTTTCAGAGGCAAGGAGTTCCAAAATACAGCTCCTTGTACTTCACTCGTTCTCCCTCCACCTGATTTCTTTCTAAATTTTGGAATCTTCAGTATGGCCAAGTTTGTCGATCTCAAGGATCGGGTAGGCACATACTTGTATTATAGTTTTCCTTCAGATACTCTGGGCCACGTCCATGCAGTGCCTTATGGACAGTTTTAAACAGAACCCGTTCTTTCACGGGCAGCCAATGCAGGGCTCTAAGGGATGGAGTGATGTGGTCACGGCGACCAACACCCGTCAGTAACCTTGCTGAGGCATTCTGAATCAACTGGAGCTTGTAAATGGTACAAGCAGTGCTCAACTTGTAGCCCTTCATCTGTTGCAGAAGTACAACTCCCATCATGCCGCTTCCTTTGAAAGTCATGCTTGTAACTGTCTGCAATTTGCAATACCTTGTGGGACTTGTAGTTCTGCAACATATGGAGGGCCACAGGTTGAGCACCCATGCCATAAAGGAATAGAGGGGAAGTCAAGTCTTCCAAAAGGGACACTAGTTCTGGTGATGCCGCCATATTGTATATTGCGCCATGGTCATTGGTTTTAATGCTTGTATAAATAAAATAGGTTTTCTAGAGTGTTATAACATCAGGTAATCTTTATTTTAATATCGGTTTAGATTTTTTGATAAATGAAATTCACCTGATATGTGGAAGTCCAAAAGTCAAGGTTTTAATGGAGAATATTGTGAGTACCAGAGACTCCAGATCTGAAGTAGAGGTTGAGTGTCCAGTTAGTAAATATTGATTACCTGTTTGTATAAACTTTGTTCTTTTTAAACAGGGTATTGATAAATAAGGCTGATGGAAAGTCAGTTCATTCCCAATATGATAAACATAATTATAAATAATGGGATTTTATAGCTTCCAACTAAATAGAACACATAGTAAATGCTTAAGGCCACTTTCACGCTGAGACGTTTGAAAAACGCCTATAAAACGCCTAGCAATATTGCCGCTTTTACTGCATTAGCACTAGCATTTTTGACATGTTTTCATTGCTCTTTTCAAGCATTAGCATTAGATTACAATCCCACCCCATTACATCACATCCTGTGCATTTCCTGGTATTTCGTGGGTAAAGAGACAGAACAAAGAGAAGATGAAATTTACTGAGCTTGTGCTAATGTTTTGCGAACATATCCAGAAACAGAGGCAGGAATGTCGCTACTGGATCCATCCCATTTGTGTTGCTCTATCAGGACTTGGAAAAGCACCCAGTAAAGTTCAGAAATTACACATGGATGACCATGGGAGCGCAAGTGATAATATCCCATTCCCATCCCATTGAGACTATTTTCCAAATCCCAAACCAACCCTAATTCCTCCCCCACTAGTCCCAAATCCCTAACCCTAACCCTAATTCCAATTCCACTAGTCTCAAATCCCTAACCCTAACCCTAATCTGACCCACTAGTCCCAAATCCCTAACCCTAATCCCAATCCCCGCGACTAGTCCCAAATCCCAAATCCCAAACCCTAATCCCACTTCTACTAGTCCCAAATCCCTAACCCTAGCCCTAAACCCGCCCCCACTAGTCCCAAATCCCTAACCCCAATCCCATTCCCACTAGTCCCAAATCTCTAACCCTAACTCTAATCCCACTTCTACTAGTCCCAAATCCCTAACCCTAATCGCAATCCTGCCCCCACTAGTCCCAATCCCTAACCCTAACCCTAATCCCACTTCTACTAGTCCCAAATCCCTAACCCTAGTCCCACCCCACTAGTCCCAAATCCCTAACCCTAATACAACTTCTATTAGTCCCAAATCCCTAACCCTAATACCGCCCCCACTAGTCCCAAATCCCTAATCTGATTTAAATTAGGATTATCATAGAGAATGCACACGGTTAGGCTTTGTTCAGTTAGTACAGGGTTATCTGTAGGATTAGCATAAGGATCATGTTAACACAGTGTTGTGTTTGGGCTATGGTTAGCAGTGGGTTTTATAAAGTTTTTAAAAAAACATCCAATTTCCTTTACCAGATTTGACTTTCTGCTTGACATCTTAACCCCTGATTTCTTAAGACAGAATACCAATTGCAGGGTGACAATATCATGTGAATGTTTACTTTTAACGCTAAGGTAAGTATAAATTAATAAATAATAAGTGCACATTTAAACATGTAATAAAATGGCCATAAAAAAAATTGTTAAAATGTATACATTTATTATTGCGTATATATTAACAAAACTGCACAATATGTGTGTAATACAAAACATTTTATGATTTCACCATAAATATGTGCATTTTTAGGAAAACATTCTATTAACTAATGTAAAACTTTTCAAAAAAGATATCTTACAAAAACTGTCACAGATTATGACAGGTGGGAGGAGGATGGTGTGTCTCCTCTAGAGGGGTTTGGAGGGTGAGGTTGGACATGTTGAAAATATTGCTGCATTTCGTAAGCTCCTCCCTGAAAACTTGGTTGGTTAAACCTTTGGGACGTGATTTGAAATCTGGAAGCTGCAGCAGATGGGTATGTGTGTGAGCGTGAGGTACCTGGACCATTGCATCTCTATTTTGTGCAGATTGTTGCTGGTAGTAATTAATGAGACACATTACTTCAGAGCGCATCTCTCACATTGATAGTCAGATGATACTTTGGCCATTTGAGGAACCATGCTTTCTGGCAAAGGATTCCAATTCTCCTCCTTCTTTTTGTTGTTTGTTAAACAATTGTATAACAGCATCTAGGGAGTCCTCTGACAGTTGTTGTTTTGTTAGTTTCCTTTGCTTTTCTCTGTTGGTGGGCAATGTTGCTTCTGGTGTTTCAGCTTCATTTTCATTTATTTGTGAATTGTCTGCAGCATCTAATTTGTCGATCAACTCTGCATCCTCAGGGTCCTCTTCACTTTCAGACTCCATATTGCTTTCTGTACTGAAAATAGAAAGATAGACAATTTGTAAAAGTTGGTAAAAATGTTTATACCGTGCACTCCTAAAAATAAAACTGTAATATTAGACAATTCTATATAAATATATTTTTTTCATAAATGTTGTTATCCTTATGGTCTCATCTCTATGACGGGCTTCAGGAACATGAGCTCCTTGTAGTGACAATAGACTCTACCTATTCTCTTCCCACTAGAACCACTTTGTATCTTAATTTGTACATTGTGTTCTCTCATATAGATTAGACATGTGCAGAGTAAAATATTTCGTTTCAGAATTTCGTTTTCGTCCGAAAATTTATTTAGTTACTCCCGGAATTCGTTTTTATTTATTTTGTTTTTCGTTCAAAAATTGCATTCGTCCGAAAATCCACATGAATTACGGTCGAATCTGTCTTTGAAGGCTTATGGTGTCTGTCGAATGTATAAAGAAGATTCGACGGAGCTAGTATATAGCATACTTTAGAACCCTATTAAAGTCTATGGGACTCCAACGTTCAAAATCTAAAGTGCTAATTTTAAAGGCTAATTTGCAAGTTACTGTCCTAAAAAGTGTTTGGGGACCCGGGTCCTGCCCCAGGGGACATGTATCAATGCAAAAAAAAGTTTTAAAAACGGCCATTTTTTCGGGAGCAGTGACTTTAATAATGATTAAAGTGAAACAATAAAAGTGTAATATTCCTTTAAATTTCGTAGAGGGGGGTTGTCTATAGTATGCCTGTGAATGGGCGCATGTTTCTGGTGCTTAGAACTGTCCCTGCACAAAGTGTCATTTATGCAGGAAAAAAAGTCCTTTAAAATCACTCGCAGCTATTATGAATTGTCGGCTCCCGTAATACAGAGAACACTCATTGAAAGTCATTGATAAAAAAAAAAATAATAAATTTTAAAAAAAGCGTGGGGGTCCCCCAAATTCAATTACCAGGCCCTTCAGGTCTGGTATGGATATTAAGGGGAACCCTGCCTCAAATTTAAGAAAAAATTGACGTGGGGGTCCCCCTAAAAATCCATACCAGACCCTTTATCCGAGCACGCAACCTGGCAGGCCGCAGGAAAAGAGGGGGGGATGAGAGAGCGGCCCCCCCTCCCTCCTGAACCGTACCAGGCCACATGCCCTCAACATTGGGAGGATGCTTTGGGGGTCTGTGACCCCTCAAAGCACCTTGTCCCCATGTTGATGAGGACAAGGGCCTCATCCCCACAACCGTGGCCGGTGGTTGTGGAGGTCTGCGGGCGGGGGGCTTATCAGAATCTGGAAGCCCCCTTTAACAAGGGGACCCCCAGATCCCAGCCCCCCCCTGTTTGAAATGGTAAGGAGGTACAAAAGTACCCCTACCATTTCACAAAGAAAGTGTAAAAAATGGTTAAATAAAACAAACACACTTTTGAAAAATTCCTTTATTAAAAATAAAAAAAATAAAAAAAAGATTCCAGCGGCGGTAATCCACTCTTGCTATCCAGCGACGGACGGTCATCTCTCCAGCAATGGCTCACCTCATCCAGCGCAGCGAATCCATCCTTCTTCTGTCTCCGTGGAGGAGACACTGCAGGCATTCCGGCGGCCTGACGTTTCTTATATACAGAGGGCGGGGCCACCCGTCACCTGACCCCGCCCCCCTCTGACGCAAGGGGAAACCCGGGGTTCCCTGTGACGTATGGGTGACCCCGCACCCCTCTGATGTAACACAGGCAGGTTTCCGTTACAAGGGCAAGTGGCCTGGTACGGTTCAGGAGGGAGGGGGGGCCGCTCTCTCGTCCCCCCTCTTTTACTGCGGCCTGCCAGGTTGCGTGCTCGGATAAAGGGTCTAGTATGGATTTTTAGGGGGACCCCCATGTCAATTTTTTTTTACATTTGACGCGGGGTTCCCCTTAATATCCATACCAGACCTGAAGGGTCTGGTTATGGATATTTAGGGGGAACCCCGCGTCCAATTTTTTCTTAAATTTGAGGCAGGGTTCCCCTTAATATCCATACCAGACCTGAAGGGCCTGGCAATTGAATTTGGGGGACCCCCACGCTTTTTTATTTATTTATTTATTTATTTTTTTATCAATGACTTTCAATGAGTGTTCTCTGTATTACGGGAGCCGACAATTCATAATAGCTGCGATTGATTTTAACCACTTGCCGACCGCCGCACGACGATATACGTCGACAGAATGGCACGGGCAGGCATATGGGCGTATATATACGTCCCTGCCTTCCCGCGGGTGGGGGGCCCGATCAGGCCCCCCCCCCCCCCGGTGCCAGCGGCGGTCGGTATCCGTACAGGAGCGATCCGGGATGAGGGGGCGGCCATTCGTTCATGGCCACCCCCTCGCGATCGCTCCTGACGAATGGAAGTGAGGCGTGACATCACTTCCTCTCCTGTAATGTAAACACAGGCAGAGGAAGTGATGTAATCTCTCCTCCGTGTCGGTATTTTTCGTTCCGGCACCGAGGAGAGAGGATCGGTGAGTTGCACCAACACGACACTACACAGTAGAACATGCCAGGCACACTCACACCCCCCCTTCACCCCCCGATCACCCCCCAATTACCCCTTCCCCCCCAGTCACAGTGACACCAATTGCATTTTTTTTTTTTTTTGCATTGGCGTCATTTGTGACTGTAATAACTGTTAGGGCAGTTAGGGTTAGCCCCCTTTAGTTCTAAGGTACCCCCTAACCCCCCCAATAAAGGTTTAACCCCGTGATCACCCCCCGTCACCAGTGTCACTAAGGCTGGGTTCACATTGCAGCGGTTTATGAGAACGGATGTGATTCGCACCGCACTGCAGTGCAAATCACATCCGATCTCTGTGCGATTCGAGTTCAGCCATACAGATAGTATGGCTGAATTCGCGTCGCACCCGCCGCACCCACCGCAAACTCGCACGGGACCCTTTTTTTGGTCCGCAGCAGAATCGGATCGCATGGGTGTTCACACCATGCGATCCGAGTTTGCAGATCGCACTGCGATATGCGAACTGATCTGGGGGTGTCATTAACATTTCACTGACACTCCCAGCAGTTCTCATAGGGCAGTGTGAACTGCCCCCGGGAGGCATGCGATGCGGGAACCCGCCGCGGATTCGTGGCGTTCCCGCATTGCTCCAGTGTGAACCCAGCCTAATAAGCGATCGTTTTTCTGATCGCTGTATTAGTGTCACAGGTGACGCTAGTTAGGCAGGTAGGTATTTAGGTTCGCCGCAGCTTTTTATAGCGCCAGGGACCCCCATATACTACCGCATAAAGCCCCCTGATTGCCCCCTAGTTAACCCTTTCACCAGTGATCACCATATAACTGTTACGGGTGACGCTGGTTGGTTAGTTATTTTTTATAGTTTCAGGGCACCCGCCATTTATTACCTAATAAAGGTTTAACCCCCTGATCACCCGGCGGGTGATATAAGTTTGAGGATCAGATAAGGTCTGCGTCGCCCCAGGCAGCGTCAGGTTAGTGCCAGTATCGCTAACACCCACGCACAAAGCATACACCTCCCTTAGTAATATAGTATCTGATCAGATCTATATTAGCGTCGCCAGCAGTTTAGGTTTCCCAAAACGCATTGTTAGCGGGATCAGCCCAGATACCTGCTAGCACCTGCGTTTAGCCCCTCCGCCAAGCCCAGACCAGCCCACCCAAGTGCAGTATCGATCGATCACTGTCACTTACAAAACACAACACGCATAACTGCAGCGTTCGCAGAGTCAGGCCTGATCCCTGCGATCGCTAACAGTTTTTCTTGTAGTGTTTTGATACAGTCGCTGACAGCCTAGGTGCTTTTTTACCTGTGAGTCTCACTAGTGTACCCCTAAATTTAGGGGTGTCTACTTTCCAAAATGGGGTCATTTGGGGGGGGGTTTGTGCCATCTTGGCATTTTATGGCCTTCAAAACTGTAATAGGTAGTGAGGAGTGAAGTCAAATATTTATGCCCTTAGAAAGCCTGAAGGCGGTTCTTGGCTTTCGGGGCCCCGTACGCGGCTAGGCTCCCAAAAAATCCCACACATGTGGTATCCCCGTACTCAGGAGAAGCAGCAGAATTTATTTTGGGGTGTCATTTCACATATGTCCATGGCATGTGTGAGCAATATATCATTTAGTGACAACTTTGTGAAAAAAAATTAAAATAAATTAAAGTTTGTAATTTTCCCGCAACTTGTGGCAAAATATAAAATATTCCATGGACTCAACATGCCTCTCAGCAAATAGCTTGGGGTGTCTACTTTCTAAAATGGGGTCATTTGTGGGGGTTTTGTGCCATCTTGGCATTTTATGGCCTTCAAAACTGTAATAGGTAATGAGAAGTGAAATCAAAAATTTACGCCCTTAGAAAGCCTGAAGGCGGTGCTTGGTTTTCGGGGCCCTGTACGCGGATAGGCTCCCAAAAAGTCCCACATATGTGGTATCCCCGTACTCAGGAGAAGCAGCAGAATTTATTTTGGGGTGTCATTTCACATATGCCCATAGCATGTGTGAGCAATATATAATTTAGTGACAACTTTGTGAAAAAATAAAAATAAAAGTTTGTAATTTTCCCGCAACTTGTGGCAAAATATAAAATATTCCATGGACTCAACATGCCTCTCAGCAAATAGCTTGGGGTGTCTACTTTCTAAAATGGGGTCATTTGTGGGGGTTTTGTGCCATCTTGGCATTTTATGGCCTTCAAAACTGTAATAGGTAGTGAGAAGTGAAATCAAAAATTTACGCCCTTAGAAAGCCTGAAGGCGGTGCTTGGTTTTCGGGGCCCCGTACGCGGCTAGGCTCCCAAAAAGTCCCACATATGTGGTATCCCCGTACTCAGGAGAAGCAGCAGAATTTATTTTGGGGTGTCATTTCACATATGCCCATAGCATGTGTGAGCAATATATCATTTAGTGACAACTTTGTGTAAAAAAAAAAATTATTTTTTTTTTTGTCATTATTCAATTGCTTGAGGCAAAAAAATAAAATATTCAATGGGCTCAACATGCCTCTTATCAATTTCCTTAGGGGGTCTACTTTCCAAAATGGGGTCATTTGGGGGGGGTTTTGTACTGCTCTGCCATTTTAGCACCTCAAGAAATTATATAGGCAGTCGTAAACTAAAAGCTGCGTAAATTCCAGAAAACGTACCTTAGTTTGTAGATGTGACAACTTTTGCGCAAACCAATAAATATACAGTTATTGACTTTTTTTTTACCAAAGACATGTGGCTGAATACATTTTGGCCTAAATGTATGACTAAAATTGAGTTTATTGGATTTTTCTAATAACAAAAAGTAGAAAATATCATTTTTTTTCAAAATTTGCGGTCTTTTTACGTTTATATCGCAAAAAATAAAAATCGCAGAGGCAATCAAATACCATCAAAAGAAAGCTCTATTTGTGGGAAGAAAAGGACGCAAATTTTGTTTGGGTACATCATTGCATGACCGCGCAATTACCAGTTAAAGCAGCGCAGTGCCAAATTGTAAAAAGACCTCTGGTCATTGACCAGCAAAATGGTCTGGTCTGAAAGTGGTTAAAGGACTTTTTTTCCTGCATAAATGACACTTTGTGCAGGGACAGTTCTAAGCACCAGAAACATGAGCCCCTTCACAGGCATACCATAGACACCCCCCCCCCCTACGAAATTTAAAGGAATATTACACTTTTATTGTTTCACTTTAATCATTATTAAAATCACTGCTCCCGAAAAAACGGCCGTTTTTAAAACTTTTTTTTGCATTGATACATGTCCCCTGGGGAAGGACCCGGGTCCCCAAACACTTTTTAGGACAGTAACTTGCAGAATCTTTTCTCTCTGTCAAATCTTTTTTCTCTGTCGAATATTTTCTCTATATAATCTTGGACTAATAGAGGTAAGGTTAGGCACATTCGACCACAGGTTCTATAGACAGATTGTTATTGTCAGAATCATGTCGAATCTCCTATTCTATATCGAACTGTTGTAACATTGAAAACGAAAATAAAGCATTTATTTATGTCGGATCTTTCGTTTTTCGGATTTTGTGCTTTCGTTATCGTTTGTCAAAACGAAAACGAAAATAGCTGAAATTCAGACGAAAATGCATTCGGACGAAAACGAATGCACATGTCTAATATAGATATATATTATTATTACAGATATCTTGCCACATGAAATACCTATACATCCTTACACTATGAATTCAGAACAGGAAAATCGACAATTGGAGAAATTGTGAAGCTAACATGTGATGCTATATGGAATTTGAAAAACACATGCATGCCTACAAATAAAGAGAAATGAAATGATGTTGCTAAGCAGTTCTGGAGCAAAACCAACTTTCCAAACTGCCTGGGAGCAATTTTCTGTTGAGCTAATGGCTGTGGCTGATGCAGACTATAAATTCCTATTTATTGATGTAGGAGCATTTGGGAGTTCTGCAGACTCTTCTGTTTTTCAGAATTAGAAATTTGGGAAGCAACTTAAATAGAATTCATTCGATTTGCCTGAAAACCAACTATTACCTGGTACAGAAAGTCCAGATATGCCATATGTTTTCGTGGCTGACGAGGCTTTCGCTATCAACAAACACTTAATGAAGCCCTACTCACAGAGGAATCTTGACACCCGGACAAGAATCTTCCATTATCGTGTCTGTCGGGCATGTAGGTTGGTTGAATGCTGCTTTGGCATTCTTGCGTAGTGTAAACACAGGCAGGAGGAAGTGATGTCACTCTCCTCGGGGTGGTCTTTTTGACCGGACTGCGAGGAGAGGACATAGTAAGTGTGCACCAATCACTACACTGACACGTAGGTACACATAGGCACACTGTCACCCCCCGATCACCCCCCGATCCCCCCTCCCAGTCACAGTGTCACTGATTGCAGTGATCATTTATTTACTGATCACTGCATTTAGTGTCAGTTGTGACAGTAAAAAGTGTCAGGGCAGTTAGTGTTAGGTCCAGGGTAGCCCCCTACCCCCCTAGAGTTAACCCTTTCACCCCCCTTTGCCAGTGTCACTAAGCGATCGTTTTTATGATTGCTGCATTAGTGTCACTGGTGCCACTAGGTAGCTAGTTATTTTTTAGGTTCACCGCCAGGTTTTATAGCATTAGGTACCCCATATACTACCCAATAAAGATTTTAACCCCCTGATTGCCCCTAGAGTTAACCCTTCCACCAGCGATCACCGCATAAGTGTCACTGGTGATGCTGGTTAGCCAGTTAGTTATTTAGTTATTTAGGTTCCCCGTCAGGTTTTTCCATAGTGTCCGGGACCCCAATATACTACCGAATAAAGGTTTTAACCCCCTGATTGCCCCCAGGTAACCCTGTCACCCCCTTTTGCCAGTGTCTCTAAGCGATCGTTTTTCTGATCGCTGCATAAGTGTCACTGGTGCTGCTAGGTAGCTAGTTATTTTTTAGGTTCACCTCCAGGTTTTTATAGCGTTAGGTACCCCCATATACTACCTAACAAAGATTTTAACCCCCTGATTGCCCCTAGAGTTAACCCTTTCACCAGCGATCACCGTATAAGTGTCACTGGTGACGCTGGTTAGCCAGTTAGTTATTTAGTTATTTAGGTTCCCCGTCAGGTTTTTATATAGCGTCAGGGACCCCAATATACTACCTAATAAAGGTTTTAACCCCCTGATTGCCCCTAGTTAACCCTTTCACCAGTGATCACCGTATAAATGCTACGGGTGACTCTGGTTAGTTAGTTTGCTTTTTATAGCATCAGGGCACCCACCATTTATTACCCAATAAAGTTTTAACCCCCTGATCACCCAGTGGGTGATATCATTTAGGTTTTAGGGTCAGATAGGGTCTGCGTCGCCCCAGGCAGTGCTAGGTTAGTGCCAGTACCGCTAACACCCACGCGCAAAGCATACACCTCCCATAGTGATATAGTATCTGAACAGATCAATATCTGATCAGATCTATACTAGCGTCCCCAGCAGTTTAGGGTTCCAAAAAAACACATTGTTAGCAGGATCAGCCCAGATACCTGCTAGAACCTGCGTTTTGCCCCTCCGCCCAGCCCACCCAAGTGCAGTATCAATCGATCACTGTCACTTACAAAACACTAAACACATAACTGCAGCATTCGCAGAGTCAGGCCTGATCCCTGCGATCGCTAACAGTTTTTTTGGTAGCATTTTATATTTAAATCCTGAAGGCGTTGCTTGGTTTTCAGGGTCCCGTACGCAGCTAGGCTCCCAAAAAGTCCCCCACATGTACTCGGGAGAAGCAGTAGAATTTATTTTGGGGTGTAATTTCACATATGCCCATAGCATGTGTGAGCAATATATCATTTAGTGACAACTTTGTGCAAAAAAAAAGTTTGTAATATTCCCGCAACTTGTGGCAAAATATAAAATATTTCATGGACTCAACATGCCTCTCAGTAAATAGCTTGGGGTGTCTACTTTCTAAAATGGGGTCATTTGGGGGGGGGGGGGGGTTGTGCTATTTTGGCATTTTATGGCCTTCGAAACTGTGACAGGTAGTGAGGAGTGAAATCAAAAATTTGCACCCTTAGAAATCCTGAAGGCAGTGGTTGGTTTTCGGGGTGCCGTACGCGGCTAGGCTCCCAAAAAGTCCCACATATGTGGTATCCCCGTACTTAGGAGAAGCAGCAGAATATATTTTGGGGTGCAATTCCACATATAACTATGGCATGTGTGAGCAATATATCATTTAGTGACAACTTTTTGTAAACTTTTTTTTTGTGTCAATATTCAATGGGCTCAACATGCCCCTCAGCAATTTCCTTGGGATGTCTACTTTCCAAAATGGGGTCATTTGGGGGGGGGGGTTTGTACTGCCCTGCCTTTTTAGCACCTCAAGAAATGAGATAGGCAGTCATAAATTAAAAGCTGTGTAAATTCCAGAAAATGTACTCTAGTTTGTAGACGCTATAACTTTTGCGCAAACCAATAAATATACGCTTATTGACATTTTTTTTACTAAAGACATGTGGCTGAATACATTTTGGCCTAAATGTATGACTAAAATTGAGTTTATTCAATTTTTCTTATAAGAAAAAGTAGAAAATATAATTTTTTTTCAAAATTTTCAGTCTTTTTCCTTTTATATCATAAAAAATAAAAATCGCAGAGGCAATCAAATACCATCAAAAGAAAGCTCTATTTGTGGGAAGAAAAATTTAGTTTGGGTACAACATTGCATGACCGCACAATTACCAGTTGAAGCAGTGCAGTGCGAAATTGTAAAAAGACCTCTGGTCCTTAGGCTGACAATTGGTCCGGGGCTTAAGTGGTTAAAGCACTTCCTATTCATTTCAATGGACTGGGGCATTTTTGAAGTGCTTTTTTCAGCGCTACAAACAAGCTCCAAAAATGCTGCTTGCACGACTTTTCTCAACGCCCCAGTGTGAAAGCATCCATTGAGATGAATGGGAGGCAGTTTTCAGGCGCTTTACAAGCGCTATAATGCCTGAAAAGCACCTCAGTGTGAAAGCAGACACGTAACTTTATAATTACATAGTTACATAGTCAGTAAGGTTGAATAAAGACATCAGACCATCCAGTTCAACCTGAGTGAGTGTCTACAATTGTCCCTATCGCTGTACATTGCACATTCACATTGGTTCCTACCCTCAAGGAGCCCACAATCCAAGGTCCCCATTCATATACTAGGGCCAATTTTGGACAGAAGCCAATTAACCTACCTGCATATTTTTGGAGTGTGGGAGGAAACTGGAGTACCCGGAGGAAACTCGCACAGGGAGAACATGCAAACTCCAGGCAGGTAGTGTCATGGTTGGGATATGAACCAGTGACCCTTTTTACTGCTAGGTGAGAGTGCTAACCACTACACCACTGTGCCGCCCTAAATAGTTGTTGATGAAATTGTAACATGTAATCTCCTTCAATCGCTAAATGATGATCTTCTTGATGAAGAAATACTGAATACAAGAAAGTGTCATGCCTGCTCAAAAAGAATGCATGGTGTCAAAGATTACAAGGTTGAGACCGATGCAGGCAAGTGGACCACAGGAGAGGCAAACAAGGACCATGTATCCTCTATTGAAAACCAGAATTAACAACCTGAGGAGGGGGATGCAGGGTGGATTACACCACCAGAGCCTGAAAGCAAGGAGATCTAGCCTCAGTCATTGGTGGAATGGCATACTTGTACAAGATTATTGGTAACTGCATCTCACAAGTTGAAAAAAGCTAACATCCATGTGGCTGTGTTCCCCAGACTCCAACTAACTTTTAAACAGGGTTCAGCTATATCTCCTTACTGTGTCTTACTTGACTCTTGATCACAGAAGTACTTGGCAGTGTTTGACTTAAACAGCCTATTAATCTTCAGTTTGAAAACTATTCAAATTTGATTAGAAAAATACTCAAATTGTGCTTCTTTATTTCTGATTTGTTTACATGTGTTACTATTGTAATTCAGAAATTTGGATACCTCTGAATTTCCGAATAGAACTATAGATTTGTTTGAATTGAGGAAACAAACCACACATGTCTAATTGAACCACTAAATCCAGGGGGTCACAAATTTCCAGTGAGTGTTGATGTTGGGCCATTGTTGGATTTTAACACTGAAGAGGATTGTTGTGGACTTATTTTGCACAATATTTGCAGCCAGGGCCACTGATAGGGCAGCACAAATGGCCCTGCTGTACTGGGCTCAGCCCCATCGGCTCCACAAGGGGGCTTAGGGAGCATTACAGTTAATTTCTGAATGACAAAAAATAGGACTTTCTATATTTTTCCAACACTTATACTTGTGTGGGGGTGTAATTACATTTTCCCATCAGGTCAACAGAAGGGCCCAGGAGGTGAGTGCTGTGGAGAGACGTTTTCTTCATTTTCGGGGCTTACAGTATGTGTACATAGCACTGTAGTCCCACATTGATCTGCTGCCATATAGTCCCAGCCAGCCAGCTGAAGCTGCCCACTGCCTTCCCTGGCAGAGGCATACAATGATGCTCCCTCTGCTCAGCTTCTGCCTCCCTTCCTCAATTGCCAAGACTGATGTGAGGCAGCAGGTGGCTCAGCATCTGACAGGGAGCAGCATAAGGGCAGTGTGATTGGACAGTGAGTGGAGAATAGAGCATAAAGTCCTTACTGTGTCCTATGATCATCAGCATGAAAATCACACAGTCAGCAGGTGCTCCATCCTGGCTCTGTCACATGTGTCAAGTGGCTGTTAGATGCTGACTTTGTTAACTTATGGCTGTACTGAGTGTTACGGGCTGTAAAACAGCACAGCAATAGCAAAGCCAGCACACCCAGCAGCCATGAACCGCACATTCATGATAGAGCACTTGCTGACTGTGCTGCCTGTGTGATTTTCATGTCGTTAATAAAATAACACAATTAGAAATTACTTTACACTTTTGTTTGGGGGGAGCTGTAAAAATGTGCAGCCGAGCTGTGTTTTTACCACCTCCAACCACTCCCCTTTAACCTCTTCCCACCCAGCGATATACCGGTAAGTCGCTGAATTGCAACGGTGATATCACTGCAGCAATGATTGCAATATCAATGCTTAGCCCCATCGATTTTGCACAAAGTCTAATGGCATGCATGGGGGTCAAATTGCTTGGTAGTAATCCATATCAAAACCTCAGTTTTAATATGGATTACTACCAGGCAATTGGCATATTATATTTTGTCTTTTTTCAACAGTTATTGTTACATTGACATACGTACAAGTTTTGCCCCCATGTCTGCTGTGAGGGAGCTCTACCTTGACAACCATCTGGGCATGGTCTCTCTTGGGTAAGCAATCAGTGACTCCCAGCAATACAATTTATTGATACATTGGTATAATTAAATGTTTGCTTTTTTGTAGATGGTACTATATATAACACCTCCTGAAGAAGCGGCTCCTGCTGCAAAACATGTAGAGGATATACAGTACATTGTGAATTATATGCCCTCAGCATTTGTCTGAGGCTACTATGTGACCAGTTAGACATGTCTGTATAACTTACTGTCTGTTAAAGTTATCATGCTGGTTTATCACCTATGTCTTTTAACAATTTTGTAAAAATACAATTTATGTATTTTTAATGTTCTTTGTTTAATAATTGGGTAGCGAGATAGTCCATTACTCTTCCTACTGGGTTTTCTGTAGGGGTCGCCCCTGATTATTCTTCCCAAATAAATGCAAAAGGTAGTAAAGCATGTTGCAAGTGTCTACATACTGTGCATGGGCTTCAGCTGCCGTTTTGGCCCAGTATGTGATAATGGCAGTTTATTTTTTTGAGCATTCAGGACGCATGTGAGAATAGCAGGTAGGAACCTGTATATCTACCAGACCCCAGGATCCTACATAGATTGCTCTGGGCAATTTGTCTCTACTAAGCATGTTAGCTGGACACCTACTCAAGATTTTATGTTTTTTATTTATTTCAAACACTATTAATGTTTTTTGTAAAATACAATAGATGATGTTTAAAAATAAATTGAGATAATGGTTAGAGATAATGGTTAGAGTGCAATAAGGCTGGATGTAATGGGTGCAGCTATATGTGCTGTAGTGTGTTAGAACCAACAGATACTGTAATAAAAAGTTAAATGTGCTTAAAGGCCACCCCTGGCCTTTTTTTGAATTGGTGTCCCAGCAGTATTGTGAAAAAAACCAACAAAACAAAAAGGAGCTCTTGCTGCCATACTCATCCCCTCTCCATGACTGTGCCCCATGGTAATGCTAGTCTGCTGTTAGATATAAGTCTTCCAACTTAGTGGCGCCTAGCGGTACCTACATTTATAGTGTAATGACATAGAGAACCGTGTTCCCTGCATTATTGAAGATTGTCCAATGCCAGGCAAAAGAAAATGGAGAGAAAATTGAGGGGGGAACACAACGCTGGGCTTTAAAAGAGATGTCCATACATCATTTTATTCATACTTTGATTCATACTTACCAAGGTGGACCAATGCTTTATCTGTCCTCCGGCGCCTCTAACATTGAGAAGTAAGCGATCAAACACCAGTGATCACTCGATTCTCACAGCTCAGCTCCCCAAGCAGACAGCTGCTGACTGTCAGTCACCACTTTCTGCTCTGCCCCCTCCTTGCTCATTGAAGTGCTGGGCTGTGGAGGGGACAGGAGCGGCCAGCTCAGCCTCTCAGCAGCTCGCTGAGAAGCTGAGCTGGGTGTCGGTACAGGCACCTGGGCAGATACCGATTCCATGGTTGTGATCAAGCCGAGCCTGGACCAACTTCTGTGACATCAGCAGAGAGTGCACTTCAGCTCGCTCTCTGCTAAAAACAGGGCGCAGGAGTACAAAATGAATTGCACTTGTGTGATCCATAGGAGAAGTACAGCCAAACAAGCTTTGGCTGTACTTCTCCTTTAAGTTTTTATCTGAATTATATTAGTAGACACAAGCATGGATTAGATTGTCTTAGAATGACCCCTACAGTTTTTTCATTGAAGTACATCATGTAGATAGGGCCCACATACAGATGTTTCCTTAACACATTAAATATGTGTAACTGAAAATACCACAAGATATAAGTAGACCGCATTTATTTTGAAATAAGGGATATGGTGCAAACCGTTATACTGATATTTCTGCATTTGTCAGTTCATCATTCTAATACTGTTTTGCAAGACTTGGCATCCAACACGTTCAAGGGGGGAACAAACATTTCAGACAGAGTAGAAAAACCCTGCAGCTTCTTTGCGTTACTTGATTAGACAGGTAGATGTACCTCCACGCCTTAAAATAAATGAGCTAACTACCCTAAATTTCAAACACAATTTCACACTCATTAAAATGAATAGTTACATTTAAATGACCAAACTCAATGATCAAAATATCATGTATATACTTTAACATGTCAATGTAATTTTAGACATTTGTTCAATCTCTGTAAATTTACATGTTGTGGTGTGCTTGTCATGTTCTACTTTTTTCAGTGCAAGGACTTGTTCTGGACCCGCTCCCTGATTGGCGGGGAGGAGAAAGAAAACTGGGTGGGCTCCGAGCATGGGCGTCCTGAGTTCACGCTTTTTCTTAAGTCAATTAGATCCTCAGGATCTAATCATGTGCTTTAAAAAAAAACTGAAATCAATGTGTCCGGCACCCTGCATGTAGATTAGGGTCTGTGCGCATGAGCAGCCACCACTGGTCAACACACTCCAGTGCATCTGGTCTGAATGGCCCCAAAATCTTAAAATAAAAATCATGAAATGGTATCTTATCCCCTGATAGCTCTTGTCATTTCTCAATGCAGCCTTGTTTCAATTATTTTCAACAACAAGAGAAGGGGGGCACTGACCTAGTGCATTACCACTATAAGGAGAATGGTTGGGACTTTATATGAGGCCATGACCATCCGGTACATAGGTCTCCATCCCTAATCGATAAAAAAGCATGGGGAAAATAGGGGCAGACGGGGCAGTGGGACTTTATATGAAACATAACGCTAAGGTAGAATGAGTCATTCATTGTAAGTATAATTAATATTTATTCGATATCCAATTGGGGCACAATGTAGTAGATGATACAACTATTATAACAATAAATAAGGTATAGAATAAATAAAACATGATTGGTCTATCACATCAAAGAAAAATTAGTAGCATCGCATCATAGAGAAATTAGTAGCATAGTAGAAACATTAGCACATGATTAATAATAGTAGCATCCGCAGTACACCCAACATGGATATAGCCAAAATTGTATTAAATAAAAGTGATGACTCAGACAATCAAAATCCATGGTATGCACATGATAGCTGTGACATGTCATCAAGTATAAATGCTCAACGCGTTTCGTGGAAGTTTACCCACCCCCTGGTGCCTCCCTTCACCAAGATCATTAGTACTTACGTTTTACTATAACTCTACTCATTTATTCATAGGTAAGAGTGGTTGGACCAGAGTTTTTGCTCCCTCTCTTCCTATTGTAATTAATTACCATTAATTACCATATTATTATTCCTTATAGGTATTCCCTGTTTAGCAGCTCCTGATGAGTGGACAAACTTCCACGAAACGCGTCGAGAATTTATACTTGATGACATGTCACAGCTATCATGTGCATACCATGGATTTTGATTGTCTGAGTCATCACTTTTATTTAATACAATTTTAGCTATATCCATGTTGGGTGTACTGCGGATGCTACTATTATTAATCATGTGCTAATGTTTCTACTATGCTACTAATTTCTCTATGATGCGATGCTACTAATTTTTCTGTGATGTGATAGATCAATCATGTTTTATTTATTCTATACCTTATTTATTGTTATAATAGTTGTATCATCTACTACATTGTGCCCCAATTGGATATCGAATAAATATTAATTATACTTACAATGAATGACTCATTCTACCTTAGCGTTATGTTTCATATAAAGTCCCACTGCCCCGTCTGCCCCTATTTTCCCCATGCTTCATTACCACTATAAGTTTATTACAAATAAAAGAACAGCATGCATTATACTCACAAACGCATTATGTATACAAGCATGTCAATAAATGTGGAACCAATCACCCTGTACACACAATCCCCACTGTGAAACATGGTGGTGGCAGCATCATGTTGTGGGGATGCTTTTCTTTAGCAGGGGCAGGAAAGCTGGTCAAAGTTGATGGGGAAGATGGATAGAGCCAAATACCGGGCAATCTTAGAAGAAAACCTATTAGAGTTTGAAAAAGACTTGGACAGAGGTTCACCTACCAGCAGGACAACAACCCTAAACATACAGCCAGAGCTATAATGGAATGGTTTTTATCAAAGCATATCCATGTGTTAGAATGGCCCAGTCAAAGTCCAGACCTAAATCCAATTGAGAATCCGTGGCAAGACTTCATAGATGCTCTCCATCCAATCTGGCAGAGCTTGAGCTATTTTGCAAAGAGGAATGGGCAAAAATGTCACCAAAGCTGGTAGACGAACCCAAAAAGACTGTAATTGCAGAAAAAGGTGGTTCTACAAAGTATTGACTCAGGGGGGCTGAATACAAATGCACGCCACACTTTTCACATATTTATATGTAAAAAAGGTTTGAAAACCATTTATCATTTTACTTCCACTTCACAATTATGTGCCACTTTGTATTGGTCTATCACATAAAATCCCAATAAAATAAATTTACATTTTTGGTTGTAACATGGCAAAATGTGGAAAATACTTTTTCAAGGCACTGTATGTAACAAATGCTGCAGCTTTAGGGGGCATGCATTATTCGAGTTAACTTATTTTTACTGTACAAATGGCCTAAAATCATTTTGCCCATACTTCAGCTTTAATGTAGTACATTTATGACAAACTTTATATCACAGTTGTATAAGGCTCTTTTTAGCTTAGTATATACTAACCCCTAGTGTTCATTTAAAATATAGCTCAGTTCTTCTACGTATGCTGCCTTAGAAGCAGGATGCAGCTGTGTGTACTGTTTCTGCAATGAACTGTAAGCTGCAGCTGACAATACCACAAATAGTGATATTTTCGGAATTTAAGTTGATCATCCACACCCAGAGCAAAGATTAATGAACTGTGAAAAACCAAACGCTTCAGCAAAAATTATATGAATATGTTTTTATGCTTTAATGAGAGAATGCATGAACATATACAGTTGCATATATGCAATGATCACATTTTAAGTATTTTCCCAAAATCAATGTGATAAATAAAATAAGCAAAATTGTGACATGGTTTTATCTCATAATAAGTATTCATGTAGTACAAGGAGTAATCAAGGAGTTTATCTGAACATTAATTTTGCTGGATTTTCTACATTGCCTTCAACTGTATTGTGATGAAACACACTTAAAGTGAGGCAAAGTCAAAATAAACAGACTGTATATAATTTGATAGACATGGGCTGAACACTGCTCTGTTTCGTTCGCGGCAGAACTCCCAAACAGGGGAAAAGTTCTAATCCAAATGGCGAACCCCATTGAAGTCTATGGGAGCCAAACAGGAAAAATCAAAAGTGCTAATTTTGAAGGCTTATATGCAAGTAATTGGCCATAAAAGGGGTCTGGGTACTGCCCTGGGGGGACATGTATCCATGCAAAAAAAAAATTTAAAACAATAATTTTTTCAGGAGCAGTGATTTTATTTATGCTTAAAATGCAACACTAAAAATGAAAAATTGCTTTAAATATAGTGCCGGGGGGTCCCCTTTGTTTGCCTGTAAACTGGCACATCTGTAGCATACATAAAACATGCTGTGGCAAAAATGACATGAAATGAATAAAAAAAAAAAAACAAGTCATATCCCATTTAAAATGACCCCTGGTTGCAATTGCCGGGTTTTGCTACTGAAAAAATTGAGTGCCCCCCCCCCCCTTGCAGTTCATACTAGGCCCTTCAGATCTGGTATGTATTTGAAGGGGAACCCCATGCCAAAATGTAAAAAACAATGCTATGGAGTCCCCTCCAAAATCCATACCAGATCCTTATCCGGGCATGCAGCCTGGCAAGTCAGGAAAGGTGGGGGAGCGAGCAAGAATTCCCCTCCTCCTGAACCATGCCAGGCCACATGCCCTAAACATGGGGGTGGGTGTTTTGGGGCGTGGGGCTGCTCTGCCCCATCCCAAAGCACCTTCCCTTATCTTGCTGGGGACAAGGACCTTATCCCCCCAACCATGGCCGATGGTTGTGGGGGTTTGCAAGTGGACGGGGGGACTTAACGTAAACTGGAACCCCTTTAACAAGCAGGCCCCATATCCCAGCCCCTGCTATGTGAATGAGTATTGGGTACTACCCATTCCCCAAAAAAGTTTCAAATAGTAATAACAACAAGAGACAGGTTTTTGACAAATCCTTTATTAAAAAAGAAAAAAATAATTGTGTCCCTCGATGTAAATCAATCATCAATCACGCTGCCCGCCAACCTGAAAAAAAAAAAAACGCCATTTGGGATGCCTCCCGCTGAATGCCTTCTCTGTGCTTTGACATATTTTTTATAGGTAAGGGGCAGGGCCACCTGGCTGCGTCACCTGGGGGCACTGCCCCCTTCTGATGTCATGGACTGGTGCATGCTGGGCCTGTGGCGTCACCCTTACCTATATAAGAAGTGTCAAAGCGCAGAGGAGGCATTCAGTGGGAGCCAATCCCAAAAGGTGGAGTGTTTTTTGTTTTTGTTTTTGTTTTTTGGGGGGGGGGGGGGGGTCAGCAGGCCCCAGAGCTCAAAATTTCAAGTCCTGAGCCTTAAGAGTTACTCACCAAAATTTGCCCCACCCAACCCCTAACCCCTAAGTCCACCCCTAAACACACCATTGTAAATGATCTCATTAAATTACACTGTTAAATGTTTTATGCAGAATTAAGTTCCAAAAATAAATATTAACAACAACTTTAACAATATTAACAAAAAGCATATCAGTACCCATCAGTGCAGCCTCATCAGTGCCCATCAGTGCAGCCGATCAGTGCCCATCAGTGCAGCCAATCAGTGCAGACTATTAGTGTCCATCATTGCAGCCGATTAGTGTCCATCAGTGCAGCCTAATCAGTGCTCATCAGTGCAGTTTATCAGTTCTGCCTCATCAGTGGCCATCAGTGCAGCATATCAGTGCCCATCAGTTCCGCCTCATCAGTGGCCATCAGTGCAGCCTATAAGAGCCCATCAGTGCAGCATACTATTGCCCATGAGTGTAGCGTATTATTTCCCATCAGTGGAGCTTATCAGTGCCCATTAGGGCTGCATATCAGTGCCCATCAGTGCAGCATACTATTTCCCACCATTGCAGCATACCAGTGCCCATCAATGCAACCTATCAGTGCAGTATACCATTGCCCATTGGTGCAGCCTATGATTGCCCATATGTGCAGCCTATCATTGCCCAAAAGTGCAGCATATCATTGCCCATACATGTAACCAATCATTGCCGAAAAGTACAGCTTCATCAGTTATCTATGCCCAGCGTGGTCCGCCCCTGCTTCTCACAAAATTTTGGAATTTTTGAGGGCTGATATACCTGAAACTCATTCACATGGGGATCTGGGGCCCCCTTGCTAAAGAGGGCTTCCAGATTCCGATATTTTATTAACAAAAAATATAAGTCTTTACAATCACTTTAATGTATTTTAATACTACCCTTTTTATAACTTGTTTTCTCCCCATAGACTGCCTTTGCAGCTTCCTTATTATTGCCACCAAACCTGTTAAATATTATTAATAGCAGCAAGTATAGCATGATATAATCTCAATACTGGAAAGATATAATGAGCTTTATATAAAAACCCAGAAACAATAAATGAATCAATAAATATAAATTGATGAGTTGACCAGTAGCCAAAGGAACATTTCCAACTATTCATTACACCCAGAAAGACACCATGCCAACAGAACAGGAGCCAACAATACTGAAAACATGGCCTGCCTCTTTTTATTTACATGAAAACAGCTTACCGTATATGTAAACAATAATGCACTCTTTTATCAGAAAGCTATCAACAACCATGGGAACAATAAACCAATCATCTTATTCAAACAATGAAGCTCCCAGGAAGATGGCCATTGGCAATACAAGATAAATGCATTAAGACTAGACAATATAAATTGGAAAATGTTGCCCAAATCAGAATTCTCATTTAATTTTCCCTGAATTTAAAGTTAACCTGGTTTGTCATTATGGGGAAAACTAAATTTTTTGTAGGTTTTTGGATAGTGTAGTGAGGGAGGGGTTAGAATCTCTTTCAGTTTTTTGGGGTGTTTGTTCCCTTTATTTATCCTGGTGAGTAGAGACGAGCCAACTGGTTCAATTCATGGGAGGTTCAGAGAACCTAATGGGAAGTCCAGAAACTCTCAATTTGGTGGCAAGCCCCATTGAAGTCCAAAGGAAGTTAATGATAAATTAAATTATGGACATTTGCATGGCTAATATGTAAGGGACTGTTAAACAAAGGGCATGGGGAACTGCCATGTGTGATGTACCAATGCAAACATAAATAATGAGAGTCTTTTCCTGTGGCTTAAAGGGCAGCATTAAAAATACACAAATCCTTTAAATAACATACTAGGGAATTCCTTAAACCTGAAAAATGAAAAAAAAAATTAAATGGTGTGGGATTCCCTTCAAAGTTTATGCAAGATCCTTATACAGGCATGCAGCCTGGATTGCCCAAGAAAGGGAGCGCAGAGAGTGTGGGGCCCCAACCTCTTCAACCACATCCAACCACATGTCTTATTAGGAGGTACCTTGCAAGGGAGGTTGCAAAGTGGCAGGGAAACATCATCAGGTGGTGGTTCTTAGTGATTGACCCATGTTCCCGACTTTTGTCTCTGAATGGACAGGGCCCTAAACACCAGAACCAATAGGTACAGTATTCAGCTTTTTTGAGCCACAGCATATCATAGACTCCCAGTATAAGTCTAAGTATAACTTCAGTATAATCCTCTGTGGGAGTCACCTGTTAGTGACGCAACAAGCAAGGATCAAACAGGTGACGTCAGGACAAAATTATAAAAATAATATGAGATTATTAGTGTGTGAAGACTGTCAATATGTGTATCTACAGGGTCCTTCTTTTGTATGGTGACCATGCTTACTCAGCTGTTAGGCTGCTATGTTATCATGCTTTCCTGTGCTCTACAAAGTTAAACAATAAGCAACTGTGACAATGGACTCTAGACTGGTACATTCTGTGAAGAGGAGTGGAAGCGGATAAATGATGGGATCCTCTCCTTAACTTACTGAACTTGTTGTGTTCTTGTTGTGTTCTTGTTGTGTATCTAAAATAACATGAAATGTTTTGTTTTTTTGTGGTTATTTTTGTCTTTCAAATACATAACAAATAAAATAAATATTGTAGAATATTACCATCTGAAAAGCTTTGTTTGTCCCCAAAAAACAATATTATTGTGTTATCAAGTAATTCATTTTTTTTTCACCAAATCAATATGCCCATAATTGAATAGGGAAAGTTCCCCTGATACACACGGGGTAAACACGTGCTAGTCCTGACATAGATAAGGAAGTCATCTCTATCCTGACACCTGTTAGTAATAAATCCACTGTAAGTACAGGATATCTCACTTTGTATCATGCCTATTCTGAAGTCATTATGAAACCATAACTTGTGAGTTGTGAGGTGACTCAGTTCTTACTTAAAATTATTACTTCGAAAGCTCTTCCCATGATCAGGGGAAATATTTTTCTTTCCAGTATTTTAGAGAGACATTTCAGATTTAATACATATAAAATGCATGCAAATTGATATGTTACCCCACAGGAACAAATTATTTTAAAAGTATAAACAAAATCCTAGTATAGTGTAACCTGTAAATATATGCTACATAAAACGTTCCTTGTTTTTTTAACCACATTAGAGTAAGCTTGTACTTAGTATAGTTTGTATAGTTTCTACAAAGAACAACTTAAGTTTGGGCCATCTTCCCTTGCACCACCCTGTGTTCTTATTTATTTAGAATTTTTATAGACATGCAATTTTTCATGGTGTCTTTGGTGTCTCACAAGTTCCTCTAACTCTTTTGCCTTTAGCAGTTGGCGGGTCTTGTATGCTGCCAGAGACCACCATCATGTAATGATGTGAGCCTCAGTCCTGGCAGCATCATTTCAGGAAGTGACATATCTTTCATCATATTCCTGTCAGCTCTCTCATGAATGGGGACACTCGGTTGCTCGAACTGCCACCCGCCAACAGTACCAGGAAGTCGCTGTGAGCAGCCATATTTGGCGGTCCAGGCACTCCATTGTCGGTGAAGGAGTGAAATATTGCTAGATGTCTAGATTAGATGGCTATTTCTAACCATACATTCAAAAATTCAAATAATGTTTAAATATCATTTTTTTTATATATTATTCATACAAATAAACTGTATTTTTTAGTTTTAACTGGAATTCCACTTTAATGCATTCCCTATATTTAGATAAATAATGTCCCACTAGCTATATATACACCCCTCACCACCCTTTATACCCCTATCTCGATCTGTGACCCATCCACAGTGGCACTTGGAGCTTTATATGGTGACACACTGCGAAGATAGAGAGCCAAAAATGTGGATGGGGGACCCCAGAAAAAGAGGTTTGGGCCTGTTCTGTACAATACCATTGCACAGAGCAGGTAAGTATAACATGTTTGTTATTTTAATTAAAAAAAATCTAGACTTTACAATCACTTTAAATTCAGAACAGAACGTACCAAAAAACGAAATGAAACAAAAACCTTACAACCACTTTAAGTTACTACCAGGCTGTATGCAAGGCAACCCTACTTGTCTGTCCTATGTGACAGCTTATGGGCCTGGTGTTGGCTGCGCACACACAAAGAACCGGTATGTAAAAAGCAGGATGAGTGTCACATGTTCCCCAATTCTGGGTTTTCTAGCAGGTCTCTGATGTTGAGATATCACTGGAAAAGTAAGAGTTGATGTTTTGGAGTTTCTGGCACACAGCCTGATAGTTAGTTACATAAATCTGCATAGAGTACTGGTTTATATAAAACATTTAAGGAAACCTGTGCTGAGGTATTGGGGTTGATTTAATAAAACAATGGGGCATGTTCACTTTGTAAAGTGCATGCTTATTTTTCAAAGTTAATATTCACTTAGATTAGTAATTAGGGTGAAGTTGTTGTTACTTCATCCAATTTTATGCAAGAAACAATACTGTTTTTTAAATTGTCTTGCAAATTATTAAATATTGAAAACGGACACAGCCTCAGCTAATTTACTAAGCTAAACTGACATACACTGCTAAGTGGAAAGCTTCCACTCCTTCGGTAAATCACCACTAATATGTAGGCTGACATTTCTGACCTCTCTTTCTTAAAGTGAAACATTAACCATAACAGCTAGATCAAAAATATTGTTCCCTTAGCAAGGAGCATACATTCCCCATTAATAATTATGCTACCAAAATCCATGTGTGCTGTATTACCTTCAGCATTGTTACTGTTCCCTCTTGCTGGAGGCTGCCATTTTGCTGCAGCCCAAAGCCCCTGAACAGCACTGAATCTTTAGGCTGTCAGCAGATCAGCCTCTACAAATTCAGCGCAGTGTCTAAAAATAGAGAGCAACTGGACACAATGTATTACTGGATTTTATACAGCATAGGCACTCATTTTTAACATTTTACATTGCTATACCTGCAAAAGGGGTCAGAGATCAGTCACGTATGTCAGGTAGGTCAGTCATGTATGTCAGTCAGGTCAGTCATGTATGTCAGGTAGGTCAGTCATGTATGTCAGGTTGGTCAGTCAGGTCAGGCATGTATGTCAGGTAGGTTAGTCATGTATGTCAGTCAGGTAGGTCAAGCATGTATGTCAGTCAGGTCAGTCATGTATGTCAGTGTATGTCAGGTAGGTCATGTATGTGTCAGAGAGGTCAGTGTATGTCAGGTAGGTTAGTGTTTGTGTCAGATAGGTCAGTGTATGTGTCAGGTAGGTCAGTGTATGTGTCTGATAGGTCAGTGTATGTCAGCGTATGTGTCATATAGGTCAGTGTAGTTGTTAGGTAGGTCAGTGTATGTCAGTGTATGTGTCAGGTAGGTCAGTGTATGTGTCAGATAGGTCAGTATATGTGTCAAATAGGTCAGTGTATGTCAGGTAGGTCAGTGTATGTCAGTGTATGTGTCAGATAGGTCAGTGTATGTCAGATAGGTCAATGTATGTCAGGTAGGTCAGTGTATGTGTCAGATAGGTCAGTGTAGTTGTTAGGTAGGTCAGTGTATGTCAGTGTATGTGTCAGGTAGGTCAGTGTATGTGTCAGATAGGTCAGTATATGTGTCAAATAGGTCAGTGTATGTCAGGTAGGTCAGTGTATGTCAGTGTATGTGTCAGATAGGTCAGTGTATGTCAGATAGGTCAGATAGGTCAATGTATGTCAGCTAGGTCAGTGTATGTGTCAGATAGGTCAATGTATGTCAGGTAGGTCAGTGTATGTGTCAGATAGGTCAATGTATGCCAGGAAGGTCAGTGTATGTGCAGGCCTGGATTTACTCCCTTTGCCGCTCCAAGGCCGCGTCCTTCAATGCTGGTATGTCAGGTAGGTCAGTGTATGTCAGGTAGGTCAGTGTATGTGTCAGACAGGTCAGTGTATGTCAGATAGGTCAGTGTATGTCACGTAGATCAGTGTTAAGCAAGTGAGCCTATCACCCTCCCTGAGCCTGCCCCCCGACCACTACACCTCACTCCCACTCCTCACCCCCTGCTTTAACTCTGGGCTGAAGCCCCTAGTCTTTTTCCCACCTAGCAACAACCCTGCCTCCAGCCAAAAAGTGAGGCAGGCTCTATCTGAGTTGCTGCAGCTTCCATTGCACACTGTGAGAAGCTGTGCAGTTACATCAGAGTACACAATTTCAGTACAGGAGCAGAGCCTACTAAAGGTAAGGCTGGAGTTCAAAGTTATAAATTACATTGGAGCTACACTTTCTAGTTTACAAACTGAAAACATCAAATTTTTATTATTTATCCCTTTAAGTAACAATTAAAATTAAAAAGCTGTATTCAATTCAGGTACAATACCAAAAGAAATTAGCAAAATATAAAAGATATCTGTGCATTAAAGTGGAAATTAATTTAGGCATTAGGTTGTTTATGTTACATAAGAGATTACACATAATTATTTGTAGATGTTAATTTTACTTCCCCCAAAATTTAGAATGACAAAGATCCCCCCAAATGATCAATAGTACTCCTTCCTTTAAAACAGGAGCTTGTGAACCAAGAATATGAGCTCTTTTACCCCTCGTGATGTCTATTCAGACAGTTTCTAAAAGGAAATTCTTTATTGGAGAACCTGGGGCAAAAATATGTAATATAGCCACGTTTCCTTCTTTCTTTTTCCTTTTTAATAAATCATTTGTATTTTTTATTTATCCATGGTACTTGCATGGCTTTACATTCACAACCAATCTGATAAAAGGTGACTCCACCAATCAAAGTGTTTTTTACCCCAACACTTCATATTCCTGATATGTGCTGGCTGTACCATGTACTTGTATGAGAAAGTATCCTGTTCTCTTTGTATTGCTTCCTTTATGTGAAATCCTTGGTGTCCTTGTCAGGCCCTCTGTTTTCCTGTTAAAAACTGACCACACAAAGCAGGAGACCACACTGTGGTCAGTTCTTTAGCTATGCTGGGAACTCAGCCGGCTTTCCTCCAATGATCAAACTTGTCCCGACACTTGTCCTGCACAGCCTGTCACTGGGAAGTTCAGTGTACTGCTGCTTCTCCTACCCATCTCATATACAGCTGAGAACAGGGGGAATAGGATCACTTATAAAAAAGGGAAAAAAGGTGTATGTTGTTTTTTTTATATCTATACGAAAATGTTTTGCCTTTAATTTCTACTTTAACCACTTGCCGACCAGCGCACGCCGATGTACGTCGGCAGAATGGCACGGGCAGACAAATGGGCGTACTTGTACGTCCCTTTAAATTTGCCGCCCTGCCAGCCGGCGGCGCACTCCCGCGCTGTTTGGGACCCCCGTGAGTCCGGTCGCGGGACCCACGGACTCGATCGCCGCGGGCATACCCGCGATTGTCTCACGGAGTGGCCGAATGAAGAAATGCCGTTCTAAACAGCATTTCTCCATTCTGCCTAGCAACTAGTGACGCTGATCTCTGCTCCATGTGATTGGAGCAGAGATCAGTGTTCACTAAATTAAAGCCCAACCCCCCCACAGTTAGTAACACACCCCTAGGAACACTTAACCCCTACACTGCCACCCACTGGTTAACCCCTTCACTGCCAGTGTAATTTACACAGGAATCACTGCATTTATATAGCAGTGATTACTCTATAAATGACAATGGTCCCAAAAATGTGTCAAAAATGTCCGATGTGTCTGCCACAATGTCGCAGTCACAATAAAAATCGCTGATCGCCGCCATTACTAGAAAAAAAAATAATAATAATAAATTATTAATAAAAATGCCATAAAACTATCCCTATTTTGTAAACGCTATAACTTTTGCGCAAAGCAATCAATAATCGCTTATTGCGATTTTTTTTACCAAAAATATGTAGAAGAATACGTATCGGCCTAAACTGAGGGGAAAAAAATTTTTTTTATATATTTTTGGGGGATATTTATTATAACAAAAAGTAAAAAATAATGCGTTTTTTTCAAAATTGTCGCTCTATTTTTGTTTATAGCGCAAAAAATAAAAACCGCAGAGGTGATCAAATTCCACTAAAAGAAAGCTCTATTTGTGGGAAATAAAGGACGTCAATTTTGTTTGGGAACCACTTAGCACGACCGCGCAATTGTCAGTTAAAGCGACGCAGTGCCGAATCGCAAAAAGTGGTCTGGTCTTTGACCAGCAAAATGGTCCGGTCTGTAAGTGGTTAAACTGAATGAGTTGTTTTTTTTTTTTGTTTTTTTTTGTTTTTTTACTGATACTACTTTATTAGAGATTTTTCCAATACAAAATAACAATAATATACACAATTCGCAAAAATCTTCATTTCATACATAGATAATACAGTGGCGAAGCTGCGCCCAACACACACGTTGCCGCAAGCTCGCCATGCACCTTTTCCGCCCCACCACCCATCCCGCCCACCCGCCCCTCTTCGAGCACACACTGTTGGTACCAGCCACACCAATCATGGCTGGATAGTGATGAACACCAATCAATATGAAGGGGAAGAAAAGTAAAAACAAGAAACAGGCAAAGAGGCCCCCCATCCCCCCCCCCTGAGGATTCCCCATAGGGAAATCCACCTGGGGGGGGGGAGAGAAACCCCCCACCACTTGCCAACCAAGCGGATGCTAGTCCACCCTCTCGGTAGACTCACTCAGGGGGTAGCCCATACTGATCAGCCAGGGGTTCCATAATATCCCAATTTTTTTTAAGTTGTTTTGTTTTATAAACATTGCTCTCTCACACCAAATTGTAGAGTTGATTGCGTTAACCCATTGTCCGAGTACCGGGGGATTTTTGGCTTGCCAATTTATTGCTATCAGCCGTCTAGCCTGGTACAAACACCTCAGGACGGACGGCTTAGTTGGAGGAGAAATTCTATCCTCCTCAAATATCCCCAATAAGCAAATCCTGGCCTCAGGTTTCAGCGTGATCTTAAAAACCCTGTTTATTCTAAGTACTATTTCTAACCAGTATCTATACAATTTTGGACATTTCCATACCATATGGAAAAGATCTCCCGATGCCCCACATCTGGGACATTCGTCTCTAGGTTTCCTACCCATTTTCCACAACTTATAGGGGGTATAATATGCCCTATATATAAGGAACAAATGGGACACTCGCTGTGATGGGGATATAGAAACCAAGCTCCCCTGTTCAAGCGTCTTATCCCATTGTTCTTGGGTTATCGGGCCTACATCCCGAATGAGTTGTTTTACAAGGTGATCGTTTACAATCACTTTAACATCTCTGTTGGACAACAGTGTTACAATAATACTGTTTGCTCCTTCTCCACATTGGCATGAGTATTATTATATTTTTATAGATATATATATCTATATATAGATATATATATCAATATATATCAATATATATATCAATATATATAGATATATATATCTATATATAGATATATATATCAATATATATCAATATATAGATATAGATATAGATATATATATATAGATATATATATATATGTATATATATATATATATATATATATATATATATATATATATGTATATATGTATGTATATATATATATATATATATATATATATATATATATATATATACATAGATACACACACACACACACTGTATAAATACAACAAAGCCCTATAAAAATAAAACAGATTCCACTATAGAGGTCTTTACCCTTCTAAAACCAAACCTATCCCTTCATCATACTAATTGCATTCATGACAATCTGAGAGACATAGCTGAGCTAAATATATAGTAGATTCATTAAATCAAAATAATTTCCCAAGCAATAATACTGCTTGAAAATAAAACTAACCCAGAATAATGAAAAGTCTGTTCAGCTCAGATTTATAAACTTTGGATTGCAGATTGAAGAAATGAAAGAAGAAGATTATACTGTTATTAAGTCTCTTGGTTAATTAGGAGCTAACATATCGAAAATCGCTTTACCATTTTGGGAAAACTTTGTAAAGATAATGAGATGGGCAAAAGCCCCCATATCCTTTAACACAGGGGTCTCAAACTAGCAGCCCTCCAGCTGTTGCAAAACTATAAGCCCCATCATGTCTCTGCCTGTGGGAGCCATGCTTGTAACTGTCAAACTTGCAATGCCTCATGGGACGTGTAGTTTCGCAACAGCTGAAGGGCCACCAGTTTGAGACCCCTGCTTTAACAGGATCCTGCTTTTGAGTTTGAAAATGGTAATAGGTATTTTATGTGGAAAAGGGTCTCTTGTACTCTCACCTGATATAGTTTCTATAATGATATCCAATCACAAATTCAACTGAGATTTCAGACAATTTGAAACAGATTTTTTAATACTGAATCAATGAAAAATGTCCCAATATTTATGAATTTTCTTGATCAAAGGGTGCCCCTCGATATAGTAGGGTGGTTGGATGTGGGAAGGGTTGGAGGGGCAACAGGGAAAATGTTTTCAAACCTATATGATTAACGTTTTACCTTGAGAGTGGTCACCCGCTAGTTATCCTTCTCACCCTATAGACATGAACTTGATGAGATGTCTACTGAGACAGACGTCACCTAATGTATTTTCATTTAAGGTTTCTAGGCAGATTTATATCACCCAAATACCAAACTAATTGATTGTAATTTTTACATTGTGGGAACAGGATGCTTTTTAGAATAAAGTAATATATCTTTCTAGTTTGATTAGGACGATTACTGTTTTAAAATGAAATGTACCCAGGAAGTGAGGGGGTAAAGTTTGAAAATATGAAGGTAATATCTTTTGACTAGAATAAGAGAGGGATATAAAAATCTGGCTTTTTAAGTAGCCCATTTACCATAAATAAATGTTTTGAACGTAGTCAACTTTCAGTTTATTTGATGCAATGTTACACTGAAAAGTGTTTTTAAAACTATTATTAAATGTCACTGACATCTTTATTCATGGAACATAATTCCATTAGGTTTGTAAACATTAAAAAAGACAATGTTTAATCCAAAAAAAAAAAAAACAGGAACTGCGTAATTTAAAATAAACTAAAGTGAAGTGACGAATAAATTGCTCAACTATCTGATACTGGAAGTCATAGTTGTTTTTCAATAGTGCATCATTTCTTCCATTGCACCTGGCTCAGTTTCATGGTCTAGCCCAGTTTTACTTCCAAAATGAACATCTATAGCCTTTCCTGAAACTGACATCTGGATTACAGTTGTTTTCAAAGTAAATGCTACATGTAATATCGATTGAAGATACTGAAGTTAATTTGATTTGAGTTTAAATAGTAAATACTCTGATAGCATAGGTCTTGTTGTTTTATATCACACATTATATCAGACATATAAATAAAATAAATATGTGGAGTGCCCAGATCCCTTACTATCCGTTACTGATACTATAGTAAATAGTATATAGTAAATTTTACTAAAGTAAATAAACTATAGTAAATAAACGTCACTAAATATTATATACATAAATAACAAATACTGCAATAAATATACTGTACAGTACACCTCATTTAATCAGCACATAAAAAGCAGTGGTGTTGAAATAATATCACAAGTGTTTGCTGTCGTGCAAAAAATCAAAACCAATTTTAATACCCCAATTACTCCATTAACAACTCTTAGTAAACTTCAAAATCCCTTGTAATAAACCAGTTCAATCAATTCTTAATCTTTTGATTTTGTAGTGCCACTGTGGTTTTACCTCTTCATTTTCACCCTTTAACTACCACTCAAGTGCAGATTGATTTGCGCTCGCCCTTGTTGACTGACCCCTGAATTAAAGGAGGTCAATACAGGCTTGTAATCTATAGCAACAGCATTCAGCTTTTATCCATCACAGATCCCCAATGATTATCCTTTGTCTCCTAACTCCCATTAAATTGTCATGTGTGTGATATAAAATATAGGTAAAAAGCACTTTCCATATAAAATCTCCCTATAGGAACAGCTTACAGACTTGTCCTTATTACAGAGCTCGTGTCTGTTCTCTAAACGGCTAGTATGGCCCTCTCTAGACCATGTGGTGACGTCACAGATTGACAAGCGGATCCCGCTTGATGTTTATTGTCCTAATTGGACTTCATCCAAAGTTATCTGAAATTACATTCACCAGGATTACAGTTGCATGACTGCTTATATAAAAAAAATAATAGCAAAATCTTTTGATTATACATACTCTTTCAGCTTTTTCTAAAGGCTTTGAGGTACTGATTATCACTAAATCCCCTTTTCAAGTGTCTGCAAAGATTGAGGTTATTTAATGCCCCAAAATGTTACAACCTTTTCCCCGGTCAAGATGGGGATGGGGAGCATTCTATGCTCAGTCTCTGCTCCCTAATGGCTGCAGGGCAAACCTTTGGTTAATTTATACAATTTTAAAAATGCTGTTGCTATAAAATAAATAAAATAGACAATATATATGTATCTGGCCTTTGTCTTATCTAAGATACATTGTTTAACTTTTCCAAATATGACTGTAATCTCTGAAAGATTTTGGATAGTTATGAAGCTGAGGTAAACCAAATGTATATGTTTATTTTGCTGAAGAAACCAGCATTGTAAACCATATTTATAAAGTAATGAATTTTGTTTTCAGCAAAAATTTGCTGCATGTGAATCAATCACTTAACACACATTCATCAGGATGATACATCTACACTGAATGTTTGAATTATGTCACTTTCACTGCTTTATAAAATATAACCAACCAATATCCATATGTGCAGGCCTTGATGGACTTCAATAATTAAAGAGGTTGGTGGCAGAATCATAAGTTGGATTAAGAATTAATCTTAGGCTTCCAGGAGTATCTCACTAACCAATCAATCTTTTGAACACATTGCTATGTAGGTTATAATGGGAAAGCATTAGTAACAAGATCACAATGAACTGAAATGTGATTCCGGTGCCCCAAGATTACACAACATCCTTTTGTCTATGTAACATGGCTATTAAGAAATTCTCAACTTTTTTCCCATAGAGACATTGCAATATGTTTAGGTCTCAGGGAACCACTGCTAAAAATTATTATTCTTACAACCTACTGTATACTAACACACCACATTGGTGGTTAATGGGATAAGGGTATATCACCTTACACTGGTGGGCAGTTAAACGAAGGCCCATTACAATTGTGATCAGTGTGGCAAGTGCTCATTACATTAGTGATCAGTGTACTGCCCCTGTACATTGGGAATCATTGGGAAGAATGCTCCTTATGTTCAGTGGGAATAATGTCCCCCTTACACACACGCACAGCAAACCTGAATATTTGTGTCAGTGGTTGCTTACCTGAGAATAGAGAGGAGAAGCTTCACTGGTCACATGCCACTGACTCTACCAAGTGGCAATGGTGCCAGAGCTATGTAGGTATCACTTTTTAGCCTGGTGGATGCTGACAGTTAAAGTGCATATCTATGTATTTTAAATGTCTCTTTTGGTCTTTTGAGTTATAATGTATATGTAGGATTTTCAAGAAATCTAGCGGTCGGTATCCAATAGCAACCTGATCTTCACATTAAAAGTGACAAAAGCCAGAGGCTATAGGACACAGGGCACAGGGATATACCCTCACTGGACAGGGAGGGTCAGGAGGGCTGTCTCGAATATGGCCCCAAACTGGTTATTTCCTCCAAAGACAAACTCATCCAGGTGAAATTTTTATACAGAATCTACTAGACACCCCAAAAACTCCATCAAATATTTCCAGACAGAAACCATGTATGCCCTAGATGTAAAAGACATATAGACACATTCTTCCACATGTTTTGGGATTCTCTCATAATCTCGCCCTATTGGTCAAAAGTATTCAGGGTCATTATTTCAAGATTACAATTGTCCCTTCCAATACTGCTCGAGTTGGCCCTATTGGGGGTTCATGAGGATGCACAACATTCTCATCACTCCAAATTACTGATTCCTACCTCTTATTTTATGCAAAGAAAGAAATTCTCCTAAAGTGTATCACGTCTGCCCCCCCCCCCCATCTCTCTCCTCCTGGAAGTCACAGATCATGGCTGCCCTACCTATGTATAGAACCACATACATTAATCAGGGCTGTCAGTGGAAATACGAAAAGGTGTGGGCCCCCTGGACCTCCACCTAGGTGTTTTAATGGTGATTACTCCAGTGTGATCAATGTAGTATGGGAGTCTGAACTCCGGTTGTTGGTACCCAGTTCCACTGCGTTATGTACCCATGGATGTCATCTAGTTACTGTATGTAGTGATTTTCTCACATCTGTCATCTTGTATATGCACATATATATATATACTCATCATGCAATGTTCTGTACTGTATCAATGGATATGCTGTCTATCAACCTGCATGACAACAATAAAGCACCTTTGTTTGCTATAAAAAAAAGTAACAAAAGCCAGAAATGTGCATCATGTTGATGTAGATTAATCCAGACGTTTTCTGATCCCAGGATTGTCTATGATTGATGGGCTGGCTACTGTTTTGATACAATGGCATTACTAATATCGTGATAAGGCCTGTCATAACACAGCTGAGACAAACCACTATTCTAAAAAATGAAATACGCTCTACTAATCACAGGTGTAAGGAAACAACTTCATTCATCTGCAGCAGACTGCATCACTAACCAGGATCAAACTTTTCAGTTCTCGTTGTAGCCAAATGCGATTTATATCAGTTCACATACATTCTCATGCATTAAAAACATTTTATAGACATAAAAGGTTAATTTTGATGCCACATGTTAATACAATTGTGTTTGCTATGCGTGAATTGGTTTTATGTTTCGATTTTAGCCTTTAAAATAAGACTAATAAAATAAGTCTTTGGCTGACACTTTGCACATTGAATTATACTCATTTGATTTTATAAACAATATAAAATATAAATGATGAATATACTTTAAATTACATGATCATTAACATAATGATAATAAAATGTAATAGAGACTCATTGTAGGTAAGACCACATGCGTCATTCTGGCTCTCCCTAATTCCATGTTAGTACCACATGCAAGAAAGAGCACATATTGTGATGCTACTAAATATACACCCTGGAATTCATAAAGACTGGCTCGGGTAGATTTTTCAAAAGTGCCAGTTTTTCTCTGTACACCAAAAGCAGAGTTGGTCTTAATTAGCTCCACTTTTACATCTAGTGCATTCAATGCGACACAATGTAAAATTGGCGCATTTTAGAACTATATGATTTTCATGCATGGATCGGTGTCAGCATCAAAAGTGCTGAAAATGCTTCATGAATTTGGTGCAATACATTAACAAGAGGGATTAAGAAATGGCAGAAAGGTGGCACAGCGACTTTATTGAATTCCCTCCACAGAGTATAGGTAGAACATGAATAACATGTACAGGCTCTAAAGCATAACTAACATAATATAAAAAAAGATCATTAAACCAACATAAACACCTTCCTGCCCAGCCTATAGTCAAATGATGGCCAAGTGAGAGCTCTCTTGTTCTGGGTGGACGGCATATGACATCCTCCTAAGAACATGCCTTGCATGTGCCTCATGGGGCACACTGCGGCACAACCTGCCACCTGCTCAGCAACTTTATTGAATTCCCTCCACAGAGTATATCTTGAGTATGATTAACATGTACAAGCTCTAAAGCATGCCTAACGTAAAAAAATAACGATCATTAAACCAACATAAACACCTTCCTGCCCAGCTTATATTCAAATGATGGTGAATGAATGAAGTGAGAGTTCTCTTGTTCTGGGTGGACGTCATATGACGTCCCCCCAAGAACGTGCCTAGCATGTGCCACATGGGGTGCACTGCAGTGCAATCTGCCACCTGCTGTGGCCACCGGACTCAGAGGATGACAGATCAGTGTACCAGACCGCTGCCGTTATGTGATCGTTGTACCCAATCACAGCAGATCACATGACAATTGTACACAATGTATGGCTTCCATTCATGCCATTGTTTATTGTGTTGATCTCTGTGATTGGCCACAGTGATCACATGGTACAGACAGGGCTAATGACAGAAATCTGTACCGTGCGATTAGCTGTGGTGAATCACAGCTAATCACAATAGTAAATACTGTATGAATAGTTTTCATTCAGAGAAAATGGTTGCTTATAACAGTGAAATTCACAGTTATAAGCAATTATAGTGTGTAAAAAAAAATCCTGATCATGTCCCCAGAGTAGTACAGTGTTACTATGGTAACACTGTATTGCTCTGATCACAATATGTAAAAAAAAAATCATAAAAAAAGAAAGATATTTAATAAAAAATAAAATAAATAAAACATTTAAAAAGTTGTTATTTTTTTATATATACATGCTGTCATCAGTCAGTATTCCTGATCACCCCCACACCAATTAGATGATGCTGTACTGCACTGGTGACAGTATGTAAAAAAAAAAAAATGTGAAAAAAAGAATTTGTTTTAAATTTGTGATATTCAAAAAAATTGTAAAAAGAAAATACCAACTTAAAAAACTCACCATGCCTCTTACTAAATGCCATGGACTGTCTATGTTCCAAAAAGGAGTAATTTGGGGGATATTTGTACAGTCCTGACATTTTTAGGCCTCAAGAAATTATATAATCGATTTTCAGATATATACCATAGTTTGTGGACTCTATAACTGTAGTACAGACTAAATAATATATACTGATTTGGGTTATTCTTACCAAAGAAATGTAGCAGTATACATTTTGGCCTCAATGTATGAAAAAAGATTATTTATTTGCAAAATTTTATAACAGAAATGAAGAAAATCTTTTTTTTTTTTTTTTTGCCTTTTTTTATTTATTTAGCAAAAAATAAACTGTGTGCATTACTTTTTTCAGAGCAGAGCAGTCACTGCATGCCGGCCAGCAAAATTTTATGAAATGTCACTGTGACATTTGATAAACTGTTTAAAAAAGATAGCGAACAATGCGTTGAGCCAGGAGTGGCAGATCAGCACTGCCTTCATCGTCCACTGTGGTGGCTGGTGTGAATGTACCCTAAAAGTAGCATGATTATTTTTCCAGTTCATTGAAAATGTATTCTATGTGTATTGAATGATTCATTTCCTAATTTCCTTGCTTAACCACTTGCCAACCGGCTCACGCCGATATGCGTCGGCATATAAGTGGGAAGGGTGCACAAAACCACGTACCCATACACTCCGTCGCACCCACTAGCTGCCAGGCATGCACACAGGAACATGCCCGCAGGTCCCGCGGACTCCATGTTTTCCAGTGGCCCTTGATCATGGCACGGAGAGGCAGAATGGGGAGATGCCTATATAAACAAGGCATTTCCCTGTTCTGCCTAGCAACATGACAGGGATCTACTGCTCCCAGTAATCAGGAGCAGTGATCTCTGTCATGATCTTGTGAGCCCACCCCCCCTACAGTTAGAACACACACTAGGGAACACAGTTAACCACTTGGTCATCCCCTAGTATTTAACCCCCTCCCTGCCAGTGACACTTACTCAATAATCAGTGCATTTTTATAGCACTGATCACTGTATAATTGTTAATAGTCCCAAAATAGTGTCCAAAGTATCCAGTCTGTCCACCGCAATGTTGCAGTCACAATAAAAATCGTAGATCGCCGCCATTGCTAATAAAAAAATAATGAATAATAAAAAATGACAAATCTATCCCCTATTTTGTAGACAAAATAACTTTTGCGCAAACCAATCAATATACGCTTATTGTGATTATTTTTTTACCAAAAATATGTAGAAGAATAAATATTGACCTAAACTGAGGAAGAAATTCGTGTTTTTATATTTTTGGAGGATATTTATAGTAGCAAAAAGTAAAAAATATTGCTTTTTTTTTCAAAATTGGTGCTCTTTTTTGTTCATAGCGCAAAAAATAAAAATGGCAGAGGTGATCAAATACCACCAAAAGAAGGCTCTATTTGTGGGAAAAAAAAAAAAATTTTGTTTGGGTACAACATCACACGACCGTGCAATTGTCAGTTAAAGTGACGCAGTTCCGTATCGCAAAAAAGGGCCTGGTCGGGAAAGGGGTAAATTCTTCCGGGGCTGAAGTGGTTAAAGATTTATTTAAGAAAACTATAAGAGTAAAAATTTAACAATAGGCACTGTTCCAATCATAAACTTTTGGTTTCTTCATGCCCTGGTTTGTGTAACCTTCTCCCTTTGCAAGTTTAAAATGACACAATTGCTATTTTTAAAATGTGAAAAACATCTCTGAAAAGCAAACAAGGATTAGTTATCCTTTTTTTTTACTTTATATCTTTATTTGCTTTTACATAATTACAAAACAAACATGTTTCACATACATTTTACGTTAAAAAAGGGAAAGTTACAAAGGGGGACACCTAAGCTCCCCCAACCAGGGCAACTGTGTTAATTAATATCATTCTTCCCCTTTATCACCAGTACTCTTCTAGTCCTCTACCACCATCACTCAACACTTCCTTCATCCCTAGGCAAAATTATTTATTCCTCCACTTTACTATTTCTTGTTCCACATCTTCCAAATCTTCCAATCTTCCAAATCAATCACATTTCTTAAAATGTCCTTGTTTGATATATGATGTCCTTCCATACTCTGTTCCCATTCCCTACTAGCTGAGGGGGAAGTGGACTGCCACCTGTGGGCAATAAGTTTCCTGACCTGGAAAAGGCATCTCAAAATTGCCACCTGAGTATCTTTAGGTCTACCCTCTCCCTCTATCCATCCCAGGACACAAAGAGTGGGATCCATGCCGATACGAGTTTTAAACACCTGTGAGATAGTATCTACCACCCCCCTCCAATATCGAAATAGTTTGGGACATCTCCAAAACATATGTATAAGGTCCCCTCCTGTTCTACCACATCTTGGACAAGAATCGTCCGATCTCCGACCAAACCTAAACAATTTTTGTGGGGTATAATAAACTCTATATAAAAAAAAAAAAGAGGAGACATCTTCTGGGATGGGGAAAGTGATAACCATGGGGAAAGTTCAAGAATCCTTTCCTATTGTGATTCTGATATATTTCCCATGTCTTCTTCCCGTTTCTTACTATAGGGCCTTGTTTGCAGCCCTTCCTGGCTCCCCTTGTGTATACTTAAATATATTTTTGGTATTGGGCCCTTCCGTGACTTAGCCTTAATGATGTTCTGTAGTACCAGTATGGTACTCCATTCTATTACCCTCCCTTTGAACTGTTCTGTGAGAGCATGTCTCATCTGTAAATACCTAAAAAAAGATTTCTTAGGGAGTGCAAAATGGTCTCTTAAATCCTGAAAAGATCTCAACTTTTCATCGTGGTATAACTGGAAAATAAATTGTAAATAAATATGGTGCTGCGCTCCTGCCGTGACAGTGAAGCTCAGAGAGATCTAGAGATGATCTCTGGCATGAAATAAATTAAATATATATAAAAAATTAAAAATGTATATTTTCAAAATAACAATATTGCAAAATGTCTATATATGAAAATAAACACTCAGTGATCAATCAAAAAATACAAAAAGAAGTAGAGTATACAGCTAATAATACCAGGAATCATTCCTGGAGAAGTTCCGCTGGGGCGCCCACACCGGACACTCTTTCCACAACGCACTCTCTCCTTCCCTTCCCAACCACCATACCCATCACATGACTGTAGAGTTTTGTACTAGAGATGGTCAGAGCCTGATGGGGATCTGAAAGACTAGACTAGACTGCAGTGGTCAGATCGATGGCCACTATTCAGTCCAATAGCACCGTTCAAATCTGCCCACTGCTGTCAATCCATATAAATCAAAATGTACATATCCAAAGTCCCTATCTTTCCATAATGATATCTACTTATAGTAAAATATAGACAAAAGCAAATTAATAATATTTTAAAATCATAAGACAGCAGTGCCAAAAAAGTAACCTTTTCCCGACTACATAAAGCATATATGAGGCAACAGATAGAGAGGGCCTTAACCTCCAGCTGCCCATATGTGTCCACAGTGGTCTGAAGCTGTGTGTTGAGAATGCACTCCCCAGGCACTCCAAGTATACTGACCCAGCTGTCACTGGCAGCTCTTGGTCATGACTTCTGATTGGAAGCTATCAGGACAGGCTTTCAGTCATGTGATAGCTGTGAGAGTCAATCACAGTGGTCATGTGAACAGGAAGCTGCGCTGCGTCCCCACATTAAAGCCTATTTAGGGGCCACCAGGAGGTGGCATGAAGGAGTTAAACATCTCCAATGTAGTAATTCATTGGTTGCACCATACACAAAAAAACAAGGCTTAGATTTCAGGTACGTACCCACATGGGTAATTTTTTGAAGTGCCTTTCCGGTGGTTGCAGATTACCATGGAAGCACTGCTTCATTGAATACAACAGAAAGCTGACTTAGGAAACTGAGTCTTTGGGGGTTATTTACACTTGCAGTGATTATAGCCATATTAGTGCAATTGTGACAGAGAAAATTGAGTACTGTCCATGATACTTTTTTTATATGCAATAACATACATTTTTTTCAGGACAAGCTATCGGGTTATGTCCCCTTCTTCAAGGTCTGCTTGGACCTTTAAGAAGGGGTTATTTACTAAAGGCAAATCCACTTTGCACTACAAGTGCACTTTAAAGTACGCTTAAAGTGCTCTTGGAAGTGCAGTTGCTATAGATCCTAAGGGGACATGCAAGGAAAATAAAAAGCAGCATTTTAGCTTGCACATGATTGCATGATAAAATCAGCAGAGCTTCCCCTAATTTCAGAGCTTCCCCTCAGATCTACAGCGACTACACTTCTAAGTGCACTCCCAAGTGCACTTTAAGTGCACTTGTAGTGCAAAGTGGATTTGCCTTTATTAAATCAATCTCTCTGTATCCTTTTTACAAGTTTAAGCCTGTGCGTGCCTTTATTACTGCACACCTTACTACATGGCACCGATTTTTTTGGTCTATTATAAGATTTAGTATCAACAGCCATATCGCATGTGTTGTTAGTAACCACATAGCACTGTACTGTGATTCGCTAAGCTGATCAGCAGATCCTGGCCATAAATCATGGCCCGGAACCTGCTGACCAACTATAGCGAATCACAACACAGTTGGGACGGCGGGCGCATGCTCGCCCCCTACCTGGAAATGCCGGATTATTTACATGTATGTTATCCGGCAAAGAGTGGCCGCCCGGATGCTGTATTTTTACAGCTGCAAACGGTTAAAGCGGGAGTCTGCCGGGACTCCGCGTTTTTTTTTTTAAAAAGCCAGCAGCTACAAATACTGCAGCTGCTGACTTTTAAAATAGTGACACGTACCTGTCCAGCGCGCCCGCGATGTCGTCGCCATCTTGGGTATGGGAATCAGGAAATGGAGCCTTTCGGCTTCATTTCCCGGTTCCCTACTGCGCATGCGCGAGTCGCGCTGCGCAATAAGGACGGTCCCCGCTGCCTCTGGGATCTGTGTGTTTCCCAGCAGGCAGCGGGGCACTTGCGAAAAGGGGCGGGCACTTGCGGAAAGGGGCGTAATCTACGCCCCTTTCCGCAGAGAGCTATCCCGGAAGTGGGTGCAGATACCTGTACTGTACAGGTATCTGCACCCCCCTCCCCCCTGAAAGGTGCCAATTGTGGCGCCGGAGGGGGGGAGGGTTCCGATGAGCGAAGGTCCACTTTAGGGTGGACCTCCGCTTTAATATACATTGCTGTATGACATTACCAGATATATGCAATATGAAACACAAGATAACATGTCTAAAAGTTAGTATTTGGTTAATATTAGAGCATTAACAAATCTAATTTTTATTTGGCATTTGTTTTTTATTATTTTATTATATTTATTTTCTTATTTTCTCAAAGATTGTACAAGTTAAATGGCAATTAAACATATGTTGCTTCTATCTCACTAGAAACTCTGCTTTACATATCTAGATATGTTCTTTCCACAGCACCTGGGCCCTTGTGTGTTGAATTGAGTCACTGATCAGTTTCTTCCTGATCTCAGTAATTTAGTTTTTTTCTGAACAGGAAACAGAAACTGTCACCTGGAACCAGTCTTATCATATCACCTACAGTAACAAGAGCTTCTTTTCATTTTCATGTGTTAATTTTAACCTTGAACCTATGAAGAAATGAAAGATAAACCTTGAAAAACATGTAGTGCTAAGAGTTGTTTTATGTATGGGGTTAAATAGGAATTGCAATTTAGATAATAATTTCATATTTACTAGGGGCTTCCTGTAAGGCAACCAAAAAAGAGTTCTCACCTACTAGAGTCCCTTAATGAAGAGGTATGGAACCCATATCAAAAAGTAATCCTTGTTCCCTCTGAACATTATTTACCTGGTAAAAAGATTGATGAGAGAATTATAGCTAATTAAAAAAATAATAATAATAATGTAATGTGTTTGTTTTGTACATATATATAGTTGTGCTCAAAAGTTTGCATACCCTGGCAGAAATTGTGAAATGTTGCCATTAATATTAAAAATATGACTGATCATGCCAAAAAACTGTCTTTTATTTAATGATAGCAATCACATGAAGCCATTTATTATCACATTGTTTTTTGGATCCTTTAAAAATTATAATGATTACAGAAATCACCCAAAAGGGCCCTGATCAAAAGTGTACATACCCTGGAATGTTTGGCCTTGGTACAGACACAGAAGGTGGCACACACAGGTTAAAATGGCAATTAAAGGTTAATTTTCCACACTTGTGGCTTTTTAAATCACAATTAGTGTCTGTGTATAAATAGTCAATGCGTTTGTTAGCTCTCACATGGATGTACTAAGCAGGCTAGACACTGAGCCCTTAGGAGGGAAGAAAAGAACAGTCAAAAGACCTGCGTAACAAGGTAAATAAACTTTACAAAGATGGAAAAAGATATAAAAAGGTATTCAAAGCCTTGAATATGCCTGTCAGTACTGTTCAATCGCTTAATAAGAAGTGGAAAATCTGGGTATCTCTTGATACCAAGCCAAGGTTGGGTAGATCGAGAAGGATTGCAGCCACAACTCTCTCCACTGCTCAGTCCCCACTGGCACACCTGGTTATAGGTAGAAGGCCACTCACACCTAAACAACTAAAAGAGTATGTAAACCCAACATTTCATATTCCTGATATGTGCCTGCCGTACCATGTTCTTGTATGAGAAAATATCCTGTTCTCTTAGTATTGCTTCCTTTATGTGAAATCCTAGGTGTTCCCGCCAGTCCCTCTGCTTACCTATTAATAACTGACCATACTAAGCAGGAGAACACACCGTGGTCAATTTTTCAGCTATGCTGGGACTTCAGCCTGCTCTCCTCAAATGATCAGACTTGTCCTGACACCCCCCCCCCCCCCACTCCCCCCACAGCCTTTCACTGGGAAGATAAGTGAGCTGCTGATTCTGTCCCCCCCCCCCCCCCCCCTAGCTCTTATGTAGCTGACAACAGAGGGAATGTGATAAGTTAAAAACAAGGAAAAACAAAAGATTCTAATCTTTTTTTTTTTTTTTTTTTACAGCTATACACTAATGTTTTGCCTTTCATTTCTAATTTAAACCAAATGGGTTGTTTTACGAGGTGAGGGTTTTCAATACTATATAATAACACACAGAAATGAGGCCACAGACTACCAGTTGGCTGCAGAACTATATAAAGTGCGCACTGGCTAATAACAGGATGTATTAATTGAACTGCTGCAGTGTTAGATTAAGTTGAAACTAAGATAACTAATAATGAGTGGGATCAGGCCCAGTAAACTCAATGATAATGTTCTTGAGTGCACTATAAACTTATACCCCAGATGTGAGTATCTGTAAGTGTTCCTGAGTGGGGTATCTCTAGATTGTGGTATCTCGAATACCTGGCACCTGAATGTTAATGTTGACTGGCTTGCTGTGGGGCCATTCTGTCAGTGGCGCACAAGAATTGGTCTCTTTAGGAGTATGTGGTGTATAGTTGCAAGACTAATAAGTAACAAGCAAGCTATATGGTGTAGCAAGGGTAGCAAGGTGTAGCAAGTGTGGTATCGCCTCTCACCACTCCTATCAGGTAACAGGTCCCATTTCACATGCTTTGAAGTTAGCAGTTCCAGATGTGAAGTGCCAGAGGCTCAGTCCCTCACCTTTGGTTCACATACATGGTTTGGTATCTAGCAAATGCTGGCAGCCTCAGCAGCGGGTTTATCCTCCCTCTGTGGCTTTCTCTCCGATATGGCTATAGCACGTCCCGCAGCAGGTCCTCTTGGCTTAGCTTTCCCTCTGAAAACACTCACAGTATCCCAATTTTACCTGGGAAAAGCAGCCCTGTCTCTCCTCTTCTGTATGCAGGAATCCTAGCTCTTGTAGTTTAGAGTCCATCTGTCCCCCATTCACTTGTATTGAGCTTCCCCTTTCAGGGAACTACAAGTCCTAGCGTAGTTTGTAACTGTTGCATTCTCCCCCTGCTTCTGATTGGATCTCATCATACTGTCAGGAGGGAGGCAGGAGAGTAGAGGAATGAGCGGGGAATAACACAGAGCCCACTCTCCAAAATGTAGACCCAGACAGAAGGGAGGGACTGCAGCCTGCAGCCAAGATGCCTCTCTGCATAATATACAGGAGAGAGGAGAGAGCCAGCTAATAAATGCATACTGTATCCCGGTGCTCCTCTCTGTGGCTCCTTAGTAGCCTGAAATTGAAAGGGGAGAGTGGCCATAGGCACTCCCAGCCCACTTCTACACAGGTCCTGGCGGGGGGTTAAGCAAGTAGACACAAGCCAGCAGTACTCTGGTGGGAGGAGGATGAGCAGAACCAGGAGAGCACAGAGCGGCTGCACCGGCTACACACCTTTGGACAGCAGAAATGGTACCCTAGGGAAATGATAGTGTTAGTTGCACTAGCAAATTTAGATGGACTTGACTAGCAATTTAAAGACAAAACTCCAACTGACTTTTTATGCAGTTAAAGTAACAGTTTTATTTCCTTTTGTGATAAAGGTTTACCTAAATAAGTGAAAACCGACCATTGCAGGCACCCCTGTCAGTGGTAAATGTTTTTCCAGCCTCTAACTGTCACTTTTGCCGGACAGCTTGGTCTATTGAAGGAAGATGGGAAATATCAGACTTACAGTTAAAAGTAAAGGAAAAAGAAAACTAAAGCAGGCACCATAAAAAAAGGTGGTAAAATGGGAAATTGGTATTAAACGTGGCTGCTGTAAAATCCCTTTGAGATGGCTTTTGTGTGCAATTGATGTTTAAATTCTTTAAATTTGTATGAGTATTATCAAAATATCTCCTTCCCCATGCCATCCTATGATGCATTTCTTCTTGGCGACAAACAGTCTCAACTTCCAATCCTGACTCTTTCATTCAAGGGGGTAATACAGGTTAAGTTTTTCTTCCCTAAAGGTAAGACATCATGACCAGATGGATTCCTTCCAGAAAGGTATAAACACTATACGGATGAGTTGGCCTCCATCCTAAGAGATATATTTATGCAACACCACCATCAGAGAACAATGCCACAGTCTTTTTACCAGGTGCATGTGGGCCTTATTCCCAAACAGGGTAAGGAACCTCGAGTCTAGACTAAAAATGGTACTTTTCATGAAAAAGTCCTAAAAAAGTACTGGCTATACAATTAACTAAGATAATTACTAATGCTGTTAATTCACACCAAAATGGTTAATTCCCATCAATCAACAGACATTAAAGGGGTTGTAAAGCCTTTAGGTTTTTCACCTTAATGCATTCTATACCTTTAAATATTGAGAAGGTGTTCAGTTCCATAGTTCAGGACAGCTTGTGCCTGGTCCTGGATAAGAATGTTCCCACACCCTCTCAACCAACCCTTCGGCCATGCAAGAAATCATTCACTTAGTCATTGTATTAGTATGACCAGTAAATGTGACAGCTTCCCACTCAGGGCCTTTGTTCTGTGCTAGGAAGTTGGCAGCTTCCTTATGTCCTAGCAACCAATTACTCATGCCTGGCCTCATTCTGTATCTCGCCTGCTGATTGCTGGTTAGGGGGAGGGAGCCGCTCTAATTGGACATGGCTGCTACACTAAGGGCACTTTCACACTGGGGCGGGGGGGGGGGGCGTTATTTCTATCCACGCATAAAATATATATAAATACCCTTTGTCCCCCTTTTTTATAAGTGATCACATAACCACTGTTCTCAGCTGCATAAGGTACTTGAGAGGTGTGAGTGGAGAGGGGCGTGTCAGCAGGAGGCAGAGAAACAGCAATACACTGATCTCCCCAGTAAAAGACTGTGCAGTGGGGAATGTCAACACAAGTCTGACCATTGGAGCACAGACCGAACACTGACCACACTGGGATAGATGTGCTTCTATGCTTAGCATTGTCAATTTAAAAATGGGAAGCAAGGGGGTTGCCAGGGTCTCCAGGTATTAGACATAAAGAAAGATACAAACAGAACAGGGTACTTTTTAACATATGTACACAGGACAGCAGATGCATATCAGAAATATGTAATGTTAGTGTAACAAATACTTTAAGCTTCCTTCCTGAAGTTCTTAATAAATGGAGACTAAAAAAAAATAAAAAACACTACATAGTACTCTCTGTCATTTAATGCAATTTATTAAAAATGAAATAGTTTGAAAACTCAGATAAAATTGATATTGTGCACAAAATATATTCAGCTCACACAGGTTTGGGAGTGAAGATCTCAGGTAGGGGCTGCTGCTGTCACTTTCATGGCATGCTCTCACTTATCCTGTTGCTGTGTCCAAAGGCTATACCCACTTGTGTCCTTATTCCACCCCATTTTAGTGTCTGGGAGCCCCTTATGCAGCATACAAGATAGAGATGAAATGGGTGAGGGTGGCTGTATGCTGCTATGTGTCGCTATTTGAGCAAAGTGGCATAGGCATAGATGTAATGTGCCAAATGCAGGTACTGTGAACAGAGAAATAAGCCCCTTTGTTAAGGCTATACAAGAGAGTGGGCATGCACCCTTATGCTGCGTACACACGTCCAGACTTTCCAGCAGCCTAGGTCCAAAGGGATTAGTCTGTCGGAGAATCCGATCGTGTGTGGGCTAGTCCGATTGTTTTTAGAAAAATAAATCCGACGGACCTAGAAATAGAACATGTTTCAAATCTATCCAATGGACTCAATTCCGACAGACTAAAATCTGGAAAACCTTTGTCTATGTGCTGGTCCGACGGACCAAATACGAAGAAAAGGGAAACTAATGGCTACTGGCTATTGAACTTCCTTGTTTAGTCCCGTTTACGTCATAACGTTCAAAACTAACGGACTTTCGAATGGACTTAGTCCATTCATGTGTGGCCAAGTCTGCTCTTTCGGAAAGTCAGTCAGAACTCTGAAAGTCCATCGGGGAGACCGTCTGACTTAGTCTTCTGGAAAGTCTGGTCGTGTGTACGCGGCATTAGCCTTTAAAATTCAAATAGTGTTATATCAGAGGAAGACAAAACAAGACGTTTATAACCAGAGAAAATATATTTCACTACAGGTTCCAATCCCCAGGCATACCACCAATGACAGGAGTCGGTTCCCTGTAGTCGTCAGCCACTAACGTGTCTCTGTAACACTTCCAAAAGAAAAGGGGGAACCACTCAATGTACTGAAAGCCTCAGAACCTTTTATTTAACCACTTCAATACAGGACACTTTCACCCCCTTCCTGCCCAAACCAATTTTTTTAGGTTTCAGCTGTCACTTTTTAAATCACAATTGTGCGGTCATGCAACACTGTACCTAAACAAAATTTTTATCATTTTGTTCCCACAAAAAAAGGTGAGGTTCTTACAAATAGACTGGGGTTTTCATTTTTTGCGGTCCAAATAAAAAATTACCGAAAATTTTGAAAAGAAAAATGTTTCTGTTACAAAACTTTGTAAATAAGTAAGCTTTCTCCTTCCTAATGGGCACTGATTGGCATCCCTGGTGGGCTCACCTGGTGGTCTCCAGTGGGAATCTTTGATGGGTCTGCACTCATAATCAATGCGTTGATTATCAGCGCAGACCTCCCTGTCAGGAGAGCAGCCAATCGGCTCTACTCTACTCGCTGAGGTAGGCTCCCAAAAGACCTTTTTCTCAAAAGGTTTTATCCTGGCACCAAGCACTGAATAAGTTATCCACTGCTGAAGTACAAGTTGTCTATGCAGAAGGGTATTGGACTGCCGGAGATCCTGACCCTTCTGCTCTGAAGGTGGTCTGAATCATCAGCATACCTCGGCACATTGCAATTTGATATAATATTAAAGCAATTTTAACACATAAAACACACACAAAGTTTACTTTTAGAAATCATGTCTGCAAAATAATAATAATATTTGTTCTGCCCCACTTTATGTAATTTTTCTGTATTGTATTGAACTCCATCAGGTTATTATACTTGATTAGTATGCTGACATCTAGTGGATTTTGTGGGCTACTACAATTTGCCACTTTACTACTATGTGATTTTGGTTTCTCCTTCTGTCCTCCCCTCCTGTTTAGCGCTAGTTAGTTCAGTCCTAGCTAGCTCTCCCTGTGTCTTCCATGATTTGACAAAGACAAATAAACAAAACAAAAATCGTAGTGAGTCTGCATTATACCTGTTTATACTTGTTTCCTCTATTTTTATTGCAAAACTGGGTCAACTTTTTAGGTGGTATTAGAGGGAATAGAACATCTGTCAGGTTTTAATTGCTGATGGTGCCCCCATTAGGTAGTCTCTCTCTCTATTTGTCCTGTTTACTGCTATCAACAAAAGCGAAAGATAATCCCATATTTTGGGTTGTCACCAGAAGAGTAATATTGGGGAAATGGGGACGCTAGTTCTGCTGACAACTGAATTTCTTGACTTCCTGTTTTAACTATAGGGCAGGAAGTGAAGGGAAATCTCTCCATTGGGCATAGATTGCAAAAAAAGGTAGCAGGGATTATAAATCTCTCACATGGCATGTGTATACCACAAATGACACCCTAAAATACATTCTGCTAGTCCTCCTGAGTATTGCAATACCACATGTGGGACTTTTCCACAGCCTAGCCACATAGAGAGGCCCAAAATGCAGGGAGCACCATCACGTGTTCTAGGTGCATAAATTACACATCTAACTTGTTGACTACCTATTACAATTTTGAAGGCCCTGGAGCACCAGGACAATGACACGTGACACTGACGTGGAACTAACAACAGATGGCACTGATAAGTGGCACTGATGACACGTGACACTGATGGGGCACTGATGAGAGATGGCACTAATATGTGGCACTGATGACATGTGACACTGATGACAGATGGCACTAACATGTGGCACTGATGACACGTGGCACTGATGACAGATGGCAGTAATACCTGGCACTGATGACAGATGACACTAATATGTGGCACTGATGATACGTGACACTGATAACAGATGGCACTGATACGTGGCACTGATGGCACGTGACACTGATAACAGATGGCACTGATGACAGAGGGAACTGATAGGTGGCACTGATGACAGATGGCACTAATATGTGGCACTGATGACACGTGACACTGATGTGGCACTTATGACAGATGGCACTAATATGTGGCACTGATGACACGTGGCACTGATGACAGATGGCACTTATATGTGGCACTGGGGATAGATGGCACTGACAGGTGGCACTGGGGACAGATGGAACTGGGGACAGGTGCCACTGGGTACAGGTGGCACTGACAGGTGGCATTGGGAACAGGTGGCACTGACAGGTGGCACTGGGGTCAGATGGCACTGACAGATGGCAGTGGGAACAGGTGGCAGTGAGGACAGATGTCAGTTACATGTACTGTGGACACTTTATTTTTATTTTATTTTTTTCAATCACCGCTGCAGCCGTTAGTTTCTCCCTTCTGGCACACTGTCTCTGTGTGAGGAGGGAAAGCCAGCGATGAGAAATGATCTCATATGTTTTTACATATGAGATCATCTCTCATTGGATACTCAGATTGCGCAATCTGTGACTGGCTGTGTCCAAGGGACATGGCCAGCACAGAATTTCTCCTGATGTGTGCTCGCGGGAGCGTACATCGTGGAAGTAAACAGGAGGACATCCAGGGACAGCCTCCCAGAAATTGGCGGGCGCTATAGCCGTCTTTTGCCTAGTGGCGCCTAGTGGTTAAACACACATACCTTGGAAAAAGCCTAAGACTAAACATTGCATTCCATTGCATTCCAGAAGCATTTGGTAGGCAGCTAGGAGGCAAAATGTTGCCCCACCATCTATTTTAAGTTTGTAAATGCTGAACCACCGCACTGAAACTATGTACATTACAACTGATTGCGGCACAGCCAGGGCTCAAGTCCTGCGGGAACGCATTGGAACGGAGTTCCTGTACTTTTTCCACAACAGGAACTCAGTTCCCATTAGCAGCCGTGTCCTGCATGACTTTGTAGTATGTGAGCTGTGTGGCAGGTGCTACACCAGCAGCTGCCGACACAGCTCGCAATAGTAAGTGCCGCACACCAGGGGTGGACTGACCATTCAGGCATTGCCAGTAGGAGGCCCCATGACAGCTTCTGCTTCAATCTACCTTTTAATCACAGCTAGCTTACGGGTAGATCAGGTCCCTGCTGCTAAGAGATTGTATTTAGTCAGACCTCTCTTGATGCGCTCCTCTCCGCCGGGCCCCTCTTAATTTTCTGTCTCCTCATCTCCCAGTCTCCGGCATACTTGCTCTGTGTGTCCCGCTGAATCCCCCCTCCTCTATCTTCAGTGCCATATGATGAGCGAACCCAGAGGAGGAGCACAGCTATTCTTCTCACAGGACATGCAGGGAGAGAGGTGAGCTGAGGGAGGAACATCAGTTTGGGGTGGTGAGCAATTTTTTTACAAATAGACCCCTAAGAATAAGCTTGAGAGAAGAAATACTAGATGAGTGACAGTGTTATACATATCGATTTCGATTTGTGATTAGCTGTATTAAGATGGATACATGTTTATAGGCAATTAAGAATTGACTAGTATTTCCATAAATGAAAGCCAAACCAGGAAGAGTTACATGGGTAAATGAAGACAATAATTGGTGCATATTATAAAAATGATAAATACATTTCAAGCTAAAATAACAAGGTGGACTGGGAATAATGTTATAAATAGAAATCCCTGGAATTATTTATCTTAGTGGAATCCCTTTATGAAATATTCACCATGCAATCAAATATCTCAATACAACTGTGGGTTTTCTTTTAGACAATCATACTTAAATAAATTAGTAATTGATGAATATGTACGATAATCCCTATTGACTAAAATCCCTTATGAACAATCTTCTTAAAATAAAAATACAGAGCTACAGAGAATATATTTTTATACATTCTAATTTAAAGTTTTCATATTCAGTCTCACTCTCTACAATATGGTTAATAATTTACTGCAGTTTGCTAAAATAAAAAAAAAAATTCACCAAAGTAGTTTTTGATACACTAAAAAACTACTTCCATAAGTATGAGAAATTGTGATAAAATATTTAAAAAATACATATGTTAGCATTAGGGATGAGCCGAACACCCCCCGGTTCGGTTCACACCAGAACTTGCGAACGACCCCCGCGTTCGGCACGAACGTTAGAACCCCATTGAAGTCTATGGGACTCGAACGTTCGAATTGGAAAGTGCTAATTTTAACGGCTAATATGCAAGATAGTGTGCTAAAAAGGGTTTGGCGATCTGCCTCCTGCCTCAGGGGACATGGGTCACTGCAAAAAAAAGTTTTAAAAACTACCGTTTTGGCGGGAGCACTGATTTTAGTGAAAAAAAAAAGTGAAATATTCCTTTAAATATGGTGCCTGGGGGGTGTCTATATAGTATGCCTGTGAAGTGCCACGTGTTTCCCGTGTTTAGAACAGTCCCTGCACAAAATGACATTAAACGGAAATAACACCATTTAAAACTGCTTGCGGTTTTAATGTTATATCTGGTTCCTGCAATATGGTTGAAAATCATTCAGAAAAATGGCATGGGTAGCCCTCCCTGCCCATTACCAGCCTATTTGGGTCTTGTACGCACATTAAGGGGAACCCTGTACCCATATTAAAAAAAAGGAAATGCGTGTGGCCCCCAGGCCCTATATACTCAGAACAGCAGTATACAGGCGGTGCAAACAAGACAGGGACTGTGTAGGTTTGTTGTGTTAAGTTGAATCTGTTTGTCATTTTCAACCGGTACATTTTTAAAGTGTAGCTCCAGTCAAAAAAAATATCTTTAAGCTTTTTGGAAAACATAGGGAAGGGTTATCACCCCTGTATAATTTGTTTTGTCGTACATCTTTTTTCATCTCACTTGCTGTTGTCTCCTTCCGTTTGCAAGTAGGAGATGTTTGTAAATTGGATGTTTGAAAGTAGGGGCCTGCCCTATATGCTCTGCAGAAATGGCGGAACAAGGTGTTGGTTTTGCAACAACATTGTAAGCCCTCAAAGTGACTCTTGGTGGCCGCTGGAGCGCCCTGCTGTGAACGATTATATCAAGAATTGTAATTACATGCCATTGTTGAACAGTGGTAGAAAAATTGACCTTTGGTGGTTGTGGTGCTGGTGCCACAACACTATAAGTCCTCACAGTTACTCTGGGTGGGCACAGGAAGGGGCCCTCCTGTGAAATATTATATCAAGAATTGTAATTACATGTCCCTGTTAAACAGGGGCAGAAAAATTGGGCCTTAGGCACTGGTGCCATCACACTGCAACCTCTGCCATACACTCTAGTTTTTTTGCAGGAATTAGCCCTGCTGCAAAGCATTGCATCAAAAATTTTACTTAAACGCCCCTGTTAAACAGGGGCAGAAAAATTGGGCCTTAGGCACTGGTGCCATCACACTGCAACCTCTGCCATACACTCTAGTTTTTTTGCAGGAATTAGCCCTGCTGCAAAGCATTGCATCAAAAATTTTACTTAAACGCCCCTGTTAAACAGGGGCAGAAAAAATGGGCCTTAGGCACTGGTGCCATCACACTGCAACCTCTGCCATACACTCTAGTTTTATTGCAGGAATTAGCCCTGCTGCAAAGCATTGCATCAAAAATTGTACTTAAACGCCCCTGTTAAACAGGGGCAGAAAAATTGGGCCTTAGGCACTGGTGCCATCACACTGCAACCTCTGCCATACACTCTAGTTTTATTGCAGGAATTAGCCCTGCTGCAAAGCATTGCATCAAAAATTGTACTTAAACGCCCCTGTTAAACAGGGGCAGAAAAATTGGGCCTTAGGCACTGGTGCCATCACACTGCAACCTCTGCCATACACTCTAGTTTTATTGCAGGAATTAGCCCTGCTGCAAAGCATTGCATCAAAAATTTTACTTAAACGCCCCTGTTAAACAGGGGCAGAAAAATTGGGCCTTAGGCACTGGTGCCATCACACTGCAACCTCTGCCATACACTCTAGTTTTATTGCAGGAATTAGCCCTGCTGCAAAGCATTGCATCAAAAATTGTACTTAAACGCCCCTGTTAAACAGGGGCAGAAAAATTGGGCCTTAGGCACTGGTGCCATCACACTGCAACCTCTGCCATACACTCTAGTTTTATTGCAGGAATTAGCCCTGCTGCAAAGCATTGCATCAAAAATTTTACTTAAACGCCCCTGTTAAACAGGGGCAGAAAAATTGGGCCTTAGGCACTGGTGCCATCACACTGCAACCTCTGCCATATACTCTATTTTTTTTGCAGGAATTAGCCCTGCTGCAAAGCATTGCATCAAAAATTGTACTTAAACGCCCCTGTTAAACAGGGGCAGAAAAATTGGGCTGCTGGCATCACCCAGAATCAAAAATGTTCTTCCAACATATCAGCGGAGGAGGAAGAGGATAGACAATCAACATAACAGGACAGTCACTCAGCATCAGCATAGGCAGTCTTGAAGGGATGTGGTATTTCAAAAAAAATTATTCGGTTACATCAGCTTCAGGTGCTTGGTAGCTGTGGGTGATCCAAGACTGATTCATCTTGATGAAGGTCAGTCGATCAACTGATTCGGTGGACAGGCGCACCCTGTGATCGGTAACGAAGCCACCAGCAGCACTGAAGGTGCGTTCCGAAAGAACGCTGGATGCAGGACAGGCCAGTAGCTCAATTGCATACTGTGCAAGCTCTGGCCAGTGATCCATCCTCAAGACCCAGTAAGCCAGAGGATTTTCAGTGGGAAAGGTGTCCAAGTCTGACCTTGCCCCTAGGTATTCCTGCACCATGTAAATTAGACGCTGGCGATGGGTGCTGGAACCAATCATACCTTGGGGCTGCGGACTAAAAAATTGTCTGAAAGCATCAGTCAGACGGCCACCTTCTCCACCGCTCCTTCTGACTGATGCCTCAGCAACACGTTGTCCAGGACCAGGAGTTTGTGACCTCCCAGTCTCTGGGAACGCGTTGCACAGAGCTTTCTGCAAGGCCTCCCGGAGATGTCTCATCCTCTGCTCCCTCTGCGATGGCAAGATAAGGTCGGCAACCTTACCCTTGTACCGTGGATCAAGGAGAGTGGCCAGCCAGTAATGGTCCCTCTCCTTGATCCGAAGAATACGAGGATCCTTCCGCAGGCTTTGCAGGATCAGGGAGGCCATGCAGCGTAGGTTAGCTGAGGCATTCGGTCCGGAGTCCTCTGGGTCACTAAGGACAACATGATCCGCAGCTACCTCCTCCCAGCCACGTACAAGTCCACGTGTTTCTTGGGACTGTAAATCATCCCTATAAGACTGCTGCTGTTGATGCTGAGTGCCAGCCTCCACCTCCATGCTGACACAATCATCCTCCTCCTCCTCTTCCTCCTCCTCACCCTCTTCCTGTGTGATGGGTGGCACAGCAGGAACACTGTCTGGATAAAGGGGGCCTTGAGAGGCAAGGAAGTCCTCCTCTTCCTGCCTCTGTTCTGCCTCAAGTGCCCTGTCCATTATTCCACGCAGCGTATGCTCCAAGAGGTGGACAAGAGGTATAGTGTCACTGATGCATGCACTGTCACTGCTCACCATCCTTGTGGCCTCCTCAAACGGTGACAGGACAGTGCATGCATCCCTGATCATGCCCCACTGGCGTGGTGAGAAAAAACCAAGCTCTCCTGACCCTGTCCTGGTGCCGTAGTCGCACAGGTACTCATTGATGGCCCTCTGCTGCGTGTGCAGCCGCTGCAGCATGGCCAATGTTGAGTTCCATCTGGTGGGCATGTCACATATAAGGCGGTTCTTGGGCAGGTTCAACTCCTTTTGGAGCTCAGCCAGCCGAGCACAGGCATTAAATGATCGGCGGAAATGCACACAGACTCTCCTGGCCTGTTTCAGGACATCCTGTAAGCCGGGGTACCTGCCCAAGAACCGCTGCACCACCAGGTTAAGGACGTGAGCTACACAGGGCACATGGGTCAGTTGTCCCTGTCGGAGGGCGGAGAGGAGGTTGGTGCCATTGTCGCAAACCACCATTCCTGGCTTAAGCTGGCGTGGCGTCAACCACCTCTCGGCCTGCCCCTGCAGAGCTGACAAAACATCCGCCCCAGTGTGGCTCCTGTCCCCCAAACAAACCAGCGCAAGCACGGCATGGCATCGTTTTGCCTGCGTACTTGCGTAGCCCCTGCAACGCCTACGGAGCACCGCTGGTTCTGAGGACAGAGCACTGGAAGAGGCCATGGAGGAAGAAGAAGAGGAGGGGGTGGAGGAGAGAGGTGTGTCACAACCAATAGTAGCATTTTGGAGGCGTGGTGGCGGAACAACCTCCAATACTACTGCACCTTGTCCTGCATCCTTCCCAGCAGCCAGAAGAGTGACCCAATGGGCCGTGAAAGACAGGTAACATCCCTGTCCATGCCTGCTGGACCATGAGTCAGCGGTAATATGCACCTTACCGCTGACCGCCCTGTCCAGCGAGGCAAGGACATTGCCTTCCACATGCCGGTAGAGAGCCGGAATTGCCTTCCGTGAGAAAAAGTGGCGTTTGGGGACCTGCCACTGAGGAACCGCACATTGTACAAACTCACGGAAGGGGGCCGAGTCTACCAACTGAAAAGGCAGCAGTTGAAGTGCTAGCAATTTAGCCAAGCTAGCATTCAACCGCTGGGCATGTGGATGGCTGGGAGTAAATTTCTTCCGCCGGTCCAGCAGCTGGGGCAGGGACATTTGTCTGCTATAATCGGACGTGGATGTACCACTAGCAGAGTTCCCGGAAGCACTTGGCTGTGACACACCTAATTCTACACCTTCATTCCTCTCAGAGCAGGTTTCAGAGAGGACTGAAGGTCTAGTGGGGTTGGAGATGCCAGCTGATGAGGAGCAAGGAGAGGTCCGCTTTGTTCTTTGGTGTGGGTCTTTGAGGTATGCTTGCCAACGAGCTGCATGGCAGGTCAACATATGTCTGGTCAAGCATGTGGTGCCCAAGCGGCTGATGTTTTGGCCACGTGAGATACGCTTGAGACATATGTTGCAAATAGCAGCGGTGCGATCTGATGCACTCGTCTCAAAAAAGGCCCACACCAAAGAACTTTTAGAATAACGCGCAGAGGAAGCGCTCTGCGCAGGCGGAGCTCTGCGGTGTGATTCAGTCGGTGTGCTGCCCCTAAGCTGGCCCCCGGAGGGCATCCTGCCTCGTTGGACATGTGCCTCCTCCTCCTCCTCCTCCTCCTCCCTCCTTCCAGGCACCCACGTGGAGTCAGTGCCCTCATCATCCCCTCCCTCTTCATCGCTGTAGCAAACCTGGCAGTATGCTGCAGCTTGTGGAACATGACTGCCAGATTGCTGTTCTTCTTGAGCATCCCCTCTCTCTGTGCTCACGCTACTGCCTTCCTCTAGCTGAGTGTCATCATCAGAGCCCACCAAACACTGGGCATCCTCCTGGAGCATGTACCCAACACTGTGCTCAAAGAGTTCAGGAGACTCCTCAGGAGGACGTGGTGGGTCTAGGGAAGGAGTCACTGATGATGACATTGAGAGGAGGGACGACGATGTGTTAGCAGCTGCTTTTCTACTACCCTGAGACTGGGTGAGAGAGGATGAGGAGGATGAAGAGGGCTTGGTCATCCACTCTACCAAGTCGTTGGCATGTTGCGGTTCAACATGTCCAGCTGCAGAAAAGAAGGACAAGCATGTCCCATGGCCACGTGCTGATGACAATGCACCGCGTCCCCGACCAGCACTGTTGTCTCTAGACACAGAGCCTGCTTGCCCTCTTTTATCGGCTCGCGCCTGTCTGCCTCTCCTTGCTGGCCTTCCAGACATGGTAATGGCCTGAAGGGAGTTGGGTAAAACAGTAGTTGGGTAGTTTATATTGTGCTGGAGGCACACAACACCCACTAACTCCTGCAGATGCCTTTTTTATAGAACAGCAGAGTTAAAGGGGTATATACAGATGTATACTGTGCTGTGCTGGAAGCACACACAACTTCCAATAACTCCAGCAGATGTCAATCGGGCCCAAATAGAGAACAGCTATGTAGGTGGATAATAGCGGTATGTACTGGGTACAGAGCAGGCACACAGCACGCACTATCTCCTGAGTGACACTGCTGACTGCAAGCTCTATTGTTAAAGATGGACCACTAGCTATATAGGTGAGGTGAATATCACGGTGTATACTGCGGTCAGGGCACGCAGACAATAACCAGAAAACAGCAGAGTTAAAGGGGTATATACAGATGTATACTGTGCTGTGCTGGAAGCACACACAACTTCCAATAACTCCAGCAGATGCCAATCGGGCCCAAATAGAGAACAGCTATGTAGGTGGATAATAGCGGTATGTACTGGGTACAGAGCAGGCACACAGCACGCACTATCTCCTGAGTGACACTGCTGACTGCAAGCTCTATTGTTAAAGATGGACCACTAGCTATATAGGTGAGGTGAATATCACGGTGTATACTGCGGTCAGGGCACGCAGACAATAACAAGAAAACAGCAGAGTTAAAGGGGTATATACAGATGTATACTGTGCTGTGCTGGAGGCACACACAACTTCCAATAACTCCAGCAAATGACAATCGGGCTCAAATAGAGAACAGCTATGTAGGTGTATATAGTGGTATGTACTGGGTACAGAGCACGCAGACAGCACGCACTAACACTACTGACTGCAAGCTCTATTATTAAAGCTAGATCACTAGCTATATAGGTGAGGTGAATATAGTGGTGTATACTGCGGTCAGGGCACAGACAGTAACCACTACACAAGAGCAAAATAGTAAATCAGCCAAAAACGATTGGTGTGTAACTGTGTTGAAGGTACACAGAACACCCACTGCTTCAGATGCTAACAAACACTACACGAGGCCGCCTGAAAGGCAGCTTTATATAGTGTGGGGCGTGCACTACACAGTCTGAGCTATGATTGGCCACAGGCAGGATGCCTGTGGCCAACCATTGCTCTTCCCGCTACTGGCGCTGCGATTGGCCAAGCATGCGGGGTCACAGTGCATGCTTGGCCAATCGTGAGACAGCAATGCATTGCGCCATCGCAGTGCATTGTGGGCCACACGAATTTTGCCGCGAACGGCCCAAACGTTCGGAATTCGGCGAACGCACGAACGACCGATGTTCGAGTCGAACATGCGTTCGACTCGAACACGAAGCTCATCCCTAGTTAGCATGCAAAGCTGTAGAAAGGTAGTTCAAACAATCCTTTACTCTGCTTTCTTGCTATAATTCCCTCTGTTATATTACAGTATGTGCACCAGTTTATCAAAAATATGACGCTTTATACCTAATTTCAGAGTGCCGCTCAACGCTCACGTGACCACCCGCAGCTCTCCTCCTGGTTGACGTCAGCCCTACTTGCTGCAGCTGTCGGATCATGGAAAACAGCCGCGGGCGGTCACGTGAGCATCCCTCTGAAATTAGGTTAGAAGCAAAATATTTTTGATAAACAACATGCACTTGGGCCCATACTATAATATAACACAGGGGATTGTAGGAAGAAGAAAAGTAGCTTTACAAGCACTTTAACCACTTACGGACCGCCTGCCGATGTTTTACGTTGCTACTTTGAAGAGGAATATCGTTGTTATGGCAGCAGCTAGCTGCCATAACCCCGGTATCCTCTTCTTTAGCACTTTCAGATAAAAGTGGTCTCTGCCGCAGATTCGCTGCAAGATCCGCTGTGCTCCAGTGTGCGGAGTCGTCGTTATCGGCGGAGGCAACCACGTTCTCTTGCTGGCTTGGTATGGAGATGAGTGAGGGGAAAATTACCCCCACCCGTCTCCATATCATTGCAGGGCGGAAGCGACACCAGAAGCGACACCAAAAACGTCACTTCTGCCCATAGCTCTTAAAGGGACATTTTTTTTTATGACAATTTTTTTTTTTATTGAATTTTATTGTAAATATGAAATCTGAGGTCTTTTTGACCCCTCTCATATTTAAGAGGTCCTGGCATGCTTTTTTTTCTATTACAAAGGATTTTACATTCCCTGTAATAGGAATAAAAGTGACCCATTTTTTTTTAAGGAGCAGTGTAAAAATAAAAAGGGAAAATAAATAATATATATTTTTTTAAATGCGTCCTGTCCCGCCGAGCTCGCGTGCAGAAGCGAACGCATATGTGAGTAGCGCCCGCTACGGTGTTCAAACCACACATGTGAGGTATTGCCGCAAAAGCAATAATTCTAACCCTAGACCTCCTCTTTAACTCAAAACATACAACCTGTAGAATTTTTTAAGCGTCGCCTATGGAGATTTTTAAGGGTAAAAGATTGTTGCCATTCCATGAGCGGGCGCAATTTTGAAGCGTGACAAGTTGGATATCAATTTACCCAGCGTAACATTATCTTTCACAATATAAAAAAAATTGCGCTAACTTTACTGTTGTTTAAATTTTTTATGTAAAAAAGTGTATTACTTCCAATAAAAGTGTGCTTGTAAGACTGCTGCGCAAATACGGTGTGAAAGAAAGTATTGCAATGACCGCCATTTTATTCTCTAGGGTGTTAGAAAAAAATATATCATGTAAGTAATTTTCTAGCAAAAAAATACATATTTTTAACTTGTAAACATCAAATTTCAGAAAGAGGCTCGGTCCTTAAGTGGTTAAGGAAGTAGTTGGTACTGACTCCTACCACTTTTCTTAGCAATCAGGGAAGTCACCCAGCCCCGGTCATGTAAACAAAAAGGAAGGGATAGTGCTGACAACATTAACTAAATATGGCTATATTTGGGCAATAACAGTGATCAAATATAGCCATGGTCATATTTTTGGACAATTATATCTCTATGCATACACAGCCACTTTGTTTACATTAAGCAGTAAGGACCACAATTGTAATTTACAGTGACTTTAGTGACAAGATCAAACATGTCTGTCAGTCAGCAGGATTTTCCTTCATTCAATGATTGTCGTTTATTGACATGGCTCTGCAATACTGGGCCATGTGATTGATGATAAATTTATATTGTGGGACTTTTTGAGGGGTTTTAACAAAGGACTTGCTGTAAAATGTGCTATTTTTTTTGTAAATGAGTGGGAGTACAATGTACCCCTTACTCATTCACATGAGTAAGGTACCCTCTCCATGGCAAAGACATATAGCCTAGTATAGTTGTTCTGGGAAGAAGTAAAATGCTCAGCCAGTTAGAATGTATTCTCAGGCCAGGGTTTAGTATATACTTTTTTCCTATCAACAATGAGATCCATGGGACTGAGATCTGGAGTGTCCAGCCAAGGACTCCAGAGCATCTCAAATTTGCCAGGGCATCCCCTATGCTGATAAATAGGTTGTACTAGTCTAAGCATACCACTCATGTGATTTACCTACTCAGAGTGCAGATTTTTTTGCAGGGACCATTCATTTTTTTTTTTGCATGAAGTATCCCCCTTAAAATCAATAACATCATGGATAAGGATTCTGGTATGAATTTTTGCAGAGCCAATAAAATCTAAAAATATAAAGGGGGATCAGCAGTGGTGGTGGCTGGTTACTACTCTTCTGATCACAAGATCTATCTGCGGTCCATTCAGCTTTTTGTAAGAAAGCCTTTTATCTGTTGCAAATATACCGCAATTCGTATATATTATGAAATTAAAGTTACATTATGGCGAATGATAGGGGCATAAGTAACAAACCTCATCAGGTCATCCTGTGAGGAAATTGACTTGGATTATTAGCTTGGGTGCCTGCTGTCAAATTCATCTTTGGTGGTGTTACAAATATGTAGTAGTGGAGGGAGAGGCCACATCTTACCAGTCTGTAGTCACTATACCATATTGGAACTGGATAATGGAGACTCAAATGGCTGACTCCTAGATAAGCAGTCCAAAGAAGACTCCACATCTCCACACAAATATTGCCAAAATAATTTTAAAATATTTGCTGAACTTTAACTATTTTTAATTTGTTAATTCAATTTTTCAATAGATCTTTATTGTTTCGCTACTCAAAAGATGAAATGCCAAAAAACATGCCAAACAATCAGACAATGAGTCAGTATAGGTATCTGTATGGGATTTAAGTAAAACATAAGAAGAGATTGAAAAGAACGTTGAATACCATAACATATTGTAAAGAACAAATGACAGTATATCTCAAACATAGCGGTCTATTTACTAACACTGGAGTCAGCTGTATATGGTAGTCAATCAGCTTCTGTTCAATTAAGCGTTGCACCATATTTTGCATTCTCCAGTTTTAGTAAATCAACCCCATAGTGTTGACCAGTGTCCAGGTTGAGCAAAAGTGAGTTAACAGATATAATACAAGGCCAAATAGAGAAAAGAAGATTCCAGAAATTAATACTCTATATCATGGGTCCTCAAACTACGGCCCTCCAGGTGTTTAGGAACTACAATTCCCATCATGCCTGGTCATGTCTGTGAATGTCAGAGTTTTACAATGCCTCATGGGATGTGTAGTTTCACAACAGCTGGAGGGCCGTAGTTTGAGGATCCCTGCTCTATATGGTGCAAAGAGGATGAGTAAGCCAATGTTGTCATGAGAGGTAGGAGTTAGGGTAAATATAGTTTTTGAACACAAAATATGCGTTCCAAAAGAGTATTGCAAATTAACTTTTGGTTGGGTAGAGAAATTCTAATTACATGCTACACTATATGGGATTTTCATGTAAAAATAACAATGCATAATTATAATGGGATTGCACTCTGCACCATTCTCCCCACTTTTCCAAATACAACTATTACCCTCAATAAAAGGACACAACACAATAATGTTGGCATAAATTGGCTGCTGCATTTTTATTGATTTTAATACAATTGCATTTTAAACAGTAACAGATCATACACATCAAATAGAAAATATCACTCCAGTATTGCTAGTCATAAGGACTTCATATAACTTCAAATTATAATAAAGTCCCCCTTTGATCCAAAGGTGACAAACCACATAAATTACTTGCAACTTGCTCCTTTGCTGTCACTGCCCAACTGCTTGGGCAGTGAGGTATATACTGACCCCCACTGCTTCCACAAAATTTTATCACACCCCACTGGATATCTTTCACGTCTCCTAATACTGTTTAATACAAACAATTTTGGTTACAAGAAACCCAAGGAAAAGGCAGAGGCAAAACCCATGTAAGTGCGCACAAATAAATTGTGCCCCTTTTACATTTGGAATGCAGGAAGAAGTCAGTTATGTTGAGATGGAGAATAGCTAAAGCCATTTTTCCAAATTTCTTTACACAAGAGGTTTGTGAGTTACCACAGCATGGCTGATAAATACTGCACTAAACTACATCATTTTGAAATAGATGATAGTGTGGCATTTCCATGTGCATGTGGTAATGGTTAATGTAGTTGTATCTCAGTGGCAAAACTACCAGGGTCTCAAAGGTCGCACTTGAGGCTGGGCTCTGGTGTTTTCGTCACTATGGGGGGCCTCAAGCCCATAACATAACGTCAAGCACCATAACATCATCACTTATCTGACCAGTGGACTGAGCTCCCCCTACCTACATAAGTCATTAATAGCGAAAAACAATATTAAGTGAAAATTGTTGAAACTTTTGGATTGGAATGTTATCATTTCTGTTTATTGTCATATCTCACAGCATCTGTTTTTTGTTTGATGTTTTTTGTTTTTTAATTAGATTCACTGCATAGATTATGTTTTTATTCCTATTTACTTTTCTGACACACCATAATTATTATTATCTTTTTTTTTTTTTGAAGTGAGACTTGTGCACATTTAATTTTTATATTGATCTGATTTTGATTTAAAGAGGAGCTTCAGTTTTTTTTCTTTTGTAAAAATTAAACATCAGCAGCTACAAAAACTGTAGCTGCTGACTTATAATAAACAGACACCTCTCCCAGGATCCCTCGCTGTGCTCACCCGAGCCCTTTTCTCCACCTGTCTTTGGTCACTTTGGTCATCTTAACTGTGACCACTTCGCATGCGCGAGCCGCATCGCACATTCTGAATGGTCCCGCAGTCTTCATTGTGAGTGGTCCCGCAGGACATGTCGCAGGAAACTTGCGGGGAGGGAGGGGAAGAGGAGAACCTAGGCTATCTGAGCTGAAGTGAGAGCCGGTACCTGTCAAAATCAGATACCCACCCCCCCATTTCTGGGGAGGAGACCTTGAGGCTCAGTTCACACATATGCGAATTGGATGTGGCTTTCCCTGCATCTATTTCACATGACATTATTCAATGGAGCCAGTCCACACAGGTTGGGGGGAGCTGCAGGGCAGAATTCAAAATGGTCCTTTGCATGTTTGGGTCTGGTTCAGGTGCGAATTCAGGCAAAAATTAAGACCTGAATTGCACCGGAACCGGTGAAAAGACACTCACTGGACCCCAGGCATGAACCCGCAGCCGCATATATTTGAACCTGGCCTTAGTCAGAAGTTCCTATGTTGGGTGAAGCTCCACTTTAAGGAATAGTTCAGCACTTGGAGTATACAGTATTTTGTCTTTATGTCTTGAATATCTACCTCTTTTTCCAAAAGTCTGTGACCAATTGTTTCAGGGCTTGTTATAAATGTGTGTGTGATTTTATGGATGTGGATTAAAATGAGGATATGTTTTTGTTAGCATCGTTAGACATGGATGTGGTCAATAGGGAGTCCCTGGATTGTAATTTGAAAACCAGGTCATCTTAAATCAGTAATATACCCAAAAACAAAAATATAATATATTGCAGCTTAGCAGACCTTAGATGTGGTGACTGGATTTTTTTTTTCTTTATTTTAGCCTGGTGATCTAGTCAGTAACACATTTCCTTAAGCTGACCATATATGGATAACATGCTAGAAATTCAGCAGGGATTGGCCAATGTTTTATCCATGTATAAGGATTGTGGTTGTACAGAAGTCTATCTGCCAATAAACTTCTGTACAACCACCCTGTCGATCATCGTGGTAGGCTATAGCCGGATGTGCTGCTCAGTGTATTCTGATGATGAGGAAGTCTCCCTGCTTTCAGAATTTAATTAATCAGTGGGAGGATTTCCCCATCCATAAGGATTGTGTGGATTTAGGAATCAAGTCAGGTTTTTTTTGTTCAACCTGCTGATTGAATGATAAAAAATTGACTCATGTATGGGCTGTTAAAGGGTAGCTCATCTATCTATGGAGGAGTAACTGAGCCACACTTGGACATCAGCACTGTCTGGAGAGTGTAGAGTTATATGGACTTTACATAAGCAACTAACAAATTAAAAGATACTTTACTATTAGTAACATGTTATATCTGTACTTAGGGTGTAACATTTTAATGTGCACCTCTCCCTTCAGTCCCTGATCCCACCCCTGACAGCGGGTGGGGGATTCTCTCCCCACACCCATAGTTACAATTTAAAAACAGGGCAGCTGGGCTCGCAAAGTCCCATCTGCCATCATAAGAGGACAGCTTGTAGATGTCAAGTCCGTAGATCGACTTCTGCACAATTGTCCTCATACATGGATAGAAAAAATGGTTTAACTGTATTTAGTATTTTTTTTAAAGTGAACTTAACCGTTAACACCTAAATCCAGCTAACACTTTTGTTTATTTTATTTTATTTTATTTTTGATTTAAGAATGCAGGTAAAAAAAAGTGTCTGCATTTGGCCTGTAAGACAATATGAAAAAAGAAAATGCACAGTTTGTTAGCATAGTTGGAGAATGAAATAACAATACCGAGGATAAAGGCAAATATCAAAAAGGGAAAAAAAATATTTAGATGGATGGAGATCAGTTTAACAACTAGTGGGTGGAGGGAAAATGATTTGATTTAAGTGGAGGATGTCAATTGGGACATCTTTGGTTAACAGTCTAGTTTAATACAGTACTTATTGGGAGTAGTGATGGCCGAACGGTTCGCCCGGCGGTCGTTTCGCGGCGAATTTCCGACTTTCGCCGTCCGCGGGTTCGAACGCCTTTTTCCGTCGTTCGCCCCGGCGGACTTACGTGTTTAATGTATACAAGAACTTTAACCTTTCGTGACACGTTTATCATGTGTTACAGGACAACCAATTGAGACATGACAGCTCATGGACACTTGGACATTCCCCCTAACCTATAAATACACCCGATCCGGTGGCCATTTTACATTCTTTCTTCTGTCACTGTAGGGAAAGGATCCTGTGTGGAGTAGGGACAGAGAAAACGCTAGCTATTTGGTACACAAAAGTTCTTTTCAGGACTGGTATAGGTGTTAGGTCAGCAGCCTGAGTTTCTTTTGTCAGTTTAGATAAAGGGACAGAGCGCTGTATGCTGCTATTTTAGGGACAGCTCAGCCAGATTAGTCTTTCTTCATCATCATCATCATCATCATCATTAGCTGTTACTATCAGGTCCACAAAAGAGCTGTTCCAGCTAATCGTTCCAGCCTACTCTTTTTTGCCAATTTGTATAGGGACAGGCAGGAAGCAGTGTGTCAGGCAGTGAGGATAATTTTAAAGACTTGCTGTTACTATTAGTTCCACAAAGGTTCTTTTCAGGACTGGTATCAGTGGTACGGTAATAGGCTTGTACACGTATAATATTCTTTCTTCCAAATATAGAAAGAATATTATACTTGACTGCTGCCCTTCTGCTGCAGTCTGCTAATCATTCACAACTCACTTGTTCCACAAAGCTCTTTATCAGGACTGGTAACTTGGTCTGTCTAGGGTGCTACGGTACATAGGCTTGGGTGCGGTACAGTCTGCTGTTCTGTAAGGACCGCTATCGGTCCACAATACATAGGGTTGCCGTGCACTACTGCTGACCGCTGCCCTATACTGCAGCAGTCCTTCATTGGTATAGGGACTGACGTACAGTCTGCTAATCACTAACACACAACCTGCTTGGTCCACAAAAGTTCTTATAAGGACTGGTAACTTGGTATAGGGTGCTACGGTACATAGGCCTGAGTGCGTTACAGTCTGCTGTTCTGTAAGGACCGCTATCGGTCCACAATACATAGGGTTGCCGTGCACTACTGCTGACCGCTGCCCTATACTGCAGCAGTCCTTCAGCGGTATAGGGACTGACGCACAGTCTGCTAAACACTAACACACAACCTGCTTGGTCCACAAAAGTTTTTATAAGGACTGGTAACTTGGTATAGGGTGCTACGGTACATAGGCCTGAGTGCAGTACAGTCTGCTGTTCTGTAAGGACCGCTATCGGTCCACAATACATAGGGTTGCCGTGCACTACTGCTGACCGCTGCCCTATACTGCAGCAGTCCTTCATTGGTATAGGGACTGACGTACAGTCTGCTAATCACTAACACACAACCTGCTTGGTCCACAAAAGTTCTTATAAGGACTGGTAACTTGGTATAGGGTGCTACGGTACATAGGCCTGAGTGCGTTACAGTCTGCTGTTCTGTAAGGACCGCTATCGGTCCACAATACATAGGGTTGACGTGCACCACTGCTGACCGCTGCCCTATACTGCAGCAGTCCTTCAGCGGTATAGGGACTGACGTACAGTCTGCTAAACACTAATACACAACCTGCTTGGTCCACAAAAGTTCTTATAAGGACTGGTAACTTGGTATAGGGTGCTACGGTACATAGGCTTGAGTGCGGTACAGTCTGCTGTTCTGTAAGGACCGCTATCGGTCCACAATAGATAGGGTTGACGTGCACCACTGCTGACCGCTGCCCTATACTGCAGCAGTCCTTCAGCGGTATAGGGACTGACGCACAGTCTGCTAAACACTAACACACAACCTGCTTGGTCCACAAAAGTTTTTATAAGGACTGGTAACTTGGTATAGGGTGCTACGGTACATAGGCCTGAGTGCGTTACAGTCTGCTGTTCTGTAAGGACCGCTATCGGTCCACAATACATAGGGTTGCCGTGCACTACTGCTGACCGCTGCCCTATACTGCAGCAGTCCTTCATTGGTATAGGGACTGACGTACAGTCTGCTAATCACTAACACACAACCTGCTTGGTCCACAAAAGTTCTTATAAGGACTGGTAACTTGGTATAGGGTGCTACGGTACATAGGCCTGAGTGCGTTACAGTCTGCTGTTCTGTAAGGACCGCTATCGGTCCACAATACATAGGGTTGCCGTGCACTACTGCTGACCGCTGCCCTATACTGCAGCAGTCCTTCAGCGGTATAGGGACTGACGCACAGTCTGCTAAACACTAACACACAACCTGCTTGGTCCACAAAAGTTCTTATAAGGACTGGTAACTTGGTATAGGGTGCTACGGTACATAGGCCTGAGTGCAGTACAGTCTGCTGTTCTGTAAGGACCGCTATCGGTCCACAATACATAGGGTTGCCGTGCACTACTGCTGACCGCTGCCCTATACTGCAGCAGTCCTTCATTGGTATAGGGACTGACGTACAGTCTGCTAATCACTAACACACAACCTGCTTGTTCCACAAAAGTTCTTATAAGGACTGGTAACTTGGTATAGGGTGCTACGGTACATAGGCTTGAGTGCGGTACAGTCTGCTGTTCTGTAAGGACCGCTATCGGTCCACAATAGATAGGGTTGACGTGCACCACTGCTGACCGCTGCCCTATACTGCAGCAGTCCTTCAGCGGTATAGGGACTGACGTACAGTCTGCTAAACACTAATACACAACCTGCTTGGTCCACAAAAGTTCTTATAAGGACTGGTAACTTGGTATAGGGTGCTACGGTACATAGGCTTGAGTGCGGTACAGTCTGCTGTTCTGTAAGGACCGCTATCGGTCCACAATAGATAGGGTTGACGTGCACCACTGCTGACCGCTGCCCTATACTGCAGCAGTCCTTCAGCGGTATAGGGACTGACGTACAGTCTGCTAAACACTAATACACAACCTGCTTGGTCCACAAAAGTTCTTATAAGGACTGGTAACTTGGTATAGGGTGCTACGGTACATAGGCTTGAGTGCGGTACAGTCTGCTGTTCTGTAAGGACCGCTATCGGTCCACAATAGATAGGGTTGACGTGCACCACTGCTGACCGCTGCCCTATACTGCAGCAGTCCTTCAGCGGTATAGGGACTGACGTACAGTCTGCTAAACACTAATACACAACCTGCTTGGTCCACAAAAGTTCTTATAAGGACTGGTAACTTGGTATAGGGTGCTACGGTACATAGGCTTGAGTGCGGTACAGTCTGCTGTTCTGTAAGGACCGCTATAGGTCCACAATAGATAGGGTTGACGTGCACCACTGCTGACCGCTCACCTATACTGCAGCAGTCCTTCAGCGGTATAGGGACTAAGAGTTTTGTCACAGGGTCATTTAAAAAATGACATGCAGAGGAAGAGGCAGGCCCTTCCGCAGGGGTGGTAGGGGTAGGGCAGGAGCAACAGGCTTGAGCCAAAGTGGGAAGTTGCAGAAGGTGCGTTCAATTACTTTAAAGGATGCACCAGACTTGGTTGAGTGGCTCGCTCAGCCTTACTCTTCTGCACCCTCCTCATCCTCTCGATCTGCACCCTCTTCTTCACTCTCTGCTATGTGCACCCCCAAAGACACTACCACCAACAACACGACCACCACCACCACCACCACATACCTTCCGCTTGAGTCACTGGAATTATTTTCCGATCCATATCAAGAGGACATTTCTGATGCGCAGCCACTCTTGGTATTGGATCAGGAAGAGGAGGTAGCAACAAGCGCTACTCAGCAGTCTGACGCCAGTACCCAGATCAGCCCAAGGAGGAGGTTGGTCCCCGGTGTTGCTGCCTACTCTACTTATAGCGGTGGGGAAGGTGACGTTGATGATGACGTGTCTAGTGATGTCACGTGGGTGCCCACAAGAGAGGAAGAGGAGGGGAGTTCAGAGGGAGATATGGACCAGCAGATAGGGAGGAGAAGCAGCAATGACTTACATTGCACAGCAGGGACAAAGCAGACTGCAAATGTATCAGGAGCGAGTCATCGACCATGTACGGTCACATCTGGCGCTCCCAGGACACCGGCACATGGCTCCGCAGTGTGGGCTTTTTTTAACGTGTCCGCTGCTGACAATAGCGTTGCCATCTGCAATCTTTGCAGTCAACGCGTTAGTCGCGGTAAGCCCAATACTCACCTAGGGACGACCGCCTTAAGAAGGCACATGAGCAGCCATCACCGAGCCCAGTGGGAGCAACGGAACACACAAAGCCACACTGCAGGCTCTCACCGTCCAGCCTCGTCTTCTACTTCTCCTTCTCCTCTCTCCTCACAATTGTCCTCCACTCCACCTTCCATCACGCCAAGCTCACATTTTTCTGCAAAAAGGCAGGCTTCCGTGGGCCTAATGTTTGAGCGTAAAAAAATGATGACGCCGGATAACCCTCTTGCCCAACGGTTGGCGGCTGGCTTGTCAGAACTCATAGCCCGCCAACTACTGCCATATAAACTGGTGGACTCGGAGGCCTTTCGCAAATTTGTGGCCATTGGAACACCACAATGGAAGGTCCCAGGAAGGAAGTATTTCTCAGAGAAGGGCATCCCAGAGCTATATGGCCATGTTCAGCGGCAAGTGAATGTATCTCTGGCACACAGTGTCGGTGCCAAGATACATCTGACCACAGACACGTGGTCTAGCAAACACGGGCAGGGAAGGTATATCAGTTTTACTGCCCACTGGGTGAACCTTCTGACGGCCGTCAAGCATGTAACCCGTGGCACCCGTGTAGATTTGGTTTTACCGCCACGGATTGCATGCAGGCCTGACTCTTCTTCTCCTCCTCCTACTCCATCCTCCTCCCTCTCCTCCTCAGCTGCCTCCTCCTTTTCCGCTGCTAGCGTCTCTTCCACTGCACCGCCCAAGCTCCCCAGAACCTATTCCACATGCCAGGTGAGACGTTGCCATGCCGTGCTGCGTCTGTTGTGCCTGGAAGCAAAGAGCCACACTGGCCCGGCACTCCTTTCAGCTTTGCGTTCACAGGCAGATGAGTGGCTAACACCGCTCAATTTGACAGTTGGTAAAGTGGTGTGTGACAACGGTGCCAATCTGCTTAGCGCATTGAAACAGGGCAAAATCACGCACGTGCCGTGCATGGCACACGTCTTAAACTTGGTCGTGCAGCGATTCCTTGTCAAATACCCTGGGGTCCAGGACATCTTGCGGCAGGCAAGGAAAATCTCGGCCCATTTCAGAAGATCTTACACGGCCATGGCTCGCCTTGCTGACATTCAGCGGCGACACCATCTGCCGGTCAGACGTCTTATTTGCGATTGCCCGACGCGATGGAACTCAACCTTCTATATGCTTGATAGGCTGCTCCAGCAGAAACGTGCAGTTAACGTCTACCTGTATGAACTCTGCGAAAGAAACGGTTCTGGGGAGCTGGGTTTTTTTTCACCGCGCCAGTGGCTGCTCATGCGCGACACATGCAGACTTCTGCGGCCATTTGAGGAGATCACCAAACTGGTCAGTCGCAGCCATGGCGCCATCAGTGACATGGTACCTTATGCCTTCTTTCTGGAGCGTGCATTGCGTCGTGTCATTGATCAGGCTGTGGAGGAGCAGGAGCGGGAAGATGAGGAAGTCGCAATGCTGGATGAATTCCCAGGGGGGGCTACTCTATCTGAGACAAGTCAACAACAGGAGTCTGATGAGGAGTCAGAGGAGGATGGTGCCGGGGCGGATGAGCAGGAGCAAGAAGAGCATGCTTTAAACCTTTCTGGGATCCCTGTTGTGCGAGGATGGGGAGAGGAGAATGAAGAGGACGACATTATCCTGGATGATGAGCAGGAGCCAGGCCACCACACCGCTTCCACTTTAGTGCAAATGGGGGCCTTCATGCTCCAGTGTTTTAATAGGGACCCCCGTATAAAAAGCATGAGGGTCAAGGACCAGTACTGGGTGGCAACGTACTTAGACCCCCGGTACAAACACAAAATGGCGGAAATGTTACCGCCGTCGCAGAGGGCTGTCAGAATGCAGCACTTCCAGGCCTTGCTTCGAGAAATGCTGCATTCTGCTTTTGCGTGCGCTGGCAGAGGAGCAATTCCCACTCCCAGAGAAGGATTTGCGGGTACCAATCCAACAGCGCCTGCAAGAAGAGGCCGGTTTGAAGATGTGTTGGTGACTTCGGATATGAGGTCATTCTTTCAGCCGACCCATCGACAGGTGTCATCCGGATCCAGCATCAGGGAACGCCTAGACCGTCAGGTGTCCGACTACATTGGGTTAACGGCCGATGTGGACGCTCTGAGGAGTGATGAACCCCTAGACTACTGGGTGGGCAGGCTTGACCTCTGGCCAGAGCTTGCCCAATTTGCAATCGAACTGTTGGCTTGCCCCTCATCCAGTGTCCTGTCCGAAAGGACGTTCAGCGCAGCAGGGGGGATTGTGACCGATAAGCGTACTCGCCTAGCTCACCACAGTGTTAACTACCTCACATTTCTAAAAATGAATGAGGCATGGATCTCGGAGGAATTCAACACATGTGATCAGTAGACCATGTATATGTCTATAAACAATTTTTGGAATCAAGCACACAGACCTTCTTAATTCATTTGGCTCACTTCCCTGACCCAAAAAAGCACACCGTACTATATGCCCCTACCCTCCTCTTTGAAGAGGTTGAGCGGTGTCATATTTCTACTGGGGCTGCTTATTATGAGGGGTTCCCACCATCCCTGTGCTGTGCTGACTTCCTCCTGGGTGTTCTTATTATGAGGGGCTCCCACCATCCCTGTGCTGTGCTGACTTCCTCCTGGGGGTTCTTATTATGAGGGGATCACACCATCCCTGTGCTGTGCTGACTTCCTCCTGGGGCTGCTTACGGTGCTGCTGTCAGCGCTGTATGTCACGGAGCTGCTGTCAGCGCTGTATGTCACGGAGCTGCTGTCAGCGCTGTATGTCACGGAGCTGCTGTCAGCGCTGTATGTCACGGAGCTGCTGTCAGCGCTGTATGTCACGGAGCTGCTGTCAGCGCTGTATGTCACGGAGCTGCTGTCAGCGCTGTATGTCACGGAGCTGCTGTCAGCGCTGTATGTCACGGAGCTGCTGTCAGCGCTGTATGTCACGGAGCTGCTGTCAGCGCTGTATGTCACGGAGCTGCTGTCAGCGCTGTATGTCACGGAGCTGCTGTCAGCGCTGTATGTCACGGAGCTGCTGTCAGCGCTGTATGTCACGGAGCTGCTGTCAGCGCTGTATGTCACGGAGCTGCTGTCAGCGCTGTATGTCACGGAGCTGCTGTCAGCGCTGTATGTCACGGTGCTGCTGTCAGCGCTGTATGTCACGGAGCTGCTGTCAGCGCTGTATGTCACGGAGCTGCTGTCAGTGCTGTATGTCACGGAGCTGCTGTCAGCGCTGTATGTCACGGAGCTGCTGTCAGCGCTGTATGTCACGGAGCTGCTGTCAGCGCTGTATGTCACGGTGCTGCTGTCAGCGCTGTATGTCACGGAGCTGCTGTCAGCGCTGTATGTCACGGAGCTGCTGTCAGCGCTGTATGTCACGGAGCTGCTGTCAGCGCTGTATGTCACGGAGCTGCTGTCAGCGCTGTATGTCACGGAGCTGCTGTCAGCGCTGTATGTCACGGTGCTGATGTCAGCGCTGTATGTCACGGAGCTGCTGTCAGCGCTGTATGTCACGGAGCTGCTGTCAGCGCTGTATGTCACGGAGCTGCTGTCAGCGCTGTATGTCACGGAGCTGCTGTCAGCGCTGTATGTCACGGAGCTGCTGTCAGCGCTGTATGTCACGGAGCTGCTGTCAGCGCTGTATGTCACGGAGCTGCTGTCAGCGCTGTATGTCACGGAGCTGCTGTCAGCGCTGTATGTCACGGAGCTGCTGTCAGCGCTGTATGTCACGGAGCTGCTGTCAGCGCTGTATGTCACGGAGCTGCTGTCAGCGCTGTATGTCACGGAGCTGCTGTCAGCGCTGTATGTCACGGTGCTGCTGTCAGCGCTGTATGTCACGGAGCTGCTGTCAGCGCTGTATGTCACGGAGCTGCTGTCAGTGCTGTATGTCACGGAGCTGCTGTCAGCGCTGTATGTCACGGAGCTGCTGTCAGCGCTGTATGTCACGGAGCTGCTGTCAGCGCTGTATGTCACGGTGCTGCTGTCAGCGCTGTATGTCACGGAGCTGCTGTCAGCGCTGTATGTCACGGAGCTGCTGTCAGCGCTGTATGTCACGGAGCTGCTGTCAGCGCTGTATGTCACGGAGCTGCTGTCAGCGCTGTATGTCACGGAGCTGCTGTCAGCGCTGTATGTCACGGTGCTGATGTCAGCGCTGTATGTCACGGAGCTGCTGTCAGCGCTGTATGTCACGGAGCTGCTGTCAGCGCTGTATGTCACGGAGCTGCTGTCAGCGCTGTATGTCACGGAGCTGCTGTCAGCGCTGTATGTCACGGAGCTGCTGTCAGCGCTGTATGTCACGGAGCTGCTGTCAGCGCTGTATGTCACGGTGCTGCTGTCAGCGCTGTATGTCACGGAGCTGCTGTCAGCGCTGTATGTCACGGAGCTGCTGTCAGCGCTGTATGTCACGGAGCTGCTGTCAGCGCTGTATGTCACGGAGCTGCTGTCAGCGCTGTATGTCACGGAGCTGCTGTCAGCGCTGTATGTCACGGTGCTGATGTCAGCGCTGTATGTCACGGAGCTGCTGTCAGCGCTGTATGTCACGGAGCTGCTGTCAGCGCTGTATGTCACGGAGCTGCTGTCAGCGCTGTATGTCACGGAGCTGCTGTCAGCGCTGTATGTCACGGAGCTGCTGTCAGCGCTGTATGTCACGGAGCTGCTGTCAGCGCTGTATGTCACGGAGCTGCTGTCAGCGCTGTATGTCACGGAGCTGCTGTCAGCGCTGTATGTCACGGAGCTGCTGTCAGCGCTGTATGTCACGGAGCTGCTGTCAGCGCTGTATGTCACGGAGCTGCTGTCAGCGCTGTATGTCACGGAGCTGCTGTCAGCGCTGTATGTCACGGTGCTGCTGTCAGCGCTGTATGTCACGGAGCTGCTGTCAGCGCTGTATGTCACGGAGCTGCTGTCAGTGCTGTATGTCACGGAGCTGCTGTCAGCGCTGTATGTCACGGAGCTGCTGTCAGCGCTGTATGTCACGGAGCTGCTGTCAGCGCTGTATGTCACGGTGCTGCTGTCAGCGCTGTATGTCACGGAGCTGCTGTCAGCGCTGTATGTCACGGAGCTGCTGTCAGCGCTGTATGTCACGGAGCTGCTGTCAGCGCTGTATGTCACGGAGCTGCTGTCAGCGCTGTATGTCACGGAGCTGCTGTCAGCGCTGTATGTCACGGTGCTGATGTCAGCGCTGTATGTCACGGAGCTGCTGTCAGCGCTGTATGTCACGGAGCTGCTGTCAGCGCTGTATGTCACGGAGCTGCTGTCAGCGCTGTATGTCACGGAGCTGCTGTCAGCGCTGTATGTCACGGAGCTGCTGTCAGCGCTGTATGTCACGGAGCTGCTGTCAGCGCTGTATGTCACGGAGCTGCTGTCAGCGCTGTATGTCACGGTGCTGCTGTCAGCGCTGTATGTCACGGAGCTGCTGTCAGCGCTGTATGTCACGGAGCTGCTGTCAGCGCTGTATGTCACGGAGCTGCTGTCAGCGCTGTATGTCACGGAGCTGCTGTCAGCGCTGTATGTCACGGAGCTGCTGTCAGCGCTGTATGTCACGGAGCTGCTGTCAGCGCTGTATGTCACGGAGCTGCTGTCAGCGCTGTATGTCACGGTGCTGCTGTCAGCGCTGTATGTCACGGAGCTGCTGTCAGCGCTGTATGTCACGGAGCTGCTGTCAGTGCTGTATGTCACGGAGCTGCTGTCAGCGCTGTATGTCACGGAGCTGCTGTCAGCGCTGTATGTCACGGAGCTGCTGTCAGCGCTGTATGTCACGGTGCTGCTGTCAGCGCTGTATGTCACGGAGCTGCTGTCAGCGCTGTATGTCACGGAGCTGCTGTCAGCGCTGTATGTCACGGAGCTGCTGTCAGCGCTGTATGTCACGGAGCTGCTGTCAGCGCTGTATGTCACGGAGCTGCTGTCAGCGCTGTATGTCACGGTGCTGCTGTCAGCGCTGTATGTCACGGAGCTGCTGTCAGCGCTGTATGTCACGGAGCTGCTGTCAGTGCTGTATGTCACGGAGCTGCTGTCAGCGCTGTATGTCACGGAGCTGCTGTCAGCGCTGTATGTCACGGAGCTGCTGTCAGCGCTGTATGTCACGGTGCTGCTGTCAGCGCTGTATGTCACGGAGCTGCTGTCAGCGCTGTATGTCACGGAGCTGCTGTCAGCGCTGTATGTCACGGAGCTGCTGTCAGCGCTGTATGTCACGGAGCTGCTGTCAGCGCTGTATGTCACGGAGCTGCTGTCAGCGCTGTATGTCACGGTGCTGATGTCAGTGCTCTGTATTACGGTGCTGCTGTCAGTGCTCTGTATCTCCTGCACCCTCTTGTTTGCCTACCCTGGTCCCTGACCTTCCCTCTCCTCCATTGCCTTCATTAGCTCCATAGTCCTGAATTGTCAGAACAATTTCCCAAATAAAAAAAAAATGCTTGTAGTTATCGATCCCAAATTCACCTCATACATGTATTATGCTATTGTCCAGGTGGTGGGACTACGTGCTACCCCCTAATAATTACCCCGTGGCCGCAAATTCGACCTAAAGGTTTGCGAAATTCGCCTCCCATTGAAGTCAATGGAGCCCGCGGCGAACGGTCGTTTTCGCGAACGTTTGTGTCCGTTCGCGTTTCGCGTTCGCGAAACGTCCCGTCGGAAGTTCGTCCATCACTAATTGGGAGTGTTGGAAACATTGCACTAAAGATTGTTGAGTAGTTATGAATGAAAGATTTGTTTTACAGGTAAGTCTTTTATAATGTGCTAGTATGCATACTAGCACATTATAACATTCCTTTGCAGGGGGATCAGAAGGTGATTTTTTCAATTAAGATTTATTACCACTTTAATGTTAGTGGCACACTGAATCATAGAAGTCATTTTTTATTTCACATTTATTACCACCTTAACCTAATCATCTTGATATTTGTAGTGTTGAGACAAAACAATAGATTTGATTGTAGGGATCATTAACAAAATAAAAGATTCTTTACCTTGGTTCACAGTAATACCTCTTTCCTCCAACAGCGGCGGGTTAAAGTGACACTAAACAATATCCTTATTCTTTAAAAATAATCTACACTGGGCCAAATTATAAAGGCAATACTTTTGTGTTTGCCCCTATTTATCATGAGCTGAACTGAAATATCTGCAACTTTTTCTATGTACACAAAAGGCCTATTTCTCTCAAATATTGTTCACAAATCTGTCTAAATCTGTGTTAGTAAGCACTTCTCCTTTGCCGAGATGATCCTTCCACCTCACAGGTGTGGCATATCAAGATGCTGATTAGACAGCATGATTATTGCACAAGTGTGCCTTAGGCTGGCTACAATAAAAGGCCACTCTAATATGTGCAATTTTACTGTATTGGCGGGGGTCCAGGGGGTCCGAAAACCAGTCAATATCTGGTGTGACCACCATTTGCCTCACTCAGTGCAGCACATCTCTTTTGCATACAGTTGATCAGGTTGTTGACTATGGCCTGTGGAATGTTGGTCCATTCCTCTTCAATGGCTGAGCAAAGTTGCTGGATATTGTCAGGAACTGGAACACGCTGTCGTATACGCCTATCCAGAGCATCCCAAACATGCTCAATGGGTGACATATCCGGTGAGTATGCTGACCATGCAAGAACTGGGATGTTTTAAGCTTCCAGGAATTGTGTACAGATCCTTGCAACATGGTACTGTGTAGTATCATGCTGCTACATGAGGTGATGGTTGTGGAAGAATGGCACAACAATGGGCCTCAGGATCTCGTCACGGTATCTCTGTGCATTCAAAATGCCATCAATAAGACGAAAACAACTGTGTTCGTTGTCCACAGCATACCCTGCCCGTACCATAACCTCACCGCCACCATGGGCCACTCGATCCACAACGTTGACATCAGCAAACTGCTCACTCACATGATGCCATACACGCTGTCTGCCATCTGCCCTGTACAGTGAAAACACAGGATTGCTCCATAAAGAGAACACCTCTCCAAAGTGCCAGACGCCATCAAATATGAGCATTTGCCCACTCAAGCTGGTTGCAACGTTGAACTGCAGTCAGGTCAAAACCCCGATGAGGACAACGAGCATGCAGATGAGCTTCCCTGGGATGGTTTCTGACAGTTTGTGCAGAAATTCTTTGATTATGCAAACCGATTGTTGCAACAACTGTCCAGGTGGCTGGTCTCAGACGATCTTGGAAGTGAAAAAGCTGGATGTGGAGGTCCTGGGCTGGTGTGGTTACACATGTTCTGTGGTTGTGAGGCCAGTTGGATGTACTGCCAAATTCTCTGAAAAGCCTTTGGAGATGGCTTATGGTAGAGAAATGAACATTCAATTCACGGGCAACAGCTCTGGTGGACTTTCCTGCAGTCAGCATGACAATTGCACGCTCCTTCAAAACTTGCAACATCTGTGGCATTGTGCTGTGTGATAAAACTGCACATTTTAGAGTGGTCTTTTATTGTGACCAGCCTAAGGCACACCTGTGCAATAATCATGCTGTCTAATCAGCATCTTGACATGCCACACCTATGAGATGGATGGATTATCTCAGCAAAGGAGAAGTGCTCACTAACACAGATTTAGACAGATTTGTAAAAAATATTTGAGAGAAATAGGCCTTTTGTGTACATAGAAAAAGTTGTAGATCTTTCAGTTCAGCTCATGATAAATAGGGGCAAACACAAAAGTGTTGAGTTTATAATTTTGGTCAGGGTATATACACTATTTAATGGCCATGTAATCTATTTACAATTGTTAAAATTAAACTTGTTTCTAAGGCCGCGTACACACGGGCGGACTGTTCGCCCAACCTTGTCCGCTGAACAGTGTTTGGGCGGACAGTCCGCTCGTGTGTGGGCTTTCAGCGGACAGTTTCAGCGGACAGTTGGACGGACAAAGTCTTTCGGAAATCCCGAAAAACTGTCCGCTGAAACTGTGTTTGAGCGAACAGTCCGCCCGTGTGTGGGCCTGTCCGCTGTACTTTCGAAATGAGCGGACTGTTCCCGCTCGGAAAGTCCGCCCATTTCGAGCGCGTGTACAGGTAGGCGGGGCCCGCGAAGGAGATGTCGCGGGCTCCGCCGCCTGGAATGGGCTTAAAGGGGAACCCCAACGCCGAAAAAAATCGGCGTGGGGGTTCCCCCAAAGTCCACACCAGACCCTTGTCCGAGCACGCTACCCGGCCGGCCAGGAAAGGGGGGCGAGCGAGCGCGCCCCCCCTCCTGAGCCGTACCAGGCCGCGTGCCCTCAACATGGGGGGGTGCCTTGGGGAAGGGGGGGCCGCGCGGCACTAACCATCAGTTTATCGTACGATTGCTTTGAAAACTGTATTTTTCAACTGTTTTTCTTATTGCGTACACGGGCCTTAACATGACTTGAAACTTGAAAAATGTATTGAATGTATGAAGAATACATTCCTTGTTTGTACTTGGAAGTTATGTACCAATGACCCAATACATATTGTGAGCTGAGGGCTGATGGATAAGTAAGTGGTGTTTTAGTTGGAGTACTTTAAAATGAAGGGAAATATGTAACATGTATTCGAGTCTTATACCAAAAAGCTGTTAATCAAGGCAGCTGGGGTATGTAGATACTGTATTTGGGGATGTAGCTAAGCACAACAGCCACACCAATCACGTAAAGCTTTATAATATTTGTCTATTAGTGTCCTCTGAATTTTAAGTTAACTAATGTGATAGTAACTCCTTCCATTTTTCTTTGTCTCTAAGGCAGTCTTTTACTTTCTGGTTTCGTAATGTATAAATAAATGGATTAAGCAATGGGCCCAGAATGGTGCTTACAAAATTAACTACTTTGTCTGCTTCTACTGAATAGCTTTGTGAAGGCTTTACTTCAATGAATATTGCACTACCGAAAACTATAGAAACCATAGTTATATGAGAAACACATGTAGAAAAGGTTCTATGATGGCCAATAGCTGAACGCATTTTTATAACTGTTAATACAATAAAAACATATGAAATTGATGTAATTATTAAAGGTATAATTAAGATAATTACAGAATTAATCATTGTAGCTACTTTGATCAAGCTGATGTCTACACAGACCAAGCTCAGCATGGCAGCACTGTCACAAAAGAAATGGTCCAAAACATGACCACAAAATGGCACCCTTGCCATCATGTATGTAGGGTAAAGAAGACATAAAAATGAGATAATATAACAGCTAACAACTAACTTTATGCATAAACTGCGCCTCATAATGGAAGAGTACCTGAGAGGAAAACATATAGCCACAAAGCGATCAATGGACATTACACTTAGTATAAGAAAATCAGCTGAGGAAAAGAAATAATAGAAGAAGGACTGTGCAATGCATCCTGATTTAGAAATATTGTGATGGTCTGTAATAAAGATGGATAAAAGTTTACAAGTAACTGAAGAAATGCCTACTATTTCCATAAATGACAGGCACACTATGAAGAAGTACATGGGTGAATGGAGACGATGATCAGCACATATTATGAGGATAATTAATATATTTCCAGCTAACGTGACAAGGTAGATTATACACAATATTGTAAATAGATAGAACTGAAATGTATTATTTCCTTGAAATCCCTTTATGAGAAATTCAACCACTGTGATATTTATTATCTCCATTGAGATGAAGAATCAGTTTGCAACATAATGCAAAGTGAACATCTCAACATAGATGTGGGAACTTCTTTTGTAGCCGATCACACTGAAATCAGTAACTGCCTAATAATTATTCCCCATTTACTGGAATCCCTTGGGAAGCAGCCTTCTTTAGAATAAAAAAGAGCACCAGAGAATATATTTATATGCATTACAAAATAATGTTTTACTTCAAAACAATATAATACCCATTCATATTTAAAAACAAATGTACCAAAGGATAATTTTACATATTAAAGAGCTACTAATAAAATATATGCGTCAGAAATGGTAAATATACTTATTAAAAGGTTGTGTGTAAACATGAAAACTTCAGTGCAGAATATTATTATAGTATATATATTTAGAAACATTGCAATTGTATATGCTATATTATTTTTTTTATTTGCTATTCTTTACCAACGTAAAGGGAGTCACCCTTTAAATATTTATGGTATATACATATATAAATCATCACGTCTAAAGGGATGCAGACCCTGCAATTTTCCTCATTAGTGTCCTCCAGGTGCAGCAGCTGAATGATAATTCTGAAACCACTCGCATTAGACAACTCAGCACAAAGGCACATTTCTTCAGAATAACAAAATATAGGAATCTGCAAGAAAGTTTGTTAAAAATGCTTGTGTAGCGCTGATAATTTTGCCTATTAATGCTTTATAATGGAAGTCTATGAGCAGTGTTATAGCTTAGCATTTGGCGCCATCTAGTGACCAAAACAGGAAATAGACTCTGATGATTTTCTCTTCTATAGCACTAGAAACATAACAGGAAGTGACTGTTGTTTACATTTTGCTATGACATGCCTACCCAGAATGCCAGGTGACCTAGCCATGATCACTCTGTACTGAACTGCATGCTGGGTAGGATGTAAAAGGACCCGTGTGGCCATTTTCTTCCTCTTTCTGGACGCATGGTCTGCCTGTAAGGACTTGTGAAGAGGTCTCCAAAGAGCACAGCCTACAGCCACTGAGGAGCGGAACAAATACAGACTTTGCCATTCACCTGATCACTGGAGAGACTAAGTGACAAGATTGGGAAGGATCCAGAGACACCTGTCGGAGCATCAGAGGGACCCGGTTCATCTTGCAGAGTGAAGCGGTGTGACAGGGCCGGCTAGAAGCAAGACAGAGTGCACCGGAGCAGAGCTGTTACATTCTTCAGATCCAGTTTGGTGATATGAGAGGGTTGTTGCCCACAGTTTATTACACACTTGCATACACCTGGATCCAAACACAGTGCTGCTGGGACCTGTAGTCAAATGGAGGAGAATCTAATAAAGACTGAGTTTAAGAAGGCCTGAAGCCTATCCTTCACTTCACTTTAACACTGTGTTATTCCTGAGCAATTATATCAGAGATAATTACAAGTGGATCACACTACAGGAAGTTTCAGTATTCATCTCACGTTAACCTTTGTTATTCTACTGTTGGATTACAGATTTGTTACAAACACAAATAGCTAGCAGAAGAAAATTACAATTACAATTAGCAATTACAGTCAGTGTATTGTGCCATCTGAACAGTGTACACCTAAAGCTACCTCAATTGCTGGTGTTCTGCTGATCCTATCTGCAGGCAGCTGTAGCAATTACAGTCGGTGTATTGTGCTATCTGCACAGTGTACACCTTAAGCTACCCCAATTGCTGGTCTTCTGCTGATCCTATCCGCAGGCAGCTGTAGCAATTACAGTCGGTGTATTGTGCCATCAGCACAGTGTGCGCCTAAAGCTACTCCAATTGCTAGTGTTCTGCTGAACCTATACCGCAGGCAGCTGTTGCAATTATAGTCGGTGTATTGTGCCATCTGCACAGTGTGCACCTAAAGCTACCCCAATTGCTGGTGTTCTGCTGATCCTATCTGCAGGCAGCTGTAGCAATTACAGTCGGAGTATTGTGCCATCTGCACAGTGTGTGCGTAAAGCTATCCCAATTGCTGGTGTTCTGCTGATCCTATCCGCAGGCAGCTGTAGCAATTACAGTCAGTGTATTGTGCCATCTGCACAGTGTCCACCTAAAGCTACCCCAATTGCTGGTGTTCTGCTGATTCTATACCGCAGGCAGCTGCAGTAATTACAGTCGGTGTACTGTGTCATCTTCACAGTGTGCACTTAAAGCTCCCCCAATTGCTGGTGTTCTTCTGATTGCATACCACAGGCAGGCAGCTGCAATAATTACAGTCAGTGTATGTGTCATCTGCACAATGTGCACATAAAGCTACCCCAATTGCTGGTGTCCTTCTGATCCTATACCACAGGCAAGCAGCTGTATTATGTCATCTACACAGTGTGTGCCTAAAGCTACCCCAATTGCTGGTGTTCTGCTGATCCTATACCGCAGGCAGCTGCAGTAATTACAGTTGGTTTACTGTGTACTCTGCACAGTTTGCACATAAAGCTACCCCAATTGCTGGTGTTCTCATACTAATAATACTACAGGCAGGCAGTTGATTATGCTAGCTGCAGTATATCAGTATATACGACCCAGCTTTGTGCAGCTACATCTCCCTGCAAGCCATTAGTATGTCTGGAAGGCCAACAAGGAGAGGCAGACAGTCACGAGCCAATAAAAGCGGGCAAGCAGGCTCTGTGTCTAGAGGCAACAGTGCTGGTTGTGGACACGGTGCACCCTCATCTGCAGGTAGCCATGGGACATGCTTCTCCTTATATTCAGCAGCTGGACGTGTTGAGCCACAACATGCCAAAGACTTGGTAGAGTGGATGACCAAGCCATCCTCACCCTCCTCATCCTCTCTAACCCAGGCTCAGGGTACTGGCAAAGCAGCTGCCAACTTGGCCTCTTCCCTCGGCTCAATGGCATCAGTCACTGCTTCCCTAGCCCCACCATGTCCTCCTGAGGAGTTCCCCGAACTGTTTGGGCACAGTGTTGGGTATATGCTCCCTGAGGATGCCCAGCATTTTGAAATAACAGCAATGCTTGCTGCCGATCAGGGTATATTAGTAGCCAAGGCAACATGTTTTCCATGTTCATTGGTGATCTGGCTTTTACCCGTAAAGTCTCTAGGTTGTTGTTGAGAATGTGACGATAATTTACGAAAACATTTTGCTACAGAATGAGCACCAGAGCAAAATGCACATTCATGCTTGTACCTACAGGAATGAAGCCATTTACACTGGCTACCATTATACGTGAAACAAATCCCCTTTTTATAAGGCAGAGTAGAGTAAACACTAGAAGAAACATTGTTTGGGTGAGGCAGAACAGTTCGAGGAGGGAGGAATAAATCCAACCAAAGTCCGATATCCTTTACACCCCATTGTAAAGAAGGATGAATACTCAATTGATGTCTGAATGCTTCATCATACGTAAACCAGGAATATCCACCAAAGTTACGATAAGCCTCCAGAACAATGTCCTGGACTCTTATTTGGAAACTTCCTGCAAATAAAAGCCTGAAGCCAATTAAAAATTAACTTGGCAATAGGCTTTTTCGATCATCCTTCTTATCCTTATCCAGTTTAGACAGGTAGTGTTTTGAAGATGGTAATAAAGTTAACAACTCAATGTATTAACCACTCAAAAAAATTTTCTTTGACATCCTTGGGTTAATAAAAACCCAACAATTAAGGAAATTAAGTAAACTGTGATCCACACCCTTATCAACAACCACATTAACAGCATTGATTTGATGCAAAGGTTGTTGAGGATTATCAATAGCAGACCACACAGACGCTGCAGGATCAGAAATACCATTACTATGTGAAGCAGTTGAATTGGTGGGCACAGTAATGCTAGCAATAATATTAGTTAAAGAAGAAGACAATTCATTCAATAAATGCAAAGTATGAGACCCACCTCGCAGAGGAGATTGAGGAGTCTCAGCCTGTGTAATATAGTATATGTATATTTGTGAACAGTGTACGAGCGCCGGACACAGTGCACTATGTGAAGCGCCACATCAATGCAATCACAAGATTGCAGATGCGGCGCTTCATTTGCGGGGTTTTAACCCGCCTTGTGGTGCAATGAAAAGTGCCGATCTGCATCCACCCGGCGCCCATAGGTTTACTATGCTATGGGCTTTGAGTGACAGACTAGTTAGTCTGTCACTTCCGGTCTTCCCCTGTGTCAGACCAGTGCGCCGAGCGGAGGAGCAGAGGAGCGGAGGAGTGAACTCCTGCACTTGCCGCTATGAAACAACAACAAGGTAGATGCTGGAAATCCACAGGAGGGGGGCAGAGCTCAATGATTCCACTGACAGCCAAACGAGGCACAGCAACACCAGTGGAGATATTAGAATCACTGACGATCAACACAAGGCTGGTCTCCTTATTTCTACAGGATGGATGGAGGGGGAGGTTTCACACAGGCTGTGTGTTTATCAAGTGCTGATCGTCACAATGGAAAAGCTCCAAAAGAGATGCCCTCTCCCCCCCCCAGGCCCAGGGGAAGCCATTGGCGATCAGTCGGCTGCAGATGACACGGTCCCGCTGGAGGATGCTGAGGGATTGTCCCCTGCCTGGAACACTGTGAGTACACCAAGGGACAGATTAGTGGGGCCTAATTCTACTCCCCCTTCATCTGATGGCACAGAACCCACCCTTATGCCACGTACACACGGTCGGAGAATCCGTCGGAATGCGTCTTATTGGACCGTGTCGTCAGATAATCCGACTGTGTGTGGTATGCATCGGACTGATTCTGTCCGAATCTCCGTCGGACCCAATTTTCCAACATGTTGGAAATATTTCCCAATCAACTGGGCCGGTCGGACGTAATCCGATCATGTGTAGAGAATTTTGATCGGACCAAGTGCCACGCATGCTCAGATCAAATTCCTACATCAAAGCTATTGGCTACTAGCCTGAATGTAGTCCCATCGTAACGAAATTACGTCATCACGTTCTGAAAGATCAGATTTTTCGACAACTTAGTCCGACCGTGTGTATGCAACAGTTTCGAACACAATCCGTCAGACTAAATCTGACGGACAAAATCCGACGGATTTGGTTGGCAAAATCTCCGACCGTGTGTACAGGGGCTTAGAGATATTTTCTCTGCTGTTACTGCTTGTAATATGTCTATCTCAGCACTTGCTAATGAAGTGAAAGGGGTGAAAGCTGAAATCTCCTATGTGCGGCAGGACATGCAAAAACTAAGGGAACGCACAGCTACCATTGAAGGCAGGGTGAGAGCTATAGAGGATGACATTCCCCCCATGCAAAGGGACTTGCAATACAACTGTCACCTTACTGCACAGCATGCGTCTCGCCTGGATGACCTGGAAAATCGCATGAGGTGCAATAATATACACGCAATAGGCATCCCGGAACGGGCCGAGGGCAAAAACCCTGTTGCATTTATTGAAAACTGGCTGATCACTGCGTTCGGCAAGGAGGCTTTCTCCCCACTCTTTGCAGTTGATCGTGCGCACAGAGTCCCATCCAGACCCCTACCCCCAGGCAATCACCCCAGGGCCTTCTGTTTTAAATTGCTTAACTACAAAGATAGAGACGCCATACTGTCCAAGGCCAGAATTATGGGAGGCACGCTTGCTATCGACAACTCTAAAGTATCCTTGTACCCGGATTTTTCTGCTGAGCTGCAGAAGCAACGAGCAAAGTTCATAGATGTAAAGAAAAGATTCAGGGAGCTTAACCTTCCTTATACCATGCTTTACCCAGCACGCCTCAGAGTTGTTGCACTGGGAGAAACCCATTTTTTTGACCGGCCTACCAATGCAGCGCAATGGCTAGACAGAGAGGATAGAGCCCTCAAAGCTAACCGCACGCCACGCAAAGCCCCGGATTAAGGAGAAGGCCCTAAGGGGCCTGGAAGCCGTCGACTATCCTGACAAAGTCACCCATGGCTCTGCTGCGGTTACTTAGAGGCTCGTTCTACTAGAGATTTTTTCCTTTTTTTTCTTTATAATTGATCTCTGTCCTACATCGTGAGCAAGGCGGCAGAGGGAGATCTACCATCACGGTATATCTTATACGAGACGGTGTGCCCCGCAGGTGCCGTTGAAGTGAATCTTCTAGCTGAACTAACCCGATGGCTTCATGGGAGCTTCCTCCGCCTCCCCCCCTCAGCGGATGCAGGGGGTCTGTTTGTTATACAGCCCAAGAGGGTAGGGGCCCTGTTGGCCCCACAAGTAAGGTCTAGTTTGATGGCCGTTTGCAGACACGATGTCTACATATGTTTCTCATGTTCCTGCTCTGACTCTTCCATTCTACCACTCCCCTAGCAGTTGTGAAGTACCACTCCCCTAGCAGTTGTGAAGTTGGACTATGTACAGTTAATTATCTGCATACTGGGTAACGTTGATGCTCTGACAACAGCAATTTTTTCTTTGTATAGAGTCATAATCCCTTTAGATATGGAATGGTGCCGAACATTGTATTTACTACTGACACTATTTGTAGTAAGCCCATATGGCGGTTGAGCTGAATGTCCTCATTTGGAATGTGAGGGGTCTGGGTACTCCAGTGAAAAAAATAGCAGTTTTGAGACATATAAAATCTATGAATGCCAGTATTGTGTGCTTGCAGGAGACGCATTTTGCGGCTGAACCTCCTCCTAGCCTGAGCCCACGCATGTATGATGTTCAGTTCCACTCCACGTATTCCTCATACTCCAGGGGGGTAAGCATACTTATACGCAAAGGAGTCCGGTTCCAATGTTCTAAGACCCAGATTGACCCAAGCGGCAGATATGTTTTTTTACTGTGTAAAGTTCATGGGCTAACTTGTATACTGGCTAATATATACGTACCACCGCCATATTCGGCAGGGGTTCTTGGGAGTTTGGCAACATTTATGGTGCAATACCAAGAGGTCCCCCTACTTGCAGTGGGAGACTTCAACAATTACTTAAATCATACCAAAGACAAGTTTCCCATACCCAGTAATATTGCGCCAGGCACAACGGGCTGCACACCTTTTGCCAGGGTCCTTAAGGAACTGGGGCTGACAGACGTATGTCGTAGCAGGCACCCGGACCTTAAAAGGTATTCCTGTCATTCGGCCTCTTACGGAGGCCTATCTAGAATAGACCTGGGCCTGGGCAATGACAGGATGCTGCAACGTATTATAGACTCGGACTATGCTGACAGACACCTTTCCAAACACTCCTCGCTCCGCATCTGTGTATCATTCCCTGACATAGTTAGGCGTCCAGTCTGGAAGCTTAAACCCTTTTGGCTTTCGTTGTTCCCTGAGCCTGACCTACTTCGGGACGCACTTAAATCCTTCCTACTGGACAACATTGGCACTACGAATTTGGGGATGGTGTGGGATGCAATGAAGGCCTATACAAGGGGGCAGTGCATACAAATAATAAATGGTATTAAAACAGACACTAAAGCTTGGGAGATGACGGTGCGCTGAGTGGTCACCGAAACAGAAGACAAGTACATCGCCAATCCCACAGATGACACAAAAAGGGCGTGGTTGGGAGCACAATCAATGTCTAGGCAACTGGCATTGCAGTTAGCTGAAAATAAACGCTTTTTTTTGCAACAGACACATTTTGAGGAAGGCGAAGCAAATGGACATATGCTGGCGGTTATGGTGCGAGCGCAACAGTCCTCAGCCATCATTTCGGCTATCCGTGATGACCAGGGTGTCGAACACTCCTCTACCTCAGACGTTGTTCGTATTTTTAAGGATTTCTATGAGGACCTGTATACATCTAAAGTGAGGCCCACGGAGGTGGAGATTGTGGAATTTTTAGATAAAAGCGAGCTCCCGATTTTATCATTAGAAGATACCGACATGCTTAATGCACCATTGACAGAGGAGGAATTAGGTATAGCCCTGTCACACTCCCAAAATAACAAGTCGCCAGGGGTGGACGGTCTACCATCCGAAATTTATAAAAGATACTCTGGTACTCTACTCCCCACCCTCTTGAAAGTTTATACTGAGGCCCTTGAAAGAGGGTCATTGCCGAGCTCCATGAACGGGGCAATTATTGTGGTCTTGCTTTAGCCAGGCAAGGAGGCCAGTTCCCTGGGCTCATATAGGCCCATATCCTTGCTGACAGCGGATGTCAAGCTGTTGGCTAGGGTATTGGCAAACAGACTGGCCAGAGTAATACATAAAATAGTGCATAAAGACCAATCCGGATTTATCCCTTCAAGATCCACAGCACAAAATATTAGGAGGCTCTTCTTAAACCTGCAGATCCCAGCGGATAATACTGGCAACAGGGAAATCTTCTCCCTTGACGCAGCTAAGGCCTTCGACAGTGTCGAGTGGCCTTACCTGTGGATGGTGTTGAGGTGTGTGGGTTTGGGTGACACCTTCATTAAATGGGTTCAGTTACTTTACGCAAAACCCACTGCGAGACTTAGGGTGAATGGGGAACTGTCAGAGCCATTTTCACTGTACAGGGGCACCAGACAGGGGTGTCCTTTATCACCCCTGTTGTTTGCCCTGGCACTGGAGCCCCTGGCGGCTAGGATACGTGGAGACAAAGACATAATTAGGTTTCAACGCTCCATGAGCACAGATGTGGTGTCCATGTACGCTGAATATACCCTGTTGTACCTGGGAGACACACAGGGCACTTTGCAAGCAGTTATGGACCTTATTAAAACACTTGGGGAGCTGTCAGGCTTTGCCATCAATTGGGATAAGTCGGTACTGATGCCATTAGATCCCCTGGCAGTCCCGGTGCCTGGGTGTGCGGAAATGGTCCAGATCGTGACTGCATTTAGGTACCTGGGCGTTCAGGTAACCCCAGACCCATCCCACTACATTGAACGTAACTTATCCCCCCTTCTTAGCAAATTTAGAAATAAAAGCACAGCATAGTGCAAACTGCCTCTATCGATTGCTGGGAGAATAAACCTAATTAAAATGGTCTGGGCACCACAATTATTATACATATTCCATAACTCCCCAGTGGGGATACCCAGGAGATGGTTAGAAAAAATTGAGTTGCAATTTCGTGAATTGATATGGCGGAAAAAATCAGCTAGGATTAAGTTGTCAACCCTTCAGTATAACAAGGAAGAAGGTGGGATGGCGGTCCCGCACCCCAGGACTTACTTTTTAGCATCCCAACTGCAACAGCTAGGGGGGTGGGGAATAATAGACCTGACTGACCCTATTCATAGGTTGCTAGATACAGAAGGGGACAGTGAGTCTGCACTTACAAGGCTAGAGGCGGGTTATCCACACCTAGATTCAACGGCTCCTCCCGTGAAACTGTTGAATACACTATGGCCATACATCAAAAAGATGCTTGGGTTGAAAGGATACCTGCTAGGTACACCCATATGGCGCAACAAACAACTCAAAGAACTACATAAACTAAAAGGTTTCAAGAACTGGGAAGGGGCGGGTATTAAATATGTCTCCCAACTGTATTCTGGTCCTACATTTAAATTGTTTTCTGAAATCCAAACGGAATTCGGGATTCCAAAAAACAATTTTTTCAAATACCTTCAGCTGCGTCACGCACTGCAAGCACAGGCAAGGGCCACTGTACTGCAACCAGCAGATCATGCTATAATTCAAAACATCCTTATGAAGAGGGACAAAAAGGGAATGATCTTGGGTTGCTATAGTGCACTTCTTGTACGAATACAAGACCCTGCTAAGCTGCCCTGCAGACAGGGGTGGGAGGCCGATATTGGCCCCATTGAAGGGGGAAAATGGGAACTGTGTCTAACGGCAGCCCCTCTGGTCTCACTGTCGGCGTCCCACAAAATATCACAATTGTACCTATTGCACAGGGCCTATAGGACACCCAAAAGACTTCATAAGTGGGGCATCAGAGACTCCCCCCTATGCCCAAAATGTGAGATAGACCATGGTGACCTTCTCCACATGTTGTGGAAGTGCCCCAAGCTTTTCATATTCTGGAGGGAGGTGATAGACATGAGATCTACAGTATAGGTACATCTATCCCAGTGGACCCGGCTGTTTGTCTGCTTGGTGCGCTGGAGGATGATACGCTGACCTCACACACACGTACAGCAGTCCTAAGATTACTCTACGAATCGCGTAAACTGATTGCCCAACGGTGGATTACTCCAAGAGTACCTACCATGGGGCAATGGGTGGACAGTGTAAACAAATTATTAATTAAAGAAAAATTAACATATCAACATAGGAAAGTCCCACAAAAAATTGTATTTAATGTGGCAGGCATGGCTAGAGATTCCGGGGTTAGCCCCCTACCAACTTATCAAAGACAGACTGATACTGAGATAGATACTCGGAGCACAGTTACCCAACTATTACCAACAGCTAAAAGGAAAATGCCATACGAAAACCTGGCATTTATGCCGATGGAAGAAGGAACACTATAATATCAAGTTACTATAGTTGCTTTAATATAGAATGTGAACACAAGAAATTAAGAGAATTGCAAGGGTCAATTGTGTATGCAAAATTTATTTTCAGTACGACATTTGTTATGGTTTATCTGTATACGGTACACGATTTTGGAATTGCTGCACAGTAGATGGATAGATGAATCAAGAAATTAAGGGAAAAGTAAGGGGAGAGAGTAATAGTAAACTAAAACAGAGAACAGGGAAAAGTAAGTGAATGTAACAAAAGAGGCTATATCTACAAATGTAAGGGAATGTATTGATAAAGCACTCTGTTTAAGGATTGCTCCTACTTCCAATGTTTCTCCTGTTTTGTGATTTATATTTTTTGTATCTCTATGCACTGCCTATTTTATACCATGTACTGTGCAACAAAAGAAATAAAAGTTCTTTTCTGATCAAAGAAAAAAAAAAAAAAATAGAATAGAATAGAATAGAATAAATATAACCATTTTCCAAAATTTAAATAGAATCAATTTGAATTTGACTAGAATAGAAAAGAATAGATTTGAATGTAATATAAAATAACTGAATAGTATAGACAAAAAAAAACAACAGAATGGAATAGAATAGAATAGAATAGAAAGAATAAAACCATCTTCCAAAATTTGAATTTAATAAAATAGAATAGAAAAGAATAGAACATAAAATATAATAGAAAGGAATAGAATAAAATAAACAAATAAGAAAATAATATAATAAAAAAACAATAGAATATAATAGAAAGAATATAACCATTTCCTAAAACTCAAATAGAGTCAATTTGAATTTCAATAGAATAGAAAGGAATAGATTAGAATAGGAAGATTTATATTCATACTATTATACCATGTTGTCTTTTTCTATACTATTGTGTTATTTTCTGTTCTATTCTCCTCTATTCAAATTCTAATTGATTCTATTTGAATTTTGGAAAATGGTTATATTATTACTATTCTATTAATTTCTATAGGTTTTTTTTAATTCTAGGTTTTTCTTTTTCATAAAGATGGTTATAATCTTTCTATTTAATTGTATTCTTTTTTTATTCTATTCCTTTCTATTTTATTCTATTCCATTCTATTCTGTTCTTTTATTTTCTATCCTATTGTGTTCTGTTTTTCTCTACTATATTATATTCCTTTATTTTATGTTATATTCTTTTCTATTATATTTTTGTTCTATTCTATTTTATTCTCTTTGGAAATTGGAAAACTATTCAAATTCAAAAACTATTAGAACTCAAAATCTTTTTGATTCTGAAAACTATTAAAAATTGATTTGAAAACTTTTCGAATCGATCCAAATTTGAAAATTCAAATCAATTAGAATACAAATAAATGAAACAAATTCCAAAGTTCAATTAAAACAGATTAAACAAATTGAACTAAATAAATGTATGAAAATTAATCCAAACAAATAAAACAATTTTTTTTGTTCTTCACATGTCTAGTCAGGAGATTATGACTGGCTCTCTATGGAGTCGGCTTACACATCTCCAGAGCACCTCCGGTGAGTCCTGTGCATTTTTTGGTCTATTTGAGGTCTGAATTCAGCCAAAAAAAAAAAATAGCGAACAATTTGGGGTGTTCGCAGAAAATTCGAAAGCTGGGGAGCACCCTTTAAAAGTCTATGGGAGAAATCAAAAGTGCTAATTTTAAAGGTTAATATGCAAGTTATTCTCATAAAAAGTGTTTGGGGACTTGGGTCCTGCTCACAGACGACCTTTTTTCCCATCGGAATAAACTCTGAAGGTTTTTTCGATGGAGTTGCGATGGAATTCCGCTGAAACTGTCTTGCATACACACGATCACACCAAAGTCTGATCGTCAAGAATACGGTGACATACAGCACATACGAAGGGACTAGAAAAAGGAAGTTCAAGACCCAGTATGCCACCCTTTGGGCTCCTTCTGTTAATCTCTTGTTTATCTTGTGTTAGTAGAAGTTTGGTTAGAAACGATTCGTGCTTTTCAGACTCCTGCTTTTTCAGATGGTTTTACTGCTGTTCAGTTGGGCTTGTGGGTTTCTATCTGGTTTTCAGTGGATATAGTCAGTTCATATCTGTTTTTCAGTGCATTCTTGTCCACTCGTTGCTGATTTTCAGCTCGCTCTTCACAGGCCTTGCTGTTCTTCAGTGCATTCGGTTAAGTTCATTCTGACCAGCCAACCATTTTGAAACCATGGTGTGGGTACATACTCGTCGTACATTTTCTGCTGTGTGGGGGCTTGGTGTTGGGGTTTATACTTTGACCCAAGCTCAGTCCATGAATAGGGTGAAGAGGAGTTCATGGACCAAAAATTGGTTACTCCAGCTTGACCAATTCTTGCACATGCCTTTGCTTCGTGAGATCCAGGAGAAAAATCCTTATGATTTCAGGATTTATCTCAGGATGACGGACCCCGTTTTTCACAATCTGTTGGCTAAATAAGCCCCATTGTCACTGTAAACACAAAATTACTTACAAAGTTGGTTTTGAGCATTGAAAGAAGAAGCCACACATTGTTGGTTCTATAAATTTTTACTCTGTGCACATTCATATGTGCGTTAGAAAATTTTGTTTTCTCAATTTTTTTTTTTTTTTTTACAAACAGGCATGTTTTAAAAAAATAACATACACAACTTACAAAGTTCAACGTATAAAAACTGAAGGCAATATCAGACATTATAGTGTCAAAAATGTCTTGATATTGCCTTCATCAGATGGGGTGATGTCACCCCTATAAAAGCCAAATTTTGACTATGCACACAAATTGGGAGTCCAATGGGTATTTCTCTGCTGATCCCATGCCTAATGTCAACATGTGCTATCCCCCATCATGGGGGATCATTGGATGTGTTTTGGGGGTGCAACCCCTTCCTCTCACCTACTAGAGTTACGAGGAAGGGGTTTCACCCAGAAAACATGTACATTGAGATCCCCTGATGGCAGATAGCACACATTGACACACCGTGTGCATCTTCAAATTTTGCCTTTTAAAATGTAAAAACAAAAATTGGGTTTAGTCCAACAAATGGGTAAATGGATGGGATTTGGATGGGATTTGAAACCAATTTATACTCCCCAACACATTGATCATGTTCTTCATTTGTTGTTCCATAACATTCAATTTCTTCCTTATAATGGCTATTTCGCCATTTCACAGCATGATGTTGTGGATGGGCCTTTGTGCGCTGTCACTCGTGAAGTTTCAGCTTGTTGTTCAACAACCAGCACATCACCCAAAAATTGGTTATAAATATGCAGGCATACATAGATTACCTGAAGCTTTGGTGTCAGACACTCACCTGTTTGGGTGACAATCTCGCCCACTTCCTCCACCTCTCCTTCCTCCAGATCCTCGGGGGGTCTTGGGCTGATTTCCCCTTCTTGGTGATGTGGAGGTGGTCCCTGGTGTCCTCTGAGTGGTGTCCTCCGAGTCTTTTCTCCCCTATGAGAATGAAACAAAAGGTATACTTACAGGGCTGGATTAATGTAGGGGCTATTGGAGCTGCAGCTCCAGGCCCCTACCTTAATATAGGCCCAGCCACCCAAAAAGGACATGGAAAGCAATGGGCCAACGGGAAGAGATCTCCCCTGATGGGCCCTGCATTTCACATGCACCGCCTGGGCAGGGTGATGGTATTGATAATGGGCACTGCATGAGCAGTCCTAACAGAAGCCTGGGGCACGCCAAAGCAGGCCTCTTACAGAAGTCTGGGGCTTCCATAGTGTTAGGCCTGCGCAGCTGCACTCTTTCAGCTCAGAGTGCACGCCAATGCACAGCCCTTACAGAAACTTGGCAAATCAAATGCCAGGCTTCCCTAGTGTTATGCCTGTGGGGCTGTGCACTTTTGAGTTTGGGCACATGCCAGCACATGCCCTTGGAAAGCAGAAGGGTGCCCAGTAAAAGCTCCACCAAAATCCTCAGCACCAAGCACATGATGCTCTTAATCCGGCCCTGTATACTTAGCACACAGATATTTGAGTCAAGAAATAGCAATATGAAACATTGCTTGAAAGTGGTGTACAATTGTTTGTTTGGGCAGAGTTCCAAGTTGAAGACATCATTAATTCCCTTTTAGACAATCTGGAATACTTACCTTTTTTGGACAAGATTCACAGATGGAGATACCTCAAGTATCCACTGGAGCACCTATATGGGTCACCCTAAAAAATGTGCTCTGGTGTCCCACACTAGTGCTCCGGAGTCCAGATGTGTAAACAGCTGCTGAGTGTCCTTTCCTTGCATTCCACTGAATCAAGTTTGCAATTCATTCTAGTTGCAAAGACATTTAGACAACAATGTCCTAAACTTCTTTTAATACTAAAAAGAAGAAGAAATAATAATACAAATTAGCATGACCAAATATAGTTAACCCTGTATCAGTTAAATACATTGTATTTAGTTGGCAAACGGACAATATTTCCTACGAACGGTTGCCCACGAACATGAAAGTAGCCATTTAAAACTGTACAACAGTAAAGAAAAGCACATGGAGCAGAATGCAAGTTAATAATCATAATAGGAACACACGACAAGTACTTACTTTTTTGAAGCACTTTCTTTATCCTTCTGTACTGATCCTGCTCCCTTAATTTTAAGTCTGACCAGCGTTTTCTTAATTGCTCCTTTGATCGTCGTATCCCAAATTTATGCCGCAGACTCTTCACCACTTTCATCATGATTTTGGCCTTTCGCAGATTGGAGTTTGGGTATAGCCCATTCTTTCTATCATAGTCGGCTCTCCTCAATATGTGGACCATCTCTACCATCTCCTCAAAGGACATACTGGAGGCCTTAAACCTCCTCCTGGATTGTGAAGTTTCGGCCTCCGGGCTTTCCTCCTTGTTACTACTAGTAGTAATTACCTGCTGTGTCTCCACCATGTTCCTCTCCCACTGTGTGACAAAAGAGAAGGGGCAGGGAATCTTCGAGAAAGAACATCAGGGGCGTGCAACGCAGGCGGAGTTTCATGCATGTGCAGACTATATCAAGCTAACACGCATGTGTCGTGCGTACGATCTGTGTGTGGAGGAAGGATGAACGGAAGTGGCGAGCATCCTAAACTAAGGTAAAATTTAAACTTGGCTCATCACAGTGGCCTATACTGCTTCAAGATTGAGGCCTATATTGGCATATGGTCATGAGAGTTTAGGCTGGCATTAGTTTTTTTGTCTTGTGTATTGTCTTACAGCAAATATTAATCAGTTTAAGGACCCAGAATTCATGGCCAGTTTCATAGACATATACAAGGAGATGAGGAATTTGTGGGAGGTGAATCTCAACTTATATTATAATAAACAAGCTTGGAGGTCATCGCTGGAGAAACTTATGGAGTTTGTGAAGACTCAGGTCCCCGATGCAAACATGACATTTTTGGAAAATAAAATTAGGATCTTGAGGAACATGTATAAGGAGGAGCATAATAAGATCCAGAAATCACTCAGATCAGGAGCATCAGTAGCGCAAGTGTATGTCCCCTGGCTGTGGTACTTCAACAAACTGTGGTTTCTGGATGACCAGACTGAAGCCAGGGAATCACTTTCTACCCTTCCCTGCAGCCTTCCCTCCACCCTTCCCTCATCCCCAGCAGAGGCTGACGGGGTACAACCTGAGCCTTCCATCCTGGAAGAAGTGAATGCGCCCAGCTGGAGCCAGGTATATTATTTGGACACATATTTATTGTCCTAATATTAATGATGTTAACTAGATGTTATAATTAATAACTAATTAATGATTTTAAACAGAGTGATTTACATATGAATAGACAGTAGTGGCCAAAATGTTTGGGACAAGAAAAAAAATGCTTTGGTCAGAATGATAGTCTTTTCTATTTATTGTGGAACAACAGTGTAGCACTAATGTACACAGTGAAGTGAAATAATACATATGTCTAAATGCAGTATGTATATAAGGGAAACAGATTGTGTATGAAAAACAATGATAAGTGTGCCAAAACACAATTGGTGTATAAATCAAACGCGGAACAACAGTCCACAAAATTGTGAAGGGAAAAGGCTCTTCCTGATGAGGTGACAAAACAAAACAATGGGGATAGGAAACAGATTGTCTGTAGTCACTCTCAGCCACACTTCGAAGGTAAGTAAATAAATACTCTTACCAACTGGGATGGACACACATGTCGTACGACAGTGGGTCAGAAAGGCTCAAATCCTATGAGGTCTGGATCGGGCACTGTACACAGGAGGTGGTCAAGCCGATCCGATGTGGGGTCCCCGACTCTCAGTCCCAAAGCTCCATGGACACTTTAGAATCAAAATGGATATCGCCCCAAACAGCTCCTCATGGACTCCAAAAAGCATGTGGAAAAAAGGAAGGAGGGCTCCAGATAGTGCAGGTCAATCCAGAAGGTTTATTGGGATATGTCATATATCAACAATGACATAATAAAAGTATAAAATAATATGTAAAAGCAATGTGGGGTACAGTAAATGCTAGCCCGATGCGTTTCGACCCTAGAAGGTCTTCAACTGGGGCAAATCTCTGTCCCCTCATATTGCTACTGAATAAATAAATTCCTAACAGAGTGGTCCATCCTCAAAAGGGGTGGGGCCAAAAAACACCCATTACCTGTGTGAATTGGTAATGGGGTACAAATGTACCCCATTACCAGACGATCTGCCTCAATGGGAGTCTCCCACTGTGTGATGCTTCTGTTCAGATGACAGCACTTATATAATAGGGGATGGGGCCACCCAGTGACCCCGCCCCCTCTGACACACGGGGACTTCCCTATAACTTTCCCCATTGTGTCAGAGGGGGCGGAGTCATCCATTTACATAAACTGGTGGCCCCGCCCCTTTTGCCACCAGGGGAAAGCCATAAAGAAGTCCCCGTGCGTCAGAGGGGGCGGGGTCACTGGGTGGCCCCGCCCTCCATTATATAAGAGCTGCCATCTGAACCGAAGCATCGCACATCGCTAGACTACCATTGAGGCGGATCGTCCAGAGGACTAAGCGGGGAAGAAGATGCCGGATGAGAAGACCGGAGGAAGAAGCAGAGGAAGATATAAGAAGTGGGGAAAGAAATTGATGGAGGAAGAAGAAGAAAACTGAAGGAAGAACAGAAGAAGATGGAAGAAGTGGGGGGAGAAGAAGACATTAATAAAGGAATTGTCAAACTTATTTTAACATTTTTGACACTTTTTTTGTGAAATTATAGGGGTACATTTGTACCCCATTACCAATTCACACAGGGGGTGCCCTTTTTAAAGGAGGCTTCCAGATTCTGACAAGCCCCCCGCCCGCAGACCCCCACAACCACCAGGCAAGGGTTGTGGGGATGAGGCCCTTCTCCCCATCAACATGAGGACAAGGTGCTTTGGGGGGCTACCCCAAAGCACCCTCCCCATGTTAAGGGCATGTGGCCTGGTACGGTTAAGGAGGGGGGCCGCTCTCTCGTCCCCTCCTCTTTTCCTGTGGCCTGCCAGGTTGCGTGCTCAGATAAGGGTCTGGTATGGATTTTTGGGGGGATCCCACGCCTTTTTTTTTTATGGTGCAGGGTTCCCCTAAAAATGGACTTTGAGGGTGACCCCCACACCATTTTTTTATTTTGGCTCGGGGTTCCCCTTAATATCCATACCAGACCTAAAGGGCCTGGTATGGAATTTGGGGGGACCCCCACGCATTTTTTTGGGGAATCTCATGCCATTTTTTTCAATGACTTTTATGTGTATAACTGGGACCGACAATTCATTATAGCTGCAAGTAGTTTTAAATGACTTTTTTTCCTTTAGAAATGTCATTTTGCTCTTGGACTGTTCTAAACACGGGAAACATGCACCACTTTACAGGCACTATAGACACCCCCATGTACGAAATTTAAAGGAATATTACATTTTTATTGTTTCACTTTAAGCATTATTAAAATCACTGCTCCTGAAAAAACGTCTGTTTTTAAAACTTTTTTTTTTGCATTGATACATGTCCCCTGGGGCAGGACCTGGGTCCCCAAACACTTTTTATGACAATAACTTGCATATAAGCCTTTAAAATTAGCATTTTTGATTATTCATGTTTGTGTTCCATAGACTTTAACGGTGTTCGCGTGTTCAAACAAATTTTTTTCCTGTTCGCATGTTTTGGATGCGAACTGAACCGGGGGGGGGGGGGGGGTTTGGCAGTAGGACAGTTTACGGAGGGAATGGGGCTTACCATGAAATTCCTATTTTTTGCCCCTTTTATTGCCTCTATGCTGCCCATAGTTCAAAAGGTATGCAATGAATTTGGTTTATATTTCTCACAATTGAATCTGGAGAAAAATCACCAGGCTTGTCTTATCCATATTATCCAGAAAATTCTAAATAATAATATACAACATAAGCTATTAAAATATGAAGACCAATTTTTCCTTGTTACTGAAGCATTTTTAAATATACCATAGCGTCCCGAATGCAAACCTTCACAGTCTGGTTTCGTATTGTGTAAATAAAAGGGTTTAGTAAAGGGGCAAGAACAGTGCTTACCAAGTTAACGATTTTGTCTTTTTCCACTGCATACTCCTTAGGAGGTCTTATTAAAATGAATATGGAACTCCCAAAAACTATTGCTAGCATGGTGAGGTGAGACAGACATGTTGAGAAGGTTTTCCGTCTTCCTGTATCAGATGGCATTCTTATTACGGTGATCACAATGAAAAAATAAGATATTGCAGTAATGGTCAAACATCCAAGCAGAATTAACACTGATGTAAGAATTGTATTCAGTTTAATTAAACTTATATCTACACAGACCAGCTTCAGTATAGCTGCACTCTCACAAAAGAAGTGGTCCACCCCATGGCCACAAAATGGAAGATTAGTTATAGCTATTGTGGGGTACAGAAGACATAAAAATGGAGTAATGATGCAGCCAATTACTAGTCTTATACAAATACTATTCCTCATAATAGTGGAATATCTGAGTGGGTAACAGATAGCCACAAAACGATCTATGGACATTATAGTCAAAATGAGGATATCTGCAGTAGATATGAAGTAATATAAATAGGATTGTGTGAAACAACTTATTTTAGAAATTGTATTTTCTGCAACGAGGACTGCTAACAACTTAGGAATCACAAAGGAAACCATAAGTAGGTCAGTAAAAGACAAGCAGATCAGAAATAAGTACATAGGAGAGTGAAGACGATGATCTCTACAAATGATAACAATTATTAGGAGGTTTCCAGCCATTGAAATAAGGTAGGCCATCAAAAGTGCTACAAATATGATTTTCTGTAGTACAGGATTACCAGGAAATCCTTTAAGAACAAACTGTTCCAATAATGTTCCATTTGTTTGATCCATTGAAGGTCAACAGTTAAAGGCCTCTAATTAAGAAGCATCAACTTGCAGGTTATGAATTACTTTATTAATAATGTTACATTTTAAAAAGAACAAAAGCAAAACATATATATCTCAATGCAAATTAAGAAAATAAAGTTTTTAATAAAATAAATGCTGTTTATGGGAACCATATACCTCCGTTATGCACTTATGGAATAATGCAGACAGGAGCTGTGTGCAGCCACTCCTCCTCCTTCTTAGCTGTCAATAGTGGGGGAAAGCACAAATACAGCACAACCCCAACTGACTCCCAATGATGTACAAGTAGGGTATGCACAGAAAAAAAATTTGCTCAGTAGATCAGCTGCAGAAATGGAGACAACATTTCCATTTAGAGATGTAAGAAGTTTGTCATTAAACTCAATTAAACTTTTTGTTTAGTTTTGTTCTCTTTCAGCATGTTTAAAGCAGGAAATAACAAAAAGTTGAGGCGGATATGGCCGGTTTGCACTCCGCCTGCATTTCAGCTGACCGGAAATGATGCATCTCAAACATCAGAACGCAGGTGGAGTGCAAACCGGCGATTCCTACAGAATGCTAATCCCTGTCTGCTTTGATGTAAGTGCAATACAACCTTCTTTTTTTAAATAAATTATTTGAAATACTGCACCATGAGAGTGTTCTTTCCTCTCCCTCTCTATACGGCAACACTGGAGCTTTGAATATGCTATATATACTGAATGGACGACAGTAGTGGTATCAATTTATTTCTGTGACCTCATGTATGACATCTTGGATTTTCCAATATACGTAATTTGACTCCCTGTAATGGGGTCAAAATAAGTCTGGTGAGTGCATAGTGTGTCTGCTGGTGGAGAGGAACCTTTCCTATACTCACTAAAGACAGTATTCACATGCCAGGTCTACAAATGGACTTCACAATTTTTGTATATTTTCTATAATTTAAATGAAGATGTATTTATTTATTTGTTTATTCGCTATTGTTTATTCACTATGGTGATATGTATTTTATGATATAAGAGTGCAGTTCCTTTGTTTCTTTTCACATTATAGGTGTTTTTTTTTTACACTTTACAACACGCAGCTTTTTATTGCAGTTTATTTGTTTTTTTGTCATTGAGTTGCATTAGTTTAGAACCTATTGGTTCCTATATTTCTTTTAAGTCAGCATCTATTTGGTAAGGGACACATCTTATAAAGCGTATTTGTCCGTACTAGCAATTAAAATTTCACAAGAACATTCTCATAATGAAATTTTTTGGATTAAATTCTAACAGCTTTAGTTTGGCCAGCTTTACTACCAGTATGGCCAACTTTAACCAGCAACTAGGATGATATTGGTAGATGGATCTTTTCATATTGATCTTTTGCTCATATCTTAAAATATGGGTATCATCTAAAAACTGTCTAAAATAAGTCTTTGCACACCGTAGACTACAGTGTAGTAGTACTAAGAGATGCATTTCCTTAAAGAAGATTTAGTTCATAATTCCATATGAACAATTGGCAGTTATGCATGCAAAGTGATATGTCTTTGCAGATTACAGGAGACTTGTATTTTTCTGCACAAAAAATTCTGGTATCTTCAAAAGTACACAGAAAAGGGTTGTTATTTATGTGCCCCTTTTATGTCACATTGGGGCTCTCCTGAATTTTCTATCTGCCCACCCTGGCACTCTCTGCACCATAGCTGAGCTGTGGTGTATAGATATACAATGCCATGAAAAAGTATTCATACCCCTTTAAATTTTCCACATTTTGTCATGTTACAATCAAAAACGTAAATGTATTTTATTGGGATTTTATGTGATAGACCAACACAAAGTGGCACATAATTGTTAAGTGATAGGGAAATTATAAATGGTTTTTACAATTGTTTACAAATAAATATGTGAAAAGTGTGGCGTGAATTTGTATTCAGCCCCCCGAGTCAATACTTTGTAGAACCACCATTCACTGCAATCACAGCTGCAAGTTTTTTTGTGTATGCAGCTTTGCACATCTAGAAAGTGAAATGTATGCCAATTCTTCTTTGCAAAATAGCTCAAGCTCTGTCAGATTGGATGGATAGTGTCTGTGAACAGCAATTTTCAAGTCTTGCCACAGATTCTCAATTGGATTTAGGAATGGACTTTTGACTGGGCCGTTCTAAAAAATGAATATGCCTTGATCTAAAACATTCTACAACATTCTTGTCATGGTTATGCAGTGATCTTCCTGTTTGCTTACCTCCCCTCATGTGTTCAGACTAAGAGGCCAGCCACTTCCACCTGGTGGTTTTTATAACCTCTCCCCTAAGCATGGCTCCACCCCAGGCCCTATCAGGGAACCCTATATTAACCTGTGCACTGCTAGCCAACCCTGCTGATCAACCATTGTGTGTTAGCTTCCTGTTACCTGCCGTGTGCTCTTCTGTTGTTCCGTTACTGACTTTGGCGTGTCTTTTACTATCCCTTTTTGCCTGTGATCCTGACCTTTTGGCGTATCCCCGACTATTCCCGTCTGCTTGTGGCCCCGACCTTGGCTTTGTCCCTCACCATCCCTATCCTCCTGTTGCCTACTGTGGGTGTGAGCTGGGGGACCCTGGGGGTCGCGACCTGGAGCCAGTTACAGTCAAGTCCATCCTCACCACTCGAGGCTCTGGTGAAAACCTGCTGGCTCTTAGACTCCGCGCCCCAGGGAATCTTACGCTCTAACCCTGGTGGGACCTGTCTCCCATCCGCAGCAGTCAGCCGTAGGGTCCACAACCTTGCGGTGCACTCCTGATCCCTACGGTGTGCATCTGTCACCTCGCCTCAAGGTGACCTGACAGTTTGACGTGCCGCTTCCTGCAGATGATCCATTGCAGAGCTTAGTTCACAGACTTGAGACCCAAGAATCGCATCAGACCCAGGTGATGCGATTCCTTCAGGATTTGGCATCCCATGTTGAACAGGTTCAGGCCTCATTAGGACCCCCGGTTCAACAACCTCAACCGCTATCTGCCGCTGCACCTATCGCATCAGTCGCAGCTACACATTCATTACAACTACCAGTTCCGGCCCGTTTCTCTGGGGACTCCAAGGCTTGCAGGGGGTTCCTTAGCCAGTGCACAATTCATTTTGAACTTCAGCCCCAAAACTTCCTGTCCGATCGGGCAAAAGTTGCATATATCATATCCCTCCTGTCCAGCGAGGCGCTAGCTTGGGCTGCCCCTCTGTGGGAACTGAATGATCCAGTGGTTTCTAGCCTGTCTGATTTCTTGAAACTTTTTCGGAATATCTTCGAGGAACCGGGTCATGTCTCCTCAGCGGCTAGCGCTCTTTTACGTCTCCATCAAGAGTCCGCATCTACACAACATGATGCTGCCACCACCATGTTTCATGGTGGGCATTGTGTGCTCAGCATTATGTGCAGTGATAGTTTTTCATCACACATAGAGTTTTGCTTTTAGGCAAAAAAGTTCAATTTTGGTCTCATCTGACCAGAGCACCCTCTTCCACATGTGTGCTGTGTGCCCCATGTGGCTTATCGCAAACTTCAAGTGGGACCTCTTATGGCTTTTTTTCAACAATGGCTTTCTTCTTGCCACTCTTCCATAAAGGCCAGATTTGTGGAGTGCACAAATAATAGTTGTCCTGTGGACAGATTCTCCCACCTGAGCTGTGGCTGTCAGTTTTTTTCAATCAGAAAAAAGGTTTTATTAAAGAAATAATAAACATCCATTTGAAAAATTCAACAATATGTATATCTATCCATTAGGGTATAGTACATACAAAGTTGAGATGCACACATCCATAAGTATAACAGAAAGACATACTATTACATAAAGTAATCCTGAAGCCTTGTACACACGGTCGGAGAATCCATCAGAATGCGTCTTATCGGACCGTGTCGTCGGATAATCCGACTGTGTGTGGTATGCATCGGACTTATTCTGTCCGAATCTCCGTCGGACCCAATTTTCCAACATGTTGGAAATATTTTCCGACCAACTGGTTTGATCGGACATACTCCGATCATGTGTAGAGAATCTTGATTGGACCAAGTGCCACGCATGCTCAGATCAAATTCCTACATCAAAGCTATTGGCTACTAGTCCCATCGTAACGAAATTACGTCATCACGTTCTGAATGATCGGACAGTTTCGGACAAGATCCGACGGGCAAAATCTGACGGACAAAATCCGACGGATTTGGTTGGCAGAATGTCCAACCTAGTGTACAGGGGCTCAGGGTACTTTCATTATAGACATGGACATATTATTATAACCTTAAATAAGATGAGAACAAAACAAAGGAAAAAGAAAACGCCAACAATCCATAAAACAAGGCTTATTGATTGTGACCCAAACATGCTTGGCCTTATATCGACTGGGTGCTACCTGGCTACCTGCCAAAGTACACAGACAGCGCCTAGGCTTAAGTTGACTTATGAAATCCCCTGCAATAGCCTGTCTCTGACCAGCTGATGATGTGCCCGACCTAGCGAGTTCAGCCAAGGCTACCGCATTTTGTAGAATTTGTTTGTCACTTTTCTGTACTGGTACATACGTTTTTCTCTTATGAGCATGTTATTGACTCCTAGTGGATAACTGAGATGATATCCAGTAATGGCCTATTACTTTATGAGCAATATAAAGTAGATGTAGCACTGGTAAATGTTCTTGTGGCGTGAGAAGTTTCTCCTCAAGGGCACCTAATAAACATACTATAGGATCATGTGGGAGGCAGAGTTAAAACACCTGTGAGACTGTGGCAATAATACTAGACCTATAGCGGAATAATTTGGAGCATCGCCAGCTGATATGTATCAAATCCCCATTATCTCTTTAACATTTTGGACACAGTGGTGAGTTCCTGTTACCCCACCTATGGAGTTGTACTATATGCCCTATGCAGCAAATAAATATGGGAGAGATTTTGAGAAACCAAAGACCGACACCATAGGGGCAGAGGTCAGGTCAGACATGTATCCCATACATCTCCATCTAAAGGTTGCACATCCTTTTCCTATGCCTTTCTACATGGGAGTTTAGAGGCATTATGTGTGGATTGAAGTCAGGGCCCTTTTTAACTCAGGGCAAAAGGGGCAGCTGCCCTGGGCCCTGTCATTGCTGTGGGACCCAAAGCAGCTGCCACTTAAGCCCTGAGCTGCCCACAGTTTTTCCAGAGTAGCATGTGCAGCCAATACCCCCTCCCCTGCTGTCCCAAGTGGCAGCCAGAATATGACAAGAGAGCGGGACAGCTGTGGGCTTCATGTGTTTGAGCCCTCTCATCCCACTTCTCCCTCTGTCAGGAGCTGCGGACTGGAGTGGCAGGGAATGACAGAGCGTCGCTCTGTATTCTTACCACCCCCGCCTGACAGACCTGTGTATCACACAGCTGAGTGAAGTGTTCTGGCTGTGTGCTACGGGTCTAATAGGCAGAGACTGTGTTGAACCACTGTGTCATCAGGTGAGAAAGATCACCGTGGAGAAAAGGGGAAGGGGATCCACATGTGCAGAGAATTGGGGGTACAGAGGTGTGGTGGAGGATTGGTGTACAGAGGTGAATATGGATGAGGGTACAGAGGTGTGGTGGAGGAGAGGGGCTACAGACATGAATGTGGATGGGGAGTACAGAGGTGGTGGAGGAGGGGGATACAGAGATAAACATGGATGGGGTACAGAGGTGGATGTAGAGGGGGGTACAGAGGTTACCAGAAGGATACAGAGGTGAACATGGATGGGGTAGAGAGGTGAAGGGGGGTACAGAGGTGAACGTAGATGGGGGAGGGATACAGGTGGACATGGGGGGGCAAAGGTGGACATGGGAGGGTACAAAGGTGGATGGAATGATACAGAGATGAACTTGGATGGGAGGGGGGTACAGAGGTAGACATGGGGGGTACAGAGGTGGACTGAGATACAGAGGTAAACGTGGATGGGGGAAAACAGAGGTGGAGGGGGGGTACAGAGGTGGATGGAAGGATACAGAGGTGAACGTGGATGGGGGGTACAGAGGTGGACGGGGGGGTACAGAGGTGGATAAGCGATACAGAGGTGAACATGGATGGGGGATAAAGGGATGGATGGGGAGGGGGTACAGAGGTGGACGGAAGGATACAGAGGTGGACCGGGATAGAGAAGTGAGCTGTGAATAGAGGGGTACAGAGGTGAGCTGTGGATGGGGGGTGGTACAGAGGTAGACAGGGGATATAGAAGTGAGCTGTGGATGGATGGGGTATAGACGTGAACGTGGAATACAGAGGTGAACTGTGGATGGAGGGGTATAGAGGTGAGCTGTGAATGGAGGGGGTACAGAGGTGAACTGTGAATGGAGGTTGGTACAGAGGAGAGCTGTGGATGGAGAGGGGTACAGAGGTGAGCTCTGGATGGAGGGGGTACAGAGTTTAGCTGTGGATGGAGGGGGTACAGAGGTAAGCTGTGGGTGGAAGGGGTACAGAGGTGAGCTGTGAATGGAGGGTGTACAGAGGTGAGCTGTGAATGGAGGGGAGTACAGAGGTGAACTGTGGATGGATGGGGTACAGAGGTGAACTGTAGATGGGGAGCGGTACAGAGATGAACTGTGGATGGAGGGGGTACAGAGGTGAGCTGTGGATGGAGGTGGGTACAGAGGTGAGCTGTGGATGGAGGTGGGTACAGAGGTGAGCTGTGGATGGAGGGGGTATATAGGTGAGCTGTGGATGGAGGGGATACAGAGGTTAGCTGTGGATGGAGGGGGGTACAGAAGTGAACAGTGGATGAGGGTGCAGAGGTAAGTAAAGTGGTGTGCAGAGGTGACCAATAGATGGTTACTTTGGGGAACAGGGAGTGTGTGTCATCCTGGACTCCCCCCTGCCCCCCCATCACCCTGGACTCCACCATTCTCCCCGCATCATCTTGAACTCCCCCATCTCCCCCGCAATCATCCTGGACTCCCCTATCCGCCCATAATCCTGGACTTCCCTATCTCTCCCCCATCATCCTGCACTCCGCTACCCCCCCCACCCATCATCCTGAACTCCTCTATCTCTCCCATCATAATTATTATTATACAGAATTTAAATAGCGCCGACAGTTTGTGCAGGGCTTTACAACATGAGGGCAAACAGTACAGTCACAATACAATTCAATACATAAGTTTACGTGTGTTTTTGTTTTCTGGAATGTTGGGGTGGAGAGAAAATTTGCATGGGGGGCCCAAGAAAATGTTTGCCCAGGGTACAATCAATAATAAAGACGGCCCTGATTAAAGTAAAATAGAATATCCTCTAGAGGTTATTCTTCTCTTATCTTTTTCTAAGAGTATCCCATACATTAGGGGATGCTCAATAGGGGGGAGTATAATGTTACGTGCCGGAGCCTGTACTGCATGCCTGAGTTGTAAATATTTATAGAACTGGGTGCGAGAAAGGGCATACTCTTGTTGTAATTCCGAACTGAGCCAGTACATACCGTAATTGTTTTTTATATATATATATATATATATATATATATATATATATATCTTTCTCTTTCCCAATCCTGAAAGCCCTGTAATTTGAGTATTTCTGGAAAGTTAGAGCTACGTCATATAGGTGTATAAGGACAGATGCCCTGGATACCCAGAGTATGTCTAACATATAATCACAAGATATTTAACATTAGGATTGTTGGGAGGTCAAACTGTAATGCCCCGTACACACGAGCGGACTTAAATCCGAAGGAGTTTCCGCCGGAGTTCCGCCGGAGTTCCGCCGGAGTTCCGACAGAGTTCCGACGCAACGGACTTGCCTACACACGATCCCACTAAAGTCCGCCCGTCTGGTCCGCTGTGACGTACACCAGGTCCGACGAGACTATAAAACGGAAGTTCAATACCAAGTGCGCCACCCTTTGGGCTCCTTCTGCTAATTTCGTGTTTATCTCATGTTAGTAGAAGTTTGGTGAGAGACGATTCGCGTTTTTCAGACTCGTATTTTTCAGAACGTTTTTCACTGCTTTTCAGTTTGTGCTTGTGAGGTTTGTATCTGTTTTTTAGTGCGTGTAGTCAGTTCGTGTCTGTATTTTGCAGTGCGATCTAACTGCGCTCGCTGACTTTCAGCTCGCTCTTCACAGGCCTTGCTGTTCTTCAGTGACGTCTGTTAAGTTCGCTCTGACAATCCGACCGTTTTGAAGCCATGTTGCGTGTACGTACTCGTCGTCGAGTTCGTGCTTTGCTTGCGCTTGGTGTTGTAGTTCATTCTGCAACCCAAGAACAGTCCTTGGACGGGGTGTTGAGGAGTTCATGGACGAAGAATTGGTTGCTCCAGCGTGACCAGTTCTCGCACATGCCTTTGCTTCGTGAGATCCGGGAGAATAATCCTGATGATTTCAGGAATTATCTCCGGATGACGGACCCCGTTTTTCACCGTCTGCTGGCTTTGCTGACCCCTTATATCAGCAGGCAGGATACCTGCATGCGGCAAGCCATCACTCCGGAGCAGAGGCTCGTCGCCACGTTGCGCTACTTGGCGACAGGGAGAAGCCTTCAGGACTTGAAGTTCTCGACAGGCATCTCCCCCCAGGCTCTGGGGATCATTATCCCAGAGACCTGTTCTGCCATTATACAGGTCCTGCAGGAGGACTATATTAAGGTAAGATTTAGCATTTAACATCACATTTTATTGTCTTTAATGTTTGCTAATGCCTTGTATTTCTTTCCTCAATCTCTAATTACCATGATTGCAATATGCTGTGAATGTCCCCTTTGTCCTCATGCATGCTGCAATCTTTTAATGCTCCTTTTTTGTTTTTCATGCATATTTGCCTTCATTAAACCTCACCAACATGCTATGGTAGGCCCATATCCACCTAGTCTAGTCACTTAAAATGTCTTTTGTCAGCTCCATTCTATTGCTTTATCCTAAAACCAAACATTTTAAAGCTTATTCCAAATGGTCTGTGTCCCCTTAACTGAATCCCCCCCCCCCTTAATAGTATCCCAAATGGTCTGTGTGTCCTTTAACTGGATCCCCCCCCCCCCCCCACACACACTTAATATAATTCCAACGAGTCTGTGTGTCCTTAAATTAATGTTGAATTATATATTGTATTTTTAACACACTTCAACCCTGGAATGATTTTCCCCCCTTCCTGACCTTCATCACTTTTTTGGGTGATTTGGCAGTGCGTTGTTTGAATTGACAATTGTGCGTCCTTGTAATTTTTCATTGTAATCATTTTTGTGACCATTGTCATTAATACAGTGATCAATGCTGTCAAAAATTGTCTTGATTACTGTAAAAATGTCACATGCAGTGAAGGTGTTTTATTAAGCACAAGGGGGCCAAGGAATGGTTTAAAGTGTGTTCTGGGTGAGTGTTTTTCTTAACTGTCTGGGGGATGGGCTAGCAGTGACATGACCCTGATCACTGCTCCCAATGACAGGGAGCAGACGATCGGTGTCCTGTGACTAGGCAGAAGCGTGAAATAAAGTTTGTGTTGTAATGTACAATGTTTAATGTGCAAAAGTACTTATTTTGTTTTTTTTCTTCTTTTTGCCTCCCCAGTTTCCTTCATCGCCACAGGAATGGCAGACTGTGGCATCCCATTTTGCCACCCGGTGGGACTTTCCTAACTGCGGTGGTGCCATAGATGGGAAGCACGTCCACATTGTGCCACCACCCCATTCGGGGTCATACTTTTTTAATTACAAGGGGTTTCACAGTATTGTGTTAATGGCGGTGGTGTCGGCACAGTATGAATTTCTCTATGTGGACGTGGGGAAGAATGGCCGCATGTCGGATGGAGGAGTCTTCGCCCAGACGGAGTTCTACCGCCGTCTACAGACAGGTGGCCTGGGCTTGCCACCTGATTCGGAGAATGTGGAGGAACTACCCTTCGTATTCATCGCGGATGAGGCTTTTGCTCTTGACAACCACATAATGCGGCCATTCCCCCAAAGAGCCCTCACCCCGGAGAGGAGGGTTTTCAACTACCGGCTGGCCAGAGCGAGAAGAGTGGTGGAAAATGCTTTTGGAATAATGGCCAGCCGGTTCCGTGTATTTCTGACGGCTCTAAACCTAGCGGAATACAAACTGAACTATGTCATCCTTACGTGCTGCATTTTGCACAACTTTTTGCACAAATACTCCAATACTTACTTATCAGGAATAATGCCGGAGGCTGGAGTTGGTCCAGAATCCATGACAGGCCTGGATACTGGCCGTACTGGCTTGGCCCCCCAAAGTGCACGTGAAGTGCGCGAAAGATATGTGACTTATTTTAACGGTAGGGGGCCATTGCAATGCCACCCAATATTTAATTTTTAAAAAGAGGAAAATAATAAAATAACCTCAAATCTGAAATGTGTTTTCTTGCTTGCTTTTGGTTTGTGCTGTCTCCTATGTTATCCTAGTGCACTTGTAGTGCCAAGTGTATTTTCATTAAATTCAATAAGGCCCATTGTCACTGGATACACAAAATCCCTTTTCCCAAACTGGTATTAAGCATTGAAAGAATACGCCACACATTGTTGATTATTCAAAATTTTAATTTGGCCACATTCACATGTGCCATTGAATATTTAGTGATCTAAATTTTTTTTTTGGGTTTATTTAACTTTCTTTGCCAAACATTTTTTTGTTTGCTTTTTTTTCATTTTTTTAAAAACTTTTTTTTTTTTTTTTTTTTGTGGTTTTTATTTTTCTATAAAAAATATGAAAAATGTATAAAACAACAATCAGCCACAATCGTAAAAATTGGTGAAGTAACAATCTTTGAACTAAAACAAGGGAAATGAAGAACATGATCGATATTATGGAGAAACGGATTATATTCTCCCCAAAATATCGATCATGTTCTTCATTTCCAGCTGCATATTGTCAATCTGAGTCTTCATGAGATCCAGGCTAGTTCGCATGTCATCTAGTTCCCCATTCCAGCCCATTATCTGGCCAATCAGCCTTTGTGCGCTGTCACTGGAAAATGGGGCCCTTTCCACAAACAGAACATCACCTACAATAGATGGGAAAAATTGGGTCAAAAATTATGCAGTCATACATGGATTTCAACAAGCTGGGGTGTCAGACACTCACCTGGTGGGGTGCCCAGCTCCCCTACTTCCTCCACCTCTCCTTCCTCAACCTCTCCTTCCTCGACATCCTCGGGGGGGGCACTGGTGCTTGGAAATGTGTCGCTTTCCACAACCACAACATCACCTAAAATAGATGTAAAAAAATGTGTTTGGAAATATGCAGGTATACATCGATTACCTGAAGCTGTGGTGTCAGACACTCACCTGGTGGGGTGCCCATCTCCTCTCCTTCTTCCACCTCTCCTTCCTCCACATGCACATCCACGGGGGGGATGGGGCTAACCTCACATTCCTGCTGGCAAGGGTGGCGGTCCCTGGGATCCTGCTTTGTGAGTCTTTTCTCCCCTATGAGAAATTAACAAACAAAAAGGTATACTTTAGCACACAGATATTTAAGGCCAGAACTAGGAAGATGAAACCTTGATTAGAAGTGTTGTACAATTGTCGGTTTATGAAGAGATGCAAAATGTGAAGACATGAGAAATCAATTCACTTTGCCAAAAAAGCAAATAATTTGCTTTTTGTGCGAAGGTTCACACATGCCCAACCCCCCCCCCCCCCAAGTATACCAGGGAACCCCGTGTGGCGTGTGGTTTACCCTAATAAATGTTCTCTGGTGTCCCACACCTTTGCTCATGAGTGCAGATGTGTTTTTACCCAGCTGCCAAGTGTCCTCTCCTTCAATTACACTGAATGTTCTTTTCTAGTCATTGTATTTTGAAACACATCTAAACCACAATGTCCTAATCATTTGTTGTGTCCTAAAAATTACACACCCAAAAAATGCTGTTCAAACCTGTATCATAAACGAGGTTTGCCACGAACAATTTACGAGGGTTTGTTAAAACGATACGATTCTTTTACTGTATACAACATGAAAGCAGCAATTTTTTACATTGTACAAAGGTAAAGCATATGGATCTGTATGCAATAATCATAAAATAGGAACACACGACAAGTACTTACTTTTTTTCAGAACTTTCTTGATCCTTCTGTATTGATCCGGCTCCCTCAATTTCAGGTCGGACCACCGTTTCCTCAATTGGTCTTTTGACCGTCGTACCCCAAAACGATTATGCAGGGTCTTAACTACTTTGGCCATGATTCTGGCCTTGCGCAAGTTCGGATGGGTGTATGGTCCATGCTTGCCATCATAATCCTTACTTCGCAAGATTCCCACCATCTCCACCATCTCTTGAAATGCCATATTTGAGGCCTTAAATCTCCTCTTTCCGGATCGGGACGTTTGTGGCTCCGGGGATTCCTGACTACTGGAGTCGTTCATATCAAGCACCTGTTGTGTTTCCGCCATGTTTCTCCTACTGCGCACCGTAGAGAAAAGAGGGCGGGAAATATTCTTGTAAAAGAACGTCATGGGCGGGCAAAGCAGGCGTAGTTCTACGCGTACGCACTGGATCTTACGCCAAAATCACACGTCGTACGTACGTTAAGTGCGCAGAAAGGGCGGGAAACCATGAACTTGACTAAAACAACGTCAGGGGCGGGCAACGCAGGCGTAGTTCTACGCGTACGCACTGGATCTTACGCCAAAATCACACGACGTACGTACGTTAAGTGCGCAGAAAGGGCGGGAAACCATGAACTTGACTAAAAGAACGTCAGGGGCGGGCAACGCAGGCCTAGTTCTACGCGTACGCACTGGATCTTACGCCAAAATCACATGTCGTACGTACGTTAAGTGCGCAGAAAGGGCGGGAAACCATGAACTTGACTAAAAGAACGTCAGGGGCGGGCAACGCAGGCGTAGTTCTACGCGTACGCACTGGATCTTACGCCAAAATCACACGTCGTACGTACGTTAAGTGCGCAGAAAGGGCGGGAAACCATGAACTTGACTAAAAGAACGTCAGGGGCGGGCAACGCAGGCGTAGTTCTACGCGTACGCACTGGATCTTACGACAAAAATCACACGTCGTACGTACGTTAAGTGCGCAGAAAGGGCGGGAAACCATGAACTTGACTAAAAGAACGTCAGGGGCGGGCAAAGCAGGCGTAGTTCTACGCGTACGCACTGGATCTTACGCCAAAATCACACGTCGTACGTACGTTAAGTGCGCAGAAAGGGCGGAAAACCATGAACTTGACTAAAAGAACGTCAGGGGCGGGCAACGCAGGCGTAGTTCTACGCGTACGCACTGTATATAACGACAAAAATCACATGTCGTATGTTCGTTTGCGAAAATAGGAACAAAAGTTGGGAGCAAGCAAAACGAAGGTAAGTTTAAACCATTTCCCCAAATAAGTGGCAGATCCTGGAGTCTATCTTGGGCTAAGATTAGGAGAGTCTGAGCTAACATTATGTTTTTTGGCTTGTGTATTGTCTTTCAGAAAAATGAATCAAAAATTCAGGGATCCTGAATTTTTAAGTCTGTTTATCGACAAGTATAAAGAGATGTCAAATCTGTGGCATGCCAAGCACAAGGATTATTTTAATAAACGAGTAAGGAGGGCAACACTGGAGAGATTTTTGACATTTGTGCAGACTTGGATCCCAGAGGCAGACGTGGACTTTGTGGAGAAGAAAATTCAAATATTGCAAAATATGTACCGAAAGGAAAAGAGGAAAATCGCTCAATCCCAAACATCAGGAGCAGCACCAGGTGATGTGTATGTACCCAGGCTGTGGTACTTTGAAAAGCTACGGTTCCTGGACGACCGGTGTAAACCCAGGGAGTCGCTTTCTACTCTTCCCTCCACCCTTCCCTCCACCCTTCCCTGCAGCATTCCCTCCACCTCAGCAGAGGCTGATGAGCCTTCCATCCTGGAAGAAGCGGATGCACCCAGCTGGAGCCAGGTATATTTTTAACAAAAATAGTGATATTCATAATATTAATGATGTTAACTAGATGTTATTCGAATTTGTACGCTATTATTGATGTTAAAAAATATTTAAAAATTGGACCTATCAATTTACAGTAGTGGCCACAAATGTTTGTCACCAGCAGAAACAAGAAATAGTGGTGTCATAATGATACTCTTTTATATGTATTACCAGAATTTTGAAGTCAGGAGCTGAAAAATGTTTAGGATTGATGAACAAAAAACTAAAACAATGTCCCTTTTTTATACACAGGAGGAGCTCAGCCAGGAGGAAGGTGGGGAAAGTGGCAGGCAGGAGGAGGCTATGCCCACTCTCAGCCAGGAGGAGTCCATGCCCTCTGTCAGGCAGGAGGTGGCCGGGCCTAGTAGAAGCATGACAACATCTCAAGTGCCTCCCCTCCGTCTTCCATCCAAAAGGGCCAAAAAAAATACGCAGGCACAAGAGGAATCCCTGCGACTAATTAGAGAGGCTACTAATGTTTTAAACAGCCCCCCTGACGCAGAAGAGGCCTATGGCTGCTACATCGCCAGCCGGCTCCAGCAACTAGAGATGGGCCAACGTCTCCACTGTGAAAGGCTCATTTTCCTGGCGTTACAGAAGGGGTTCAGTGGAGAATTATCTGCCAACAGTAATATTGTGGAGCAAGTTCCTCCTGTTCCTCCTCCTCCTCCTCCTCCTCCTCCTCCTGCCACGAGTCCACCACCGGAGACACAGCCTCCCAGGAAGGCTACAGGGAAGTCTGCAGGGAAGGGTGCAGTGAAGGGTGGAGCGAAGAGAAGAAGGTGATGACCTGGCTTCACTCTGGTCCGACCAACCACAGCCTGGGGACATATATACCATCTGATGCTGCTCTTGATGTCTGGGATTCTGGGACCATATTGGATTTTGTAATATTTGAATTTTCTTTGCCACAGAGTTTCACGTTTGCCCTGGGGCCAAAAGGCTACACAAATGTCACAAGTTTCTCCAGTGTTGCCTTCATTTTTTTGTTTGTTCAACCAGAATAAATGGATATTTTTGTTTGAAAATATAATTGCCTATGTGTTTTTTGGTCAAATACCTTTCTATAAAAGACAATGTGAAATTAACAAGGGACACTAACCTCCTTGAGGTTATAAACAAAACAAAAATGTTATTGTGGTAACTTGTCACCAGAATAAAAATAAAAAGGTTATTGTGGTAATGAAAAAAAATAAAAATAAAATAAAGTTTTTGGTTTTAACTTGACGGAACAATTAAATATGGAGATCACAATAAAAAAAAAATGGTAAAGAATTGTACCAAAAATATGTAGGCAAAAAATTAGTCAACAACATTTTTTCTTTGTTTTTTTTATTTTTTTGGAGTAATTTTTTCATCAATATTTTTGGGTGAAATCATGAACATTTTTTTTCTTGTGATCTCCATATTTAATTATTCGGTCAAGTTAACAACTTTTTTTTTTTTTTGTTTTAATTGACAGAATAATTAAATATGGAGATCACAAGAAAAACATGGTAAAGAATTGTACCAAAAATATGGAGTAAAAAAAATTAGTCCAAAAAAAAAAAAAATATTGAGATGGGGCTTTAAAATAAAAACAAGATCATTCATGAGATGAGGAGAAATAAAACAGAAATGTGTTTGGTGAGAACTCTGTGAGTGAATATGAGCAGCAAAGCAACTTCGTTCTTCTAGCATTATAAATAAAAAGGCTTCGTTCTTCTAGCATTATAAAGAAGATGCGCTATACATTTAAACGAGCACAGAATTTGCAGCATGACGAATGTGCTACTTCCAATACGAACTGGAGTTTTACAAGACCGAGCACTTCCGTCTCGTACTTGCTTCAGAGCATGCGTCGTTTTAGGACTGTCGGAACAGCATACAGACGAGCGGACTTCTACATCGGACCTGGGTCCGGCGGAGTTCCGTCGGGAAAATTTGAAGCATGCTTCATTTCTAAAGTCCGTCAGACTTTTGCGAAGCTAAAGTCCGTTGCAGCCCACACACGATCGGATAGTCCGCCGGACTCAGTCCGTCGGAGTTTGGATGTCGAAAAGTCCGCTCGTGTGTACGGGGCACAAGTGTGAGAAACCCGCCTCCAAATATGTCAGAGCCAGGTGGTGGCTCACCTCACAAGGGCTTCCTGTTCCCCTCACTTCCTGGAAGCAGCACTGACATCACCCAGCGTGCCCAGGTCTTGTGGGTTTGCTTGGCTGTCCGGGTCCATCCTCCAGCAGGGGATGACACACGGCACTGCCTGCAGTTCAGCACAGTTGATTCCTACAACCAGCCCAGCATCCCACAGCAGTTAGCAGAGTGCCCCCTCACCATTGTGGTTTCCATCCTGGACACCAACGGAGCTTGATCTCCAGCTTGCAGACAGTGGCTGTCTATCACCTCCTTTCCACCGGGCTGTCCTCGTTCTTCACATGGTTTGGGTCATCTATTTTCCAAGTCCAAACAGCAAGCCACCTGGAAGATGTTAACCCCTTCCCATCCGTATGTCATTGTGGTACTGTTTTTGCTTTTAATATTTTAATAATTTCATCTACACTGGCAATGTGTTTTTATGACTGATTGCTGCTCAAGATCCTTGCCTTCTCAAGATCCTCCAGTTTTCTGCAGTTTTTGTTCACCTTTACAGTGCAAAAAAGAAGAACTGGTATCAACTGAGATGAATACTTCTTGTAAACCTCAGCTGGTAGGCCATCTGCTCCCATAATGTGCCATAATATACCTGAGCCAAGGCTGTAAGAAGTTCCTGTTCAGTCAGTGGGGCATTAAGTGTTTTGGTGTCTAATGTTGCTAATTTAGGCATAGGGTATGCATCTAAAAATACATTCAGCTCTGTTTGGGATGGGCGTTTTAGAGGAGTATACTGTACTCTATGTATAACTCACAAAATATTTTAATAATGTCTGGAGTGGCTTGGTATGTTACCCTGTGAATATACTATGGTCTAAATATGAGTAAAGGTCTGCTGTGCCATAGTGAGCATGGCCAGCATGTGCCCTGTGGTTTCACCCTCCTGACAGCGTCCCCAACCATGCACGTTTGGTGTCATCCGATGGAGTAGCAATATAAGCAGACTCAGTTCTTTGCACCTCTGATAGTACAAAGGTTTCCCATGACTTTGTATCACTCTCTACCATTAATAAGGGTAATTGTCCCCTGACACAGGATCTAGATTTGGGAGCAAGGACAGCCAAAAGGGAGGGGTTTAGCCTCCAAAGGGTTCTTCCAGGCCGAGCTGGAACAGAAAGCTCAACCTAGAATGGAGAAGGATCAGAGATATTTCTGACTTTGTACCTAGACTGGCCCAATAACGGAAGCAGTGTCCTATTTCGAAGACCCAGATCTATCCTAGCCCCCCCCCAGAGGTAGCAGAGCCACACGAATACTATAGTGGATTGGGATATCTCATCCTACACACATCCAGCAAGCCGAGTTCCCCCAACAGGCAGCGGCAAACACTGTTGGTCCCCTAGGTATGGGATGTGTACTGGTGTGTAGACCTGTTGGTTTATCTTTATTATGATCTAGGTAAATATTGAAATCACTCACCGCTAGCAGTGGTATCTCTGGAAGTCTTTAGGGTCTCAGTTGAGAATGGTGGAGGAATGTATATGCCCACTATAATACAATGTAAGCCATATAAAGAACACAGAAAAAACTTTTGGATCAGTAAGTACATTCAGAGAGGAGAACAAAGTCCCCTGATATATGAGAACACTTAGTCCCCTAGAATATGAGGAGTGTATAGCACTGAATTGATGGCTGAACTGCCTCTGTGGAAATTTTAGTATCTGCCCGGATGAGCATATTAGATCATAATAAAGATAAACCAACAGGTCTACACACCAGTACACATTACATACATACATTACATTACAGAGGCATCCATATGTTTCATAGTATGAAGAACGTTTATTTGGACTATTTGGGCCTCTGGCATTCCAGGACAAGACCCTCGGTTTGATAGCCATGGTCCCATAGATGCAACACCAATTTCCCCAGAAACAGGAAGCATTGTCTCACATATCCTCATGAGCAGAGCAACCATAGGGAGAGTATCCTAACATCACACAAACTGTCTGGGCAGTGACAGGACACACAAGGATAGAATAAACATAGATTGGCACAGCACCTTGTTAGTAACACTCTAGAAAGCACAAACTGGTCAATACGAATGCTGGGCCACTTGATAGAACAAAGAAACCAGTCTTGGGGCAACCAGGGCCCTAGAAAAGATAACAGAAAAACTGTCAGTCCACATAGGACCATATAGAGAGCAAGAGTAGAAGCTCAACAGGAGGGTTAAAGGTCCCTCTGCAGCGAATAAGGTAGTAGGAACTGTACCAATTAACTAGCAACAGTATAATGAAATTTCGCCTTTGCTAAGGATAATACTGGGCAGGTATTGAGAGCTGCAATGAGCACCCATATAACTGGTGCAATCAGGTAGATGCCAGACTTCACTCCTGCAAGGCTCATATGGTCTTTCTTCTCTATCCAGCCATTGTGCAGCCATGTTGGGTTTGTCAAAGAAATTAACCTACCCCTTCACCACAACCTGCAACCAAGCTGGGTAGAGCATTGCATATCGTAATTCTAGAGATCTAAGGCACCGATTCACATCAGTGAAGTTTTCTCTCTGTTTTTGTAACTCCGCAGAGAAATCAGGAAAAAGTGATATTTTGGTATTGTCAGTTACTAAAGCCCCATACATGTTACGGGCCTTGGAGAGGATGATATCCCGGTCCTTTTAAATTTTAAAGTTTGAACAGGAACGGACGGGGATGTGCCCCTGGTGGTAGTGGGCGTGCTGGGACCCTATGTGCCCCTTCCACAGAGAACATGTTGGTGAACACATCAGTGCCAAATACAGTGATGAGCCATTGTTTTTTTCCCTTGGGCTTTTTCTGGTATACTGATGGCTCGCACGTTGTTGCACCTCAGTCGATTCTCCAGGTCATCTAACCGGACTGCATACTGGAAGGTAAGATGGACATTGTAACTGAGATCACGCTTCATGGGTGCTAATTCATCCTCAATGGAACTAACTCTCCCCTCCAAAACTGATGTCCTCTCTCTAAGCTTTTGCATGTCCTGTCTAATAAACATAATCTTGGTTTTTACCCCCTTGACTTCATCTGTGAGAGCAGCCAGAAACATGTTACAAGTAGTAACCAAAGAAAATGTGTCTCAGAGGGACGGTTCAGGATACTTTAGTGTTGACTGTGACTCAGATGTCTGCCAGGTTATTCACTGCATCCCAGTCAGATCTAGATCTATTGCCATCCTCTAGTGGAGCTCCTAAAGAGCAACCCTAAGGATCCTCCAGTGCTAAGGAAGGGTTCAGATTATCTTTAGGCAGGGTTTTGGAGAAGAGCTTATGCACCACTTCCCTGTATTTCTCCTTGGCGGGTTTTCTGTGAGCCGGCGCCATCTTGGCCCACGAGGTCTGCAGACCAGTGTTCTTTCTGCCACTTAGCCATCTCAGTCAGCCACGTTGGACCCTCGATTTGTAGTCTGGAGCAGCAGGGAACTTTCAGTGTCCTCGGGAGAGGAAATGGACCAGTAAAAAGGATTGCCCTCAGGATAATAGTAAGGATGTTTAGCAGAGAGAGCTCAGGAAATGGCTGGCTACATCCGCTGCTCAGTCACGCCCCCCTGGCCTGTCAGTTTAGGTTGATGCCCATGTCTTGGTAGATTTGCAGTTGTGCCATACTCTTTCCCTTTTCCATCATGGATTGAACAGTACTTTGAGAGATGTTCAAAGCTTGAAATATTTTTTTTATAACCTAACTCTACTTTAAACTTCTAAACAACTTTATCCTTGACCTGTCTTGTTCCTTGGCTTTCATGATGCTATTTGTTCACTAAGGTACTCTAACAAATCTCTGAGAGCTTTACAGAACATCTGTATTTATACTGAGATTAAATTACACACAGGTGGACTCTATTTACTAATTAGGTGACTTCTGAAGGTATTCGGTTCCACTAGGTTTTAATTATGGGTATCAGAGTAAAAGAGGCTGAAAACAAATGCTTGCCATACTTTTCAGATATCTATTTGTAAAAAAGTTGGAAAACCATTTATCATTTTCAAAAGAATTCACAATTATTTGTCACTTTGTGTTGGTCTATCACATAAAATCTTAATAAAATACATTTACATTTTTGGTTGTAACATGACAAAATGTGGAAAATTTAAAGGGGTATTAAAATTTTTTCAAGGCATTGTAAACTAAATGTTAGTTTCCCAACCACTGGCAGTGGAATAAGAAGTTTAAAGGGGTATGAATACCTTTTCAAGGCACTGTAAATGAAATGTCCCTTTCTTAACCATTGGCAGTAGAGTAAGGAAGCTGTGATATAGTATTGGGAGAAAAATTTGCTACTATAGAATAAGTTTGACTACTGCTAAATAGGCTAAAATTCTGGTGTTTGGACAAACACCCAAGCTTGTCTTCAGAATGAACTAGGAGCTCATCCCTAACCATCACTTCTACTTGGGAAATGTATCAATTATTCTTCACTTTCCTAATTCTTCATAATGAACTCACTAATAAAATAATTGTGCAACAATGTAGTTATTAGGGAACCTCTTCTTGTCCCTTTTCTTCAACGTGGCCCCAGTCCTTTATTATTAGATACTTCCCCACAAGTTCACAGGAATTCATTATGATTGTTTCAAACCACCATCACAGATCCGAGAACTTGTGATTGGCCGCAATTGGTGTGCGACTGCTGCACTAGACAATTTCCTGAATACAGGACCTCTACAAGTTTAGTTTAAAAGTAATTCACATGGAGACTTCCAATCCCTGATAACGCCTTGTATGGGGAAACACGTCAGGCAAGGCTAGCGCTGTGACACCAGCACGCACGCACAGGTTGACAGCCATTGCAGCTGTGCTTATCGTAGCTGTTTGCTTATACAATCATCATAGTCTGTAAGTGCAATTTTTCTTACAAATAAACCTGTAGATGCAGTTTAGCGCTGTGAGTTCTCTTATTTGTCTCTAATGCATGCTGGCTGGTGAAGTCCAAACTGTTTATCACCTTTTCACAGCTACCATGTCAAATAGTGACTGATCAAGACAGTTGAAATATTGGTCCTCCAAAGGGGAATACATTTAAGTGCACTGCTGATGATCTCCTTATGTGACATCCTATTGGTCTGGTAAGCAGCCTGCTTGCCCTAAGGAGCACAGTTGTGACACAGCACCACTTTTCATAATTTTTCAGCACAGAAGACTCTTCCCCCACACCTGGATGGACTTTTGTTTGGATTGTTAATTTTTTTTATGAATTAACATTTGGTTATTCATATTTATTAACATATGAACTTTTTTTGCACTTTTACTTTGATGGGAAATATGTGTTATTTAAGTTTGTACACATGATCTGCACTTTATCATTATTATATATTGTTAATTTGAAGGTGACAGACAAAACGTTCCTATAATTTCCCTCAAAACATAATACAATGCATGTCAAACAAATGCAGTGGTAATATACTGTACATTCCACACTCCAACACCTCAGTATAGAAAAATGTATTTTGCGTAAAGGTTTCAATTGACTACTCAACACCCTCAGTTAGATTATCCAAACGGTCCAACCATTTCCATAATATTTATACAGTCAGGGTCCATAAATATTGAGACATCGGCACAATTCTAATCTTTTTGGCTCTATACACCACCACACTGGATTTGAAATGAAACCAACAAAATGTGCTTTAACTGCAGAGTTTTAGCTTTAATTTGAGGGTATGTACAGCAAAATCAGGTGAACAGTGTAGGAATTACAACAGTTTGTATATGTGCCCCTCACTTTTTAAGGGACCAAAAGTAATGGGACAGATTAACAATCATCCATGAAACTTTCACTTTTTAATACTTGGTTGCAAATCCTTTGCAGTCAATTACAGCCTGAAGTCTGGAATGCGTAGACATCACCAGACGCTGGGTTTCATCCCTGGTGATGCTCTGCCAGGCCTCTACTGCAACTGTCTTCAGTTCCTGCTTGTTCTTGGGGCATTTTCCTTTCCGTTTTGTCTTCAGCAAGTGAATTGCATGCTCAATTGGATTCAGGTCAGGTGATTGACTTGGCCATTGCATAACATTCCACTTCTCTACCTTAAAAAACTCTTTGCTTGCTTTTGCAGTATGCTTCAGGTCATTGTCCATCTATACTGTGAAGCGCTGTCCAGTGAGTTCTGAAGCATTTTGCTGAATATGAGCAGATAATGCTCGAAACACTTCAGAATTCATCCTGCTGCTTTTTTCAGCAGTCACATCATCAATAAATACAAGAGAATCAGTTCCATTGGCCATATATGCCCACGCCATGACACTTCCACCACCATGCTTCACTGATGAGGTGGTATGCTTTGGATCATGAGCAGTTCCTTTCCTTCTCCATACTCTTCTCTTCCCATCACTCTGGTACAAGTTGATCTTGGTCTCATCTGTCCATAGGATGTTGTTCCAGAACTGTGAAGGCTTTTTTAGATGTTGTTTGGCAAACTTGAATCTGGCCTTCCTATTTTTTAGGCTCACCAATGGTTTACATCTTGTGGTGAACCCTCTGTATTCACTCTGGTGAAGTCTTCTCTTGATTATTAACTTTGACACACATACACCTACCTCCTGAAGAGTGTTCTTGATCTAGCCAACTGTTGTGAAGGGTGTTTTCTTCACCATGGAAAGAATTCTTCGGTCATCCACCACAGTTGCTTTCCGTGGTCTTCTGGGTCTTTTGGTGTTGCTGAAGTCACCGGTGCATTCTTTCTTTTTAAGGATGTTCCAAACAGTTGATTTGGCCACACCTAATGTTTTTGCTATCTCTCTGATGGGTTTGGTTTTTCAGCCTAATGATGGCCTGCTTCACTGATAGTGACAGCTCTTTGGTTCTCATATTGAGAGTTGGCAGCAACAGATTCCAAATGCAAATAGCACACTTGAAATTAACTCTGGACCTTTTATCTGCTCCTTGTAAATGGGATAATGAGGGAATAACACACACCTGGCCATCACATTTAAAAAAAAACTATTGAAAATTATATAGACTGATAAAATTACTCCGTGTCACTAGCTATAATATTATTAGGTGTATCATCTCACCCTTATATATTATCTATTTTTAAAATGAAGCGCAACACAAATTATGTGCAAACAAACCTACATTAAGAGTGTATCAGCTAAAAGTCAATAACTAATGTGCTCATGTCTAGCAATTAGCCTACAGCTGAGTGGCCAGCTCAGAGAAGGAAGGGTTCAGGCCAGCCCTGACACTCTGAGGGATAGGTGTGCTCCTCTCCCAAGGTCACCCAGGCAATTATAAGGGATAAAAGAACAAGACTATAGTGTTCTCTGTTTTCATAATTTTATTAATCCCCCGCTAAATAAAACACTTACAAAATAACTTTAAAATTGCGCAAATCTAAAATACTCTCGTTAGCCAGCTCACCAATACAGACTCATTTTCAGTGGTGGCAATGTAGCAGACTTGGCTCCCCTCTCCTAAATGTGTACAAAGTTCTTATTGGACTTCTTCAGTTAAAATGATGAAAACAGAGAAAACGATGGTCTTGTTCTTTTGTCCCTTCCCAGGCAGACCTCGGGACAGGAGGTACACCTGCCCCTCAGGGAGACACAGAGTGAGGGGAGCCGAGCTGTCTAGAGAGAGCGGTGCAGCAGCTAGCGGAAAACAGGTGTTCCATCTAGTCACCTGAGGGGGGGTGAATCTCAGGAAAGGAGACATACCTGACCCTTGGAACATACACAGAGGACAAGAGAAAGTCATTTTGGATTGAAAGAGTACTGGTTATATGGACTTTTAGGTGATACACTCTTAACATTTCCATAATATACCTGCTACAATCCTACCACATGTTTCTACTTGCTCCCCATTTATTTCTTCAGCCATTTATAGAGAAATGTTTTCCTGTTCCATGTCACCCAATACATACCTTATCTCAGAAACATCAATACAATGTATCTTGCAGTTTCTCATAGCTGTCTATAATGTGAAAGGGTTCATTTTGAAAATAAGTTAATCACTGTGCCCAATTCAACCTTCTATTTTTCTTCCTTCACTCTAGAATGGTAATATGTTGAATTTTAAACCAAATAATGGATTAGGGTATTTAGCGGAAATAAAAAGCTTGCACTCATTCTGATGAATATTGGGAAACTCACACAGTGCCAGCCTCAGCCTACACAGAGATTTTCCAGCACAAGGGACCACAATCTAAGTGCCATCAGAGAGTGATCAACAATGGGGTTTGTTAACTAAACAGTTAACTCATTACACACCAAAACAGCTGCCATCACATGTTCTAACGGCACTGAACAAGATTGATCATTAAGAAATGGCTGTAATACTCGTTGTCACATGGACAATTTCAAAATTCTGCCGGTTCAGCGGGGTCGAGATTCAGCCTAAGGGAAGGTTGATCTTACCCAAGTTGATTCATCAATTGACTTGGGTACAACCAGCCTGTCTGATTTTTCCCCATGCGATTATTGCCAGCAAAAACAAAATGTGCCGATTCCCCCATCCCCATATTTGAGATGGAAGGGGGAATCAATGCCCCTGTGCTATTCGACTTCTGTACAACAAGGGTAACCATACATTGATTGAAATTCAGCCAGTTCAGTATTTTGATCCATGTACGACCGGCTTAAATGGTATCTCAAAGCTGGAACCCCCAGGGAAACACCATATTCACCACTGAGTTTCTTTTTTAGGATTTGGACTTTGACCATCTCATTACTGTCTGTCACACTCATCATATAAACAGGGCACAGAAAAAGTAATCCTGCAAAACTGGATTTGGCCCAATACACCTTAATTATACTTATTTTTTTTCTACATGGACTGAAATAATGAATAAAGTCACACTTTTTTTTCCCAACACTGAAAATCTGCTTTATTATTACCTTCAAAATGGCATTGAAAATTGCGGAAGGCTATTAAATGACTACTCAGTACTTATATCTCCAAATATCTTGAGCTTTTCATCACTTTAAAGTATTCCTGTTTCTGAAGCAATCTCTTGATCATCATTAATAAGTAATATCTTTGACCAGGCTAATGCTATCCCACTTTAACACGAAAACTATTTCCATAGATTTAGCGATAAAGGGGGAAAAATGGCATATCACTGCAAAACACAGTTCACTTTTATTTTTAGAATACAACTTTTGTATAATACGAAATGATGTAACAAAATAGAATTATCTTTTTAGTGCTCTAGAAAGATATTGCCATCTTAAAGCAAATGTATAATTGTCTTAGTTTATAAATGTCATACTTTCTAATACTGTCCTAAAATCAATCGCATTCCCTCACTGGGTGACATTTAGTTTATTAAAGCACCGTGTATACATAAACAATTGGTATTTTTTTTCACAAAAAATACATTTTTCACCTCTTTATTTTTTTTGCCACTCGGTTCTACTGACCTCTTACAGTTTCGTTATGTCTTCATGCTCCTGCTACAGTACTTGCAGCAAATCATTGCACAGGACTAACTTTTTAATAATGACAGTGGCAGCCATGTCTATTTCTTCCAAATCATAAATGAAGCAGTGCTGTAAAATTCCCAAATAATTATTTCCACCAACCAAACATAAACAACTATTGCATTATATTATTACTATAATAAATCATAATAAAATTGAGTTTTTGGAACACAATTTAGGAAATAATTTTTCAAGCCAGAAATATATTACAACATAACTAATGTAAAATGTGCCAAATAATGTTTTTCTGATTTCTATTCACTGAGAGCAAGTAAAATATATTCATATACATGATTAGGGCAAAATTCCATGTGCCCTAAAGCTTTTCTGGCATGTCAACAAAACACAGGATTTCTGACTATTTACTCACATTGTAATAATGGCACTCTCACAAAACTTTTTGAGAATGTTATGTTGAAGTCTGTTGAAAACATTTAACAATACAATAATGTAGTATCTGAGTGTGAAATACTAAAGTTTAGAATAAATGTATAGCAAATTATTGGTCTTATCTATATCCATTTACAGTAAGCATTTGCATATCAAGGTCCATGAACATTTACTTACCTATACTATTAAAATGTCTAATACTGTGTTATTTGCAGATCATAATGGAAGTGGCCTAGCCTTTTTTGAGATTTCAGATAAAACATTCATGCCTAAAACTGCAAATTCTCCTGCGTGAATACTTGGGCTAATATATTTATAGTATTAGGTTTATTGTTGTACATGTTCTTTGGGGAGCAGTTTTATCAAAAAGTCTCCCAAAGGTTTCAGTTTGCAAGAAATTCATTATTGCAAATTGTAATCATGACATATTTCATCTAGGGAAAGCATCCTACTTACAAAACAAGTAATGGAGTTCCATCTGATAACCATATTACTATCTGTGATTTGGCAATTCTATTATGATTAAACTAACTTACAAATAAGTAGCTATGTGTACTTTAATATTCTGCCACATTACACATCTGCCACCACTAGGACTAATACAATCTAGAACATTGGTCAGTAATTTTTACCAAATGATAAAACTTATGTAATATCTTTCAAAGTGGAGCAATGGTCAAAACAGACATATACTATTTATTGTACCTATTACAAACATCCTATAGGCTACAAATACAGCGTCAAGCTTTTTGTCTTTTTAGTGCACTAAATATTTTGGTACTACTTTGTGAAAACCGATTTAAACAGTTGTAAATTTTAAAATTTTAGCTTTTAGGATAAGATTGCACAGAAAAATGAAAAATAAAAACGGTGTACCGTAGAAAACATTATTTTCAAAACATCATCTTTTCTTAATTGGCTTTTATGTATACTTTATTACAAAAAGCATGAAATAGATGTCTAAAAGTGACAATAACCATTTTTTTAAAGTTGAACTTTAAAAAAATGATGTTCTTTAGCAAGGAACATACATCCCACATTAATAATTACACTACAAAAAACTAGTGTGTGCTATAAATTTCCTCCAGCATTGATCTTGTTTCTACTTGCTGGAGGTTGCCATTTTGCTGACGCCCGGAGCCCCTGTACAGAAGTAAATCATAAAGTGGAACAAAACCCATCGATTTAACAGTTTAAAAAACAGTGACATTCCTGAAATGCCGGGATTGCTAACTGTCACATTTGCTTGTTTTCTCAACCAAACTGTCAAACCTTTAAATAGCTGGTGTTATAAATGGTCACATGTGCAGCACCATGGCAGTTGCAGATCAAACAGAAATAGCTTCCCTGGCTATAAAGGATAAGAGGGTTTAATTTTGCCTTAAGGCTGTCAGCAGATCGGCCTCAACAAACTCGGCAGTGCTTAAAAGTGCCTAAAAATAGAAAGCAACTGAGCATGTGCAGAGCAGGGTGAGACTGAGTATTATTGAATTATAAACAGCATAGACCAGGGGTCTTCAAACTATGGCCCTCCAGTTGTTCAGGAACTGTAATTCCCATCATGTCTAGTCATGTCTGTGAATGTCCGAGTTTTACAATCCCTCATGGGATGTGTAGTTCCACAACAGCTGGAAGGCTGTAGTTTTGAAGATCCCTGGTATAGATGCTTATTTTTAATGTTTTACATACCTGCTATACCTGTAAAAGAAGTCAGCCTGAAGTGATCTAGCAGGACTTAACTTTCTGACTAAAGTTCCACTTTAAGAACAAATCATTTTTAAATTACAGCATAAATTAGATGGTGGAGAAGGTGGAGAAGGTCCAACAAAAAAAAAGAAAAATACAGCCCTAAATCTTTTTTGGGCGTTCTACATTTTTATATTGCCTCATATTAATTAAGCCAACTTATTTTGGGGCTTCAGAGTGTCCCCTTTATTGGAGCTTTCATAGTTGATAGGGAGAGGAAACATCATTGATGCACTGAAGTTTAAAATTCACACTGAAAAAAATATCCAGGCACATGCAAAGAAAATGTAAATAAAACAGTGTTTTTGCTTACATGCGACTGGATGATGAAATCCAGCAGAGGTTTAGGTGTCTGTCTTTTGCAAATATCTCCTAAACTGTGTAGGTTTAGGAGATATTTCTTGCACCTACAGGTAAGCCTTAATTTAACACAAAAACTTGGAAACAAATTACAAAGGTTTCAATGGCTTGATGTTTGGTTAACATGTATTAAAATGGTCCCATTAAGCTCTACAACAATAACTAGTTTGATGGTTTCTGTTTTAATCATCCATTAAAGTCCTGAAGAAGAAGGCATTCTAAAGCACACATAACTTGGCATGGTTTATAACTAAATATGGAATTTATTATCTATATAGCCACTTTGTTGAGGAAACACTTTCATCCTGAAAAATCTGTTATTTTTGGCCCAAATTAACTATAAAATAATTTCAAACATGTTCTTTTACAATTGTGGCAAAAGGGTTAGAACACCTTTTTGCCGCAATCCTAGGCTGGGTTGGAGGTATTTCCCTTTACTTAGTGTCTTGGTGACAAAAGTTTCACCAGAAAATAAATGAGAGAATATCTGCAACAGGGACACACATGAAAAACTTCACAAATCCAAAAATGGATTGTCACAACAATATTTGAGAGTTCAAACAAAAAGTTTATTGTCTCATATACTTTATTCCAACAAATATCAAGAGCTACCAGGTACTTCTTTCAACAGTGCTTTGATGTTGGTTGGAGGTCAAAGGGGCTCCTACTAATTAAACAACAGCTTAATGTAAACAAAAGTCCATAGATATAAAGGACTGCTTATTATATCTGGTTTCTGCAGCTGTCCATTGCAGTTGCTGCAATGACCAGCTGCAGAAAAAAACATTTAACAGTTTTTTTTTCTGTTCAGATCATGCTTGAGGTGACTTTAGATGTATCAGTCCTGTTGTGGTTGTTTTATTTTATTTTTTTTACTTGGTCCAAGCACGCAGTTTTAACAAACAGTTTATAGTATGACAATGTCTGAGAAAAAAAGCACACACAAACAACAATGGCAATTAAACTGGGATAGTGGGTAGGATAAGAAAAGGAAAGGGATATGGAATGGGAGGGGGAACTAACAGTTAAAGAGGTAAACTGGTCAAAAACATCATAAATGGTCATGTTGCATAGTGATTGTGAAAACTGAGATCCACATATAATTTGTTATCTCTTCTGTCATACAGAATTATCATTCACAGCTCAAAAATGTACCTTTCCTAAATATTTTTGAAGTTCCTTTCTGGTGTGTCTGTGTAAATTCCTTCTTTTTTGTAATTTTTAAATGTTATGCCCCGTACACACGATCGGACTATCTGGCAGACTTAGTCTGGCAGACAATCCGCCAGACTTTGCAGCGGGGATCCGCCGGACTTTCCGAATGAGCTGACTTGCACACAAACACGACCACACACGAACGGACTTTCCAGTGTACTAGGTCCGGCGGACAATTTGCAGGACTTTTGGCGGAGGTCCGCCAGACTTTCCAAATGATTGGACTTGTCCACACATGGACTAAAGTCCGTTCATTTTGAACGTGACTTCAGGTACGACGGAACTAGAAAAGGAAGTCAATGTTGCCGCCTCCATCAGCGAGATTGACACCTTGCGAGCCCCGTCAACTGGTATGGGCTTTAAGGGTATCCCCAAAGCCCATACTAGACCCTTATCCGAGCATGCAGGCCAGCCGGTCAGGAAAGGGGGTGGAGACAAGCAAGCGCCCCCCCCCCCCTCCTGAACCGTACCAGGCCGCATGCCCTCAACATGGGGGATGGGTGCTTTGGGGATGGGGATGCCCTGCGGGGCCCCCCACCCCATAGTACCTTGTCCCCATATTGATGAGGACAAGGGCCTCTTCTCAACAACCCTGACCATTGGTTGTCGGGGTCTGCGGGCAGGAGGCTTATCGAAATTGTACCCCTACCCATTCACCTGAGGGGAAAAGTGTCAATTAAAAAAACACATTACACAGGTTTTTAAACTAGTTTATTAGGCAGCTCCGGGGGTCTTCTTTCGACTTCAGGGGTCTTCTCGCAGGGCTCCTCCGCTATCTTCTGTTCCTTTGCCACTCTTTTGCTAGCGAAGAAGCCGGGCTTTCTCCTTCGTTGTCTTCGTCCGGGAGTCTTCTTCCGACTTTGGGGGTCTTCTTCTGACTTTTCCACGCTTTCCGATTCTTCTCGCCGGACTCCTCTGCTATCTTCTGCTCTTTTGCCACTCTTTTGCTAGTGGAGGATCCCGGCTTTCGTCTTCGTCATCGTCGCCATGGCCATCTTCTTCTTCTTCTTCCTTCTTCTGTTCTTCTGATGTTGGCACAACGCTCTCTCCCGCTGCAATGCCCTGGACACGGTACACGGCGAGTTATATAGGCATAAGGGGCGGGGTCATCGGGTGATGTTACGTGGTGACCCCGTCCCTTATGAGGTCACAGCCCCGGGGGATGCTGGGACTATGACGTCATAAGGAGCGGGGTCACCATGTCACATCACCCGGTGACCCCACCCCTTATGCCTATATAAGTTACCGCATACTGTGTCCACGGCATTACAGCTGGAGAGAGTGTTGTGTCAACATCAGAAGAACAGAAGAAGGAAGATGAAGAAGAAGACAGTGACGGCGATGATGACGACGAAAGCCAGGCTCCACCTCTAGCAAAAAAGCAGCAAAAGAGCAGAAGATAGTGGAGGGGCCCAGCAAGAAGAACCGGAAAGCACAGAGAAGTCGGAAGAAGATCCCCAAAGTCAGAAGAAGACCCCCGGACGTCGACGACGAGGAAGGAGAAAGCCGGGCTCCTCTGCTAGCAAAAGAGTGGCAAAAGAGCAGAAGATAGCGGAGGAGCCTGGTGAGAAGACCCCCAAAGTCAGAAGAAATCCCCCGGAGCTGCCTAATAAACTACTTTAAAAACCTGTGTAGTGTGTTTTTTTAATTGACACCTATTCCCTCAGGTGAATGGGTAGGGGTACGATGTACCCCATACTCATTCACATAGGGTGGGTGACCAGGATCTGGGGGCCCCCCTTATTAAAGAGGGCACCCGGATTCCGATAAGCCCCCCGCCCGCAGACCCCGACAACCAACATCCAGGGCTGTCGGGAAGAGGCTTTTGTTATCATCAAAATGGGGCAAGGTGCTTTGGGGTGGAGGCGCTTGCTTGTCCTCACCCCCTTTCCTGACCGGCCAGCTGTGTGTTCGGATAAGGGTCTGGTATGGACTTTGGGGGACCCCCACACTATTTTTCGGCATAGGGGTTACCCTTAAAGCCCATACCAGGTGACGGGGCTTGCAAGGTGTCAATCTCGCCGATGGACGAGATAATCCCGTCGTACCTGAAGTCACGTTCAAAATGAACGGACTTTAGTCCGTGTGTGGGCAAGTCTGTTCATTTGGAAAGTCCGGCGGACTAACACACAGAGGAGCGGATTGTCCGCTCGAAAGCCGAGTCCGGTGGCCAATTTTGAGTCAAGTCTTCTTTCAAAGTCTGCTGGACTTTTGGGAATAAAAAGTCAGCCGGAGCCCACACATGATCGTCTGATCATGTGTACGGGGCATTACCTATCTAACCATAATTCCGCCAGCATAGAGGGAATTTAATTTAGCCAATTGAAAAAGGCTTCAAGTAGCAATGATACACAATTTTTTGCACTAATTTCTAGTATTTGAGATGGTGGGATATAGTATATATAGTATATATAGTATATAATATATGACTATTTAGATGCAAGGAACCACTGTGACGTCATATAGGATTGGTTAAAATCTACCTCCCATTTCAATGTAGGTTTGGTTTTGCAGAACACAAGCTTTTGTTGGAGAGTTTCATAAAAAAAAGGGAGATACCCTTTTTACAGGGAGCAGGGGTGGTGTAATATTTCCATGCTTAGAAAGTGGGCAGTGGGTAGAGTGTGCTTAGTCAAAAAGCAAATGATGCAGGTATACGTATAATATTCCGAGGCAGGTATGCCTTACACTCATCTGTTATAAGAGACCCTAATCTAAGCAATGTTTTAACAGAGAGGTATGGGAGATGTATTTCTAGCATTTCTATGGGCTTTCGTATAGCCTGGGTGCAGAAGGGGCTAGGTGGTAAACAAGTTAACACCCTCCATGCCAGAATTGATGTCCTGACAGTCAATAGTATATTCCCCAGTGGCAGGGGCTTCCAGAGATCCACTAGAAAAGGAATGTGAAGATGTGGGAGCTTCATAAGTGCAAATTCTATGCTCAAACAATCATAATAGCAATAATAGGGTGAGATGTGCGCTTGGCATCAGCAAACAAAAATAATAGAAGGAGTATTTAAAGACCCTCTTCCAAAGTGTGGATAGTAGTTGAGGACCCTTGATTAGTGATTACCAGCTTGGAAGGTTATTTCCACTCGTGGACGATATTACGATTCTGGAGAGCTTTCGTCTCACCGTTTGGTGATTTTGCGTAGTTGTATAGTATATTGTGAAAAATCTGGAAACAGTTGAAGGCCTGATATTTCTTAGTGAGTTGGTCCAACATCTAAAGGTTTCTAATAATTTTTCCTGTGCATTCTGAGGAGAGCGACCTGAGGAAAGTTAGAAGACAAGTGAGGAATATGATGTATCTGATTGATCGTGAGATCTGGTGAGGTGAGAGATGGAATTGCAGTAAGACAGACTCTGGAATACCCTGGTTTTTGACGTTGTTGCAACTGGACCTGTCCTCCAGATTTGCAAGCTTAAGCTTAATCCAGTAAAAATCTTCAGAATATGCATCATGGGCGTCAACCATCGTGTTGAATGAAGAAGCAAATACATAAATTTTGTCCATGACCTAGCTCATTCTCTTCTAGTTCCTGCACTTTAACTTTCTGATCATGTTGGTGAAACTATTTCTGTAACGTTGGGAAGGAACCCGACAATTTCATCAGCTGTGGCTGTTCTCTGCTCTGTCTGGGCATAGCACTGGATTGAGCAGGGGTGCAGATGTGCAGTGGGCTGAGCAGCGTGGCTGGAAGGCTTTGTTAACAATGGCAATCCCGGTCTCAGAGCGGAACTCTGCACTCATGCAGCCATCAAGCTGAGTGTAAGGAAGATGATTACTGCACATCATTCCTCACACCAGACTAATGTATGGAAGACATTAATGCTTTAGTTCTTAAATGACTTATAAAATACTCATGAAAGGCAAACCTTGAACTATGAATGATAATTCTCTTTGACATAGAAGATAATGTACTAAATGTGGACCTTACTATGCGACCATCTTGTGGACATTCTCACCTTTGTGACTCTTACTCCCCCCTCCTATTCCATGGCTCACTCCTTTCCTTATCTTACCAACTATCTCAGCTTAAAGTGGTTCTAAAGGTTTTTTTATTTGTATGCATTATTTGCATTAGGGTGAAAAACTCTCTGCATGGTTTTTCACCTTAATGCAAAGAATTCAGTCCCCCAAAATTCTTTCCCGAAGGCACTCTCAATCCACCGATGTGCACAAGAACAGCATCTCTCTTGGCTCTCTATCTCCTTATTGGACAAAGAGGCAGCAGTGGGAGCCATTGGCTCTTGCTGATGTCAATCACAGCCAATAAGAAGAGGACAGGGGGTGGAGCTGAGCAATACTCCCTGTGTGTCAATGAATACACAGAGCCAGCCCGGGAGTGAGCATGCACATGTGCCCACATAGCAAGCGGTTTGCTATGGGGCACTCAGTTTATTTAGACACTATTTAGTAGCTATTTAGACACAGCTACTTTAGTAAATTAACCAATTAACCTGGTAGGTTAGCCTAAGCCAAAAAAATAAAAAATAAACAGACTTTAACCACTTCTGTTTCTAGTGATCGGGAACAGCGATCTCTCTGTACTCCCAGTCAGTCCACTCCCCCGCCCCCCAGTTAGAATCACCTCCCTAGAGAACACTTAACTCCTTGATCGCCCCCTGGTGTTAACCCCTTCCTTGCCAGTATAATTTATACAGTGATCAGTGGCTATTTTTAGCTCTGATCACTGTAATAATGTCACTGGTCCCAAACAAAGTGTCAAAAGTGTCCGATCAATATCGATCAATATCGAAGTCCTGCTAAAAATCGCTGATCACTGCCATTACTAGTAAAGTAAAAAAAAAAATTATAATAAAAATGCCATAAATATATCCCCTATTTTTTAGATGCTATAATTTTTTGCGTAAACAAATCAATATACGCTTATTGCGATTTATTTTTTTACCAAAAATATGTAGAAGAATACATATTTGCCTAAACTAATGAAGACCTTTTTTTTTGGATATTGATTATAGCAAAAAGTAAAAAAAAAATGTTTTTTTTTAAATTTATTTTTTTGTTTATAGCTCAAAAAATAAAAAATGCAGAGGTGATCAAATACCACTAAAAGAAATCTCTATTTGAGGGAAAAAAAAGGACATAAATTTTGTTTGGGTGCAATGTCGCACGGCCGCGCAATTGTCAGTTAAAGCGACACAGTGCCGAATCGCAAAAAGTGCTCTGGTCAGGAAGGGGATAAAATCTTCCGGGGCTGAAGTGGTTAACTTAAAGATGTTTAAATTTTACTTGAAACATTGTGTATACATGTAATATAAGCTAATATACACCATTTGCCGGCAAAATATAAATACCAATTTTATGATGTTAATGAAGCATCTTTTCGCATTTCATAGCATCTCGAATGCAATCTTTTACATTCTGATTTCTTAATGTATAAATAAATGGATTTAGTAAAGGGGCAATTACAGTACTTACCAAATTAACTATTTTGTCTGCTGCCACAGAATACTCCTTAGGAGGTCTTATTACAATGAATATGGCACCTCCAAAAAATATTGACAGCATGGTGAGGTGAGACAGACATGTTGAGAAGGTCTTCTGTCTTCCTGTATCAGATGGCATTCTTATTACGGTGATCACAATGAAAAAATAAGATATTGCAGTAATGGTCAAACATCCAATTAGAATGAACACTGATGTAATGATTGTATTCAGTTTAATTAAACTTATATCTACACAGACCAGCTTAAGCATAGCTGCACTCTCACAAAAGAAGTGGTCCACCACATGGCCACAAAATGGAAGATTAGTTATAGCTATTGTGGGGTACAAAAGACATAAAAATGGAGTAATGAAGCAGCCAGTCACAAGTTTTAGACAAATACTATTTCTCATGATAGTGTTATATCTGAGTGGGTAACAAATAGCTATATATCGATCTATGGACATTACAGTTAAAATGAGAAAATCTGCAGTGGTTATGAAGTAATATAAATAGGACTGTATCAGACAACCCACTTTAGAAATGGTATTTTCTGCAACAAGTATTGCTAGCAACTTAGGAATCACAAAGGAAACCATAAGTATATCAGTGAAAGACAAGCACACCAGGAATAAGTACATAGAAGAGTGAAGACGAGAATTGCTACAAATGATAGCGATTATTAGGAGGTTTCCAGCCATCGTAATAAAGTAGGCCATCAACAGCGCTACAAATATTATGATCTGTAATGCAGTGTTACCATAAAATCCTTTGAGAACAAATTGCTCTAATATGGTTCCATTTGTTTCATCCATTGAGGATCAGCAACTAAAAGAATTACCAGTCCCACAATCAAAAATTACATTTACAATATTGGTCGTTCCAGCTGAGTGGCAGGCATAAAGCTAAATTAACGTGTCACTTATATACACAATATGGAGGCTCCTTTACGTGCAAAAAGGCTTTGTATTTCTGCTCATCCAGTTCTGAGGTTTATGCAGCTCTACCACACAGCACAGCCCTTTTTGGCAGGGAAGGAATTCTACCTATGGGTAAGAGGCAGTGTGTTTGGATAACGGTGATGGTCTCTTCACTAATTTGTTACCTCAAGACTTTTTAAAAGTGGATTACATTTATATGTTTTTGCCAGTTGAGTCTGTGCCAGCAATATATTTTGGGTCCATGTTGGACTTTTTTCAAGCACTTCACTATTTTATATATATATATATATATATATATATATATATATATATATATATATATATATATATATATATATATATATATATATATATGGTCATATCTGTTCTGCAGTGGTTGTTGGGCTGCTTTCAAACTGATCCATAGCTGGAGCGCAGTGCACCTGCGGGCTACCTGCACTGAGCAATAGACTTCTGTTATTAGCTTTCAAAAAGTGCACCACAACTTTAGGATATAATAGAAGTATATGGTAAAGTACATCTAACCCACAGGAAAGCCACAGGTGCACTGCTCTGCATCCATGGTGTGGGTAAACCACAGAGCATCAGTGTGAAAGCAGCCTTAGACCTCTTTCACACAATCAGTCAAACCCAATCAGACCATCCATTCAACAGGCAGATGTAAACAGACTACCTCCAATCCAATCCGCAAAAAAAAAAAAAACAGAAGAGAATCCATCCCTCCCATCTGGGCAGATCGGATCAGAGGGCCCATAGAGTAGAGCTGGCTGTATCCATGTCCGCTTTGCATATGCAGAGTGGACACAGAACTTTCATCCGCCCGCTACGCTCATCGTTGCCCATGACCGATTACTAAGTCGCTTAAGTCGCTCTTCAAAAGGTTGGGCACCCCGGTTGTACAGTGACTATGAGGTAAACCGATTTCTAAACCCAGATTTAAATCTAATTTCTATGCTGCATATGCTTAAATATTTCTTACTAGATAACGTTTTACAAAACTCACATTTTTTTTAGGATAGTCTAAGAAACTTACATCAACTTATACACACCTTTCTTTACTTATCTTTAAAGTGAGGATTTCAGTTTGTAAGAGAACTATCAGAATACACTTGGCGTGCACTTGTGCAAATGCAAGCTCATGTGCGACTGCAGATGCCTATTGGCATCAATGCGCTTGCTCGACGAACTGTGTGCATGCTCGGGAGCGTGTCCCTAACCCCAATTGGCAGCAGACAGCCTATTTAAAGCATGTCCTGACTTCTGATCAGTGCTGACTGGTCTTCAGCTGTTTCCTGGAACCCTGAACCCAGCTGTTATCCTGTTTTGTTACCTGTTGATGAACTTGGCTTTCCTTAACCCTGCTTTTGGACTCATATTGCTGACAACTGGTTCTTGATCCCGGCTTCTCTCTGACCATGCCTCTGCCTTATGCCTTGGTACCTTGCTGTCCGCCTGCTACCAAACTCGGTTATCCTGGTGACCTTGCTCCTGTTACCTGCTTGGCTCAACACTACCATCCGAGAGTCTGCAACTACGGTCCTGCAACCTGCTGCGACTTCCTGCTGCCAGAAACCCTACATCACCAGATGTGCCAGTTCCGCAGTACAAGCAGAGTACCTCTTTAACCCCAGCTGACCTAAGGTGCATGGCTGCTATTCTTAATGTGATTGTTCTCCTGTCTTCCCAAGGTCACATCCTCTTATGCAAGATTCAAGGTCTACACCTGCAGGCGCTCGTGTTCCTCCTGTCTCTTGGCTCCCTCTGTTCCACTCTCAGTGGGACATGGGTTGGAGATACAAGAGAGGCCAACCTCATCAGCTCAGTCTCCCTTCAGGTATGTGACACAGTCAGTGATGCCAATCATTAATTTTAAAGGGTAACTCCACTTTAGTGGGAAAAAAAATAGTAAACAGTACGTACTGACCATTCCACATAAAAATCATTTCCTGCTTGTGTGATTGGCTCACCAATTTTTCCAGAAGTCTGATTAAGATACAAGTCAGATTTCAGACATCCCCTGCAACACAAATGTAATTTTTGGTGAGCTACTCCCACTAGGAACATGTGTAAAGGGCTGCAGGCCCTGCAGCTTTCCTCATTAGTGCCCTGCAGCTGCCACAGCAGACTGATAATTATGAAATCACTCCCATTAGACCTACTGAGCACAGAGGCGCAGACAAACACACATGGATTTCTTCAGAATGACAAAAGGTAAGAATCTGCAACAAAGGTTGGTATAATCCTTGCAATGTACATAGATCACCTGGGGGAATGTTTTTTTCTCAACAAAAGTAGAGTTAGGCTTTAAGGGCCGATGAAAGGGGTATAATTACATAGAGTTGAATTCCATGTCACATTGAAGTCTGGGGGGGACTGCAATACTGAAGTTAAATCCTGCCCATTTTTAGGGCTAACAGGTAAACTACTGTCAAAAAGACATGGGAAGCTGGGCACTGTCATTGAAAACATGTACCCATGCAAAAAATAAAAAATGTTTTAAAAATACTGTGCAGCAGGTGCTGGGGACTTGGTGCTTTCGTGCAGCTGTGAGGTCAGCATTGAAAGTGCACAAATCCTTTAGGATTTCTACCTTTGCTAATCCTTAGTAATCCTCCATTTTCCGCGGGTATGGAATAGATGAAGTCCCTTGTCTAGTGGACTACCCACAGCTTTACCCATGTATACAACTTCTTGACCTCATGCACTTTTCCTACCTTGACTTCCCTGCAGGAACACCATGAAAAACCTAACACAGAACATTTTTACTATCTACATCTCCAACACTGGATCTCATCCCCAAGAAAGCATTCTGAATTTCCAAATAAAAAAATCAACCTTTGAACATATACAGTATGTCTGCATTCCGTGGGATCACCCAGACTCATATCACTTTTATATTCTAGGCTAAATGCTTGTGGTTCTTATTCATTTGTCTTGTATGTCTTGAAATGAGAATGAGACCTCACTGACCCCCCCAGAATTGGAGGACTGGGGGTTAAATCTGGTTCAAAATTGTGAAATGTTCCTTTAGTCTATCGTAGAAACTGCATAGAAGTTTCCCAATTAGTAGTATTGGGTTCCAGCCTGAATAGCGCATGCCAATTATAACTACAGCAGCAGGTCCTTTAGAGGATGTGGTCAATGTGGTGATGTATTAAACATTTGGTGGCCCTGCCTGAAGCTAAACACATTTTGGTCTAGAACAGTTGGCTTCCTCCAAACCATATTTAATTTATTAGTCCACATGGATGTGAGGATTGACCTTCTCTACCATACAATTCCAGGGCTTTTTGCATAACAGAAATTGGCCACATAGTTGTTTCTGGCTGCAAAGAAAATTATATCCAAAGCCTGGGAGAAGCCTACAGTCCCCTTTAAAGAGGACAAATAATGTATGAATTTTTTTGCTGGTTGATGAGAAATTGTCTAGCATCCATAACTTTTCATGACCTAAATTTGTCAAAATATGGAAACTGTGGCTCACCTATGCCTTTCTGTCTCTGAACCCTTGTAGCCTGAGTTGCATATAGTTCACCTACCTGATCCTTAGGCTCGAGTCTGTGGGGGATATATCCTGTTGTATCCTCTCCTTGCACCTTCCCTTCATGTTGCCTATATTTCCCTATCCTGATCTTGTAGTTGGTAAGGTTGAATAATGACACCAGTAGTTCAACTTGTGTAGGTGTTGTATGTTTGAATGTATGTATGTGGGTAAGTGTGTTTATATCAATACCATTTCCCATATCCCTGTATATTGCGTTCTCTGAAATTATTGACATTTCCTGCTGAAACCACTGATTGTTGAAGTGAGTTCCACATCCTTACTGCTCTAACAGTAAAGAACCCCCTACTCAGTTTAAGGTTTCATTGAGTGCCTGTGTGTCTTCTTAAGCTCCCTGAAACTGAAAAGTTTCCTCACTATGCTAGAATTACCTTTAAGGTATTTGTATATTGCTATCATATCGCCTCTCAAGTATCTCTTCTCCAGGGAGAATACGTTTATTGTTTGTAGTCAATCTTTGTAACTGAGAACCTCCAGACCCCTCATTAGCTTTGTTGACTTTCTCTGGACTCTCTCCAGTTCTAGCACATTTTTTCTGAGGACCGGTAACCAGAACTGGAGGGTATATTCAAGATGTGGCCAGACCAGATTCTTGTAAAGTGGTAGAATATTTTTTTTTTCTCTGGAGTAAATTTTTAATGCATGCTACTATTCTATTCGATTTTTTTTTGCCATCCTGGATTCCCCCACTGGGTCTCCGTCTAGTAAGTAGGGATGAGCCGAACACCCCCCAGTCCGGTTCACACCAGAACTTGCGAACAGGCAAAAAATGTGGACGAACATGCGAACACCAACACAAACATGAAGAATTAAAAGTGCTAATTTTAAAAACTTATATGCAAGTTAATGCCATAAAAAGTGTTTGGGGATCCTGGTCATGCCCCAGTGGGCATGAATCAATGCAAAAAAAAGTTTTAAAAACTGCAGTTTTTTCAGGAGCAGTGATTTTAATAATGATTAAAGTGAAACAATAAAAATGAAATATTCCTTTATATATTGTGCCTGGGGGGCATCTATAGTATGCCTGCAAAGTGGCGCAGTTTTCCCCTGTTTAGAAAAGTACCACGGAAAAGTGACATTTCTGAGGCCGCGTACACACGGGCGGACTGTCCGCCCAACTAGGTTCGTCAAACAGTTTGACAAACAGTCCGTTCAAAATTAGCATGAACGGACTTGACCACACACGACGAACGAACAGTCCGCTGAAAACTTGCGCGATGACGTGAACGGCACGTACGACGGGACGAGAAATTCGACGTCCAATACACTGCAATGCAACCTTCGCCGTGTAAATTCTTTCTGAGCATGCGCGAGACTTAGTTTGTCGAACAAGCCTACACACGAGCGGACTGTCCGCTCAAACCAAGTTTCAGCGGACAGTCTTACGGAAATTCCGAAAAACTTTGTTCGTCAGACTGTCCGCTGAAACTGTCCGCTGAAGCCCACACACGAGCGGACTGTCCGCTGAAACACTGTTCAGCGGACAAAGTTGGGCGAACAGTCCGCCCGTGTGTACGTGGCCTCAAGGAAAGGTCATTTAAAACTGATCACGGCTGTAATGAATTGCCGGGTTTCGGCAATAAAGATAAAACTCATTGAAAAAAAATTACATGGGTTCCCACCCCAGTCCATTACCAGGCCATTTAGGTCTGGTATGAAAATTAAGGGGAACCCCGAACCAAAATGTAAAAAAAAAATTGCATGGGGGTCCCCCCAAAATCCATACCAGACCCTTATCCGAACACGCAAACTGTCAGGCCAGAGGAAAAGAAGGGGGGTGAGAGAGTGCCCCCCTCCTGAACCATACCAGGCCACATGCCCTCAACATGAGGAGGATACTTTGGAGTCGCCCCCAAAGTACCTTGTCCCCAAGTTGATGGGGACAAGGACATCATCCCCACAACCCTTGCACACAAATAAGTGGAGGGCTTATTGGAATCCGTAAGCCCCCTTTAACAAGGGGACCCCCAGATCCTGGCCCCCCCTATGTGAATTGGTAGGAGTACATTGTACCCCTACCAATTCACAAAAAAGTGTCAAAAATCCTAAAAATGACAGGAGACACTTCGGGACAAGTCCTTTATTTTAAACAAAATGTCTGCGATGTAAATCCATCTCACACTGCCCAACAAACTGGAAAAAGAAAAAAAACGCAAGAGTTCCACTACCATGGGAGGCTCCCACACACTGCACGCTTCTCGCTTTGACCTCTGTTATATAGCTGAAGGTGGGGCCACAGACAGGACAGAGCCTTGGAGTACCCCTTTTACCACGCCAGCCAGACCATTCTGAGTACACACTGTTTATCACCATCTGTGCCCCTGTAACCATTTTTCTACCCAGGCACATACTCTATGCCAAAAAATCTTATAAATTAAAAGTGTATGGGGAACTGTATCAAATGCTTTTTCAAAATCCAGATACAGCTCACTTCCTCATAGAATGTTAGCAGATTGGTCTGGCAAGATCAATCTTTCATAAAGCCATGCTGATTACTACTAAGGATACTGTTTTCATGTGAAAATGTTTGAATATAGTCCCTTATCATCTGCTCAAATAGTTCACAAACAATTTATGTTAGACTGACTGGCCTGTAATTTCCAGGTTTGAATATTGTCCATTGTTTTCATCCCGTTTTTTGTCTATTCCCTTTCCTCATTAGTTTCAGTATGATTCAAACATGGGATATTCAAAAAAATTTTGTGCCCCCGGGGGCATGCAGTGTGGTAATCAGCGGTGAGCTCTGTCCCTTGGGTAGGCACTTTACCATGTGATCAACTGTACCCAATCACAGCCAATCATATGTAAACAAATGCCACTTATCGGCATTTCCTTTCCTCAGCACTGTCAGGGTCTGAGAAAAGGAAAGGCGATTACCGACTTTTCAGTTACAGGGGACATTTACACTGATAATCAGTGCTCTCATTATCAATGCAGCCCCATCAGTGCAGCATATTAGTGCCTATCAGTGCAATGTATCAGCATCTGTCAGTGCAGCATATCAGTGACCATCAGTGCCGCCTTATCAGTGCAGCCTTAGCATTGCCCATTAGTGCTCATCAGTGCAGCTTATCAGTGCCACCTCATCAGTGCCCATCAGTGCCGCCTCATCAATGCCCATCAGTGCAGCCTCATCAGTGCCCATCAGTGCAGCCTCATCAGTGCAGATCAGTGAACATGAAAAATTACTTATTTGAAAAACTGTATAACAGAAACAAAGACAAAGGCTTTTTGTTTTTCAAAATTGTTGGTCTTTTTTCATTTGTTTAACAAAAAATAAAAACTCCAGTGGTGATTAAATATCACCAAAAAAAAAGCTATATTTGTGTGAAAAAAATTATAAAAATGTTATATGGGTACAGTGTTGCATGACCGCGCAATTTTTATTTAAAGTGCAACAGCGATGAAAGCTGAAAATTGACCTGGGCAGGAAGGGGGTGGAAGTGCCCACTATTGAAGTGGTTAAATGTCCACACATTTTATCAGATGTTTTAGCCCCTGTGTGGGCACAACTGCTTTTATTCCTCCTTAAAAACAATAAAAAGTATTAAAGCAATAGTACACACATCTTTTAAATAACATGAGGAATGTTGTACATAGTGGTAACAGTATGTTTTTAACCACTTTCAGACCGGACCATTTTGTTGGCTTAAGACCAGACCACTTTTTGCGATCCGGCACTGCGTCGCTTTAACTGACAATTGCGCGGTCGTGCAACATGGCTCCCAAACAAGATTGATGTCCTTTTTCTCCCACAAATAGAGCTTTCTTTCGGTGGTATTTGATCACCCCTGTGGTTTTAATTTTTTACGCTATAAACAAAAAAATAGGGACAATTTTGAAAAAAATGCATTATTTTTTACTTTTTGCTATAATAAATATCCCCCAAAAATATATTTTTTCCTCAGTTTAGGCCGATACGTATTCTTCTACATATTTATGTTAAAAAAATTTGCAATTAGTGATTATTGATTGGTTTGTGCAAAATGTATAGCATTTACAAAATAGGGGATAGTTTTATAGCATTTTCATTAATAATTTTTTTTTTACTAGTAATAGCAGCGATCAGCGATTTTTATTGTGACTGCGACATTATGGCGGACACATAGGACATTTTTTACACATTTTTGGGATCATTGTCATTTATACAACAATCAGTGCTATACAAATGCACTGATTCCTGTGTAAATGACACTGGCAGTGAAGGGGTTAACCAGGGAGTGGCAGTGTAGGGGTTAAGTGTGTCCTAGGGGCGTGTTACTAACTGTGTGTTAGTGAACACTGATCTCTGATCCAATCACAGGCAGCAGAGATCAGTGTCACCTGTTGCTAGGCAGAACGGGGAGATGCTGTTTACTTCTGCATCTCCCCGTTCAGCCTCCCCGTGAGACAATCGCGGGTGTTCCCACGGCGATCGAGTCCACAGGACCCACGACCAGACTCACGGGGGTCTCAACCAGCGGCGGCGCACGTGTGATGGCACAGCGGCAATTTCAAATGGACGTACCTGTACACCAATTAGCCTGCTCGTGCCATTCTTCCGACGTACATCGTTGTGCGCCGGTCGGGAAGTGGTTAACTAACAGTCTCAATGATAGTGTACACTGTCAGTGCATACTTAGCTGAGGGATTCTTTTGTTTTTTATTATTTTACAATTATTGGCTTAAATATATCAGAGGAATCCCAATATGATTAATTTTAGTTAAACAAAAAAATGTAAGTAGTTGTAGCAGTGACACGTGCTTTTTCATACAACTGTTAAAAAGACTGGTTTAACTGGCAGATATTAATTGTCCAGTAGGCTGCCCTGACTGTCCTTGTTCTCACTGATGTAAAACTGTAATGCAGCTTGCCAAATGCTCAAGTTTTCATTAAGTACTAAGAGTCTGTAGAGGGTATGGCAGTGTAAAACTGGTCAGCAGCAGGACATTTTTATTGAGGGAGGTTTGGCTGAACTGTACTAAGAAAAAACTGTGCTCTACTACAAGGATTACAGCAATTAGACAATAGAAGGACAATTATAAATAGCAAGGCTATGCCCAAATTTACTAGCAAAAAATAGCACAAGCTGGGGCTTTACTACAAGCATTATGATACTGTATAACTATTGTCCAGCAGCAGAACAGCTTAATCAGGGACAATAAGTCAAAATGTTGTATCCTTAACTTTTGTTTTATCCATGGGGATTAGGGATGCATTGAATTTGAGTAATATAGTGACGGGGTTTAGGTGCAAAGAAACATAGAACAGTGGCAGCAGACAAAAGACCAAGTGGTCCATCGAGTCTGCCCCATTTTATTTTTTTATTTATACTTTTTTTGTTTGTTTGCTTTGTTAATATCTGTGTCAGCGTATACAGTATATCTATGTTTATTCCAAGCATGTTTAAATCAACATCAACTAACATTTGAATCAACATCAACTTTCAGTAAAATAATACTTTCTAAGTTTGTTTTAGAACTTTGGTACTGCTAGTTTGAAGTCATATGCCCACTTTCTTGATCTTGGCTTACTGCCCTCCTGAACCCTACTCGTCCCTTTGATGTATTTAAAGGTTTTTATTATGTATCCTCTTCCCTATCTTTCCTCTAAACTGTACATATTTTATTCTTCCTGATATGTTTTATCCTGATGTGTTTTATCCTTCAGACCTCTCACCATTTTTGTTGCCTGTCTCTGACCTTTTGTCTTATCAATATGATTTTGTAAGTGAGGTCTCTAGAACTGGACACAGGTCTAAATTATGTCTAACTAGGAGAATCAGGGTCTCCTTTCATCTGCTGGTAACCCCTCTAGTAATAGGTATGAGCGGCTGCCAATGCTGAGTCCATGTCAGGAGATGTGTCTGTGAATGAGAGGATCCTGAGAGACTACCACACTCCTCTAGTAAAGCATTCTAGAATTCTATTTGATTTTCTCACTGCATTGCCATACTGTATGCTCATTTTGCAGTTATCTGAATAAATACTCCTAAATATATTTCATCTGTAATGCTGGCCAACACTGTACCTCCAATATTGCAGATGAAAAAGGGGGCATATGGTACAATGAGTGGTGTGTGTACACTGATAGTATAATGAGAACAGTAAAAAGTCCATAGAGTCCAACTGGAATGTCCAGGGAAACCTGTTGACCTCAAAACATTTGATACAGCACCTCTGGGGAGACTGAAGTCTCTCCAGAGGTGCTGGAGAGACTGAAATATCTCTTAGTGAACAGCTAAAGAGAACAGGAAGTTGTGATCTAAGTGTATTATGTTACATATTATTGTGGTGAAAGAAAATTGACAACTCATGTTTGACAGTTAAAACTGGGTTGTCAACAAAGTAAGGTGGACAACCTCAGGATGGAAGGGTATCTCAAACACACTGGGTTGGTCAGTGAAATCAATCTGTAGAGAAAACACACCAGGGGATGCCAGACTAAGTGCAGTAGTGTATAGGACTGGTAGGTGTATGTAAATAGGCAACTCACATATGAAGAAGAAATGGTACTTTAAGTATACTCTCAGTTGGTGGTTGACTAATGCGTATGGGGTGGGGAGCCTTGTCCAAAAACGTGCAGCCTTAGCAGTCCAGATGTAGGGCTGGATACCAGTTCGGATGGAGGAAGCAGGAAAATGACAGTGGAACACAGAGCAGACCGGATGTGACCTTAGCGGCACATCAGGGGGAAATAGGTACACGTTTGGAGGCTGCCCAAGCCCCTTTCCCAAGCCATTGTTTGGAGGCTGCCCAAGCCCCTTTCCCAAGCCAAACCCCCTATAAATAATGTAAATCTATTTATGCAGTGATAGGACAAAAAGCCACAGCGGATCTTGAATGCTAACAAAATGTAAATTCTTGAATCGTGAATGATAGTACTATAATAGAGAACTATGGGCAATGTATGTGGGAGAGGCCAATGATAGAACTAACAGGCTAAACTATGGGACACTCTCCGGACACACTACACATATGATTAAGGAAGAGGATTATACAATTGATAGGAAAAATGGTACTGCTGAACCAAGAGGGAAAACAGTAGGGAATGCTGTAAAAGCACATAAAAATAAAATTGAATTAAAATAAAAAAGAGAGATTGTGATATAGCACAAGATATTATATACAAAGTATTTCTGTACAATTATATAAAAACGGGTGTTTGTAGCCTGATATATATGATCCAAGTAACATTTCTGAATGTTTGTAAGTGAGGAGCAGAGAAGTGTAGGTGGCATTAAATAACAGTAGTGATTTCAATCTCCTTATTGAGAGGACAGACAGTTGGAAATTAATATCCTGTAGGTCTCCTTTTTGCAGAGTTTCTTAAAAAGTTCTGCGGCAGAGTTTTTTTTGGAATGGATTCAATCACCCAAACTTGTAGACCTGCAGATGATTGATTGTGGTGTTCAGCAAAATAATGAGATACACTTTGTTTAGAGTTTTCCTATTCCACAAACCTTCCCCCGAATCTGCAATGTGGTATGCAGATGGTCCTGCTAACATAAAGGAAAACACACATGCATGTAAGGCAGTACACCACGAACTGGGAATAACAACTGGGACCTGTGTTGATGGGATACATTTTGCATTTTTGTTTCACGTGCCTGCAGGAGACATTTAGGATTTCTACATTGGTACATGCCCACAAGGTGTCTGAATAGATTTTCAGGTTCCACAGTCGACTTGGAAGGGGTGGTGCCCATGATCCACCCCTGAAGAACACGATTTCTCCAAAATAAAAATGACAACATTTCTTAAATATGAATAAAGCAACTGTGTCACACTATAAGTTACACCAACTGAAGAAACGTAATTATGGAAATATCATGTTATTTTACCATAGATTAAGTATACAAATATTATAATTATTTTTAATTTAAAAGCAACCACCTAGATTAGTGTATAATAATCCCCAATAATTATACTTCCTGATTTTTATTCACTGGGCAAAAAAATTGAGCATCTAGAGCAGTTATAGATTTCAAATGTTCTATAACCTGTAAATCCAACTAAATATGCATTTATCTCTATTAAATCATATTGCAATTTACAATTCTGCACCTTCAAGAAATGATTTAAACAAGTTGCATCTAGTGACTGCTACAGCTCACTCCTACCATATATATGGTAAGCCTAATGCTGTAGACCATTGGTTCTCAACTCCTGTCCTTGGGACTCACTAACAGGCCAGGTTTGCAAGATAACTGAAATACATCACAGGTGATATCATTTGCTGCTCAATTATTGCAGTATTCTAGTCTGCATCTCCTCAAGGTAATTCTTAAAATCTGGCCTATTAGTGGGTCCTAAGGACAGGAGTTGAGAACCACTGCTGTAGACATTTTACAATTCATCTGGGTATGATTTCTTTGAAAAATAGATATGAATAATAAAGGTAATGTTTTAAAATAGTTGACTGCAAATTGTAATATTCAATCCAGTTACTATAGTATAGAATCAATGGACATTACTACAATGTTCACATTCAGGCCAATGAACACTTACCTGTTGTAAACCACAAGAATTCACATTACTATAGAAATATAACAGGCATATTTGTGAATAATAGTTGTGTTGTCTGCAGGTAACAAGTAAATGAGGTGGCCTATTTCACTTAAGGAGTACTCCAGAAAACACAATAGCATGCCACAAACTGCCTATATCCTTTAGAAATAAGAGTGCTGAAATCATAGCACACATTTGTATGAATACATATAAGATTATGAAATTTCTTTGGGGAACATTTTCATACAAACAATGTTTCCCAAAGGCTTTAGCTTACTAGATTATCAGTATTGCAAATTACAGTCATTAAAATACAGTAAATGTGCAGCGCTAGATAGAAGTGACAAAATATTTTAGCAAAAGTGTATATGCAATAAACCCAAATACTGCTAATATATAAAGTTAAAATGGGAAGTCTATATCATGAAAAAATTAATTCAGTGTGTAGTTTATAGTTGTGCTATCAGCTCACCAGAAATAAAAGATAATAACGCATAATCTGACATCCATCAAATATCACAAAGTTGCATAAGGATATCTCCAGCCTTCACCCAAACAATGCACTCACTGGATAAAGGATTATTTTAAGCATCAATCAATAGTCAGTGTTTAGTCCTCCTTAGTGAATGCCATAGGCAACATAGGGAGTTGCTTCCAATACACCGCACTAGATATAAAAAAGCTCACCAGCCCAGAAAAAGATTATATAGAGTAGGTAGTATTTATTGAATTACTTTAAAAGCTATAAAAAAATATTGCAGCATGATAAAACATACATAAGTGCACTTAAAGTGGTTGTAAACCCTTACAAACCACTTTGACCTACAGGTAAGCCTAGATTAAGGCTTACCTGTAGGTCCAAGAAATATCTCCTAAACCTATACGGTTTAGGAGATATTTGCCCGAAGACAGGCACCGCTGTCTACGGCGCATGCGCCGTAGACAGCGGCGCGCAGGCGCACTGAGAGCGGCATTTCCAACAACGGAGCTGCCGCGCGTGTCGGCTCCCGTGCGCATGCGCGGGAGTGACGTCATTGCGGCTCCGCCGAATGACAGCGGTGGAGCTGCGAGACCCCACCAAGAAGATGGATGCGCCGGACTACAGGGGACAGCGGTGACATCGCTGGCTCCTGTGTCAGGTAAGTGACACATAATGGGCTACTATGCGATGCATAGTAGTCCATTATGCTTTGCCTTTGCAGGGAATGAAAGAGGAAGTAAACTCATCAGGGTTTACTTCCTCTTTAAAATGGTGGTCGCCACTTCAAACACGTGGACACGGCGGCATGACGTCAGCACATAGACACCTGCTGACGTGTTTCCTGCCACACATGTTATCAAGGCAATTTGGAGGACTGAGCACTGACAGTTGATTGATGCTTATATTAATCCTCTGTCTAGTGAGTTCATTGTTTGGGTGAAGGCTCACATGTGGAGATATCCTTATGCACCTTGGTGATACTTGATGGATGTCAGATTATGTCTTATTATCTTTTATTTCTGGTGAGCTGATAGCACAACTGTCAACTACATACTGAATTAACTTTTTCATTTCTGCACATTTACTGGATTTTATTGATTACAAGGGTTGGTACAGTCATCTTGTGTACTAGCTGTCTATATACATTACTGTTTGAAATTACAATCATTATATATTGTGGATAGAGAAATAATTTTATTTACCTGACAAGCAAAGGGGTTATATCTTGTAATCTTATTTTTTGTGATTTTGGCAGTTTTAGTATAGAAAAAGTAACTTACATTTAAGTAGATACATGCACTGTATTATACTGCTGTGTTCCAGTGCCTTCTTATTCCCTAGTGGACCAGAATTAGGATACTCCAGAGGGCATTCTAAGCCTCTAATATAAACAGCCATAAGACAAAATATAGTGTTGAAGAACACAACATTCTATATGAGGGTGTGGTTTGCCAGTGGCTTCAAGCAGAAATGCCTGCTAGGGTATTCCAGCCAAAGGCCAAGGCATTAACACAAAAGAGATGTTAATTTGCCTTTTTTTGCATATTAGCATAAACTGTAACTTAAGAAAAACACATCAGAACTCTAGCCAAATGGTCTGGGGTTCACCATCAGGCCCTTGGAGGTCAGGGTGACCGTTACACTGTGTTAAAGGCTGTTGATCACAAACTATGGATTGCAATTTGCCAGTCAAAGGGGTTAAGCTTGTGAAAGTGAATTTGATGGCATCTAATCGTGATTTTTTTTCAGGCCTTCATGTAGTTCTGCAGTATTTTTTTTTTTATTGTACAGAAGCCAGGAGCTGTTTAACACACATCCACCCAGGCCGCAACCCCAGGTGGGAATAACCCTGATCCACTGACTCCTCCCAAATAAGTAGCTTCTCCCAGTATGCAAAGCAGCCAAAAGAAACTCCTGCTAATTGGCTGAGACAACTTTTTTTTTTTTAATTCTTTATTTTATTTTATAAAGTTAACATCGTACAAAAAAAGGAGAAATAGAAAAAAAATACATTTACTTATTCATTACATTAATCAAATCCATCCCCGCCCCACCTTGCCCACTCCTCTAAAGGCATTTATTTTTTTCCTATTTGTTTTCATCCATTTTCCACCCTATTCTCATATTGATTTTTTTTATTACGTCATATAAATTTAGAAATTATACCTTTTAGAGTTCTAAAATATGATTGTGGGATGGCTAGGGGCAGCATCTGGAATTTATATGTGATTTTTGGGGTCAGCATCATTTTTATCGCATTTATTTGCCCTATCCATGAGAGAGGACGCGTTGACATTTTTTTAATTTCCGTCTTGATCTCATCTAATAAAGGAATATAGTTTATCAGATATATTTTCCTTAAAGTGTCAGTCAGTCTCACTCCTAAATGTTTTATATATTTTCTCCATGGAAAATGGAATTCTTTTGAGAGCTTCGCTTCTTCTGATTTGTTTATATTTATATTAAAGATTTCAGACTTGCTGAGATTTTATTTTAAGATTTGAAAATTCTCCATATTTTTTTAACTTTTCCAGGAGGTTTGGAATCGTGACCATAGGGTTTTAGATAAAGGAGAATACATCATCAGCAAACGCTGCAATTTTGTGCTCCTTGTCTCCCACCCTAATCCCTTTGATATTGGAGTTATTTCGAATTTAGGCCAATAGTGGCTCCAGGGACAGTACAAATAAAAGAGGTGACAGCTGACACCCCTGTCTAGTTCAGTTTTTCATTGCGAACGGGAGGGAAGATTTACTTTTACCAAAGCTTGGGGATAATTATATAATACTTTTATCCAATTGGTCATTCTAGGGCCTACTCACATGACTTCCAAGGTTTTCATCATGTATCCCCAGTCTACTCTGTCGAAAGCTTTTTTGACTCCATCGACGGGAATAGACTGGGGGACTCACTTATTTTGATAGCTTGCAGAAGCAGTAGAGCTCGAATGCCATTGTCCCTCCCTTCTCTACCTGATATGAATCCGACCTGCTGCATCAGATCAATCATCTTTTCTTTCAACCTTTTTGCCAGCACGCTTGCGTATAGTTTGGTGTCTGCATTCAATAAGGCAATTGGTCTATAACTAGAACAGAACGTGCTGTCCTTACCCTCTTTCAATTTAAGTGTTATTGATGCAGACAATGCATCCTTTCCCATTTCGCATTTCGTACCTAATTTATCCCAATATTGACAGAGCTTCGGGACTAATGTTTCTTTATACTTTATAAGATAAAGCGTCGTAAGGCCATCTGGTCCCGGGCTTTTGTCCGGGGGGGGGGGACTTTTTAGGGCATTGTAAATTTCCTCCTCTGTGATAGGTCTATCCATTAATGGATCTATCGCTCTCTGACAGAGAGGGTAATGAACTATTATTCAAAAATTCTATAATTTTCACCTCTTCCTCTTATTCATGCTGCCCCTTCTTTCTTACTGCATAAAGGGCATAATAATTCCTGAACTCCTTCGCTATCTCTTTCGTAGTATTGGGAAATACTACGAAAGAGATAGCGAAGGAGTTCAGGAATTTCCCAATACTCCAGACTTATTTTGAATTTTTTTATTAAAGTTTATTTCTCTTTTCTTTTTCAACGTCCTGGCAAGAAGTTTACTTGATTTGTCTCCCCATTGATACTTATCTCTTGCTATTCTATTAAATGTCCTTTTTGAGTCTTGCTCCATGATGTCCTTAAGGTCTTCTCTCTTATTTACCAATAAATGAAAAAGTTCCTGATGTTGACCCCTATGGCTTTTATGCTCTTGTTCTAGTCTATGGATTTCTTCAATGAGGTTCTTCATTTTTTTTCTTTCTCTCTTTTTTTCCCCGCACGGATGGAGATGAGGATCCCCCTGATATAGACTTTATGTGCCTCCCATAGCGAGGCATCAGAAATTTCCCCTGTATCATTATTCATAAAATAAAATTCAATTTCTTTCTGTACTGGTTCCACTGTCTCCTTGACCTGAAACTAATTTTCATTCAACCGCCAAGTGAACGGTAGTCTTTGGATCCCCGGGATCCTCATCTTCATCAATATCGGGGCATGGTCCGATAATATCGTTATTTCTATCTTTGTTTCCGTCACGTGATCTAGCAGTCTGTGATCTACCAATATTTAATCTAATCTTGAATGAGTCCCATGCACAGGGGAAAAATAGGTATAATCTTTAAGTTTAGCATGTTGTACCCGCCACACGTCTATTATTTGACATTGATGCATCTTAAGTTTTATCGTTAATAATTGAGCCTTACTCATCCCCTGTGATCGGGATGTGTTATCAGCTGAAGGATCCAAACAGAAGTTTAAATCCCCAGCCAAGATAACCTCCCCCGTCTTGAAATCCATTAATCGACCCAACACTTGCTTCAGAAATCTTATTGGGTTTTTATTGGGGCTATAAAGATTTGCCAAGGTGTATATCTTCTCTCCCAATCTAACCATCACAAATAAATAGCGGCCCTTAGGATCTGTCACTCTATCTAGCACCGTAAATTAAAATTTTTTTTGCAAACCCAATTGCCACCCCCTTAGCCCCCATAGTAGGAGAGTCACTGTAATACCAAATTGGAAAGTCTTTAGAATATATTTTAATATTTGTCTCCTGGGTTAGGTGTGTCTCTTGTAAGAACACCACCTCTGCTTGGTATTGCTGAATTTCTCTGAGTATCTTATGTCTCTTAACTGGGGAGTTAAGGCCTTTAACGTTGAATGTCAAAAAAAATTATTTCCATCTTCTAATTTGTTCACAAGTGGAGCTAGACAATATTAGGTGTTGCCTTTGAATCTTGTGTTTTACTTGTTTCTGCAAGGTGTATATCCTCCCTTTCCCCCAAATTGTGGTACCATACAATTTGGAGGACAGACATCACTGGATCAATACTGCTTCCAATTGTATAGGGCAGCCTTTCTAAACCAGGGGGCTGCAGCACCCTGGGGTGCCACCTGACGTTGTTAAGAGTGCTGCGGAATCCTGGTTGAGAAAGGTTGTGTATTAAACTCTGTGCACTGATGTACAGCGTGCCAGTCTCAGCCCTGCGTACACAGACCGGCAGACCTCCAAATTCGACACCTGCACACTCAGTGTATCAAATAGAGCAGTGGGGGGGGGGGGGGGGGGATGTCTTCCTGAATCCTAATCTGTCCACATCATCCTGCAGTCAACAGTGCTAGCAAAACATTGCAAGTGCAGTTAAAGCCTGCATTTGGCAAAAAAAAGGCTCTGGGGTTAATTTACTAAAACTGAAGAAGAAATCTGGTGCAGTTGTGCATGGTAGCCAATCAGCTAGTAACTTCAGCTTGTTAAATTAAGCTTTGACAAAATATGAAAGCTGTTTGGTTTCTATGCAGAGTTGCACCAGATTTTGCACTCTCCAGTTTTACTAAACAAGCCCCTATGTGTATGTGAATGGGAATTTATGTATGTGTGTATGGGAGTTTACGTATGTATGTATGTATCTTTGTATGTGTGCCTGTGTATGATAGTTTATGTTTGTGTGTGCATGGGAGTTTATGTGTGTACAGTATATTAATATGAATGTGTGCATTTATGTTTGCACATTATTTTTAATCCTTACACCAAATACTGTAGATAAGAACTGCATTTTCAAGGCATCCGGACTGCTTTTTTATTATAACTAGTTCACAATAGGGTTGCCAATTCTCTGAAAAGCAATCCATGCTCAGATCGCTTTTCAGATGCATTTGACAGGTAGTGAGGAGGAGATGTGTTGCCTTTTTTAACCCCCTGAATGCAGCACTACTGTGCTGTGACTGTGTGCAGTGCATGCCCTTGTGGGGCAGTTGCAGCACAGCCATATTCATCTGAATGGGTCAAATTCAGCTGGCAGTTGTGCCCACCAAATGTGACAAAGGATATATTAGTCCTGCTCTGGCTGCAGCATGTGTATAACCTCTGCAGCTAAAGGGAGAGAAGTTGGGGGGTAGTAAAAACACTAATTCAGCCATGCGATTTTACCATCCCCCAACCCTCGCATGTGAGCCTTTAGGCTGGGGTGTCTCAAGACTGAAAACATTTTAAAGGACGCCTTCACTGAAAAAAGGTTGAAAAACACTGGTATAGGGTATCTTCAACACCTTTATTGGTAAAACAATAACTGACATCATAGAAATTGATCAGGTCCACTGAACCCCAGGATTTCAAAATAAAAACCTCTCTTACCCACATGATGTACTTTGTTGAGTGTAGAAAATATTTTTAGGTACGTTCTGCAACAGGAGGAAATAATGAGAATATTTCATTTGGCATATTGGACTTTAATGAAGTCCAGATTTCCATGTATACTAATCTTTCAAGAAGAACCTTATCATATAACAGAGACATGCATACTCTCTCTCACTACTTTACTGATGCCAATGTCACCTATCGCTGGAAATACCCATTTCATGTTTTTGATAGGAAAAATGGGAGATTTTTATTAATTCCCAGAGGACCTTTCTAAATTTACCAAAGCCCACAACTTGCCATTGATGGAGCTTAAGCCTTGGCTGGACCCTTTCTTCAGGTCCACTCATGCACCCCTTGCTATAGAAGCAGATATTTTGCCAAAAGATAACACAGAGATTGCTTCCAAGGCCTAACATTAACCTTTCTTTAAGCTTTTTCATGTTTATTTGACTGCAATGTATTAAGCTTATTGTATTTCATAGTTGGTTTCCTCAGACTAGTAGACAGATACATACCAATTGGCGTACACTAAACCATTTAAACTCCGGACCACTTGCCTAAAGACCAGAGGACTTTTTACAATTCGGAACTTCGCTGCTTTAACTGGTAATTGCGTGGTCATGCAATGTTGTACCCAACATTTTGTATCCTTTTGTTCACACAAATAGAGCTTTCTTTTGATGGTATTTGATTGCCTCTGCGATTTTTATTTTTTGTGATATAAATGGAAAGGCCTTTAGGTCTAGGGTACCTAATGGATAGTGATTCATTCAGATACTATACCACTAAGGGAGGTATATGCTGTGTGCAAGGGTGTTAGTGCTACTGGCACTAACCTGACACTGCCTGGGGCGACGCAGACCCTATCTGACTCTAAAACCTAACTGATATCACCGATCAGGGGGTTAAACCTTTCTTGGGTAATAAATGGGTGGTATGAAAAATAAACTAACTAACCAGCATCACCCATAACACTTATATGGTGATCCCTGGTGAAAGTGTTAACTAGGGGCCAATTAGGGGGTTAAAACCGTGACAGTTATACGGCGATCAGAAAAATGATTGATTAGTGACACTGGCGACAGGGGGTGAAAGGGTTAACTGGGGGGTGATCAAGGGGTTAAACCTTTATTAGGGGGGTTAGGGAGGTACCCTAAACCTAAAGGGGCCTACCAGTAACTACCCTAACACTTATAACAGACACAAAATGACACCAATGCAGTGTAAAAAAAGTAAAAAAATGAAAACTGCTATGGGTGTCACTGTGACAGGGGGTGACAGGAGGTGCAGGGGGTGATCGGGGCTGATTGGGGGGTGATTTTTGTGCCTATGTGTACTAGTGTTAGTGTGCTGTTGGTGCAAACTCACATTGATCTCTTCTCTCCTCAGGCGCCGGAACGAAAAGGCTGAAATTTCTCTTGATGTGTACATCTGGTCATTTTCAATGCAGAATGTATTCATTTTGTAATGGAATCTTGCATTCTAAACTAAATCTAAATTGAACCCTAAAGTCACCCAATTGCTTTTGACGAGGGCAACTGTAATTAGATCCTGGAATTTTGTTATTTGTTCCATTGTGCTTTACTCTCCTTGTGGTAGCAATGCCTTAAAGTGGTTATAAACCCTTACAAACCACTTTGACCTACAGGTAAGCCTAGATTAAGGCTTACCTGTAGGTCCAAGAAATATCTCCCAAACCTATACGGTTTAGGAGATATTTGCCCGAAGACGGGCACCGCTATCTACGGCGCATGCGGAATTACCCACAAATAACCCCATTTTGGAAAGCAAACACCCCAACGTATATTCTATGAGGTATGGGCTGCAGATAGGTACTCGAGTACTCTGATGGGCTAGAGACAGGTACTCAGGTACTCTGATGGGCTGGTGACAGGTACTTGGTTACACTGATGGGCTGGTGACAGGTACTCGGGTACTCTGATGGGCTGGTGACAGGTACTCGGTTACTCTGATGGGCTGGTGCCAGGTACTCGGGTAATCTGATGGGCTGGTGACAAGTACTCGGGTACTCTGGTGGGCTGGTGACAGGTACTCGGTTACTCTGATGGGCTGGTGACAGGTACTTGGTTACTCTGATGGGCTGGTGACAGGTACTCGGGTACGCTGATGGTCTGGTGACAGGTACTCGGTTACTCTGATGGCCTGGTGACAGGTACTTGGGTGCTCTGGTGGCCTTGTGACATGTATTCAGGTACTCGGTACTCATATGAACTGTGACAGGTACTCGGGTACTCATATGGACTGTGACAGGTACTCGGGTACTCATATGGACTGTGACAGGTACTCGGGTACTCTGATGGACTGTGACAGGTACTTGGGTACTCTGAGGGGCTGTGACAGGTACTTGGGTATTCTGATGGACTGTGACAGGTACTCGGGTACTCTGATGGACTGTGACAGGTACTCAAGTACTCTAATGGACTGTGACAGGTACTCAGGTACTCTGATAGACTGTGACAGGTACTTGGGTACTCTGATGGATTGTGACAGGTACTCGGGTACTCTGATGGATTGTGACAGGTACTCGGGTACTCAGATGAACTGTGACAGGTACTTTGATGGATGGTGGCAGGTACTTTGATGGGTGGTGACAGGGCCTCTTGTGTGTGTTGGTGTACATTGTAAGCAGTAACGAGATGTTACCGCAATCTCCTTCTCACACACGATTTAGTGATTGGCTGTGAAAGGATCACAGCCGTTCACGTGGTAAAAAGGCGCTGGCCAATGGCTGTTTACCGCCGTTGGTAACGAGCAGTGTTCCGGGAAACACGCCGCCACCGACTTGCATGCGCCGGGTGCTCCTGATCACGTACATGCGCCTTGCAAAGTGGGCCGGTACCACCTGTGATTGGCCGTGACTTTATCGGCCGATCACGTGGTAAACAGCCATGCCCAATTGACTGTCCACTCCCCTTGGTGGCAAGCGGTGTCTCCATTACTCGCCGCCACTGAAGGAACAGGGATGCGCACACATCACCCAAAGAACACCATCCCCACAGTGAAACATAGTGGTGGGAGCATCATGCTGTGGGGATGTTTTTCAGCCGTCGGGACTGGGAAACTGGTCAGAGTTGAGGGAAAGATGGATGGTGCTTAATACAGAGATATTCTTGAGTGATACCTGTACCCCTCGGAGTGTGATTTGAGGCTAGGACAGAGGTTCAACTTCCAGCAGGACAATGGCCCCAAACACACTGCTAGAGCAACACTTGAGTGGTTTAAGGGGAAACATGTAAATGTGTTGGAATGGCCTAGTCAAAGCCCAGACCTCAATCCAATAGAAAATATGTGGTCAAACTTAAGGATTGCTGTTCACAAGCGCAAAACATCCAACTTGAAGGAGCTGGAAAAGTTTTGCAAGGAGGAATGGGCAAAAATCCCAATGGTAAGATGTGGCAAGCTCATAGAAAGGAAAAGAGAAAAGTAGGTGAGGGCATTATCAATATTAATGGAGTCACATTAACACAAGAAGAAATTAAAGTACTAGATAAAGGATTAAAGTTTTCTCCAAAAAGAAATCTTAATAAATTCAACACATATGTGGATATTAATAAGTTTGTGAGGAGCATGAATATAAAAAAATATATGTTGAGTGACTCAGGAATAGGAAGGGGTATTAAACTCCCAGAACATAATGGTATACAATTTACGAATCTACGGAATAAATCTCTTTTTAATCCACCGGGAAGAAATGATGGACATATTGAGGTCTTCAAAAAAATGGTTATGAAAGATTTAGAGTTGAAGACAAAGAAAGTTTTGGACCCCACAGACATTAGAAAAGGCATTAGAAAACTGGAATCTAGGAAAGATATCGTTATAAGGCAAGCAGATAAAGGTGGTGCCACAGTTATTCCGTCTAAAGAAGATTATAATGAAGAATTGAATAGGCAGCTGAATGATGAGACTACATATCAGAAAATGTTAACCCTACTATACAATATAAAAAAGAATTGGCTAAAATTATTCAAAAAGGATCAGAAAAAGGCTTGCTGAACAAAAAAGAAGTGAAGTATCTAGTACCCAATGTCTGTAGAGTACCAGTAATATATACCATCCCTAAAATACATAAGAACGATAAAAAACCTCCCGGTAGGCCCATAGTAAATGGGATTAATTCAGTTTGTGCAAGAATAGGGGAATATGTGGATTTCTTTTTGCAGCCCATAGTAAAGGAAACTAAATCATTTTTGAGAGATATGAAGCATCTCATCCAGTTAATAAAGGATATTACTCTGGACGAAGGACCGACATATTTGGTCACTGCAGATGTGACCTCATTATATACCATTATCAACCATGAGGAAGCAGTACAAGCTACCAAATGGGGTTTGAGAAATCTGAGTAATTTGAAATGCAAACAAAGAAGAATTATTTTAGATTGTTTGCATTTCGGATTGGATTCCAATTATTTTTAGTTTAATAATTGTTATTATAAACAGATTTGTGGAATTGCCGCTGGAGCAAAATATGCACCTAGTGTCACCAATTTATATACAGTGGTGTGAAAAAGTGTTTGCCCCCTTCCTCATTTCCTCGTTGCATGTTTGTCACACTTAAGTGTTTCGGAACATCAAACCAATTTAAACAATAGTCAAGGACAACACAAGTAAACACAAAATGCAATTTGTAAATGAAGGTGTTTATTATTAAAGGTGAAAAAAAATCCAAACCATCATGGCCCTGTGTGAAAAAGTGATTGCCCCCCTTGTTAAAACATACTATAACTGTGGTTGTCCACACCTGAGTTCAATTTCTCTAGCCACACCCAGGCCTGATTATTGCCACACCTGTTCACAATCAAGGCATCACTTAAATAGGAGCTGCTTGACACAGTAAGGTCCACCAGAAGATCCTTAAAAGCTACACATCATGCCGAGACCCAAAGAAATTCAGGAACAATTGAGAAAGAAAGTAATTGAGATCTATCAGTCTGGAAAGGATTATAAAGCCATTTCCAAAGCTTTGGGAATCCAGCGAACCACAGTGAGAGCCATTATCCACAAATGGCGAAGACATGGAACAGTGGTGAACCTTCCCAGGAGTGGCCGGCCGCCCAAAATTACCCCAAGAGCGCAGCGACGACTCATCCAAGAGGTCACAAAAGACCCCACAACAACGTCCAAGGAACTGCAGGCCTCACTTGCCTCAGTTAAGGTCAGCGTTCATGCCTCCACCATCAGGAAAAGACTGGGCAAAAATGGCCTGCATGGCAGAGTTCCAAGGAGAAAACCACTGCTGAGCAAAAAGAACATCAAAGCTCGTCTCAATTTCTCCACAACACATCTTGATGATCCCCAAGACTTTTGGGACAACATTCTGTGGACCGATAAGACAAAAGTGGAACTCTTTGGAAGGTGTGTGTCCAAGTATATCTGGCGTAGAAGGAACACTGCATTTCATAAAAAGAACATTATACCAACAGTAAAATATGGTGGTGGTAGTGTGATGGTCTGGGGCTGTTTTGCTGCTTCAGGACCTGGAAGACTTTCCGTGATAAAAGGAACTATGAATTCTGCTGTCTACCAAGAGATCCTGAAGGAGAATGTCCGACCATCTGTTCGTGTACTCAAGCTGAAACGAACTTGGGTTCTGCAGCAGGACAATGATCCTAAACACACCAGCAAGTCCACCACCGAATGGCTGAAGAAAAACAAAATGAAGACTTTGGAGTGGCCTAGCCAAAGTCCTGACCTGAATCCTATTGAGATGTTGTGTTATGACCTTAAAAAGGCCGTTCCTGCTCGAAAACCCTCTAATGTAACTGAATTAGGACAATTCTGCAAAGATGAGTGGGCCAAAATTCCTCCAGGACGCTGTAAAAGCCTCATTGCACGTTATCGCAAACGCTTGGTTGCAGTTGTTGCTGCTAAGGGTTGCCCAACCAGTTATTAGGTTTAGGGGGCAATCACTTTTTCACACAGGGCCATGATGGTTTGGATTTTTTTTCACCTTTAATAATAAACACCTTCATTTACAAATTGCATTTTGTGTTTACTTGTGTTGTCCTTGACTATTGTTTAAATTGGTTTGATGTTCCGAAACACTTAAGTGTGACAAACATGCAAAGGAACAGGAAATGAGGAAGGGGGCAAACACTTTTTCACACCACTGTATGGCAAAATGGGAAGAGGAATCATTGTATAATAATTTGCCTCACCAATTAAAATGATATAAATGCTATATTGATGACCTGATCCTGATTTGGTCAGGAGAAAGAGAAAGTCTGAATGATTTCTGCTTTAATTTAAATATGAATGAGAAAAATATTAAACTGACATGGGAAATCAGTACAGAGAAAATAAGTTTTTTAGATTTAGTAATTGAGAAAGAAGACAATAGATTAAATACTTGTACTCATTTCAAAACAGTGGATAGGAACAGTTTCCTACCTCTTGATAGCTGCTACCATTATAGATGGCTGGAAAATATACAGAGAGGTCAGCTCATTAGATTAAGACATAACTGTTCCAATGAATCAGTATTTCTCCAACAGGCCAAACTGGATTTATACAAAAAGGATATCAAGCTGATTTTAGTAAAGATAAAATAAATAGTGTAGCACAGCTAGATAGGGAGAAATTAATACAGGATAATATTAAAAACTCTGAGAAGCAAGATATGGTATCCATTATCATGGACTATAAAATCCAATACAAACAAATTGAAAAAATAATAAAAAAACATTGGGAGATCATTAAGACAGATTGTCATCTTGGCAATATTTTGCCGGAAAAAACTAAGTTTGTATATAGAAGATCTCCCACTCTCAGAGATAATCTAGCCAAAAATGTGCTAGATCCTCCAAAAAAGCATTTTTCCTTCTTTGAGTGAAAAGGATTTTATCCCTGTAAAAAACGTTATGCGTGCCGACACACAAAAGAAAATAAAAGAAAGAAATCAAGTTTTGTCTCTACAATAACAAAAAAAGAATACGCAATAGATGATTTTATTACATGTCGGAGTGAGGGTGTAGTATATCTCTTAGAATGTCCCTGCCACCTTCAATAGGTGGGAAGAACAAAAAGAGAATTATGGAAGAGATTAAGAGAGCATGTTCAAAACATCAAAAAAGGTTTTGACAAGCATAGACTGTCAAGACACTATGCAAAATTTCATAAAAAGGACCCCTCATCATTAGTAATTTGTGGTATTCAAAAATATAAACCGCATTGGAAAGGTGATAATAAAATTATTAGGATTAGCCAGGCTGAATTCCCGTTGGATTCATGAATTATGTACTTTAGCACCTTCAGGACACAATGTAGAGTTTGATCTTAACTGTTTTATTTCTAATTATTAGAATTTTCTTTGTCATTTTAAATCATTTTAAATGAGCTGGAATTTGCTAGCTGGTTGGTGGTTAATTAGATTTTTTATTATAATTATTTGATCGGTATCCTTTAATAATACTTTTTTATTTTGGGCTAGTAAGGTGGACTTGTAGTATGATGATGAGTCAGAGATTATCCTTGTTTTGGATTGCTAGACCATCTATAGAAATATTAGTAATTATTCATCTTATTGTCCACTAGATGGCCTTAGTAATGAGCTTTGAATATTGGTATTGTTTGAGCCAAGTGTTGGCTCAGCCATTTTCTGGTTTGTCCACTAGATGGCTTGTATTATTTGAGCTTAGTGAAGGTCTAGCCATTTTTTTGTTTTGTCCACTAGATGGCTACAATGAGGGATTAATATTATTTAGATTTATTAATGGCAACATATATGATAGAGATGCATTATTTTGTTGAACCACTAGATGGTCACAATGAGTAGTCTTTTGGTATCTGTATAGTTTAGTGTGTTCTTATATTGAAAAGATGTATTATGATATACAACCACTAGATGTCGCTTTGTTATAAGTTTTTTTATGCATTTTAAATTATATTTATTTTTATAATATTTTTATATAAAAATTTGCGAAATGATGATGTTAATATATTGGGATGCGCATATTATAAGAATTTGGAACTTTATGGGAAGATGTATATTTGTATGTGGAGGCGCTGTTGTTTGCTGTTGTCATGACAGCTGCGCACACCATATAAAAGCTCTGCCGACACCTGTCTCCTTGACCCTTTGATAAACTCACGTGGATGTAACGCAACACGTCAGGGAGAAGCCAGGTGTCACTGTCGTCACTTCCGGTCGCGGCCTAGACCAGAAGTTCATTTGTTTATACACTCGCAAATTTGTCTACTTAAATGTAAGTGTGGATATATTTTATTAAAGTCAAATTTTTACATACTACACATGGGAGCCCCCCCTTTTCTTCTTATCTCATATATTGCTGACAAATTTGTAATACTGAACGGGCTGAACTTACGAGGAGCAAAGGAAGAGTGTGATTGTTACCAGTGTATACACAGCATCATATGGCCCTTGGTGGTCTTTTACTGAGGTGAGAGGCTGGGGGAAACAGGGGGTGCACAAGTGGAGCACTGAAGTGTCGAGTATCGGTGGACTGTCACAGTTTGGAGTTTCTACACGTTTGTTTCACTGCATGGACGTTGTGGACTTTCACTGTTTAACATTTGAGTTTGAACAGCACTTTTTATTAATATCACCATATTTTGTGATATATGGACTTAATTCATCATTGTTTACACTTTAATTGTGGATTGTACATATGTGAATATTGCACAGTTTATTCATAAATGTGTTCATGATTGCACTTTATGCGTGTTTTTTTTTTGCACTTTAGCTATTTGCACATTGTTATTTTTGTGTGCACATTTGCATATTTTGCACTTATTTATTCATTTATTTATTTTAAATTTGTTTGTAGGATATTGTTTATTTATTTTAGGTGAGGTAGCACCGCATACCACTTCTTGCATATTTCTTTGATGGTGTAGAGATCACTATTTATGTTGGCAGCTTCCCGTAGTTATTTTGAGTAGTAGGTGTCAGGTACTCACCGGGGGCCGAAGAGCTTCCCTTGCAACTGGGTGCACAGTACCCCTGAGGGTGGAACAGCGGGTACAGGGCACTAAGGGGCACGGGTTGCCAGCAGGTGACTTTGTATGCAGGAAGTCTTCTGAAGGAAGAGACGCCCGTGCAGATGGCCTTGGGATATACTTGAAGAGAACGCCCGGCAGGGGTTCTAACACCTGAATTGTGTGAAGGTCTGGAAGAGGGCTTGTGCAGGATGGACCAGACCAGAAGGTAAGTAGCAAGTCAGTCTGCAAAACAGGTAAGAAATGTGCAGAAACAGGCCGAGGGTCAAACACAAGTAATCAGTCCAGGAGCCAGCAAGGCTGAGTGTAGAGCATAATACAGAGGCAGGCCAAGGATCAAACACCGGTAATCAGTCCAGGAGCCAGCAAGGCTGAGTGCAGAGGGTAATCCAGAGGCAGACTGAGGGTCAAACACAGGTATCAGTCTGGGAGCCAGCAAGGCTAAGAGCAGGAAGTCTGTTAAACAAGCCAGGGATCAGGTCAGGAGAGAATCAGTGTATTCCTCAGGCAATCCAGGTCACAACAGGAAGTGGTAAACAGAAACAGGAAGCAGAGGAACACAGGTGAGCTGAGGAGACAAACCAGCAAAGACACAGAGCAAATGGTTGCCTTTTTATAGGCCTGCCAGAGTGATCAGGTGATGTGCAAACCCGCCGTATTGCGCACCTGTGTGCACCTTTGCGCTGGTCTACCCCGCAAGCGCACAGGGAAGCACGGACGCTGAAGTCTGTTGATCCTCTTACAGTAGGTAGTTATCAAGGTATCAGCTGGGGTTGAGCGCACTAGTGCCCTTGTTTATATATAGGACAGAGATTCAACTTCCAGCAGGACAATGGCCCCAAACACACTGCTAGAGCAACAATTGAGTGGTTTAAGGGGAAACATGTAAATGTGCTGGAGTGGCCTAGTCAAAGCCCAGACCTCAATCCAGCAGAAAATCTGTGGTCAAACTTAAGGATTGCTGTTCACAAGCTCAAAACATCCAACTTGAAGGACCTGGAAAAGTTTTGCAAGGAGGAATGGTCAAAAATCCCAATGGTAAGATGTGGCAAGCTCATACAGACTTATCCAAAGCAACTTGGAGCTATAATAGCCGTAAAAGGTGGCTCTACAAAGTATTGGCTTTAGGGAGTTGAATAGTTATGCAATAGTTATGCACATAACATTAAAAAATAAATCTTCAATGTTGTGGACATGTTCTGTAAATTAAATGATAAAAATCGGTGGCGTGACTAGCCGCAGACTGGAATGTTGTGAGAGAAAAGCTTGGTACACAGGGACACACAGTGGCACAAAGCGGCTTACCAGGGGACATCTAAAACACCACACCTGGGCGAACTACACCTTGACACCCCAATGGCAATGGCAAGGAAGAGAAAGGAGCACAGGAAGCCACAGAAGCCGTCTGAACACTTCACATAGCGGCAGCATGGAGGTGGGCAAAATGGCGCCGGCTCATCCTCTACCCCAGCCTGTACTCCCTTTCACCCAAACGGCCTCTAGCAGCAAAAATAGCACCCCTTCCGACCCTACCCTAATACACCTCATTCAGCCAGCCCTGCTAAGGCTAGATGGCTATGGATGCAGCCTGATGGGTGAGCCAGACATTGATTTTGGGGAGGATACAAGGGAGCTTCCTTTGAAGGTTTGAAGAGTTCCTCACCATGAATCAGCCTGTTATAGACACTGTATTGAAGGACAGGTTGTTGTCACAGAGTACACTTCAGAGTACACTTCAGGCTGACATGCAAAAGTTTCACAAAGATATCCAAGTGGTTGAAAACAGAGTAGACGACATTGAAACTGAAATGGGGGGAGATGGAGGATGAGATGGAGTGGATAAAATGGAGTGGATAAAATGAAATAAAAAATGGCAGATATGGAGGACAGAAGTAGGAGGAACAATATGAAAATCAGAGTTATCCCTGAGTCCATACAGCAGGAGACCTGAGACCCTATGCTAGAACCCTTTTCAAAGAAATCCTCCCTGAGCTAACTGAGCTTGATGTCACCATAGCTAGGATACACCACCTGGTCAAACCAGCCTACCTACCTGATCACGATCACAAGTGATTTTACACCTACATTTTTACCATGCTAAAGAAAAATGTATGGCTGCAATGCGTGTGTCATGAAAATCTCACGAAGAGATTGTCCTCCAGGTCTTCTGATGTACGATCGTCGCGGGTACGCACGATCGTACAAGCGCCCTTACGTTCGTACACAGGTGCGCGTGCGCGGGCACGCGCACGGTCGCGTGCGTGCGTCCGTATTGGCGCCAAACGGCCTATTTAAACCAGCCTCTTGCCAACAGTCTTTGCTGTCTGCTCAACAGCGTTATACCTGTGAGACCTGATCCGTGTTGTTTGTTCCTGTTTGACCCGACCTGCCTGTGACCTATCTGCTGCAAATAACCTGCTTATACTGAACAGTTCATCTGCTATAAGTGCCTGCTCATATTGAACCACCTATCTGCTGCAAATAATCTGCTTATACTGAACTGTTCATCTGCTATAAGTGCTTGCTCATATTGAACTACCTGTCTGCTGCAAGTCACCTGCTTATACTGGATTGTATTATCTGCTACAAGTGATCTGCTAGTATTACACTATCCATCTGCTTCTAGTACCTGCTTATATTGACTGTTATCTGCTGCAAGCACTTGTGTATATTACACTGTTCACCTGCTACAAGTGACCTGCTTCCCTGCACTGTTTATCTCCAAGTTACCTGCTCCATTGAACTGTGTATCTGCTATAAACTACCTGCTGATCCCTTCACTGTGATCACCTGCTCCACTGATCCTCGACTACCCATCCTACCCATCTGTTGATCCTGCCAGGCACCTGTACCCCTCCTTACTCCTGTGTTCCCTGTTACATTGCCAGGAAACCGGTAGTGGGAGTCGTAAAGGAGGCCTCTCTCCGCAATCCGGGCTCGCTACTAGAAGGTACGTGACAGCGTGCCAGACATAACATCCCACCTCAACACCAAAATTTACAGTTCTATGCAAATTAACCCAGTATACCCTCCAGAAAAGAAAGAGCCTTACCACCATCACTAAAGCACCTTGTAACCACAATCTAAACTACAGGGGGGGGTTACTCACATAGTGGACTCCCTACTAAAAGAGTGGCATATCATTCCTGAGCCTGCAACCAAAACCATCCTAGAAATGTCCCAACAGTGGATCCAGAATGGAGGGTGGTCACTGCTAAAAACTCCAAAACACATGCCTAAGCCTGCTAAGCAGAGAAACTGACAAAAGAGTCCTTGTGGAGACAGGAGATTCTCTCAAACACAAACTTACACCTTTAAATCTGAGCAGCATTTGCTGCATCCACTTACACAATACCCCATATAGACCTGGACGACATGCCCAGCATGGTTAAAAGTTTCCAGATATCTGGACACAAGTTGTTTGAATTGACTTTTTTCTGTTTCTGTTTTATTGTTATTTTCTCTTCCTCTTCATCACGGTCATTTTTTGCCAAGTTACCAAGGCTTTCTAGGTACAGCGGACAACAAACCCTGTAAGGTCAACTGACCAGCTGGAAATCTGTCCTAAGCAGATCCACTATATAACCACAGAAATTACTCTCCAATGCCACGGTACTTTTTGGTGGCCTCAGTTACGGGAGGATTGCAGGAAATACGTGAACACCTGCACTACGTGCATTAGGAGTAAGAACTGTAAAACCAAGGCCTGGGGCCTCCTTAAACTGTTGTCTGTTCCGGACAGGCCATGGAAAATGCTGTCTCTAGACTTCATTGTTGAATTGCCTCCGGCAGACGATCATACCACTATCTTGGTGGTGGTCGATCGTCTGTCAAAGATGGCACATTTTATTCCCATGAAGGGTACCCCTTCAGCCTCTGAAACTGCACAAGTGTTTATCAAAGAAATAATTAGGCTCCATGGGGTACCAGCCAATATAGTTTCGGATCGAGGAGTACAGTTCACCTCTCGATTCTGGAAGTCCCTCTGCAAGGCCTTGAATATTGAGCTATCGTTCTCATCCGCTTATCATCCTCAGTCCAATGGGCAGACTGAGAGGACAAACCAAACTCTCGAACAATATTTACGCTGTTTTTACTCTTTTGCACAAGATGATTGGATCTCCCTACTTCCGGTAGCTGAATTTGCGTATAATAATTCTCTCCATTCTGCCATCAAACAGACACCCTTTTTTGCCAATTATGGCTTCCACCCTTCATTTTTACCCAACTCCCTTCCTGAATGTTCAGTACCTGCGGTCCAGGAAAAGATGAACTTTTTTTCAACCAACAACAAACTTCTACAAGAAACAATGACTAAAACTCAAGAGCACAACAAGGCAACCTTTGACAGGAAGAGACGAGGAGAGTTAGTATTGGTACCTGGTGATTTGGTGTGGCTATCCACGGTAAACTTGAAAATGGCGTGTCCTTCAAGGAAACTAGGTCCCAAGTTTTTAGGACCTTTCTCAGTCAAAAGGAAGATTAACGAAGTTGCTTTTGAACTAGAACTTCCAGACTCACTAAAGGTTCATCCGGTATTCCATGTATCCTTATTGAAACCTTTCCCTCCCAATCCATTTCCTAACCGAAAAACCACTCCTCCTGATCCGATCTTGGTTGATGGTGAAGAAGAATTTGAAATTGAAGCCATCCTAAAATCCAGAAGAAGAGGAAACCAGAACCAGTTCTTAATCAAATGGAAAGGATATGGTCCTGAAGAGAACTCCTGGGAGCCTGAGGACAACATTCATGAGAAAAATTTGATTCGATCCTTTAAAAGGGCCCATCCGGAAAAGTTTGCCCAAAAGGGCATCCGGAGGCTGCCCCTTGGGAGGGGGCAATGTCATGAAAATCTCACGAAGAGATTGTCCTCCAGGTCTTCTGATGTACGATCGTCACGGGTACGCACGATCGTACGAACGCCCTTACGTTCGTACACAGGTGCGCGTGCGCGGGCACGCGCACGGTCGCGTGCGTGCGTCCGTATTGGCGCCAAACGGCCTATTTAAACCAGCCTCTTGCCAACAGTCTTTGCTGTCTGCTCAACAGCGTTATACCTGTGAGACCTGATCCGTGTTGTTTGTTCCTGTTTGACCCGACCTGCCTGTGACCTATCTGCTGCAAATAACCTGCTTATACTGAACAGTTCATCTGCTATAAGTGCCTGCTCATATTGAACCACCTATCTGCTGCAAATAATCTGCTTATACTGAACTGTTCATCTGCTATAAGTGCTTGCTCATATTGAACTACCTGTCTGCTGCAAGTCACCTGCTTATACTGGATTGTATTATCTGCTACAAGTGATCTGCTAGTATTACACTATCCATCTGCTTCTAGTACCTGCTTATATTGACTGTTATCTGCTGCAAGCACTTGTGTATATTACACTGTTCACCTGCTACAAGTGACCTGCTTCCCTGCACTGTTTATCTCCAAGTTACCTGCTCCATTGAACTGTGTATCTGCTATAAACTACCTGCAGATCCCTTCACTGTGATCACCTGCTCCACTGATCCTCGACTACCCATCCTACCCATCTGTTGATCCTGCCAGGCACCTGTACCCCTCCTTACTCCTGTGTTCCCTGTTACATTGCCAGGAAACCGGTAGTGGGAGTCGTAAAGGAGGCCTCTCTCCGCAATCCGGGCTCGCTACTAGAAGGTACGTGACAGTAGCAGACAGCCAATGTCTGAGCCCGAGCGGGGAGCCTCCGCCATGGAAGAACTTTGTCAACACCTGGCAGGACTGTCTGAGGCAGTTAAGGGCCTTCAACAAGGCTACACTCGGCTGGAGGAATGGGTAATTGCTCTTTCCAACCCCTCCGGATCCTTGGGGGCCCCTCAACCATCAGTTTCTTCAGCTGAAGCAGTTCCAACACCTACAGTTGTGATGCTACCACCAGAACCTAAAGTTCCCATACCCGAGCGATTTTCTGGGAATCGCAGTGGCTTCAGGGCCTTCCGCAACTCCTGCAAATTATATTTTGCCCTCCAACCACGGACCTTCTCTTTAGAGGCTACCAAGGTGGGTTTTGTGGTGTCTCTACTCTCTGGAGACCCCCAGACCTGGGCCCACCGCCTGTTAGAAAACAAGGATGCAGCGTTGACTAATCTTTCTACCTTTTTTGATGCTATGGCTCAATTGTATGAAGATCCTCAACTTTAAGCAACTGCAGAAACCGCTTTGCGGACCCTCCAGCAGGGACGAAGGGCGGTGGAAGATTATGTGGCCGAGTTCAGGCGATGGGGTGCGGATACGAACTGGAATGATGCTGCCCTTCGCCATCAGTTCCGCTTGGGACTCTCTGATTCTTTGAAGGATGAGCTTGCTAGAGTCGGTGTTCCACAGACATTAAACGCACTAATTGACTTGGCCATACAGATCGATCGTCGTCTGAGAGAGAGGAGAGCTGAGAGGGCCACTGGTTTCTCTCGTCCAACCTGGATTCTTCCAAAGGCCCCAAGCCATTTACATCCAGCACCTGCCACCCGATCCACGTCTGACACACCTGAGCCAATGCAACTTGGAGTCTTGCGGCCATCTCTTACCCCCGAAGAACGTCAACGTCGGCGGAATAATAACTTATGTCTCTATTGCGGGGAATCTGGACATTACGTCAGGAACTGTCCAATAAAACTTCGTAAGTGTCCATCCATGCCTCCTGATCTCCCAGACTCTCTAATAAAGTTTCCATCTCACCTTATCATTTCTGTCTCCTTTCAGTTCCCAGGAAAGACTTTACAGACGCCCGCCATTATTGATTCCGGGGCATGCAGCTGTTTTATGGATTCATCCTTTGCTGCCCAACATCAGATTCCTCACCTACCTAAGACCCGTGGACTCTCTATTCATTTGGCCGATGGCTCCGCTATTAAATCTGGTCCTGTAACTCGAGAAACTGCACCTCTACCTACTGTTATCTCTGGTTCTCATCGAGAACTTCTCCGGATGGACATTATCACCTCCCCTCTTTTTCCTGTAATCCTTGGGATGCCCTGGCTACAGGCTCACAATCCATCCATAAATTGGACTACAGGAGAAATTACCTTTTCTTCATCGTATTGCCAGAAGTTCTGTGGTTCATCCGGTTCTCTGAGACCAGCAACTTTATTATCTATTGACTCAGAGATCGATTTACGTCAAGCCATTCCCGAAGTCTACCATGAATTTTTGGACGTGTTCAGTAAACAAAAGGCAGAGGTGCTCCCGCCCCACCGGGCTTATGACTGCCCCATTGATTTACTTCCTGGAGCCAAGATTCCGTTTGGAAGGGTTTTTCCCTTAACAGAGGTAGAGCAGGAGAAACTCAAAGAATACCTCGAAGAAAATTTAAAGAAGGGGTTCATTCGCCCGTCTACGTCCCCAGCAGGTGCAGGTATTTTCTTTGTTGAGAAAAAGGACCACACTCTCCGACCCTGCGTAGACTACCGTGAATTAAACAACATCACTATAAAGAACCGGTACCCTCTCCCTCTTTTTCCAGAGTTATTCCAAAGACTGGGAATTTCTACGGTGTTCACTAAACTCGATCTCCGTGGGGCTTACAACTTGATCCGTATCAAGGCCGGAGATGAGTGGAAGACTGCTTTCCGTACCCGATTCGGACACTTCGAGTATTTGGTGATGCCCTTCGGTTTGTGTAATGCCCCCGCCACCTTCCAATACTTTATCAATGATGTGCTCCGGGACTTTCTGGACTTATTTGCTGTCGTTTATTTAGATGATATTTTGATTTTTTCTTCCTCCCTTGAAGCCCATCGCAAGCACGTCAAAAGCGTGTTGGGTCGGCTCCGCCAACATGGACTATATGCAAAAGCAGACAAGTGTTTGTTCGAACAGGAAAGTATACCATTCCTGGGGTTGATCATCTCTAGTAAGGGTATAAAAATGGACCCCCAGAAGATTGCTGCGATTTTGGACTGGCCGACTCCTGTAGACAGGAAAGGAATCCAACGTTTTATTGGATTCGCCAACTTCTACCGCAAATTTATTAAAGGTTTCTCAGCTATTGTTGCACCCATCACACAACTAACTAGACAAGGAACCCGTTTTCATTGGACCTCTGAAGCTCAAAAAGCATTCGAGACTCTCAAGGGACTTTTCACCTCCGCTCCTATTTTAAGACATCCAGATTCCTCCCTGCCATTTGTTTTAGAAGTGGATGCATCCGAAATCGCCGTAGGAGCTATATTATCCCAGAGACAAGGAACTAAGGCCCTGCTTCATCCTGTGGCTTTCTTTTCACGTAAGTTATCTGCAGCCGAGAAAAATTACGATGTCGGAGACCGGGAGCTGTTGGCCATTAAATCCGCATTAGAAGAGTGGCGTTATTTGTTGGAAGGAGCTTCTCATCCAATTCTAATATTTACAGATCACAAAAACCTGGAGTACTTAAGATCTGCAAAAAGACTAAAACCAAGACAAGCCAGGTGGGCACTCTTCTTCTCCCGGTTCTCTTTCCATGTGACGTATCGCCCAGGGTCTAAGAATATAAAACCAGATGCCTTGTCACGGATGTTCCACAAGTCCCAGGAGAATTCTCCTCCGGATACCATTCTCGCTCCTGGGAATTTCCTTCTGCTTCAGGAAGATCTTCTCTCTCGGCTTAGACAAGCCTCCATGGGACAAAGACCCTTCTCAGAACCAGAACTACAAACCAGAGGTGGGTTACTATGGTATAAAGACAAGATCTACATCCCCGAAACTCTGCGGGTATCTGTTCTAGAGCTGTGTCATGACCACGCACTCGCCGGACATTTTGGTATCACTAGAACCATTGATTTGGTACAGCGTACTTTTTGGTGGCCTCAGTTACGGGAGGATTGCAGGAAATACGTGAACACCTGCACTACGTGCATTAGGAGTAAGAACTGTAAAACCAAGGCCTGGGGCCTCCTTAAACTGTTGTCTGTTCCGGACAGGCCATGGAAAATGCTGTCTCTAGACTTCATTGTTGAATTGCCTCCGGCAGACGATCATACCACTATCTTGGTGGTGGTCGATCGTCTGTCAAAGATGGCACATTTTATTCCCATGAAGGGTACCCCTTCAGCCTCTGAAACTGCACAAGTGTTTATCAAAGAAATAATTAGGCTCCATGGGGTACCAGCCAATATAGTTTCGGATCGAGGAGTACAGTTCACCTCTCGATTCTGGAAGTCCCTCTGCAAGGCCTTGAATATTGAGCTATCGTTCTCATCCGCTTATCATCCTCAGTCCAATGGGCAGACTGAGAGGACAAACCAAACTCTCGAACAATATTTACGCTGTTTTTCCTCTTTTGCACAAGATGATTGGATCTCCCTACTTCCGGTAGCTGAATTTGCGTATAATAATTCTCTCCATTCTACCATCAAACAGACACCCTTTTTTGCCAATTATGGCTTCCACCCTTCATTTTTACCCAACTCCCTTCCTGAATGTTCAGTACCTGCGGTCCAGGAAAAGATGAACTTTTTTTCAACCAACAACAAACTTCTACAAGAAACAATGACTAAAACTCAAGAGCACAACAAGGCAACCTTTGACAGGAAGAGACGAGGAGAGTTAGTACTGGTACCTGGTGATTTGGTGTGGCTATCCACGGTAAACTTGAAAATGGCGTGTCCTTCAAGGAAACTAGGTCCCAAGTTTTTAGGACCTTTCTCAGTCAAAAGGAAGATTAACGAAGTTGCTTTTGAACTAGAACTTCCAGACTCACTAAAGGTTCATCCGGTATTCCATGTATCCTTATTGAAACCTTTCCCTCCCAATCCATTTCCTAACCGAAAAACCACTCCTCCTGATCCGATCTTGGTTGATGGTGAAGAAGAATTTGAAATTGAAGCCATCCTAAAATCCAGAAGAAGAGGAAACCAGAACCAGTTCTTAATCAAATGGAAAGGATATGGTCCTGAAGAGAACTCCTGGGAGCCTGAGGACAACATTCATGAGAAAAATTTGATTCGATCCTTTAAAAGGGCCCATCCGGAAAAGTTTGCCCAAAAGGGCATCCGGAGGCTGCCCCTTGGGAGGGGGCAATGTCATGAAAATCTCACGAAGAGATTGTCATCCAGGTCTTCTGATGTACGATCGTCACGGGTATGCACGATCGTACGAACGCCCTTACGTTCGTACACAGGTGCGCGTGCGCGGGCACGCGCACGGTCGCGTGCGTGCGTCCGTATTGGCGCCAAACGGCCTATTTAAACCAGCCTCTTGCCAACAGTCTTTGCTGTCTGCTCAACAGCGTTATACCTGTGAGACCTGATCCGTGTTGTTTGTTCCTGTTTGACCCGACCTGCCTGTGACCTATCTGCTGCAAATAACCTGCTTATACTGAACAGTTCATCTGCTATAAGTGCCTGCTCATATTGAACCACCTATCTGCTGCAAATAATCTGCTTATACTGAACTGTTCATCTGCTATAAGTGCTTGCTCATATTGAACTACCTGTCTGCTGCAAGTCACCTGCTTATACTGGATTGTATTATCTGCTACAAGTGATCTGCTAGTATTACACTATCCATCTGCTTCTAGTACCTGCTTATATTGACTGTTATCTGCTGCAAGCACTTGTGTATATTACACTGTTCACCTGCTACAAGTGACCTGCTTCCCAGCACTGTTTAGCTCCAAGTTACCTGCTCCATTGAACTGTGTATCTGCTATAAACTACCTGCTGATCCCTTCACTGTGATCACCTGCTCCACTGATCCTCGACTACCCATCCTACCCATCTGTTGATCCTGCCAGGCACCTGTACCCCTCCTTACTCCTGTGTTCCCTGTTACATTGCCAGGAAACCGGTAGTGGGAGTCGTAAAGGAGGCCTCTCTCCGCAATCCGGGCTCGCTACTAGAAGGTACGTGACAGCGTGCCAGACATAACATCCCACCTCAACACCAAAATTTACAGTTCTATGCAAATTAACCCAGTATATCCTCCAGAAAAGAAAGAGCCTTACCACCATCACTAAAGCACCTTGTAACCACAATCTAAACTACAGGGGGGGTTACTCACATAGTGGACTCCCTACTAAAAGAGTGGCATATCATTCCTGAGCCTGCAACCAAAACCATCCTAGAAATGTCCCAACAGTGGATCCAGAATGGAGGGTGGTCACTGCTAAAAACTCCAAAACACATGCCTAAGCCTGCTAAGCAGAGAAACTGACAAAAGAGTCCCTGTGGAGACAGGAGATTCTCTCAAACACAAACTTACACCTTTAAATCTGAGCAGCATTTGCTGCATCCACTTACACAATACCCCATATAGACCTGGACGACATGCCCAGCATGGTTAAAAGTTTCCAGATATCTGGACACAAGTTGTTTGAATTGACTTTTTTCTGTTTCTGTTTTATTGTTATTTTCTCTTCCTCTTCATCACGGTCATTTTTTGCCAAGTTACCAAGGCTTTCTAGGTACAGCGGACAACAAACCCTGTAAGGTCAACTGACCAGCTGGAAATCTGTCCTAAGCAGATCCACTATATAACCACAGAAATTACTCTCCAATGCCACGGTACAGCAAAACCTGAGCAACAAAATGTGAATACTTTATTACTTGGTCCAACACAATCCCTCCATAATCAGAGCAATTCCAACTTTGACCACTGGAGGGAACCCTTATCACACAAACAGCATTTCAACAGAAAGACATATCAGCCAACAATTCTAAATCCATCCACATGGGGGTGACATTCCTATCTGTAAACGTGAAAGGCCTTAATTATTCAGCCAAAAGGAAGTCACTGTGGAATGAAGCCCTACAATTTACAATTTCCTGTGTGCACAGACACATTTCTGTAATACAGCACAACCCAAATGCTCCAACAAAAACGTTCCCTACATTTTTACTGACAGTGCAGATTCCAAGAAACGAGGAGTTCTTAAGGCAGTTAGAGATACAGTATCACAACTCCACCAGGAAATCAAAGACCCACAAGCCAACTCTCAAATCAACTCTACCACGTACACAATTGTTAACATATACAGCCCAAACTCACAACAGGTTCGCTTCTTAAATAAGCTACTGAGGAAACTACACAATTACCAAAGAGGACACTTGTTGATTTGTGGGGACTTTAACCTCGTCCCAGACAAATCCATGGACTCTACTACACCACCCACACGAGTAGGATCACCACTTCTTCATTTAATTTACCAAAACAGACTTTTTGATGCATGGCGCTGCTTTCATGCCGACAAAAAGGACTATACCTTTTTTCCTCACTACACAGATCCTATTGCCGCATAAACCTTTTTCTGGTGGATCAGGGTCTTCTGACAAAGACAACCAAAACTACAATCAACACAATCACATGGGCGGACCATGCATCAGTGACACTAACAATTGCAGACTTATTATCCTATGCAGCCTCCCCAGTATGGAGAGCGAATCCAATTTTCCTACAAAGGAAGGATACCAAAAAATCACTAGAAAAGCATTTAAATGAATACTTTATTGATAATGAAACATCCATTAATGATCACTTTATATTATGGAATGCACACAAGGCGTTTATGAGGGGTATCTTTATAAAATTAGGGGCGTGAGTAAAGAGGCAGAGGCAGCTAAACAAACTCACTGGGGAGTTCTACAAACTAGAAACTCAAAATAAACGAAACCCTACATCATCCACATCTCAGAAGTTGATGCAACTCTGATATGATCTCATACTACATCTTTTGGAGAGCTTTGAACATTTCTCCAGAAGGCTGAAAGTGAGTCATTACACTAGGGGCAACAGGGCAGGGGAAATTTGAGCCCAACGAATCCGCGGCTGCAGATACAAAACTAAAATTCCATTTATAATCCATCCTCACACAAAAGTCAAACACCACCACCCAAAAGAGATAGCAGATGATTTTAGCCATCTCTACAACCTAGCGACTGGCACTCAACAAGTCCCCTGGTCCAGACGGATACACAGGGGAATATTATAAAACTTTCAAAACAATACTAACACCCTACTTAGCCCGCTTACATTATGCTGATGCTGCCTCTTCCTCTTTCCTTGCAGAAATAATCAAGGCTCTCATAATAACTATACCCAAGCCAGGGAAAGACCCATCTACTCAGCAAAACTTTAGGCCTATCTCACTTCTTAACATGACCTAAAATTGTATGCAAAACTTATAGCCTTACAATTGCTGGATATCCTTCCTGAAATCATTCATCCAGATCAATCTGGTTTCACCAGGGGAAGACAGACCTCAGATGGCAAAAATAGAATTTGGCCTAGATAAGTTTGAGCAATGTAGCTATTTGCAAATAACCCACTTTATTAAGTCCAACCCGAATGTGATACTAAAGCCCCGTACACACTATCAGATTGTCTGCTGAGTTTTTCCTTCAGATTTACCAAAACCATGTAGTAGAAGGGCCTGCCTGATTACATACACATTGAAACTCCTAAGGTTTGACCTAATATTATATGGTTTTGGTAAATCTGAAGGAAAAACTCAGCAGACAATCTGATAGTGTGTACGGGGCTTAACACTACCTTGGAGAATAACCCAATATTACCACAACCTTACTACTAAGATCAAAGGGATATCTATGCTTTACAAAATGCTTAACAATAAGGACATGTTTACTAAGATTGGCAATATATTAGCTTGGGAAATAGAGTTGAACACCAGATATACCCTTGAACAATGGAAAAAGGCACTCAGCGTCACATATATGACAACCAAAAGTGTAAACTTATGGGAACTAACCCCCAAAAATTTACTTACATGGTATTTAACTCCTTATAGAATTGCATGTTTCACCCACAGCACCCCTTCGATATGTTGAAGAAACTGCAGGGAAATAGGCAGGTTATACTATATCTTGTCTGACCATAACCAAATTTTGGTCAGCAGTATCTAGACTGCATGCACTAAGGAAGGTTAATTAAACCCAAAAAGCAGTATTCCATTCTATTTATCTAATCGGCTGGCGCAGAGATATCTGATCTGTCCAGTATCTAGACTGCTCACACAGATTTTAATGATTAAAACAACATTGACGCCAGATCTGGCTCTGTTATCTCTAACCATAGAATCATCTCAACAGAATTCAGAACAATAGCCACCCATATTTTGTGTGATAGTACACCATTGGAGGAACCAGGAACCTCCCTCGATCCAAGAAGTGATAACAACAACCCCCACACATGCCACATATGAGATTCTATTTGCCTCCACTTAGGGTAAGCCTCCGATGGAACAGGTAGTCAGAATGGTATACAGTACAAAGTTTTCTAAACAGTAAACTTCCCTTAACCCAAGCAGAAAGCCATCTTTACTTATACCGACTGTGGTGAAGTGCTGTACATAGTTTTGTTTATGTTCATGTTCAAAACTAAGTTTTTCTCTCTTTTATGAACACCCATGATGCCGAGTGTTAATTCTGTGACCTAAGATGACACTACCAACAGAAAAAACTGAAGTTCATAGATATGGGCAGTAGCCTTGGGTCCTCTCTCTCCAAGATGCAGATTGTTCTTTTTGAGGCATCCGGAGGGCGTTGATCCATCGAGATATAAGTCATATATTGATGCTTTATGTCACTGTGATATCATCTATGTCTGAAACAATTACTATTGTTTAAGATACAACTGGTAATGCATTGTTCACTCCTGAGATAGTGACTGTTATCTCATTGTTTGCTTTGTTTTCTCTGTTATCATCAAAATTTCCCAACAAAAACTTATTGAAATGAAATTATGCAAATCCTCAATCAATGTTGATTCCAGGTTGTGAGGCAACAAAACACAATAAAATGCCAAGGGGGGGTGAATACTTTTGCAAGGCACTGTACACACTCAAATGGTATCTGCTATGCTACGTGCATCTGCTTGCCCCCTTCTGTACAAACTCCTTACAGAAGAAGCAGAAAGGGAGGTCGAGAAAGACTGAGCGTGTCTGAGAAGCCAAAAAAGCAAACTGACATGGTTTCTCATATTGAGGTAAATACATTCAAAAGATCTCCCGCTATGCTCAGTTTGATTCAGAATTTGCCACAGTGTAATATCTCCCAACTAGTTTTATTTGTAGCACCCTGGTTTTAAGGCAGGGCTGCTATAAAATTTACTTGCCAGGCGTTAGTTGACTTCGCCAATTGTTAGAAGATCAATTGATTTCCCCCCTAATTCTGGAATTGCTGCACTTCTCTCTTCTGTCACTAGGTGGCCAGGTACCTGGTGACATTGGATAAGACTAGGGCATAGTAAGGACAGATTATGAATCAATGGGGTATCTCAGCCAATGGGCAGGGATTTTCTTGAGGCCCTAGACCTGCTGGGAGAGCCTATTTATTTGGGTGGAGTCAGGTGATCAGAGTTCTGTGCCACCTGGACAGCTGTTTGGGTGGACGTGTGTCATATTGCCCTGGGCTGCTAGGCCAGAAACCTAAGGCCTATCCCAGGGACATCTGGCTGCTATGCTATCAAAAAAAAGGTGTCCCTGAAATTTTCTTTAAAATGATGGAAACTATGCCAATATAATTCCTGAAATCAGTAGATTTGTATTTTTCCAGACTAGTCCCTTTTTTAACCTCTTCCCGACCCTCACACGCCGATATACGTCAGCAGAATGGCACGGGTGTGCAAAGGGGCGTACCCGTACATCCCTTCATAATCCCGGGCTAGTGTACATGCCGTGGGAGCGTGCCCACGAGTCCCACGGACTTGATGTCAGCTGGTGATCTTCTGTTCCCTATCATTGAGAGCAGTGATCTCTGTCATGTCCTAGGTAGCCCATCCCCCCTACAGTTAGAACACGCTGAGGGAACACACTTAACCCCTTGATCGTCCCCCTAGTGTTTAACCCCTTCCCTGCCAGTGACATTTATGCAGTAATCAGTGGCTATTTTTAGCTCTGATAGCTGTATAAATGTCAATGGTCTCAAAATAGTGTCAAAAGTATCCGATCTGTCGCAATGTCGCAGTCCTGATAAAAATCGCAGATCGCCGCCATTACTAGCAAGAAATTTTTTTTTGAAAAATGTCATAGATCTATCCTCTATTTTGTAGACGCAATAACTTTTGCGCAAACCAATCAATATACACTTATTTCAATTTTTTATCAAAAATATGTAGAACACATATCGGCCTAAACTGAGGAAGACTTTATATATATATATATATATATATATATATATATATATATATATATATATATATACATATGTTTTTTTTGGGGGGGGGGGGTATTTATTATAGCAAAAAGTTAAAAATATTGCTTTTTTTTAAAAATTGTCGGTCCTTTTTGTTTATAGCACAAACAATAAAAACCGCAGAGGTGATCAAATTCCACCAAAAGAAAGCTCTATTCGTGGGAAAAAAAGGACGTCAATTTTGTTTGGGTACAGTGTTGCAGGGCCGCACAATTGTCAGTTAAAGCGACGCAGTGCCGAATTGCAAAAAATGCTCTGGTCATTAAGTGAGGAAAACCTTCCGGGGCTCAAGTGGTTAAAAGAATGGTACGTGGACTATATCAGGAGATCAAAAAAAGTCCCTGCTTTAAAACACTGAACCATAAAAAAATGGAACTGACATAATAAGGAAATCCTGAAAACATACAGAATCTGCTAATGCAGCCGATTGCCCCTAATGTGTAACATACACCAGGCAGAACTTTCCATTGTACATCATTTCTAATGCCCATTTTGCACGAAAGTAGTGATGTCTCAAGACTACAATATACCATTCCTTACATTGCTATAAGTCAAATTAGTAGCTCTTTCTTGAAAGGGGCATAAAACAAAATTTTCTCATATACTGTGGGCCAACTACCATAACAGAAGTAAAAAACTTGCCATATCCTAACTCCATCAAGCAGTTCAAAGGGTAGCATTCCTCCTGGGAAGACAGAGAACAATTCTACTGACAACTTGAAATATCACAGAAAGAGTGGTGGGAGAGAGAAGAGAAGGGAGGGGGAAGAGATAGAGGGAGGTGTGGAGAGAAGGGGAGAAGAGAGCGGGAGGGGGGAGAAACAAGGAGGGGAAGAAGAGAGAGGAAGGGAGGAGAGAGGGATAGAGAGAAAGAGGAGGGGAAGGGGGGGGGAGGGGGGCAAGAGAAAGAAGAGGGGGAGAGAGAGAGAGACAGAAAGAGAGAGAAAAAAGGTGGGTATTGTACAACCTACAGAATGCCCACTCATCAATGCCCACTCATCAATTATGGTACTACAAATTCAAGTGTGTTATTATGCACCTAAGTGCTCGCCCTACCACTAGGTATAAGAAACCTTTGGAAATACACTTGTGATGGCATTTTAGGTCTAAGTGTGCCACTTTCAAGCCATGCTTTCTTTTTCAATGTATGGCTGTAGAGCACCTGGATTTCTCATTCCGTGGCACCACCATTGCCAGCCAGCATGCCCTCCTAACAGCAGATCCCCAGACAAAAGAACTTACTTGTGTCCTCCAAGAGGACAGCCCTTCCCTCAAAGTTTTTGGTGCCTTCCTATAGCAGTGCCCATTGCTCACAGTTCCAGTGCCCAGACATTCCACACTGATGGTTGGAAGAACTCCAAACTCCCCTCCCCCAGCTACCTCTAAGCTCTGTGAACAGACTAGTCCCCATCCCAAAACAGCCTGAACTGACAGTCACAACCAGCCACTTTATTTTCACAGGCAGTTTCTCCTGTCCACAGACTTCTACAAACATGAGAAATCAGGGTGTTTTTTTACAAACTGTCCTTGAAAATTGTAATAGTTGACCCTGCAGCTAGCTTCAGCAGCATAAGCAGCATGTTAAAATTAACTTATTGGTTGTGGAATAAGTTTATTTGATATTGCCTCAACTTCAGCAAACCGCTTACTAAGGTATAAACAAAAAACACCAGTGCAAGGGATCTTAGCCCTTGTACAAACGGTCGGAGATTCCGACGGAATGTGTCCGATCGGACCGTTTTGTCGGATATTCCGACTGTGTGTGGTCTACATCGGACTGTTTCCATCGGAGTATCCGACGGACCAAGTTTTCCAACTTGTTGGTAAAATTTTCCTACAAAATGCTCCGATCGGACATACTCCGATCATGTGTAGAGAATTCCGATTGGACAAAGTGCCACGCATGCTCAGATCAAATTCCTACACCAAAGCTATTGGCTACTAGCGTGAACGTTGTCCCGTCGTAACGAAATAATGTCATCACATCGGATTTTCCGACAACTTTGTCCGACCGTGTTTATGCAACAGTTTCGGACAAAATCCGACGGATTTGGTTGTCGGAATCTCCGACCGTGTGTACAAGGGCTTACAGTGTAACAAGTTAAACCAAATTGAATTTATATTAAAAAATGAAATAAAATGCACTCACAATAGTTTGAGGATTGTACAGCCCAACAGGGAAAGCAGCAAGAGAGGTGTGTGACATCAGTCCAGGTTCTAGTGCCGGTCGTAGGCACACGTTTCAGGGAAATCCTCCCTTTCATCAACCTAAAGGCATTTCAGGGAGATCTTCCATTTTATCATCCTTTATTTGTCTCTTCTTACAAGGCAGGGTATTGAAATGACTACCCCCAATCGCCCTTCCCTATCTGATCTTTTGGAATTACTCACCTTACATGTTAAAGACAAAATATTCCTACCCTGAGACTCCAATCTAATGATAAATCCAAAAATAGAAAATATGAATAAATCCTCTACCCTTTCTTCTTCAATCAACCTCAATTACAAACATTACAATGATTTATATATACAAATAGGTCTGTTGGATTCCAGGAGGGAACCTAACCTCCTCCTAAGAAACTATACATACTACTTGGTCTCACATATACTCTACACATGTGATGACCATATTTGGATGCAATGTACTTTCTTACCTGAACTACTTGAAGTAGTGTTCCACCCACAAAAAAAATGCTTAAAATTCTTAAAAAAATTTAATAAAAAACATTTGGATTTTTTTTTAAACTCACCTCTAAATGCCTGTTCCTAGGGGGGTCCCTCATAGTCTGCCTTCTTCAGTGCCTGGGCTCCTGACATCACTTCCCTTCGGTGCAGGAAGGGCTCAGCTCTGCCCCCTCCCTCCTGTCTGTCATCTGGAACACATGACAGGTCCCAGATGACTGCATGGCCAATCACGGTGCGCAGCACCGTTCACGCATGCACAGTGGGTGCCGGGTGTGAAGCCACAGCCAGGTGCCCACAGTTGCAGTGCCGGTGCTGCCGAGAGGAAGGGGGGATGAGTGGGGCTTCGTTCCCCCGCATTGCTGGACCCTGACACAGGTAAGTGTCCAACTATTAAAAGTCAGCAGCTGCAGTATTTGCAGCTGCTGACTTAAAACATTTTTTTTTAGGGGAAACTCCTCTTTAAGACATCCATCCATTCACTCAACACCCTGGTCTGACCATGACCCAATAATAATCCACTGTTGTTCCCCCCTACAAAAAAATCAAAACCATCCACTTGGACTCTTAACAACTCGTTGTTATCGTATCCTGAAATTTTGGAGAAGATAAGGGCTATCAAAACTAAATACTTCTAGATCAACATCTGTGTCACATTGCAACCCAGCCAAAACCCATAGTTCTTAAAAGAGGCATTGAGCACTCACTAGCAACCCAGTTGATGTCTTGGCAGAATTTAATCACCATCACTCCAAATTTCATTCTAACTCAAGTCCATTCCGCACTAGAAAAGCCAAACACTTTTTTTTTCGCAACATCCAACTTCCCTATCTCTGAGCTGAGACACTCAGCACTTGAATGTTGACAGTAAAACAGAGAACCTCCATTTGGCTAATACAAATCTTAAAACGGGTATAAGACTGGACTCGGATAGATACCCTGCCTATTTCTAAGACATTTTCTGATGTCCTGATTCCACATTTGTTAACCATCTTTAACCACTTGCCACCCGCTCAGCCGTCATTTGACTCTCGTTCTGGGTGGACGTCATATGACAGCTTCCCAGAACGACCACTCTGACAGAGTGTGAACAAAGAAGAGCCAATCAGTGGCATCTCCTCACAGCTCACAGGGGACAGCTAGTTATGTAATCAGGGCATTGATCATCAGTGCCCTGATTACAATTAAGTGCCCACCAGTGCCAGCAATGATTGTCCACCACTGCCAGCAATCAGTGTGAACCAGTGCCCACAATCACCACCAACCTGTGCCCACAAGTGCCAGCAATCAGTACTCACAAGTGCCAGCAATCAGTGCCCATTAATTATGCCAGTCATGGCTGGCTATCAGTACTGCCCATCAATGCCCATCACTGCTGCCCATCAATGCTCATCACTGCTGCCCATCAATGGCACCCATCAATGCCCATCAGTGTCAATCAGTGCTGCCTATACATGCCACCTATTTGTGTCCACCAGTGCTGCCTATATGTGCCTGCCAGTGCCACCTATCTATGCCCACCAGTGCCGCATATCTGTGCTCATCAGTGTCACATATCAGTGCCACCTATCAGTGCCCATAAGTGTGGCATATTCGTGCCTCCTCATCAGTGCCACCTAATCAGTGCCCATACATGCCACCTCAAAAGTACCAGTCAGAACAGCCTATCAGTGCCCATCAGTGCCGCCTCATCAGCACCTATCAGTGAAGGAGAAAAATGAGTTCTTTACAAAATTTACTGACAGAAACTTTTATTTATTTTTTCAATATTTTGGGCCTTTTTTTTTTTAGGAAAAAATAAAAACCCAGCAGTGATTAAATACCACCAAAAGAAAGCTCTATTTCTGTGAAGAAAATATAATAATCTGTGCTGCTGTCCCTTGATGTATGTAAAGCCTTTGACACCCTCTTATGCCTCTTCTGGCAATACAAGCTTTTTGATCTTCATAAATGGAGCTTAGGAGAGAATTGTATATCTTGGGTCAGGGCCCAGCTGACGGCCTCAATAAAATAAGCAGGACTCACCTCTCTGACCTCTTTCAAATAAGTAAATGCACTAGACAGGGATACCTTTTATCTTTGATACTATTCACTTTAGCCCTTGAATCTCTTGCAATTACTATTTGGATGCATCCTGACATCCAAGGCCTAGAATTTGCACCAAAAATTGTTAATGTTTGCCGAAAACATTCTTCTGCCTTTCTCTTTGCCACATATTACACTGCCCAATTTATTTAACACCCAAACCTGAATTTGAATCTATGCTTCCTTCATCAGATTCAAGTAAATTATAATTTATCTAGCCCACATGCTTGCCTTACTTATACTTGGGTATTAACCTCACCTCTCTTTTGACTTGCACAAAGCTACAAAGATACAAAGCTAACTATCCCCCTCTTTTTGAAGAGGTTGATACCTTTCTTGCTTCTTGGCATACCCTTCCGCTATTTTGGTTTGGCAGAACTGGCACCACCGTGGACTGAGGCTCATAGCTGTGATATTATACCATTGTAGGTTGGCAGGGGGCCTAGCAGTACCGAACTTAAACAATATTATGCTGAAGCCCAAATGGCATCATTGGCATAATTGCACATCACCCAAGAATAACCTCTCTACACCCACTTTGTAATAGTTGAATGCACCCTGCTTCCTCTTTGCAATTTATTATGCCTACCTCCACATCATACAGTAGGCCCCCAATCAATGACCCACTATGTAGCATTCTCTAAAGTAATCGGTTCTTGTGAAATATTCTAGAAACTTGAACTCATCCCGCGTTTCTCTTGTATATAACACACTCCCTTATTTCTCCTCACTCATAAGAATCCACCAGCGTTCAGTTGGTGAATCCTCTACCCTCTTCCCAACCATCCCTTTTATTTACTTGAACTCTATTGTTTTTCTGCCATCTAATTAGTTGTACTGTACTTAACTTGTTGTATGGTGTACCTTATGTCACTCTTTTGTATAACCTGCCTGCTAACACCTGTACTTTTATACAATTATTTGAAAATTGACAAAACCTCATACATTTTTCTATTGTTTTTATTGAGATCGTACAGCAATCTTCATGGAAGTCTAGGCATTTACACCAAATAAGGTATAAAAAAATGACATCTTTACTGAATTAAAGATATAAAAGCTTTATAGAAAATTGAGTAAGTTTAAAGGCAGAGAGAAAATTGGTTAATGTGGCCATATGCCTGCATATACAACAATCAACTCTAACCTATTTATTTACCCTAAGTTAAGTGTGTAAAGATTAATATACATAATTTATTTTTAACCCGGTTTCCGACCATGTCACGCAGATATATTACGGCACAATGGCTTTCCTGGGCGAAATTCCATATGGGTACATCCTACCCTTTTGTCGGCCACCAGAGGGCGCACACCATTGCTTACACGAGCACCAGCACTGGGATTTGTTTGTGTAAACACACAAATCCTTGTGCTGTCAGAGGAGAGGAGCCATATTGTTTGTTCCTACTAAGTATGAAAAACTATATGTCTCCTTTCCTAGTCAATCCTATCCCCATACAGTTAGAAGACACTGATGGAACACACAATTAACCCCTTGATCACCCCAGTGCATTTTTATATCACTGATCGCTGTATAAATGCCAATGGTCCCAAAAAAGTGTCAAAAGTCTCCGATCTGTCTGTCGCAATGTTGCAGTACCACTAAAAATCGCAGATCACTGCCATTACTAGTAAAAAAAAATGCCATAAATCTTTCCCATAGTTTGCAGACGCTATAACGTTTGCACAAAACGATCAATATTTGCTTATTGCAAGTTTTTGTTACCAAAAATATGTAAAATAATATATATTGGCCTAAGCTGATGAAGAAATTCGTTTTTTTTTTTTATTTGGGGGATATTTATTATAGCAAAAAGCAAAAAAGGGGTGCCCAAATACCACCAATAGAAAGCTCTATGTGGAGGAAAAAAAAAGGATGCAAATTTAGTTTGGGTACAACGCTGACTGCGCAATTGTCAGTTAAAGCAACGCAGTGCCAAATTGTAAAAAGTGCTCTGGTCAGGAATGGGTAAAATCTTTCAAGGCTGAAGTAGTTAATAAGCTTTCAATTAGGGGCTTAAATCAGTTGTGATGATTGATTGCATGGTCAAATAGCACAGGCATGGCTGCTTAATCTTCCTTCCTTCCTGCAGCACTGTCTGATCTTCCCAAACACATGGCTGTGTGATCTCATTTCTTTCTTCACTGCTTTTCTTGTCAATATAGCTTCCTATTTTAGGTAACTAGGCAGCTTAATTAGCATTTAAATAGGGGAAGCTGAGATTTGTGCCTTAAACACAGTAACCCTTTAACTTTCAAATGCTATCTAAAGCAGGCCATACAATATGGAATTTTCTTTCCTTCAACCCCCGAAATGACTGACACTGTGGGGAACTGTGTTAATGAGATAATTCCTCCCTCAGGAGTCAGCACTATTGTGTTTTGCCAGTGGGGAGCGTGGGGAGCCCCAATCAGCAGAATACACAGATTAATGCTAGCAGCTATAGCCTCCGACAGTGATTGGGTGAAAAAATCCAACAGGCTGGTTGTAATCAAGGTGATCAATGGATTGACTTTAGTACAACCAGCCTGCCCATAGATGGATCGGAATTTGGCCAGTTGCTGCTGAACCGACTGCATTTCGATCCATCTATGGCCGACTTAACAAAGATATTAATTTCCTTCTACAAAAAAAGTCATTAAACTTGTTGTCCTATCCATTTGGAAAATGGTAGAGGTGGGGGGGGGGGAGAGAAGAGAGGGAGAGTGTGGGGATGGGGGGGGTGGAGAGAAAGGGAGGGGGAAGAGAAAGATGTGGGAAGAGGGTGAAAGAGAAAAAAATTGGGGGTGGGGGGCACGAGGGAGTGAAGGGGGAAGAGAGAATGAGTGAAAATGACAGTGAGCTAAAGGAAAGGTCATATTTTTAGCCTACTACACCTTATATATGCACTGAGGAAGAATATGCTATATTCTATTTCATTAAAATTAAATAAGGGTAAACATAAAATCACTGTACTTAGGTGAACCACTGAAAACAAATAAAAGTTACAAACACAAAATTTGTTATACCATGTCTTTTGATGACATCATCTGTGATTAAACATGTAGGACATGGCCTACAGAAGTGACGTCATCATGCACACTAGCCTACAGCCGACTGCGACCAAACTGTTTGCCCATGGGATTAGTATTGAGCAATGTATGCTCTGATGATTTTATTTCTGTAAGTGCACACTTTGTTTGAGAATATGCTATGGGGTTGCCTTATGTCTCCTTTCTCTATCTTTATTGAGAGTTGGTTCAGAAATTCTCTGGTGATTGATTCTGGAAGGTGATATGATATCCAAAGGGGATATACTGTTTTAGGCTGGATTCACACATATGCAGTTTTAGTGCTTTTTGCATTTTGCAGGTTTGCAATACAGAACGTGGTCCATAGGAAACCATGGTAAATGGACTGTAGTACAAATCTGCAAAATGCAAAAAGCACTAAAACTGCATAGGTGTGAATCCAGCCTCTATCCCTTATGCATTATTGGCCATTTTTTCATTCAATGGTCAATATGATCCAGTAAGAGACTGGAGTGTGTTTGTGGGTGCACTAGTATTTAACTGCACTGATGTTCACATATGTAAGACTGAAGCAACAGTGTGGACTTTGTATCAACACTACATGGTGATACAATTAATCGGTTATAGATCGTCTTGTGTTTGATTTTTTGTCATGGGACATTTTAAACTTTACACTAATTATTTTCACATGTGTGTGATTTTGTTTTTAATTTGTTTAAATTTTTTACAAGATTTGATTTCTTCATACTTACAATATTAGTGCTGCACTATATTAATATTGATTTTTTTTTTATTCGGTATCACAAATTTTGTGTTTGCAGCTTTTATTTAATTTTTTTCAGTGGTTCGCCTAAGCACAATGATTTCTGGCCGATAAGCCTGGTAGTCGTTGAAAGCTGGTGTTGCTGACTTTCACCTTCTCTCAAGTTTTGAAACAACAGCTACTAAGGTATCTGTTAGTAACATCCCTGATACAATTCTTTACTTTTTCGTTTCTTAATGTATAAATAAAAGGATTCAGCAAAGGGGCCAGAATAATGCTGGTGAGATTCACAGCTTTGTCTGTTTCTACTGAATAGTCCTTTGGGGGCCTTATATTAATAAAAATGGCACTTCCAAACACAATCAAGACCATTAAAAGGTGGGACATACATGTAGAAAAGGTTTTCTGTCGACCTTTTTTTGATGGGATTCTTATTACCGTGATTACAATTAAGATATAGGAAATCACAGTAAGTGTTAGACATCCAATCAATAAAAAAATAGCTATAATAATGTTATTACGTTTTATCGCTCTGACATCTACACAGGCTAGTTTTAGCACAGCTGAGCTGTCACAGAAAAAGTGATCCAACACAAAACCACAGAAAGGTAGCTGCAGTCTAGTTATCATTGAGAATAAAATGCATAAAGATGATGTTATTAAGGATCCAGTCATCAGCTTTACACAGAGACTATTTATCATAACGGAAGAGTACCTGAGAGGGTGACACACAGCCAAATAACGATCAAAGGACATAATCGTCAATATAAAAAAATCTGTAGTAAATGCAAAATAGTAAAAGTAAGTTTGTGTATGGCATCCATTCTTGGATATTGTCCCATTTTCTGTAGCAATGATTGATAAAAGTTCCGGAATCACTGTAGAAATGGCTACTATTTCCATAAAAGATAAGCAGGACAAGAAGAAATACATTGGTGAGTGGAGACGATAGTCAGTTGAGATGATAACAATAATGAATACATTTCCAGCCATTGTGACGATATAGACCAGCAACAGTGCCGCAAATATAAATGCCTGTAACATGGGACTACCAGAAAACCCTATCAGAACAAATTCTTCAACTAATGTAACGTTTGCCTTTTCCATTACAATCCAATAGCTAATTAAAAAAGATTACTTAAGGGCTGTGAAAAAAATGCAATATCAGTGCTCTATCCAAGACAAATGATGCACCAGGCAAAATGAATAATGTAGCAACAGGTATAACAGGCCCTCAAAGGGTTTCCACAAATGAACAAGGAGGATGGTATAACAGCTTCATTGCACCAATATTTAGGGGAGTCACAGCTCACCTTTCTCAAGGAGAAAATTAAAAGAATGTTTTTTCCTATTGCAAAATTTTTAAATATATAATTATATTATATAGCTAAGATAGATTAGATAGATAGATAGATAGATAGATAGATAGATAGATAGATAGATAGATAGATAGATAGATAGATAGATAGATAGATAGATAGATGTTTGAGACATTTGGAAACAGTTTATTCCTGACAAATATGCTCAAAAACGCACTTAAACATTTTATATATAAAAGTACTGCATCTCTATAATGTCCCATTTGGTTTTGCAATGCTGTGATCTCCTACATTTGACAGATTTGTGAGTACATTTTAAAAATTATCAGTCATCATTTAGCCTCATGTCTTCAAAAAGAATCATACAGTATAAGAAATCAGTTTGAATATAAAGGAAGCTCTCCCTTATATGCGTAAAACTTTTTTACTAATTGCTCATTATACTCAAGGGGCAGTTTAATTAGAAAAATGATCTTTACATTTAATAGCGTTCTCTAGAGAATTTCTCTCAGCTGGCCAGCTGTTACTATTTTCTACAATATTATCTAGTGAATACACATGCTGTAGTTCTTTAATAATGATGCTTTACAATAAAAATATTTATGCACTAACTATTATATTTCCCATGTACATTTTGTATGGCTCCCAGGTGGCATGAAATGTATACAGTGCCTTGCAAAAGTATTCACCCCCTTGGCTTTTTACCTATTTTGTTACATTACAGCCTTTAGTTCAATGTTTTTTTTAATCTGAATTATATGTGATGGATCAGAACACAATAGTCTAAGTTGGTGAAGTCAAATTAGAAAAATATATGCATAAAACTATTTTTTCGGAAATAAAAAAATTATAATTGGTATGTGCGTATGTATTCACCCCCTTTGTTATGAAGCCCATAAAAAGCTCTGGTGCAACCAATTACCTTCAGAAGTCACATAATTAGTGAAATTATGTCCACCTGTGTGCAATCTAACTGTCATATGATCTGTCATTACATATACACACCTTTTTGAAAGGCCCCAGAGGCTGCAACACCTAAGCAAGAGGCACCACTAACCAAACGCTGCAATGAAGACCAAGGAACTCTCCAAACAAGAAAGGGACAATGTTGTTGAGAAGTACAAGTCAGTTGTATGCCCTGTTCACATGATCGGACATTCCGACAACAAAATCCATCAGATTTTTTACAACGGATGTTAGCTCAAACTTGTCTTGCATACACATGCTCACACAAAGGAAATTCCGAACATCAAGAACGCGGGGGCATACAACACATATGACAAGTGGAGAAAAATGACGTTCAATAGCCAGTGCTGCTCTTCTGCTTGATTCTGAACATGCGTGGCACTTTGTGCGCCGGAATTGTCTACACACGATCGGAATTTTAGATCCAGCTCTTAAACTTTGTGTGTTAGAAATTCCGATGAAAAAAGTCAGATGCAGCCTACACATGGTCGGAATTTCCAACAACAAGCTCCAATCGCATATTTTCTGTCAGAAAGTCTGACCGTGTGTACAGGCATAATGCAAATCACTAGCTACTAGGTCCACAAAGGTCCTTTTAAGGACTGGTATAGGTGTACAGTATATAGGGTTGTACACGTATAATATACTTTCTTCCAAATATAGAAAGAATATTATACTTGACTGCTGCCCGATTCTGCAGCTGTCTTTTATCAGTGTAGGGACTGAGGGACAGTCTGCAAATCACTAGCTACTAGGTCCACAAAGGTCCTTTTAAGGACTGGTATAGGTGTACAATATATAGTGTTGTAGTGCACTGCTGCTGACTGCTGTGCTGCTGATTGCTGCCAGATTCTGCAGCTGTCTTTTATCAGTGTAGGGACTGAGGGACAGTCTGCAAATCACTAGCTACTAGGTCCACAAAGGTCCTTTTAAGGACTGGTATAGGTGTACAATATATAGTGTTGTGGTGCACTGCTGCTGACTGCTGTGCTGCTGATTGCTGCCCGATTCTGCAGCTGTCTTTTATCAGTGTAGGGACTGAGGGACAGTCTGCAAATCACTAGCTACTAGGTCCACAAAGGTCCTTTTAAGGACTGGTATAGGTGTACAGTATATAGGGTTGTACACGTATAATCTACTTTCTTTCAAATATAGAAATTATATTTGACTGCTGACCGATTCTGCAGCTGTCTTTTATCAGTGTAGGGACTGAGGAACAGTCTAAAAATCACTAGCTACTAGGTCCACAAAGGTCCTTTTAAGGACTGGTATAGGTGTACTATTTGGTGTGCAGTATATAGGTGTGTAATACACGTATAAAATACTTGCACATATAGAAAGCATAGTAAAGTGCATTTCCACTGTGCAGCATTGTGACTGCTGAGTGGTTCTGCTGCGATACTACAAAGAGTGACAAACGCAATAAAAAAAAGTATTATAACTGGTGTGATAGACCAGTGGCCCCCAAAAACGACAGATTGAAGCGGGGTGTTATATACCTTCTTCCACATACATACTGCACTTCTCCAGAGACTTTTGTCACAGGGTCATTTAAAAAATGACAGGCAGAGGAAGAGGCAGGCCCTTCCGCAGGGGTGGTAGGGATAGGGCAGGAGCAACAGACTTGAGCCAAAGTGGCAAATTGCAGAAGGTGTGTGCGATTACGTCAAAGGATGCACCAGACTTGGTTGAGTGGCTTACTCAGCCTTACTCTTCTACACCCTCCTCATCCTCTCGATCTGCACCTTCTTCTTCACTCTCTGCTGTGTGCAACCCCAAAGACACTACCACCAACACCACCACCACCATATACCTTCCGCTTGAGTCACAGGAATTATTTTCCAATCCATATCAAGACATTTCCGATGCACAGCCACTCTTGGCATTGGATCAGGAAGAGGAGGTAGCAACAACCGCCACTCAGCAGTCTGACGACAGTACCCAGATCAGCCCAAGGAGGAGGTTGGTCTTCACTGTTGCTGCCTACTCTGAGATCTCTAATTATAGCGGTGGGGAAGGTGATGTCGATGATGACGTGTCTAGTGATGTCACGTGGGTGCCCACAAGAGAGGAAGAGGAGGGGAGTTCAGAGGGAGATATGGACCAGCAGCTAGGGAGGAGAAGCAGGCGGAACTTAGATTGCACAGGAGGGACATAGCAGACTGTAGGACGCCAGCACATGGCTCCGCAGTGTGGGCTTTTTTTAACGTGTCCGCTGCTGACAATAGTGCTGCCATCTGCAATCTTTGCAGTCAACGCATAAGTCGCGGTAAGCCCAACACTCACCTAGGGATGACCGCCTTAAGAAGGCACATGAGCTGCCATCGCCGAGCCCAGTGGGAGCAACGGAACCCACAAAGCCACACTCCAGGCTCTCTCCATCCAGCCTCGTCTTCTACTTCTCCTCTCTCCTCACAATTGTCCTCCACTCCACCTTCCATCATGCCATTCTCACGTTTTTCTGGAAAAAGGCAGGCTTCCATGGGCCAAATGTTCGAGTGTAAAAAAATGATGACACCGGATAACCCTCTTGCCCAACGATTGACGGCTGGCTTGTCAGAACTGATAGCCCGCCAACTACTGCCATATAAGCTGGTGGACTCGGAGGCCTTTTGAAAATTTGTGGCCATTGGAACACCACAATGGAAGGTCCCAGGAAGGAAGTATTTCTCACAGAAGGGCATCCCAGAGCTATATGGCCATGTTCAGCAGCAAGTGAATGTATCTCTGGCACACAGTGTCGGTGCCAAGATACTTCTGACTACAGACACGTGGTCTAGCAAACACAGGCAGGGAAGGTATATCACTTTTACTGCCCACTGGCTGAACCTTCTGACGGCCGTCAAGCATGTAAACACCATGCACCCATGTAGATTTGGTTTTACTGCCAGGGATTGCATGCAGGCCTGCCTCTTCTTCTCCTCCTCCTACTCCATCCTCCTCCCTCTCCTCCTCGGCTGACTCCTCCTTTTCCGCTGCTAGCGTCTCTTCCGCTGCACCGCCCAAGCTCCCCAGAACCTATTCGACATGCCAGGTGAGACATTGCCATACTGTGCTGTGTCTGTTGTGCCTGGAAGCCAAGAGCCACACTGGCCCTGCACTTCTTTCAGCTTTGTGTTCACAGGCAGATCAGTGGCTAACACCGCTCAATTTGACAGTTGGTAAAGTGGTGTGTGACAACGGTGTCAATCTGCTTAGCGCATTGAAACAGGGAAAAATTACACACATGCCATGCATGGCACACATCTTAAACTTGGTCGTGCAGCGATTCGTTGTCCAATACCCTGGGGTCCAGGACATCTTGCGGCAGGCAAGGAAAATCTCGGCCCATTTCAGAAGATCTTACACGGCCATGCCTCGATTTGCTGACATTCAACGGTGACAAAATCTGCCGGTCAGACATCTTATTTGCGATTGCCCGATGTGATGGAACTCAACCTTCTATATGCTTGATAGGCTGCTCCAGCAGAAACATGCAGTTAACGACTACCTGTACGAACTCTGCGGCAGAACAGGTTCTGGGGAGCTTGTTTTTTTTTCACAGTGCCAGTGGCTGCTCATCCACGACACATGCAGACTTTTGTGGCCATTTGATGAGATCACCAAACTGGTCAATCACAGCCATGGTGGCATCAGTGACATGGTACCTTATGCCTTCTTTATGGAGCGTGCATTGCGTTGTGTCATTGATCAAGCCGTGGAGGAGCAGGAAGATGAGGAAGTTGCAATGCTGGATGAATTCCCAGGGGGGCTACTCTATCTGAGACAAGTCAACAACAGGAGTCTGAAGAGGAGTCAGAGGAGGATGGTGCCGGGGTGGATGAGGAGGAGCAGGAAGAGCATGCTTTAAACCTTTCTGGGATCCCTGTTGTTGTGCGTGGATGGGAAGAGGAGAACTAGAAGGATGACATTATCCTGGATGATGAGCAGGAGCCAGGCCACTTCATGCTCCAGTGTTTTAACAGTGACTCCCGTATAAAAAGCATAAGGGTCAAGGACCAGTACTGGGTGGCAACGTACTTAGACCCCCGGTACAAACACAAAATGGCGGAAATGTTACCACCGTCACAGAGGGCTGTCAGAATGGAGCACTTCCAGGCCTTGCTTTGAGAAATGCTGCATTCTGCTTTTGCGTGCGCTGGCAGAGGAGGAATTCTCACTCCCAGAGAAAGAGTTGCGGGTACCAATCCAACAGCGCCTGCAAGAAGAGGGCGGTTTGAAGATGTGTTGGTGACTTCTGATATGAGGTCATTCTTTCAGCCGACCCATCGAGAGGTCTTATCCAGATCCAGCATCAGGGAACGCCTAGACCGACAGGTGTCTGACTACATCGGGTTAACGGCCAATGTGGACGCTCTGAGGAGTGATGAAGCCCTGGACTACTGGGTGGGCAGGCTTGACCTCTGGCCAGAGCTTCCCCAATTTGCAATGGAACTGTTGGCTTGCCCCTCGTCCAGTGTCCTGTCCAAAAGGACGTTCAGCGCAGCAGGGGAGATCGTGACCAATAAGCACACTAGCCTAGCTCACGACAGTGTTGACTACCTCACATTTATAAAAATGAATGAGGCATGGATCTTGGAGGAATTCAACACATGTGACCAGTAGACCATGTATATGCATAACTCTATAAACAATTTATTTAATCAAGCACACGGACCTTTTTTCTACCTTTGGCTCACTTCCTTGTACAAAAAAAGCACACCGTACTATATGCCCGTACCCTCCTGTTTGAAGAGGTTGAGCGGTGTCATATTTTTGGGTCCCGCAGTGAGTTGCTGGTATCAGTTCTGCTGTCAGTGCTCTCTATCTCGTGCTGGTGTCAGTGCTCTCTCTTTATTTCGGTGCTGGTGTGGTGTCAGTGCTCTCTATCTCGGTGCTGGTGTGGTCTTAGTGCTCTCTATCTCGGTGCTGGTGTCAGTGCTCTCTATCATGGTGCTGGTGTCAGTGCTCTCTATCTCGGTGCTGGTGTCAGTGCTCTCTATCACGGTGCTGCTGTCAGTGCTCTCTATCACGGTGCTGCTGTCAGTGCTCTCTATCACTGTGCTGGTGTCAGTGCTCTCTATCATGGTGCTGGTGTCAGTGCTCTCTATCTTGGTGCTGGTGTCAGTGCTCTCTATCTCGGTGCTGGTGTCAGTGCTCTTTATCATGGTGCTGGTGTCAGTGCTCTCTATCACGGTGCTGCTATCAGTGCTCTCTATCATGGTGCTGGTGTCAGTGCTCTCTATCTTGGTGCTGATGTCAGTGCTCTCTATCACGGTGCTGGTGTCAGTGCTCTCTATCTCGGTGCTGGTGTCAGTGCTCTCTATCACGGTGCTGGTGTCAGTGCTCTCTATCTCGGTGCTGGTGTCAGTGCTCTCTATCACGGTGCTGGTGTCAGTGCTCTCTCTCTATCTCGGTGCTGGTGTGGTGTCAGTGTTCTCTATCACAGTGCTGGTGTCAGTGCTCTATATCACGGTGCTGGTGCCAGTGCTCTCTATCTTGGTGCTGGTGTCAGTGCTCTCTATCTCGGTGCTGGTGTCAGTGCTCTCTATCTCGGTGCTGGTGTCAGTGCTCTCTATCACGGTGCTGGTGTCAGTGCTCTCTCTCTATCTCGGTGCTGGTGTGGTGTCAGTGTTCTCTATCACAGTGCTGGTGTCAGTGCTCTATATCACGGTGCTGGTGCCAGTGCTCTCTATCTTGGTGCTGGTGTCAGTGCTCTCTATCTCGGTGCTGGTGTCAGTGCTCTCTATCACGGTGCTGGTGTCAGTGCTCTCTATCACGGTGCTGCTATCAGTGCTCTCTATCATGGTGCTGGTGTCAGTGCTCTCTATCTTGGTGCTGATGTCAGTGCTCTCTATCACGGTGCGGGTGTCAGTGCTCTCTATCGCGGTGCTGGTGTCAGTGCTCTCTATCACGGTGCTGGTGTCAGTGCTTTCTATCACGGTGCTGCTATCAGTGCTCTCTATCATGGTGCTGGTGTCAGTGCTCTCTATCTTGGTGCTGATGTCAGTGCTCTCTATCACAGTGCTGGTGTCAGTGCTCTCTATCTCGGTGCTGGTGTCAGTGCTCTCTATCACGGTGCTGGTGTCAGTGCTCTCTATCTCGGTGCTGGTGTCAGTGCTCTCTATCACGGTGCTGGTGTCAGTGCTCTCTCTCTATCTCGGTGCTGGTGTGGTGTCAGTGTTCTCTATCACAGTGCTGGTGTCAGTGCTCTCTATCACAGTGCTGGTGTCAGTGCTCTATATCACGGTGCTGGTGCCAGTGCTCTTTATCTCGGTGCTGGTGTCAGTGCTCTCTATCACGGTGCTGGTGTCAGTGCTCAGTCTCTTTTGCAGTGCTGGTTTCAGACAGTGAGGGAGATAGCAGCGGAGAAGCCAATCAGTAGGCAGTGCCAGCACCATGGCTGAGGATCAGCACTGGACTGGCACCTCCGGACCACCGCAGTGGAGCCCTGCATAGGTGGGGGTAAGGGCCGGGCAGAGGGAGGGGCCCAAGCACAGGTTGGCACACTGGGACACTGGCACAGGACTGTGCTGCCCTGACTGTGGCACTGATCATCTCCTGCACCCCCTTCATAGTCTGGCCTGACCTTGCCTCTCCTCCATGGCCTTCATGCGCTCCTGAATTGTCAAAATTTCACAGATAACAAAAGAATGCTTGTCGTTGTTGATCCCAGATTCACTTAATACTTTTGTTACGTCAGTGTCCATGTGGTGGGACTATGTGTGCACAGCTAGTAAGTATTTTGTGGCTGAAAATATGACCTGTAGTTTTTTAAAGTTTGCCTGCCATTAAAGTCAATCATTATTGGTAAACGGCCACAATGAAATGGTTCCAAATTTTTTTTTTTTTATTTTGAATAGAATAATCAAGTTTTTAGACAACAGACCGGATCCTCATTTTCTGCGGGAACAATTCCTGTTGGATGTCTACTAGTGTGCCTTTTTTTTTCTTTTACAAGGACTCTATGTCTATTTCAGCAGTTGCAGGAGGAAAATGGAAAGGATTAATTTCTGTAAATGCCTCCTCTCCTGTCCAAGTGTAAAACAGAATGTGTCAGCTAGGCCGCACGGGCACCCTGAAGCATATGGCAAGGCCACCATTGCGAGCCCTGATGCTACACAAGTGGTTCAGGGTGTTTGGTAAAAACACATCTCAACTACGGGGTTTTATCCCCCAAAACTGCAAATGTAAATCAGCCCTTACTGTCCTGAGCCCCCTATAAGGCTGCGGCCATCACTCTCCAGATTGTTAGAAAGGGGTAAGTGGTGGAGTGCAATTGGTATCCCTCCAGCTGGGAACTGAAGCCATTGCTAAAGAAGAGGCATCAGCTTATGCAGCTCCTGCTCCCTCCGTGGTTGCCTGCTCCTTCTGCTAATGGAGCCGGCTCACTGCACGACGAGTTACCGACCCCGGTCATGTGCTTTCCTGGTCTGTTTTTTTAAATTTTTTTATTAAAATCATATTGGAGTTGAGGTCGTGGGCCACATGAAACAGCTTCTGGACCGCAGTCCATGGTTTTAGCACCCCTGACTTATGCTCATGTTTGTAATTACATTTTTATACACTATCTGCCTGAAGCAGCAGATTTAATCTGTGGAACACAAAACAAAATGCCACCAGTCACCCACATAAATACTCATGAGTTATTTTTTGAAAAGCCGTTTAGCTTGGAAGACTTACTGGTAGATGTATATACAGCTAACACTTATATTTACAAATGTGTACAAAAAACATATGTTTTTAAGGTGAAATGTTATGAAATGTGAAACAGGATCAATCTGTTTTTTGTTTGTTTTTTTGCAAACTAGCTGTTAGGTGCGCTGAGAAATCTTTGTTTCTGATGTGTGTTGCCCTTCCATGTGCACCCTACTACAACGGATAGTTATAGCTTGGGGGTGGTTGCCACTTTTTTGAACAGTTGATTAAATTTGATGTGGGGACGCACTGGAAGCCTTCAGCTGCCATTATGCTCTTGCTGGGCTTCTCTTGCATCCCTACCTTTTTTTTTTTTTTTTTATTCTTTTTATTAATTTTAATAGTAAAGTTACAAACATACAAACAGTCAGCATTCAGCACTACAAAGCATCAGCACCAGTGAACAATGCAACAATGCAGCTCCCATACAATAATATGTAACCGTTTTCATCTAAAGAATTTAACATAAAGCACATATTCAAGCACATAATGTTTCAAATCTTAACACCCCCAAGAATACCAATGATGAGTATACCAGGTATTCACCAAGTCCCAGTCTACAATGTACTTTTAACCTATAATCAATCAATCTGAAGCCATAGAATTTTCATTAATCCAACCACCCCACACCTTATTGTTTCTTCCATGACAGAATTATTATTTTACGTGCATAGAACAGAAGCAGGGTAAGTAATGTACAGATTACCTTTTTGGGTGCCAGCAAATCTACCAGGCCCAATGTATCCCAATGCCCTTAAGGAGGAATGGGCTCCCTCCAGACAAATCTATGCACTGCTATATGTACTCCAAGTAGGTAGACTGAAAATTATAGTTTTAGGACCGCAGTACACAGAAGAGCCTTGGCGATACTGTGGCTTACGCATATATTTGCAGATGTGTGCACTGTTTTTAACGTGAATTGTTAGATAGGGTCAATTTGGGTTGTTTTGCAGGCTAGCTGGTAAGTGTGCCGGGAAATCTTTGTTTGTTTAAGATGTTTATACTGTGATGGTCATCTGTGATGTCATATGAAATCTTCATGATTTTTTTTTTACATTCTCTTAACAATATTGTATATAATGTTGGAAATTAAAGAGGAAGTAAACCCTGATGGGTTTACTTCTTCTTTGTCTCCCTGCAAAGGTAAAGCATAATGGGCTACTATGCATCGCATATTTCTTGGACCTACAGGTAAACCTTAATCTAGGCTTACCTGTTTTGCTAGATCAGAAATGTTGCTAGATCAGATTTTTGATGTTACTGTATACTGTGGAATGACAGGTATTTACAGTGCATCCAGAAAGTATTCACAAAGCTTCACTTTTTCTACATTTTGTTATGTTGCAGCCTTATTCCACAGTGGATTAAACTCATTATTTTCCTCAACATTCTACAAATAATACCCTATAATGACAATGTGAAATACGTTTGTATGAAATCTTTGCAAATTTATTAAAAAGAAAAAAAAATCACATGTATATACAGTAAGTATACACAACCTTTGCTCGATGTTTTGTTGAAGCACCTTTGGCATCAATTACAATTTCAAGTCTTTTTGAGTATGATGTTAAAAGCTTGGCATACCTATTTTTGGGGATTTCCCCCCATTCTTCTTTGCGGGACCTCTCAAACTCCATCAGGTTGGATGAGGAGCGTTGGTGCACAGCCATTTTCAAATCTTTCCAGAGATGCTCAATCTGGTTCAGGTCTGGGCTCTGGCTGGGCCACTAAAGGACATTCACAGAGTTGTCCCATAGCCACTTCTTTGTTATCTTAGCTGTGTGCTTAGGGTCATTGTCCTGTTGGAAGATGAACCTTCTGAGGCTCTGAAGCCTGACCCTTTAAGAAAGCTCATTGGGTACTACGCATGAGGTGGGCGGTGATGTAATCACACTGGCACAAGGTGAAGCTGTATATGCTGAGAATTGTGAATTGCCCGTCATGTACTTCTGAAATGTGAGTGGATTTTTTTATGGAAATAAATACTTTTTATTAGTGATTTGCACTATGGTTCTTTCCTCTTGCTTCCTATATGATTGACACTATGCTGAGAGCTGCTGGGAGCTACGGATTTGGAGTGTACCGCCATTGGGAGCAGTGACACTTATAAAATTTCAAAGCGAATATAGACTTCCTTCAATAAGTGAGGTCTATTCAACAGGAGAGAAGACACCCGTAAGTGGGGTGAAGGGCACTGTGGTGATCAGAGGCAATTACTGAAGAGTTTGGGTGTATGGGACTGCAACCTTTTCTTTCTTTTTTTTTTTATCACGGACATTGAATCGTTTATTTATGGACTGTATATGTGTTTAAAGGAAAAAGATGGACTCACGTAAATGTATTATATATGGATGAATTGTCAGTTAAAGTATTGCAGTGCTGTATTACAAAAAAGGGTCATGAAGGGGACAAATCTTCTGAAGGTCAAGTGATTAAAGCCTTAAATATTTTCCACGCCAATCTGTGTTTTTGGAAATCTTTTGCTTGCTTTTGACAGATTGGCATCTGCTAGATAGATAACCGGATTTATAGATAGTTTTCTATTTGGATATGAAAGCATATTACACCTGAAAACACAAAAACTTTTGTTACCAGAAATTCTCATATTACATTCCGTTCAACATATAGAAACATTTTACTTACTGCCAAGGTGTTTTGTAGAGTTTGCCCTTCAGTCAAGTTTTGAAAAATCAAACATTTTTTAAACATCTATTTGTAGCATCTCTTATACAGGCCTTTACTTTTTCATTTCTCAATGTGTAAATAAAAGGATTCAGCAAAGGGGCCAAAATAGTGCTGACAAGATTCACTATTTTGTCGGTTTCCACCGAATAGTCCTTTGGTGGTCTTATGTTTATAAAAATGGCACTTCCAAACACAGTTGTGACCATAAGGAGGTGGGACAAACATGTAGAAAAGGTTTTCTGTCGACCTTTCGTTGATGGGATTCTTATCACAGTGAATACAATAAAACTATAGGAAATGGCAGTAAGCATCAGGCATCCAATCAGTATAAAAACAGACATAATAATTTCATTATGCTTTATTACTCTGACATCTACACAGACTAGTTTTAGCACCGCTGAGCTGTCGCAGAAAAAGTGATCCAACACATAACCACAGAAAGGTAGCTGCAGTCTCGTTATCAATGAGAATAAAATGCATAAAGATGATGTTATTAAGGAGCCAGTGATCAGTTTTACACATAGACTATTTATCATAACGGAAGAGTACCTGAGAGGGTGACACACAGCCAAATAACGATCAAAGGACATAACTGTCAATATAAAAAAATCTGTAGTAAATGCAAAATAGTAAAAGTAGGACTGCGTGAAGCACCCATGCTTGGATATTGTCCCCTTTTCTTTAGCAGTGACTGATAAAAGTTTTGGAATCACTGTAGAAATGCCTAATATTTCCATAAAAGATAAGCAGGACAAGAAGAAGTACATAGGTGAGTGGAGACGATAGTCCGTAGAAATAATAACAATAATGAATATATTTCCAGTTAGTGTTACAATATAGACCAGTAACAGTGCTATAACTATAAATACTCGTAATATGGGACTACCATGAAACCCTTTCAGAACAAATTCTTCCACCAATGTTCTGTTTGGCCTTTCCATTACAAATCAATAGCGAGTTTTAAAAATTGCAATGCATTTTTCTAGCACAGAAATTCGAAAGGTCTGATGAACTCAACCTAAGGAGTAACAAATACGAGTTCTTCTAAATAGGCTGCAATACAGGGCAGCAATAGCAACAGTGCCAGGGGATAGATTAAAGGTGGATAGATGGTCGGTCTGTTGGACAAATGGATGGATGAACCAGCAGATATGAGCAGATGTGACAGATAATATTTAGAAAGCTTATTTAAAAAGGTGTGAATATTTTCAGTGCTTTCTACCCAAAAAGGGGTAAAATGTATTTTGGAAATCTAAAAGGATTTCTATAGTGCTTTTTTCTAAAATAATTTCTATAGTGCTTTTTTCTAAAATAATTTCTATAGTGCTTTTTTCACTCTGCAATGTTGTGATATTGTCTCACATCTGACAAATCTACTTAACAGAGTCAAAAAAGGAAACACTAACATGATTTGGTCTTCAGTCTTCAGTAGGAAAAATACAGTATAACTGCAAACATATGAGGGAAACAATTAAAAGACACTATGCTATGTGTATATATGTGTGTGTAAACCGGTCCTTGAAAATAACTCAATATACTCAGAGGGGCAGTTTAATAAGAAAATAAATCTTGGCATTCAACAACATGCTCTAGAGAAAATCTCTCAAGGGGCATTTTTTTTTTTTCAAATGACATCTAGCAAATGCACGTTTCTAAGAAAACATAAAGTATTCTTCAGATATAATTGCAGGGTTTGCATGTCATGATTCAAATGTGGAGAAGGATATCCAGTATACTTTAAAAGAAAATTATGAATTCACTTATTGTGTTATTTTTTCAAGTATGCAACCTGGTTTGTGAACATTTTATCCCTGCAGAACATTCTTCCCTGATACAGAAAGCTGAGAATCTAAGGAGGGCCATATACAATTTGAATCTTGGCCAGTTCAGGAGGAACCTCCGAGATTCAACCCATCAATGGGCATGCTAAATGTACCAAGTTGATCAATCGATCAACTTGAGTACAACCAGTCTATACCGGATTCTCTTACAATTATCACTAGCACCTCCTATAGCCTCTAGTGATAATCACTGTCTTCTTCCAGCAGAGATGGCTTCCCCCACCCACCCCACCCCCTGCCGGGAGCAGACAATTGCTCGGCAGGAGGGATTCCCCTGTTAGCACTGTCAGTGTTGATGGGGGAATCGTGCAATTTGCACCATGTATGGCCTGAATAATCTGTGCTGTAGCTGGTACCAACAAGGGAGGAAGGATATCAAACTTGGATGGAACAGGACATGCAGATGCTGGTAGAATGGGGTGTGCCAGAAGTCAAAAAGAAATCATCTTAGGAGACGCTGCAGAGGAAGCTATCAAAAAGGAAGCTTAGACAAAAACCATATACAGCTTAAGTGTCAGGAACAATAATTAATTCATTTTTATTGAATACCCATCTAGCACACGGGTTGTGTTATTTTGTATTATTTAATTAATTTCATCAGCTCCATCTTTAATTTAAGTATTAATTTAATATTTACTTGGTGATTTTTTTTATATCGCATCGTTTGGGTATTATGTATTATCCTTTTAGTTTGTATTATATTTTGTAGAATGAATTCATGTTAGTTTTATAGGTGCAGATTTATTTATATATTTTTATTTACTTAATTTATGCATGTTTATGTATATATATATATATATATATATATATATATATATATATATATATATATATATATATATATATATATATATATATATATATATATATATTTTATTTATTTTTTTTGCACTTTGGCTCTTTTACATTCAACATTAGTTGATCTCAAGAGGATTGGCATAATCCAGGGAGACATTTGTGTTTTTTTTTTCTCTCCCCTTGGTATAGTTTATTTATAAGGTTATTACATGAAGAACTTGTTTAGCACTTGGCACTTTTAATTTAGCACTTGAGTTTAGCACATAACATCTTGTTCGTGTGGTCATATTATAGAAAGTTTATTATAATCCTTAGTTTTTTGGGGATAATTGAATATATTCAATTATTTGGATAAGTTCATATATAATTTTCTATTAGGCACTTGGCACTTTGTTCGAAGATAGCGCAACACTATTTATTATATTAAGGACATGACTATGTACTTTGGCTAAGAATCTTAACGGTGCAGTGTTAGCTCATAATGTGCCAGGCCTGCCTCAAGAGCAGATTATAGTCCAAATGAATAAAATTTGTTAACAAAAGACAGGGCCATCTTTAATATTGATTGGATCCTGGGCAAAAATTTTCTTGCCCCCCCCCCCCCCCCCCCCCCGTGCAATTTCACTCTCCGTCTGCTCTGGGACATACAATAAATAGCAGCTTAAATCAGTTTACTGTATCAGATCGGGCAGCAACTGTGATTGGTTGCCAGCAGTTACAGCATTTCATTACTGCTTACTGACTGGTTGCTAGAGGTTACAGCACACATTACGGCTCATTGATTAGTTGCTAGGGATTACAGCACATCATCTCCTCACTGCAGGGGAGCATAATATACATATGAATGCCGCCGTTATTTACATGTCAATGCCGCTGGCCACAGCTATTTACTTAGTATTGCTGCTGCTATTTACATATGAATGACGGTTATTTACATGTAAACACAGGTTTTGCAGGTGAGTCACCTGTACACAACAATAGCACAGAGCTGGGCAGCATTAGTACCAGCACTTCACACTGAGATATCGGGACGCAGCACAGGACTAAAAATTCAAGGGACAAGGGAATTTAAACCTGGATAAAGACGGCCCTGACAAAAGATGAAAACATACAGAAAAAAAACACAGGGGATAGTGGTATAGTGGTGATACTTGGCATGAAATGATAAAAAAGGTCCATAAAACAAGTCCTTATTATGAGTTATTTACACAGATGAAGAAAGATAAAGAAAACTAGAAATAACAAGCAAATGGTAGAGAGAGGGAAAGGATTATTATATATTATTAAAACTGAAGGGTGGTTGGGACTTTAAATTTAGCAATTGTATAGTGGAGATAAATTGTAAATAAATAATATTTAATTGATGACATTCATCTAAAAACATAAAGAATATTTATTCATTTCATATATGTACATAGTGCACATAAGGCATAAACATGATGAGTAGAATAGTACAATCATAACGACACATGATCAAAGTAAAATAAATAAATAAATAAAAGGGAGAAAATGTTTTTTTTAGAATATAAATGCTATGGCACAAAAATGCCACGGCGACAGACCCAAGACTGGCACGTGCACCCACATGGTATTTGTGGGTCTATTGGCTAATATAAAAACAATATCGTGGAGTATTAATAGTAACTGGGTAAGGATCAATCCATATGGAATACAACTGTGTCATCAAGTGTAGCTCGACGCGTTTCGTGGATTTTTCCACTCGTCAGGAGCAGATGGACCAGAGATTCCTATAAGGTATATAAGATATATCAATGTTTAAAATAGAATTATACATGGTGTTATATATCAATAGACGGCTCACCATACACACTCACCAACCCAAACAGCGCATGCAGCACATGGTGACCGGCGCAGGGTAGGCCACGGATATAGACCCCACCACGGGAGCTGAGGCGGCATAATGTGGAGGTGCAACATCAGACAAGCAGAAGATGTGTGAAATGTGGACAGGCAATTTCCATATAGCCAAAGGTGATGATATGTAATCAGTGGAACGAGAATATCTGGGAACAAAATATTATACTAAGTATGTGTATAGTGCATAACAGAAGTGTATTATAAGTAAATTATTTTGATAGTAAACCCAGTGTAGCTTCACAGAGAGTAATTACCGTGATATATAAATTAATTATATGGTGGGATTATTATCCGTGGCCTACCCTGCGCCGGTCACTATGCGCTGCATGCGCTGGTGAGTGTGTATGGTGAGCCGTCTATTGATATATAACACCATGTATAATTCTATTTTAAACATTGATATATCTTATATACCTTATAGGAATCTCTGGTGCATCTGCTCCTGCCGAGTGGAAAAATCCACGAAACGCATCGAGCTACACTTGATGACACAGTTGTATTCCATATGGATTGATCCTTACCCAGTTACTATTAATACTCCACGATATTGTTTTTATATTAGCCAATAGACCCACATATACCATGTGGGTGCACGTGCCAGTCTTGGGTCTGTCGCCGTGGCATTTTTGTGCCATAGCATTTATATTCTAAAAAAATCATTTTCTCCCTTTTATTTATTTTACTTTGATCATGTGTCATTATGATTGTACTATTCTACTCATTATGTTTATGCCTTATGCGCACTATGTACATATATGAAATGAATAAATATTCTTTATGTTTTTAGATGAATGTCATCAATTAAATATTATTTTTTTACAATTTATCTCCACTATACAATTGCTTCATTTAAAGTCCCAACCACCCTTCAGCTTTAATTGATTATCGGGATGGAAGCACCATGTTGTGCTTCATTTAAAGTCCCAAACTCCCCCCTCTTGGTCACATTATATATTATTATTAGCGGCAACATATTGCCAGCAACATATTGTATAATATTAGCGGCAAAAGGTCTGTACACCAGGGCAAGCCTTCAGGGGGAAGTTGAAAGCAGACTCAAAAACATGTAAAAAGAGAACAGAAGAGGCGCCTCCAGGTTAGTGTCAGTTGCTTTTAATGCATTACCAGGTGCATTAATCCACTTACATAGGATAACAGGGGCTTCCAGCACATGTCCTCTTAGATGTGGCGTCCATCCAGAGCTTCATTGCCTGATTGCAGCTGCATCATGCTTAAAAACGGAGCGCACCTGTTGGTCTACTCAGAGCGCATGCTCAAACTTGAGTGATCAACCAGCTGCGAATGGCTATTCTCTGGATGCAGTCAAAGTAAGCAAGTTCTTTAACGTTTGGACTTTGACATTAAGAGTACCTGAACTTCCTTTTCCAACCCTCTGATCCTAAGTTGAAAGACTTTTCAATTGTCTGAGTTTTTCAAATAAAATCCATTCAAGTGGATCTATTGTCAGTCTCAAGTTACTGGGCCATCTACCACGGGACATCCCCTAGACGTGCAACAAGGAGAATGAAGGGTAACGGTAAGCCCAAAAATAACCAGAAGCTCCTTTTCGGGATTAGTGCTACATGTGGGGGTGCATAGTCCGGGATTTTGCTGTTACTTCGCAAAGGAATTGTACACCTGGTAAAGCAAGGACAGAGGGTTGTGTTTTTCTGAACTGCGCCATCTACCTCATCTTTACTGGGACTTTCAATGAGGTGCGTAAGCATGGGAGGAGCCCTTGCCGAAAAGCCTGCAAAGTTGCGCAACCCAAGCATACCAGTGGGAGGAGTCTGAGTTGTTCTTTCCTGCATGAGGCACCGTGTGAGAGTGTGTTGCGGATGGAGGAAAGACCAGTTGATATTTTTCTCTCGGAGTGTTGGAGAAAATTTCTTTGAGGATGTACCGTGCTCCGGGTATGCAACCTGTGCCAGGACCCAGGATGCCTCTTGGAAGGGGTCCCGCAGGAATACAGCTGCCTGGTACCGTGCTCACAGACACGGGCATTTGCTTGCTGCTGCAGGGGCAGTTCATACTATACACTGCAGGAGACATCGGGGGTATGTTATGCGGAAAGTGCAACAGCCTGGTCGCCAACCCTCGGCCATTCTCTAGATGTAAGAAGTGTGGAGAGTACACTTTTAAAGTGGAGCAGTCAGTCGCATTACCAAGGGTCTACCGTGTGGACTGGGCCACGGGCATGACAACCGAGGAGTCGGCCATCTTTGCCCCTTTGGTAAAGCCTTCCACAGCGGTGACACCTGTCGTTGTTGACATTCCTGAGAGAGATGCCACTGTGTCTACCACCGAGACTGCCAAGGAAACTACTCTGGAGCAGATGGACATTGCTTCTACTACTGTTACTGAAATCACTATGCCTCCTTTGGAGAAAGTGGGGCGCACAAAGTCTTCCCTTAACCAACATGGAGTTCCGCCACTGAGTCTGGCTGGATCGAATCGGCGGAAGAAGGTTGCTTTGGGAAAAAGTCAGACTGTGAAGTCTGAAGACTGTGAGTTTAGTGAATTATTTACTGGCAGAGGAATCTAGAGATTCGGAGTTAGAGTCTTTGTTGGATACGGAAGATGAGGACATTTTGGGGACATTGTCGGAGGAGTTGTTGTGGGCTGGAGGGGATGATGTAGCCGTCACTTGTACAGATGTTTCGGACTGGCTATCTCTAACCTCAGGGGATGGAATGCAGAGTGCAGAAAATCCCATCACAGTAAATGTGACTCTCCCTAAACCCGTGAATTTGCCCACACTTAAAAGGGACTCTGCCACGTTGGTACAACGGTCCCCAAACTCCTGCATACCACCCGGGGAAGGAAGTGCCCGTGCATTACCAAGACTTGCAAGGTCACAAAGACTTCTTAACAAGAGAGTAGATAGTGAATACGGGTTGGAATTCCCCTATGTTCCAAGGGACATTATGACTGTAATTGAAAAGAACAGTGAGGCCTGGTACAAGGATGATGTTTGGAGCTATTTAAAGGTACCAAAGCCGCTTCAGAAAAAGGCTTTCTCACTGGAGCGTTATGGACGGTTTGTTGGATGTCTACGGCACTGGAGCTATGGTCGGCACATTTATGATGACAAAGTTGTGATCTGCAGACTGGATAAAGACAGTGCCATGTACTTTATTACTACTGTGGATACACTGGGGATAGACTTAACTTTGCCCGGTCACCGTTTCTACGGGTGAACTGCTCCTGAGTCAAGACTTGGGGTTTCACTTGGTCTTTGTCTCTTTGCAAAAATTTTCTTCAAGCTGAACTATGAACTATGGGGTAGTTAGACAGAGCCAGTTACACAGTGAAAAGGATCATCCGCGTGTCAAGAACATTTAACCTGTTTTAAGTTAGAGACTGCACTTCAGTGACGCATACCACCAGGTGGCACGAGTCGGCACAATTAACACTGTTTTACAGAAAAAAAAGAAAAGAAAAACAGTTTTAGAGGTTTTAAGAGTTTACAGGAGAGGAATCCATGGAGACTGATGGAATCCTGCCTTATAGTTTAGGTGTAAAATACTGTATATATGTTCTTTTCTTTTTCAGGATTCACTGGAGAGCATCTATCAAACCACCGGAGAATGGGTGGGTTAGATAGACAGGCTTGGGTGGTAACTTTAATGTGAGATAATTCTGTGTTTGATGCAATATGGAAATTGTATTATTGTTATTTTCCCTTTTCCCTCATTCCCACCCTAACATTCAGGTACTCTAATGTTTTTTTTTTTTGGTAGGACTAGTTGTTAGTTATTTTTGGTTTTCTGGTCCCTCAAAAGAATGTGGCAGAGCTAACTCCACTCTAAAAAAGGGTCCAAGGGGCGTGTTGTAGGTGTGTTGGATTATTTTATTATGCTCAGCACACATATGTTATGCTCACTATCCTGGGTACATCTATATTTCCATATGAAAAGGATTTATAATCTGAAAAACAGCTACCCTGCAGTCTCAGTGTGAAAGCCTTCCAATGCGCAATGCGCTGGCAGGGCATTAAAAAAACTCCTGCATGTAGCAGCAGATTTGGAGCGGTGAAGGAGCGGTGTATACACCACTCCTTCACCGCTCCTGTCCATTGAAATAAATCACCGCTTTGCGGTGCTTAGCGGTGCTTTGCGGGTTGTTGTAACCCTTTTTCGGCTGCTAGCAGGGGTTAAAAGCGCCCCACTAGCACCTGAAAACCCCCGCAAAAATGACGGTAAAGTGGCGCATTACCGCCAACAGCGCAGACGCCCCAGTGTGAAAGGAGCCTAAGTGCAAGCACCAATAAAACACACACATTATGATAAAACACATATATTGTCTTTACTGTAAAGTTTCTGTGGCAAAGTAACAGACAGAAGAATTATATTTTCAAGTGAATTAACTGGAGAGCAAATACTGGGAATCAAGAGCAATATAACTCAATATATTATACAGTGGATATAAAAAGTCTATAGCCCCCCCCCCACCCCCTGCTAAAATGTAAGAATTCTGTGATTTTAAAAAAATCAGACAAGGATAAAAAACTTCAGAACTTTTTCCACCTTTAATGTGACCTATAAACTGTACAACTCAGTTGAACAACAAATTCTTTTAGGCGGAGGGAAGTAAAAATAAAAAAATAAAAATAATATGGTTTCATAAATGTGCACACCCTTTAACTAATACATTTTTGAAGCACCTTTTGATTTTATTACAGCACTCAGTCTTTTTGGGTATGAGTCTATCAGCATGGCACATCTTGACTTGGCAATATTTGCCCACTCTTCTTTGCAAAAACACTCAAAATCTGTCAAATTGCGAGGACATCTCCTATGCACAGCCTTCTTCAGATCACCCCACAGATTTTCAATCTGATTCAAGTCTGGGCTCTGGCTGGGTCATCTTCTTCTGGTGAAGCCATTCCTTTGTTAATTTGGATGTTTGCGTTGGGTCATTGGCATGCTGAAAGATGAGGTTCCTATTCATTTTCAGCTTTCTAACAGAAGCCTGAAGGTTTTGTGCCAATATTGACTGGTATTTGTAACTTTTCATAATTACTTCTACCTTAACTAAGACCCCAATTCCAGCTGAAGAAAAACAGCCCCAAAGCATGATGCTGCCACCACCATGCTTCACAGTGGATATGGTGTGCTTTTGGTCATGTGCAATGTTGTTTTTGCACCAAAGCATATCTTTTGGAATTATGGCCAAAAAGTTCAACCTTGGTTTCATCAGACCATAAAACATTTCCCCACATGCTTTTGGGTGACTTCTGGTCTTGGATGTTTTTCATCGTAAGAAAAGGCTTCCATCTTGCCACTCTACCCCATAGCCCAGACATATGAATAATATGGGAGATTGTTGTCACATGTACCACGCAGCAAGTACTTGCCATATATTACTTCAGCTCTTTTTATGTTGCTGTAGGCCTCTTGGCAGCCTCCCTGACCAGTTTTCTTCTCGTCTTTTCATCAGTTTTGGAGGGACGTCCAGTTCTTGGTAATTTCACTGTTGTGCCATATTTTCTCCACTTGATGACTATCTTCACTGTGCTCCATGGTATATTTAATGCCTTGGAAATTATTTTGTACCCTTCTCCTGACTGATACATTTAACAATGAGATCCCCCTAATGCTTTGGAAGGTGGGACTAAGAAAATGTCTGGAAAGACCTACTAGAGCAGCTAAACTTTATTTGGGGTTACTCAGAGGCACTTTAAATGATGTCAGTTGTGTAGTGACTCCAATTTAACATGAGTTTGAATGTGATTGCCTAATTCTGAACACAGCTGCATTCCCAGTTATAAGAGGGTGTGCACACTTATGCAACCACATTATTTTATTTTTTTATTTTTACCTTCCTCCCCTAAAAGATTTCAGTTTGTTTTTCAATTGAGTTGTACAGTTCATAGGTTACTTTAAAGGTGGAAAAAGTTCTGAAACGATTTACATCATCATGTTCAAAACAAACGGACTTTCGAATGAACTTAGTCCGTTCGTGAGTGGCCAAGCCTGTTCGTTCAGAAAGTCAGTGGGAACTCCACCAAAAGTCCATCAGGAAGACCATCAGACCTAGTCTGCCGGAAAGTCCGGTCATGTGTACTCGGCATTAGGCCTTGAATCTTCGGCTAGCCACTTTAGTTGGTGAACTCCTGCTTGGTAAAGTGTAACTGCAATATGCTGACAGTATCAGGATAGCAAGGCAAACGCTGTGACTATTTAGCAGGGCATCAATAAGACCCAGGTTCTGGCAAGTGTGGGCAAAGGCAAAGTCATGTTGTCTGCATGCAGTGTCCTTGTTTCCTGCAAATGGGCAAGTGTCCGCTCACCAATCCTGCGGTCAATGCCTAAATGAATGTCCTGGAACAGGCAAGCTCCTCAGGTAACCCGACTGGTCACCTCACACTGGGACACTTTACACTGTCAGTACAGGTACGTTTTGAGGTCCCCCTGAGATTCCTTCTCAGGCTGGATGTGCCCCAACTGGCTGTGGATGTCTGGAAAAAATGGTGGACTTACCCGGGAGGCAACACCTTTCCCCTAGGTCTAGTATCTTCTCCTGCCGCGTGGTGACTGCCTCCCCTCAGGCAGACAGATGGAGTCCTTAGTTCTTTTTCCCCAGAGCATTCTGGACTTTGTAGTGCTGTCCACATAAAAGGCTGTAGGGCTGTTTGTGATGGGGAAAACATGTCTCACAATGCTTTGCTTTGATCTTAAGCCCTAAACTTCATACATGTTGACCAGTGACACATCAATTTGATAGTATAGTTGGTATGCTTCTTTTTTTTGCAGGACCACACTGCATTTTCTTAAGAGTCTGATAAATTGGTAAAATGAGTGCGCCATATCCGGGTTCTCTATAAGTAGGACAAGTCTGTCCTTCTGTCGTTAGATCCATTGATACACCCCCTTTCTGACTCCACTAGGACCATACAGATAGTTTTTTTCTTTTCGCTACTTAGGCATTCAGGTCACGCCTGATCCTACTCAATATATAGAGCTAGATCTACTCCTGTTATTGCGCAAATTCCAAGAGAAATGAGCTGCATGGTGCAAACTTTCCCCGTCCCCCTAAGGAAAATTGGCGTGGGCCTCCCTACTGTTGTACATTTTTAATAATTCTCCAATTTGAATAACTCATAAATGGTTCTTCTGAACAGATTTCCAATTTCCGTATTTAATATGGTGCAAAAAAAAAATGTCCCAAATTAGTTTATCTGCCCTGAAAATTGGAAAAAGAACAGGGTAGTTTAGCCATCCCTCATTCCAGGGCTTATTACATAGCTTCCCAAATACAGCAATTAGGGGGGTGGGGTCAGATGGACCCGTTGGGTTCCATTAGGGTCCTTCTTATACCATGGAACTCTACCTGTTCTGTCCTTACATATTTAGAGGCAGGGTTTATGCATATTGATACTACTGTGCCGACAATTTTTCTTTTGAACATATTATGGAAGTATGTTAAATCTACTTTGGGGATTCAAGGATTTTTGTCATCTACTCCAATTTGGCACAATTCTTATTATAGGGAAATACTTAAGCTTGAGGATTTTAGTGAATGGGAGAGATTGGGGATTAGATTTATATCCCTGTTATATGTAGACAACATACTCAAATCCTTCTCAGACCTACAGGAGTTACAAGTTTTACAAGTATCTACAGTTGAGACATGACCTTCACTCCCAGGCTCGGATTTCCAGGCTCTCTTTAGTAGACCATCCCATAGTGCATGAATCTCTCTTGGCATCAGATAAGAAGGGACTAATATCAAGGGTCAATCATACTTCACTCTTTACAGAATACTTCCAATTTATCGTGCAGGAGGGAATGGGTGAAGGACTTGGGAACCATTGGAGGTGATACATGGGATCTCTGCTTGACCTCCAGGCCTTTCGTTTCAGTCTTGGCCTCCCAGAAGCTCTCACACTTATTTCTGCTACACAGAGTACAGAACACCCATTCAACAACATCAATGGGGAAGAAGGGATATTCCTTTATGTCCAAAAAGCGAGAGAGACCATGGGGATCTCCTCCATAGATGACCCAAGCTCTTCCATTACTGGACAGATGTTATTGGAGTCATTTCAAAGGTATTTAACTTCCAAATTAATAGATTATTTGAATAATATTTTGGTGGAATTGTTTTCAATAAAGATTACTATTTTTATTTATTGCTACTACCAGTTTGTTCCTTTCCAAAGAATCCTTTTTGGGCCTTTGGTCCTTTCTTTTCTTTCTATATGTTCATTTGATTCAGAGGAACACACCTAACCATTAATCTGTACATATTTAGGTGACTGGTCTTTGTCCCTCGGCTGTGGAAGTGCTACTTTCTATTTTTGATTATAAATATTCTTCCCGCCCAGCCAAAAATTACAAGGGTGAGACCCTTAGGGCGGCACAGTGGTGTAGTGGTTAGCACTCTCACCTAGCAGTAAAAAGGGTCGAATCCCAATCACGACACTACCTGCCTGGAGTTTGCATGTTCTCCCTGTGCCTTTTTGATACGTTACTAGAGAACCTATTATTTGTTTGCTGGGGGCTATTGAGGAGGAGTCTCTTGACTCCACATGCACATGTGGCAATTCTGCACCTATTGTATATTGCAAGCAAACTGATTGGTCATTACTGGATGTCTCCTCGAATCCCAACTAAGAAACAATGGATCAAACAAGTGAACACTATGCTTATCCGTGAGAAGTTAACATACCAACACAGAAATGTTTAAAAAAATTGTACTCATGGTGGTAACCCTGGTTGGATGTCCCAGACCTTGCACCACACCAATTGGTAATGAATAGACTCCTTGAGGGTTGAGGTTCACCAGGGAAGAGAGCTGATCAGTTAATGTTTATACATTTGAGGCTAGTCTACTATTTTTCTTTTGTTTTCTTTTCTTATTTTCATGTTTGTTTGTTTTTTTGCTTTTTTTTCTTATTCCACTATACGATATGGTGCACTGTATAATTTTGCTACTGCTGACATCTTGATATTGTATGATGATTATATTGGTAAGGAACAATGCAATGTTTATGAGGTACCTGTTGATTTTTACTCAATAAAACCTTTTTTTTTACTAAAAAGGACTGCACCAAAGTATTTCATAACTACAGCCCCACATTTGCCAAACTCCTTTCCTAATCTCGGTATCCTTAGTTATTCCAAAAATATTCAAAATATAGAATTCAGATGTATTTGGTAGCAATTGTTTAGCCTCAGGACATTATCCTAGAACTTACACTGCAATTTGAAAAAGCTCTGCAGTGTTGTTTTTTTTTTTAACATTTTATCTGCCAAAAGCACAATTGCACTCTCTGCCTGCAGCGTATTAGGCATAGTAAAAGTACCACCCATTCAGACATCAAATACACAGTGAAACATATCACTATGCACCAAAGAGCTGGGAGGGAGTAGCACCCCAATGAGAAAAGTCAGCAGCAAAAGGTGAAAACACCAAAGTGTGCCCCCCACCCCTCCATGAGCTGTGAATTAGTCCAGCGGCATACATTTTAGGCCCTGCCTTTTTGGACCTTACTTCTGCAAGTTTATAGCTTACCACAGTGGTAGGTACCCAGATGCCATCTTTTGCCCAAAGGGCCATGCCTGCCCTCTGTCAGCAAATGCAGTGGTATTGGCTCTGTTTTGCTGGACCACACTGTCAGCAATAGGGTCCACATGACTATAGACATGTGGTTCAACAAGTATGAGCATCTTTGCTGCATAACAATAGGAAGGTGGAAAGGATGCATGATGGCGCACAACACTAGACCTGGTAATGCTGCCCTATATCCTGCACTTTTATGATGATGACAGTGCAGTAACCTCTCACCTTTTCTCCTCAGTGGTCTTTATTGGTTGACTCCAGTACAACCAGCCTGTTGGATTTTTTTTATGCGATCACTGTCGTCGGGTATAGCCGACAACAGACAACAGAAATAGCGGGGTATAGCCGACAACAGAAATCCTTGTGTTTTGCCAGTACGGAAGGCTCCCTGCTGGCAAGCACAATATTTCTATCAACACCAACTGTGTTGATGGGGAAATCAAACTATTTTCTTTCCTTTCACTCATGGTGGATGGAAAGAAAATTGCATAATCTATAGGCTGCTTTAGACACCCTTTAGAATTCTATTGGGGGTACTGAAAGTGCAGTGCCTGTGCCCGATTCATGTGCCTGTGACAGACAGGTACATGAATCTGTCTACATTCCTTCCTCACTCTGCATTCACACCTGACCCCATTCATGGCCACTGCATCCCTCACATTGACAGGAGCATGGCCAAGGATTTTTGTACTGGGGTGGGCTGAGCCTGATGAGGAACTGAGAGACTAGTTCCTCGTCAGGTCTGTTTTACTGTTAAATTACAGTCCAATAGCAGCTTTCAAATCTGTCCACTGGCATGTACTTTTAATCAAAGGTAAAGCAGCCTTGATGGGGAACTAGTCTGTAGACATGTGCAGAGTAAAATATTTCGTTTCGGAATTTCGTTTTCGTCCGAAAACTTAATTTATTTAGTTACTCCCGAAATTCGTTTTTATTTATTTCGTTTTTCGTTCAAAAATTGCATTCGTCCGAAAATCCACATGAATTACGGTCGAATCTGTCTTGGAAGGCTTATGGTGTCTGTCGAATGTATAAAGAAGATTCGACGGAGCTAACTATATAGCATACTTTAGAACCCTATTAAAGTCTATGGGACTCCAACGTTCAAAATCTAAAGTGCTAATTTTAAAGGCTAATTTGCAAGTTACTGTCCTAAAAAGTGTTTGGGGACCTGGGTCCTGCCCCAGGGGACATGTATCAATGCAAAAAAAAGTTTTAAAAACGGCCGTTCTTTCGGGAGCAGTGATTTTAATAATGATTAAAGTGAAACAATAAAAGTGTAATATTCCTTTAAATTTCGTAGGGGGGGGGGGTTGTCTATAGTGTGCCTGTGAAGGGGCGCATGTTTCCCGTGCTTAGAACTGTCCCAGCACAGAGTGTCATTTATGCAGGAAAAAAAGTCCTTTAAAATCACTCGCAGCTATTATGAATTGTCGGCTCCGTAATACAGAGAACACTCATTGAAAGTCATTGATAAAAAAAAAAAAAAAAAATTAAAAAAAAAAGCGTGGGGGTCCCCCAAATTCAATTACCAGGCCCTTCAGGTCTGGTATGGATATTAAGGGGAACCCTGCCTCAAATTTAAGAAAAAATTGACGTGGGGTTCCCCCTAAAAATCCATACCAGACCCTTTATCCGAGCACGCAACCTGGCAGGCCGCAGGAAAAGAGGGGGGGACGAGAGAGCGCCCCCCCCCTCCCTCCTGAACCGTACCAGGCCACATGCCCTCAACATTGGGAGGATGCTTTGGGGGTCCGTGACCCCTCAAAGCACCTTGTCCCCATGTTGATGAGGACAAGGGCCTCATCCCCACAACCCTGGCCGGTGGTTGTGGAGGTCTGCGGGCGGGGGGCTTATCAGAATCTGGAAGCCCCCTTTAACAAGGGGACCCCCAGATCCCGGCCCCCCCCTGTTTGAAATGGTAAGGGGGTACAAAAGTACCCCTACCATTTCACATAGAAAGTGTAAAAAATGGTTAAACAAAACAAACACACTTTTGAAAAATTCCTTTATTAAAAATAAAAAAATAAAAAAAAGATTCCAGCGGCGGTAATCCACTCTTGCTATCCAGCGACGGACGATCATCTCTCCAGCGATGTCTCATCTCATCCAGCGCAGCGATCCTCCATCCTTCTTCTGTCTCCTCCACGGAGACACTGCAGGCATTCCGGCGGCTGACGTTTCTTATATACGGAGGGCGGGGCCACCCGTCACCTGACCCCGCCCCCCTCTGACGCAAGGGGAAACCCGGGGTTCCCCGTGACGTATCGGTGACCCCGCCCCCCTCTGATGTAACGGAAACCTGCCTGTGTTACATCAGAGGGGTGCGGCTCACCCCTACGTCACAGGGAACCCCGGGTTTCCCCTTGCGTCAGAGGGGGGCGGGGTCAGGTGACGGGTGGCCCCGTCCTCCGTATATAAGAAACGTCAGCCGCCGGAATGCCTGCAGTGTCTCCGTGGAGGAGACAAAAGAAGAATGTATTCGCTGCGCTGGATGACATGAGACATCGCTGGAGAGATGATCGTCCGTCGCTGGATAGCAAGAGTGGATTACCGCCGCTGGAATCTTTTTTTTATTTTTTTATTTTTAATAAAGGAATTTTTCAAAAGTGTGTTTGTTTTATTTAACCATTTTTTACACTTTCTTTGTGAAATGGTAGGGGTACTTTTGTACCCCCTTACCATTTCAAACAGGGGGGGGCCGGGATCTGGGGGTCCCCTTGTTAAAGGGGGCTTCCAGATTCTGATAAGCCCCCCGCCCGCAGACCTCCACAACCACCGGCCAGGGTTGTGGGGATGAGGCCCTTGTCCTCATCAACATGGGGACAAGGTGCTTTGAGGGGTCACAGACCCCCAAAGCATCCTCCCATTGTTGAGGGCATGTGGCCTGGTACGGTTCAGGAGGGAAGGGGGCCGCTCTCTCGTCCCCCCCTCTTTTCCTGCGGCCTGCCAGGTTGCGTGCTCGGATAAAGGGTCTGGTATGGATTTTTAGGGGGAACCCCACGTCAATTTTTTTTTAAATTTGATGCGGGGTTCCCCTTAATATCCATACCAGACCTGAAGGGCCTGGTAATTGAATTTGGGGGACCCCCACGCTTTATTTATTTATTTTTTTTATCAATGACTTTCAATGAGTGTTCTCTGTATTACGGAGCCGACAATTCATAATAGCTGCGAGTGATTTTAAAGGACTTTTTTTCCTGCATAAATGACACTTTGTGCAGGGACAATTCTAAGCACGGGAAACATGCGCCCCTTCACAGGCATACTATAGACAACCCCCCCCCCTACGAAATTTAAAGGAATATTACACTTTTATTGTTTCACTTTAAACATTATTAAAATCACTGCTCCCGAAAAAACGGCAGTTTTTAAAACTTTTTTTTGCATTGATACATGTCCTCTGGGGCAGGACCCGGGTCCCCAAACACTTTTTAGGACAGTAACTTGCAGAATCTTTTCTCTCTGTCAAATCTTTTTTCTCTGTCGAATATTTTCTCTATATAATCTTGGACTAATAGAGGTAAGGTTAAGCACATTCGACCACAGGTTCTATAGACACAGATTGTTGTCAGAGTCATGTCGAATCTCCTATTCTATATCGAACTGTTGTAACAATGAAAACGAAAATAAAGCATTTATTTATGTCGGATCTTTCGTTTTTCGGATTTTGTGCTTTCGTTATCGTTTGTCAAAACGAAAACGAAAATAGCTGAAATTCGGATGAAAATGCATTCGGACGAAAACGAATGCACATGTCTACTAGTCTGTCAGTTCCCCATCAGGCTCTGCCCACCCAGTAATACTGTATGTAATTTCCTAAACGTGGGTCTTGTCCATATTTGGGTAATGATATCACTGTATCCCCATTCCCAGCAGAGTCACAGTCCACTCTAAGTACTGACATACCTCTGTATGCCAGATCAGAGTTGTTCTTTGCTACCACCAGTTTTCTTATCTGAGAACTGGTGGTTTAAGAATTTGCCGCTGCCATAGTGACAATTTTTACAAGCGGCAATAATAAGAACTAAATGAATTTACTGCACCAACACTGGTGAAAATGCGTGTCTGAATTAAGTGCAGGTAGTTCTTAGTGGGACTACTTCCATAAAATTTTGTCTGTTTTGAATTCCCTTCATGTGTATGGTGGTACACTGCAATTGAAAAAATGGAACAAGAGTGATTTCCCTTCCCATTTAAAATTAATATGTACCCGCTGGGCAAAAGCATGCACCTTGTAGCTCTATTTGTTTAAACTAAAATGTTTTACTTTCTTGCCTGCGAAGAAACCAGAGAATGGGCACCATACACAATGGTGAAATTGTATAAATTCTTTAAATATTTTTCTCTCTTCCAAAAACAGCGTGCGTTGTATTTTTGTCTTCATATAAAAAAGATAAAGTGTTTTGTGATAAGTACTGGCCAATGTTTGTATGAGAATATTACCATCAGCAAAATGGATTGGTATTTAGAAAACGATCCTGCGTCTCATTGTGTCTTTGATGCACTCTTTCACTTTCTCATTTCTTAATGTATAAATAAAAGGATTCAGTAGGGGTCCCAAAACAGTGCTTACTAAATTCACCACTTTATCTGTTTCCACTGAGTATTCGCGGGGTGGTCTTATCTCAATAAATATAGCACTGCCAAAGACAATAGACAACATAACAAGATGAGAGAGACATGTTGAAAAGGTCTTCTGTCTTCCTACATGTGGCATTCTTACCACAGTAAACACAATTAAAATATAGGAAATTATTGTTACGATTAAGCATCCAATCAATAAAAACACTGATACAATGATTGTATTCAGTATTAAGAAAGTAATGTCTACACATACAAGCTTTAAAATGGCTGCACTTTCACAAATAAAGTGATCTATCACATGGTGACAATATGGCAGGCTTGGGGTAACCATTGTTGGATATAAAAGAAAGACAAAGGTTGTTGAGACACAAAAAGTCACCAGTTTTATACAGACTCGGTTTACCATAATAGAAGAGTACCTGAGTGGGCAGCAGACAGCCAGATAACGATCAAAGGACATAACTGTCAAAAGGAGAAAATCTGTCATGGAAACAAAATAATACAAATAAGACTGAATGAAGCATCCAGCTCTATAAATTGATGACTTCCCTGTAATAAGGATAACCAGCAATTTTGGAAGCACTGTAACACTTGCAACTATTTCCATAAAAGACAAGCAAACCAAGAAAAAATACATGGGGAAGTGAAGTCGATGATTAGCACATATAATGAGAATAATGAACACATTTCCAGTTAATGTTACAAATAAAACCAACAGCAATATCACGAACATAGCTGTATGTAGTATGGGACCACCAGGAAACCCTTTCAGTATAAATTCCCCAGTTTCATTTGATCTTTCCATTAGGATTTAACATAAATATGTGTTAATATATTGTCATTTGCATCATTTTAACAACAAAAAAAAGCCACACCCCACGTGTTGATGTTTTCAAATTTACTAGATTTTATGTAACGAAATAAAACTATTTTTGTAGAATTTAAAGTTGTCACTATCAGTTTTAGGTATGCAGTATTTTCATCTTCATTTTTGACTGAAGTTTTAGACATTCTTCCTAGGAAGCAAAAAGAAAAACTGTCCTGGACAAAAATACTAAATAGCAGCAACACCACGTGAGATACACACAAAAACAATAAAAATCAAAAAAGGTTGCAACCTTTTTTGATTTTTATTCTTCCTAGGAAGCATGAAATAAAGTCTGCAAAACAGACAACTTCAGGGCATGAATGCTATTTGTACAATTGCTTGCTAAATCTTCCTGTTATTCCATGCTATATAAATGAACAAAAAATTCTGCAATTGAATTGAAATTGTGTATTGGCAATAAAACATTTTATTCTGGCTAAGTTACATTTATAGTATTCGATTTATTCATAGTTATTATGTAACATTTGAGAGTAGTACAATAGGGAAATATGTTTACAAAAAAAACAAATCACTTGAGAAAAGCACAATTAACTTGAGATTCACAATTAACAGTTCATTTCTTTAGCTTGATATAAAAAAAAATACTGTCTTTGGTTTCCTCATAAAAATGCATACTGTTTTATTTTACAGTAAAGATGTCTATAGACTATAAGTGTGTGCAGCCTAAATAATTCTAAACAAACATTTTAAAATGTATTGAATAATTTTTAATTAACCACTTCAATACAGGGTACGTCCCCCCTTCCTGTCCAGGACAATTTTCAGCTTTCAGTGCTGTCAAACTTTAAATGACAATTGCGCGGTTATATAACGCTACCCAAACTAAACGGGCATGTGATCGCGGCTTATCCTGCTGGACGTCTATGTCAGGATAACTGAACCTCTTCCCAGCCGTCATGTTGCTATAGGCCGGGTAGAAAGTGATTAAATGAACACTTATTTCGCATGCACAATTAGTATTGTTTTTGGTGTTGTCCTCCAACCCCCCCTTCTCAAGGCAATGCTGAACACTGCAGAACCTGATACCACTTTATTAATAATGATTGCTGAGTATATTTTAGTCTTCTTGTTTTTGGAGCCTTGGTGAAAACCTGACAAGTGTTGTTGTTTATAATATCCATCTCAAATGCATCTTATGATTGCTTACTGTAGTCAGTCTGAATCATATAATGCATGGACCGTCAAAGCGACTTTTTGGATGATTCCCTTAGTCAAGTTGTAATTCCTTTTTGATTTTGGATATACGTGTTGTTATAGAGGGCTCTATATTTTTCATATTATATGGTTACATAGCTAGATGGGTGTGGATATCTGTGTGTTTATGTCAACACCATTTCCCATATTCCTGTATATTGCATTCGCTAAGAGTTGTTTTAAACTATCAACACTACCCGCTGGTACCACCAATTGTGGAAGCGATTTCCACATCCTCGCCCCTCTGACAGTAAAGAAACCCCTACCCAGTTTTAAAGTTTAACCACTTTTCCTCCAAATGAATTGAGTGGCTGTGTGTATTAGTAAACTTCCTGAAATCTAAGAGGGTTTTCCTTTGCTAGAATCACCATTGAGGTATTTGTATATCACTATCATTTTTCCTCTTAAGCGCCTCTTCTCCAGGGAGAATAAGTTTAATAATACACACAAACTTGGTGCAGCGCTATACCAAAATTGTGCATCCCCTATCTAAATGAACCCTCATAATAGCTCACTCAATTGTTAGTGCAATAAAAAATATTGTACAGTAGGTTTACTTTGCAAACTAAATTTTGCATGGATCATTATTCAAAATAAGAACAAGACAAGGTGTCCCTTTAGTTCTAATAAAAGTGCTAATGCTGTAAACAATTAAACAATAAAAGCATATAAAATACATTATATATTAAGAACATATATGCATCTTGAAGAGCTTGACACGTCTCATGGATTTATTCCACTTCCTCAGGAGTGGATGCATAAAATATATATCTTGGCTCAGAGTACAGACACATGGTTCTAGGAAAATGGGGACCATCGCAAGTGTCTATCCCAAGAGATATGGTGGTAAGGACCCACAAATAGGCCAGACACGCACCTTCAACTCCCCAAAAGATGGGGATATCCATGTTGAAGTCACTTGTGGTGCACAGCAGTGGCTCCTAAAGTGTCTTGTATTCTCAAAGGGAATCCTGGTCAAAAAGTGGTGTGCATTAAGCCAAAGAGCAGCAATAACTGTGCACCCCCAACGACTTCAACGTGGATACCCCCATCCTTTTGGGGTGTTGTAGGTGCCGGTCTGGCCGTCCTGTGGGTCCTTACCACCACAGCCCCCAGGACAGACACTTGTGATGGTCCCCATTTTTTTGACGAAGCGCATGCATGCGAAACATGTAAGTCATGGCAAGTGGACGCTTACACAACTGACTTCAGGACACCTTTCCCCTTCATCTCCAGCACAGAATTGACGTCACAGAAGGCACATAGGCGCACTGAGAATATTGACCCTGCTCGGCTTGGTTGTTCCCTCTGGGGCCATTTACATCACACAGGTTGCCTTTCTATCCATCCTGCTGACCACCATCCAGCTGTGGCATCTAGCTGGAGCTGGCACACTTTTCCAGCAGCCAGTACACTCACCCTCTAAGAGTAGTATAATAGTTTTATCTCTTGAGCAGTGGCGGCTGGTGGTATATTTCTGGAGGGGGTGGCAAACAGTGCAATCACAAACACCCCCCCGTCCGGTTGGTCAGATGGTTTCCAGCCTGGGACTTACCCCATCTATGGCACGGGCAACGGCTTACCCTTGCTTCTCCTCCTCTGCATCACGACGTCTCCTCCCTCCTCCACCTAGGCCAAATGGAATGCTTCTCCTTTTGGCCAAACGGGAAACGGGTCTCACGACCCACTTCCTGATTGACTGGGAGGAGAATCAGTGTGACAATAGCGTATATTGTCACACAACTGGGTGGACTTGCGCCCCAAGCCCGCCTCTGGCTCTAATCACGTGCTTCTTAAAAAAAAAACCTGGTTGGAATACATGCATCCGGCGCCGTGCATGTAGATTAGGGATTCAGATGTATGGATAGGGGGACAGCCCCTGTGCGCCCTGTATGGATGGGCCGCAACTGCTTTTTAGTGAATACCATTTTTAATGCATGCTAATATTCTTCTGGTTTGCTTACTGCAGCTTGGGATTGTATGCTATTGCTGAGCCTATGATTTACTAGGACCCCAGATCTTTTTTCATCCTATCTGATGGACATTGGGATCCAGCATATATTGTACTCACAACAGCTTTCCTTAACTGCTTTCTGTCCAGCGAACGTCATATGTAGTCGTCGGGTTTCAGCGGTGATATCTGAATGATGCCTGCAGCTACAGGCATCATTCAGATATTTTCTTTTAGAGCCAGCGATTCCCTGCACTATAAGTGGCTATTCAGCTGTTTGATCATTCTTATAGGCAGCGAGAGGGATTCCCTCCACCCTCCGGTGCTTCTACTGACTCGCCTGTGCGATAGGTGAGCCAGAGAAGGAATCCACTGGCGCCGGATGCTGAGATTTCTGGTGAGCCATATGGTCCCCAGAGTCTTTATGGTCATTCGGAGGCTGGGCGCGATGTTATGACGTCGCACCCAGCCTCTGCATTTGAAAGAATGGTGACGCCTCGGCTGGGAAGCTGAGATTTTTTTTGTTTTTATTTCAGATTTCCCAGCCTAGAGGTGAGATCTGGGGACTTGTTGACCCCAGATCTCACTATAAAGAGGACCTCTCATGCCATATTCCTATTACAAGGGATGTGTACATTCCTTGTTATAGGAATAAAAGTGATAAAAAAAAAAGTCAAAAGAAAGCATCAAACTAGAAAAATGTAAGTACAATTTGCAATAATTATTATTTTTTTAACATGCCCCTGTACCTGTGTGCTCCTGCAGGAGAGAACGCATACATAAGTCGTGCCTGCATAAGAAAACATATGAAAACGTTGTTCAACCACACATGTGAGGTATCGTCGTGAATGTTAAGGCCCGTACACACAATCTGACTTTTTGACAACAAACATACAAATTAGCAGTTTTAAGGCAACATCCGACCGTGTGTACACTCCATCTGACAAAGTTTTTCGGTTTTCATCGGACAAATGTTAGCTGTGCGAATACACAAACTTTTCGACACATAAGTCCGATGGAGCAAAGTGTTTACAGAAAACCATCAGACTTTACAAACACGCATGCTCAGAACCAATGCAAAAGATCAGACAACAATACAGAAGTTGACCAAAGGTGGTGGTAAAGAGCATAAAAATCACGTGATTTGGTGAAAGTTGGCTGAACAAGTCCGATTGTGTGTATGCTTAACAAGTTCACGACCAACGCCCTTTGTACAGAAATCCACAGGAAAGTTTGTTTAGCCACTTGACATACGCACTATAGCCGAATGACGACCCGATATCCCGGGAGGCCGTCATGTGACAGCCTCCCCTGTGTACGCTCCCCATGTGCACGCTGTGATCACCGAGTCAATGAGACTCGGGTGATCACCGATCCGAGTAAGGGGCCAGTCCCAATGACAGCTAATCGCATGATCAAAACAAAAGCTTGGTGATCACCGGCTCACCTGAAAGGGACATCAGTCCCGAAGAGGAAGGGCCAATTATGCCTCATTTATGCCACCGGACAGTGCCCACAGTGGCCACAAGTGCCACCTATCAATACCCACAAGTGCCACTTATTAATGCCCACAAGTGCCACCTAACAAGGCCCACCAGTGGTGCCAATCAGTGCCACCTAGAAGTGCTGCCTATCAGTGTAACTGATTAATGCTCATTGTTGCCACCCTTCATTGCCCATCACTGCCACCCATCAGTGCCCATCACTGCCACCTATCAGTGCCCATCAATGGTGGACAAAAATTACCTGTTTTAAAATTTTATAAAAAAATTAAAAAAAAAACGTTTTTTAAAAAAAATCTGGCTTTTTACTTTTTTTAACAAAAAATAAAAATCGCAGAGGTGATCAAATACCACCAAAAGAAAGCTCTATTTGTGGGAGAAAAAAATATAAAATTTTCATTTGGGTACAGTGTAGCATACCCACGCAATGGTCATTCAAAGTGCATCAGCGCTGAAAGCTGAAAATTGGTCTGTATAGGAGGGGGGTTTAAGTGCCCAGTAAGCAAGTGGTTAAAGTCCGATCTTGTGTATGAGGCTTTAGAATGAGAGAAATAATTCTAGCACTAGACCTCCTCTGTAACTGAAAACATGTAACCTGTAAAAACTGAAAATGTCGCCTATGGGGATTTTCAAGTACAGAAGTTTGGTGCCATTCTGAGCGTGTGCAATTTTGAAGCGTGACATGTTAGGTATCAATTTAGTCGGCGTAAGATCATCTTTCACATTGTACAAAAAATTGGGCTAATTTTACAGTTTTTTTTTTAAATGCATGAAACATTGCTGCTCATATATCATATACAGTGGTGTGAAAAAGTGTTTGCCCCCTTCCTCATTTCCTGTTCCTTTGCATGTTTGTCACACTTAAGTGTTTCGGAACATCAAACCACTTTAAACAATAGTCAAGGACAACACAAGTAAACGCAAAATGCAATTTGTAAATGAAGGTGTTTATTATTAAAGGTGAAAAAAAATCCAAACCATCATGGCCCTGTGTGAAAAAGTGATTGCCCCCTAAACCTAATAACTGCTTGGGCCACCCTTAGCAGCAACAACTGCAACCAAGTGTTTGCGATAACGTGCAATGAGGCTTTTACAGCGTCCTGGAGGAATTTTGGCCCACTCATCTTTGCAGAATTGTCCTAATTCATTTACATTAGAGGGTTTTCGAGCATGAACGGCCTTTTTAAGGTCATACCACAACATCTCAATAGGATTCAGGTCAGGACTTTGGCTAGGCCACTCCAAAGTCTTCATTTTGTTTTTCTTCAGCCATTCGGTGGTGGACTTGCTGGTGTGTTTAGGATCATTGTCCTGCTGCAGAACCCAAGTTCGTTTCAGCTTGAGTACACGAACAGATGGTCGGACATTCTCCTTCAGGATCTCTTGGTAGACAGCAGAATTCATAGTTCCTTTTATCACGGCAAGTCTTCCAGGTCCTGAAGCAGCAAAACAGCCCCAGACCATCACACTACCACCACCATATTTTACTGTTGGTATAATGTTCTTTTTATGAAATGCAGTGTTCCTTCTACGCCAGATATACTTGGACACACACCTTCCAAAGAGTTCCACTTTTGTCTCATCGGTCCACAGAATGTTGTCCCAAAAGTCTTGGGGATCATCAAGATGTGTTGTGGAGAAATTGAGACGAGCTTTGATGTTCTTTTTGCTCAGCAGTGGTTTTCTCCTTGGAACTCTGCCATGCAGGCCATTTTTGCCCAGTCTTTTCCTGATGGTGGAGGCATGAACGCTGACCTTAACTGAGGCAAGTGAGGCCTGCAGTTCCTTGGACGTTGTTGTGGGGTCTTTTGTGACCTCTTGGATGAGTCGTCGCTGCGCTCTTGGGGTAATTTTGGGCGGCCGGCCACTCCTGGGAAGGTTCACCACTGTTCCATGTCTTCGCCATTTGTGGATAATGGCTCTCACTGTGGTTCGCTGGATTCCGAAAGCTTTGGAAATGGCTTTATAACCCTTTCCAGACTGATAGATCTCAATTACTTTCTTTCTCAATTGTTCCTGAATTTCTTTGGGTCTCGGCATGATGTGTAGCTTTTAAGGATCTTCTGGTGGACCTTACTGTGTCAAGCAGCTCCTATTTAGGTGATGCCTTGATTGTGAACAGGTGTGGCAATAATCAGGCCTGGGTGTGGCTAGAGAAATTGAAGTCAGGTGTGGACAACCACAGTTATAGTATGTTTTAACAAGGGGGGCAATCACTTTTTCACACAGGGCCATGATGGTTTGGATTTTTTTTCACCTTTAATAATAAACACCTTCATTTACAAATTGCATTTTGTGTTTACTTGTGTTGTCCTTGACTATTGTTTAAATTGGTTTGATGTTCCGAAACACTTAAGTGTGACAAACATGCAAAGGAACAGGGAATGAGGAAGGGGCAAACACTTTTTCACACCACTGTATATCAATGTGATCAACCTGAATAAATCCAGGAAAAACACTAACGGCGCTTATACTGCTTACTGATGAAAATTACAGTCTCCTGTTTCCACCATGCAGTTCGTTTAAAGTAAATGCATAAACACTTTAAGAGCTTGCAAGCTTAAAAGGAGGAAAAAACACATATATAAAAAAACAATGCAGTCCGTATTATTCAGTCCAGTATCAAGCTGTAACAGAGTCCTTTATACTCTTTTCTGCAAAATTGTGATGTATATCATAGAATCTGTCTTCCCATGTATGTGGATATAAATAGGTGGAATCCTACACCTTCACCAGATTTTCACCAGATTTTCACCCTCTGAAGACATAATCACGAAATGCGTCAGGGCGTGGTCACGCGAGTAGTGAGGGTGAACAGCCAGCAGACAAGGACCCGGGTCTCCACACGCAGGCTACGACATACGAGGATTCCAGCCAGGCGGTGAGGCGTTTGTCTGGTATAGCTGACACCCGTGTTTTACATGCTTTTAATAGTAACTGTTCAAGTAAGCGCATTATGTAAGGGGGGAGAAGGGTATTATGATTAATAAAGGATACTACGCTATATTAGACCCCTTGCATTTTTTACATGTCCGCATCTAACGAGTGAGACTTAAACGGAGGATTGAGAAATACACAGCCGGTCCCTACACAACAGAGATAGGCTCCAAAGAGATTAATGTCTGGTAAGCGGCCATTTGAGTGGACACACACAGAGGTGAAAATCTGGTGAAGGTGTAGGATTCCACCTATTTATATCCACATACATGGGAAGACAGATTCTATGATATACATCACAATTTTGCAGAAAAGAGTATAAAGGACTCTGTTACAGCTTGATACTGGACTGAATAATATGGACTGCATTGTTTTTTTATATATGTGTTTTTTCCTCCTTTTAAGCTTGCAAGCTCTTAAAGTGTTTATGCATTTACTTTAAACGAACTGCATGGTGGAAACAGGAGACTGTAATTTTCATCAGTAAGCAGTATAAGCGCTGTTAGTGTTTTTCCTGGATTTATTCAGGTTGATCACATTGATATACTGTATATGGTATATTTTTTGTTTTATAATAGCAGCTGAATCATAGAGCTTTAATCCCAGGTGGGAATTATTTGATCACATACATGAGCGCTGGGGGCAGATGCATACACACTAATTACTGAGTGGATACTTCTGCACAATACCCATAATGCTGCTCATATATCGTTTGAAATAAAAAGTTTCCGCAACCGCCATTTTATTCTCTAGGGTCTCTGATAAAAAAAAACATATATAATGTTTGAGGGTTCTGTGCAATGTTCTAGCAAAAGAAATTATGATTTTTACAGGGGAGAAAGAGAGAAAAGTCTGAATCGGCCCTTGTTAGCAAGAGGTTAATGTTGGACGCATTGGGAGAGATTTATTAAAACTGGTTCACCCAGAATCTAGTGCAGCTGTGCACTGTAACAGCTTAGCTTGTTCTATTAGGTTTTGACAATAAACCCTAGATGATTGGTTACTATGCACAACTGCACCAGATTCTGTGTGCACCAGTAAATTTCTCTCATTGGGTTAATGTCATGATACATTATGTTCTGTCCCTGCTACATGTTTCCCAGTGTGTAGCTTGACATACAGCTAAACCCTCCTATTCTACAATAAGCCAGACTGAGTGTCATTTTGAAGCTTTATTAATAAAACAGGGTGGGTGAAACTGTGGGAAGAAAACAGACAAAGTACACATAATCAGTATGTGACAAATAGAAATACAGAACAATAAAGCAATGGATGGCAGTAAAATTAATTCCTTAGTAGGAAAAATACCTTTGTACTTGGTCTCTGTTATTAGGTAGACATCGCCTCTGTGGTCTGAAGGAAAGAAGTGCAACCCAGCTCTTTGTGTCATCTTTGACTAGCCCCTGCTCCATTATGTCCAAGAAGAGTTTGTCCTAAATAGACATTGCCATCTGATGGTCCTCTTTTGCTCTTTGAAAGAGACTGCACCCTAAATGGTCTTGGTCACTGTCACAGGTAAGGTTGTCACTATAGAGGCCTATGAACGGACAAGGCAAGTGGATAGTGTAAGGCAATTCCTTTATGAGGAAGTGGTTGTGGCATGGCTGGAAAGAGGAGGGACATCCATTTTCAAATGTACTTGTACGCATTCTGTTAACAGAGGTAGGTTTGTGCATACTGTACTTCCTATACAGACATTTCCTATAAGGACCCATCCTAGGTCTAACTTCTGGGCATAGGGAGCATTGTGAGGACTAATCATTTTAGCTCTTGCTTTATGGACTCGTAAGATATCTCTTCCTGGGAGTAGGATTGTCTGAGCCTGAGGTTTAAGTTCTGGTAACAAGTGCACTGTTCGTTTCAAGTGTGGGTGATGAACCCCTACATTTGGTGTAGGAATTTCAGAACTGTGATCAGGGATCTGATTGCATTCAATAAAAGTTGGTAAGGACAAGCATATTTGTCCATCAATAGACTCGACTAGGTAGCCAGATGCTCTCCTCCTTGCCATCTCGCTTTCCCGCGCGCTTTTCCCGCTCTTAAGTAATGGGGGCTGTTGGAGCCTTTAATGCTGAATATGTCAAAGAAGGTTGAGCAGGCTAAAGGCTTGTTACTTTAATCATCAAGAATTGCATAAAGCTTAATGGCTTTGTTCCTTTGGCCTGCTGGATAAACTCTGACTATACAGATTTTAGGGTAGGATCTGCCACCTATGATTCCTTTGCAGACCTGCATTGTGAAGTGATCTCTGGTGTAGTTGTTGCAGTGTATTCCTCCTCCCCGCTGTGCTCACTAGTACTATCGGTACTTTGTAATGTCCATGTGGCTGTGTTGTGATGTGAGCTGTCATATTCTGTGCATTTTACACTGACCTTACAATCCTTGGCAAAGTGAGATGTCAACGAGCAGCACTTGTTGCAGATGTTTTTATCCTTCAGGAAGACTTTGTGATCCTCTGTGGACTTCTCTCTGAAGGCTCTGCACTTTAGAAGAGGATATGGCTTCCTGTGCAATGGAAATTCCTGACCAGGATATTTGACCTTCGTCTCTGGGTTAGAGGAGCTAGCAGACCTGTGAAAGGAATCTGGAGGAGTCACATTAGTTTTATGTACTGCTACTGGATGCTTACGAGGGTTCTGTCCTGTAGGAGCCGCACATGACAATGTGAAGTCAAAACGAGGGACATTTCTTGTTATAGCTTGCTGCCTTTCAATGTCCACAAAAACAGAGAAAGGGGAGAATGGAGCATTATACTGTCTTTGGAGCCACGTCTGATCCACTACACTTGTATTTTTAGGGTAGCTTTTGTACAAATGAGTTGACACCTCTGGATGTGTCAAGGAAGACAAGTCCTTGTAAATTCCCTTTGGATTTGGCTACCTGAAGTTCCATTAGAAAGTCACTTAGTTCCCTGAGTTTCTGATAAGTCTTATTAGGTATTGTGCTGAATTCCTCTTCCATGGCAGCTGGTATCTGTACCTCTCCTCCTCTCCCAGACTGCGGGAAGCATCCCACTGCTTGCCAAAAATGTGACGGAAACTATCCCCCCACACTCCACATGAGTGTTTCCGTTTATATACTGCTTCCTAAGTCCTGGAACACGAGTCCAATGGATCTGGCTATAGGAACCCCCAAGAACTAGACAACACCAGTACATCAGGAATAGCCTTTTATTTGAGATTCTCAAAAATATATACAGCAAGATGACTAAAACCTAACCTAATTTAGCATGAGCTAATTATCTAATCATTGACCCAGACTAGTTGACTGAGAGATAACACTTTTGAGGGTACGTCTCCTAGCTCACTAACTGACTATTCAATACACATTACCATATTACCATAAACATCAATACAGGGTTAATTAGCACAACAACATTGTGTGGAATATTCTTACAATCCAGACTAGACTCGTTTACACAACAGACGGGTGGCTGGAGTTGATGACATTAGCATCTAACAGTTTGTGTCCCAACAGTGTGATTTAGTCTATTGCTAATATGGCAAATACATATCCAGAGTCTATGTGTCTTGGGGGGGCGGCATGGACCTGAATCCAAGTAACACCTCAGGGATCCCCAGGCATACATCTCACAAAGAGCACCATACCCTCAAATGCCAGGGTCCATAATCGCAAGGCAAGATGCTGGCATTCAGTCCCCTCCAACAGCCTCTGTCCCAGCTAGGTCTGTCACAGGTATCTTAGGAAAGTTATCAAGTCTCTTGACAAGTGCATTTTCTATTGCTTCTGCTGAGCCATTATATTCGTCAAGTCTATCCCAGATCATTTTAAGGCCAGTGTCTGGGTAGTTGATATTTATAGTTTTGATTCACTTGGCATGTTTGGCTGATTTATTTCCAAGCTATTTGATCGGGAGGTCTATTTCTTCATTACATGACAGGTCTAAGCCTCTGATAGTGTTTTTGAAAGAAGATCGCTAGGGTCTGTAGTTTTCACGCTGTGTTTAAACTTTTCAAGTACTTTTGTGACTAACTCATTTTGTGCAAAGAACTTGGCAAAGGCTACAGTGGCTTGATTAGCTGGCTGTGTGTTGCTATGGTGAAAAGGTGGTGTGTGATCATACCTTTTAAGAGTTTTGAGTTTAACTCAGTCCTTGGCGTACCATTCTGAAGTGAGGGCACAACCAGGAGGATAATTGGTAGATTCTGGTACCTTGCATTTAAGATGTCTGGTGTAAGAGGTTTTGCTTTGCTTGGAGTTCTCCTGTTTGCAGATTTGAGACTTGTCGCTGTCTTGTGGTGGTGCTATGTAGCATATTTAGTTTGTCTTCTCAACGTAATCTTTTTTGCTGCTCGGCCTGTAGTGTTGATAGACGTAGTCTGAAGTGCATTGTAGATGATCTTGAGGTTCAGCTTCTGGACTGAGCACACTGCTGTGTCTGTGTTTTCTCTCAGGGTATACGGCTAATTCTAATGCCTCTGCTTCAGCTATAGTGATCGCCACAGTGATCACCACTTTGTTCTCTACAACAAGCTTCTCTAGGCTTGCTTATAGTAAAGTTTTCTGCATTTCCAAGGACGCTTTGCATTGTGCTTGTTACTATAACTTTTCAGTCTCTAATCGTGCACTCTTTTTTTTATTTGCTCAGCCAAGACTGCTCTGGCCATTGCAGCTTCAGCCTTTGCGTGAGCTTTAGCGAGTGCATTACTTGCAGATGAGGATCTAGAGGAACCAAAATAATGGGACCTTGTTTTAGGTGAAGATGCTCGACTCTGCGACATGTTGCTTGCGGAAGTGCTTGACTATGTAGAGACTGCTGTGCTGCCTTATGTAAGTGGCTGCGCTGACAGTATAGCAGGCCTCTGTGTAGTCACTGTGCATCCAGTGGTGGACTAAGTGGGGGGCGGGGCGCCCCGGGTGCCACACACTGGGGGGGTGTCAAGCCAGCGCCCTCCCCCCCGCAACTGAAGAGGAGACAGCGCCGTGGGTTTGCAGCCCACACAGAGAGAGCCCGAGGCACTGGCAGTGAGCGGCATTGCAGGGGGGAGCACCCGAGTGGAGTGACACCTGTCGGCTCTGTGCTCTGGGACCCGGCCAAACAATCCCCTTCTCTCTGTGGTCACGTCGCGCCATTCTGATCAGTCTCGGCAGCGGCTGTCACAGCCCAGCAGAGTGAAGCCTCCTCCCCCTCCTCCTGCATGCACAGCACTGTGTAGACATAAAGGAGGAAGGGGAGGCGGCTTCACTCTGCTAGGCTGTGAGTGACAGCCACTGCTGAGACTGATCAGAACGAGTCACGCAACCACAGAGAGAAGGGGATTTTTGTGCCGGTCCCGGATCACTGAGCCGAGCACTGTAGGGGGAGTCCTGCACTGTAGGGGGGTATGTACTATAGGGGGGTCTGCACTATAGGGGGAAGGGTCTGTACAGTAGGGGAAGTTTTGGCACTGTAGGGGGGTTCTTTACTGTAGGGGGGTCTGTGCACTGTGGGGGGGTCTGCACTGTGGGGGTGGTCCTGCACTGTAGGGGAGTCCTGCACTGTAGGGGGGTCTGCACTGTAGGAGGGGTCCTGCACTGTAGTGGGGTCCTGCACTGTAGAGGGGTCTGTACTATAGGGGGTCTGCATTATAGGGGGAGGGGTCTGCACCGTAGGGGAGGATTCTGTACTGCAGGGGGTCTGCGCTGTAGGGGGGGTCTGCGATGTAGGGGGGGTCTGCGCTGTAGGGTGGAGGGGTCTGTACTGTAGGAGGGTCTGTGCTGTAGGGGGTTCTACACTGTAGATGGGGGCCTGTACGGTAGGGAGGGGGTCTGCACTGTAGGGGATTTGTGTAACACGCAGGGGGTCCAGAGCTGTGAGGGACTGTGTAATGTAAGGGGTGCAGAGGTGCAGGGTGCTGTGTAATGTAAAGGGGTCCAGAGGTACAAGGGCTGTGTAATGTAAAGGGGTCCAGAGGTTCAGGGTGCTGTCTAATGTAAAGGGGTCCAGAGGTGCAGGGAGCTGTGTAATGTAAAGGGGTCCAGAGGTACAAGGGCTGTGTAATGTAAAGGTGTCAGGAGGTTCGGGGTACTGTGTTATGTAAAGGGGTCCAGAGGTACAAGGGCTGTGTAATGTAAAGGGGTCCAGAGATGCAGGGTGCTGTGTAATGTAAAGAGGTCCATAGGTGCAAGGTCCTGTGTAATGTAAAGGGGTCCAGAGGTGCAGGGTGCTGTGTAATGTAAAGGGGTCCAGAGGTGCAGGGTGCTGCGTAATGTAAAGGGGTCCAGAGGTGCAGGGTGATATGTAATTTAAAGGGGTCCAGAGGTGCAGTTGTGGAGAGGGGGGAACACAGTAGTGACAAAAAGATATTGAAGGATGCAGAGGTATGCAGGGGGCGCAGTGAGGTGTTTTTACATTTTAAGGTGGTGGGTGACAGATATAGGATCTGCCCCGGGTGCCAAATGCTCTAGGTACGCCCCTGTGTGCATCCCATTGGATAGCTGCTGTATCGCCGATGGCCCCTGTTTTATCAGCCACTGTTTCACTGGCAGCAACTGTGAAACTATGGGAAAAAACAGACAAATTGCACATAATCAATATGTGAAACACATAGAAATGTCCTGGCCAAAAGTTTTGATAATGATACAGATATTAATTTTCACAAAGTCTGCTGCCTCAGTTTTTATGATGGCAACTTGCATATTGTCCAGAATGTTATGAGGAGTGATCAGATGAATTGCAATTAATTGCAAAGTCCCTCTTTGCCATGAAAATTAACTTAATCCAAAAAACATCTCCACTGCATTTCAGCCTGGTCACAGAAGGACTAGCTGACATCATGTCAGCAATTCTCTCGTTAACACAGATGTCTGTGTTAATGAGGACAAGGCTGGGAATTACCCTGGATTGCTGATTAAGTTCAAATAACAGACTGGACACTTTAAAGGGAAGACGGTGCTTGAAATCTTTGTTCTTCATCTGTTAATCATGGTTACCTGCAAGGAAACACATGCTGTCATTATTGCTTTGCACAAAAAGGGATTCACAGACAAGGATATTTCTGCTACTAAGATTGCACCTAAATCATCCATTTATCGGATCATCAAGAACTTCAAGGAGAGAGGTTCAATTGTTGAGAAGAAGGCTTCAGGGCACCCAAGAAAGGACAGCAAGCACCAGGACTGTCTCCCACAGTTGATTCAGCTGTGGGATTGAGGCACCACCAGTGCAGAACTTGCTCACGAATGGCAGCAGACAGGTGTGAGTGCATCTGCACGCACAGTGAGGCAAAGACTTTTGGAGAATGGCCTGGTGTCAAGAAGGGCAGCAAAAAAAAAAAACTTTTTTGCAGGAAAAACTGATATCAGGAAGATAGATATTCTTCAAAGGTACAGAGATTGGACTGCTGAGGACTGGGATAAAGTCTTTTTCTCTGATGAATCCCCTTTCTGATTGTTTGGGGCATCTGGAAAAACCTTGTCCGGAGAAAAAAAGGTAAACCACCAGTCCTATATCATGCCAACAGTAAAGCATCTTGAAACCTTTCATGTGTGAGGTTGCTTCTCAGCCAAGGAAGTGGGCTCACTCACAATTTTTTCTAATAAACAGCCATGAATAAAGACTGCTACCATAATATTCTCCAAGAGCAACTTCTCCCAACCATCCAAGAATAGTTTGGTGATGAACGATGCCTTTTTCAGCATGATGGATCACTTTGCGAGAAAGCGGCACAGTGGTGTAGTGGTTAGCACTCTCACCTAGCAGTAAGAAGGGTCGCTGGTTCGAATCCCAACCACAACTCTACCTGCCTGGAGTTTGCATGTTCTCCCTGTGCCTTCGTGGGTTTCCACTGGGCACTCCGGTTTCCTCCCACAATCCAAAGACATGCAGGAAGGTTAATTGACTTCTGTCCAAAATTGGCCCTAGTATATGAATGGGGACCTTGGATTGTGGGCTCCTTGAGGGTAGGGACTGATGTGAGTGTGTAATGTACAGGGATAGCAACAACTGTAGACACTCGGGTTGAACTGGATGGACTGGTGTCTTTATTCAACCTTACTAACTATGAAACTATAACTACGTTTCTTGGGGAACACAACATTGAAATTATGGGTCTATGACAAGGAAACTCCCCAGACCTTAATCCCATTGAGAACTTGAGATCAATCTTCAAGAGGCAGATGAACAAAAAAAACCCCACAAATTCTGACTAACTCCAAGCATTGATTATGCAAGAATGGGCTCCCATCAGTCAGGATGTGGCCCAGAAGTTGACAGCATGCCAGGGAAAATTGCAGAGGACATGTAATTGTCAATAAAAGCCTTTGACACTTATGAAATGCTTGTAAATATACTTCAGTATACTACGCTAACACCTGAAAAAAAAAAGATCTAAAAACACTGTAGCAGCAGACTTTGTGAAAATTAATATTTGTGTCATTCTCAAAACTTTTGGCCAGGGCTGTACAATAAAGCAGTGGATGGCAGTAAGGTTCATACTGACATTGCTGTGATTAGGGGCACAAAAGAATACAAGTCTCAGTCAACAAGCTCTAGTAGCAGGTTCCTTCTCTCTCAGTCCCCAAGATGGAGAATGAACTCCCATGATGCTTCCTTTTCTTGTACTGAAGAATGATGGGAAGTTTATTAAAGGTGAACATTTTTTTTTTGTTAGTTTCTGTAAAACTGTAACTTTACCATTGGCTCCATCTGCTGAAGACAGAACATATTATCACACCCAATATTCAGAGTATAGAACCTTGCCCAATTGTTTTTATTCAATTGCCAATATGTGTGTGTTGTTATTGTTTTGTTATGTTTCTTCTGATTCTTCATGGCTTTGAATAAATGTGATATATACCTTTGTAATCACTGTATAGTGTGACTGGATTGTCCCTGAACAGGTTCAAACTATTTTGTCATATTATAGATTGATTGGAAAAAGTGGAGTAGAGCCTAAGCCAGGATTTTATTGTTTGGACATTGTATGTATATGGATAGTACCAATGATTGCTCCATTTTCTCATCCATTCATATTTATATTTTTGGAACTTAGAGGACTTGGATCCATCATCATTGGTAAACTCCCTTGTGTTTGGGTTAGTTGACCCCTGGTTTGAGGTTGTATTTACAGAACACCTAATAAGTGTTGCTGTTTATAATATCTATTTTGCATGCTTCTTATGATTTCTTACTGAAGCCAGTCTGGAACCTGTAATGCATGAACTGTCAAAGGGACTTTTTGGATTAATCCCTGAATCAAGTTGTAAAAACCTACTGGATTTTGTATATACTGTACATGTTGTTATAAGGGTACCTATATTTTTCATACTATCTGATGGACATTGGGATGCAGCATATATTATACTCACAACAGCTTTCCTTAAAGTGTCATTAATCCCACACCATTTAAAAACTATCAATAAATGCTCTATTGCATGCTGTTCATTCTCAGTCACTAAGGAAATAGTATTCTTCGAAAAGCCTTGTTGATTGGGCTATTCTCCATCTCCATTTTCTGTCCATGTCCCCACTGTAGTTGGGGATTTTGCAGAGCAGTGTTGGGAGTTAGTGCGCATGCTTAGTTTTCTGTGTGATTCTATGCTAAGCATTTCATTCTTGATCACATCTGGGTCACCAGTGTGAGTATAGAGTCACGTATGTGGGTGTATACACAGTGGTAAGTGACAGCCCACTCCCACCCCCCTCCTCCATGCTTTCTAACCAGCTAACACAATAGGTGTGGGAAATTACACGTTGATTGATGGAGGCTTCACCTCCCTGTTATTCTAAGACATTGGCTGGAGGGTTAAGATACAGCCTGTGAGTGGCACAAATCTGCAAACACCATGCTATTGAAAAAAATAATAAATATTTAATTTTAAATATATATTTGTATGACAATTTAAAACAGTTTATTGATATTCATTTTTTTTTTTTGCTCTGTATCCCAAAGGCTGTTTTTTTTTTTTCATTTTGAACATGTGACCAGTAGCAGAGGACTAGAAGCTCCTCCATTGCTTCCCTACAGACAGGCTGGGAAAGAGATGGGTCATATGACAGGTGTATATCGATTAGGAAAAGGGGGAATTTGATTTTTCTTAATTTGATATGTTTTATAGCAGAAAGTAAAAAAATATTGTTCAAAATGTTCGGTCTTTTTTCAGTTATATAATAAAAAATAAAAAACCTGTGGTGATCACATTCCACCAAAAGAAAGACATAATTTAATTTGGGTACAGTATTGCATAATCGCGCAATTGCCAGTTAAATAGTGCACTGCTAAATAGTAAAAATGGCCAGGTCATTGAGGGAGTAAAACCTTCCGGAGCTCAAGTGGTTAAAAATGATTACAGTGCTATCATCCATCTACCAAAAGATAAGTGATAATGTAAATTAAACAGTGTGCGTTTAGTATCACTTTATTGTTGGACACATGGGGGCTGATTTACTAAGATGAATGCACTGCGCCGGTTCATACCTTAATTTGTGCACCAGATAAATTATTAACTGAGCTTATGAACCGGCGCACGCATAAGCGCAACATATAATATGCAGGCGCATGCGATAATAATATGCCATTGATAATAGCGCACGGCGTATCATTAACAGTCCATTCACACAGGGGCAACACGACTTCCAGCGCAACTTTGGGAGGCAACTTGGACACGACTTCTGTGTGAATCCCAGCGCGACTTGGGGCGACTTACAACACGACTTGGGGTGACTTACAATGTGACTTTATGTCGCCCCCAGGCCAGGCGACTTTCATTCTAAAAAAAAACAGCATGGGTTCCCCTCCAAGAGCATACCAGGCCCTTCAGGTCTGGTATGGATATTAAGGGGAACCCCGTGCCAAAAACAATGGTGTGGGGTCCCCTCAAAATCCATAATAGGCCCTTCAGGTCTGGCATGGATTTTAAGGGGAACTCGCTCCAAAAAAATGGCATGGGGATCCCCCCTCAAAATCCATACCAGACCCTTATCCGAGCATGCAACCTGGCAGGCCATAGGAAAAGAGGGGGGATGAGAGAGCACCCCCCCTGAACCATACCAGGCCACATGCCCTCAACATTGGGAGGGTGCTTTGGGGTCCCCCCCAAAGCACCTTGTCCCCACGTTGATGAGGACAAGGGCCTCATACCCACAACCCTGGCCTGTGGTTGTGGGGGTCTGTGGGCAGGGGGCTTATCAGAATCTGGAAGCCCCTTTTAGCAAGGGGACCCCTAGATCCTGGCCTCCCTTTCTGTGTGAAATAGTAAGGGGGTTCAAAAGTACCCCTACCATTTCACCAAAAAAGTGGCAAAAGTGTTAAAAATGACAAGAGCCAGTTTTTGACAAGTCCTTTATTAAAGTCTCCTTCTTTCCGTCTTCTTTCTTCTGGACTTCTTCTTTCTTCTTTCCATCATCCTTTGGTTTCTTCCTCCGATCCTCTGCTTCTTGCTCTACGGCGTCTCTTCTTCCTTCTCAGGCCGCTCCGTGCAATGGGAGGCTCCCGCTGTGTGACGCTTCTCTTCTTCTGACACGGAACCGTGCGTCAGAGGGGGCGGGGTCACCGGCCTCCGTTATATAAGAACTGTCAGAAGAAGAGAAACGTCACACAGAGGGAGCCTCCCATTGCGGCCCGAGAAGTAAGCGAGGAAGAAGAGACGCTGTTGAGGAAGATGGTGGTAGAGAACACTGGAGCAAGAAGCAGAGGATCGGAGGAAGAAGATGGAGGAGGAAGAAGATGGAGGAAGGAGAAGATGGAGGAAGAAGAAGACGGAGAAAGAAACCAAAGTATGAAGGAAAGAGACCAGAATAAAGAAGATGAAAGAAAAAGACTTTAATAAAGGAATTGTCAAAAACTGTCTCTTGTAATTTTTAACACTTTTGTCACTTTTTTGGTGAAATGGTAGGGGTACTTTTGTACCCCCTTACCATTTTACACAGGGAGGGAGGCTGGGATCTGGGGGTCCCCTTGTTAAAGGGGGCTTTCAGATTCCGATAAGCCCCCCACCCGCAGACCCCCACAACCACCGGCCTTGTCCTCATCAACATGGGGACAAGGTCCTTTGGGGGGTACCGCTTTAACCTTGGCTGGTCCAGCGTGAATCACATCCGCTCCTAGTCTGAATTCTTGCCTGAGTTGCTGCGGGGGGGTCAGTTGTCCCCCCCTCCAAACAAAAAAAAAACACCAGCCACCACTGGTTACATGCAATGGTGCTTATCCCATTCCAAACAAAATTCTTAAACCCTTTAAAACCCAACGTGAGCTCTTATACTGTATCTCACAAAAGTGAGTACACCCCTCACATTTTTGTAAATATTTTATTATATCTTTTCATTTGACAACACTAAAGAAATTACACTTTGCTACAATGAAAAGTAGTGTACAGCTTGTATAACAATGTAAATCTGTTGTGCTCTCAAAATAGCTCAACACACAGCCATTAATATCAAAACTGCTGGCAACAAAAGTGAGTACACCCCTAAGTGAAAATGTCCAAATTAGGCCCAATATTTTGTGTGGCCACCATTATTTTCCAGCACTGCCTTAACCCTCTTGGGCATGGAGTCCACCAGAGCTTCACAAGTTTCCACTGGAGTCCTCTTCTGCTCCTCCATGCCAACATCACAGAGCTGGTGGATGTTAGAGACCTTGCACTCCTCCACCTTCCCTTTGAGGATGCACAACAGATGCTCACTAGGGATTAGGTCTGGAGACATGCTTGGCCAGTCCGTCACCGTTACCCTTGGTTTCTTTAGCAAGGCAGTGGTCATCTTGGGTGTGTGTTTGGGGTCGTTATCATGTTGCAATACTGCCCTGCGGTCCAGTCTCCGAAGGGAGGGAATAATGCTTTGCTTCAGTATGTCACAGTACATGTTGGCATTCATGGTTTCTTCAAAGAACTGTAGCTCCCCAGTGCCGGCAGCACTCATGCAGCCCCAGACCATGACAATCCCACCACCATGCTTGACTGTAGGCAAGACACACTTATCTTTGTACTCCTCACCTGGTTGCCACCACATACGCTTGACACCATCGGAACCAAATAAATGTATCTTGGTCTCATCAGACCACAGGACATGGTTCCAGTAATCCATGTCCTTAGTCTGCTTGTCTTCAGCAGCTGTTTGTGGGCTTCCTTGCGCATTATCTTTATAAGAGGCTTCCTTCTGGGATGACAGCCATGCAGACCAATTTGATGCAGTGTGCGTCATATGGTCTGAGCACTGACAAGCTGACCCCCCCACCCCTCTTCAACCTCTGCAGCAGCGCTGGCAGCACTCATACGGCTATTTCTTAAAGACAACCTCTGGATATAATGCTGAGCATGTGCACTCAACTTCTTTGGTTGACCATGGTGAGGCCTACTCTGAGTGGAACCTGTCCTGTTAAGCTGCTGTATGGTCTTGACCACCATGCTGCCGCTCAGTTTCAGGGTCTTCTTCTTTTTTTCAGATCCTCAGAGAGTCCTTTGCCATGAGGTGCCATGTTGAACTTCCAGTGACCAGTATGACAGAGTGAGAGTGATAACACCAAATTTAACACACCTGCTCCCCATTCACACCTGAGACCTTGTAGCACTAATGAGGCACATGACACTGAGAAGGGAAAATGGAAAATTGGGCCCGATTTGGTAATTTTCACTTAGGGGTGTACTCACTTTTGTTGCCAGCAGTTTAGACATTAATGGCCGTGTGTTGAGTTATTTTGAGGGGACAGCAAATTTACACTGTTATACAAGCTGTACACTTACTACTTGTCACATGAAAAGATATACTAAAATATTTACAGAAACGTAAGGGGTGTACTCACTTTTGTGAGATATTATATATGGTTTTATATACATATAAGAGTTTGCCTTGGGAGCAATGGTGGGTGGGTTTTAATGGGTTTAAGTGTAAATTAATATTTTTAATTTTATTTAGAAATTAATAACTTTTGTCTCTGTGAAGAAGCTGATCTATTGTAAACTATATTACTTTCTGAACTGGGCATGAGAATGAGTTACAAGTTTCATTGTCAACGCTTAATTAAACAAGCTGAAATTAGAAGCTGATTGGGCAGTATGCACAGCTGCACCAGATTTCTAATGCTCCAATTTTAGTAAATCTCTCCCATGGTGGTGTCTACCATGCTTGTATGTGTGTAAAGGGTTAACTGCTCAGTTAACCTTCCAGTAATGTGCATTGATTGTTGTCCTGTGAGCTTAGATTCACACATAGAATTTCCATTAACAAATTTGAACAGATAAATGGCATATGAGATCTGAAACATGAGTCATTTAATATTTAATATTACAATTTAAAGAAACATACCTTTGTTTAACTTGTTTGTATCAAACTTTATATTTCAGACATTTCATCCTGTAAGAAAGATCTGTGAAATAACCCACTTTGCAACCGGTGCTTATTACCTGTTACTTTATTTATTTTTATAGCCTTGACATATTCTTAAGTGCTATAATACATTTTGAACTATAGGATTCACACCATTGCCTCTTCTTGAAGGAGCTTACATTGTAATATCATGAACCATGTAACACACTGGGGCCAATATGGAAGTCCATTAATCCATCAGGCTGTTTTGGAAATGTGGAAAGGAACCCATGAACCCACAAACCCATGAAAATATGAACATTTACAAACTCTTAAGTGATGACTAAATGTGAGGCCCAAGGTTACATTGCAAGCTTACAATGTTAATCACTAACCCACCTTTTACAATTTTGTTTTGTTATACCTGTATAAGCTCCTAAACTATTCATTGCACCAATTGTTTTAATGTGTCTGATATCCATGTGGTTTGTGTTCATCCATTGACAGTAATAATTTGTTTACATTTGCCTAAAAATGACATTGTAGCTACTGAAATAATTAAAGCCTACAGATAAATGTAGAAACATATAATGTAAAAATCTTTTCCTGAACACAAACTTTTGCTGCTACTGTTAAGATTGATTAATGATATATTATAACACTGCCCAAACACTGCAAGTCTTTAAAGGAAAAGTGTGAGATTATAAAAAAACACACACATATACTTACCTACCTGCTGCAGCATCAGTCCTGTGCTGCAAGCTGTCCCCACCATCTCTAAGCCCAAGAACTGAGAGATCACATGACTCCTGATCTCTCAGTTCTCGGTCTTCACTGTTAGTCATGGGCTCTCTTCTCTGCCTCTCTAGTGCTCACTGGAGTGCTGGGTTGAGGAGGGGATGGAAGCAACTGTCTCAGGCTCTCAGAGGCCGAGCCAACTGCCTGTAAGAGTGGTCCAGAGTACTGAGTGGCTCTGTGACATCAGCTCTATGATGTCACTTTAATCTGCTGTTGGTTGATTCTGGGTCACAGAAAAGTACAAGTGCACTTCTGGGATCCACATGATAAGTATAGCCAAAAGTGGTTTCAAGCTCAGCTATTTTTTTTTTTTTTATCCAAAACAGCTAATATTTAAGCTTAATAGTTCAAGCTCTGATTTTATTTTTTATGTTTTTATTTTTTACAAAACTGATTAGTACGCTGCCATCCAGTATGAAAAGTGTGGAAAAACATGGCATTATATTTTATACGTAGAGCATGTGTTGTCCCAAAAAAATTTGGACTAATGGGAATTTTTAGGAACGTGTATACTTTTTATCCCATCTCTGATACAATCCTTTACCTTCTGATTTCTTAGAGTATACACAAATGGATTTAACAAAGGCGCAATTACAGTGCTTACCAGATTTACTACTTTGTCTGTTACCACAGAATATTCTTTTGGGGGTCTTATTAATATAAAAATGGCACTACCAAAAAATATTAACAACATAGTGAGGTGAGACAAACAGGTTGAAAATGTTTTCTGCCGCCCTGTGTCTGAAGGCATTCTTATTACGGTAGCTATAATTAAAAGTAGGATACTGTTGTAATGATCAGACATCCAATCAATAATACAACAGATGACAAGATAGAATTTAGTTTAAGCAAACTTACATCAACACAGACCAATTTTAACATTGCTATAGTTTCGCAAAAAAAATGGTCTAAAACATTAGCACAAAATGGCAAGCAAGATACAATTAGTGTGGGGTATAAAAGACATACAAACGGTGTTAATAAGCAGCCACCCACTAACTTCAGGCAAACATGATTTAACATAATAGAAGAATACCTAAGTGGGTAGCATATGGCCACAAAACGATCAATAGACATAACAGTTAAAATGAGTAAATCTGAAGTGGATACAAAATAATAGAGATAGGATTGTGTGAAACACCAAACTCTAGAGATGGCTGTCTTTCTAACAAGTATTAATAACAACTTAGGAAGTACGAGAGAGATTCCAAGAAGTTCCAGAAAAGACAAACACACCAGGAAAAGGTACATGGGAGAATGAAGGCGATAATCAATAGAAATAATAACAATTATTAATAAATTCCCAGCCAAAGTAACGATATAGACCAGCAGCAGAACTGTAAACATAATTGCATGTACAAGGAGGTTTCCAGGAAATCCCTTTAATATAAATTCTTTAAAAAATGTTCCATTTGCTTCATCCATTTACAATACCAAATAAAGATACAATACAGGATTCATATATCTATGTGTATTATTTCATATTATTTTGTAATAGATAGTTTCCTTTAGATAACTTGCAAAAGTCTGAAATATTATTAATCATTGACTTGCAGAAAATATAGCACGTTCACATAAGTAGCAGAAACTAGCAAGTCAGCTAAATACTAGCAAAAAGGAAAAGTATGGGATTTTTAAGGTACCAAAACGCAACAGAATAAATGTATAAAAATATATCAAAATTGTATTTAAAAACATCTAAAAATCAACATATTGTCCTCATATATAACCATACAATACATGGAACAAATGCAGCAGATTCTATTCTCTACATGTTTTGCCAAACGATGGCTTCCTCGGGAAAACCTTTATCAGGAAGTGCATATAGGATCACTATGAATTAAAAATGACATAATTTAGACAAAATTCATATAGAACAAAGATAATTAAATCATAAACATTCATTTACCCAAAAATATTTTTCATACATTTCGAATGTGTATGGGCCTATACATTATTCTCTAGATCTCCATTTACTATATGTTGATGAATATTATAAAATCCAATAAGTGTTTGGCTCCAGAACCACCAGGGTAGATAGATACGGGCAATTGGTGAAATGAGAACGGGAGGCATAAAGTTGCACTCTATTGGCCCATCTGGGAGGGAGATTACAATATCTATGAAGAAATGAGGGGAAAAACAGTTTTCTCCAAAGCACACTGTCTGAGAAAACCACCATGAATCCTGTATGAAAAACATATAGTGGGAACTAATTACAACAACAGAACACAAAGTGGTAACTTCAGACAAAATCTCTTATTAGTCAAGGACCCCTTACCTTGCAATGTAAAATACACTAGTTATCTCTTCCTCTTCTGTATTGAGCCACAGCATTTTCCCCCAAATTTGCATCCCCTTATACCCCTCCATCAGCAGCCAATGACAATGATAGAGGCTCTGACGCCAAAAGTAAGCTGGCGCACATGCGTGAGCTGTGCCAGGAACGGACGTCATGCGCTGCATGCCGTGTAAAGTCCCATGTCACATGACACAGGCTAAGTGCCCTGATGGAAACAATGACCACAGGATGGTGCCATTAAAGATGGAAAATACTGCCTCTATAAGAATGTCACTGCATGGATCATCAATAAAGCCACATGACAGAGACATCTTACTGGAGGGACAAGGCACAACGCCCCGCTTATGATGCCACCTGGATGAGCAAACACAGGAGATATTTCCTGGTGCCCCCAGAATGACACCCCAGGCGTCTGTGTGATTATCTGTTCCTAATCATAACCCCCAATAATTGACCCACAAGGGTGCCATCTATTGTATAAATATGGAAATACATCCTTGAGACTATATCTAAGACCTAGTAAGCATTTAAATTTGCAGTGTTTATGGAGCCAGTTTGTAAATTAAAATACTAGAATTTTATAATTGTAAATTTTAATGGAGACCAAGTGAAACCTGCAACAGGCACAAAAATACACATTAGAGTTACAAAATCTCTTCTTTGAAAGGACAAGTATATATAAACAAAACATAATTTATTGAGATTAACCACCTCAATACAGGGCACTTGCACTCCCTTCTTGCCCAGGCCATTTTTCCGCTTACAGCGCTGTCACACTTTGAATGACAATTGTGCGACCATGCTACACTGTAACCTTGTGAAATTGTTATAATTTTCTTCATACAAATATAGCTTTCTTTTGGTGGTATTTAATCACTCCTGGGTTTTAATTTTTCCTTAAAAAAAAAATAAGACCAAAAATTTTGAAAAAATAAAAGTACGTTTTCTCCTCCACTGATGAGCGCTGATGAGGCATCACTGATGGGCACTGATGAGGTGGTACTTATGGGTACTTATGAGGCGGCACTTATGGACACTGATTAGGTGGACTGATGAGGAGGCACAAATATGCCGCACTTATGGGGACTGATAGGTGGCACTGATATGTGGCATTGATGAGCATCGGTGGGCACTGGGCACAGATAGGCAGCACTGGTGGGCACAGATAGGCGGCACTGGTGGCCACAAATAGGCAGCACTGATGGGTGGCATTGATGGGCAGCAGTGATGAGAATTGATGGACAGCAGTGATGGCCAGCACTGATAGCCAGCACTGACTGGCATCACTAATGGCCACTAATTGCTGGCACTTGTGGGCACTGATTGCTGGCACTTGTGGGCACGGATTGGTGGCAATTATGGGCACTGGTTGGCACTGATTGCTGGCAGTGGTGGGCAATCATTGCTGGGACTGGTGGGCACTTAATTGTAATCAGGGCACTGAGGATCAGTGCCCTGATTACATACCTATCTGTCCCCGTGAGGAGATGCCACTAATCGGCTCTCCTCTCCTCACATTCTGTCAGGGTGAGGCAAGGAACACCGATTACCAGCATCTCTGTGTTTACATGTGACTGACTGTGATTGGACACAGCCGATCAGATGGTTAAAGGTCCGAACCGTGTTGCTACGACACAGCACAACTGCAATTGCCGTGCTGCGTGCCCCTGAGGACACGCAAGAGCGGTTGTTCTGGGAAGCCATCATATGGCATCCACCCAGAACAAGAGCCGCACCACCCAGTCATCATTTGACAGTGGGCAGGGGGCAAGTGGTTAAACTCAATTACGGCCAGTTTATGGAAAAAACAAAAAGTTAAAGAAAGGGCTTGTAGCTAATGGATTTGTTCATACCCGGATGTTTTGTAGCTGCCAAGGTGTGAATCCATCTGATATCTTGCTGAAAAAGAATTCTATCCACAACCTCCTCTTTCATTTAACATGTGCAGTACATATCCAGTTCTTAATAAAAGTTCTCCTTAGGAAGCCATTGTTTGGCGAAACATGCAGAGAATAGAATCTGCTGCTTTTTTTCCATGTATCGTATGGTTATAGCTGATGACAATATGTTCATTTTTAGATGTTTCTACATAAACTTTTGATATATTTTATACATTTTTGCTGTTGCGTTTTGGCGCCTTAAAAATCGCATACTTTTCCTTTTTGCTATGAATTTATCAATTAAGGGTTGTGGTGCAGTCGACTCTCAGATATTCAGCAATTTTTTCTTTTAAATTTTTAGCAAGTCAAGCTGTTTAAAGTTAAAATATATACAAATATTTTATATTTTGATGAAAGGGATCTGTCAATTGGGATGAAGGCAGAAGAATTAATGCTTTGCAACACTTACTGCAGGATCAGGAAAGTGTGTTGCCATGGTTATTTTTATTGACTTTATGTGCCATAATATGCATTTAGATTTTTAGGACACGTGTTGTTACAAGCTAAGACTTTCTCTGATATGTAAATGTACTAGACTGATAGGGGGGAGAAGATTAGGTTTTGAAGCAAGCATGTGGAGAACAAAGAAGCTGTGTTTTGAAGGACGAAGACATGTGTGTGTTGGAAGCTTGAGACCTTTGAAGATGTTTTGAGTTGGACTCTAGGAAAAGAATGATGAAGGACATCATTTAGATGTAGATTTAGTCACATTAAGTGGTTCTGTTGCCATAAAATGGGGCATTTTGCTAGAATGTGCAATGCTGTAAAGACTGGACAACAGCAGGCCTGTGTTCCAGGACAGCACAGAGAGACTTACAAGTTTATTCTTTGCATTGGAAGTCTATGCCTTTCTGTGAAAGTGTTTCAAGGCAACAGTGGCCATCCTAAAATAGTTTTGCAGTTAGAACTGGGGAGATAGAGAAATGTGAGCAGTGAGCTATGTTTTTTAGCACAGTTGGAAGGAACATATAATCTGCTTTTGTCTCTTACACTTTTCAGGTACTGAGCATTGAGAGGTGGAGCAAAAGAGCAGATGACCAAGCCAGATCGATTACGGCAGACCAGAAGATTGGATGAGAGCCTGAGGATTGGAGTGGATTTTCATCTGAGCAGTTCCTTATGACAAGGGAGGAGGACAAAGGAACTTTGTGTCAACAGACTGCAAAGAACATTGTTGACCTGCTCAAAAGTAATGTTACAGCCTACCAGGGACTTAGTCTGACTGAAGATACAGGAGTCGTAAGGGAATTTGTTTTGATTACAATATGGGGGGTTTATTTCACCCTTTCTTGGACAAAAGGCTTTAAGAGATGTTGAAGTTTCCTATATTATGCTATGAAGTCAAGAGCTGGTATGTGTTGCAATGGCTATTTTTAGTGACTTTATGTGCCATAATATGGAGTTAGATTTTTAGGCCATGTGTTGTTACAAGCTAAGACTCTCTTCATTGATATGTAAATGTAGCAGTTGGACTGTATGTATGAAGTATGCGTATGAGTTGGACTCTGGGAAAAGAATGATGAAGGACATTACATCTTGCATCCTAAGTTGAGTAACTTATTTAGTTTACTTATTGCATATATATATTGTACATGCTTATATTTTTCTAGAAAGGATAATTGGCTTGTGCATGTTGTAGGCATATTTTGTAAGCTATGATTTGTGTTGTAGTCTAAGCTTCCTTGGTTTTACCGCAAGAACCTTAATATATTGACAAAAGCAAAACAGCAAGTCATAGTAAAATCAAATACCACACCTTCCTTTCAATGTTACAGTACTTCTAGGGAAAATAATTTATTACAATTTGTTTGCTTCTCCTCGAGTTTGTGGGGTTTCCTACAGGTGCTCGGGTTTCTAGGGTTAAATGTGGTTTATCAAACAGGAAATATTTTAAAGTGAAGACAGGGAATTCTGTAAGGTGGAGTGGAAACTTTTGGCGCTGCAAAAATTCAATGAAAAATACACTTTTAACCACTTCTGGACCACCCACGGTCATTATACATTGGTACTTTCAAGGAGGATATCGTTTTTATGGCAGCAGCTAGCTGCCATAACCCCAGTAGTATCCTTGTCTTCAGAGGGTGGTCCGGTTTAACATAAAAGTGGTCTCTGTGGCAGATTCGCCGCAAGATCACTTTTATCAGCGGCGGGAGAGGGCCCCCCTCCTGCCGCGATCCGGTGCCCTCCACTGCTTACCAGAGCCATTGGCAGCGGCAGAGGCGATTACATTTGTGATGGGAAGATGGCCTCCACCCATCTCCATATCACTGAAAAGCGGAAGCTATGTCAAAACGTCACTTCTGCCCATAGCTCTTAAAGGTCCAATTTTGTTTTTTCATTTTTCTAAATGACAACATTTTTTTATTGCATTTTAATGTAAATATGAGATCTGAGATCTTTTTGATCCCAGATCTCATATTTAAGATGTCCTGTCATGCTTTTTTCCATTACAAGGGATGTTTACATTCCTTATAATAGGAATAAAAGTGACACATTTTTTCTCTGATCCTCCCCTTCTTCCACGGTCCCCAATCCTTGTAGTAAAGAGCCTTGGGGGCACAGTGCACACGTTCAGGTTTGTGTGTATTGTTTTTTTTTGTTTTTTTGGAGGGTGCATGTCATCCGCACAGGACCAAACAGCATTGTCCAGACAGAGGGTCAGGGGTCATGCAGCCTTTTAGGAAAGTCAGAGGAGAATGAAAACGCCTTTACTCAGTGCTTGGCTGGACACTGATGGAAGTCAGAAGACTACTACATGCTGCTGATGAGAAAAGTTATTTAGCAGTTTATATTTACTAAAATAATTGCATTTCCATGTTCTGTGTACTGTAGGAGACCAGATATAGTGCATGCAGGGTCCTGGGTTTAGCAACACTTTAAGAATTCTCTGGATGATGTATGTTAAACATGTATACAATAATAAAGGACAACAGAGATGGAAAAAGAACAGTCCCTTAGAAACTACCTTAGATGTATTTAAAGTGATAGTGAAGACCTCTGGAAAAGACTGCATACTAGTACGTTATGACAGACTTACCTGCAAAGGGAGCTCTCCAGCACTGCATTGTCATGGCTCCTCCAGGTCCTGGGAGCTTCCATCTTCATCCGTCCAGGTTCTGTACCTTCGGTTGCTTGAATGGCCAGGCAGCAGTGACATAACTCCCATGCATGTGCACTGGAATCACATCACTGAGGCACACATAGCGGGCTATAAATGTGGCCTGAGCTGTGCATGCATGCTCTCAGATCACATTACCGCTAAGAGGCAGGGAGATTTATGGCAGAAGAGACCACCATGCCTGTCAGTGTTTTTTTGTTTTTTTTTATTGGACTTTGTTACCACTTTAAGGTTTTTTTATTAGACACTTTGTGAGACTAGGTTTACTGGCTTCTGAGTATTACTACACTTACATTTCTACATCAAGTAAATTCACGTTGGCAATTGGAAGTGAAAGTGTACGCTTGGACACATTTCTATACATATTCAAGTCATTACAAACTAATGGTTAATGCTAAGGGATGTCAGTGAACTACATGACTTGTAAGAAAACAGTAAGGGGCATGTTTAAAAGACAGCACATACATGTTGTTTCAATTTAAAATGCAAATAGCACATTTAACAAAATTTTAACCTGCCTTTTTCAAAGTCAGGCAACCACTGCTGACAAAAACGTCCTGCTAATGCCCCTGCACCTTTTCAGGGATTACAGAGCTGGTTGTTTTTCAGTAGGTTCTGCCCCTGTTTTACATTACAAAAATGTTGAGGAAAAAGTTTTTTGGGGAAATTATATTGTACATTGAGCCAATTCAGGGGGAACATTCCAGCATGCTTATGATCAAATGCTCAAAATGAGAACAAATACACTTCAGTTCACCTTACACTTTTTTTTTATCTGGTCCAGGAAAGCTTAGTTGCAGTCCACACTGTAATCAATTGAACTCAAGATGACTTCACTTCACTGCCATTCATACTAAAGTATATCAGACAATTAGTTCAGTTAAGAATAACTAGCCTCATTCTTACTTGGTAGCAAGTGCTACATATTGCCAGACAAATGATATTAAGCATTAATAAACTGTCAGTATTTATAGAATTGTTATGATGAATCAAGCACATTGGGGGACATTTTCACCTGGGGAAAATTCCCCAGCAGGTTCCTTTTAATTACTTCATGCTGTTTTTCATTATATGTGGTAGCAATAGCTTGTTTATTAATGTTAGAATATTATTCCAAATGTATAATTTGGCATTTATAGGTGTTATATTATATTCATGGCAAGCTTGCAAAACATATTTGGTTTTATGATTAGTCATAATAAATAGCATGTGTGAGTGACCTTGATCAAATGTTCAGTAAAATAGTTCTTCATCTGAAACTGAGTTAGTAATACGTTTTTGGTGTAGCTAATTTGAGTATGACATGTAAGGTATCTGGTATAGAATGTCAGGTCCAGAATAGACCAGCATTTATGTAGTTAGAGGAATAATACATGTTTGTTTATATCCTGTTAAGTTAGTTAATGTAGTCTCAGTCAAATTAATAAGTATTAGTATATAGTTACTTAATGTAGTTAAAGTTAGTAATATGTATTCATATTAGTAGATGTGTTTGGTTATATGACATTACACGATAAGCACATTACTACAAGTGTTATGTGTGGGATTGTCAATCAAAGTTAGAATCTCCTTTTGTATAGCATATTGCTGAAGTTAGCAGAAATTAATGTGTGCCATACAAGGTTCTAAGTTTTTGTGAGGTTATGACATTCACATGTAACATATAAAGCCAACGCTTCGATTTTGAAGGTCAGACAGACACACACACTAGGAGAGATGACACTGACATATTCACATGAAGACACTTTGACAAGTTGGAACAGCTGAATTCTCCCAGAAGTCTAGAAACGTCATTTCCTGCTTCTTTTTGGTTACACAAGACAGCATGTAGACAGAAGACAGCAACCATGAAGCACACATGCTTTCATAAGCTTATTACAGCTTTATAACTATTTTTATTCTTTTTCATATATTTTTACCTACACTGAACTGATCTGTTATACTTTTTTCATTGTATTTATGATGTCAACTGTGTGACAATAAACTCACACCTTGTTTTTAAGTCAGTCTGACTATCAATGCTATTTATACAGAAACGCCCTTGAGATACAAGAATATTAGATATTATTTTTAATCTTCAATTAACCACTTCAACCCCGGAAGATTTTACCCCCTTCTTGACCAGAGCATTTTTTACAATTTGGCACTGTGTCACTTTAACTGACAATTACGTGGTCATGCAATGCTGTACCCAAATTAAATTTGCGTCTTTTTTTCCCACAAATAGAGCTTTCTTTTGGTGCTATTTGATCACCTCTGTGGTTTTTATTTTTTGCACATAAACAAAACAATTTAAAAAAATTATTTTTTACTTTTTATTAGAATAAATATCCTCCCCAATTTTTTTTTTTTTAATGTCTTCATCAGTTTAGGCCAATATATATTTTTCTACATATTTTTGGTAAAAAAAATTGCAATAAGCATATATTGATTGGTTTGCGCAAAAGGTATAGCGTCTACAAACTATGGAAATATGATGGAGTTCTGGAGCCAGCGAGTAGGCATATTTTACCCAGAAATATTACTGTATTTATCGGTGTATAACACACGCCGGCGTATAACACGCACCCCAAGTTTATTGGAACTTTAAGGAAAAAAACTTTTAGGAGGGAAGTTTAAGGAAAAAAAAACTTACATTTAAATGCCCATCAATGCAGCCTTATCAGTGTCCATCTGAAGCCCTGTCAGTGTCATTTGCAGCCTTGTCCATCATTGCACCCTTGTCAGTGTCATATGCAGCTTTGTCATGCAGCCTTGTCCACCATTGCAGCCTTGTCCACCATTGCAGCCTTGTCCACCATTGCAGCCTTGTCCATCAATGCAGCCTTGTTCATCAATGCAGCCTTGTCCCCTTGTTGGTGTCTTTTTCAGCCTTGTCTGTTTTATTTTTAGCTTTTATTTTTAAAAATGGCGCGGCCGAGATATCCTGTGTATCTCGGCGGCGCTCGGTAGTTCTCGGCTGCCTTCGACCATTCTCGTTGGCTTTCGGCCCTTCCCATCGACTTTCAGCCGCCTTCGGCCCTTCTCGGCGGCTTTCGGCCATTCTCGGCCGACGAAAAGAGCCGAAGGCCGCTGAAAGCCGCTGGGAAGGGCCGAAAGCCGCCGCGAAGGGCCGAAGGCGGCCGAAAGTCGCCGGGAAGGGCCGAAGGCGGCTAAAAGCTGCCCAGAGGCTCCAAAATAGTGGGGGATCGGCGTATAACAGGCACCCACGATTTTCCCCTAATTTTAAGGGGAAAAAAGTGCGTGTTATACGCCGATAAATACGGTAAGTTAAATTAAATTTTTCCAGAGACACTTTATAAACAGTGTACATGTTTTAGGTATATAATCCTATCCTTTGTATAATATTAGGAGATTTGGGAGGCAGGAATGAAATGAAAATGTAATTTCCTGAACATTATTTAAAAAATGAAGATTTGATGCACAGAATCACATATTTTTTACATTTAATGAAATTCCAGAAGCAGGGAGAAGTCTAATTTCATCCAGAAATAAGCAATGACATTATATTATAACTGATGTGTTGCATGAATCAGTTCTTTTTAATTCCTATTAATACCATAACAATAAAATTACACAATAATATATTATAGAGAGAGGTTTAAACTGTCATGTAGATAATGCCTTAATTTAAAAAAAAAAGGATTGCATTTTGGAAGTAGAGAGAAGTCATGTTTCTGCTCAAAATATTCAATGATGCTGTTATTTGTTCAGATATACCATTTATAAATTATACAGATCATCTGCATAAAATCAAATTATTTTCCATTGGAGGCAATTGAACATAGAGAAAGCAGGTATAAATAAAGCATCTTTATTTAAAAAAAAATAAGAAAATTGCAATCCTCCTGTGGAAAAAGATAAAGGAAGGTATACATATTAAAGAGTGAAAATATTAAAATATTAACGGGTTAATTGGCGCTACCTAAAAACAGGTCTCCATTACAAAAGGGTCTTATGGAGAATAAATGAATGGAGAGGCAGGACACGGTCTTACAAAAAGCCCAGTATTCCCTCTCAACCTGCTTCTAATGACACTGTATATTGGCAAACCCAGAATCACATAAAAAGCCAGGACACCATAAAAAGCCCCAGCTCCGCCCAAAGAAAGGTTTAAATCAAACAATAAATGTAATAAATCTGTGGGCCACCATAGAAAAAAGGTCCCAAAACATAAATTGCTAATGACGGGGATTACTAATCAAACCCATTATAAATTAATACTACAAAACAGCAGAAATATCAGGAACTAATGGTGTTAGAACAAGCCAGGATACTTCCTTAAAGAATATATATTCAAACACACATTCTCAAATATGTTAAAAATATAGGCCAAAAAACCACATGTACCAGACTACATGTACAACCTGATGTGATTAAAGATCAAGTCGCCTGAGATGCGACAAAATACATTCAGTGATAGGCCTATTAGCAACAGTAATAAAGAACCCTTTATCAGTGTAAAGTGATAAAGATATATATATATATATTTAAAGTCCCGTACACTAGTGAACAACCTGGGGTCACATAAGTGTACCCACCGGTGTGTAATGCCAAAAAAAATATATATATATATATACACACCTCAAACAATATTGATATTAGATCAGTGTATAGTGAAAACCAAAAAGAAAATTATATGTGTAGGTCAAATAGCTGAAAGTGTGAACGTTTCACACCCCAGAACCCAAACGGTTAGAAATAAAATTGTGTGTGTGTTAGTGCATACAAAAGGTGAAAATACAATAATACAAAACCTTTTTGCGATAAAAGCTAAAAAACATGTGCGAAGTACAATAACACCTAAAGTGAAAATAGTGAAATAAAAATGAAAATGAAAAATTAAAAATAAAAATAAAATAAAAAATAAAATCTGAAAATAAGTTACAAAAAATATATATATAAAAAATATGCAAGATAGAAAATATATATATATGAAAATAAGTCCCAAAAAAAGTTCAATGGTATTAGTCCAAGGGATCCTAAAAAAATCTTTAACGTGACTTTTGTGCTTCCTATTCAGTCTTCACTGTGACTTCTGTGCTCCCCCACCAGGAATCCTACTCACCAGAAGTAGATACCCCTACAGGGGTTATGCGCCTTAAGAATCAATCTCCAGATATCCCGTTCTTTATTTAGTGATAGATGCCCGAGCCTGTATCAACTTGGAATCCACAAGTCCTCATGAGAAAAAAATGGAAGCCTCCATAGTGTAATCCGTATAAAAATGATTTATTGGCACAATAAATAAAAATATATATATATGTAAAAAACAGCACCCATAAGAGGCAAAAACAGCACAGCAAAAAATCAAAAATAAAAATGAAAATAAACAACCAAAAAATAAAAGATGCTCAAAATGGCCACAATTCTCATAAAGTGGGCTATATTGTAGAACCACAGTTAATCAGGGGGTTAGTATGATAATCTCCCCTAAAAAGTTCCGGATTAACCCCAGAAACTACCATAGACCATATGTAGTATCATTAAGAACACAAACGGAAAAATGGAAACACTAGTTCATGAAACCAGAACAAACCTCCCTATAGAGGTGGTAGATCACGGCTGTGTTCCCCCTGGGATAGGGCCCTTTCCGTAGTGTTCAAGAGCAAAAAGTAATCCTTCCTTCGGGGACCGTGTGATGGATACGTGGTTTGCGTTCCACCTGCATACCAGAACACCAACGGCAACCCGGAAGTGACGTAACGGCGTGGTTCCGTCGGACGCGTTTCGTCATAGACGTCTTCAGCGGCGGACATGTAATGGAGACCTGTTTTTAGGTAGCGCCAATTAACCCGTTAATATTTTAATATTTTCACTCTTTAAAAGGAACCCTACTAAGGGGTTTCCTTCTGTCCGGGGGGCAGCAGCCTATGTAGTGTTTTTACATGCAGGTACGTCATATTCATACAGAGCTTTTTATTTGATTTGGTTTAAGCCTCTCCTGGTGCTGAATAGCGCGGTTTTTATATAGATCTTTATTTTTCAGGTATACATATTAGTTACATATATAGTTTGTATTTTAAGAATCACTATTAAGCCCCATACACATGATCAGACTTTGTACAAACTTTCCCGTGGACTTTTGTACAGAGGGCGTTGGGCGTAAGTTTGTATTGCATACACACGATCAGACTTTTTAGGCAACAAACACGAACGTAGTAACATTTGAATATACTGATGACACTTCAAAAGAGGACGTTCAATTACTCCAGCACCACCTTTGGTCAACTTCTCTATTGTTGTCTGATCTTTTGCATTGGTCTTGAGCATGCGTGTTTGTAATTTGTACAAAGTCTGATGGTTTTGTGTACACACAATCAGGCTTTGCTCCATCGGACTTATGTTGTCAAAAAGTTTGTCCATTCACACAGCCAACAAAAGTCAGATGAAAACCGAAAAAGTTTGTCCGATGGAGCATACACAAGGTCGGATGTTGCCTCAAAACAGCTAATTTGCATATTTGTTGTCAAAAAGTCTGATCGTGTGTACGGGCCTTTAGGTCAACTTTTTTTTATAAAAGTTTATATCCAAAATAATGAATCATGTCAGTGTTCACAAGTGGGGTCAAAAGATCGATACAAAAAGCCAAAACATTTTCCAAGCTGAGGAGAATAATGCAAAAACATATGTAGAGCCGACTCCTGAAGAGCACGCGCTATGTGTTTCTGTCATTTAACTTTACCCTTGAACTGCAGTTTGGTTTTGGGTTTAATTATCCTAAATTTAGACTTCAGCACCAGTCTAGCTGGACTGCCGGATGTTCTGCCTGACCATAGGTGGCACTGTCATCATGGCAGGATGCAGAACGCAGTCTAGTTGGGTGCATTAAGGTTATTTTCTCTCTGAACAAGCCCAGTGGGAGTGTCACTCTTGCTGTGCTTCCTGGGAGAGGGTACTTAAGGTGTGAATGTCACGTGTTTCAGGGTTCCGGTCCAGAATGATGTTCTGACTGTTGGTCCTGGTCCTCCTGTCCAGCCCCCAGGACTCTCATGGCCTGAGGTGCGCATCCACCTGATCACACGTCTCGGCGCTGGCTAGCCCGAGGCAAATAAACTGAAGGAAGGATTCGGAGGTGGTCCAGTGCCATCTCAGTTAGTGAAGACGCCCAGCAACTTTGAAGTTATCCAGGGGAGGACTCTTCCGCAGAAGGCCACGCAAGGGTTGGCTTCTCAACAAGAGCCTGGACAAGTTGAAAGACCCAAGTGAATCCAATCTCGTGTGGTATCGTCGGACTGGCTGCAAGATACTGGTACCATACGAGGGTTCTACAAACTTTCAGTTTCACTAAAGTGTTCTATAGCAAAGTCTGTGGCAGAGACTTGTTCTTGATTTAAACACCCTGTTGGCTGCTAGGCCTGGTGAGAGAAGGACTAGCCAATAAGGATGAGGATCCAGCTGTGAATGGCTATTCTCTGGATTTTCTACTGGTGAGAGACTTTCTTTCTATTGAGGTTATAGATAAGAGTACCTGGACTTTCCTACCTAAACCCTCTAACCCTACATTGGAAAACAGTGTTGTTAACAATTTTCCACAAATAAAAATCCCTTTAAGTGGATCTGGCGTCAGTCTCCATAGTTCTTGGGTCATCTACCTCAAGAATCCCTAGACATGCACGAGGTGAAGAAGGTAACGGTAAGCCCAATAAAATCAGCCGGTCCTTCGGGGGTCAGTGCTACACATAAAGTGTTAGGCATTTTCAATGACAATGCACCATAATAAAATGCAGACTTTAATGACCAGTAGAGTACTTACCCAGCCAAACAAATATGTAAAAATGTTTATCTTTGGGAAACAGCTGTCTATAAAATAGGTTTTGATACTTATTGCTGACAGCACACCATAAAACAAAAATATTCTAGCAGAGCACAGCATGTTCCCCAGTGGCGGATTTATAAAAGAGCAAAAGGGGCGAATGCCTCCTCTGTACAAAAATAATCTAAACCAATATAAAATAAATTATACAAAATAATTAAGAAATAATTAAATAATATAAAATATATCATAATAAAAATTACTATATTTTATTAAATGTATCTTGGGAAGTAATATTTTGCAGGCCATCATCCGTAAAAGGTTTTTACTCCAGACTGGCATATTGTATCATTTTTAAAAACAATGTTTCAAGAAAACCACACATAGAGCTCTTAATCTCTTAATCTCTATGACTGCACATGTGTGTGCATGCATGACCTCAGAATAATGTTGTGTCATGCATTTAAAAAATGCGTGACTTTCACTGAGAAAGCGGCTTTCCATGGGGCACCCTCAGAAGAGGAAGGGCCTGGAGCTCTGGCGGGGACCCTAGAAGAAGAGGATGGGGGCTGCTCTATGCAAAGTGTAGACATGTTTGTTATTTTGATTACAAAATAATTTAAGTTTAATATCACTTTAAAGCGCTATTAAACCCAAAATCAATTCCTAGAAGTGGTGGGTGTATTCGTTTGTATTTTAGGCTTCTTTCCTTTATTTTCAAGTGGCAAATTTAACTTCAGAACTTGAGACAGCACATTTAACACTGACAGGGGCACTTACAATGGTCAGCCTTCATTAATTTATCTAAAACCTATATTAAAAAAAGAAAGTCAATGTCAAGTCACCTGAGACCAAGTGACAGATACACTCCATAGGAGTCAGAAGTGCACCGCTAAGGTAGTGGACCTTAGGACTGACTGCTGCGGATTGTACGGGGAGATTCAGAAAGCAGGTCTACTGGATCACTAACACAGATTCCAGTGGGAGCTAGAGCATAGATTCCCCAGGGTGTGAAGTCTAAGAGCCTCTAGTAGTGGGGATGGACTGTGCTGCAGTCTGGCTCCAGGTCGCGGCCCCTAGGGTCTCACAGCTTACTGTAGACTACAGGAGAAGGGAACAGCAGGCTGGAACAACAAGGATCGTAAAGGGATAAGGCAGAGGTCAGGGCAACTAGCAGATAGGAACAACAGAGTACAAGCCAAAGGTTCAGGTTCATAGGTGGGCTCCTCATCCAGAGTGCCACATGACCTAGAGAGTGCATCAGTCCCACTATTGCAGGACACATCCCAGAGATCGCTATATACAGCAGGACGAGCAGAAGATACTGGGATGGTGGCAACAGGAAGTTTCTCTTTTGGGGTAACCTTGAGTAGGCAGGAACAGGAACAGGAGGAACCCCAAGCCAGGATCTGTCCAGCAGTCCAGTTAACATGTGGAGAATGGAGCCGTAACCAAGGAAGACCTAATATGATAGGAGATGAAGCCTTAGGCAGAGTGTGGAGTGTGCCTACTGACATCTTAACAGGAAGGGTCTGGAAGCAGATAGGCCCCCCTGGGAGAACAGTGCCATCAATCGCCAAGACCACCTATGGTGTTGTAAGTGGCAAAAGGGTAAGTCTCATGGAGGAGGGAGTTTCCCAATCCATGAAATTGCCAGTGGCTCTGGAATCCTAATGTGCCGAGACCGAACAAGAGGAAGCACCGACATGAAGGAGCACAGATAGGAGAAGACGAGAAGGTGAAGGTGATATCTCAGGGTCTAATACTCCACCTTCCAGATGTATTAGCCCCGAGCATTTTTCCGGACGAAGAGAACAAGTGTCACGAAAATGACCTTTGGCCCCACAATAGAGGTATGGGCCCAGAGTTCTGCGCCTAGCATGTTCTTCGGGAGATAACTTGGTCCAGCCCAGCTACATAGGTTCCTCAGCAGGCAGGGGGAGCTCCTCAGATCGAAGAGAAGGGACTGGGAGCTCAGGCTGCCTAAAGAATGGGGGGTGCTGGCGTCTTTTTTCCAGGGCCCTCTCCTGAAAGCGAATATCGTTCTGGTTACACAAGATGATGACACCATCCAGATCAGCAGGAAGGAATTTCTCTGTCAGAACTCTGTCAGAGAGGCCACGTAAAAAGATTGCAACTAGGGCCTCATTATTCCAGCTGAGCTCAGCAGTCAAAGTACGAAAATGAAGAGCATACTGTCCCACAGAAGCGGACTCTTGACGGAGACGTAAAAGAGCGCTGGCCGCTGAGGAGACACAACCCAGTTCCTCAAAGATATTCCGAAAAAGTTTGAAAAAATCAGACAGACTAGAAACCACTGGATCATTCAGTTCCCACAGAGGGGCAGCCCAAGCTACCACAGACAGAAGGGATATAATATAGGCTATTTTTGCCCGATCGGACAGGAAGTTTTGGGGCAGAAGCTCAAAATGAATTGTGCACTGGCTAAGGAACCCCCTGCAGGCCTTGGAGTCCCCAGAGAAATGGGCTGGAGCTGGCAGTTGTAATGAATGTGTGGCTGCAACTGGTGCGATAGGTGCAGCAGTGGATAGCGGTTGAGGATGTCGAACCGGGGGTCCTAATGAGGCCTGAACTTGTTCAAAATGGGAGGCCAAATCCTGTAGGAATCACATCACCTGGGTCTGATGTGATTCCTGGGTCTCAAGTCTGCAGACTATGCCCTGTAATGGATCATCTGCATGAAGCTGCATGTCAGCCGGGTCCATGGCTGATCAAACTGTCAGGTCACAGGTGACAGATGCACTCCGTAGGAGTCGGAAATGCACCGCTAAGGTAGTGGAGCCTAGGACTGACTGCTGCGGATTGTACCCAGAGAGATTCAGGAAGCAGGTCTACTGGATCACTAACACAGATCCCAGTGGGAGCTAGAGCATAGATTCCCCGGGGTTCGGAGTCTAAGAGCCAGCAGGTGTTCACCAGAGCCTCTAGTGGTGAGGATGGACTGCGCTGCAGTCTGGCTCCAGGTCGTGGCCCCTAGGGTCTCACAGCTCGCGGTAAACTACAGGAGAAAGAAACAGCAGGCTGGAACAACAAGGATAGTAAAGGGATAAGGCAGAGGTCAGGGCAACTAGCAGACAGGAACAAAAGAGTACACACCAAAGGTTCAGGGTCACAGGCAGACAGGGATAGTCGGGACATGCCAAAAGGTCAAGGTAACAAGCAGACAGGAATAGTCGAGAACACGCCAAGGTCGGCAACAGAAACAAACGTAGAGCACACAGCAAGCAGGACACAGGAAGCCAAACACACAGTGAATACACAATGGTTGATCAGCACCGCTGACTTGCAGTGCACAGGCTAATATAGGGTTCGCTGATAGGGCCTGGGGTGGACCCATGCTTAGAGGAGAGGTTATAAAAACCACCAGGTGGAAATGGATGGCCTACTAAGAAACACATGGAGAGGGTAGGCTGACAGACACACATCACTGCATAACCATGACAGTCAAATCTATCGAAATCTGTTAGTGCATCTAATGCCGCATACACAGGACCGAACGTTTAGACTAACTTCCTGACGGACTTTCAGCGGAGTTTCAATGAACTTTCCAAATGAACGGACTTGGCCACACACAATCACACCAAAGTCCGACGGATTGGAATATGATGACGTACGACCGGACTAGAACAAGGAAGTTCATAGCCAGTAGCCAATAGCTGACCTAGCCTCAGTTTTTGTCCGTTGGACTAGCATACACACACGAACAAATTTCTCAATAGGAACTGGGTCCAGCAGAGTTCCGTCCGAAAATGTTTAAACATGTTCTATTTCTAAAGTCCGTCAGATTTTTGGACAGCAAAGGTCAGATGGAGCCCACACACAATCCAATTGTCTGATGGATTTGTTCCGTCGGACCTTTGCTGTCGAAAAGTCAGATCGTGTGTACGTGGCATAACACTACCCTCCTGCCACACCGACAATGCTGTAGTCCAATGTTGTCTCTGATGCTCCTGCATCCAGACTGGAGACACTCAGAGGAAGTGCGTTACTGATCAGATCACTAGATAAAATAAAGGAAAAAAGCTTAAATAAGAAAACAACTAACTGCCTGCAATATGTATATATATATATATATATATATATATATATATATATATATATATATATATATATATATATATTATATTTGTGGGTTCAATGCTGCCTTAAGTAATAAAAACGTTATGACCAAATAAATAGGGCCATAGCTGAAATGTATAAAATGCTCTGGTTCAAAATGGATATACTGGGTGCAACAGCTGATCTAGTTGAGCGTTAAAGCACAAAACTAGTATGACAATTTTTATTGCAGGTAAAAAACATCAGCACATTTCATTTTCTTAACCAGTTAGTATATTTAGACCTTGTTACTTTAGAATATAGAATAGTATCATACATTCCTTCTTACTGGTTGTCAGCCTGTTTTAGAATAATCAAATGTTGAATGGCATATAACCCATCCCGTACAATTGATCATAAGCAGCACAGCCATACATGTGTAATGTATGCGTGATGACAAATCAACAATATTGTTTACTGCAATGAATTTGATTGGCTTAGGACTTTATTATAATCATACAGAAACAGACTGACCAATCTATAAGATATAAAAAATTCTCTTCTGGTATCATTTTAGATGTAGCTCAGAATAGCACACATAAGGAAAGACTTTGAAACAAGAGGAAAAGGTGGTACATTTTAGTTCCTGTGTGCACACTCACCCCTTGGCAGTCAGCACCTCTCATTCAGATGTATCTGAGGCTGATAGACTTGCAATTTCTGGCCCCCTCTATAATTTTATGAGGCACAGAGCCGGGGATTGAAGTGTGGGCAGACACAGAGGGGTAGGGGTGGGAGAAAGAGGTGCAGGTTGAGCCCTCTCTCCTCTCCCGTCGGTTTGGGGGGGTGGGGGAATTGTTAGTTTTTTTAGTCCTAAATAATGTGTCTGGATTTCAGGCAGTCTGAAACCCGGACGCATGACTCCAAATCCGAACCGTTCGGGTGAATCCCGGACAGGTGGCAACCCTATTGGCAGGGCCTGAAGATGGGTTACTATGCTTAGTAACCAGAGTTAGGACAGCTAGCACCAGAACTTTCTATCTGCTACACTATAAGGGCCTGCGGTCCCTGCCTGCAAAAGGCTGTTGATAAGGCCTAGCTGAGTCAGAGTCAGACCTAATCTCATTGTGAAACTGTTGTAATCAGAATAAGGGACGTTGGCGCTGCTTAGAAGCAGTGTTTCAATAACATATGTATTAACCAACCGTGATGACGTGAAAAAACAAAACAAATACATAGCAGTATACGTGAATATGTTGTCTGTTTGAAAAATAAAAAAATGTGTGAACCCCAAAAAAGTAATTAAATTAAAAATATATAACTGGTAATTAATTATATTGGATATTAGATCCTACTTACAGGAAAAATGTTTATAACATAAAAAAATCTATCCAAATCAAATATGCATATTACCATAAAGTGACTTGTGCTGATTGGCAAGAGAAATTGATATATCAAGAAAAACCTACTATGCAACAATATAAGTAATGAAAAAAACACAAAATTAAGTGTGTAGAAAAAATAATATCAATATTAAGTCCACTTATAAAAATATATATATAGCAAAGAAATCTATCAACATCAACTGTCCATATTCCCATAAAAGTGACTTGTGCTGATTTCCAGGTGATGTGGCTTTATACCAACTTCCGTGCAAAAATTAGGTGACTTCTCGTGCTCCCCCATAGGTAAATGCACTCACCAGATGCCCCTACCCCTGCAGGGGTAAGGAGCATGTAGCCCAATAGGTCTCCAATCCTGGTGTCCCGGAAATCAATATGCTGTCCTACTCCGTAGCGTGGTTTATGCAATAGGATATCCACATGAGATCAAAAACGGGCACCAATAGCATGAATCTGATAAAATTCTAATTTATTTATCACTAATAAAAAGCTTTCCATAAGCAGAAGGGGCTCCAATTACCCAAATTTCATATAGGCTTATAGGCAAGTTCCTGGGTCTGTGCAGTGTGCGTTCCACAGACCACAACCAGAAAACCATACCTTTTTCGGAAATGACGTTGACGTGTACCTGTCCTGTGTGTTTTTTTTTCTAATTTCTAATTTTTTTACGAGTTTCATTATTTATTATTATTTTAAAATTAAGTCTTCAATTTTAGAGTTCCATCTAGGATAACTCATGCTGTCCCACCAGGCCATAAGACAGTGTGCAGCGGGCTATTCCTAATGTATTATGTATTATATATTTTTTATACTTTTTTTATGTGTTTTTTAACATGCTGTGGATCTTTTAGATCAACATTTATACACATATACATATTTTATTTGTGAGGTAATTATGAACATATAGAGTTTAGGTGATTATATTCTCCAGAATGTAACCCTCCATACTCTCTTTAATATATTCGATCAAACAGTGCATATTTTGTCTAAAGTAATGTTGTTTTTTTTTTATTATTATACTTTTATATGTAATAAGTATATGGTAATATCATCGGTGCCACCTTATCAGTACCCAATAGCGAAGGAGAAAACTTACTTATTTACAAAATTGTATAACAGAAACAAAAGAAAAACGTTTTTTTCCATAATTTTAGATCTTTTTTTATTTGTTTAGCAAAAATAAAAAATGCAGAGGTGATCAAATACCACCAAAAGAACGCTCTATTTGTGGGAACAAAATTATAAAAATTCTGTTTGGGTACAGTGTAGCATAACCGCGCAATTGTTATCTAAACAGTGACAGCGCTGAAAGCTGAAAATTGGCTTGGGCAGGAAGGGAGTATATGTGCCTGGTATTGAGGTGGTTGATTTAGTGTTTTTCACTACGTATATTGTTGCATAGTAGGATTTTCTTGATATATCAATATCACTTGCCAATCAGCACAAGCCACTTTATGGTAACATGGATATTTGATAGATTTGTTTATGTTATAAATATTTTTCCTGGAAGTAGGATCTAATACCGATATAATTAATTACCAGTTATATATTTTTAATTTAATCAGTTCTTTTGGGGTTCACACATTTTTTTGCTGTTTCAAACAGACAACATATTCACATATACTGCTATATATTCATTTTTTCACATCATCACGGTTGGTTAACACATATGATATTTAAACACTCTTTCTAAGCAGCGCCAATGTCACTTATTCTGATTACTAATTGTTTGGAAGCCACTAGTGGAGTCTTTTTTCAGGGAGGCTGCAGCTTAATTCATACCTAAGCGCAGAATTTTTAGTTTAATATCATTGTGCAACTGTGCCTGGAACCATAGAGAGGAAGCAATGTGCAGGAGAAGAATGGAGTGAACCTTAGCTAGGAAGTGATGTGCAGGAGGAGAAATGGAGTGAACCTACTGGACTGTACATAGTTTTCCCAAGCAAATTGCTATTGTTTCTACTGGGCATCACATATTTCCCATACCCCATCCAAGTTCAATTCCCTCAATAAAATAAAATAAATAAATAAACAAAGCTGACAGACTGTTCATTGTCTTGGAGTGCCTGGAAATTAATGCCAGGCTGAGCAGGCTGACGGGTGGGCCACATCACTTAGCAGCCCCTACAGGGTACCCTACTTACAAACAAGCAGTTAGTTTGCAAGTTTATGTTTAACTACAAAATAAACCTCATAAGAATAGCAAGAGCTAGTCAATACTTTAGTGACTAAATATAATAGGGTTCATTTTCACATCCCAAAAATCCAAATACTAATTTCTGGTGAATAGATGAGCTCTTTTGGGCACAGTTACTAGTAAAAAGAGATCAATGTGGTTTAAGCACTTACCGCCCAACCTATAGCAAAATTACGTGTTTTTAGGATTCTGACATACGTGAGTAGAGGAGAGCCGGTCTTCTGTCTCCGCTGCCTCTTCTTCCGACTTCGGCGACGGAGACGACGACAGAAGACCGGGCCACCGCTAGTAAAAGAGCTGGAAGAAGGAGGGAGGCCCAGCAAGAAGAACCTAAGAGGTGGACAAGACCCCCAAAGTCGGAAGAAGAGGCGGCGGCGAACAGAAGACCGGGCCACCGCTAGTAAAAGAGCTAAAAGAAGAAAGCGGAGGACCTAAAAGAAGAACCGAAGAGGGGGACAAGACCCCCAAAGAGGGGGACAAGACCCCTGAAGTCGGAAGAAGACCCCCGAGCGGCGACGAAGAAGAAAGCCAGGCTCTTCCGCTAGTAAAAAAGCTAGCAGAAGATAGCGGAGGAGTCCGGCGGGAAGACCCCCAAGACGGAAGAAGACCCCCGGAGCTGTGCAATAAATTATTTTGAAACCTTGTGTTGTGTTTTATTTACATTTTTTTTCACCAGGTGAATGGGTAGGGGTACATTGTACCCCAATACTCATGGTGTCAATATGAATGGAGCCTTAGAAGAACATTACTTTCTAAATTAAATCATGAACTAAAATAAACAACAAAGTGTCTCTTGGTGAAAAAAAGTTCTCCTCTTCCTTGTAACACTGAAGACATCAGTAGATTCTGGGCAGGTTGGTGGGCTGCACTCACCAGAGTGCAGCCCACCACTTGACATTGGACACACACTCACCAACTAAAATTGCAAATTGAGCTCAAACAGCATAATACTCCATATACAGTGCCTTGCGAAAGTATTCAGCCCCCTTGAACTTTTCAACCTTTTGCCACATTTCAGGCTTCAAACATAAAGATATAACATTTTTATTTTTTGTGAAGAATCACCAACAAGTGGGACACAATTGTGAAGTGGAACGAAATCTATTGGATTTTTGAAACTTTTTTAACTAATAAAAAAATGAAAAGTGGGGGCGTGCAAAATTATTCGGCCCCCTTGCGTTAATACTTTGTAGAGCCACCAATTGCTGCGATTACAGCTTCAAGTCGCTTGGGGTATGTCTCTATCAGTTTTGCACATCGAGAGACTGAAATTCTTGCACATTCTTCCTTGCAAAACAGCTCGAGCTCAGTGAGGTTGGATGGAGAGCGTTTGTGAACAGCAGTTTTCAGCTCTTTCCACAGATTCTCGATTGGATTCAGGTCTGGACTTTGACTTGGCCATTCTAACACCTGGATACATTTATTTGTGAACCATTCCTTTGTAGATTTTGCTGTATGTTTGGGATCATTGTCTTGTTGGAAGATAAATCTCCGTCCCAGTTTCAGGTCTTTTGCAGACTCCAACAGGTTTTCATCCAGAATGGTCCTGTATTTGGCTGCATCCATCTTCCCCTCAATTTTAACCATCTTCCCTGTCCCTGCTGAAGAAAAGCAGGCCCAAACCATGATGCTGCCACCACCATGTTTGACAGTGGGGATGGAGTGTTGAGGGTGATGAGCTGTGTTGCTTTTACGCCAAACATATCGTTTTGCATTGTGGGCAAAAAGTTTGATTTTGGTTTCATCTGACCAGAGCACCTTCTTCCACATGTTTGGTGTATCTCCCAGGTGGCTTGTGGCAAACTTTAGACAAGACTTTTTATGGATATCTTTGAGAAATGGCTTTCTTCTTGCCACTTTTCCATAAAGGCCAGATTTGTGCAGTGTACGACTGATTGTTGTCCTATGGACAGACTCTCCCACCTCAGCTGTAGTTCTCTGCAGTTCATCCAGAGTGATCATGGGCCTCCTGGCTGCATCTCTGATCAGTCTTCTCCTTGTCTGAGCTGAAAGTTTAGAGGGACGGCCAGATCTTGGTAGATTTGCAGTGGTCTGATACTCCTTCCATTTCAAAATGATCGCTTGCACAGTGCTCCTTGGGATGTTTAAAGCTTGGGAAATCTTTTTGTATCCAAATCCGGCTTTAAACTTCTCCACAACAGTATTACGGACCTGCCTGGTGTGTTCCTTGGTCTTCATGATGCTCTCTGCGCTTTCAACAGAACCCTGAGACTATCACAGAGCAGGTGCATTTATACAGAGACTTGATTACACACAGGTGGATTCTATTTATCACCATCAGTCATTTAGGACAACATTGGATCATTCAGAGATCCTCGCTGAACTTCTGGAGTGAGTTTGCTGCACTGAAAGTAAAGGGGCCGAATAATTTTGCACGCACCACTTTTCAGTTTTTTATTTGCTAAAAAAGTTTAAAATATCCAATAGATTTCGTTCCACTTTACAATTGTGTCCCACTTGTTGGTGATTCTTCACAAAAAATTAAAATTTTATATCTTTATGTTTAAATCCTGAAATGTGGCAAAAGGTTGAAAAGTTCAAGGGGGCCGAATACTTTCGCAAGGCACTGTAGATAGATGGAGAACAGCTCCCCCAGCTTTGGCTCTCCTCCCGGTCTTCACAGAGATCACTCAAGGTGATATGTGAGGATTCTCCTCTCAGCAGCACTCAGCTTGCCTCTTGGTATTTAGATGCAGCTGCTCTGCACAAGCTCCCGCTGCTCCGCACCACTCATCCCTGCCGGCATACACACGTGGACTGGCTCCACCCCTAATGCATTTTATCACAGTAACAACATCTTCAAAGGGTCTGACCCTTGATTGGGTACTTTTGTTTATTATTGTATAGTTCTGACAGGTAAGGTTTAAAGAATACTTTTATAGTTAATGGTTTTACATTTTTTGAGATGAGATTAATGGAGTGCAGAGTTTACATATACTTATTAATATAATTACTTTGTTAGACTTATTAACCACTTTCAGACCGGACCATTTTGCTGGCTTAAGACCAGACCACTTTTGCGATTCGGCACTGCATCATTTTAACTGACAAATGCACAGTCGTGCAACGTGGCTCTCTAACAAAATTGACATCCTTTTTTTCCCACAAATAGAGCTTTCTTTTGGTGGTATTTGGTCACCCCTGCGTTTTTATTTTTTGCGCTATAAAGCACATTTTTTATTTTTTGCTATAATAAATATCCCCCAAAAATGTATAAAAAACATTTTTTTCCTCAGTTTCGACTGATACATATTCTTCTACATATTTTTGGTAAAAAATTGCAATAAGCGTTTATTGATTGGTTTGCGCAAAAGTTATAGCCTTTACAAAATAGGGGATAGTTTTATGGCATTTTTTTTAGCTTTATTTTTAGCTTTATTTTTAATTTATTTAAAGAGTAAACTTTACTATAGCTTTTTGTCCCAAGGGGGCATCATCGGGGTCCACTGGCCTGGGCAGAGTGCATGTTTTATCTTTTGTTTGTTGTTGAGTACCCTCTTTTACCCAAGTAAAAGGTGATCTGGCTAGTAATACTCTTGTATTAGAGTGCCCCCACTCTGGATGGGAGGAGAGTGTTAGATATACTAGCAGATTTTGAAACACTAACAAAGCCAAACTACAGCTCACGCTGCAGCTACACAAACAATTCGAGTAACAGCTTTGTTCCTTTTGGGATAAAGGTTTTACATGAATAAATAAAAGCTGATCATTCTAAACACCCCTGTCAATGGTAAATGGTTTGTCTCAACATTTTAACTGCTGTATTTTCAGAAGAGTTTGCACTGCAATACAATAAATGTTTGCTTTTAGGTTTAATACTTATTTAACCTAACCCAAAGTCTAATCCCCAACATTAATTAACATTACTTAAAACCTGAATGACTATACTTTACGTTTTGGACACCAGAAACCTAGGCACTGAAAGCCACCAGTCAGCCCTGTGAGACATCAAAGCTTAAAGTGGATGTAAACCCTCACATATACCCAGTGGAGTAAATAGCATCAGATGATACACAGGTATGAAACAAATCTCCATACATAAGTTTTACACATCATGTTAGAATTGTTCCTTCCTGTTTCAGCAGTGGGGGGGGGAGTCTGGGCATACACTGTGTGAGATAATTGGAGGAAAGGAACACCTACCCACCCTCCCCCCCCTCCACATAGGAAGAAGAACTAAGACACTTGCAGAGCTGTACTGTGAACAGACAAGATCTCTGCTAATCTATTTATAGCACCCTCCTTGACACAAATTTCCAGCTGCTTTTATCTCCTGTGTTGGAGAGCTTATCAGAAGTTTTAATACTGATAACAAAAGAACGGAGATGCAGAAAGACACATGACTTAGGGCTTTGGAGAGAAATAAGTACTGTATTTATCGGCGTATAGCATGCACTTTTTCCCCCTTAAAATCGGGGGGAAGTCGTGGATGCGTGTTATACGGCGATCCCCACTATCTGTGAGCTGAAAATACCGAGCGCCGCCAAAAAATACAGAGCACCACCAAAAAAGACCGAGCCGACTGCTCGGCTTCGCTCACAGTCCCACCTCCCTACTGTTTCTGGAGCGAGCGCTGCCGAAAAAGACCGAGCCAACTGTACTGTGTACTCGGCTCCGCTCGCAGTCCGCCCAGTCTGGGCGGGACTGCGAGACGAGCCGAGCCAAGTATACAGTACAGTCGGCTTGGTCTTTTTCGGCAGTGCTCGCTCCAGAAACAGCAGGGAGGCGGGACTGCGAGCGAAGCCGAGCAGTCGGCTCGGTCTTTTTTGGTGGTGCTCTGTATTTTTTAGCAGCGCTCACTTGGTCTGTCTCAGCGTAGGGAAATTTAAACATGGGCAAGGCTGCAAATGGCGCTGTGCAAGCTGCAAATGGCGCTATGCAAGCTGAAAATGACACTGGCAAGCTGAAAATGACACTGGGCAAGGCTGCAAACCACGCTGGGCAAGGTGCAAATGATGCTGGGCAAGCTGCAAATGACACTGATCATTCTGCAATGGTGGACAAGGCTGCAGATGCACACTGAGAAGGCTGCATTGATGGGCATTTAAATGTACGTTTTTTTTCCCTTAAACTTCCCTCCTAAGACTTTTTTCCTTAAAATGCCCTCCTAAACTTGGGGTGCGTGTTATACGCCGATAAATACGGTAAACACTACAGATAAATGTTCCCAGGTCAGATTTCATGAATGGGGTTTACATCCACCTTAACCACTTAAGCCAGGACCATTTTGCTGCTAAAGGACCAGGCCCCTTTTAGCAATTCGGGCACTGCGTCGCTTTAACTGATTGCATGGTCACGCGACGTGGCTCCCAAACAAAATTGGCAACCTTTTTTTCCCACAAATAGAGCTTTCTTTTGGTGGTATTTGATCACCTCAGCAATCCATAATGTTAGCCCGGAAACCACCGGGAAGTGGCAGGATGGGGGGGAGGATCTCTCCCGCCGATTCTAAAAGTGATCCTGCAGAGAAACTACCACTGGGATCACTTTCATCGAAAAGCGGGCCGCCTAAGGGAAAAATGATACTGGTGTTATGGCACCTAGCTGCAGTCATAACCCCGGTATTTAACATCAAAATCATGACCTATATTCCCAGTTGGGTAGTCGGCAAGAGAAAAAAATATGTAAATGCAAAAAAGGAATGTAAACATTTGTGTTATTTATACTTTAATAAGTATGTTTGATGAGACTCAATTTCCATAGTGAGTTCTTTATTGAGTCTTTAACCTTCTGATTTCGTAAAGTATAAATAAAAGGATTCAATAAAGGAGACAGCACAGTGCTAAAGAGGTTCACTAACTTGTCAGTTTCCACTGAATAGTCTTTGGATGGTCTGATCTGTATGAATATAGCACAGCCAAACACTATGGTCACCATAGTAAGATGAGAAGCACATGTAGAAAATGTTTTCATACGACCTTTATCTGATGGGATCCTCACAACAGTGTGTATAATAAACACGTAGGATACTGTGGTTATTATTAAGGGTATTAATAAGATGAAAGTAGAGAAGATTAGTATGTAAAGTTTAATAAAACCGACATCTCCACAGAGCAGTTTTATCATGGCTCCAATGTGACAAAAGAAATGGTTGAGGATATGGCTACAGTATTCCAGGGTGGATATAACTATAACAGGAAACAAAGTACACACAAAAGACACAGTCAAACAAATTCCCACTAGTTCCATGCAAAGAGTATGTCTCATTATGGTAGAATATCTGAGAGGGTGACAGATGGCCACATAACGATCAAAGGACATGACAGCCAACATTAAAAAAACGGTGGTAATGATGGTAAAATAGAGCAAAGTTTGTATGTGGCATCCAGAATAAGAAACAGTTGTCTCTTCTCCTACTAGAATAGACAGCAATTTTGGTGTCACAGCAGATATTCCACATACCTCCATGATTGACAAATTAACCAAAAGAAAGTACATGGGTGTATGAAGATGGCTATCAGAAATTATGATGACAATCATAAGAATGTTACCAGCCAGTGTAGCCAGGTATATCAGCAATAATATGGCGAATATAAGGCTCTGAAGTACCATAGTACTTGGAAATCCGATTAGGATAAATGAAGTCAAATGTGTAATGTTTGTGATATCCATCCACATTTGCTATCCTATAATATGCAAGAAGATGTGAGAAATTGGAGAGATTCAATATGTCAAAAACGCAAAAATTATAGCACAAGAAAAGCTTACAGCCATCTATATGTGTGTCTTTGTAGCAGAGGTTTTATTAAGACAAACATAAGGAAAAAAATAAAAAGAGGATGATATTACAATACAATAGATTCTGGTGCCGAAACTGTGGCACCAGAATCTTTCAATGCAGGAACAGATGGTCTTTGGTGCATAAGATCATTGAGCATGGATATAGTTCATAAATGGACAATTAGGCTAGGGATTACAGGAAAAGTTAGTATGAGAGAGGCCTTAGGAAAAAGCTTGATTCTCCATGCAGGAAGTGCTGCACCAAAAACTGTCAATGAAGATCTCATAACACTGAAAGCCACATATTAAAGATGTTATAGGGTGCATTATGCTGTGGCTAAGTGCAGAATAACTAAAAATAATACAGCCAAGACCCTTGCAGACAATGAGCTATCAGAACTGGATGTAAAACAGGACAACAGAAGAGAGACAAATGTAAATATTAGAAAATATCTGAAGAAAGCTATAATACAGAACATGAGGAGCTATTGCGGAAAATAAATATAGCAGTAAGAATACAATTTACACAGATTCCAGACAAATATAACTACCATGTAAAATAATAAAAGCAATAGCCAGTCAACATTTAGATCTTCATCCTCCAAATCTAGAAGATCTTCTTTGGTTCTTAGATACTCAGTGATCCTGCAAATTATGAAAAAAATTGAGCTTACACTGATGCAATGAGGGTGATGTTTCATAAATAAGTAGTAACTTGACAAAATTATTAATATAGAAGAATAAAGTAGCAAAAAATAAAATCAACAGCTAAGTCTAGATGTGAATGTTGTAATCCCAAAGCAGGAGCATCACTATTATGAGTTTTAAGCTCAAGTAAGACTATGATAGATGCACTATATCATAAAGGACAAACACACCTAATATTTAAGACAACACTATGGAAGTTTCATAACAAATATAGGCTTCAGTAGAAAGTTAAAGAAACTCAAAAATGATCTGAATAAGCTAAAGGTTACAGGCATGAACCAAGAAAGCTGTGATTCTAACCTAAGACCCAGAGTTGCATGATGAGGGTATTAATTGCAGTGACAGCTCTAGGTCCTAGGTTCAAATCCAACCTTCAAAACTATCTCCATGGAACGTGTATAACTCCCCACATCTACATTTCTTCAGACACGTTTATTTTCTCTCAAAGTCTCAAAACATACCTGTAAGATTGTCAGGAACCATGAATCAGACTGAGCCAGAAGTGTATTTAATAAAATGGTAAAAAGGTATAAACAGAGCAAATGTAGTCAAAAAATAGCCAGAGTATGGTAACCAGCACCGGTAGTCAGAACAAGCCAGAGAAACAGGAGTGCAGAGATCAGTAAAGTCAGTTGCAGCAAACAGGATCAGGAACCAGAAGGGAAGTCAGCCAAGCAAAAGTCTTTCACATGAAACCACAGCAGAGAGAGTCCAGATATGTTGACCAAGGAAAGGCACAGAAGGTCTGATCCAATGAGTTTATATAACAAGAAGCTCTATCTGATGAGCAGGAAATGAAGACCAGGTGAGTCACTGTGGAAGGAAGAGTCTTTGGCAATTAACCGTCAGCTGAGCACAGAGCTCTGAGAAGGAAGGGCTGAGCCCATCCCTGACAAGGATATGTGGATTTGTTAAATTGCTCCAAGGAAAGTTTCATAGCTTAAGTAAAACAGAACTAAACCTGTTATGTGTAATTTTCTGAATGAAATCAATCAATACTTGTTCAAATAATCAGACACAAGAAAGTTCTCAAATAATTTACTGACTTTTGTAAGGTAGCTCCCAAAGCAAACAGGCCTTGCTCAATGGGTATCAGAAAGTGATTTAGAAGGTATATATAAAAAATGGGCACCAAATCTTAAGGTGAAAGAATGTAAGAAGATTTTAGTTGTTCGCAGTTCCATCATATAAAAAGCATTCCTCATGATTTGGAGCAACAACACTTCACTGTCATCAAGGCATAGAATAAAGAAATTAAGACTTGAAAGGACTCAACGACTTAAAGAACATTAAATTAAAGCCAGAGGAATCTGTGTTAGGAAATCAATATTGAATTGAATTTAATTTAAATTTGATTTTCCCTTTCCGACTGGATATACACTGTGGACAGTGGAAGTTGATGTGTGTGAGGACTTAAAAGGATATTTAGGGAAAACATAGATCCCTTAACACAGATTCTTGTGGTTTTCATTTGATGTTCTGAGTCCATTGACGTCTTCTTTCCTTTAGTCTAAGCCTTGATGAAGGAAGTGTTGCTGCTCCCATAATATGCTGACCAGTTTTTTATATGTTCGAATTATGAACAATTACATTTTTCTTAAACCTTATAGCGTTATTATTTGCGATAGTATTGAGCTTTGAGTCTATCTTTTAACTCAGTTGTATGTTCTACCTATACCTCCAGGATGAAACCAATTTAGTTTATTGAAAATATTTATATATAAAGCCATATCAATAAAAAGATACATAATGATTTTTTCTTAGTGTACAGTGGCATGCATTTGTATTCAGCTTCTCTGTGTCAATAACTTGTAGAAACACCTTTAGCTGCTATTACAGTTGCAAGTTTTTTTGGGTAAGTCTCTACCAGCTTTGCACATCTAGAGAGTAAAATGTATTGCCATTCTTCTTTGCAAAATAGCTCAAGTTCTGTCAGATTGGATAGAAAGCATTGAGGAACAGCAATTTTCAAGTTTTCCACAGATTCTCAATTGGATTTAGGTCTGGACTTTGACTGGGCTATTCTAACACATGAATATTAGCTTTGTTGCCCTGTGGAAAGTGAACCTCCACCCCAGTCTCAAGTCTTTTACAGACTCTAACAGGTTTTCTTCTATGATTGCCCTGTATTTGGTTCTATACATCTTATTATCAAACCAGCTTCCCTTTCCCTGCTGAAAAAAAGCATCCCCACAACATGATGCTGCCATCACCATGTTTCATGGTGGGGATGGTGTGTTCAGGGTGAAGTGCAGTGTCAGTTTTCCACCACATATAGCATTTTGCTTTTTGACCAAAAAGTTACATTTTGGTCTAATCTGACCAGAGCACCTTCTTCCACATGTTTGCTGTGTCTCCCACGTGTTTCTAGCAAACTACAAACGGGACTTTTTATGGCTTTCTTTCAACAATGGCTTTCTTGTTACCACTCTTCCATAAAGGCCAGATTTATGGAGTGCACAACCTATAGTTGTCCTGTGGACAGATTTTCCCACCTGAGCTGTGGATCTCTGCAGCTTCTCCAGAGTTATCATGGGCCTCTTGGCTGCTTCTGTGATTAATGCTCTCCTTGCCCAGCCTGTCAGTTTAGGTGGATGGTTATGTCGTGGTAGGTTTGCAATTGTGCCCTACTCGTTCCATTTTCAGATGATGGATTGAACAGTGCTTCATGAGATGTTCAAAGCTTGGGATATTTTTTAGATCCTAACCCTGCTTTAAACCTCTCCACAACTTTTTCCCTGACCTGTCTGGTGTGTTCCTTGGGCTTCATGATGCTGTTTGTTCACTAAGGTTCTCTAACAAATCTACGAGGGCTCCACAGAACAGCTGCATTTATACTGAGATTAAATTACACACAGTCGAACTCTATTTACTAATTAGGTGGCTTTTGAAGGTAATTGGTTTCTTTAGATTTTAGTTAGGGGTATTGGAGCAAAGGGGCTGAATACAAATGCACACCACACTTTCCAGATATTTATTTGTAAAAAATTGGAAAGCCATTTATCATTTTCCTTCCACTTCACAATTGTGTGCCATTTTTTGTTGGTCTATAACATAAAATCCCAATAAAATATATTTATGTTTTTGGTTGTAACATGACAAAATGTGGAAAATTTAAAGTGGTATGAATACTTTTTCAGGGCACTGTAAAAATAAGTATACTGCAATCTCCTTTAAGAAATTTTTTTACATTAAAATTTGTCAAAACCCACTTGGCATCATGCCAGGAATTTTTTTTTAAATATTTTCATGGACAAAACAAGATACATTTTGTTGTACATATTTACATAATTTGTCGAGCTGAAAAAAAGACACAAGTCCATCCAGTTCAACCATAAAAAAAAAAAAATCGTATAATCTATTATAATCAATTTTATCCCACAGTTGATCCAGACGAAGGCAAAAAACCCCAGCAGAGCATGCTCCAATTTGCTATAGCAGGGTAAATAATTCCTTCCTGATCCCCCAAGAGGCACTTGGATTTTCCCTGGATCAACTTTACCTATAAATGTTAGTACCCAGTTATATTATGTACATTTAGGAAAGTATCCAGGCCTTTCTTAAAGCAATCTACTGAGCTGGCCAGAACCACCTCTGGAAGGAGTCTATTCCACATTTTCACGCTCTTACTGTGAAGAAACCTTTCCGTATTTGTAGATGAAATCTCTTTTCCTCTAGACATAAAGAGTGTCCCGTGTCCTCTGTGATGACCTTAAAGTGAATAACTCAACACCAAGTTCACTATATGGACTCCTTATATATTTGAACATGTTGATCATATCCCCCCTTAATCTGCTCTTTTCAAGAGTGAATAAATTCAGTTCCTCTAATTTTTCCTCATAGCTGAGTTCCTCCATGCCTCTTATCAGTTTGGTTGCCCTTCTCTGCACTTTTTCCAGTTCCCCGATATTCTTTTTGAGAACTGGTGCTCAAAACTGAACGGCATATTCCAGATGATGTCTTACTAATGATTTGTACAGGGGCAAATGATATCTCTCTCTCTGGAGTTCATACCTCTCGTAATACAAGAAAGGACTTTGCTCGATTTGGAAACCGCAGCTTGGCATTGCATGCTATTATTGAGCTTATGATCTACCAAAACCCCCAGATCCTTCTCTACTATGGATTCCCCCAGTTGTACTCCTGCCAGCATGTATGATGCATGCCTATTCTTAGCCCCCAAGTGCATAACTTTACATTTATCAACATCAAACCTCATCTGCCACATAGTCGCCCAATTAGACAGAGCATTGAGGTCGGCTTGTAAATTGGAGACATCCTGTAAGGACGTTATTCCACTGCATAGCTTGGTGTCATCTGCAAAGACAGAAATGTTACTTTTGATCCCAGACCCAATATCATTTATAAAGATATTAAAAAGTAAGGGTCCCAACACTCAACCTTGGGGTACACCACTGATAACCTTAGACCATTCAGAGTAAGAATTATTAACTACTACTCTCTGGATTCTGTCTTTTAGCCAGTTTTCTATCCATTTACAAACTGATATTTCCGAGCCTGTAGACTTTACCTTACACGTGAGCCGTGTGTGTGGAACTGTATCGAACGCTTTTGCAAAATCCAAGTATACCACGTCCACCGCCACCCCTCTGTCAATTCTTTTAGGATCCGTGGGTGGATGGCATCTGGTCCAGGTGCTTTATCCACCTTTATTCTGTCTAAATATTTCTGGACCATATCACTTTTGAGCCATTGTGGATCATTCAGGCCTGTGTCACTACCTCCCCCATTATGAACATGAGCTCCCTCCTGCTCTTTTGTATACACAGAGTTGAAGAAAGTATTTAATATATTTGCATTTTCTTTGTCTCCAGTCACCCACTCTAGATTATTTTGTAAAGGGCCTACATGCTCAGACCTGATCTTTTTACTATTAATATATTTGAAGAATTTTTTGGGGTTTGTCCTACTGTCTTTTGCAATCTGTCGTTCGTTTAGAATTTTTGCATCCTGATTTCCTTTGACCATGAGCCACATAGGTTTTATTTTTAGCCTTTTAAACGTATTGCCCATGGGAATATACTTTGCAGTGAGGTCCCAAACAATCTTTTTGAAGAATTCCCATTTCTGTTCTGTATTTATTGATGTCAATATTCCCTCCCAATCTAAGTCCTGGAGAGCAGCCCTCATCCTTGGAAAATTTGCTCTTTTAAAGTTAAGTGATTTTATCTTTCCCCTACGTATTTCTTACTTACAGCTAACATCAAATTAAATCATGCTATGATCACTAGTAAAAGGAATTATTCCTGCGCCACGTCAAGGTAATGGAGGGAGATAAGATACTGCTGCACACACTGGAAGGGAAATATCTGAACCCGACGGAATAGTGAATAGGAAAGGTAGTGGTGCGCTGTACGTTGGGAAAGTATATCTATTGGTAAAGGCAATATATAAAATCCACAATTAGGGGATATGCATAAAACAATATAAATATAGTAAGAAGGTGTGCCTGTGTGGCCGATTTAAACAATAACACTTATTTCTAATGATATATAATCTTCAACATAAATACATAAAGTAGTGGAAAAAACAATATAATATCCAAAGTGCAGCGTGTTGCGATCATAAAAATCGCATAAAGTGCAAGTGTTCCACTGTGCCTGTGTGGCCGATTAAACAATAATACTCGTTACTACTGATATATAATCTACAACATAAAATAGTGGAAAAAAAACAATATAAAATTCAAAGTGCAGCGTGTTACGATCCTAGAAATCGCATAAAGTGCAAGTGTTCTGCTGTGATGCGCATAGGCAAACCTTCAAGCATAAACGGTAATAAGGTGACAAACAGTATTAGTGTATCAGACAAAAGTCCGTTTCAGGTGCAAAGTGCTGCGATTATTCCCATAATCGCACAGGGTGTGACTCCTTCAACATGATAAACAATGTGGAAATGTTGCAATAGGAAGGGCAGTGGTGCTGGTGGAAGGGGATATAACCTTCGTGGTTCCGTATATGCCAATAATGGATGTCCCCTTACCTTAACGCTGTAAGGTAACAGCGTATATATAGGTCTTTGGGGTCCTTTAGCGGAATTTTCCCTTTAGTGTGGGGTTCCCAGGTCCTGACCAATGTTATGGTCCCTTTAAGAGGGTTTCCTCTGAGGTATTGCAGTCAGGATTCCTCAATAGTGTGGCATATGCATGGGTTTAAGCAGAGATGGAGGAAGGATACTCCATAGTGTGAAATGCTTCAACAGGTTTATTTTTATTTAAAAGGTTTAAAAGATACTCACAGACAAACAATCTGTACAAACAGTGTATAAACGAGCTGCGGGCTCGGTCTACGTCACTTCCGGTCGCTGTGTCCCGGCGCGTGTTCGTCACGAGTCACGTGACTTCATCAGGGGATTAACACAGCTATAGGAAGTGTCCTTAAATAGCTACAGAGCGCTGTTGGTATGGCAGCCATTACTGTGGAGACCCGGAAGTGGGCCGGCTGCCATTTTCTTGCTGATTATGTCGCCGGAGAGGGCACCGCGGCCATTTTTTCGGTGTCTGACATATCTACTATGAATGATACCCGGAAATAGAATGGAAGCCCTCGCCCATCCGATGTCCATGGAACAGGAAGTGCGGCGAGCACCATTAATTTGGTTATATGCCACAGAGCACTTTGTAAACATGCTATACTGGGCATTAGGTATCTAGGCTGGATTTGTAGCAAAAAATGAGCCATAAAAAAACAACAGGTCAGCCAGCAAGTAAAAATGTTTTTTTTATATATAACACCCAAATAAGCTAGTATAAAGGGCAATATATAAGATAAACTATTCCTGGAGAGTAGCAAATATAGGGGACCGTCCGCATATGCAAATTTTATTAAAAAAATATATAGAAACAAATAGATACGATCTGTAATATATAAAAAATGCCAATTAAGGAACGTTTAAGTTTGGGTCGCTCCTAAATAAACCATACACTTATTAATGATAAAACATAGAATATATACTTATAAGTATATATATAACTATAAGGGGAAGGGAAAAAAAATAAATAAATAAATAAATTTAATATAATCAGAGAATTTTTTTTTTTTTTATTCTAGAATTTTTTTTAAAAATTTTAAAAAATTGATAAAAAATTGATGTAGAAGTCGCATAGTTAGTAAGTGTATCCAAATTATATAAACGTACCTGGAAATGATGTATATAGCCGAGTAAATAAAACCATTCCTCTAGAGGTTATATTAAAACATGAGGAGAATAATAGACATAATAATACTCATAATCATAAGAGGGGAGGGAGAGGGAAGGTGACTGTAAATAAAAGTGAACATACCAATCCATAGTAAGAGAAGTACCCAGAATATACCTACGATTCCACCGAATTATATTCAATAGGACAGTTAAAGCAGGATAGATTAATATATATTTTTTTTAAATAAAATTGCTAATGCGATTTAAAAGTCGCTGATAAAACACTTGAGGTCAAACTCAATATTCAATCCATTTGGCGTCAATGTGTCTAATGTATATATCCATTTGGATTCAAGTTGGCTCAGGGTGTGGACCTTATGTCCACCACGCCAATGTTTCACGTAGGGCTCAATCCCCCAAAAATTTAATTGTGACGGGTCCTTATTATGGTGAATTGCAAAATGCTTGGACACATTGTGTTTGTCGAAGCCTTTTAATATGTTTTGCACATGTTCTTTTATACGTGTTCTTAATGGCCTTTTAGTGCGTCCAATGTATTGGAGTCCACAACTGCACTCTAGGGCGTACACGGCCCCGACGGTGTTGCAGCAGATGAATTTATTGATGGTATAGGTATCGCCAGTGCTTGTGGAGGTGAACTCCTTTTTCTTTTCATTGGGGCGCTTAGTTTTTGTGCAGGCAAAACACCTCTTACAGGGGAAGAAACCTTTCCCTGTGAAAAAAGTGAGTCCTCTCCCTTCTGGTACGACTGCAATTATTACCATCAAAAAACAGGTGTCGCCATGGGAGCAAAATTTGCTCCCAGTGTTGCGGGGCTTTTTATGGCACAGTGGGAGGAAGAAAGCATCTTTGCCAATCCCCCAGAGGAGCTACATATATATAAAAGATATATAGATGATGTTATAATCCTGTGGAAAGGTGAACAAACCAAACTCAACGATTTCTTGGAAAACCTGAACAGAAATGATAGAAATATTAAACTGTCTTGGGAAATAAGTAACGAATCAATCACCTTCCTAGATCTGGAGATAGGACAAAACAACAATCAACTTTCATCTAAAACACACTTTAAAAGTGTAGATAGGAACAGCTACCTCCCACTACAAAGCTGCCATCATAAGAACTGGCTGTTCAATATTCCGAAAGGCCAACTAATGCGGTTAAGACAGACATTTTTATGATCAAGCCACACATATGCGACAGAGATTTATAGAAAAAGGCTACAAAAAAGACTTAATCGACCAAAAAATTACAGAAGTAGCAAAACTGAGTCGGGAAAATCTGATAAGGAAGAAATCTGGCAAATTGACATCACAGAACACGATTCCAATCATCTTAGACTATAACATCCAACATAAACATATTGAAAGAATCATTAAGTGGAATTGGAAAATATTAAAAGCTGATAAACTCCTGAACGATATTTTACCCACTTGCCCAAAATTCATTTATAGAAAAGCCCCTACTATTAGGGATAAGATCGTGAAGAGCATCCCAGATCCCCCAGGGAGAGGACTCACTTTTTTCACAGGGAAAGGTTTCTTCCCCTGTAAGAGGTGTTTTGCCTGCACAAAAACTAAGCGCCCCAATGAAAAGAAAAAGGAGTTCACCTCCACAAGCACTGGCGATACCTATACCATCAATGAATTCATCTGCTGCAACACCGTCGGGGCCGTGTACGCCCTAGAGTGCAGTTGTGGACTCCAATACATTGGACGCACTAAAAGGCCATTAAGAACACGTATAAAAGAACATGTGCAAAACATATTAAAAGGCTTCGACAAACACAATGTGTCCAAGCATTTTGCAATTCACCATAATAAGGACCCGTCACAATTAAAATTTTGGGGCATTGAGCCCTACGTGAAACATTGGCGTGGTGGACATAAGGTCCGCACCCTGAGCCAACTTGAATCCAAATAGATATATACATTAGACACATTGACGCCAAATGGATTGAATATTGAGTTTGACCTCAATTGTTTTATCAGCGACTTTTAAATCGCATTAGCAATTTTATTTAAAAAAAACAAAAAATATTAATCTATCCTGCTTTAACTGTCCTATTGAATATAATTCGGTGGAATCCTAGGTATATTCTGGGTACTTCTCTTACTATGGATTGGTATGTTCACTTTTATTTACAGTCACCTTCCCTCTCCCTCCCCTCTTATGATTATGAGTATTATTATGTCTATTATTCTCCTCATGTTTTAATATAACCTCTAGAGGAATGGTTTTATTTACTCGGCTATAGACGTCATTTCCGGGTACGTTTATATAATTTGGATACACTTACTAACTATGCGACTTCTACATCAATTTTTTATCAATTTTTAAAAAATTTTAAAATTTTTCTAGAATTTAAAAAAAAAAAATTCTCTGATTATATTAAATTTATTTATTTATTTATTTTTTTCCCTTCCCCTTATAGTTATATATATACTTATAAGTATATATTCTATGTTTTATCATTAATAAGTGTATGGTTTATTTAGAAGCGACCCAAACTTAAACGTTCCTTAATTGGCATTTTTTATATATTACAGATCGTATCTATTTGTTTCTATATATTTTTTTAATAAAATTTGCATATGCGGACGGTCCCCTATATTTGCTACTCTCCAGGAATAGTTTATCTTATATATTGCCCTTTATACTAGCTTATTTGGGTGTTATATATAAAAAAACATTTTTACTTGCTGGCTGACCTGTTGTTTTTTTATGGCAAATTTTTTGCTACAAATCCAGCCTAGATACCTAATGCCCAGTATAGCATGTTTACAAAGTGCTCTGTGGCATATAACCAAATTAATGGCGCTCGCTGCACTTCCTGTTCCATGGACATCGGATGGGCGAGGGCTTCCAATCTATTTCCGGGTATCATTCATAGTAGATATGTCAGACACCGAAAAAATGGCCGCGGTGCCCTCTCCGGCGACATAATCAGCAAGAAAATGGCCGCCGGCCCACTTCCGGGTCTCCACAGTAATGGCTGCCATACCAACAGCGCTCTGTAGCTATTTAAGGACACTTCCTATAGCTGTGTTAATCCCCTGATGAAGTCACGTGACTCGTGACGAACACGCGTCGGGACACAGCGACCGGAAGTGACGTAGACCGAGCCCGCAGCTCGTTTATGCACTGTTTGTACAGATTGTTTGTCTGTGAGTATATTTTAAACCTTTTAAATAAAAATAAACCTGTTGAAGCATTTCACACTATGGAGTATCCTTCCTCCATCTCTGCTTAAACCCATGCATATGCCACACTATTGAGGAATCCTGACTGCAATACCTCAGAGGAAACCCCCTTAAAGGGACCATAACATTGGTCAGGACCTGGGAACCCCACACTAAAGGGAAAATTCCGCTAAAGGATCCCAAAGACCTATATATACGCTGTTACCTTACAGCGGTAAGGTAAGGGGAAATCCATTATTGGCATACGGAACCACGAAGGTTATATCCCCTTCCACCAGCACCACTGCCCTTCCTATTGCAACATTTCCACATTGTTTATCATGTTGAAGGAGTCACACCCTGTGCGATTATGGGAATAATCGCAGCACTTTGCACCTGAAAAGGACTTTTGTCTGATACACTAATATTGTTTGTCACCTTATTACCGTTTATACTTGAAGGTTTGCCTATGCGCATCACAGCAGAACACTTGCACTTTATGCGATTTCTAGGATCGCAACACGCTGCACTTTGAATTTTATATATTTTTTTCCACTATTTTATGTATTTATGTTGTAGATTATATATCAGTAGTAACGAGTATTATTGTTTAATCAGCCACACAGGCACAGTGGAACACTTGCACTTTATGCGATTTTTACGATCGCAACACGCTGCATTTTGGATTTTATATTGTTTTTTCCTCTACTTTATGTATTTATGTTGAAGATTATATATCAGTAGAAACGAGTGTTATTGTTTAAATCGGCCACACAGGCACACCTTCTTACTATATTTATATTGTTTTATGCATATCCCCTAATTGTGGATTTTATATATTGCCTTTACCAATAGATATACTTTCCCAACGTACAGCGCACCACTACCTTTCCTATTCACTATGCTATGATCACTGTTACCCAGGTTTCCTTTATCTGAACATTAGTAATAAGCTCTGCATGTTTTGAGATTACCAGGTCCAACAGAGCTTCATTCCTAGGTGGGGCCTCAATAAACTGGACCATAAAATTGTCCTGTAATAGGTTTATAATTTTTTGCCGTTTAACTGTCCCAGCAGTGCCATTACTCCAGTCAATTTCTGGGTAGTTAAAAAATCCCCCATTATTATCACCTTCCCAGCCATTGCAGCCCTTTCCATCTGTGCGAGGAGCTGAGTCTCCATCTCCTCATTATCATTGGGTGGTCGATAACAAACTCCAATGATTAACTTTGAACTACACACATCTATATGCAGTTCCACCCATAATGCTTCAGACTCATCACACTCTTCATCAACTCTTTCACACTTGCTTTGAGATCACTTCTCACAGAGACAGAGCCCGCCACCTATCCTTTTTACCCTGTCTCTCCAAAAGCATAGCCAGGAATATTAATAGCCCAGTCATGTGAGGATTGAAGCCAAGTTTCAGCAATACCGATTACATCATAGCTCTCCTCATGCACCAGAGCTTCCAACTCACCTATTTTGCTTGGCATACTTCTGGCATTGGTGAACAAACACTTTAATGCATTATTACATTTTGCTCTGGTGTTTTTCATATCATTTGTAGTAGTACAAATGGCACTATAGTTTCCAATGGCTGTTTGCAACATGGGAACTTTCTTGTCACCTGCCATAACCCTCCCCCATCTATCACCATTCCACCCTCCATTAATGTCTGGCCCCTAACTGCCCTGTCTGCCCAATGTAATTATAGTTCACCCTCCCCCTAAATCCTAGTTTAAATACTCTTCCAGCCTTCCCATAAACCTCTCCCCCAGCACCGCAGACCCCTTCCATTCAAGTGCAAACCGTCTTTAGCATATAGGTTGCACCCCAATGAAAAGTCAGCCCAGTGCTCTAGAAACCCAAATTCCTCCTCCTTACACCAGGTCTTTAGTCATGCATTCAGCTCTCTAATCACCCCCTGCCTTTCCTGTGTTGCGCATGGCACAGGCAATATTTCAGAGAATATCACCTTGGAGGTCCTTCCCTTCAACTTGCAGCCTAGTTCTTTAAATTGATTCTTAAGGAGCCTCCACCTTCCATGTATACTGCCATTGGTTCCAACGTGGACCAAGACAGCTGGGTCATGCCCAGCCCCTCCCAGTAATTTATCCACCCGGTCCACCACATGCCGAACCCTAGCACCAGGGAGACAGTAAAACATTTGGTTGAGGCAATCCTGGCGTCAAATTATTCTATTAGTCCTTCTGATTATAGAATCCCCTATTACCACTAACTGTCTAGGCCTACCTGCACTCCCCTCACCACCTCTACTAGATGGGCTGCTCTCCCAGCTGTTAGGGGTAGCAGTGACATCTAGGGCTGTCATCTCTGCATTTGCCACCTCCACATCTTCACCCAACTTGGCAAATTTGATGCACAAATACAGGACTGGCCTTCCTTTTCTGTGAGCGTCTTCCACTCCCTTTAACTACATTAACCCATCTTCCTATCTGATAATCCTGACTTGCCCCTCCACATCAACCCTACTGACCACCTGCTCAGCGAGCAGAGGATCCCTTTCAAGGTAATCCTTTCTGCCCAGTGTTGCAACTTGCTTCTCCAGATCTCTAATGTGAGCTTCCAGAAGGGCAACCCGATCACATCTGTCACAGCGGTATCCATCCTGGAGCTGTTGCACCAATCTTGCATACATGTGGCACACTGTGCACTGAGCAAAACCTTCAACCCTGCTAGCACTCATTTCCCAGTTACAATATAATTACTTGTAGGAAGTTTAAGATGTTACTCACAGGTTAGAAGACTCCTGTCTTAACTCCTGCTTTCGACTCCTGGTTATTAACTCTCCACTTTAGTCCAAAATGTCACTTATGTTCACAAAATCCACATGCAAGCCACCATCAGCAGGGAGCAAGCTCCTAGGGAAGTTTGTATAGACACTTATATACACACCTGTGAACAATTATACACTCCCCTTAATTAGCAGGAAGAAAAAAAAAGAAGCTGTTTAACCACTTAAGGACCACCTCACGGCGATGTACGTTGGCAGAATGGCACAGCTGGGCACAAGCACGTACCTGTACGTTGCTCTTTAAGTGCCCAGCCGTGGGTCAGGAGCGTGCTTCTGACCCGGTCCTGAGCTCCATGACCATGGCCGTGGGACCAGTGGACCCGATCGCCACTGGTGTCCCGCGATCGGATCACAGAGCTGAAGAACGAGGAGAGGTAAGTGTAAACAAACCTCTCCCCGTGCTTCCTACTGTGGCCTGATATAGGGAAAAACGATCAGTGACATCACATGCCAGGCCACACCCCCCTACAATAAAAAAAACACCATGACTTCATACATAACCCCTACACTGCCCCCTAGTGGTTAACTCCTTCACTGCCAGTGTCATTTACACAGGAATCAGTGCATTTAAATAGCACTGATTGCTGTATAAATGACAATGGTCCCAAAAATGTGTCAAAAATGTCCGATGTGTCTGCCATAATGTTGAGTCACAATATAAATTACTGATCACCGCCATTACTAGTAAAAAAAAAATATTAACAAAAATGCTATAAAACTATCCCCTATTTTGTAAACTTTATAACTTTTGCGCAAACCAATCAATAATCGCTAATTGCGATTTTTTTTACCTAAAATATGTAGAAAAATACGTATCGGCCTAAACTGAGGGAAAAAAATAAATTTATATATTTTTTGGGGATACTTATTATAGCAAATGCAAGCCACCATCAGCAGGGAGCAAGCAAATGATATATTAGAGCCTATGGTTTGATATTACACAGCAATAACATAAAACCTCTTCCAAAATGTGTACAGTAACAATTAATAATCAGTATTTAAAATATTTCTGGTCCTTTGTCTTATTTATTTCCTTAATTATTTTCCTTACAGAAACTGTGTTAATGTATCCTGTACCTTATATTTCTCCCTTATCAGATTTGCATCTTTATACCAGTCGCTTTTATAGGAAAAAAATAACATAATGTATTGTATCTCTTAAGAATAGGTCAGCGGAGAAAAATTACTTTGTTTGTGCTAGCAGTAATTGTTTTCTTTAATCTGATAATTATGAGCTGTAAATGTAATCCATAATGAATAGGACTCCACAGAATTCACACATAAAAAGTCTGTAAGGCATCCAATAGGTAATATTTGTTAACATCAATATTTGACAAAAACTGACAATATATTGATGTTGTATCTATTAAAAACTATGATTAGGATCAATGGCAGTATAAAATACAAATCATTTTTTTTTTTTTTAATCACAACTTATTATGAGAATGCAATTAATACAAACAACGGCCGCAAAATTTGGTCTACAAGTTAAATCAAGAAAGAAAATATACAGTATGTTAGTATAAGTTGAGAGAGACATAGCGGTGCTGAGTCTAGTGGTGTACATTAAGAAATAGTTGAATGGATGGCAGTCGGACTAGTAAGTAGCAAGCAAAAAGAATTGCAATTCAATTTAATAGAGGTGTGGAATTTCAATTGGAAGATCATTGGCAAGAAGTCTGAGTAGATACCACTGAGTATGTTGAAAGCATTGCCTAAAGGATTGTTGAGTTTCTAGGGCCAAAAATTCAAATTTAATGTGGATATAAACCCAATTCATGAAATTTGATCTGGGCACATATATCTGCAGTGTTTACTTATTTCTCTCCAAAGCCCCGAGTCCTGTGTGTTTCTGCTGATTCCTTCCTCTGTTATCAGCATTATAACTTCTGACAAGTTCTCAGTGATGGGAGATAAAAGCAGCTGGAAATTTGTGTCATGGGAGGTAGCTATAAATAGATTAGCAGAGAGCTTGTCTGGTCAGAAATGATCTTCATTCTTCTACCTATGTGGGGGGTGGCTTTACTTCAATCAGCAGTCTCCCAGTGTAAGCCAAGACTACACTCCCAGTGCTGAATGAGAAAGTGAAAATTATAAAACCATGTAAGAATATAGCAAGCTGAAGACAGCAGATATACATGTAAAGCGTATGTAGGGTGATTTGTTTCAGCACTATGTATCATCTGAGGCTGTTCACTTCACTGGGTATATGTGAGGGTTTACATCCACATATTGATCAAAGGCTTTATGAATAACTCCATAAAAAATAGAAATTGTATTCAATGAGGGAGGCCAAAATACCCAATTACAGCAATTTTTACTTTAAGTTCTGGACAGAATGAATAAGTATCAAAGTCTCAGTTTTAATGCTACCTTTATGTTGAATAAGGGACATTTTCTTTCAGTTTTTTTAACCCTATTACAAAAGGACAAGAAATGATGAAAACAGGGTATCCAGCCAGAGCCAGGTTAAAAAGCTGTTTAACCGCTTCAATACAGGGCACTTATACACCCTTCCTGCCCAAACCAATTTTTAGCTTTCAGTGCTCTCGCACTTTGAATGGCAAATACAGTCATGCAACACTGTACCCAAATAACATTTTTATCATTTTTTTTTCACACAAATAGAACTTTCTTTTGGTGGTATTTGATCACCACTGGGTTTTTTTTATTTTTAGCGACATAAGTGAAAAACAAATGAATATTTCTATGATAAAATTTTGCAAATAAGTAATTTTTGTTCATAAATTTGGGTCATAATTTATACTGCTACATATCTTTGGTAAAAATAACCCAATCAAGTGTATATTATTTGTTCTTTGTCAAAGTTATAGAGTCTACGAACTATGATGCAAATCAATGAAAATTGATCACATTTGATGCACTGACGGCCTATCTCATCTCTTGAGGCCCTGAAATGTCAGGAAAGTACAAATACCCCCCAACTGACCCCTTTTTGGAAAGTAGACATTTCAAAGTATTTAGTGAGAGGCATGTTGAGTTTTTAGAAGTTGTAATTTTTTCACACAATTCTTGGGAAAATTAAGAAATTATTTTTTTTTTTTACACAAATTTTCTTAATAACAAGTTATTTCTCACACACAGCATATGCATACTTCCAATTACACCCCAAAATACATTCTGCTACTCCTTCCGAGTATGGCGATACCACATGTGTGAGACTTTTTTACAGCCTGGCCACATAGAGAGGTCCAGGAAGCACTATCATAATAAAAGCATTTTGTTTCTTTTGTTTTTGTTTCTTTGTGTACTTTTTACTACGCTGTTGATCGACCGGCATGGCTCTTGATGACAGGGATTGACTCTCTTGAGTGGTGCATCAATTGTAAATAGAAATCCACCGCTCCAGGCCAGTCCACCAAAAAACTTTGCTTGTCCTCCAGACAAATAGGGGTCCCAGGTGCAGGCTGATTGCACAAACCAAATAGATGGAGAATGGAAAAACTCTGGACAGCCGCACTCTGAATCGTATAAAGTAAACCGTGCCTTTATTTTCTCAAATGAAAAACCTCACATCACACAAATCACAGCAGCAAAGGGAAAAATATAGAACAAAATTGAAACGTGTTAGCAATTTTGTTCTATATTTTCCCTTTGCTGCTGTGATTTGTGTGATGTGAGGTTTTTCATTTGAGAAAATAAAGGCACAGTTTACTTTATCCGGAGTGCGGCTGTCCAGAGTTTTTCCATTCTCCATCTATTTGGTGCATCAATTGTATTTCTATTCCCTGTCTCTTCTCTGCCTCCTCTCCATTGTGTGCTGCTGCCCCCTGCCTCTATGTGTTCCCTCATTGTTTGACGGTGCATTTGGGCATCCTCCTTGGTGCAGATTGGGTATTGTGGGTGGTTGTACGGGTGCCCAGGGCTTGGATACCTATCTGGGTCCCTCTCCCACTTTTTGGCCAGTGCTCTTTGTGCTGCTGCTGTCGTCTACTCATATGCTCTCCCCTTGGACCTAGCTGCCTGCTCTGTCTGTCTGGGCGGGTCACCCAGTTGGTTGATCCCGCCTACTCAGTCTATACCTCCATCTGTGCCTCTGACACTGCAAGCTCTTTGATTCCCTTGTCCCCTGACACTCAGCGTCATGTGATCACTCAGCCAGCCGCACGGCACCCTGGGGACTGTAGGTGGGTGGTGGACACACTCGTGTATGCACCGTGGCCTCTTGTCATCCGCACTCGATCGGTGACATCAGACGCGGACCGAGTGGGGGGGCTATATCGGGCCACCATTGCCAGTTCAACTTCTGCTGGTTCTCAGGGGCAGTCTCGCTGTTATTGCATGATACCCAGGTATATTTGGTTTGCCTTGTTATCTTACTGATTCTTGAATCACTTTAGATCCTTCATTATTAACTTTTCACTTATATTTTTTACAATTTGCTTTTGTTACCTTGATTTCCCATTGAACTGTTTTTTACTCTATGCAATTCCAGCCCTTAGGCTGGATATGCACTGAGATAGAAATCTACAAGTAGGTCATCAGGGATACAAGGTGATTAGCACCCTGCTCTATTAGGCAAATCGAGGCATGTTTGCACCTGATTCAGTGTACATGCAAATATGTGCTTATATATTTAATATTTTCCTTTTTTTTTCTTTTTTTTTTTAAATTCCCTCGTGATTTTCATTCACTCTACACCATTTTTCACCTCAAATTTATCATCAATTTCCTTTACTGCACCATTAATGGTTCTTTTAACTGCCTTCTTTTTTTAATTACTCACTATACAGGGCCCGTTAGCTATTCGTTTTATTTCATTTTCATCAGTGCAACTAACTTTGGCGCTCCTGTGCTTGTGCTTATTTTTCTACAAAGTGATTATAAGTATCGAGACTATGTTTTCATTGCTCCCTCCTTTTCTCCTTCCTTTCTTTCAGTTTTAGCCTGGTTCCCTATAGGCCCCCTGCAGCTGCCTTTCACTGTATCCTGTCTGCTACCCTTGGATGGCCCGGGTGCGTTTTCTGGTCAGTGGGGGATGCTTGAGGTAGGTGGGGAGTTGGACCATTGGGAGGATGGTTTATGAGCCATGCCATACAATAAATATAGTACTTAATATATGGTTTATGCATATATTGTCATGATTTGTTATATTAACTGTTTGTTTCTCTGTTTTAATATTATCAGAGCCATTATAGCATACTGGCAATTACTTATTCCCCTGAAGAAGCCATTGTTTGGTGAAACATGTAGGGATCGCTACCAGTAATTGCTGTTGCATGGATATATTGCCCAGTATTGACCAGTTGTATACTCTGTATTTTATGAACCTATGACTTGCTATGCTTGATGGTTTTATGTAATAAAAAGTAATTTTAAAAACATATTGTTTATTATTATATGCTGGGCACTGGTATAATCCCTAGCTTCTACTCTACATTTAATGTATAACAATGTATATATATATGTACTTTAATCTTGCAAAGAAAATTAACCTTATTCATCTGTTGAAACTACAGTCAGTTGTGGGAGTCGTGGGACCCTAACTTGACTGTGACATCAAATTAAATGAATATGAAATCTTTCACCAAGCCTCGATGCTTTTAGTGATCAGAACAATCAACAGGAATCCTCAAAGTCTTGGAAAAGGGATATTCTGAAGGATGCTTGGAAAGAGATTATTCACAAGTGCTGGCTCAAAATCAAAAACAAGTTCTCTTGTTTCTGTGAAACTGGAAAAGCAGTCATCTAACCAATTGGAATGGGCTTTCCTCATCGCATTCTCTAGCCAACACAGATGGATTGTGAATGTGTTGAGGAAATTTTGAAACATTTGTAGGGAGAATAGTGTGCTTGGACCTGCTCTTCTGAAATGTTCACAGGTTATTTTCAAAAAAGCTTGAACTTTAAGGGACATAATAGCCCCTCATCTAATAGCTCCTACTCCAATGAACAAATAGTTCAAAAATTTGAGAGGTTTTTTTCCGTGCAAAAAATGCATGATGTGCAAAACTTCCCAAACCATTAGAACATCCACATTTTCTTCTTCTTCAACATCAAATATGACATCAAGGACTTTATTATATGCCAGACTAAGGGAGTAGCTTATCTTCTTAGGTGCACATGTGGACTTCAATATGTGGGGAGAACCACATGAGTATTAAATGTCCATATATGCAAACACCTTAACAACATCAGAAAAGGTCTTCCATCACAGGGTGTGTCCAAACATTTTAAATGATATCATAATAAAAAACCTGTCACGCTTCAAGTAATAGGTATTAGAAGATATTCCCCTTATTGGAGGGGTAGCAACCTCATTTCCTGCTGTGAAACACTGTGGATTTTTGACCTAAAATCTTAACATCCTTAGGGCCTCAATATAGAACGAGATTGCTTTATTAACAATACTTGAAAGCACTATTTCAGAGATGGCAAACCTTGGCACCCCAGATGTTTTGGAACTACATTATCCATGATGATCCACTACCCTGCAGTGCAGTATCGCAAAAAATGCTCTGGTCATTAAGGGGGTAAAATCTTCCAGGGCTGAAGTGGTCAATCATACTAAACTATTATGCAAATCTAATCATACTCAGCACATTGGCCTTGGAAGTAACAGTTATACAATGAGAATCAATGATTGACACTTGCATTTATATAAATATAAATACAAAGTTTGCTAGAGCTCACAAATTCCCAGTCGGAAATGCTTGTTTGGCATTCATACATTTTGCAATTCACTATAGCACGAGTCTAAAATGAAATGAGAGTAGGATTGTGACTAGATTTCAGTCTGAGCATGCTCAGTTGTGTCAGTACAGAGTTCTAAAAAGAGAGTGAATTTATCTCTTCTCAGACTTTGAAGCATATTTTTGCTTTCACAACAATATTTCAAGAAATTAAAAAGCAGATCGTCTCTAACCAATATATCACATGTTTAGGAACCATTTCATCTATGAGATTAAGGTCTAAACATTATTTCCGTGTGAAATCCCCATGCTTCTATGACTACTGATTAGGCGGTCACTGATTTATGTGACCTATAGTGAATTTGATTTTGTGACTATTTATTCCCTGCATGCTATAGTGAGTACCTTTTCCAACTAGATTGCTGACTGGGTACTATAGTAAATAAACCCCTTTGTGTCTATATTCTTTGGCTGATTAGGTTATATCCAGGATAATTTGATCCTGATATCAATAGGCTTTCAACCTACAGCTTTTTTTTATATAGTTGCTTTTTATATAGTTCTTTTTTTATACGTAGTCCTTTATATATGGATATTTTTAGTTCATATCTATTTGATATTTCTATTTATAACCCCTTTTTGGATAACGGAATTTTATAATATTACAAACAATGTTTTGGATAAATCATCTTAAAAAAAAAATATATATATATATATATATATTGTAATGTTCAGGGGACCAGGTAGATCGCAGGACACAGGCTTTTCACACAACAAGGGGTTTATTAAACTTAAAGCGGAGGTCCACCCTAAAATGGACCTTCCGCTAATCGGATTCCTCCCCCCCCTCCGGCGCCACAATTGGCACCTTTCAGGGGGGAGGGGGGTGCAGTTACCTGGATAATCCAGGTAACTGCACCCACTTCCGGGCTAGCTCTCTGCGGAATTGGGCGTACATTACGCCCCTTTCCGCAAGTGCCCCGCTGCCTGCTGGGAAACACACAGATCCCAGAGGCAGCGGGGACCGTCCTCATTGCGCAGCGCGGCTCGCGCATGCGCAATAGGGAACCGGGAAATGAAGCCGAAAGGCTCCATTTTCTGATTCCCATACCCAAGATGGCGGCGGCAGCACTCGAGTGTCGATCTAGAGATCGGCTTCGGGTGCCGACATCGCGGGTGCGCTGGATAGGTAAGTGTCACTATTTTAAAAGTCAGCAGCTGCAGTATTTGTAGCTGCTGACTTTAAAAAAAAAAAAAACGCGGAATCCCGGCGGACTCCCGCTTTAAACAGCTTTACAGCAGCCAAAAACAAAAGGAAAAGGTTTTTAGTCTCACCGACTTGCAAAGTCCAGAATAGCTGTCTCTATCAAAACAGTGCTTGATCTTGATGGCAGGTAGCTTCCCCTGCAAGGAGCCTTCCAAGCAGGATGCTGCTGTCCACGTCTGTTGTTGCAACAACCCAACCCAAAACAAACACCATCCACCATCCACCATGTCTTCTCCACTCCTCCACACCCATCTACCACTTCCTGTCTTGTTTTTAAAGACACTTCCTCTAACAGGTGGGTTAATCAATTTTATTCCCTTAAAGAGACCACAAACCAAATAGAGGGGAAATATAGCGTCCTTCCAGGACCCAGCCACGGCGTCCTGTACAATATATATATTGTATATATATATATATATATATATATATATATATATATATATATATATATATATATATATATATATATTGTTTTGATATACATGTATATATGAATTTTTCATTTATGTATATGCAATTTGCAATTGTATCACTGAGCAATGGACTTGTAAATATGTCATTAACAACTTCTTAATAATTTTTTCATGGTTTAATTAAATAATCTGGTATATGCAATTGTAATTACATATTTGGCCCACTAGATGGCAACGGTGTGCACGGTATTTGTGGAAATAATCATTTAAATGTCAGATTTTTTCTTTTGTAAGCAGAGTTTGGCTTGCGGCGAGATTTCAAATGAATGCAGTTATATACAGGTAATATTGGATCATTGCTGGCAGGCATGCCATTGCTCATCTAAGACGTGGAAGCTATTCTAACTCATTTCTGGTGTCACTTCCTCTTCAAAGCTTCTTGGCTGGCATTGCATGACGTTCTCCATTTCCCAGTAGACGACAGTTGTGTGGAAACATGTTGAAACGGAGAGTACTTGCAACGCTCTCTGAACTAGTTGGTAGGCTGATACTACCACTAGTGATATAGTTCATGCTCAAATTTTTTAACCGCAATGTAAGTGTAACCTATCCGTTTAATAAAAAAGTTTGACTGATTTACACTATGAGGCTTCTCCCTTTTCTATATATGGTTTTTGGATACATGGAGTTTATCCCTGCAAGCATATCAAGACATGCTGTTTGAAACTTCCACACCTGTGATCATTCCTGCACAAGCCCCTTTGATCTCTGTAAAATAGGGATCCATCGCATCTGGTAAGAGGCCATCCTCTTTTCTTGTGGTTGGAGCACTTGTTTCCATTTTCTTTGAGCACTATTGTACACAGAGTAGAATATTTCATTTATATTTATATTTTTATTCACTATATACATCTTCTATTAAGTATTCCTTTAAATTTGCCGCAGTGCCATCGTGTGTGCCCGCCAGGCCAGACCTCCGTGAGTCAGATCGTGGGTCCCTTGGACTCGATCGCTGCAGGGATACCCGCGATCGTCTCACGGAGAGGAAGAATGGGGAGATGCTAATGTAAATAAGCATCTCCCCGTTCTGCCTAGTGACAGTTTCACTGATGTCTGCTCCCTGTCATTGGGAACAGAGATCAGTGACATGTCACACACAGCCATGCCCCCCCCCACAGTTAAAAACACACCCCAAGACACACTTAACCCCTGTACTGCCACCTAATGGTTAACCCCTTCACTGCCAGTGTCATTTACACAGGAATTAGTGTATTTGTATAGCACTGATTTTTTGTATAAATGACAATGGTTCCAAAAATGTCCGATGTGTCCGCAGTCACGATAAAAATTGCTGATCGCCACCATTACTAGTAAAAAAAAAAATTATTAATAAAAATGCCATAAAACTATTTTGTAAACGATATAACTTTTGCGCAAACCAATCAATAAACGTTTATTGTGATTTTTGTATAATATGTAGAAGAATACGTATCGGCCTAAACTGAGGAAAAAAAATGTTTTTTTAATATATTTTTGGGGGATATTTATTATAGCAAAATGTAAAAATGAATGCGTTTTTTTTCAAAATTGTTGCTTTTTTTTGTTTATAGCGCAAAAAATAAAAACCGCAGGGGTGATCAAATACCACCAAAAGAAAGCTCTATTTGTGGGGAGAAAAGGACATAAATTTGTTTGGGACATACATTCTGTTTCAACCCAAAATAGCACACCCCTAGGCGTGTTTCATCACTCAGGGCTTGTTCACAGGGATTAAAGTAGGTACCAAATTATTAGTTTGAAAAATTAGTCATAGATTTTTTGTCAGTTTAACTGACAAAGAGCTGAAACTTAGACTGGGCTTCTAAGCTTCAATTACCTATAGGGGTTGAAGGAAACTAATGTGAACACAAATGCGAAAGCTACCATTGCTGATGTTTTTAAAGGGTATGGGTACTTTAAAGCCACTTTCACACTGGAGTGGTGGGTGCGTCGGTGGTAAAGCGCCGCTATTTTTAGGGGCGCTTTACCCTCAATTTCCCGGTGCTTTTACTCCCCGCTAGCAGCTGAGAAAGGGTTAAAAACCAGCCGCAATGGGTTATAACCACTGCAACGTGCTTTATATATATATATATATATATATATATATATATATATATACATACATATATATATATATATATATATATATATATATATATATATATATATATATATATATATATATATATATATATACAGTATCTCACAAAAGTGAGTACACCCCTCACATTGTACTAAATACTTTATTATATCTTTTCATGTGACAACAGTGAAGAAATGACACTTTGCTACAATGTAAAGTAGTGAGTGTACAGCTTGTATAACAGTGTAAATTTGCTGTCCCCTCAAAATAAAATAACTCAACACACAGCCATTAATGAACAAACCGCTGGCAACAAAGGTGAGTACACCCCTAGGTGAAAATGTCCAAACTGGGCCCAAAATGTCAATATTTTGTGTAGCCACTTTTATTTTCCAGCAATACCTTAACCTTCTTGGGCATGTAGTTCACCAGAGCTTCACAGGTTGCCACTGGAGTCCTCTTACATTCCTCCATGATGTCATCATGGAGCTGGTGGATGTTTGACACATTGCGCCCCTCATCTTTCCGCTTGAGGATGCCCCACAGATGGGTTTAGGTCTGGAGACATGCTTGGCCAGTCCATCACCTTTACCCTCAGCTTCTTTAGCAAGGCAGTGGTCATCTTGAAGGAGTGTTTGGGGTTCTTATCATGTTGGAATACTGCCCTGTGTCCCAGCCTCTGAAGGGAGGGGATCGTGCCCTGCTTAAGTATGTGACACTACATGTTGGCATTCATGGTTCCCTCAATGAACTGTAGCTTCCCAGTGCCAGCAGCACTCATGCAGCCCCAGACCATGACACTCCCACCACCATGCTTGACTGTAGGCAAGACACACTTGTCATTGCACTTCTCACCTGTTGCCTCCACACACGCTTTACACTATCTGAACCAAATAAGTTTATCTTGGTCTCATCAGACCATAGGACATGGTTCCAGTAATCTTAGCCTGCTTGTCTTCCGCAAACTCTTTGCGGGCTTTCTTGTGCATCATCTTTAGAAGAGACTTCCTTCTGGGAAGACAGCCATGCAGATCAATTTGATGCAGTGTGCAGCGTATGGTCTGAGCACTGACAGGCTGACCCACCACCCCTTCAAACTTGGCAGCAATGCTGGCAGCACTCATATGTCTATTTCCCAAAGACAACCTCTGGATATGACGCTGAGCACGTGCACTCAACTTCTTTGGACAACCATGGTAAGGCCTGTTCTGAGTGGAACCTGTCCTGTTAAACCGCTGTATGGTCTTGGCCACTGTGCTGCAGCTCGGTTTCAGGGTCTTGGTAATCTTCTTATAGCCTAGGTTATATTATGCAGAGCAACAATTTTATTTTTTTCAGATCCCCTGAGAGTTCTTAGCCATGTGGTGCCATGTTGAACTTCCAGTGACCAGTATGAGAGAGTGAGAGTGATAACACCGAACACACCTGCTCCCCATTCACACCGGGGAGGGAAAATGGCTAATTGAGCCCAATCTGGACATTTTCACTTAGGGGTGTGCTCACTTTTGTTGCCAGTGGTTTAGACATTAATGGCTGTGTGTTGAATTATTTTGAGGGGACAGCAAATTTGCACTGTTATACAAGCTGTACACTCACTACTTTACATTGTAGCAAAGTGTCATTTCTTCAGCGTTGTCACATGAAAAGATATAATAAAATATTTACAAAAATGTGAGGGAGATATTCACTTTTGTGAGATACTGTATATATATATATATATATATATATATATATATATATATATATATATATATATATATATATATATATATATATATGTATGTATGTATGTATATATATATATATATATATATATATATATATATACATATACACATACACTGTAGGTTGACAATTCTCTGCTTCTGCATTGTCTCCCGGTCACATGCAGTCCCAGTGAAGGCTACATGTGTAGTTGCCAACATACATTGAACAAATACTTTTGACTGTTTTTGGGAAACCTGCCTTGAGAAATGCCACACAGCCATCTCAGAAGTGCATGCATGCCGACATGAAATGGCTGAAATGAGGCTGCAGAAGATCAGCAGCACTAACACTGCAAAGGATGAAATAAAGTGAAACACAATTTTTTTTAAAAGCAATCGTTTTTCATATGCTGTACTGTAACAAATGAAATGGCATTCAGGGTTTACAACTACTTTTACTAGGCGTGAAATCAACCTGGAGTAGGGGAACCCCGCGCCAAACTGCTATTTACAAGACAATGAAAAATATAGCAATAAATATACGGATACAGTGAAACACAGCTGCTCCCCTCAAAGTGCAAAATTCTGACTTTGTGAAATGTGTAAATGGTATATAATACGGGGGCGCTACACCAAATTAAATAAACATAAAGTGCTTTGGTGCAATCATTAACAAACCATACTAGTTTTACAATAATAAATAAATAAATTGTTTATATGTAACAAGCCAGTAAAAAATATAAAGAGTCCATGTAATTGAAAAATATTTTTGTTCTGAAGTGAGTAAAATTCCTTAAACCATCACCACATTGTGTTGAAGATAATAACTGAATCACCCGGTGAATAATAGCAGGTAGCCTACTCACCAACTCACCATGACCCCTTTAATTAAAAAGACAGGTCAGGTACAGCATTGGCAGATTAAGGAGCTGCCCCCTTGATGGAGAATCTTTGCTTTTGATATGCCAGGAAATGCTGGATCCATCCAAACAAACTCAAGAAAAATGCAAAGAGAGCAGAGCCAGAGCGTAATATTGTTTAATAAAAACTTCTATAGCATACAAAATAAAACAGCCAAATGTCCTCTTACATTAAAAAGTGCCTTGCCTCGGCACTGGAGGATGTGGGCATGTCAGACCGGGTGTGCTGTGAACTGGCCATTTTCACTGCCACGATGGGTGTGCGCTTGGGCTGAATTACATGGACCCTTTATATTTTTACTGGCTTGTTACATATAAACAATTTATTTATTTATTATTGTAAAACTAGTATGGTTTGTTAATGATTGCACCAGAGCACTTTATGTTTATTTAATTTGGTATAGCGCCCCCGTATTATATACCATTTATACTTTTACTAGACACCTGCCATAAGTATGTATGTCTTATACATACACTATTGGTCCACTAGGTGGCAGCAGGTTGAAACTCACACATTGATAAAGAAATGACTAGCAATATGTATGCATTCACACAATTAATTCACTAGAGAACAGCAGGTTGAAACTTGTAAACTATTAAGTGAAATGGCTTTTCTCGTGTATGTGTAGATATACAGTTAGTCCTCTAGGTGGCAGCTGGCTGCAATGCATCATAGGTAAATTCCCTAAAAACTACAAATGCACATGACAACATATATAAAACAAATATGTTTATCTGTTTTCACCTTTAGGAAACCTGCCTTGGGAAATGCAGTCAGGGCCGGATTAACATAGGGACTTTTGGAGCTGCAGCTCCAGGTCCCTTATCTTAAGATAGGCCCATTTGCCCCCAAAAAAAGAAAACATATATTATAATTTGGGGGTAGGTAGCCGAAGACCTATCCCACCACTGGGGCTCCAATGACCTATGGTTCTGGAGATACGGGGCTCCTTGCAAAGTCTGCCAGAAGCTACATACAGAGCGGCTAGTTTAAATACACTCTGCAGCAGATTGAGAGGATGAGCTCACAGTGCCTCTCAATTCTTTTCAGGGGCACTGAGCTCAATGGACAGCTTGCAACCTTCAACCAATGGTAAAGTACCATTGGCCCCAGCTGTCCAATAAAATGACACATGCTACCTTCCAGCCCAGTCTTCTTAATTAGAAGGAAATACATGGGTTTATGGGTATAAGGTTTACCCACAATCCCATCTGCTGCTGCTGAAAAGGTACTGTTATACTCAATCTAAATGATATATTATTATGCTATATGTTATAACATAATAATTATTTATCTACCATATTTACTGTGAAATTACTGGTTGGAAGTTATAAACTTCAGTAATTTGCCCATTAAGCCACCTGCTTGAGTACAGTTCTTTGAAAATATAGTAAATTACCTTAAAAATACTATAAAATAATTATCTGTATATTACTTACTTATGATAATTACCCCCTTGCCACCCAGGCCAATTCTGCCACTTCTCTCCTACATGTAAAATCCTATTTTTTTTGCTTAAAAATAACTCAGAACCCCCATTATATATATTGTTTTAGCAGACACCATAGGGAATAAAATAGTGGTTGTTGCAACTTTTTATGTCACATGGGTTTACAGGTTACATGTTTAGAGTTACAGAGGAGGTCTAGTGCTAGAATTATTGCTCTCCCTCTAACGTCGTGGCGTATGTAACCTGTGTGTATCTGGCTCTGATACTAGCCAGTGCCTCACCAGCCACTGACTTCACCGCACGTCCCTGACCCAAATCTTGAAAATACATTTGGACAGGGCTGTATGAATGCCGTAACTGTGATGCTTCACTTCACAGCACCTCCTGTCAAACTTGCCTATTGATTTTAATGGGATCACTCTACAACTGCAAGCCAAAATCGCTTGCAGTAGCAAAATAGTCCAACAATGTAAAAATACCATTCAGCAATGTAAAAAAAAACACATTGCGGCAGTAGCACCTCATGAACGATTGTCAGCTGCTGCTACACCACAGATCACTTTTAAGAGGGCAGTAAGCATTACCGCAAATGTGAAAGAAACTTGAAACACATCATCCATTTCAAGCTCACCACCAACCAGGTCACTCCCCAGCCACTTCCCATGTTAGCCACCTCCCTTCAACTTATATCACAGGTGACCAACCTGCAGATGACAGACCTTACTCCAAAAGATATCACTCCCAGTTACTCCCCCCACTCACTGATATCCCTCCATGACCACCTCACACCACCCTGCTGACAGACCTCTCCCACCAGCCTTTCCCCACACACCCTCTCACCTGCTGACCTGTGGATGAGGGAATCACTCCTGAAGTGTTCTTGTGTTCTGCCAGTAGGGAGCCTTCCCTACGTACAGAATACAATGATCAGTGTTGCTAACAATAGCTGGCAGCACTGATTGTTTTGGGAAAAATCTGACAGGCTGGTTGTACTCAACTCAATTAATAGATTGACTTCTGTACAACCAGCTAGTCCATACATAGATCAACTACGGCTGGTCTCTGCTTAATTGGCTTAATTTCAGTCCATGTATCCCGCTTAACCACTACGTGGTCCCTAAACATCCTTCCACAAACCTTTACATTTTTCATTCCCAGATTCCTTCATCCTCCTCATCTGTACATATTGCCCACTGTCCTACCCTCCACACTCCCTTCCTGTACATACTGCCACCTGTCATACCCTCCACACTCCTCTCCTATACATATCGTTCAGTGTCATACCCTCTACACTCCTCTCATGTACATACTGTCCACTGGCATACCCTCCACACTTCTCTCCTATACATAATGCCTGCTGTCATACACTTCTTTTCTGTACATAGTGCCCACTGTCATACCCTCCACATTCCTCTCCTGTGCATACTACCCACTGTCATACACTTCTCTCCTGTACATAGTGCCCACTGTCATACCCCCAACAATCTTCTCCTGTACATACTGCCCACTGTCATACACTTCTCTCCTGTACATAATGCCCACTGTCATACCCTTCACACTCCTCTCCTGTACATACCGCCCACTGTCATACCCTCCAAAACCCTCCGTACATACTGCCCACTATCATACCCTCCACACCCCTCTCATGTACATAGTGCCCCCATCATACCCTGCACATTCCCCTCCTGTACATACTGTCAACTGTCTTTTTCTCCACACTCCTCTCCTGTACATACTGCCCTCATAATACCTTCCACACTCCTCTCCTGTACATACTGCCTCTATCATACCCTCCAAACTCCTCTCCTGTACATACTGCCTATTGTCATCCCCTCCACATCTTTCTCTTGTAAATACTGCCCATTGGCATACCCTCCACACTCCTCTCCTGTACATAGTGCCCAATGTCAATCCTCCACACTTCTCTGTTATGTATACTGCCCACTGTCAAACCCTGCACACTCATCTCCTGTACATATTGCCCACTGGCATACCCTCCACACTCCTCTCCTGTACATAGCACCCACTGTCAACCCTGCATGCTCATCTCCTGTACATAGTGCCCACTGCCATACCCTCCACACAGCTCTCCTGTACATAGTGCCCACTGCCATACCCTCCACACAGCTCTCCTGTACATAGTGCCCACTGTTATACCCTCCACATTCCTCTCCCTCACCTACACATACTTTCCACTTTTATACCATCCATACTCCTCCCCTATGCCTCTTACCCACAAAAACAGTTCTTTAAAATTATATTGAAGGGGGTGTGGCTTGGCGGCTCGTGCGGATGGCTGCTTAGATTCACAGTTCTGTGGTTAAACCAGCCACAGCGACATTACCAGTGGCTCTAGAGAAGGGTAAAATACTCCACCAGCTGCCCAAACACTCCAGCACAGCGGGTGGCCATGCTGAAGAGGAGGAAAGCGTCTACACTCCCCAGGAAGCTTACTGATTACTATACCTCGTCAGACCTGGCATGCGGCAAAGATGGCGCCAGCAACGGCCGGGAAATATCGATGTGGCTCTCTCCTCCTCACATCTCAGTCAGAGCTTCACACTGTCTCCGAGGCTCCACTGGTATCCTGACACACAGGGTGAGTGCTCTCCTCCCAACTCGCCCACGACATCCAGCCCTACAAAGACTAGGCTCAGAATGGATGAGCCACAACAGACTCAGTCTGTCACAGCTCCAAGCCTGTTCTCTCTTCCCCCACCACAGCAATAATCAGTGCTGGATGCCTTCCCTGCCTCAGATCAGCCACTGTCTGAGAGCACCATGAAAAGCATGTTGCTCTCACTGAGGCAAATGTTATATACTGACCTATCCACTGCTGTCTTTTCACTATCTATAACCCTAAATCAGCATGGCCAAGCCATTACACAGATGGAAGCTAAAATGGGAGACTTACTCTTTGCTCATAATGAGCTAGTGGATGGCTTTGCGGATCATGAAGATGAACTCCAATTAATATTTGAAGCTCACAGACCTGGAAGACCGCTCCAGATGAAATAATATTAAATTCCGTAATATCCCAGAGTCTAGTAAATTTCTGCAGTCCCTAATGCCTGTCCTTTTGTCTGACCTGAAAACCTGTGACATGGAAGACAGGGCACACAGACTCCCCAAGCCACCTCACCTCCCTGCCTCCAGACCCAGGGATGTTTTGGCCCACATCCACTTTTTCACTGTAAAAGAAAAAGTAATGTATGCAGCTAAACGAGCAATGAGACTCCCTGATCCTTTCACCAACAATGCCAACATTGCTCTATATGCTGATTTATCCAAAGCAACAATGGAAAATCGTAGACAGTTGGTAACTATAACTAAAGCGCTTTAGAATCATATGATCCTGTATAAATGGGGCTTCCCCACTAAACTCCTCATTACACACCAAAACAAAACTCACATAGTGGGTACCCTCCCTACAGGACTTACACTCCTGAGAAACTGGCACATCAACCCAGAGGAAATACTGTGCCCTTCCGATCACCTTCCAACACACATGGAGACCGCAGAAGACCCTCCAGATGCCTGACAGCCACAACCTATACCCTTTTCAGCACCCACCAAATGGCTGTAAAACTGCAGCTCCTTTATCCAGTACCTTCCTGCCTGTTAAGAGATCCCTGTCCCACATTGTGGACAAAGGCTCTCTCTCCCCACCGAACGTTTGCAGTAGTTTCTGCACATTGAGCCCAAGTCCCTTTTGTTACTAGGCTCTTTTTAAACGCAGACCCTTCCCCCGGACCCAGCACCAGCCAATCCCTCCCCCCCCCCCACCTTTCCACTCAGCTATATACGGGTCTTTACACCATTACACAAGCAACAACCCACGTTATCCACACGTTATCCACACCACACTGAGCCGGACTAGCGAATCGCTGTACACCAACCAATCGCCACCTACACCTGGAGATAATCCACCCTGCCTTTACTGCCCCAGAATGGCTTCCAAAATAGTTTGTATTAATGCCAGGGGCTTAAACTCTCCGCAGAAAAGATCTGCACTTCTCAGCGAAAGCTGATATTCTCTTAGTACAGTGCCTTGCGAAAGTATTCGGCCCCCTTGAACTTTTCAACCTTTTGCCACATTTCAGGCTTCAAACATAAGGATATAAAATTTTTATTTTTTGTGAAGAATCACCAACAAGTGGGACACAATTGTGAAGTGAAACTAAATCTATTGGATATTTTAAACTTTTTTAACTAATAAAAAAATGAAAAGTGGGGCGTGCAAAATTATTCGGCCCCCTTGCGTTAATGCTTTGTAGAGCCACCTTTTGCTGCGATTACAGCTGCAAGTCGCTTGGGGTATGTCTCTATCAGTTTTGCACATCAAGAGACTGAAATTCTTGCCCATTCTTCCTTGCAAAACAGCTCGAGCTCAGTGAGGTTGGATGGAGAGCATTTGTGAACAGCAGTTTTCAGCTCTTTCCACAGATTCTCGATTGGATTCAGGTCTGGACTTTAACTTCTAACACCTGGATACGTTTATTTGTGAACCATTCCTTTGTAGATTTTGCTGTATGTTTGGGATCATTGTCTTGTTGGAAGATAAATCTCCGTCCCAGTTTCAGGTCTTTTGCAGACTCCAACAGGTTTTCATTCAGAATGGTCCTGTATTTAGCTGCATCCATCTTCCCCTCAATTTTAACCATCTTCCCTGTCCCTGCTGAAGAAAAGCAGGCCCAAACCATGATGCTGCCACCACCATGTTTGACAGTGGGGATGGTGTGTTGAGGGTGATGAGCTGTGTTGCTTTTACGCCAAACATATCATTTTGCATTGTGGGCAAAAAGTTGGATTTTGGTTTCATCTGACCAGAGCACCTTCTTCCACATGTTTGGTGTGTCTCCCAGGTGGCTTGTGGCAAACTTTAGACAAGAATTTTTATGGATATCTTTGAGAAATGGCTTTCTTCTTGCCACTCTTCCATAAAGGCCAGATTTGTGCAGTGTACGACTGATTGTTGTCCTATGGACAGACTCTCCCACCTCAGCTGTAGTTCTCTGCAGTTCATCCAGAGTGATCGTGGGTCTCTTGGCTGCATCTCTGATCAGTCTTCTCCTTGTCTGAGCTGAAAGTTTGGAGGGACGGCCAGGTCTTGGTAGATTTGCAGTGGTCTGATACTCCTTCCATTTCAAAATGATCGCTTGCATAGTGCTCCTTGGGATGTTTAAAGCTTGGGAAATCTTTTTGTATCCAAATCCGGCTTTAAACTTCTCCACAACAGTATTACGGACCTGCCCGGTGTGTTCCTTGGTCTTCATGATGCTCTCTGCGCTTTCAACAGAACCCTGAGACTATCACAGAGCAGGTGCATTTATACAGAGACTTGATTACACACAGGTGGATTCTATTTATCACCATCAGTCATTTAGGACAACATTGGATCATTCAGAGATCTTCGCTGAACTTCTGGAGTGAGTTTGCTGCACTGAAAGTAAAGGGCCCGAATAATTTTGCACGCACCACTTTTCAGTTTTTTATTTGCTAAAAAAGTTTAAAATATCCAATAGATTTCGCTCCACTTCACAATTGTGTCCCACTTGTTGGTGATTTTTCACAAAAGATAAAAATGTTATATCTTTATGTTTGAAGCCTGAATTGTGGCAAAAGGTTGAAAAGTTCAAGGGGGCCGAATACTTTCGCAAGGCACTGTATGCTAAAACTCCCAGATTCACCCTGAAAAATTATGACCAGGTTTTTTTGGCTTCAGGCCAGAAGAAGAGAAGTGGAGTCCTCACTGCAATACGGAGCACACTGCAATTCAAACTACATCAATCTGTCACGGACACCCATGGCCATTTCCTGATTCTCGTATGCGACATTAACCAAGTCACCTACACTCTGATCAACGTATGTGGGCCAAACAAACAACAACTGTGATTCCACAAACAACTATACAAGAAAGTAACATGACTCCGCAGGGGGAGGCTTCCTATTGGAACGACTTCAACATAATTTGAGATCCCAATTTGGATACTACGTCCACGACTAGAAACCATCAATCTGTTCTAAACCCCGTTCTTCAAGCAAATGACCTCTATGATCCCTAGAGATGCCAACACAGCAATGAGCGGGACTTTTCCTATGTCTCCTCCTCTCAACTGTCATACACCCGTATTGACTTCTTCCTTGTTTACAAACTCACCCTCCAGGACGTGACGAACTCCGTGAATGGATCCATCACATGGTCAGACAATGCACCTATCTCCCTTACTGTGGGAAACTGTAGACCTAGAACAACCAGAATATGGAGACTTCCCTCATATCCGATCCAAGCATCATTCAAAAACTCACTACTGAGCACCACTCTTACTTTAAAATGAACAATCAACCAGACACCGATAGGTTTGTACTTTGGTCAGCATATAAAGCCTACATGCGTTGCATCCTAATTAAACTTCACAGTAATGTTAAGAACCAGAGGTCTAAGCAAGTTGACAAGGTCCTTTCGCAAATTACCCTATTAGAAAACCAAAACAAATTGACCCCCTCCCACAAACTAGTCAGTGAGCTCTTAGAACAGTGACAAAAACTCTGCTCACTTTTACTCTTTACAATTGAAAAAAATCTTAAATTAACTAAAGCCAAATAGTATACCTTAAGTAATAAAGCTGGAGCCCTACTAGCCCGACAGGTCAAAGGTCAACGCGTTAACAGTAAAATAGCTTATCTCCACTATCCCACCACCGAACAACTCCTAACAAACCCACACGATATAGCTAACATCTTTAGTGACTATTATTTCTATCTCCACAACCTTTTAAATAACACAGCTACTCCTCAACCAACAGACCAAAGCATACAGAACTTCCTATTCAGTATTGATCTTCCGACTATTACCCCTACTCAAACAGAGGAGCTCTCCCAACCATTCCCGGGCGAAGAAGTCTTAAAAGCCATTAATTCTCTCCCTCTCCACAAGTCACCTGGGGAAGGTGGCTACACTAACTCACAGACCTCTTCAACTCTGCTGCCACCTCTGGTTCCCTACTGCTTGACATGCTGCTTTCAGTTATCATCACCATTCCCAAGCGAGAGAAAGACCCTACCTCCAATTGCAGACCCATTTTGCTCCTCAACACAGACGTAAAAATATTTGCTAAAGTCATTGCATCTAGATTGCTGAAGTGTCTTCCTTCTATAATGCACCCGGACCAAGTCGGCTTTATGCTAGACAAGCAAGCACCAGATACAACTACAAGGGTCATCAATTTGATCCATCAGATCACCTAAGCACTAATGCCTTTTCTGCTAATATCTTTAGATGCAGAGAAGGCATTTGACAGAGTGCACTGGGGATTCCTGAGGGCAGTACTATCCAAATTTGGAATCACAGGCTGATTTCAAACTGCCATACACTCACCTTATTCAAACCCCTCAACTAGAGTTAACTGGCGGAACCCTGTCCAAACTGTTCAGGGTCTCTAATGGCATTTGCCAAGGTTGCCCGCTCTCCCCTTTCACTTTTGCTCAAATTATGGAATCCCTAGCCGCAAGGATTAGAGGCGACAATCGCATTTCAGGCATCCCACACAACAACATGGAACATAAAATAAGCCTATTTGCCGATGATGTCATACTTTTGATCACAAATCCAGCCCACTCCATGCCTGCAATCCAAGACACCATTACTCAATTTAGCTCTGTCTCCTTCTATAAAGTTAATTCCTCTAAGTTCCTAATCCTCCCATTTAATCTTACACACAGACAGCAGTCCCTCCTAGAGGGAACTCTCCCTTATTCTTGGATGAGGAAATCTATCCCATACTTAGGGATAAAACTAGCCCCCTCACTACCTCACCTCTATGATCTCAACTACCGTGCCTTCCAAAAACTGCTTCCCCAACTATTAAACCAAATGCGCACAACAGGCCTATCTAAACTAGAAAGGATTGCCTCCTTTAAAATGCTAATCCTCCTCAAGCTACTCTAGCTATTCTGTACAGTCATCTTACCTTTACCCCATACCTTCTTCACCTCCATACAAAAGTACATTTCCAGATATGTTTGAGAAACTAAACCACCCAGATGCGCTCACTACATTCTAACCAGACATCACAAAAAAGGAGGAGAAAGCCTTCCCCACATACAAACCTACTACTATGCTTCCATCCTGGACCAGCTTTACTACTGGCGGCACTCAATTCCCAATAAGTCCTGGTCAATTGTAGAATTATCTTCCTTCAAACCAAACACTCTGCATGATATACTCCTGATTAGGGATGAGCTTCATGTTAGAAATGAACCCATATTTGACTCGAACATCGTCTGTTCACCCGTTCGGTGAATTCCGAACATTATAGGCTGTTTGAGCCAAATTCATGTGGTGCGTCACGGCCCATACTTCACTGCGGCATCGCAGTGCATAGCTGGCTGATGATTGGCCAAGCATGTACTATGACCCGCATGCTTTGGCCAATCTCAGCGCGGAAAAAACAGAGAGGCGTAATTGGTCAAAGCCAGGGTGATAGGAGAGACAGTGTGATTGAATTTCTTTTGAAGCTGTTGCAATTACAGTCGGTGCATTGTGCCACCTGCACAGTGTACACCTAAAGCTACCCCAATTGCTGGTGTTCTGCTGATCCTATACCACAGGCAGGCAGCTGCAGCAATTACAGTCAGTGTATTGTGCCACCTGCACAGTGTACACCTAAAGCTACCCCAATTGCGGCTGTTCTGCTGATCCTATACCACAGGCAGGCAGCTGCAGCAATAACAGTCAGTGTGTTGTGCCACCTGCACTGTGTACACCTAAAGCTACCCCAATTGCTGGTGTTCTGCTGATCCTATACCACAGGCAGACAGCTGTAGCAATTACAGTCGGTGTATTGTGCCACCTGCACAGTGTACACCTAAAGCTACCTCAATTGCTGGTATTCTGCTGATCCTATCCACAGGCAGCTGTAGCAATTACAGTCGGTGTATTGTGCCACCTGCACAGTGCACACCTAAAGCTACTCCAATTGCTGGTGTTCTGCTGATCCTATCCACAGGCAGCTGTAGCAATTACAAAACTAAAACAATCCTGCGCATAAGCGGAACACCAGACCGGCTATGGAAAAACAGACACTGGCCTTGCTGCCCTCAAGGGTGGGGAACCCTAAAAGTCAAAAAAGAGAAGAGAAAAAGAGAGGGCTCACTGGCCTTGCACATTATCCTGTTGTTGTGTTTATTGAAGAAATAAAACAGAAAATGACTCACAAACGATCGTATAAATTCTTATAGTAAGACAGTACAAGTAGTCATCAAATAGCAGCATCCAATACTAGACGAATGGGACTCTCCAGAGGTCACACCACTCACCACCCACTGACACGTTTCGAGGGGACCAACCCCTTTTCTTCAGAGCTCAGTGGAAGGCTCTCCTTCAGCAGTCCCTGAATTCCACAGTGTACACCTAAAGCCACCTCAATTGCTGGTGTTCTGCTGATCCTATCCGCAGGCAGCTGTAGCAATTACAGTCGGTGTATTGTGCCACCTGCACAGTGTACGCCTAAAGCTACCCCAATTTCTGGTGTTCTGCTGATCCTATCCACAGGCAGCTGTAGCAATTACAGTCTGTGTATTGTGCCACCTACACAGTGTACGCCTAAAGCTACCTCAATTGCTGGTGTTCTGCTGATCCTATCTGCAGGCAGCTGTAGCAATTACAGTCGGTGTATTGTGCCATCTGCACAGTGTAAGCCTAAAGCCACCTCAATTGCTGTTTTTCTGCTGATCCTATCCGCAGGCAGCTGTAGCAATTACAGTCGGTGTATTGTGCCATCTGCACAGTGTGCACCTAAAGCTACCTCAATTGCTGGTGTTCTGCTGATCTTATATCGCAGGCAGCTGCAGTAATTACAGTCGGTGTACTGTGTCATCTGCACAGTGTGCACTTAAAGCTACCCCAATTGCTGGTGTTCTACTGATCCTATACCGAAGGCAGCTGCAGTAATTACAGTCGGTGTACAGTGTCATCTGCACAGTGTGCACTTAAGGCTACCCCAATTGCTGGTGTTCTCATACTAATAATACTACAGGCAGGCAGTTGATTCTGCTAGCTGCAGTATATCAGTATATACATCCCAGCATTGTGCAGCTACATCTCCCTGCTGGCCATTAGTATGTCTGGAAGGCCAACAAGGAGAGGCAGACAGTCACGAGCCAATAAAAGAGGGCAAGTAGGCTCTGTGTCTAGAGGCAACAGTGCTGGCCGTGGACACGGTGCATCCTCCTCAGCACGTGGCCATGGGACACGCTTGTCCTTATTTTTGGCAGCTGGACGTGTTGAGCCACAACATGCCAAAGACTTGGTAGAGTGGATGACCAAGCCGTCCTCATCCTCCTCATCCTCTCTCACCCAGGCTCAGGGTACTGGCAAAGCAGCTGCCAACGCGGCCTCTTCCCTTGGCTCAATGGCATCAGTCACTCCTTCCCTAGCCCCACCATGTCCTCCTGAGGAGCCCCCCGAACTGTTTGAGCACAGTGTTGGGTACATGTTCCATGACGATGCCCAGCGTTTTGAAGGCTCTGATGATTATACCCAGCAAGAGGAAGGCAGTAACATGAGCCCAGAGAGAGGGGATGCCCAAGAAGGACAGCAATATGGCAGTCATGTTCCCCCAGCTGCCAGGTTTGCTCCAGTGATGAAGAGGGAGGGGATGTTGAGGTCACTGACTCCATGTGGGTGCCTGATAGGAGAGAGGAGGAGGAGGAGGCACATCTCCAATGAGGCAGGATGCCCTCCAGGGGCCAGCTTAAGTGCAGCACACTGACTGCATCATGCCGCAGAGCTCCGCATGTACAGGGCGCTGTCTCTGCGCATTATTCCAAAAGTTCTTTGGTTTTGGCCTTTTTTGACACGAGTGCATCAGATCGTACCGCTGCTATTTGCAACATATGTCTCAAGAGTATCTCGTGTGGCCAAAACATCAGCCGCTTGGGCAACACATGCTTGACCAGACATATGTCGACCTGCCATGCAGTTCGTTTTGCAAGTGTACCTAAAAGACCCACAACAAAGAACAAAGCGGACCTCTCCTTGCTCATCATCAGCTGGGATCTCCAACCCCACTATACCTTCATTCCTCTCTGAAACCTGCACTGAGAAGAATGAAGGTGTAGAATTAGGTGTGTCACAGCCAAGTACTTGCTGGCAATCTGCTATCGGTACACCGACGTCCGATTGTACCAGGCAAATTTCCCTGCCCCAGCTGCTGCACCATTGAAATAAGTTCACTACCAGCCATCAACATGCCCATCAGTTGAATGCTAGCTTGGCTAAATTGCTAGCACTTCAACTGCTGCCTTTTCAGTTGTTAGACTCTGCCCCCTTCTGTGAGTTTGTGGAATGTGCGGTTCCTCAGTGGCAGGTTCCCAAATGCCACTTTTTCTCATGGAAGGCGATTCCGGCTCTCTACCGGCATGTGGAAGGCAATGCCTTGGCCTCGCTGGACAGGGCGGTCAGTGGTAAGGTGCATATTACCGCTGACTCATGGTCCAGCAGGCATGGACAGGGATGTTACTTATCTTTCACCGTGCATTGAGTGACTCTTCTGGCAGCTGGGAAGGATGCAGGACAAGGTGCAGTAGTGTTGGAGGTTGTTCCGCCACCACACCTCCAAAATGCTACTACTGGTGATTCTGACACACCTCTCTCCTCCACCCCATCCTCTTCTTCTTCCTTCATGGCCTCTTCCTGTGCTTTGTCCTCGGAATTAGCGGTGCTCCGTAGGAGTTTAAGGGGATACGCAAGTACGCAGGCAAAAAAATGCCATGCGATGTTTGCGCTGGTGTGCTTGGGAGACAAGAGTCACACTGGGGCAGAGATTCTGTCAGCTCTCCAGGGGCAGGCTGAGAGGTAGTTGATGCCATGCCAGCTTAAGCCAGGAATGGTGGTTTGTGACAATGGCACCAACCTCCTCTCCGCCCTCCGACAGGGACAACTGACCCATGTGCCCTGTCTGGCTCACGCCCTTAACTTGGTGGTGCAGCGGTTCTTGGGCAGGTACCCGGGCTTACAGGATGTCCTGAGGCAGGCCAGGAAAGTCAGATTGCATTTCCGCCAGTCAAATAATGCCAGCGCTTGGCTGGCTGACCTCCAAAAGGAATTGAACCTGCCCAAGAACCGCCTAATCTGTGACATGCCCACCAGGTGGAACTCAATGTTGGCCATGCTGCAGCGGCGTCACACTCAGAAGAGGGCCATCAATGAGTACCTGTATGACTACGGCACCAGGACATGGGGGAGCTTGTTTTTTTTCCCCATGCCAGTGGGCCATGATCGGGGATGCATGCACTGTCCTATCACTATTTGTGGACTTGTACGTGGCTGGGAGGAGGTGGCTGCGGATCATGCTGTCCTTAGTGACCCAGAGGACTCCGGATCGAATGCCTCAGCTAACCTAAGCTGCATGGCCTCCCTGATCCTGCAAAGCCTGTTGAAGGATCCTCATATTCATTGGATCAAGGAGAGGGACCGTTACTAGCTGGCAACCCTTCTTGATCCACGTTACAAGGGTAAGGTTGAGGACCTTATCTTGCCATCACAGAGGGAGCAGAGGATGAATCATCTTCGGAAGGCCTTGCAGAAAGGTCTGTGCAACGGGTTCCCAGAGACTGGGAAGTTCCAAATTCCTGGTCCTGGACAACGTGTTGGTGAGACTTCGGTCAGTCACAGAAGGAGCAGTGGAGAAGGTGGCCATCTGACCGATGCGTTCAGATTTTTTAGTCCGCAGCCCCAAGGTATGATCGGTTCCAGCAACCATCGCCAGCGTCTGATTTACATGGTGCAGGAATACCTAGGGGCAAGATCAGACTTGGACACCTTTCCCACCAAAAATCCTCTGGGTTACTGGGTCTTGAGGATGGATCACTGGCCAGAGCTTGCACAGTATGCAATTGAGTTACTGGCCTGTCCTGCATCCATCGTGCTTTCAGAACGCACATTCAGTGCTGCTGGAGGCTTTGTGACCGATCACAGGGTGCGCCTGTCCACCGACTCGGCTGATCGACTGATCTTCATAAAAACTAATCAGTCTTGGATCACCACCAGCTACCAAGCACCTGAAGCTAATGTAACCGAATATTTTATTTTTTTTTAAATGTCAGATCCCTTCAAGACTGCCTATGCTGATGCTGAGTGACTATCCTGTTATGCTGAGTGGCTATCCTCTTCCTCCTCAAGGATCATGCTGATAGCTTGGAAGAACATTTTTGGTTCTGGGCGCCGTCACCAGTGACTAAGGCTTAATTCTTCAGCCCCTGTTTAGCAGGGGCATGTAATTACAATTTTTGATGCAATATTTTGCAGGAGGGTTCGTTGCTGTGCTCAACTACAATATTTAGGAGTGGCTGCAGTGTTGTGGCACCAGCACCAGTGCCTAAGGCTCAATTTTTCAGCCCCTGTTTACCAGGGGTGTGTAATTAAAATTTTTGAAGCAATACTTTGCAGCAGGGCTCATTCCTGTGCTCCAACTGGAATATCTGTGAGGGTTTGCAGTGTCGTGGCACCAGCACCAGTGCCTAAGACCCAATTTTTCAGCCCCTGTTTAACAGGGGCGTGTAATTACAATTACAATTTATGATCCAATACTTTGCAACAGGGCTCATTCCTGCTCTCCAACTAGAGTTTCTGTGAGGTGTTGCAGTGTTGTGGCACCAGTGCTTAAGGCCCAATTTTTGTGCCCCTGTTCAACAGATGCATGTAATTACAATTCTTGATATAATATTTCACAGCAGGGTCCGTTCCAGTGCCCACCAATAGTAACTGTGAGGACTTACAGTGTTATGGCACCAGCACCACCACCACCACCACCAAAGGCTCAATTTTTCTACCACTGTTCAACAGTGGCATATAATTACAATTCTTGTTATAATAGTTCACAGCAGGGCGTTCCAGCACCCACCAAGAGTCACTTTGAGGGATTACAGTGTTGTTCCAACACCAACACCTCAGGTCCAAATTTCTGCAGAGCATATAGGGCAGGCCCCTACTTTCAAACATCCAACTTACAAACGTCCCCTACTTGCAAACGGAAGGAGACAACAGGAAGTGAGATGAAATCTACTCCTAGGAAGGGAAATTCTCTCCTGTAAGAGTTGATATGGGAAAAACGTGTCTCCTCTCCACTCATGCTTTATCCCAATCCTTGTTTTACTAAAAAACCCAAGTTTAAAAAAAAACATTTGTCATTGGGACAGAAAGTCAGGTGAAATCTTGGTGCATAGACAGCCAAAAATATTTTACATGGGTGATAACCCTTCCCTATGTTTTCCAAAAAGCTTAAAAATAGATTTTTTGACTAGAGCTACACTTTAAAAATGTACCAGTTCGAAATTACAAACAGATTCTACTTAACAACAAACCTACACATTCCCTGTCTTGTTTGCACTGCCTGTATACTGCTGTCCTGAGTATGAGTATATAGGGCCTGGGGGCCCCACGCCTTTCCTTTTTTCAATTTGGGTACGGGGTTCCCCTTAATATCCATACAAGATCCAAAGGGGCTGCTAATGGGTGGGGGGAGGGGTACCCATGCCATTTGTCTCAATGATTTTCATCCATATTGCCAGGACCAGACATTACATTAAAACCGCAAGCAGTTTTAAATTACTTTTTTTCCATTAGAAATGTCATTTTGTGCAGGGACTGTTCTACAGACATACTACAAACACCCCCAAGCACGATAGTTAAAGGAATATTTTACTTTTTTCACTTTAAGCTTTATTAATTTCAGTGCTCCCGAAAAAACTGCAGTTTTTAAAACTTTTTTTGCATTGATATATGTCCCCTGGAGCAGGACCCGGGCCCCCAAACCCTTTTTAGGACAATAACTTGCATATTAGCCTTTAAAATTAGCACTTTTGATTTTGAATGTTCGAGTCCCATTGACTTTAACGGGGTTCTAAAGTTTGCGTGAATTTTCGGTCCGTTCGCAGGTTCTGGTGCAAACCGAACCGGGGGTGTTCGGCTCATCCCTACTCCTTCCTCCTAACACAAGGACTAATCCCCCATCAATCACAGCTTCATTGACAGTCTGGAAGAAATTCACCCAGGCGACATCCACAGCTCACCCGTCAAACATTACCAATTCCTCTCAGAATGCTAATAACGCATTTGCCAAATCTTAAACTACAAAACTGGCAGAAACACAAGATCAGTATTATCTCAGACCTCTACAAAAAAGACACTTTACAAAACCTTCACAGATCTCCAAACTGATTACAACCTCAATCAAACAGAGGCCTTTACATGAGGATCTCCCACTTTTTTCAAACGTCTAAAATCCTCACTGAGGCCAAAATACCTGAACCAATCCACAACTTTTACACATACACAACTTACCCAAAACATGGTATCTCCATAATGTACTTTGCACTTAGTGACAACTGGCCCTACTCCCAAATATCATCTGTCTCAAAATGGACAGAAGAACTAAGTATCACTGTCACCCCTGACATGTGGACACGTGCTTTAAACACACCTTCACAGCCTCCCACTGCTCTAACCACTGGGAATCATACCAGAAAACAATACACAGATGGTATCTTACACCCTACCGTCTCCCCAAATTCTTCCCAGGACATCCCTCTACCTGTTGGAGGACCTGTGGAAGTACTGGTACCATAGCACACATCTTGGAAACAAATATTTGATCTAATCTCCACCATATCACAGTTTACAATGACCCCCTAATCCCTTGCTAGCATTACTACACCTCGGAATAGAAACATTTCAACCCCACGTCACGAGTAGTAATAGTGCATCTACTACTCGCAGCAAAACTGAACATCACCAAACTCTGGAAAACTACAGATGCCTCATCCATTTCCAATGCAATCACAGATTTGAACCTTCAATAATGGAGAGACTAGTTGCTAGAAAAAGTATGGAAAAGTTTCTGTATAAAGGGTCATCCTGACTCAAACATCAAAAATGTACTGTAACGACCTGATGTTCTCCTTATATCGCAAATTCCTCCCATTTTCATATCTGCTCTTTATTTTCCTATCCACCCACATACTACAACATAGCAAGATGCCTACCTAGCTGGTACCCCCTCTCCATCTGGAGTTATCATATTAAAATACTATGCATGACTCACCACAGCTTAGTCCAATTTGTAAGAATATCTATGCAATACTTAACCCAACTTCTTCAGTTTTGGTTTAACTTGCTCTAGTCAGAACATCCGACATGTTGTAAAAAACGTATTTCTTCTTCACGTTATTGAAAATATTAATAAAGAAATATTGAAATAAAATTATATTGAATATCCTCAATGTTACCAGCTCTAGAATGGGCACACTTATGTTAGTTTAACTAAAGGAAAGCTTCTCAGTCCTCATATTTGTTCTGCCTATTATTAGTACTCATTGCATTTTGTCATTACTATTGTGATGTATAGAGGAACATAGGGGATGTCAGCTACTCTAAATATACCACTGGTAAAAAAAAAGGTGTCCCTGAAAATATTTTTGAAATGTTGGCAACTATGCTCTTGGGCACTGCCCAAAGGCCATCCGGTTAGTAAGGGTTCCCATGAGTGGCTCCTGGGATCCTGTGATATTAAAGCAGTAGTAAACTTTGCTAACATTACTACTTTTTAGAGACCATGAGGTAGGTTATGCCATAATGTACAAGTATTCACAGCATATTAGCACATTAAGGTACACTTACCTGTCAGACTGAGCCCTCCAGTGCTGTGCTGTGATCAATCTGGTGGGTCCTGGGTGCTTCCATCTTCACCCGGTCTTCCTTCTAGGTTCTGTGTCTTCAGTCACTTGCCTTGCCCGGGCTGCATTGATGTCACTCCCACACATGTTCGTGTGCATCCTCTCTCTCTCTTATCCCCCCTCTCTCTCTCACCCTCCCTCCCTTACCTCACCCCCTTTCTCTCTCTCTCACCCTTCCTCTCTCTATTTAATTTAATTTGTTATAACAAAAAATTATTTGCATTTTTATTTATTTATTTTGTTATAAAACGCCCTACCAAAATCCTCAGCACCAGGCTCCTGATGCTCTTAATCCAGCCCTGCATGTAGTCATCTCAGAAAGGTGTGTGTGTGTAGATATGAATTAGCTGAAATGAGGCTGCAGCAGCACTAAGATGCAAATATTAAATATACTTATTGAATGCAGTGTTGCATCAAACTTGTTGCCCCCCTATACATTGTAAAGCGCTGCGTAAACTGTTGGCGCTATATAAATCGATAATAATAAAACTAAATGGCATTCAGGGTTTACAGCTACTATTACTAGCCATAGTCAAATGTATGTATGCATACATACACACTAGATGGCGGCAAGCTGCAACTCACACGCTGATAAATAAAATGAATAGCCATAGTATGTATACATTGATAAAATTAATCCACTAGGGGGCAGCAGGTTGACACTCACAAACAGTTAAATCAAATAACTTGTCCTGCGTATGAATTTATATACAATTAGTCCACAAGGTGGCAGCATGCTGCAATTTATAAATAGATAAATCGGATTGAAATCTACAAGTGCATTTGAGATGCAAGCATCTCAGAACTACATGAATTTAGACATGAAGTGGCTGAAATAATATTGTAGAAGATCAGCAGTAAGATGCAATGGATAAAAAAGTGAAAGTATTTTTTACTATATTTGTTTATTATATACAGCATTTTAAATGTCATTCAGGGTTTACAGCTACTTTTACTAGTCAAACACACACACACACACACACACACACACACTCTTGAAAAAGTATTGGTGGTTTCAGCCAGGTGGAGGGGAGGACAGGGTGGATGGTAGCCATGTGGAGGGGAGGACAGGGTGGATGCAGCCAGATGGAGACTAGAGGAGGACAGGGTGGAGCAGCCAGGTGGAGAGGAGGACAGGGTGGAGCAGCCAGGTGGAGGGGAGGACAGGGTTTATGCAGCCAGGTGGAGAGGAGGACAGGGTGGAGCAGCCAGGTGGAGGGGAGGACAGGGTTTATGCAGCCAGGTGGAGAGGAGGACAGGGTGGATGCAGCCATTGATATGGTCATGTTTGCTCTATGGAAACCTTCATCCCCGCCCCCATCCCCCATCACTCTCCCCACCTGGAGGTAAGTTCTTACCTTGGGGGATATATAATAGAATGACTGGCATTTTCTTTCTGGATCCCTACACTCGTGGTCCCACTTCTCCTCTCACAATCCTCTTTCCCCTCCTCTTCCCCCTACTGCTTGGCATGTTGGAGGCTGCAGTCCCCCAAGGGAACTTACCTTGGGGGATATATAATAGAATGACTGGCATTTTCTTTCTGGATCCCTACACTCGTGGTCCCACTTCTCCTCTCACAATCCTCTTTCCCCTCCTCTTCCCCCTACTGCTTGGCATGTTGGAGGCTGCAGTGCACTCTCAGGGAATCGCCCTGGGCCCGCTGGTATCCAGGACTACATGTCCCATAATCCCCTAGCTGTTAGATTCTCAGCCATTGGCCCTGAACGTGGCCGATAGGAGTGGGCATTGCCGGGCCGGGTGAATGAGAGCTGCTCGGCTCCAGGAGGAGAAGGAGGGGTGGAAAACCCTGCAGCTGTGGTTCTGCTGTCCTGTGTCCTGTAGCAGCAGCAGCTGATGGAGTGTGCAAGGGGGGTTGGCACCCGCTACGCAAAGAAAGGCATTTTCATTTAATTGGGGGGCACATAAGGGGGCACACCCCTAGTGATGCCACTGGAGGATAGCAGGTTGTGGATCACCAGGTATTGTTTAAAGAAGTGTGGCAAATAAAGTGGTTTTCACTGAGCTGGGAGTGTTGACTGTCTGTCACTACTCTGTGCTCTGCCCTTCCAGCACTCACTGGAGAGTACCAGGCAGTGGAGGGGATGGCAGCAGCTGGCTCAGGCTCTCATCCTTCCAGAACCTGGACCAGCTCAGTGTTGTCAGCTGGATCTGGGTCCCAGGAGTGCAGAAATAAGTGACCCAGAAGAGACATAAGGCCATACTTCTCTTTTGACATTAAATAGTTCCTTTGCACCAAGCTGGTCCCAACAAACTATTTACTTCACTAACAGATGCAGGGAGCGCTTTATAAGATGTATGTAGCCTCAGGTACATATAGTATACAGTGCTGTGTTTTGGCATTAGACTAGCACTTCCAGTCCCACTTTCAGAATAAAACTGAGTCAGGTTGAGTGACAATCAGCCTTTCCATACTGTGCCAATAGTCCCGATTTTCCCAGGACAATCCCGATAATTGGAGCCTCGTCCCAATCAAGATCCCAGGCACACCTGATGTAAGGAGAGGAGGGACTCCACTAGACACATTTGATGTAAGAAGTGGAGGGACTCTGCTGGGCACACCTGATGTAAACAGCGGAGGAACTCTGCTGGGCACACCTGATGTAAAGAGCAGAGGGACTCCACTGGGGGCACCTAATGTAAGGAGGGACTCTGCTGGGGGCCCCTAATGTAAGGACGGACTCTGCTGGGGGCACCTTATTTAAGGGGGACTCTGCTGGGAATGCCTGATGTAAATAGGGGCTCTGCTAGGGTCGCCTGATGTAAGGAGGGACTCTACTGGGAATACCTGGTGTAAGGTGGGACTCTACTGGGTATGCCTGGTGTAAAGAGAGATTTTATTGGGTATGCCCGGTCTAAGGAGGGACTCTACTGGAATGCCTGGTGTAAGGAGGGGCTCTACTAGGAGTGCTTGGTGTAAGGAGGGACTCTACTGGGAATGCCTAGTATAAGGAGGGATTCTACTGGGAATGCCTGGTGTTAGGAGGGACTCTGTTGGGGACACCTGATGGCATCTGGTAGCAAGCGACGTGACAAGTGACACATTCGGGGCTCCCACTGATTCTGCATTATGGTGAGTGGAACAATTTCATTTTATATTACAATGCAATAATAGAAATAATGCGGTTCAATCATCCTGACACCATAACAACCATGGTACCAGGATGATTGAAGCGCTAACATCAGGTGTTTGGAGTATGTTTATCTGATGATTGTTACAATTTCTGGAATACAAATATTGCTATTGTGGTGTAGGATCTGGGCCTGCTTTCCCTCCATCCCTCTTTCTTTCTTTCCTTCTCTCTCTTTCCCTCCCTATTTCTTTCTCTCTCTCTTTCCCTCCCTATTTCTTTCTCTCTCTCTCTCTCTCTCCCTCTTTCTCCCTCCATCTCTCTCTATCCCTTGTTCATCTCAGACTCTAACCATACCCCCTTTGAGCCACACCCAATATTTTAGTTTAAACCACACCCATTCTTTGGAGCACTTTTCTTCCCCTGATATGCCATGCCTACAAATGAGTGCCCTGCTCTCTAATTATAACAAGGCTTCACCTACAGGCAAAAAAGTGTCCCTATACATTTTTTTACGTTGGCAACTATGCCTCTCGGCCAGTCAGGAAAGAGGGTGGGGACGAACAAGCTCCACCCCTCCTGAACCATACTAGGCCACTTGCCATCAACATGGGGGGTGGGTGCTTTGGGGTAGGGGGTGCCCTGTGGCCCCCCACCCCAAAGCACTTTGTCCCCATGCTGATGAGGACAAGGGCCTCTTCCAGACAACCCTGGCCGTTGGTTGTCAGGGTCTGCGGGCTGGGGCTTATCGGAATCTGGGAGTCCCCTTTAATAAGGAGACCCCCAGATCCCAGCCCCCCACCATATGTGAATGAGTATGGGGTACATCATACCCCTACCCATTCACCTGGGGAAAAAAAGTGTTAATAAAAAAAAAAAACACACTAGATCGGTTTTTAAAGTAATTTATTAGGCAGCCTGCAGCATGATGAGGTGGTGACGTCATAAATCGTTGTGCACCACACACATGGCATTACAGCGGGAGAGAGTGCTGTGTCAACATTGGAAGAACAGAATAGGGAAGAAGATGACGATGGAGAATACTGGGCCAACACTAGTAAAAGAGCTGGAACAAGATAGCGGAGGAGCCCGGCAAAAGAGGCTGGAGAGTACGGAGAAGAACCGGAGACCAGGAGAAGAGGCTGGAGAGCGGGAGAAGAACCGGAAAGCGCAGAGAAGTCGGAAGAGACCCCCAAAGTCAGAAGAAGACCCCCGGAGCTGCCTAATAAATTATTTTAAAAACCTGTCTAGTGTGTTTTTTATTGACACTTTTTTCCCCAGGTGAATGGGTAAGGGTACGATCACACAGGGTGGGGGGCCGGGATATGGGGGAACCCTTATTAAAGGGGATTCCTGGATTCCGATGAGCCTCCCGCCCGCAGACCCCGACAACCAACAGCCAGGGTTGTCAGGAAGAGACCCTTAGGGACAAGGTGCTTTGGGGTGGGGGGGCTGCAGGGCGCCCCCCTGCCCCAAAGGACCCACTCCTCATGTTGAGGGCATGCGGCCTGGTACGGTTCAGGAGGGGGGTGCTCCCTCGTCCACACCTCCTTTCCTGACCATCCAGGCTGCGTGTTCGCATAAGGGTCTGGTAAGGATTTTGGGGGGACCCCCATGCCGTTTTTCTGCGTAGGAGGTTCCCCTTAAAATCCTTACCAGACCGAAGGGCCTGGTATACTCTTGGAGGCGGAACCCAATGCCGTTTTTTTTATTTAAAATGTTGTGAGAGTTCCCCCTCAAGATTCATACCAAACAAAGTTCCTGGTATTGGCAGGGATCCAAGTCCGATTCCTGTTCATTGAATTCGGATGGATGTAGGACAAATGTAGGAACAATGTAGGGCTGATGTCACAGAGCAAAGTAGGATGAAAGTCGTACTACTGTCTTGTTGTATAGTGTAAACCCAGCCTAATTCTGAACACAGCTAGTTATAAGAGGGTGTGCACACTTATGCAATCACATTATTTTAGTTCTTTATTTTCACCACCCCCCCCCCCCCCTCCCCAAAGGATTTCAGTTTGTTTTTTAACTGAGTTGTACAGTTTATAGGTCACATTAAAGGTGGAAAAAGTTCTGAAATGATTTATCTTTGTTTCGTTTTTTTACACCACAGAAACCTGACATTTTAATAAGGGTGTGTAGACTTTTTATATCAACTGTGTGTGCACACACATTAGTCCACTAGGTGGCAGCAGGCTGCAACTCATACATTTGTTAATACCAATTGTAGTCATTTTAAAATCTATACAAATCCAATCAAGTTGGTTCAAAAATGAGGTGTTCTATGTCTATTCTTTTTCAATGATTTTAAATCATTAAAGAAGACTCAATTTTCAGAGCAGGGGGCTGCAGGTGAACACATTTTTTGAGAGCAGTGGCTTCTTGAGGCTGGGTTCACACTGCATCTAATTCGCATAGCAGGAGATTGTGACCGGCTCTCTATGGAGTCGGTTCACACATCTCCGCAGTGGCTCCAGTGCGAATTGCACAGGGGTTCTTTGCCTCTTTTGGTCACTTCAGGTCTGAATTCAGCCCAAAATTCATCTGAAATCGGACCTGGGACTGTGAATGGAGACGCACTGAACTCCTGCTGTGAGACGCTGCGATGTCTAGTGTAAACCCAGGCTTGCCGTGGTCTGAAACACCCCCTACCTTGGCAGCAATGTTCATTCTATCTGCTGATTGCAGTTCTGTAGTAGCAACAAGGTAAAGGGTGTTTCAGATAACTGTAGAGACCTCTGTTGTCACATTTGAAAGAAACAACTGAATTAAGCCTACTAGCCTAAGTTTTAGGGGTAGGTTGCCTTGACCCAGCTGATCATGATTGTGATCAGAAGCCAATTAAGAGTAGTTCAAATTTCCTAAAAAAAACGTCACATGTGCTATAAGCATTTAAGAAAAGCATGGAGTCCTGGTTCATACTGATGCAAATTCAATGTGGATTAGATACAATCTTAAGGGCATAGATTTGCATGTCAACTGAAAAAAACATTGTTTTAAATGAAGCCTGTTCACGTTTATGCAGTGTCATTCTGATAAAAAAAAAAAAAAAAGGGTCCAGTGCGAGTTTAGTGCGGATTAGGTGCACATTTTATCTCCAGCTATGCCAATCGCACCTGTCACAGCAGAAAATGAACTGTAAAATGGCATCAGATTTGCACCACATCAGTGTGAACAGAGACTTAGGCCTCTTTCACATATCCGATCCGTTCAGGTCCACCTGTCAGTTTTTCAGGCGGACCTGAACGGATGCTCCATAGAGGTCTATGGAGCGTCGGATGTCAGCGGTGACAAGTCCGCTGACATCCAACCCACTCCGATCCGAAAAAGTGTGAAGGAGGAAAAACCTACTTTTCCATCTGTCATCGGATCGGATGACGACGGACTCTGTGGTCCGTCGTCATCCGATCTCCCACAGGGGAGAGCGGCGCTCTGACAGGTCCATCCCTGCAAAGTGTGCAGAGACAGCAGGGGCGGATCCAGAGTCTAATCTCGGGAGGGGCACTGCTATAAAATATGTTTTTTGGGGGGCAATTTATATGGGAAATGGCTGGTATTGGCGCTTCAATCATTACGGCACCATGGTTGTTATGGTGTCAGGATGATTGAAGCGCATTATTTCTATTAATACATTGTAATATAAAATTAAATGGTTCAACTCACCATATTGCAGAATCAGTGGGAGCCCTGAGGATGTCACTTGCCATGTCGCCTGCCACCAAATGTGGATTGTCACTTGTCACCAAATGCGGATTGTTACTTGCCACGTCACCTGCCACACATTGCGGATTGTCACTTGCCACGTAGCCTGCCACACATTGCGGATTGTGACTTGCCACGTCACCTGCCACACATTGCGGATTGTCACTTGCCACGTCGCCTGCCACCAGATGCGGATTGCCACGTAGCCTGCCACACATTGCGGATTGCCACTTGCCACGTCACCTGCCACACATTGCGGATTGTCACTTGCCACGTCGCCTGCCACCAGATGCGGATTGCCACGTAGCCTGCCACACATTGCGGATTGCCACGTCACCTGCCACACATTGCGGAATGTCACTTGCCACGTAGCCTGCCACACATTGCGGATTGTGACTTGCCACGTCACCTGCCACATATTGCGGATTGTCACTTGCCACGTCGCCTGCCACCAGATGCGGATTGCCACGTAGCCTGCCACACATTGCGGATTGCCACTTGCCACGTCACCTGCCACACATTGCGGATTGTCACTTGCCACGTCGCCTGCCACCAGATGCGGATTGCCACGTAGCCTGCCACACATTGCGGATTGCCACTTGCCACGTCACCTGCCACACATTGCGGATTGTCACTTGCCACGTTGCCTGACCCACATTGCGGATTGCCACTTGCCACGTCACCTGCCACACATTGGGGATTGTCACTTGCCACGTCACCTGCCACACATTGCGGATTGCCACTTGCCACGTAGTCTGCCACACATTGTGGATTGCCACTTGCCACGTAGTCTGCCACACATTGCGGATTGTCACTTGCCACGTCACCTGCCACACATTGCGGATTGTCACTTGCCACGTCACCTGCCACACATTGCGGATTGTCACTTGCCACGTCACCTGCCACACATTGCGGATTGCCACTTGCCACGTAGTCTGCCACACATTGTGGATTGCCACTTGCCACGTAGTCTGCCACACATTGCGGATTGCAACTTGCCACGTAGCCTGCCACACATTGCGGATTGCCACTTGCCACGTAGCCTGCCACACATTGCGGATTGTCACCTACTGGTGGTCTTTTGTTGGGTCCCAGAGTGAAGATAGGCAGCAGAGAGATGATGCAATCTGTCTGCTGCACACAGCTTCCTACACAGTGAGGGTGGAACTGGAGGGATGCAGGGCAGTGAGAGATGATGTCATCTCCCTGCTCCCCTGCCTGCTGGCTTCCTGATTGGCCAGCAGCCCTCCTAAGCCGCCCAGCTGCCCCCCCTCACTCGTCCACTAAGCGCGGGTACCCGCGGAACCGGCCGCGCGGGTACCCGCGGAACCGACCGCGATTGGACCCGCGGAACCGGCCGCGATTGGACCCGCGGAACCGGCCGCGGGTACCCGCGGAACCGCCCGCGATTGGACCCGCGGAACCGGCCGCGATTGGACCCGCGGAACCGGCCGCGGGTACCCGCGGAACCGCCCGCGATTGGACCCGCGGAACCGGCCGCGATTGGACCCGCGGAACCGGCCGTGGGTACCCGCGGAACCGCCCGCGATTGGACCCGCGGAACCGGCCGTATTCTCGGAGGGGGCAATTGACCCGTTGCCCCCCCCCTGGATCCGCCCCTGAGAGACAGACCTGTCATCTTCCTGCTCAGCGGGGATCGTACACTTAGGCCTGGTACACACCTATGTATTTTTTTTTTGTGCATTTTCAGTTTTGCAGAAATACACTACAGTCCATTTAACTTTAGCTATTACCTTTTGTACCACCACCCCTCCCTTTAGAATGTAAGTTCTATGAGCAGGGCCCTCCTGTACCTTTTGTATTGAACTGTACTGTAATTGTGTTGTTCCCCCGACCCCCCCTATACATTGTAAAGTGCTGCGTAAACTGTCGGAGCTATATAAATCATGTAGTATAATAATAATGATTTAACTTGGTTTCCTATGGATGTAGTTCACATCTGTGCATTTTATGGAAAGGGCCAGGGACAAGCAGGTTGTGTTTTTGATTCCATAGACTTCAATGGATCAAAAATATGTACTGAAAAAAGCAAAATGCAACTGGAACATGCACCAACTGCAGCCTGCATAGGTGTGAACCAGACCTTGCATGGATTAATGTGCTGCTGCGATTTATTATATTCTGATATCCGGGCACCAGCAGCTGTCAGAATACCTGAAGTGTGGCTGTATTTGATTGAATGCAGTCACTGTTTGGCAAACAGCTCTCTATCTTCCTCTGTGTTTTTCGAGGGACATTGGGTGGAAGGGTGGTGACAGGACCAGATATGGGCTGAAATTTTAGCTGGTTCCTGATTTAATTCAGATAGTGAATGACCAAAAGTGTTTATAAACTCACATCATAAAAAACTATCACTAAATGGTATATTACATGCTGTTCATACTCAGTCACTATGAGATTAGTTTTCTGTATTCTGCAAAAAAAAAAAAACTGGTGGATCCTGCTGATCTCTATCTCCACCTTCTGTTCATATTCCCAATTCAGCTGGAGTTTTGCAGCTGTGGTGGCAACTTTGCACATGCTCAGTTTTCAGTGAGTTTCTATGCTGAGCATTTCCTCCCCTTCACATCTGAGCAGCCCATGTGACTACAGAGTCACACATGTGAGCGTATACACAGTGGAAAATGACAGCCCACTTCCTCCCTCCTCCTCCATGTCCACTAACCAGCTTAACATAATGGGGGTGGGAGACTACATGTAGATTGATGGAGGCTTTACCTCCCTCTTATTCTAAGTCACAGGCTGGAGGGGATTGCCATAGTCTGTGACTGGCAGAGGTCCCCCCACACCATGTTATTTCCACAAAATAATAAAGATTTGATTTCAAATATATATTTGTATGACAATTTAAAACATTTTATTAGTATTTATTTTTACTCTGTATTCCAAAAGGCAGTTTTTTTTTTTTTTTTTTGTTTTTTTAGAATATGTGACCAGCAGCAGAGGACTAGAAGCTTCTCCTGGTTATGTTTCCCTGCAGACAGGCTGGGAAAGAGCTGGATGATGTGACAGTTGTATATTGATTAAGAAGATCCATCATCCATAAACAGAAATAGAAGTGACAATGTAAATGAAAAAGTGTGTGTTTAGTATCACTTTAAAGGCACTGAACCTCTCTTTTACAGTCACAGAGAGAACAGATATACACAGACTGCTGCTTCCTCTTTTTTCTGGCTGCCCCCCAGTGCACTGACATATTCCTGGCTCATCTCAGTGACTGTCACTGTACTGCATTTAGGATGCAGCCTGGGCTCTACATTTGAGCTGTTCACAAACATGTACCCAACTACCAGAATGGGGAGAGCAACAAGGGTGGGACTTTACATGAAGTGCGTGAAAGCAATAAAATAGAATTTGGTGAACAATTGGGAAATTTTTAATTGGTTTATAAAAAATAATATATAAACAATAAAACATGCATAAACTATTAATACCAATTCCATGTAAGAATAGATATTCACAGTAAACATAATAAGACAATACATGATAATATGAACACATACCGTTTGTGCCCATTGGCCAGGCGCTACTGTGCCCATTCGGCGGTGCTCTTCGCCCCTCCCTGGCGTGTGCGGCGTGACATTGGTGGGGCCTATAAAGGCGGAGCTTCGGCAGTGCTGGCTCTCGAGGCTCCCATTACACTGGATGTTTCATTTGCTTGGGGATTGTTATTTCCTTTTCTTTGGTTCACTCCACACACCAGGTACTTTCACTGTCTTATCTGTTTTTCCCCTCACTTCCCTACATTCTCTTTCACGTTTTCTTAATGGCATCCGGCTTTCTCTTTTTCTCTTTTTAGCATTGATCTGTATCTACTCCAGGGTCACTGCAGCAATGGCCGCACTCCTTTTCCCCCTTTTTTACCTATCAAGTTCTACTCTTTCCCCTTTCTCTCCTCGTCACTACCACAGTCATGCCCTCACTTATTCACTCCAGTCCACTCTTTGGCAGCACCTCTTGCCTTGAATTTTCACTTATACAATTTCACTCTACACGCAGGCCTGCCTTGTGGGTTTATGCCAGCCATGGATGACACCTTGCAGGTTGCCTCCGCTGATCCGTCCACCTCAGCTCCCGGGTGGTGCCTCCAAATGGCCGGCGGCGCCCGACATTCAGCCACCATCACATGAACCATAATATGGAAGCATTATCTTGGGTGTTTTTTTTTTTTTTTTTTTACTACCCCACCTCTGCCTTATGTCTGCAATTAACAGACCACTCTTATACTATATCTTTTATTCTAGACAAGACACGCGCTTGCTCCTGACGAATAGTACCTCAGCCACGAAACGCATAGAGCTACCAAATGTCGTGTTCTTCATAAATTTTACCTAACTTTCCATAATTGTCATACCCCACAGGATATCCAAGCCACTTGTCATGCACGCACCATCTTATATCTTACGGTTTTATATCAATATCAATTTGGTGCACTGTGGAATATTTTTGTGTTCATATTATCATGTATTGTTGTCTTATTATGTTTACTGTGAATATCTATTCTTACATGGAATTGGTATTAATACTTTATGCATGCTTTATTGTTTATATATTTTTTTTTTATGAACCAATTAAAATTTTCCCAATTGTTCACCAAATTCTATTTTATTGCACTCACACGCTTAATGTAAAGTCCCACCCTCGTTGCTCTCCCCTTTCTGATAATTACAGGGATGGAAACATCTGACCTTACCAGATCATTGTTTCATTCAAAGTCCCAAGCGATGGAAATAGTTGGCCTTATCAGGCCATCATTTGGTTAAAGTCCCTAAACCTTCTCCCAATTAAAGTGCCCACCTACAGTGAGGATGGCCAGTGGAGGGCTCAAAACAAAATGGCTAAGCTTCTAGTCACTATAGGATGCCAGGGGTGGGCTACTGACGCATGACACCGAGAGTGTGCCGTAAAGCACCAGAGCATTGGAGAGCAGACGTTTGAAGTGGCCATTAGTGTACAAACCATACTGTCCAGTTTGGCAACCCTAGTCACATGTATGCAAGCATATAAATGTATTCAAGTAGGAGACTGACTCCAATTCACATTGAATAAAAAACAAAATACTAGCCTGTGCTTGTAAATAACTACACCGTTGCCCATTTTATAACTTCGAGATATTGGGCTTATGTAAAAGCGGTATGTTTTCAGAACAGTATCGATTACGATTTGTTTCCCCAGGTCAAGATGGTATCATTGTTGGCTTAGGTATTGCCAGACCAGGGTGGCATCATTGTACGTTTGTGTTTTTTCTAGTCTAGGGTAGTATCATTGCAGATTTAGCTTTTTCCACGCGAGGGTGGCATCATAATAGGTTTAGGTTTTCCTAAACCTACAAAGTCACTTGGGTTGGGATTGGCCAGGATGGTGGCATTGTAGGTTTAGGGTTTCCCACATCATCTACCTTACCTTTTGATATAGTCAGTTGAAGAAGATGTTTCAGCAAATCTCATAGAAGACATAAAACTCATTTGGAAGGTTTCATGAGTGCAAGATCTCTTTATTTTTAGAGTGGATTTCTGATGGCAATAATTAGTTCACATGTACAAAATGATCAACACATTGACCATTGTTACAAGACTTTATTAAAATAGAAAACAATATAAAGTTAGCGAAACTATACAATGCACCAAAATGCTGGAGGATTATTATGAAAACCATTTTTTTCTTTTTAACATAATGTAAATATTACAAACAGTCCAATAACATTATGTTCTTAATATGAAATAACCTTACACAGACCTTCATTGTTACTACAAATTACAATATATACCAGTAACACTAGGCTGTGATTAAGGAGAAGACATAAAACTCAAAATGTTGTTGAAAACATTATCATGTATTAATTTCTGTATGTAGTTTATAAACTTGTTGCGGTTTTGTATATACATATATTTATTTATCTATTGAACTCTGCATATAAATATATTCAAAATTACTATTCTCTTTTATAGGAGTTTTTTAAATAGTTTTTTTCTTCTATTCTTAAGCACCGGAAAACAGGAATAAATGATGTGTCAAAAACAACAAAACAAGAAACTACTTCATTTCAATAAAACAAAACTTATTAGGCAGTATACAGTGTGTTAACAGAAGAAAGCACCAGTTATTTAGTGAAAACATTAACTATGTTAAACTTTCAGAGTTTAAAGACTGGCAAAGTTTGTTCTTTACTAGTACCCTCACTTCACTATAAACTGGAGCTTTGCGGTGGCACAATGTTCTATAGTTAACAGTGCCCATTAATACAACTCTGTGCTTTATCCATTAAACTGAAGGCATTAAAAGCCAATTTCAGCTTTCACTCCTTTCTTGTAGATAGGCCAATGAAAGATGATTTCCATTTGCAAATTTCAATAACTAGTATTAATGTTATTCAATAAAGCCATACAATTGTATAAAGTCTATAACCCAAGCAGCAAGACAACGTGATTTTTGTTTTTATAGCTGAAGCCTTATTACTAAGGGCGATCTACTTTTTTGTGTTATCCTTTCTACAGCACTAACTAATCTTACTACAGAATAAAACTAATCAGATGCCGTCCAACTAGTTGTAGTGATGTGATAAAATGCAAGAACTGCTTAATCTATGTGGGCCCTCATTGTAAAAACAAATTGTTTACAAAAAAAAAATAAGAAATGTAGGGAAATAGTGTATTGAACATACTCACCTTTCCACTAACATCCACCTGTACCCCTATGCAAATGCTTCTTCTAGCAAGATCCTGGGTATTATCAAGTAACCTAAACCGTGCTAGAAGACACTCCTTGCACTTGTGGCATCATCACATGAAATTTGGGCTACTCTGCATTCCTTGGGATTTCTTCACAAGTTATTTGTTTTTAGGGTTTAATAAAAAAATTTTTTTTTTCAGTAAAGACCCTTTCAATAGTATATAAAAGGAGTGTTGGCACCTGTGCTCTGCCACCAACCTCAAAAGTAATGCCCACTAATTTGGCTCCTATGTGGGGAGAAGCAGAGTGGAGGGACTAGACAAAGAAAAATGTGCTCTTATGCTACAAAACGATCACGGTTTTCAGAACAGATACAAGGCATTTGCTCTCCCTATAATTAGATTTTAAATGCATCACAATAGTTCTTCTTTAAGTCAGTCATTCTTAAGGCCTAGTTCACACCTATGCAAGTTGCAGCTTGCGTTTTTTCAATACACGTTTTGATCCACTGAATTCTATGGAACCAAAAACCAGAATAAAGTCCCTGGTCCTTTACATAAAATGCACAGATGTGAACGTGACCCATAGGGAACCATGTTAAATGGACTGTAGTGTGTTTCTGCAAAATGGAAGACGCACTAAAAAAAAAAAAAATGCATAGGTGTGAACCATGTCTAAGAACATGCCAAGCTAGTACTGCATATCACTTGTTTTACAGGTAAGGGAGCAGATGGCAGCTGAGTAGTTAATATGATGGGTTATATTTTAACTATTCTCATCTCAAAGGCACACTGTGAATATACAATGCCTGAGAGAATAAGCTATGCAGTGTATTTGCTAAAACAAGCTACAGTACGGTACAGAGGTAGAAGGTTAAGATACGATTACAGGATAATCAAGCAGTAGACAGTTACATCCTATTTTTTAATTGGTTGCTGCACTTTACTAATTGCATTTTTTAATAATTTTGTCCATCCATTTTCACACATCCTGGTGTGATACATTTTACAGCCCTCGGATAGCAAGAGGACCTGAAAGCAAAGAGTACACCAGTGGTCTATCTTGCTACTCAAAATAGAAAGGATTTGCTTGGCTGGAACATTCTACATGGTCATACTAAAAGTCGGATGGCAGTGGAGTCAGAACGTGGATCCTAAAAATGCTAAAGGACGAAATTCTATATACAATTCTCTATTTATATATTAAAATGACAACCATTAGCTTTATTTTTGGCCAAATTAGCAGTTTGGCCAAGAATGCATCCCCCACATCTAAGGACTGGTGGACTGCTATACATGTAACATCTGTTGACAACACTGTTCCTCTACTATAAGAAATTATAGTACAGAACAGGATCCAATATAGAACATATATAAAACATCCATGGAGAACTCTCCTATTCCATTCTTTTTATATCCTGCCTCTGTTATACACCTATAGGAACCAATCACATTTAGCTTACTGAGGTTAGATCAGTAAATGTTGTCAAATATCGCCATTGGCTTCATTGCATGCCTTCTATTGAAGTTTCTTATAAAATGAACGCCAGCAAGTCTTCATGTTTCCTCTGGTAAAATGTTAAAGAAGGTGATGCAACGTCTCATACCACTTAAACAAATACAATTAGAACTACAGTGCATGTGTTCAGTATTGTGAACATAAAATATACCACAGATTCCACAAAGAAACAAGCTTACCATAACCTGTTCTGTCAAGTACAATATAATGAATACAAGATGTATCACTATGATAGATCTGGATATTACTTTCAAATATAACAGATTCTTTGCACATTACAGAGGTAGTTCTGGCAACATCAAACATGTAATCCACAGGTTTCTGAAAGTTACATCCCGTTACTCATTTACATATCCACTAGAAACGAATATTGGCATTGGCAGAGTTATGCTACTAGAATGCCTACTCAGGAGCTGTTTTTTTGATACAAGACGGTTTATACAAGACATGCTCTTCTATTTGTGCGCTAGACAGGTTTGGCACATTAAGGTCAAACATTCATTGCTTTGAGTCCTTATAGATTCAAACTGAATGACAATCTTCCAATATAAAGTATATAAAAAATAAAAAGACAAAAGGTTGGATAACTTAACAGTTGGTGCTCCAATAGCAAGATCATCATCCGGCATACAGTTGGTGAATATCACCAGGAGAGGGCGCCATGCGCTGCTGTGGCACTGTGGGAAATCTACCGCATTGTACAGATGGGCTCTAAACTATCCAGCTTAAAGAGTAGAGCTCAAATGTGAGCCATTGAGATTTATTATATTATTAATTTCGGTTCACACACCAGGAGCTTTTCCTTATTTTTGGATATCACAGGGTACTCTCAATCCACCGCATCACAAATCTCATCCACCACTTCATTGAAGATACTTGGCTGATCTGCATATACATGGTGAGAGGCACCTTTGATGGCCTGGGGATAGGAAAATATTACAGTGAGGTTTACCAATACATGTACATAAAGAGCTAATTTAGGCATCACCACAAATAGTATATGAATAGGTATAAATTATCATATTTTCATCTATAACACAAAAGATAGGAGGTGATGAAATCTAGAAAGGCCCAGTTGTTTAGTAGTTTGTTTCCCATGACTATCCTCAAATACCATTTACATGGATGTTTTGCAGGTACCTCACATGTCGAAGTGTTAAAGTGATACTAAACTTTTTCTTTTTTTGTTTAAAAATAACAAACATGTTATACTTACTTGCTCTGTGTAGTGGTTTTGCAAAGAGCAGCCTGGATCCCCCTCTTCTTGGGTCTCTCACTGGCTCTCGGCCCCTCCCTCCTGCAGAGTGCCCCACAGCAAGCAGCTTGCTATGGGGTCACTTGATTCGAGGCTCCGTGTGTCCATTCAGACACGGAACTGCAGTCCGTCCCCCGCCCCCATTGGCTCACTTACTTTGACAACAGCAGGAGCCAATGGTGCCCTGCTGTGTTCTCAGCCAATAAGGAGGGAGAGTCCAGGTACGTTACAGGAAGTGTGTTCCTGACAGGATCACCTATTCAAAAAGTTAGGAAAAAAGAAGAAAGAAAAGAAGGAAGGAAAAAGAAGAAAGAAAAGGAGGAAGGAAAAAGAAGAAAGAAAAAGGAGGAAGGAAAAAGAAGAAAGAAAGAAGAAAGAAAGAAGAAAACCAAATTCATGATCACATCTAAGCTGCAATACATTACATTTTCATTCCTGAGTTTTAATACAAATTGAAAATCCAACTCCTTGACACTGAAAAAACCCACTCTTCAACCCCCACCCCCTGCACTGCAAGGGTTATCTGTTTGTTATGTCTAGGAGTATAGCATTAAAGAGAAGGATTTTTATCCTAATGCATTCTAAGCATTAAGATAAAAAAACCTTCTGTGTGTAGCAGCCCCCCCCCCCATACGTACCTGAGCCCCCTCTATATCCAGTGATGTCCACGAGTGCCTGGCCATCTGGGACACTCCCTCCTGATTGGCTGAAACAGGTCATTGGCTAACTGACTTTGACAGAAGCGGGAGTAAATCAGAAGAGAGAGGGGGCAAACCAGGGGTCTGTGTCTGAATGGACACAGGGAGCTGTGAATCGGCTTGGGTACCCCCATAGCAAGCTGCTTGCTGTGGGGGGGAATCGGCAGGAGGGAGGGGCCAGGAGAGCCGAAGAGGGACCAGTGAAGAGGAGGATCTGGGCTGACCTGTACTATAACCACTGCAACAGACCAGGCAAGTATAACACGTTATTTTTATATATAAAAAATTAATTAAAATTTGACTTTACAATCACTTTTAGGAGTAAACACTTACCCTAGTCCGAAATCACCTAGAAATATCTAGCAATTAAAAGTAGTTGTAAACCCTCACGTATACACAGTGAAGTGACTGGCCTCAAGTGATTCACAGAGATTAAACAAATCCTCTTACATGCAAGTTGTACCTGTTTATCTGCATATCTTTTCACTGAATCCATATAATTGTCTGATTTATTTATTTTTTCCCCTATACATAATAGCGCTGGGAAGGAGCTGTCATTCGAGCCTGTCACTAAACAAAAGGGGTGGGGTCATCCGGTGATGTCATTGGGTGACCCGGCCCCTTTGTTTAGTTTAGTTAGTGGCGGCCCGAATGACAGCTCCTTCTCGGCGCTATTAAGTATATAAAAAAAAAAAAAGACCCGACAATTGCATTTAAAAGCCGACAGTGACAGTCAGCATCAACATGTGTGGGAGCTTGTCTGTACAGACTGCCCCCTCACTGTATATACTGCTCTGTCCCGGCCATCACATTTAAAAGCAGAAAATGACAGTCAGTACCAGCAAGCGAGGGAGCCTGTACAGGCCACCCCTCACTGTGTATACTGCTCTCCTTCATTTCCCCACTACAACCCCCCCACAGTGACTGGTTGCTCCTATCAACCAATGCAAAAAACGGATGCAACAGACTGTTCGTCCGTTTACATCCATTTTTTGTCCAATCTGTTTTTTTTAATGGATGAAAAATAAGGCTTTCATTCGTTTAAAAAAAAAAAAACGGATGTTAACAGAAGCGGATGAAAATAGATGATCATCCATGGTCTTCTGTTTTTCTATAGGAATGCACTGATGTCCGTTTTTCATCCATCAATGGATAGAGGGAAAACGGACAAACAGCCCGTATGTGTGAAAGGGGCCCAAGAGACAAATACACACTATAGATGGATATGCTTTGTTCATATTTATGTGTGAGGTTTACAACCACTTTACCCTCACGGAGTTGGTGTTTAGGTATTCTATAGGTGGGCCTGTGAGCTACTGCCATGTGAACAAAGCAGCATTTGTTCTGCAGAGCTGGGTAAGCTCAATATAGATGGTTCCAGCATGTACATATATATGAAACTTTGTGCCCATGAAAACCTGCTGTACGTTTCTACTATTCTACAAAAACATGGAGGCGATAGTCAAGTGTTCAGTTTTTAGTTGTGCTTAATAAAGATGTATTCATATGGGTAATGCTTGTGTTATGGCAGATGCAACCTGTGCCACCTTTTCTAGGTTTGATCAATCCTAAAACGTAATCGTAAAATTAGTTAAAATTTTTTCAAGATAATATGTTGTGCTTGTATAGCCAGTCTATATGGGACAGTTATACAATCTACTGTTGAAGGATGGCACAGCTCACAGATGCATATCGACGGGTCTCATCTCTTGGCGATACATGACAGGTTGATTCTCACCAAACTACAAATACATTTATTGAAAACTCATGTAGAGACAGGGGCCTACAATTACTCTGGTCTCTACATGAGATTTCAATAATGGTATTAAGAACAGCTCAGGGAGTACAGCAATTTACAAGCTGAACAAATTATATATTATACTGAAGTAATAGTAACAAAAATGGTTAAAGCGTATTTAAACCCAAGAACAAAAATGGAATATATTGGAGTTTACAGGTCCATAGATAGAATCACAGAACATGACAAAAAATATTGCATTACTTATCTGATGTTTGCAGACAGAATCCACCTTTTTTTCAGGCTCTTACCAGTGTATGCACATATGAGTCAGGTCGTAGTTCTTTGGCCTTTTCCCCCGTGCTGCTGTCAATCCAGGTCTCTGCCCCATAGATGAATGTGATGGGAAGGGATTTAGGAATCAAATTAAGACGAGGCAACATCGGTCGCTTAGCCCAGCCAAACCTCTCCATCATGGTTTTGAAAGCACTTTCACCACTAATACGAACATAAAGGAAAAGTTCATGATACATTTTACACCAAGTACAAAGATACATGGCTAATAATCCAGCTATTCTCTAAGTGCCACCCAACTGCTTAATATTTAATAACTAAATCAGCTATGTTAGCATAAGTGATGCATATGCCAACAAAAGCAAAATCTACTTCTGGTTTGTACGTGGGCTGCAAAAGAAACAGTATATATGCTGATGTCCTTCTCCGACAGCACAACATGGTGAGTTTCCCTTACTTGCCCATCTCGAAGCAGGTCTATGTACACTTTTTTCATTAGACTCATCAGAAGTTAGTAAGCTACTCACACGGAGCTGTTTGGTTGAGGCAATGTATAGTATAGCATGGTATACATTATCCAGGCACCGCTTGCCTACATGGGCGAAAACCCAACATAGATCCATTGTCCAGGTACATGCATATGTGAACTTGTGCAGAATGTTCTTTACATTATGTATATTAGCATGCATGGACTTACTCAAGCATTGGTCTATCTGCTTTAAAAGGCTATAGTGATATTACATGTGCTGGAAGATTTTCATTTTGTCTTAAGCCAGCCATAGATGGATCAGAATTTGGCCAGTTCAGCAGGGATCCATGTGTGGCCGTTCTCATTTGACAGAAGTTAATCCTTAGATTGACTTCTGCTGAACAGGAACGTTTGAAAACTTTTGTCGATTAGTGGCTGCAGCTGCTGATCATTGTATTCTGATGCTTGCTAACAAAAAAAAAAAAAAAAATGAATGATCTATGGCCAGCTTTAGGAATCTTAAAGCATACGCCCTATTTCTCTGACAGCGGAACTTGATTCCAATTAGTGTGGCACTTGTCCGTTTCCTGGTACCTACCATCCCTTAAATGTCTTGAGCTTTCCTCCCAATTCTTGAAGTATGCCTGCTCCCCTGACTTGACAGATAAGGCCAGATTTCAGGTACTAACCCTCTACTATAAAGATTCCAGATGCCTAACCTCCTAAACACATTGTGCTGCCTTTACTCATCACTTCATCAGTTAGAGGTGCGGTAAATACGGCACTCTTCAGCTTCAATTATCACTGGGTACAATGGCAGGAGGTCAAATTAGCAGCTATACACTACACTCTTGATAATAATTAAGAGTTTTTTTTTTTTTTTTTTTAATCGGAGGTCATCTTATATTAACCTGGTCTAAGTTGGTCTTATCCTCTCTTATACAATGTATGACGCAATCTTTTGAGTAGTTAGATCCATGCTTAAATTGATTTAAACTACTTTAAGTTTATGTTGGAACTACAACTCAATATTACCATATATGTGGTCTTTTATTTTGCTGCCACCATATGTACTTATGTATACTAATTGTTAAGATTCAATAAGCAAAATTTCACTAGAATTAGCAGCTAAAAATTTCAGCAGCAGTTGTTCAGCAAAGTGCTGACTGCATTTCTTCATATCCAAAACGAACTCTACAAAGCTCTATGTGAAGTGGAATCATAAAAACCATGAAACACCAGGCATCTAAAAAATGCAAAAACGATGTAAAATAATAGGCAAATTTTACAATGAGTGAACAAAAATGAGCTGCGCTAAAATCAAATTAGAAATGAAAAATTAATCAAACACCTAAAACCTAATCAAAACCTATACAAAGTAAGCATACAAAACAATATTAAATAAACAAAAATGTGATTAGTAAATAGTATATATGAGTACTATCATATCATCATAGAGTGAATAAAGTGTATACTAGATCTGAAATGAAATTAGTATAAATAATATAGAAAACACCCACAATAATTAATGTGAATTGAAACAAAAATAATAATGTGTGCTAAATCTAAACGAATAATATTAACAAAAATAATATTCAAAAACCATAAAGAGTTCATATGTGATAAAGGAAAAAATAATACTTTTAGTCCAAAAATATTATTATTGATTCTTCAAACTTGATATTAAGGTGAAAAAAGAATATCCACAAATGCGTGTATGTAGAAAATATTCAAAACAATCCTCCACCAGTGAGAAGAGGGGCCGCTTACCAGAGCTTTAGATCCCAGTGTTAGTGAGATCAATAAGGCAACAACACAGGGGTTTCTGGGTGAACCGTCACAGGCATCCCACCATCTATATCTCCAATGCGAAGGCTCCAATACGAAGGCTCCAATCGAGGAACGAAGGTGTCGTAGATTGCTGACACCACGCTGTCTCTATCTCCAGTACGAAGCCTCCAATCAGGAAACGAGGGTATCGTGGATCATATATAAAAGATCAAAGACACTCGCATAGCGTAAAACCACTTGGTTTAATAAAGTAGAATTTAAAAAAATTTACACTCACATACGTAAAGAAAAAATGATCACATAAAAAACGAGCCGGCCGGACTCGTGTGCCGCCCGCACTTCCTGGTTGGGCGTAGAACGCGGAGACGTCAGAACGCCTATCTCCCTACGCGCGTTTCGTCTCAAACGGACGTGTTCACGGGATGCGCATCCCGTGAACACGTCCGTTTGAGACGAAACGCGCGTAGGGAGATAGGCGTTCTGACGTCTCCGCGTTCTACGCCCAACCAGGAAGTGCGGGCGGCACACGAGTACGGCCGGCTCGTTTTTTATGTGATCATTTTTTCTTTACGTATGTGAGTGTAAATTTTTTTAAATTCTACTTTATTAAACCAAGTGGTTTTACGCTATGCGAGTGTCTTTGATCTTTTATATATGATCCACGATACCCTCGTTTCCTGATTGGAGGCTTCGTACTGGAGATAGAGACAGCGTGGTGTCAGCAATCTACGACACCTTCGTTCCTCGATTGGAGCCTTCGTATTGGAGCCTTCGCATTGGAGATATAGATGGTGGGATGCCTGTGACGGTTCACCCAGAAACCCCTGTGTTGTTGCCTTATTGATCTCACTAACACTGGGATCTAAAGCTCTGGTAAGCGGCCCCTCTTCTCACTGGTGGAGGATTGTTTTGAATATTTTCTACATACACGCATTTGTGGATATTCTTTTTTCACCTTAATATCAAGTTTGAAGAATCAATAATAATATTTTTGGACTAAAAGTATTATTTTTTCCTTTATCACATATGAACTCTTTATGGTTTTTGAATATTATTTTTGTTAATATTATTCGTTTAGATTTAGCACACATTATTATTTTTGTTTCAATTCACATTAATTATTGTGGGTGTTTTCTATATTATTTATACTAATTTCATTTCAGATCTAGTATACACTTTATTCACTCTATGATGATATGATAGTACTCATATATACTATTTACTAATCACATTTTTGTTTATTTAATATTGTTTTGTATGCTTACTTTGTATAGGTTTTGATTAGGTTTTAGGTGTTTGATTAATTTTTCATTTCTAATTTGATTTTAGCGCAGCTCATTTTTGTTCACCTATTTAGTTTGATATCGGAGTATTACGATTAGGGTTGCTGCTTATAGGTTGCTTTCTTTTGTTGTTCGAGTAGCGCGGTTTACCCTTTGTACCAAAATTTTACAATGAGAATTAAAAAAAAATATAACATATTAAAAACAAATCTTTTCAATTCAACCTACCTTGGTGTCTGAGCATTGCAGTGGTAAATGTATTCCATTATGGTGTCATCCTCAAAGAACTCCTCAAATTTCCTTTTTAAGTCTGGACGAAATCTTTGCACCAATCTCGGACCTGGTAATTAACAGTTATACAGCTGAACATGTGTTGCCTTTTTTTCCAAGGCCAAAATATAGCATCTTTTAGCAATTTATTTAATAGTATTTATTACACATGCTTTCATTTCTTCACCAATATTATTATCTGAATTTACCAAAGTAAGTGAAAAATGTGATTGAATACATACGTCGCTACCTTTGGGGATATGAAGCGATACACTTTTGCCTGGACTCACAATTTTACCTAAATGACCACAAAACCCATTCTGTGAATTTTTCCTGTGCAAAATGAGTGCATCCTTACATTTCATAGCAATGTGTCTATATCGGCAGCAGAACCAAGTGTCTACACTTGTTTAACCCCTTGTAATCGGTGCCTCCCAGCCCTTTAAGGGGTTTAGGATGCCAGGAGGTGGGGCAGGGTTTCTGATCATGTGGCCGCCTGTCAGGTCACCTTGAGGCGAGGTGACAGATGCACACTGTAGGAATCAGGAGTGCACCGCAAAGGTTGTGGACCCTACGGCTGACTGCTGCGGACAGGAGACAGGTCCCACCGGGGTTAGAGTGTAAGATTCCCTGGGGCGCGGAGTGTAAGAGCCAGCAGGTGTTCACCAGCGCCTCGAGTGGTGAGGATGGATTGGCTGCAACTGGCTCCAGGTCGCGACCCCCAGGGTCCCCCAGCTCACACCCACAGTAGGCAACAGGAGGATAGGGATGGTGAGGGACAAAGCCAAGGTCGGGGCCACAAGCAGACAGAATAGTCAGGGACACCCCAAAAGGTCAGGATCACAGGCAAACAGGGATAGTCAAAGACACGCCAAAGTCGGTAACGGAACAACAGAAGAGCACACGGCAGGTAACAGGAAGCCAAACACACAAAGGAATACACAATGGTTGATCAGCACTGATGGCCTGCAGTGCACAGGTTAATATAGGGCTCCCTGATAGGGCCTGGGGTGGAGCCATGCTTAGAGGAGAGATTATAAAAACCACCAGGTGGAAGTGGCTGGCCTCTTAGTCTGAACACATGAGGGAAGGTAAGCAAACACAGGAAGATCACTGCATAACCATGACACCGCCATGACTGGCAGTCACCTGATTGGAAAGCTTTTCGTTAGCTGCCAGTAACTGTATCGGGAGCGCACAGGGCACACTCTTGGCACAGCTGTTTTTGCACTGATGCACACAAATATGCTGCCTCTCAGCGCCAAGGGCCACCCGCCGAGAGGCTGCATATTTGTGTGCAGGCAGCGCCAAGAGGTTAAAGATGAAGCGCCTTGTAGTCTGCATGCCTGAAACTTCAAATGCCCTTCTTTAATGCTACATTAAAGTAACACTAAACCATATCCTTAATCTCCAAAAATAATCCATACACATCTGCTTAAAGACCCTGTAATCTTTTTTTTTTTCAGAAAATGGTTTCTTCGGTGGAGGAAGGCTACATTCCTACATACAATGGGACCATGGAGAACGAATGTAGTCACCTTCTCAAAGAAGGTTTGATCACAGCAAGAATAAAAAAAAAAAAAAAAAAAGGGTATGTTGACATTTGGGGGGAGGCTGAGAGCAATAGAAGGGATTTTAGTGGCACAACAGCAATCCAATGAGTCACTCTACCTAACATTCAGTGCAACAATGTGTACCTGTCTGTACTAGTTCAAAAATGTTACTTTTCAATGCAGATTTGCTTTTCCGGCGTGACCACTTCTCACAGCTAAATACAGTGATACATCATATAAAGCTCTAAGGGCCAGTTCACACCACATGCAGTCCAGTGCGTTTTTTCTGCATCAAAAAACGCATGAAAAGTAGGTTATATGAGTCCTGCTGTGATTAGATGCTCTTTTAGCAATCTCTGTTGTCTAGTACAATGAAAAAATAATATGTTCTTAATAAAATGTTGATTTTTATCTTTATTCTATGATTGTTATTGTATACATGGTGCCTAAAAAGTCCAGAAGCCCCACCTTTTGTCTTTGTTGTAAAATATTAATTGGGACGTGGCACTTGTTGTACTTCTGTGTATCCACAGCTCCACTCTGTGTGAGATGCATTTTTTTGATTAGCATTTAAGTAGGTTATATGGTTTTCAATGGCACAGTTGACACCAGTGCTTGCAGTTTCAGTTCCATAAAAAAAAAAAAAAATAATAATAATAATAATAATAAAGAATATTCTGCATTTTTCCTGCACTGGAACACTGTAAAGTGCATCAATAACGCACTGGAACGCACCTAAAATGCATCAAAAAACACAAGAACGCACATGTTCTTGTTTAAAGGTTAAGAAAAAAAAAAAAAAAGAAGAGGGGGGAAAAAAAAAAAGAAGCAATGGACAACATCAAAAACACACGGGAACCTATGAAAAACGCACATGCAGAAAAGCATCTGGGATGCATCCAGACTGCATTTCTATGTGGTGAACGGGCCCTAAATCAAAGACATGATGTAGATCTACTTCGTGTTACTAGGTATTTTTTAAGCATTTGTAATGACAATATGGAATTTGTTGCCTGCTTGGTTTCCATGGTATCCAATAAACAGAATGGTAAATGCAGTGCTCTATAGTTTTAGAACCCCAGGGGTCCCCCTTCTCAGGTACTAGGTATACAGTGCTTGTATTCCACTGGTAGGATTTGCTTTATTGTTACCATAATTTAGGTCATGGATCTCCTCCAGAAAGTTTTCACCTCATACATATCTAACAGAATCCATTGGGGGTAACCTTCATAATGTAATTCTTGAACAATGGATTCTTATTTTTCCTGCTCAATTCTCCATAAAGTGAAAAAAAAAAAAAACAGAAAAATCCACCAAGGAGGAAAGAATTTCCTCGTAATGGTGTTCATATGGGGCTGTAACAATGGCCATTCAGTTTCTGCAATAGATGCTTGAGTCTGGACTGAGTGCACCTATTGGGAGGGCAGACTGCATCCTTAACCAGTATGTGTGCATTAATAGCAAGAACTCACCCCAAGGTCCTGCTGCTCTCACAACAGCCAAAGGATTGGATCGTCCAAGAACTGCAGCAATAGCTTTAACCCATGCTGGAGGAGAACGCACCTCACTGGGGTCTGTTGGCAAGGCTGGGAAGCCCCATGGATCAACAAGAATGAGATGTTTCACTCTGAAATTTGTAAAATAAACAGAATACTATGTACATATGGGTAAGAATTATTGGCATAGCAATATAATCAGTGACAGAAATGATCCACCAAAATTATATATACACATACACACACACAGTATCTCACAAACGTGAGTACATCCCTCACATTTTTTGTAAATATTTTATTCTACCTTTTCATCTGACAACACTGAATAAATGAGACTTTTCTACAATGTAAAATAGTGTGTACAGCTTGTATAACAGTGTAAATTTGTTGTCCCCTCAAAATAACTCAACACACAGCCATTAAGGTCTAAACCGCTGGCAACAAAAGTGAGCACACCCCTAAGTGAAAATGTCCAAATTGGGCCCAGTTAGCCATTCCCTGGTGTCATATGACTCAGTGTTACAAAGTCTCAGGTGTGAATAGGGTGCGGGTGTGTTAAATTTGGTGTTATCGCTCTCTCACTCTCTCATACTGGTCACTGGAAGTTCAACATGCACCTCATGGCAAAGAACTATGAGAATCTGAAAAAAAAAAGAATTGTTGCTCTACATAAAGATGGCCTAGACCAGTGATGGCGAACTTTGGCACCCCTGATGTTTTGGAACTACATTTCCCATGATGCTCAAGGACTCTGCAGTGTGGTGGAGCATCATGGGAAATGTAGTTCCAAAACATCTGGAGTGCCAAGGTTCGCCATCACTGGCCTAGACTATAAGATTGCCAAGACCCTGAAACTGAGCTGGTGGGGGGAGAGTCATGGTCTGGGGCTACATGAGTGTTGCCGGCACTGGGGAGCTACAGTTCATTGAGGGAACCATGAATGCCAATGTGTACTGTGACATACTGAAGCAGAGCATGATCCTCTCCCTGCGGAGACTGGGCCCCGGGGCAGTATTCCAACATGATAACGACCCCAAAGACCTCCAAGACGACCACTACCTTGATAAAGAAGCTGATTGTAAAAGGTGATGGACTGGTCAAGCATGTCTACAGACCTAAACCCTATTGAGCATCTGTGGGGCATCCTCAAAATGGACCGTGGAGGAGCTCAAGGTCTCTAACATCCACCAGCTCTGTGATGTCATCATGGATGAGTGGAAGAGGACTTCAGTGGAAACCTGTGAAGCTCTGGTGAACTCCATGTCCAAGAGAGTTAAGGAAGTGCTGGAAAATAATGGTGGCCACACAAAATATTGACACTTTGGGCCCAATTTGGACATTTTCTCTTAGGGGTGTAATCACTTTTGTTTCCAGTGGTTTAGACATTAATGGCTGTGTGTTGAGTTATTTTGAGGGAACACAAATTTTACGGTTATACAAGTTGTACACTCACGACTTTACATTGTAGCAAAGTGTCATTTCTTCAATGTTCATGAAAAGATATAATAAAATATTTACAAAAATGTGGGGGGGGGGGGTGTACTCACTTTTGTGCTAAGGTTTTGGCTAGACCTATTCTTTCTTTTAGGAGTGTAATATAAGCTGTACACAAACACACACACACACACACACACACACACACACACACTTGAGCAGTGGAGGACACTCTGCTGCTTGAGAAGTAAGCAATGTTGCCAAATCCATTAACAGCTGGACAGTTTCCATTACATTATACATGTAGAAGTGTTTAATTTGGCTTACAGAAAACACTCTAACAGGAGGTTATTCTTGATAATAAAAAAGATGAACTTTCAACATTCTGAAAAATAAGGATTTTCATTCCATATCCCCACACTAAAGCTACTCTTTAGTGTTAATGTACCAGCATGTACAGTTTTATTCATTCATTTGAATTCCAGAAGCTCACACCACCAATTACTGGGAGATGGCGGAATAGCTTGTTCTTAAATATTGTGATTTTTCCTAAAAGCTGAGCGAGTAAGTTTATAGGCAGTTCATGCCTTCTATTTCTTTAAAAACAATAGAAAATCTGAGATTTGTGTTGTCCTGACTTAAGAAAGCAGATTCTTGCATTTGCTCACCTCTGTGGGTATTTCGTAGAATACGATGTAGCTAGGAATCCACCCATGCTATGCCCCAGGAGAATCATGTCTTTAATTCCCATCTCCTCTCTCCACTGCTCAATGGATGATACAAACAGCTCTTCTGCCGCTTCTGGATCACTTGGAAAGGTTGGTCGGGAGCTACGCCCAAATCCCAATAAATCAAAAGCATAGAGAGCCCGCCGTGAGCTAAGGCGGTCTATGTTTTGAATCCAAAGTCCTATCCCACCTCCAAAACCATGAACCATCACTAAAGGTGTCTTTTCCCGTAGCTCTGGGCTCACTGTCAAAGTCCAAATCTTGTTCTGATCCGGTAAAGAGACATAGCCTGCAGAGAATCGGTTCTTGATACCTACAGAGATAAAAAGGACAGGAATATACCAGATGAATATTGTATTATTTTTTTACTAAAGAAGTCGATAGTGCAATTATAATAAAGTGCAGAAACCCAAAGAAAACAGATCAGCTTACTGTAGGCACATTAGGTAAACTAGGTTTAAAACCTAACCTAAACATTTTATAATAGAGAATATATATATATTATCTATCTGGTAAAGTCACCTAGTTGCATCCAGGATCACTACATATAGTATAAATAAACCGCACCTTTGTTTTTTTTTCACCTACAACGCTGTCTGCTGTGCCTGATTTTGTGTGGTGAACCCATCCAGGGAGGTCACACACTCACTGTTGAGCTAACCCCCTCACAGTATATATTTTTTTTTAAATACAGTACTATAGTCACACTTTCAAGCAGAGCAGTTATCAAGGTGGGTTCCCCCATGGTGACAACTGAAATATAGTCACATAATGTGTGTTGAAACATATGAAAAGCAGTCTATTGGAAAACCATGGGGGAGATATACCAAACATGGGCACAACGAATCTGGTGTAGCTATGCATAGTAACCAATCAACTTCTAAATTCAACTTGTTCAGTAAACAAGTTTGACAATAAAACCTAAAAGCTGATGGTTACTCTGCACCACATTACGTGTGTACCAGGTTTAGTATAACTCGGCTGTGACACGATGACAATGCAGGAGCACAACAGAGACAGGGACCGAGCACTATCAGCTCATAGCAGAAGTGCCCAAACATTAATATTCATGGCAGGATCACTAAAGCTCAAGATGTAAGAATATTGAAAATTACTTTTAAAATAAGACTAAACATTTATGACATTAGATTTACATATACTTTAATTCTCATAGTTTGGGGTTGAACTAATTGCACATCAGTAACATTTAAATTGGCTTAAAGTGTTCCTAAACCCAGGACCCTGCATTCACTATATCTGGTCTTCCACAGTACATGAGAATTAATTGTTTTAGTAAATATAAACTGCTAAATACCTCTTCTCATCAGCAGTTCTCTCAGTGTGTCTTTTTAAAGCTTGTATTAGGAGTTTTCAATCTGCTCTGACTGTCCTATGAGGCTGCAGGACCCCTGGCTCTCTGTCTAGACAGTGCAGATTGGCCCTTTGCTGATTACATGCACCATCCAGAGAACAACAAAAAAAAAAAATCCCCTCTAGCAATACACACCATGTTCACACCATGCGATCCGAGTTTGCAGATCGCACTGCGATATGCGAACTGATCTGGGGGTGTCATTAACATTTCACTGACACTCCCAGCAGTTCGCATAGGGCAGTGTGAACTGCCGCCGGGAGGCATGCGATGCGGGAACCCGCCGCGGATTCGTGGCGTTCCCGCATCGCTCCAGTGTGAACCCAGCCTAATAAGCGATCGTTTTTCTGATCGCTGTATTAGTGTCACAGGTGACGCTAGTTAGGCAGGTAGGTATTTAGGTTCGCCGCAGCTTTTTATAGCGCCAGGGACCCCCATATACTACCGCATAAAGCCCCCTGATTGCCCCCTAGTTAACCCTTTCACCAGTGATCACCATATAACTGTTACAGGTGACGCTGGTTGGTTAGTTATTTTTTTTATAGTTTCAGGGCACCCGCCATTTATTACCTAGTCTCACTAGTGTACCCCTAAATTTAGGGGTGTCTACTTTCCAAAATGGGGTCATTTGGGGGGGGGGGTTTGTGCCATCTTGGCATTTTATGGCCTTCAAAACTGTAATAGGTAGTGAGAAGTGAAATCAAAAATTTACGCCCTTAGAAAGCCTGAAGGCGGTGCTTGGTTTTCAGGGCCCCGTACGCGGCTAGGCTCCCAAAAAGTCCCACATATGTGGTATCCCCGTACTCAGGAGAAGCAGCAGAATTTATTTTGGGGTGTCATTTCACATATGCCCATAGCATGTGTGAGCAATATATCATTTAGTGACAACTTTGTGTAAAAAAAAAAATTATTATTCAATCGCTTGAGGCAAAAAAATAAAATATTCAATGGGCTCAACATGCCACTTATCAATTTCCTTAGGGGGTCTACTTTCCAAAATGGGGTCATTTGGGGGGGTTTTGTACTGCCCTGCCATTTTAGCACCTCAAGAAATGAGATAGGCAGTCGTAAACTAAAAGCTGCGTAAATTCCAGAAAACGTACCTTAGTTTGTAGATGTGACAACTTTTGCGCAAACCAATAAATATACAATTATTGACTTTTTGATTATTATCAAAGACATGTGGCTGAATACATTTTGGCCTAAATGTATGACTAAAATTGAGTTTATTGGATTTTTCTAATAACAAAAAGTAGAAAATATCATTTTTTTTTCAAAATTTGCGGTCTTTTTACGTTTATATCGCAAAAAATAAAAATCGCAGAGGCAATCAAATACCATCAAAAGAAAGCTCTATTTGTGGGAAGAAAAGGACGCAAATTTTGTTTGGGTACAACATTGCATGACCGCGCAATTACCAGTTAAAGCAGCGCAGTGCCAAATTGTAAAAAGACCTCTGGTCATTTACCAGCAAAATGGTCCGGTCTGAAAGTGGTTAAGATGCGGACGTCATGTGGTTTGGGGTTCCGGTCCAGAACAATGTTCTGACTTCATGGTCCTGGTCCTCCTGACCAGCCACCATGAAGGCTATGGCCTGGAGTGCGGATCCACCCAACTTATTGTCTTGGGGCTGACTAGCCCGAGACAAGGAAACTAAAGAAGGATTCTAAGGTGTTTGGGTGCCGTCACCGGTTTGGGAGAGACCCAGTAACTTCATAGCCATCCAGGGGAGGACTCTTCAGAAGAAAGCCACGTATGGGTTGGTTTCTTAGCAAGAGCCTGGAGGGGCTGAAGTACCTAAGTGAATCTGGTCTCGTGGGTATCGCCAAGCTGGCTGAAAGATCCAGGTATCACACGAGTGTTCTACAAGTTTAGTTTTCCTACATGCTCTACAACAACATCTGTGGCAGAGACTTATTGCTGTATGTTCTACAACAACGTCTGTGGCAGAGACTTGTTCCTGAGTTAAGCACCTTGTTGGCTGCTAGGCCTTGTGAGAGAGGGACTATCCAACTCAAGTGAACATCCAGTTGTGAATGGCTATTCTCTGGATTTAGTCAAAGTAAGCAAGTCCTTTATTATTGACTTTGACACTAAAAGTACCTGAATTTTTCTTCCAAACCCTCTGATCCTAATTTAAGAGACTATTCGTTGTCTACGTTTTTGCAAATAAAATCCCTTTATGCGGATCTGTCGTCAGTCTCTCAAGTTACTGGGCCATTTATCACGGGAAACCCCTAGACGTGAATTGAGGGGGAAGAAGGTAACGGTAAGCCCAATCAAACCAGCAGCTCCTTCGGGGGTAAGTTCGGGGGTAAGTGCTACACAGGGATAACTGTGCAGGTTTAGGAGATATCCTGGGTAGCTGCAGGTAAGCCTTATTATAGGCTTACCTGTAGCACAAAGTGGTCTGTAAGGGTTTACAACCACTTTAAGCTCATGTAGTTTGGGTATTTTTCTAACGCACTATTGCACAGCTGGAAATTACCACACATTTGTCATGTCTGATTGTAGCAGTAAAAAAAATCTATGTCCTAAAGCCCTTTATGTTCTTAAACCATGGGGGAGATTTACTAAAAAAAAATTAAAAATAACTGGAGCATGCCAAATCTGCTGCAATTGCGCATAGTAACCAATCAGCTTCCAGGTTTTATTGCCAAAGCTAAATTAAACAAGCTGTATTTAGAAACCAATTGGCTACCATGCACAGCTACACCAGATTCTGAGTGCTCCAGTTTTAGTAAATCTCCCCAAATTTATGCTATACTGCAATTCACCTCCGATTACAGGTCCCAGCAACCAGTGGTAAGTTACACCCATCTATTTTTTCTTTTACCCCCATTTTTTAGTCTTAAAACACATTGAACAAAAAGAGGCCATTAGCATGGCCCAAATTCAAGGGATCCAACATCAATTTTGTTCATGTTATGTAAACATAACACATATATAGTACACAGTTTCACTAAAATATATGATGGAATTTGGCAAATCTTCTCACTGCCTATTGGCCAAATAGCTCTAAGTGTTGCCTCTCACGATAGTACCAGCAGTTTCCCCAGATTCAAGGAGGCCCACACATAAAAAGCCCTTACTCAGAACATGTCGTAAAGAACCCAAAAAGGTACAATTATTTATTGGCCATTTATTCTCAGTCTAGCAATATAACAGCCCCTGAGTGCATAGAAGACCAGCAATTTCATAATACATAAGCCTTAGCAGCAGCAATTTCACCAACAACTTTACAAACTGATCATGAACACACAACCTAGGCAGCAAATCATACTACAGTACCAATTGGTCACAAATATAGGGATTCCTACACTTGTTAAAGAGATGTTTTCTTATTTCGTAGAAGCCTTATTAAAAAAGGTGTTGCTTAAATGCACTGCATTTTTCATTACAACAATCCAAACAGCAAACCTGCATTTATATACCTGGAATATCCGGTTGTCTAATGACCTACTAACTACCAGCTGAACTTATTGTAAGGTCATCAACCAAACCCAAGATATGCCCAGTGACTAATTGCTATTGCATGCCAATGGATATAAGATTAGATCTGGCTGATACATTACTTAATGTGGCAATACAGCCAAATTCTGTTCAGTGATCTATGTAAGTCCAAGCATAAAATTTGCTTTACCAACACCTAGCAGTTTTTTTCTAATGTTTATCACAGCCTTTCTCAACCTTTTCAACACAGAGGAACCCTTGAAAGTTCTCCAGTCTCGGGCAACCCCTGCTAAAAATTAGAAATCTACAACTCGTAATACATTAGTGTGATGGTCAGTGGGAAGAATGGTCCTTACACTTGTGATCATTGGGAAGAATTACCTCCTTACAGATATCTAAAAAGATCAATTGTGTCAGTGGGAACTTATCCAAGAGGCAGAAATGGCCCAATGCTGAAGGAACCCCTAGCAACCTCTGGAGGAACCCTGGTTGAGAATCACTGGTTTATCAGATAAACCAAGCTACATATTTCCTATAGAGCGGTATGTATTGAATAACAATGAGGAGATGTAACACTAGTAAATTCTAATTTGTCATATGTATAGATGCAAAAGCCATATTTTCCAATGCATGGGAATACATTGGTTATGCTTACTACTGATAACAATGCAGACTAAAAGAATTAGTGTACTGAGGAGTTTCAAATAAATAATAACATCGGAAGGTTGATTTACTAAAACCCCTGCAAATTAAGGGAATTCCTTGGGGACCCCAGGTCACCACTGGAAGAATTCCTCTCTATTACTTTTCTGGGGACAACCCAAAAATCTTTTACTTTCACTGATAATGGTAAACATGACAAACAGAGAGTGAATCTCCCCATCGGCGACACAAACCTGGGGTGCTAGAGGGCATATACTGGAGGTGTGTGTCATTGGCTCACTTTGGGTTGCAATGATATTACTTGTAGTTGTTGAGTGCTAGAAGTAATAAAAGCTCTGCTACTTTACTGCGGACACTTGTGCAAGGCTTAAAGCTGATCTTCAGGCCAGCGTTTCTCAACTCCAGTCCTCAAGGCGCCCCAACAGGTCATGTTTTCAGGTTTTCCATTATTTTGCACAGGCGTTTTGATCAGTTTCACTGCCTTAGTAATTACCACAGCTGTTCCATCTGAGGAAAATCCTGAAACCATGACCTGTTGGGGCGCCTTGAGGACTGGAGTTGAGAAACACTGCTCCAGGCATAAAAACGCTCTAATTTAACCACTCACAGACCGGCTCACGTCACTATACAATGGCACTTTGAAGAGGAATATTGTTGTTATGGCAGCAGCTAGCTGCCATAACCCCGGTATCCTCTTCTTCAGTGAGTGGTCCGGTTTCAGATGAAAGTGGCCGCTCCAGTGCCCTCTGCCGCTTACTGGAGCCGCCGGCAATGCAGGAGGCGATCGGGTCCTTTTCCGTGTGTGGTATGGATCTGAGTGAGGGGAAAGATGGCCCCCACCCATCTCCATACCACTGCAGGGTGAAAGCAACGTCAAAATGTCACTTACGCCCATAGCTCTTAAAAAAAAAAAAAAAAAATTATATTTAAAGGCATTTTTTTATTGCATTTGTGTGTGATATCTGAGGTCTTTTTTGACCCTGGATCTCATATTTAAGTGGTCCTGTCATGATTTTTTTCCCTATTACAAGGTATTTTACATTCATTGTAATGAGAATAAAAGTGACACAATTTTTATTTTTTATTTTTAAATAAGTAAAATAAGAAAAAAAAATTATATTATATATATATTAATTATAATTTCTTTTTTTTTTTTTTTATGTGCCCCGTCCCACCGAGCTCGCATGCAGAAGCGACCGCATACGTGAAAATGGTGTTCAATCTTCACGAGAGGTATCGCCGTGATCGTTCGAGTGAGAGCAATAATTCTAACCCTAGACCTCCTCCTCTAACTCAAAACATGCAACCTGTAGAATTTTTTAAACAACACCTATGGAGATTTTTAAAGGGTAAAAGTTTGTCGCCATTCCAGGAGTGGACGCAATTTTGAAATTTGACATGTTGGGTATCAATTTACTTAGCATAACATCATCGTTCACAATATAAAAAAGAATTGGGCTAACTTTACGGTTGTCTTTTTTTTTTTTTTTTTTGCATTTAAAAAAAAAAAAGTGTATTTTTTCCAAAAAAAAAAAAAAGTGTGCTTGCAAGACTGCTGTGCAAATATGGTGTGACAGAAAGTATTGCAATGACCGCCATGTTATTCTCTATGGTATTAGTAAAAAAAAAAAAACAATATATAATATTTGGAGGGTTCTAAGTAATTGGCTAGCAAAAAAAAAAAAAAAAACGGATTTTAACTTGTAAACACTAAATCTCAGAAAGAGGCTCGGTCCTGTGGTTAAATATACTAATCCATAGCCACAAAGAAATCCCTTTTGTGTGCACCAATTGCCTTTGCAAACACACATGCCTCTTGTATTTTGACAATATTTGCTTGTTCTACAGTTCAGCTTTAGTAAGTAAAAGTCGCAAGTGACATGGACTAGACATGACTCTCCACATTCATAAGTGGCTGGGAAATACCAAGGATGTCTGCATCCAGCCAGAAGAAGATGTGTTGCAGAGTCCTGGATCCACAGAGCTTCCAATCTACTAGTGCCTACAGTAGGAGATTGTGAGGAATTGGCTCATGTCAAGATTACGTTACTTTCCTCAACAGAATGCTTTTGAAAAGTGGGTAGTACCCCTTTGAATTAGCAAAAGGTATTTTAAAGAGAACATATTCTGTAATGTGGTTTCGGTCAGCTTATTCACAGTTCTGAATATCATCTGAATGCAAAAAAAGAAAGAAATATGTTCAATTCTTTCTGCTTCTTGTCTGTCCATTTAGTACCTACATTCCTTATTGCTTTTGTTTCTTTTGGGTTGTTCTTCTGCTTAAATGTAACAAGAATTGTGCAGTAGGGAATGCCCTTTGTGCACTTATGCCCGATACGCCAATCATATTTTTGGCTTTGATTTCTTATCATCTCCATACTATTACTGCCTTCTGTCATTAGCCAAAGAACAGCTCTCATTTCTGCCCCTTGCCAACACATACAAAAAAAAACAAAAAAAAAAACAAACAAACAAACAAACAAACAAACAAAACAAACAAACACACACACACACACAATAGTGTGCACTCTGGGCCTATTCTGCATGGACAAAAAAAAAAAAAAAAGGGAGCATATACAGGTAAGTTGTATCTCCAGAAAATAGTACGTATGAGCGCAATAACTGCAGATACACTGCCAATGAAATTCACATGGCACTCAACTTCTAATAGTGTGAAACTGTACTTGAGCGTGAAGTGTAATACTTGAAAGGTTTCAAACAATTTTGAGAAATCTTAAGAGCTTCTTTACAGGGAACAGCACTTCAACAGTTGTGAACATTCTTCAATCCTTGACTCTAATGCTGGAAAAATCTCTTACAAGGCACACTATTTGGACATAATGGAGTTTACATAGTCTAGAATTGCAGTTAATTGACAGTAAAGTGCCCAGATGATTGCTTTTATACTTTTCTTAGGCAACTCATGCATTACAGGTAAGCCTAGGTTCACACTAATGAGGTGCGGGAAACCCTGTGATCCGTGCACATTTTCCATACAGCATTTAAATTGCACTGGCCTTGCAATCTGCAGTTGGTGTCAATGCGATCTTAACGACACCTCAAATGCAGGTCACAAGCGCAGTGCCCATAGTACAAAGGTACCGGTTGCAGTGGGGATTACAAAATTGGTGCATTCACGACTTTGGTGCAATTTGAAACCATTAAAAATGGATGGGCTCAAATCAGACCGCACTGAATCACGTGAATTGAACAGGAATGCGGTACCAGCAAATTTGGCCCCAGAGCCAATGCTTGATGAAAAAATAAGTTCTCCAAGAGACCCAAATGTTTATTACAGGATCTGCCGGTAACTCTTGTGACAGTTGGTGTCAAAGTGCAGGCATGAACATCAAAAAAGAAAGTGTTTTTACTGATTTAACCTGAACGGAATGTGTGCCATAAAAAAGCCTTTTCCGGGGAAAAAATTTAAAATATAGGCAAAGGCTAGGCCTTCTCGAACAATCTGCCATACTGTTTTTTTTCATTTACTAGAAGTCATTACTGGCTCTACAATGTGCACTAGACAGTCCTAAAATGGATATCCCCAACACTGTCACCTCTACGCATGTCCTCATTCATCTCCAAAGGCTATGCCGATCAACAACCTATCCTCCACTCACAAAACTTATTTCATACAACCTTGTCTTAATTACAGCTCCAGGATCTTTCTTGTGCTATGTACCTTGTTTGAAACGCCCATTTTTTAAAAGAAATAAATACTTTGATTTGTTCATAACTTAAATTCCACAATTTTTCTATAAATATAATGGCTTCCTTTAAGTATTTATCCCTTCCCCTTATAGACCAAAAAGATTTAAGACAGGGCCTCTTTGATCCTATGCAACAATGCAGTGCTAAATTCAATGGGTATGTGCCGTATACCACAATCAAAAAAAAAAAATATATATATATATATATATATATATATATATATATATATATATATATGTTTTATCTTATCCAACTCCAGTAATGATTTATTTAAATTTTACATTGACTTATTGAGCAAGCCCAAGAGCGACTCACTTATTCATGTACATTATATAAATGTTGTATATTGCAGAAGGTGGTGACTCTGTGTTAAATGATGTAAAATTATATGGCGTACACATAGAAGTTGCTACATTTAAATATAAAAACAAAATGACTATTCTTACATTGAAGTATCTTGGATTCCACTGCCTTTAATTTTGACATGGAAGTTGGGCACCAAGATGGTATCCAGCCAGTTAACCAATGAGACCTGTATCATAAAAAAAAATAAAAAATAATTTAGTTAAAATGACTTACAATCAAGAGATAATTTGTAACTATGAGCGTTCATTCTAAACAGAACCATGCTTAGCATTAAACAATTTCAACCATAAGGGAAACGTCAAACCAGTATCCAGTGCCTTAGTATGGACACGTAGGAGCTTAAGCCATATACTTTAATAAAAAATTTTTTTATTTTTTATAAAAACCTGGCTAAAACTCAATACTCCACCAAGCTTTATAAAAACTTTTTGTTGTGTAACTTTGTGGTACCGGCAACTTACCTTTTTGATAAGTAAAATTATACGGTATATGGATTGGGACTTTGAGGTTTGCAAAAGTTGTTGCTCCAATACTTTGAATCACTGATCTAGAACAAATATAGAAATGAGGCCCCCTTCCTGATCTACCTGCTTGTTCCTGATCTCAGAAAGAATTGAAAGCTGAACTCTTTGAATTTTAAATGACTGCTTGCCACCTTTTTACTGAGCACCAGGAGTACAGCTATGGCTATACTTCTGCAACAACACAGCCACTTTGCCTGTCTCAAACCTCCACTGTCCACTTAAGCCTGATTCACACCTGGATTCATCCCCCTGATGATGCACTTTGAGTGACGAAATGTTGGGCAGAGCCTGGCTTAACGTGGGACCTGGACAGACTGCACTACAGCGACCATCACTGAAGCGCTGGACGCTTCAGTTGTTTGCCTGTTTTAATCAACTTAAAATGTGAGTGGAATTGTTTTTCCTTAATAAATTGGGCATCGTTTAAGATATTTGCGCAATGAGCGTTGTTATTTTTCTATATCCACATGACTGCTGAACTGCATGGGAATCTAAATATCTGTTCATGATTGGAGAGATTTCTGGTTCCAGTGTACTGCTTGTGAGGAGTAGTGGAGCAAAGTGGCTTTTCTATTTGTGCATTAACGTTGCACTGATGGCAAGGGTCTGTCATGTTGGGTGACGGTGATGGGACCCCTACTATCCTTATCTCTGCTGAATGAGGTGGAGGGAGATCTGTTGTGGATTCACTGAACTTTCAGTACCTGTTTTGGACTTTTACACACGAATGCGTTACTTTAAATGTGTTTATATATAAATTTTTTTGCTTTGTGCACCGCATTTTCTTTGTTTATATGATTCACACCTATGCAGGTTACAGTTTGCATATTCCAGGAGCATTTTGTGTTTTTTTTAATGCACATTTTTGATCCATTGAAGTCTATAGAACCAAAAACAAGTAAATAGTCCCTGGCCCTTTTACATAAAATGCACAGATGTGACCTGCACCCATTGCAAAACATGCTAAATAGACTGTAGTGTTTTTATACAAAACTGAAAGGTCACTTAAAAAAATATGCATAGGTGTGAACTAGGCCTAACAGAACGCTTAAGGTGTAACTTTACCTTCTCCATTATTTTTTTATTTTTTTTAAAGCCTTACCTACCGGATGCAAGTTCTACTAAATTTTGATACTCACCCACCCACCCAGTGGATCCAGCTCTGTCCAGCTAAGAGACTCTTCTCTTCTAGCAGCGCTTGATCCTGGGCCACTATGTTTCCCCAGTAATGTTAATGCTAGGCTGCCAGCCTTTCCAAGTTCAGCCGGCGTCATGTCAAATAGTGTCCCCCGTCGGATAGTGTACGCTGTGTACTGCGCATGCGCAGTACACAGGACAAGCAGATTCTGAAAATATCCGAAGATGAACAGCACCTGCGCCGTGAGTGGACATAGAGTTAGAATAAAAAGAGCCAAACGAAGCGAGGCCATGCCCAAAGCGTGGAGAGCTAAGCGAGCCCGCCAGGGGCCCTCTAATATGTGCAGTCCTATGTCCACTTGGATGGTGGAGCTTGCACCTGGACTCACGGCGCAGGCACCGTTCATCTTCTGAGATTTTCCGAATCTCCTTGTGCTCCGTACAGCACAAGCACTGCGCCTGCGCAGGACACAGCGGACACTATTCCATAGGCGGACATTTTTTGGACAGAACACCGGAATGCCTCGGAATGATGCCCAGACAGGCCCGCCCCTCCTTTCTTTAATGAAAGCTTATGCCTCCTGGGATATGCGACATACATATCCTGGGAGGTGTGTGCATTATTCGCCTAAGGAGAGTGACATGCATGGGGAAGCGGGACAGACTTTATATTGAAAAAGGATGTAAACAAAAGAAAAAAGCAAAAAAGTCCTATTCACGCAAAGGACAGGAGGAGGAGTCGAGAAGCAGGACTGTTCAAGAGAATGAAGGTCCGCTTTAATGTTTTAAAACGAGTTTAAATAATACAAAGCCTTCCATAACTGGGCAAGAGGGGCGGGCAAAGCAACTGCAAATGACATATGACAGTGGCATACAAATGACATTGGCATACACCTCATTGTACTTAACCGCTGAACAGAGTTTTAAAAGTGCTGTAATTCCTAGAGTTCCTCTTGAAGTCAGGGGTTCAGTGCAAAAGCCAGGCAACTAGCATTTTTAGGAGGTGGTCAGCATGACAGCATCTGTATTTCTCGTGCCTGAGTTACTAGAGGCTTTTGTTATGCTGGCTACACACAAACATGCAGAAGATTGAGAATGAATACCTTAGGTGTTCTGACCCTAGTCAAATACACCTAAAAAGAAAGGGAGAGGAAAATAAAAGACAATATAAAAGCAATACCTTCAGATTCACCAACCAACCATGCATTACTGCCCAGACCCTTCCCTATATCGTAATGACTGACACCAGCAATTATATATAATTTTTTTTTGTAAATATTTTATTATATCTTTTCAGATATAAGATATACTTTTCAGATATTCAGATATACTTTGCTGCAATGTAAAGTAGTGAGTGTACAGCTTGTATAACAGTGTAAATTTGCTGTCCCCTCAAAATAACTCAACGCACAGCTGTTAATGTCTAAACCACTGGCAACAAAAGTGCGTACACCCCTAAGTGAAAATGTCCACGTTGGGCCTAAAGTGTCAATATTTTGTGTGGCCACCATTATTTTCCAGCACTGCCGTAACCCTCCTGGGCATGGAGTTCACCAGAGCTTCACAGGTTGCACTGGAGTCCTCTTCCACTCCTCCATGACGACATCACAGAGCTGGTGGATATTAGAGACCTTGCGCTCCTCCACCCTCCGTTTTGAGGATACCCCACAGATGCTCAATAGGGTTTAGGTCTGGAGACATGTTTGGCCAGTCCATCACCTTTACCCTCGGCTTCATTAGCAAGGCAGTGCTCATCTTGAAGTTGTGTTTGGGGTCGTTATGTTGGAATACTGCCCTGCGGCACATGTCACAGTACATGTTGGCATTCATGGTTCCCTCAATGAACTGTAGCTCCCCAGTGCCAGCAGCACTAATGCAGCCCCAGACCATGACACTCCCACCACCATGCTTGACTAAAGGCAAGACACATATATTTGTACACCTCACCTGGTTGCCACCACTCACACTTGACACCAACTGAACCAAATAAGTTTATCTTGGTCTCATCAGACCACAGGACATGGTTCCACTAATCCATGTCCTCCGCGTACACACGATCGCACATTCTGACAACAAAATCCGTTGGATTTTTTCCAACAAATGTTGGCTCAAACTTGTCTTGCATACACACAGTCACACAATGTTGTCAGAAATTCTGAAAGTCAAGAACGCGGTGACATTCGACGAGTCGAGAAAATTGAAGTTCAATAGCCAGTGCGGCTCTTCTGCTTGATTCCGAGTATGTGTGGAACTTTGTGCGTCAAACTTGTGTACACACAATCAGAATTTCTGACCACGGATTTTGTTGACACAAAATTTGAGATCCAGATCTCAAATTTTGTGTCAGAAATTCCGATGGAAAATGTCCGATGGAGCCTACACACAGTCATAATTTCCGACAAAAAAACTCTCCCATCAAACATTTTCCGTCGGAAAATCCAACCATGTGTACGCAGCATTAGTCGGCTTGTCTTCAGCAAACTGTTTGTGGGCTTTCTTGCGCATCATCTTTAGAAGAGTCTTCCTTCTGGGACGACAGCCATGCAGACCAATTTGATGCAGCGTGCGGCATATGGTCTGAGCAATGACAGGCTGAACCTCCACCTCTTCAACCTCTGCAGCAATGCTGGCAGCATTTATACATCTATTTCCCAAAGACAACCTCTGGATATGACGCTGATCACGTGCACTCAACTTCTTTGGTCGACCATGGCGAGGCCTGTTCTGAGTGGAACCTGTCCTGTTTAACGATTGTATGGTCTTGGCCACCTTGCTGCAGCTCAGTTTCAGGGTCTTGGCAATCTTCTTATAGCCTAGGCCAGTGATGGCGAACCTTGGCACCCCAGATGTTTTGGAACTACATTTCCCATGATGCTCATGCACTCTGCAGTGTAGTGGAGCATCATGGGAAATGTAGTTCCAAAACATCTGGAGGGCCAAGGTTCGCCATCACTAGCCTAGGCCATCTTTATGTAGAGCAACAATTCTTGTTTTCAAATGTTCAGAGAGTTCTTTGCCATGAGGTGCCATGTTGAACTTCCAGTGACCAGTATGAGAGAGAGTGAGAGCGATAATACAAAATTTAACAGACCTGCTTCCCATTCACACCTAAGACCTTGTAACGCTAACGAGTCACATGACATCGGGGAGGGAAAATGGCTAAATCGTGCTCAATTTGGACATTTTCACTTAGGGGTGCACTCACTTTTGTTGCCAGCGGTTTAGAAATGAATGGTTGTGTGTTGAGTTATTTTGAGGGGATGGCAAATGTACACTGTTATACAAGCTGTACACTCACTACTTTACATTGTAGCAAAGTGTTGTAGCAAAGTGTTGTAGCAAAGTGTTGTAGCAAAGTGTCAATTCTTCAGTGTTGTCAAAATAGAAGAAAATAGTTACGAAAATGTGAGGGGTGTACTCACTTTTTGTTAGATACTGTATATATGTATATTTATTTATTTTTTAAATCAGCACAATAGACAGTACTTTAATTCAACAAGATGTGTCCCTTGTGCTGGTGGCTGCTATGTTAGTTGAAATGTTCTGTCCTCTGCCGCCCCCCTCCCCCCCCCCCCCCATAATGGTAATCTCCTGGTGCTATAGAGGTCAATATAGCCACTGGACCTATCAAAGGCACAGGTTCACTAGAGTTTAGAGCAATAAACAGTGATCAATGAATAGATCACTTTTCATCACTGGAAACTATCACTACAACTATCACTACAACTACACCTTCTATGAATGAGGGATGGAGGGGAAAAAAAAAAAAGTGGGCATAGTCTGCACTTTTGACTAGTGCCTATAACAGGTCCAGTGGCTGTATTAACCACTTCAGCCCCAGAAGGATTTGCCCCCTTCCAGACCAAGCCATTTTTTGCGATAAGGCACTGCTTCGCTTTAACTGACAATTGCGCAGTCATGCAACATTTTAACGAAACAAAATTTATGTTCTTTTTTTCCCCACAGATAGAGCTATATTTTGGTGGTATTTGATCACCTCTGCAGTTTTTATTTTGTGTGCTATAAACAAAAAACAGCGACAATTGTGAAAAAAATATTAAAAACATTTTTTTTTCTCAGTTTAGGCAAATAGTATTCTACATATGTTTGGTAAAAAAATTTTAATAAATTTGCAATAAGCGTATATTGATTGGTTTGCACAAAAAGTTATAGTGTCTACAAAATAGGGGATAGATTACTAGTAATGGTGGCGATATGCCGTTTTTATCCAGACTGAGACATTGCGGGGGACAGATGGGACACTTTTGACATTATTTTGGGACCACTGACATTTATACAGCGATCAGAGCTAAAAATAGCCATTGATTACTGTATGAATGTAACTGGCAGGGAAGGGGTTAACTGTGTTCCCTAGTGTGTGTTCTAACTGTAGGGGGGCTGGGACTGACTAGGGGAGGAGAGAGAGATCAGTGAACACCACACACACACACACACACACACACACACACACACACACACACACACACACACACACACCGATTCTTGCTCTCTTGCTCTGTCACGAGCAATCTCAGGTGTCCAGTGGTCATTGTGCCCACCGGGCACTCACATTGGCTTTGGTCCGGGGGCGCACACGCGCCTGCTGTGAAATCATAAAGAAGCGTCATACAGCTAAAATGATTTCCGCAGCCATGCCAATCTGCCGCAGTATAACTGCGGCTGCTGGTCGGCTAGCGATTAACCCCCACCATACTGGAAGATGACCACTGCAGGGGTATAAGGTGGGTGGCAGAGGATAGAGGATTTCAAATAAGACAGCAGGGACCAGCACAAATGCCACCTTTTGAATGTACAGTGCCTTGAAAAAGTATTCATATTCCTTAAAATGTTCCACATTTTGTCATGTGGAAAAACCAACAACCAAAAACAAATGTATTTTATTGGGATTGTATGTGATATACCAACACAAAGTAGCATGTAATGAAGTGGAAGGAAAATGAATAGTAGATAAAAAAAAAAAATTTTTAAATGTAGCATCCACTAGTGTGCTATAAGAGTATAGTAGTCAATTTTTTCTGGAGTGTTGGTCAATTTCAGGTTTGGCTGGCAACACATGGAAGTGTTCTGGACAGGTGGCACGGGAGCAAGAAGACAGCAGGAGAACACTGCCAGGCAAGTCTCCAAAGAAGAACAACAGGCCGCAGCCAAGGGGGCTGATGAGTGACACACAGTCCGGAGGACTGGGGAGCCAAGCCTGAGAGGACTGGGAGATTGTAGTCCGAGATGGGTGCAGATCCAGTGGAGTGGACTGTGCTGGCACAGACAGTGGAGAGAGGCAGTTGCAGCTATAAGGGCTGGCAGGGCCTAAAGAGGTGGTGCTGGAATCAGTAGCCACGTGGGACAGCTAGCAATGGGACTACCTTCATTTTTGCTACACTAAAGGGGCCTGCAGTCCCTGCCTGCAAAGGGCAATTGCTTTGGGCCTGGCTGAGCCAGTGTCAGGCCTGCATTTCAGCGCTAGATAATCCTGGGGATTGATAAACTGTAAACAAGTTTGTGCCGGAGAGCGAGATCAGTAATCAAGTGCTGTGCTGGAGGAAGAGAGGAGATGGTATATACTGAAGATGTACCGTATATAGTTTCAGTCCCTACATTGTCTGTCTCAACTGGGCATCTTATATCTACCCTATTCCCATCCAAATTGAATTCCTCCAATAACAATAGCAAAGTAAATGGACTGTTTTCTGTCTGGGAGGGACTGAAAAAAAAAACTAAAAAAAAAAACTGTGCCTGGCTGGGCAGGGTCACAGACAGACCACAACTATGAGCAGCCCCTACAGGGGTACCGCTACACAAATAAATATGTGACAAGTGTGGGGTGCATTTGTAATCAGCAACCCTGAGTCAATACTTTGTAGAACCACCATTTGCTGCAATTACATTTGCAAGTCTTTTTGGGGATGTCTCTGCCAGCTTTACACATCTAGAGAGTGAATTTCTTGCCCATTCTTCTTTGAAAAATAGCTCAAGCGCTGTCAGATTGGATGGAGAGTGTCCGTGAACAGCATGTCACATATTCTCAATTGGATTTAGGTCTGGACCTTGACTGGGCCATTCTAAAACATGAAAATGCATTGATCTAAACCATTCCATTATAGCTCTGGCTGTATGTTTGGGCTCGTTCTCCTGCTGGAAGGTGAACCTCCGCCCCAGTTTCAAGTTTGTTTGTTTGTTTTTTGTTTTGTTTTTTTACAGACTTACAGGTTTTCTTCTAAGATTGCCCTGTGGCCATCTTCCCATCAACTCTGACCAGCTTCCCTGTACCTGCTGAAGAAAAGCATCCTCACAACATGATGCTACCCCCACAATTATTCACGGTGGGGATGTTGTGTTCAGGGTGATGTGCGGTGTTTTTTTCAGCCACACATAGCGTTTTGCTTTTAGGCCAAAAAGTTAAATTTTGGTCTCATCTGACCAGAGCACCTTCTTCCACATGTTTGCTGTATCCCCTTCACAGCTTCTTGCAAACTGAAAATGGGACTTTTTTTATGACTTTCTTTGAACATGGCTTTCTTCTTGCTACTCTTCCATAAAGGCCAGATTTGTGGAGTGCATGCCTAAGCCCTTGTACACACGGTCGTAAATTCCGACGGAAAAGGTCTGATCGGATTATATTGTCGGAAAATCCAATCGTGTGTGGGCTCTATCGGACTTTTTCCATCGGATTTTCTGACGGGAAAAAATTTGAGGGCAGGACCTCAAATTTTCCGACAACAAAATCCGATCTGACTTTTTTTCCGAACTTTTGTAGAGAAGTCTGATCGGACAAAGTGCCACGCATGCTCAGATCAAATTACGAGACCAAAGCTGTTGGCTACTTATTTGCAACCTAGTCCCGCCGGAAGGAACTAATGTAATTTCATTCCGAACGATTGTATTTTATGACAACTTTGTCCGACCGTGTGTATGCAACACCAGTTTCGGACAAAATCCGATGGATTTTGTTGTCAGAATGTCCGACCGTGTGTACAAGGGCTAATAGTTGTCCTGTGGACAGATTCTCCCACCTGAGCTGTGGATCTCTGCAGCTCCTCCAGAGTTACCATGGGTCTCTTGGCTGCTTCCCTGATTATTGTTCTCCTTGCCCGGCCTGTCAGTTTAGGTGGACAGCCATGTCTTGGTAGGTTTGCAGTTGTGCCATACTACATTTCTGGATGACAGATTAAACAATGCTCCATGAGATGTTCAAAGCTTGGTATATTTTTTTTTTATAACCTAACCCCGCTTTAAACTTCTCCACAACTTTATCCCTGACCTGTCTGGTGTGTTCCTTGGCCTTCATGATTCTGTTTGTTCACTAAGGCCAGGTTCACACTGGTAAGACACTACAGCAGTACCACTTTGGATGTGACTTTGCCCTGTGACTTGAAGTCTGACATGCGTCCTACTTCAATGATCAGAGATACGACTTTGATCCCCGACAATACCAGGCACTGTGTCTGGTATGAATCTTTAGGGGTAACTCCCCTATGGACTCCACTACCCACACGAGAAGAACTGAGAGTACCATAGCTCCACTTCTCAACAAGCAAGAACTATTCGACATATGGAGATGCTTTCATGGCTCGGAGAAGGACTTTACTTACCTGCCGGCAGCCCATGCCTCTTATTCACGTATAGATTTTTTTTTTTAACAGATAAAATATCCTTGCAAAATGTAATCCGTGCTGACATTGGTACAATTTCTTGGTCGGACCACGCCCCAATCACTATGGAATTCGATGATACCCTTTGTAGTACGCCACCCCCCCCCCCTCTGGAGGTTGAATACCTCTCTCTCTTAGAGAACAAGAGATTGTACCAATCTATAGTACAGGAACATCATACTTTCTTCCAATGCAATGACACACCTGATATTAGTAAGTATACTTTGTGGAATGCATACAAGGCGTATATGAGAGGGGTGTTGATTAAACTTGCTTCTTATACTAAGAAACAGAGAATGAGGCAGATTGCTGATCTGCTCCTATCTATTTCCATTAAAGAAAGTAACAACCAGGCTAATCCCTCCCAGAGCTTGACAGAAGATATCCTCCAAGAGAGGCAGAAATTAAGAACCCTATTAATGTACAAATTTGAAAAACCACTTAAAATACCTCAAGGCTAATTACTATGGCCTACATAACAAAGCAGGTGCTTGGCTAGCTAGGAGAGTCAAACAAGTTAAACGTAAAGTGGCCACACTCAATTCACCCCACAACCCATAAGACCCTATTTAATCCAAAGGACATTGCTAATGCCTTTGCGGACTATTACCAATCACTGTATGACCTCCGTACTGACCAGAGCACCCACCAACCTACTCCAAAGCTTAATCACTGACTTCTTAAAGACAGTGAAACTTCCAAATTTGAACGCAGACCAATTACACTCTATCTCCCAACCGATTACAACCCAGGAGATATGCACAGTCATTAATACACTCCCAAACCATAAGTCTCCAGGAGATGACGTATTCTCTAATGAGTATTATAAATACCTTGCCAATGAAATTGTCCCGCACCTACAATCAGTTTTCAACCTTGCCTCCTCCTCTGGATTCTTTCCACCTGAAATGTTACGAGCTGTGATAATAACCATACCTAAACCAAACAAAGACCCCACTAGCCCCTCTAACTATAGGCCCATTTCACTTCTTAACACAGATGTAAAGATGTATGCCAAATTGTTAGCAATTAGACTACAAAAAAAATCCTCCCTCTCCTAATCCACCCTGACCAAGTGGGCTTTGTTCCGAATCGTCAGGCTCCTGATAGAACTAGACGCCTCATCAACCTACTTGCTCAGGCGGGATCCTCTCGAATGCCTACTCTGCTCCTCTCCTTGGATGCGGAGAAGGCGTTCGATAGAGACACTGGGGATACCTTAAGGCTGTCTTAGACAAATTTGGTATCAATGGCTGGCTGCAGACTGTATTCTCTCCCTCTACTCCACTCCCTATGCCACTGTTCTCACGTCAGGTATCACTTCTAAATCTATTAAAATCTCCAATGGCACCAGGCAGGGATGCCCCCTGCCGCCACTCATTTTTACCCGCATAATGGAACCGCTTGCGGAAAAAATTAGAACACACCCCAAAATCACTGGCATCTCCGCGGCGGGTTCTGAACACAAGATCAGTCTCTTCGCGGATGATGTCATGCTTATACTATCCAATCCTACAAATTCATCACAAGCAACATGACGTGTCTTGGAGGAGTTTAGAGCAGTGTCCTATTACAAGCTAAACGCCTCCAAATTCCAAATCCTAGGTATCAATATTTCTACCCCTTTACAGATGTCCTTAGCTGAAAAGTTTCCCTTTCCCTGGTCCCCACACTCCTTGACATACCTTGGTATCCAACTGACACCACATATCTCCCAGCTTTACATACAGAATTATAAGACCTTCTTAGAGTCCTTACCCAAACAGTTAGCTCAATTAAAACAGGAACTCTCAACTACAGGAAGAATAGCAGCGTTTAAAATGTTACTTCTCCCTAGACTCTTGTATTTATTTCGTACTTTGTCTATCCCCTTGCCCCGCACCTTTATTAAATCCATACAAAAGCTCCTCACCCACTATGTATGGAATCACAAACTCCCAAGATGCTCATTCCACATCATGCAGGCATAGGGTAAATGGAGGGTTGGGTGTTCCTAATATTATGGCATACTACCAGGCCTGTGTTGTGGATCAACTTAAGCATTGGTGGTCAGCCCCTAAGCATAAAATATAGGCGACTATTGAATCTGCCCTGGCCCTCCACAGTGAGCCTAGAACAGCCCTACTTGCTTTTAAACTTGGAGCCCCTCCACCTAAATTAATGTTTCCCACGGTACAGATATCCAGATGTGGATGGAACTCCCCCTCATGTCTACCAATAAAAGTGAACTCTGTAAACTCCATATCCCAATATCAGTATTGCATTATTATATACCGGATATCGCCCTGCACTCATGGACATATAGAGGGATAAAGCACCTAAAAGACTTATACCAAGGTAAAACTTTGTATACTTTTGAGGATCTCGTCTCGCAATATAATCTCCCTTTCTCAGCGCACTATACCTATTTCCAAATCAGAACCTTCCTACATAGACATTCCCTACCTTTGCACCTGGACATACCGTATCAATGATGGTGTTCTTCCAGGACCCAAAATCGCCACAGAAAGGGATTTCTTTGTTTTATAAGATGTTCAATAACTGCCATTCTTCCGAAACCTACCACCATCACCAAATGGGAGAGAATATTAGGCAATTCCTTCATGGAAGCTTCTTGGGAAAAAACCTTTGCCATTACATATGCTTCCACTAAATGCACCAACCATTGGGAACTTTATCAGAAGGTAGTGCACGCATGGTACCTTACACCATTTAAACTCTCCCGATTTTACCCCTCACACACTGCCCTCTGCTGGAGGAACTGCGGTGAGTCTGGTACACTATACCATATTTTGTGAGCTTGTGTAGCATTGCGGTCCTTCTGGAATAAAAATGTTTCCATATTATCTGACAATGGGGGCAAGCCCATAGCTCCAAAACCTGAATTAGCAATATTACATTTGACCGTACAAGACCTGCCACCTGCTCTAAGGGCCATAGCGACGCAGTTACTCCTGGCTGTGAAACTCACAATAACGAGATTGTGGAATAATGCCAACCCACCCTCCCCCTGTTAGATGTCATCTGCACATTAAATCACCAATGTGAAATGGAAAAATGACTAGCTAACACCACCTTTACAGGAGCATCCGTTAGACGTAAATGGGATCTTTGGTTATCCAACTCTAACTGTTCGGTCCAACTATAACTGTGTTCTGCATCCAGAAGTATTATATGCTGAATCTGGAGTAACACTAAGAGTATAATCAGTGAGGGTGACTGTCCCCTTCTCCCTTCCCTTTTCCCATCTGTTTCTTCCCTCCCCTTCCCTTTTCTTTATTCAAACTTCTGTATCTGTATTACACCAGTTATAGATAGGAGAAGTCATGGTTCCTGAGCATACACTATAACTGTATTTGCTCTTATGAGATCTAATTTTGCTAATGTTTGTTATGTGCAAAGCAACTACTGTGACTTGTACCTGTTGCACCTACTTCGATTGTTGTTGTACCGTTACTTTTCTTCAGATACAATAAAAAAAAACTATTGAAAAAAAATAAAACTGGAACGGACTGCATTGGTGTGAACTAAGGCCATTGGAATACATGAAAAACACTGTGTATGCATTTTTGATGAAGAAAAAAAAAAAATGCACTGTACTGCATCTGGTATGAACTAGCCCTCTGGGTTCATTCACACCAAGGCTCAAGGATCAATGGCACAGCAGAGGAACCAAGCTTGTGCAGGTCTTGCTTGGCGTTGATGCAAACTGTGCTACACAATTGGCTGTTACAGTAGTCACATGAACAGTAGCCTGTCCCACCATCTCCCAATCATAATTAGAGTTCGGGGCAGCTTGATCACTACGCTGGGAACACTCAGTGAACATGCCCTCAGCCATCATAGATGCCTGCGTGCGATGTGTGGGCATTAAAGCACACCTTCCTTGCCACCACACATCCAGTATGTGCTATGTGGTCAGTAAGATGTTAATTATAATTAGATACGATTACTTATAAATGTGCACATATTATAATATTAACTCCTTTCCAACCACCCAACACATATGTTCTGCGCTATAAGGGTAGGCTTTAACACTCACACGCCACACATATGCGTTGCTGGGTGGCACTGTGTGCTCTCAACACAAGACAGCTCTTGGTTCAATGTAAATTGATTGCTAGCTGGCAGGCCTGGCTTTTGCTCATGTGATCACCATGACAGTAGTTGCACGATAACCGATTTTTCCCGCTACCCCATCTCCCCCCCCAAGCATTCCTAGCTATTTAAAAAGGGTGCCAGAGTGGGCAGAAGTAAATTAAAGACAAAAGGAAAATTCTGCAGAACCCAAGACATTTTTAAAATATTAGTCTTTAGATCACATACAATCTTTGTACAAACAATGTTATCAAAATGATGTAATATGAGGAGCTACCTAATCTACCCAATCAGTGTGTATCCATTCAGGCCGGCCCTTGCACTACATAGTTGTTGGTGGATCTAAAGCAGGCCATACATAGTATAATAGTACAATCTGATTGTATTATTATACTATCTCTATATGATTTCTTTAGTGTTACCAAAACTAATAAGGACAGACCTAGAAAATCAATTTAATCTGTATTCATTCAGGCGGGCCCTTGCACTACATAGTTAATGGTAAATGTAAAGAGATTGTACAATCAGATTGTATTTTGTACAGCCAGCTTTAGGACTCGTTCACACTAGTGCGATGCCAGACATCGCATGCGATTTGCACCACATTGCTGTACAGATCATGTGACGTGTGTGCGATGCAAATTTCAGCCACACAAACTGTATGGCTAAATTCGAAATGCATTCAGACCAAACTCGTCCAGGACCCTTTTTTTGGTCCACACCATTAGCACTGCACTTTGCAAACTGATTGTGGGGCGTTGTTAACTTAACATACACTCCACAATCAGTTTGCATAAACAGGGCTGTGATTTAGACGTGATGCGAATTCGCTGTGAATTTGTGCCGCATCTAGTGTGAACTGAGCGTTAAGGAGAGTGTACAAGCAGATTGCATCTTGTATAGCCAGCTTTAACCGTTTGCCGACTGGTTACATACGGTGGCAAGGTGGCTCTCCTGCCCAGGATCACGTACCCAGTACATGATCCTGCACTTCTGGGTCTGGAACATGCATGCAAGCTGCTGGTGACCCACTCCCGCTGTGACTAGACAAGGCAGGAGCTGATCTGCAGGTACCGTGGACTGTCCACCGGCACCCGCCGATAATTAGCAAGGATGAGCTCCGGTGCGTTCGCACACTCCACGTGCAGAGCCCGCCAGGAAGTCGGCACTGCACTGTGCTAATCACAGGCAGGGAGACATTTTTCCGATGCGCGGCTGCAGAGATCGGGAAATATCTCACTGCCTGTGATTAGCGAAGTGCCGTGACGACTTCCTGGCGGGCTCTGCACGTGGAGTGTGCGAACGCACCGGAGCTCATCCTTAATCATTAGGCAGAGAGCCAGAACAGTGATCTGCCTTTGTAAACAAGGCAGATTGCTGTTCCGTCAGTAGGTAAGGCATTGATTTTGACTTTTTTTTTTTTTTTTTGTATGTGCTTTAGAGCAGAAAGAAAAAAATAATATGCAATATATATATTACATATTTATTTATTTATTTATGTTTTTCCCCCAAAATTGGCAAGTTTTTTTTTTTTTTGTTTATATCACAAAAAATAAAACACTGCAGGGGTGATCAAATACCACCAAGAGAAAGTTCTATTTGTGAGGGGAAAAACATTTTATTCGGGTACAATGTCGCATGACTGTGCAATTGTCAGTTAAAGTAATGCAGTGGCGTATCGCAAAAAATGACCTGGTCATAAAGGGGGGTAAATCTTCCAGAGATCAAGTGGTTAAGGAGATTGTACAATCAGATTGCACTTTGCAAAGCCAGCTTTAAAGGAGGTTGTACAATCAGATTGCACTTTGTATAGCCAGCTTTAAAGGAGGTTGTACAATCAGATTGCACTTTGTATAGCCAGCTTTAAAGGAGGTTGTACAATCAGATTGCACTTTGTATAGCCAGCTTTAAAGGAGGTTGTACAATCAGATTGCACTTTGTATAGCCAGCTTTAAGCCCCTGTACACACGGCTGGAGATTCTGCCAACCAAATCTGTCGGATTTTGTCCGTCAGATTTAGTCTGACGGATTGTGTCCGAAACTGTTGCATACACACGGTCGGACTAAGTTGTCGAAAAATCCGATCATTCAGAACGTGATGACGTAATTTCGTTACGATGGGACTACATTCAGGCTAGTAGCCAATAGCTTTGATGTAGGAATTTGATCTGAGCATGCGTGGCTCTTGGTCCGATCAAAATTCTCTACACATGATCGGAGTATGTCCGATCGAACCAGTTGGTCGGGAAATATTTCCAACATGTTGGAAAATTGGGTCCGACGGATATTCCGATGGAATCAGTCCGATGCATACCACACACAGTCGGATTATCCGACGACACGGTCCGATAGGACACATTCCGACGGATTCTCTGACCGTGTGTACAAGGCTTAAGGGAGGTTGTACAATCAGATTGCACTTTGTATAGCCAGTTTAAGGAGATTGCACCGTGTGTTGAGTATTATAGCCTCCACTTTCCCATAGAACCACCTGTAGCTATCTAGGTCTATGGTAATAGAAGCAGGAATGAAGAATCATTGTGTCGGATTGGACATGCCATGTGATTGGAGTCATACTAGCACACATACCCCTGAGCCCCGAGGCTGATACTTTTCTGTGTAGGGTGACAGTTGAGTTATCAGGGATGACTTTTTTCCCCATCAGATCAGTAGACAATCCCAGAGATGTAACATAATGACCCAGAAACGTCCCAATGTAACGAATAGTCTGATAATGATACAAATGAATGTCTGTGCTGGCTGATTTCAGCAGTTTGTTTTGCTCTGTGGGTTGTGTAACAAACACGGGCCTATCCGTCTCCACCCTTTGTGTGGGTGATCAGCTGGGCTCTATCACTATGTGATAAGACTACATGCTATACTCACTGTTCCTCCAGCTCCTCGGCCATCACAGGTCCTGTCTCCTGTACACCGGGCATTACACAACCAGGAAAGCGCCCGATCACCTGGAAATAAGGGAACACTGTCACATTAATGGGCGGGGATAGAACGTTCAGCTGACAGGAGGGAGTGGCCTGACCAGTCAGTTTAATGAAAGGGGCACAGCTAGAGGGCGTGTCTATAACTGCAGGAAACGCCCACTCCAGAGTCATGCACAGGTTCTGTATTACAATGATGAATGGAGGGGGCTGGGCTCGGTATGGGCTGGGATGGACATGGGAGGGGAAGGGGGGACAGAAGTTTGAGAAGAAGGAAACTTGTCATTACTCCTGCTTACATCATTGTATAATAGAGGAACGTGCTGTGTCATCGTGAGGACAGGGAAAGGTGCCTACACACACTCCATTCCACTGCCACCTTACCCTGGACACCCCCAACCCCCCTTATACGATTTATTTTTACATATTTTCTCATGATGAGACAATCCTGCAACTTCCACCTGTCTGATTTCTGTCCCAGTCTCAAACAATCATCTACATGGGATCACCATTGTCATCTGACTGTACAATCAACTGATTTACCATAACTATCCATTATAAAATCTACCTAAACTATCCAATAAATATACAGATAAACTAGTATTCCTCACCTATCAAAATGAATATAAATATAGAAACAGCTGCAATCACTGAAATGGTCAATCCGAAATCAAAAGGTGAAATAATGTGATATGTGGTGCTGTGCTGTAGTAGAAAACCCAAAACACACACACACATATATATATATATATATATATATATATATATATATATATATATATATATAGATAGATAGATCTATATATCAGGGGCGGACTGACAACTCATGGGGCCCCCCGGCAATAGGAGATCATGGGGCCCCCATGCAATCAGATATTATGGGGCCACACAGTATACAATCACACAGTATATACAGGCATGCTTCTATTGGCTGAGAAGGTACTGGAGAGGTGGAGCAGCTATAATCTCAGGATTTTTAGACCAAAAGGATGTTGGTAAGGGACATTTCAGAGACAGATGTAAAAAAAACTGATTTGTACATACTGTCCCTGGTTTTACTTAGGCTGGCAACCCTGATGGGGCCCCCTAGTGGCCCAAGGCCCTCGGGCAGTGCCCGAGTGGCCAAATGATCAGTCTGACACTGCTATATATATATATATAGAGAGAGAGAGAGATCTATCTATCTATCTATCACTATATATGTCTATATATAGATATAGATCTATCTATGTCTATATATATAGATATATATCTATATATGGATCTATCTATATATATAATGTGAGGGGTTAGCTCGGCAGCGGGTGTGTGTGACCCCCTGGATGGGTTCACAACACAAAATCAGGCACAGCAGACAGCGTTGTAGGTGGAAAAAACAAAAGGTGCAGTTTATTTATGCTACATGCAGTGAAAAATATAACAGCCAAACAAAAAATAACAAAAAAAACATGAAAATAAATCCTGGTCAGCTTGACCTCTAATTACACACATAGATTCCCTGTCTAACAACTGAGTGCAGCCTTGTGCTGCACCAGTCCCTGTCTCTGTTGTAGAGGTTTGCCACACAGGCGTTAAGTCACCGCACAGAACAGGTGTCACACTCCCCAGTCTATACAACACAAAACTGGTTCCAGGATGGAGCATCTCCCTACGCATGCTGGGGTTTTTTGTAGAGGTCTTAATGAGCCCACTTACTTCAGCTGGGCTCATTAACTCTTCCCCTATAGGACTCCCAGCACTCCCCTCTAGTTGTACAAGTCCGCATAAAGCCTGAATCTAGGGCACACATATTTCCCATCCTGGATACAACCAGGTGATTTTACCTGCCTGCTGCCACATACCCCCCCCCCCCCTCTTGTTTCAACCTTGGGGTTGTAACACAAGCAGTCAGACACGCATGTATCCGAGACAAAGCATCCACAATCCCCATTTTAACACCAGGGTGATGCTTAACTGTAAAGTTAAATTCCTGTAGGGCCAGGAACCACCTATTTACCCTTCTATTGGTCTCCTTGTTTTGAGCCATCCACTTTAAAGGAGCGTGATCAGTCACCAGGTCAAAGTGCCTACCTAGCAGATAGTACCAAAGGGAATCTAGAGCCCACTTCACTGCTAAACATTCCTTCTCAATCGTGGCGTAATTTACCCCATGGGACTTCAACTTCCTGCTGAGGTAAATGACTGGGTGCTCTTCCCCGTTCCAGACCTGGGATAACACTGCTCCTAACCCAACGTCTGATGCATCAGTTTGTACAACAAAGTCCTTAGAGAAGTCTGGTGAGTACAACACTGGCTGGCTACATAAGGCTGTTTTTAAGGACTGAAATGCTTCTTCAGCCTCTGGGGACCATTTAACCATGACAGACTCTTTCCCTTTTGTCAGGTTGGTGAGGGGCACAGCCTGAGAAGCAAAATGGGGAATGAATCATCGATAATAGCCAGCGATTCCCAGAAAGGCTCGTACCTGTTTCTTGCTGTTGGAACGTGGCCAACTCTGTATGGCCTCGACTTTATTGACTTGGGGTTTTATCACCCCCCTCCCAATAGTGTACCCAAGATATTTGGCCTCCTCCTGTCCAATGGTACACTTCTTTGGATTGGCTGTAAACCCAGCTTCCCGGATAGAGTCTAGGACTGCTTGTACTTTTGGCAAATGTGAGACCCAGTCTGTGCTATGGATAATCACATCATCCAGGTAAGCTGCAGCATATTTCAGATGGGGCCTCAGAATCTTATCCATTTTCCGCTGGAATGTTGCAGGTGCATTCTGTAACCCAAACGGCATTCTCTTATATTGGAATGCCCCATCTGGGGTTATAAACGCAGTTTTCTCCTTGGCCGACTTGGCCAGGGGAATTTGCCAATACCCTTTGGTGAGATCAAGAGTTGTCATATATCGGGCTGTTCCCAGCCAGTCAATCAACTCATCTATACGCGGCATGGGGTAGGTGTCAAATTTTGTAACTTTATTCAATTGTCGAAAATTGTTACAAAACCGCCAGCTCCCATCAGGTTTGGGCACTAGTACGATAGGACTGGACCAGTCACTCTGGGACTCCTCTATCACACCCAATTCCAGCATCCTCTGAACCTCCCCACGTATTGCCTCCCGTCGGGCCTCTGGTATTCTATAAGGTTTTAGTTTTACCCTTTCTCCTGGTGGGGTGATAATGTCATGCTCTACGCCAGATGTTTGTCCCGGCAGCTCAGAGAAAATCTCTTTGTTACGAAGTACAAACTCTTTAACCTCCTGTTGTTGGGGTTTCGATAAGGTGACTGCTATTCCAACCTCAGGAACTAAGCAATCAGACTGGGCTTGTGACAAAGTCTCTGCGACTAGGGATTCCCTATCCCTCCAGGCTTTCAGCAGATTGACGTGATAGATCTGTTCCGGCTTTCGCCTTCCTGGCTGTCTAACCCTGTAGTTCACCTCACTAATTTTTTCAATTACTTCGTATGGACCTTGCCATTTGGCCAGAAATTTGCTTTCAACCGTAGGGACTAGCACCAAGACCCTATCCCCCGGGGAAAAAGTACGGGTCTTGGCCCCACGGTTGTACACTCTCTGCTGTGCTAACTGCGCTTGGGTCAAATGTTCCTTTACGATTGGCATTACCTGTGCAATTCTATCTTGCATCAGGGCGACATGCTCAATCACACTCCTGTGAGGAGAACTCTCATTTTCCCAAGTTTCCTTGGCGATATCCAGCAGCCCTCTTGGGTGTCTCCCATAGAGCAACTCGAAGGGTTAAAAACCCATAGAGGATTGGGGTACCTCCCTAATGGCAAACATCAGATAGGGTATTAGACAGTCCCAATTCTTTCCATCTCTATCCACCACCTTCTTTAACATTTGTTTTAGGGTTTTGTTGAATCTTTGAACCAACCCATCTGTTTGGGGGTGATACACAGATGTACCCAATTGTGTCACTTTGAACAACTTGCATAGTTCTTTCATAACCCGGGACATAAAGGGTGTACCTTGGTCCGTAAGCAGTTCCTTACAAATACCCACGCGGCTAAAAACAAGAGATAGCTCTTTGGCTATGGTTTTGGCCGAGGTATTTCGAAGAGGAATTGCTTCTGGATAATGGGTGGCATAGTCCAATATAACCAAAATGTACTGATGCCCCCTAGCGGACTTCATTATCGGGCCTACCAAATCCATTGCGATCCTCTCAAAGGGGACCTCAATGATAGAAAGAGGTACCAGCGGGTTACAGAAATGTGGCATAGGTGCCGACTTCTGACACACAGGGCAGGAGGAACAATAATTTTCTGTTTCCTTCATGACCCCAGGCCAATAGAATCTCTGCAATACCCTCTCTCTGGTTTTCTCGGTCCCCAGATGACCTCCCAGAAGGTGCCCATGGGCCAATTCTAACACCAACTTCCTGTAAGGTTTGGGCACCACAAGTTGCTCAATGGTTTCTTCTGCCCTTTGAGCCACTCGATACAGCAGGTCCCTTTCCATAGTGAAGTACGGGTAAGTGCAAGTCTTATCTGGGTTCACTAACTCGCCATCTATTTTCACCACATTTTCCCGTGCCTTTATTAGGGTGGGGTCTTTTAACTGTTCTGTGGCAAAATTTTCCCTGTGAACCTCAATATCCGAAAACTCCAAAGACGGCATGTTTTCATCTGAGGATGTTGGCTCCTCCCCAGTTTCTCGAGTTTCCCCCGCCAATACCGACAAGGGAAATTCAGGAGAGTCCTCACCACTCCCAGAGGAATTCTGGTCATCTTCCTGGTCTATAGGGGCACCAGTGGGGGGCTCAGGACAATCCCAGAGTTCCCAGAACTTTGGAAAATCCCTTCCCACAATAGCATCATGTGGTAAGTGAGACACTAACCCCACCTAATGAGAGAGGTTACCTTTGGGGGTCTCAAAAAACACTGAAGTTACAGGATACTCTCGGGTGTCCACATGCACACAAATAACAGCCACCTTGTTCTTCCCAGAGACCTCTGTAGTAACTAATTCAGCTTTTATCAATGTTACCAGGCTACCTGAATCCAGCAACACATCAACATTTCTACCATTAATACACATTTTACATAAATGTTTCTCAGGTCCCCGAATGGCAGTGCATGCAACTGTCGCAAACAGCGACTGACGTCTCTCCCTTATAAAGTCACATTGCATAGGCTCACCCACAACTGGGCAATTGGCTGCAATATGTCCCTCTTGCCAGCAGCGGTAGCAAATAATATTTTTCGCTGCCTCTTGCAGCCTGGGCTTCCCGGGCTGCTCCCGCCAGACCTTAGGTAGAACTCCCACCCTCTCATTTTCTCGACCCTCACCCCTTGGAGTCATCTTACCCGCCACTGGGGATGATCTGGTCTTAGGGTGGAAAGTCCGTGAGTCCCTGGAAGAGGTGGTCAGGTTCTCTGTAGCCAAGTACCTCTCAACCAGATCCACAAGTTTATCTGCATTTTCTGGGTCTCCATGGCTTACCCATTTTTGGATGGCAGTAGGAAGAGCTCTCAGGAAACGATCCATAACAACACGTTCCACAATGTTTGGTGCGGTCAAAGTCTCTGGCTGCAGCCACTTCCTGCTCAGGTGAATGAGATCATACATTTGAGACCTGGGGGGTTTTCCAACCTGAAAAGTCCAATTATGCACACGCTGAGCCCGGACGGCCAGGGTGACACCCAGCCGTGCCAATATTTCTGTTTTTAGCACCACATAGTCTTTTGCTTGGTCAGGCTCTAGGTCATAATAAGCTTTCTGCGATTCCCCAGTTAACAGAGGGGCCACCAGTCCAGCCCATTGCTGCTTAGGCCACTTTTCCCTTTCAGCAGTCCTTTCAAATATGGTCAAAAACACCTCTGGATCATCCTCTCCAGTCATTTTTGTCAGTAAACGGCTCACACCAAAGGATGCGGTATTAGTGTAACCACTTGCCTCATTGGTCTGCAGACGTTGCTGTATTAATGTCTCTATTTGCTGTTGAAAACTCTGCTCTTGCTTCTGCAACAGGTCTATGAAGCGGGCTTCAGATCGCTGCTGGGCTTGTTGCTGAGCTTCCAGACTCTGCTGCAAAGTTGCATTTGTCTGCTGCTGGGCTGCAAGGCTCTTTTGTAAACCCGCATTTGTTTGCTGCTGATTTGCATTTGCTTGCTGCTGATTTGCATTTGCTAGAGCCAGCTGTCTCAGTATCTCCTCCATGCTGGCCTTAAAAAAAAAAAAAACTGCCCGCATTCTCCACCAACTGTGAGGGGTTAGCTCGGCAGCAGGTGTGTGTGACCCCCTGGATGGGTTCACAACACAAAATCAGGCACAGCAGACAGCGTTGTAGGTGGAAAAAACAAAAGGTGCGGTTTATTTATGATACATGCAGTGAAAAATATAACAGCCAAACAAAAAAAATAAAAACATGAAAATAAATCCTGGTCAGCTTGACCTCTAATTACACACATAGATTCCCTGTCTAACAACTGAGTGCAGCCTTGTGCTGCACCAGTCCCTGTCTCTGTTGTAGAGGTTTGCCACACAGGCGTTAACTCACCGCACAGAACAGGTGTCACACTCCCCAGTCTATACAAACACAAAACTGGTTCCAGGATGGAGCATCTCCCTAAGCACGCTGGGGTTTTTTGTAGAGGTCTTAATGAGCCCACTTACTTCAGCTGGGCTCATTAACTCTTCCCCTATAGGACTCCCAGCACTCCCCTCTAGTTGTACAAGTCTGCATAAAGCCTGAATCTAGGGCATACATATTTTCCATCCTGGATACAACCAGGTGATTTTACCTGCCTGCTGCCACAATATATATATATTATATATATGTATGTATGTATATAGATAGATAGATATATTTATATCTATATATATATAAAACCAATCAGATATGCAAATGAAACACTGTGCTTAGTTTAAAACGGATCTGCATAACGACAAATCAGTTATCAAATAAACAATGAAAAGTCCAGAAAGTACAATATCTGCAAATAACAATGCTGCAGTATTAATATTGCGACAGATTAAATCCTAAGTGACAGTGCTGAGGGTGCTAAAGGGAAATGAGTGAAGTGCTGAATTCCCTCTTCTGCTGCAGGGTGATCTCTCACCTTACTGCTGTAAGGTAACAGCATATGAGGATAATAATGGAGATCCTGGATAATGTAATCAATCTCGCTATGGGCGTCTATGAATGGATACAACTGACTTCCTCTAGGGTGCCCTATTCTCCCGGTAGCTGATTCCCACCGGGATAGATGTATTATATATGCTTCTTTGGAGTGGTTGTATTTTCTGGGAGTCCCTCCAAAGCTTAACCATATGGTATATGGAAGGAAAGAAGGGGTCCCAGATAGTGTAATATTGTAAAACCAAAGGTACTTTATTCATCCCCTGATGAAGTCCCGTGGGCGTGACACTACGCATTGGGAAACACAGGCACACCAGAAGTAACGTCAGTATACAAGATCGCTGATTGTGGATTTTGTGTTTTTTATTTCAAATACTATGTGAGTACATACACTGTCGTTTTTTTGAATACCTTTGGTTTTACAATATTACACTATTCTGGACCCCTTTTTTTCCTTCCATATACCATATGGGTAAGCCCGGGAAGGACTCCCAAAACATACATCAGCTCCAAAGAAGCATATATACAGTGCCTATTCACACCCCTTGACATTTTCCACATTTTGTCATGTTACAACCAAAAACGTAAATGTATTTTATTGGGATTGTATATGATAGACCAACACAAAGTGGCACATAATTGTGAAGTGGAAGGAAAATGATAAATTGCTTTTAAAATGTTTGAACAAATAAATATGTGAAAAGTGTGATGTGCATTTGTATTCAGCCCCTCCGAGTCAATACTTTGTAGAACCACCTTTCATTGCAATTACAGCTGCAAGTCTTTTTGGCTACTTTCACTCTGGGGCAGGCAGGCACTGGCAGTAAAGCTGCGTTATTTCTAGCACAGCTTTACCGTCGTTTTAGCGGTGCTATTCAGCTGCTAGCGGGCGGTTTTGCTGGCGGGTTTGCTGCCCCATTGTTTTTAATGGGAAGGGGCGCTTTAGGAGCGGTGAATACACCGCTTCTATAGGGCTGCAAAGATTTTTTGACCGTCCTGCAAGTGCACAGCTCCAGTGTAAAAACCCTCGGGGCTTTCACATTGGAGTGAACTGAGCGGCTCTTTCGGGGCACTTTGCAGGCACTATTTTTAGCACTATTGCCCCTGCAAAGTGCCTCAGTGTGAAAGTAGCCTTTGGGGATGTCTCTACCAGCTTTGCACATTTAGAGAGCGACATTTTTGCCCATTCTTCTTTGCAAAATAGCTCAAGCTCTGTTAGATTGGATGGAGAGCGTCTGTAAACAGCAATTTTCAAGTCTTGTCAAAGACACATTCCATAAGACACACAGAGCGTGGCTCAGCCCCGCCCCCTCCTCACTGTGATGACCTAATAGTTCACCACGCACATTACAATTTGATTGTACAACCTGCTTTATGGTAGCCATAAACATTTTAAAAATTATAACCTGTTTAATGTGCCATTCAATAAAAACTATCAAAACGGAACACAAATGAATAGCCACAACTTCCTTTCCAACATATTTAGACGATTTGGATCAGAGTTGATCAAAGTGAGTCAATCAGCAAGATTAAAAAATTATTGATTGTTTTGCATTGATCATCTTCGCTGAGATACTTTGTTCATAAATATGATCATATTTCATTTGATCAGACACCATGGATGTTAACTCTGGGTAACCATTTCTTCAGGCAGATCAGAAATCCTCCTGGAAAATTCAGCAGCAGTGCCAAGACAAGCAGCTCTAATACCTATGGAGAAAATGGCGAGTGACATAAGACCAACATTGTCCTTCAAAATAGAGTGTATCTATACCTCAAAACAATATATTGCTTCTGGATTTAAACTGTAGTGTAAAGTATAACTGAAGGCAAAACTTTTCTTTAGTTTTCGATAGAGTGGAGAGGGATTAGAACACGTGTCCGGTTTTTACCTCTGTCTGTGCCCCCATTAAAGTGGTTGTAAAACCTTACAAACCACTTTGACCTACAGGTAAGCCTAGATTAAGGCTTACCTGTAGGTCCAAGAAATATCTCCTAAACCTACACGGTTTCAGAGAGATTTACTAAAAGATAGGCACCGCTGTCTACAGTGCATGCGCCGTAGACAGCAGCGCGCAGGCGCACTATCGCCGTTAGCAGCATGCCGCTGCTAATGGCAATATGCCATTAGTAGCGGCTCCCATGTGCATGTGCGGGAGTGACGTCATCGCTGCTCCGGCACTGTGAGTGGCCGGAGCAGCGATACTCGGAAGAAGATGGACGCTCCGGACTACAGGGGACAGCGGTGACATCGCTGGCTCCTGTGTCAGGTAAGTGACACATAATGGGCTACTATGTGATGCATAGTAGCCCATTATGCTTTACCTTTGCAGGGAGACAAAGAAAAGTAAACCCATCATGTAAGAAGATCCCAAATTATGGGCTGTCCCCACAGTGGAATCTTCCAAGGGGGGCATTGTTTCTGTCAACCAGATATCCTGGACTTTGGAGGGATTATGGGACAGGAAGTGAAGGGAAATCTACCCAGTGAGAGACAGATGACAAAAAAAAAGCTAACTAGGGTTTTAACATCCCCCTCCCTTATTCTATCCAAAAAATGTTACCTTTAGTTCTACTTTATCCACTTTCTCACCCACCACAATAATTATACTGCGCCCCTTCTGTGATCGCTGTTTCCACCAGACACAACGCATTACAGGTACTGGTAATCGGAAACTGAGTATTATGTGGTCGCTATGATCGATCATAGCAATCACTTGATAACAATGTAAACAACCTGTCATCAATGGCATTCCATGCATGAACAGCTTGCTTACTGTTGTGATCTGTGATTGGCCCTAACTGGTGGCCAGAAGTGTCACCTCCCACCTGTTTTTGAATACTTAAACCACTTCCATACTGGGCCTATTCTGGTAATCCTCTCCTACATGTAAAAATCATAATTTTCTTGCTCGAAAACTACTGAGAACCCCCAAATGTTAAAAAAAAATTTCAGCAGAGACTCTAGGGAATAAAATGGTGGTCATTGCAACTTTTTACGTCACACGGTATGTGCGCAGAAATTTTTCAAAAGCATTTTCAAAAAAAAACCTGTTTCATTAATTAAAAAAACAAAACAAAGCAGTAAAATTATCCCAATTGTTTTGTATAATGTGAAAGATGATGTTACGCTGAGTAAATAGATACTTAACATGTCACTCTTTAACCACTTCAATACAGGGCATTTACACCCCCTTCCTGCCCGGGCCAATTTTCAGCTTTCAGTGCTCTCACACTTTGAATGACAATTACTCAGTCATGCAACACTGTACCCATATGAAATTTGCATCTTTTTTTCACACAAATAGAGATTTCTTTTGGTGGTATTTAATCGCTAGTGGGTTTTTTTTTGTTTTTTTTGTGCTATAAATAAAAAAAACTTACATTTTGTGAAAAAAATTCCTTTTTCTTTGTTTCTGTTATAACATTTTGCAAATAAGTAATTTATCTTAATACATGTTGGCCAAAATTTATACTGCTACATATCTTTGGTAAAAATAACCCAGATTAGTGTATATTATTTGGTCTTGTGAAAGTTATAGAGTCTACAAACTATGGTGCCAATCACTGAAAATTTATCACATCTGATCAGGCCTTCAGTACATCACACACTGCCCACAGACAGCATATGCATACAAAAAATTACACCCCAAAATACATCCTGCTACTCTTCCCGAATATGGCGTTACCACATGTGTGAGACTTTTACACAGCCTGGCCACATACAGAGGCCCAAGTAGAAGTGAAGTAGTACCTTCAGGCGTTCTAGGAGCATAAATTACACATCTCAATTCATTCCTACCTATCACACTTTTGAAGGTCCTTGAGCACCAGGACAGTGAAATTACCAACAAAATTACCCCATTTTGGAAAGCAAACACCCCAATGTATATTCTATGAGACAAGGGAGGCAGGTAGGTACCCCGGTACTCTGATGGGCTGCAGATAGGTACTCGGGTAACTTGATGAGCTGCAGACAGGTACACGGGTACTCTGATGGCCTGGTGACAGGTACTCGGGTACTCTGATGGGCTACAGCTAGGTACTCTGGGACTCTAATATGCTGGTGACTGGTATTTCAGGTACTCTGAAGGATGGGGACAGGTACTCAGGTACTCGGTACTCATATGAACTGTGACAGGTACTCAGGTATTCAGATGGACTGTGACAGGTACTCAGGTACTTGGGTACTTAGATGAACTGCGACAGGTACTTGGGTACTCAGATGGACTGTGACAGGTACTCAGATGGACTGTGACAGGTACTCGGGTACTCAGATGAACTGTGACAGGTACTAGGGTACTCAGATGAACTGTGACAGGTATTCGGATGAACTGTGACCGGTACTCAGATGGACTGTGTGTGACAGGTACTCTTTATTGGGGGGGGGGGGGGGGGCAATCAGTGTGTTTTGGTGCACACAGTAAGCTGTAACGAGATGATCGGTGTGTGAGGAGGAGAACCCGGTAACATCTCGTTACTGCTCTATGTTTACATTTAGTGATCGGCTGTTAAAGGATCCCAGCCGATCACTTTGTAAACAGCCATTGGCCAATGGCCGTTTACCATGCGCCATGCAAAGTGGGGCGGTACCATCTGTGATCGGCCGTGACTTCATGTAAAAAGATGTCTGTTTGGAGACTTTAGACCGTAGGCTTACTGCTGCTGAGTGCGAGGTGTACCAAGATGGCCGTGACCGAATGTCACTTCCGTTACAAGATTTGATGGGTCGACTACTCTGGGTCGCCCAATCTGACGGAACACCTGCAGCTGCAGGCATCATTGAATTATCCCCACTCAAAGTCCAGAAAGTGGGCTGGAAGTGGTTAACATGATGGGACTCCTGATCATGGGACCACTGTAACAGTCAATTACAGTGGCCTCATGATCACCAATGCTTCCTGTCACTCAGATGTACAGACCATATTAAAGGGACGTCGGGGGGCGGGCATTTCACTGGGTGCAGTAATAAAAGAACAGAGTTCCTATAAAACTGCTGTCCCATGTCACCACACACCTTCCTTGATGTATGACGCATTTAGGGGGGACACTGCTGAGCCCATGCCCTCTCCACCAGTCCAGCATACCTGTGTGGTACCTAACTCCCAGCATCAGAATGAGGTCCAATTGTGCACTTGGCTTAGACCTCATGCGTGCACTTGTTAACTCCTTTCTTTCGTACCGTGTTGTCAAACTATGGATCTCTGTAACACAAGTTCGATCCTGGTTGGTACAGAAGGCCGACTGCTGGGGAGAGCCAAAACACCTTCCCCCTAATTACCGGAAGACCCATCATCTACACTAGGTACCACGTTTCATGCAGTAACTGGCTGCATGTAACTTGTGCTAGTTCTTGGTTACCCATAGCAAACTACTTGACTTGCTGAGTAGATCTTTTGTAATAGTGTCTGTACTCCATACTCCACATGTGCTTTACTGACCCTAGTTCTTTTGATACACCAGGAACTATCATGCACCCCATTTAAAGAACTTCAGACCAGGCATAGAACAGTTGTTGCAACTTGTACTGCAAGGCTTCGGCAATACAGTCCAACATGAACATATACACTAAAGCATCCCCCTGATTATCTCTCTAGGTTGCCCAGGTATACCTCTGAAAGCTAGTAGTCCATGTCCGGTGCTCTCCAAGGCTGGAAGATCTCCATCAGACTGCAAGGTGCAGCAGCCCTCCTCAACAGCAATCACGTCTTCCTTTGACTGGGAACAGGCAAAAGGATCTGGACCCTGGCCTTCCCCCTTTTATAATACTTGGCAAATAGGCTGGGCGCAAAAAGCCAGAGAACAGCATAGGACAGCATTAACCCCTTCCCAGCCTGGATCAGCCACTATTTAAATAACCCATAGGCAGCCTGCCTACAAGGTGAACATGAGAGTTTTTCTTTAATTAAATGCAAAAAATGCATTAAGGTAAAAAACTTTAGGCTTTACAACCACTTTAATACATTCCCTGCAAGGTAAAAAAACACTCAACTGCTACTCTCTGCTGGAAGTAGCTATCAGAAGATGGGTACACTGTAGTCATAAAAGGATGGCCATGGTCAGCAACAATACTCAGGTAGGTCATGGAGTTTAAACAATGCTCAATTGGTACTAAGGGGCCCAAAGTGTGCAAAGAAAATATCCCCCCCACCATTACACCACCACCACCAGCCTGAACTGTTTTCGTTAACACAACTGTTTTACAAACCATTCTCTGTAAACCCTAGAGATGGTTGTGCGTGAGAATCCCAGTAGATCAGCAGTTTTTGAAATACTCAGACCAGCCCGTCTGGCACCAACAACCATGCTACGTTCAAAGTCACTTAAATTCCTTTTCTTTCCCATTCTGATGCTCGGTTTGAACTTCAGCAAGTTGTCTTTACAAGGTCTAGATGCCTAAAGCATTGAGTGGCTCCCATGTGATTGGCTGATTAATTATTTGTGTTACCAAGCAATTGAACAGGTGTACTTAATAAAGTAGCTGGTTGGTGTATATATACTGTTTATATTAGGGGTGTGACAGATCAAAAAACTCACGGATCGGATCGCTCCTCGGATCAGAGTCACGGATTGGATCATTTTTCGGATCAGCAAATAATAATTGAATTTACAAAAACCTGTGAAAATTCCACCACCATATAGTCCCCACTGTAATATACATCTCCCCCTTGGCACGAGGAGGAGGTTTTTGTTGGCTGATCGAAGACTGCGGTTTGGTGTGTAAAGATGTATTTTCTCAGCTAGGTATTGCAGAGCTTCTCTATGCACACATTTGTGGGTGAGGCAGAGGGTCTTTACGGTTAGCCAATGTAGGCTCCTCAGTGAAGGAGAGATTGGTTCCCAGGGTTTTTTTCCTGTTATCAGCCTTGCCGCCATGTTTTGGATCAGTTGTAATCACACAAGTTGATATTGTGGTAATCCTATGTAAAGCAAGTTTGCGTAGTCCAGTCGTGAATTAATGATTATTCCAACTACCACTGCTTTATCATTCTTTGGGATAAGAGGGATGAGTCTGCGAAGCAGATGGTGAGATCCACTGACTACTGCTCCTATTTGTGCATCCATTGACATTTGTGAGTCTAAAATAACCCCGAGACTCTTAGCCTTGGTCTTTGGGGAGATGGTCTGCCCAAAGATGGTGGGTGGAGTCCAGGAGGTTTTGGTTACGGAATTATGATTTGGGTGTAAGATAAGAAGCTCTGTCTTTGATTCGTTGAGTTTGAGGGAGTTGGTGGTCATCCAGTCTTCTACTGAATTGAGGCAGTTTTCAAGTTGTAGGTGGTGAACCTTTTGTCCAGTGATACGGAAATAAAGTTGCGTGTCGTCAGCGTATGAGTGGAAGCAAAGGTCTGAACATCTGATGATTTGGAGGAGTGGGCGAATGTAAATGTTGAAGAGAACTGGTGATAAAGGTGATCCTTGAGGGACTCCGCAGGTGACTGCCCGGGGTTCAGAGAAGAATTTTCCTAGTTTCACTGTCTGTGAACGATTTCCTAGGAAGGACGCGAACCATTGGAGATCTACGTCTTGGACTCCAGCTACTTCTGTGAGGCGGACGAGTAGAGTATTGTGGTCTACTGTATCAAACGCTGCGCTGAGGTCTAACTGTACAAGGAGACACGACTCTCCGTCATCCGCTGCTTCGAGGGCGTTGTCCCAAATCTTAAGGAGTGCTGTTTCTGTTCCATGACCCGGGCAGAAGCTTGATTGCAGTGGGTCCAGGAGTTTGTGTGTATCCAGGTGGAGTTGTAACTGTTGTACTACAGCTTTCGCCATGATCTTCGAGATGGTGTTAAGGCTTGTGATTGGCCTACGGTTGTTTGGGTGCTGAGGGTCCAGGGTAGGTTTCTTTAGCAGAGTTTTGACGATGCCTTGTTTGAAGGTGCTGGGAACGATCCCTTCTTGGAATGATCGGTTTATGAGGTGCCATGATGTCGGAACATTCTTTCAGTAGTTTTGTGGGGATGATGTCAATTGGTCAGGTACTGTCGCAAAGTTTATTGATGATGTTTTTTGTGGTGTCCGCGGTAATTGGGGTCAGTGAAAATTTCGGTGGTTGTGGAATGTTGGTGTAGATATCCTCTTTATGTTTTTGATGGCTGAGGTTGGTTGTTTTCTTTTGACAAATTGTTTTCCTGATGGTTTCGACTTTATTGATGAAAAAATCCGACAGTTTGTCACAGTAATCTTGGGATTCATTTGCAGGGGGCTCTAGGCATACCGGATTCATTGATTAATTGACTATTTTAAACAGTTCACGCAGGCGGATTGAGGCCGTTGAGATTGTATATGAGAAGTGATCCTTTTTAGCTTTGAAGATCGCTTTGCGATAATTCTCTGTGAGACCTTTGTAGTTGTAGTGGTTTTCCTCGGTGGGATTTCTTCTCCATGCTCTTTCCGCTCTTCTGCGTTCTTGCTTTAGTAGGGAGAGGGAGCCATTAAACCATCCAGAGTTTTTATTCCTGATGAGAGCCCTGTGTTTTGGGACTACCGAGTCTGCTGATTGCAGTAATGCCTTGTTCAGGGAGTTAAGTGTTTGCTCCGCAGAGTGGCTTAAGGTCATTGTAGTTATCTTATTGGATAGAGTGGTTTTGAAGGATTCGGAGTACAGTTTTTTCTGCGATCTGGTCCAGTGAGTTGTAGTTGCAGGCTTCCGTTTTTCGTAGGTGATGTTGGAGGTGATTTTGAATTTGATGGCGTGGTGGTCCATCCATGGCAATGTCATGTTGTCGAGTATGTTGATGTCAATGTTTTGTTTAAAGATGAGTACGGCTAGGTATTACCGAGTATTGCAGAGTATGCCTTGGAAACACCGAGGCATACACAGAGTATGGCTGGGTATGGCAGAGTATGGCTGGGTATTGCAGAGTATGGCTGGGTATTGCAGGGTATGGCTGAGTATGACAGGGTATTGGCAAAGTATTGGCAGGGTATGGCAGGGTATTGTAGAGTATTGGCAGGGTATTGGCAGAGTATGGATGGATGTGACTGCAATTGTCACAGAGCAGCGCTGTGGGCACTACAGATCCAGCCCACAGTGCTGCTGCCATTCGATCTCTCCCCTTCACTGTACAGATCAGTACACGCCGGTTGGTTTACAAGTGATCGCTCCGTCATTTGACGGAGCGATCACATTGTAAAAGGCCGCCGGGTGTACTAAGATGGCTGCCACTCCGGAGCTAGGCCGAAGCAGCGGAGCTCTCCGCTGATCATGGGGTGTGCCGATCCGAACAGGTTGACCAATTAGGATCGCGGATCGGTGACGATCCGTTGCACAACTAGTTTATATATACCATATATATTTTTTAATTAACGATCCTGCTCATCCAATCTGGAAAAAATATTACCAACAAGTGGATTGACTGCATCTTCTGAATTCATGGCCTTCGCCTACTGTCAGAAACCATGAATCAGACCGAGACAGAAGTACAATTAAATCACACTTGTTTAATAATAATAAAAATAAAGGTAAACAGAGTAAATGTAGTCAAAACCTAGCCAGAGTTCAGGAACCGGAATGGCTAGTCAGACAAGCCAGAACGTCAGGGAGCCAGAAGGCATGTCAGCCAAGCAAGTCTTTAACAGGAACACAGGAGCGTGACTCTAGAGATGTGACCAGGGCAAAGGCAGAGATCATCTGGACTGGACAGCTAAAGTAGGAAGGACTGATGAGCAGGATCATCAACAGGTCAGTTACTGTGGAGAGATAGGATCTGGCAATTAGCCGACATCTGAGCAGCCAGCTCAGAGGAGGGGTTGGGCCCAGCCCTGACAGATGCTTACTGTGGGGGTACACAACAGGAGACAGGGGCCAGGAGCTCCAGCCAGGGACCCAAGAAGAGGAGGATCAGGGCTGCTGATGTCACTGGGTGGCCTCCTCCACTTGGTAAGCATCAGCATACCAAGACGTTTTGGACAATTTCATGGTCCCAACTTTGTGGGAAGTTTGGGGATGGCCCCTTCCTCTTCCAACATGACTGAGCACCAGTGCACAAAGAAAGGTCCATAAAGACATGGATGAGTTTGAGGTGGGGGAACTTGACTGGCCTGCACAGAGTCCTGACCTCAACCCAACAGAACACCTTTGGGATGAATTAAAGTGGAGACTGTAAGCCAGGCCTTCTCATCCAACATCAGCGCCTGACCTCACAAATGTGCTTCTGGAAGAATGGATAAACATTCCCAGACACTCCTAAACCTTGTAGACAGCCTTCCTAGAAGAGTTTAAGCTGTTATAGCTGCAAAAGGTGGGCCAACTCAATATTGAACCCTACGGACTAAGACTGTGTCCCAATACTTTAGGTAATATAGTGTGTATATAATTTGGGAACTTGAATAATATATATGGCTTATGCCCCGTACACACGACCGGACTTTTCAACATCAAAAGTCTGACGGAATGATTCCGGCAGACTATTCGATCGTGTGTGGCCTGCAACGGACTTTTGATTCACAAAAGTCTGACAGACTTTAGAAATGGAACATGCTTCAAATTTTTCCGCCAGAACTCTGCCGGACCCAGAAATCCGCTCGTGTGTGTGCTAATCCGACGGACAAAAACCGACGCTCGGGCAGCTATTGGCTACTGGCTATGAACTTCCTTATTCTAGTCCAGTCATACGTCATCACGTTCGAATCCGTCGGACTTTGGTGTGATTGTGTGTGGCCAAGTCCGTTCATTCGGAAAGTCCGTCAGAACTCCGTCGAAAGTCTACCGGACTTAAGTCCTGTCGTGTACGCGGCATTAGTCCCTAGTAGTTATCGGTTGTACCTTGCAGAACTGGGCCTGTGATTTGAATCCCTGCCAGGACACTATCTGCATGGAGTTTGCATGTTTCTCCTGTGCTTGCATGGCTTCCCTCCACACTCCATGCTGGAAGGTTAATGGGCTCCTTCCTGTCTAAAATTGCTCATAATATTAGAAACGTGAGGGCAGGAACTAGTGTAATGTACAGCAGTGTGTACATTGTTGGTCCTATATAAATACCTGTAATAAACAAACTAGATCTACATATAGATGTATTGTGACCCCGAGTTGTTAGTTTAAACTCCATTCAGAGCTCTCCTTAGCGTAAGGTAGTACGAGACAGTAACTCAGAGGTTCTGACATAAACTATAACACAAAGCCGTATATAAGAGAGACGGTCATGTGGACCCTGTAAGCCAATGAATCCTCAGCTTTGACTGTAAGCATGACGGGAAATGTAGTTCTCAGGGCGTCACCTCCTCTTCCGGCCAGGGAATATGACGTGTAGTGTTCTGTAGGGGCCACGTCTGTCAGGGAGCAGTGTTTCCGGTATCTGCATTCCCGGGCTCCGGTCTTTTGCAGTCATGTCGGTGTCCGTTCTGTCCGTGGTGTCCCGCTTCTTTGAGGAATATGTCAGCTCCACCTCGCAGAAGCTCAAGCTGCTGGACGCCTATTTGCTGTATATCCTGCTGACCGGAGCCATGCAGTTCCTGTACCGCCTGCTGGTGGGCACCTTCCCCTTCAACTCCTTCCTGTCCGGCTTCACCTCCTGTGTGGGCTCGTTCATCCTGGCCGGTAAGACGGAATTCAGGGAGTGAGCCTGACAGCTTCCAGCACAAATTTCTTCCTTCAGAGGATATTGGTTGCTGGCCTTCCCATCATGTGACCAGTGAAGGGAGAACCTCTGTATAGCCATGGATCATGATGACATACACACCAGCATTGGCACACCCATATCTTCCCATAGATCAGGTTGCCCTTCTATAATGATGAGCTCAGGCGTGTTCGCGTGCTCCACGTGCAAAGCCCGCCAGGAAGTCGGCGCAGCCCTGCGCTAATCACAGGCAGTGAGACATTGCCGCGATGCGCGGCTGCAGAGAACCGCAATGTCTCACTGCCTGTGATTGGCGCAGCGCTGTGCCACCTTCCTGGCGGGCTTTGCACGTGGAGCATGCGAACACGCCTGAGCTCATCCTTATCCTTCTACATACTGGTAGCAGTTATGCCTTTCCCAAAAGATTATTTAGTCGGTGAATGTCTTCAGAGATTGAAACCTGTAAGGCCTCGTTCATACGGACATACTCCAGCCAACACTTGTAGGAGGGTCATATTTACTTGTTTAGAGATGTAAAGGTGTTGGGTGCGTCCCCATATAGGTGGTCCCATTCATGTCTTTTGGGGTAACATAGCTGCAGGGAATGCAAACATTGGCACTCTGGGATCTGCACACATAGCTGTCAAATTGGGAGCAGAGGTTATGTCTGTACAACTGCTCCATCCCAGAAGACATAAATGGGCCAACCTGCATGAGGATGCACCCAACACCTTTATATCTCTGAGCAGGTAAACACAGCTCTTATATGGGTGCACAGTGTAGTATTACTATGTGAATGAGGCCTGATAGGAAAAATCCAGCAATGGGCTTTGTATATGGGGAGCACAATGGTGAGCACTTCTGTCTTGCAGCACTCTACATGGAGTGTGCATGTTTCCTTCTGGCCTCCAAAGACATGCTGGCAGGCTAATTTGCCCTATCTATGTTGGTTCTAGTACATGGATGTATACCTGTGAGGGAGGGGCCTTGGATTGTAAACCTCCTTGAGGGCAGGGACTGTGTAAAATGTTGGTGCAATATAGAGACTTGTAATGTCACCACTCTGCTGCAGAACACGCCTTGCGGCTATGTGATGACATGAAGTGTCACATGACGCTTCATTCATGTCATCACACAGCAGTGCAGAAGGAAAAAAAACAAACAAGAAATGCACATCCTGCTACAACTCACAGTAATGGCTGTCTGTACGGTAGTAAAACCCAGTTTTGTTTTGTGTGTGTTTTTTTTTTTTTTTTTTTTTTTTTTTTTTGTGTACAGACTAATGTGAACCTGGCCTAAAGTGGTAGTTAAAGGCCTTTGGTTATGTTTAACCTACAGGCAATCCTGTAATAAGGCTTACCTGTAGGTACTCTAAATATCTCCTAAACGGTGCATGCACTCTCAAGGAATGACATAACCATGCTGTTCCTTCAGAGCCCTGCCTCGTAAACAGTGACTTACATGTGCATGCGTGGGAGTGACATCATTGCAGCTCAGCCATTTGAAGGGTGAGAGCCCGTGACTCTGGAAGGAAGACCGGGTGAAGATGGAAGCCTTGTCCGCAGTATCAGATCAGCATGCCGCTGGAGGGCTTTGATTTAAGGTGAGTTTCACATAATGTGCTAGTATCTGGTGCATACTAGCACATTATACATTGCCTTGCTGGAGAAAAGGTGTGTGGGTGTGGTGTGTTTTTTTTTTTTTTTCCCCCTCCTCCGCCCCCCATTCCCGAGTTTACCACTGCTTTAAGACAGAAGTCCTCCTGCACCAGTGATAGCTTAAAGTGGTAGTAAAGTCCGCTTTGTGATTTTTTTTTTTTTTTTTTTTTTTTTTTTTTTTTTTTTTTTAACCTACAGGTAAGCCTATAATAAGTAAAATCAATATCTCCTAAATGGGACCCACTCGCTCCTCCCCCTGTGTCAGCAGCTGCTGCGCCGTTCTCTTCCTGCTCCATCCACGGGTCATCTTCACCCCCGCTGCTCACGTTCCCCAGTTCTTTGTTGTGTCTGGAGGGCCTACGAGGCCCAGGCAGGCACTCTCCACCTTCCCTGGCAAGACCCAGCCCATCCTGTAATGGCAACTAAGGTATCTGTCACTGACATAAGCCCAGGTGCCATGGTGACCTGGCACTTGGACTTGCCGAGCCCTCTTCCCAATATACATAGCTGCTCTATACAGCCATCCATATTTATAAATGTCTGTAACTGGGTATGTGGCATTTACTGTGTAACTCCACACATGTACAGGTGTAATACTATTAGGCCTGGTTCACATTGGTGTGACACGAAAGTTGCATGATATTTACTCAAACTTTGCCCTGTAACTTTGGTCCAACTTCCATGCGACTTTAATGAACAGGATCTGATTTTGATCCAACTATGAAATGAGCGTGGCTTGTCTTTTGACCAACCAAAACAATTCCTTTGGTTCTGGTATAGATTAAACCAAATTTATGGCAGTGCGGCTGATCAGGGCCCTGCCCTGACATTCTGTCAGATCCAGTGTCTGACAGTTCTTGTATAACTTTTGAGGGTGGCCATCTGGTGATGTTATCCGGAGGCCCCGCTCCCTTGTGACATCAAAGACCCATCGTGCCGGGGGCAGGGTCTCTGGTTGAAGTCACCTGATGGCCACGCCTCATAATTTATGTAAGAACTGTCAGACACCAGAGCTGACAGAATGGCAGGAGCCAGCATCGAAGGAGGGGTGTGTGTGTGTGTGTGTGTGTGTGTGTTTTTTTTGTTTTTCCCCTTTCTTCAGCGGGACGGTGGCAAAAGACATCATGATTGACGTTGGAGCTACCACATGGGACATTAGTCATTTTTAATAAAGGACTGTCTCTTGTTTTTATTACACTACACTTTTTCTTGAGTGAGTGGGTAGTGGTACAGGCCCTTGTCCTCATCAACATCAATATGTAGACAAGGTGCTTTGGGTTGGGGGCCTGTGGCCTGCTATCGTTCAGGAGGGCGTGCTTGCCCCCCCCCCCCCCCCCCCTCGTTTTTTCCTGACTTGCCAGACCCAGGCTGCTTGCTTGGATAAGCGTCTGATATGAACCCACGCCTATTTTTATTTATTTTCTTTGTTTTTTTGTTTTTTTTTTCAATTCTTTTTTGCACTGCTAATATGGCCTCTGAAAACAAGTCGCATGTCACAAGTTGGATCAGTTAAAGTTTTTATAAAGTAAATTTTTTTTTTTATATAAAAATAACAAATGTGTTATATTTACCTGCTCTTCTCAGGTCCCTCTTTCGCTCTCCTGGCCCCTCCCTACTGTTCAGTGTAATCATAGCAAGCAGCTTGCTATGGGGGCACCCAAGGCAAGTCACAGCTCCCTGTGTCCATTCAGACACAGGGCCACGGCCTGGCCCCACCCCCTCTCTCTCCTGATTGGCTAGCTGACTTTGACAGCAGCGGGAGCCAACAGCACCACTGCTGTGCCTCAGCCAATTAGGATGGAGAGTCTTAGATGGCTGAGACACTGTGGACATCGCTGGACAGAAATGGGACTCAGGTAAGTATTAGTGGGTCTGTTGCACACCGAAAGCTTTTTATCTTAATGCATTAAGATAAAAAAAAAAAAAAAAAAAAAACTAACTTTACAACCACTTTAAGATGCTGATTCAACCAGGATGTGACTTCAATTAAATACAATGAGCTGAAATCAGACCAAGGTAGTGCAGGAACCTTTTCAAAAATCGGACTGATGCAAGCCAGACCAGTTAAGCTGGTTCTCATATGGAAAAATAGATTTTTACATGTCATGTGATTTGTGCTCTCAAAGTCGGGAGCGATTTGTCGCATCATTGTGAACCGGGCCTTAACGGCCTTTCATTACTTAGGGCACTTAAAATTAATAATTCTGGGGCTGCATGAGTGCTGCCGGGTCTGGGGAGCTACAGTTCATTGCGGGAACCATAAATACCAACATGTACTGTGATATACTGAAGCAGAGGATGATCCCCCCCTCCCTTCCGAGACTGGGCCAAGGGCAGTATTCCAACATAACTACTCCAAACACACTTCCAAGACGACCACTGCCTTGCTAAAGAAGCTGAGGGTAAAGGTGATGGACTGGCCAAGCATGTCTCCAGACCTAATGGAAGGTGGAGAAATGGAAGGTCTCTAACATCCACCAGCTCCATGATGTTGTCATGATGGTGGCCACACACAATATTGACACTTTGGGCCCAATCTGAACATTTTCACTTAGGGGTATACTGACTTTTGTTGCCAGCAGTTTAGACATTAATAGCGTGTGTTGAGTTATTTTGAGGGGACAGCAAATTTACTGTTATACAAGCTGTACACTCACTACATTTCTAGCAAAGTGTAATTTCTTCAGTGTTGTCACATGAACAGATAGAATAAAATATTTACAAAAATGTGAGGGTTGTACTCGCTTTTGTGAGATACTGTGTTTACTTAGCTACAATCATGTCTAAGCACCAAAATTCAGTTTGGCGCTTAAACAGAACTTGCATTCCCTGCTGTTGGTACCCAAACTGAACCATGCGGGAGCAAAGACAGGTCATTATATGATACTGGGAAGGAGGGGATGTTAAATGACTCTCTTGGTTTGCCAAGTAGAAGTTGTCTGATATCGCACAAACATAAGGTCAATTTAACTAGAACAGAGGGACGAGTGAACTTTATTGCGCTATTTATAAAGTAAACCATACTATCTTTTGTACTTTCAGTGTGTCTAAGAATCCAGATTAACCCCCAAAATAAAGGAGATTTCCTGGGAATCTCTCCAGAAAGAGCATTTGCAGATTTTCTTTTCGCCAACACAATTCTTCACCTGGTTGTCATAAACTTTGTTGGATGAAATTTGTGCCCCCCTTTTCGTTTGTCAGGTATGTATATTGTGAACTTAAAGAACTTTCACTTCATATTCATATTTTTCTTCAGTGTTATATCCATCTGGGGATGCATTACATGTAGTATATTCTCCCATGTTCTTATGTGCATTGAAAGCCTTGCTAGGAGGTTGCAGACAGTGCCTCCCCCTGTGGCCATCCGACAACATAGTAATGAGATGGCTTCTTGAAAATTGCTGCTTGTCTTGGCTCCAAGTGCCTCCCTGGGAGAAGCGGCAGCAAGAGGATTGCAGAGGAACAAAAGGACAAATACCAACATCCAGGTGCTACATGCTTATTTGTTAAGATAGCGGTGTAGCAGCAGTAGGAATAGCAATTGATCCACTGGACGCTGTGGAATAACCTTGGAAAAAAAAAAAAACACAAACTAGAGTGCTTATTGGTAAGTGGCCACAAGATGGTGCTAAAAGTCGTAAGTAAACTGACATAATTGATCAAAGTATTTGTAGCAGAAAAATTATCATCTGATAACAGGTATAATAGGGTTGGAAATGTTTTAGTAAGCTCACTAAACTTGTATGGTAGTGGCAAAGACAAAAGATGTTGCATACCAGCCCAAAGAGTTGTTGCAATCGACAAGGAGGAGAAGTGATATGCACTCCAATGATGTTACTGCAAGGATCAGCTCTGAAGGTACTGACATAAGGATGGTGATGTGATGCAGCGACTAGCACTGGACTGGTGCACTGGAAATTACCTCAGAGGAACTGCCGAAGAGCAGAGAGGAATGACTTTGAAAAAGCGGCATGACTGTGAAATGCATTGTAACTAGGATGTTTGTAGTTCAAGCCTTCCCCTGTGAAGTTTGTGGCTTCCCCTAAGCCCTACGGCAGTTTCTCTGAGGTCACTTCTGGTGCACCAGTTGGAGTATATATCGCTTCTCCACTTTTGGCAATCTGCACAACTCATTGGGCTGGTATGCAACATCTATTTTATTTGTATTTTTTCTTTGCCGCTACCATATAAGTTGGGTAAGCTTACCACAACATCTCCAACCCTATTGTGCCTGTTATCAGATGAATCCCTTTTTTTTTTTTTTTTTTTTTTTTTTTTTTTTTTTTTTTACATGCTCCATAAACACTCACAAAAGAATGTAATGTACAAAAACAAATGGTCAATTAGAGATTTCAACTTCATAAATCTACTTGGACATCAACTCACTGAAGAGAACCCCACCTAGTGGCTGAAAACACCACTATGACACTCCAAAGTCAGGTAGTAATAACCAACATTAAGTATTCAAAGGCATTCTACTCCAACATCTTAAACAAAAATCAGGTCTACTGGAGCCAATCCTGGTACATCAAGCCAAACCTCCCCAAACCCTGTCAAATTTAGCGTGGCATCCACAGTGTTGGTAACAAACCCGTTCATATCTTAAAGGCGTTGTAAAAGAAGAAGGTTTTTTATCTTAATGCATTCTATGCATTTAAGATAAAGGGGGGGGGGGGAACCCTGTGTGTAGCAGCAACCTGAGCTTTTTCTCTCTCCAGTGATGCCCACAAACCCCTCAGCCATCCAGTACACTCCTCCTGATTGGCTGAGACAGAACAGTGGCGCTATTGGCTCCCATGTCTGTCAAAGTCAGCCAGCCAATTGGGGAGAGGGGGAGGAGCCAGGTTGAGGCTCCGTGTCTGAATGGATACACAGAGTTCTGACTCTCTGCTTGGGTGCACCCTGTAGCAAGCTGCTGGCTGAGGGGCACTCAATGGAGGGAGGGACGAGGAGCAGCAAAGAGGGACCCAAGGAGAGGAGGGTCCAGGCTGTTCTGTGCAAAATCAACTACGCAGAGTAGGCAAGTATAACATATTTGTTATTTTATTAGTTATAAACAGCGGTAAAGCACTGCTAAAACTAGCGGCACTTTACCGGCCAACGGGCCAGCTGCCCCAGTATGAAAAGGGGCTAAGGGATGGAGGGGGGAAGTGCTTTTCTGGTGGAGGAGGATAATATTATGTACCTGAAACGAGGCCCTGGAAATGGCTTCCTTAGTAAAGGTATCCAGTATGTCCTCAAAAACTCACATAAAACAGTGCCTGGGGTCGGAAGGGATGTTTGGTTGGAATACTCTGTTAACCGTTACAAAAACAGATGCCCCGTATCTGTGTAACTTGGGACATCTCCACAGCACGTGTACGAGATCCCCAGATTATTCTTTTATGTGTTTTAATAAACTTCCTTCATTTGAAATACTTTGATGCATGCCTTTTTATTTTACAAACACTTTGATCAAGTATACCAGTTTACTTACTACTTTTAGCACCATCTTGTGGCCACTCACCAATAAGCACTCTAGTTTGTGTGATTTTCTTCTCAGGAACGGAAGGCTGCCCCTCCACCTGCATTTCTCTTGTCGCTGCTCGTCACAAGCAAGTGCTTGTTTCCAAAACAAGTGGATATCAATGCAGCCATCTCCATAAATATAAAGATAATCTTTGTATACATGAAACAGTGTTCATAAATAAATAACGCTCATCAAAAAGTGTTCATAATTGTGAAAGATCTCTATCCCACTTAAATAAGTTTGTAGCGCTGCATACAATAAGGATTATCCTTATATTTATGGTCATCCAAGGGTATTTATATACAGCTGCTGCTTTTTAGTTTTGTTTATTATTTTTTGGTTTTGGATTTTTATCGCCATTTTTCTTTTCATATAATTCTTTTAATTTTTGGATTTCAATTAACATTAAGCGCAGTGTGTGGCTACTTATTTTATTAAAACGGCCATCTCTTTGCTAGCTGCGTTTTCGAATATTCATGGGGTAATGGGTGGGGGCTTACAAAGCACATAGGAAGATGGGACAAATTGCTATATGTAATTCATTCCCTGGGGGGGGGGGGGCAGACCCCTGACAAATTAAGTGAGATCTCTCCAACATCATCTGCCAAATCATTTGTTCTTTTAACTGAGCAATAGGATTATTCCACTGTGTTTACAATAATTCTGATTTTGACATTTATCTTTCCAGAAAGTTGCCTTCATGCCAGAATTTTGGCACTTGCACCAGATATTCTTGCTCTCCCTGCCTTGCGTGTAGTAAAATAAATGTGTAACTCCTCTTTTGTTCGGAGAAATAACCTATTCCTTCAGCAGAAATATATAAATGTATAGGACTGTGTAGGGATTTTGGCAAACAATAGTGTGTTTCCTTACATTTCTCCATTCCAAAGAAACTGACATGAATCTTTCTATTCCCTTGGGGATCTGTTTGTCGCCCCTTTTTTTTTAAAACCTGTTGTAAAGGTAACCTAAAAAACAAAATGTAATTCTGTGTTGTCCACAGTGTGGCAGTGTACTTACATTATTGTTAAAGAGATTCTGCTAATACTTTATGGAGCCAGCAGAGGGCAGTGTATTCACTTTTTATTTAATTTTTTTTAACATTTCTCTTTGATAGAAATGCAAACGTATACTTTCAAATACATGGAATCTGTGTAATTGTAAACAGCTATACTCGCATGTCTACAAAAGTGAGCAAAGTGACTAAATGTAAAACATGCTTTTACTGTTATATTTACTTCTATCTGTAGACTGTTCCCCTCTTTGTTTTGTTTGTTTGTTTTTGTTTTCAACTAACACTCTGTTTCTTTTCTTTTAGTTTCCTGGGATTTTCATTTTTTGGTTGAAGGTTTACATGTTGCCTAGTATCAAGAGTCGTTTTTCTGGGACTGTGACCATGCACTACATTTTTGTTTTGGGGGCGGACACTGAGCCTTGTATGGTCTGAGATTAGAGATTTGGTCAATAAAGATGTGGCTTTCGTATATTGCTGTGTTGTTTTTATTTATGATTGTGCATTTCAGCAACTCTTATCTCTTAAACTCGAACACTAAATTGAATGGGCATTATGGTGGTAATATGGGATATCAGTGATTGTTGAGATTATGATAAACATGTGGATACACTTAACGGCAAATACAACTAGTACACAAGTACTGGCACTTGTGTACTAGTTGTGTTTCAGTGTTTATTCTTTTTTTGGTTGTAACAAATTCCAATTTCTATATCCGTAACGCACTGGGTGTTTAAGCAAAATGTACCAATCACATCCCACGATTTAGTTCTCAGAGCCTGAGTGGCCTATTTCACATTGGCATTTTCCCTTAGTAAGTGGTAAGGCTATGCAAATAAATGGACTTGGTAAGTCCCTTTTTGATGTAAGGTAAACTATGTACATGATAACTTTAGATTGACAGATCAGATCACTCAACCTCGGATATTGGATATCTGTTAATGCGCAATATTTGTGCTTTGCAGAGTGGTTAGGATTTCTGTATTGCAGGCGTAAGATGGCTGTGAGACTAAAGTCTGCCTGCAGAGTAATTTTTTTCTCCTGTGTCGATTTTCTTCTCACATGCCAAAATTTTATCTAGTGCCTATAAGGATCTTTTGTGCACGTGGTAAGGATCCTTCTACACAAACTAGGCCTGGTAAACCAAAAAAAGTTATAAAACAATTTTATATTTTTCAGAATTTCAGCTTTTGCTCCTTTTTGCACATTGGTAATATTTGAGCTGCAAGGCCATCCAATAAAGTTTTGGAGAGCATTTAATGCATCTAAAACTTTAGTCCCTTCAGTAAAAAAAAAAAAAAGTATTTAGTCAGCAAGAAAGCTGTGATTTGCCAGCTTCAGTAACTATTCATGCTATCGAATGCTGCTGCTGATAAATCCTGTATTTATCGGCGTATAACATGCACTTTCCCCCCCTGAAGATCAGGGGGAAATTATTCCTGCTACTTGGAGGGGACGCACGCTGCTGGATGACACAGCCGCGATCGCTGTGTATCTGGCGCGGTCACACACAGTCCAGCCCTCCTGGCCCGGCATTGGACCACTGCTCTGTCCATCATATAAGCCAGGCAGGACTGTGAGTGACTGAGCGCCGGATACACAGATCGCGGATCTGTGTCATCCAGCGGCGCACAACCCCTCCAAGTAGCAGGGGTTGCTGCAACTGGGTAGTTCTGTCATGCAAGGAGATTTTACCTGAATGTATGCTATATCACCTGGTGGACATTGACCATTAAAGAGGAACTGAACTGTGGTAACTAAAGAGGGCAGATGGCAGAAAGGTCAAATAACCTGTCACCAGAAATTCCCATGGTCTCCATGCAGGTTTCTTTACCCCATTACTGACTGATTCTGCCAAACAAGCTGCTAAGACCTGTGCTCGTCCCCTCCAGCACTGGCACGGCTGCAATCATCTGAAAGGGCAAGTCTGCAGATGTATACCATAGATTCTACAATAATGGGCATATTAGAGGCTGCCGATGGGCAGAGCACTGACCCTTATTTTAAAAAAAATTTTTTATTTTTTTTTTTTCTTCTTCTGAAACTTCCCTCTTAAAGTTAAGGTGCATGTTATACGCCAATAAATATATGTCAAACCAGTGATGTGTAACTGCATGGAAATGTATTGTCTAGGTACACCAGATTGACATAAAATTAGCACTGTCGTTTCTACAAAGTCAGCAGTGTGACATATGAGTGAAACACCGTCTTTCTTGAGAAAGGGAGTTTCGTCATTACACCCAACCAAAATGGTAATAGAGGCTAAATATATTTATTTTCTTACATCAGGGTACAGAGCCATAGTACATACTATGTGGGTTATAGGGCCACTGATAGGCGATGGACACTGGCACGCCCTAAGGCAAGAAGTGTACTCCCTATATAACCCCTCCCACTACTGGAAGTCCTCAGTTTTTTCGCCAGTGTCTAAGGTGTTGGTCACGAGTAAAGATGTGCTGTGCTGAGCTCCACTGGAAGCTTCCTTGCTGGGGCTAGCAATGCTGACCGGATCCATTCTGATGTCCTTTTTATGGGCTACATGGATGGTACCCGGGCCTTGTGTCCAAAGAAACAAGGTTTTGCTTGCGAATGCTTCTCTTTAGAGAGCTGGACCCTGGGATCCAGTACTTTTTGGTAGTAAGGCCATAACGTTTTTACTGGCAGGGTGCTGTTGCAGGTCCAGGATTGTGGGTAACCTGAGGTTCCCCTGTTCCTGAAGGCTTCGGAGCCCACTGTGAAGGGTGAAGATTGGGTTTTATCTCAGATAACCCTGCTGCGAGGAAAAGGTAAGGGAGGGTTTCTCAGGAATTTCTCCTATGTATAATGCTGTCATGCCTATGTGTCACCACTGGGGGCTGTATTGAGCACTCACCGACCTGATGCTGGAAACAGCGCGAAAGCCTTCGTTTCTCCTCTCCTCCGGCCACAAGCAGATCCTCCGGTAAGAAAGGGGTCTGGTTCTCCTCCTGCTCCCCTAATGTTTTTTTTTTTTTTCCTCTCCCCTTCGGAGGATTGATATGCCAAAGCAGTTTCCTTTAAAAAAAAAAAAAAAAAAAGCGGGAGACAGACCATGTCGGCCGCTCAGCGGAGGATTTACCCCCCCACCCCCATCTCTGCTGTTTCACAGGACGCCACTCGCACGGGAAAACACTTTCCTTTAAAAGGAAGGGGGGCGTAATTCGCCCAGGGGGGTGTGGCTAACGGAGTCAGACGCCAGCCACACATGCAGGAAGTTGTTAAAGCACTGTGTGTGTGTGTAGCTGCTGCTGGCTGTGGAGGGACAGAGCAGGAGGATGGCTTGTTTCAGGTCGGTGACACAGGCATTTCCCTTTGACACATTATGCTTTACCAGGCTAGGATTAATAACAGCTATTAACGCTGGACTATAGTCTAGCAGTGTACATTCTTTTGCTGGTAGTGCCTCTGCTTTATGCTTCAGGCATCCTCCTCTGAGTGGGAATGCGGCTGGTCAGATTGAGCCGTCAGGGGGAACTGTTGCAGCTGTTCTAGACACTTCAGTCCCTGTATATATCGCACAAGAGGTCTTTTCTTCTACCATTTGTAATTTGGAAAGAAGATTGATGCTATGGTATCTCCATAGTGGGGCTAAATATGTCAGATTCCCATCTAGTGCCCAGGATCCTATTATTGAGGTGCAGGAGGCTGGGGATCAGGTAGATCTTTCCAAATATTTGGAAGATACTTATTTATCCTCTTCAGAGGATCCTAATATAGAAGGAGTAGGCATCACGAGACAGGTTGCTTGCGCACTCCCTTACTAAATTGGTTCGTTCAAACTTTTTACTGCCTGCAGCGCAGGCTCTTGAGGGACCCACCTCTAATTTGGGTTCATTAGAACCTCCCCCATCTGGGAATGTTTTTTCCTATTCATGCATGGCTAAAAAAGCTTATGTATTCTGAATGGCAACATCCGGATAAACAATATTATCCTCCTAAGAAATTCTCGACACTTTATCCTATGGAAGAGGATTTCTATAAGAAATGGGAGGGGGGGGGGGCACTATGGAAATCCACTACACCTCCTTCAGTCTCTGATTGGATTAAGAGAGCCTCCAACATAGCTGAAATGGAAAATTTGATTTGCCAAGCTAAAGACACCCCATCTAAATATTGGGCAACTTGGGATTGCTGGCACCACTTCCGGAACTTCGGCTGAATGCAGCCAACTGTTAACCGGAGTCTCCCCGCCTTGAGACCCAGATAACCATTCTTCCCACTTGATTAGGTTCACACCCTCTAATTAGTTTCTATCACTAGCCGTCCTGATCCCCTTAGCTCTTTAAGATCTTGCTACTTAAAGCACACATGGAAACCAGCTACCTAACGTTTGTTCCATAATAGTCATAGACATCCCTTACACTCGACTCCCTGGTAAGCCCCCTCGAAGGATTAGCTTCTAGAGGATGTGTACTAGGCTCTTGAAAGGGTTTTTTATAGGTACTTCTGGGTTTCCTCAACCCTCGCTACTCTACCCCTAACCTAAAGCTTAGTTATAGATTGGGTCAACAAAACTGTTTTTGATTGATGTGTACACGTTACCTGTCAATACTCAAGTTATGATTATTTGTCATTTGTACCTGTTACCGCTGTTACAACACCATGGTACTCTGTTACGCGGATCTACTGTACCTGTTTCCTAAACATCAATAAAAGACTTTGAAAAAAAAAAAGAAAAGAAGTGGGGGGGGGGGGGTTTCAGCAAATGATGCTGCAAACGCCTCAGTGAGCAAGAATCTCACATGTCCGGTGGATAATGCACTGATGTTAAAGAATCCAACCGATACATAGTTGGAACTTATTTCTTAAAGCAATATGTCTTTAGCAAGTTCTGTAGTGCAGCCGGTTCTTGCTGCAATTGGTGTATCTCAGTCCATTAAGGAGCAGTTTATGGATATACTTAAGATTCTGCCTGATCAGCAGGCCCAGCAATGGGCTGGTGTATCAGATGCACTGTTTCACAGTAAATGCTATGAAAGATTCTATCATTTAAGCCTCACGGCTTATGCTTGGACTAGTGCATTCTTGCAGAGTTTTATGGCTGAAAAATTGGTCAGCTGAAGCACCCTGTAAGGCTGGATTCACACCTATGCATTTTTAGTGCATTTTGCAGATTTGCACTACAGAACGTGTTCCATAGGAAACCATGTTTAATGAACTGTAGTGCAAATCAGAAAAATGCAAAAAGCACTAAAAATGCATAGGTGTTAATCCAGCCTAAAAAGCTCCTAGCCAGTTTCTCCTTTTCATGGTGAATGGCTATTTGAAGAAGATCTGGATAAAATACATCCAAAGGATCTCTAATGGGAAAAGCTCTCCTTTACCAGTAAAGAAGAAGTTCAAATATTTCTCCTTTAAGAGTGCTACCTCTCCTGTGCCAAGGGCATCAGCCTCTAGGCAGTCTTGACGGCCTCAACTGTCAGGTTCAAGGGGAAGACCCCCAAGGGCAGCACCAGGATCAGAAGAGATCTTAGGGCAGAAAGCCCACAAAGCAGGATGCTAAAGCCTCCTCAGGAAGGGGCACCCTCGCTCGGGTGGGGGGGGAAGGCTCCTGCATTTCTCAAAGATCTGGCAGAAACAATGTCAAGACAGATGGGTGGCATCTGCAGTTTTCTCTAGGTTACAGCTAGAGTTCAGAGAGTTTCCGTCTTCTCGTTTTTACTAAGGGCAAATGTTCCCAAGGATCCAGAGAAAAAGAAGTCTCTCTTTCTGGCTCTGGATCATCTATTATCCCAGTCGGTGATATCAAAGGTTCCCTTAGTGGAACAAGGCACAGGTTTTGATTCAAACATTTCACGGTTCCAAAACCAAACGGAGAGGTAAGACCCATAACAGATCTCAAAGATCTGAATCGGCACTTAAACATCTGATCCTTTCGCATTGAGTCAATCCGATCGGTTGTGTCCATCCTGCAAGGAGGGGAGTTTTTGGCTTCAATCGATATCAGAGATGCATATCTCCATGTGCCAATATTTCCCGCTCACCAGAAACTGCGCTTTGAAATATAAAATCATAATTTTCAGTTGTGGCTCTGCCATTCGGTCTAGCCACAGTACCACAAGTGTTCTGAAAGATTCTGGCACCTCTTTAGCCAAATTAAGGGCTCAAGGCATAACGGTCCTAGGCTATTTAGACGATCTACCTTTAGTAGATCATTCAGTCTCAGGTCTAAACCAGAGTCTGGTCACAGCTGTAAACTACCTGGAATCTCTGGGTTGGATACTCAACCTAGAAAAAATCCTCCTATAAAACCATCAAGGAGATTACAGTACTTGGGGCTGGTTATAGATACCGTACAGAAGAAGGTATTCTTACCCCAGACAAGAATCCGTTCCATTGTAGGACTAATTCAACTTATCAAAACAAAGAAAAATCCTTCCATTTGGCTGTGCATGAGATTGTTAAGGGAAATGGTGGCCTCCTTCGAGGCCGTCCTTTACGTGCAGTTTTCACTCAAGACTGCTTCAAAACACCATCCTGTCGGTCTGCAATAAAAAGATTCCGGCCTTGATTTTTTCCAATATGCTTGGCTCCCAACATAAGTCAGAGCCTAAATTGGTGGTTATCCAGCAAAAGGGAAAATCTTTTCTACCTGTATCCTGGAAAGTGTTAAGAACAGATGCCAGCCTTCTAGACTGGGGAGCAACCCGTGAAGAACATTCTGTCCAGGGGAGATGGTCCAGGTTAGAGGTTGCCTATCAACATTTTGGAAGATTCAGGCAGTACATCTGGCCCTAGAATCTTAGATGGGACTATCCTGTCAGGATTCAGCCTGACAAGGCCACGGCTGTGGCTTACATCAATCACCAGGGGGCCACAAGAAGTCGTGCAGCCCAAAAAGAGGTAAATAATGTTCTAGCTTGGGCCGAACACAGCATTCCTTGGCGGCAATTTTCATTCCAGGAATAGAGAATTGGCAGGCGGACTATTTGAGTCGCCAACAATTATTTCTGGGAGAATGGTCTCTTCACCCCGACATCTTCCTAGCGATATGTCAGAGATTGGGTATTCCGGACATGGACCTATTTGCGTCCAGATTCAATAACAAAGTCGACAACTTTGTGTCGAGAACAAGGTCATGAACCCATGGGATCAGTTTTTTACTGATCTATGCGTTTCCTCCAGTTCTGCTACTTCCATGCCTTCCCTGCAAGATCAAGCAGGAACAAAAGGAGGTGATTCTGGTGGCCCCAGCGGGTCCCAGAAGCTCTTGATCTCTTGATTTACTGAGATCATAAAGACGGCAGTAGGAGTCCTTCGGACTCTGCCTTTATAGCCAGACCTTCTCGCACAAGGTCCGGTATTCCATCCTACCCTACAAACGAAAAATTTATCAGGTTTGACTGTTGAATCCCACTTTATAAAGGATCTTGGGTGATCTCCTTCGGTAGTGTCTACCTTGATTAATGCCAGGAATCCGGCTTCCAGAATCATTTACTATAGAGTCTGGAAGGCATATGTTTCTTGGTGTGGATCCAGGAGTTGGCACCCCAGGAAGTATGTCATAGGCAGGATCCCTGATTTCTTGTAAATGGGATCTGAAATGGAGCTGGCCTTGACTTCTATCAAGGGCCAGATCCCGGCCTTATCAGTGTTTTTTCAATGGCCTCTTGCTTCCCAGTCTTGGTGCATAGCTTATTCAGGGGGTAACAAGGATTATTCCCCCCTATCGTGACACCTCTAAATCCTTAAATTTTGTCTTATCGGCTTTGCTGAATCAGCCGTTTTGAGCCTTTACGAGAAATTCCCTTGGTTCTTTTGACAAGAAAAATAATCTTTCTGGTTGCCATTTCTTCTGATAGAAGAATGTCGAAACTAGCGGCTCTGCCTTGTAAAGAGCCATATTTGATCATGCATAGGGATGAGGTGGTTTTATGTCCTCATCCTGAATTCCTGCCAGAAATGGTAACAGGTTTCCATTTAAACCAAGATATTATTCTTCCTTCTTTCTCCCCAGAGTCTCAATCTAGGGAAGAGAAGGCACTACATTCCCTTGATGTAGTAAGAGCGATCAGAGTCTATTTAAAGGCGATCGCTCAGGTTCACAAAACACATGTTTTGTTTGTACTGCCAGAGGGTCCAAAATGTGGACAGGCAGCGTCAAAATCCACTATTTTCTAGATGGATTTGTCAAAAGATTGTTCAAGATTCAGCTTAAAGAAGAAAATTCTTCCTTCTTATGTTAGAGCACACTCATCCAGGGTGATTAGTGCCTCTTGGGTGGTGCATCATCATGCCTCTATGGCTCAGATCTGTAAGGCCGCAACCTGGTCTTCGGTTCGTACGTTTATCAGATTTTATCAAATCGATATTAAAGGTCATGAGGATATTGCAGGTTACAGTATAAATCCTCTGGCCTCCTTTTTGCCTTACTTTTTTGTTACATCTCCCTCCCTTCAGTTGCTATTGCTATGGGACATCCCACATTGTGAGTACTATGGCTCTGTGTCCCCTGATGTAAGAAAAGAAAACAGGATTTTTTTTATAACAGCTTACCTGTAAAATCCTTTTCTTTGATGTACATCAGGGGACACAGAGGTCCCTCCCTTCTTGGTATACACTTGTATTAATTGGCTACAAAACTGAGGACTCCCAGTAGGGGGAGTGGTTATATAGGGAGTACACTTCTTGCCTTAGGGCGTGTCAGTGTCCATCACCTATCAGTGGCCCTATAACCCACATAGTAAGTACTATGGCTCTGTGTCCCCTGATGTACACCAAAGAAAAGGATTTTACAGGTACGCTGTTATAAAAAATCCTGTTTTTCAGATTGAAGAAGAAATCTGGGAAAAATTATTTTCCCATACAGTGGGGATGTGCCCACACTGCATGGCTTAACTGCTCATTTTTGTCTAGGCAGCTGTGCAGACCGGTCCCTACCACTTCTGCCTCCCCAACCTCCAGCAAGCTAGCTGTTTTGTGAATGGACAGTTCCTGATGTCATCATGCCTACAGACCAGTTCTGGACGCGAGACGTGAGGACAGCAGGAACAGTCCACCACTTAATGCGGGGAGCGTGGTTTTCTGAAGGATCGGGTAAGTATATCTTTTCCTTGCGCCACTAGACAAACCGAGCACTTAATCCATGCAGTGCAGGAAGGTTAACATTTTTTTTTTTCATGCAGTTCTTTAATGTATTTCTTGCATTAAAGTAAAAAAAGTTTGATCATCGGTATCCCCTCTTTCGCTTACCTGAGCCCTCATTCGATCTAGCATTGTGCCAGTCTGCAGCTCTTCTCTACTCTCACTTTCTGGTCTCAAAAGCTTTGCAGATGAGAAAACTATGTGAATTTTAATCCCAAAAAATTGCAGAGAGTAGCCTTGGGTGAAAATGATACTCCTCCACAGAAACCATTCAGAGGGTAAGCATTTGCATCCTAAGACAAGAAGTGTGCTATTGACCCCAGAGGTTAGTGGTCAAGAGGCATGGCTGACCCACCCCCACCAAAGTTTTCCGCCTACCCCAACTAAGTCTGGAATAACCAAGTCGGGGAAAGCGCTCCAGTGAAAGTAAAAGAGAAAAACTAAACCTAAATTGGATTCTAGCTGTGGGGTTGAGTTATTAAAATTGGAGAGTGTAATCTGGTGCAGTTCTGCATAGACACCAACCAGCTTCCAGGTTTCTTTGTCAAAGCTTAATTGAACAAGCTGAAGTCAGAAGCTGATTGGATACCATGCAGAGCTGCTCCAGATTTTGCTCTCTCCAGTATTAGTAAATCAACCCCTGTGTGCCTATTAAATTCAACCACTACAACATAAATTCTGGAATGCCATCCTTTCCACCCTTAATACTTTCCCATATATTTAATTACCTCACTCACTTGCCAATAGGTATGCGTTGGAGGTAAGAGGGCACAATAACAAAATTATGGGGTGCACACCACATGGATCAACTATATCAGCTGGAAAGCTAACAGGCTTCAGCTACAGTCCCCATATCCTATCCTCCCCCCAACACCCAAATGCTCATCTGTTCAAAACTGCAAGCCCATTGTAATGAATTACTGTCAGTTTTTCATCCAAAAGTGAACAGAGCACCCCCCTATGCCTATAATGAAGGTGTTACCCTTTGTCAGTTGGATTCTTCATTTGTTTATAAGGTAGTGTGGGAAGACAGCACCATCATGTGGCTTTATAATGGCCACACAACAAATGGATGGCTCCAGTAACTCTAATGATCCTACCTCTTCAATGGGGTCCTCACATTACAAAAAACACATCAACTTTGGAGTTAACCATTATATAATAGTAACAAAAACTATTTAGTTGATACTGTAAAAGAAGTGTTTCCTTTGCATGACACATGCCAGTCATATATAGACCCCTTAAAGAGGAAGTCCATGCTAAAACTAAAATCCTTGCATCTATAGCCACCAACATTCTAACATTATCCTATCTAGCCCTGTAAAGAAATAACCAGTATACATACCTTTTCTGAAGGCAATCTAACCCAATCTCAAGCGGCGGAAGCTCTGATCCCACACTAAGCTGTCAGCCTATGGGTGACATCACTCCCCATTCATTTCACAGCCGTTGTCAGACATGTACTCAGCAGAGCTTCCACTGCTTGAGATTAGGTTGGATCAACTGTAGAAAAGTTATGTATACTGATTCTTTCTTTGCAGGGCTAGATAGGATAGTGTTACAATATTGGTGGCTATAGATGCAGGGATTTTAGTTTAAGTATGGACTTCCACTTTAAGCCCGCTGGGTTGAATAAAAAAAAACTGTCAGCTCTGGTCAGAGCCGCTGTACTAACTATGAAAAGTTAATATAGTGATCTCCCCTGCTGAGCTATTGTGTTCTGACAGGGGGACAGCCCCACACCAGAACACTATGATCAGCTTTCTCTGTCATTGACTGAAATTGCTGATCAGGAGTTGGTCAGCTGCTGGTTTTCCACCATGCTCAGGACGCCATACACACGAGCCGAATGTCAGCTTTTTTTTTTTTTTGGACCAGCCAATGTCTACTGACAATGGGCCCATTGTATGGGCTTTAGACATTTCTCCAGCCATTTCTATACCAATGCACTCTGGGTATTTGGGACAACCTCTGGGCACCATGTCCACCCTGTATGCCCTAGCATGCTTTATTGACAAATTAAAATTATACACACTGGCATGTTGTTTCACTATTTCACTACTAAACAATCATGCAGGATCCTAAAGTAGATAAAATGTTCTCGATTAAGCAACATAGTAGTGAGAAGTATGGTCAAAGCAAGTTTGTGGAAAGTCACGCTCTGGTATAACTCATGTTTTCGAACTTCTCTATGTTCTGCATTCTATTTTTGTTTTAAATGCTAGTAGTATATTGTGTTATTTGTATTGGTTATGCCTGTTATGAGCTATGACTTAGCTAGCACCATATATTGCCTACATTTAATGAAACTCAATAATCAGCCTCTTCCTGCCAGGCTTGCAGCAAACAGGAAACCACAGGCGTGTGAGCAGTGTGCTTCACCAGCGCTCACTATCGCTGGAACAATCAATGTGGTTTTGAGGTGGAAAAGAAACAGACATTGTGGGCATATCGTTCTACAAGAACTGAAATTACTATACCTGCTTCTGCAAATGTCATGCAGATACAGTATTACATTATGATTAAGAGACGCCCTTGAATTATTAAAGTGAAATTGTCATCCTGTTAATTTTTTGTAAATAATACCTTCAGTTATTGGAATGGTCCAAAGAGTTTTTTGTGTATTGTCCTAGATCCTCTAAGAGAAAGAGCAAGCAGGTGGCTTTAACCACCTCAATACAGTGCACTTTCACCCCCTTCCTGACCAGACCAATTTTCAGCTTTCAGAGCTCTCACAGTTTGAATGACAATTACTAGTTATTAGTCACGCAACACTGTACCCATATGAAACTTGCGTCCTTTTTTCCACACAAATAGAGCTTTCTTTTGGTGATATTTAATTACTAGTTTTTATTTTTTATTTTTGTTTTACATCTTGGCCAAAATTTATACTGCTACGTATCTTTGGTAAAAATAACCCGAATTAGTGTATATTATTTGGTCTTTGTGAAAGTTATAGAGTCTACAAACTATGGTGCCAATCACTGAAAATTGATCACATCTGATCAGGCCTTCAGTACATCAGGTGTATCTCATTTCTTGAAAAACGAACAAGTCAAGAAAGTACAAATACCCCCCAAATGACCCATTTTTAGAAAGTAGACATTCCAAGGTATTAAGTAAGTAGCAGGGTGAGTTTTTTTAAGTTGTCATTTTTTCCCACAATTCTTTGCAAAATGAAGATTTTTAATTTTTTTTATAAAATTGTCATATTATTAGGTTATTTCTCACACACAGCATATGCATACAACAAATCCCCCCCAAATCAACCCAAAATACATTCTGCTACTCTTCCCAAGTATGATAATACCACATTTGTGAGACTTTTACACAGCCTGGCCACATACAGAGCACCAACATTGAAGTAGCACCTTCAGGCGCTCTACGAGCAAAAATGACACATCTCAATTCAAAACCACCTATTACACTTTTGAAGGCCCTGGCGCACCAAGATAATGGAATTGCCTACAAAATTACCCCATTTTGGAAAGCAAACACCCCAAGGTATAATCTATGAGGCATAATGAGTCTTTTGAACGGTTCATTTTTTTCCAGAAGTTTTTGGAAAATGTGGAAAAAAAATTAAAACACATTTTTTTTTTTACACAAAGTTGTCCATTTATAAGATATTTCTAATACATGGCATGTATATTGCAAAAATTACACCCCAAAACACATTTTGCTACTCCTCCTGAGTATGGCGATACCACATGTGTGACACTTTTACATAGCCTGGCCACATACAGAGGCCCAACATTGAAGTAGTACCTTCAGGCGTTCTAGGAGCATAAATTACACATCTCATTTCATTCCTACCTATCACAATTTTGAAGCACCAGGACAGTGGAATTACCCACAAAATTACCTAATTTTGGAAAGCAAACACCCCAACATATATTCTGTGAGGCATGGGCTGCAAACAGGTACTCAGGTACTCTGACCGGCTGCAGATAGGTACTCGGTACTCATATGGACTGTGACGGATACTCAGGTATTCATATGGACTGTGACAGGTACTTGGGTACCTGATGAACTGTGACAGGTACTCATATGGACTGTGACAGGCACTCAGGTACTCATATGGATTGTGACAGGTAATCAGATGGACTGACAGGTACTCAGATGAACTGTGACAGGTACTAAGATGGGCTGACAGGTACTTGGGTACACAGATGGTCTGTGACAGGTACTCGGGTACTCTGATGGACTGTGACAAGTACCTGGGTACTCAGATGGACAGTGACAGGTACTTGGGTACTCAGATGGACTGTGACAGGTACTCAGGTACTCTGATGGACTGTGACAGGTACTCGGGTACTCATATGGACTGTGTCGGTACTTGGGTACTCTGATGGACTGTGGCAGGTACTCGGGGACTTGGGTACTCATATGGACTGTGACAGGTACTCAGATGGACTGTGACAGGTACTTGGGTACTCTGATGGACTGTGACAGGTACTCAGGTACTCCGGTACTCATATGGCCTGTGACAAGTACTCAGATGAACTGTGACAGGTGCTCGGGTACTCTGATGGACTGTGACAGGTACTCTGATGGACTGTGAGTGACAGGTACTATGATGGGTGGTGACAGGTCCTCTTTATTGGGGGGGGCAATCGGTGTAATTGATGTGTACTGTAAGCGGTAACGAGAACCCGGTAACATCTCGTTACCGCGGTTTGTTGACATTTAGTGATCGGCTGTGAAAGGATTACAGCCGATCACATGGGTAAACAGCCGGCCAATAGCTGTTTACCAGCGTCAGTGATGAGCAGTGTTTCCGGGAACCACCGACCTGCACACGCAGTGCGATCGCGCGCATGCGCCGTGCACAACGGGGGTGGAACCATCTGTGATCGGCCATGGTAAACAGCCATATCCAATGGCTGTTCACCCACCTCGGTGGTGAGCAGTGTCTCCGTGACATGCCGCCACCGAAGGAACAGGGATGCGTGTGCATGATCATGCGTATTCCCTGTTTAAATGGGAGGACGTCATATGACGCCCTCCCGCAACGAGAGCCGCGCCGCCGTTTTGCCGTCATTTGACAGCCAGCGGTTGGCAAGCAGTTAGTGTTGCTCTTTTCATTAGGGTGCTTAATACACCAATAGAGAAATACTCCAGGTAGAAACCATCTCTGAGTGTGCTTGGGTTTGAGACAATTTGGGTCCTACAAAAGTATTACAAGGAAGATGCCTGCACAGTTAGAGGTACAGCTCTTGTACTTGCTGTTCCTTATGGAACTGTAGCAAATATAAATGATAGAGCAGGCAGGGGCGGACTGACAACTGATGGGGCCGCCGGGCAATAGAAGATCATGGAGCCCCCTGCGTCCCAAGCCACACCTGCATAGGGGGACATTGGGGGGGAGCACACAGGGAGACACGGGGGGGAGAACACAGGGGGACACTGTGGAGGGGGGCGAGCGCACAGGGGGACACTGGGGGAGGGAGAGGGCACAGAGGGGGACACTGGGGGAGGGAGAGGGCACAGAGGGGGACACTGGGGGAGGGAGAGGGCACACAGGGGGACACTGGGGGGGAGAGCACAGAGGGGGACACTATGGGGGGGGGAGAACACACAGGGGGACACTGGGGGGGAGCACACAGGGGGACACTGTGGGGGGGAGAGCACACAGGAGGACACTGGGGAGGGGGAGAGGGCACAGGGGGACACTGTGGAGGGGGAAGCACACAGGTAGACCTTGGGAGGGGGAGAGGGCACAGAGGGACACTGGGGAGGGGGGAAGCACACAGGGAGACCCTGGGAGGGGGAGAGGGCACAGGGGGACACCGAGGAGGGGGAACGCACATGGGGGACACTGTGGGGGTGGAGAGCACACAGGGGGACACTGGAGGGGGGCGCACACAGGGGGACACTGGGGGGGAGCACACAGGGGAACACCGGGGGGAGCACACAGGGGAACACTGGGGGGGGCACTGGGGGGAGAGCACACAGGGGACACTGTGGGGGAACACACAGGGGAACACTGGGGGAGCACACAGGGGAACATGGGGGGGGACACTGTGGGGGGAGAGCACACAGGGGGGACAGTGTGGGGGGAGAGCACATAGGCAGGACAGTGTGGGGGGAGAGCATATAGGGGGCACAGTGTGGGGAGAGGGGAGAGCACACTGAAGTGTGGCCCGTGCCCCATACATCTGTACTGCCCCCTCCCTCCGATCGCAACCCTCCAGTAAAAAAAATTCACTCACCGGATGCCTGTAATAATACCACTAACGGCATGCTGCTACTCCCCAAAGCCCTTCCTCTCCTCGACCGTTCTAGACTCCTAGGTGATACAGTGCAAGCCTTGCAGTGTATCACCCAGGAGTCTAGGATGGACGAGAAGAGAGGAGAGGCCACCGGGGAACAGCACGCCATTAGCGGTATTATTACAGGCATCGGGTGAGTGAAGCACCTGCGATAATACCGCTGACAGCGCGCTACTCCCCGCCAGCCCCTCCTTCCCTCCCGTCCATCATAGAGGGGTCGTGGGGAGCAGTGCGCCGTTAGCGGTATTATTACAGCCACTTCAAGGGGCCTCTCGTTGGGCCGGGAACGGGCCCCTAATGGCTCCAGGCCCTCGGGCTGCGACCGAAGATGTATGGGGGTAGAGAAAAGAATCACCCCCTTTAAAATAATCACATTTTGTTGATTTGCAGCCTGAAATGAAGACAGACATAGATTTTATTTTATCCAGCTGTATTTACTCAGTGCATCTTAAAGCATCTAAGTGAAAGATATAACACCAACATATCAGAAAAAAAGTCAATACTAGAATCACTGTGTTGGAAAAAGGATCACCCCCTCCTAAAAAATTACTAGAACTCAATTAGGTGTAGCTAATCACTTTCTCAGTGGCACCACCACAATGTTGCGTGTATGGGAGGGTTGCAGGAAAAATCCACTCTTAAACCACTTAAGGACCACTCATTGCATATATATTGCAGGAGGGCAGCCCTATTGCGTGAAACGGCATACCCAAAAAACAAAGCAGATCCCCGTTCTGTCAGGGGAGTACAGAGAGATCGTCTGTTACTAGTGATCAGGAACAGCGACCTCTCTATACTCCCAGTCAGTCCCCTCCATCCACAGTTAGAAACACCTCCCAGGGAACACATTTAACCCCTTGATTGCCCCCCAGTGTTAACCCCTTCCCCGCCAGTGTCATTTATACAGTAATCAGTATGTTTTTATAGCACTGATCTCTGGTCTCAAAAAGTGTCAAAAGTGTCCGATTTCTCCGTCGCAATGTTGCAGTCCCGCTACAAATCGCTGATCATCGCCATTACAAGTAAAAAAAATAATAATGATAAAAATACCATAAATCTATCCCCTATTTTGTAGATGCTATAACTTTTGCACAAACCAATCAATATACGTGTATTGCGATTTTTTTTTTTTTTACCAAAAATATATAGAAGAAAGCATATTGGCCTAAAATGATGAATACATTTGTCTTTTTTCATTTTTTTTGTAAATGTATTATAGCAAAAAGTAAAAAATATTGTTTTTTTTTTCAAAATTGTCACTCATTTTTTGTTTATAGCGCAAAAAATAAAACCTGCAGAGGGGATCAAATACCACAAAAAAAAAGAACGCTCTATTTGTGGGGAAAAAAGGACATCAATTTTATTTGGGTACAGCATCGCATGCCACGCAACTGTCAGTTAAAGTGACGCTGTGCCGTATCGCAAAAAATGGCCTGGTCATTAAGGGGATAAATCCTTCCGGGGGTTAAATGGTTAAGAAAGGCCACATGCAGTAATGGATGAGCTTTGCTAAAACACATCTTGAAGATTCTGATACCACATGTAAAAAGGTGTTCTGGTTTGATGAGACTGAAATTGAATGATTTGGCCTCAACAACAAACGATATGTCTGATGGAAATCCAATACAGCTCACCATCCAAAAATATCATTCCTATAGTAAAGCATGGAGCTGATAATAACCTGTTATGGAGTGTTCCTCTGCAGCAGGGACTGGAGCACTTGTCAGGATAGACGGAAAAATGGATGTGGCAAAACACCATCAAATTCTTGAGGAAAATCTGCTGCCTTGTGCCAGAAAGTGGTCAATGGGAAGAAATTTACCTTCCAACATGACAATGACCCAAAGCACACAGCAAAAGTGACCACACAGTGGTTGAAGGAAAAAAGGTGAATGTCCTAGCATGGCCTAGTCAGAGCCCAGACTTACACCCCATTGAAAATCTGTGCAATGACTTGAAGACTGCAGTCCGCAGTCACCATCAAATTTAAAGCAGAGCTCCAGTTTTGTGTTTAATAAAAGTCAGCAGCTACAAAAAGTGTAGCTGCTGACTTTCAATAAACACACGCTCACCTGTCCCAGGATCCAGCGATGCAGCTGCCCGAAGCCTCAGTTCTCTCCCTCACCTCTCCTCGGTGCCGGCATTACCAGTGTGGGCACCCATATGTGACAGCTTGCGTCTTCACAGCTGTATGCACACTGCATATGCACGAGTCACGATGCGCCTCCTCAATGGCCAAGGACCTGTGATGTGTCCCAGAAGATTGCAGATATTTGTCCCTAGCACCAGGTAACCCCGTGATGTGAAGCTACATGTGAACAGTGGCAGTTGCTATCAGCATGAGTAGCTATTCACATGCACCTGTCATTCCGGCTGTGAGTGGAAGTTCTCCCCCTCCCTGCCTGTGATTCGTCACAGCAGAAGTGGGTCTTGGCCAATGATTGTCTGACAGCACCCGCTGATCTGTCCAGTCATTCGTGGAACAGAGTTGTGATTGTAAATAATATGGAGCTCTGTTCACTGACAGTGGATCTTAGTGTTTTTTTTTTTCCCTGCTAAGCAGGGAAAAAAGAAACAAGGTCCTTAGTAAAAGCAGCACATAACTAACACACAATACACACATTTAACTCTTTGATCACCCTAGATGTTAACCCCTACCTACCCAGTGTCATTAGTACAATGACAGGACATATTATTAGCACTGATCACTGAATTAATGTCTCTGGTGATGTCAGTGACAGTTACTCAGTAGGGATGAGCTCGGTGTTCGACTCGAACGCATGTTCGTCACGAACATCGGCCGTTCGTCTGTTGGCCTGTTCGCACCAAATTCATACAATACATTGTACCCCATACTCATTCACATAGGGTGGGGGGCCGATATCCGGGGGCCCCCTTGTTAAAGGGGGCTCCTGGATTCCGATAAGCCCCCCCGCCCGCAGATCCCAACAACTAACGGCCGGGGTTGTCTGGAAGAGGGCCTTGTCCTCATCAACATGGGGACAAGGTGCTTTGGCGTGGGGGGGCTGCGTGGCCTCCCCTCCCCAAAGCACCCCCCATGTTGAGGACACGCGGCCTGGAACGCCCCTTTCTGCAGAATCTACGCCCCTTTCCGAAAGTCCCCCCTGCCTGCTGGGAAACACACGGATCCCAGAGACAGCGGGGACCATGCTTATTGTGCAGCGTGACTCGCGCATTCGCAGTAGGGAACCAGGAAATGAAGCCGAAAGGCTCCACTTCCTGATTCCCATACCCAAGATGGCGGCGGCAGCACCCGAGAGACGATCGAGAGATCGGCTTCGGGTGCCGACATCGCGGGCGCGCTGGGCAGGTAAGTGTCATTATTTTAAAAGTCAGCAGCTGCAGTATTTGTAGCTGCTGGCTTTTAAAAAAAAAAAAAAAAAACGGCGGACTCCGCTTTAAAAATAAAAAAAGATTCCAGTGGTGGTAATCCACTCTTGCTCTCCAGCGACGGATGATCATCTCTCCGGGGTCCAGCAATGGCTCATCTGATCCAGCGAAGGGTGATCTCTCAGTCCAGCGCAGCAAATCCATCCATCTTCTGTCTCCACGGAAGAGACACTGCGGGATCCCGGTGGCCTGATGTTTCTTATATGAGGAGGGCGGGGCCACCCGTCACCTGACCACACCCCCTCTGACGCAAGTGGGGAAGTCGGGCTTCCCCAATGACGTGTGGGTGACCCTGCCCCCCTCTGATGTAACAGAAACCTGCGTTACATCAGGCAATGAGTTCGACTCGAACTCGAATCTCATCCCTAGCCACAACAAAGTAATCTGGATAGAAGACCTTTTGTTTTGATATCCACATAAATCCTCTTTAGATCAGGAGTGGTTTGAGTGGAATATCTGTGTTATGCCCATACACATGGTCGGACATTCTGACCACAAAATCCGTCATATGTTTTCCTGACAGATTTTGGGCCAAACTTGTCTTGTATACACATGGTCGCACAAAGTTGGCGGAAAATGGTTCAGAACGAGGTGACGCCAAACACGTACGTCGGAAGTATAAACGGGCCAGTAGCCAATATCCTGCTCTCAATCTTTATGCATCGGAAAATCTGTCAGAAAAAGTCCGCTAGAACCCACACATGATCGGATTTTCCGACAACATAATCCGATCGGACTTTTTCCGTCGGAATTTCCAACCGTGTGTATGGGGCATTACTGATGCAAGGCCATAGAAAAATCATCTATTGGTATACATGTCTGTGGTAGCAGAAAAAAAAAAACAGTCAAGCCTTCAGGAGATATGATCACTTGTAGGCACTTATGCTTGTGTTGTTTTCCTAAACAGGGTAGGGATAGACATACTAGCAATAGCAAAAATAAATAAATAAATGCAAAATATAAAAAGATGCTAATCTGTAAGTAATTAAACAAAATTAGAACATAAAAAAGTAGTGTAGGATAGGAAAATGGCTGGGTTTGGACCTGTATTTGGCCCGCAGTGTTGTCAAAGCTCAGTTATTTGCCGTTTGTTTGTTTGTTGCTTGTTTGTTGTTTAAAGCATTTTTAAACCACGTTAAAAAAAAAAACTGGTCCTCCTACACACTCATGTCATAATGTACTAGCATGCACTGCATTCTTAGATATTATGACAGTATTACTTAAAATGATTGTAAACACTCATTTCTTACCTCCACTATACAGTTCGTTTTGCACAGTGGCCCTGATCCTTGACTTCTGGGGTCCCCCAACGGCGCTCACACGTCCTCCCTGCATCGGTAAACCCCCTAGGAGAAGCACTCTCTTAGGGGGTTACCGTGCAAGCGCACTCCCGAATCCAGCATTTGCATCCATAGATACAGAATGCCCGACTCGGCCCCGCCCCAGCACCTGTGTTATTGGATTTGATTGTCAGCAGCGGGGGCCAATGGCTGTGCTGTTATCAATCTATCCAATTGAGAGCTAAGATGCCCGCCAGAGAGGGTTTGCGCGTCTCCAGCGTGGGAATGAATGGGCCTCAGGTGAGTAAAACGGGGAGGCTTAGGGGCTGGTCGGTGACAGAAGTTTTTTCACCTTAATGCATGGGATGCATTAAGGGGAAAAAACATGAAGGTTTACAACCCCTTTAAAAAACGAAGCCCCCCCCCCCCCAGTGGCGCACTGTCACCCCTGACAGGCCTTCCATCTTTACCTGGTCTACCTCCAAAAGAAAGTTCTATTTGTGGGGAAAAAATTACATACAATTGTCAGTTAAAATAACGTAGTGCCATAACAGAAAAAATGGCCTGGTCATGAAGGGGGTAAATCTTCTGAAGGTCAAGGGATTATTAAGACATAGTCTGTTTCACAGATCAGCTGTAAAGCAGTTCTGTTACTTGTGGTACTGTTAGTAAATTGTCCCTCTTACCTTGCTACAGCATGCTTTGTTCCAGGACTGGGAGGTATACGCATTGAGGGAACTGAAATTCTGGTTTGTATAGTACCTACACTCCCCGCACAGCCTCTCAGTGTCAGTCAAGGCCACTATTTTCCACTATTTTATGACACCTGTTGCCTAAGCATTAGGTTCATCTTCTAGCCAAGTTTTCTGGTGTTCCTGTTACTCCATTTTCTGATTTCAGCTTGTATGTGACTAGGCTTGTCCACCATACAGCTTGACTTTTTGCCTGTTCCTGGGTCTAATATTGCCTTTCGACTGTGCACCATGCTGTGGTTCTAGTACTGGTCAGCGTGACATGTAAAGCCCATCACACTTTGTGGGGTACTCTGGTGAAGATCTAAAGTGTGTGCACCTCAAGAATTTTAAGGACTCACACCGTAATACCTCCTGCACCACCCAGCTCTCTAAAAAATGATTTAGAGAAGGACGGGTAGCCTACGGAAGTAGGATTCAATGCTCAATTCTTTTCTGCTACCTGCATTTCCTCCCTAGCCACAGAATTACCGCCATATAATATTGCACCCACCACACCTATGAATTGTTAATCTGGTAATCTGCAATGTATTACTATTTGGATTTAATCAGTGTCGGCTGGAGCTCCAGTTCAGTTGGTCGATTGGCAAACAAAACCACCCCCACCCCGCTCGTTGCTTGCCCATCCACCCACCAGCCTGGCACCTCACCCTGCTCACAGGCAACTTCCGCGGCTTCACCCTGCGCCACTTCCTGGGCGGCTTCTCCCCTGCTTCTGCTCTTGGCCAATACAGTCGATTCTCCTCTTGGCCAATCGGGTCTTAAGACCCGCTTCCTGATTGGCCGGAAGGAGAAGCAGGAGGACAATAGTGAATATTAATTCTCTATTGTCACACAACTGGGTGGGCTTGCACAAATACATCTGACAGCCTGCCTAAGAAAAAATCACAGTGTGATATTTGTGCAAACAAAATCTAAAATAAAGCAGTATTACATCCAAAATCAAAAATGTAATACATTGCAGCTTACCAATTTACAGGTGTGGTGGCTGAAATATTTTCCCCCCTGTGTGTAAGATTATTTTTCACCTTCTAAACTACTGTTCTGGGTTAACATCTCTGCTCCAGCTTGCAGAACCACCAATTTCTCACTGTACTGTACTTTCTCACTTTACTGTACTGTACTTCTATACTGCTTTATAGAAGTTTTACATAAAGGTTTTGTAAATACTGTTCTGTAAACTTAAAGGGTTTATAATATATGCATATATTATCATTATGTTTTACAAGAACACATTACCTACACACTTTTAAAACGGAGGTAAAGCATAATTATTGCGGTTTCCTGTGAAGATCGATCAGTTTATAACCTTCTAATACATTTTGTTTCTACACACATATCCAATAAAGCAGAGCTCCCCCTGGTGTACGTATTTTAGGAGACTGCACTTTTCTAGCGCCTAACAAACATAAATGCTAACAATCACAGCGATGATGCTGCAGCGACATCTGTTGGTTGTTTGTTGTAAATCACATCTATATTAGGCAATGATTTCATTGGCATGAAATACTGTAATAAAACCAATGATAATAAATAATAAAGATAATATAAATAAAAAATAAAAGAGTTGTTGCAGAATTGTTGGCCAACATCAGCATGTACATGTACACTTAATTAAATAAGACCCTTTTTGAATCATATTAGTGGATACCTTAACAATACAAAGCAAATACCACTACATGGCCTTGAGTGGATGTGTATATATACATGTTAACTGTCCCGATCTAGAACTCATCCAGGCGATTTGAAAATCTGCCTCCTTTATTCTGTTAATACTCATTCACTTACTAGATTCGTGCAGCTCAGAAACCTAAAGAACCCTACACAAAAGTGTTTAGTAGGTTGCTGATCTTATATAACTGTTTACCCAAATGCAATGGAGTTTGACAGATTTTTACTTAATGAAGCTTAGTACATGCTCTCCGGCATTTGTTTGTGGTCTTGATGTTAGTCTTTATTTAAACCAAATTATATTATAACCTGTGTACAATAGGGCACCTATAAGGATGTAGGTGGGAGCCAGTACTGTTATAGCCACACACTGTAATGCGGGGGGGGGGGGGGGGGTCAGCAACCCATAGATCGCAATCTACCAGTAGATCGCTGCCAGGTGACTGGTAGATCGCGGTCTGGGCTTGCTGACCCGCCATGGGATCTTCAGGTCAGTGTGAAGCAATACACTGGGCATAATGGTATAAGGCTGCTTTTACCCTGATATGCTGAGGTTTAGAGGTTTAGATCAAGTGTGAGGAGGTGACACTGTGCCCGGTATTCTTTGACGTCTCCCATGTTGTTCAGGTAGATCTCCACCTATTGGCTATTTTTGCTCTAATGACTTAAACCTCTTTCTGCATACTGATGAAGGTATTATGTAAGCAGATAGCTTCTTACCAACTACAGGTGATGTAGGGACATTACCCCTATCCTGTCATTATCTGAAAAAAAGGTAATTTATTACAAAACCAGTAAACACATTTTCAATTATTTTTAAAGTGATATTAACCCCTTGGTTTTTAAACACTTGCAGCAGCTGATTTAATCACTTACATCACTTACTTTTTTATCTTTTAATATTTGCCCATATATCCATTTAAGCTTGTGCCATGGTCACTGCCCCGTTTTCCAATTTTAGGGTGGGTCCTTTCAATTGCAGCATTCTACGGAGTCACCCTTTCATGCAAGGACTAGATTAGTGTTTCCCTACACTGTTTGCATCAATAGAAATGCACAGCCCCCTAGCCTAGAATGGAAAGACACCCCCTGCTCCTTCCACCTCCTCCCCCTCCCTTCTCCAAGCTAACAGAATGGCTTGAGACTGCTCTGTCCACTGTTAACTCTTTCCTAAGAAGACTTTAAATGAGGTGTCTATATTGTAGCTAATCGAAGGAGTCAAAGTAAAACATAAACAAGTATTTATTTGTTTGCCATGATTGAGTAGGTACATGGCAGACAATACATGCAATAATGGCACATAATGTAACAAATCATGTGTCCTAAAACATTTACATGTTAAAAACATGAATAGAATATACAATATACAATAGTGTTGTCCTCAATAATAAAAATCATTATAATCCAAGGCATTGCCTAAATCCAAAGACCATGTAAGTATGTATGCATTGCATATAGGTTAGGCCCGACACATTTCATGGGATCTATCTAATTATCAGGGGTGGATGCATGATACATCTATAAAAAGAGGTAAATATATCAACATCAACCATTCATGGACAAGAAATGAACATACATACAGGGAGGATAAGGTGGTCATCCCTGTAAAACTCACGTATCTGCTTAGTGTGAAACAAACACACCGCCCGGGGGCTAGGGCCGAGAGGAAGGCCTGTTCCGGAAGCAGTGGTAGTTTTTTCTCTATGTACTTGAAAAGGGATGGAGATGCATATTACCCTGCATCTTATTTAAAGTCCCAAAAGCCCCCTCTATTGCTTCCTAAGAAGACTGGTTCAGGGAAGCAGCACTAAGAGGGCATTACAAGCAGCATTGAACGTTGTACACTGCAAGTGCTCAGGTAAGACTTTTAACACAGGGTTTAACGGGAATGTTTATTTTATTGTGCTCAAAGCATTAAAATAAAAATGATGGGTTTAATACTACTTAAAGTGATTGTAAACTTTTAGGTTTTTTAAATAACAAACATATCATACTTACCTCCACTGTGCAGCTTGTTTTGCACACAATGGACCTGATTGTCTTCTTCTGGGGTCCCCGGCAGCTCTCGCGGCTCCTCCCAGCATCAGATAGCCCCCTAGGAGAAGCGCTCTCCCAAGGTGGTTACCTTGCGGCCACGCTCCTGAGTCCAGCATTTGTGTCCATGGACACTAATGCTGGACTCAGTCCCACCCCCCGGCGCCAACGTCATTGGATTTGATTGACAGCAGCGGTAGTCAATGGCTGCACTGCTATCAATCTGTCCAATCAAGAGCCGGGACCACGTGCAGAGAGGGATAGCGCATCTCCGCCGAGGGATATATGGGGCTCAGATACGTAAAATGGGGGAGGGGCGGTTACTGCCAGGTGTTTTTTCACCTCAATGCATAGGGTGCATTATTTACAACCCCTTTAATATTGAAATATTCAATAAAACCCTGATTTACTTACCAAATAACACAGTCAGATCAGCAGCAGCCTTGAAGTTGGCCAATCATGTTGCTACCCCTCACATCTTGATGCTAGCACCATAACCGTACAGTGTGCTTTTAGGATGTCTTTTTACAAGCAATGGGCAAATACAACCCACCTCATTACAGTATAGAAGAGATATGAACTGGTTGCAGTTTAATGTAAATATTTGGGGCTTTTAAAACATTTTACCCCCTACCTGTCACCTTTGGCATTTTTGCTAAAAAGCAAATGTAATACAGGTTTGAGATGGAACAGAGCAAGGTGTTATCAAGAAATATATACACAGCAAAATTATATTTTCTATACATACACACAGCCTGGCAAAAACAGAGATTGAAACACCCTGGGATGCATATACACTTTATATACCAATATTATCAGTTAGTCATGTTGCATATTGGGGGCAGCCCATCCATTTGGATTGCACGGGCGCTGCCCCCCCATCACTGCCTCTCCTATCAATGCGTCTGGCCCCTTTCAGGACACCGGAGCATGGATTCCAGAGCAGGGAGGGGCTATTTTTTTGAAGCCCTGATTAGAGCCAGAGGCTCTAATAGGCTTCAATATAGGGTGGGCCAAGCCCACCCAGGTGTGTTACAACAGTGAATCAATATTCACTGTTATAACACTGATCCTCATCCCAGCCAATCAGTAAGTGGGTTTTGACACGGTCACCCAATTGGCTGAAAGGACAGGCAATCCTATTGGATGCCTAAGAGGAGGAGGGGAGGAGCTAGAAGCCACCATGGAGGAGAGGACTCGGAGCCGAGCCGCTGCACCACACTGCCTGCCATCTGCTATGATGGGGTAAGTGCCGGACCAACCGCCAGTAAACAGCGGGGGGGGGGGGGGGTTGGTGGTCTGCCGCTCAAGGGGGATGGGTGGTTGTTTGCCTCCCCCAGCCACCACTGTTGCCTATAGCAGCCTTTCAGATATTTACTTTCATTCTGAGTTTTCTGCCTTGAAATGGTAAATCCAGTTTGGTTCCTGTGAATAGCAACCACTGCAATGTGGTTGCAAAACCATAATAAGAGATTGACATTGTGCCCAGGCAAAGTCCAATGGGTGACTGGGTAATCAGTTCGGTGCAGGTGCCCCCTTCTACTCCTGATTATTAGGGATGAAAAAAATCTGCCTGGGTTGTGTTCATGAACATTTTCACAAATCTTCTTCGATTTGCAAACTTTGTGGCAAACCTCTTTAAAGTCTTTGGGTGGGGGGCAAATCTTGTTGGTCAATTCTTGCCATTTGTAGGGCAAATAAGCAAGCTATTGTCCAACAAAATGCATGGGAAGCTAGGCACTGCCATGTGTTAGCAGAAAAACCATTAGACACTTGCTATCTCATAATCTGAAAAAACAGGATAAAATTCCTCTGAAAAAGCAGTACATACCGAAAATTTGTATATGCTTTGCTCTCTGCTGTGCTTGTCACTTAACAGGACAGCGGGTATATGGACATTCAGCTCGGTGGGGGGAACCCAGAATTCGGATTTCAGTGTGAGCCCATTGTTACTGCTCTACTTTTATTCATATAGAAGCATGGAGTGTGTGGAGTGGCTCTTTAACCTAACACTTCATTACTAAGAGACAATAAGGTTGATTTACCAATTGAGTAGAGGCTATTCACCTAGAAAAGTACATGTCCACCTTTCAAAAAGAGTGCAAAGTAAATGTTAGTAAATATGATGAACTTATGTTCACTTTGATCAGTGCAAAGGAAAATGTAAAGAAATAGATTTTTGCTTATGTATTCAGAATGAACAGATCTTCACATTCTTTGCAAGCATTCACTTTGGAAGTGAGCATACACTTTGCTAAGTGAACAGCCTTTATCCAAGGTTCACACTAGTGCTACTGCATACTCATGCTTTTTCAGTGTGTTTTTGTAGCATGTTTATGCACATTTTTTATGAATGTTTTTTGATGCATTCTCATTTGTCTTGCATTGTTTTCGCAGGAGGAGGAGACTGGATATTAAACACAAAACACTGCCAACAACACAACAAAAACGGATGTACATGCTCCTAAAATTATGGGCCAAAAAGTACCAAGCTGCACCAAAAAAGCACCTGCACCTTTGCAAAAACCACACTGCACCATGTTGCATTGATGTAAACAGGCACTGTGGAGTATAATGGGATTTCCTCCGTTGTGCCTTGCAGTGCGATGGCAGATGCAGGAAAAATTTAACTAGTGTCAATGGTGCCTTAGTAAATCATTCCCTTTTGTCACTCCCAGCACAATTACTGCGCCTAATGGAAAGCTGCTGATCGCTACTTGCGATCGGGGGCTTTCCGATCACGTCACCGCTATGACCGCCAATCAGGCTGGTCACACGATCATAAACCCTGCCCCATCTCCTGGCACCATAAACCCCTTAAAGGACTGGAAGGTGCCAGCGTTAAGGGGTTAAAGCATATTTCCACTTTTGTTGTCAAATTTGAGAAAACCCCAATATATGTCTCCCATAAATAAGCTTCGGTGGGCGGAGTGAAAACATGTTGGGGGCATGGCCTGGCAGGGGTCCAAGTTGAGACTGGCATTCACTATCATACAGCAGGCTTTGATTTGATGTGCGGCTTCCGGAAAAACACCTATCCCCAATATACAGTATCTTTTTTATGTGTTCCTATTCACATAGCATATTCAATTTCTTTTTATATTTCTTACCTTTTAGATGTTTCTTAGGAGAAGGTGTGATGACTGCATTTCTCAAATAGCTGGGGTGGGGACTGGCTAAGTCCAGTTCTCATTAAAATACAATGAAGAAGACCAGCTCCCAAACATAAAGCCTAGCACACATGGGCCGATTGTCGGAAGACATCAGCCGGTTCAATTAAAACTGCCCGACATTCGGCCCATGTGTATGGTAGCCAGTCCAACAGAAGCCATCGGATCGTTACAGTCCTATGCAAGCACAATGCAAGTTACTGGGGTTAGGGGCTGAATTTTATGTTTATGTGAGGGGAAGAGAGGGCATAAGGGCTGTATAGTATGCGTAAGGGTCATTGATTGTATGTGTGGAGGGGGAGAGGGGATGCATTGTATGTTAATGTGAGGAAGGGGGCAGCAAGCTGCATTGTGAGTGTAAGGAGGGTGGGAAGGGACATCATTGTATGTGAGATTGATAAAAACAGGGACAGGGGGCTGCATTGTATATGAGTGTGAGACAGGGTTGGCACCTCACCCCTTTAACCCAAACACCGTTGAATTACACAGGTTCTGAGGCTAATTAAATGCAGATAAGGCGCCAAGTGAGTTTAATAACCACCCTAATAAGCCACAGAACCCGTGCAATTATTATGTGTTCGGGTTTAAAGGGATGAGGTGGCAACCCTAGTGTGAGAAGGGGGGCAGAGGTGAGCAGCAGAGGAAGAGGGGTACAGAATTGAAAAGTGGTGGAAGAGGGTTACATGGGGTGTAGAGGTTAACAGTGTCAGAAGAGGCATGGCTGGAACATGGAGAGGGGGGAGGGTGGTGCCCTGGGTCCAGAATCTTTGGGGTTGATTTACTAAATGCAAATAGAATTTTTTATTCTAAATGCAAATAGACAGTTGCTCCAGAGCTTAGTGAATGATGTAAAGCTTTACTTTGCAAAGAATACCCAATCAGGTGCAAGGAAAATAAAGAACAAAAACAGCATTTTTGCTTGCACATGACTGGATGATGGAAGTCAGCAGAGCTTCTGCTCATTTACTAGGCTCTAGAGAAGCTGCTCTTGCAGAGTGCACAGACTGTTTGCCCTTAATAAATCAGCCCCTTTATGTATTGGGTGGGCACCAAAAGGCAGCAGCCCATGGAGAACATTTGAATGAGTCGAGAGCCTGCACTTACTCCTTACATCCTTTATTGTCCTGTCCTGCTGCCTGTGGGCTGCCCTACCTGACAGGAGAATCCAAGCAGAGAAGCAGTGATGTCTCCGGTGGTGAGGAGGGGTGTAGACCACATTGGATACCAATACTCTGGGGGTGAACCGGCCTGCTGCCCAACATATATTACATATATATATATATATATATATATATATATATATATATATATTACATTTTTTTTAACTGTCAAACAGTTGAAAAACAGGCAAAAGCAGCACTGTTGTGTTAGTGTCATAGATCCTGCCTGCAGAAGATGATCAGGGATGCTGACATCAGGAGGAGATGGTGCAGTTTTTCATTTTCATCTGGCCACTGGATGACCTTATGCCAGCACCCAGAAGAGAGGTGCAAAATTGAGCGGTGGACAGCTGTGTTGGGGGGGGTTACTTTTGGAGGGAGAATTTTGCTGAGGAGGGGTGGATGAGGGAGTGCAGAAGTGAATAATGGGCAGGTGATGCAGAGGTGCAGAAGAAAGCAATGGTCTTAAAGTGGTTGTAAACCCTGTTACACCACTTTTACCTAAAGGTAAGCCTATAATAAGGCTTATATAATAATATTATAATAATATAAAAAAAAAGCTCTATTTGCATGAAAAAAATGATAAAAAATTCACATAGTTACAGTGTAGCATGACCGCGCAATTGTCATTCACAGTGTGACAGCGCTGAAAGCTGAAAATTGGCCTGGGCAGGAAGGGGTTGCAAGTAACTGGTACTGAAGTGGTGAAGAGACCCTATCATCAGATCAAGCTTTTTTTAATTTTAATTTTTATTTAGGTGCCTTTATTTAAAATGAAGAGGAGTGGAACACTTCTGTGAGTGTTGAATCCTAATATCTTTTAGTTTCCCCCACAGCTTGAGCCATTGCTGATAGCATAAATGAATAAATTAGTTTAGAAATAGTTTTGATCCTGTGGCCCTGGTAGCTTTGGAGAGAGTGTCCCGGACGCTGTCAGGGTGCAGAGAGCTTTAGCCACTACTGCAGGTATGATTATCTCCAGAATCTCTCTGCTTGCATAAAGGTCTGGAAAAACTCCCGGCAAAGTTGCACTCTGATAATGATAAAGAAAAGGTGTATTTAAAGTATATTTTGTACAAGGACTAGGGCATACGTGTGCTTTGTATACAGCATGAAGGCTTAGGTCATATTCCACTATAGTCCTTTAACCACTTCAATACCGGGCTCTTTCGCCCCTTCCTGCCCAGGACAATTTTTTAACTTTCAGCGCTGTCGCACTTTGAATGACAATTGCGAGGTCATACAACACTGTACCCAAACAAAATTGTTATCATTTTGTTCCCACAAATAGAGCTTTCTTTTGGTAGTATTTGATCACCTCTGCAGTTTTTATTTTTTTTGCGAAATAAACTAAAAAAGACTGACATGTTTGAAAAAAAAAAGTTTTTCTTTGTTTCTGTTATAAAATGTGGTTTTCTCATTCACTGATGGGCGCTGATGAGTCAGCACTGATAGGCACTGATGATTTGGCACTGATAAAGTGGCACTAATGGGCATTGATGAGGAGGCACTGATATGTAGAATTGATGGGCACTGATAGGCGGCACTGATATGCAGCACTGATGGGCACTGACAGGCGACACTGATGGGCACTGACAGACGGCACTGATGGGCACTGACTGGCGGCATTGATGGGCACTGACAGGCGGTACTGATGGACAATGACAGGCAGCATTGATGGGCACTAACTGGCAGCACTGATTGGCACTGACAGGTGGCATTGATGGACACTAATAGATGAGACTGATGGGCAGCTCTGATTGGGCAGGTCCTGACAGGTAGCATTAATACCTGTCAGGACCTGTCCAATCAGAGCACTGATTGGCACTGTGATGGATACTGATTGGCACTGTGGTGGCCTCTGATTGGCACTGTGATGGGTACTGATTGGCACTGTGGTGGGCATTGGCAGACTTTATTATTGGGGCACTGCTGGGCACTGATTGGCAAATGATTGGCACATCTGATGGAGCTGTGCTGATAATCAATTTGCTGCGCGCACCAGCATGTTATCCTGCTGGACATCATATGATGCCCAGTCAAGATAACAGAACCACTTCCCAGCCGTCATTCTGTTATAGGCTGGGTTAAAGTAGATATCCACGTAAAAGTAATCTTATACATGTATCCTCCCCATGGCTGGTGCAAGGATTTTTGTCACCCCAAGTGAAACCTCATTTTGCCCACCCTGGCCCCGTCCCGCCCCTGAATCCACCCCCTTTGCCCAAGCATCAGTGTGACAGAAGCCAGTGCTAGAGGAAGCATGCGGCTGTAGTACTGATCATAGAGGCACGCAGGGGATGTTTGCTTCCATTCCATCATGTTCTCCAGTGCTGCGCCTCTATAATGACACTAGAGAGTGGCTTTCTGAGTAACATGCAGCAGAGGCATCCCCTGCACCCCCCCAGATGTGCACGCTTTATCCCAGCAGTGCCCACTAGAGGTTATAGCATTTAGCACAGAGGTATTTATAAAACTGAAAATGTACATGTGCGGAGACGGAGAGCAGGGAAACCAGCAGCCGGACGCCTTAGGCGGCTGTCTAGTTTGCCTAATGGTAGCATCGGCCCTGATCCCCCCCCTCCTAACACCTATTCTAGCTAACCAGTGTAAGAAAGATCTTTTAGGGCACTCCAATCCAATCACATGATCGCTCTTGTGTCAGCCAGTGTTGGTTCCTGGGCAAAAGGAATGAGCGCCCAACAACTGCTGGAAATGTCTGGGAGCAGTGCTGTTACCCATAGGCTTACTATGGCTCATCCGTTGTCAGGCTCCGTGCTCTCCCCTGCAGCTGCTGCTAACTGACACGGGGGGCCAAATCACATGACCTGACAGGAGCGTTGTGAAAATAGGCAAGTATACAGATCTTTGTTACACAGGTTAGTCAGCAGAGGTACTAGGAGAGGAGAGGGGGAATTTTAAAGATTGGTTAGGTTTATCCTGGAATGCTAATGTAATACCCTCCAAACGTTATTGCTGTGTGGCCGCACACAGCTTCTAGTTGTATTGTCCAAGGGTTCTCTAGGTTTACAATTCTAGCATCACCCCTGAATATAGCAATATAGCTAAAATGGAATTTATATACTTAACAATGATTGCATGCATGACCGATGTCAGAGAACCCCTATTATGAAGCAGAAGTGTGTGTTATATTGTATACATTATTATCCTCTGTCATACAGTTCTGCTTTTACATCTATAGGTGGCAGTGTTGTCCAGAATTTTAAATACTATGTATACATCCTGTTATATACTGCAGGTGTACAATGTGAGCATTAAGAGTTAAACCACTAAGGTAACATGAAAAAAATGTTCAGGTTAAAAATATTTCCAACCAAGTGAAGCCAAACTTTCTTTCATTAAGAAAAATATTATAATGCAAAAGTCTGCTAATCCAAATTCAGTTTATTACAGTTGTATTCCATGTGTATTACATGTAGACATATTCAAAGCAATATCAAAACTGGATTGCTACGCATCATAATTATAATTAGCACTATGTCTGACTAGAAAGAGGAGACTCTATCTTCATGACATCATTTGTACATGATATTCATTAGGTCACAAAAAACACGCAGAGGGCAGATGAATCCAAATAATGCTAACACAAGAAGTCACTGAAATATAAGCAATAATACATGTGACATTACAGTATATTGTTGTTGTTAGTTGTGTTTTTGTGTGTTACCACAAATACATTCTGGCACACGTCTTTGTATTGTGGTTGCTCACCTGTGTCACACATTCGCCTATGATGCACATCCTGCATTGTGTGCGACTGTTTGGTCTATATTTTTAAATTAGCAACTTTGAAAAGAATGCGGTTGTCAAATGCAGAAAATCTTCAAAGCTGGCCTAGTTTTATTGAAAACAGTTGTCTGAACAAGAGGCTGGTCCATGACACCTGTGCGACTTCTCTTCAAAAAACAATGGTTGTTGACCTCAATTTTATTTTTATTCTGACAGCAGTGGAAAGTGTCTGACTGGAAAGTATAACGTCATGGAAATGGTGTGGGAAGCCGGATATCATCAACATGCTAGGCTGACAATGTGACTGTAAATGTGACAAAGGAGGTGTAAAAATAATTCTTTTTTAGTGTGCAATAATGTAAATATGCCTGGAAATGATATGCTTTATCTCTCAGATCTGCCCTGCTATGTACATTCAAGCTTTATATTTATTTCATCATACAATACCTTACTTCCAAAGTCAGATCATTTCAAATTTTAAGTTCATTTTAATATGTATTCATATAAATTGAATTATAATGTAAAATAAATGGAAATAGAAAATATGAAAATGAACATTTTTGAAAATTGAAAATGTCTAGCAGTTTTAATATTAATCACTCAAATATTTTACCATCAAATCATTTTATTTAAAGATTTGAAATATTAGATTATGAAAATATGACATTTATGGCAATCTTTTATAAGCTACAATATATTTTTTATCATTCCCATCTAAAAATTAAAACATACCATAGCTGAACCTGCATGTAGTGGCAGATTTTTTTTTTTTTTTTTTCCCTGGCATTGAGCTTTAAGTATTAGGTCTCTATTGACTATGGCTGCTTAGTATCACATAACCAATGCCAATACATTTGATATGTAATATATTGTATACAGTATATATGTGTATATATATATATATATATATATATATATATATATATATATATATATATATATATATATATATATATATATATATATATATATATATATATGTATATACACACACACGCACACACATCAATCAGCCATAACCTTATGACCATTGACAGGTAAAGTGTAGCTCTTTACATCATAAAGTATATATTAGGCAGCAAGTGGACATGTTGCCCCTAACGTTGATGTGTTTAACCAATTGACCTATGAAGTATTTACCTCCCCTTCATGACCAGTCCATTTTATGCAATACGGCAATCCATTACTTTACCTGACAATTGAGCGGTCTTGCGATGCTGTGCCCAAATAAAATTTATGTTTTTTTCCCCACAAATAGAGATTTCTTTCTGTGGTATTTGATCACCTCTGTGTTTTTTTTTGTGTGCTGTGAACAAAAAAAGACAGACAATTAAAAAAAAAAAAGATTTTTGCAATTAAAAAAAATGTAAAAAATCTAATTTCTTAATTAATTTAGGCCAATATTTATTCTGCTACATATTTTTGGTAAAAAAAAATCCTAATAAGTGTATATTGATTGGTTTGCACAAATGTTATAGCGTCTACAAACTATGGGATATATTTATGGAATTTTTTATTTTATTTTACTAGTAATGGTGGTGATCAGCGACTTATAGTGATACTGCGATATTGCAGCAGATAGTCGGGACACTAACTGACACTTTTGACACTTTTTGGTAACCATTATCACTAATACAGTGATCAGTGCTAAAAAATATGTACTGTCACTAGGGATGAGCCGAACACCCCCCGGTTCGGTTCGCACCAGAACTTGCGAACGGCCCCCACGTTCGTTACGAACGTTAGAACCCCATTGAAGTCTATGGGACTCGAACGTTCGAAATGGAAAGTGCTAATTTTAACGGCTAATATGCAAGATATTGTCCTAAAAAGGGTTTGGGGACCTGCCTCCTGCCTCAGGGGACATGGGTCAATGCAAAAAAAAGTTTTAAAAACGGCCGTTTTGGCGGGAGCACTGATTTTAATGACGATTAAAGTGAAAAAAAAAGGTGAAATATTCCTTTAAATATGGTGCCTGGGGGGTGTCTGTAGTATGCCTGTGAAGTGCCACGTGTTTCCCGTGTTTAGAACAGTCCCTGCACAAAATGACATTAAACGGAAATAACACCATTTAAAACTGCTTGCGGTTTTAATGTTATATCTGGTTCCTGCAATATGGTTGAAAATCATTGAGAAAAATGGCATGGGTAGCCCTCCCTGCCCATTACCAGCCTATTTGGGTCTTGTACGCATATTAAGGGGAACCCTGTACCCATATTAAAAAAAGGAAATGCGTGTGGCCCCCAGGCCCTATATACTCAGAACAGCAGTATACAGGCGGTGCAAACAAGACAGGGACTGTGTAGGTTTGTTGTATTAAGTTGAATCTGTTTGTAATTTTCAACTGGTACATTTTTAAAGTGTAGCTCCAGTCAAAAAAACTATTTTTAAGCTTTTTGGAAAACATAGGGAAGGGTTATCACCCCTGTATAATTTGTTTTGTCGTCCATCTTTTTTCATCTCACTTGCTGCTGTCTCCTTGCGTTTGCAAGTAGGAGATGTTTGTAAGTTGGATGTTTGAAAGTAGGGGCCTGCCCTATATTATAGCGGTATGTACTGGGTACAGAGCACGCAGACAGCACGCACTATCTCCTAACACTACTGACTGCAAGCTCTATTATTAACCACTTGACCACTGGGCACTTAAACACCCTTAATAACCAGACCAATTTTCAGCTTTCGGTGCCCTCACATTTTGAATGACAATTACTCAGTCATGCAACACTGGACCTATAGGAAATGTTTGTCCTTTTTTTTGAAAATTGATCACACCTGAAGTACTGACGGCCTATTTCAATTCTTGAGACCCTAACATGCCAGAAAAGTACAAATACCCCCCAAATTACCCCTTTTTGGAAAGAAGACATTCCAATGTATTTAGTAAGAGGCATGATGAGTTTTTTGAAGTTGTCATTTTTTTCCCACAATTCTTTGCAAAATCAAGATTTTTTTCCTTTTTTTTTTTTTTCCACAAAATTGTCATATTATCAGGTTATTTCACACACACAGCATATGCATACCACAAATTACACCCCAAAACACATTCTGCTATTACTCCCAAGTACGGCGATACCACATGTGTGAGACTTTTACACAGCGTGGCCACATACAGAGGCCCAACATGCAGGGAGCGCCATCAGGCGTTCTGGAGCACCCAGGCCAATTCTGACATTTCTCTCCTACATGTAAAAATCATCATTTATTTGCTAGAAAATTACAGAGAACCCCAAAACATTATATATATATTTTTTTTAGCAAAGACCATGGAGAATACAATGGTGGTCGTTGCAAATTTTTATCTCACACGGTATTTGCGCAGCAATTTTTCAAACGCGTTTTTTTGGGGGAAAAAACAGTTTTGTGCTTAAAAAACAAACAAAAAAACAGTAAAGTTAGCCCAATTTTTGCATAAAGTGAAAGATGAAGTTATGCTGAGTAAATAGATATCAAACATGTCACTCTTCAAAATTGCACATGCCCGTGGAATGGCGCCAAACGTCGCTACTTAAAAATTCCCCATAGGTGACGCTTTACATTTTTGTTTACTGGTTACATGTTTTGAGTTGCAGAGAAGGTCTAGGACTAGAATTATTGCTCTCGCTCTAACGTTCTCGGCGATACCTCACATGTGTGGTTTGAACACCGTTTTCATATGTGGGCGGGGCTTACGCATGCGTTCGCTTCTGAATGCGAGCACATGGGGACATGGGCGCTTTCAAGTTTTTTTTTTTTTTTTATTGTTCATTTTACTTTATTTATTTTAGTTTGACATTTTTTTCCCCAAAAATATATTTTTGATCACTTTTATTCCTATTACAAGGAATGTAAATATCCCTTGTAATAGGAATATGGGGTGACAGGTCCTCTTTACAGTGAAATCTGGCGGGTCAATATGACCCCACATCTCACCTCTAGGCTGGGAAGCCTGAAATAAAAAATAAAAAAAAGATTCTGGCTTTGATCGTACTGGCGAGTTGGTAGAAGCACCGGAGGGCGGTGAGGGGTGGGGGGCGTCTATGGCTGGGTATTTCAGGGTATCACCGAGTATGGCTGGGTATCTCCGAGTATGGCTGGGTATGGCAATTTATGGCAGGGTATTGCAGAGTATTGGCGGGGTACTACAGAGTAATAGCAGGGTACTGCAGAGTATTGGGGGTACTACAGAGTAATGGCAGGGTACTGCAGAGTATTGGGGGGTACTCCAGAGTAATGGCAGGGTACTGCAGAGTAATGGCAGGGTACTGCACTGCAGAGTAATGGTGGGGTACTGCAGAGTAATGGCGGGTACTGCAGAGTATTGGGGGGTACTGCAGAGTAATGGCAGGGTACTGCAGAGTAATGGGGGTTACTGCAGAGTAATGGGGGGTACTGCAGAGTAATGGCAGGGTACTGCACTGCAGAGTAATGGCGGGGTACTGCAGAGTAATGGCGGGTACTGCAGAGTATTGGGGGGTACTGCAGAGTATTGGGGGGTACTGCAGAGTAATGGCAGGGTACTGCAGAGTAATGGGGGTTACTGCAGAGTAATGGGGGTTACTGCAGAGTAATGGCAGGGTACTGCAGAGTAATGGCAGGGTACTGCACTGCAGAGTAATGGCGGGGTACTGCAGAGTAATGGCAGGGTACTGCAGAGTATGCACTGGTATTGCAGAGTATTGGCAGGGAATTGAGGGGTTAAATTCGGTGAGCAGCGATGTGGGCACTGCAGATGCAGCCCACATCGCTGCTGACACCGATCTCTTTCCCCTCCGCTGTACCGATCGGTACAGAGAGGGGAGGGAGGAACCGGCGTCATAACATGACGCCGGTTTGTTTACAAGTGATCACTCCATCATTTGACGGAGCGATCACGTGGTAAACGGCCGCGACAAGTGATCACGGATGCTCTCGAGTGCGCGCCCCAGGGGGTGCGTGAGAGCAGAATTCTGGGAGGCCGTTAATTAACGGCCTCTCAGAGTTAAACAACCGCCCTGAAGCCGTTAATCGGCAATGGGCGGTTGTTAAGTGGTTAAAGCTAGATCACTAGCTGTATAGGTGAGGTGAATATAGTGGTGTATACTGCGGTCAGGGCACAGACAACAACCACTACACAGCAGCAAGATAGGAAATCAGCCAAAAACGATTGGTGTGTACTGTGTTGAAGGTACACAGAACACCCACTGCTTCAGATGCCAACACACTACACGAGGCCGCCTCAAAGGCGGCCTTATATAGTGTGGGGCGTGCACTACACAGCCTGAGCTATGATTGGCCACAGGCAGGATGCCTGTGGCCAATCATGGCTCTCCTCGCTGCTGGCGCTGCGATTGGCCAAGCATGCGGGGTCACAGTGCATGCTTGGCCAATCATGAGCCAGCAATGCACTGCGCCACCGCAGTGCATTGTGGTCCGTGCGCGCCACACGAATTTTGACGCGAACGGACCAAGAGTTCGGATTTCGTCGAACGGACGAACAGCCAATGTTCGAGTCGAACGTACGTTCGACTTGAACACGAAGCTCATCCCTAACTGTCACTATACTAATGACACTGGCTGGGAATGGGGTTAACATCAGGGGGATCAAAAGGTTAACTGTGTGCCCAGCCAATGCTTGTGTACTGTGTGGGAGGTGATTTTACAAGGGGAAGGCATTGATCCATTTTCCTTTCCAGGAACACAGGATCAATGCCTTCCATACTGACAGAACGGCAATGCCTTGTGGCTCTCTGTCCAATGATCGGCAGGTGGCGGTAGACATTGAGTCCATGGTACCCTCAGATCAGTTCCAGCTGTGTATAATCACAGCAAAAGTGGGTTGCCAAGTGGGTTGCCGGTGTTGCGCATTCATTCCCCAGATCCAGAAGGATATGTGATCCTGCACAGGAGAGCCGCCTTCCCACCGTGTATGTAAGTTATACGGTTGGCAAGCGGTTAAAGCAGAAAAAATTAGTAAGGATCTGAGCAACTTAGCTAAAGACTAAATTGTACTGTCTAGACAACTGAGTCAGAGCATCTCCAAAGCTTCAGATCTTGTGGGATGTTCCTGGTTTTCAGTGGTCGAAGACCTGCCAAAATCGGTCCAAAGAAGGTAAACCAGCAACAGGATCACAGACGTCCAAGGCTCATTGATGCATGTGGGAAGCAAAGGTTTGTCCCATGTAGTCCAATCCACTAGAAGAGCTACTGGAGCAAATTGCTGTGAAAGTTAATGGTAAATCCATAGATAGTGTATCACATTTTGTTGTGTATGGAGCTGCGTAGCTGTAGACTGGTCAGGATACCCATACTGACCAGTGTCCCCAGATAAAAGCGCCTATAGGGCACATGAACATCAGGACTGGACAGTGCAACAATGGAAGTAGGTGGCTTGGTCTGAAGAATTTAAGAATGGTTTGAGGAACATAACAAAGAGTTTGAGGTGTTGAATTGGCCTCCAAATTATCCAGATCTCAATCCAATCGAGCATCTGTGGGATGCACTGGAAAAAACAAGTCAGATGCATGGGGGCTCCATTTTGCAACTTGCAGGACTTAAATTGCTATTAAAGGCTGGTTTAAAAAATAAAAAATAAAAAAAATGCTCTGTGCAATGATTTTGCACAGGGCAGCCCCAATCTGCATCTTCTCAGGTCCCTTGCTGGTGCTCTTGGCCTCTTCCTCCTGCCGAGTGCCCCCAGAACAAGCAGCTTGCAATAGGGGCGCCCAAACAGGAGGTGGGAGAGTCCCCGGAGAGCCGAAGCTCTCGTACACATTGCTAGATCGAGATGGGGCTCAAGTAAGTATTAGGGGGGCTGGGGGGACTGGGGGGGTATAGATACAATATCTCACAAAAGTGAGTACACCCCTCACATTTTTGTAAATATTTTATTATATCTTTTCATGTGACCACACTGAAGAAATGACACCTTGCTACAATGTAAAGTAGTGAGTGAACAGCTTGTATAACAGTGTAAATTTGCTGTCCCCTCAAAATAAGTTAACACCTAAGTGAAAATGTCCAAATTGGGCCCAATTTGCCATTTTCCCTCCCCGGTGCCATGTGACTCATTAGTGTTCAGGTCTCAGATGTGAACGGAGAGCAGGTGTGTTAAATTTGGTGTTATCGTTTTCTCACTCTCTCATGCTGGTCACTGGGAGTTCAACATGGCACCTCATGGCAAACAAAGAACTCTGAGGATATGAAAAAAAGAATTGTTGCTCTACTTAACCACTTTCAGACCGGACCATTTTGCTGGTAAATGACCAGAGGTCTTTTTACACTTTGGCACTGCGCTGCTTTAACTGGTAATTGCGCGGTCATGCAATGTTGTACCCAAACAAAATTTGCGTCCTTTTCTTCCCACAAATAGAGCTTTCTTTTGATGGTATTTGATTGCCTCTGCGATTTTTATTTTTTGCGATATAAACGTAAAAAGACCGCAAATTTTGAAAAAAAATGATATTTTCTACTTTTTGTTATTAGAAAAATCCAATAAACTCAATTTTAGTCATACATTTAGGACAAAATGTATTCAGCCACATGTCTTTGGTAAAAAAAAAGTCAATAATTGTATATTTATTGGTTTGCGCAAAAGTTGTCACATCTACAAACTAAGGTACGTTTTCTGGAATTTACGCAGCTTTTAGTTTACGACTGCCTATCTCATTTCTTGAGGTGCTAAAATGACAGGGCAGTACAAAACCCCCCCAAATGACCCCATTTTGGAAAGTAGACCCCCTAAGGAAATTGATAAGAGGCATGTTGAGCCCATTGAATATTTTATTTTTTTGCCTCAAGCGATTGAATAATGACAAAAAAAAAATTTTTTTTTTTTTTTTACACAAAGTTGTCACTAAATGATATATTGCTCACACATGCTATGGGCGTATGTGAAATGACACCCCAAAATAAATTCTGCTGCTTCTCCTGAGTACGGGGATACCACATATGTGGGACTTTTTGGGAGCCTAGCCGCGTACAGGGCCCCGAAAACCAAGCACCGCCTTCAGGCTTTCTAAGGGCGTAAATTTTTGATTTCACGCCTCACTACCTATTACAGTTTTGAAGGCCATAAAATGCCAAGATGGCACAAAACCCCCACAAATGACCCCATTTTAGAAAGTAGACACCCCAAGCTATTTGCTGAGAGGCATGTTGAGTCCATGGAATATTTTATATTTTGCCACAAGTTGCGGGAAAATTACAAACTTTTTTTTTTTTTTTTTTTTTTTCACAAAGTTGTCACTAAATGATATATTGCTCATGCATGCCATGGGCATATGTGAAATGACACCCCAAAATAAATTCTGCTGCTTCTCCTGAGTACGGGGATACCACATATGTGGGACTTTTTGGGAGCCTAGCCGCGTACGGGGCCCCGAAAACCAAGCACCGCCTTCAGGCTTTCTAAGGGCGTAATTTTTTGAGTTCACTTCTCACTACCTATTACAGTTTTGAAGGCCATAAAATGCCAAGATGGCACAAAACCCCCACAAATGACCCCATTTTAGAAAGTAGACACCCCAAGCTATTTGCTGAGAGGCATGTTGAGTCCATGGAATATTTTATATTTTGCCACAAGTTGCGGGAAAATTACAAACTTTTTTTTTTTTTCACAAAGTTGTCACTAAATGATATATTGCTCACGCATGCCATGGGCATATGTGAAATGACACCCCAAAATAAATTCTGCTGCTTCTCCTGAGTACGGGGATACCACATATGTGGGACTTTTTGGGAGCCTAGCCGCGTACGGGGCCCCAAAAACCAAGCACCGCCTTCAGGCTTTCTAAGGGCGTTACAGTTTTGAAGGCCATAAAATGCCAAGATGGCACAAACCCCCCCCCCCAAATGACCCCATTTTAGAAAGTAGACACCCCTAAATTTAGGGGTACACTAGTGAGACTAGGTAATAAATGGCGGGTGCCCTGAAACTATAAAAAAATAACTAACCAACCAGCGTCACCTGTAACAGTTATATGGTGATCACTGGTGAAAGGGTTAACTAGGGGGCAATCAGGGGGCTTTATGCGGTAGTATATGGGGGTCCCTGGCGCTATAAAAAGCTGCGGCGAACCTAAATACCTACCTGCCTAACTAGCGTCACCTGTGACACTAATACAGCGATCAGAAAAACGATCGCTTATTAGGCTGGGTTCACACTGGAGCGATGCGGGAACGCCACGAATGCGCGGCGGGTTCCCGCATCGCATGCCTCCCGGCGGCAGTTCACACTGCCCTATGCGAACTGCTGGGAGTGTCAGTGAAATGTTAATGACACCCCCAGATCAGTTCGCATATCGCAGTGCGATCTGCAAACTTGGATCGCATGGTGTGAACACCCATGCGATCCGATTCTGCTGCGGACCAAAAAAAGGGTCCCGTGCGAGTTTGCGGCGGGTGCGGCGGGTGCGACACGAATTCAGCCATACTATCTGTATAGCTGAACTCGAATCGCACAGAGATCGGATGTGATTTGCACTGCAGTGCGGTGCGAATCACATCCGTTCTCATAAACCGCTGCAATGTGAACCCAGCCTTAGTGACACTGGCGACGGGGGGTGATCACGGGGTTAAACCTTTATTGGGGGGGTTAGGGGGGTACCTTAGAACTAAAGGGGGCTAACCCTAACTGCCCTAACAGTTATTAGTCACAAATGACACCTGCCGGGTGATCAGGGGGTTAAACCTTTATTAGGTAATAAATGGCGGGTGCCCTGAAACTATAAAAAAATAACTAACCAACCAGCGTCACCTGTAACAGTTATATGGTGATCACTGGTGAAAGGGTTAACTAGGGGGCAATCAGGGGGCTTTATGCGGTAGTATATGGGGGTCCCTAGCGCTATAAAAAGCTGCGGCGAACCTAAATACCTACCTGCCTAACTAGCGTCACCTGTGACACTAATACGGCGATCAGAAAAATGATCGCTTATTAGGCTGGGTTCACACTGGAGCGATGCGGAAACGCCGCGAATCCGCGGCGGGTTCCCGCATCGCATGCCTCCCGGCGGCAGTTCACACTGCCCTATGCGAACTGCTGGGAGTGTCAGTGAAATGTTACTGACACCCCCAGATCAGTTCGCATATCGCAGTGCGATCTGCAAACTCGGATCGCATGGTGTGAACACCCATGCGATCCGATTCTGCTGCGGGCCAAAAAAAGGGTCCCGTGCGAATTTGCGGCGGGTGCGGCGGGTGTGGCGGGTGCGGCGGGTGCGGCGAATGGCTGAACTCGAATCGCACAGAGATCGGATGTGATTTGCACTGCAGTGCGGTGCGAATCACATTCGTTCTCATAAACCGCTGCAATGTGAACCCAGCCTTAGTGACACTGGCGACGGGGGGTGATCATGGGGTTAAACCTTTATTGGGGGGGTTAGGGGGGTACATTAGAACTAAAGGGGGCTAACCCTAACTGCCCTAACAGTTATTACAGTCACAAATGACACCAATGCAAAAAAAAAAAAAAAAAAAAAAAAAATGACATTGGTGTCACTGTGACTGGGGGGCAGGGGTAATTGGGGGGGTGATCGGGGGGTAAAGGGGGGGTGTGAGTGTGCCTGGCATGTTCTACTGTGTGTGGGATGTGTTGGTGCAACTCACTGATCCGCTCTCCTCCGTGTCGGAACGAAAAATACCGACACGGAGGAGAGAATACATCACTTCCTCTCCTGTGTTTACATTACAGGAGAGGAAGTGATGTCACCGGGGATTTCCATTCGTCGGGAGCGATCGCGAGGGGGTGGCCATGAATGAATGGCCGTCCCCTCGTCCGGGATCGCTCCCGAACGAAAACCGACCGCCGCAGGCACCGGGCGGGGGCCCGATCGGGCCCCCGACCCGCGGGAGGCAAAACACGTACATCTACGTGCTTATGCCTGCCCGTGCCATTCTGATGACGTAGATCGGCGTTAGGCGGTCGGCAAGTGGTTAAAGATGGGTCGGGCTATAAGCAGATTGCCAAGACCCCGGAGCTGCAGCACGGTGGCCAAGACCATACAGTGGTGTGACAGGATAGGTTCCACTCAGAACAGAAGGAAAATATGTTTTCTCCCCAAAAATCATGTTGCTAACTAGCAGGTACAGGTGTGGAAAGCATAGAATCTGCTAGACAGTGCAAGGTAATGCACATTAGCTGTGTCAAAGACTCAAAACCCCAGACAGGGTACAATATAAATAACAAAAAACTGAAAACAAAAGACACACACAAAACCATCCGGATGCCAAGTCAATTGGCACAGAGAGACACCTCCACAGGAGCTGCCCTGTGTCTTGTATTAAGTGTCTAGGAGGTGTGTGAGTGTGTTAACACCTTGGACACTCGAGCTATGAGGTCGGGAGAGAACAGAGAGATATATAGTCCAAATTATCCCTGTTGGACAAGGATTCACGTAGTGGCTAACTAGAAATGAAAGGTCCCGTAATGGGAATGTCAATGTTAGTCCATGTGGGCTGGTGTTTCAAATAAGTCCTGGGCTGGGAGATAATTATAATGGTGGAGTATTGTAGATCCTGAGAGATGTCCTGTGGTGAGAGGTACTATTGGTCAGCACCATCACATGGGCGGCGCCGACCAATCAGCAGCCCCCCCTGTCAGCTATGGAGAAGACACAAGGATGGAGAGAGTATTTCTAAGCCCCAGGGTCCTGGCGTGGATATACCCGGCTTAAAACCGGAGATTGTGGCAATCCAGGTCAGTGGGATCGGGGGTGGGGGGGGGGGGGAGAGGAGCGAGACCTGTGTAAGTTCACCTCACAGATTTTTCTGTAAAGGTGAATTTACACTTTAAGAATAACCTTAAGAAAAAAACAATGGACACTATTCTGTACTGCCAATTCTGGACCTTTCTGGCTGCCTTTGATACGGTTGACCACCCCTTTCTCCTCAAAAAAACTACTCCTTTGACTGTGGTCTTCACTGGCTCTCATCCTACCTATCCCATGCCACCTTCAGTGTCCCTTACAATTCTACTTCCTCCACACCTCTTCCTTTCCCTGTCGGGGTTCCCCAAGGTTCTGTTCTTGGACCTCTCTTATTCTCAATCTATACATCCTCCCTGGGTCAGGTGATAGCCTCCAATGGCTTTCAATATAATTTCTACACTGATGACACCCAAATGGCAACCATCAACCCATCCCTGCATGCCAGGGTGCTAGGTGTTATCCTGGTCTCTGAACTCTCCTTTCCACCCCAAATTCAATCATTATCCAAAGCTTGCTCCGCAATATCTCCTAAATACATGAAACCACAAAGCTCCTTATTCACTCCCTGTTATCTCTCACCTCGACTACAGCAACTCCCTCCTCATTGGCTTACCTTTAAATAGGTTCTCCCCCTTAAGTCTATCATTAATACTGCTGCCAGACTCATACTCCTTACAAACCTAATAATAACTTACAAAGCCATCCACAACTCTACTCCCAGATACATCACTAACCTAGTCACAAAATACCAACCAAATCATCCTCTTCTTTCCTCCCAAGACCTCCTAGCTCCCTCATCATCTCCTCCCATACTAAACTCCAGGACTTCTCCCAAGCCTCTCCCATCCTTCAGAATTCCCTACTCCAATCTGTCTGACTAGCTCCAACTCTATTCACTTTTAGGAGATCCTGGAAAACTTTTCTCTTCAGAGAAGCCTATTCTGCCTCCACCTAACAACTGTACTTTCTTTTTTTCATCAGCTCATCCCCATAGTTATTAACTTTTGTATCGCTTGACCCTCCCTTCTAGATTGTAAGCACTAACGAGCAGGACCCTCTGATTCCTCCTGTATTGAATTGTATTGTAACTGTATTGTTTGCCCTAACATTGTCAAGCACTGCACAAACTGCTGGCACAATATAAATTCTATATAATAATAATAATAATAAAATGGAAGAGAAATATATAAATATTCAGAGGTAATCACTAATCAGATTAACATCCATTGCCTTGTAGTTAAATGTTTCAACTTAATACTTTTTGTTATCTTTTGTCATTTTGTTACCACTTTGTTTAATAAGAGATATGTATTCTTTGTTAGTGCTCAATCCTACTTAGTTGTTTGAAATGTAGAAAAGATGATAAGATAATGTTTATGTACATACGAGAGGGGGGATAATTGTTTGGATTGACTTACTAAACGAGCCGTGACTCTTCACACAATAACATGTGTTGTCATTTGTTTCAGAATAAACTTACTATGTGTAAATTTACTTTTGATATGTCACTGAATAAATCTATTGCTTTTCAATTTATAGGCTTAATGCCTAGTTTACATTAGACAAATTCATCCTTAAAAGTATATATGGATTTTAGTTAATAGAGCCCTGCTAGCGGCCGAATAAAGGGTTAAATGCGCCCATGTAGTGCGGCTGCTGAGGCGCTTTGCAGGCGCTTCGGCAGCGGTGCCCATTAATTTCAATCAGCAGGAGCAGTGGAGTAGCGGTGTATACACCAGTCCTTCAACGTCCTGTCAGCGCAGCGCCCCAGTGTGAAAGCACTCGGGCTTTCACACTGGGCCTGCAGGGGAGGTGTTTTTCAGGAGCTTTACAGACACTATTTTTAGCCCAAAAGCGCCTGAAAAATGTCCCAGTGTGAAAAGGGTCTAAGGGGTTTACTAAAACTGAATATTGCGCTCTGCATAGAAACCAATCAGCTTCCAGGTTTTCTTTTGTCAAAGCTTAATTGAACAAGCTGAAGTTAGAAGCTGATGGGTTACCATGCACATCTTCACAAGATTTTGCACTCTCTAGTAAACAAACCTTTAATGCCGCATGATCGGACAAACTGCCAGACTTTGAAGCAGAGGTCCGACGCACTTTCCGAATGAGCGGACCTGCCCACACACGACTGGACTTTGAAATGAATGTACTTGCTCACACACGGAAAGTCCGGCCGGGCTGTGTGCTCGGATAAGGGTCTGATATGGACTTGGGGGGGACCCCCACACAATTTTTTCGGCGTAGGGCTTCCGTTTTAAGTCCATACCAGGTGAGGTGTCAATCTCGTCGTCAAAGGCGGCGACATTGACTTCCTTCGCTAGTCCCGTCTACCTGGAGCCTTGTTCAAAATGAACGGACTTTCCTCCGTGTGTGGGCAAGTCCGTTCATTTCAAAAATCTGGCGGACTAGCGCACAGTTTTGAGTCAAAACTTCTTTCTAAGGCTGCCAGACTTTTCGGAAAGAAAAAGTCTGCCGGAGCCCACTCTGGTCCGCCGGATAGTCTGATCGTGTGTACGCGGCATAAGAGTTCACTTTTTTAAAGTTAGATCAATCTGCAAGGACATTTGCGCCACAGCTTAGTAAACTTGGTGAAGCTTCCCTTTGCAAAGAATATCCAATCGCATGCAAGGGGAAAAAAAAACAGCATTTTTGTTTTCACATGATTTGGTGACAAAGGTCAGTTGGTCATTCCCTGTAGTCACAGCCGCAGTCTCTGGTCATTTCCTGTAGTCGCAGCTGCAGTCTCTGGTCATTCTCTGTAGTCACATCAGCAGTCTCTGGTCATTTCATGTAGTCGCAGCCACAGTCTCTGGTCATTCTATGTAGTCACATCCGCACTCTCTGGTCATTTCCTGTAGTCACATTCACAGTCTCTGGCAATTTCCTGTAGTCTCTGGTCATTATCTGTAGTCCCAGCTGCAGTTTCTGGTCATTTCCTGTAGTCGCAGCTGCAGTCTCCTGTCATTCCCCGTAGTCAGATCCGCAGTCGCGGGACATTCCTTGTAGTCTCATCCACAGTCTCTAGCCATTCTCTCTAGTTGCAGCCTCTGGTCATTTCCTATAGTCGCATCTACAGTCTCTGGTCATTCCCTGTAGTTGCATCTGCAGTCTCTGGTAATTTCCTGTAGTCGCAGCCGCAGTCTCTGGTAATTTCCTGTAGTCGCAGCCACAGTCTCTGGTCATTCTATGTAGTCACATCCGCACTCTCTGGTCATTTCCTGTAGTCACATTCACAGTCTCTGGTAATTTCCTGTAGTCTCTGGTCATTCCCTGTAGTCCCAGCTGCAGTCTCTGGTCATTTCCTGTAGTTGCAGCTGCAGTCTCCTGTCATTCCCTGTAGTCACATCCGCAGTCTCGGGTCATTCCTTGTAGTCGCATACACAGTCCCTGGTCATTTTCTGAAGTGGCAGCCTCTGGTCGTTTCCTATAGTCGCATCTGCAGTCTCTGGTCATTCCCTGTAGTCACAGCCGCAGTCTCTGGTAGTTTCCTGTAGTTGCATCGGTAGTCTCTGGTCACAGTCTCTGGTCATTTCCTGTAGTTGCAGCCGCAGTCTCCTGTCATTCCCTGTAGTCGCGTCCGCGGTCTTGGGTCATTCCCTGTAGTTGCATCTGCAGTCTCTGGTCATTCTCTGTAGTCGCAGCCTCTGGTCATTTCCTATAGTTGCAGCCACAGTCTCTGGTGATTTCTTGTAGTCACATCCTCAGTCTCTGGTCTTTCCCTGTAGTCACATCCTCAGTCTCTGGTCATTACCTGTAGTTACATCCACAGTCTTTGGTCTTTCTTGTAGTCGCATCCACAGTCTCTGGTCATTCCCTGTAGTTGCATCTGCAGTCTCTGGTAATTTCCTGTAGTCGCAGCCACAGTCTCTGGTAATTTCCTGTAGTCGCAGCCACAGTCTCTGGTCATTTCCTGTAGTCACATTCACGGTCTCTGGTCATTTCCTGTAGTCTCTGGTCATTCCCTGTAGTCCCAGCTGCAGTCTCTGGTCATTTCCTGTAGTTGCAGCTGCAGTCTCCTGTCATTCCCTGTAGTCACATCCGCAGTCTCGGGTCATTCCTTGTAGTTGCATCCACAGTCTCTGGTCATTCTCTGTAGTCGCAGCCTCTGGTCGTTTCCTATAGTCGCATCTGCAGTCTCTGGTCATTCCCTGTAGTCACAGCCGCACTCTCTGGTAATTTCCTGTAGTCGCATCGGTAGTCTCTGGTCACAGTCTCTGGTCATTTCCTGTAGTTGCAGCCGCAGTCTCCTGTCATTCTCTGTAGTCACGTCCGCAGTCTCGGGTCATTTCCTGTAGTTGCATCCGCAGTCTCTGGTCATTCTCTGTAGTCGCAGCCTCTGGTAATTTCCTATAGTTTCAGCCACAGTCTCTGGTGATTTCCTGTAGTCACATCCTCAGTCTCTGGTCTTTCCCTGTAGTTACATCCTCAGTCTCTGGTCATTCCCTGTAATCGCATCCGCAGTCTTTGGTCTTTCTTGTAGTCGCATCTGCAGTCTCTGGTCCTTTTCTGTAGTTGCAGCCACAGTCTCTGGTCATTTCCTGTAGTCGCATCCACAGTCTCTGGTCATTTCCTGTAGTCATATCAGCAGTCTCTAGTTATCTCCTGTATTCCATCTGCAGTCTTTGATTATCTGTGCATTTGGCTTGTGGCTGCAGCTACTGTGACATCAATGGGCAAGTTTAATGGCAGCATCGTGAAGCTAAGCATTGATGTCACAGCAATGTGTAGTCAATGATGCAGCTGCTATGTTAATTTAGAGGTAGGTGGTCAAGGGGTGGTTCTGTTTAGTCATCCCCTGTGAGTTATCGTTCACATTGACTGTGGCTTTGAAATCATGCAACTCACAATTTCAAAGCCGCATTTGAGCGTGACTTCAGGTGTGACTTGGAAGACATCTGTGTGGCTTAATGCCAATATGCCTATGGAAGCCGCACCTGAAATCACCATAAGTAGTGCAGGAACTACTTTTTCAAATCAGTGAGGCATTTGAACATGGCCATTGCCAGCAATAGGGTGTGCCTTGTCATGAGATCTGACAGGTCAAATGGCACAAGTTGCTCACATGTGAACGGTGGCTTAGGCCATTCTTATACCCAATATGGTCATGCCCACTACCCTCTGTGGCATGCTCAACAGAATTTGTTTTTTAGCTGTATCCCAGGAGGGCTGGTATTTTGTCACACTGCTGTAATCTCTAGCAACCAATCAGTGAGTAATAATGATAAGTAGTAATCTGTCACTACCAATCAGTGAGCAGTAATGTACAGTAACCTATAGCCACTAATCAATGAGCAGTAATGATGTGCAGTAACCTCTAGCAACCATTCAGCAAGCAGAAATGATGTGCAGTAACCTCTAGCAACTAATCAGTGAGCCAAAACGTGTGTTGTAATCTCTAGTAGCTAGTCAGCGAGCAGTAATGATACATTGTAACTTCTGGCCACCAATCACAAGTGCTGCCTGATCTGCCACAGTAAACTGATTTTGAAAATGTTTGCCCTGGGTCCATTTAATTTTAAAGAGGATCCTGGAGGTGCGCATGCGCGGCGCCCTGTGATGGACGCTTGAACACAGGGCTCCGCACCGCCCCAGCCAGATCGCACACTTAGCGGCCGAACACCGCAGCGGATCGGGACCAAAGTGCCTGCGGAGGTGCCCGCTGACACGGGGGCACTTTTTAATGTACGCGGGGGCCGTCAGGAGGGGTTTAAAATCCCGTTTGGAGGGACTCCCGGGAGCGGCCGAAAAATCCAAGATGGCGGCGGAGCGGCCGCCTCACGAGGCTCACACAGGCTCCTCAGGCTCATCTCCCTGGCGTGACAGACTGCATGAGGAGGTATGCGGAGAAGGTATCTCACACTTATCCCAGGGAGGGCCTTTATCCCCGGCTACCACTGTCTCCCTGCTTAATCAGACGCTGGAGGAAATTCAGGGGCTTTCCCCTGGAGGGGAACACACAGGCAGGATTCAGAGTGCTTTATCTTACAAGGAGGCAGCCCTGCTCATCCCTCAGCCATCCCAGTCTCCTCAGGCACAGGACATGTCAGTGCTCTTTTCTAAATTTGCTGAAATGCTTGATAGAGGGCTAGCACAGACTGCATCTGTAATCACTTCTGATATCAAAGCTGATCTTCATATGCTGGGGAACCGAATTGAAAATATTGAACTCAAATTGGACGCCACAGTTGACCGGGTGAACCAGAATACTGATCGATTTCAAGAATTACATGAGCAACTTGAAGGGGCGTACGCCAAAATTGATGATTTGGAAAATAGATCGCGCAGACTGAACTTTCGCGTCAGAGGACTACCTGAGTCCGTCACTGATGTGCATGAAGCAGTGCATTCTCTTATCAAGTCCCTTATACCTGACATAAGATCACACAGATTGGAATTAGACCGTGCACATAGAGCTCTGGGCCCTCCCCGCAAGGATGGACTCCCTCGCGATATTGTAGTCAAACCTCACTATTTCAGCGTTAAGGAAGAGGTTATGAAGAGGGCCCGGTCTTCGCCTCAAATTCAGTTAATGGGTCATCAAATACAAATTTACGCAGATATCTCTCCCTCCACCATTCAAAAGCGGCGTTCCCTCAAGCCTTTGTTAACGATCCTGACGCAGAAGAATATCAAATACTGGTGGATGTTCCCGTTTGGTCTGAAATTTGACTTTAATGGTAAACCTTATCGCTTCTCTTCACTGCAGGACGGGGAACATTTGCTACGAAAACTGGGTCTTATTCCCACGGATCCTCCTTCACCCATGCAGACCTCCTCTTCTGGGATGTCCAAGCGACCACCACCATCTAGCCCACTCACATCCCTCTGGGTCTCGCCCAAGCACAAGAAAGCAAAGGATGGACTTCCTCCATGATTTTGTGACTCTCCTCTTCCGGGTTTCTATTTTTGTCATACGATTTTTTGGGCAGAGTTCACTCTGACCAGGGGCCTCAGGGCCAGTTGAAAACTTTTAGAAAAATTTTTTTTTTTTTTTTTTTTTTTTGGGTTTTTGCCCATTGGACATTATTACACCTTAGTGCAGGCCTTATCTCAGGCCTTTAATTTGCGTTATTTGGTCTTCAGTATTTTAAAAATTGATTATTGGTGTTCGGTTTTTCTATATTTCAATGCATGCTTATTCATTAGTGTTGTGGGGGTTGGGGCGTACCTCCTGCGCACTCACTCTATCCTGGGTGAGAGATTCCCTAGTGGAGTGTTCTTATCTAGGATGGGTCATTCCTCCTTTGGGGGGATTATGTGGTTGGTGGCTTCGGGCGGAGGGATTCTGTCCTCTCCTCCGTCTCGAATCCACTGTTTTTCTTTTATTTTTATCTCTTCTTTTTATTCTCTCTCTCTTTACCCATTCTCTTCTTCCCTTTTTGCAGCTCTAGAAGTGGACCCCCTCACCTGTGACACGCGAAATGACGCTTGGTGGTTCTCATGGATTCTCTGGAACTCGCATCTGGCATATAGCGCGAAGGTAGGCTTACAGAGATTTCCTGCCTTCGGTACCTCTCTGCTCCATGGCTAATCCCCCCAGTAATAGCACTTCATTACGCCTAGCTTCTCATAATGCCCAAGGCCTTAATTCCCCGGTCAAACGTAAAAAAATTTTCCAACAATATTACGGCCAAAAAATTGATATCTTATTCCTTCAAGAAACACACTTCCCTAAATCGTACCAACCATCTTTCATTCATGCCAAATTTCCCAAATTTTTCTTAGCCAACGCTGACAATAAAACGAAAGGGGTGGGTATTTTCTTTGCACGTGGGGTTCAGTTTTCGGAGGTCTCCATTTTTAGAGACCCTGGAGGCAGATTCCTACTTGTTAAGGTTCTCATAGATGATCAAATTTATTCTCTTATTTCCTACTATGCACCGAATAAAGGACAAGCGCAGTTTTTTCAATCCATGTTCAATACCCTAACCCCAATAACAGAAGGTTTTGTCATTTATGGTGGGGACTCTAACCTTGCGTTCGACAGTGGTGTCGACAAATCACGTCCCCCAGGAAAGGATAGGGTCCGTCCGACCAAGCAGAGTCTGAAAGTTGCTAGACAACTGTTTCATTATGGTCTAGTAGATATATGGAGGGAACTTAATCCTAGAACTCGGGACTATACTCATTATTCTAGTCCTCACCAAACCTTCGCTAGAATTGATCACTTTTTTGTCCTCCAACAACATATTCCGCTGGTTCAAAGGGCAATCATTAAAGACTCTGCTTTGTCGGATCACTCCGCAGTTCTTCTCTCTATCCAGGGTGGCTCACTCCCGCGATCGGGATTTCATTGGAGACTGAATGCTTCCATACTTAGTAACCCGGTTCATGTGACTGAGATAGAGAAACACATACAGGATTATTTCCACCTCAATGACGTGGACGACATCTCCCCTTCGTCGCTCTGGGCGGCTCATAAGGCCACCATTAGGGGTACCTTTATTCAAATCTCCTCTAGACTTCGCAAGGCTCGCAAAGTAGACATAGATAGGCTTGAGAAGGAATTCTCCTCCTTAAGCAAATTAAATAAAGCTCATCCCTCTAAACTCACTGCTGACCAGCTTAATGCTACCCGCACCAATCTAAACCTTGCACTAACAGCTGTAGCAGAAAAAGATCTCAGATGGGAAGGGGGACGCTTCTATCATCAAAGTAACAGATTAGGCACATTACTTGCTAAAAGACTAACCCCCAAAACCAGACTGTTTTCTCTTCCCAAGATAAGATTGAAAGACGGGTCTCCCTCTCAGAATCCCCGTAAAGTTTTGGCCGCTTTCCACGACTTTTATCTCTCTCTTTACGGTAGCAAGGTTGACTGTTCATCTCCCGATGATGTCCACTCTTTTTTACAATCGATACAAATCCCTAATTTAAAAGGTCGCCATAGGGATGAAATGGATGCGCCAATTTCGGCTGAGGAAATAGAAGGGGTCATCAAAAATCTAAAGACCAACTCCGCTCCTGGGCCGGATGGGTTCTCTGTTCATTACTATAAACACTTTTCTCATGTCTTAGCCCCTTACTTAGCACGCTTCTTTAATCACCTTCGGTCTGGTTCTTCCCTGGATAAAGCCCTGAACTCAGCTTTCGTTACGGTCATACCTAAACCGGGAAAAGATCCCAGTTGTGTTGCTAATTATAGACCGATATCCTTGATAAATAATGATCTTAAAATCCTAACGAAACTTCTAGCAAATCGACTCTCTAACTTCATCAGTCTTTATATTCACGCTGACCAAGTGGGCTTTATCCCGGGAAGACAGGGACCGGATCAGATTAGGAGGGCAGTGGACGTAATTTCGCTCCTGGGATCGAAGTGGGATGGGGGACCCCCCCAACAGGGTTGCCTCCTTTCTCTTGACCTTATGAAAGCGTTTGACTCGGTTTCCTGGTCTTTCCTGTTTTCTACCCTGGAAAGATGGGGTTTTGGTGAGTCATTTATGAATATCATTCATGCTCTCTACTCAAACCCAGAAGCCCAAATTAAGATGCAAGGTTACTATTCCAGCCCTTTCCCGATTCTCAGGGGCACGAGACAAGGATGCCCCTTATCGCCCCTGCTCTTTGCCATGATCATTGAGACTCTGGCAGTAGCGATTAGAGCGAACCCAGACATTACAGGTGTACGGTGTGGCCCTCAAACTCATAAATGTGCCTTGTTTGCGGATGACGTTCTGCTTTTTATTACTCATCCTACCACATCGCTCCCAGTTCTCTGCAGACTTCTCAATGATTTTGGTGAACTCTCGGGCCTTAAGGTCAATTATGCGAAATCCTCTGCACTTAACATTAACCTTCCATTATCACTTGTCTCCCGACTAAAATCTAGCTTCAAGTTCACATGGTCAGACTCTTCCCTCCCTTACTTAGGAATACACCTGACGGCCTCCATTGACAGATTATACAATGCTAACTTTCCCTCGACTTTTCGCAAATTGGAGGAAGATCTCATCTTTTGGGACTCACTTAAATTATCTTGGTTAGGTAGGGTGAATTCAGTTAAAATGACTCTTCTCCCACGTATCCTGTATCTTTTTCGGTCTCTACCTATCCTGGTACCTAAGGATCGTATCCGTATCTTTCAGGCCAGAATTATGAAATTTATTTGGGGATCCAAAAGCCACAGACTATCGAAGGAAACTATGTTTCGTATGAAAAATCAAGGGGGTCTTGGAGTCCCCAACATTCTCTGGTATTATAAGGCGGCACAACTCTCCCAATTATCAACGGTTTATTTAAAAATCGCTCACCCGGATTGGATAAATATGGAAAGACAGGCAGTTCCCAACTTTACACTTGACTATCTTCTTTGGTGTGCACCTAAGATCAGACCAGCCATACTAGCACCTACACTCTCACACTCAATTGCTCTCTGGGACTCCATGAAAGCAAATCCACATATTACCTCCAACTGGAAGCCCCTCTCTCACGTTTTTAGGAACCCTCTATTTCCTCCGGGCCAGGACATTAAGGCATTTCGTTGGTGGCTCGACAAGGGCATTTATAGGATTGGCCACCTAGTCTCCCCCTCAGGTCCTTTTTCTCTAAGTCATTGTCTGAGGAAACTGCACATGCCAGTCTCGGAAAAATTCAGATTCCAACAAATCTCTCATTTCCTCAAATCTCTAGGATTGTCCTCAGGCTCTCCTCTCTCAATTACTGAATATGAACTTTGGGGTGGCCAGGCCATGGAGCAGAGAGGGGGGATTTCTGTGATTTATCGCGCGCTTGCCCAAACAGAATCTAAAACGCTTTTTATGCGGGAATGGGAAAATGATCTCCAGCAGCAATGGTCTTTAGGCGATTGGCACATGGCAACTCGTGCGGCAGCTAAAGGCTTACTCAATACAACTCTTATTGAAGCTAACTTAAAGGTTCTTATGAGGTGGTATATGGTTCCTCTGAGACTAGCCAAAATATACCCACACGCTTCTCCCCTCTGTTTCCGCGAATGTGGTCACATTGGCTCGATGATACACATTTGGTGGGAGTGCCCCAAAATTAGAAACCTATGGAATAAGGTATTCCATATTATCCGGAAGATCACAACCTTTCCTATCCACAAAACGCCTCAAATAGCCCTTCTAAATTTCCCTCTACAGGGGGTTCCGAAATTAACACAACATCTCATTAGATTTATTCTCATTGGTACCAAACTTACCATTGCCAGGGCCTGGAAGCAGCCCACGGTTTCCTTGGGATTGGTAAAAAGGAAAATATCATGGATCATGATTCAAGAAAAGATAGTGAGCATTTTCCTTGACAAGGTAGATAAACACTCAGCGACATGGGATCCGTGGATCAGATACACCACCAAGTGTCTTCATTCTCCTGAGCAACGTTCGTGAGCCAGGTGAGAGCGGTCCATTGCGATAGTTTCTTCTATCTCAACTGTTCCCTACTATCTCTACTTTTCCTTTTCCTCTCTATTCTTCATCTTTTCTTTCTCTTTACTGTTTTTTCTATATCTAGTGCTCTCTTTGATACCGTATCTAGGTTCAACATTGGGTTTCTATACTCTATAAGAGTACAACATTACCATGCTAAATGTGTTACATGACTTTCTCAGGGCAATTGCCTTTCTTTAGCTCTAACAGCTCTTTAATTATCTGATACAAGTTATTTTCACTCGCTTAGGCAAAAGGGGGTTTTTTTTTTTTTTTTTTTTCCTACCTAGATCAGTTGATAGGTTATTTGCAGGCTTATGGTATTCTTTTTTCCTTTTTATGGGGGTCTGAACCTTCAGGTGTCCGACACAGTGTGATCCCATTTGGGGTGTCGGACACGAGTGGTCTTTCACTACTGTTTAGCTGTTAGTATTATGGGTTCTTAATCCCAAGTGTTGCTATGTACCCCTGCAGATATCTCTCGTGATACTATTTGTATACCAGTTTGTATGCCTACCTTAGTCATCTCAACTATTCTAGACTTTATTTAGCAAACCTTATGCTTTACTCTCTATCTATGTGAAACTCATTGTTGTCAGCTATCACTTTGAGCACAGTTCTGCTGTTGTTATATATATCATTGTTATTTCAATAAAAATCTATTGAAAGTAAAGAGGATCCTGGTCCTCGCTGCTCCGCCTCCACACCTCAGTGCCTTCAGGCTCTTTTATATGAGATCATGTCTTCTTGACTTGTCCAGCTGCAGCCACCAGGACAGGAAGCAGCACTGAGCAGAGTGGGAGTGACCGGTACCTATCCTCCCACCGGTCCTCTCTATTTCCATTGGCCCCACCCCCTTGTAGTGTGGCCCCACCTTTGACTCCCGCTTGGGTGAAAATCTGGACCCCCAAGGGTGCTGTTAGCCACCAGCCTGCCACATGGACGTAGATGTGGATGATGTTCTGAAGTGCTGCTGGCTGCTGCTGCTGTCCGTTCACTCAGTCCACCCCAGGTCACTAGGTGTGTCCCTCTTGTGTCCTCCCCAGTCAGGGTAGCTTAGAACTGCAGTGCTGCAGAATTTCGTCCAGTCATTCTACTGGTATCTGAGATTGTGGCCACTGCTGGTAAAGTTGGTGATCAAGGCGCTGGACTGAGTCTTCCATAATTGCTGTTGTGTTAACCTGTTAGGCACATGTAGTGATTTGGGATCAATATTGCTGTGATTCTGCCCGGCACCGTGCCGTGATTCCAAATCACACTGCAATGCTGGCAAAACACAGCTCTTGTGTTTGTGGTACATTCATTTTTACTGGCGCCACAATGCGGTGTCTTTTTGCTGTGATTGTTGATTGCCATTTATCGTACAACAAGCATCCAAAACCACACTGTGTTTTGGTACCACTGAAAATGAATGGAACACAAACACATGTGCTGTGTTTTGTCAACATTGCAGCATGATTTGGAATTGCAGACAGAATCACAGCGAGTCTGCCCATGATCCCAAATAGCTACATGTGAACAGTCAAGGTCTAACAGGCTAACACAACAGCAATTATGGAAGACTCTGCCTCAGCATATTTTATAGGTACAAGGAAACCTAAGTTTTGTTTAACCATCTCCCTTACCATGACCCTCCTACTATCATGTTTGGGCACACATTCTGAAGCTCAAATGTTTATAGGTATGTTCTGTATGTATGGACTCTGCACAGTACCACTTCTCTTGTCTAGTATCCGGGGTAAACAAAAAATCAGTGAGTGTGCCCTTTGCACCCACCCAGTAAGATTGGCTATTACAGTGCACCACCCTGTGATAGGCAGTCCAGTGGCAGAGAGTACTGCTCCATCAGATTTTTTTCATTTCATTTCAGTACCAGACCTTAGACTGGACAATAGCCAACCTCACTGGACAATGTTCATAAAATCTGGAAAAATGCAAAACTGAAATCAGGTTCGATTTTCAAGAGAACCTGAGAAAATAGAATTAAGGATGTGATTGCTTACTATGAGCTTTTCCTTTTTTACAGTCTTTATGAATTTGGCGCAATTTGTTTTGTTTAAAAATACTTTTATTTAGTACCTGCTGCTGAACCCCCGAGGGCAAAAAATTATCTATGGCCCTGCAAAAAACCCCAGCAAAGCATGATCCAATTTGCTTCAGCTTCCTGTTCCCCCGAGAGGCAATCGGATATTGCCTGGATCAACTTTACCTATAAATATTAGTATCCAGTATATTATGTACATTTGGGAAATAATCCAGGCCTTTTTTAAAGCAATCTACTGAGCTTGCCAGAACCATCTCTGCAGGGAGTCTATTTCACATTTTCATAGCTGTTACTGTGAAGAAACCTTTCCGTATTTGTAGATGAAATCTCTTTTCCTCTAGATATAAAGAGTGTCCCCTTGTCCTCTGTAATGACCTTAAAGGGAATAACCAAGTTCACTATGGTTCCCTTATGTATTTGTACATCTTGATCATATCATCCCCTTAGTCTCCTCTTCTCAAAAGTGAATGAATTCAGTTCCACTAATCTTTTCTCATAGCTGAGCTCCTCCATGCCTCTAATCAGTTTAGTTGCCCTTCTCCCCACTTTCTCCAGTTCCCCGATATCCTTTTTGAGAACTTGTGCCCAAAAGCTCTCTCTCTGGAGTCCATACATCTCTTAATATAGGAAATTATTAATTAATTAAAAAATGTTTTTGTTTTGTGGTGCTCAGATGCAGTGTAGTTCCACTACTATGGCATTGCACTTTGCATTTATGACCTTGCACTGCATTATTTAATTAGCCCCCCCCCCCCAAAAAAAAAACAATGCAACTTCTCAAACAAGCTACTTTATTATTTTCTACATGAAGTAATTGTGATTGCCTGCTGATGGTAATGCTTAACCACTTCACTCCCGGCCCATAGTAAAATGACATCCACACATGGGATCTCGCATCCTGGGGGGGGGGCAAAATATGATGCCCTTGGCTTTTTAGTCACTCCTGCGAGCCCCTGGGGGCCCACAGCTTGGTGATTGGGGATGCGGTGTGTCCCTTGGGCACAGCCCATCCCAGATCCGTGTAAAGAACCAATAAAAATGTCTCTTTACCATGTGACCGTCTGTGTCCAATCACAGCCGGTCACATGCACTGTCCACATGCACGGTGCTCGTGTGCACCCCTAGGGCACGTGCATCGGGATCGGGAACAAAGCTTGTCATCCTGACACGGCCCAATCCCAAACGTGGTAAAGAGCCAATGAAATTGGCTCTTTACCACGTGACCGGCTGTGTCCAATCACAGCCGGTCACAGAATGTCAACAAACCACGGTAACGAGATGTTACCGAGTTCTCCTCCTCACACACTGATTGTGTGTGAGAAAGAGATTGCAGTAACATCTTGTTACCGCTTACAGTGTACACCAATCACCCTGATTGCCCCCCTAATAAAGAGAACCTGTCACCAGCCATCAAAATACCTGTCACCAGCCATCAAAGTACCCGAGTACCTAAATACCTGCCACAGTCCCATATGAGTACCTGTCACAGTACATATGAGTACCCGAGTACCTGTTACAGCCCACCTTAGTACCCGAGTACCTGAGTACCTGTCACAGCCCATATGAGTATCTGTCACATTACATTTGAGTACCCGAGTACCTGAGCACCTGTCATAGTTCATCTGAGTACCCAAGTACCTGTCATAGTCCATCTGAGTACCCGAGTACCTAAGTACCTGTCACAGTCCATCTGAGTACCCGAGTACCTGTCACAGTTCATCTGAGTACCCGAGTACCTGAGCACCTGTCGTAGCCCATCTGAGTACCTGAGCACCTGTCACAGTTCATCTGAGTACCTGAGTACCTGTCACAGTCCATCGAGGAACACAAGTACCTGAGTACCTGTCACAGTCCGACTGAGTACCTGAGTACCTGTCACAGCCCGACTGAGTACCTGCCACCACCCATCAGAGTACCTGAGTACCAGTCACCAGCCCATCAGAGTATCTGAGTACCTATCTGTAGTCTATCAGAGTACCCGAGTACCTGTCCCCAGCCCATCAGAGTACCCGAGTACCTGACACCAACCCATCAGAGTACCTGAGTACCTGTCACCAGCCTATCAGAGTACCCAAGTACCTCTCTGTAGTCCATCAGAGTACCCAATTACCTGTTACCAGCCCATCAGAGTAACCGAGTACCTATCACCAGCCCATCAGAGTACCCAAGTACCCATCTGCAGATCATCAGGTTACCCGAGTACCTGTCACAAGCTCATCAGAGTACCCGAGTACCTGACACCAGCCCATCAGAGTACCTGAGTACCTGTTACCAGCCCATCAGAGTACCCGAGTACCTGTCACCAGCCCATCAGTGTAACCGAGTACCTATCTGCAGCCCATCAGAGTACCTGAGTACTTATCTACAGTTCATGCCTCATAGAATATACGTTGTGGTGTTTGCTTTCCAAAATTGGGTCTTTTTTGGGTAATTCCACTGTCCTGGTGCTCAAGGACCTTCAAAATTGTGATAGGAATGAAATGAGGTGAAATTTATGGTCCTAGAACGCCTGAAGGTATTACTTCAATGTTGTACCACTGTATGTGGACTGGCTGTGTAAAAGTCTCACACATGTCATATCACCATAGTCGGGATGAGTAACAGAATATATTTTGGGGTGTAATTTTTGCTATATACATGCTATGAGTTAGAAATATCTTATAAGCTCTGACAACTTTGTGTAAAAAAAAAAATGGTTTTCATTTTCTTTCCATGTTCTCTGAAGACTTGTGTAAAAAAAAACTGTTCAAAAGACTCATAATGCTTCACAGAATATACGTTGGGGTGTTTTCATTCCAAAATGGGGCAATTTTGTGGGTAATTCCATTGTCCTGGTGCGTCAAGGCCTTCAATAGGTTGTTAGGAAATTATAGGTGTAATTTATGCATCTAGAACGCCTGATGGTGCTCCCTGAATGTTGGACCTCTCTATGTGGCCAAGTTGTGTAAAATATCACACATGTGCTATAGCCATACTCAGGAGGAGTAGCAGAATGTATTTTGGGGTGTAAATGGAAGTATGCGTATGTTGTGTGTGAGAAATAACTTGTTATTATGATAATTTTGTGGAAAAAAAACTTTTTTTTCTTAATGGAAAAAAATTACAACTTCAAAAAACTCACAATGCCTCTTACAAAATACTTTTTACTGCCTACTTTTCAAAAAGCAGTCATTTGGAGGGTGTTTGTACTTTCCTGACATTTCAGGGCCTCAAGAAATGAGATAGGCCATCAGTACATCAAAGAGATTTAGCAGTATAGATTTTGGCCCAAATTTATGAACAAAAATGACTTATTTGCAAAATGTTAACATAGAAACAAAAAAAAAAGTGTTCATTTTCACTCTTTTTTTTCACTTATGTCTCAAAAAATAAAAAAACCCAGTGGTGATTAAATACCACCAAAAGAAAGCTCTATTTGTATGAAAAAAAAGATAAAAATGTTGTTTGGGTACAGTGTTGCATGATTGAGTAATTGGCATTCAAAGTGTGGGAGAACTGAAAGCTGAAAATTGATCTGGGCAGGAAGGGTGTGTAAGTGCTCTGTACTGAAGTGTTTAATAATGTAATAAGAAGAAAGGCAATAACAAACAATTTATTTTTAATAAAACTTTTATTTGTTACATTGTAAATAAACATAATTTTATAAAAGATTTGACTGTTATGATCACATTTTACAAACATTACATAGATAATACCACAAACACACATGTAACATTCATTTTAGTCAAGTGAATCATAAAGCTAATAAAAAGAACATACCAATTGCTTATTGATAGGAAAATTAAGTGCTGGTTAACATGGATCTGGCAGAAATATAAAACAGAGACTAATGTATGTTTTTTTTTAAATCCACATTCAAATGAGAGAGCATCTATACAAATCATGCAACGTGTTTAAAATAACAAACACTTCTGAACAATAAAGTGATCGTATGGTAAGAATATATAATGTTTACAAATGGTATATACTGTATTAATTATTAATTGTTGTGACATTTGAAAGCATATTTATTTTCAGTTTATATTATGCGATTTACAGGAGTTTTCTTTTGATGTTTTGGAATAAATAGCTTGTTTCAAATTAATGTAATCACAACAATAATTGTAACATATACTTCCCTAATAGTGTGCTTTCTATATCTGCAGGTGTCCCCGTTCCTTGATCTGGGCCTAACTTCCCAACTCCCACAATTCAAAGTGCATTTCTCTATGGGTTGCTGAGATACCTTGGAGAAACATTGGCAAGAACCAAAACCATGATAAGCACTTTTTATAATAACAACTTTGCTTTATATCATATATACAAATCTATAGATATTACATGTACAGCATAAAAATGAATCCAGATCCATTTCACTGAAAAATAGCATTACAGTTTTTATTCGAAAATCTGAGATGATAATAGATGGTAGTCCATATATCCAAAATACCAATTTCTGTTAGGGAACAGGAACATATGATTACAATAGGAAATGCACAGTACACTTTATTAAAAATACATCTTGCCTAAAATTAGTTTTCTAGAGCAAGCAAAATTTAGGCTGGGTACACACTAGTATGAATTGGATGCTGGTTTGCCCGCATGACAGGAGCCTATCTCCGGGGCAGCTGCGGAGTGGATTGCACAGAGATCCTGTGTGTCTTTGGCTCAATTTCAGGGCCAAATTCAAGCAAAAATTTGGGCCTGATTCGTCCCTGAAAGGGAAAACAGGGATGCACCGGACCCCTGCTGTGATCCGCATCTGGCACTAGTGTGAACCCAGCTTTAAACTCACACAAACTCATACAATTTACTAAAGGAAAATAGACTGCTCACTAAGCTTAGTGAATACAATTAACCAATCACGTGCAAGACAAAATCCTGTTTTTTTTTTTTGTAAGTATGTGCATGATTTAGTATTCTGAGGGGATGCAGGTTCACCCTATTTTTTTGGCTGAGTGAAAATACTTTACTTTTTTAGTAAATCAAGCTCACTCAATGTGTAAAGTTAAACAGCAGGTTGATTTTCTGGGAATAGAGTATTTATTTAGCAAAGGGGGTATTTGCTAAGCTATGTAAATACAATGAAGATGTGTTTACCTCCATCAACTAATCATGTGTCAGCAAAATCCTTTTTTTTTATATTTCACTACTGAATATTTACTTTTATTTACATATTTGCATTTTTCACATGCCTGTTAAAATCAGGATTTTTGGCTAAAAAAATGACAACCTCCCAGACATTATACTTTTTATTTCTGAAAGCAGAGACCCTGAAGAATAACATGGTTGTTGCAATGTTGTACAATATTTGTGCGCAGCAATTTGTAAAATCCAAGTTCTCAGGAAATCAGGTACCAAACATGTAAACATTTAAAATTGCACACACCTGTGAAATGGCGGGAAACTACATTACCTAAAATTGTCAATAGACAACGCTTTAAAAGTTTTTACAGGTTGCTATTTTAGATTTAAACCCATGCAAGATATACATGCGCATTTGCATTGGCGCGTAAGCATGGGGAACACAGGCATTCTAAAAAAAATTTTTTTTTTCATTTAAATGTATTTTTTTTAAACTTTTTTACAATTTAAAACAGCACCCTTGTGATAGCTTTGGCAGTGACAGGTTTTCTTCATGGAGAGATATATGCTCAATTAGACCCCTAACCCCTGCTCTGTCCTCCAAGGCACCCAGTCAAACACAGATTGGTTTGATTGGCTGCCTCCCTAGCCAATACCAGCCAGGTAAACAAATGACTGAAACTCAAAGTGACAAAATCCATGCCACTAATTCACAAATCACAGAGGAAGGGGAGTAACAGATGTTCCTCTTTCTCCTTTATGTGCAGCTGACCCAACCACTTACAACTGTCCCAGGCTCTTAAATGGAATAGGAGAGCCCAGGAACAGTGGTGTGCAGTGGGAGAGGGGCTTGTTTCTGAGCCCTGCAAAAGTGATTGGGCGGCTATACAGCAGCTTGGATCACTTTTCCAGTAAAGCCAAATGCCAGCTCTAAAATACGACACCAGGATAAAGTCTGCAGCTGCAGCCATGATCCCGATATAACCGATTCCAGTCCAGGACAGAAAAAGTGAGTAATGTGAAGCTGAGTTCACTTCAATTATCAAAACATTTGCAAGCAAAAAGCATATAAAGTATATTCTTAAATTCCCCTGATATTCCCTCACTAGGTATTCAGGTTAAACCCAGCTTCCACTCACTCACTAAGCTAAATTAACTTTATTTTGCTAGGTGAATAGTCTCTACTCCTTTAAAAAATCAACACAAAAAGGGTTTGGTGCCAAAGAGAAATCCTCTAAGAATATCAGGACTAATCAGTGCCTGTAAAAATAGCAAAAATAGCACCAGCACATTTATAAACATTCACTTTCCTCCTTATTCATACAATAGGGAAGTAGTCTCCAACAGTATTACCTACCTTATGATGACCAAAGTCTTAGGGTTATTATGAGATTAAATATAATAGCTTTGGCTGTTAAAACCCTCAATCCAAGCACTGTTAGGGACATTGTGTTCAATCTTGGATCTGTAAGAAAGAAAGAAAGTTATAATGTTTTTGGTGGATACTAGTTGTTAAATCACTTAAAGCAACAAATTCACATTGCCCATTTAGGGCTTCTCCATAATCTCCCCAGTACAACAATCAAGCTTTTGTAAGCTATGGTGTCAATTGGTGTTAGAGTTTAAACAGAGACAGGCATATGATGAGAATGGTGATTGGACAGTCCACAAGCACTGTCATATAGGGCAGTCACCTGCTCCTCCATACCTGAAAACCCATCTGCATTTGCAATGGTCCATCAGTACGAGGGGTGGTGAGGCAGGGTGGCTGAATAATTTACATGCCTGGGAGGTGGGCTTTGTGCAGACCGTGACTGTACAAAGTGACTGTCTCTTAAAAGCTTTTTCTTGTGGTCTCCAGAAGCAAGATTTACTAAACAATTTGAGAATTATCCAATCATGTGCAAATACATTTCCTTTTTTATTTATTCCCTCTGCACATGGTTGCACATCCAATATAAACAGGAATAGGCTTTTCATGTGATTGGATACCTGAAATGAATATACACAAATTATTGTGGGAAGATTACCAACTACATTAGTAAACCTGCCTCAAGATCTCAGTGCTTGGGTTCCTTCAGTCTGCATACCAACTGTAGCAATAATGAAAAGGCCCCACTTTCTCTGTTGCATTATTAGTGTATCAGTAACTACAGTATGTGACAGCAGGAGTGGAAAAACCAGGATCACCACTGGGTTAGCGAGTAGACTCAACAAGATTTAACTTCTAATTGAAATATACTTTTTATATGAATACCTCAATTTACAATTTCCTGTTACTGGAATTTTAGGAAAGAGGGAAAAGGTTTCAATGTCCCCCTTTTCCTCATGGGAAATCAGCAGGATGGGGGCAGTTTCAAGCTCCCCTTTGGAGAGCCGGCAAGGGCTCTCAGGTGAACACCTGTTGCTCACATGGCCTGGGTAAGGAATACAGGTGACTTTCCCGGGCTTTTGGGGTACAGGTCTTAAAGACCGGTTAATTCTGGTCAAATCCAGCACAGGATAGGGCTATATAAGAGGAGTCCCGTTCAGTGAGGCTCAGTCGCCTCAGAAGACGGATCTGGGGTGTTCCCCTCCCCCGCTCCCCTTCTTTTTTATTTTTTGTTAAGGCTGTAATTATGTGGTGGTGTCAGCTTTGTAAAAAAAAAATCTAATAATAATAATATTATACAAAGGAGGACTAATCTGTTTAATGGTAATTTGTTTTGTGAAATATTGTTATAAGTTTGTAGGGATAAATTTTGGAGTCTGAACATTTTTTATGCAGCCTAAGTCATAGTGGCTAGGTTGTTAAAGTTGAGTGATTTGGTTTTATTATTATGAATAAAGTTATTATCTTAAAACCAATAATAAAGCAGCCATAGCCTTATTTATTCCAACATTTGTCTGAAGTTTCTTACTTATATTTAATTTAAGTTATTTAGGATTCCTGCCTGCTGTCCCATGCCTTCATGTTAACCCTTATACAAATTAGAATTTTAATTCAAGATTTGAGAATGCAATTTGTAATTGTATGTGTAAGAGAGCAAAGCATATTGTAATCTATAAATGTCTTTGTTTCATTTATATCAAACAAGTGTGTTTTTGTTTGTGTCACAGAATTAATTCTGTGTCTAATTTGAAAGGGTCACAAATTAGTGCTATCTAATCTAATTTGTGAACTACTGAATGTACAAATGTTTGATTCCTTGTGACTAACTCCCTTTAAGATTAAACATTTTGATGTAAACGTAACATTATCATTTTGGCCTTTGCAACAGTAATTCTACAAATTAGAGGAAACTTATATGTTTGCTATTCTTCATTAAAAGATTAATAATTATGAGCTGTCACAGAACAGTTCATTCGATGAAGAAGCTTCTGCTGCATACGTTTTTGATGATAGAGGTGCAATAGCCTGTTGTAAAAGGGTACAACTAAAAACAAAATATGTAGTTATAGTCTTTGTGTAGACTTATAGAAGAGAAACTGAGTACCATAAAAACAACCTTTTTATGTACCATTAAAAATCTATTACACATCATTAGATATTACTCTACACATAGACGTTCACAACATTTAAATTTTGCGATTACAGTTCACATGTGGTCTTTATCAGAGTCTTTTTTTTAAAGATTTATCAATCTTTAACAGATTAAAATCAGCCAGTAAGTTAGATTGGAATTCCTAGCATGCGTATGTTGCCCACATAGGTACAAATAAGTAAGCCAAGGTGAAGCCACTGACTCTCAGTTGGGAAATTCAGGTACATTCAGTAAAGAGCCAATGACCCAATGTGAACAGCAGTCCAGTCTCAATGTGAGTAAGTAACCTTTTCTTTCACACTAAGGCAGTTTTCAGGCATTTTAGCTCCTGTAAAGTGCCTGAAAACTGTCTCCCATGCGGCCCAAATGTGAAAACCCGAGTGCTTTCACACTGGGGCATTAAAAAAAGTCCTGCAGCATCTTTGGGGTGGTTTGGGAGTGCTCCCAAAATGCCCTAACCATTGAAATGAATGAGCAGCGCTTCTGATAACCTGAAAAGCATTTCCGAAGCAGCACAACACACACGGTTTTTACCCCTTCTTCAGCCGCTAGCAGGGGTGAAAAGGGCCCTGCTAGTGGCCAAAAAGTGCTGCTTAAACAGCGCTAAAGCTCTGCTAATACAAGCACCGTTTTAATGCTACCATGGCCCCAGTGTGAAAGTAGCCTAAAGACAGCATGGTAGTCAAAGTAGTCAAGGCGCATATATTCCAAAGAGGGGGCTCTTAATAAGTATCTTAGAAACAAATGCAGTTCACATGAATTTAGCCTGTACCAGATTTTTAATGGCACATAAAAAAAGTTGTTTTTATGGTACTCAGGTTGTCTTCTATATCTTCTCTTCTATATGTCCACACATATGTGACTACATATTCTGTTCATAGTTGTACATGATTTACTCGGATGTGGGCATATAGCACACATAGATTGGGCTTTTCTCACGTCATAGATATTATGAAAAGGTAACTTACTTGTTCGGAAATTCTTATCGATGGAAATTGATGAGCAGGTCTCTTCAGTGTCATCTGAAAAATAAAATAGGTTATTAGATAATGGTTACATTCCAGAATAATAAACACAACAGCTTCAACTTTATTTGTTATCATAGTATGGCTTAGGCAGGTTATCTCTGATCTCTACAGCCACAAAATACTTTCAAAGAAACATAATTCTAGGCTTTCTAAATGACTTATAGGTGGGCCATGACAAAGGTTGTGGCTGGTTTTGTAGACATGGTCATATATGGGTGGTTGCAATGGCAGATACATAGGATCTGGTAAGATCCTGTCTAGGGTTGATTTATTAAAACTGGAGAGTGAAACATCTGGTGCAGCTGTGCATGGTAGCAAATCAGCTTCTAAGTTTAGTTTGCTCAATAAAGCTTTGACAATAAAACCTGGAAGCGGATTGGTTTTGACGCAGAGCTGCACCAGATTTTGCACTCTCCAGTTTTAGTAAATCAACCCCCTAATGTTGCCTCCATCAGCAATGAAGGCTGGCCGATATATCTGCAGATACTGACTGGCCAGTATGGGAGAAGTGGTTACAAAGGAGATAAAACTACATAGCTATGCACAAAAAAATGCTCAGTCATAAATAATATGGTATACATGATTACTAAAGAATGTTTCATTACTTCTGTCCACCATAAAGTCAGGACTGAACAGAGACCAGTATTGTCTTAGGCATTTATTATATTCTAATAATAGTTCTGGCATGATATATTCTGGTTTCATATTTTTTTTTTGTGTTTATAGCCAACATCTGCTGAGCCAAACAGAAAATTACTTTTTACGCATATGCCTCACTTTCAGCTGAAAATACTTTACTTTTTTAGCAAATCAAGCTCAATCAATGTGTAAAGTTAAACAGCAGGTTGATTTTCTGGGAATAGAGTATTTACTTAGCAAAGGGACTATTTGCTAAGCTATGTAAATAGAATGAAGATGTGTTTACCTCCATCAACTAATCATGTGTCAGCAAAATCCTTTTTTTTTATATATTTCACTACTGAATATTTACTTTTATTTACATATTTGCATTTTTCACATGTCTGTTAAAAGCAGGATTTTTTGCTAAAAAAATTAAAGCCCCCTAGAAATGATACTTTTTATTTCTGAAAGCAGAGACCCTAGAAAATAAAATGGTGGTTGTTGCAATGTTGTACAATGTTTGCACAGCATTTGTAAAATCCAAGTTCTCAGGAAATAGTATACCTAAATTTATTTTAGTGGACCCAAGCACAATATAATACCCATTTTTTTTTGGGGGGGGGGGGGGGAGAATAAAAAAAAATTATGTTGCACTGAGTAAACAGGTACCAAACATGTCAACATTTAAAATTGCACACACCTGTGAAATGGCGGCAAACTACATTACCTAAAATTGTCAATAGGCAACGCTTTAAAAGTTTTTACAGATTGCTATTTTAGATTTAAACCCATGTAGGATCTACATGCACATTTGCATAGGAGCGTAAGCATGGGGAACGCAGGACTGTTTGTAGAGCGGCTCCGACCGGAGCTGTCAGATTTGCTGGGTTGAACGAAAAAAACAAACAGTTGTATCTACAAGGTCTAACTCATTTACCTGTATTTAGGAATTGGACATGAGTGATTTACAATATATATGTTCTACTCATTTTGTATTTGTAATGCAGACAATAACTTTTTGGTGACTTGGTTATTTTTTCGTGACATTCAGTATCTATAAAGGATAAAAGTGAACTGTGATTTATTTACCTGTGTCAGAATATGCGGAGAAAGCTTCAGAATCATAATTCCCATTACAGGTAACATCTTTATTGTTATCCCATATGACTGTACTGTATCTCCAGATATTATTTGTTGATTTGTCCAACACAGCCACCGTAGTCAGATTTACATCGTTCTCATTAATCCTTAAAGTTTTGTTGGGACTTGGAAAATCTGTGATAAGGCACACAGAATTTGGCAGATTTGACAGATTTTCAGTGGATTCAGAAGATTTCAATTTGTACACAGAGGGGATTTTTCTCTGTGTTTCTGCAAATAAAAAAAGAAGATGAAATTGAGTATCTAATTCCTGTTCAACATTATCAGGACATCTATTTAATAAACATAATGATAAAGCATCATCGAGTAATTATCTTTTGTAGCTGTGGTTGTATTTTCTTTAGTTATGTTTTCCAAGTAAATTAGCCAAAAACTTTAAAATGAGTCTCAAGAAATGAAAATTCCATCATTTCAAAAATAAAGAGTAGGTACAGTTCATACAAACATTGTGTTTAGCCTTTCTTGCCTATTGTCTCAACACTGCTGCATTTCAGATTTTACTAAATCAGTATTATTCTTACACAATTTATTCATATATTTTATCCATAAACATGCCTAGATTTTAAATCACGAAATACAAGTAAACTCCACTACTGCAAAAACGAGGATATCATGCTGAATCATTAACTGGTATATCCAAAATATGTATGCACTATTATGCATGATATAAACATAATCCCGAATCTGTTAATCAAGATTAGCAACATAAAATATGCATATCTAGTTATGATTTTCATCTATGGATTATGAAGAGCTCTAATGTTGGCCATGCAAGCATAACTTCTTTAACAACTTCAGCCTACTTCAACGAGTTTTCGCTAGAAAAATGGCCAAATGAATAAATGCAACCTACTACCAATAGTTTCCATCAGCACCATGCAATGATCTTTTGCATTGTTGCAATTGATAACTGGTAATTGCAAAATTATTACTTTAATTGCCTGAAAATGTGTATGTGACTAGCTTAATATTATTACACTGATAAAACTAAATTCTATACCACTTACTTTGACAATACTAGCAATGCAGTTCCTTGGTCAAACGTGACCTTATTTGTGCCATAATCAACACAGTGCTTGCCACCCCAGCATAAACATTAGAGTATAAACATAATGAGTGACACTTAAACGTAGTACACAATTATTTAGTGTATCAAAAACTGAATTATACGGTGGCATTAATACAATAATAGTAGTAATCTATGCTATATACAGACTTATTACTATTTTTGGGCACATGGAAAAGATATTAGATACATTACTACTTACATTTTCTAAAATAATCTATCATGCATGGACTCATATGTCATGATATAAATCTTTCTTAAGTGTGGACATTAAAATGAAAGGGCACGGTATTAAATAAAAATAACTAATCCCCATATGAGAGACCTAGCCACATAAGACTTACTTAGAGTAACAGACAGAATAGTTCCTCTGACAAATATTAGTTTCCTTAGACCCTCATAATCACAGTGTTACACTTCCTTACACTCTGGGCTTAAGAGCAATTCTGTATAATGATGTTCTACTACCTAAGACTACCACATTTTTAATAATTATTGAATTGAAAATAGTTAGATATAAGATGCTTTATTGTTGGCTGTAAAAACAATCCAGTTAAAATAATCTTGGCATATTACAAGTTCCTTTATTTATTCTAACATATGTTTTCAAGTTCATTTATTATGCCTTACCAAAGGAAATTAGAAAAGTAGGCCCATGACTCAACAGCCTGAATATTTGCATTGTTTTCATAGAAGAAACCTATTTTTGGTGTTCATATGAACATGTATTTCTAAATAGCAAGCTACCCAATGTATTATTTCAAAAAAACAACACATTTTCTATAACTATATTACTGATATGTTGCTTTGACTGTTGAACACTGGAACTAGCAAATACAGAAAGAGACTTTTAAATCCCTACTCTGGGCAGTGAAAACAAATTACACTTGCAGTGGAGCCCCACTGCACTAAATGCTTGCTGTGTCCGGGCGCAGAGGAATATATTATAATACATTATTCCTTGCGATAGTAGGCTTCCACCATGCTCTATTACTGGCCCTCTGAAGCAAGTCTCTGAGGTGGTCTGTCCTGTGGTGTTTAACTCTGACATCAGCATGTACAATGCAGGACCAGCAGGCCTGCATTGTTTGTTAGGACAGCAAGGCTCATTAACAACAATAAACACTGAAAAAAGAGGACAGTGTCGGCTGCCTAGGGAGTAAGGAATAAAATAAGTATTATAGTTTGTTTCTTTACCCTTAGACATAATAATAAGCTTTTATCCTGTGTGTGTGTGTGTGTGTGGGGGGGGGGGGGGGGTCATTGAAAGTGTTTTTTATTTTAATTCCTGGAGTTTGGCTCTAAATACGATGTTTGGCTGATTTAATGCCCATACAAAAAGTATGAAAATTAGGAACATACCAGGTTTTACCTTCACATTTGTTCCCAAAGATGAGATTACTAGAACTGCTATAATCACACAGTGCTACACACACATGAATTAATGGAACCCTGTACTGAGTGAAATATGGAGCTGCCATTGCTGACGTCCTTGTGAAAAATCTAATTGATTTGCCTCTTTCTGGCTTCATTTTTTTTTCCGACACTGACCTTGTAAAGTTATTGTTAGAACACTAATGGTCAGCATATTTGTGCCACATAGAGACTCAAAAACAAACCCATACAAGACAGTCAATTTACATTCTCGAAAGAAATGGGTAGCAATGACAGCCAATGTATTTTCATCCCTATAGGTTTCCTTTAAATTATATTTCTAATGATGACTAATAATAGTTTTGAGAAAAATTATTTTGTAAGAACTCAAAATAAATTATTTCTTGCAAATGTGTCTTAAAGGGCATGTATACTTATGTACTCATCCAACCATCTGAGTACCCGGCAAGTTTAATATATATTAGTGTTTGCTAAATCATTCATAAAGGACAAAAATATCTTTTTCAGTTCACTTATAAAACCACAGTTGATAAAATCACTGATAACGTTTTGTTATTTATATATAGGAAAATATAGTTATAATTTATATAAATTAGCTTTCCCCCAATTTGCAAGCACATAAACCCTTAAAAGAAACTCTCATTGAGGCCCTCCTTCTCAAAATGCTGTCTCTGATCTCAATCATTTTTTAACCACTTTCAGACCGGACCATTTTGCTGGTAAATGACCAGAGGTCTTTTTACAATTTGGCACTGCGCTGCTTTAACTGGTAATTGCGCGGTCATGCAATGTTGTACCCAAACAAAATTTGCGTCCTTTTCTTCCCACAAATAGAGCTTTCTTTTGATGGTATTTGATTGCCTCTGCGATTTTTATTTTTTGCGATATAAACGTAAAAAGACCGCAAATTTTGAAAAAAAATGATATTTTCTACTTTTTGTTATTAGAAAAATCCAATAAACTCAATTTTAGTCATACATTTAGGCCAAAATGTATTCAGCCACATGTCTTTGGTAAAAAAAAAGTCAATAATTGTATATTTATTGGTTTGCGCAAAAGTTGTCACATCTACAAACTAAGGTACGTTTTCTGGAATTTACGCAGCTTTTAGTTTACGACTGCCTATCTCATTTCTTGAGGTGCTAAAATGACAGGGCAGTACAAAACCCCCCCAAATGACCCCATTTTGGAAAGTAGACCCCCTAAGGAAATTGATAAGAGGCATGTTGAGCCCATTGAATATTTTATTTTTTTGCCTCAAGCGATTGAATAATGACAAAAAAAAAATTTTTTTTTTTTTTTTACACAAAGTTGTCACTAAATGATATATTGCTCACACATGCTATGGGCGTATGTGAAATGACACCCCAAAATAAATTCTGCTGCTTCTCCTGAGTACGGGGATACCACATATGTGGGACTTTTTGGGAGCCTAGCCGCGTACAGGGCCCCGAAAACCAAGCACCGCCTTCAGGCTTTCTAAGGGCGTAAATTTTTGATTTCACGCCTCACTACCTATTACAGTTTTGAAGGCCATAAAATGCCAAGATGGCACAAAACCCCCACAAATGACCCCATTTTAGAAAGTAGACACCCCAAGCTATTTGCTGAGAGGCATGTTGAGTCCATGGAATATTTTATATTTTGCCACAAGTTGCGGGAAAATTACAAACTTTTTTTTTTTTTTTTTTTTTTCACAAAGTTGTCACTAAATGATATATTGCTCATGCATGCCATGGGCATATGTGAAATGACACCCCAAAATAAATTCTGCTGCTTCTCCTGAGTACGGGGATACCACATATGTGGGACTTTTTGGGAGCCTAGCCGCGTACGGGGCCCCGAAAACCAAGCACCGCCTTCAGGCTTTCTAAGGGCGTAATTTTTTGAGTTCACTTCTCACTACCTATTACAGTTTTGAAGGCCATAAAATGCCAAGATGGCACAAAACCCCCACAAATGACCCCATTTTAGAAAGTAGACACCCCAAGCTATTTGCTGAGAGGCATGTTGAGTCCATGGAATATTTTATATTTTGCCACAAGTTGCGGGAAAATTACAAACTTTTTTTTTTTTTTTTCACAAAGTTGTCACTAAATGATATATTGCTCATGCATGCCATGGGCATATGTGAAATGACACCCCAAAATAAATTCTGCTGCTTCTCCTGAGTACGGGGATACCACATATGTGGGACTTTTTGGGAGCCTAGCCGCGTACGGGGCCCCGAAAACCAAGCACCGCCTTCAGGCTTTCTAAGGGCGTAATTTTTTGAGTTCACTTCTCACTACCTATTACAGTTTTGAAGGCCATAAAATGCCAAGATGGCACAAAACCCCCACAAATGACCCCATTTTAGAAAGTAGACACCCCAAGCTATTTGCTGAGAGGCATGTTGAGTCCATGGAATATTTTATATTTTGCCACAAGTTGCGGGAAAATTACAAACTTTTTTTTTTTTTCACAAAGTTGTCACTAAATGATATATTGCTCACGCATGCCATGGGCATATGTGAAATGACACCCCAAAATAAATTCTGCTGCTTCTCCTGAGTACGGGGATACCACATATGTGGGACTTTTTGGGAGCCTAGCCGCGTACGGGGCCCCAAAAACCAAGCACCGCCTTCAGGCTTTCTAAGGGCGTTACAGTTTTGAAGGCCATAAAATGCCAAGATGGCACAAACCCCCCCCCCCAAATGACCCCATTTTAGAAAGTAGACACCCCTAAATTTAGGGGTACACTAGTGAGACTAGGTAATAAATGGCGGGTGCCCTGAAACTATAAAAAAATAACTAACCAACCAGCGTCACCTGTAACAGTTATATGGTGATCACTGGTGAAAGGGTTAACTAGGGGGCAATCAGGGGGCTTTATGCGGTAGTATATGGGGGTCCCTGGCGCTATAAAAAGCTGCGGCGAACCTAAATACCTACCTGCCTAACTAGCGTCACCTGTGACACTAATACAGCGATCAGAAAAACGATCGCTTATTAGGCTGGGTTCACACTGGAGCGATGCGGGAACGCCACGAATGCGCGGCGGGTTCCCGCATCGCATGCCTCCCGGCGGCAGTTCACACTGCCCTATGCGAACTGCTGGGAGTGTCAGTGAAATGTTAATGACACCCCCAGATCAGTTCGCATATCGCAGTGCGATCTGCAAACTTGGATCGCATGGTGTGAACACCCATGCGATCCGATTCTGCTGCGGACCAAAAAAAGGGTCCCGTGCGAGTTTGCGGCGGGTGCGGCGGGTGCGACACGAATTCAGCCATACTATCTGTATAGCTGAACTCGAATCGCACAGAGATCGGATGTGATTTGCACTGCAGTGCGGTGCGAATCACATCCGTTCTCATAAACCGCTGCAATGTGAACCCAGCCTTAGTGACACTGGCGACGGGGGGTGATCACGGGGTTAAACCTTTATTGGGGGGGTTAGGGGGGTACCTTAGAACTAAAGGGGGCTAACCCTAACTGCCCTAACAGTTATTAGTCACAAATGACACCTGCCGGGTGATCAGGGGGTTAAACCTTTATTAGGTAATAAATGGCGGGTGCCCTGAAACTATAAAAAAATAACTAACCAACCAGCGTCACCTGTAACAGTTATATGGTGATCACTGGTGAAAGGGTTAACTAGGGGGCAATCAGGGGGCTTTATGCGGTAGTATATGGGGGTCCCTAGCGCTATAAAAAGCTGCGGCGAACCTAAATACCTACCTGCCTAACTAGCGTCACCTGTGACACTAATACGGCGATCAGAAAAATGATCGCTTATTAGGCTGGGTTCACACTGGAGCGATGCGGAAACGCCGCGAATCCGCGGCGGGTTCCCGCATCGCATGCCTCCCGGCGGCAGTTCACACTGCCCTATGCGAACTGCTGGGAGTGTCAGTGAAATGTTACTGACACCCCCAGATCAGTTCGCATATCGCAGTGCGATCTGCAAACTCGGATCGCATGGTGTGAACACCCATGCGATCCGATTCTGCTGCGGGCCAAAAAAAGGGTCCCGTGCGAATTTGCGGCGGGTGCGGCGGGTGTGGCGGGTGCGGCGGGTGCGGCGAATGGCTGAACTCGAATCGCACAGAGATCGGATGTGATTTGCACTGCAGTGCGGTGCGAATCACATTCGTTCTCATAAACCGCTGCAATGTGAACCCAGCCTTAGTGACACTGGCGACGGGGGGTGATCACGGGGTTAAACCTTTATTGGGGGGGTTAGGGGGGTACATTAGAACTAAAGGGGGCTAACCCTAACTGCCCTAACAGTTATTACAGTCACAAATGACACCAATGCAAAAAAAAAAAAAAAAAAAAAAAAAATGACATTGGTGTCACTGTGACTGGGGGGCAGGGGTAATTGGGGGGGTGATCGGGGGGTAAAGGGGGGGTGTGAGTGTGCCTGGCATGTTCTACTGTGTGTGGGATGTGTTGGTGCAACTCACTGATCCGCTCTCCTCCGTGTCGGAACGAAAAATACCGACACGGAGGAGAGAATACATCACTTCCTCTCCTGTGTTTACATTACAGGAGAGGAAGTGATGTCACCGGGGATTTCCATTCGTCGGGAGCGATCGCGAGGGGGTGGCCATGAATGAATGGCCGTCCCCTCGTCCGGGATCGCTCCCGAACGAAAACCGACCGCCGCAGGCACCGGGCGGGGGCCCGATCGGGCCCCCGACCCGCGGGAGGCAAATCACGTACATGTATGTGATTATGCCTGCCTGTGCCATTCTGCCGACGTACATCGGCGTGAGGCGGTCGGCAAGTGGTTAATACCTAACCAGGAATAAGCATGCAAAATATTAGTACAATCTCGATGTGTGTATTTTTGCAGGCCCCTAAACCAAACAAAATTGATGTCAACAAGACAACATTAAAACAGGAACAATTAGATCAGGAAAGTCAGAAAAATGTCAAATATCTTCATGCATGCATACTTGTTCCAGGTCATAGTATTAAAGCAAGAGGCTCACTATGACAGCCAGGCAACTAACGTTTTCCAAAAGAAGAGATAAACAATGAGAGCTTTCATATTTACTCAGTACAGGTCTTCTTTCAGATGTCTGACTTTGGATACGAATAGTTCTGCGAACATGACTCACATATAAGATTATGTATTGAATAAAATGTATAGAGTAAGGCTTTGCTACTGAAAGCAAACTTACCAAGTGTTACCAGTACTCGTGTTCCTTGTCCAAATATAAGCTTGCCATAATTATTTGCACCATGATAAACAGCTTGGCAAGAATACCCATATTGGCCTACCTATATATTGATGAGCTGCTCATTGGAACTAGATTGGAAACCTGGTTCGCATAACTTTTTTACTTCTCATGATTATTTCTTGTTAAGAATATGGCCTCAGTTCACAAAGCATTACAAAAGTTTAAGGATCTTTATTTTCAACCATGTGACTCAAACGAACTTTTTTGAAAATAAGTACATTTATCCTGGTGCTTTTTGTGAATTAAGCCTTACTTTATGTGTACAAACTGATAAACATAAAAAAAACACTTTTTACACATACACTAAGAAAACATTTTGAATTGAGTTTTAATTCAGCTTTTGCACAAAGTGGTTTCCTAAAAATAATTGCTTATTTTTTTATATAGAAATAATAGGAAACGTGCAAGCTTAAGAAAAGTAAAACATTACTATTTGTATTATATTGAAAATGTTTATATTTAGTGAATTCCATTATTTGAAATACAAAAATATGTAATACTGCAAAGTTCACTCAGTCTGTTAACACTACCAAGTGTCCATGTACGGAGCCCTCTCTGCTCAGCGGGTGATTGCTCCGTTGATCCCCGCTAAGCAGGAAGATGACAGGTCGTCTCTGCACACTGTGCAGGGACGGATCTGTCAGAGCGCCTCTCTCCCCTATGGGGAATCGGATGAGGAGGGACCATAGAGTCCATCGTCACCCGATCCGAATCTCAGACGGTAGGTTTTTTCCTCCGTCACACTTTTTCAGATCAGAGCGGGTCGGATGTCAGCGGACAAGTGACCGCTGACATCTGACACTCCATAGAGGTCTATGGAGCGTCTGTTCAGGCCTAAAAAACTGACAGGCGGACCTGAACAGACAGTCCGTGTGAAAGAGGCCTAAAAGAAAAAGAAACGAAGGAGGGCGCACTGACCTAGTGCATTACCACTGTTAAAGCTTTATTAAAGCATAAAAAAAGCAAAATATACACCACATATATACGACATCTTGTGATATCGGTTTGATCCACTGGACATCAGGTCCTGGCCTCATACAAATGCTCCTATTTTGCTGTTTTTTATGCATTAATAAATCTTTACCAGTGGTAATGCACTAGGTCGGTGCGCCCTCCTTCTATTATTTTTCTTTTAGTCTATGAATACCCATTATTCTGAGGAGGGCTGCAAGATGGCAGGCATTACTTTATAAAGTTGGTCGCACCACGTACTGAGATACTAGACACCCAAACGCAGGAGAGATTTCTACTGTTTTTTTTAACATTACTGACTAAACTAGTAGTATATAAGGGGCTTTGGTAAACTGAAGTTCACCTAAGCAAGTTTTAATTGGTAGCTAAAATTAATTAAAGGAAACCAATGTGGATAGGTTCATGGGATTATGACAGTTGATGTTGCTTATTTATTTTTAAGTGTGCATGGTTTGGGTCTGTAAGTTGATCCTGACTACCTTCTGAGTCAGTGCCCTGGAAAATGCATTCAGCTTGTGAAGTCTGAAAAGTCCTGCATATATATTCGATGTCCGTAATTTACCAGGGGATTAGGCTAAGATCAGAAAGACAACCCCAAATTTTGCCACCTCAAAAACATATTTGTAATGGCAGTGCTCACATTTTCTCCTCACGGATACCCTGTATTATAAGTGCATATAAGAAGAAATTCAAAGAATAACAATGAATTCCTCAATTACCACATATGAGTTTTAATGTATTATAAATCTTAAATACCTGGATTAACTGTCAGTTTTGTTCCTATGCCAAAAGTTATTTTTCCATATGCTACACCATCATACACAGTGCTAAACACTGATGCAATAATGTGTTATCCTTCACTGAATTAATTTCATGTACTCTTTTAAGATGCAAAAGTAAAAATAAATAGGATCTGTAAGCAGATCAGTGTAGTCTTGGAACCCCCGAGACACATTTTAGGAGCTAACAGGTTTTCATGAACATCATTATGAACATTAGTTTCTTGTGTCGTGGGATTTACCTAACCTTTTCTTAATACAAATGTTCATTGCCTATTGATTGTCACCCAATTAATTATTATTGAGTAATGGGATAAAATTATTTTCAACAACTACTGTTGTTTTTTTTTTTTTTACTACAGTGTATAATCCTTGTCTGATTTGTTAATCTTGTCTATATTTTCGATATAATAAAGGATCGTTGATAAGATGGAAACTTACCTGGCTTTACAACAAGTTTGGTTCCCTTTCCAAATATCAGTTTATCATAAGTATTATCACAGTGATAGATGGCATAGCAAGAACAGCCATCCACTTTGTCTACCCCTCAGTCCCAGACCAATTTGTTAGAATTTTTGTTTACTTGCTTTCAGATTATAAATAAACTGCCTGTTTGTTTTGGCATTTAGTTGAGCAGTACTGTATTTTTGCAGAAAATAATATGCCACCAAAAATAAATTGCTATAGGAATACAAGTCTAGTAGTATTACTGTTTATTCTCATTAATATTGCAGTGGTATTCCACCAATCCACCCTTCCATCTGTTCATCCATTTGTACCCCTGTCCATACATCCACTACTCCATCATTCCATCCATCCATCCATCCTTTCATCCACCATTCTATTTATCTATGTGGAGAGTGTAAGCTCATCATACTGCTTTCTATTTGTCTGGCTTTAAGATTAACATATTACTGGTAGACATTTCCAGCCCAGATTGGAAGTGTAATCTGCCACCAAAATGTTATTTTTTAATAGAGGCTCCTTACAGCTTAATGTGCTTGGGAAAACTCCCACAGTATCATCTTATCTAAATAATGTTCAAAAATGACCTTGCTTGGTACCCATTGATGGGAAGGGACATTGACTCTATGTTGACAAACTCTAAGCTTGTCAAACAGTGAAGCATAACACTCTTCAGGAGAAGCAAAGCAAAGCATAGTTCAGGCAGATTTACCACATTTAATATTTTTTTACTTTTGACCTTTAATTTAACATTAAATTGTCGAATCACATTTTAATTAATAATATATTTTAAATGACTTTGTTGTTAGTGTATGATTCCAACTGAAATTTGCCCACAATTCTTTTAAATAGCTATTGCAGTGACAGCTCAGTAATTTTACTTTCATCTATTTTGAAGTGTATCCATATCAAATTTTTTTTGTATTTTTATTTGTAAGGTACATTTTTATGTTTATACTTTCTTCTTTTTTGAAGTGTATCTATACCCAATTTGTAAGTTTTGGATAGAATGGAAAAAGGTTAGAACCCCTGTCAGATTTTACTTTTATATGGGGCTCTACTACACCCTATTCACACTTGTGCCACTTGTCAAGCGACTTAGGACATCAAAGTTGCATGACATGTTGTACTCCATGTTTTCCAATGATAACGATTTATATATATGTGACTTAAAGTTGCAACAACTTCAAAGTACTTTGGTCTGACTTTCATGCAACTTGAGGGCCATAGACATCAATATTAACTCTCAAAAGTTGTATGAATGTCATACCTGACAGAAGTTCTCATCTCAACTCCACTCTCCACTCTATATCCATAATTGAAAAAAGGTTTCCTCTATGGATAAAGTTAAATTTGTTACAGATACCAAGTTAATGGTTTTCCCAAAAGTCTTACTTGTAACCAAGAGTTGTGTTCCAGTTCCAAAAATTAGCTGGGTTCCTGTTCCCCAAGCTCCACTGTGCTAAATACCTCTGCAAAAATAGATCACTTCCAGTAGGATTAAACGCCAGATTACTGATTAGGCTACAATTATTGATGCTCATACCTTTTACAATGGAATATTTAGAAGGCTTCAAACATATGCTAGTAAGGTTTATGTTTTCTCAAAGCTAAACAAACAGGTTCTGACATCCAAAGGTTGCTTTCTAATGCAGGCACTTGCTCACATACATTTTACTAGGTGTTTTAGAGTAGTGTGCAGAGCAGATGGTAGTTATAAAACAAAAGTAAAAATCTAAAGTAATCAGATTTTTAGAGCTTTCACTGGACAAACTGTGCATTCAGACAAAAAATGTACATTTTTTTTTCTAAAATAAAGCACATCTACTCAGTTAATTTATTTCAGAGCTGCACAATAAGCTGCAGGAGCTCAGAAAATGCCTTGACTGGAAAAACTCCCAATGATGGAATATTGGGATATCTTTTTTTTTAAGTGTTCAAAAAAAGTTAATGAGAAATTATTAATTATAATATTTCACAGTGAAATATTGGTTATTTGTTAAACCATATGATATTTGAATAGGTATTCAAATGTAAACCACAACAGTGGACATAAAAATAAAATACTAAGTTTATAAATTTGACGACAATCCAATATTTTACCCTAAACAGTTTAGTTTTTTTTATTACATCACCACAAAACACAATTTTTGCTGATTACTTACTGGGCTTAATCAAGAGTTTTGTTCCTGATCCAAATATCATTGCACCAAAAGTATTATCACACTGAAACAACCTATAACATTAAACCTACACAGGTTGTTATCTATGAACAGGGCAATTACCTACTAGGTAACTACTTGTTAATGATTTTCTCTCCTGTCTGATCAGTATTTGCTCTGATATCCAACCATCAGGAGTTCCTATAACCACTTTTGCCTATCTGTTTTTTCATCCCTACATTATTCTTTCAAATTATCCAACAAGCATGCGATTCAATCTGTTAATGGGATTTATAAATGTATTCAGTTAATTATTCATGACCAAACCGTTGTTAGGTCAATCAATACCATTTTACCAGCATGGTAAAATTTTAGAGACATCTTTAGGTTCTGTTATCTATAATGGTTGGAATGCTAGGTTCCATAAATAAAGATATCATGTGAATTAGAGAGTACATGATAATAAAAATAATAATAACAACAATAATGATATTAATATAAAGCTACTTTTTAAAATGCACTAATGTTCTTCTCACATAACTAGTTATACTAGTTAGCGGTGCCTCTCAGAGTGTCTACAGAATTAAAAGGCATATTATTATGGTGGATGCTTAACCTTTTGTTATAATCTCTACAGGTTTTTTTTCTGATTTGTGAAACTCTCTGTCTAGTAGTAGAAATTCTGGCAGTTGCTGGCAATTACATTTTTTTTATCATTTTTGTCTCCAACCCAAACATGGCAACCTAAATCTGGCATCCATAGATAACAGTGAAATGGTAAAAGTTATGGGGACAATTACTTAATTTAAAGTACTGATTTGATTTGTAGAGCTCTCTGACTAGTGATTTCCGTATTACACCACTGTACTGGGATTTTGAAACCTGTATGTTATTTGTATATTATTTTGGTGGATATAATATCTTAAACAAAGCTATAATAGCTTTATTCCAGTAATACCTTTTAATACTCACTTGCTCTCACGGTTACTTTGGTTTCCGGATCCAAATATAAGCTTGTAACTACCAAAATCACACGGTTTATATAGGATGCTATTTTCTTTATGTTTTATCATTATTATTATTATTATTATTATTATAACTATTATCACCAATGTAAAGTTCATTGTTATTTATAATATACTGTGTGTTACATGTATCCAAAAAGCAAAAAAGTAAATATAATTTATGAGCAGAAATAGTACTGTAATGTATGCAAATTGTTGTATGAAAAATATATGTATGATGACTTACTAGGTTTAATATTTAGGATAGTTCCTGAGCCAAATATCACTTTCCATCCATCAGTATTTGCACACTGATGCACGCCATTACACTTTAGCTATCCATTGATGTTAGCTAACAAGGAAATGGTTGGTATGCCCTTTTGTAAAAGAGATTTAGAAACCCTTAATATGCATTTAGTAGTACAACTATTTATTTTACTGCAAGTTCTTAACTAGTTAAAAGGCTTAATAATCAATAGGGGAATTTATTTTTAATGTGTTAAATTAACTGAAATCCATATTTTTGTTTGATGGGCTGACTATTTGGTTCATTGTGAGTGGACTATGAGCCTCAAGTCCATGGGGAGAGCCAGGAACCTATGTCATGAGACAAAAAAATAAATCAGGCAGGTTGGATTTTTTTCAACTGATCTCTAATCTATACCTAAATTTAGACACTAAAACATAGTATAGTCATAATAGGTGTTATTTGCATTGACACAGCCTTCAAAGACTAAAACAACTAAATACAGAAAGAAAGAAAATTTTCTTTATTTTTTTTTTAACCATACTGTATGCCCAAGGCCTGGATTTTATCATCTAACATAATGCTAAATAATAATGTTTGTATTTACCTCCTAAGTTAGCAGCTTTATTACATAGAGTTAATAACTGTGGGTTAATTGTGATACCACTGGTATTTCAATACTCAGTGGGGTTGATTTATTAACCGATGCCTGACCAGCCGCCGTTATTATACTGCGGCAAGTCGGCACGTTCCCACAAACCATCGTAGCTGTACATTGGCCCTTTAAGCGGGGATAGCAGGCATGCGTGCACGCCAATGTGTTGCAGGGGTGCCGATGCATATGGCCGGCGGTCGCGATGACCACCAGCCACGTGCAATCACGAGCAGAAGAGCCAGAACAGGGAGGTGTGTGTGTAAACACATAAATCACTGTTCTGTGAGGAGAGGAGAGACAGATCGCATGTTCCTACTAGCAAATTAAATAACACAATCAATGGAAATTAGGCCATGTTTTCTTTGAATGGCCAATGGGAGAATCAAGAAAAAATGTAATTTTGCCTTGCATGGGATTGAATGATTGTCAAGAATACAGCTGTGCTTTATGCAATAATCTCAGAAAATATTTTGAATTCTCTTAGTTAATCAACTCCAATGTTTCCCACACCTTACGTTATCATTACAGTTTGTTATAATTATGTTGTTTTAGGTCCAGAATGCAAACCAATGCATAAACATTACACATGTTTATGGCGACAAAGACCTCCATTGTTCTCAAAATACTTTTTTCAATTGCAATAAATTATGTGTGCATAAAATAAAGCTTTACTAAGAATTTTTTTACATATAAAACTAAAACTAACATTTACTGTATCATTTTACTTACTAGGCATAACTGTCAGTACTGTCCCTGTTCCAAACAATAGTTTGCCACCAGCAAAATTTGCACAATGATATGTGCCCTGACAAATAATGTGAGAATTTCTTCCTCTGCATATACAATGCTGGCAATTTACTGTATTTTATGACAGAGGTACACAGCCACGACTGAGTTTTTTTATTATGAATGTGGTGATTTAGGATTATTTAAAAAAGAGGGAAAAATTATGCCAGCCAATCATTCAGCTTGGATATGGGTATTTCAGAATATATTTAAAGACAAAACTTTTTTTGTATAAGATAGGATAGGGAATGGTTAAAACCCGTGTCAGATTATATTTGTCCTATTGGGAAGATTTCTCTTAACTTCTTGTCCTGTACACACAAATGGAAGTGCAAATGATCCTTCCAAAAATTTCCTCTTAGACCATTATTACAGTAACAGGTGTATTTTACAAGTTTGAGTAATATTCAATTTATATATATATATATATATATATATATATATATATATATATTGTGTGTTGTTCTTTCAAATAGAAATTGTTCCTGTTAAATTATTAAATACAAAATTCCAACTTTTAATCACATCAATACACATCATATATATATATATATATATATATATATATATATATATATATATATATATATATATATATATATATATACATTATATTACCAAAAGTATTGGGACACCCGCCTTTACACGTACATTAATTTTAATAGCACCCCAGTCTTAGTCCAAAGGGTTCAGTATTGAGTTGGCCCACCCTTTGCAGCTATAACAGCTTCAACTCTTCTGGGAAGGCTGTCCACAAGGTTTAGGAGTGTAGGAGTGTGTCTATGGGAATGTTTAACCATTTTTCCAGAAGCGCATTTGTAAGGTCAGGCACTGATGTTGGATGAGAAGGCCTGGCTCACAGTCTCTGCTCTAATTCATCCTAAAGGTGTTCTATCGGTTTGAGTTTTGTACTCTGTGCAGGCCAGTCAAGTTCCTCCACCCCAAACTCGCTCATCCATGTCTTTATGGACCTTGCTTTTGGCACTGGTCCAAATCATCTGGTGGAGGGGGGATAATGGTGTGGGGTTGTTTTTCAAGGGTTGGGCTTGGTTGGCTTCTTAGTTCCAGTGAAGGGAACTCTTAAGGTGTCAGCATACCAAGACATTTTGGACAATTTCATGCTCCCAACTTTGTGGGGACAGTTTGGGGATGGCGCCTTCCTGTTCCAACATGACTGCACATTAGAAAAAACAAGGTCCACAAAGACATGGATGAGCGAGTTTGAGGTGGCCTGCACAGAGTCCTGACATCAACCCAATAGAACACCTTTGTGGTGAATTAGAGCAGAGACTACGAGTCAGGCCTTCTTGTCCACATCAGTGCCTGACCTCACAAATGTGCTTCTGGAAGAATGGTCAAACATTCCCATAGACACACCCATAAACCCTTTAGACAGCCTTCCCAGAAGAAATGAAGCTGTTATAGTTGTAAAGGTTGGGCCAACTCAATATTGAACCCTACGGACTAAGACTGGGATGCCATTAAAATTCATGTGCGTGTAAAGGCAGACATCCTAATACATTTGGTAATATACTGTAGTGTATGTCAAGATCATATTCCTAATATAAAAAAAAATAGTCAGACATTAGTTATTTACTTACTAGGCAACACAGTCAGCTTTGTGCCAGATCCGAATATATACTTCCATCCAACATTATTCACACTGCTAGAAACCCCTCTACACAAACAACCCTTGGGGAGGCTATTTTAAAATGCTTTCACACAGCACTAACAGTTTTCATCCAAGATTTTACACATTTGTCTATGCCTACGTGAATCTAGTGTGAAAACATTCATACATAGACCCCTTGATGTATTCAGAGATAAACACAATGTAGGATCTGAATACTAATAATGCTTCTCTGTCATTTTAAAGCACGTTTGGCTTTGTAGTCTACCACTGCACTAATACATTTAGTTGTACTTCCCTTTTTAAGTTAGTACCCGTTTTCTACTTATGATTATTTTTCCATAAGAACATGTGGAAAACCTATTTAAATTGCAATCCAGTTATATAATTCCAGAAATTACATTTTTCATCATTTTAGTGTGTCTCTAAACCAAACATGGTAACCAAAATCTGGCATTCATAGATAAGAGAGAAATGGTAATTGACATGATTACTTCATTTAAGTTACTGATTTGATTTGTGGCACTCTCTGCCTATTGGTTTCTGTATTACATCATGTAATGGGATTTTGAAGCATGTATGTTATTTGTATAATATTTTGGTGGAGATAATATTTTAAACAAAACTATAATAGCTTCATTCCAGTAATACTCACTTGGTGTTATGGTCACTTCAGTTCCTACTCCAAATATAAGCTTGTAACCACCAGAATCACACAGTGATAGATTCTGTATCATTTACCTGTACCAATGTAAACATAAAGCCAAGGTCTTGCTAAACCTGATTTTCCAACTCGTCTGTGACAAGTAGGAATTTAAAATTCACATCACTGTGTGTCTTTTGTCTATTAATTGACATTTTTGGACCACTGTGTTTTAAAATTTATTGTAAAAAAATAAATAAAATTACCACCTACCCTAGAGATTTGGCTGTATAGTAGAAACTGAACCCCAATATTTCTTAGAACCCTGCAGATTTTTCTTTCCATTAATAACAAATTGATATTTATGATCCTCCACTGCTATGTTATATTCAAGAAATAACTTAGTTTGTTTAGTGCATGTGGAAGTGATGTCAGAAATCCTTAATTATTTCAAACATCAATGTAAAGAAAATATTTTTCTCTGAAAGAATGATATCCAACATTACAATTGGAGGATATAAAGGTAAATAAACTCTAAACTTGGGATTTTAAACCACAGCCATCAGCATCAATCACTGTGATAGTTTGACTTGAACAATCTAAATTCCTTTTTTTTTTTTTTTCAGTATAGGATGCTATTTTATTTATGTTTTATCATTATTATTACCATTATCTCCACTGTTGTTATTTGTATTATGCGGTGTGTTACATTTATCCAAACAACAAAAAGAAATATAAACTATAAGCAGAAATAAGATTGTAAAAAATATGTATTAAAACAGTTTTTTTGAAAAAATGTATGTATAATGACTTACTAGGTTTAATATTTAGCATAGTTCCTGAGCCAAATATCACTTTCCTTCCACCAGTACTTGCACACTGATACATGCCATAACACATCATCTACCCATTGATGTTAGCTAACAATGACATGGTTGGTATAACCTTTTGTAAAAGAGATTTAGTAGTACAGCTGTGTTTTATATTTTTTATTTGATTCCTTTTATTTTACAGTAAATCCTTATCTAGTTTAATAGGCTTAATAGTCCATATGGAATTTTCATTTTAATGTAATACATTAACTGAAATTCATAGCTGTTTTGTATGATAGACTGACTATTTGGTTAATTTTAAAGGAGAAGTATAGCCAAAGCTGTTCTGTCCCTACTTCTTCTATGGATCATAGGAGTGCACTTCGTTCTACACTCCTGTGAGCCATTTTCAGCTGACAGTGGCCTAAAGCAGGCCTAAAGCATGCTGTCCACTGATGTCTCTCCCGACTCTGGAAAGATCCCAACTTTAAAAGGATCTACCCAGATGCCTGGACTGGCAGCTGGCTCAGCCTCTCAGTGAGTCACTGAGAGTCTAAGCCACCCCTTCCCACTCCCTCCACAGCCCGGCACTCCAGTGAGCGATAGAGGGGCAGAGCAGAGAGCTAATGACTGACACTCATCGACTCTCTGCTCACTGAAGCCTGAGAACCGAGCAATCAGTGGTGTTTGATCCCTCAGTTCCCAGTCTTAGATGTAGCAGGGGACAGATGCAGAGATGCAGCATTGGATTAATGCTGCATGCAACTAGGTGTATATATATATATATATATATATATATATATATAAATATATATATATATAGAGAGAGAGAGAGAGAGACTTCTCTTTTAAATGGACTATGAGCCTCATGTCCATCAGGTGAGATAGACACCTATGTCACTGTCTTGTTTGGAACGAAACATTTGTCAGGTTGGATTTTTTTCAACTGAAGACTAATCTATAATCTATATATAGATTAAGACACTAAAACCAGTATAACAGTCAAAATATGTGCTATTTCACTCAGCCACTGCTCACTCCAAAATTAAATCAACTAAATTCACAAAGAAATTTTAATTTTCTATATTTTCCCTTTACCATACTAGATGTCTAAAACCACATTGTCTTAGTTGGATAGAACAAGCCATATTATAAGCGTTAATTTAAATGTTTGCTTGATTCTTTTATCTTACTTGAATTATTTGAAATATTACTTCAAGAAGAAAAATATACCCCAATAATTAGTTCATAATTTATGATAATCTTATTGAAGCACTTACCAGGTTTAACCACCAGTTTTGTTCCAAAGCCAAAAACTAGCTTCCCATAACTTCCAGTATCACAGTGATACATACTTATGCAAAATGTGTTACAGCCAATGCTTAAGCTTTATCCATGTTTTTTAACATGTATATAGCATATTCATTTTTTTGATTATTTTCATCTTAATTGTTCTTTTTCATGAAAAAGATAACTTTGATACCTTTCTGCAAATACAACTACAGGGCTAATGAATTTGTATCTCTCGATTATCGTGCCATTTTTGATCAGTGACTCACTTACTTGTGAAGAACAATTAGACAGCCAATCAAATAGCATTTTCATTAAAAGTTCAGAAAAGGCAGCTTAGCAATTACCCTAATGACATCATTAAACATTTAATTTAATCTAAGTGTAAATGTTGTCGTATTCAAAGCTATGCAAACTCTAAAATACATTTCTCAAAATCAGCTGTTGATTAATATTCATTTGCCTTCACATTAAAACATTGCATAGGCTTACAAGTCACTTAACTTGAAACTGGATGATCAATAAGCTCCTAAAATACAGTTTAATGATAAAGGACTACTTGTTGACATGAACTTAGGGTGGGGTAACAAAAAATATTATTGCCATAGCATCAACTTAAACATCCTTAAGAATGGTTACAAATTGGTATATTTCCCCCAAAAATTGATAAATATGTGGGAAATGCTTTCATAATATTGAGGTACATTGTTTACTTACTAGGCAAAACTGTCAACTTGGTCCCAGTGCCACAAATCAGTTTCCAGCTGCCAGCAGTATTAGCACAGTCATGTACCCTATTGCATAAAACATGTCTGTTTGATGGCTTGTGTAACTGCATCTATACTGTACTTGGCAACTGTAAAATTACCATATTCATTTATAGTTAAATAATTTTATTACTTATACTTATGTTAAGCAAAATGAATATTTCAGTGTATTAAAAATAACAATCCATTTATAATGTCTGCTACGTATATGGGTCCTTTGTGAGTATATTATATTCTGCTCACTAGAGTTGAAACATTCACCATCTTACAAAATTAGATCAGTTTTGATTATATTAAATATATATATTAAAAAAGAAAAGGTGATGGACTCATAATAAAGCAGGCAGGACAATTCTGTCTGCCTGCAGTATGCCCTTTTTGGCAGAAATATATTATGTTAATTTGCAAAAAAGAATAAGCTATTGTTAAATTTCAGTTCAGCCAATAAGGAAATGTAAACAATCTGGATTTTCCATTAACATCTCAGCTTTCATATGTATGTAATGTAACTTTGATATACTGTTTTGAATGCATATATTGGCACTATATGTTGTGTATGTGTGAAATGATATGTGCCCTTCATAGATATCTGTTGAAAATCTCCAATGTATGCTGTATTTATCATGACTATAAAAATCTATGACTATATGACTATATATGACATGACTATAAAAATCATGTTAAATATTTAAATACTAAGGAAAATAACATCATACTTACTTGGCAGGACAGCTAGCTTTGTCCCACTTCCGAATATCAGTTTATTGCTGACTCCATAATAAGCACAGTCAGACACACCAATACACTAACTATACTTCCTAAAGACTATATCCATCCATCATAATTTGATGATCTCTTTTCCAGTTTAATACATTGATATACAATACACATCATGTATTGCATTTTTGTATACAGAAATATGTAAAAAAAAAAAAAATACACTGTAATACAGAGTATATACTTATATGACCCATATCAAGTATGATGTTACAAGTTTATTGAAAATATAAAGAATAATTACTCTTTACAGTTATCCTTTGCTGTATGCACCTCTGCAACTGCTGTTTTCCATTTGATTACCGATTAAATATTAAAAATACTGCTTTTAAATGTATTTTTATGCCTCTGAAAATAGCTCCATTTTATGCGTGTGTCCATGAATATTGTGACATTCAAATTCATATTTTAGAGCAGCATTTCAGGACATAAAAGCTTACTTGCATAATTTATATGCATAAGCATGCATAAATGCATTCTACTGGTTAGAATAAATGAATATACGCTTCTAAACGGCGTATCCCTGTACACATGCAAAACGTGTAATTACATGTCTAAACAAGTCATTTTTATGCTGGATTTTTCTGCCAGCTCCTGGCAGAGAGACCCAGCATGCATAGGAGTATTTCAATATTGCCTGCATGAGGTCGTACATGCCCAATGTCTGATCCTAAGGATTTTAACAGCTTCAACAATTATTGCTTTGGCCACTGACACTCTATGCAGACTTCCAAACATTCCCCATCATCTCTTTTACAATATAAGCCCTAGTTGCCTATCAACCCTGCTGAAATATATTTCCCTGAAAGAATGATATCCAACATTACAATTAGAGGATATATTGGTAATGTCTAAACTTGGGATTTTAAACCAAAGCCATCAATATCAAACACTGTGATAGTTTGACTTGAAAGATCCAAATGCATTATTCTATTATTTTTTTTAAATATAGGATGCTATTTTATTTTTGTTTTATCATTATCATAACCATTATCACCACTGTTAAGCCTGTTCTTATTTACATGCTACATAAAACAGATATGAAAAAAATTACTGTATATTGACTTACTAGGTTTAATATTTAGCATAGTTCCAGAGCCAAATATCAATTTCCATCCACTAGTACTTGCACACTGATACATGCCATTACACTTCAGCTACCCATTGATGTTAGCTAACAATGATGGTTGGTATACCCTTTTGTAAAATAGATTTAGTAGTACAGTTGCAAGTGACCATAGTGTTTTATATATTGTATTTGATTACAGTACTTTTATGTTACTGTAAATCCTTATTTAGTTTAAAAGGCTTAATAGTCCATAGGAAATTTTGGTTTTAATGTAATAAATTAACTGAAATTCACAGCTGTTTTGTCTGCTGGGCTGGCTATTTGGTCGATTTTAAAAGAAAAATTATGGCTAAATCTATTTTGGCCCTACTTCTATGGATCACAGGAGTGCACTTCATTCTACACTCCAGTGCATGCTATTGAAAATCTCCAATGACATGTTACACTATATGCTATATTTTTTTTAGGTAAATATCATGACTATGGAAAAAAAAGTCAAATATTTGATTAATGAAGAAAATAGCATCATACTTACTTGGCAGGACAGCCAGCTTTGTCCCACTTCCGAATATTAGTTTATCGCTGGCTCCATAATAAGCACAGTCAGACACACCAATACACAAACTATGTTCCTAAAGACTATATCCATCTGTCATGGTTTGATGATCTATTTTCCAATTCAATACATAGAACCATAGATCATGTATTGCATTTTTTGTATACAGAAATATGTAAAAATAAATAAATACACTGCAATATAGAGAATATTCTTAAGACCCATATCAAGTATGATGGTATCAGTGTATTAAAAATATAAAGAATAATTACTCTCTGCAGTTATCCTATGCTGTATGCACCTCTTCAACTGCTGTTTTCTATTTGATTCCTGGTTAAATATTAAAAACATGTTCTGTAACCTTAAGCCTTATGTACATGCTTTAAAATGTAGTATTATGACTTTGAAAAAAGCTCTATTTTAGTTAATGTGTCCATACATATTGTGACATTCAAACTCATATTTTAGAGAAGCATTTCAGAACATAAAAAAATTCCCCAAATCTACATTTGAAGATGAGCTTGCTTGCATAATTTATATGCATAAACTGCAATAATGCATTCTAGTGGCTAAAATAAATTAATATTTTAGCCAATTGAATGAGTTTATGCAGATACGATTCTAAATGCCATATCCCTGTAAACATGCAAACGTGTAGCTACATGTCAAAACATGTCATTTTTTATACTGGATTTTTCTGCCAACTCCTGCATGCATAGGAGTAGTTTAATATTCCCAGATGCATGAGGTCTTAGATGTCTGATCCTTGAGATTTCAACAGCTTCAACAATTATTGCCTTAGTCACCGACAATCTATGCAGACTTCCAAACATTCCCCATCATCTCTTATTTACTATATGCCCTAGCTGCATGCTCATCCTGCTGACCCCTCTGACTTTTTATTTCTAAGTCTACAAATAGACAGGCAGCAAGCGTTTTCAGAAGTAAAGGAGTGAGTAGTGGCAGGCCACACATTTCTCTCAATAAGAGAAGCATTTTTTTGTATTATGTTTTCAAACATTTTGGGGCACATTTATCAAAGTAGGGGAATATGCCATCTGGTTTGTCTGTAATCAACTGGAGCAGTTTGGATTAGGTAAGAAAAAGCAGGGCACTGATAACTCAACGTTAAACTCTTCATTGAATTCAATTCTTCATTCATTTTCAATTATAGGGTCAATTACCCAGTTGTCCTTAAAAAATCCCATGAAGAATAATGGGCTTTGCTATCTTGTCAAACTGACTTTAGTCTTATCCCAACACAACTTAAACTGCTCCTATAGTAAATAAATCAGAAAAAATTATATAAATAAAAGCAAAGGCATCATTAGGTTCACCTCTTCTTTGATTAGGATGCCCTTTTTGCTAACAATCAGCAAGAAAAAAAAGTTTTTTTAAATTACTTATCTAAAGTAATGACAAGAGTATAAATATTTAGAATCAATAACAATGTCCACACCATATTCTTTTTCACAACATAAACACAGACACTTACTTGGTTTAACAATCAGCTGAGTCCCTGCTCCAAATATGAGTTTCCAGCCACTTCCAGTATAAGCACAGTCATAAATGCCTATACACAAACCAGGCTTTTGTGTATGTGGCTTTTTATCTCTGTTTATTTTCTCTGTTTTATAATTAGATATTTTAAACCTCTCATGTATCCACTTGATACATCGAAATGACTGAGAGGAATAATGTTATGCCATTAACAGGAATGATGGCCTATTGCTCAGTTTTAACACACTGGTGTTTATCGTATAATTTACATCATCTTTTGAATGACTGAATGTTTACAATATAGCTATACATAAGTGCATAGAACCTGCATTAGCATAAATTAATAAAGATATAGCTGCCGTGCACTGTGCCCTGATACCAAACACTTAATATATAATAAAACAATAGTGCAACGCTCCAGTGTTAAAATAATAAAGCAACTGTACATCAGTAGTCCATAAAGAAACAGAATACAGAATCCAAGAAGTCCCAAATGAAAATACTTCAGTGATTCCAGAGTGATGATAGAAATAGGAATTTCAAAGAAAGCCCAGTGACACCCTTCACTCTCATACTCTGCTTACCAGAAGGATTGTGACCCCCTGATAAGAGTGTTCAACAGCCATTCCCATATCCCACAGGCAGGAGGGTCCCTTTCAGAGCGGTGACCCAGCAACTTCAGCACTCAAGCTGTGGCAGACTCCAGGGAGTAGACAGGAGGAATCTGCTAGGTTTTGGAATGGGAGTATGCCTGTATTGCTGCGGCTTGAGTGCTGAAGTTGCTGGATCACCACCTTGAATGGGACTCTCCTGCCTGTGGCATGCAGGATTGGCTATGTTTAAAGAGCATGTGTTGAACACTTATCAGGGATCACAGTCCTTTTAGTATGCAGAGCAGGAGAGTAAAGGGTGTCACTAGGCTTACTTTGAGGTCTCTATTTCCAACACAGCTTTGGGATCACTGAAGTTTATTTTCATTTGGGACTTAGATTACTTAGTCTGTTTCTCTATGGACTATTGATGTACAATTGCTTTATTAATTTAACACCAGGGTACTGCACTATTGTTTTATTTTATTACAATATAGATATGTTTAGTCCTATTACTGACCTAAATAACATATTTTCCAGATATTTCCTAACACTACTACTCCTTATTGGATGTGCATAGTATTCTATTGATCTTTGTGAAAACTATTCTCTACTCTAAAAAAGCAAAGCATCCTCAAAAGTTGAATTGTGCTTAATATTCTGTATAAAGCACTTATTATTTTAATGCTAGTCCAAAAACAATTATTTAAAATAATTTCAGAAGCACTGGTAGACCAGAACCATTTTTTTAAAATGTCTTTTAACACATATATATTTCCCAAACAATCAATAGATTGATTCTGATTAATGTAGATTTGTTACTTACTCGGATAAACAGTCAGCTTTGTGCCTTGGCCAAATATCAACTTCCTGGCACCAGAATCATCACAGCAAAATATGGCATTACACTAACTTGTTTGTGCAAGTTCTTTCTTCTTTAAATACATCATTGTCATGTAATGCCTTATTATTGACCAAACACTTTTGAATGTATTTCACGTTAACACAGTAAAGGGTGAAGCATATAGCAGATTGATACAGTAATACAATCCAGTTACAGTGTGAACGTTAAAAACTTTCCTTTGTTTGGTCTTTTGTCAGGTCAAGGTTTTGGGACATATAACTTTTTCAAATTTGTCTTTTGACAGTTTGTTCTGAAAAAATGTACTAACTGACCATATAATAGGTGACATCTCTAAACAGTTTGGTACTTAAAAGAAACCTCATGAAAGCTGACCTTTCCATTTGAAAAATGCTAGCTAACTGGCTGTTAGATGCATTGGCTCCACTAACCTGGAACAAATATAATTACAAGAAAGTTTAATAATAATAACAAATTTTACTTGCTGTCCTTGGTCAATGACTTTGAAGTACAAAACCCAACCACAGACGGGCAACAAGCAGGAGGGCAGCCAAATATTTTTGTCATTAGTAGCAAAACTTGCACTTCAACAAGGGTGTAGATAAACCCATCTCAGGGTTTGAAGGAAACTAATAACCATAATAACCCTTTGATGGAAGATTTACCATATACAAAAATACCTTACACAATGGAGCAGATTTTACTAAAGGAGTGGAGTGGATAATTGAAGTGAATATTCATTCAATTTGAGTGAAGATTCTGAACTCCTTTAGTAAATTAACAACAATATTTTACATATCTGAGTCTGAGCCTGAGTCTAGTCTATCTAATCTAGTTCAGGATTTTTCAATTCTTGGTTACCTGTAACTATTGCATTACATGAGAAACAGTACTGAAGCCAAACATTTAACTCATTTGGTCAAACATTCCATGCAGTCTCGAGGCCCTTTCCTTGGACATTGGTCAACATGCATTCAACGGTCTATTTTCTTGCATGACAATAAAGAATAACCTATGTTTATGAGGTCTGTACCACACCCATATTAATGTTAGGGTAATGTCATGCAGGTAACATACTGAACTCAGATTTTGGTTCTAATATCCAATTATGTGGAAAAATCCTAAGCTTTCATTCCCTTGCATACCATTAGGTGTGAATACATGCTCGCTTGACTTTTGTAACTAACTATTATGAAATTGAATTCATTGTTAATTAACCACTACCATAGAACCACATGTTATAATGTGACCCAGCAGTTCCAGACAAATATCTAATAGATATTTGTCTGGAATGGTTAGGAACAGCTATAACACTGCTTTGTTAATTTTTCACAAATGCTACATATTTACTAGTCTATTATGAAAAATAAGACATACTTACTGGGATTGACAGTCAAGACCGTGCCTTGTCCAAAAGTAAGTTTGTAACCACTGCTACCATAATCACACAGTGAACCATCACATAGCAAATACTGTACTTCCCAAATCAACTGACTGGAATGAATATATTATTTCTAATGACACGTTTATAAATCACAAAATATGTTTTTGTTTATGTTTTTGTTGCCTAGTTTATCACACAGTTGCTCTTTTAAAGCTAGTCTGGATATTTATTGGACTATTTGCTTCCCAAAATTGATATTTACATTCCAAAGTATATGTTCATTTTATAAAGTGGTTGCCATGCACATTATTTGGTATTGCTCTTTACAAAGTAAGCATTCTTTGGTTCTTTAAATCAACCACATTGAATTAAGAATTTGTCTGAGGAGTGTTGTAAAGGGTTGCATTTTAGCCCTTTTTAATGTATAATGAATGTTATTGGCTAATTTTACCTTTCTAAAAATCTTCTAACAAATGTGATTATTTTGCCATACTTGCCATTTTGCTCAATGTAAACCAGAAAAAATAGTTCAGGCATAAAGTTTTGGCATAAATTAAAGAATACGTGATAACTATTTGCAATTTTAGAAAAAATCCCATTTTGTGTAACTACAAATAATGTGATTTTTTTTTTGAGTAAATGTGAATGAAATTGATAAAAATGTTTAGAAAATATTTAGAAAACAAAGCTGAAATACTTGCAACATTTGACAGAAATCACACTCACTTGGCTTAATTACTAATCTTGTTCCACTTCCAAAGAATAACTTGTAGCCAGTAGTACACCGTGCTTTGTATGTATACAATAACTACTGTGAATTGTGAACGGTATAAAGTATGTTCTAAACCAGCCATTCTCAACCACAGTTCTGCTAGGGTTACTTCAGTTGTGTCCAGGGGTTTCTTACACTGTAGGTGATTGACCTCCCATCTGGTATAGTTCTAGGGTCAAAGGCACTTATCAAAGTTAGCACCTGGCACCAGTAATCAATTGTTCTACTTGCAAGAGTGTCATTCTCATCACCATTGAAAGGGTTATATTCTTCCCACTAACCACCAAGGGTCATTTTTCATACTGATCTCACATTAATTGGTTTTAGCAAGGGTTTTCTGAGACCTGATATCAATTTTAGGGGTTCCTCTGGGATAAAAATGCTGAGAAAGACTGCTCTAAACAGACAAAATTGCCTATCCTGTGAATAACAATAATATATAAAAATAATAATGACACATTGGGGTTGATTTACTAAAACTGGAGAGTGCAAAATCTGGTGCAGCTTCCCATAGTAGCAAATCAGCTTCTAACTTCAGCTTGTTCAATTAAGCTTTGACATACAAACCTGATTGGTTTCTATGCAGAGCTGCACCAGATTTTGAACTCTCCAGATTTAGTAAATCAATCCCATTGAGACTGATTTACCAAAGGAGTTAAAATGTTAAAAATGTAAAGAGTCTCTTTAATTATTCATCCATGTGCAGATAAAATAAACAAATAGTTGGATAACTGAAATAACTTTACTTTTATGAGTAATTAGTGTTGAATAGCTTAGTAAGTAGCCCCACTATGAGACCAACAGTAAGAGAAGATGAGAATTTTAACACAGTAAGTTCAATGTACAACAGAGATCAGGGATGGATTACTAGTGAACTTTGAGGTAGTTATATGGTCAAGTATCTTAGTGCATGCAGTATGCACTACTGAATTCATAACTTGTGTGAAATGTTTTGTAAATAGCTCTGTTAAGATTTGCAATGTAATGTTGCCCCTTCAATGTAAAACATAATTGGATTTTTGAAAATCATCTGTTTAGGCAAAAAGGGATTACTTTGATATCACTGTCATTTTGATGAAAAAATAACATTTATACCTAAATGAAAGAATATGTGTTAAATTTTGGCCAATTCATTTTGTGTAACTACAAATTATATAATTTAATGTAAAACTGGCACAAACAATTGTACTTGTATTGGAACCTATGCTGTGTCAATAAAATAGATATGAATATATATTAGAAACCACACTTACTTTGTTTAACTACTAATCTAGTTCCACTTCCAAAGATGAACTTGAAGCCAGTAGTACACAGTGCTTTGTATGCATACAATAACTACTGTGACTTGTGATGTGTATACATTATGCAAACAGATAACCTTCAATATGAAACTGACTAAACCTTCTATCTCATCGATAACAATAATATGTAAGAATATTAATGACACATTATGTGATGAAAAGTGTTATTATTTCTTCTACTAGGATTTTGGCATAGTAGATATAGGGGGAGAAAATGTTACATACACGAATTTAAGTGCATTTAATGACACTTTGTTCACTTTAAACATTTGATTTTGCTCAAAAAAGTTCTTTTTTAAAGCTGTATTAAACCCAAAACCAAAAATGTTATATATTGCAGCTTACCAATCATTTGATGTGGTAGCCACATTAGTTTTCTTTTCTAGGCTTTTTTCCCTCTGTTTTCACCTAGTAATCTGACCAGTAACACACCGGATGTATTAAAGTGCCACCACTCTGGATGAAGATGCAACAGAGGCACCTTTGGGCAGAAGCATTGTTAGTCTGTGGGGGAGGGGAGTATTAGATGTACAAGGAGATTTAGATACACTAATAAATTGAAGCCAAACTCCAGCTTACACTTTATAAGCAGTTAGAGCAACAATTGTTCTTTCTTTTGGGGATAAAGGTTTACATACAATCAAAGCTGATCATTGTACGCTCTACTGTTAGTGGTAATGTTTGTGTATCAACCCCCCTCCAACTCTTACATGCGGGACAACTTGTTCTGTTGAAAAACAATAGACTTACTGACGGAATCACTGTGTGAAGCAAGCCTAAAAAGAAATGTAATGTCAAAGAATTGGCAAGCAGCAGAATAATAAGTTTGCTTTTGGGGTTATTACTGATTTAAATAATCCCAAACACTTGTTTACGAACTGTGAAAATTTGCCACATTCTGCTGTCTATATTTGATCATGATCTAGACATACTCTAATCACACTGATAAATGATATTGAAATATAAAATAAGAATAAAATATGTCTATAACTACAGATATTAGCAAGACTTCCAGTCTTCTCAGACAATCTTTTTTCTATTTTGGTAAATATTGCATACATAAAGAGCTTTACTCTGACGTTATATAATAAACATAGCAATTTACTTACTAGGCAGTACTGTTAGCAGGGTTCCTGTTCCAAATATTACTTTGTCTGCATAATTTGCACACTGATATATATCCTGACAAATACCTTAAAGGTTCTTTCCTCTGTTTATAAAATACTGACAGTCTGTTGTATCTTTGGGTGAAGGTGCACAGCAATATCATGTCTTTTAGATAAAAATTGTCACTTAGATTATTGAACAAAGCAAATCTGTGCCCACTTTAGTCATCCATGCTCAAGGTACAACTCTGTATTAAAATATCCCTTACAGGGTGTTCAACGTGAATACAGCCTTATATTATTCACTAACTGTGTGAACATTCACTACTCCTTTGGTTAAACAACCCCATCACTTGTTTCTCTATCTTTCTGTTTCTTGATTTCCACCATTCTAACTCTGTCTCCACTTCTGTTGTGAACATGAAATGCCAATAAGCATACAAATTCCCATGCAGATTATGCTTCTAAAACTACAAACCCACAGTAATAAGGACAAATTATATATATATATATATATATATATATATATATATATATATATATATATATATACATATATATATATATATACATATATATATATATATATATATATATATATATATATATATATATATATATATAGTCAACACACATGTCTCTATGAATACATTGTGCCAAACAGTTAAATATATATAACATGCAGCATGTTTTATATACATACATAAATTCTGAAATACACAGTAGGGTTGATTTACTAAAACTGGGGGGTACAACATTTGGTGAAGCTCTGGTGCAAACCAATCAACTTTCCAACCAACCAATTGAACAAGCTGAAGTTAGAAGCTGATTGGCTACCATGCACAGCTCCAATAGACTTTGCATTCACCAGTTTTAGTAAATTAACCCCACTGTTATGGATGTTCATACTACTGCAATCTACAGTAGTAAAAAAAAAAGGCAGTAGTCTTTACCAGTTGCTACTTATACACAATGTTAGATATTGTGTAGCAATAATTACAAATTAGCACTATTGATTTATATACAGTGATCATTTAAAAAAGGCACGGGTCAAGACTTGTATCATTCTCCCAGATTCATCCTGAGTGGCTTACAGGATTACTTTAGGAACAAAATGGACTATATATATATATATATATATATATATATATATATATATATATATATATTAACAACAGCACACACAAAATGACTTACTTGGTATGACATGCAGTTCTGTTCCAGTTCCAAATATTAACTTCGACCAACCCGAGCCACTATTCACACATCAGCCACCCCCTTTACATTAAACTCTTGTATACTACAGAGCCACATCTGCTGGGGATTGTGTATATATGTGTGCATATCAATTGACACTAATTTAAACAGTATATCTATCATCATAATCTATATAATCCAACAACATCACTATAATGTATAAATGTGTAAAAATGAATGAATACATAATATCCATTAGTAACTATTCATGTAATGAAGTATACAACTGGCTGGATGGATCTGAGTCAATCTACTAATATGAAAAATTAAGTTTGATTTACCTGTCACTTTATCAATGGCAATGGTTCCAGCTAAGAATTTTTTTAAAAACACAGACTATAATTAATATTAACTCAGACTTACTTGGTCTTACATCAAGCTTGGTGCCTTTTCCAAATATAAGCTTGCTGACACCAACATTATCACAATGGTAGAGGGCATTGCAAAAACTCTCTTCACTCTGTTATAGTTTAATGGTGTATGGTATAAAAGCATCTAAGCACTTCATATATTCATATTTAGTCTATTGGATCAGTGATTATGAGTGTCACTTGATGTATAATAGAGGAACAAATATCATATATGCATACCTTTGGTGCATAAAAGGGCTAGTTTACCTTGGCCTGCCACATCAAAGGATTTTTTTTTTAAACGAGCAAGCAAACAAATTATTATAGGAGCAATATCAATCGTTTAATGATTTCCTACTAAAGAGTTGGTCATCCCAGACTAGATGTAGGCTCTTAGATGTAGCCACATTAAAAGGAAGGTCTCATGTATCTTGAGATTGTATATTTTACATCCTGCAGAAATCCAAAGGATGACTGGGACCCCTTATACTGCAGAAGTGAGACTCAGTGCTTCAAATGAGGCATAGCTGGGAACTCTGATGGGGATATTTCTCCACTGAAGCCAAAAGAAATATAATATGCTACTTCAGTAAGCCAGCTGACCACAATCTACCCATAACTGAAATGGCAGCATTGTGTGGGCTGACCCTTAATCCCGTAATTGTTTAAATAAACACAGATTAGCTGGTTTTGCAAAACTTCAGTAAATAAGTCCAAAAGTCATGAAAGAGGAAATAACACTAGAATTATACTAGAATCAATGATCCTTTTTAACCTCCCTGGCGGTACCATTATTTCGGATTTTAGGTGCTAAAAGCGGTACCATTATTTTGCATGAAAATTTGGCGTTTTATATTGTAGTCCTGCAATTCTTAGGAATAACTCTCTTAAATCTGTCCAAACCAGAGTCTAGCAGACATCCCAGGTATGATAAAGTTTGAAAAATTAAATCATAAATTATAATATAATAAATAATTATAAATAATTGTACCAAATAATAATATAACAATAATAAAAATTATTCAATAATGTAATCTAATCAAAAACACTGAAATTTGCCGAGTTGCAGAATTGTCACTGTCATTACTTTTCAGTATTTGATGACGGATCTCCCCACAAATCGCTATCGCTCAATTCTGCGAGTCATTCTAATTTATTATCGCTGTTTTCTAGCTGGTCTAAAATCATTTTTGATGTACAGTGACAGTTTTGGTTGCTATGGACAATCTCCAGTTTCCAGGCATAAAGAACAGTTTTTACAATATAAAACTGCATGCAGGACACTGGGCAGACCACTAGGGACAAAGGGGATGTGAAATATTTACATACAGCAATGTAATCTGTAAGATTACATTATACTGTATGTATACTGTTTATTTCACTTTTTGAATTTGGCGCCGATCTCCGTCCCCGTGCGTCGCAACGCTCGCAGGGCACGGAGATCGCCGATGTGATAGATCGAGCGAGGCACGGCTCGCTCGTACAGCGGGGAGACATCGCTGGATTCGAAGGAGAAGGTAAGGAAACCTCCTCCTGGATCCAGCGACGCTGTCCCGAGTCTGACTCGGGGATACCGCTTTTGGTATAAAAAATCCACCCCGAGTCAGACTCGGGAATACCGTCAGGGGGGTTAATACTGAAAATATTTATACACAAATTATAGTAAAAAAAAAGTTCTTTCTCCCTCTCCTACCCCCCCCCCTCTCTCTCTCTCTCTCTCTCTCTCTCTCTCTCTATATATATATATATATATATATAATTTTGCACAATACCAAGCTACAAAATTATTATTTATGTAGTTGATTTTAGATTTAGTGTATTCATCCTCTTATAGCAGATGTTATTATATGCTCTCCATTTCTGTGTTGTCACTTTTTCCAAGACATGTTAAAAAGTTTTTTGCAATGAATTATCTATAGAGAATAAAAAAAGGCTATCGTGTTTGGTTGAATTCGGGGAAGTTCCTAAAGTTAAAAATACTTACTTGGATTGATTTTCAGTTGTGTCCCCTGTCCAAAGATGAGTTTCCCATAGCCAGCCCCAGTAGTACACCAAGGTTTATGGCTCTACACTAACCTTCACATGTGCTTAGCATACACTGCATGCTACAAAGAACTGCTACTAAAGGTGCACTATATAAAGGCATACCCCACTTTTAAATACAAAATGGGGTTTATTTACTAAAGCTGGAAAGTGCAAAATCAGGCTCACTTCTGGATAGAAACCAATGATCTTCCAGGTTTTATTACCAAAGCTTAACTGAACAAGCTGGGGTTAGAAGCTCATTGGTTTCTATGCAGAAGTAAGCCTGATTTTGCAATTTCCAGCTTTAGTAAATAAACCCAATCATGTACTTAAAAGTGGGGTATGCCTGTAGATAGTATATGCATTATTCTAATATTACTGAACACACTTTATTGCTGTAAAATGCAGTTCACATTTTCTTAAAATATAGGATACTTACTAGAAACCACTGTTAATTGTGTTCCATGGCCAAAAACTAAATTATAGTTGCTTCTAGTGGCACTGTATATCATTGCAAATCAAAAACACAGCTGACTACATGCGCACACATACTAGACAGTAATGTGTTACCCATGAAAGAATGAAAAGGGGGATTCATTCATTAACACTTACAGCTTATACTGGATGTGTAGACAGTATTCAGAGAAATACCCAATCCCTATTACTAACAATAGACAAAGATAATGTGGTCATAGGCATTACGAAAGCATTCAATAAGTCTTATTTTTAGTAAAAAATAAAATAAAAAAGTTCACCAAATTTACTCAAACCCTATTAGATTTTTTTCTCCACGTGCGCTAACATTGAAGCAGAGCTGCCCTTACAAAGCCTGAAATGGATAAACCTTAAAGTCTCTGGACAGTTAGACTTCAATATACAATGCCAGCTTCATGAATGCAAGATTGTCGTACGCGGAGAGTGCTATCCATTTATATCAAACTGTTTTTATCTATACACAAGTATGCAGCAAGGTGATGCATCAATGATTCAGAGAATCATATAAACAATAACAATGCAAAGTAGCTTGATACTGCCATGAGGCAAACATAGGGAAAGTCTATTGGAACATGTAATTTGAGTTGCTCAAGTGCACATGCTCACGTAAATGGAGCAGAGTGAGAAAAAGTAGGGATCAGAAAAGGCTTCATAATACCTATCAGTCATTTGGTACTCATAGATATTAGATTGCCCAAATTAGGTGAGGATTGTCTTATGTCTGTGGCCATCTTAACATGCATCACTAAAATTAGTTGTATGCAACTGCCATAACATGCTGTTTACACATTCACACATTAACTAAACATTTAATTTTACATGTAAAATTGGAGAAAGTTTAAAATGATAACAAGACTGAACATTTATGAACATTTCAATTACTAAGAGTTGGAATTGTGCCTTTTCAAAAACTATGTTTGGCAGGCTTTCGGTTCACTTTAACCATTAAACATTTCTTTATCTTTTATGCTATTTATATCCATAATATTACCTACGATATAATATAACACTAAGAATATGTTTAACAACAAAAAAGACACTTACTTACTTAAGTATAACAGTAAGCTTTGTACCTTGACCAAAGCCATACTTCCAGTTGCCAGTATTAACACAGTCATAAACCCCAAAACATTAACCAGTAGCCAGACCTTCATGTGCAGAGGATTTCACTAACTAATATAATGTATTCATGTATATCTCTACATACAGATACAGTTACTGCATTATCACCATTTGCTATTATACTCAGGAGGAATGTATTAAAACTGGAGCAGTTGTGCATGGCAACTATTTCACTTGTATGCTTCATTCACAAAGCTTAACTGAACAAGCTCAAGCTAGAAATGATTGGTTGTCTGCTGGTCCAGATTCTGTCTGTTCCAGCTTTGATACATTTGCTCATTGTGGTTCTATTACATGGAGTTGATTTAATAATGGAGTTATTTTCACCTAAGCCTCTTCCAAAATCCACGCAGATTCAGGAGAAATCTGTATTTGTTCTAATTCCCAAATAGTCCACACAGGCTCAGTTGAAAGATGTTTCCCTTAGTAAACCAACACCCAAATTTAATTTTATCTGAAACTTTAAAATTATGCATTTCTTAAGATTGCTTATTTTTGCCAAAGACTATTCATAATAGTTCTCAGCATTTTCTATTATAATTTTTATTATTACAAAGTGGTCTGATTGACAGAACCTAATATTAAATGTAGATGTTGTAAGTGTCTTACTTGGCGTAACAGTTAAGGTGGTTCCAGCTCCAAATATTAGCTTGTAGTTGCCTCCATAAGCACACTGCTATATCTCACTACAAAAATACATTTGCTATGTTAACACTGGCAACCAGGTAGTGAAAGGAATCATACAGAAAAAAATGTAAGTACATGTGCAATGTATACAATTTATCTGAGCTTGGTACACAATAGAAAATGTATTTATATAGAAATAAATGTAGTGAGAAATTGTGTTTATAATTGCTTCTAATACATATAGCTCAACCTACGCACATTATAGCTGACCTGCCAATTCCAGGCTTTATAAGATGTTTTATTACCTAAAGCATGGAGTATTTCAATATAAATAAAGTGATATATAGACTTACTTGCCCTAACAAGGAGTTTGGTCCCTTCTCCAAATGTAAGTTTAGATAAGCCAGAACTATAATCACAGTGCTAAATACCATTACAAAAATACAAGCTACACAAATACACATGACATGAAGAAGGGCATATAAAAGTACATAGTAAACACATTTTGAAATACTTTTAAAAATATATATTATAGTGTAGGGATACAACTAAACATCCATAGTGGTAATATTAAAGTCATCATTCGTCACCATATCCTTATTTTTATAAGGTAAAGCTATGAATTCTATACCACACTGGAGTTCTATGTAAGAAAATTGTACTGTGAGATCAGAATGCACACAAAATATTTTGTGCACAATTTTTTGCAGCACATTGCACTAAACTGGACCCTGGTTTCAGCACTTGGGACACTGGAGCTGTACTCTCTAGTCTCCTAAATAGGTCCTCAGGTTGCTAAAAAGAGTGTTGCATTAATATTAGCATCTAGCATTCACCTAACCATAGGACTTGTAACTTTAGGCGCCAGAGGAAAACATACAGCTTTGTCTGTATAGTTTAATCGTCTTCACTATTGTTTTCCATGATGTAGAAATAGTAATTCCATACAAGAAAAGTCCTAAATAGTAGGAGAATATCCTAACAGAGGGATTTTGATTCGGACATCAAAGGTTATGCACTTACAGACTCCAGTGATTGAAATTCAGCTCTGCACAGGTTTAAAACCTTTGACTGATCATAGACATTGAATAGCCATCTGAACAAATGGTCAGCAAGTACATAGAGGTATGCTCAGATTATCAGAGGGTGCATACGGAAGCCACTGCCAGACAATTCTGGCGTGAATTTGCCTTGGAGGAAACAATAGTGATCAATAGTGAGCACTCCATCAAAAATGATCACTATAATACGATCCCTTAGCTGGGGTTGTCTGGAACAGTCCATAGATTCACAGCCAGTCTAGATGAAACCAGCTGCAGTTGTAAAAGGTTTCCTGTTTGCCTTTTTCTAATAGTATGCAAAATGTGTGTTTTCTCTGCATCCTAGGATAGACTAATCATTATTAAGGTAAATGTTTAAATGGTTCCCTGTAGCTAAAAATCTTCTTTAATATATCTACACTAAAAATAAACCAGTTCTGTCATTGCTGGCCTCTAAGAATGCTGGTTGCCTGACTGTCCCTGGTGCTTTCTGAGTCACTAATTCAGAACAAGCATGTGGATTAGAAACTTATGATCTTCATATATGTTTCTGGGCTAGGGACTCAGAAAGTATTGAAGGCTATGGGTTAATATTAACAGCAAGGCAAAACCATGTTCACTCTTTCAGGCTAATTTCACAAGGCATTACAAAGAACAACAAAGAGCTTAAAAATGCAGTGATGTATAGAAAACTGCTACCCATCTCTGAGATAAATTAGGCACATTATTCTAAAGTCTAGTTGGTTGTAATGGGTTACTGCACTTTGCCCATTATAATTATCCTTTGAAGTGTCTTAAGTCAAAACTCTGTTCTATGTGGGTCAGCCATATTCAGTTTTCAAAGCAGATGTTCTTAAGATCTAATATGCTTCCCAATGTTTAAACTAGATTTAAAATACTTAAGAATAAATGTACATGATATCACTTATATTCCACATTCTCAGAAACAAATTTGCTATATGAATGCCATAAACTACATACTTACTAGGGATCACAGTTAATTTGGTTCCGCTGCCGAATGTGACCTTAACATTATTTGTACACAGTGTATCAACTCTTAACAAATAGAGGTTGTGAAGTTTTATGGATGACACTGAGACAGTTTTGTAGCATGTTAAACATTATACACATGCTAAATAATTATACATTCTATTAGTTAAGAATTGGAGCTCCCAAAAAACACATGGCCCTTTGACCAATTTTCATTTTCCCCAGTTAACTATTGTTTTACTTCTTTTTGTTTACTCAGGGCAGAACAATCTTTCTCATGTATACATATGTACTATGTAGGTACAAATGTTTAAACATATTTGCTTTTCAGCAAAATCACCCACGCAATGCCAAAAAAGTCAATGTTACACAATAGGTAAAGCAAAGGTAGATGACCATACACTATAGTGGGTGGCTGCCATACATACACATAGCTAGAGGACTTGATATATAACATCTACAAAGATATGTTTGCAACAACCTCATAACTGATTGGTGGAGTATTCATAGGACTTTTTATCCTGCATAGTAAATATCAGAAGGCTATGAGTACATACTGATTATCAACAGAAAGAGATTATTATGCTATACGCCTTGCAGTAAAATTGCATACACATTTATAAACAATAAATTAATATCAGCCTAAGCCACAGAGAAAAACTTACTTGGCATGACATGTAATCAAGTGCCAACTCCAAATATGAGCTTGTTCCCAGCGGTATTAGCACACAGTGCTTCATATAATATCAACAACCCAGTCAGGATATTACATCAACAACAACAGATGTGTGCACCTTGTACCATCTACTACTATTTTAACAGCTGTCTTTTAAAAAAAAAATAGTCATGATTTAATGTTTGAATAATTCGATAGATGACAATCTAGAGTTTATTTTATATACCATTTCTGAGTGTGGCATTGTTACTGATATTCCTAAAACAATAGATGATTGGGATTTGGACATAGGCATTTTTTCAAAAGTTACATTTAGATGCAGAGTAGAGATAACATTTTTTAATGCTTTTATCTGTGTATATTCACAAATATATCTATACACATGTTTACTTTGCACTTAACATCTGCCAAATTGTATTTTACTGGAACTGGTGACTGTTATTTAGGATATCTTTGTTGATTGCAAATGATCCAACAACAAATGTCAGGCCAAATTTTCACCTTCCCATTTAAAATTGTTTATTAGGGAAATATATATAACATGCATTTATAAAGAAAACATGTTGGTATTAATAGTTTCTGGCACTAAAATTCATTAGAAACCACTCATAGAAGGTAGCGGAGTTGGCCAGATCTGACCAAGCAATGTACAGATACTGTACAATCATTATTCATGAATAGGAAAAAATTTAAACTTGAAACCAATAAGAAATATAGTTGAACTGTTTTTTTTTCTTCCTTCTGCCTGACCATAATTGTAGAATTTAAATCATGGGTACTTTATGTATTTTATGCTATGTTTCCAAACAAATGCACAGTAGGACTATTAAAGCCACAGATTATGTACTTACTTGTGGTTACAATGACCTTTGTTCCCGCTCCAAAGATCAGTTTGCTGTAACCAGTATTAGCACAGTGTTAGATGGCAGCTCAAAAATGTAGCAAAACGACTTGCAGGAACTGTACTCATCATTGAGTGTCAGGTCTTAATATATATATATATATATATATATATATATTTATGCTCTTTAGGCCCAGTAGGTTATAAATGAATATGTTAATTTTGCAATAAAAAAATATAAAGTATTATTATGTCGTATATGTAGATATATAAAATACTAAACCTTATAAAACTGAATATAAAAGCTTGATGATCCATCAAAACATCTTAATGGCATAACTATAATTCAAGTATAAATATATACATAAATATAATTTAAAGAGTGAGTAGAGATAGATTCTGCTGGAATGATATGACAAATGCTAATATAGTGCTAGTATGCTGGATATACTTTTTACCTTTTTACCTACGTAATAGGCTGATGAGGAAAGGAAAACATTACTAGAAACATAAACAGGAGCTTTCAGTACAAATTGCTCTTCACTATTAATGGAGTTTATTGATTAAATGAGTATAGTCTAGTCACTTAGCTTAGTAAATAAGTTAAAGCTATGTTCACTTTCTGTGCTGATTGTTTATCTCTCTTGTACACCAATTGGTATGCAAAGTGAGTACAGCGTCACTTTATTTACTAATATTTACTTTGCAAAATAAACTTACAACACTGAACAGACTCTGCTCCATTAGAAAGCAAATCCCAAAATGTTTGATATAATACCTACTTGGCTTTACTATGAGTGTTGTCCCTGTTCCAAACTGCAGTTTATTTGTGTTTCCAAGACACAGTGAGATGTGCCTTTACAATAAAGTGGTTAGTATAAATTGTATTTGAATAAAGATTCCAATATATCATATGGGGTCTCCCAAAATATCAATATCTCATAATTTGCATAATTTACCATGAATGTCCGATTCTTGTCTTTATAGAGAACGCAGTTAGAAGACAAGAAACTATGTGGGCTGTAATTTACTTGAGATGTCATTTAAACAGTGGCACAGAGAGTACTGGGCTGATTTATTATCGTTAGAAATATAACATTGTGTGAATATTAACTTCAATTGTCAAATTATGTGCAGATTAAATAAGTAAATAGGAATCTACTCTAAAGTGATTGCATATTGTGAAGATTCTCAACTCCTTTAGTAAATTAGGCTCCATGTGTCATGTGCAATTAAATAGTAAAATATTTCCCTGTGCTTTCAAGGATGCTTCCATGCTGCCGTTAAACAAAGTGACCAGTTTGTAAATTAAGTGAAACAAGCTGTAAGGAGATATATTATTGCACACTGGGCTCCCATTATTTATTATTAGCACATACAGTTACATTTTTTATTGAGGCTTTTTAAGGCTATTATAATTATTCATAGACAATTCCCTTTTTATTTATTGCCTGTTAGTGTGAATTATTTAATGTTACTTTTTTGAATCAAATCAGAACAGATGCTATTGTCCATTCACACTTTTGGGGAGTGTGGAATCTGCAGGGCTTAGAGGGTGTTAAAACAATAAAAGTTTCATACTGCTTGAACATTTAAAGGATCAGTACATTTGTTTCTAAGCTAACCGATCGTACATTCAGCTATCATTTTCAGATTTAGGCCCGGTCCACACTGGAATGACATACGCTTTTTTCTACATCACATAATTTATTTTTATATAACAAAAAACTTTGATATAAAGGTCAAAGCATATTTTGCTTACTTGGTATTACAGACAAGACTGTTCCTCTTCCAAATATGAGTTTGTTATAGTTCCCAGTACCACACAGTGACAACCTCATTAACAAAAAACAGATGTAACTATAGAACTAGCAGCACATGTTTTCCAGGCCTCTTCAAAAACTCACATGCTTGCTCCTTTTAATCAACTACAATGTTTTGTGTTAACACATAGCAAACAATGTGTTTAAAGAATAAAGTGAGGCTCTGTCTGAAAGTTCAGTTTTGGGCAGAATTTTTTAATTTTTATTTGCTTTGTATGGGACCTATTAGGCTAAGTGTGCATTCAATAAGTGAACAGCCCCTCTCCTTAAGTAAATTAATCTCACAGGGTCTTACTTATATGGTTTAATTTTTGACAAGTGGATGTACTAGTTTAGAGTCTACTAAACGATTACATTGTATTTCTTTTATTTTCCCCCTGTTAAATCTACAATTAAAAGCATTTTCTTATGTCTGTTTGACAAGTGCAAACAAAAAAAGTTGTTCATCCAACCATATTTAAAACTTCCTATCCTCTTTTCTTCTGTGGACAGTTATCAGTTAGCATTGTTCCCAGTCATCTTTATTGGTTTTAATACCTCTTCCCCTATATTATGGAGAGAGTGAGGTGTTATATAATCCCAACACATTCCTTTCCTAAGGTGACAATGTGATTCTCCTAGATACAGTATGGTTGTCACCCTAGAACAGGAAGCGTGTTCCTGCCAGGATCACCAGGTGAAAATAAAGAAGAAAAGGTGAGAAATAAAACAAATTCAGTTGCCAAATCTAAGGAATAGTAACCTTCAATAAATTCAGTTTTTGTTCTTGGGTTTAAATACACTTTAGGATCTCCATGTTGTGCATGATATCCCACCAGGCATGGGACAGAAAATAGCTTGTGCAAAATGCACCACTAATTTTTCTTAGTTCATAAACCTGTCCTAACAATATTTTCAGGAATATTGGCAAGTATGTGCTAGTTGTCCCTGAGGACCAAAAAAAATAGAAAAAATAACAGGCTGATAGTCTAGCTTAATGCATATATAAGACACATCTATAAGCTTTTTCTGATGGACAGTGAGCCACATCTTACAGATGCAATTTGTCATTCAGCCTAAAACTATGATATAATTATCTATCTGAAACAAATACTTCCAACATATATTTCAATGTAGTATACATTAGGTAAGGTCTATAAATGTCAATGCAAAAAAGCTGAATCCAATCATCCATGGCTTATAATTTCAAAGCTGAATGTGAATCGAATAAAAACAATACAACTTACTGGGAATGATAGACAGTCGCGTTCCTGAACCAAAGATGTATTTGTAGTTATTATTATCACACTAAGAACACCCTTAACAAAAACTACTCTTCTTTCAGTGGTAAGATTTCATAATTCTTTAACTAAGGATGCAGGCTGTCTGCAAATGAAAGTGGCCTCAAATGTTTTAGGCAGACTCTAAGTCAACTCATTTTTAAGACATAAGTAGGTCCAGAACAAAAATCCCTTTATTGGGAATCTAAATGTCATAGTAATAGTAATTTTTGGGGGTTTGCAGTTCAGACAAGAAAACATTAATATCACAGCTATATTGTGATTAAAGCTAGAGTTACTTTAGTTTCATGATGTACTATATACCAAGTTTAATGATGTACTATATATTTGTTAAATTAAGAATTCTTAGGGTGCAATTGATTTCATTAACTGATCGTTGAAAGCCCTTACAAATGGGGTTTGTTGGACCACTAGAGCAGCGGTAAGCTAAGCTATAAGCTTCTATGCAACCTTAAAATTGAAGCACCTTTGTTTATAAATCTTTGGGTCCACCCATTCTGGTGCTGCTTGAGCATGTGTTCCTTCTGCCCTTCAAATAAAACAGCCCAGCCCTCAGTTAGTATTATCATATTCTCTAAAAAGTAACTGAATATTGATGTGTGATTCACCTTGTATATTAGCACTGGTTAATACACAGTAGCATGTGAAAAAAAAAATTATTTGTAATTAATGTACGTTTACTTACTTGGAATCATTGTTAGCTTAGTGCCACTGCCAAAATATGAGTTTATAGTTATTTGCAGTAGCCAGAGTATGCTACTACTACTACAAACAATCATCATTGTTAGGAAACAGAAGAGTCACTATCCATGTTTATATTTCAAAGGTGTCTGAATTAATAAAGATTTCACTGCCCTTTATACTTTTTTAATAATAAATATTTGCAGGTAATGTGTCTATGAAATCAGAGACTTAAATTACAAGAACTTATGTTATAATATTTGCCATACCACAATGTTATTGTGCATATTTAGTTACCGGAAGGTGGAGACTTCTAACATCCTAATAATCTTTGGATTTTCTGTCTAATATACAAACACCAAAGGTCCAATCATATGTAGAGAAATAAGAGAAACAAATATTCTGGACATGATAGAGATGTTGTGAACAGTGATTCACATTATCCCCCTTATGCAATGCTTCATAGAACATGATAACTGATAAGTAAATCAATAATTTTATGGAAAACTAATTTCCTGAGTATATTCAAATGTGTATTATGATTATTAGAAATAATATAATTGTGTTTTGCCTGCCTATGTATATACTGTTTTTGAACACATACTCACTTGGAAGGACAGTAAGCAAGGTTCCTTTTCCAAATATGAGTTTACTGAAGCCTGATGTAGTCACATTGCTCTATATCTTAACAAACATAAAGATACTTTCTTTAAACTAAGTACTAAAACCAATGCTGTAAATATAAACATTACTGTGATCCTAAACTTATACCTGCATGCTTATATACTGTATTTTCCCTAATGACAAATAAAAAGGCACATATAGTACTTACGTGGTACCACAGTAAGCACGGTCCCTTTTCCAAATATGAGTTTGTCAACACCAGATGTAGTCACAGTGCTCAATGCCTTAGCAAAAACAATATGGTTCAGAATGTTCACACTATAAATTGTGTGAATATTTACTTAAATTATCCAATCATGCATAAATTAAATAATATAGTGATAACAGCGATTTGGTTTTAAAAAGATTGGGCAATAAAGTAAATATTCACATGGTTTATTAGGTGAATATTCTCAACTGTTTTAGTAAATTAGACCTCATGCTTTCTATCACCTAATTTCCTTTCCCATCACTTCAATAATGCCATTATTTAGATTTCTGCAGGCTTAATGCTACCTTTCTAAATATGTTTAATTAAACAATGAACCCTATTTGTTTTAAAAATGCATCCATCATTTGTATCTATCACACTGCAACATTGTTATCAGTTTTCAGGTTCTAAAACCTAAAGCACTGCACAGATGGTACAACAATGATTTCTAAACTTCAGATTAATTGTCATAGGATATGTGGGGTTAAACCAGTCATCATTATTCTGTAAAAATAAATGAAAGTGATTGGACACAGTGCAATTGAAAATGAAATACTGCTGTTGTCTATCTCTGACAATTCAACCACACAAACAGAACCATGCATTCCAGCCACCAAATTTAGATGAATGGGATATTGTACAATAAATATATCCTGTATGTATCAGGCTATACAGTGTTTCTATCCACCTACAATATTTTACTACTACATATGTATTGACAGGTAGATATTGGCCAGCTGTGATATTTATTTAAACATTTTGCAGTGTCAGAATTCCCTTTCATGTGACAATAAGACATGATACTATTTTAAGTACAGACAGAAGTATTACATTTACTAACTTACTTGTAATGACAATAAGCTGAGTGCCTCCTCCAAATAAAAGTTTTCTACCACCACCAGAATTAACACACCAGTTCAACCCTTTGCATTATCCTCTAGCTAGCATCACAGCTATGAAATGTCACAATTATACTGAAAGATTGTTAGCCCACAAATAATATTTTTGACAAATTTTGTTTAACTTACTATGAAAAATTATGTTTTTTTTTATAAGTTAGTCACAATATATAATTTTATATTGTTTGCCATAATGCACAATATGTGATAATGAAATCTTATTTGTTTTGTAGAGCTGACCTCTACAAATCTGATATATTAGTACTGTAGCTCGACATAAATATATGAAATATTTGATTAGTACTGCTTTTTGCAATGACTTATTGAATAACCAGGAAAATAAATAAACAAAAAAAAAGTACCATGACTTATTTACTTACTCAGAGTCACTGTTAGCTTAGTGCCACTGCCAAATATAAGTTTGTTGGCATTTGTACTAGCCACAGTGTACTATGCCTTTGCAAAAATATGTGTGGCTGACTACATGCAGACATATTTTATTCATACTTTTTTTATTTCATCATTTCATTTATCCTATGCAGCTAGAGATGATCTGTAAGAGGGGTTTCATTTTGGGTAATATATTGTTTAACTCATTGTTTACACTTTCATCATTCTTCAACTGTTCAAAAATTGTATGTACCATATTATAATTTCAGTATATTTTAATACTCTTACAGTGTATAATACACTGGAAATCTAGGACTAACCAAACTATTCAAGTTATTCAATAAGTCATTGCAAAGACCAGCAATATTTTACATAACACCATACTAATTATCAGCTGTCATAATTCTGATTGTTCTCTATGGGTCACTGTAATTCATCAGGACTATTGAAAAGTTATTTTTCAATTAGTTGTTGCATTTGTCACATCAGCATCATCATCATTATAGTCATTATCATATTTTAAAAATGAATCAGTGCTCAGCAACTTGTTGCATTTGTATACAAACACGTCTGAATATAAGTGACAAAGTAGAACTTGACTCTGTTCATTGCTCTAGAATATGCAGATGAATGTGTCTTATTAAACAGAGTTAGATGTGAACATCATTTTTAGATTTAAGAACAAACATAAGCATCAGTATACATCTCTTCCTTGAAAAATCATCACCTATCTATAATAAAAAAGTGAGAGCACAATATGATCTTACTTGGTATGATATGAAGCTTTGTGCCTTGGCCAAAGATGAGTTTATATCCTGAGCCACTATATACACACAGCAGTTCACACCATAACAAGAACCACTTTCCATACACATGGTATATTAAACAGTTTGTTCTGCTAAACAATGTTTGCGTAATACTACAATACTACATTTGCTTGCCATAGCTGAGATTGTGTCTAGCTCCATGTAAGGCTAAATGGACATTTCCAAAAATGAAAAAAAAAAACAATGCAGGCCAATAGGAGAATTCATATTTTCATCAAAATCATCAAAGCAGCCCTGATGCTCCTCTGCTTTAACTGCTCAACCTCTTGCATGCAGGAAAACTGTACACACTACAGGGGGCATGTTTAGAGTAAGCAAAATGTATAACATTTAGTGTCTTGTACCATACGAAACTTTAACTTTTAAGATCTTCAAAATGAAGTTGGATAAATACACAGATGACCCAGAATACTAATTTATCTAGCAGAAAAATATTTGATCCTCAAATTCAGTGAGAAAGTTACCACACATAACATGCAGTCATCAGAATAGCAGAATATGCTAAAACATCATTCCTAAAATAAAAACAGCTGACATCATACCATGTAAAATTAAGTTACGTATAATTAAACTTGTATTTAGTGATAACTACTTTTTTTATATGTCTGATCTTCTCACACATTTAGGTTACTTAAATCAGCAATAAGAAAACTTACTTGATAAAACCTGTAGCTTTGTTCCACTTCCAAACACAAGTTTAACGTTGTTATTACTATCACAGTGATACGCACCACAACAAAAAGATTACTGTGGTATGTATTGTTGTCAGCATCACTTTTCTGTGACAAATGAATTATTGTGTAGTAGCTGAGATACATATTATTTACTATGATATTGCCTGGATAATATCAAATCATATTTTATATAGGAAACAATATGTATCACAGCAGGTCCAATTGTTTTTACAATATATTTTACATATTAAAATTTCATACTGCTAAAACATTTTTAGAATCTCCAAACTATGCTCCAAGGTTATCGCAGGAGAAGACTGGTAATTTTAAAATGGTATTAAATCTTAAGCCACAATGGATCGGGATTGATATGGTGCAGAAATGGATAAAATACTGGCAAATAAATTATTTCGATCATATGGTTTATACCTATGTGTCTTCAAACAGCTGAGTTTTGTTATTTAAAAACTATTGAGGGAAATTAATCAAAACTAGAGCAGCCAGAATCTGGAGCAGCTGTTCATGGCAGCCAATCAGCTTCTATCTTTCATTTTTCAGTGTTCAACTGAACAAGCTGAAAGCGGTTCTTCACCCTAAAGGGGAAGTTCCGCTAATCTGATCCCTCCCCCCCTCCGGTGCCACAATCGGCACCTTTCAGGTGGGAGGGGGGTGCAGTTACCTGGATAATCCAGGTATCTGCACCCACTTCCGGGCAGACCGCCGCAGACCCCCACAGACGCTACACCCCCCGTTGTGTTCTGGTAAACACACAGTTCCCAGAGACACAGCGGGGGACCATAAGAGACACGCAGCGCGACTCGCGCATGCGCAGTAGGGAACCGGGCAGTGAAGCTGTAATGCTTCACTTACCGATTCCCTGACAGAGGATGGCGGCGGGGGCAGCAGCGAGATGAGCGATCGCTCGCCATCTGCCGCCGACATCGCTGGACCCTGGGACAGGTAAGTGTGATTTTATTAAAAGTCAGCAGCTGCAATATTAGTAGCTGCTGGCTTTTAATATTTTTATTTTAGGTGCAGAACCACTTGAAGATAGAAGCTGTTGCCGTGCACAGCTGCTCCAGATTTTGTCTGCTTCAGTTTTTATAAATTTGCCCCAATATTTTACCACACAAGTCATTTTTAATGAATGGTGTAGTACCAATTCATTGGATTAATGCCAATGTTGGGCCTCTAGTTAAGAAAAAAAGGATCAAAGTCTTTACCAAGTAACTACAGACCCATTGGATTGGTAGTCAGGATGATACTCAAGATAAAAGACCACATAGAAGAGTTTTCGCTAGAAGACAATATTCTAAGCAAAAGTCTGCATGGATTGAGGAAAGATCGAAATTGTAAAATAAATCTGCCTTCTTTTAATGAGTAGGTAAGCAAAACCAAAGACAAAGAAATGGCTGTGGATATAGTATACTTGGATTTTGCAAGAATGTTTGACACAGTTCCTCAATAATGGATGGTTTGTAAGTTAAGGGCTATAGGCTTAGAAAACTCAACCTGTAAATGTATAGTAAACTGGCAATTCAGAGAGTAGTGATTAATGATTCATACTCTGAATAGCCTAAGGTTATTAGTGGTGTACGGAAAGGTTCAGTGTTGGCATCCTTATTTCTTAAATTATTTATTATTATCCAGTTTTGACCACTATAAGTGTACATATTCCATACCTGTGGGGCTTCTGTGGAAACAGAGAAACACTATAGTAGTCACAGTGATCACTGCAGTCCTCTGAGTGGAGATCGTGACATCACTGCCCTGCCTCTCCAACTTATCCAATCAGAGCATGCCATGTATTCTTTGAAAAAATACAAGGCATTCTTTGAATGGCAGCCATGCCAAGCAAGCAACTCAAAACACTGCAGAAAAGAAACTGCTTCAGTGATTCCCCACTCCCACAAGTCCCATGGGTATGGAATATGTTTACTTACATTGGTCTAATCGGGACAAATATAACCATGCAATAAAAATAATTCCAGGAGTTCAGCTTTGATGCTGACAAATGTAAAGGTATGCACTTGGGAGCTAAAAACATACATGCCTCATTCAATTTAGGATGGGCATAACTGGGGTACTCAATGACTGAGAAAGTCCTGTGTTTTCTGGTAAATCATAGACTTAAAGCAGTATTAAACCCTTAGTGTTTTTTTTAGCTTAGCACATTGAGCATAAAAAAAAACATTCCCCTATAAACTACAACTTTCAGTGCTGAAACAGGAAACCTGGGGCAGTAATCATGGCACCAGCTTGATAACAGCAAACTATTGCACATAAGTGTAATGTCCGGGTGGTCTATTACTCAAAGGATGATTTCTCTGGCCTTGCTGCCCTCCAGGATAGGGGTTATCCTAATAGTCACAGAAAAAAATCAAAGACAATAGGGTGTTCCAGCCTAGTGCATTATCCCAAGTATATTTATTGATAACAACTAAGTTAAAAACTACTCACAAACATGTGGTGAAATATCACTTGTAAGGCCACCAACTCATGGAAATCAGTTCTGAAACTGACAGCCTCCAGAGGGCAAAGGAGAAGACATCAGGGCCTCTGCTTGCTGAGTCGTTTCAAAGGGGTACCTTCTTCCTCAGAGCCTAAGCAGGAACATAAACAGGGAATAAAAGATGAAGAAGCTGCATACACAGTAACTGATTAAATCAGCTGTTGAAAGTGCTTACCCACTTCCCGAACACACGACATCCATGGAGGTCCTTTGGTTGAAGTGGTTATACCAAAGATGGTATATTTTTTCAGCCAGCAATTCCCTTTTTTTTTAAAAAAGTCATCCAAGTGCTGATTAGCCACTGAATTGCTTTTATAGGCAGTGGGAGGGGACATTCCCACCACCCTCTGGTGCCTCTCTGTGCTCTCCTGTGTGAGCGAGGAGCCTGGTATGCAATCCAGCACTTCTGCTATAAAGCTAGCCATGGGCAAAATGATCCGGCCATCATGGTACTGGGAGGCCGTAAGCAACGTCATGACGTCACTTCCAGTTTTGGCAGATCTAAACACTGCCATTTTTTTCTGGAAAGTAGAAATCAATGTTTATTTTTTTATCTCATGCTTTCCAGGGTACAGGAGAGATTTGGGATCTCTCTCCATAAAGAGGACCTGTCATGCCTTATTTCTATCCCAAGGGATGTTTACATTTCTTGTGATAGGAAAAGTGAGAAAAAAATAAAGGGACAGTGTAAATAAAAATAAATATATAATACTTCAAAAACATTTTTTCAAAGCACCCCCGTCTCCTCATGCTTGTGTGCATAAGCAAAAGCATACGTAGGTTGCGCTTGCATATGTAAAGGATGTTAGCACCACACATGTGAGGTATCCCCAGGAACTTTCGAGTGAGAACAAAAAATCTAGCATTAAACGTCCTCTGAAACTCTAAAATCGTAACCTGTAAAAAAAAATTTAAGTGTCGCCTATGGAGATTTTTAAGGATCGTAGTTTGGTGCCATTCCACGAGTGTGCGCAATTTTAAAGCATGACATTGTTAGGTATCTATTTACTCGGCATAACATCATCTTTTATATTTTACCAAAAAATGGGTTATATATTGTGGGGTTTTTTTTACATTAAAATTCATTAAAGTATATTTTTAAAGTGTATTTTTTCCCAAAAAATTCAGCTTGAAATATCATTGCGCAAATTCCTGCATGACATGAAAAATTGCAACACCCACTATTTTATTCTTTAGGGCCTCTTTTTAAATATATAATGTTTGGGGGTTCTATGTAATTTTCTAGCAAATTTTTATTTTTAAATGTAGGAGAGAAGTGGCAGAATTGGCCCCATAGGGAAGTAGTTAAGAACTGATTGTTTGATAATCACTTTCAAAGAGGCATGAAGAACTCATATATAAGGAAAGATTAGTTGAATTGGGTTGATTCTCCCAAGAAAAGAGGCATTTAAGAGGGATATGATTACGATACATCATTGGGAGGTGGCTGCCTAAACCTGGAGAAAACAGCCTCCTTCCAATAATGTCAATCAGGAAGATGGCAGAGTGGAACCTAAACAGTGCCAATCGAGGAGCAGATCACAGCAGGACAAAGCTAGATATGCCAGGTGTGTGAATATCTGAATTGAGGACAATGAGGTTGCTTAACCTCATCATACGGAAAGGCTTCTTCCCATTAAGATCTGTAAAAATGTGGAATAGATTCCCTCAGGAACTAGTTCTAGCCAGCTAAGTTAATTGTTTTAAAATAATGCAGGATGCTTTCCTGAATGCACAGGCTATAACTGGCTGTTAACATTTACAAGTAATAAAGGGGGCTGTCAATCCAGGGAACATCCAATTGCCTTAGAGGATCAATAAGGAATGTTATTTTTTTCTTTTATCAACCTGCCTAGCTATGTAACTATGTAACTACTGACCTAGATGCACTCTGTGGATATCTAGGTAATCCAGGGAAGTTTAAAAAGACAGTTTGGTTTTTGGTTCTCCACCATTTTTGTCAGGGTCACCACTAAAACACAAGGGTACCTTATTGCTTTGAAGCAGGCTGCCAGTCATTCAACATATATCTTAGTGTACTGCAACACTAATAGATGGTACTGGTACGGGCTGTATTAATACAGTGAGATGTTTTGCTATGAGGAAGGATTCAACCAATATGCGTTAGCATTTCAGATGTAGCCCTGCTGTTAGTGCTCAATAAAGAAATATAAGAAGAAGCATTTATGATGCTGACATTTTTCATTTATCAGATGTTTTGCAGGAACCTATTACATATAATGTATTTAAAACCTTTGTAAGTAGTTGCATTTTCTTATGTGTTCCTAATAATACCAATTTATTCAATTTATTCTTTTTGCAGGATGCTTTTATTTGGTAGATTATAATACATTCCCCTAATCATCCAGTTTGTTACCCCATATTTGTATAGATTTTGAAACTTTAAGTACATAAAATGAAAAATAAGTGTATATACTGTATTTCTAGATTAAAAGGGGTTTGGCTTTATCACAAGCTATTTTCAATGCTTTAACCTTCAAAGCATTAAAACATTCCTAATAAAATTGCAAACAACAAGCTGCAAAAAAACACACAGACTGGCATGAATATCTGTTGCATTACCATAAATACATTTATTGAATCCAAAAAGACAAATGGATACTCACATGCTGTACAAAAAAGTAAAACTAAGGCTAGCCATCCACGGTTCGAATCTTGGCTCGTTCAGCAGGACCTGGCCCAGATTCAAACCATTATTGGGCACCCTGAATGTACTAAGTTGTTTGATCGATCAATTTGGGTACAACCAGCTTGCTGGGTTCATTTCTGATTATCTCAAGTGGCTGCTATAGCCGCTAGCGATATATACTGTCTTCTCCAAGCGAGGATGGCTTCTCCTGCCCAACCTAGCCCCCCCTTCCGGGAGGAAGACAATTGCTGATTCCCCTGTCAGCACTGTCTGCCTTGATGGGGAAACCTATGGCTGCAGGAAAGAAATTAGTACCATGTATGGCCAGCCTTAGATACTTATGCTTGTGTTAAAGATTTGTGAATTTAGCCTACCTTATTGTTTAAGCAGACAAGATTACCTCCCAAAAAGGGATAACATTGATAACAAAAGACAATCCAGAACACTGAGTAAGGTGTAAAAGCTTTTTTAAAAAAAAGAAATAAAGCTTACACTGTTTGTGCATGCACCACATGTCGCTTAAACTTATGTAAGGATCAAGATGTCCATACATAGTAAAATATTTACCCTTCCATGACCATATACCAGTAATCAGAGCTGGGGATAAAATGCAGTTTGTGTATGTTATTTTTCTCTTTTCACACAATTTTGCCTGTACAATACAGATCCTTGTGTCTGCTCCGGAAATAAGGAAAAGTTATTGCTGCAGGCAGATAGAAAGAAAGTGTGTTACTGTAACAAAATAGTAGGCTTTCCCTGTGTTTTCTTCTTTTGACTAATCATGCAAATCACCCAAGAATGGTTCCTAATTGGTCCTTCCAGACTTGAGACTCTTATATGCAGCCTGGTCCGTGACGTGAGTACTACCACGGAGCATGCCTTAGGGTTAATTTACTAAAGTTATAGCGACTTTACTTGCAGAATGAATATTTACTGATCTTAGAGAATATAAAGGAACATGTTCACTTGAATCAATCATTAAGTGTAAGAAAAAAAACTCCTGTCTTTATTGTTACCTTGCACCTGACTAGGTATTTAAAGAAAATGCAGTATCAATTTAATACCCAAGATAAGTGAACATTCATTTTGGAAAGGGGATGTGTCAGAACAAAGTACATTTACTAAAGGAGCAAACATTCATGTATTTTTTTATTTATTTTGAACATGAAAGAGACATTTATACTTAGAGGTATTCCCTAATCATGTTAACATCCACTGTCTTGCAGTTAAATGATCCAAGTTAATCTTTTATTTTTAATTTTTTTTTACCACTCTGTTTAATAAGAGGCATGTATTACTTGTTAATTCCCAATCATGCATATTTGTTTTAGCTTTGGTACCTCAGATATGTTCATGTATCTGTTAGCCAAAATTTAGAAAAGATAAGATAATGTTTTTGTATCTAATAGAGGGAATTGAAATTGCTGGGCTGATTTACTAAGACCCTTTTCACACTGCCAGCATTTTTCAGGTGCTACAGTGCTAAAAATAGCGCCTGTATAGCGCCTGAAAAAAGCAGCTCCTATCACTCCAGTGTGAAAGCCTGAGTGCTTTCACACTGGAGCGGTGCGCTGACAGGGTGTCACAAAAAGTCCTGCCAGCAGCTTCTTTGGAGCTCACCGCTCCTCTACTGCTGCTTCCCATTGAAATCAATGGGGCAGCGTTGCGATACTGCCGGCAAAAAGTCACTCTGACTGCGTTTTGTGGGCAGATTTAACTCCTTTTTGGCCACTAGCGGGGGGTTAAAACCACTCCACTAGTGGTCAAATAGCGCCACTAAAATGACGGTAAAGCAGCACTAAAAATAGCAAATAGCACCGCCTTATCGCCGACTGGCTCGTGTGAAAGCTGTCTTAAGTAGCCAAGACTCTTTATACAATAAAATATGTTGTCAGTTATTACATTCCAGGGGTTTAAACTTTATAGGAGTCTTGGAAGTGATATGACTAGGAAATTCAGGCACTTACATATTCAACATAGTGTGAACATGTTAACAGTAAAGCAATAAAACAATAAGAGTTAATTTTATTACAAATAGACCACTGTAAGATATAGTCTTATTAACCATGGCCATTGATTTAACACCATAGTCCTTGTACTGTATTCTTGAATAAGCTCAAAAAAAATTATGTGACCTCTCAAACAGGCTACTTTATTACTTTCTACATAAATTCATTATGATATCCTGCTTGTGGTAATGCTTAATAATGTAATACAATGAAAGGTAATAACAAACTAAGGGCTATATTATGTTTTTAAATAGAACATTTATTTGTAACATTGTAAATAAACATATTTTTATGAAATATTTGACAGCTATGTTTACATGGTACAAACTTTACATATATAATAGCACAAACATACATGTAACATTCTTTTTAGTCAAGTGAATTGTGAAGCTGAAAAAATAATACACAAATTGCTTTTTGATAGCAATATTAACTGATGGTTGACATGGAACTGGCAAAAATAAAAAACTGAGCTTAACAGAGATTTTATAAAAATCCACTTATAAATGGAAAAATATCTATACAAGTAATAATACATATCTATTTAAAATAACAAACATTTCGGAATAATAAAGTTATTATATGGTAGGAGTATGTAGATAATATGAACTGTATATATTATCTATTCATTGTTGTGACATTTCAAAGAATATTTATTTTTTGCTGATGTTATAATATTTACAAAAGTTTACTTTTCATCTTTAGGAACAAATAGTTTGTTGCATATTAATTTTAACACAACAATAGGTAAACTTCCCTAATAGCTTACGCTACAAAATATCTGTATGGGCCTTCACTCTTTGATCTGGGCCTAACTTCCCAACTCCACAATTCAAAGTGCATTTCTCTATAGGTTGCTGGTGTACCTTGGAGAAGCATTGGCAAGAACTGAAGCCATGTACATTTTTTTATATATATAATAATAGCTTTGATGTATTTACATATGTATAAATCTATAGGTATTACAAGTACAGCATAACAACATGTATCCAAATCCAGTTCATAGAGATCATAGTCCATATGTCCAGAAGATTGATTCCTGTTAGGGAACAGGAACATATGATTACAATAGGAAACTCAAAATAAACTTAATAAAATACATTTTTAAACTGACATAATAAATATGTAAATTCACATAAACTCACATTTTAAGCATCATGCAATTTACTAAAGAAAAATAGAACATTCAGTTAGCCAGTGAATAAACTTAACGAATCATGTGCAAAGCAAAATCCCTGTTTTTTTTTTTTTACATATGCACATGATTTAGTGTTCTGAGGGAACCCTATTCTTTTGGCTGAGTAAATATTATTTTCTTCTTTAGTAAATCAAGCATAATCCTTAGCAAAGGGTATACAGGCACACCCCACTTTTAAGTACACAATGGGGTTTATTTACTAAAGCTGGAAAGTGCAAAATCAGGCTCACTTCTGCATAGAAACCAATGAGCTTCTAGCCCCAGCTTGTTCAATTAATGTTTGGTAATAAAATCTGAAAGCTCATTTTTTGCACTTTCTAGCTTTAGTAAATAAACCCCATTGTGTACTTAAAAGTGGGGTATGCCTGTATATGTAAATAGACTGAAGCTATATTTACGTTCATCAACCAATCATGTGCTAGCAAAATTCTTTTTTTTTTCCATTCACTACTGAATATTTACTTCTGTTTAAAATGTCAAAATATTATCTATGGGATTATTTAATGTTGTCTATGAAGTAACATTTTTTATGAATGTGTTAATGTACTAAAGAATGTTAACTTTCCAAAATGAATGTTCACTTTGCTTGGTAAATACAATAGAACTTTGTTCACTTCAGTCCCCTAATCATGTGCAAACAAAGTCCTTTTTTTAAATTACTCACACGTTTGGGTAAGCAGAAAACGTGAATAATGTGAAGTTGAGTTAACTTGCAATCATCCAATAATTTGCAATCAAAAAGTACATATATTTTTAAAAATTTCCATACCACGTGATTTGGTAGTCGGAGTAAATCCAACTTCGCGTTATTCACTAAGCCAAATATTTTTTTTTTTTCTAAGTGAACAGTCCTTTACAAAATCAACACTAAAAAGGCATGGTGTCAATCAGTAATCCTTAGGACTAATCAGTGCCTGTAGAAATAGCACCAAAACAAATAAAAACAAACATTCTCTTTCATCTTCATACTCATATCCTAAATAGGTAATACAGGCATACCCCCTTTTAAGTACGCAATGGGGTTTATTTACTAAAGCTGGAAAGTGCAAAATCAGGCTGACTTCTGCATAGAAACCAATCCTGGCTTTATTACCAAAGCTTAACTGAACACGCTGGGGTTAGAAGCTCATTCGTTTCTATGCAGAAGTGAGACTGATTTTTCACTTTCTAGCTTTAGTAAATAAACCCCATTGTGTACTTAAAAGTGGGGTATGCCTGTAGATGAAATAGGGAAGTAGTCTCCAACAGTATTACCTACCTTAGTATGACCAAAGTCGTGCAGTTATTATGAGATTGAATACAATAGCTTTGGCTGTTAAAATCCTCAACCCAAGCACTGTTAGAGATATTTTGTTCAAGCTTGGATCTGTAAGGAAAAAATAAACATTATAATTTTTTGGGTGGATACTAGATGTTAAATCACTTAAAGAAACGCATTCACTTTGCCCATTCAGAGCTCCCTCGTCATCTCCCCACTAGAGCAATCCCACTTTTCAAAGCTCTGGTGTTGACTGGTGTTAGAGTTTAGACAGAGACAGACAAATTAAATGACTGGTGATTGGCTATTTAGCACTTTCATAAAGGGCAGTCATCTGTTCCTCCATACCTGAAAACACATCTGCATTAGCAAAGGCTCAGAATTTTGAGTGGTGACTCAACGTGGCTGAATAACATTTTTTGCTTTGAATGTTGGCTTTATGCAGACATTGTCTTTTTGTCCTGACTGGGCAAAGTGAATATGACTCTTGATAGATTTTTCTTGTGGCCTCCAGAAGCAAGAAGTGTGATTTACTAAAGGAGTTGAAAATTATTCAATCATGTGAAAAGCTAATTTCTTTATTTATTTGATCTGCACATGATTGGTTATTCAATATGAACAGGAATTTGCTATTCACATGATTGGATACTTGAAGTGAATATTCACCAATTTATTGTGGGAGCATTCTCAACTACTTTAGTTAACCTGCTTTAAGAGCTAAGTATTTGGGTTCCTTCAGTCTGCATACCAACGGTAGCAATACTGGAAAGGTCTCATATCCCCTGTCGTATTTTTAGCATATTTGTAACTCAACAAGATTCAATTTCCAATTGAAAAATTCCTTTTGGTCAGAAAGCCAATCCTTCTTTATGAAAACCTCAGGTTACATTATTTCTTGTAACTGAAATACCTCCATGTTACCCTTATTTTGTGCCTTAGTCAAATTGAAGTTTTGATGCCAATATTTAACTGGTTCCCGACCGGTGCACGCCGATGTACGTCGGCAGAATGGCATGGGCAGGGTACGTCCAATGTTTAATGCTGCCCTGCCATCGCGAGCACGCCTCCGGCGGTGCGCTCGCGTGCCGGTTGGGACCCCCGTGAGTCCGGTCGTGGGTCCCACAGACTCGATTGCCACGGGTATACCCGCGGTCATCTCACGGGGCGGCTGAACGAAGAAATGCCATTGTAAACAGCATTTCCCCGTTCTGCCTAGCAACTAGTGACGCTGATCTCTGCTCCATGTGATTGGAGCAGAGATCAGTGTTTACTAAATGAAAGCCCAGCCCCCCACAGTTAGTAACACACCCCTAGGAAAACTTAACCCCTACAGTGCCACCCACTGGTTAACCCCTTCACTGCCAGTGTCATTTACACAGGAATCACTGCATTTATATAGCAGTGATTGCTGTATAAATGACAATGGTCCCAAAAATGTGTCAAAAATGTCCGATGTGTCTGCCATAATGTCGCAGTCACAATAAAAACCACTGATCGCCGCCATTACTAGTAAAAAAAAAATATTAATAAAAATGCCATAAAACTATCCCCTATATAGTAAACGCTATAACTTTTGCGCAAACCAATCAATATTCGGTTATTGTGATTTTTTTTACCAAAAATATGTAGAAGAATATGTATCGGCCTAAACTGAGGGAAAATATGTTTTTTTATATATTTTTGGGGGATATTTATTATAACAAAAAGTAAAAAATAATGCGTTTTTTTCAAAATTGTTGCTCTATTTTTGTTTATAGCGCAAAAAATAAAAACCGCAGAGGTGATTTAATACCACCAAAAGAAAGCTCTATTTGTGGGAAAAAAAGGTCGCCAATTTTGTTTGGGAGACACATCACATGACCGCGCAATTGTCAGTTAAAGCGACGCAGTGCCGAATCGCAAAAAGTGGTCTGGTCTTTGACCAGCAAAATGGTCCAGGGCTGAAGTGGTTAAGAATGTAATTTGTTAATGTATTTGGGAAAGAGGATAGAACATGCCAGCTCCATACCTCATACAAAGTTGACAGGGGGGTTTATATACACTAAGGGTCCTTTCACAGGGGGCGGATCAGTGCTGATCTGCCCCGTTGATATCCGCTTGCTCAGCGGGGATCGCCAGAGCGATCTCCGCTGAGCAGGAAGATGACAGGTCTGTCTCTGCAAACTGTGCAGGGACGGACCTGTCTAAGCGCCGCTCTCTCCTACGGGAGATCGGGTGACGACGGACCGCAGTGTCCGTCGTCACCTGATCTGATCCGATGATGGATGGAAAAATAGCTTTTTCCTCCGTCACACTTTTTTCGGATCGGAGCGGGTCAGATGTCAGCAGACTTGTCACTGCTGACATCCGACACTCCATAGACCTCTATGGAGCATCCGTTCAGGTCCGCCTGAAAAACTGACAGGCAGACCTGAACGGATCGTCCATGTGAAAGGGGCCTTAAACTGGAGAGTGGAAAATCTGCTGAAACTCTGCATAGAAATCAATCAGCTTTCAGTTTTTTTTTTTATTGTCAAAGCTTATGATTGGCTACCATGCACAGCTGCACCAGACTTTGCACTCTCCAGTTTCCTAGACCTTTGTGCTAATATCATGTAACATAACATATGGTGGGTTTTATTACATCTTCAGGGCTAGAATGATTTTTAAACATATATAAAAATGCAAAAACAGCTCTTGCAGCAAAAAGGTAGGAAAAACACCTTTTTATTCTAAAGCTTTAACAAGCATGTTTGTGTTTGTGTCACAGAATTAATTCACACTTTTAGAGATTTAGAAATTAGCACTACCTTATCTGAAAAGTGAACTTCTACATGTATAAATGTTTTGATTCCTTGTAACAAACTCTCTTTAAGGTTAAATATTTTGATGTAAACATAATATTACCCTATGAGATGTTTGTGTTTGCATCAGCAATGCTAAAAATTTGAGGAAAATTATAGATTTGGTATTCTTGAATAATAGATGAATAATACATGAGCTGTCACAGAACATTTTACTCAATAGAGAATTAAAAAGGACAGAGCTACAATAGAATATTGTGAAAAATGAACTTACTTGTTTGGAAATTCTCATCGATGGTGACTGAAGATGAGCAAGTCTCCTCAGTGTTATCTGAAAAATAAAATAAGTTATTAGATTATAGCCAAATTCCACAATGATACGCATAACATTATATGTAATCATAGCCTAGCTTAGGCGGGTAACCTCTGACCTCTACATCCACAAGTTACTTTCAAAGAAACAAAGAAACATCATTCTAGACCTTCTAAATTACTGATGTGTGGGTCAGGACAATGTTTGTGGCTGTCAGATAGCTGGTTTATTAGACTTGGACATATATGGGTGGCTGCAATGTAAAATATATGTGGATCTGGTAAGATGGATACTAGTGTTCCCTCCCATCAACTATGAAGACTGGCTGATTTCTATGCAGATACTGACTGGCCGGTATGGGAGAGATGGCAACATAGGAACTAAAACTACATGTCTATACACAAAAAAATGTTCAGTCATAAACCATTTAATTGATTACTACTTTAGTCTACCCTAAAATTCATTGCTCGTAATTAAGTTGGATACCGAAAACTTGTATGTGTTCCCTATGGTAATGCTGTGGAAGGTCTCAGGGCTGAACAGGGACTGGTATTGTTTTTGGCATTTATAATTTTTTATTATTTTTTAAAGGAATAAAACATTTTCACTATCCAAAGTTAGTAAAAAAAAAAAAAAAAAGATTTGCTTTGAAAATTAAATTAAGTGAATATGACATTTATTAAGAAAACATTTATGAATCATCTAATAAATCCTTTAGTTAATATCTGTGGGCTACAGACAGTTTTATTTTATGAAGACAATGTTTACTAAAAATTTAGCAACCTACAGGACTCAGGTCATCCAATGATCCAACCAGGAGTTACACTTTAGTAACCCCTTTACTTGTGATTAGGAATTGGACATGAGTGATAATATATGTTATATTAATTTTGTATTTATAATGCAGACAATAAATTCTTGGTGACATCCAGTATCTATAAATGGATATCTTGTGTTTTAATTACCTGTTTTAGATTCTGCATTTTTATCCCCATTACAGGTAACAGCTGTATTGTTATAAACATCCCATATGACTGTACTGTATCTCCAGACATTATTTGTTGAATTGTCCAGCACAGCCATGGCACTCAGATGTACTTCTTTCCCATCAACCGTAATATTTTCGTTGGTGTTCGGAATATCTGTGATAAGACACACAGAATTTGGCAGATTTTCAACCAATTTAGAAGATTCCAATTTGTACACAGAGGGGACTTGTTTCTGTGTTTCTGCAAATAAAAGAAAACAATGAAATTGAGTATCTAATTCATGTTCAAAGTTATCAGGACATCTATTTATATTTAATAAACATCTTAACAATTAAGCATTATCGATATATTTGTCTTTTGTAGTTGTGATTGTATTTTTTCAGCTCATACAAACATTGTGTTTAGACTTTCTTGCCTATTATCTCAACACTGCCACATTTTTTACTTAATCAGTGTTATTCTTACACAATTTATTCATATATTTTCTCCATGAACATGCCTAGATTCTAAATCATAAAATGAAGGTAAAGTCCACTACTGCAAAAACTGAGATGTCACGCTGCCTCATGAGTCGGTATATCCAAAAGCTGGATACGGTATTATGTATGATATGAACAGAAACAGATTCTGATAATCTAGATTAGCAATATAAAAACATGTATAACTACCGTAGTTATAACTTTAAGGTATGGGTTATGCAGAGCTCTAATGTTGGCCATGCAAGCATAACTTAACTGGCAACTTCAACCTATATTCACTGCAAAAATGTATAAATGCAACCTACTACCAATAGGTTTTCTTCAAAACCATGAAATAATCTTTTGCATTGGTTTCGACTGGTGGCAGGCCACCTCAATCCATTGGTTGTTATTGCAATTAATAGTTGGCTGAAAATGGTTACAATTGCTTGAAAAGGTGTATGTGGCTAATTTCAATACCATGTACTTGACAATACTAGCAGTGCAGTTCCTTGGCCAAATGTGACCTTATTAGTGGCATAATCAACACAGCGTTTACCGCCCGAGCATAAACATTAGGATATAAACATAATGAGTGACACTCAAAGCCAGTACAACATAATTTAGTGTATCAAAAATTGAAATAGATATATACATATACAATAATAAGACGTGCTATATACAGATACAGGCATACCCCACTTTTAAGTACACAATGGGGTTTATTTATAAAGCTAAAAAGTGCAAAATCAGGCTCACTTCTGCATAGAAACCAATGAGCTTCCAGGTTGTATTATCAAAGCTTAATTGAACAAGCTGGGGTTAGAAGCTCATTGGTTTTTATGCATAAGTGAGCCTGATTTGCACTTTCCAGCTTTAGTAAATAAACCCCATTGTGTAATTAAAAGTGAGGTATGCCTGTATATTACTATTTGTAGACACATGCAAAAGATACCATACATTACTAATTTTCATATGAGAGAACCAGCCACATAAGACTTACTTAGAGTAACAGACAGAATAGTTCCTCTGGCAAATATTGGTTTCCTTACACCCTCATAATCACAGTATTACACTTCCTTAAACTCTGGGCTTACTGTAACAGCAATGATATGCAATGATGTTCTATTAACCAGGACTACCACTTTTTTAAATACATTCTTGCTGGGGGCAAGGTTTTTTGTTTTTTTTAATTCCCACAGTTCAGCTTTAAATACACCATTTGGTAAATAGACTTTTGGGATTATTTAATACCCATACAAAAAGGTGATGATTTATTGCCCATACAAATTAGGTACATACCAGGTTTACCTTTACACTTGTTCCTAAACCAATAATGAGACTACTATTACTGCTATAATCACATAGTGCTAAACACACATGCATTAAAGAAAACCTGTACTGAAAGAAACAGGTAATATGGGGCTGCCATTGCTGACCCTCTTGTGAAAATTATAATTGACTTGCCTCTTTCTGGCTTCAGTATTTCTAAGACACTAACCATTTAAAGTTAGGTTAGAACACTCCTGATCAGCATACTGCCACAATAGTGACTCAAAAACAAACTCATAAGAGACAGTCAATTAGAATTCTCAAAAGAAAAGGTCAGCAATGACAGCCAATGTATTTTTATCCCTGCAGGTTTCCTTTAAATTCTATTTCTCATGATGACTAATAGTAGTTTTGAGAAAAATACTTTTGTAAGAACTCAAATAAAATTATTTCTTGCCCACGTCTTAAAGGTTGTGTATACATATATATGTACTCATCCAATTATCTGTACCCGGCAAGTTTATAATATATATATTAGTGTTTGCTACATCATTCCTCAAGGACAAAAGTATGTTTTTCAGCTCATTCATAGAACCACAGGTGACAAAATCACTGAGAACTTTATAAAATATGCTGCTACTTGGAAGTTTGGAAACAACAGCTAGTGAACACTAAAGGTTTGTACAGTCGGACAAATACAGCGTCATAATGGGTAGGCTGAAATGTACTCCTGCCCCAGTTTGCATAGAGATTAGTTAAAAAAAAAACACAGGTATGCTTTGAGCACACTGGACAAATTATTGTGCCTGCACAGCTCACCCCCTATTATTTATGAACTATATATACTGGATATATATATATATATATATATATATATATATATATATATATATATATATATATAGTATATGTTTTAATGTATTATAAAGCTTTACCTGTAATAATTGTCAGTTTTGTTCCAATGCCAAAAATCATTTTTCCATATGCTGCACCATCATGCACAGTGCTAAACACTGATGCAATATCATGTTCCCTTCACTGAATTAATATTAAATGTTCTTTTAGGATGCAGATAAAAATGTGTAGGATTTGTAAGCAGTCTAATCTAGGAGCCCCCAAGCATATTTCAGAGACAACAGGATTCCACTGAAAGCATTACATCATTATGAGCATTTTCTGCAACAGTAGCTAATGGGATACAAATTGTGTCAAATATATATGTATATATCTATTATATATATATATATATATATATATATATATATATATATAGAGAGAGAGAGAGAGAGAGAGAGAGAGAGAGAGAGAGAGAGAGAGAGAGAGAGAGGTAGGAGAGGAAGAAAGACATTTTTTTTTTACTATAATTTGTGTATAAATATTTTCAGTATTAAAAAGGATCATTGATAAAATGTAAACTTACCTGGCTTCACTACAAGTTTGGTTCCCTTTCCAAATGTTAGTTTATCATAAGTATTATCACAGTGATAGATGGCATAGCAAGAACAGGCATACATTTTTGTATGCTCCTCTTTGCTAGTAAAATATTAACTTGCTTTTGCGTTCATTTATACATAAACAAAATATTTGTTTTGTAATTTTTTTGTTATGGGCATTCTAACATTGCAGTGGTATTCTACCAATCCATCCTTTCATTAATTAAGTTTGATGTCCTTACAATAACACTAGCAGTATCATCTTATCTAGATTATGTTCAAAAATGACCTTGTTGTAACCTATTGATGGAAAGGAACATTGACATAGTGTTGACATACTCTAAGCTTGTCAAACTTGGAAGCAGAACAGCCTTAAGGAGAAACATAGCTTTCAATATATAGCTTTCCCTACTGACCATTACTGCCTAACCTGGGTAAGAATCTAGATTTACTGGTAAATCACAAATGGTTGTTGCAGTGACAGCTGGTTAACTATACTTTGTATTTATTTTGATGTGTATTTATATATTTTGATATATTTTATTGTAATATACGTTTTTTAATATATACTTGAATCTGGTTTGAAGTGTATTTATACATTTTTTTGTTTTAAGTGGCATGGGAAAAAATTAAAATCAGTTTTTTTTTAAATCTGGGGCTCATTATGGGGTTTTCATTATGGGGACTACCATTTACCAGACTGGATTACTTTCCAGTGAAATATTGGGTATTTTTGAAATCACATAATATGTTAAAATGTATTAAATCATAAACCCTTACACTGGTCACAGTATTCAATGATTATGTTTTCAACTTTGATGAAGATCCAACATTTTAACCTAAACATTTTAATTATTTTATTACTGCAAAACACATTTTTTTGCTGATCATATACTGGGCTTAACCAAGAGTTTGGTTCCTGATCCAAAATGTTATCTTTGCCCCAAAAATATCATCACAACAAAACAACCTATAACATTAAACCTATATAGGATGTCAAGGTATCTATGAACAGGGCACATACCTATCAGGTTAGATGATTTTTAGACCAAATCTACTAATAACTGGCCTGTTTATGATGTTCTCTCCTGTCTCACCAGTATCTGCTCTTATATCCAACCACCAGGAGTTCAGGAGTTTCAGTAACCACTTTTTCCTATCAGTGAAGTTGTTGTTTGATCCCTACATGGTTCTCCCAAATTATCCAACAATCACATGATACAATCTGGTAATGGAATTTATAAGTATATTCTGTTAATTATTAATGACTAAGTCTTTGTTAAGTGAATCAATAAAGTTTTACGAATATAAATATTATATTAGGGACATCCTAAGGATTTGTTATCTATAATGTTTAGAATGCTCAGGCATTATAAATAAATACATTTTCTGAAATAGAGCATAATTTGAAAATTACGGAATGCTAATAACAACAATAATGAAAACAATAAAAGGCTGCAGCAACTATACACTTGTTTTCCCAGAAGTGCTTCTCTGAATGCCTACAGAGAAATAAAAACCATATCATTTGGTTGCATAATTAACCTGTTAATTTAATAACTACTATATATATATATATATATATATATATATATATATATATATATTTTTTTTTTTTTTTTTTTTTACTGATTTGTAAAGTTCTCTGACTATTGGTTTCTGTATTTCACCACTGTATTGGGATTTTTGCAGCATGTAGTTTATTTGTATGTTATTTTGGTGGTGATAATATCTTAAAACAACACTATAATAGCTTTATTCGTGAAATACTTTTTACCACTCACTTGGTCTCACAGTCACTCTAGTTCCTAATCCAAATGTAAGCTTGTTAGCACCAAAATCACACAGTGATATATTCTGTACTAATTACCTGTACAGCATATCAATAAAAACCTCAAGAGTTCTTATTAGGCCAATTTTTCAATTCATCTAAGACAAGTAGGAATTTAAAATTCACATCACTGTGCATCTTTTGTCTTCTGATTTATACTGTATGTTCTCACTGTTATGTATTAAACTTTTATTGTGGAAAAAGCGTACCACCCACTCTGAAGATTTTGGTGCATAGAAGAAACTGATCCTCAATATTTCCTAGAACCTTGCAGATTCTTCTTTCCATTAATAAAAAAATATGTTTTGTGTCTCTCCATTGCTATGTTATATTTAAGCAAATATTGATTTTGTACACACTGTGTAATTGCATGAGGTAGTGATGGCAGAAATTCTAAATTATTTTAAACAAATATCTTTCTCTGAAAAAATGATATATTCAATCTTTTACCCCTCAAATTTGAGGGTATATGGGAATGTTCTGAACATGATATTTTAAACCACAGACATCACCATCAATCACTATGATGGTTTGACTTGAAAGACCTATGCGTAAATTTTCAGGCATGTCTAATAACAAGTGATGCTTTGAGAGACAATCCAAATGCCTTATGCTATTTTTCTAAAAATGTAGTATACTTATGATTTCTTATTATCATTATTATTATTATTATTATTATTAATAAATTATTAATAATAATATTATTACTATTATCACCACTGTCAAGCATGCTGTGTGTTCCATTTATCCAAACAGCAAAAAAGAAGTACAAACTATTATTATAGAATGAATGGAATTGTTGAATAAAAGAAAATTATGTATTTTTACTTACTATGTTTAATATTTAGTATGGTTCCTGAGCCAAATATCATTTTCCATCCATCAGTATTTGCACATTGATAAATGTTATTACACTTTTGTTATCCATTGATGTTATCTAACAAGGAAATTGTTGGTATGCCCTTTTGTAAAGGAGATTCGGAAATCCTAAATATACATTTATTAGCATAGCTGTTAGAGACCGTAGTGTATAGAGTATATTTCTTTTATTTTAATACTTTTATTTTACAGCAAATCCTTGACCAGTCTAAAATACTTAACATGCAATAGGGAATTCTACTTTTAATGTAATAAAAAAACTGAAATTCATAGCTGTTTTTGTCTGATTGGCTGACTATCTAATTCCTTTTAAATGGACTATGCGCCTTGTGTCCATGGGAAGAGCCAGCAGCCTATGTCGCAATCTTGAGAGGGACAATAAATCTGTCAGGTTGGATTTTTTTCAAGTGACCACTAGTCTATAATCTTTATCTTGTTTTAGACACTAAAACATGTATTATAATCATAATAGGTGCTTTTTCACTCATCCAATGCATACGCCAAGGACTAAAAGAACTAAATTCACAAAGAAATGTACATTTTCTGTATTTTGCCTTAATTGGATTAGATGTCTAAGAGGCAGGTTTTCTCATCTAACATAATGCCTGTATTGCGTAGTCATTTACCCCCTAAATTAGCTGCATTACTGCATTACTATCTATAGTTAATAACTGTGGATAATTGTAATGTAACTGGTATTTCGATATTCAATATGCCTTACATCTTATCATATCACATCACATGTGGTAAATTAAGAAAAAATAGGATTTTCCCTGCATGAGATTAAAAGATTGACAAGAACAAAGCTATGATCTATTCAATAGGCACAGTAAATATTTAGAATTCCCTTAGTCAATCAACTCCAATGTTTTCCACACCCTTAAGTTATAATTACAATTTGTTTTAACAATGTTGTTTTTAAGGTCCACATAGCAAAAAAAAAAGCATAAACATTACATATGTTTATGGGAACAAAGACTTCCAATGTTCTCAAAATACTTTTTTCATTTGCAGTTAATTATGTGCTCATAAAATAGAGCTTTTCTAAGATTTTTTCAATAAACACATGCCATTTTACTTACTCATTATGACTGTCAACTCTGTCCCTTTTCCAAATATTAGTTTGTCACCAGCATAAGTTGCACAGTGATATGCGCCCTGACAAATATTTTCAGTTCCTTCCTCTATATGTGAAATGCTGATAATGTATAGTATTTCATGGCAGAGGTAGCCAAGTCAGACCTTTTTATTATGAATGTGGTGGCTTAATTTTATGGAACAAAACGACTCTACATAAACTTATATATATAAGGTTGATTCTTATTTAGATAGGAAACTATTAATTTACTGCATGGATCTGCATTAATTTAATTATTAACTAAACAATTATATGATGTTATATGTGACTAGAGATATACTTTCCTGTAATAAGATTATCTTATGTTACAATGTACATTTTTTTCTCTTTACTCATTACATTTAATGTTTTCTGATAATCTTTAAAAATACTTGAACAAAAAAGATTATGGAAAAAAGAGGAAAATGTTTTTGACTATAGCTAGGAGAAGTTATAAGTATGTATGATTGTAATAAACTCCCCCAGCATAAAAACATGATGGAGTTGGTTTATTAAAAGAGTGAAAGAATTTCCCTTAGCAAATTGAATGATCACTTAGCTTTACATAGGTGAAAGTTGTTACTTCAACCATATAAGCATGTGCAAAGAAAAATTCTGTTTTTTTTTCCATTTCTCCTGCACATGATTGAATATTGGTGAACATAGTCTCACTTTAGTCCAAATGCTAGCTGAACATTTACTGTGCTAAGTGAACATTATTTCCGGCATTTTAGTAATATCATTTAACATAGAAAGCCAAAGACAAAGGGCAAAACTGCCAATTTTAGGACAGATTGTAAGGATAACTTTAATTAAATAAGACATGGTTTGTAGGATTAAACACCATGCTATCGGCACATATATTATGTTGTACATGCAAAGGCTGACAGATTTGCCTTTATAAATATATTGTCAGAACGATTCCTGGTCATTTAAGGGTAGCCTCAATAACCACATATGTGTACTTGTGTGTATGCTGTTGTATAGGTTTCTCCATGCCATCCATTATGTATGACAACTTAGGGGGTGAACAGAGACACATCAATAACAAATTAGCATACTAGATCTAAACTTCCCCTTTTTGCCAATCATTAGCCTGGATATGGGCATTTAAGAATATGTTTAAAGCTAAAAACATTTTTTTTTGTGGATATGGTAGGCAATGGTTAAAATCCATATCAGCCTTTTTTTAAGTCCTATCGTGGAGATTTCTCTTAACTGCCTGTCCTGTACACACAAATGGAAGTGCAATTGATCATTCCAAGCTCAGGAGAAATCTCCTCTTAGACAATTTCACAGTAACTGGTGTCCTCACAGAAACATACTCTAATCTCCTGTTTTGCTTTTGACATCTCTAAAATGCTGTTTCTTCCCATCACTTCCTCTACTAGCAAAAGTGGTTCCAAGACAAATATAGAGGGTGACTCCTAGTGGAGACATAGACAATAATAAAAACATTCTAAAGTTTTATAAATATCTAAAAACATTTTTTTATTATTTAATTGTCTTAATTGTTGATAAAGATATTTATCATGAGAAATATCTGTGATGCCTTTCTGCAAATGCTAGTTTCTGTCATTCTTATCCTCTAGTCTCTGACTTAAAACATTTATATGGCCAATTAATTTGTAGCTGTTGATCTTTATGCTTTGTTTGATCAGTGACTTGTGAAAGCCAGGCTAACAGCATTTTCAATAAATGTTCAGAAAAGGCAGCATAGAAATTTCCCAAATGACAAGTGAATAGGCTGCCCTATGTGTGATGCGCAGAAACGCTAAAAAATGCCCCAAAAAAACCTGCAAGAGGAAACACACATTTCAGCTATGCAAAAGTATGAATGGGATCCAAAAAAAATGTTAGGAAAAAAATGACTGGTTGTTTGGCATAACAATAGAGTAGGATAGGGTAAAAAAATCACCTCCATAGCACCAAATGAGACAAAAAAAAGATAAATATATGGGAAATGCTCTCATAAAATTGAGATACATTGTGTACTTACTAGGCAAAACTGTCAGCTTGGTCCCAGTGCCAAACGTCAGTTTCCAGCTGCCACCAGTATTAGCACAGTCATGCATACTATTACATAAAACATGTCTGCTTGATGGCTTGTGTTAACTGCATCTGTACTTGCCAACTGGAAAATTAATTAAATCATTTAATTAAATATACAAATTTTAAGCAAAACTGATATTTTAGCACATTATAAATTAATAATCTCTTTTTAGTTTCTGCTACTATATGGGTCTTTATGGGTATATTATGTTCTGTTCAGTAGAATTAAAACATCCACCAGCTTACAATGCTTGTTCAATTATGATTATATTAAGAATGACAAGGTTGATGGACTCCTAATTAAGAATGCAGGAGAGTTCAGGCTGCCTAAATTATTTCACTTTCAGCAAAAAATACAGGAAAACAGATACTTTTAACTTTGATATAATGTTTAGAATGTATCTTTGCATTATAAATAGCATATGTGTGAAATTATTTAGTTGCCCTTCGTGGATTTTTATTGGAAATCTCCAATGACACATGTTACATTATATACCATATTTATTGGGTAAATATCATGACTATGGAAATCATGCTAATTGTTATTATTATTGAAGAAAACAATATCATACTTACTTGGCAGGACAGATAGCTTTGTCCCACTTCCAAATATCAGTTTATTGCTGGCTCCAGAATAAGCACAGTCAGACACACCAGTACACAAACTATGCTTTCTAAAGTCTGTATCAAACCATCTTAGTTTGATTGTCTTATTTTCTAGCTATTAACTGGAACATGCCTCTGAGAGCAGCTATATTTATGCCAATTTGTCTGTGGACATTGTGCCATGTAGATTTGTATTTTAGAGGAGTGTTTAGGGGCATAAAAAATGTGTTCACTTGACCTTTGCTAAACCTATTCTCTATTCTATTCAATTGACCTTTGCTAAACCTATTCTCTATTCTATTCAATTGACCTTTGCTAAACCTATTCTCTACTTCTCTATTCTATACTATTCTCTACTTTAAAAAGGTAAAGCACCCTCAAAACTTGAATTTTGCTTAATATTCTGTATAAAGCATGTATTAATTTAAATGCTAGTCCATTTATAATCAATGCTAAATACAGAATCTATTAGGAATGTCTTTAAAATTATTTCAGATACATTGGTAGACCAGAAACCCTTTTTTTAAATGTCTTTTAAAACATACATCGCCCAAATAAACAATAAATTGATACTGATTAATGTAGACTCGTTACTTACTCGGATAAACAGTTAGCTTTGTGCCTTGGCCAAAAATCACCTTCCTGGTACCAGTATCATCACAACAAAATATGGCATTACACTAACTTGTCTATACAAGGTCTTTTCTTCTTTATATACATTAACGTACATATATGTTAAAACTGTAATGGATGCAGAGGATAGCAGATTGGTACAGTAATACAATACAGTTCCAGTTTGAAGTCAAAACTTTTCCTTTTTTTGGTCTAGGGTACTTTTGCCAGGTCAAGCTTTTGAGACATAACTTTTTCAAGTTTGTCTGACTTACTCTCATGGGAGATATATGAAGGCTATCTTTGCTGACCTTTTCTTTTAAAAATGCTAGCTAACTGGCTGTTAGATGCATTGGCTTCAATATATGAAATCAATAATCTGGAACAAATATAATAAGAAGAAAAATTTGGTTTGGTCAATACTTGCAAAGTACAAAACCACAAGCAGGAGAACAGCAATTTGGCTGTGCAGACAAATCAAATATTTTTGGCATTGGTAGCATATTTTGCACAACAATAAGGGTGTAGATAAACCCGTTTGAGGGTTTGGTGGAAAATAATCACCATAATAACCCTTTGATAGAAGATTTACCATATAGAAAAATAATTTACACAATGAAGCTGGTTTTACCAAAGGAGTGTAGATTTTATTATCACATGATTGGATAATTGAATGAAGATTCTCAACTCCTTTAGTAAATTTGCCACAATGTTATACATATATGAGCCAGAATGGCCCTGCTTATAAGCATATAATGATGACACATTGAGATGACAGGGATGTGAGCTAGTTCAGGATTTTTTAAACATTGTCAATTGTCTACTTGTAACTATTGCATTGTATGAGAAACACACTGAACCCAAACATTTAATTAATTTGGCCAAAAAACACATATAGCCCTGAGCCCTTTCATTGGGTATTGGTCAACATGCATTCTTGGTCTTTTTTCTTGCATGACAATACAAGAATATAACAACTTATGTTTCTGAGGTCTGTAAAACACCCATATTAATATTAGGGTAATGTCACTCAGGTAACATACTGAACTCAGGTGAAACAGATTTTGGTTCTAATATCCAATCAAGTAGAAAATCTTAAGTTTGCATTCCCTTGCACACAATTGGGTGTGAAGACATGGTCACTTTTGTAACTAGCTATTATGAAATGTAATTAATTATTATTAACCACTACCATAGAGCCACATTTTGTAATGTGACCTAGCAGTTCCAAACAAACATCTAATAACATGGTTAGCATATACAGTACCACAGCTTTGTTAATTTTGCACTAATACTACATATTTACTACTCTGTGATAGAAAATAAGACATTACTTACTTACTAATTAATTAATTACATACTTACTGGGATTGACAGTCAACTCTGTGCCTTGTCCAAAAGTAAGTTTGTTACCACCACTACCATAATCACACAGTGAACCATCACATAGCAAATACTGTACTTCCCAAATCAACTGACTGGAATGAATACATTATTTTCAATAAACACGTTCATAATTAAAAAAATATGTTTTTGTTACCAAGTTTATCACACTGATGTCAATTTAAAGCTAATTTAAATATTTATTGGACTATTCGCTTCACAAAATTGATATTTACATTCCAAAGTATATGTTCATTTTACAAAGTGGTTGCCATACACATAATTTGGTATTGCTCTCTGCAAAGTAAACATTCTATAGTCCTTTAAATCAACCACATTAAATTCAGAATTTGTAAAGCATTGTATTAATATTTTGTCAAGCAATTTTAGCCACTTTTAATGTAAAAGGTTATTGGCTAATTTTACCTTTCCAAAATCTTCTAAAGAATGTGATATTTTGACATACATAACATTTTTGCTCAATGTAAACCAGAAAAGATAGTTCAGGCATCAAATAAAGAATATGATCACTGTTGTGAACTTTTAAAAAAAATCAATTTTGTGTAACTACAATGTTATTTTTTATTTTTTTTTGTTTGTGAATTTGGTATTGATTGTAACACACTTTTCTTGTTTTGTATTAAAATGTACTCAGTGTTAATGAAATTGATAACATTTTTTAGAGAATAAAGTGGAAATACTTGCAACCTTTGACAGAAATCACACTCACTTGGCTTAATTGCTAATCTTGTTCCACTTCCAAAGAAAAACTTGTAGCCAGTAGTACACAGTGCTTTGTATGTATACAATAACTACTGTAAATTGTGATGTGTATAAAGTATGTTCAAAACCAGCCATTTTCAACCAGGGTTCTGTGGAACCCTAGGGTTTCTCCAGTTGTGCCCAAGGGTTCCCTGAGCTGTGGCTGATTAACCTCCCATCTGACGGGGCCTGGGGTCAATGGTGATTGACAGAAACAGTGCCTGGCACCAATAATCAATTGTTCTACCTGTCATTCTCACCACTATTGTAAGGGTTATATTTTTCCCACTTACCACCAAGGGGCATTTTTCCCACTGATCCCCAATAAATTGGTATTAGTAGGGGTTTTCTGAAACCTGATACCAATTTTAGGGGTTCCTCTGAGGTAAAAACAGAGGCTCTAAACAGACAAAATCCCCTATCCTATTAATAACAATGATATATACAAATAATAATGACTCATTGGGGTTGATCTGCTAAAACTGGAGAGTGAAAAATTGGGTACAGCTCTGCATGGTAGCCAATAAGCTTCTAACCTACGCTTGTTTAATTACGTTTCAACAAAAAACTTGCAAGCTGATTGGTTTATGTGCAGAGCTGCAGATTTTGCACTCTCCAGTTTTCTCCAGTCAACCCCATTGAGGCTGATTTACCAAAGGTGTTGCAAATGTTCTCTCAAAAATGTAAAGAGTCACTTTAACCACTTGCCGTCTGCCCACCGTCAAATGGCGGAGGGGCGGTGCGGCTCTCATTCTGGGTGGACAGCATATGATGGTGCACCTGAATGGACACGGCTCTTTAACCATGTGATCACCTGGTCACATGTAAACAAAGAAGTGCTGGTAATCGGTACACCTCACTTCACACTGACAGAGTGTGTAGTGAGGAGAGCCGATCAGCGGCATCTCCTCGCAGGGGACAGTGAGACATGTAATCAGGGCACTGATGATCAGTTCCCTGATTATATTAGAGCACCAGAAGTGCCAGAAACCAGTGCCCACCAGTGCCAGCAATCAGTGCCCACCAGTGTCAGCAATTAGTGCTGTTAGTGATGCCAGTCAGTGTTGGCTTTCAGTGCCCATCAGTGCTGCCCATCAGTGCCCATTAGTTCTGCCCATCAATGCCCATTGGGTTTGCCCATCAGTGCCACCCTTTAATTCTATTTGTGTGAATAAAATTATAAAAATGTCACATAGTTACAGCATAGACTGACCGCACTAATGTCATTCAAAGTGTGACAGTGACAGTGCTGAAAGCTGAAAATTTTTAATTATCAAATCATGTGCAGATAAAATAAACACTAACTTGATTTCCCTTTGCTTTCCCTTTAAATGGCTGGATAACTTTAATGACTTTACTTCTCTCGTTTACTTACTACTGTCTCAAATAGCTTAGTAAGAAGCCCCACTATGAGACCAAAAGTAAGAGAAGATGAGAATCATCTGTTAGGATTTTAGCATAGTGAACTCAATATACAACAGAGATCAGGGATGGATTACTAAAGAACTTTGAGGTGTTATATGGTCAAGTATCTTCTTAGTGCATGCAGTATGTACTACTGAATTCATAACTTGCGTGAAACGTTGCCCCTTCAATGTAAAAGATAATTTGATTTTCAAAATCATCTGTTTAGAAAGAATGTGATTACTTTGATATCACTGTCATTTTTGATCAACAAATAACATTTAGACCTAAATTAAAGAATATGTGTTAAATGTTGGCTAATTCAAATGCACTCCATTCTGTGTAACTACAAATTATATAATTTTATGTAAAACTGGCACACACCTGTCTTGTACTTGTATTGGAACCTATGCTGTCTTAATAAAATAGATATGAATATATATTAGAAATCACACTTACTTTGTTTAACTACCAATCTAGTTCCACTTCCAAAGATGAACTTCAAGCCAGTAGTACACAGTGCTGTGTATGCATACAATAACTACTGTGACTTATGATATGTATACAGCATGTAAACAGGTAACCTTCAGGTAAAACTGTCTAAACCTTGTATCCCATTGATAGCAACAATATATATAACATGAAAAGTATTATTATATATTACTTGGGTTTTGACATAGGCAATATAGGGGGGGGGAATGATATAGGTTACCGAATATTAGTGCATTTACTGACACTTTGTTCACTTTAATCATCTGATCATGCTCAATAAAGTCCTTCTTTAAAACGATATAATCCAAAACCAAAAATGTTATATATTTCAGCTTCCCAATCATTAGATGTGGTGGCTGCATTTGTTTTCTTTTTTTTTTTCTTTTTTCTCCTGTTTCACCTGGTAATCTAGCTAGTAACACACAGCAACATTTTTTTTTTTTTTTTTTTGGGGGGGGGGGGGGATAAAGGTTTACATAAAATAAAAACTAAACATTGCAAACTCCCCTGTTAGTGGTAAATTATTTGTATTAACCCTCCAATTGCTACATCTGCAGGGAAGCTAGTTCTGTTGAAAATCAACAAATTTACTAGCAGAATCACAATGTGAAAAAAGCCTAAAAAAGAAACTGTTTGCTTTTGGGGTTAATACCGCTTTAAATAATCATGAAAACTTTTTCATGAACTGTAAAAATGTGCCACATTCTGCTGTCTATATTTGATTATGATCTAGACATACTCTAATCACACTGATAAATGATACCAAAATATAAAATAAGATTAAAATATGTCTATTTCTACAGATATTATCAAGACTTCCAGTCTTCTCAGACAACCATTTTTCTATTTCAGTAAATATTGCATACATAAAGAAGAGCTTTACTTTACGTTATATAATAAACTTATTTATTTACTTACTAGGCAGTACTGTTAGCAGGGTTCCTGTTCCAAATATTACTTTGTTGCCATAATTTGCACACTGATATATACCCTGACAATTACCTTCAGGGTTCTTTCCTCTGTATATAAAATGCTGGCAGTCTGCTATATCTCGGGGCTCAGGTGAACAGCAAAATCATGTCTTATACATAGAACTTTGAACTTAGTTTAATGAATAAAAACAAATCTAAGTCCACTTCAGTCATCCATGCACAAGGTACAATCCTGTATTAAAATATCCTTGCACATGATTGGGAGTTCAATGTGAATGCAGCCTTATATTATTCATCACTAACTGTGTAAAATGCACTACTTCTTTAGTTACTCCACCTCATAACTTCAGGAGCTGGCAATATTTTAATATTTTATATATATTGTATTCTATTGTCCATTTTCTCTTTAGATCTTCCTCTGTCTTTCTTTTCTTTGATATCCATAATTCTAACTGCATACAGGCATACCCCACTTTTAAGTGCACAATGGGGTTTATTTTCTAAAGCTGGAAAATGCTAAATCAGGCTCCCTTCTGCATAGAAACCAATGAGCTTCTAACCCCAGTTTATTCAATTAAGCGTTGGTAATAATACCTTGAAGCTCATTGGTTTCTATGCACAAGTGCGCCTGATTTTGCCCTTTCCAGCTTTAGTAAATAAACCCCATTGTATACTTAAAAGTACTAATTCACATGCATATTACACACACTCCTCAATGAACCCACAGTGCCGAACAGTTACAATACCTGTAATATGCAGAATTTTTTATATGCATGCATACAGTCTGATGGATATGGATGTACGCATGGGTGTCCATAATGCACCATGTAACCGAATTAATATATGGGAGCTATAAACAGGCTATACACAGTTACTATAGTTTACAAATATCATACTACTGCAACCTGTATACTGCTATACTCTAGATATTGTTTGCGAAAAAAAAAAAATCAGTAGTCTTTACCAGTTGTTACATATACACAATGTTATATATTGTGCAGCTATAGTTACACATTAACACTATTGATCTGTATGCAGTGACCATCTTAAAAAAATGACATGTGTTAAGTTGTATATTACACTGGTTCATCCTGAGGGGATTGCAGGATTAATTTAGGAATACAATTTTATATATATATATATATATATATATATATATATATATATATATATATATATAGTAACAGGAAACTAAAAAATAACTTACTTGGTATGACATGTAATTGTGTTCCAGCTCCAAATATTAACTTTCCCCAACCAGAGCCACTATTCACACATCAGCCACCCCCTTTACATTAAACCCTTGTGTAGTACAGAACCACATCTGCTAGGGATAGTGTGCACACTAAAACCTCACAACTCTTTATTAAAGTAGTAAATGTATTATTTAACCATATTTATAAATAATTTACTTCAAATACATATACTATGTGCACATTCTATTTCACTTGTACCCATTGACAACAACATTTCAGGGATAAACAGTTCCAAATCCCATTAAAACTGACACAACTGTATATTATTATTCCAGGAATGAGCAACACATATGTGCAAACTGTTCAGCTATCAATCAGATGCTTTTGAAAGGATAAATGGCTTATGAAACACTCTTGAAAAAAAAATTCCCTTAGGCATACACCATATAAATTTACACTAACTTCAACAGCATACAAAGCATCATAATCCCAATAATATATCAACATTACCCATCAGTAACCATTCATATAATGAAGTATATAACTGACTTGATGGTCCTGGGTCAATCTACTAATGTGATTTTTTTTTTAACCTGTCCCTTTATTAATGGTATGGTTTCCAGTTCACAAATGAAAAAACAGACTATATTAAATAATAATTCAGACTTACTTGGTCTTACTTCAACCTTGGTCCCTTTCCCAAATATAAGCTTGTTGACACCAATATTATCACAATGGTAGAGTGCATTGCAATAACCCTGTTATAGTTTATTGGTGTACTTTATAAATGCACCTAAATGCTTCATATATTCATATTTCGTTTTTATCTATCAGTGATCATGAGTGTCACGTGAAGTATAATGGATGAACAAATATCATATATGCATATCTTTAGAGCCTAAAAGTGCTAATTTACTTTGGTCTGCCACATCAGAGTTTTTTTGCAAACAATCAAGAAAATATCAATATTTTCATGATTTTCTATTGAAGAGTTGGTCATCTCAAACTAAATGTAGGTTCCTATATGCAGCTACATTAAAAGGAAGGTCTCCTGCATCTTTGAGATTGTATATTTTACATTCTGCAGAAATCAGAAGAATGACTGAGACCCCTTACACCGCAGAAGTGAGACTCAATGTTTTTAATGAGGCATAGCTGGGAACTCTGATGGGGATATTTCTCCACTGAAGCCAAAAGAAATATAATATGCCATTTTGGTAAGCCAGCTGACCACAATCTACCCATAACTGAAATTGCAGCTTTGTGTGGGCGAACTCTTATTTTTCTATGTCGTTTATTTTAGGTCTTAATGTGTTTAGCCTCTTATAAAAGATGTATTATTATGTGCTCTCCATTTCTATGTTGTCACTTATTCCAAACTTATTAAAAAGTTATTTGCAATTAATTATCTATAGAGAATAAAATAGGCTATCATGTTTGGTTGAATTCAGAGAAAGTCCTAAAGTTAAAAAAATACTTACTTGGATTTATTTTCAGTTGTGTCCCCTGTCCAAAGATCAGTTTCCCATAGCCACCCCCAGTAGTACACCAAGGTTCATGGTTTTACATTAACCCTCACATGTACTTAGCATACACTGCATGTTACAAAGAACTGCTACTAAAGGTGCACTATATAGATAGTTTATGCAAAACAATTGTAATTGCTTTTAATAGCACTGTATATCATATCAAATCAAAAACACAGCTGAGTACCTGTGTACACATACTAGACAGTAATGTTTTACCCCTGAAAAAATGGAATGGGGGTTCATTCTTTAAAACTTACAGCTTTTACTGAATGAGGTTATTGGCTCTACTGAAGCAATCACTAAATCCTATTTTTAGTAAAAAAACGAAATAAAAAAAAACACAGTTCACCAAATTTACTATAACCCCATTAGAATTTTTCACCACTTACATTAACATTGAAGCGAGCTGCACTTATAAAACCTGAAATCGATAAACCTTAAAGTCTATGGACAGCAAGATTTCAATATACAAGGCCAGATTTATAAATGCAAGATTAATTCAGAGAATCATATAAACAATGACAGTGCAAGGTAGCTTGTAGTGCATCATATAGAGCAAAATTATACTTCTGTGAGGTAAGCATAGGGAAAAGCTATTGGAATATGTACATTTGAGTTGCCCAAATGCACATGTTCATGTAAATGGAGCAGGGTGGATGATACATGGAAGGATACTTCCGGCATCAGTTTATTTTAGAGCAAAGACTATGATCAGAAAAGGCTTCATAACACCTATCTCAGTCAGTTGGTACTCTTAGATATTAGACTGTCCAAATTAGGTGAGGCTTGTCTTACAGTATGTCTGTGGCCATCTTAACATGCATCACTAAAATTATTTGTATGCAACTGCAATAACATACTGTTTACACATACACACATTACTTAAACATTTAATTTACCTGTAAAATTAAAGAAATCTTAAAATGACAATGCGATTGAACATTTATGAACATTGTAATTACTAAGAGTTGGAATTGTGCCTTTTAAAAAAATACAGTTTAGCAGGCTTTCGGTTAAATTTTTCCATTTAACATTACTTTATCTTTTATGCCATTTAAATAATCATACTACCTACTGTATAATATAACATTGGGAGTATGTTCAACAACAAAAAAAGACACTTACTAGGTATAACAGTAAGCTTTGTGCCTTGACCAAAGGTATACTTCCAGTTGCCAGTATTAACACAGTCATAAACTCCAATACATAAACCAGTAATCAGACCTTCATGTGCAGAGGATTTCATGAACTAATATAATGCATTCATGTGTATCTCTACATACAGATACAGTAACTGCATTATCACAATTAGATATTATACTCAGTGATGGAAATTTATTAAAACTGTAGCAGTTGTGCATGGCAACCATTTAACTGGTATGCTTCATTCACAAACTGATCAAGCTCAAGCTAGAAATGATTGGTTGTCCGCTGATCCAGATTCTGTCTGTTCCATCTTTGATAAATTTGCTCATTGTGATTCTATTGCATGGAGTTGATTTAATAATGGAGTTGTTTTCACCTTAGCCTTTTCCAACATCCAGTCAGATTCAGGAGAAAATTTGTATTTGTTCTAATTCCCCCCTCACAGGCTCAGATGAAAGATGTTTCCTTTAGTAAATCAACACCCAAACTGGATTTTAGCTGAAACTTTAAAAGTATGCCTTTCTTAAGATTGCTTATTTTGCCAAAAGCAATTCATAATAGTTGTCAGCATTTATTATTATTAGTAGTAGTAGTATTACATAGTTTTCTGACAGACAGAGCCAAATGATAAAAGCACATGTTGCAGGTGTCTTACTTGGCTTAACGGTTAGGGTGGTCCCAGTTCCAAATATTATCTTGTTGTTGCCTACATAAGCACACTGCTATATCTCACTACAATAACATATTTGCTATGTTAACACTGGCAACCAGGTAATGAAAGAAATACCAATAAAAACAATCTTACGTACAATGCATCTGAGCATGGTACAAAGCTTGGTACAAAACAGAAAATGTATTTATATAGAAATAAATGTAGGGAGAAATTGTGTTTATAAATGCTTCTAATATATATATAGCACAACCTACTGTATACACACCATAGCTATCCTGCCACCTCCAGGCTTTGCAAACATATTTATTACCTAAAGCATGGAGTATATCAATATAAATAAAGTGATATATAGACTTACTTGGCCTAACAAGAAGTTTCGTCCCTTCTCCAAAAGTAAGTTTAGAGAAGCCAGTATTATAATCAGAGTGCTAAATGCCATTACAAATATACAAACTGCGCACATACACATGACTTGAAGAAGGGTATTTAAAAGTACAAAGTTAACATTATTAAATACTTTAAAAAAAATACATATTGTAGTGCAGGGATACAACTAAACATCCATAGTGGTAATCTTAACATGTCATTCTGCACCACATCCTTATTTTAATCAGATAAAACTGTACATTTTATACCATACTGGAGTTCCATGTAAGAAAAGTGTACTGTGAGATCTGAGTGCAAACAAAATATTTTTTGCTACACTTTTTGCAGCATATTTTACTAAACTGAACCCTGGTTTCAGCACTTGAGACACTAGAGCTGTATTGCCTAGCCTCCTAAATATCTCTGTTACCCAAACATTATATTCTAAGACTTAATTAATAAGGCAACAGCTCCTCAGTGTGTTAATAAGAGTGTTGTATTAATATTAGCATCTAGCATTCACTTAACCATAAGGCACAGTAGAGTTGTAACTTTAGTTGCCAGAGGCAAAAAGACTTTCTCAGCTTTCCCTGTATAGTTAATCATCATTATAATTATTTTCCATGATGTAGAAATAGTCATCTCATACAAGAAATGCCCTAAATAAAAAGAGAATATCCTAACAGAGAGATTATGATTTGGACAACAAATGTGTGCACTTACAGGCTCCAGTGATTTAACTTCAGCTCTGCACAAGTGCAAAGCCTTGGACTGATCATAGACATTGAAGGGTCATCTGACCAAATGGTCACCAAATACATAGAGGCATGCTCAGATTGTCTGAGGGTGCATGTGGAAGCCACTGCCAGACACTTCTGGTGTGAATTTGTCTTGGAGGAAACGATTGTAATAATGCCAACAAAAATTATCACAATCTTTCTCAATATCTTTCAGCTGGGTTTGTCTGTAACAGGCCATAAACATAGGATTAATTGTCAGCCCATGTAGATGACACCAGCTGCAGTGGTAAAGGGTCTCCTGTTTCCCTTTCTCTAATTGTATGCAACATTTGTCTGTTCCCTGCATCCAAAGGTGGACTAATCATTGTACAGGAAAACATTTAAAAGGTTCCCTGTAGCTAAAAATGCTGGTTGCCTGACTATCTCTGGTACTTTCTGAGTTACTAATTCAGAACAAACATGTGGATTAGAAAATCCTGATCTGCATATGTGTTTCCAGGTCAGGAACTCAGAAAGTATTGAAGGCTATGGATTAATATTATCAACCTGGCAAAACCCTGTTCACACTTTCAGGCTAGTTTCACGAGGCAGTACAAAGAACAATGAAGAGCTGAAAAATGCTGTGATGCATAGAAGACTATCTCTCTTCTGAGATAAATTAGGCACGTTATTCTAAAATCTAGTAGGTTGCTATGGGTTACTGCCCTTTGCCCATTATAAGTATCCTTTGACGTGTCTTATGCCAAAACCCAGCCCCATTCAGTATAAAAAGCAGATGTTCTTTCTAATATGCATCCCAATGTTTAAACTAGATTTAAAATACTTAAGATTAAATGTGCATTATATTATTTATATTCCAAATGATCAAAAACAAAATTGCTATTTGAATTCTATAAACGACATACTTACTTGGGAGCACAGTTAATTTGGTCCCACTGCCGAATGTGACCTTAACATTATTTGTACACAGTGTGTCACCTCTTAACAAAAAGGGGTTGTGAAGTTATATGGATGACACTGAGAAATTTTTGTAGCATGTTTAACATTATACACATGCTTAGTAACTATAAATTATATTAGTTAATAATTGGAGCTTCCAGAAATCATGAGGCCCTTCGATCAATTTTCATTTTCCCTCAGTTAACTATTGTTTTACATATTTTTTATTGGGGTCGAACAACATTGCTTATGCATACTAATGTACTATAGGCATACCCCACTTTTAAGTACACAATGGGGTTTATTTACTAAAGCTGGAAAGTGCAGAATCAGGCTCACTTCTGCATAGAAACCAATGAGCTTCTAACCCCAGCTTGTTCAATTAAGCTTTTGTAATAAAACCTGGAAGCTCATTGTTTTCCATGTAGAAGTGAGCCTGATTTTGCACTTTCCAGCTTTAGTAAATAAACCCCATTGCATACTTAACAGTGGGGTATGCCTGTATATAGGTACAAATGTATAAACATATTTGCTATTCATATAAATCACCCAGACAATGCCAAAAGTCAATGTTAACAAGACCACATTTAAACAATAGGTACAACAAAAGAAGGTGACCATACACTATAGTAGTCAGCTGCCATACATACACATAGCTAGAGGACTGTATATTTAACATCTGAAAAAGATATGTTTGCAACAACGTCAAAACGGATTGGTGGAGTAATCATAGGACTTAACTTTTCATCCTGCATAGTAAATATCAGAAGGCTATGAGTACATACTGATTATCACCAGATAGAGATTATTATGCTATACAACTGTCAGTAAAATTGCATACACATTTATAAACAATAAATGAATATTAGCCTAAGCCACAGAGAAAAACTTACTTGGTATGACATGTAGTCTAGTGCCAACTCCAAATATGAGCTTGTTCCCAAAGCTATTAGCACACAGTGCTTCGTGTAATATCAACAACCCAGCCAGGATATCACATAACAGATGTGTGTACCTTTTGCTACTATTTCAACAGATGTCATGAAAATAGTCATGATTTCATGTTTGAAATATTTGATAGATGACAACCTAGAGTTACTTACAGTACTATTTCTGAGTTTGACAACGTAACTGATATTCCCAAAACAATTGATGTTTGTAATTTTGATATAGGCAACCACTTATTTATTTAAAAAAAAATACATTTAGATGCAGAGTAGAGACAGCAATATTTAATGCTTGTATCAGTGTATATTTGCAAATATATCTATACACATGTTTACTCTGCACTTAACATCTGCCAAATTGTATTTTACTGGAACTGGTGACTATTAAGATTTCTTGGATCATTGCAAATGATCCAAAAACAAATGTCAGGGCAACTTTTCACTTTTTCGTTTAAAATTGTCGATTAGGGAAATATATATAACAACATGTGTATTTATGAAAAAAACATGTTGGTATTAGTAGTTGCTGCTACGAAAATGAGTGAAAAATGTTCTTAATTCATTAGAAACCACTCATAGAAGGTAGTGGAGTTTGCCAGATCTGACTAAGAAATTTATTGAGATCCTCATTATTGATGAATAGGAGAATTTTAGAACTGGAAACCAATGGAAAACATAGTTAAACTGTTATTTTTTTTTCATAAATGCACCCCCTTATCTTGTGTTGGCAAAACATTACTCAATATTGAAGTTACTTATGTATGTTTTAATCCGAAAAGTAAGAATTTCAAGCTTACATATAGCTTAATGTTTTTAAATCTGCCTGACCATAAAAGTAGAATTTCAATTATGGGTTTGAAAATATATTCTATGCTATGTTTTCAAACAAATGTACAGTAGAATTACTAAATTCAAAGTATATGTACTTACTTGTGGTTACAGTGAGCTTTGTTCCCGCTCCAAAGATCAGTTTGTTGTAACCAGTATTAGCACAGTGTTAGATGGCAGCTCAAAAATGTAGCAAATCCACTTGCGAGAACTGTACTCACTATTGAGTAACAGGTCTCCCTAATGAGTGGCAGGTCTTAAAAATGCATATATAAATGCTCTTTAGGCCCAGTAGGTTATAAATTAATACGTTCATTTTGTAAGAAAAAAAACATAAAGTATTATTATGTTGTTTATGTATGTGTGTGTGTATATATATATATATATATATATATATATATATATATATATATATATATACAATTTAAAGAGTGAGTAGAGATTAGATTCTGCTGGAATGATATCACAAATGCTAATAGAAAATGTATTGATATGTACTTAGCCTCAGGCCCATTTGAGTGCATTTTTATATTCAGAAATAACATCAATACAATCATATAAAAGCTCATTCTGATAGTCCATTCACACGCTTCCTAATCTTACATGTGTAATGGAAGTTATACTTTATGTGATACATGGCACACTAATAGATGAGTAGAATTAGCTGCATATACTTTTTACCAACCTAACAGGCTGATGAGGAAAGGAATACATTGCTAGAAGTATAAACGGGAGCTTTCAGTACAAATGGCTCATCACCATAAAAAGAGTGTATTTATTCAATGAGTACAGTCTAGTCACTTATCTTAGTAAATAAGATGAAGTTATGTTCACTTTCTGTGCTGACAAAATCTTATATCTCTACTGCACAGCAATTGGTATGCAAAGTGAACACAACTTCACTTTATTTTCTAATATTCGCTTTGCAATTAAACCTACACAGATGAACAGACTCTGCTCCTTTAAAAAATGAATCCCAAAATGTTTGATATAATACCTACGTGGCTTTACAATGAGTGTGGTTCCTGGTCCAAAATGCAGTTTATCTGTGTTTCCAAGACACAGTGAGATGTTCCTTTAGAATAAATTGGTTAGTATAAAGTGTATTGGAATAAAGATTCCAATACATCATATGGGTTCTTCCAAAATATCATCGACATCTCATATGCATAATTTACCATGAATGTCCGATTCTTGTCTTGATAGAAAAAGCAGTTAGAGGAGAAGAAAATACGTGGGCTGTAATTTACTGGAGGTGTCATTTTAATTTATTATTATGCCAATAAATATAACATAATTGGACCCTGTCTAAATTGGCTCCCAGTATGTGTATTTATAAATGTGAGTTAGGGACATTAGATTGTAAGCTCCTTAAGGGTAGGGACTGATGTGAATGTACAATGTATATGTAAAAGTGATGCATAAATTGGCTGTGCTATACAAATACCTGTAACAAATAATAAATAAATAAACATTGTGTGAATATTCACTTCAATTATCCAATTATGTGCTGATTAAATCAGTAAACAGGAATCTGCTCTGATGTGATTGAATATTGTGAAGATTTTCAGCTCCTTTAGTAAATTAGCCTCCATATGTTCACTTCCAACACACTATCATGTGTAATAGAATTAGATAGTGAATGTTTCCCTGTGCTTTCAAGAATGTTTCCATGCTGCCTTTAAACAGAGTGACCCGTTTGTAAATTAAGTAAAAAAAACTGTGATGATATACTGTATAGTATTACACACTATACACCTATTATTTATTATTTGCACATACATTTATATTTTTGATTGATATTTTTAATTTTAAAAATATCATAGCCACTCTTAGATCATGCCCTAATTTTTTATTGACTGTTAGTAAGGATCCTTTACTGTTACTCTGTTTGAAAAAAAACCCAGAACAAATGCTATTGTCAATTCACACTTATGGGGGTGTATAATCTTCAGGGGTTAGCGTGAGTTAAAATAATATAAGTTGTATACAGTATCAGGAGGTTCAATAAATATGTTGTGAACTAAAATTGCTTTATAAAATGTAGAAAACAACAAATCCTAAAATACAGTTCCAAAGACAGATATCTACATTTTCTCTTAAACCTGTCTCTAAGAATGCAATAACATGCAGTTGAAATTTTCTAACATGACAAATATATGTTTATAAGTCTGATATGTTCTACATATAAAAATAGAACACACTTACTTGGTAAAACCTCTAGCTTTGTTCCACTCCCAAATGTAACTTTAAGGTTGTTATTGGCACACTGATACATATTACAACAAAAACATTACTGTTTTATATACTACTCTCAGCGTCTCCCTTCTTTATAGATATGATTTTTGGGAAACCATTTTTTATTTATTCACTGTGCTACATATTGTAGGACAACATTTTGTATTTCTCAAGTGTCATACTGCTAGAACATTTAAAGGATCAGCAAATTATATTCTAAACTAACCAACTGTCCACTCATCTATCATCTTCAGATTAAGGGAGTGATTTACTGAGGTTTCTCAGCAAATCTGCGCTTTCTTTATGGATCGAAAGGGGAAATTCTGTTTTTTAAATGAATATATATAGTAATCTTGTGGTTGATGGTTTGGAAAGCCAAATTACTTCCTACTTTTAAAAGATATGTAATAATAAAACAACAATCAAATGGCTTGACTTTCTACAGTGTGCCACAGCCACATTACATAATTTATTTGTATGTAATAAACACTATGATATAAATGTCAAAACATCTTTTGCTTACTTGGCATGACAGACAAGGCTGTTCCTCTTCCAAATATGAGTTTGTTTGTGTTCCCAGTACCACACAGTGACAACCTCATTAACAAAAACCGGATGTACCTATAAAACTAGCAGTCCGTTTTCCAGGTCTCTACAAAAACTTGCATGTTTGCTCATTTTAATCAGCCATAATTATTTAATTAATGCAAGCGTTCAAATAGTTTAGTGAACAAAGTTAGGCTACGTACAAAGATTAAATTTTGGGCAAGAAAATCATTTCTTTTTTTTTTTTTATTTGCCTTGTATGAGGTTTACTAGGCTAAGTGACCATTCACTTAGAACAGCCCCTCCCCTAAGTAAATGAATGCCGCATTTTTGAAGGGCAACACCCTTATCCCTTCTCTATTTGTAAATATTTTTAAAGTATATTAACATTACATTACATTTGTTTGCTACTTTATGGTCTGCTTAATCTACCATTAAAGGCTATATCTGTTCAACAAGTGCAAACAAAAAGTTGTTTATCCAACCAGAAATCTTTTGTGTTTATAACTTCCCATCCTTTCTTCTTCTGTGAACATTTATCAGTTAGCATTGTTCTCAGCCATCTCTGTTGATTTTAAAGCATCTCCTGCTATATTGCAGAGAGAGGCAGGTCCCAACACATTCCCTTCCCAGGGTGATAATGCAATTCCCCTAGATAGATTGTCACTCTAGAACAGGAATTGTGTTCCTAGTAAGATCACCAGGTGAAAATAAAGAAGAAAAGGTGAGAAAGCAAAAGAAAACACATTCAATTGCCACATCTAAGGAATAATAAGCTCCAATAAATGCACTTTTTGTTCTTTAAATACACTTTAGGATCTCCATGTCATGCATGATACCCCACCAAACAGGAATTAACTTGTGCAAAATGCACCACACATTTTTTTTCTGCAGAAACTTGTCCTAACAATATTTTCAGGAATATTAGAAAGTATGTGTTAGTTGCCCATGATGACCAAAAAAAAGGCTAGCTTAGTGCATATATAAGAGATATCTATAAGCTTTTTTCTGATAGACAATGAGCCACATTTTGTAATTTTTCATTCAGCCTTGTAAACACATTCCTGCAACTATGATTATTATCTATCTGAAACAAATACTCCTAACATATATGTTAAAGTATTATATATTAAGTAAGATCTGAAAATGTCAACGCAAAAAAGCCAAATCCAATCATCCATTGCTTATAATTCCAAAGCTGAATGTGAATCAGATACAAACAAAACAACTTACTGGGAATGATAGACAGTCGTGTCCCTGAACCAAATATGTATTTGTAGTTATTATTATCACAATAGGAACACCCTTAACAAAAACGACTCTTCTTACAGTGGCAATATTTCAGAATTCTTTAACTAAACATGCAGGCTGTCTGCAAATGAAAGTGGCCTCAAGCAGACAAGTCTTTTTGAAGACATAAGTAGGTCCAGAACAAAAATTTCTTAAGTGGCAGGAGAAATTTCTTTCTTGGGAACCTGAATGTCATAATAATATTTTTTTCGGGTTTGCAGTTCAAACAAATAACATTAATATTACAGCTATATTAGGATTAAAGCTATATTTTTTTTATTTCATTAGGAAGATATTTAATGTTTTACTGGTGTACTACAGCATATATTTTTTTAAATTAAGAATTCTTAGGGTGCAATTGATTTAATAAGCTGATCACTGAAAGCTCTAAAACATGGAGATTGTTGGACCTCTAGAGCAGCAGTAAGCTAAGGTATAAGCTTTTATGCAACCTTTGTTTGTAAATCTTTGGCTGAGCACCCTATGCTGATGCTGCTTGTTTGTATTATTCTATTCTTTAGAAGTAACTGAATATTGAAGAATGATTCACTTTGTATATTAGCACTAGTTAATACACATTAGCATGTGAAAAAATAATTATTTGCAATTAATGTTAGTTTACTTACTTGGAATCACTGCTAGCTTGGTGCCACTGCCAAATATGAGTTTATAGTTATTTACTGTAGCCACAGTATGCTACTCCTTAGCAAAAAGCCATCATTCTTAACAAACAAATATAAGTGTCACTATTCATTTTTATATTTCAGATGTGTCTGAATTAATAAAGATTTCACTGCCCTTTATACTTTTTCTATCTATAACAATAAATAAATGAAGGTAATGTATCTATAAAATCAGAGACTTAAATCACAAGAATTTATGTTATGATCTTTACCATACCACACTGTTATTGTGTATAATTTAGTAACTGGAACTGGCGGTGACCTCTAATATCCTGATAATCTCTGGATTTATTGTCTAATATACAAACACCAAAGGTCCAGTCACATGTAGAGAAATTAGTAAACAACAAATCCTGGACATGATATGGATGTTACGAACACAGCTTCACATTATCTCACTTATGTAATGCTACATAGAACATAAAACTGATAAGTACATTTATAATTTGATGAAAAAAACTATTTCCAAAGCATATTTGTGTAAATTATGATTATTTGAAATAAAATGTGTTTTGCCTGCCTATTTATATACTGTTTTTGAAAGATTTAAAACAAATACTTACTTGGAAGAACAGTAAGCATGGTTCCTTTTCCAAAAATGTATTTAGTGAACCCAGACGTAGTCACATTGCTCTACGTGTTAACAAAAACATGGGTGCTTTCTTTAATCTAATTACTAAAGCCAATGTTGTATCTTATGAAAATTATTATGATCTTAAACTTATATCTAAATTTTTATGTACTGTACTTTCAGTTTTGATAAATAAAAAGGCACTTACGTGGTATCACAGTAAGCACGGTCCCCTTTCCAAATATGAGCTTGTCAGCACCGGATCTAGTCACAGTGCTCAATGTCTTAACAAAAACAATGAGGCTGATTTACTAAAGGCATTGAGAATATTCACACCATAAATTGTGTCAATATTCACTTCAATTATACAGTCATGCATAGATGAAATAATGAAACAGTGAATTGGTTTTCACATGTTTGGGCAATCATGTAAATATCCACACAGTTTATTATGTGAATATCCTCAACTGTTTTAGTAAATTAGCCTTCATGCTGGTTCTATCAACTAATCACCTTTACCATCACTGCAATAATGCCATTATTTGGATTTCTTCATGCTTAACCCTCCTGGCGCTGTTCCCGAGTCTGGCTTGGGGTGGAATTTTTATACCAAAAGCGGTAACCCCGAGCCAGACTTGGGACCGCATTGCTGTATGCAGGAGGACACTTCCTTACCTTGTCCCCTGGATCCAGCGATGTCCCCGCGCTGTACGAGCTGCTCGTCCTCCGCTCGATTCATCACGGAGCCGATCTCCGTTCCCTGCGAGCGTTGCGACGCACGGGGACGGAGATCGGCGCCAAATTCAAAAAGTGAAACACACAGTATACATACAGTATAATGTAATCTTACAGATTACATTGCTGTATGTAATCATTTCACATCCCCTTTGTCCCTAGTGTTCTGCCCAGTGTCCTGCATGCAGTTTTATATTATAAAAACTGTTCTTTATGCCTGGAAAATGGAGATTGTCCATAGCAACCAAAACTTTACCCTTTACATCAAAAATGATTTTAGACCAGCTAGAAAACAGCTATAATAAATTGAAATCACTCGCAGAATTGAGGGATAGCAATTTGTGGGGAGATCCGTCATCAAATACTGAAAAGTAATGACAGTGACAATTCTGCAACTGAGCAAATTTCAGTGTTTTTGATTTGATTACATTATTGAATAATTTTTATTATTGTTATATTATTATTTGGTACAATTATTTATTATATTATAATTTATGATTTAATTTTTCAAACTTTATCATACCCGGGATGTCTGCTAGACTCTGGTTTGGACAGATTTAAGTGAGCTATTGCTAAGAATTATACTACGATACCAAATTTTCATGCAAAATAATTATACCGCTTTTAGCACCTAAAATCCGAAATAATCGTACCACCAGGGAGGTTAATGCTACCTTTTTTATATATTTTTAATTCAACAATGGACCAAATTTGTTTAAAAAAATGTATCCATCATTTGTTTCTATCACATGGAAACTTTGTTATCAGTTTGCAAGTATTATGTCTAAAGCACTGCACAGATAGTACAACAATGCAATGATTTCTGAATTTTAGATTAGTTGTCATAGGATCCGTAGGGTTAAACCAGTCATCATTATTATGTAGAAATCAATAGAAGTTATTGGACAAAGAGCAGTTGAAAATAAACTACTGCTGTTGTGTATTTCTGAGGTCCACATTCAATCACACAAACAGAACCATGCATTGCTGCCACAAAATCTACATGAATGGGATCTTGCACAATAAATATATTGTGTATGTAACGGGCTATACTGCACTTCTATCTAGCTACATTATTTCACTAGTGCATATGAAAGGAAAAGTGAATACTGGCCAACTGTGATATTTATTCAAACATTTTGCAATGTGTCCAAATTCCCCTTTCGTGTCACGATAAGACTGATATTATTACAGACAGAAGTATTACATTTACTAACTTACTTGGAATGACAATAAGCTGAGTACCTCCTCCAAATACAAGATTTCTAGCAGCACCAGTATTAACACACCAACTCAATCCTTTGCATTATCCTCTAGCTAGCATCACAGCTATGTAATGTCACAATTATACTGAGAGATTGTCAGTCCACAAATACAGCTTGCTATCTTCTGAAATTTTCACTTTGCTTTAGATTTTTTTGACAAATTTTGTTTTACCTACTATGGAAAATTCTGTTTACTTTTTCATTTTTTTTTATAAGTCAGCCCCAGTGTATAATTTAGTATTGTTTGCCATAATGCACAATATTTGATAATTGAATCTATTTGTAGAGCTGGCCTCTGCAAATCTAGCATTGTAACTCTACAGAAATGTATGAAAAAAAGAGAATATTTAAATATTACTATTTTATTTGCAATGACTTATTAAATAACTTGAATAAAAAAATACAAAAAATTACTTATTTACTTACTTGGAGTCACTGTTAACTTAGTGCCACTGCCAAATATGAGTTTGTAGGTATTTGTACTAGCCACAGTGTACTAGTCCTTTGCAAAAATATGTGTGTTTGATTACATGCAGACATATTTTATTTATTTGATCATTTATTTTATACTATGCAGCTACAGCTGATCATTAGAGGGGCTTCATTTTGGGTAAAATAATGTTCACCTCATTGGTTACACATTTATCATTGTATTCTTCAACTATTAAAACATTAAAAGTACAGCATTATAAATTCAGTATATTTTATCAATTACTCTTACATTGTATAACACATTGGGAATCAACGACTAACCAAACTATCCAAGTTATTCTATAAGTCATTGCAAAGACCAGCAATGATCTGCAGAACACCATACTAATTAGCAACAGTGAGATTAATTATTTTTTTGATTGTTCTCTATGGGTCATTGTAATTTGGCAATTGCTGTTTGCCTTTCTGAATGAGTCTATAGTGTATCACTATGCATCATCAGGACTATTAAAAAAGTAATTTTTTTTTCAATTGGTTGTTACATTTGCCACATCAGCATTATCATAATTATCATCATCATCATCATATTTTAAAAATGAGTGTTCATCATTGTTTAGCAATTTGTTGCATTTGTATACAAACACATGTTTTGAAGTGACAAAGCACAACTTGACTCTGTATATCGCTCTAGAATCTGCAGATGAACAAATGTGCTTACTGAAAAAGAGTTAGATGTGAACATCATTTTTAGTTCTATGAACAAACATAAGTATCAGTATACATCTCTTCCTTGAACAATCTTCACCAATCTATATGACCAAAGTGAGAGCATATTATGATCTTACTTGGTATGATTTGAAGATTTGTGCCTTGGCCAAAGATGAGTTTAAATCCTCCTGAGCCACTATACACACAATAGTTCACACCATAACAAGAACCAATTTCCATAACATGGTATATTAAATAGTTTGTTCTACAGAACTAAACAACGATTGTGTAATATAATAAATAAGGCACACATTTGCATGAATTTACCATAACTGCTTTTGTGTCTAGCTCCAATTAAGGATAAAGGGACATTTCCAAAACTGAAATAAAACAACACTGCAGGCCAATAAGAGAATAAAAATTTTGAAATCATCAAATGAATGATCCTGAACTGCCCACCCTCTCACATGCAGGCAAATTATATATATTGCAGGAGGCTTGTTTAGAGTGAGCAAAAATATAAAACATAGTATCTTGTATCATATGGAACTTAAACTTTAAGAGATTCAACGTGAAATTGGATTAATGCACAGATGATCCAGAATACTAATTTATCTAGCAGAAAAATATTTGAGCCTCAATTCAGTAAGAAAGTTACCACACATAACATACAGTCATCAGAATCACAGAATATACAACACATCAGAAAAGCTTCCTAAAATAAAAACAACTGACATCATACAATGTAAAATTAATTTATGTACAAATAAACCTTTATTTAGTAATAACTACTTTTTATATGTCTGGTCTTTTCACACATTTAAGTTACTTAAATCAACAATAAGAAAACTTACTTGATAAAACCTGTAGCTTTGTTCCACTTCCAAACACAAGTTTAAAGTTGTTGTTATTATCACAACGATACACACCACAACAAAAAGATTACTGTTGTATGTATTGTAGTCAGCATCACTTTTCTGTGACAATTGAAATATTGTGTAGTAGTTGAGATACATATTATTTACTATTTTATTGTCTGGATAATATCAAATCATATTTGATATAATAAACAATATGTATCACAGCAGGTCCACATTTTTTTTACAATATATTTTACATATTAAAGTTTGTCGCTACTAAAATATTTTCAGAATCTTCAAACTATGCTCCAGGGTTATGGCAAGAGAAGACTGATTATTTAAAAGTGCTATTAAACCCAAAACCAAAAATGCAATATGTTTCAGTTTAATAATCCTTAGACATGGTGGCTGCATTAATTTTCTTTTTTTAGGCTTTTTTCCTCCCGTTTTCACCTGGTGATCTGGCCAGTTACACCTACTGCATTAGAGTGCCCCCAGTCTGGATGAAGGAGCAACAGAGGCTCCTTTGGACAACAGCATTGTCAGTCTGGGAGAAGGGGAGTGTTAGAAACACTAGCAAATTTGGATATACAAAATAAATTGAAGCCAAATTCCAGCGAACATTTTCTAAGTAGTTACAGCAACAGCTTTGCTCCTTTTGGCATAACGGTTTTACATACATAAATAAAAGCTGACAATTATCATCATCCCTGTCAGGGAAAGTTGTTTATCGCAACCCTTTAATTGCTACATTGGCAGGACAGCTTGTTCTGTTGAAAAACAACAGACTTACTGTTAGAATCATTATTTAAAATAATAGAAAGAAAGCCTAAAAAAAGAAAACAAATCCAGCTACCACATGTAAACTTCAGCAAGCTGCAATATAATAAATGTTTGATTTTGGGTTTAATAATGCTCTAAGTAATTGAATCAAAACAATTACCAGCTATTAATCACCAAAAATGAATGGGTTATTATGATCTAAGTTACATGGGTAGCATGTGATTGCACGTAATAGTGAATTACAACACACATTTGGAACACCCATTAGGAATGGTTCATTAGTGATTCTGGTAGTGTAACAAAAAAACACCCATATGCTTATGCTTATGACTTTAACCATAAATACTATGGCTTGTCACCTTTAGATGTTAAGGCTGGTTTTAAATGTTCTGCAGAACAGCAAACTTTTTTTTTTCAGTTAAAACGAACAGCAAACCTTAGTTTAGGTGTTTAACTTGGTTTAGTGTTGGAAATTAGGACATTTAATTTGGAAATTCTTTAGTAAAATATTTTGTACAAAATCCTGTATGAATTTAAGGGTTTATAATAATTTAGGGAAAATCGTTGTGTTGCAAACAGCAATGTCTCAGTATTATTATACATGTTTGAAATATATTGATAAACCACCAAAACATAATTCACTTACTTGGTGTTACAGATAATTTAGTTCCACTTCCAAATATAATCTTGTTCAAGCTACTACTACCTCACTGGGACAACCTCATTAACAAAAACCATATCTAACCATAGAAGTGTATAGCAGTAAATGCATCACAACGCTGCAGCGCTTCACCAGCACATATTTTACTTCAAATATTCATGGGTCAAATAAATACTGCTCTTTTAAATTGTAACATATTTATATCAATATTCTATTGGCTGGAAGTCTGGAAACATGACATGACAGGCAAGGTAACCTAACAATTTGTGAACAGAAAAAATGTCTACAGGCTTCTTCAGAGGTACACTGAGCTTGAATGTGTTGTCCATCATCTGCTATCTCTACATCCATTACAACAGAAATGACAAAATCTATGAAAAAATATTATTAACCCATTATAAAATATGAGTCTCAGTGGTGCATTATTGAAGTACATTAAAAACTGCTTAAGGTTTGAAAATTTCAATGGCAGGCACAAAATCCAGCCAACTATTGTTTGTAAATACAAAACTGACATGAAATGATAATGTTTAGAAAGAAACCAAAAACTTACTTGGAATAACAGATAGTTTTGTCCCTGACCCAAAAGTATACTTGTTGGCATTATCACAGTATGAGAACCTTAACCAAAAACTACAATGCCTTCCTCAACACAGTTAATCAGAATGCATGTACAAATAATTTATGCATTTATTCTGATATACAAATGAATATTTAAACATGTTAATATTATTTAAACATTTTAATATTTAAACATTTGAAATTTAATTGTATAAAGATTCAGTTCAATTATGCAATTATGTGAAATAAATGATGAAATAAACAAACAAGAATTTGCTTTTCACGTGACTGGTCATTTGAAGTGAATATTCACTAAATTTATTGTGTGGACACTCTGAATTTCTTTAATAAACAGCCTCATTGTGGCTGATTTACCAAAGGAGTTGAAAATGTTCACTGTAAAAAAGTGAAAATAGACTACAAGTATTCAATCATGTACAGATGAAATAAACAGAATTTTCTTTTCACAGGAATACATACTAAATTAAATTAACCTTCACTTATTCCTTTAGTGAACATTCTCAATTCCTTTAGTAAATTAGCCTCATTGACCCTGGCTATAAGGTGGACCTAAATATTCAGAGAGACATTTGGGCTGATTTACTAAAGGAGCTAAGAATCTTCACATAATAAATTGTGCAAATATTTAATTCAACTTTATATCGTGCCCATGATATAAATACATGGTAATTTGCTTTTCAGATTATTAGACAGTGAAAGAGAATATTCCCACAATTTATTGTGTGAAGATTCTTGACTCCTATAGTACATCAGCCATGTGTATGTTGGTCTTTCCACAAAATCATGTGTTTGCTATTTATAGATATCTAATCAAAGTCACCAATGACATAAGCCATACAATATGCTGCATTTACAAAATGAATATGAACAACTTGTTAAATATTTAAATATTGAAAAAAATGATGTTTTACTTACTTTGCAAGATAGCTAGCTTTGTTCCACTACCAAATATCAGTTTATCCCTGGCTCCAGTATAAGCACAGTCAGACACACCAATACACAAACTATACTTCAAAAAAACTATCACAAACCAACATAGTTTGTATGATCTCTTTCCCCATTTAATGTCTGGCACATTGTCGATTGTATTTGTGGCCTACAGACATATGTCTTAAAACAGGCACTGTAAAATAAATCCAGATGAATCAGGATGCTATTTATAGTTATTATTATTGATAAAAAATAATTACTTTCTGCAGTTAGGCTATGTAGCATGTGCCTTTCCAACTGGTTGTTTTTGATTTGGTTCCAAGTCAAATATTAAAATAAAAGTGTTGATCTATCATGGCAGCCCTAAAATATAACTGGCCCTAGGCTATGTTCTCATATGTACATCTTAGTGCAGTGCTTTAAAAATCCTGCTTGCTCTATTTTTGATAAAAATGTTTTTTCCATATTGAATGCATGTGAAAAGCACCTACAACTCACGCACTGCAACTCCACAGCATGAAAAAAAGAGATGTAACTGCAGATTTAGTGACCCTCGAACCATTTAAAAAATATATTTCATGTTTGAAACAAATATGAATGTATGAATATGTTTGCTTATAGATTACTTTTATTTTACTGAGAGATAAAGAAGCATATACTTACTTGATAACACAGAAAGCATGGTCCCTTTTCCAAATATGAGTCTATTGACTCCAGATATAGTCACATTGCTCTATGTCTTAACAAAAACTAGTTATTTTTTTCTCGTCCTTTAATAATACTACAGCTTGTGATTTTAGATTTCTCCTTACCTATGTGTACTTTTTTCGTTATTTTTTACATTTAAGCATGACCTAAGAACCTCAAAAAACTGTATATCAAAGTCATGTCTGATTTTATACATAGAAAAATAGTTATACTAGCAATAGTTCTAGAGTGAAAAGCACTGTACACATAATTCAATTAAGAAGGATGTTACTATTTCTACACTTCAGGTACTTTTACGACTAAACTGGACAGTTTTGTTCAGTTAGTATCCTCCTGAAATCAATTGGAAATTTGTTGGACTTTTACATTTTAAAATTAAAAATGAATGTAACATTTTAAATTTAAACCTTTAAAATGAAAATTCAGCGTTAAGATGACCACTGATTGGTCTTCTTTTGTGGCTAACATTCGAGCATATACAGACCCCTATTATAGCACAATCAGTTTCATGTGGCAAATCAGAGGAATCTTGTACAATAAAGATATGTTGTAGGTTACATTGGATATATAATCTGACACATAATTTCATTAACAAACAAAAAAGGAAAGGTGTAAAATGAACTATAGGGGTATTATACAAAACTGTTGCACATAGACGTCATCTTTTTGTACCATGTTTCAATGTAATTTAATTCACTAACTTACTTGGCATAACATTCAGCTGTGTGCCTCCTCCAAATACAAGTTTTCCCAAGCCACTAGAAGTAGCACACTAACTCAGCTCTTTATTCTATCCTTTAGCTGCCTCACAATGATTACTTAAAGGCTGTCAGTTCTCCAATCCACCAATCAATTCTGAGTTTGTTTCAAAAATTTTCAACAACTCTCTCTGAAAAATCTCTTTCTTGCTATTATAAATGATCCATTTTATACCTTTATCTAATGTCTACCACAATAACCGTGCATATATTAATGGAATTCTCTATTCATCCTCTTGAGTTTCTTTTTGTATAGTAGTATATTATTCATAGTTGCTGTATGTGACAATTTGTTAAAAAAATTATACCAAACATCCTTTAGTTTTATAATAAAACAAAATTAATAATCTGTAAGAAATACAGAACAGAAATAAGTACTGCAACGCTATAAATGCTCATATTGGTGCCTAGTTTAGGGCAACAATATCATATTGCTTTTACAGTGCTTATAGCCCTAGAAACAAGCATCCCAATTTATGTGTTTAATATAGCTCAAAGAGTGTTTGGTGCTGGTTGCTGTATTTTGCACTTTGCTGTTTTCCTTACTTAATAAGCCCAGTGGCATATTTTCATCTGCTATAAGGCTTCATTCACACGGCTGTAATAAAAATGCATTTACAAGATTTTTTTAATTATAGATCTGAATACAGCTGCATTGTTTTCAATGGTGACATTCTCACAGGTGTGTAAACGTTCACTGTGTTCAGATTCATAACACAAAATCCAGAAATCTGCATCTGAGGTCATATGTATACACGTAACATTAAGAATTTACAAATCTAGCACAGTGGAATAAGAATAAGTGATTTTAAGATGACTCCCAAGAGATATGAAAATTAGAGTCAAGGGGTTGAAAAAAAAAACATTCTTATGCTTGCAATTATCTTTGTGAATTAAGCCAACAGTCTTAAAATTAATGATGTATAGTGCAATGTATTTATGTATGTATTAATTCGGTGCACTGCACAGATAATATTTAATAATTAAATTGGTACCCTAATTTCTGCATTTAACAAAAAAAAATTGGGGTAAACTTACTAGAATTTTACTGCTGAAATAAATAGAAATATTGTAGCTGTTGTAAAATGCAGGTAGAGTTACTGTAACTCATCTGATGGTGAGCTTAGCACAAAACACACAAATTAGAACCCTGCTATGGTACTGTTAGTTTCAAGTGACATATTGGTTGGAACTTGTACAATTAACATATGTAGTAGGCTACAACAGATGTCTATCCTGTTACATAAATTATCTGACAAATTAATAACAATTTACACGTTAATGTTCCAAAAGGGATAATGATTTTACGAGTACAAACAAGAATATTAATTAAATTTACCGACTTACTTGGAATAATATTTATCGGTGTTCCTTCCCCAAATAAAAGCTTTTGCAAGGTACCAACATCACAACTCTAATGCAACCTTTTGCATTATACCTTAGCTCAGTGTTTCTCAACTCTAGTCCTCAAGGCACCCCAACAGGTCATGTTTTCAGGATTTTCCTCAGATGAAACAGCTGTGGTAATTGCTAAGGCAGTGAAACTGATCAAATCACCTTTGCAAAATAATGGAAAGCCTGAAAACATGACCTGTTGGGGCGCCTTAAGGACTGGAGTTGAGAAACACCGCCTTAGCTGTCTGACAATGATAAAAAAAAAAAAAATGTTGGTCCGTCAATCTACCTATCTATTCCCTGAAGTAGCATTTTTCTGCTTGGACCAGAAGATAGAATTGGATTTCCTAAAAAGTGTACTTTGAAAAACTGTTAGAACAAATAAAAGTGTCACATTCAGTACCCAAATGTGTTGTTACCACAATACACAAATTATTCATAGAATAACTCCAATTCATTCACTTAAGTTGACCTCTGCATACCCAGTATCTTAGTACTGGTCACACTACCTAAATGCGTGAAAAAAATATATATTTAGTTCCTTATAGTATAATAAATATGAAAATAAATAGGCATAGACTACTAACTTACTTGGAATAACATTTAGCTGTGTACCTCCTCCAAATGTAAGTTTTCCTAATGTACCAGAAGTACCACACTAACTGAAACCTTTGCATAAAGCCTTAGCTGTCTCATGCTGATAAGGGAACAATAAGTTAATTCCAATAGTGTAGCAGGTAAAATTACAGTTTTTGTCAACTTTTCTGACTTCCCAACTTTTCAACATCTATTTTTAACATCTCTCTGTGCCATATTATGCAATTATGCAAACATATATATTTGATTCCCCTATTCATCCATTTGAGCTGACCTCTGCCTACCAGGCTACCACTGTGCTGGTGCACTTTAATCTATATATATATATATATATATATATATATATATATATATATATATATATACATATCGGGACACATGGACACACACTATACATTTACTTACTTGAATTCACTGTTAGCTTAGTACCACTACCAAATGTGAGTTTATAGGTTCCTGACACAGCCACAGTGTGCTACTCCTTAGCAAAAATATATATGTTGCATTACATACAGGTATATTTTAAGCCCACATAAGGTTTTTCAGTATTGTATAGCTTAACAGTACAAAAATCTAATACTATACAGTGAAGATGATTTACTAAAGGTATAAAGGCTGTTCAAATAAGAAAAAAGTGTTCACTTTGAAACGTGTATATTCACATTGCAAAGTGATTGTTAGTTAAAAGGGAGAACATCTATTCACATTGAATGTCTCATCAAGTGCAAGTTAAAAAAACAAAAAAAAAAACAGGGTTTTTGATTTGACCTTATTGATGTTATCAAATTAACCTTATTTACTAAACCCAAAGTGAACAGAACCACTCCTTTAGTACACAAACAGTAAGCAGTTGAATGTATTAAAAGTCTAAGGAATTATCAGACTGTAAATAGTGTGATATCTGATTTATGATCTTTTGCATTAAGTTTAGTTAATACTGCATTTTGCTCTTTCACTTGCCTGCAATATGCCAGATTTTTTATTTTATTTATTCTCTCCTTATTAATCTTATAATACATAACATACAGGCATCAAAGTACATTGTTTAATTCTGACTTATACTGTGACTAGTAACATTTAACGCTAACCTAATTACTGTAAAAAAAAAAAAAACCTTTTTGAAAAATTATTAATGACTGGCTGCTATGCATAACTACAGTGTAAATATTATCACTACAGTGCAAACATTTTTTTTTCTTTGATTTTTGCTGGAAGAACATTTACAGTGATAATACTACAAAATTATAGTTTTAACTAATATAGTAACACACAGCGTATTCCTCATTGCTATAACTGTGCAAATGAGTATATTAGAAAAGAAATAGCAGAATTCCATATTGACACTCTTAAGAACAAACATAGTCATCAGCAAGTGCCCTTCCCATCCATAATATGTTATGAAAATATGTTCTTACTTGGTATAATTTGAAGCTTTGTGCCTTGGCCAAACACATATTTAAATCCACCCGTGCCAGTATACACACAACGATTCAAACCATAACATGAACCAACAATGTTACATAAGAGGTTTCTTACAAAAGTACTGAATAAAGACCAGGTCAAACCACAGAAGATCCATGCGGTATACTAGAGGATCATTGAGTGAATAGCCTACTTTTTACTGCTTACAAAACTAACTAAAATGTAAATAAATTAAAACTTCCACATCCGCAGGTTCGTTAAAACAGTGGTCATCAACCCTGTCCTCAGGGCCCACTAACAGGCCAGGTTTTATGTATTACCTTGGGGAGATGCATGCTAGTACTGCAATCACTGAGCAGCAAATGATATCACCTGTGATGTATTTCAGTTCTCTTGCAAACCTGGCCTGTTAGTGGGCCCAGAGGACAGCGTTGATGACCACTGCATTAAAAGCTTCAGGACCTTTTTCTTTAACATTAAATCTGGATCACTACATTGAATTTATTGGCAAATACAGTAAGTTAGCATGATATGCAGTACAACATAGCATGCAATATTTTAGAAAAAACTTGTTTAAATGTTATTGTAGATTGACAGAAATCCCATTTGGATGCAAGTAAACTTTTCGTTAATTAACCTGACAAAATCACAGATTTGTAGCCTTAAAGATATATTGCTCAAGAACAAAACTATTTATTTTATAATTTACAAAAAGTATGAGCGGTACATTTTACACACTTACTTGGAGTAACATAAAGCTGCGTGCCCTTTCCAAATGTAAGTGTAAAACCTCCTGCACTACCACAGTGATTAGAAGCTTTACAAAAATGGACACAATTCCTTTTATAAAGTAAGACCCCTTAAAACAGTGCTAAAGTGGCAGTCATTTTTGCTGTGCTTTAGCAGCATTTAAGCAGCGCTTTTCGGCTACTAGTGGGGTGAATTTTACCTTAAAAAACTAAAAAGTCCCATTTTGCAGGTCTTTCAAAGTGTTTTCATTGCAATGGGCAGGGTTGTTTTGGGAGCACTATTTATAGTGCTCCCAAGCCTCCCCCCAAAGATGCTGCTTGCAGGACTTTTTCTAACGTCCCGCAAGCGCACCACCCGAGTGTGAAAGCACTCATTGCACAGAATGGGAGGCAGTTTTCAGGCACTTTTTAGAGGCTATTTCAAGCGCTAAAATCCAACCTCAGTGTGAAAGGGGCCTAAAGTACAAATTATTGATAAATGTGTCACAAAGACAACTACATATGATCAACAATGAGAAGATGACAATGTATAATCATTTTGTTCAGTGAATGCTTCATCAGCTTACTAAAGACTTTATCAATTTATAAAAGCTGGAAAAATATGTTATTTTATTAACCTCCTTAGCGGTAATCCCGAGTCTGGCTCGGGTTGGGAATTTCATTACAATAGCGGTAACCCCGAGCCAGACTCGGGCTTGCACCGCTCGATGCAGGGGAGGACACAGGTAACGTTACTTACCTTGTCCCCTGGATCCAGCGATGTCCGCCGCGCTGTGTGATCGAGCCGTCCTGCGCTCGATTCACAGTGCCGAATGCCGCCGAGCTCCGTTCCCTGCGACGTTACGACGCACGGGAGCGGAGAACGGCGGCAAATTCAAAAATGTAAAAAGACACAAAACACACACAGCACTGTAATCTTACAGATTACAGTGCTGTAGTAAAAAATACACACCCCCTTTGTCCCTAGTGGTTTGTGCAATGCCCTGCATGCACTTTTATATTATAAATACTGTTTTTTACTGCTTGGAATTTGGAGATTGTCCATAGCAACCAAAACATGTCCCTTTTTCATTTTTTTTTGGATTTGATTACATTATTGAATAATTTTTATTATTCTTTATTATATTATAAACTTTATCATACCCGGGATGTCCGCTAGACTCTGGTTTGAAGAGATTTCAAAGCGTTATTCCTAAGAATTACAGGACTACAAAATAAAAGCCAGATTTCCATGCAAAATAATTGTACCGCTTTCAGCACCTTATTCCAGACTGAATCATACCGCCAGGGAGGTTAAGAGGAAAACTTCTTAATAGCATTCACATAAATTCGCAAATGTATTTCCCAGGGAGTAAACTATGAAACCTGATTGGCCTATATGGTCAAGTTTACATTTTTTTTTTGTGACACTTATGGCCCACATCCATGTTTACTTTATTTCTAGTACTCTATTTCTTGTCACTTAACCACTTGCAGCAAACTGACATATCTAGACCTCTTCTTTTAATATTTAGATATATGCCTTGTGCATTATATCTGTTTTAAAATTTGTGATACTTCAATATAATATGTAATTTTTTAATTAACTTTAGTGTATGCTCCTTTCTGGCATGTACAGTCTGATATCCTCCCTTTTTTCTTTCGTTATGTATACATATTCTAGAAGGTATTTTCAAATGTTATTTAACTAAAATAAGGGGGCTAATCTGATAATTAAAGGGAAATTTCCCTTAACTCCATCCTTGGTCAAATACAAATGACTGCTTTAGTAAACCAGTTTCAATATTTATATAAACATGAGCAATTTAGAATCGGATATACTGTGATCACCAGTAAGTAAAGGCACCTCCAAGGTTCACCATAGGTACAAACATATGTTATGAAATGTTTCACTATAAATAAACAATATTGTATATTATTAGCACATTTTTTTAATGAATCTCAGATACTGCAAACAATGGAGAGAGACAGGTTTAATTGTTGTATTTATATAACATTTAGTAGTAAAGTCTCATTTCAGAGTTTTAGCTGTTCCTTTGGTATAATGTTCCTCCATGAAAAGAATAACCACAATACTTCAGTAATAAGGGATGTTCTAGTGTTGGAACCTCAACAGTCAATATTCTAGATGTGGAAATACAGTTAGTTACAGATATTATAGTGTAAATATTGTACCTATCCATATTATTAAGTTAGTCGCTTTGTAGACTTTGGTTTGCATTCCACTATCTTCAAACAAAAAATGTAAGCATCTAGGGTGTCGTGGGAGGATATCACCTGGTAATAGGTACCTGGTAATACGTACCTATAATAAATATCACACAATAAACGTTATTATCGTAGTAAATATGCACAGTTCATTGGCCTGTTCTAGGTTTTTACTTTAAAAAATGATTAAACACTCTACAATCATGTCAAATCTCTAAATAGACAGTATTACTGTAGTAAAAAATCATACCTGTGGAAACAATAAGTCTTGTTCCTTTCCCAAAAATTAATTTGTGATCATCATTATCACAATGCTACATCACATAACAAAAATTCTAAATCCCACAAGTACTCTAACAGATGCACAGGCTATTTTTGAAGCATTACTCTGTTTACACACATTTTTATCTTCAATAATCAATTCTCTTATTTTACTAGTATAACGCTGCATACTTTTTATAAATATTGTGTAATTAGAGCTTCTATGTTGCAGAGTTGCAGACTGTTTTGAAATAATGTGGAACTTTCTTTTACTGTTAGAATCAGATTTTTGATATCTTTTATTTGAACCTTATTACATTGTAAAATTAATCTGGGTAGTAACAGCTGCTGCTGCAAATTTTTCATAATGTTCCTGTTCAAAGGGGCTAAAAAAAAAAGTAAAACTAAGTAATGTACACCAATAAGCTTGTTCAATCTTTAGAGATTCAACCAAAACAAAGAGAGATTGGGCAAAAAAATCCCAATACATTAATGTGTTTTATTATTAAATGAAAAACATGCTTTAGAGGGCTTGTAAAACCAGTAAGTCACCCTCGAATTCTCTTTATTTCTCCTCCACCACAAGAAAATGGAAAACTGATTCGTTATTGCATTTGAAAGATGAATATTTAGAATAATACTTACTAGGTTTCACAGCTAAAGTGGTTCCACTGCCAAATGTGAGTTTATTGGCTGAAGAGCCATAAGACCACAGTGACATTGCTAGTGGCAAAAACTAAAACTGTCAATGCCCCACAGTGTACTACTAAAGGATACATGGTTATAGTACGTAGTGTAGAAAAGATTGCAGCAAAAATATAAAGTTAACATTTACTACTAAAATTAGGTTAAATTAAAAAGTATACATGCTTATGAGATCAGGCAGTGATATATTATTTCAACATGAATTATTAATTATTATTATAAATGTATTACAAATAGTAATGGTAATTGTGATTTGCCACCATTAACACTTTTGGTGCAATGCCTAAGCAGTAGTTGTGACTGTTAAAAAGAAAAGTGCTTGGGCAGTCTATGAAAGTGAAAAAAAAAGTGATGGAGAGCATTTAAAACCATAAATTAGTGCTAACCCCTCCCTGTTCTATTTAAAATAATAAAAATAAAAATAGTAATAGAAAAAAGAAAGGTTATAGCTACACTTTAAGTAATGTGCTTCAGCCAAATATTGCAAAATCTGGATTAATCTTTTAATGGGTGCAGACATTTAAATAAATAATTTTCTATATCACACTACTTTTTAGTGTGATATTAAACTCAAAAGTGCCAAAGCAACTGTGGCACTGCACGTGCAAAGGAAATAAGAGACAATTCTGCATTGTTTAGGTTTGCTCAGCCACTCAATGATCTTGCTTTAAATGTGACAAGTTTCCCTTAAAAGCATAATATTAATCCTTATTAAAGCTTCCATACACATCAGTTCAAGCAAATATTTAACTACTCCCAGTTATCACTTAGTCAGTAAAAAGTGTATATTAACAATTTAAATATGATACTTACTGGGTAACACAGATATGTGTGTCCCTGCCCCAAATGTATACTTGTCATAGTTATCACAGTACTTCATGTCATTACAATAGCTCACATTGCCTCTGTTAGGTACATGAAACCATGATCACAACAAAGATGAAGTCAATCATCCAAAATTTATCAGAAAAAAATAATAATTAATAACTAGCAAACACATTCACACTTTTGTGAATGATGCATAGATAACAGTATCTTAACTTTCATAGTGAATAAATACAAAACCTCCAACAGGGATGGCATTAAGCTGTATTTTTTTACATTTACCTACAGGTTTAACTGTTCAGTCTAATATATAGCTATCCAGTCTAATATATAAGTCATGTAAAATGCATACCTATTATAGAGTATTAAGGAGAAACACTTACTTGGATTTACAGTAAGTTTGGTTCCTTTCCCAAAGATGAGTTTATTGTTAGTATTACACACTAAGTCAAAGCTTTACAAAATGTCAGTGTGTATGTCTAAGGCAGCATTGTATAAGGTGGCCTTATATTATTTTAAGTAGCATTTGAAACCCTATTTACTATACGAATAACATTAGCAAAGTCTATAGTATAGACAAACTAATTATGGACTCTATGGTGCAGTTTTATATTTTATATGTCTATTGTACAATTTTTGAAACACACACATTGTGCTTCCTCTGTGATATAAAAAAAAGTAGCAATTCATTTCTAGCTTTTACTGCAAGGCTGACTGGTCAGGCCAATGAAAGGTGTAGCTCATGGCTCGCAGTCCATGCGTACTAATGGTAGTGTCACAGTTGGCCAATGTGCTAGCCACTAGTATGATTAAATATACTTTCTGCAGAGCCAACAACTTACAACACACATTTGTTATAAACTGAATAATTCTATTATAGTAGAAGATAATGCAGTGTCTTGTGCATATTTTGCTTGTGTCAAACATGTTATAGTAGTTTACCTACAAATGGGTGCCACTTGGGAATTCCCTTTTAGATTAAAAGTATAACTTCATTTATGTGACAAATGTGGCTCTGGGAAATAGGGTAGCGAGCTAAAAAATGTAATAGTAAATAGTAAAATTGGTTCTACTTTTTTAATTATGCATGAAGCCCTACTGAGTATTGTTCATTGTTATGGTCTAGGTTGAATTATAACTACAACTGTTCACAGTTAGCAGATAATTATGTAATATTCACACACATACACACCTTTAAGCTGTTTCTGCATGTCGCAAGGGAGAATATGAGAATTCCTAGGTTTTGAACTAACATGGGACAACATAATTTAAATATTCAACAGTGGGCAGAGTAGAAACTTCAGCACCCTCTATATAAGCAATAGGGCTGATTTTCACATAGATTTACCTTTGAATTTACAAAGTCAATGTTCACTTTCCAAAACGAACGTTAATTTATAACATGAACATATGTTCACTCTGAATGCCTTATTATGTGTAAGGGATATTAGAAAAATTATTTTGCTAGCACAGGTGATTAAGGTGAATACAGCTTCACCTTATTCACTAAGCTAAGTGAATATTCACTTTGCTAAATGAACAGTCTGTACTCCCTTAGTCAATCAGCCCCACTTTAACAAACAGAAAAGTGTTAACGTCAATTCAATACTGACTAATAAGATAGCATGATTATGTGGTTATCGACCAAAAAGTGTTTTTATTGGTGGCCACTGGTCAGATAATTTCCTTAGGATTAGTTGTCAATGATTATCACTGTATAATAAAACCTAGCAGTTTACATTGTTTTCTTTTTTTAGCCATAATGAAATGTTCCTTAATTAAATAAAAAATATTTTAATTGTTGCAAATACAACTCAACAAATATTTTTCACTTTTTACATACTGTGCTGAATATGTGTGCTGTTATCTGATGTCCTATCAATGTTCTAATGAAAAAATAGGGGGAAAAAAATCTCCTGATCCTTTCTGGTTATACAGATAATTAAAACCGCAGGAACACATCACAATAATCCAAGGCAGTAAACATGATTACCCTCCTCTTTTTAACAGTTACATTTCTTAAGAATGCAGCACTCCTGGAAGTGGAGTGAATTGTGTGCTTCTTAGGAAATTGAAGGGCCTAGCATAATTAATATGTAAAAAGTAAGAGAAGAGGAAAAAAGCTGACATGTTATTGTAATTACTTGCAATTTACTTTGATAACTAGGTCTATATGAATCCATATAACATGGAGAGTGTTAATGCAAATATTCTAAGCTAAAATATTTGTGCTATTGTTGATTTATAGTTATGTTTATGTTTGAGATAAAGGGTGGCTAAAGGTTTTGACTTACTTGGTATTAGGGTGAGCCTGGTTCCACTTCCAAATAAAAGCTTATTAGTTTCACTATACTGCACACAGTGATAAATCTGATTACAAGAACTTAATCTTTGTTCATACACATGTCAGCAGCAAACATTGTATGGTGTAATTGAAATAATAATAAGCATATTATTGTGCTAATGTTGCAACTGTATTTTTTTTATACAGCAAGAGTTAATGTAATATATATATATATATATATATATATATATATATATATATATATATATATATTATAAATATAATTGGTCTATATAAATATATATAACATGGAGAGTTAATGATATCCTCAGCTAAAATATTTGCACTATTTTAAATGTATATATTATGTTTAAAATAAAAGTGGCTAAAGGTTTATGCTTACTTGGTATTATGGTGAGCCTGGTACCACTTCCAAATATAAGCTTATCAGCTCCACCATACTGCCCACATTGATAAATCTGATTACATAAACTTGATCTTGGTTCATACACATGTCAACAGCAGAAATCCTATGGTGTGATTGAAATAATTGTAATGTGTATGATTTTACTAATGTTTTTAATGTATTCTTTTATTCACCAACAGTTAATTATTATATATATATATATATATATATATACAACAACAGAAGCCCAAACCTTTGATCATTTTCAGTGACTTATAAAGGATAATTCTATATGACCGCCTTGCCTAGCCAGAGTGATATACACATTGGGCTGATTTACTAAAGAAGAAAATTATTTGTTTCTAGAAAATCTTTGATTCAAATAACCAACCAACTTAGGATAAAATATTAGAACAAAAGTGAAAGAAGTGAAAACTATTGTCCTTGTAAGTTAGTCATAAAGTTTTTTTATATCTTTTTAAAAATAACTAGACCCAATAAATACACCACCTGATTCTGTAAAGCTCACATACTCAGGATTCCCTAGCTTTGTTCACCTTTAACTGCACAGTCTTAGCCTCTTCTTTATTTCTCCTTAATTTGATTGAGCACTTACATAGGATTGCTGATCTGTTGAGTGTTTAACAAAATAAATTCTGAATCTTCAATTATAAATGTAATATATTAATGTTCTAGATCAGGGATATGCAATTAGCGGACCTCCAGCTGTTGCAGAACTACAAGTCCCATGAGGCATAGCAAGACTCTGACAGCCACAAGCATGACACCCAGAGGCAGAGGCATGATGGGACTTGTAGTTTTGCAACAGCTGGAGGTCCGCTAATTGCATATCCCTGTTCTAGATCGTTTGAACACCGATAACTAAAATACAAGAGCAAAGCTGACACTTACTAAGTATAATATTTAGTTTTGAGCCTTCTCCAAATATCAGTCTTCTTCCACTGGAATCATACACAGTGAAAGGTTCCATCACAAAAACATTTTACTGCAATCATCATTTAATAACATGTATTCACAGGTTCTTATGCAGGTCATGATATAGCTAGTAGTTTTAGTCACATTTAACCAGATTAGTTATGTAATATTATAGCTCTTTAGCTATTATTTACTAACATCTGGCAAAAAAAATTAAGTCATTTCTGTATGAATTCTTGTGACCTCAATTTATTTTTAGAAGAGTATGTTAAGCAAACCAATACATTGGATAAATGTTGCTTGTTTCTATAATGTTTTTTTTTCATGCATTATTTAATGGATCATTCATGATTTTTGTTTTTAGTGGTATAAATTACTGATCATATTATTACTTACTTGGTGTAACAGTGAAAACTGTTCCCGTCCCAAATGAAAGTTTTTTGCTAAGCTCCACAGTGATATTCATGATAGCAAAAACATTAGATCTTACATGCAGTCTATAAGGTAATATATGTGGGGCGTACTTATCAAGCTCAAGATTGCTGTTTATACTGTATGTTTATAATTTATCTTTCAGGTTTATTTTTGTTTTTTATGGTATTTAATAATAGTTTTTCAAATATGAAAACCAATGTTTTGAATTTTAAGGCCTTGTTATGACACATCAAAATGTATGTTACTTGGCATCCAGTCATTTTCAATGGGTTTGCAATGCATCATTAAAAATTGTTTGGGTACATTTTTTTTCCATCTGAAATTGTGCATTGGTGGTCTCATAAAAGTCAATGGGAGCACATAGAAATGCATGATACATGCATTTTCTTGCACTGCAAATGCTGGGTTACTAAGACCTGTCCCTGACCACGTGCTCTTGACCTAACAACATTTTGCTAATTATAGGGCCATCTGACACCTTTGTAAATGATGACCACACAATTTGAGAAAAAGCAACATGAAAGAGTGTGAAAATTAATGAAAATTCATGTTGAAAATGGATGAAAAAAACACATAAATATAGAAAAGCATAGCCAGCATTAATTTCCTTATTATTTTTTAGACTTTTGCAATCATAATTTAGTTTGAAGTTCTCTATATTTGTGAAGCTTTTAAAAGCAAAACCAAAGGGCAAACTCTGATATGTTATCCCCTCTGAGACTTCATATAATGTAAGAGGTCTGGTAATAGTAATTGGTGAAAATATTTAGGTATAATAATGATTTTTAAAAATTGATTATTATTTATTAGTGTAACAGGTTAAAAAGGTCAGTACTTAAAAAGAAGGTATGTTTGAATTATTGCATTTTCATACCCTCATAATCAAATAATATTCAAAACAGGTTAATGAATACAATGCTGCATAAAGGTTTTCAACACTGAATTTGTTATTTTTACACATATAACCTATATCTATCTGTATCATAGCTAATAAGGGGAAAAATTTATTACAGTGAACTTAAGCAAATTCTTCAAACATTGAAAAATTGGAAACTTATATTTAGAACACATAGGGGTTAATTTACCAAAGACAAATCCACGTTGCACTACAAGTGCAATGCAAGTGCATTTGGAATTGCATTGATCTGAGGGGAAAATCTGAAATGAGGGGAAGCTCTGCTGACTTTATCATCCAATCATGTACTAGCAAAAATGCTGTTTTTTTTTCCCCTTGCATGTCACAGTCGGATTTACAGCAACTGCACTTGCAAGTGAAAAGTGGATTTGCAGTTAGTAAATAAATGCCATAGTGTTTTTAAAGGTTGAAATTAACAATATCAAAAATAGTATTTAAAAGTTAAAGTAGGTATTGCAGTTATAATAATACTTACTGGGTGTCACAGACAAAAGCGTTCCTTCTCCAAGCACAATTTTGTTGCCAGCTTGGACACAGTGATATTCTTCATGATAAAAACATTCAGCATCAACAACCCTTTGTATGGTAGATATTTAAAAAATAGATTTTTTTGTTCTACATATGTATTCATCTCTTTGTATCAATGCGTACTCTCATTTGTAGTATTACAAGAAGATAAATGGCCCTGAAACATGTTTGTGAAATATTATACAACATACTGTATTGATAAATCGGGAGTAATGGTAATATAGTGCACCAAAAAACGCCACACCTAATAAAAGGGGATAATAATGTATTTGTGTCTGAACTTACAGTGGTGTTTAGTTTTAGTATATTCATCATGGTTATACTACTATAAATTCACTTTGATAATAATACATGTAATAAATGTTCTGCAAAATCATTAAATAGTCAACATTAAGATAAACATGAAATAAACCCATACATCATAAAGAACACTCTTTCTTGTTTAAATAAGTATATTATATAATAATTATAATTTTACTGGAAATCAAAGTTAACCTTTTTCCAGCTCAAAGGATTTTCCCATAACTGCCTTCGCACAGCAACTGGGATATTTACATGGTCACTGCGTATACACCGTCAACCTCCACTTACATCAATAGCTTTAATTGCTGTATTTGTACAATAATAAATTATATATCGGTTACATTTTTATTTTACCATTTCAGAAGTCCAATGCTATAAAACAATAATAATTTAATAGTTGATAATTCACTTCAAGGCAGATTCTGGAAAAAAATCTGAAGAATGGAAGTTTACTGCCTTACATGTGTATATTATTTAAACTTTCCATAAATAGCCATTGGTAAGCATAAATGTTGTAATTATTAACAACCAAGCAATAAATTAGAGATGACAGAATCAAGTATATTCTTGTCTTTTAACAGGTATGTTTTATTGTACCACTAGTACTTAAATGAAAGTCAATTAGTATAACATTTAGGTCATTTAAAATCTTTATCCTGAAACAAAATGGTCCTATATCTAATTATATTATTTTTTATAATAATAATAATCTCTACGTTGTTATATTTTATATCTAGAACAATAATGTATTTATTTTTTGTACTAAAGAGTGTACCCCTTTATAATGACCTCTGTTTAGCCAAGTAATAGATTCTGTAATGAAACAGTTCTCCTATCCTAGTTTACTCTTCAGCATCCAAGAAACAAGCTTGGATAAATTGCAAACGCCTACTATATTATGGACCTTGTTCAGTTGAATATTACTAATTATTGTTGTCTTGTACCATGAGCAGGATTATTAAGGACCTTCACAGATGACCTGTGTTTTCTAAATACCACCTGATATCTGCCATATTGAAAATATTTTCCTAAGGATTTTTTATTTATTATTCTGAAAGTACTCTAAAGCTGGTGACAGATACAAGAAGGCAAGTGAATGTACAGGCATGATCCAATATTGCCAAATATCTGGTAGCCTGTTCACACACATCCTAATGAAAACAAGCATAGGCACACTATAAACATTGTCAGCTCTGGCTTTTTAGAGGGTATCCATAGCAATAGGCAAAGATATTCAACCTGTCCAATATCTACACCACTTAGAAGCCTCGACTTGAGGTGACTCTTGGTTATAGACATTAGAACTTTAGCTGATCTGGCCTTTGTAGATGGCCATCTAATGACTATAGCTTAACAGATAGAAGTACCTCTTAAACAGTTAACAGTACTCCTAGAGGTTTGCATACCACTGATTGAGAGACTGTGATCTAGATCAAATCATAAAATCATTTGATGTCCTGTGTTTTTAATACATTATATAATCTGCATTACTGTCTTGTGTCAATTTATTCTTTAACAGTACTCCTAGAGGGTTACATACCTCTGAATGAGAGACTGTGATCTAGAACAAATCATAACAAAATCATTTGATGTCCTGCTTTTTTATATATTATATTATATTCATTACTGTCTTGAGTCAATTTATTCCTTCCTCTGACAATATTTAACTTTTTTTTATCTGAATATAATTATCAATTAAAGAAACACTTGTAAACCTGGAATAATTATGTTTACAATTTTCTTTCTTAAACTAGAAAAAGGGAAAAATTATCAATTATATCTATTTCCTAATAGAGATGTATTAAAACAGTAAAGTCATTTAAGCTTATATAAATAACCAGTTAACAGATGACAGTTTTCATGGTGGTCACAGTCCAAAATGTAATCAGTTTCCAGCATTTGCTTATTTAAGCAAATAGATATTAAATGTCACTTACCTTTTCCAACCATGACTTTAACTCCATCTCCAAATGTGAATTTATCAGAGATCCCGCTCATCACACAGTGAATTGTGCTCTTACAAAAACCTCAATAGAGAAATGTGATATATACGTATATCCTGCCCCAGACAGTAAGATGATTGCTACGCTAACTCCATTCAAGCAACATAAACAATATTTACCATTCGTTTTAATGTCTTGTGTGACATGATCACCTACAACATGCAATTACAAATACATTAAAGGGTCGGTCCAGCTAAAGCCTTGACTTCTTGAAATACTATTAAAAGGTCTCCGCATCTTAGTTTTAAGTTTTGCCTGCCTGGCAGCACATATGATAACACCAGCCCTTCTGCAAAATGTATTGATATTACAGTACAGTGAATGTAACAGAAGAAATTTAATTGCAGGGGAGTGAGAAGCCAATTTAAAGTAGCGATCTTGATGCTGAACTCCCAGAGACATTTAGAAAGTACATGATTCAACCCAGTAGCATCAACCATCAAAAAAATTAACTGGACAGATCCTCACAATGAATCTCATCTTGCATATGATAATAAATTTTACTGTACTGTATACAGTACTGCAACTGTGTAGGTTGTACAGAACCAAACTAAACAGTTTAACCGTAACCTTTTTTTGGGCCAAAACATGAAAAATGTCAAAACTGGACAAATATAAATACTGTACATACTGGATCGTATGCTTATTTCCTACCAAACCTCTCATAAAAGTGGCGGAAATTCAATAATAGAGCTCAGTGATAAATGAAAGGCAGAATAATGTCAAAGAACATGCAACATGAAAATATTTCATTACATTTAAAATGAATCTGTGAAGGATCAGCCGAGATCATGTGAAGCTGGCTAGGGCAAAGCAGAAACTGTTTTCCCTTTTAAATTTACACTGGTATTGATGAGTAAAGAGAAATATCAGTGGATTTGGAAATTTTTTATTTTTAGCTCTGACACAGTTGTAGAGAACAGCTTCATACATGCTGCACCGTGTGCCTGGACACCAACAGCTATTATTCTGCAGTGTAAGTCTACTATTATGTTGAATCAGGACATGGTCAGACTGTGTTTCTTTGTTCTTTGTCACTGCACATACATGTAGGCCCTCACCTACATACATTTGCTTGTTTCAAATAAATACTTTATTATGCATTATTACTCCTAGTAGTTGTCTGTTCCCTTCAAAGTCCCTTGAGGAACACTTTCCATATACCCATAATTTTTTGGGATGTGGGTCAGACCTACTCCAGATCAATCCTAGCACCCCCGTCCAATTTCTTTGTAAAATTAGCGACTTGTTACCTGCTTCATCATTCTTGTTTAGGGGCAGGTTATCTTTAATTATTAGAATATATAGTAAAACATCTGCATACGCTGTAGTTAGTTCTATTTTTGGATACATGAGTTAAGTTGAATTTTGCCAGCATCCTGAAACTACATTTATTGTGGCATATTCTTATGCATGTATCCTGAAACTCTTAGCCCTTGTACACACGGTCGGACATTCCGATGGACAATGTTCGATAGGACCGTGTTGTCAGATAATCCGACTGTGTGTGGGCTCCATCGGACTGTTTCTGTCGGTGTATCCGACAGACCAAGTTTTCCAGCTGGGCTATAAAATTTTCCGACAACATGATCCGATCGGACTTTGTCTGATTGTGTGTAGAGAATTCCGATCAGACAAAGTGCCACGCATGCTCAGATCAAATTCCTAGACCAAAGCTATTGGCTACTAGCCTGAACGTAGTCCCATCGTAACGAAATTACGCCATCACATTCTGAATGATCGGATTTCCCGACAACTTTGTCCAACCATGTGTATGCAACAGTTTCGGACAAAATCCGCCGGACAAAATCCAACGGATTTGGTTGTCAGAATGTCCGACCGTGTGTACAAGGGCTTATGCCACGTACACACGGTCGGATAATCCGACAAAAAATCAGTCGGATTTTTATCCAACGGATTTTGGCCCAAACTTGTCTTGCATACACATGGTAGCCCAAAGCTGTCGAAAAATCCGATCGTTCAGAACGAGGTGACGTGCAATACGTACGACAGGACTATAAAGAGGCCAGTAGCCAATAGCTTTCATCTCGTAATTTATTCTGAGCATGCATGGCACTTTTTCCATCTGAAATGTCGCATTTTGTTGTAGGAAAATTTTATATCCAGCTCTCAAACTTTGTGTGTCGGAAATTCCAATGGAAAAAGTCAGATGGAGCCCACACATGATCGGATTGATCCGATCGCACATTTTCCGTCGGAAAGTCTGACCGTGTGTACAGGGCATTATAAATTATTATGTATAAGTCAAATGTATACAATTGTCTATTTTTTATGAGATATTATAGAAATAAATATAATAAATCAAATAAATATAAAAATCATAAGCAGCCCAAATAAATATATACCTATAGTTACTATACTTCTAGGTATTTATGTTACAGCCAAGTACATGCACATTCATGCACTCATACACATTGATCTAATGATGTACTTGTTACAGGTTTTTTCTCCATGAATGTAAGGAAATTGACTTTCCTATATTATAAATTGGTTGTGACTCTCTTGAATATTTCTTGTACACAATAAACATCAACTGTGTAATGGAGTACTCTGTCCATCTACAGTTTTCGAAAAAAGTGACTGATCTAATAACCACATGTTGATCCAGTTTTAGACATACTGTAGTAATATACTGTATATTACAAGGAAATATGTGTACAAGTCCAAAAAAGCAACTTACTTGGAATCATGGTTTATATCCATTTCTAAGCACAAATTCCTCTTCCAAGGCAGACCACTGTGTTACACACCCGTCCAAAAACATATTGCCTATGAGAACAGTCTTCTGCTAGAAATGTACCCACAGCTATATCAAAGCAAATGAGTGACCTACTTTAACTTTACAGTGCCATGCATCTTCTCCCGTTAATAACAAAACTTGTCAGCAGATGGCAGCAAAATATAGAGAAATAAGTATTAGTTGCTACTGTTAAAGCTATGTTCTAGTCTTTGAATGTTATTTCAAAGCTGCACCCTTCCTGAACACTGGATGAATCAGGGGGAGTGATGCCTTTGCATTCTCTCTGATTTAAACAAGTACACTAAGATGGAAAAAATGGACAAAGTTTGGTTAGGGGAAGACCAAGCAGAAGAATGTTGCCCAAAATCTAAGCAGGCAATGTCAACACATTGGGGCTGATTGGTATTAATATCATATTCACTTAGCTTTGTGAATAAGATGAAGATATGTTTTTAATACCCAATCATGTACAAAAAAAGCTTGAAAAATTATTTTTTTGCTTGCTCATGATTGAATCAATAAAGCCAAGATTCAGTTTGCAAAGTGACAACAACCCAACTTTTTTGGAAATAGGTCCTAATTAGAGTCTTATTTTATTTATTTGTATTTGTTAAGAATAAACAAAAAAGAAGTGCCTCTCAATTGTATTAACTTAAAAGTTGATAAAAATTGTGAAATATTAGTTAAATATAAATACATTACATTATTTTATGATCCAGAAATAAGAAATTTATAGTATTCTCTCTACCCCTGTAATCGTGCCTCTTATAGGAACAAATGCAGCCATTTTCTCCGAGATACTATTGTATGTTTGTCTTAAATACTGCAGGCAAAACTTTTTTTGTTGTTTTAGATGGCATGAAAGGGGATTAGAACACCTATCAAACTTTTATTGCTGTCTGTGTCCCTCTCTATTTGTCCTGGTGATCCTTATCACCAAAACGCAAAGAAAACACCAAATTTTGAGTGATTAGCAGAACAGTAATTGGGGGGGGGGGGAATGTTCCAATGGGGAAACTAGTTCTGGTGACCCTGGTGGCTGTATGGGTACATACAAAAATCCTAATGTTTATTTATGAAACGGGACTTACGCACTGTCCAGAATGCAAAGGGTCTGCGCTAGACAATGGGGTTTGTGTATATATCTATATGGTCCTGACTTTAGCCAACCTGTCATTGATTTGTGCAGGCTGGCTGTATGATCCACTGCCTGTCACTAACAGGCAGAGAAATATGCCCCAATATATGCTATATATCCCTGTTGCAGCCTAAATTTGTCCTGAGAAAATATGGAAACTTTTTCATAGGTGAGGGAAGTACATGAGCACATATAGGCCCCTTTCACACTTGTGCAACTTGTCCTGCGACTTTGGACTGCAAAGTTGCATGAAAAGTCGTACCCCTTGATTTCCAATGAGTACCATTCATACATTTGTGACTTCAAGTTGCAGTGACTTCAATGTAGTCCCTGCACTACTTTGGTCAGACTTTGATGTGACTTGAGGTCCATAGGCCTCAATATTATAAAGGCATTGCTTTGAGTTGCGTCAAAGTCGCAGCAAAATCACATTAAAATCGCACAGCAAAAAAATTGTCGCAAAATCGTAAAATAAAAAAACATGATGAAACTTCCCTGTCATTTGTGTTACTTAAATTTAGCATCTGCAATGATGGTAAATGATAAGTAAGAACCTTCTCAGACATCTGCATTGCCAAAAATTATGGTATAGAGGAGGGAAGCACACTAATCATTAGTGCACGATATAGTAAATACACGCACACATTATATATCATCTCTTTTTTATTAAAAGTTTACAGATTATCAGATAGAGGATTTCCAGAATAGGAAATAACGTAACAGAAATACTTACAAAACATATTGGTACACGTTGCAAATGTATTGTAACTTTTTTAGAGAATATACAATGGTTCAATGGTAAGGTTCATACACAGCGATAAGTATACATTCCTGACTTGAGAAAAACATAAAAAGAGATCCATATTCCTAATGAGGAAAAGTCCTTTGTGGAAGAAAATGCTACTACAGAAAAATCTTGAGTTTGAACTGAGTTAGAGACTGACAATAAACAGCATATTTTAAGGAAACAAACAATATGCAACTTGTAATATTGTTATACGATTCAAACACAAGAAAGAACTACATATGATGGTAAGTACAGAAAATCATGAACCCAAAAAAATGGATTTTGTAGGAGAAAGTAAGAGAGAAAAAGAAACTATAGGGAAAGGAAGAGAGGGCGAAGAAAAGAAAAAGAGGGAGGGACAGTTTCTGTCTTCACCCTCAGAATGAGAGGTCATGGACAGAAGATAAGAGGTTACTCCAAAGTATTGTGGGAATGAGTCAGAGGTGCGCAAATACTCCCATTGGAGCCAAATGACTGGGAGTCTCGATCCATAGAATTCATTCCATAGAATGAATGTCATTCCTTTCACAAACCACAGAAACCTTTGAAAGAACCCGGGATTATCAACAAAAGGAAGATGTGTATATTTTTTCTCGTTTTAAGAATGTGTCTATAATCTTATCTATAATCTTATTATAAAATCAGAAACCTTTTGACCAGAAGGGAACCACCATGGGGAAATTGGCCCAACTATGAACACAGTACCTGGTGACGTTAGGCGTCGCCAACATACATCTTAGTTACAAGGATCAATGGCAGGGATATGCAATTAGCAGACCTCCAGCTGTTGCAGAACTACAATTCCCATGAGGCATAGCAGGACACTTAGAGCCACAAGCATGACAGGTAGAGGCAGAGGCATGATGGGACTTGTAGTTTAGCAACAGCTGGAGGTCCGCTAATTGCATATCAATGATCTATGGCATGGAGATCTGAGAGACATCTATACCAGAGGGAGATAAGTTTATCATTGCGTTCCCCAGGTCAGATACCTCATGGTCAAAATCAAGGAGGGGGTACCAATGTATATCGTTGAAATAAAATGTGTAAATTGTAACAGTAACAGTAGATTCTTAATTTAGTGAAAGGTTTAGGCAAAGGAAATGTAGATTGTAAATTCTAAACAAAACTTTGGAGCTGGTGTCTCTGTAGCCAGATCATTTAAATAATGGGCTTGAAGAGCAGATGAGAATTCTGGATTAGAGAACAAGGGGGTCATAGAGCCTATATAGAATGATATTGTTGTTGTTTTCATCAGAGAGTCCCACATTTTCAGGGTAAAGGATAATAAAAGTGGTAGGTCCTCATTATAAGGGCAGTTGTGTGGATGTACCCAAGGTAAAGATCTGAATGTGAGAAGCGGCATTATGGAACCAATCCACAATTATGGTGAGGGAAGCATCTTGTAGGTATACAGTGAAATCTGACAGGGCTAGCCCACCCATGGTCTAGTGAGGGTTGCTCTACCAATATGAGAGGGCTTGTGATCCAAGATGAAGACACATAGTGCTTTTTACACTCAAACTGTAGAGCATATCTTCAGCCAAAATGTTTAATTTAATTTGGATATAGCAGGGAAATTGTAGAGCCTCTGCCAAGAGGTGTAAAATCTCTTAAACATGGTATTGTTGTTTTTACTTTCTAGTACCAGTGACAACCAAATCTTCCATTTCACGGATTGATGACACAGAGCCCCCCACAGCGTAATTAGTTAAAACATTTTTAGTTGATTTCTGAGTCACTAAATAAGAGGTATACAGCCCAGGAAGTAAAGTCAGATCTTCTTATATACATAAATGTAGCAGTGATACAAAATATTGCAGTTAGTGGATCTGCAATGCAGCCAGCTAGAATATTTATGTTTCTCTCAGCACAGGTTTCATTGAATTTTTCTCTCACACTTATCTCTTTAATCAGTTGTCTTTTTCACTAGGGGGCACTAAATGTTAGCATTTCTCGAAAAAAATGACTTATTTTTCAAATTTGTCATGTAAGAAAGAAGTTTGGATTTTTTTTTTCACTCATCACTGAATTCAATCATATTATCAAGCTGTATTAAATAGATGTTTTGTTTCATAATATAAGGAAGTATTATTATTTAAAGGAGGAGTATACCAATTTGGTATCCAGGAGCATGTGGTTCCCTTATTCCATACAGATAAAGATTAGAAAGATTGATCCTTTTTCTACATGTTCCATGTAAACAGGATTAAATTGTAACTACAGATGAAATATAAGTGATCTATTATGTATAGTATCTATTATTCAGTCACTAGAATTAACACAGCAGTTTTTGTTTTTCCGAGTCATCTAGTGAGATTACCACCTGGTAATATGACAGGAGAACTCTTTTTTTCCCCACATCTTCAAAGTAATGCTAAACTCATAACATTTTTTTACCTCAATGCATTCCCTGTACAATTCCATTACATAGTGCAGTTAAGTATTACATGTTTGTTATTTTAACCACATGCCGGCAGGGCAAAAGCTAAAAGACAGCTACAGCACGGTCGGCTTATTCTGGGAGGGTGTCCATGGATGTCCTCCCAGAATCTTGCTCCCACGCATCCCCGGGAACATCCGTGACCGCCGGGAACCGGCGCATCTCGGATCACGGTAAATGGCCACTGATAGCGGCCGTTCACCACGTGATTGCTCCGTCAAATGACGGAGCGATCACTTGTAAACAAACCGGCATCATGCCATGATGCCGGTTCATCCCTCCCCTCTCTGTACCGATCGGTACAGTGAGAGGGGAGAGGCGGAGAGATGGCAGCAGCGCTGTGGGCTGGATATGAAGTGCCCACAGCGCTGCTCAGTGCCAATAATCTGCCTATACTGTGCAATAATCTGCCAATACTCTGCAACACTGTGCAATAATCTGCCAATACTCTGCAACACTGTGCAATACTCTGCCAATACTCTGCAACACTGCAATACTCTGCAACAATCTGCCAATACTCTGCAACACTGCAATAATCTGCCAATACTCTGCCAATACTCTGCCAATACTCGCCAATACTCTGCAATAAATTTTATAAGAAACAAAGAATTTTTTATTTTATTTTTTACCAAATTTTCAGCCTTTTTTGATTAATAGCGCAAAAAATAAAAATCCCTGCGGTGTTTAAATACCATCAAAAGAAAGCTCTATTTGTGTGACAAAAGGACACAAATTTCATATAGGTACAGTGTTGTATGACTGTCATTCAAAGTGTGAGAGCGCCAAAAGCTGAAAATTTGTATGGTTAGGAAGGGGGTTTAAGTACCCAGTGGTCAAGTGGTTAAAAAAAAACAGCCTTTATTACCACTTTAAGAGGCACACCACCCCAGTACAGCATTACATTCTGCTACAATAAACACCAAGCAACATTAATGCATTGCAAGATGTAAATGTCCAAATATTTAATTGCACTAAAGGTGTGCTAGAAACCCATTTAAGATGACCATGGCTATCTCTATTTGTCAAAATGTGTCTATGGGCAACATAAAAATTATGTATGTGATGCAGTCTCTCAATAGCACTACCAGAGCAGTTTTTTTATTAGATGTTAAGCTCACAGAAAATCTTGTTGTATTCACTTCCTTTAACAGGTCAAGCTCTCCAGCAAAAGTGGGAGTTTTAGGGTTGGGGCCAAAAATAAGCTGGGTTTGGTCAAACTTGTGGGAAACTGTCACATTAATGCTCCACCACCTTCCCATTCTCTGCCCTGCAACTGCATGTCACAAGGGGACGGGGATGTTTGAAAAGGTATTGACCTAATATGGCCACTTATCCAGTGGTGTCATGAGCATCTCAACCCTTTATGTACAGCTGCAGGTTGGGGAATAACCTGGTTGCAGCTGGGTCAGTGGGGATGCAAATGGATACCTGAACTTTAGCCTATTCAGCCCCCTGCTTGGTGAAAGCCATCAAATACACTGAGCAAAATCATAAATACAACACTTTTGTGTTTGCTACTATTTATCATGAGCTGAACGCAAAGATCTACGACTTTTTGTATATACACAAAAGTCCTATTTCTCTCAAATATTGTTCACAAATCTGTCTAAATCCGTGTTAATGAGCACTTCTCCTTTGCTGAGATAATCCTTCCACCTCACAGGTGTGGCATATCAAGATGCCGATTAGAGAGCATGATTGTTGCCCTTGAAATGAATTTTAATTTCTCTACCATAAGCTGTCTCCAAAGGAGTTTCAGAGAATTTGTCAGTACATCCAACCGGCCTCACAACCGCAGACAACGTGTAACCACACCAGCCCAGGACCTCCACATCCAGGATCTTCACCTCCAAGATCATCTGAGACCAGCCACCCAGACAGCTGCTGCAACAATCGGTTTGCATAAGCACAGAATTTCTGCACAAACTGTCAAAAACCATCTCAGGGAAGCTCATCTGCATGCTCGTCATCCTCATCCGGGTCTCGACCTGATTGCAGTTCGTCATCGTAACCAACTTGAGTGGGCAAATACTCACATTCAGTGACATCTGGCACATTGTAGAGGTGTTCTCTTCATGGTTGAATCCCAGTTTTCACTGTACAGGGCAGATGGCAGACAGCATGCAGCAAGGCCACTCTCCCTCCTATCGAGGGGCCTCGCTGCATGCTGGGAGGGAGAGTGCTGGTGAGTGGTGAGGGGTCGGCTGGAGGAGTCAGGGGAGGCCAGAGAGACAGATCTGGAGGATCCTGAGAATCGAACGGCGTTGTCGTGTGGGTTTTCACAGCACAAGGGCCAGACCCTCAGATGATTTCAGTATGATGAAACGCATCAGTGTTGGGCTTGGTGACTGTCAACAAGTGATGCCATCACGCTGGAGTGAAGCAGGAAGCAGGAACCTAAGAGCAAGGTAGGAGACACCGCCTGGCAGCTGCACCCATTAGGACATGTTTGGATGTCTAATTGCCTATTTTTAAAAGCTCACACTGTAAGTGCATTTCTTATGAGGGGGGCATGATTTCTTTGATTAAAGTTTTAAATGGGATTATGCTATGGATGTTAGTTCTTTTGCTTGGGTATGAGAGTATCAGCGTGATATCCAATCCTCACATAGGAGAGTGCCAGTGAGGTCATTGTTATAACAAGAAAAGTCAGTGGTGGTTTTGAGGCTTATTCCCAGTTTAATCTGGTAAGAGTACCCATAGAAGGGGAGGCTTGCCCCCCCCATTTTTCTCACGAGTAGAGGTGTTGGTGGTGGAGGATCATGGCAGATAGTGGACTGAGTGATATCTTGGACCACATTTGATTTATTCACTTCACACTGACTGTGGGATAATTCAACTATTAAAGGGGGCTTCCTGATTCTGGTAAGATCCCCACCTGCAGACCCCCTACAAACAAGAGGCAAGGGTTCTGGGGAAGAGACCCTTGTCCTCATCAACAATGCACCTCCCCACGTTGAGGGCATGTGGCCTGGTATGGTTCAGGGAAGAGGGCCCATGTTCACGCCCTCTCTTTCTGGACAGGATTAAGGGTCTGACAGATTTTTTTGGGAGACTTTGCACATTTTCTTTTTCACATGGCCCCCTTTAAAATCTGTGCCAGACCTGAAGGGTCTGTTATGGATTTTGTGGGAGACCTAAAGCATTTTTTAGGAGCCCCTTAAAAATTCCCCCATTAAAATCCATACTAGACTCAAAGGGTCTGGTATGTATTATGGGTGGGCCAATTTTTTTTCATTACTGCTAGAAGATGTGCTACAACAAAAATGACATTTACAAAGAAACAATTATAAAGTTTAAAGGATAAGTTCACCTTTTGTAACGTGTTACATTCAGGGTGTAACGGATTCGGCTTTGATCAGGTCTCCGATGTAAAATCCCAGAGCTACGCCACAACGTCACTTCTGATTTGTGCTATCGCCAATGGCGCTGATTTAAAAAAATGACAGTATTCAGAATCGCTGATTTTGGCATTCTGAATACTTTTAAGTGCAATGGAGGGATTTGAGGCCTTTTAGACCCCCGGTCGCTCCATAAAGAGTACCTGTGACCACCTATTACTGTCACAAGGGATGTTTACATTACTTATGACAGCAATAAAAGTAATCCGAATTTTTTTTTAAGGGACAATGTAAAAAAAATGTAAAATAAGAAAAAATATTAAAGCGCCCTTGTCCCCACGTGCTCACGCAGCAAAGAAAACGCATACGAAGGTCGCGCCCGCAAATGTAAACCGTGTTCAAATCACACATGTAAAGTATCGCCGCGCTCATCAGAGTGAGAGCAATAACTCTAGCAATAGACATCCTCTGTACCTCTAACCTGGTAACCATTACTTTTTTTAACCACTTCAGCCCCAGAGGATTTTACCCCCTTCCTGACCAGAGCACTTTTTGCGATTCAGCACTGCGTCGCTTTAACTGACAATTGCACGGTTGTGCGACGTTGTACCCAAACATTGACATCTTTTTTTCCCACAAATAGAGCTTTCTTTTGGTGGTATTTGATCGTCTCTGCGGTTTTTATTTTTTGCACAATAAACAAAAAAAGAGCATCAATTTTGAAAAAACACAATTTTTTTACTTATTGCTATAGTAAATATTCCCCAAAAAAATGTTTTTCCTCAGTTTAGGCCGATGTTTATTCTTCTACATATTTTTGGCAAAAAAATCGCAATAAGGGTATATTGATTGAGAGAGAGCTGTGATCACTGTCCTGTCACTAGGCAGAATGGGAAATTCTTTGTTTACAAAAGCATCTCCCCGTTCTTCCTCTCTGTGACATGATTGCCGGCACCTGGTGCACACCGAGTTTGCGGGACCCGAGGTCACAGAGAGCCCCACCGGCCACGCATGCCCAAGACACCTCTTATTAAAGGGGACGTACATGTACGCCTTTTTGCCTACCAGTGCCATTCTGCCAATGTACATCGGCGTGCGCTGGTCGGCAAGTGGTTAAAGTGCCACCTATGGAGATTTTTAGGTACCGTTGTTTTTTGCCATTACACGAGTGTGCGCAATTTCAAAGCATGATGTATTAGGTATCTATTTGCTTGGCATAACATCATCTTTCACATTATACAAAAACATTGGGCTAATATTACTGTTTAGTTTTTTTAAATTCATGAAAGTGTATTTTTTTCCCAAAAATTTAGTTTGAAAGACCGCTACGCAAATACCGTGTGGCACAAAATATTGCAATGATCACCATTTTATTCTCTAGGGTCTCTGTTAAAATATATATATATATATATATATATATATATATATATATATATATATATATATATATATAATGTTTGGGGGTGCTAAGTAATTTTCTAGCAAAAAGCAACAAATGTCAGAAATAGTCTTAAGCATGAAGGGGTTAAAAAGGGAAAACTGTTTCTCCTCGGGTCCTCGTTTGTCTGGCTGAGTCTGGGCTATCACAGAGCTCTACTACAGGTGGGCAGAGCAGGAAGAGATCATCAATCACTTCTTACCCAGCAAACACCAGAGCTCTCCCTGGGGAAGATTGAAGATCTCAGAGGACAGATGGCAGCCTACATCTTCTCCACATGTGCCCCGGCCTTCTCTGCCTTCTATACTATACTATGCTGTGCTGTAAACCTGCCCTGCACCATGCAGGCAATGTTAATTTTAGTCTTAGGACTAAAATTGCATTTTAGTTTTAGTCCCATTTTAGTCTTCTGCAATTGTTTTAGTTTTAGCCGTATTTAATCAACTAAATCTCCAGTACATTTTAGTCGACTAAAATGTCCTACGTTTTAGTCGACTAAAATCTTCAGTACATTTCAGTAATTGCAATTTAGTTGTAGCCATAGTCTTTAGACTAAAATGGCATTTTAGTTTTAGTCTCATTTTAGTCTTTTGACTAAAATGGCTTTTAGTTTTAGTTGTATTTTAGCCGACTAAAATAGTATGCATTTAGCCGACTAAAATGTTTTAGTCATTTTAGTCGACTAAAATGTTTTAGTCGCCTAAATTAACACTGCATGCAGGGCAGGTTTACTGAAAGAAAAGTAACATTCTTGAACAGGTTAGAAATTATTTAGGAATGTCTGCTACATAGATGTATTCAACATACACGTTAGATCTTATTAAAATAATATTTTTTTTAATAAGATATAGTATATATGTGGAATACTTCCATGTAGTAATTCAAAAGTCCCAGTAATTCTTAAATTATAACTAAAGGCATTTTTTTTTCAGTTTTGGATACAGTGGAGAGGGATTAGAACACTTGTCAGGTTTTTACTGCTGTCTGTGCCCTGTTAGGTAGATTCATCCTTTCTAGTTGACCTGTTTACCATTATCATTGAAAGTAAAAGCAAAAGAAGACCCAAATGTTGGGTTGTCCCCAGAAAAGTAATAGAGGGGAAATCTTCCAATGGGGACATTAGTTATAGTGACCTGGAGGTCCCCAAGTAACTCCCTTAATTTGCAGGGATTTCCTCTCACTTTTAAAATTGAAATTTTTTGAAAAAAAAAAGTTTTTCCTATAGTTTCACTTTAACCCTTTTAAAAAATCTAAGTATGAACAGCAAGGAATAGAATTCCACAATACAGCCCAACTTCAGGAAAGTAAAAAAGTCCATCCTTGCAGTGTGTGTGTGTGTGTGTTGGAATATCCTCTTTCACTTACCTGATTCCAAGTTCTTTTTCTTCACCCAAAGCCTTGACAGCACATACCATACAGGGACATTAATACAAGGATATTAACACTGTATGATGGGGAGGCTGGAGTGTGACCACAGCCAGTAACATACATAGAAGCTGAAGGGCACAAGTCCCAGCAGTGGAGGGTGCCTGCTGGGGAGAGGAATAAGTTAAAGCTGGGTACACACAGATTGAGATTTGTCTAGTTCAGCAGGGACTGGCAAAATTTCAATCTATGTGTAGCCTTCCCTGTAATGCCGCGTACACACGGTCAGAGAATCCATCGGAATGCGTCTTATCGGACCGTGTCGTCAGATAATCCGACTGTGTGTGGTATGCATCGGATTGATTCCGTCCGAATCTCCGTCGGACCCAATTTTCCAACATGTTGGAAATATTTCCCGACCAACTGGGCCAGTCGGACATATTCCGATTATGTGTAGAGAATTTTGATCGGACCAAGTGCCACGCATGCTCAGATCAAATTCCTACATCAAAGCTATTGGCTACTAGTCTGAACGTAGTCCCATCGTAACGAAATTACGCTATCACGTTCTGAAAGATCGGATTTTTCGCCAACTTGGCCCGACCGTGTGTATGCAACAGTTTCGGACAAGATCTGACGGACAAAATCCGACGGGCAAAATCCGACGGATTTGGTTGCCAAAATCTCCGACCGTGTGTACAGAAGCCAATCATTATTTCAGCTTCTCTTGAAAAGGACTGCTGGAAACCTTGCAGGTTTGCAGGTGGAGAGTCCCCGCTGCCAGAATACAATGTCCCAGCAAGGGGGTATTACTGAACCCACATAGCTTGTGTAGATGTAAGAACCTGTCAATCTAGGTGGCAATCTAAACAGAAAAACCTGTGCACGTATACCAACTTAAAGTGGTTGTAAACTGCATCAGTAAAAAAATAAAAATATCCCTTTCCACCTGTAGGGCAATTGCATAATATGCTAGTATGCATTGCATACTTTTTGTTTGTTTACATTTCTCTATAAAAGCATGTGTGTGTATATGTGTATGTGTATATGTATATATATATATATATATATATATATATATATATATATGTATATATACACACACACATACAATGCATGTGTTTTGAGCTTTGGGGTGCAAACCCTTATGTAATAGGCTGCGCACACCTATGTTTGTGGTAAACCTCAACTCGTAGCAATAAACCAGCGGAAAACCTCATGTTAAGGTCTTTTAGTCTGTATGGAAACCACTATCTTGAAGCATCGCTGTACAGTTGCATGATGTTTCCTGTATTTTCTCTTTCTATCCAGTATCTGTGATGAGTATGTTTCCTGTTTTTTCCATACTGTATATGTGTATATATGTTTCCTGTGATGTTTTCTCTCTTCATACAGTTTATCTGTATAGTATACTAAATATATATATATATATATATATATATATATATATATATATATATATATATATATATATATATATATATATATTCCTCTGCCATTGCTTGACAGACCCAGTAAAATACAGCATATTTTATAAAAGAGCATAAATACTGCAAGGCTTTATCTGTATATATGGTACATGTTATGAGGAACCGAGGACCATGCTTTTTACAAATGAGAAGTAGTTGAGCCCACAATCTTGTACGATCATGAGGATCCACCTCCCTTCTCTTTGCTTCTCATTGCACATCTTCTTGATGTAAAAGAGAAGTGACATTATTCATAAGCACGGTGTCCCCAGAGATTTTTTTATGTTGTGAAATGCCACATCACCCCTTAAAAAAACATACACAATTTTAGGTTACTTTGCACACATAGGAACACATTTTGGTATACATTAAACACCAGATCTCTCTTACCCCTCAAAGAGCTTTATGTATATTATGTTTCACCACAAACTTTGAATCATTCCAACCTACCTTCTGAAAACTGGGAATAATAGAGCAAGTATTACAAAACTGACAAAGTGGTAGAAGTTTTCAGTGTGAAAAAAAAAATGCTCCCATTTTTTTTTGCCCTGCTATATTTGTTCTCTGGTTGGTATGCATTAGGGTGCAGGGGTTAATAAGAAATTCATATAAAGAAAGTATAGAAGCACCAATTCACAATGCATTATTTATTATCAATTTAAGCAATTAAAGAAAATATATATTAACAATTTAAGCAAATATAATATACAACAAATACCTACATAATAGGATCTTAGTTATTGCTATTTTATATTATATAGTTCTTGCATTTAATATTTGAGCTCCTATCTATTGCTTGTTTTAACACATTGTGGCTGCAGATAATTAATGCAGTAAAATAGGTTGTACAGAGGCAGAGGATAAAGTATATGAACTTGAGCAAAGAAAACTTTTATATAAAACAGTGTCAGACTTGGGACTGTTACTAAGAAAACACAATGTCTTGAGATACAGCATCCTTCTTGTATAGTATCTGCAATAAGAAATACATTTAACACCATAAACATATAAAGAAGACAGTGTGCAGTACATGCTATTTAAGTTTATCTTTAATATATGATTTTAGTATGACATTATTTAAAAGGAATGCATATGAAGCCTTGTCTCCTAAAGTAAAATGATCTACTCCTGACTACCCAAATGTGCCCTAGCTGAGAGCTGCCCCTTCTAGAGCCGTAAAGGGCTGAAAACATTATTATTCAGAATAATGTAATAGAGACCCTTTTTACTGATGTAGAGACGAGGTTCAGATTGTCAGTGAACCCCTGGGATTTGCAAAGTTTTCAAGTTTTCCAACAGAAATAATAAACAACCTATAATGTATTGCATGGTCTCATTTAAAAAGGTGGAAACCTCAGCCACCTTTCTAGAAAATTATGGGCTCACGGCAGCCATTTTGTTAGTATGTGTTGAGCCATTATGGAGAGCTAAACATTCTTTTTAGAGAGAGATACTTTTTTAAAAACAAATTCAAGGCAGTGCTTGGCTTCCCATGCCTTTTCATTGACAATAGCGTCCTCATGAGCTCCACAGATGAACAGAATTAAATAAAAAGATTTGCCCCTGCATCATAGACTTCAGTGGGGTTCACCACAAACATTGAACTTTGAGCAAGATTTGAATTGCTAATCACATGTTTTCTGTGCCACATTTTACCAATGCAGAGAAAATGGAAGAGTGAAGCGTAGACATCTTTAATGATACAGGGGAAACATAAGCACTGGAAATTAATTATTTTGTGGAAAAAATGTTGAAAGCACTCACCTTATAGGCAAATCACTGTTACACTCAGTAAAAAGTTGAAGACCAATATTTTGATAAACAGCACTCTCATTCCCAGTACAGTCAGAGAAAGACCATTAATATTAGTATCTATAAAACAGAACACAGTGTGACATTTGTACCAATTTCAGTATTCTAAGAATACTTGCCATGTAAATTAAACACAATGTCATCTACAAATCAATAATTGCTTGCTAGTATGTGTAGACTGACACCATGCAGGGTCTGATATATTTTAGATGGACTAATGTTATCTGAGGGCATTTGTGGGCTTGTGTAAGCACTTGTTCTAATAAATGTTAGGAATTTTCACTCTTGTCTGCACTTTAGCAATATTGATCTGTCAGTGGTGCCAATAACTAAATAGTTTAAATGGATTTAGCAAAAAAATGCGGTTACCCATACAAATGTGATGCTATTGAGCTAATTTGGTGCCTTGGTAGCCCAAAAACTCATTCAGACATGCTTATAAGATAAGGCTTGTATTACATTACAAGTGAAATGGAAATACAACACAATGGAAATACAACTTATAGTAAACTTTTTTTGATTGCTTTTTCAAGGAAATTGTAACCCTTTGCAAGAGAATATTCTCAATTCATGTACTAAATAATATAATAACACTACTACAAGTTTTTACTTTGTCTTAAAGTATACCTGTTCCAATGTCATAGCAAAAAAAAAAATAAGAATAACATAATACAGCAGTTACAGATACAAAAAATGCAACACATTTACCAATCACTTCAGCAGGTTGTTCTATGCAGTTCTGATCATCTGCATAAGTTGTTTCTATTCCAGTGGCTTGAATGCCATGATCTGCATTTTTAAGAAATAAATGTGTTATTACACATCTACTATGCTCCAACTTGAAAACAAATATTGAGATGCCATGGAGAGTACTCCAATACTACACAAACCCTACCACCAAGATTAAAGGTATATCATTGTTCTATAATATACTGAAAAATAAGGATATACCTTTGAAAACAATTCATTTGATTGCTTGGGAGAAGGACTTAGATACCTATTACTCCCTGGAACAATGGCAAAAGGCACTTCACATCACATACAATGCGACAAAGAGTGTACAATTATGGGAATTATCGCAGAACATCCTCGTCAGATGGTATCTGACACCCCATAGAATAGCTAAATTCTCACCACAAAGTTCCAATACCTGCTGGAGGAACTGTGGTGCTGTGGGAACATTGTACCATATACTCTGGTCTTGCCCTACTATAAACCCCTTTTGGAAAGGTGTATATGGAGTAATTTCACAAGTACCCATGTCACCAGGGAATGCAATTTTATCCTTAGACATAGAGTTAATTCCACCAGAATACAGGACCATAGCTGTGCACATTCTTCTGAGTGCACGATTAACGATAAAGTGCCATTGCAGAGATCAACAAACCCCTTCTCTACATGAAGTAATAAATATGACTAACAGTCACGCAGCATACGAGATGTTATATGCATCAACCCAAAACAATTACAGTAAAGCCCAAAAAATATGGAAAAAAAAAAAAGAAAAATGGGTAGATTGGTACACAATGAAACATAAGACCTAAATGTATCACTTATAAACCATACTGTACTACCAAATGGAAGTAACTATCTGACTGTGTTTTTCTTCTTTTTTTTCCTAATTTTATTTTATATTACTTTATACTTTTATATTTTATGGTTCTTACTTTTTTCTTTTTCAAACACCAATGTATTTTTCATATACTACTTAGTCAAAAACTAGAAGTTATCTAACAATGAAAACAAAACAACAACCCCCAAAAGAGGGCTGGGGGTCACTGCTCTCCTCCTGAGCGCAGTGTGTTCCCAGTTGGGGTGCCTGGGCAGGGGAGTGGTGTTCCTCACTCTTGATCTAACAAGATCTACTTTATATATAACATTTTTTACTTTGGTTTACATGTCTACTGTATACAGACTTTGTTATAGAATAATCCTCAAGACTGTGTAATAAGCTAAAGAAGTGCATGTCTGAGTGACTATTTTTCTACATGTTTTTTCACTTATGTTCTGTGAAATATTCAATAAAAAAATATTGATTTAAAAAATAAATAAATGTGTTGTTTTATTTCTTTTTATCTGTTATAAACAGATATGAATTGATGCAAAGATCAGGTAATGGCGTAAACTATTTTTCAACAAAGCAGAAAAAGTATTAAATTATTCCATGTCTCTCTAATACTTAATTCTTCAATGTGCAATTCACCATACTTTTACTGTACAAATGCAAGTGAATGTGAAAATATTTTTTAAACTAAAAAAAAAACTAGAAACTACAAAAAAGTTTTAAAAAGATGTGCAGAAAACACATTGATTACTCCTTGGAGGTGATTTAGTCATTCATTTTATTTGAGCACAGATCAGGGTGGACCTGTCATGTTATGTGACTAATCAACTGCTGCTATTTGAAAGCATGGTCCGTAGGTCTTTCCATCTTACATTATTGACCAAAGATTTTCTCTTGTGATCCAAATTACAGACAAATCAGGGTTTATTATATAAGGCATTGCAAAACACAATAAAAAAAAGTTTCTTAGCAATACAAAGCTATTCTTTCTTAGTTTACTCTAGTAAAAGTATAATCATGATGTGTTTCTTCTGGTAACTGTGCTTTAATCATATCTTTAGATAAACCAACTGCCCAAGCTGTCATTAAAAAAGCGATAGTATTATATAAGAAAATTGCCTCTGGGTCCTTTTATGGCCATACAGCTGAATGTTTTAGGTCAGTATAATAAATGAGACAAAAAAAAAACTCTTAATTTAGTACTAAGTTAGTACTAAGCTCTTAGTTTAACACTCTATTCTAATTAATTTACTCATATTTAAAATAAAAAGGTGATAGATATCCTCACCGGCTAGCGGATTTTTCTGGCTTGTCACCCATTTTCCTTGGTGTTTAATTCGGCACTCTGTTGATTGTGTATTCTTTACAATAACAGCATTGTAGAGGCCTTTCCTAGTCAGGATTGGATTCACTGTAACAGCACTGGACTCTGACTTGTTAGAACTGATGTAGAACTCCACATCCTTGGGGTAGAAATCCTTTACAAGGCAGGATGTTGAAGAGACTTTTGTAGATGTTAACAGAAATACAGAGGGAGTAGAAGGATCCCTTTTACCTACAGGAATAATACCAAATGTCAAGATAGCATCAAATAAAGTATTTGCCCATGGCTGCAGGTCTTATTTAATAAATTGCTACACTGCTGCTAAAAAGAAGTTATAAAACACATAATCTATATTGTAATTGTAGATGTGCACTGTGAAATTAGAAGACACCTGAGAATTAGAAGAATTCATGGATAGGACAGCTACAGAAAAGAGCTGCTGTTTAGTGACCTACAAATTACATAAAAGAATAATGGTACAATAGTATAATAAAAAAATCAGAAATTGTTTAGCTTGAGGTAATATAATATGGCATAGTATAGGTTATTTTTCATGTTTAGGTCTCAATTGCATAGTAGGATTCAAAATGTATATTAAAAAGTATATATAACTCTTCTATATTGTTTTTCATAATATTATAATTATATTTTTCAATAACATGTTGACTGGTGTGTGTTATTGGAAATCTTTACTTACCAGCAACAATGGATAGCTTTGTTCCAGCTCCGAAAGTTAAAACATCAGAATACAGGCACAGAGCAAAAACACTGTACTCAAACCACTATTATCTACTAGATCTTTTTTTTCTCTCGTACATTCCCTTGTTTAAATCAACGCATTTTTGGATTGTCAACCAGAATTATATAAGGCTATTACTTTAACATAAAATACAGAATTGCTGGTGTATTGGAACTAGTGCAAAAGCTTGTAATTTCCCTACTTATTGCATGTGATGTACTGTCGTACTTTAAGCTGTAATAATGTAATAAATAGATAAAGCCTCAAATTACATAATTGTTTGCAGATGACTTTAGATTGTAAGTTCCTTGAGGGCAGGGACTGATTTGAATGCACAGTACGTAAAGCGCTGCATAAATAGTCAGGGCTATATAAATGCCTTTAATAAATAACTGTACCAATTATAGTATGGTGTAGTATATATTAGATATCTTTGTAACGGCTAAAGGTTATAAACAATGACACTAGCATATGCTTTTAGAATAATTCTATTTCTTGAAATATACATTAATTTAATGGTCTTCTATTTCTCAGTATTAACCAGTGTTAAATCCATCAAAGGTATAAAAGAAGATGAAAACAAGGGCTAGTAAGCAAAATAGAAATCATTGCACATACATTAAAATCCTTATAGCATCCTGTACAAGCTTGCAAGACGTAATACAGTGTGCAAATTATGGAATAATAATAACAATTTAAAAATACCTCACTGTTTTTTAATTTTTCTAAACATTAGGCAAAACTGGCAAAACAGCCAGTACAGAGAAGCTGTAGTAATCACTAATATAAAATGTAGCTGCAATAAGGGCTAATACAATATTTTTTATATTAAGGACTAATATAATATTTAATATAATGTTAAACTCATGCACTAATAATTCCTTAATATTATCGACTAATATAATAGTATCAACATTTGCAGCTTGTATAACCGCTGAGGCTGCTTCTCTTTTGGGAAGTCAAACTCAGTATTACATTAAGCTTATTAAATTAAAACTTTCTTTAAAAAAATGAGTTTCTTGAAAAGTACAAAGACAAGTGACAGTTTGTATACAAGATAAACATACCACCAGAAGGTAACTGGTAAATGTTTGCCAGAACAAAGGGTCATTGACATAGTTAGATAACATTGAAAAACATTGCTATACCATAACCAAATGTGTTATTTCTGTTTCCATAACTTTGTATATCTATACAAACGTGATGACTGGATCTTACCTGGTTCAACAGTTAGCTTTGTTCCTTTTCCAAAAGTGAGCTTGCTGTTACACAGCTATGTATCATATAACATAAACGTTGTACCGTTGTGAAAGGAAGAGGTTAGTGGTTTAGAACACTCTCTGAGTTAAATACAGCCAAAAGTGCCATCAACATTTTTAAGCCCAACTGAAGTCACAGAAATAGATATGTGGCAGACAGGCAGTTTACTTGCGACCTCCATTTTCCTAGACTTACCTCAATTTTTCCTTTTCCAGTATTTGTGCAGGTTGTCCAAATATGGTTTTGCCGTAAAAGTTAGATCCACAGCACTCAATAATCATCGCCCAGGAACTCACCTGATCTGAGACACCCTTGTCTTCCCCTGAAATCCAAATTTATGGAAATACACTAATGGTGAGGGGTGTGAATGTTGTTCAGCTATGCCAGCAAAGAACACTGAAATTGTGAAATTGCGGAAGCAAAAAGCAGAATTTTTACATACATAAAAAGGGATTTTAAGTAATTTTCAAGCAAAAACCATATGGAGGGGTACAGAAGTATAGGACTATAAAAACTTCTGGGCTTATACACATGGCCTGCATTCAATGCCCATGTGATTATGTGTTTTTTTTTGTCCACCGGTAAAGCTACAAAAAAATGGGTATGTGGGAGTCACATGTAAATGCTGCATAACATGTTCATTTTGGTGTGTTGGAGCATAAATAAATAAATAAAAATTCAGCACAATTGACCTTACTGCTGCTGTGTCCTTGGATAGGTGAAATCTTCCTCCTTTAATGCCCCCCCCCCCCCCCGCCCAGCCACCATGACCTTCTAGTATGGTGGGGGTTTAAAGAACTAGGGAGCTGTCACAGGCTCTCATCAAATGTACCGGACTATGCCAGTCCTTTTTGCTCAGCTTCTCCACTCATAGAATCCATACTAAACCTTCTATGAATGAAACAGAATCTATGAATGGGTAGACCTTACAATCATCATCCATCCTCCATTCATAGATCACTTCTGGATACATTATCCCCTTGACACTGATGTCACACAAATATGTGGCCCCACTGGACTGGGCTTTTTTCCATGGCGCTGCATACTTGCGCTCCGCATGACGCTACCAGTACAGGCACCAGGGTCTCACCATAAACCCCAGGGCCCCGTACCAATGATTGGGACATGGAATTCAAGATTCCCGGGTCTCCTGATCGAGAGAGAAAATAAAAAGTATGGGTATAAAAAAGAAATACATAAATAAATAATAATAATTTAAAAAAATGAAAAAAACAAAAAAAAACACCTACATCGAGGTATGATTTAGGTCAGTGCCAGGGTTAGTGTTTAGGTAAAGGTCAGGATCAGTATTTTTGGACAGTTTTTTTTAAATTAGTATCAGTGTGCAAAATGCGCACTATTGTTTCTGGGCTATATTACGGGTACTAAAAATAAATTTCATCCACATGTGGTATTGCTGCGATTGTTAGGACAATCATAGTTAGATTGTTAGGACTATCATAGTGTAACCACTTTGGAGGCAGTGGGCTGTTCATCTTACTATTCTGTGGGGTTAGTCAAGCCCTATGTCGTGTCCCACAGATGGCATATACCTCTTCTAAGTCGATTGGAATATGATTTAAGATGGAATCGGAAATTAATCCCTTAGGTTAGTCACCTAGGCCCAGACCAAAGAGTTGGTGGCAGGGCCTGAGAAAAGCTAGAGAACGATTGGAAGATCCATGATCGTCTTTAATCGCCTAAGCTCAAGATTGATCCTTTCGAGGAGTGGCAAAGTTCCTTTTCACTCAAATGTGCCCAGTAGGTGTTATATTGCAGAGATGTAATGCAAAGTTGGGCAGGGGACTCAGGATCAGTGGAGCCTGTGCAGCACTTGTCTTTGTGTTGTGATCTGTCTGCAACAAAATCCTGGGACAACAACGGAAGATTCCAGGTGTGCTGGCAAGTTGCACTTGGTGCAGTAAGGAAGTCAATAGAATATCTTTCCTTGCTTTCAACGCCTCTAATTCCCACTATGGTTCCTTAGAGCAATCAAAGCTCTAAGCAAATGTTACCAAATCTTGTCCAACGGAAACAATTGGTCCATTGTTGTCAGTCAGAAAGCAGCATCAGGCAGGATGTGTAACAAAGGATCAAGATCCAAAACGTCATATGGAGTCATTGTGAACAATCACTCAAAACTATCGGATAAAACCGCTACAGTTCTCTAGATCTAGCTGATGTGTACATGCACACTTTGCAGTCTTCTAAAGAATTTCACTTTGGGCTCGTTCAGCAACCATTGACCTTTCCACATTTTCCAGAACATTGCTTCCAGTAGTGTCTGTCTTGCAAAAGCAAGGGCTTTAGGTTCTTCATGTGGGCAACAGATGCGGGTGGCTCAACATCCTCCAGGTCCTCGAAAACCCTGATTCAGAGGGAAGGCCAATTAATGGCATTATAATAATGACATTTTAGACGTTCAGGAGAATACTGTAGAATTGCCCCCACATAAGTCCTAATACTTTTACCCTTCGCGCGGGAAAGTCCTAGTTCTATCCCATTTGTTTGTATTCCATGGTCGCAAATGGTCAAGAAGATTAAGAACATCATAAAATGGCCTTCTAAGGTAATGAAAGATTTTACTTCCTATTCCCGGGAAGATTACCCCACATATGAGACTAGTCCCATCAATGGTGGCTAAAGATAGTTAAGCTTATCAACTTTCATAAACTTCCAGACGTAACAATCATTAAAGTTTATTCACCTTGGTGACCTCCTAGCTCAAGTCAATGACATACAGTGGTGTGAAAAAGTGTTTGCCCCCTTCCTCATTTCCTGTTCCTTTGCATGTTTGTCACACTTAAGTGTTTCGGAACATCAAACCAATTTAAACAATAGTCAAGGACAACACAAGTAAACACAAAATGCAATTTGTAAATGAAGGTGTTTATTATTAAAGGTGAAAAAAAATCCAAACCATCATGGCCCTGTGTGAAAAAGTGATTGCCCCCCTTGTTAAAACATACTATAACTGTGGTTGTCCACACCTGAGTTCAATTTCTCTAGCCACACCCAGGCCTGATTATTGCCACACCTGTTCACAATCAAGGCATCACTTAAATAGGAGCTGCTTGACACAGTAAGGTCCACCAGAAGATCCTTAAAAGCTACACATCATGCCGAGACCCAAAGAAATTCAGGAACAATTGAGAAAGAAAGTAATTGAGATCTATCAGTCTGGAAAGGGTTATAAAGCCATTTCCAAAGTTTTGGGAATCCAGCGAACCACAGTGAGAGCCATTATCCACAAATGGCGAAGACATGGAACAGTGGTGAACCTTCCCAGGAGTGGCCGGCCGCCCAAAATTACCCCAAGAGCGCAGCGACGACTCATCCAAGAGGTCACAAAAGACCCCACAACAACGTCCAAGGAACTGCAGGCCTCACTTGCCTCAGTTAAGGTCAGCGTTCATGCCTCCACCATCAGGAAAAGACTGGGCAAAAATGGCCTGCATGGCAGAGTTCCAAGGAGTAGTGATGGCCGAACGGTTCGCCCGGCGGTCGTTTCGCGGCGAATTTCCGACTTTCGCCGTCCGCGGGTTCGAACGCCTTTTTCCGTCGTTCGCCCCGGCGGACTTACGTGTTTAATGTATACAAGAACTTTAACCTTTCGTGACACGTTTATCATGTGTTACAGGACAACCAATTGAGACATGACAGCTCATGGACACTTGGACATTCCCCCTAACCTATAAATACACCCGATCCGGTGGCCATTTTACATTCTTTCTTCTGTCACTGTAGGGAAAGGATCCTGTGTGGAGTAGGGACAGAGAAAACGCTAGCTATTTGGTACACAAAAGTTCTTTTCAGGACTGGTATAGGTGTTAGGTCAGCAGCCTGAGTTTCTTTTGTCAGTTTAGATAAAGGGACAGAGCGCTGTATGCTGCTATTTTAGGGACAGCTCAGCCAGATTAGTCTTTCTTCATCATCATCATCATCATCATCATTAGCTGTTACTATCAGGTCCACAAAAGAGCTGTTCCAGCTAATCGTTCCAGCCTACTCTTTTTTGCCAATTTGTATAGGGACAGGCAGGAAGCAGTGTGTCAGGCAGTGAGGATAATTTTAAAGACTTGCTGTTACTATTAGTTCCACAAAGGTTCTTTTCAGGACTGGTATCAGTGGTACGGTAATAGGCTTGTACACGTATAATATTCTTTCTTCCAAATATAGAAAGAATATTATACTTGACTGCTGCCCTTCTGCTGCAGTCTGCTAATCATTCACAACTCACTTGTTCCACAAAGCTCTTTATCAGGACTGGTAACTTGGTCTGTCTAGGGTGCTACGGTACATAGGCTTGGGTGCGGTACAGTCTGCTGTTCTGTAAGGACCGCTATCGGTCCACAATACATAGGGTTGCCGTGCACTACTGCTGACCGCTGCCCTATACTGCAGCAGTCCTTCATTGGTATAGGGACTGACGTACAGTCTGCTAATCACTAACACACAACCTGCTTGGTCCACAAAAGTTCTTATAAGGACTGGTAACTTGGTATAGGGTGCTACGGTACATAGGCCTGAGTGCGTTACAGTCTGCTGTTCTGTAAGGACCGCTATCGGTCCACAATACATAGGGTTGCCGTGCACTACTGCTGACCGCTGCCCTATACTGCAGCAGTCCTTCAGCGGTATAGGGACTGACGCACAGTCTGCTAAACACTAACACACAACCTGCTTGGTCCACAAAAGTTTTTATAAGGACTGGTAACTTGGTATAGGGTGCTACGGTACATAGGCCTGAGTGCAGTACAGTCTGCTGTTCTGTAAGGACCGCTATCGGTCCACAATACATAGGGTTGCCGTGCACTACTGCTGACCGCTGCCCTATACTGCAGCAGTCCTTCATTGGTATAGGGACTGACGTACAGTCTGCTAATCACTAACACACAACCTGCTTGGTCCACAAAAGTTCTTATAAGGACTGGTAACTTGGTATAGGGTGCTACGGTACATAGGCCTGAGTGCGTTACAGTCTGCTGTTCTGTAAGGACCGCTATCGGTCCACAATACATAGGGTTGCCGTGCACTACTGCTGACCGCTGCCCTATACTGCAGCAGTCCTTCATTGGTATAGGGACTGACGTACAGTCTGCTAATCACTAACACACAACCTGCTTGTTCCACAAAAGTTCTTATAAGGACTGGTAACTTGGTATAGGGTGCTACGGTACATAGGCCTGAGTGCGTTACAGTCTGCTGTTCTGTAAGGACCGCTATCGGTCCACAATACATAGGGTTGCCGTGCACTACTGCTGACCGCTGCCCTATACTGCAGCAGTCCTTCATTGGTATAGGGACTGACGTACAGTCTGCTAATCACTAACACACAACCTGCTTGGTCCACAAAAGTTCTTATAAGGACTGGTAACTTGGTATAGGGTGCTACGGTACATAGGCCTGAGTGCGTTACAGTCTGCTGTTCTGTAAGGACCGCTATCGGTCCACAATACATAGGGTTGCCGTGCACTACTGCTGACCGCTGCCCTATACTGCAGCAGTCCTTCAGCGGTATAGGGACTGACGCACAGTCTGCTAAACACTAACACACAACCTGCTTGGTCCACAAAAGTTTTTATAAGGACTGGTAACTTGGTATAGGGTGCTACGGTACATAGGCCTGAGTGCGTTACAGTCTGCTGTTCTGTAAGGACCGCTATCGGTCCACAATACATAGGGTTGCCGTGCACTACTGCTGACCGCTGCCCTATACTGCAGCAGTCCTTCATTGGTATAGGGACTGACGTACAGTCTGCTAATCACTAACACACAACCTGCTTGGTCCACAAAAGTTCTTATAAGGACTGGTAACTTGGTATAGGGTGCTACGGTACATAGGCCTGAGTGCAGTACAGTCTGCTGTTCTGTAAGGACCGCTATCGGTCCACAATACATAGGGTTGCCGTGCACTACTGCTGACCGCTGCCCTATACTGCAGCAGTCCTTCAGCGGTATAGGGACTGACGCACAGTCTGCTAAACACTAACACACAACCTGCTTGGTCCACAAAAGTTTTTATAAGGACTGGTAACTTGGTATAGGGTGCTACGGTACATAGGCCTGAGTGCAGTACAGTCTGCTGTTCTGTAAGGACCGCTATCGGTCCACAATACATAGGGTTGCCGTGCACTACTGCTGACCGCTGCCCTATACTGCAGCAGTCCTTCATTGGTATAGGGACTGACGTACAGTCTGCTAATCACTAACACACAACCTGCTTGTTCCACAAAAGTTCTTATAAGGACTGGTAACTTGGTATAGGGTGCTACGGTACATAGGCTTGAGTGCGGTACAGTCTGCTGTTCTGTAAGGACCGCTATCGGTCCACAATAGATAGGGTTGACGTGCACCACTGCTGACCGCTGCCCTATACTGCAGCAGTCCTTCAGCGGTATAGGGACTGACGCACAGTCTGCTAAACACTAACACACAACCTGCTTGGTCCACAAAAGTTTTTATAAGGACTGGTAACTTGGTATAGGGTGCTACGGTACATAGGCCTGAGTGCGTTACAGTCTGCTGTTCTGTAAGGACCGCTATCGGTCCACAATACATAGGGTTGCCGTGCACTACTGCTGACCGCTGCCCTATACTGCAGCAGTCCTTCATTGGTATAGGGACTGACGTACAGTCTGCTAATCACTAACACACAACCTGCTTGGTCCACAAAAGTTCTTATAAGGACTGGTAACTTGGTATAGGGTGCTACGGTACATAGGCCTGAGTGCGTTACAGTCTGCTGTTCTGTAAGGACCGCTATCGGTCCACAATACATAGGGTTGCCGTGCACTACTGCTGACCGCTGCCCTATACTGCAGCAGTCCTTCAGCGGTATAGGGACTGACGCACAGTCTGCTAAACACTAACACACAACCTGCTTGGTCCACAAAAGTTCTTATAAGGACTGGTAACTTGGTATAGGGTGCTACGGTACATAGGCTTGAGTGCGGTACAGTCTGCTGTTCTGTAAGGACCGCTATCGGTCCACAATAGATAGGGTTGACGTGCACCACTGCTGACCGCTGCCCTATACTGCAGCAGTCCTTCAGCGGTATAGGGACTGACGTACAGTCTGCTAAACACTAATACACAACCTGCTTGGTCCACAAAAGTTCTTATAAGGACTGGTAACTTGGTATAGGGTGCTACGGTACATAGGCTTGAGTGCGGTACAGTCTGCTGTTCTGTAAGGACCGCTATAGGTCCACAATAGATAGGGTTGACGTGCACCACTGCTGACCGCTCACCTATACTGCAGCAGTCCTTCAGCGGTATAGGGACTAAGAGTTTTGTCACAGGGTCATTTAAAAAATGACATGCAGAGGAAGAGGCAGGCCCTTCCGCAGGGGTGGTAGGGGTAGGGCAGGAGCAACAGGCTTGAGCCAAAGTGGGAAGTTGCAGAAGGTGCGTTCAATTACTTTAAAGGATGCACCAGACTTGGTTGAGTGGCTCGCTCAGCCTTACTCTTCTGCACCCTCCTCATCCTCTCGATCTGCACCCTCTTCTTCACTCTCTGCTATGTGCACCCCCAAAGACACTACCACCAACAACACGACCACCACCACCACCACCACATACCTTCCGCTTGAGTCACTGGAATTATTTTCCGATCCATATCAAGAGGACATTTCTGATGCGCAGCCACTCTTGGTATTGGATCAGGAAGAGGAGGTAGCAACAAGCGCTACTCAGCAGTCTGACGCCAGTACCCAGATCAGCCCAAGGAGGAGGTTGGTCCCCGGTGTTGCTGCCTACTCTACTTATAGCGGTGGGGAAGGTGACGTTGATGATGACGTGTCTAGTGATGTCACGTGGGTGCCCACAAGAGAGGAAGAGGAGGGGAGTTCAGAGGGAGATATGGACCAGCAGATAGGGAGGAGAAGCAGCAATGACTTACATTGCACAGCAGGGACAAAGCAGACTGCAAATGTATCAGGAGCGAGTCATCGACCATGTACGGTCACATCTGGCGCTCCCAGGACACCGGCACATGGCTCCGCAGTGTGGGCTTTTTTTAACGTGTCCGCTGCTGACAATAGCGTTGCCATCTGCAATCTTTGCAGTCAACGCGTTAGTCGCGGTAAGCCCAATACTCACCTAGGGACGACCGCCTTAAGAAGGCACATGAGCAGCCATCACCGAGCCCAGTGGGAGCAACGGAACACACAAAGCCACACTGCAGGCTCTCACCGTCCAGCCTCGTCTTCTACTTCTCCTTCTCCTCTCTCCTCACAATTGTCCTCCACTCCACCTTCCATCACGCCAAGCTCACATTTTTCTGCAAAAAGGCAGGCTTCCGTGGGCCTAATGTTTGAGCGTAAAAAAATGATGACGCCGGATAACCCTCTTGCCCAACGGTTGGCGGCTGGCTTGTCAGAACTCATAGCCCGCCAACTACTGCCATATAAACTGGTGGACTCGGAGGCCTTTCGCAAATTTGTGGCCATTGGAACACCACAATGGAAGGTCCCAGGAAGGAAGTATTTCTCAGAGAAGGGCATCCCAGAGCTATATGGCCATGTTCAGCGGCAAGTGAATGTATCTCTGGCACACAGTGTCGGTGCCAAGATACATCTGACCACAGACACGTGGTCTAGCAAACACGGGCAGGGAAGGTATATCAGTTTTACTGCCCACTGGGTGAACCTTCTGACGGCCGTCAAGCATGTAACCCGTGGCACCCGTGTAGATTTGGTTTTACCGCCACGGATTGCATGCAGGCCTGACTCTTCTTCTCCTCCTCCTACTCCATCCTCCTCCCTCTCCTCCTCAGCTGCCTCCTCCTTTTCCGCTGCTAGCGTCTCTTCCACTGCACCGCCCAAGCTCCCCAGAACCTATTCCACATGCCAGGTGAGACGTTGCCATGCCGTGCTGCGTCTGTTGTGCCTGGAAGCAAAGAGCCACACTGGCCCGGCACTCCTTTCAGCTTTGCGTTCACAGGCAGATGAGTGGCTAACACCGCTCAATTTGACAGTTGGTAAAGTGGTGTGTGACAACGGTGCCAATCTGCTTAGCGCATTGAAACAGGGCAAAATCACGCACGTGCCGTGCATGGCACACGTCTTAAACTTGGTCGTGCAGCGATTCCTTGTCAAATACCCTGGGGTCCAGGACATCTTGCGGCAGGCAAGGAAAATCTCGGCCCATTTCAGAAGATCTTACACGGCCATGGCTCGCCTTGCTGACATTCAGCGGCGACACCATCTGCCGGTCAGACGTCTTATTTGCGATTGCCCGACGCGATGGAACTCAACCTTCTATATGCTTGATAGGCTGCTCCAGCAGAAACGTGCAGTTAACGTCTACCTGTATGAACTCTGCGAAAGAAACGGTTCTGGGGAGCTGGGTTTTTTTTCACCGCGCCAGTGGCTGCTCATGCGCGACACATGCAGACTTCTGCGGCCATTTGAGGAGATCACCAAACTGGTCAGTCGCAGCCATGGCGCCATCAGTGACATGGTACCTTATGCCTTCTTTCTGGAGCGTGCATTGCGTCGTGTCATTGATCAGGCTGTGGAGGAGCAGGAGCGGGAAGATGAGGAAGTCGCAATGCTGGATGAATTCCCAGGGGGGGCTACTCTATCTGAGACAAGTCAACAACAGGAGTCTGATGAGGAGTCAGAGGAGGATGGTGCCGGGGCGGATGAGCAGGAGCAAGAAGAGCATGCTTTAAACCTTTCTGGGATCCCTGTTGTGCGAGGATGGGGAGAGGAGAATGAAGAGGACGACATTATCCTGGATGATGAGCAGGAGCCAGGCCACCACACCGCTTCCACTTTAGTGCAAATGGGGGCCTTCATGCTCCAGTGTTTTAATAGGGACCCCCGTATAAAAAGCATGAGGGTCAAGGACCAGTACTGGGTGGCAACGTACTTAGACCCCCGGTACAAACACAAAATGGCGGAAATGTTACCGCCGTCGCAGAGGGCTGTCAGAATGCAGCACTTCCAGGCCTTGCTTCGAGAAATGCTGCATTCTGCTTTTGCGTGCGCTGGCAGAGGAGCAATTCCCACTCCCAGAGAAGGATTTGCGGGTACCAATCCAACAGCGCCTGCAAGAAGAGGCCGGTTTGAAGATGTGTTGGTGACTTCGGATATGAGGTCATTCTTTCAGCCGACCCATCGACAGGTGTCATCCGGATCCAGCATCAGGGAACGCCTAGACCGTCAGGTGTCCGACTACATTGGGTTAACGGCCGATGTGGACGCTCTGAGGAGTGATGAACCCCTAGACTACTGGGTGGGCAGGCTTGACCTCTGGCCAGAGCTTGCCCAATTTGCAATCGAACTGTTGGCTTGCCCCTCATCCAGTGTCCTGTCCGAAAGGACGTTCAGCGCAGCAGGGGGGATTGTGACCGATAAGCGTACTCGCCTAGCTCACCACAGTGTTAACTACCTCACATTTCTAAAAATGAATGAGGCATGGATCTCGGAGGAATTCAACACATGTGATCAGTAGACCATGTATATGTCTATAAACAATTTTTGGAATCAAGCACACAGACCTTCTTAATTCATTTGGCTCACTTCCCTGACCCAAAAAAGCACACCGTACTATATGCCCCTACCCTCCTCTTTGAAGAGGTTGAGCGGTGTCATATTTCTACTGGGGCTGCTTATTATGAGGGGTTCCCACCATCCCTGTGCTGTGCTGACTTCCTCCTGGGTGTTCTTATTATGAGGGGCTCCCACCATCCCTGTGCTGTGCTGACTTCCTCCTGGGGGTTCTTATTATGAGGGGATCACACCATCCCTGTGCTGTGCTGACTTCCTCCTGGGGCTGCTTACGGTGCTGCTGTCAGCGCTGTATGTCACGGAGCTGCTGTCAGCGCTGTATGTCACGGAGCTGCTGTCAGCGCTGTATGTCACGGAGCTGCTGTCAGCGCTGTATGTCACGGAGCTGCTGTCAGCGCTGTATGTCACGGAGCTGCTGTCAGCGCTGTATGTCACGGAGCTGCTGTCAGCGCTGTATGTCACGGAGCTGCTGTCAGCGCTGTATGTCACGGAGCTGCTGTCAGCGCTGTATGTCACGGAGCTGCTGTCAGCGCTGTATGTCACGGTGCTGCTGTCAGCGCTGTATGTCACGGAGCTGCTGTCAGCGCTGTATGTCACGGAGCTGCTGTCAGTGCTGTATGTCACGGAGCTGCTGTCAGCGCTGTATGTCACGGAGCTGCTGTCAGCGCTGTATGTCACGGAGCTGCTGTCAGCGCTGTATGTCACGGTGCTGCTGTCAGCGCTGTATGTCACGGAGCTGCTGTCAGCGCTGTATGTCACGGAGCTGCTGTCAGCGCTGTATGTCACGGAGCTGCTGTCAGCGCTGTATGTCACGGAGCTGCTGTCAGCGCTGTATGTCACGGAGCTGCTGTCAGCGCTGTATGTCACGGAGCTGCTGTCAGCGCTGTATGTCACGGAGCTGCTGTCAGCGCTGTATGTCACGGAGCTGCTGTCAGCGCTGTATGTCACGGAGCTGCTGTCAGCGCTGTATGTCACGGAGCTGCTGTCAGCGCTGTATGTCACGGAGCTGCTGTCAGCGCTGTATGTCACGGAGCTGCTGTCAGCGCTGTATGTCACGGAGCTGCTGTCAGCGCTGTATGTCACGGAGCTGCTGTCAGCGCTGTATGTCACGGAGCTGCTGTCAGCGCTGTATGTCACGGTGCTGCTGTCAGCGCTGTATGTCACGGAGCTGCTGTCAGCGCTGTATGTCACGGAGCTGCTGTCAGTGCTGTATGTCACGGAGCTGCTGTCAGCGCTGTATGTCACGGAGCTGCTGTCAGCGCTGTATGTCACGGAGCTGCTGTCAGCGCTGTATGTCACGGTGCTGCTGTCAGCGCTGTATGTCACGGAGCTGCTGTCAGCGCTGTATGTCACGGAGCTGCTGTCAGCGCTGTATGTCACGGAGCTGCTGTCAGCGCTGTATGTCACGGAGCTGCTGTCAGCGCTGTATGTCACGGAGCTGCTGTCAGCGCTGTATGTCACGGAGCTGCTGTCAGCGCTGTATGTCACGGAGCTGCTGTCAGCGCTGTATGTCACGGAGCTGCTGTCAGCGCTGTATGTCACGGAGCTGCTGTCAGCGCTGTATGTCACGGAGCTGCTGTCAGCGCTGTATGTCACGGAGCTGCTGTCAGCGCTGTATGTCACGGAGCTGCTGTCAGCGCTGTATGTCACGGTGCTGCTGTCAGCGCTGTATGTCACGGAGCTGCTGTCAGCGCTGTATGTCACGGAGCTGCTGTCAGTGCTGTATGTCACGGAGCTGCTGTCAGCGCTGTATGTCACGGAGCTGCTGTCAGCGCTGTATGTCACGGAGCTGCTGTCAGCGCTGTATGTCACGGTGCTGCTGTCAGCGCTGTATGTCACGGAGCTGCTGTCAGCGCTGTATGTCACGGAGCTGCTGTCAGCGCTGTATGTCACGGAGCTGCTGTCAGCGCTGTATGTCACGGAGCTGCTGTCAGCGCTGTATGTCACGGAGCTGCTGTCAGCGCTGTATGTCACGGTGCTGATGTCAGTGCTCTGTATTACGGTGCTGCTGTCAGTGCTCTGTATCTCCTGCACCCTCTTGTTTGCCTACCCTGGTCCCTGACCTTCCCTCTCCTCCATTGCCTTCATTAGCTCCATAGTCCTGAATTGTCAGAACAATTTCCCAAATAAAAAAAAAATGCTTGTAGTTATCGATCCCAAATTCACCTCATACATGTATTATGCTATTGTCCAGGTGGTGGGACTACGTGCTACCCCCTAATAATTACCCCGTGGCCGCAAATTCGACCTAAAGGTTTGCGAAATTCGCCTCCCATTGAAGTCAATGGAGCCCGCGGCGAACGGTCGTTTTCGCGAACGTTTGTGTCCGTTCGCGTTTCGCGTTCGCGAAACGTCCCGTCGGAAGTTCGTCCATCACTACCAAGGAGAAAACCACTGCTGAGCAAAAAGAACATCAAAGCTCGTCTCAATTTCTCCACAACACATCTTGATGATCCCCAAGACTTTTGGGACAACATTCTGTGGACCGATGAGACAAAAGTGGAACTCTTTGGAAGGTGTGTGTCCAAGTATATCTGGCGTAGAAGGAACACTGCATTTCATAAAAAGAACATTATACCAACAGTAAAATATGGTGGTGGTAGTGTGATGGTCTGGGGCTGTTTTGCTGCTTCAGGACCTGGAAGACTTGCCGTGATAAAAGGAACTATGAATTCTGCTGTCTACCAAGAGATCCTGAAGGAGAATGTCCGACCATCTGTTCGTGTACTCAAGCTGAAACGAACTTGGGTTCTGCAGCAGGACAATGATCCTAAACACACCAGCAAGTCCACCACCGAATGGCGGAAGAAAAACAAAATGAAGACTTTGGAGTGGCCTAGCCAAAGTCCTGACCTGAATCCTATTGAGATGTTGTGGTATGACCTTAAAAAGGCCGTTCATGCTCGAAAACCCTCTAATGTAACTGAATTAGGAAAATTCTGCAAAGATGAGTGGGCCAAAATTCCTCCAGGACACTGTAAAAGCCTCATTGCACGTTATCGCAAACGCTTGGTTGCAGTTGTTGCTGCTAAGGGTGGCCCAACCAGTTATTAGGTTTAGGGGGCAATCACTTTTTCACACAGGGCCATGATGGTTTGGATTTTTTTTCACCTTTAATAATAAACACCTTAATTTACAAATTGCATTTTGTGTTTACTTGTGTTGTCCTTGACTATTGTTTAAATTGGTTTGATGTTCCGAAACACTTAAGTGTGACAAACATGCAAAGGAACAGGAAATGAGGAAGGGGGCAAACACTTTTTCACACCACTGTAGGCCAGTGGAGGATGAAGTGTCTAACAGCAGGGGTACAGTGATTCCCAAGTGGGGAAGTCATTTGGGCAACACAGCCTGGGAGGCCTCTGGTATGCTCCAAACAGATGGCTATAGGTAATCTCCTATTGTCATGGAAAAAGGCATACCCTATTATTCAGGTTGCCAATGGTAAAACCTGTCTCATCTCATCGCTCTGTGTTCTAGTGTCTCAGAAATTCCTGTCAGATACGGTAAAATATGAAGCCTTGGATGTTAAGGGTGGTCAAGAGGAAAAATGATCCCCTTAAAAGGGTACTCAGAATGCCACCCTTAGAGACAGGAAAAAATATATTTTGTGTCATGCTGCTGGTTTTGCAAAGTGATGCTGAAACTTAAACTCTGTAGGCACCATCAAAAAGGTAGTTCAGCCACAGCTCAAGGAAACACTAGCAACCTCTGGAGGAATTCCAGTGGTCCGCAAAACCCTCGTTGAGAATGGCTGCAGTATACCAACAAGCAGTTCAATGAATCTGAACCTGGCAGTAAACTCAATGGTCAGGAGTGGAAGTCATTCCTGCAAGAGGTGGAAGCAGTGGAGCTATTAACATCCAGCTGGATTCAGCAGGTTAGCCTGTATAGCCACCAGACTCGTGATCTCTAAGCTCCTCGTCAGGATCATAGTCCATGGTTGGGCAGGTTGAAAAAGGACACAAGTCCGTCTAGTTCAACCAGGATCTGTAGTCATACAGCTGGAATAAGGACAATGACCTGTTGGCCTTACAGGCCATGGTGTCCTCAAAGTACAGTCTTTGGCCCAAGTTCCTCCTATTTTAGTCTTCCTGAGATCTCAGACCTTGCACAGCAGAGCCAAGTGTATCCAAATTCAGCCACGTTACTTCTAGCAAATGGGAGACCAAGTTAGAAAGGCTCATTGCGGGATCTCGCCTTCATTATTTGAAACCTTGTGGAAGCTGGGGGAACCTGTGGCATACTCCAGGTATACTAGAACATGGAAAATCTTACAGAATTTCAGGATGAATCCTCTGCTTCTGACTGCAACTAGCGTCATTCTTCTGAACAAGATTACCTCAATAGGTTCAGTGACACCAAAGTAGTATTTCTTAAGGATATCACGTCTTTGAGAACTCTTTCAGAGATCCAAGCGTCAAGCAGTAAACTACCTTATTGCTACCATGATCAAACAAAATGGCTCTGATTTCTTCTTCACCAGCACCAGACGAAGGTCTACATCTTTTCTTCTGGGTCAAGACATCACCCTTCCGGCATGTCCAAACTAAGATGTCAAGCGTCACCACATGCTAGAGTAAGGGACTCTATGTGGAAGAAATACATGGAAGTAGTCCTTCTCTAGAAGGTCAGACAGTGGCCTCTTTAGGCCTGTCAGTATCAGAAGAAGGCTTACACTGTCCGCTAAGACAATAGCATTATGTCAGGTCAGAGTAGCCTAAAGGACTTATAGAAGGAAGATAAATTCACCAATCTAGTGCAGAGCTCACTTTATCAGATGGATGTGCTCATGGGAAAAATTCAGAGGTCCAGAATTTTATAGGATACCAATCAGGTTCATATACTACAAACCCTATTTTTGCCTATTGCAAAGTCAATCAGGCAACATTGGAAGCAAGGGAATCGACTTCAGTTCTAGTCTGACGATATGTTGATTCAAACGCTTCAGCATGGCCCTCCCTTATAGGTTTTGTGAGTGTGCTACATCCCATTCTTGTATGCTGTCATACTTTGTGTCAGGAAAATGGAAAATGTTATACTTACCTGATGGTAATTTTCCTTTCCTGATGCAAAGCGTGACAGCATACAGGTCCCTCCCTTGCACATTTCGCATTTGAGTATAGTTACGAGAATACAGCCTAGGGGGAGGCAACTTATTTAAATATAGTATAACCAGTCTTGATTGGGCGGGAGGCGGAGCCTATCCCATTCGTGTATGCTGTCATGCTTTGCATCAGGAAAGGAAAATTACCGTCAGGTAAGTAAAAATTTTCAGTTTTCTAGGTCCATCAGAATTTTCGGAAAAAAAAAAGTCCGATGGGGCATACACATGAATGGAATATACGATGAAAAGCTCCCGTCTGACTTTTTCTGTTGGACATTCGGCTCATGTGTATGTGGCATTAGTGTGAATTTCGTGATAGTGCAGTGTGAGTGTAGTGGGACCGCTCATTTTTATTTTTGGGCCAGTTTAGTGTGAATCCGGTGCTAGAGTAGTGCGACCATTCATTGAAATATTTTTACTTTAGTGTCATTTTATTTTGTCAGGGCAGGTTTACTGCAGTAAATTTAAGTGTGTTACTGCATGTTTGCCACAGTATATAGCAGTGCATTACTGCATGTTTAACGCAGTATATTTCAGTGTGTTAATGCACGTTTAAAACAGTGTATTTTAGTGTGTTATTGTGCCTGTGTTGTGAGTACTCACGTAAAGTGCACCAAACACTACTTTCCATTGATTAAAGTGCATCCACATACACATTTCCCCATCGTTGTTCGCTTTACAATGCCTGCCTTTCCATCTGGTGGATTCTAGACAGTTATTCGGAGCACCTTTACCACAGTATATTGCAGTGCGTTACTGCACGTTTAACAAAGTATATATCAGTGCGTTACTTTTTTTTAATACAGGAGCCTACAGAGAGGGGAGAACACTGATAAACAACAAATTGGCAGTCATGTTCCCCCAGCTGCAGCGTATTGTCAAGTTGATCCAGTGATGATGAGGATGGAGGGGATGATGATGATGATGACTTGGGTACCGGATAGAGCAGAGGAGGCAGCAAGGCAGCCATCATGGAAGAGTAGAGAGCAGACACCCCATTCCACCAGATTGTGGAGCTGTTATCTTCCGGCCCACTTCCCACAGCTCAGCTGTCTAGGCCTTTTTAAGCACATGTGCAGCCAATCGCACTGTTGCAATTTGCAAACTTTGTCTCAAGCAGATCAAACCTGGCAAAAACACCCGCCATTTGGGTACCACATCCTTGACAACTCATTTAACCTCCCACCACTCCTGAAAGCCACACAAAAGGGACACAATTCTGCTCCTTCTCACTTCTCAACTCTCCTGTCTTCTGCTATATCTCATGACCTTTCAGCAACCTCCACTGACAGGCATGATGTTATATTGAAGGGTCTCACAGGCCCTTGCAGCATATCTGCCAGTAGTACACGACCAGCATCCTCTGGGACTGTGACATCATAATGGGCGGAGACATCACCCGGCGATGTCCCTATATAAGTCACCGCACACCGCGTCCTTGTCATTGTGGCCAGAGACAGTGATGAGTCAACAGCTCAAGAAGAGAAGAACAGAAGAACAGAAGGCGGCGACGAAGACAGTGGTGACAGCAGCGATAGAAGACCGGGCCACCGCTTGTAAAAGACCTAGAAGAAGGAGCGGAGGCCCGGCAAGAAGAACTGAAGAGGGGGACAAGACCCTCGAAGTCGGAAGAAGAGGGCGGCGACGAAGAAGAAAGCCGGGCTCCTCCCCTAGTAAAAGAGCTAGCAGAAGATAGTGGAGGAGTCCGGCGAGAAGACCCCCGAAGACACAAGAAAACCCCCCGGAGCTGTGCAATAAAATATTTTTAACCCTTGTGTGTTGTGTTTTATTTAAAAATTTTTTACAGGTGAATGGGTAGGGGTACATTGTACCCCATACTCATTCACATAGGGTGGGGGACCGGGATCCGGGGGCCCCCTTATTAAAGGGGGCTCAAGGATTTCGATAAGCTCCCAGCCCGTAGACCCCGACAACCAATGGCCAGGGTTGTCGGGAAGAGGCCCTTGTCCTCATCAACATGGGGACAAGGTGCTTTAGGTGGGGGCCACACGGCCCCCCTTCCCCAAAGCACCCCCCATGTTGAGGGCACGCGGCCTGGTACGGTTCAGAAGGGGGGTGCTCGCTCGTCCCCCCCTTTCCTGACCAACCGGGTTGCGTGCTCGGATAAGGGTCTGATATGGACCTGGGGGGGACCCCCACGCCATTTTTTCGGCGTAGGGCTTCCCCTTTAAGTCCATACCAAGTTACGGGGCCATCGACTCTTCCTTCAATAGTCCCGGCTACATGGAGCCACTCTCAAAATGAACGGACTTTTCTCTGTGCGGGAAAAGTCAGTTCCGGACCGGCGGACATATTTTGGTGTAAAAATGCTTTCTTAGTCAACCGGACTTTTGGGTAAAAAAAGTCTGCTGGAGCCCACACACGGGGGGATTTACCGCCAGACTTTTCCACCGGATTGTTTGATCATGTGTACGCGGCATAGGGGACAGGAACCACACCTGAGCAGAGATTCTTGCAGCTCTGCAGGGGCAAGCCCAGAGGTGGTCCACGCCAATTGGAGCCAGGAATGGTGGTGTGGAATAATGGCACAAACCTCCTGTCCACCCTTAGACTGTCTGCCCTTGCCTGGAACATGTCCTCAATTTGGTGGTGCATAATAAACAGGTACCCAGGGTTGGAAGATCTGCTAAAGCAGACTAGAAGAGTCTGTAGACATTTCAGGTTGTCATACACAGCCAGTGCTCGGTTGGCTAAAATTCAGTGGGAATTCCACCATCACGTAAACTGCCTGATTTGTGACATGCCCACAATGTGGAACTCAACCTTGGCAACGATGCAGCAGCTGCACATGCAGCAAAGCGCCATAAACGAGTACCTGTGTAAGTATGGCAAAATGACAGGTTCAGGCCAGCTCTTTTTTTTCCACGCCAATGGTTGCTGATAAAGAATGCATGCACTGTACTGTCACCATTTGAGGAGGCCACAAGTATGGTGAGCTGTGACAATGCATGCATCAGTGACACAATTCCTGTTGTGCTTCTGCTGGAGCAGATGCTGCATTACATTATGGACAGGGCACTAGAGGCAAAGCAACGGGAGGAAGAGGAGGACTTCCTTTCCTCTCAAGGCCCGCTTTATGCAGACATCATTCTTGTGATGCCATGCAACACACAAGATGAGAGGGAGGAGGAGAAGATGAATGATTATGGCAGTTTTGGAGTCATTGAAACAGGGGAAGACATATGTCAACCCTTAACAGATGGTTTTCCATCCCCAGGACCCTTAGGAGTAGTACGTGGCTGGGAGGAGGAAGTTCCAGATACTGTAATCCTCAGTGACCCCGAGGAGTCTTCTTCTCATGCATCCGCAAACTTGCGGTACATGGGCTCATGCTTCAAAGCCTGTAAAAGGACCCGAGAATTTGTGGCATCAAGGAGAATGATCACCATTGGTTGGCAACTCTTCTTGATGACCCTTACAAGGGGAAAATCTCAGAACTCATCCCATCCCCATAGAGGGAGCAGAAGATTAAATCTCTTGAGGACACCTTAACCACTTCAGCCCAGATAGATTTACCCCCTTCCTGATCGAGCCATTCTTTTGTCATACAGCACTGCATTGCTTTAACTGAGACAATTGCACTGTACCCAAATAAAATTTATGTCTTTTTTTCCCCCCAAAAAATAGAGCTTTTTTTGGTGGTATTTGATCATCTCTGCATTTTTTTTACCTATTTTTTACTTTCTGCTATATAACATATCAAATAAAAAAATGTAAAAAATCCAATTAGGTCAATATGTATTATGCTACATGTTTTAACCACTTGCTTACTGGGCACTTAAACCCCCCTCCTGCCCAGACCAATTTTCAGCTTTCAGCACTGATGCACTTTGAATGACAATTGCGCGGTCATACAACACCGTACCCAAATGAAATTTTTATCATTTTTTCCCCACAAATAGAGCTTTCTTTTGGTGGTATTTAATTACAGCTGGGAGTTTTATTTTTTGCTAAACAAACAAAAAAAGATGCAAAAAAAAAAAATTATGTTTAATAGTTTGTTATAAAATTTTGCAAACAGGTCATTTTTCTCCTTCATTGAAGTGCGCGGATGAGGCGCACTGATAGGCTGCACTGGTGGGCACTGATAGGCTGCACTGGTGGGCACTGATAGGCTGCACTGGTGGGCACTGATAGGCTGCACTGGTGGGCACTGATAGGCTGCACTGGTGGGCACTGATAGGCATAGTTAAGGCGGCACTAATAGGCACAGATAAGGTGGCACCGATAGGCACAGATAAGGCAGTACTGATGGGCACAGATAAGGCGGCACTGATGGGTGGCACTAAGGGGCACTGATAGGTACCACTGATAGATGGGACTGATGGGCACTGATAGGTGGCACTGATAGGTGGCTCTGATAGGTGGCACTAAGGGGCACTGATAGGTACCACTGATAGATGGGACTGATGGGCACTGATAGGTGGCTCTGATGGGTGGCACTGCTGGGCACAGATGGGCGGCACTGATGGGCACTGGTAGATGACACTGATGGGCACGGATATGTGGCACAGGGGTGCAGTTCCGTTGTTGAGGCAGATTGTGGGTGGCACTGTGGGCACTGATGGGTGGCACTGTGGGCACTGCTGGGTGGCACTTACGGGGGGCACTTATTCCTGAGGGGGGCAGGTGGGCACTAGTAAGCTGGCCGTGATCGGGACTGATGTCCCGATCATGGCCGCCGGTGATCGGCTCTTTTTTTTTTTCCTCGCACTGTCAGCGCGAGGAGGAATAATAGCCGATTACCGGCTCCGTTGTATCACATGATCAGCTGTCATTGGCTGACAGCTGATCACGTGGTAAGGGGTCGGGATCGACCCCTTGCTCGGATCCGTGATCAGACGAGTCTCATAGACTCGCCAATCACAGAGTGCGCCGCGCGCGCCCCTCAGGGGGAGCACAGGCCACTCGTACACGGGACGACGTCAATAGACGTAGTCCCGGCAAAGGAGGTCCGCGCTGTAGCCATCATTTGGCTATAGCGCGGGTCTCAAGTGGTTAAAAAAAAATAGCAATAAGCACATATTGATAAGTTTGCACAAAACTTATAGCGTCTACAAACTATTGGATAGATTTATGGACTTTTTTTATTGTTTTAATGGTGGCAATCAGCATTTTTTTGTGAGACTGTGACATTGTGGCAGACAAATCTGACATTTAGTGATACTTTTTGGGGACCGTTGACACCAATACAGTGATCCGTGATAAAAAATGCACTGTCACTGTATAAATTGACACTAGAAGGGAAGAGGTTTACTTCAGGGGCAATCAAAGGAGTAAGTGTGCTCCTAGGGAGAGCTTCCTAAATGTGGGGGAAATGCTGTGATAGGAGGAAAACAGAGATCCGTGTTTCTGCTTAGCAGAAAGACAAGATCTCAATTTTCCTCCCTCACAGAATGGCAATCTGCCTTGTTTATATAGGCAGACCAACGTTCTGCCTGTCCTCGGAATGATCGCCAGGTCCCGGGGGCCATTGCGGCCACCAGACCCGCTGATTGGCTCCTACTGTGTCCAAACACGGGAAGCATGGTTCCAGTTGTGCGTTCATGCACCTAAGAGCCCTTCAAAGAAATCACTAACAGGTATGTGATTTTGTGGTTAAGGACCGCCCTGCTTCAGTATGTATTTGGGGTGGTCCTTAAGCAGTTAAAGAGTAGTTTATATAATGCCTTACCAAACTCTGATACTAACAGGATACATAAACTGGCAAAATAAGCATTATTGAGAATTTTACCTTACATAATAATGGTAAGCAAAAAAGGGAACAGATGCTTGTTGAACTCAAGCCACAGTAATTTCACCACTGGTAGTGCTCTAAATACCAATATGTTTGGCCAGCAGCAGACAATAGTTAGATACTTTAGATTAGGAAACCTAGGCAGGCAGGATAAATGTACTTTATAGGAAACATGAAACTATTGATGTGGTTTAAACATATCAAACATTGTACAGGCGTATATACTGTTCCAACCGTTACTTGCAGGAAAGCAGCTATAAGAAAATGTTTAAGACTTAGCTACAAACAAGTAGCAAATTAAATACAATGCAGACTTTAAGCACAGTTGCTACCTGTATCTACATTTAGTTTGTTATTGAAGTTTAACAGAAGAGGCTTTGTTCTACAGCAGATTTCAACATGCAAAACTTCCAAATGCTCTTCTGTGTCACAGATGTCCCTGGGTCCATAGTAGACAACACTCAAACCTGGACACACTCAAATGCTTGGTTACCAGTCAATGCAAGTTCTGGAAACTTATTTCACTTCTGATCTACAGGTAACTCTTGTTCTCACTGAACAAAAAAACTAGAGTAATGATATGTATGAATCTAATTTCAATAACTACTGCATACAGTGGAGGAACGTTTTGTTATCTACCTGCAAATAATAACTTATAGGTGTTTACATGATTTGCAATATTTCCAAAGCCTGTTCTCAGGTTTCACCAAGTATGTTTTTTTAAGAATAGGCACAGACTAAATAATGGGGTTCATTCATTTAGAGACTTTTGAAATAGCAAAGTGAATATTTCCTTTGGAAAGTCTGTTCCTTAAAGTAGTAAACCCGCTGAAGTTTATTTTATTTTTTTTGACCTGCAAAGGAAAAGGCATAATGAGCTAGTATGCACCGCATACCAGCTCATTATGAAATACTTACCTTAGAACGAGGCCCCGACATCTGGCACGATCCACGCCGAGGGAGCTGACCTGATCCCTCTGCTTGTCTTCCGGGTATCGCGGCTCTGGCGCTGTGAGTGGCCGGAGCCACGATATCGTCACTCCCGCGCATGCGCGCGGGAGATTTCTTTCCGGCAGGGTCCGGCGTAAGCCGGACTTTCAGCCGAGAATCCCCAGTCAGCGGTGCATTGCGAGGGAAATATCTCCTAAACCATACAGGTTTAGGAGATATTTTTTTTACCTACAGGTAAGCCTTATTATAGGCTTACCTGTAGGTAAAAGTTCTAAAAATGACTACACCCACTTTAAGGCGAAGCTGTATTTACTTTAAATACTCAATTATGTGCAAAGGAAATCAAAAAGAAAGGAATGCAATGGAGATTGGATGATTGAAATTACTACTGCTTTACCTTTGTCACCAAGGGCCTGTTAACACCAGATAACTCTGGATGCATTTTTTTTAATGCATGGACAGAAAAAAAGCAATGCTTTCCAGTTAGATTAGTGCATATTTTTGTGCTAGGTTGCAGTGCGCTGAAACAAAATACTGCAGACTGCATTTCTTTGCAATGCATAAATCGCAATGTGACTGTGGGAAATAATGTAAATATGAAAGTGTTAAAAAAAACTTAAATGAAAGCTTTTTAAAAAAAAAACGCACTGCAAGACATGTAAAAATGCAATTGTATGCATTTAAAAACTGCAAGTCAACACATGTGCTTACAATAACAGGAGGAACATACAGCGATTGTGGGGTGAAGGGCCATAAGCCAACATTTAGTTTTGAAACAGTCTATATAACTTTAGTAAATCAATCTCAGTGCTTCAGGAATGGTATTTAGCTTGGTATGTGCATATATGCAGAACAGGATATGTTGGTGAGATCTTAGAGCAGGTTTTAGAAACACTGCTTTAACTCTTTTACTGCCACCAACCTAACTACTGCACCAGTGGCAGCAGCTGCATGTAAACAAACTCACTGGCCTTAATAGCGACCGTAAGTTTATCTACTTTTTTTGGAGCAGACTGTAGTCTATTGTAGAAACGATCTGATTGTTATGCCCATAAGTGCAGGGAAGGCATCAAGGGCCCAAAGGATCTCTGATGTCTCCATAAAAAGTAGTTGTCACTGCTATTATACAGGTATATATATACAGAGTCCACTGTATATATGTATATCTATAGATATAGATCTAGATATATATCTAGATATATCTAGATGTATATAAACTATATTATCAAAAGTATTGGTATGCCTGCCTTTACACGTACATGAACTTTAATAGCATCCTAGTCTTAGTTCATAGGGTTCAGTATTCAGCTTCAACTCTTCTGGGAAGGCTGTCCACAAGGTTTAGGAGTGTATCTGTGGGAATGTTTTACCATTCTTACAGAAGCACATTTGTGAGGTTAGGCACTGATGTTGAACAAGAAGGTCGGGGTTGCAGTCTCCAATCAAATTCATTCTAAATATGTTCTATTGGGTGAAGGGCAAAACCCTGTGCAGGCCAGTCAAGTTCCTCCACCCCAAACTCGCTCATCCATGTCTTTATGGACCTTGTTTTGTGCACTGAAGTACAATCATGTTGGAACAGCAAGGGGCCATCTTCAAATTTCCCATAAAGTTGGGAGCATGAAATTGTCTAAAATGTCTTGGTATGCTGACAACTTAAGAGTTGCCTTTACTGGAACTAAGGGCTGAAGCCCAACCCCTAAAAAACAACCCCACTTCATAATCCACCCTCCACCAAATGATTTTGACTAGTGCACAAAGCGAAGTCCACAAAGACATTGATGAGCGAGTTTGTGGTGGAGGAACTTGACTGGCCTGCACTGAGTCCTTACCATCGACCCAGGCCTTCTCTACAACATCAGTGTCTGCCCTCAGCGCAGTGTTAAACCCTACTGGTTAAGGCTGGGACACCATTGAAGTTCATGTGCATGTAAAGGCAAGCGTCCCAATACTTTTGGTAATACAGTATATATATATATATATATATATATATATATATATATATATATATACACACATACACACACACACAGCATGTAATAAAATAAGAAAAAAAAACAGCCTTTGAATGCTATAAAGTATCACCTATAAACATTTTGGGACATTAAGTGGGCATGTGCAGCTTTGAGTCTTGACATATTTGGTAACTATTAACTCATACATCTTATCAAAAGGCTAAAAATTGTACTGTCTGTGTGCACTATTATATAAATTAATTTAAGTGTTTTTTTTAATGAACATATAGCTTAAAAGCAGTGCTGACCTTGGGTGACATGTCTGACTGTATTTTAAATGGTCTTGGCATCAGTGGTGGCCCATTTATAGGCGCTGACAAGGCAGTCACAAAAAAAAAATGGCCCTTTAAAAAAAAAATTTGAAAAAAGTCCTTAAGTGCACTGTGTTCGGGGGCTGGACACAGAGCACTATGGGAAGCACCACGTCAATGCAATCACGAGATTACAGATGAGGCGCTTCATTTGCGGGCTTTTGTCTCGCCTTGCAGCGCATTTCATCGTGCCGAACAGCTTGCGCCCGTAGTATGTATTACTATGGCCGGGTGCTTTGAGTGACAGTCGAGTTACGACGTCACTTCCGGTTTTCTCTCTCCCAGTGCGCCGGAGAGGAGGAAGCATGAGGAGCAAACTCCTCCTTCACAGCAGGAGAAGAGGACACCACAGTAAGGCAAGTTCTGGACCTCCCGCTGAAAATGGGGGGGGGTTATGGGACACAGTGAGGCTGCATTTGATGGGACAGTGAAGCTGCATTTGATGGGACAAGGTGAGGCTGCATTTGATGGGACAGTGAGGCTGCATTTGATGGGGCAAAGTGAGGCTGCATTTGATTGGGCACAGTGAGGTTGCATTTGATGGGCAAAGTGAGGCTGCATTTGATGGGCACAGTGACTGCATAAGATGGGCACAGTGGCTGCATAAGATGGGCACAAAAGCTGTATTTGATGGGGCACAGTGGCAGCATTTGATGGCACAGTGGGAGTGTTTGGTATGGCACAGTGGCTGCGTTTGATGGGCACAGTGGCTGCATTTGATGGCACAGTGGCTGCATTTGATGGGACACAGTGAGGTTGCATTTGATGGGACAGTGAGACTGCATTTGATGGGGCACAGCGAGGCTGCATTTGATGGGACAGTAAGGCTGCATTTGATGAGACGGTGAGGCTGCATTTAATGGGACACAATGAGGTATCATTTAATGGGACACAATGAGGTTGCATTTCATGGGACACAATGAGGTTGCATTTCATGGGGCAAAGTGAGGCTGCATTTGATGGGCACACTGGCTGCATAAGATGGGCACAGTAACAGCATTTGATGGCACAGTGGCAGCATTTGATGGCACAGTGGGAGCATTTGATATGGCACAGTGGCGGCGTTTGATGGTTTTTTTTTCACAATTTTTTAGTTTATTTGCGCCCCCACAAATTTATATATATATATATATATATATATATATATATATATACACATCTTTACTTATACCTATACAATTTTTTCATGGTCCAGTTACTGCTTTATGTTGGAAACTGATGTTTATTCCTCTTTTACCGCTTGAGCCACAGTAGTACCCTTGGTTGTTGATAATGGACTAGTCTACTGAAGCTACATTGCAGTATATTAACACTAATACACATTTAAAGGTGTAACATATACAATCCAATACAATCACAATTTTAAAAAGTGTTTAAGTGCTAATAAATGTTGGTATATGTAGGAGCATATAGTTATAGGTATGGGTATACATTTTGCTTATACCCATACACTTTTTTCATGCAGATGTAGCTGGTGTTTTAGTAAATGATGAGGGCAGATAAGTCAATGTGGTTAATTACTGCTACCTATGACTGCTATGAGTGCCAAGTTTTTGTACAGGCTTCTACTGAGTTTGTATCATGGTGCCCACCATATATCCACTGAGACACTGTGATACTTCCCCTATCAAAAATGACAGGATAACTGGAGCTTACCTTTTTCTTTCTGTCATGTTTCACACAATGGAATGAATGCTTGTTACTGTCATCAATCTTAAGTCAACTGACAACTGAAGAGCCTATTAATTAATGATTCCAAATTCAACCAACTTTTCACACATTTATTTAGAAAACATGCAAATCTTGGGATGAAAGTTGCGTGAATCACCATCAATTGCCAGTTTACAGCAGCTAAATGATATGGGCAGTAGCTTAATTACCATTGTAAAACCTTGTTACCCACGTCTGGTCCAATACTTTATGTTGGAAGCTGATGATAATTCTTCTTTTACATCTTAAGCCATGGTAGTATCCTTGATTGTTGATAATGGCCCAGTTTACTGAAGCTACATTGCGGTATAATAACACTACACACTATCAGTTTTTCTGCTGAGTTTTTCCTTCCATTTACCAAAACCATATAATATGAAGTCAAACCTTAGGATATTCAATTTGTATGCAATCAGGCAGGCCCTTGCACTACATGGTTTTGGTAAACCTGAAGGAAAAACTGATAGTGTGTATGGGGCTTAAGCATTTAAAGGTAGGTGTAACATATACAATCAAATGCAATCACAATTTTAAGTGTGTTTAACCACTTAAGGACCAGGCCTCTTTTTCGGACTTGGTGTTTCCATGTTTAAAACATTTTTTTTTGCTAGAAAATTACTTAGAACCCCCAAACATTTTATATTGTTTTTTTTTCTAACACCCTAGAGAATAAAATGGCGGTCATTGAAATACTTTTTTTCACACCGTATTTGCGCAGCGGTCTTAGAAGCGCACTTTTTTGGGAAAAAATTCACTTTTTTGAATAAAAAAATAAGACAACAGTAAAATTAGCCCAATTTTTTTTTATACTGTGAAAGATAATGGTATGCCGAGTAAATTGATACCCAACATGTCACGCTTCAAAATTGCGCCCGCTCGTGGAATGGCGTCAAACTTTTAGCCTCAAAAATCTCCATAAGCGACATTTAAAAAATTCTACAGGTTGCATTTTTTACGTTACAGAGGAGGTCTAGGGCTAGAATTATTGCTCTCGCTCTACCGATCGCGGCGATAGCTCACATATGTGGTTTGACCACCGTTTTCATATGCGGGCGCTACTCACGTATGCGCTCACTTCTGTGCGCAAGCTCGTCGTAACGGGGTGTTTTTAAAAAAAACATTTTTTTTCTTCTTATTTATTTTAATTTATTTTATTTATTTTTACACTTTAAAAAAAAAAAAAAAAATGGATCACTTTTATTCCTATTACAAGGAATGTAAACATCCCTTGTAATAGAAAAAAGCATGACAGGTCCTCTTAAATATGAGATCTGGGGTCAAAAGGTCCTCAGATCTCATATTTGGGCTAAAATGCAAAGAAAAAAAAAAAAAGAAAATCTGACATTTAAAAAAAAAAATATACCTTTAAGAGGTATGGGCGGAAGTGACGTTTTGACGTCGCTTCCGCCCTCCTATGGTATAGAGACGAGTGGGGGCCATCTTAGCCTCACTTGTCTCTATGCCCAGCCGACAGAAGGACCCGATCGCCTCCGCCGCTACCGACGGCTCCGGTAAGCGGCGGAAGGTGCGGGAGGGCGGCGGGAGGGGGGGTGGCACCTCTCCCGCCGCCGATAGCGGTGATCTCGCGGCGAATCCACCGCGGAGACCACCGTTATCGTACAGCCGACCGCCGCCTGAAGAGATGGATATCTCGATTGTGGCAGCAGCTGCTGCCGTTACCGAGATATCCCTCTTCAAAAAATGGACGTACATCGTCGTGCGGCGGTCGGCAAGTGGCATTAATAAATATTGGTATAAAGGAGCAAGGTGGGTTTCTCCAACATGCTGGCTGCTCCAAATGTATTAGCTACTACTAAAGCTAAACTCATAAAAAACAATGACAGTTTTTCTGTAAAAATTAATAAAAAAATAAATACAAAAACTTTATGAGTGTTGTCCCATATCTGGCTGCTGCTGAATTCAGTAAAACTCTTATGCTGCGTACACGACCGGACTTTCTGGCAGACTAGGTCAGACGGAATCATTCCATCAGATAGTCCGATCGTGTGTGGGATAGTCCGATCGTTTTTCTTTAAAAAAATCAGACGGACCTAGAAACAGAACATGTTTCAAATCTGAAACTCTCAATTAGGAAAACCGTTCGTCTGTATGCTGGTCCGACGGACCAAATACGACACAATGGTAGCTATTGGCTACTGGCTATTGAACTTTTCTAGTCCTGTCATATGTCACGTTCAAAATGAACAGACTTTCGAACAGACATTCGTGTGTGGGCAAGTCCGTTCATTCGGAAGTCCGTCGTAACTCCGTCAAAAGTCCGTCGGGAAGACCGTCGGACCTTTTCTGCCGGAAAGTTTGGTCGTGTGTACGGGGGGTTGATTTACTAAAGCAAAATAAACTGTGCACTTTGCAAAGTCGTTCCCTGAAGAAGTCACATGACCAATGACACAACACATCGAGTGGAGCTGGTGATGCCATTTCCAGTGACTCCAGTATACGGAAGTGTGGTGTGAAGGTGATACTGCTACTTGTCTTACACTGATACTATGCGAGATTTTATTTGTTCTTAATGTGAACATATTTGGATTATTTTAATAAAATTGGTTTATATTTGGCATTATTGCACTATGAATGCCTGTTTTATTCTGAGTGTGACCTGAGATGGGAGGCAAGGATCCAGTGTAAACCGTGCAGAGAGATTGGTGGAGTAAAGTGTGGATCTAGACAGGCAGAGCTTTCTTGACGGAAGTGATCAGGGTTTGAAGACCACATTGTCCATGTTAAGCGCTTCTTGACATTTCAGGCAGTTCCTAAGGTGAGTGCCCATTTCACCTAAAGGTGGCAGTTGCAGTTCACAGATTTATCAACATATGAATCTTATTTTCGTTTTTTCTCCAGCATTAGTGGTGGATTGAGCACCTGCATTTGTAAATTGGACTCATGTATTGTTTTGTTTTTTTAGCACATTTTTGGGTGTTTCACAATCCTAAAATGGACTTCATATATTCTTTATTTTTTATTGTTTATGCTTTATGCACAATATAAAATGTTATGACTGTTATATCTGTTAAATATGCTTAATGTCTGTTTCAGAGCAAGCGCATTTACTTCACAATATTGCTTGTTCTTAGTGTTTTGAGTTCACTAGCAAATGGTTGCAGCTGTTCACCCTCGTAGTTCTTACTATATCACACACAGTTTGATTCATCCCAATTTTCGATTCTTTTATTTATTTTTATTTTTTTTGAGTGTTGGATAAAGATTCAATATTTTTCTTCACTTTTTCATTTTGAAATACGCAGCCACGCACTAGTATTTTATACACAGCGTTTTGCAAAGTGCAGTCACACTCTGCAAAAGCAGTTGCTCCAGAGCTTAGTAAATGAGCAGAAGCTCTGCTCACTTCCATCATCCAATCATATGCAAACAAAAATGCTTTTTTTTTTTTTTCTTGCATGTGATTGAGTATTCTTTGCAAACTGAAACTTGTCTTCATTTACTAAGCTCTGGAGCAACTGCTCTTGCAGAGTGCAACTGCACAGTCTATTTGCCTTTAGTAAATCAACCCCTTAATGTCATGAATACTGTATACCACTGTCAGCCCCGAACAGATGAAGGTCGGTTTTCTGAATACAGCAGCCAGATACAGGGCAACAATCATTTGAGGTTTTCTTAAAAAAGCAACTGTCAAAATATGAGCTTTAAGGCCTCGTTCACACTATGATGCAGAAACGACAATTTTTCTGCATGCGTTCTGTAAGAGCATGAAAAATACTGAGGTTCTCTAGGTGCCCTGTTTATACCACAACACTGGCATCACATGTGGATTTTTTCTGCTCAGGAATCTGCAACGTGTATGCAGTTTTCTGCATGGGAAAAAAACTGACATGACATCAACATTGGTGCGAACAGGGCACATAACTGTTGTGCATGAAAGCTCATGTCAATGTGCATACACACGCACCGAAACGCACATGAAAACCCGATGTAAAACTTATGTCTCTGCAAATGAAATCTGTGCTGTTTTCCCATCAGTTTTCATGCACATATGATGTGAAAGAACCTTAAGGACAGGGTTTACCACAACCATTCCTAACTGTTGGTTGAACTATTGTGCTCAAAGCCATAATGCACTGCATAGCCATTGCCGGTGATCAGTTTTACGATGCCCAACACAACATAATAATCCACATTTCTTATTTAAAACTCTTAAAACTCAAACACTGCCCTCATAAAACATATCATCAAGGACAATATCCATGCTGGAAAAAAATAACCATATAAAACTCTACATTGGAGCTTTAATCTAATATGATCTGGATTATAAAGCTGAATTCCAGTCAGCTTTTAAATTTGTTTTAAAAAAAAAACATTTTTTCAGTGTTTCCCCCACCAGGATGGTATGGGCTAAATGCTTGTTTATTCTTTGATGGGGTAAACCAGGGAAATATGCACCTTATTCCTTGATGGTTTTAACTCATTTGCCATTGAACTGCCATTTGATAGGTGTATAGCCAGCCCCTTTGCTGGTTGTACAGCTACCCCTTGCTGATATCATCACATGCAATGCAGGACCATTAGTACTTCACTGTATATGAGGGTGTTGAAGGATCAACCACTTTCAAGTGGAGCTGGAAAGGTATTTTTCTACTTATCATCCACCGATTTTTAAAGCTAGACTGTAATTCAGCTTTAATAAGTATTATGCAGCTTTCATAAAGTCCACGTGACAGTGATACCTGCCTGATTTTTGGGGATTTTTGGGGATAATAAACATATGTACATGTATATTGTTTGATAGCTCCTGAGTCCTGATAAAAATGCATTATAGACCTCCTCCGTAATTTGGGAAATTCCTCATGACGGGAAGTATTAGAACCTTTGTCAAGTTTTTACTGCTTTCTTTGTACCTGCTAGGCATATCCATCCTTTATATTTATCCTTGTGGCCATTTTGAAGTGATAGGATATCCAAAATCTAAAATAGTGAAATCTTCAAATGCTGACACCTTTCCTGGTGACAGCTCTCTAAAGCTGACCATGCTTGGATCAAAATTTGATCCATCTATGGGCAGGCAGATTGTACCCAAGTCGATCCATCGATTGACTTGGGTACAACCAGCCTGTCTGGCTTTTTACATGTGAGTACTGTTGGTGGCTATAGCTGATAGCAATAACCACTGTGCTCTGCCCCCCCCCGCTGGCAGAACACTGTAGCGATATAGGAGGAATTTCCCTATCGACACTCACTGTGTGGAAGGTAGGAAAAAAAATAGCTCCCCGGCAGCAAAAAGTTTACTTACAGGTGTTATGTTTCTCAGACTAGTGTCTTATACATTGCAATTTGATCTGGACTGCAAACACCTGAGATTGATTTACTAAAGACAATCAGTCTGTTCACTATGTAAAAGACTTTTCACTTTATAAGGGGATGTTCCCTTATAAAGTGCAACTTAAAGTGTTCCCTTATGAAGTCAAGCTTACTGAATGTGGTAAAAAATCATATACAAGAAAAATTAAAAAATGTATCCTTGTGTACACATGATTGGATAATAGAAATTACCAGAGCTTTATCTCATTCACTAAGGGAAACTTTCCATGCAAAGTGAAAAGTTCTTTGTAAAATCAGCAATATATTTTCCTCTAATAAATTGATCCCATAGCATTTACCATAGTTTACTGTATTGTACTGTTAAATTCTGTGTGTATTAGCTTGGATTAGGCATGTTTGCAAAATGCCAATGGTTGATGCTGTGGGCAACTGCAGTCATGTACTGGCTCCAACTTACTTCTCCCACAGTCTAGTGCAGCGCAAGATAATAATGTATGAACAACAGATGGCCATGTGGTCCTTTTTTTCTCCAGTTTCAAGTAGAAAATCCCAGATAAATGTAAGAATAAGAGCAAAAGTAAGGGGATGTAAAAAGTGTTTTAGATGGGAGTTTATTCAAGAGATAGATGCAAGGTCCACTTTTACTGATATTTAAAAATACATTTATGTAAAAAACTATATAAATTGAATCAGAAAACACATAAAACTCAAGGTAAATATACCTGCTTTTGTATTGTATGTTGCTAGTGAATGAGGGCTTACATTTTTCTTGTCTGTGGATGTTTTTGCACAGCTGTGCACTATATTATATTACTGTGATTATCATCTAGTACACAGTAATACGTAGCTGCATCCCCCAGCTCCAGTCTAGATATGGTTAAACCGGTTGTGAAAGAATCTGCTGTTTGAGTAAATCTGTCATCATTAAGTTCTCTTTGATAACTACAAGAATAGGATGATGACCCTGAAGCTTGTACAATAAACTCTAGTGCAGTATTTGGATATTGCCTATACCAGAATAGACAGGCATAAAGGCTGCTGGTTTCATAGGTACAAGTGAGCACTGTCTCGTCATTTTCTTGTCCGGTGTGTGTAGAGGGCTGGTGCACTGAACTTCCATTTACTGATCCTAAAAAAATAATATACAGCTATATAAATAATTTTCAAGTACATGTTATCATATTATGATATACAAAAAATGCCACTTACCGGCAAAAGTGCATATTAATATGAGTAACATCAGATTATAAAATCGCATTGTGATAATGAATAAATATACACAGGGCAGAAATGGTAGCACGAGCAGTAATCAAGACCCTTTTTACCAACACTGTATGGTACAGACAGCTTAAGATGCATGTATGGTTTATGGGAGGAGATTATATTGAGTAAAAAAAAAGTAAATACTGTATGCAGTGCATAGAGAATTTCACATGAAGAACTATTGAAACTTCCTGTCAGTGTAACTCAGTATTGCAGAGAATAATATATTCGTATTATTTTCTCTATTTTTAAATATGACTATGCTAAATACATTTTCTCTTTGCAAGGTAAATTCTGACTAAGTTTGGTGAATGAGGTCAAATTGTGCTGACTTCAATCATCCAATTATGTGCTAGCAAAATCATGTGTTTTCAATTTTTGTTACACATGATTGGGTATTCTTTTCAAAGTTATTGTTTCACTCTGTTTTACCTCATTCACTAAGATTACTGAAAATCACTTGCAAAATGTAATTCTCTTTGAAAGTAGTTTTTCTTTGGTAAATCATGGTCGGTGTGTATGAAAGAAAGCAGCTTCTGCTATTTTGTCTCTTTAGAAAACCCCTAGTGCTGTGGGAACCTCTATGCATGATATAGGGACCTTTTAGAATGACAGAACTGGGAAGGAGGTAGGTGATGGAACAATTTTAAATTTACACCAGCTGGCTATTCATGCTCTCTTGCCTGTTGAATTCTTTATACTATCCTGATCAAATCCAACTCCCAATGCTTTTTGAATATTCCTCCTCCGCAATTCCCTCCTCATGACTGACTTTACCATTGAGATCAACACTACAACCATTGGATCCTCCAGACACACCAGGGTGCTAAGTGTAATCCTAGATTTTGACCTCTCCTTTGAGCCCCACAAGCTCAGTTTTAAGAAGCTTGAGTTATCCATACTGATATCTTGCTCAGTAAATTTGTGGTATTTGAGGAGATTGAAGGAGTGAACTGTGGAGTAGAGAGAAAGATCTGGGTGTTGTCGGCATAGAGGTGCTATTGGAAGCTGTGGGAGTTTATCAATTGGCCCCAGGAAGAGGTGTACAGAGAAATATGTTGGGCTTTGGGGTACCCCTACAGAAAAAGGATGTGGAGTGGAGGAGATGGGGTTGTATGTGATACTGAAAGTTTGCTTAGATAGGTAAAAGGAGAACCAGGAAAGAGTAGAGTCATGGAGGCCAAGGGAGTGGAGTTTATTGAGGAGGAGCAGGTGGTCAACTGTGTCAAAGGCAGCGGAAAGGTCTGATGACAAAATCTTCCGTCAGATTTTTTCCGATGGATTTTGGCCCAAACTTGTCTTGCATACACACGATCGCATAAAGTTGTCAGAAAATCTGATAGTTCGGAACGAGGTGACGTACAACACTTACGACAGGACTATAAAGAGGCCAGTGGCCAATAGCTTTCATCTCGTAATTTATTCTGAGCATGCGTGGCACTTTGTCCGTTGGAATTGTCTACACACGATCCGAATTTAAACAATCGGATTTTGTTGTCGGAAAATTTTGAATCCAGCTCTCAAACATTGTGTGTCGGAAATTCCGACAGAAAAAGTCAGATGGAGCACACACACAATCGGATTTTCCGACAACATGATCCGATTGCACATTTTCTGTTGGAAAGAGTATACATTTTGAGTAATGGCTGTTGGCTTTAGCAGTTAGTAGGTCATTTGTGAGTTTTAATAGGGCAGTTGTAGTGAAATGTTGTGGGCAAAAGTTGGGATTCAAGAAGGTTGTTGTCAGTGAGGCAACAACCCACATGGTTGTGGATGAAGTGTTCAGGAAGCTTTGAGGAAATCAGGAGCAGGAAGTTGGGTCTTGAAGTAGTAGTAAACGCTCATATTTTATTTTTACCTACAAGTAAGCTTATAATAAAGCTTACCTGTAGGTAAAATTAATATCTCCTAAATGTGAACCAATTATTATATGCTCTCTGAAGGAAGGTCTGTTTATTTGCTAGAAAATCCCTGGTGACTGGACACGATTAACCGTTTTATTGCTGATGTTTTTTTTAAAGGAGGAGGGTCAGGGGGGGCCCTTCATGGTTTCTTGCACCAGGGCCCTGAAGGTTCTATTTACGCCTCAGATACAGCATGCAAATAATGATACTAAAGCTCCATACACACTATCAGTTTTTCTGCTGAGTTTTTCCATCAGATATACCAAAACCATATAATATGAGGTCAAACCTTAGGAGTTTCCATTTGTATGCAATCAGGCAGGCCTTTGCACTACATGGTTTTGGTAAACCTGATGGAAAAACTCAGCAGAAAAACTGATAGTGTGTATGGGGCATTAGAATATTGTTGTAGTAGGAAAAAAAGCCAAAATGCTTCCATACCTCCCAATCTTTTAACATTAGAATACAGGGGCTGTTTTTACACTGCCCACATACACAAAATACTGATCAATTACTTTGCCAAAAGTGAAAGTCTCACAGACACATAAAGCAAATATGTATTTTTTCATGAAACACTTTATTTAACTCACATTTTTCTGTATATTGAATATAGCCATAAGGATGGGGTTTGAATAACAATTTGTTTGAGCCTACGTTAAAATGAATCCCTACTTTGCCCATGCAGGGCAAAGCAACAGGTTTAATTTATTGCAGACACATACTGTGCAGTACAATGTTATTGTTCCCTGTCCACTCCACTGTGAACAAAAAACAATTTCCTGTGTAAGCTACAGTACATAGTTAGTCAGGTTGAAAAAAGACACAAGTCCATCCAGTCCAACCAATAAAAGGGAGGGAAAAAAAATCATGCAATTCCATATACACAATCCTATACCCACAGTTGATCCAGAGGAAGGCAAAAAAAACAGCCAAGCATTATCCAATTTGCACCAGCAGGGATAAAAATTCCTTCCTGATCCCCCGAAATGCAATCAGATATTCCCTGGATCAACTTTACCAATAAATGTTAGTATTCAGTCATATTATGTACATTTAGGAAAGAATCCAGTTCTTTTTTTACCGCTTGTCAACCAGCCGCTGTCATTATACTGCAGCAGGTCGGCACGATGCCACGAACCATTGTAGCGGTACGTCGGCTCCTTTAAGTGGGATAGCGCTCGCGTGTACACCACTGCACTGCAGGGGGTGCCAATGCGTGTGTTTATATCTTTCCCATGTTTATAACAGTATCGCAGCAAAATGACATTTCTAAAGGAAAAAATGTAATTTAAATTTGCTTGCGGCTGTAATATATTGCTGAAACCTGGCAATATACATCAAAAATCGTTGAAAAAAATGGCATGGGTCCCCCCCCAGTCGATTACCAGGCCCTTCAGGTCTGGTATGGATATTAAGGGGAACTCCATGCCAACATTTAATAAAAATTGGGTGGGGGTCCCACCGAAAATCCATACCAGACCCTTATCCGGGCATGCAACCTGGCAGGCCCAAGGAAAAGGGGAGGGGACAAGAGAGCACCCCCCTTCCTGAACTGTACCAGGCCACATGTCCTCAACATGGGGAGGGTGCTTTGGGGTCCCCCAAAGCAGAACATGGGGACACGGACCTCATCCCCACAACCCTGGCCATTGGTTGTGGGGGTCTGTGGGCGGGGGCTTATCAGAATCCGGAAGCCCCCTTTAATAAGGAGGCCCCCAGATCCCGCCCCCCCATGTGAATGGGTATTGGGTAAATTGACCACCCATTCATCAAAAATGACAGGAGACAGTTTTTGACAATTCCTTTATTAAATTTTTATTTAAAACATCGTCCATTATGGCGTCTGATGGTCCCAAGAATTCTTTATTCTTAAAATGGAAAAACTCCATGGAAGGCGTCCCGCCGACTGACATCTTTTCTCTTTGACAGCTGTTATATAGGCCAACCGGTGACATAAATGGGTGATCCCACCCCCTGCTGACGTTACGTGATGTCTGAAGGGGGCGGGGTCACCCAGTTACATCACCATGTTGCCCCCCCTTGGCTTTATAACAGATGTCACTGTGAAACGACAGCAGTCGGCGGGATGCCTCCCATTGAGGCAGAGCTTTTTTTTCTGCCTTGATTGAAGAAGGATGTATTTTACACTTTTTTGGTGAAAGGGTACAATGGCAAGGGTTGTCTGGGTGAGGCCCTTGTCCCCCAAAGCATCCTCCCCATGTTGACGGCATGTGGCCTGGTACAGTTCAGGAGGGGGGTGCTATCTTGTCCTATCCCTCCCTTTTTCTGCGGCCTGCCAGGTTGCATGCACAGATAAGGGTCTGGTATGCATTTAAGGGGGGACCTCCATGCCATTTTTAAAAAGAAAAATTGGCGTGGGGTTCCCCTTAAAGTCCACACCAGATCTGAAGGGCCTGGTATGGATTTTTGGGGTGGGGGTCCCCACGCCATATTCTTTTTTTCATTTTGGTGCAGGGTTCCCCTTAACCACTTCAATACACTGTGCTATATAAACTACACTGCCTGCATTGACTGAATATAGAGTATACACTGAATATCTAGTCCACACTAAATGCAGAGTATATATATATATATATATATATATATATATATATATATATATATATATATATCTTAGACTGTATATATATATATATATATATATATATATATCTTAGACTGTATATATATATATATATATATATATATATATATATATATATATATATATAAATCAAATACACTGCCTGCACTGACTGAATATAGAGTCTATACTGAATATCTAGTCTATGCTAAATGCAGAATATATATATATATATATATATATATATATATATATATATATATATATATGTATATATATATAATCAAATACACTGCCACTAACTAACTTGCCTGCCTAATCTAGCTCAATCTATCTCTGCCCACCCACTATACATGACTGCTATGTAAGCAGCCTTATATAGAGTGGGGCGTGGACAATTATGGCTCTCTCAGCAGAGCGTGCTGTGATTGGCCAAGGCGTTCGACTCGAACATTGAGCTCATCCCTATTTATAAACATTAAATCTCATTTGCCACATAGTTGCCCAATAATCAGTGCTTTGGGGTCGGCTTTTAAGTTGGAGACGTCTGGTAATGACGTTATTCCACTGCATAGCTCGGTGTCATCTGCAAAGTCTGAAATGGTACTTTTAATCCCAGACCCTATATCATTTATAAATGTATTAAAAAGTAAGGGTCCTAATACTGAACCTTGGGGTACAACCAGGGCCACCATCAGAAATTTTGGGGCCCCTTACACAGCTTCAGGCATGGGCGCCCAAGAGCAGAGAACCGGGGTGGGGGCAAAAAAGTCAAAGTGTCATCTTACCTTCTCTTCACTTTCCTGCAGCAAGTTCAGAACGGGGGGGGTGGGGGGTGCTGCCGCCTGTACACCCCTGATGGCGGCCCTGGTAGTCTATGATGGAGGGGTCAGTGAATAGGGGGCAGTCTATGACAAGGGGGGGCAGTGACTCAGTGACTAGGGGGCAGTCTATGACGGGGGACAGTGAATAGGGGGCAGTCTATGACAGGGGGGGTCAGTGAATAGAGGGCAGTCTATGACGGGGGGGTCAGTGAATAGGGGGTAGTCTATGACGGGGGGGGTCAGTCAATAAGACACAGACCATGCCAGGGGGATGAATGGATGGGAAGTAGTGTATGCCATGGGGAGTATCTATGAGCTGCACATCTGTATACTGGCTCTGCCCATGATGTCTGCCATACATTGGCACATCCATTCCCTGAGAGGTGTTACACAGCCATGAGAAGGGTATGTGGCCACTTACCGCTCTGTCCTCCGCTGACAGGATGTTGGGTCAATCATCCAGGCCTTCCTGCTACAAAGAGAGATCAAAACACACACTGTTACCCTCCTCGCAGTGCCCCCCGGGCCCCACAGCCAGCACTATGCCCTGCACAGGCGCCAATCCATTCCACCACCCTTTCCTCCACCGCTCACCATCATGGCTGAGACGGTCACTGGCAGGCTGGGGATGGACTCCACCGAGGATCAGGGGGAGGAGAGATCACCGCAGGTACACGTGATAGGAGGAGGGGGGCCTGGCTGAATGACAGCTGGACCGAACTGCAAGTCTGCTGGTGGGTTCGATTATCATGTGACCATTTTCTCTCCTCTCTCCAGCCACGACATGAGAGCGCGGGAGGAACTATGAAATGAAAGTGTTTACTCTCCGCTCCGTCGCGAGCTGAGAACGGGGGGTGGCCGGGCCCCTGGAAACATTCGGGCCCCTTGCAGGAGTAATGCCTGTACCCCCCTAATGGCGGTCCTGGGTACAACATTGATAACCTTAGAACATTCAGAGTATGAATCATTAACCAGTACTCTCTGAATATGATCTTTTAGCCAGTTTTCTAGCCATCTATAAACTTTTCCAGACTGTAGACTTAACCTTACACATTATCTGTGTGTGGGGAACTGTTTCAAACACTTTTGCTAAATCCAAGTATACCACGTCCACAGCCATCCCTCTGTCCAAGGTTTTACTTACATCCTCATAAAAAGAAATCAGATTTGTCTGATAACTTCTGTCTTTCATAAACCTATGCTTTCTGCTGCTTAAACACTTCACCCCCGGAAGGATTTGCCCCCTTAATGACTGGGCCATTTTTTGCGATACGGCACTGCGTTGCTTTACCTGACAATTGCACTGTAATGCTGTATAGTGATGGACGAACTTCCGACGGGACGTTTCGCGAACGCGAAACGCGAACGGGCACAAACGTTCGCGAAAACGACCGTTCGCCGCGGGCTCCATTGACTTCAATGGGAGGCGAATTTCGCAAACCTTTAGGTCGAATTTGCGGCCACGTGGTAATTATTAGGGGGTAGCACGTAGTCCCACCACCTGGACAATAGCATAATACATGTATGAGGTGAATTTGGGATCGATAACTACAAGCATTTTTTTTTTATTTGGGAAATTGTTCTGACAATTCAGGACTATGGAGCTAATGAAGGCAATGGAGGAGAGGGAAGGTCAGGGACCAGGGTAGGCAAACAAGAGGGTGCAGGAGATACAGAGCACTGACAGCAGCACCGTAATACAGAGCACTGACATCAGCACCGTGACATACAGCGCTGACAGCAGCTCCGTGACATACAGCGCTGACAGCAGCACCGTGACATACAGCGCTGACAGCAGCTCCGTGACATACAGCGCTGACAGCAGCTCCGTGACATACAGCGCTGACAGCAGCACCGTGACATACAGCGCTGACAGCAGCTCCGTGACATACAGCGCTGACAGCAGCTCCGTGACATACAGCGCTGACAGCAGCTCCGTGACATACAGCACTGACAGCAGCTCCGTGACATACAGCGCTGACAGCAGCTCCGTGACATACAGCGCTGACAGCAGCACCGTGACATACAGCGCTGACAGCAGCTCCGTGACATACAGCGCTGACAGCAGCTCCGTGACATACAGCGCTGACAGCAGCTCCGTGACATACAGCACTGACAGCAGCTCCGTGACATACAGCGCTGACAGCAGCTCCGTGACATACAGCGCTGACAGCAGCACCGTGACATACAGCGCTGACAGCAGCTCCGTGACATACAGCGCTGACAGCAGCTCCGTGACATACAGCGCTGACAGCAGCTCCGTGACATACAGCGCTGACAGCAGCTCCGTGACATACAGCGCTGACAGCAGCTCCGTGACATACAGCGCTGACAGCAGCTCCGTGACATACAGCGCTGACAGCAGCTCCGTGACATACAGCGCTGACAGCAGCTCCGTGACATACAGCGCTGACAGCAGCTCCGTGACATACAGCGCTGACAGCAGCACCGTAAGCAGCCCCAGGAGGAAGTCAGCACAGCACAGGGATGGTGTGATCCCCTCATAATAAGAACCCCCAGGAGGAAGTCAGCACAGCACAGGGATGGTGTGATCCCCTCATAATAAGAACCCCCAGGAGGAAGTCAGCACAGCACAGGGATGGTGGGAGCCCCTCATAATAAGAACACCCAGGAGGAAGTCAGCACAGCACAGGGATGGTGGGAACCCCTCATAATAAGCAGCCCCAGTAGAAATATGACACCGCTCAACCTCTTCAAAGAGGAGGGTAGGGGCATATAGTACGGTGTGCTTTTTTGGGTCAGGGAAGTGAGCCAAATGAATTAAGAAGGTCTGTGTGCTTGATTCCAAAAATTGTTTATAGACATATACATGGTCTACTGATCACATGTGTTGAATTCCTCCGAGATCCATGCCTCATTCATTTTTAGAAATGTGAGGTAGTTAACACTGTGGTGAGCTAGGCGAGTACGCTTATCGGTCACAATCCCCCCTGCTGCGCTGAACGTCCTTTCGGACAGGACACTGGATGAGGGGCAAGCCAACAGTTCGATTGCAAATTGGGCAAGCTCTGGCCAGAGGTCAAGCCTGCCCACCCAGTAGTCTAGGGGTTCATCACTCCTCAGAGCGTCCACATCGGCCGTTAACCCAATGTAGTCGGACACCTGACGGTCTAGGCGTTCCCTGATGCTGGATCCGGATGACACCTGTCGATGGGTCGGCTGAAAGAATGACCTCATATCCGAAGTCACCAACACATCTTCAAACCGGCCTCTTCTTGCAGGCGCTGTTGGATTGGTACCCGCAAATCCTTCTCTGGGAGTGGGAATTGCTCCTCTGCCAGCGCACGCAAAAGCAGAATGCAGCATTTCTCGAAGCAAGGCCTGGAAGTGCTGCATTCTGACAGCCCTCTGCGACGGCGGTAACATTTCCGCCATTTTGTGTTTGTACCGGGGGTCTAAGTACGTTGCCACCCAGTACTGGTCCTTGACCCTCATGCTTTTTATACGGGGGTCCCTATTAAAACACTGGAGCATGAAGGCCCCCATTTGCACTAAAGTGGAAGCGGTGTGGTGGCCTGGCTCCTGCTCATCATCCAGGATAATGTCGTCCTCTTCATTCTCCTCTCCCCATCCTCGCACAACAGGGATCCCAGAAAGGTTTAAAGCATGCTCTTCTTGCTCCTGCTCATCCGCCCCGGCACCATCCTCCTCTGACTCCTCATCAGACTCCTGTTGTTGACTTGTCTCAGATAGAGTAGCCCCCCCTGGGAATTCATCCAGCATTGCGACTTCCTCATCTTCCCGCTCCTGCTCCTCCACAGCCTGATCAATGACACGACGCAATGCACGCTCCAGAAAGAAGGCATAAGGTACCATGTCACTGATGGCGCCATGGCTGCGACTGACCAGTTTGGTGATCTCCTCAAATGGCCGCAGAAGTCTGCATGTGTCGCGCATGAGCAGCCACTGGCGCGGTGAAAAAAAACCCAGCTCCCCAGAACCGTTTCTTTCGCAGAGTTCATACAGGTAGACGTTAACTGCACGTTTCTGCTGGAGCAGCCTATCAAGCATATAGAAGGTTGAGTTCCATCGCGTCGGGCAATCGCAAATAAGACGTCTGACCGGCAGATGGTGTCGCCGCTGAATGTCAGCAAGGCGAGCCATGGCCGTGTAAGATCTTCTGAAATGGGCCGAGATTTTCCTTGCCTGCCGCAAGATGTCCTGGACCCCAGGGTATTTGACAAGGAATCGCTGCACGACCAAGTTTAAGACGTGTGCCATGCACGGCACGTGCGTGATTTTGCCCTGTTTCAATGCGCTAAGCAGATTGGCACCGTTGTCACACACCACTTTACCAACTGTCAAATTGAGCGGTGTTAGCCACTCATCTGCCTGTGAACGCAAAGCTGAAAGGAGTGCCGGGCCAGTGTGGCTCTTTGCTTCCAGGCACAACAGACGCAGCACGGCATGGCAACGTCTCACCTGGCATGTGGAATAGGTTCTGGGGAGCTTGGGCGGTGCAGTGGAAGAGACGCTAGCAGCGGAAAAGGAGGAGGCAGCTGAGGAGGAGAGGGAGGAGGATGGAGTAGGAGGAGGAGAAGAAGAGTCAGGCCTGCATGCAATCCGTGGCGGTAAAACCAAATCTACACGGGTGCCACGGGTTACATGCTTGACGGCCGTCAGAAGGTTCACCCAGTGGGCAGTAAAACTGATATACCTTCCCTGCCCGTGTTTGCTAGACCACGTGTCTGTGGTCAGATGTATCTTGGCACCGACACTGTGTGCCAGAGATACATTCACTTGCCGCTGAACATGGCCATATAGCTCTGGGATGCCCTTCTCTGAGAAATACTTCCTTCCTGGGACCTTCCATTGTGGTGTTCCAATGGCCACAAATTTGCGAAAGGCCTCCGAGTCCACCAGTTTATATGGCAGTAGTTGGCGGGCTATGAGTTCTGACAAGCCAGCCGCCAACCGTTGGGCAAGAGGGTTATCCGGCGTCATCATTTTTTTACGCTCAAACATTAGGCCCACGGAAGCCTGCCTTTTTGCAGAAAAATGTGAGCTTGGCGTGATGGAAGGTGGAGTGGAGGACAATTGTGAGGAGAGAGGAGAAGGAGAAGTAGAAGACGAGGCTGGACGGTGAGAGCCTGCAGTGTGGCTTTGTGTGTTCCGTTGCTCCCACTGGGCTCGGTGATGGCTGCTCATGTGCCTTCTTAAGGCGGTCGTCCCTAGGTGAGTATTGGGCTTACCGCGACTAACGCGTTGACTGCAAAGATTGCAGATGGCAACGCTATTGTCAGCAGCGGACACGTTAAAAAAAGCCCACACTGCGGAGCCATGTGCCGGTGTCCTGGGAGCGCCAGATGTGACCGTACATGGTCGATGACTCGCTCCTGATACATTTGCAGTCTGCTTTGTCCCTGCTGTGCAATGTAAGTCATTGCTGCTTCTCCTCCCTATCTGCTGGTCCATATCTCCCTCTGAACTCCCCTCCTCTTCCTCTCTTGTGGGCACCCACGTGACATCACTAGACACGTCATCATCAACGTCACCTTCCCCACCGCTATAAGTAGAGTAGGCAGCAACACCGGGGACCAACCTCCTCCTTGGGCTGATCTGGGTACTGGCGTCAGACTGCTGAGTAGCGCTTGTTGCTGCCTCCTCTTCCTGATCCAATACCAAGAGTGGCTGCGCATCAGAAATGTCCTCTTGATATGGATCGGAAAATAATTCCAGTGACTCAAGCGGAAGGTATGTGGTGGTGGTGGTGGTGGTCGTGTTGTTGGTGGTAGTGTCTTTGGGGGTGCACATAGCAGAGAGTGAAGAAGAGGGTGCAGATCGAGAGGATGAGGAGGGTGCAGAAGAATAAGGCTGAGTGAGCCACTCAACCAAGTCTGGTGCGTCCTTTAAAGTAATTGAACGCACCTTCTGCAACTTCCCACTTTGGCTCAAGGCTGTTGCTCCTGCCCTACCCCTACCACCCCTGCGGAAGGGCCTGCCTCTTCCTCTGCCTGTCATTTTTTAAATCACCCTGTGACAAAACTCTTAGTCCCTATACCGCTGAAGGACTGCTGCAGTATAGGGCAGCGGTCAGCAGTAGTGCACGTCAACCCTATGTATTGTGGACCGATAGCGGTCCTTACAGAACAGCAGACTGTACTGCACTCAGGCCTATGTACCGTAGCACCCTATACCAAGTTACCAGTCCTTATAAGAACTTTTGTGGACCAAGCAGGTTGTGTGTTAGTGTTTAGCAGACTGTGCGTCAGTCCCTATACCGCTGAAGGACTGCTGCAGTATAGGGCAGCGGTCAGCAGTAGTGCACGGCAACCCTATGTATTGTGGACCGATAGCGGTCCTTACAGAACAGCAGACTGTAACGCACTCAGGCCTATGTACCGTAGCACCCTATACCAAGTTACCAGTCCTTATAAGAACTTTTGTGGACCAAGCAGGTTGTGTGTTAGTGATTAGCAGACTGTACGTCAGTCCCTATACCAATGAAGGACTGCTGCAGTATAGGGCAGCGGTCAGCAGTAGTGCACGGCAACCCTATGTATTGTGGACCGATAGCGGTCCTTACAGAACAGCAGACTGTAACGCACTCAGGCCTATGTACCGTAGCACCCTATACCAAGTTACCAGTCCTTATAAGAACTTTTGTGGACCAAGCAGGTTGTGTGTTAGTGTTTAGCAGACTGTGCGTCAGTCCCTATACCAATGAAGGACTGCTGCAGTATAGGGCAGCGGTCAGCAGTAGTGCACGGCAACCCTATGTATTGTGGACCGATAGCGGTCCTTACAGAACAGCAGACTGTAACGCACTCAGGCCTATGTACCGTAGCACCCTATACCAAGTTACCAGTCCTTATAAGAACTTTTGTGGACCAAGCAGGTTGTGTGTTAGTGATTAGCAGACTGTACGTCAGTCCCTATACCAATGAAGGACTGCTGCAGTATAGGGCAGCGGTCAGCAGTAGTGCACGGCAACCCTATGTATTGTGGACCGATAGCGGTCCTTACAGAACAGCAGACTGTAACGCACTCAGGCCTATGTACCGTAGCACCCTATACCAAGTTACCAGTCCTTATAAGAACTTTTGTGGACCAAGCAGGTTGTGTGTTAGTGATTAGCAGACTGTACGTCAGTCCCTATACCAATGAAGGACTGCTGCAGTATAGGGCAGCGGTCAGCAGTAGTGCACGGCAACCCTATGTATTGTGGACCGATAGCGGTCCTTACAGAACAGCAGACTGTAACGCACTCAGGCCTATGTACCGTAGCACCCTATACCAAGTTACCAGTCCTTATAAGAACTTTTGTGGACCAAGCAGGTTGTGTGTTAGTGATTAGCAGACTGTACGTCAGTCCCTATACCAATGAAGGACTGCTGCAGTATAGGGCAGCGGTCAGCAGTAGTGCACGGCAACCCTATGTATTGTGGACCGATAGCGGTCCTTACAGAACAGCAGACTGTAACGCACTCAGGCCTATGTACCGTAGCACCCTATACCAAGTTACCAGTCCTTATAAGAACTTTTGTGGACCAAGCAGGTTGTGTGTTAGTGTTTAGCAGACTGTGCGTCAGTCCCTATACCGCTGAAGGACTGCTGCAGTATAGGGCAGCGGTCAGCAGTAGTGCACGGCAACCCTATGTATTGTGGACCGATAGCGGTCCTTACAGAACAGCAGACTGTAACGCACTCAGGCCTATGTACCGTAGCACCCTATACCAAGTTACCAGTCCTTATAAGAACTTTTGTGGACCAAGCAGGTTGTGTGTTAGTGATTAGCAGACTGTACGTCAGTCCCTATACCAATGAAGGACTGCTGCAGTATAGGGCAGCGGTCAGCAGTAGTGCACGGCAACCCTATGTATTGTGGACCGATAGCGGTCCTTACAGAACAGCAGACTGTAACGCACTCAGGCCTATGTACCGTAGCACCCTATACCAAGTTACCAGTCCTTATAAGAACTTTTGTGGACCAAGCAGGTTGTGTGTTAGTGTTTAGCAGACTGTGCGTCAGTCCCTATACCGCTGAAGGACTGCTGCAGTATAGGGCAGCGGTCAGCAGTAGTGCACGGCAACCCTATCTATTGTGGACCGATAGCGGTCCTTACAGAACAGCAGACTGTACCGCACCCAAGCCTATGTACCGTAGCACCCTAGACAGACCAAGTTACCAGTCCTTATAAGAACTTTTGTGGAACAAGTGAGTTGTGAATGATTAGCAGACTGCAGCAGAAGGGCAGCAGTCAAGTATAATATTCTTTCTATATTTGGAAGAAAGAATATTATACGTGTACAAGCCTATTACCGTACCACTGATACCAGTCCTGAAAAGAACCTTTGTGGAACTAATAGTAACAGCAAGTCTTTAAAATTATCCTCACTGCCTGACAACACTGCTTCCTGCCTGTCCCTATACAAATTGGCAAAAAAGAGTAGGCTGGAACGATTAGCTGGAACAGCTCTTTTGTGGACCTGATAGTAACAGCTAATGATGATGATGATGATGATGATGAAGAAAGACTAATCTGGCTGAGCTGTCCCTAAAATAGCAGCATACAGCGCTCTGTCCCTTTATCTAAACTGACAAAAGAAACTCAGGCTGCTGACCTAACACCTATACCAGTCCTGAAAAGAACTTTTGTGTACCAAATAGCTAGCGTTTTCTCTGTCCCTACTCCACACAGGATCCTTTCCCTACAGTGACAGAAGAAAGAATGTAAAATGGCCACCGGATCGGGTGTATTTATAGGTTAGGGGGAATGTCCAAGTGTCCATGAGCTGTCATGTCTCAATTGGTTGTCCTGTAACACATGATAAACGTGTCACGAAAGGTTAAAGTTCTTGTATACATTAAACACGTAAGTCCGCCGGGGCGAACGACGGAAAAAGGCGTTCGAACCCGCGGACGGCGAAAGTCGGAAATTCGCCGCGAAACGACCGCCGGGCGAACCGTTCGGCCATCACTAATGCTGTACCCAAACAAAATTGACATCCTTTTTTTCTCACAAATAGAGCTTTTTTTGGTGGTATTTGATCACCTCTGCAGTTTTTATTTTTTCTGCTATAAACAAAAAAAGAGCCTCAATTTTGAAAAAAATATATATATATTTTTTACTTTTTGCTATAATACAGATCCCCAAAAATATTTTTAAAAAACACATTTCTTCATCAGTTGAGGCCAATATGTATTCTTCTACATATTTTTGGTAAAGAAAATCGCAATAAGCGTATATTGATTGGTTTGTGCAAAAGTTATAGAGTCTACAAAATAGGGAATAGGTTTATGGCATTTTTTTTATTTGTTTTTGTTTTACTAGTAATGGTGGTGATCTGAGATTTGTAGCGGGACTGCAACATTGTGGCAGACAGATCGGACACTTTTGACACTTTTTTGGGACCATTGACAAATATACAGTGATCAGTGCTATACAAATGCACTGATTACTGTGTAAATGTCACTAGCAGGGAAGGGGTTAACACTAGAGGGTGATCAGGGGGTTAATTGTGTTCCCTAGGTGTGTTTCTAAGCCCTTGTACACACGGATTTTGCCCGTCGGATTTTGTCTGACGGATCTTGTCCGAAACTGTTGCATACACACGGTCGGACAAAGTTGTCGGAAAATCCGATCTTTCAGAACGTGATGACGTAATTTCGTTACAATGGGACTACGTTCAGGCTAGTAGCCAATAGCTTTGATGTAGGAATTTGATCTGAGCATGCGTGGCACTTTGTCCAATCGGAATTCTCTACACATGATCGGAGTATGTCTGATCGGAGCATTTTGTCGGAAAATATTTCCGGCAAGTTGGAAAAGTTGGTCCGACGGATATTCCGACGGAAACAGTCCGATGCAGACCACACACAGTCAGAATATCTGACAAAATGCTCTGATCGGACACATTCCGTCGGAATCTCCGACCGTGTGTACAAGGGCTTACTGTGAGGGGATGTGACTGACTAGTGGAGGAGCCAGATCATTGTTCCTACTTAGTAGGAAGAGACAATCTGTTTCTCCTTCCCTGTTAGAACAGGGATTTGTGTGTTTACACACACAAATACCCGTTCTGGCTCTCGTGCTGGCGACCATGGGTGGCCAGCAGTGATCACGCCCACCGGCTACGTGCATCAGGTCGTGTAACACGCGCCTGCTATGGCTCTTAAAGGAGCCCCATACATATACGGCGATTCCTGCAGGAGAGCCATCTTGTCGCCGTATATGTACTGGAGCCAGTTAGGAAGTGGTTAAAATACTTTTTGTTCAGCAAGAACTCATCTAAAGTATGTGGTCTTTTATTAAACTCTCCAGTATCTTCCTGGCTATACAAGTTAAGCGAACAGGTCTATAGTTACTTGGTAAAGACTTTGATCCCTTTTTAATTATAGTCATCACATTGGTCTTAAGCCAATCCAGTGGTACTTTGCCAGTCCTACAAGTAGCCAGAGTCAAAGCTCACACAGGACTATGGACTCTGGCAGCACTAATTGGCCCAGCACTGTCATATGCATGCATTACAGCTTCCTCTAATGCCACATACAGTGGGGATCGAAAGTTTGGGCACCCCAGGTAAAAATGTGTATTAATGTGCATAATGAAGCCAAGGAAAGATGGAAAAATGTCCAAATGCCATCAAATTACAGATTAGACATTCTTATAATATGTCAAAAAAGTTAGATTTTATTTTCATAATTTACACTTTCAAAATTACAGAAAACAAAAAAATGGCGTCTGCAAAAGTTTGGGCACCCTGCAGAGTTAATATCTTGTACTGCCCCCTTTGGCAAGTATCACAGCTTGTAAATTCTTTTTGTAACCAGCCAAGAGTCTTTCAATTCTTGTTTGAGGTATCTTTGCCCATTCTTCCTTACAAAAGTGTTCCAGTTCTTTGAGATTTCTGGGCTGTCTGTCACTCACTGCTCTTTTAAGGTCTATCCATAGATTTTCAATAATGTTGAGGTCAGGAGATTGTGAAGGCCATGGCAAAACCTTCAGTTTACGCCTCTTGATGTAATCCCCCGTGGATTTTGAGGTGTATTTAGGATCATTATACATTTGTAGAAGCCATCCTCTCTTTAACTTCAGCTTTTTCATAATGGCATCAAGTTACCATCCAAAATTTGCTGATATTTTATTGAATCCATTTTTCCTTCTACTCGTGAAATGTTCCCTGTGCCACGGGCTGCAATACAACCCCAAAGCATGATTGATCCACCCCCATGCTTAACAGTTGGACAGAGGTTCTTTTCATGAATTTCTGTGCCCTTTCTTCTCCAAACGTACCTTTGCTCATTCGGGCCAAAAAGTTCTATTTTAACCTCATCGGTCCACAGAACTTGTTTCCAAAATGCCTCAGGCTTCTATATGTTCATTTGCAAAGTTCAAACGCTGATTTTTGTGGTGAGGACATAAAAGAGGTTTTCTTCTGATGACTCTTCCATGAAGACCATATTTGTACAAGTATCTCTTTATAGTGGAATAGTGTACCACAACTCCAGTGTGTCCAGTGTGCCAGATCTTTCTGGAGGGATCGTGCAGTCAAACATGGGTTTTGAATTGCTTTTCTCACAATTCTGCAAGCTGTTCTGTCTGATATTTTTCTTGGTCTTCCAGATCTTGCTTTAACTTCCACTGTTCCTGATCACTGCCATTTCTTAATTACATTCCGAACAGAGGATATTGACATCTGAAAACGATTTGCTATCTTCTTATAGACTTCTCCAGCTTTGTGAGCGTCAACTATTTTCAGTTTCAGTTTTCTAGACAACTGCTTAGAACATGGGTCTTCAAACTATGGCCCTCCAGTTGTTCAGGAACTACAATTCCCATCATGCCCAGTCATGTCTGTGAATGTCAGAGTTTTACAATGCCTCATGGGACTTGTAGTTTTGCAACAGCTGGAGGGCCGTAGTTTGAGGATCCCTGGCTTAGAAGAACCCATGGTGCTGATTGTTGGGGCAAGGTCAGAGGAGTCTGGCCATTTATAACCTTTGAGATTGACATCACCCGGTCTTCCCAGATGATGATTAAGAACAATCCATGACACTGGCAGGTCTCAGCTTTGCAAAGGGGACAGTGCATGCTATAAATTCTGCAGGGTGCCCAAACTTTTGCAGATGCCATTTTTTTGTTTTCTGTAATTTTGAAAGTGTAAATGATGGAAATAAAATCTAACTTTTTTAACATATTATAAGAATGTCTAATCTGTAATTTAATGCCATTTGGAGATTTTTCCATCTGTCCTTGGCTTCGTTATGCACATTAATACACATTTTTATCTGGGGTTCCCAAACTTTCGATCCCCACTGTACACACAATCAGATTATGCGGCGGACTTAGTCTGGCGGACAAACCGCCGTAAAGTCCGCCGGACTGTCCGAATGAGCGGACCTGCCCACACACGTGACATTTCCGCCATACTTTTGAAATGAATGGAATCACACACATTGAGGAAAGTCCGTTCATTTTGAGCGTGGCTCCAGGTAGCCGGGACTAGCAAAGGAAGCGTCACCGGCCCCGTCACCTGGTATGGAGTTAAAGGGGAAGCCCTACGCCGAAAAAACAGCGTGGGGGTCCCCCCCTAGGTCCATATCAGACCCTTATCCAAGCACGCAACCCGGCTGGTCAGGAAAGGGGGTGGGGACGAGTGAGCGCCCCCCTCCTAAAGCCGTACCAGGCCGCGAGCCCTCAACATGGGGGGTGCATTGGGGAAGGGGGGCCGTGCAGCCCCCCACCCCAAAGCACCTTGTCCCCATGTTGATGAGGACAAGGGCCTCTTCCCGAAAACCCTGGCCGTTGGTTGTCGGGGTCTGCAAGAGGGGGGCTTATCGGAATCCGGGAGCCCCCTTTAATAAGGGGGCCCCTGGATACCGGCCCCCCACCCTATGTGAATGAGTATGGGGTACAATGTACCCCTACCCATTCACCTGTGAAAAAAAATAAAAATAAAAATAAAACCTGTAAAAAAAAATGTAAATAAAACACAACACACAAGGGTTAAAAATTTTATTGCACAGCTCCGGGGGTCTTCTTCTGTCTTCGGGGGTCTTCTCGCCGGACTCCGCTATCTTTTGCTCTTTTGCTAGCTCTTTTACTAGCGGAGCGCGGCTTTCTTCTTCGCCACCGTCCGGGGGTCTTCTTCCGACTTCTGGGATCTTGTCCCCCTCTTCGGGGGTCTTGTCCCCCTCTTCAGTTCTTCTTGCCGGGCCTCCGCGCCTTCTTCTAGCTCTTTTACAAGTGGTGGCCCGGTCTTCTATCTCCGCTGTCGGCGCTGTCTTTCGCCGTCTTCTGTTCTTCTCTTCTCTTCTTGAGCTTTTGCCTCATCGCTGTCTCTGGCCACAATGACAGGCACGCGGCGTTCGGCGACTTATATAGGGACATTGCTGGATGATGTCCCCGCCCATTATGATGTCACAGTCCCAGCATCCTCTGGGACTGTGACATCGGCGACAGTGGAGATAGAAGACCGGGCCACCGCTTGTAAACGAGCTAGAAGAAGGCGTGGAGGCCCGGCAAGGAGAACCAAAGAGGGGGACAAGACCCCGAAGTCAGAAGAAGACCCCCGGACGGTGGCGAAGAAGAAAGCCAGGCTCCTCTGCTAGTAAAAGAGCTAGCAAAAGAGCAGAAGATAGCGGAGGAGTCTGGCAAGAAGACCCAAAGACGGAAGAAGACCCCCGGAGCTGTGCAATAAACTATTTTTAACCCTTGTGTGTTGTGTTTTATTTAAATTTTTTTTTTTTTACATTGTACCCCATACTCATTCACATAGGGTGGGGGGGCCAGTATCTGGGGGCCCCCTTATTAAAGGGGGCTCCCGGATTCCAATAAACCCCCCTCCCGCAGACCCCGACAACCAACGCCCATGGTTGTCGGGAAGAGGCCCTTGTCCTCACCAACATGGGGACAAGGTGCTTTGGGGTGGGGGGGCCGCGCGACCCTTCCTTCCCCAAAGCATGCCCATGTTGAGGGCACGCTGCCTGGTACGGCTCGGGGGGGGGGGGGCGCTCGCTCATCCCCACCCCCTTTCCTGACTGACCGTGTTCCGTGCTCTGATAAGGGTCTGATATGGACCTAGGGGGGACCCCCACGCCGTTTTTTCGGTGTAGGGCTTCCCCTTTAAGTCCATACCAGGTGACGGGACCAGCGACGCTTCATTCGCTGGACCTGGCTACCTGGAGCCGCTCTCAAAATAAACAGACTTTTATCCGTGCGGGAAAAGTCCGTACATTTCAAAAGTATGGCGGACTAGCACACGCACTTCCGTATTGTCCGCCGGACTACGAGTCCAGCAGACATATTTTGGTGCAAAACTAGTTTCTTAGTCCGCCGGACTTTTGGGTAAAAAAAGTCCGCCGGAGCCCACACATGGACTTTTCCATTGGATTGTTTGATCGTGTGTAGGCGGCATATATTCAACTGCATGAATATTTCTTTCAGCTCCTGGTTCTGAACAGAGTGTTTGGGGAGTGAAAAAGACATAAGAATATACTGTACAGATTCCACATTCAGGTAAGCTTTAAACAAATAGGCTTAGGGGGACCCTTGCTTTCACAAAGATGCCAAAAATTCCTTCCTCTGCCACCGTCACTGCTTTGCAAATAAAGAGCAGCTCCTATGGCCGAAAGTGTGGACCACCTGTCAGTTTGGTTTCAGTTAGGTTAGGACTACATTTTGGAAAATCATTAGCCATCAGCACTAAACAGCTAATGATGGATATGTTACATAAACTTTGTTGCAATAGGAATGTTCATTATGATAATACAATAACCAATGGCAATGCTCCACAAGTACCTTATGACCCAGCCTATGGAAGTTTGTGGTTCTCTTCTGCTCAAACTCTGGTTTCGGTTCCCATAGGAAAGAAAACGACTGACAATAATAACACAGAGACCTTCCAACAAGTGCAATAATGAGCACTTCCAGAGATAAGAAACACTTCAAATGAACTGTTAGGAAAGCCTTACTTGACCTAATCCTCCCATAATTTGCAAGTAATGCCAGCACTGGAAGCAGTTTGTTGAGTATGTCCACTCTACAATTGGAAGATGTGTAAATCTAAAGTATAACGTTTTTGCACAACTGTGCACTGAATTATATTACTGTGATTATCCTCTAGAACACAGTAATACGTAGCTGCATATCTCAGCTCCAGACTAAATATGGTTAAAATAGTTGTGGTAGAATTTGCTGTTTGAGTAAATCTGTTATCCTCAAGTTCTTTGTAAAAACTAGAAGAATAGGGAGAAGCTTGCATAATAAACTCTAGTGTACCATTGAGATATTGTCTGTACCAGTGGAGCCAGGCATATTGGCTGCTGATTTCATAAGTACAAATGAGGATAGTGCCTTTATTTTCTTGTCCTGTCTGTGTTGAGGGCTGGTTCATTGAGCCTCCACTTACTGATCCTAAAACAATAATATGCAGCTATGTAGGTAATTGCACAAATGACATGATCATTTTCTGAAAAATACAACTGTCACCTACCAATAATTACACAGAGTAACACAGGGTTATAAGACCAAACCATGATAGGAAATAGATAACACATGAACTGGACAGTTGCATGTGTAGTTATGCAGATCCTGTCTTAGAGCACTATATGAAGTGCAGTACAGACAGTGTAACAGAGATATGGGTCGGTTTTTGGGTGGAGTTTATATGTACACGAAAGGAAATATGCAGCTGCATATAATACAACAGTGCTCAAAATGAGCACTAGCCAGGCCTCAAGGGTTACTCGCCACCAGTTTCCCAACCCCGCCCTGCTCCTAATTCTGTCCCTAAACACGCCCTCTCATGAAATGACACTTAAATGTTGTATGCAGAATTAAGTTATAAAAATAAATATTAACAACAACTTTATCCGTGCTCACCAATGTAGCCTGTCTGTGCCCACCAATGCAGCCTGTCTGTGCCCACCAATGCAGCCTGCCTGTGTCCACCTATACAGGCAGCCTGTGTCAACCAATGCAACCTGTGTCAACCAATGCAGCCTGTGTCCACCATGCAGCCTGTGTCCACCATGCAGCCCATGTCCACCATGCAGCCTATGTCCACCATGCAGCCTGTGTGCACTATACAGCCTATGTCCACTATGCAGCCTACCTGTGCAGGGGAGGAGAGGAACAGGGGAGCAGCCCGGATGATCAGAGTGCAATGCAGGGAACACAGCGATAACAGCTTTCATTTCAACTGCTGTGTTCCCACCTCTCAACGTCATGTACAGCCCCTCCTCCTGGCCGGGGAACTTTGATTGACAGATTGCCCATCCTGGGATTTAACAGGTGATCTGTCTATCAAAGTCCCCAGACCAGGAGGATACAGCGAGCGGTGGGGAACATAGCAATTGAAATTAAAGCTGTTATCGCTGTGCTCCCTGGGCTGCGCTCTGATCATCCGGGTGCCTCTCTTTTACACTACACGGTCGCTGGGAGAAGAGAAGGACCCAGGCTGCCGGCCGTGCCCCCCCCCCCGCTCCCAAGCCATAGCTTGCCAGCCCCCAAAATCCACTCATAAGATGCGAGCAGGCGGTGGAATTTTTGAGGGCTGTAATACAATACTATATAGAATGCAGGGGTCAGAGATACAATATGGCATATAGAGTGCACAGGTCAGGATTCAGGAATACAACATGTGTATAGAATGCATGGGTCAGGAATATATGTCTAGTTTCTATAACTATTTGTTCAACTATTCATATAAGCCAGTAATATTTCACACTCTGAAAAGGATTATTAATAGGACTTTGATAAGCTGAATGTATATTTAAATCAGAATACTTTATAAATCCCAAAGGAAAATTATTGTGACACATCCACACTCAACAAAAACAACACAAGATCAAAACAATGAACAGAACAAGACACCAGGACACTACAAAGTTATCAATAACGTCAATTAACACCAAATAAAACAGATTAAAACTATGCTCAAATAAACCAACCATAAAATTAAAATACAACATAGAATAAATAGCACAGATTAAAAAATAACAATAAAAAATAAATAAATAAAAACACAACAAATGAAAATAAATATTTGTATATTGTTATAAAACTCAGTTAACAATTGTTAGACAGGTCTGCCTTAAATTTATACTTTAAATGAACCAAAGGCCTGCAGCCTTTTGTCCCTATCTTTGCACACTCTTAACATCTTTCCTCCTCTTCTAAACTCTGTAGTGGCTTCAGAATAAATCAGGAGCCATCTCTGTCCCCTAAGGAGGCACTTTCCTGCTCTCTGCAGTGCATTGCTGGGCAATAGGGGATGAGCCTGAACCAAGCAGGCAACCAATACGTGGAGAGAAAAGTCTTTGTGTATATGTAACACACACAAATAGCTTAGATTGTGGTGGGGTTCTGACAGGGTTCAGAAGAGAAGTATAAGCATGGATGTCAGCAAAAGGGGACCACTGGGGGGGCTACCAGTACAAGCACATCTACATTGTTGGATTATGGATCCTGTACACCCAGAAACAGCCCAAAGGAAGACCAGCATGGCATGCTTTAGAAGGTAAAAAAAATATACTGGAATGGTAGGAGCAGGCTTAGCTTTATCTTGGAAATGAGCTTTAATACAATTTCCCAAAAAAATAAACAATAATTCAAGATGGTATATTTCTTCAGAAAACTATTATTTATCAGTATAAAATTTAGAAAAATACATGTTTGCATTAAAGTGTCATTAAACTCACATTATTAAAAACTATCAATAAATACTATATTACATGCTGACCTCAGTCACTGTGGGATTTGTTTTCTGTATTCTGACAAGAAATCCTATTGTTCGGTTGGGAGAAGGCGGAGCCTAGCCGAGAGGTAATGCTGGCTTAGAGCTCCATTCTCAGCAGGACAACGGAGCCATATAACGGCGGAGGTAACTTGACCCTCCGCATATATATCATACCAAACGGTAGATAAATATCCCTACCTTACATTGGTGACATTCGGGGGGGTCAGATGAGACTCATGAGGCAGAAAATTAACAAGAAAGCGCCGCCTCACACACACAGCAGTATGGCACTGAAACCCCCCCCCCTCTGAGGGGAGACACAGTGAGGAGAACAAACAGACAGCCCCTTCTGCTGCTTTACATAAAGATGTTCTCTCATTAAAAGCACATAGTCTCTCTAACCAAATACCTGAGAAAAATATGTCAGTTCTGGAGAATTTAGAACTTTCCACACAAAAAGACTTATCCCCTCCTGTAACGCTGAAACAAATAGAAAATCTGCTTCAAAAATCACTAAAAACCACTGCAGATATCATCACCACAAGCCTTACCAAAGAAATTAGAATACTTGGTCAGTGTACATCAGCACTGGAAATTACAGCAGACGATCTGGAAAATTATACATCTAATATTGCCTCAGAAATTGATTTTCTTAAAGAGGAAAATGACATATTACAATCCAAATTGGAGGATTTCGAAAATCGTGCAAGACGCTCCAATATACGTATTAGAGGAATACCCGAATCTGTGACTGATTTAAACGGTGCTATTACTGCACTTTTTCAAGAATTACAACCAGCTATCCCACTAGAGCGTCTTGAAATGGACCGGGTTCATAGAGCCCTAGCACCAAAGAAAATAGATGGTCCTCCCCGTGACATTATCGCAAAATTGCATTTCTACCGCACTAAGGAACTACTGCTAAATACAGCTAGAAATAAAGATCCCCTAATTTTCCAGGGTCATAAATATCAATTATTCACAGACCTCTCACAGATTACAGTCAACAAAAGAAGAACCCTGAAACCACTACTGCAAATATTACAGCAAAATGACATAATCTACCAATGGGGCTTTCCTTTCTCAGTGCGTTTTACTTTCCAAAGTTGCCAATATATGTGCCGAACAGCTAAGGACCTGCAAACTACTTTACAGAAACTAGGGATGATAAACACATCAAGAGATGCTGCGGACACTCACCAAAAATCATCCTCATATGCTGATAATCCCTCCTCTGCTTCCAGAAGAGAAGAAGACTACAATCCACAGAAAAGAAGTCGCATACAATCTCCACCTCCAGATCTGGCTGACACTATGGACTGATAAACACTTGTACTGAGGCTACTATCTTGCCTTTTCAACAGAATGGCTACTGCCGAGTTTTTTCTCTGACTTCCAATCAATATTTTTATCATAATCTTATTTAAGAAATGTTCCTAATAATTTAGGCACCTTATTATAACTTTTTTTTCTCTCTCTTCTCTTCTTTGTTTCTGAGGTTGCCTTAATCTTACATTTTTATTTTTTGCTTGAAAAATGAAATTATATGATTGGCTCTTGGTGTCCTGCGGGGAAGTTCCTTGCACCCTCTCTTGCTACCCTCAGCAGCTCGGTGCACACCGGGCAGTTGACAGTGGCTCATGTACCCTTGGAGGGAGAGTTTTTCTCCTCCCAACGGACACATTAAGAACATAGATATGTTAAGATATATTTCAATATTGTATATTAATTGTATTTTTTTTTTAGTCATTATCTCCTTTCCCCTCCCTCCCTCCACCCCTATACTCTGGAGACAAATAATTTCTTATATGACACACGTAACATAAACACCAACACATATTTACTTTTCCCAACTCCATGGCCCCATTAAACATCATATCATTAAATACTCAGGGACTAAACGTTCCACACAAACGCACTAAAGCCTTCCGCACATTTTCATCCAAGAAAGCACATATAATTTGCCTCCAAGAGACTCATTTTGCGTCACAATCCACTCCCAAATTTTTCAGTAAAGACTACCCCCAAGTATACACAGCTTCGGCCTCCTCTAAAAAACGAGGCGTACTTATAGCTTTCCATCGCAATACACCATTTTCACTAATAAAGGAAATCAAGGATCCAGAAGGTCGTTACTTGATTCTTAAAGGACACCTACTTGATACCGCTATCACCATTACATCATACTACGCTCCTAACAAAAATCCTATTTCTTTTCTTTCTCATTTATTTCAAACTATAGAACACCACAAAATAGGTACTACAATTCTATGTGGAGATTCTAATCAGACCATATTCCCATTTTTGGATAAATCACCAATCCCACAGTCACATACAGCAGACAAACAACTCTTATCAAAACTAATTACAAAACATAACTTAGTAGATACTTGGAGAGAATTGAATCCAACCAAGAGACAATACACACATTACTCGTTCCCTCATCGCTCATTCTCTAGGATAGACCATATATTTATGTCCATAGGGCTAATTCCAGAAATAATATCTACAAAAATTATTCCCATCCCATGGTCCGATCATAGTGCAGGCTACATTACTGTTGCCTCTATAATTCCAAAAAAAAAAGATCCAACATGGATATTAAGAGATTTCCTACTCAAAAATCCAGCTCATAAAAATAATATTGAAATTGCGCTCAAAGATTATATAAAATATAACTCCACACCTGACGTCTCTCCGACTACATTATGGGAAGCACACAAACCTGTTCTCCGTGGCATATGTCTACAGCAAGCAAACATATTCAACAGAGAGCGGAAAATCCTTTGTCAGACTTTAGAAACAAATTTCAATAAATGTCACACAGCATTCCAAAATAACCCTTCTTCTTTATCGAAAATAAATCTTGACAAAGCTAAATTGGAATTTGATCTATTCCTTACTGAAGCAGCGGATAAAACCATCAAGAGATCACAACACAATTTCTATATCAATGCGAATAAACCTCACACACTATTAGCCAGGGCATTAAAATCCTGCCAGAACCCAACGAAACCGATACGCCTGAAAATCTCTAGGGGGGTATACACAAATAATCCTTTAAAATTATTACAAAAATTCAAAACACAATTAAAAAATTTATACTCTTCTAATAATGAGTTGGACCCTTCTAGAGCAAATGATTTTTTCTCTCATATATCTCTACCGACACTATCTAAAACACAAATGGAAATAATGGAGGAACCAGTGTCATTTATAGAGGTATCTGAAGTTATCAAAAATCTGAAACTAAATAAAAGGCCAGGTCCTGATGGTTTTTCTGCGCTGTATTACAAAACGTTTGTAGACACCCTATCTCCAGTCTTGACAAACACTTTTAATTCCCTTTTGGAAGGTCATTCTTTTAGAAGAGAAACCCTAACTGCAATTATCTGTATGCTCCCTAAACCTCATACAGACGATTCAATATGGTCTAATTATCGCCCTATTTCGTTATTAAATTTGGACATAAAAATTTTAGCCAAAATTCTAGCTAACAGATTAAATACTATTATAGGCAATCTAATACATCGTGATCAAGTGGGCTTCATTCCATTACATCAAGCAGGAGATAATATTAGATGTGCAACACTCCTGTCACATGCCGCTAAAAAAAGACGTATTCCCACTTGTTTTCTTTCTTTAGATATTATGAAAGCTTTTGACACAGTATCTTGGTCATATATGAACTATACCCTTTCCAAATAGGGATTCGGCCCTCATTTTTTACGATGGATCTCTAATTTGTATCAAGATCCCAAAGCTTATATCAGATATGCAGGGTACAAATCGGACGAGTTTAATATACTGAGGGGGACTCGTCAAGGATGTCCACTTTCGCCATTATTATTTGCTTTACTCATTGAACCTTTAGCACAAAGAATTAGGATGGAACCCACTATAACAGGTATTGAAATGGGTGGCTTTCATCATAAGCTGTTTATTCGCAGACGATATTCTCCTTTTTCTATCTTCTCCACATGTTTCGGCCCCAAATCTTATGGTTGTACTACAAGAATTCTCATTTATTTCGGGCCTTAAGGTCAATATTCAAAAATCTTCAGCATTAAACATTTCACTTGTCGAAAAAGATAAACAATCTTTACAAAATTCACTATCCTTTAAGTGGGTAGATCATAGCCTCCCATATCTGGATGTGCAGTTTACTCCTAACCCCTCTGATTTATTTGCAGCTAATTACCCAGCTCTATTAAAAAATATTACAAGGTCGTTATCTAATTGGTCATCAATGCCGATATCATGGTTTGGAAAAATCAATATCATAAAAATGTCTGTTCTTCCGAAATTTTTATATTTATTCAGAACTCTCCCGATTCATATTCCTGCATATTTTCTTAGGCTGATTCAACAAAAAGTAACAAAATTTACTTGGGGGAAAATAAAACCCAGACTTCACAAAAAAACACTTGTTCTCCCCAAAGCTTTGGGTGGTTTGGGATTCCCAGACTTTAACATATATTATAAGGCAGCTCAATTATCTCAATTAACAAAATATCACTCTTCTACAGAGATTCCTTTATGGGTCCTCATTGAAGCTGTAGACTGTGATCCTCTTCCTATAAACAATATATTATGGTTACAACCTGCGGATCGTAAGTCTATAAATAACCCCATTTCTAAGCACTCTCTATCTATATGGGATAGGTATAGAAATTCACATGGTCTGCAATCTCCACAAAATCCGCTATTATCTTTCCACAAGAATCCGACTTTTTACCCAGCCTGGAAATATCCCAAAACCTTTAAAGCTTGGTCTAAGGCTGGTATGACTTGTCTATATAATTTAACTTCAACTACATCAATAAAATCTTTTACAGATCTATGTGAATTATATAAGCTTCCACAATCAGAAATATTCAGATATCTCCAAATCAAAGATTTTTATACTCCTCTTCTCAATTTAAATGTAAACTTACATAATATTTCTCAATTTGAAAGATTTTGTCTCAAGGAACCACATGCTAAAGGTCGTATTACATCATTGTATACACAATTGATATCTAATTCTAATACTGTTATACCTAAATATGTGGCCAAGTGGGAAAAAGATTTGGATTGTACGATCGATTCTAGGTCTTGGTCCAACATATGGTCTTTCACAAAATCTTCCTCTATAAATATATTGGCGTCTGAATCATCATATAAAGTTCTCACACGCTGGTATTTGGTTCCTGCGAGAATCGCCAAATTCTCAACAGACAACACTGGCCTCTGCTTTCGTGGCTGTCCAGAAAAAGGTACCTATATACATACCTGGTGGCATTGCTCAATTGTACAATCATTTTGGAAAAAGATCTTTCTGATAATTACAAAATTTTTTGATCGTCCAATTTTTACAGACCCAATTATAGCTCTCCTTAATTTAAAACCAGCCTTTCTGAATCAGAAACAATTCAAATTAGTTCTTACACTCCTGATAGCTGCAAAGCAGACTATAGCCAATGCGTGGAAAACAGATGTGGTGAATATTGCAGAAACCAAACGTAGAATGAATCAATCTTTCATCCATGCTAAAATGGACGCTATAGATAAAAAACAGATGACAAAGTTTGATATCATATGGAAACCCTGGATTAAATATTATACGTCAGATAATATTGACAACCGAGTTTTATTGTTATGGTGATTAAGATTTTTTATAGAATTACAACATTAGATGATATATAAAACCTCCTCCGGAAGAAATATTCCCTCCCCTTCCCCTCCTATATACCTTTTATGTTCTTCCCTTACTATATAATACTTACTATAAACATACTTTAGAAGTTATGGTCAAAACTTTAAAATCATATATTTTCTTTTAGACATATTTATATTTTCTTGGGATTAAAATGTTTAAAACTCAGCTATAAGAATGTTTTCAAATTCTAAAATATATAAAGGCCATTTATTGTCATTCCCACGAGAATATCTTGAAATTCTTCTTTGCTTTGTATCATCCGTACTTCAATATGTCTACTTTTTATTTCTGGTATCACATAATTTGTCTTATATTCTGTACATGTAATTTATTTTAACATAAAATAAAAATTTTTGAACGAGGAAATCCTATTGTTCACTGTTCCACCTACCTGTTCATGTCCCCACTGCAGCTGAGGATTCTGCAGAGCAGTGTTGGCAGCTAGTGCACATGCTCAGTGTGTCTCTATGCTGAGCATTTCTTCCCTGAATACATCTGAACAGCCCATGTGACTATAGAGTCACACATGTGGGCATATACACAGTGGTGAACGACAGCCCACTCCCTCCCTCCTCCTCCATGCCCACTGTCCAGCTAAACACTATAAAGGTGACATATTACACATATGGAGACTTCACCTCCCTTTTATTCTAAGCACATATGCACAATAGACACAAGCTGGAGGGGTGTGACTGTAAGAAATCCACTCACACTGTGTTTTTGCAAAAAATAATAAAGATTTGATTTCAAATATATATATATATATACATATATATATATATATATTGTAGACATGTCACTGGAGAAGTGATCGAGGGGGTGTACATCTCACCTAGGTTGCTACACAGTGTGAGATGGTAAATCCAGGATGGATCAGTTTCTCAGCAGCGATATGCTACTGAGTTGTTATTTAATTTTGCCCGGCCTGGGTTTATATGGAATGGCAGGTAGGTTTGGTAGAGGGACCTGTCATTCCACATCCCCCGATCCAGTTCTGGGTTTGGGATCAGGTGAGCTTTGATCCTAATTAGCCTGGGAAGCTAAAGGCTCTGCAGGGTCTGCAGGTGATTGCTCTCAGCCAGGGAATGAACAATCTGTGTGTTGAAGGAAGCTGCAAGCACAGCCACTGCTGGAGCTAAAACTCACCCTGCGATATCCAGGTGAAAGACGCTGTGTTTGTAAGTGTCAGATAGGTGAGCAGAACCTCTTAGTAAGCGCCCAGCCGGGCTAGGACTTTTATTTTTGTTGTACTTAGAAACCACGGTGTTGCTGTATATTTTGTTTGCTGGACTGTTTGTACCACGAATAAACGCCAAGATCTGCTTTATAAATTCCAAGTCTGCTGTGAACTGTGTCCAAACACACCCTACCCCGGGAAGATCCCTTACAATTGGTGGAGAATGCGGGCAACACGGTTGCTAGGGGCAACGGTGTGGACAGACTTGGCTACAGCTGCTTATGTCTTGGGTGAAAGCTGCAACTACACTCCAAGAACAGTCCAGCAACATGGAGGAGATGCTGAAGCAGTTTATGCAACTGAGTTTGCAACAACAGCAACGACATGAACAGTCCATGGCTGCACAACAACAACTTATCGAGCACCTGATAGCAATTCGAGAGGCGCCTATGGTTGCTAATCCATCCACAGTGGAGGGAGCCGCTCCAGAGATTTTTTTTGTGAGAAGGACTGTGCAGAAAGCGCTGCAAAAGATGACTGCTGACGACGATGTTGAGGCCTATCTAACAGTATTTGAGCGCGTGGCTGAGCGAGAGAAGTTACCAGCCGCTGAATGGGCAGAGGTAATTGCGCCCTATTTAACAGGTGAACCTCAAAAGGCCTACTATGACCTCAGTGAGCAAGAGGTTAAGGACTATACTCGGCTAAAAGAGGAGATACTTGCCCGACTAGGAGTTACTACTGCAGTCCGTGCCCGGAGGGTACGCAACTGGAGCTACAGTCTGGACAAATCAGCGAGGTCCCAGATGTATGACCTAATCCATTTGGCAAGAAAGTGGTTGGAGCCAGACACTTCTACTCCTGCACAAATCCTAGAGAAGGTCGTGATGGATCGCTACCTCCGAGCGCTTCCTACTGACCTGCAACGCTGGGTGGGACAAGGTGATCCTAAGAATGCAAACGAACTTGTCAACCTTGTGGAGAGGTTCCAGGCGACTGAGGACTACCTCCGTGATGTTCCTGCAGAATCTTCACCTCCCCGGAGCGCCAGATCTGTACCGTCAGCTGGTAAGAGACTTCCATCTATTGGGGGAGTGTGGAGGGCTGCTGATGGGGGGAAAAGGGCTCAAGTGGTGTCTCAGGGACAAAAGGCTGGTGATGGTCCCGGGTGGCTAAGGGGCTCTAAAAAGGACTCCTTGCCAAGGGGACCAGGCCCTATCCAGTGTTGGAGATGCCATGAGGCGGGACACGTGTCTGCCCATTGCCCCCTTACCACTGAACCCATGGAGTGTGACGCTAGCCGGCGTCAGTCGCTATTTGCGGAACCATCTTGTGCTGCAGTTCCTGGACTAGAGACTGAACCGCAAATCTGCGACATCACAATCAATGACTTTCCTGTTAAAGCGTTAATGGGCTCAGGAAGCCTCGTAACCTTGGTGCATGCTAGCCTGGTGACTGGGGACTTAGAGTCTAAAAAGCATATGAGCGTTGTGTGTATAAATGGTGATACAAAAGTGTACCCTATAGTGCTGGCTAAAGTCGGGACTGAACAAGGCACCGTACAATATGAAGTGGGTGTGGTTAAAAACCTCATGCATAATGTAATATTGGGGCGCGATTTTCCATTATTCTGGGCTCTCTGGGAAAAAAGAAAAATCCCCAAAAGGAGTGAGGATACCTCTAAGGGGGTTGCCTTGTCCACTGTGAATGATAAAAGTGTGCAGGATGAAAATGATTGTTTTCCTTTGCAGGTCCTGGCTGGGGAGGAGGAGGCTCCTCCCACTGAGCAAAATATACTAGACTTAGAGGTGTCTAGCGATAATTTTGGGACTGCACAATTACAGGACCCCACTCTCAAAAATGCGAGAGAGCAGGTTGCTGTTATGAACGGGGTACCTCAGGAACCAGATGCTGAAAAAAGATTTCCACATTTTTCGGTGACTAATGATCTTTTCTATAGAGTCAATAAGATTAAGGATGAGATTGTGGAACAGCTTCTGGTACCTAAGCCGTACCGGCGTCAGGTGCTTGACATGGCACATAACCATGTTCTTGGGGGACACTTGGGGACTGACAAAACGCGAGAGAGGGTTCTCCAGAGGTTTTTTTGGCCGGCCATATATGATGACATTAAAAAATACTGTGAGTCGTGCCCCACATGTCAGGTTAGTGCCCCAGTGTCACATTTTCGCAGTCCTTTGGTTTCGCTCCCTATTATAGAGGTGCCTTTTGAGCGTATTGCCATGGATTTAGTGGGTCCCATTGTAAAGTCAGCTAGAGGACACCAGTATATTTTGGTAGTCCTGGATTATGCGACCCGCTATCCTGAGGCTGTACCCTTAAGAAACACTGCATCTAAAACAATTGCACGTGAGTTGTTTTATATGTTCTCTAGGACTGGGATCCCCAAAGAAATCCTAACTGACCAAGGTACGCCATTTATGTCGAAAGTAATGAAGGAATTATGCAGACTATTTAAAATCTCACACATCCGTACCTCTGTATACCACCCCCAGACGGACGGATTGGTGGAGAGATTTAATAAAACTTTGAAACATATGTTGAAGAAAGTGGTGGCAAAAGATGGTCGTGACTGGGATCATTTATTACCCTACCTCATGTTTGCTATTAGGGAGGTGCCCCAAGCGTCCACAGGGTTCTCACCATTCGAGTTGGTCTATGGTCATCACCCTAGGGGTCTACTGGACATTGCAAAAGAGACATGGGAGAATGAGTCCACCCCATACAAGAGTGTTATTGAGCATGTAGCACAAATGCAGGACCGTATAGCCACTGTAATGCCCCTGGTAAGGGAACACCTCCAGAGGGCTCAAGAGGCCCAAAGTAGAATTTACAACCGGTCCGCAAGAATCAGGACATTCAACCCAGGCGATAGGGTCCTTATACTAGTCCCCACTGTTGAGAGTAAATTCTTGGCGAAGTGGCAAGGTCCTTATGAAATTGTTGAAAAGATCAGTGAGGTGAACTACAAGGTGCACCAACCAGGTAGAAGGAAGCCTTTCCAAGTTTATCACATAAACTTGATCAAGCCCTGGAAAGACAGGGAATCCTTGGTGGCGACAAATACTGTTAATAATTTGTCACCACCAATCCCTCCAGTCAAAGTAGGTGATACTCTATCAGTGTCACAGAAACAGGAGGCTCAGGAATTTTTACAGAAAAACAAAAACAAGTTCTCTGACCTCCCAGGGCGTACACACCTCATCCATCATCACATTGAAACTGAGCCTAGAAGCAGAGTAAACCTTAAGCCCTATAGGATACCCGAGGCACGTAGGGAAGCCGTATCTGCCGAGGTAAAACGTATGCTTGCTCTGGGGGTAATTGAGGTGTCACAGAGTGAATGGTCCAGCCCAATTGTGCTAATCCCAAAGCCCAATGGAACTTGGAGGTTCTGTAACGATTTCAGAAAGTTGAATGAGATCTCCAAGTTCGATGCGTATCCTATGCCCAGGGTAGATGAGTTGATTGAGAAGTTGGGTAACGCCAGGTACATAACCACCCTCGATCTCACAAAGGGCTACTGGCAGATTCCACTTTCTGGTGAGGCTAAAGAGAAAACTGCATTCTCCACCCCTGATGGGCTATTCCAGTATGTAGTGATGCCATTCGGGTTACATGGAGCGCCTGCAACTTTCCAGAGGTTGATGGACTTGATTCTGCGACCACATCGTGATTACTCAGCTGCCTACCTCGATGATGTGGTCATTTTTAGCCCTGATTGGGAAAGTCACCTCTGTAAGGTACAGGCCGTGTTGGATGCCATAAGTGATGCGGGGTTGACCATAAATGCCGAGAAGTGTGCTCTAGCCCTAGAAGAGGCCAAATATCTAGGCTACATTATTGGGAGAGGGTTGATTAAGCCACAGCTAAATAAAATTGAGGCAATACAGAATTGGCCTAGACCCCTGACAAGGAAACAGGTTAGAGCTTTCCTGGGTATTACGGGGTATTACCGTAGATTTGTGCCGAACTTTGCCTCAGTTGCTGCTCCACTAACTGACTTGACAAAGGGCGGAAAGACAGCAATGGTCACGTGGACCCCAGAGGCCGAGAAGGCTTTCCAAAGCCTTAAGTCTGCCTTGTGCCAACCACCTGTCTTAGTTACCCCCGATTTCAGGCGAGAATTTCTGGTCCAGACAGATGCCTCTAACACAGGCTTAGGTGCAGTACTCTCACAAGTAGTGAATGGTGAGGAGCATCCAGTGACGTACTTGAGTAGAAAACTAACCCCGGCCGAGAAAAATTATGCCATTGTGGAGCGAGAATGTTTGGCAGTAAAGTGGGCCCTAGAATCGTTAAAGTATTACTTGCTAGGCAGGAAATTCAAGTTGGTGACAGACCATGCCCCCCTAACATGGATGAAGTTAAACAAGGAGAGAAATGCAAGAGTGACTAGATGGTTTCTCTCCCTACAAAACTTTAATTTCACTGTGGAACACAGGCCAGGGAAATTACAGGCAAATGCTGACGCATTGTCAAGGGTAAGTTGTCTGTGGGGACAAAAGGCTCAGCCCTCCGGTCTGAAAAAGAGGGGGGGGATATGTAGACATGTCACTGGAGAAGTGATCGAGGGGGTGTACATCTCACCTAGGTTGCTACACAGTGTGAGATGGTAAATCCAGGATGGATCAGTTTCTCAGCAGCGATATGCTACTGAGTTGTTATTTAATTTTGCCGGGCCTGGGTTTATATGGAATGGCAGGTAGGTTTGGTAGAGGGACCTGTCATTCCACATCCCCCGATCCAGTTCTGGGTTTGGGATCAGGTGAGCTTTGATCCTAATTAGCCTGGGAAGCTAAAGGCTCTGCAGGGTCTGCAGGTGATTGCTCTCAGCCAGGGAATGAACAATCTGTGTGTTGAAGGAAGCTGCAAGCACAGCCACTGCTGGAGCTAAAACTCACCCTGCGATATCCAGGTGAAAGACGCTGTGTTTGTAAGTGTCAGATAGGTGAGCAGAACCTGTTAGTAAGCGCCCAGCCGGGCTAGGACTTTTATTTTTGTTGTACTTAGAAAGCACGGTGTTGCTGTATATTTTGTTTGCTGGACTGTTTGTACCACGAATAAACGCCAAGATCTGCTTTATAAATTCCAAGTCTGCTGTGAACTGTGTCCAAACACACCCTACCCCGGGAAGATCCCTTACAATATACATATATATATAACAATATAAAACAGTTTGATATTAATTTATGTACTTTTAATCTGTGTTCCAAAGACACTTTTTTTTCTATTTTGAAAATATGATCAGCAGCAGAGGACTGTTTATGCTTCCATAGAGACAGGTTGGGAGAGAGCTGGGTCATGTGACAGATTTATATCAATTGGGAAAGAAGGTACTTGGATGTCTTTTTAATTAAAGGGGTTGTAAACCCTTTTGATTGGATAGAGATATTGGCTCCTGCTGCTGTCAGTCAAATCCAATGATGTGTGCACCGTGGGCGCCAGGGGGCGAGTCCGAGTCATTCATTTGGCGGCTATGGGAGTTGGGATGAGCCACGAGAGCCGTCAAGGGACCCCAGAAGATGGTGTTCGGGGCCACTCTGTGCAAAACTAGCTACACAATGGAGGTAAGTATGGCATGTTTTCTTTTTTCTTTTTAAATAAACAAAGCTTTACAATCACTTTAAAATAATTGCAGTGCCATAAACCACACACAGAAAGAGAAGGGATAATGTAAATTAAACAGTGTGTTTTTAATATCACTTTAAGTTACTACAGTAAAATTTTACAACCTGTAAATGTTTTGAAAGCAGTTTATGATGAGCAGATGTTTTTTGCACAGCTGTACATCACATTATTTTACTGTGATCATCATCTAGTGCACAGTAATATGTGGCTGCATCATTCAGCTTCAGTCTGGATATGGTTAAAGTGGTAGTGGTAGAATTAACATTTTGAGTAAATCTGCTATCATCAAGTCTTCGAAATTCAGAACAAGACGAATGTGACTCTCGCATAATAAAGTCTGGTGCACTGTTAGCATATTGTCTGTACCAATACAAACAGGCATAGCTGCTGCTGGTGTCATAAGTACAAACAAGGATTACATCTTCATTTTCTTGTCCTATCTGCATAGATTCCTGGACCACTTTGTTTCCACTTACTGATCCTATAACAATAATATTTAGCCTGATAAGTCAATGGTCAAAACACACCATCTAGTGATAAATGCAGAATGCCACCTACCAGTAATTGTGCACATCAATAAAATTGATATCAGTATAGAAGAGCACATTATAACAGTCTGAATAATACATACATGCCTCTCTAACAGTGCAATACAGTACAGCCAGATATAGGCATGTGTGGTTTATGGGTGGAGTTTACATACGAATGAATAGGAAATATGCAGCTGCAAAGACGTTAGCTATGGCTGATGTTAGATTGCAAAGATTAAGTGTTAAAAGTTCAGTGGAGCCAGACGCACTACTTAAAACATTACAGAACACGTTATTAAAAATCTCTCAAACAGCTCCAACAGGACAGCCATCAGGGGGGTACAGCCGATACAACTGTAAGGGGCCAGATCATCTGGAGGGGCCCTGGCAGGAGCAGGTGGAGGGGAACCCAGTTGGGGGGCTCACGTGTATACAGGTGTGAGGGGGCCCTGACATGTATACAGGTGAGGAGGGGGCCTGACATCAATACAGGTGAGGAGGGGGCCTGACATGTATACAGGGGGGGCTGGCATGTATATAGGTGAGGGGGTGCCTGACATGTATACAGGTGTGAGGAGGGGGGACCCGACATGTACACAGGTGTGAGGGGGTCCTGACATGTATACAGGTGTGAGGGTGGGGAGCTGACATATATAAAGGAGTGAGGGGGACTGATGTCTACAGGTGTGAGGGGGGCCTGACTTGTATACAAGTGTGGGGGGGTCTGACCTGTATACAGGTGTGAGGGTGGAAAGCCAACATATATACAGAAGTGAGGGGGGCTGACATGTATACAGGTGTGAGAAGGGCCTGACACATATACAGGTGTGAGGGGGCTGACATATATACAGAATTGGGGAAGGGGGCTGGGGGCGTACAGATGTGAAGAGGGGGGCTGACATGTATACAGGTGTGGGGGGGCTCACATATATACAAGTGTGAGGGGGCTGACATGTATACAGGTGTAGGGGGAGGACTTGCATATATGCAGGTGTGAGGGGGCTGACATATATACAGGTGTGGGGGGAGCTGACATATATATAGGAGTCAGGGGGATTAAAATATATACAGGTGTGGGGGGGGCTGATATATATACAGGAATAAGGGGGACTGACATGTATACAGGTGTGAGGGGGGCTGACTTATATACATATATGAACATATGAATGATTATAAAAACTTTTGCAACTTTTTAAAAAGCAATCAAATTTCAATAATCTAAGCAGCGCTCCAGTCAACATAACAAATTGACATACATAAGTACATAAAAAGAAAATAAACAGACTCCACATCGAGTAGATCCATTTGTTTCATTTTATTTTGAGTAAAAACTGTTTTTGTCTTAGCCGTGTAGTAAACACTTAACACTGCCAATAATTATTTAAACAATGCAATGTACGAAAAACACTGCTGGTCCCACAGCCAATCACGCAGCCTGATGTCAAATGCAGTGTAAAATAGCCCAGTTCCGATTCCGACCTTTGACAAAGTCTGAGTGACGAAACCGCTCAGGGAGTGGCTTTGCGGCGACCGGAAGTGACGTCTTACACCCTGAGTCCCAAACAACACAGCAGAGGAATTGGAGGAGCCCATTTGTGAATGGGGAACCGACTCAGGTACATGCCTGTTAATCGGACTATTATAATAGATCATATAATCGGAACTGGGCAATTTTACACTGCATTTGACATCAGGCTGTGTGATTGGCTGTGGGACCAGCAGTGTTTTTCGTACATTGCATTGTTTAAAGAATTATTGGCAGTGTAAAGTGTTTACTACACTGGCTAAGACAAAAACTGTTTTTACTCAAATAAAACGAAACAAACAGATCTACTCGATGTGGAGTCTGTTTATTTTCTTTTTATGTACTGCTGCTATTGCTGGATGACGGAACTCTGAACCAGTGGTGGCTCTCCGGAGCTCTGCACTCAAGCTGCCATGTCCGCCGCGCGCCAAGCCACGCCCCCCGTCACAACGGATTCTATAGTACTGTTATTTTTCTTCTGCTATACAAAGGCTGTGTTATCTGTCTTACAGCCTTCACAAATACTTGATTTGTGTTTGCAATACTTTTATTTATTTATTTTTTTCATAAAAATTCTTAATAAACATATTATAAAAAAAAAAGGTAAAGAGGGTCAACTCCATTTGGTCAGTAGGGACCTTCACTTTTTACATGCATCGTTTGGGAGCACCATCAATATTGGTTCACAATTGAGTGACATTTTCACAAAGAATACCTTTTATTTGAATGCAAGATTCATCCAATTCAATATTATTAGACTATATTTGCACATTTTTTCATGTAATTAATCCTATGGTCACTCACAGTTTTTATTTACTGTGGGAAAAGTAATTGCATTGCTAGCGCTGTTTGCCTTAGCATTAGTTCCTGTGGCATCACTTTTCACATATATCACACGATTGGAACAGCTACTGCATTGATACATTGTATTTAATTGTTTAATTTCTGACGCAGATTTTTTTCACTTTTTACTGATTTATATTTGTTGGAGTGGGCCATGGTTGTTCCATGTTCTGTAGTGAAAAGAGAACAAGGCTGCATAGAAGAAGATTGTGGCAAGTCCCAAGTTGAAGGCCATTATCATTCCAGGTAAGACATTTGTCCACTATACCTTCCAAATTTCTGAGATGGGAAAAGGGGACACCCCTTTAGCACAAAGTAGGTAGGTAAGGAACACACCCCTTACATGCCCCCAGCTACATGGACCATGAAGAATTAATACACAAAAGTGATTGCTTAAACCCAATAGTTATTTTTTCTTAACATTCCTTTTTCTTTATCCCGGCTTTTATAAAATAGCAGATGCAATATTTGGTTTGGATTAAAAATTTTGTGCTATTTAACACATTTGGTAGTATGTTTTTTAATACGAATACATCATGCAAACTCCCTCCAAAAGAGGGATACAATACTTAACTACCTAACTCGAACAGGCCTGACTGCTTGTACAAAATTGTTCTGTTCAGCAGTCTTCCCTATCCAGTGTCTTTATATCATAATGTCAGTTTATTTGTGAAACAATGTGGGACCTTACCCACAATGCAACTTTAGCATTTTGGTAATGAAGCCCATGATTTTTCAAAACACACAGTAGGCCTGATTTATGCTATGAAGACTAAAGCCATGCCTGTGTTGTGGCTTCAAATTAACTTGTGGATGAAAATGCACCTATCAAATTAAAGTCTTAAATGAGTTAAGTCGGCCATAGACTGTGAAATTTCTTTACAGCAACCGTAGGATGCAGGAAAAGAAATTACTTGATTTCCCCATCAACACAGTCAGTGTTGATGGGGGAATCCCTCCGATGGAGCCATTGTGTACTCCCAGCGGGAGTGCGTGGGGAGGTGTCCCTGCCAGAAGAATATACAGTTCAGAATAGCTGGGTAGGCTGAAAAGGAGACTGTTAAGCCAAACACCATGTGGAGAGGGCCGCTCCGAGGAGATCTTTCAGCTGCAGAAGTGCATAAATTGCAGCTGCATCTTCAGTTAAAGGGGGTCCCCCCACCGCAGGGCAACTGTTGCTTCTTTGGATTGTTGTAGAAAACAGTGAGGGATGGGGCATAAAATGTCCCCCGTCCCCACCACATATGGGATCATGAAAGAATAATATTTGACATTAAAGTTTTAAATTTAAATACATTTTTTTTTTTTAAATTCAATACTTACCTGAGATAAGTTAAAATTATAGCAGTTATCCAATAAACAGTCCTCTGGCACGAGCAGGTACCTATAAAAGAAAGAGGATGCGTTATCACAACGGACAGAAGAAAGAATACTACAAAGAAGCTTGTCCCACCTTCCCCTCCCTGTCGTGGCCCTGTTTAGGAGGTGCATGTTTTAGTGTTGTGCTGATTCATATGTTTATGTTTGCTACCCCTTTTGATGCTGGGGGATTCATATGTTGTTTTAAGGTATTAGCTCGAGCTTATATAGCCGAGCTATGAGTATACAATGTATTATATTGTATGTTATAATATAAAGCATTGATTTAATCCTAATTTATTTATGGATTATTGAAACCTATAATAAAGGGCACGGCCCATTCAACCAACAGGTATTGAGTTTGAATATTATTTATTTAGAATTTAATAGTTCTATCTATGATCCCATTGACTGGGTGAGGGGGTCGACAACCCAAGCATCATTGATACCAGTTACATTTAAGCCCCATACACACTATCAGTTTTTCTACTGAGTTTTTACTTCAGGTTTACCAAAACCATGTAGTGCAAGGGTCTGCCTGACTGCATACACATTGAAACTCCTAAGGTTTGACCTCATATTATATGGTTTTGGTAAATCTGAAGGAAAAACTCAGCAGAAAAACTGATAGTGTGTATGGGGCTTTAGGTCTTGTTGCCAGCCAGGCTTGACAAGGTTGTGAACATTCTTCAATATTGGCCTCTATTAGAGATAAATATACAATTTCCTTATTATTGCTGCAAGCTGCCATTCCTTGTCTGCGATTGTGGTCGTGGCCACTGCCTGCAGGTTGCCGAATTTAGTTAATCCTGTACTTGCTGCTAGGGAGAATCTTTTCCCTGTAGTTGCATCTACTTTTGCCCAGGCCATTTAACCACTTCATTACAGGGCACTTAAACACCTTCCTGCCCAGACCAATTTTGAGCTTTCAGCGCTGTCGCACTTTGAATGACAATTGCGCGGTCATGCTACACTGTACCCAAATGAAATTTTTATCATTTTTTTCCCACAAATAGAGCTTTCTTTTGGTGGTATTTGATCACCTCTACGGTTTTTATTTTTTGCGCTACAAATAAAAAAATACCGAAAATTTTGAAAAAAAAAATGTTTTTTTTTGTTTCAGTTTCAAAACTTTGTAAATAAGTACGTTTTCTCCTTCACTGATGGGCACTGATGGGGCTACACTGATGGGCACTGATAAGGTGGCACTGATGGGCACCAATGTGGCACCAATGAAGTGGCACTGATAGGCGGCACTGATGGGCGACACGGATGGGCGACACGGATGGGCGACACGGATGGGCAACACGGACGGACACTGATAGGTGGCACAAATTGGCACTGATAGCTGGCACGGATGGGCGGCACGGGTGGGCATGGATAGGCGGCACAGGTGGGCATGGATAGGCGGCACAGGTGGGCATGGATAGGCGGCACAGGTGGGCATAGATAGGCGGCACAGGTGGGCATAGATAGGCGGCACAGGTGGGCATGGATAGGCGGCACAGGTGGGCACTCATAGGCGGCACAGGTGGGCACTCATAGGCGGCACAGGTGGGCACTCATAGGCGGCACAGGTGGGCACTCATAGGCGGCATCGGTGTTATAGTAATGGATGCCAATCAGTGCCAAACAATAATGCATGCCAATCAGTGATGCCCATTGTGGGCACTGATTGGCATCCATTATGGGCACTGATTGGCACCCATTGTGCTGACTGGCATCCCTGGTGGTCTAGGGAGGATTATGGATTTTATTACCTTTTCCCTGGTGGTCTAGTGGTGTCCCTGGTGGTCCAGTGTGGGCATCCTCGGGGGGGCTGTGCTGATAATCGATCAGCACAGACCCCCCCGTCAGAGGAGCAGCCGATCGGCTCTCCTCTACTCGCGTCTGACAGACGCGAGTGAGGGAAAGCCGATCACCGGCTCTTCCCATTTACACTGTGATCAGCCGTGATTGGACACGGCTGATCACATGGTAAAGAGTCTCCGTCGGAGACTCTTTACCGAGATCGTAGTTGCCGGGTGTCAGACTGACACCCCGCAACAACGATCGCCGCGATGCGCGCCCCCGGGGGCGCGCAGCGGCTCATAATCCTAATCACGTCATATGATGTCCGGTTAGGATTATGAAACCACTTTGCCGCCGTCAATTCCCTATAGGGCGGGCGGCAAGTGGTTAAGGAGGGGCTATTGTTTCTTAAGGAAAAAAATCATCTTTTAAAGAACTATGCTTATATTTACACCCCCTTAAAGTAGCTCTTGCCAACAATTCTATATTTTAAAGTGACCTTTGCCAAGAACTTAATATCTTAAGGTGATCTGTGCCAACAACTTTGCCTCATAAAGGGAACTAACCTGTTCTTTCCACATCCTAAAGGGACATCACCTGGAATTGTGCACCAACATAAAGGAAACAACTAAGCCAGCAGTGAAAACAACCTTCAGACTGAGTTTTATACTCAGGGTCTATACTTTTAGTACTGGAGTGCAGGTCTAAGCCCCTGTACACACGGTCGGAGATTTCGACAACCAAATCCGTCTGATTTTGTCCATCGGATTTTGTCCGTCGGATCTTGTCCGAAACTGTTGCATACACACGGTCGGACTAAGTTGTCGAAAAATCCGATCATTCAGAACGTGATGACGTTACGATGGGACTACGTTAAGGCTAGTAGCCAATAGCTTTGATGTAGGAATTTGATCTGAGCATGCGTGGCACTTGGTCCAAGCAAAATTCTCTACACATGATCGGAGTATGTCCGATTGAACCAGTTGGTCGGAAAATATTTCCAACAAGTTGGAAAATTGGGTCCGACGGATATTCCGACGGAATCAGTCCGATGCATACCACACACAGTCGGATTATCCGACAACACGGTCCAATAGGACACATCCCGATGGATTCTCCGACCGTGTGTACAAGGGCTAACAGATTTCTTCAGGCTTAAACCTAGACTCTCTTTACTGAGGACCTACAAGAGAGTTTGATTCCTTGCTATCCACACACATCTCACTTGGGGAGTGATCTCCCAGTTAGAGGGCTATTGTTTATGCCCTTGTTCTTGCAGAACATAGGTGGCCAGACTTTAAAGGGTATTTAACTGTACTGTGTTTTTACTGTTGATTCACTGTGTCTGTCAGTTAACTTCAAAATTGTTGCATTGCCTTGCTATTATATTGCTATCAATACAACCTGGTCATTTTTTTCACAGTTGGTGTGTATGTTTCTTGTGTATCTGCTGGGAAACCCTCCAGCCAAGGTATTTTGTTGGTGTCAGCAGGAGTGGGGCTCTGAATAGGGGCAAGGAAAGAGAATACCCAAATCTATCAGTGTATCCTTCAGGGGAATTACTAAAGTTGTCTTTATTGGAAGATTACCCTTGTCTTTTGTTGTGGAAACTAAATTTAGTATTTCCCCTCGCTTTCATTCTTGGTGACAATGGTCACCATTACATAAAGAGAGGTGAATCTTCCCAGCAGAAATACAGACTAAAATAAAAACTCAGAGGGTTTGTAGCCTTACGCCCTCTAAAAAGAACAAAAAGGGGGGTTCTTCCTGAAGGTCCACTTAAACAGACACGACAATGAAAACTGTTTACTCAAATGATCAGTTGATGTTGGAGCTCAGGGCAGCCATCAGAAATTTTTGGGCCCCTTACACATCTTTAGGCCTGCCCCCCCCCCCCACCCCCCAGCCTGACCACCAACATTCTCCAGGGCCGCCTGCCCATGGCCATGCCACTGAATATGCACTCAGTCCCCCTCACACCTGTATATATGTCAGCCCCCCTTCTCACACATGTACAATCAGTCCCCCTCCTTATACCTGTATGCATCAGCCCATCTCCTCACACCTGTATATGTCAGCCCCCCTCCCCCAACATTATATATATGTATATATTAGACAAACACAAGGGAAGAAAAATAAAAATGCGCTACTCAATTCCTCCTACCTCAGCGCTACAGGTTCAAGAATCGCACTTAACATATAATAGTTGTTGGTTTGCACCTAAAATAGCAGCTACTTCAAAGACAATATCTTAATAAGAACATATGAATGATTATAAAAACGTTTGCAACTCGTTAAAAAGCAATCAAATTTCAATAATCTAAGCAGCGCTCCAGTCAACATAACAAATTGACATACATATACATAGTTAAAATGTATACATTCCCATATACTCCAAATAGTGCCGCTAAAAGATTCATATACTGAAATTACATGTGCTGAAAGGTAGACCAAGTCCGCAAGAAGGCTATAAAAGCTGAGTTTCGTGGGTATGAGTAGATAATAAGTGCACTTCACACCAAAATCCTCCACACGGTGCTCCACACGTCCCCCTAATGCCGCGTACACACGATCGGAATTCTCGTTGGAAAAAGCTCTGATGGTTTTCCCGACGGAATTCCGACGGAATTCGGCTCAAGCTGTCTTGCCTACACACTGTCACATCAAATTCTGATCATTTATAACGCGGTGACATACAACGCATACGAAGTGACTAGAAAAAGTAAGTTCAATAGCCAGTAGCCAATAGCTTCTGTCTCGTAGTTGAATCTGAGCATGCGTGATTTTTTGGCATGTCGGAATTGCATACACACGATCGCAATTACCGATAGAAAGTTTTTCCATCGGGAAAATTGAGAACATGCTATCAATTTTTGGCTGGCGGAAATTTGGACAGCTAAATTCCGATGGAGCATACACACGGTCACATTTTCCAATGAAAAGCTCTTATCTGTCTTTTTCTGGCGAATTCCGATCGCTTGTACGCGGCATAAGGGGTTAAACTCGCCAGAAAGACGAGTTTAATGAGCCTTACTCCAACTCCCAGGTCAGCACCTCGGCTGTTTAGGTGCCTCCCGCGCACTTCCACCCGGATCATGAGCAAACTTGGTGGCCGAACACCGCGCACTAGATCCCGCCGGACATCTGAAGCATTTCGGGGCCGGAATATATCGGAAATCTTCCGCAGGCAGCCCAGGACGCAGCCGGAGGCTACAGGCCCCAAGATGGCGCCGCCGCGTGCGTCGGAGGATTTTAGTGAGGACTCACAGTCAGCGCCTGAGGATAACGGTAGGGGACCTGCACATCCCAACCTCCCACTAACCTATGCTGACATGGCCATTATAGCGGCAGACATAAAATCCTCTTTCTCCGCGGCCATCACGGACTTAAAATCTAGCTTGGTGGTTTTGAATGATCGCATGGTGGCGGCTGAGGCAGCGGGGAAAATGAGGGAGAAGGCCATTCACCGTTTGGATAAGGTTACTCTCACACACTCCAATCACTTTATTGATATGAATAGACACCTCGAGGACCTCGATAACAGGGGCAGAAGGTGCAACATCAGAGTGCGGGGGGTCCCTGAAACAGGGGAGACTGACCAGATTGTACCTGCACTGAGGAGGGTGTTTAACAGCCTGTTAGAAAGACCGGAGGACACTGACATAGAATTTGTCAGAGCACACCGAGCCCTGAGGGCCAGGGGACCAGACAACATGCCCCCTCGTGATGTTATTTGCTGCCTGCAAAGCTTTACCCTGAAGGAAGAGATTATGCAGAAGGCACGCAGGAATGATCAGATTGTGTTCAATGGGGAAACCATAATGTTATTCCAGGATCTCTCGCAAATCACCCTAAAAAACCGAAGGGCGTTGCGCCCCTTGCTGGACAAGCTCCGCGCTAAGGAGATGAGGTATACTTGGCGCTTCCCGTTCGCCCTGCTGGTGACGCATAATGGCAGACAGTACACCTTACGCTCCCCAGAGGACTTACCCGAGTTTCGCCATGCCCTACACCTAGGTCAAGTTGACCTCCCAGAATGGTACCAGGAGTTCCGCATACCTCCGCCTGAAAGGAGCCCCCCGGATTCACCTTTGTCCTCCCCGGAGCAAAGACTGCCTAAAAAGGCTAGGCCCAATCATCATGGGGGTGCTGCAGCGGGCACTCCGAATACCGGCAGAGCACACACCTCCAGAGTGCGGGATGATGCATATTGAATCCACCTGAGTTTGCCTTAGCACCGTATGCACTGTTTACCAAGCTTCATGCCCACCCATCCCAAACCCGCTTTCCCCTCCTTCCCACGGCTACTACCCTTTGATCCTGCCTGGCATGCACACGGCTCCATGTCCAGTTTGCCTTACAACAGCAACATGATGGGAGTTCTGGACTGGGTGAACTTTGGGGAAAGGTCTTTTCAGCATGTACTCGCTGGACAAGAGTAAGACCATGCATAAGGGGTGGGATCCACGAGTGTTAACTTGGTTTTTATTTTTTATTTTTTTTATGTTTTGATAGTGGATGATGGGCCCCATGGTGTGGTGTGAGGGTGGGTATTCAATCAACAGCCCTCGTTGCGGGGGACCCATGTTCGGTTCTTTTAGTTACGTGTTTGTCATCCTGCTACATCAGAGATTGTTTGCTACTGTTCGGCCACCCAGCTGTTAATGGGCATTGGTGCGGGAGAGCTACCTTGAGCATATTTCCAAATGAGTGATTTAAGGCCGAGGCTCTCCACCCTCTCATGCCAGGTGTTTTCCTTTATTTTTATTTTTTTTATATACTATTTTAGTATTTGGTGACACCGGCCTGACAGATGTGCAGTTCAACGGTTGGTTCTGCCGCCCGCCTCCCTTAGCTCTCTACAAGTGAGGCAGACGGAATTGTTTGGATTCTGTCGGTCCCACGACTTGATACCTTTGCGCAGTATATTTACTGTATAGGTTGTACACTGATATCTTGTCTTATCTTGTCTTGTTTTTTTTTCTTCTTTCACCCTACAGCTTCCTTCTTTCTCTTTCTCTTCCTTCTCCTCCTACTTTATCTCTATTGGTGTAGGGTTTGTGTGTTTTTTTCTTTTTTTTTTCTTTTTCTTTGTTTAATTCCAGTAGCTGAAGGTAGTGTCTGGTGGTTCAGGTTATGATCATCAACGTCTTCAAACTGTTAATTACATTTTGCATTGCCTTTATATCCAGGTTTTACTTATATAAGGGTACAGATTCCAAAGCCATGGCGTACTCAACACTGGGTCGTAACCCTATGGTGATCTCTCATAACGTGCAGGGCCTGAATATTCCAGAGAAGAGATCATCTCTTCTTCGGGAACTCAAGAAAGGTAGGCCACACTTCGCCTTTTTGCAGGAGACTCACTTCCGGACGAATAACATACCCAGACTTACCGACTTCTTTTTTGTTGAAGCCCACCACGCCACGAATGCGCAAGCAAAAACGAAGGGGGTGTCGATTCTTATTAGTAAAGATCCCTTCACACTGCTAGACAAAATGTCAGATACGGAAGGCAGATTCCTATTTCTCAAAGGCCACTACAAGGGGAACCCTGTCACTTTGGCTAATGTTTACTTCCCTAACAAATTTCATTTATCCTTTTGTAAGAGAATAGTGAGGGACTTGGAGGGGTTTGCCACTGGTTGTATAATCTTGGGGGGTGACTTCAACCTTCCCCTTAACCCCCTGACGGACATCTCCACCGGTAAATCACACGTCTCATATAAGATCTTGAAACAGATAAAGGGACTTCTACACTCCCTGCACCTACTGGACTCCTGGCGAGTCCTTCATCCAGAGGGGAGGGACTACACTTACTTTTCGGCCCCACACGCTAAATATTCTAGGATAGATTATTTATTTGTCTCTCGCAGAGATGTACACCTATTGACCGAGGCAGCAATAGGCATTCAAGGCTTATCTGACCATGCTCCGATCTCCCTTACACTCAGGCAACAATACCTGCCGAAACCCTTCACTTGGAGGTTGAACTCATCACTCCTGACAGACCCTGCACTTCTACCAGAAATATCCTCCCAACTACAGGAGTTTTTTACACTTAACTCTACGCAGGATATGGACCCTTTGGTGGTATGGGAGGCCCACAAATGCACACTTAGGGGGGTTCTGATGAAGATGGGCTCTCAACGCAAGAAGGACAGGGAAAAGGAAATTACCGCCATATCGAACAAAATCGCGAAACTCGAGACTTTGCACAAACAATCTTTATCAACACGGATGGCGACGGGCCTTCTAGCTGCCAGAAAACAGTTGCACCAAATTTTAGACGCTACGTCGAAGAGATTTTTATTTTTTCGGCGGAAAATTTACTATGAGCACGGAGATAAATCGGGCAAATTTTTGGCAAGGGCGCTGAAAGGACCGCGGTACAGGAATAGCATATCAGGAATAGCTAATCAGGAGGGCAAACTCGAAGTGACGGATGATCAGATAGCTAGGCATTTTCAGACCTATTACACCAAACTATACAATCTACCACCCCAACATAGACCCAAAGACCTGACAGGATCCAGGACCCAAGCCATACAGGACTATTTAGTTAAATCCAAACTGCCTCGGATATCCACGGAGGACTCCGCACTTCTGGAGGCCCCGGTGGATGAGACTGAGGTTCACAGGGCCATACAAGATTTGAAATCATGGAAAAGCCCCGGGCCTGATGGCTATACCGCAATTTACTACAAAACTTTCATTAATACTCTGTCGAAGCCACTAACAAAAGCACTGAACTCCCTCTCATCTCCCAGAGAAATACCGCCAGGGTTCTTGGAGGCACATATTACTGTTCTACCCAAACCGAATAAAGACCCGACACTATGCGCCAATTATAGACCAATTTCCCTTTTGAACCTAGACGTCAAGCTTCTGGCTAAAATTATGGCAACTAGACTACTACCCCTGCTCCACACCATAATTGGACCGGAACAGGCCGGATTTATGCCGGGGAGGGAGGCCAAAGACAATGTGACAAAGGCACTTAACCTTATACAGATGGCCCATGAGCGAAATGTCGAGGGCCTTCTCCTCTCTACCGACGCGGAGAAGGCCTTCGATAGAGTAGCCTGGGATTTCATGCTGAATACCTGCGAATTTATTGGTCTGGGCCCACAAATGATGTCCTGGATATCTGCTTTATACAGAAATCCTTCTGCCAAACTCCGCATTAATGGCTCCTTCTCCGGCACGGTCCACATATCCAATGGCACGAGGCAGGGGTGCCCCCTGTCACCCATCTTATTTATTATTTCCCTAGAACCATTCATTAGACTATTGAAGTTGAACCCTGATGTCTCTGGCTTTCGAACAGCCAGGAAGGAATACAAGATTGCCGCATATGCGGACGACCTTCTGTTTTTTTTAACGAATCCCCGTATCTCCATTCCCAACTTATTGAGAGAATTCTCAATTTATGGTTATCTCTCTAACTTAAAAATCAATCTCACCAAGTCGGAAGCCTTAAACATTAGTTTACCGAGCCGCTCAGTGGAGATGCTTCGGACCGACAGCCCCTTTCGATGGGTAACTGAGGCACTCCAGTATTTGGGTGTTTGGCTGACCCCTTCACTTGCCCGGATTTTTGATAAAAACTTTATACCATTACTCAAGGTCGTTGAGAAGGACCTGAAGGATTGGCACCCAAGGAACTTTTCCTGGTTTGGCAGGGCTGCCATATGTAAAATGAACATTTTACCCAAAATTCTTTACTTGTTCAGAACACTTCCAATTAAGATCCCGGCAAATTTCTTCAAAAAATTTCAGACGATTCAGACACAATTTGTATGGGCGCATAAAAGACCCCGTATAAAACACTCTCTCCTGACCTTGCCCAAGGATTGTGGAGGGATGGGTTTGCCTGACTACAAACAATACTATCAAGCGGCGCACGTAGCGAGAATTATTGATTGGCATTGTCACGGTGAAGCTAAAGATTGGGTGGCACTAGAAGATGAGCTGAGCCCTGCTCCATTGAGATTTCTTCCTTGGGTGCCAGAATCCGGATATCCGAGAGCATTGAAACAACATCCTTTAATTCACACCACTCTTTCAATCTTCCACCGGCTGGCCCTTCATAACACGAAATTTTCTTCCACATTGAGCCCACTCACGCCTTTATGCGATAACCCCGACTTTCCACCAGGTAGGGGAGCGCACCTATACCGATCCTCCAACCACCTCACTCCTCTCCTCACGAAACATTGCTTCCATAATGCTCAGATAATGGACTTCACAACTTTCAAATTAGCAAACTCACTACCTCACTTGACATACTGGAATTACCTCCAAATTAGGAGTTACACCAACAGGTCAACCTGCAGAGGACACTTTATGAGAGATCTTACGGAAATAGAAAGAGTGTGTTGGGAAGGTAGGCAAACTCCGAACACTTCATCTCTTTCGTATGCCTGGCTGAGGAATACAAAGGGTGGGTGAGTGGAGAGACTCAGAGAACAATGGTCCGAGGCTCCAGGGATTGAACTCTCTGACGGTCAGTGGGGGAAGGCCTGTGTCCTGGCACATAAATGCTCATTGAGCACCAGAACACAGGAAACATCCTATAAATTGCTTACCCAGTGGTACGCCACACCAGCGAGACTACACAAATGGTTCCCTCAAACTTCTGATGTTTGCTGGCGCTGTCAGAAGGAAACTGGCACACTCCTACACATATGGTGGCAATGCCCCCCCATTAAGCAATTCTGGAATTCCATACGGGGGATGATTAGAGCTATAACTGAAACTTCCATGAGACTCGATGCGGCATGCTGTCTCCTACATGTCACCACCTTCTCCTTACGACGTTAAAAGAAGTCATTGACTAGACATTTATTGAATGCAGCCAAAGTTTTGATACCACGCTATTGGAAAGCAACAAGCGTCCCCATGACCAGGGACTGGATCTTTCAGATTAGGGAGGTGTGTGACATGGAGGAGACATTGGCCCAGTCCACTGACACGGTGGAGAAATACCACGCTACGTGGACACCGTGGTTCGCCTTTCGGAGCACGCAAACCTATAGAGACTTGCTTGCTGGGAATTACACTGGAACGTCTGAGGGCTGATTTATTTACTTCCCTTGTTTGCTAAGATACAGCCACTAGGAGACAACGATAGTGATAATAATACTACTACGACATAACTTCTCTACTTTTCTATCCTCTGATCACACTTTTCTGGATCTTTCTCTTTTCTCTCCTCTTCTCTCTAAAACCTTCCCACATCTATTTCTTCTCTAGGTGGGAGGGGAGAAAAAAACTTGAAAACTGTTACCAAATGTATAGTTAACAATATTTGAAGAAATCAATAGGCCTAAGTTGAAATATTGCAGTTATTTGTCAGATAACCTTATTCTCAGGAAGTTTATGCCTCTGTTACCTGTAATCCATTTTTCTTACATGATCCTGACAGTCTTTCAAATGTACCTTATATATTAAGATTATCTCTGACTATACTTGTTCAACTATGCTTGTATTTCATTTGATCGAATAAACTTGAAATGTTAAAAAAAAGAATCCGTTGTGACAGCACAGCTAAATTCAGAACAATCATAGTTAACTAATAGTGCATCTGGTATAACAAGAGTAACTAACTAATAAATTGCACCAAAGAAACAACCTGAGGAGTGGAAGAGAGTATACATCCTAACGGGATAATGGAATAAAGACTATTAGGGTTAATAACAAGAACACATTTCACCTTGAATAGAGCAGCAAAAGAGCAAATGGAATATCTGGAATGCTATGGGTGGGACGAGTGGATTCTGGTATTCAGGGGTTCCCTCATATCTTGAGTTTGCCCAGCGTATTGGCAAGGTCCGCATGCAAGTACCAGTCCATATATTGGAAGGATGTCATATGTTGAGAGATCTCTTCTGGAGAAAAGGAGTGCTCCTTATAACTTCGCCATCTGGCAATAAAACGTAGGACTTATGCCGTGTTCTTATGGCATTTCCGGCAGAAAAAGTCAGATGGAATCTTTTCATCTGGTATTCTGATCGTGTGTGGGCCTCATCGGACTTTTTTTTTTTTTTGAAAATTCTGACATCCCTAGAAATAGAACATGTTTTAAATCAATTCCTATCGGGAAAACGGTTCGTCTGTATGCTGTTCCGACAGACCAAAAACGACGCATGGGCAGCTATTGGCTACTGGCTATTGAACTTCCTTTTTCTAGTCCCGTCGTACGTGTTGTACGTCACCGCATTCTAGATGATTGGACTTTGGTGTGACCGTGTGTAGGCAAGACCGTTTCAGCGGCACTCCATCAGAAAAACCAGGCTTGCATGAGGACTCTGCGAGCTATCAGAAGGCAATTATGGACCCACTGTGGGAGTGAGGCACAGGTAGATGAAGAGGAAGAGGACATCAAGGCATCACAAATAAAGAGGTACAGTAATGGGTCTTTAGGAAGGAGTCACTGTTTTGTATCTTGATAATATATTTAAGCACCTGGTCCCAGAAGGTGGAGGTAGCTCAGCAAGTCCACAGTCTGTGAAACAGAGACGGTTGAGAGGTGTCGCACCAGAGGCACATAGAGAGAGAGGGATTTACTTTGCTATGTTGAAACAGTATTTATGCATGATGAGTGATTTTGAATTGAGTTTCTCGCTATTCTTCGCAGACCACTTGGGAGCAGACTTTTTGGTATCCTGCTAGAATCTTTTCTAGGGCGTCCTGGATGTCAAGGATGGATGCCCAGGATTTAAAAAGAAGGATGCTGTACTTAGAAGCCTGGTGAGTGACAAGGTTAGAGTATATTTCTGAAATAGAGTATTCATCCCACTTGAGCATTGTATCAATGAATGTGCGTTGACAAGGGTTTTGTCGTGGACTGAAGCAGGATTTGAGGTAGCTGGATAGTTGATAGTAGTGAATTACCTGTGATGGTGGTAAGGAGTATTGTTGGGTCAATTCTGAGAAAGGTCAGAGAGATCATGTGTAGAGAATTCTGATCGGACAAAGTGCCACGCATGCTCAGATCAAATTCCTACATCAAAGCCGACCATGCTTCCAGCTCCCATACAATCTTGCCTATGACAGGGGTATAATTTAGACAAAGAGGAGTGTAATCTATCAATGTGGATACCTAAATAAGTGATAAAATGCTTTTCCACTATAAAAGTCAATCCAGCTGCAAGACAAATGTGGGTTAAGGGCCAAAATTTCACTCTTATCAAAATTAATCCTTAGTCCAGAGCAGGCTCGGTAGGTCGCAAATAGTGCTTTGAGTAGAGATATGTCAGTTGAGGGGTTAGTTGAGAAGAGAAGAATGTCATTGGCAAATAGAGCTGGGCAAAGAACTTGATTGCCTATCGAGACACCACTGATCCATGAAGGGGAATTCAAAATTCTGGATAGTGATTCAATGGCGATGTTGAAGAGAAGAGGGGAGAGAGGGCACCCTTGACGTGTGCCTTTGATAAGGGGGATATCCGGGGACATAAAGTCAGGGGTGGCGAGACGGGCAGTTGGATACATCTTTTGTATAAAATGTAAGATGAGGCCCGACATGACCATGAAAAGGCAGGAGAAATTAATGTTCTCAGAGGCTTTTTCGGCATCAAGCAAAATAATGGTTGTATCATGGTCAGATGGTCTGGCAAACTCAAGGACCAGGAGGACTTTGAGGATGTTAAGGTTGGCAAAGCACCCCAGAATAAATCCAATTGGGCCTGGTGTAGGATTAATGGGAGGAGGCACTCCAGATGGAATGCAATGATTTTAGAGAGAATTTTGGCGTCTACATTGATTAGGGAGATCGGTCTATAGGAGCCAGGGAGAAGTGGATCCTTCCTCTTCTTGACCATGAGTTTGATGTGCGCTTGAGAGCCAGAGGGTAGGTAGGGGCCCTCAGCCCACATGGATTTATAGGCATGGTGTAGGTATCAGGTAGTCAGTTTGTAGTCCATCTGGGTCTGGGGCTTTCCCCCAGGAAGGGATTTAATAGTAGAGCAAATGTCTTCTTGGGAGATGGGGAAGTTTAAAGTCTCCAATTGTTCAGGGGTTAATACAGGTAGCTTGGTTTTTGCAAGTAATTTCTCTGCCACAACTATGTCAATAGGATCTTCAGAGTAGAGAGATGTGTAGTACTTGGTCAGGAGGATGCTGATTTCAGAGGGCGCATTAGTAATAACACCAGCAGGGGAACGTAGAGCTCCAATATGAGTTGGTGGGTGGTGAGGGTGTGTTTAAAGTCTTCATTGTAAGTCAAGTAGGAGGGGAAGCGCCAGGTGTTAGCAGAGTGAGGTAATGCTATTCCAGAGAGCTGGACATTAATGGGGGAGTGGTCAGAAATAACCATGTCCTCATTGGTCGACGTTGTCACTAGAGGGAGCAAAAAAAGTAATCAATACAGGAGAACGTGCCATGGGGCGGGGAGAAGAAAGTGTATTCCCAATCTATGGGGTAGGCAAATCGCCAGTTATCTGCAAGGTGGAGCGAGAAGACCGATTCAGCTTTCATAGTAGGAGTGTCAGTCAATGGGGTTTGTCTCGTGGGTCCCTGTGTGTGATCTTCAGACATGTGAATGACAGAGTTAAAATCCCCCCTATAAGATGAAAGTTTTCAGGGATCTGAAGAACCCATGAGTTCAAATCTTGGAAAAATGTTTGCCCGGGAGAGTCAGGTGCATAGACATTAGAGATAGCGATGTCACAGGAGGCAACCATTAGGTGAACAATGAGTCTGCGACCGACCGAATCCGTCTCTATGGAGCATAACATGTGGTGGAGACTTTTGTGAAGTAGTATTGCAACTCCAGCCTTACGTCCTACCACTGAAGAGCCATAGACCTTACCTACCCATAATTTAGAAAGGCGAGAAAAGTCCTCTTCGGCCAGATGAGTCTCCTGTAGGAGCACAACATCTGCCCGCAGACACTTGAGGTGTCTCAAAATTTGCATGCTTTCAATGCCCTTAACATTCCATGAAATTATCTTTAAGTGATTCCCAGCATCCAAAGGAGCCATGGCTGTTGTATTAGATAAACATAGGGTAGCCCGGATAGGGGTAGTACCACTGCAGACATCGCCCCATCAGATCCGGTATCAGTAACACTTTGGTGGAGTACTAAAAATAACTGGAGAGAACAGAGAATAGTTAACCAGAAATGTAAAATAACAATAAAGGGGAGGGCAAGCCTCCAGGAACCTTTGGGGGAACCGAAGTTAAGGAAGGCACAGCGGGACAGATTAGTTCAGTGTAGTGCTTCAGGCAGCATACAGCAGAGCAGTCAGTAGGGCCCTTAGGAAGGGATAGAGAGAGAAAGAAAAAAAATTAAGCGCTATGAACCCTCAATGGGAGGGGGCCTCACCTCTCATGGAAGGCAAGGGGCACTTGTAACCCAAGGTGGAGGACAATAGAAATGGCGGGCTGGGAAATAGAAGAAGCAAAGTCTAGCAACCACCAGTAATGGTGGGAGCAGGCAGTCAGTGGTGCGCAGATTTATCATCTGGGAGTCCGATGCGCACCCTCTTGTAGGGAGGTTTCTGAGGAGTTTGCTGACTTCTGGAAGATGAAGCAGATCTCCTGGATGAGGAAGAATCATGGGAGATAGAAGGATCTTCCTGTTCCATAGCTGATGGTTGTGCATTGTTAAGGTAGTGCTCCGATTCAGATGATGAAGTGAATGAAAGGCGCTCACCTGTGTCAGGTTGGATATGCAGTGTTGCTGGGTATGCTAGGGTAAATTTGATGTGATGGTTATAGAGTAAGGAGCAGACTGCAGAGAAGGCTTTTCGCTGGTGCATAACTTCAATAGAGTAGTCTACAAAGAGTAGTAATGGATGGTCGTCAACAGAGAGATTGCTCATCCTGCAAAATTTTTTAAGTATGGCGTGTTTGTCCGCGTAGTTGAGATACCTGACAATCATTGGTTGGGGCTTGGAACGCGTTTCCAAAGGCCGGCCGATGCAGTGTGCTCGTTCCACAATGGATGGAGTGCGTAACCCCAGCTGCTCCAGGATGGTGGAGGAATAGATGGTGGTGAGCCTGGAAAAGGTATATGATTCAGGGAGCCCAATGATGTGCAAGTTGTTGCGTCTCAAGCGATTCTATAAATCATCCACTTTTTTCTGTAAATCCTTCTGAACAGTGGAGAGCCTGGCTATAGCAGAAGACATAGCATAGCATCATCCTCTATGGAGAAGACAGCTTCTCTGTGTGGTCAATATGCAGGGCTTGGAGCTAAAGCTCATTATGGAAATGTTCTAACCCTTTAAGGACTGCTTGGTCCACTACTTGAGTGACCATAGGGGTCAAAAGTGCCACCACAGCCTGGGCAATACTTGTAGGAGAGGCTGGGTCCTTCTGGGCAGGCATTGAGGAAGCCTGCATGATTGTGGGTGTGTCAGCTGCATTCATCACAGCAGAGGGAGTGGGCGCCATATTGACTGCAGCGTGTTCCGTGTCTTCTATGTCTGGGAGAGGTCGGGGGGGGGGGGCGCTCGAGCTGTGGATCGCTCAACAAAGCAATCCATGGAGGTTCCCTTCACAGGAGAGAGGAGGCTGGAGGAATACCTCCGTAAATGGCTGGTCAGTGTGCAGGATTCTGGGGAGCGTGGGGAGAGCTGTAATCACCTAGCTCCTCTCCATGCGGTGCCGGAACCAGAAGTCTCTCTTTACCTTTTGATAAGAGAGGTCAAATGTGCTGTGCAGTCTCAATGACCAGAGGTTTGCAAGATATGACTCCCATCACTGACCAATGTTCCGTGATCCTGGTGACCAGCCCAGAGGGATCAGCCCTCGCTCTTCCACACTAGGCAAGATCCAGACCGTGATGCGGTTGCATTGATCAACGGCTCCACTCACGAGCTTCACTCAGCTTCTGATGACGTAATTTGTAATGACGAAACATGTCAAGCTAGGACTCATGGTGTGTTGGTTCAAGCTATAGATGGTATGCAACAAACACAGCTGTTTTCTTGGAAAGTTTACGAGGACTTTTATGGGATGTATTTTATGGGATGGGAAGTGATTACAGCAAGCCTTTTTTTTTTATCTATTTGCTTGAGAACTGTATCTGCAATTTTAAATAACTGGTTTATGCTATGAGGGGCCCGTTTTTCTTTAATTTTTAATATACTACGTGGTTGTCCTTCTGGAGCACGGATAATAGCAGGGAACTGTTGGTCGCAGCTCGTGAGTGGAGCCATTGATTGATGAGACCGCATCGCAGTCTGGATATCGCCTAGTGTATTAGACCAAGGGCTGATTCCTCTGGGCTGGTCACCAGTATCACGGAACATCGGGCAGTGACGGGAGCCAATACTTGCAAACCTCTGGTCATTGAGACCACATAGTGCATTTGACCTCTCTTATCATAAGGTAGTGAGGGTCAACTCCATTCGGTGAGTAGGGATCTTCACTTTTTACATGCATCGCTTGGGAGCACCATAAATTTTGGTTCACAATTGAGTGACATTTTCACAAAGAGCACCTTTTATTTGAATGCAAGATTCATCTAATTCAACATTATTGGACTATATTTGCTAATTTTTTCATGTAATTAATCTTATGGTCACTCACAGTTTGTATTTACTGTGGGAATAGAAATTCCATTGCTAGCGCTGTTTGCCTTAGGATTAGTTCCTGTGGCATCACTTTTAAAATATAATTCAGTAGCTAGAACATCTGTGTTATGTATTTTAGTGCCAACACTTATACCTCAGCCTGATGCTTACCTATATGTTGCTAATCCAAAGCACTGCTGATAGCCATCAGGATACATATGGCACCATAAGTGGTACATCCTTCTGCTCTGAAGATGTTTTTGCACAGCTGTATGCTACATTTTCTTACCGTGTGTTCTTCTAGTGCACAGTAATACATAGCTTCATCTCTTAGTTCCAGCCTAGTTATGGCTAAAACGGTAGAGGTGGAATTTGCTGTTTGTTTAAATCTGTCATCTTTTAGTTCTCTGTGATAAGAACAATATGAAGATAACCCTGGAGCCTGCACAATAAACTCTAGTCCACTATTAGGATATTGTCTATACCAGTACAAACAGGCATAACTTCTGCTGGTTTTATATGAACAACCAAGAAAGACATCTTCATTTTCCCTTCCTGTTTGTGTAGAGAGCTGCTCCACAGAATTTCCATTTACGGATCCTAAAACAATAGTAGACAGCAATATAAATACTTTCCAAAACACATTGTTATATTAATATAACAGTGCATCACCTACCGGTTATTATATACAGTGACAGGAGCAACATCAGGCAAAAACACCACATTATAATAGTGATAATACAGGAGCTAAATGGTTATATGTATAGTAATAAACATACTCTATCTTGCCTCAATTAAGCTGTTCTGTACAGACTGTTTAGTAGAAGTGTATGTGGTTTATGGGTGGAGTTTCCGTGTAAGTAAATTGTAAATACGCAGCTGCACATAGCTGATAATAAAGCAGATAATAAGCGAAAATATGTGAGAAATATTTATTATAATTCCAGCTGCATCACACTCCCACTATATGTTAGAACAATTACAATTCATCTCACACTTAGCCGTGGCCCTGATTTTCGAAAGCTTATGTCCGTGTGCTGTTGCATCAATAGTGCTCAGACATGCATGGGCTTCAACTTACTTACATTGAATTTACTAAGAAGTGTTTTTGCTATGGCATTTACTCTCCAGCATCTGCATGTTCAGTAAATAAAATTAAAATGTGATTTGCCAATGTTGTTAGGGATCTTGCATATGCTTCTTATGTAGGAACAAAACAACATTAAGTGTATACTAATAGCATTAAAGTGGTTGTAAAAACGCAAAAAATTAACAAAGCATATCCTTCTGTAATGTGTATTTACCTCATTTCAAAGCATTGTGTGTGACTGTCTGCAGTCTGGTTCCTCTGCTATCAGCATGAGTAATTTCTGACAGGATTTGTGCCAACTCGAAGAGATTGAGGGGGGCAGGGAAGTGGAGCTCTAGTACACAGCCTTGGCTGTGCATTTCTCCCTATGAAATTTTGTAGAGGGGGGCAGAGAAGGCATGTCCTTTTCCTCCACTCAGGTCTCAGAGTATACTCAGCTCTCCTCTCTATGCTGTATAGTGTGGGATGTCACATCCTCACCCCCTGCCTGCTGGAGCTGAGAAATAGCCTTTGATCTGTGTATTTTAGAGGGCTGTGGAGAAAAGATGGCTGCAGATAAATAAGTGCAATTTATATAGGAGCATTTGCTTCATCTCTGTGTGTCACCTGGAGCTAGTCACTTTACTGGGTATATGTTTACAACCACTTTAAAGGCATCTGTATACTTTTGAAAAACTTAAAAAAACATAGTACATGCTGTACTGGGGGATAGCACATTTTACATGAAGATATATGTCCTCTGTGGGCATTTTATAAACTGCTGCTTGGAATGGGGGTTACAGTGAAAAATACCTGTACACTTGCTGCCTTTTGTGCCCTAACAGCATTACAGGTTTGCTTGACATTTCCCTTTGCTTGGTGCATTTATATTACATTGCTTAGCAAGGTAAAGGCATGACAATGGTAGGTCAGATCTGCTCCAGCAACCTTTGCTTCTTAACCTACCACCACTTACCAATACCTTGTATCCCCTTAAATAAACACACTACACCGTAAGTGGGGTAAATGGCCAAGCATGGCCTTTTATTAACACAATAACTTTATTCAACATCAACAATTTCAAACAGTTACCATCCCAATGTACACCCCACCTACACTTTACCTGCCCTCTATATCCTGCAATATATATATTTTGAGGTCTTTGACGGTACCAATCTATCCTCTCTTTAATTGTGTGTCAGAGGCACCACCTAGCCGAGCTGCCACCCCAGCCGCTACTTATGCCAGCTTGGAGCCTAAACCCAGCTGACCTCAGCCACCCCAGGCTCCTTAGAATACCCGGTCACTATCCAGTGACCTGTTCCCACTCGAGGACACCATACCGTAGATGGTTCCCCACCGCTTATCCGAAACACCAACTTCCACCACCGCCAAGGACCCAAAAATGCCCACGACTAACCCCCGATCAACCCCGACATATGATGAAGGGCGGAAGAGTGGGATTCTCACTCACAGCTACCTCCTTCTGTGATGACCCCTCCCCTTCTAGCACTTTATAAAAGCTATAATAAGCCCACCTCTGCACCAAAATTGGCCCAATGACCTTGACCCCCTGCCAACACCCCCTACCACACCTATTAACCCTTTCCTGTTGGCTGGCCTTCCCACCTTGTCATGTTCCCCCTACGCTGATTCCGTTCCTCCCCAGCTCCGGGCTTTCTTGACAATGGTAGGTCAGATCTGCCCCAACAACCTTTGCTTCTTAACCTACCACCACTTACCAATACCTTGTATCCCCTTAAATAAACACACTACACCGTAAGTGGAGTAAATGGCCAAGCATGGCCTTTTATTAACACAATAACTTTATTCAACATCAACAATTTCAGTTACCATCCCGATGTACACCCCACCTGCACCTTACCTGCCCTCTATATCCTGCAATATATATATTTTGAGGTCCTTGACGGTACCAATCTATCCTATCTTTAATTGTGTGTCCGAGGCACCACCTAGCCGAGCTGCCACCCCAGCCACTACTTATGCCGGCTCGGAGCCTAAACCCAGCTCACCTCAGCAACCCCAGGGTCTTTAGAATAACCGGTCACTATCCAGTGACCTGTTCCCACTCGAGGACACCATACCGTAGATGGTTCCCCACCGCTTATCCGAAACACAAACTGCTACCACCACCAAGGACCCCAAAATGCCACAGCGCTGCAGGTGTAAAACCTTACACCTTCGCACCCCACCACAACCGAACAGCCCGCTGTACTCCATCCTCTAAACCTAAGAACCACAGGTCAGTACCCATGGCGTTAATATGAACGCCACCCCCCTGAAGAAATCTCCAGGTCTCAGACTCCAGGTCCAAGTGACGTACCACCAACCCTCCATTCTGCACAAAAAACCTCCCCACCTCCTTGTTGACCTTGATCCGAGCCTTGTTAACACGTTCCACCGACCTGGCACCCCTCCAAGCCACTCGCGCCACAATCTCTGACCACACAAGGATGGTGGCAGGAAAATCCGAGCGGAGCCGAAGAAAATCAAAGCGGATGTCACGGATCAGGTCCCGAGAACACATCACAGCTAAATCATTGCCCCCGGCGTGAAGGACAAGCACATCCGGAGCCCTATCCCACCTGGCAAACCGATGTACCTCGGGAACTACCCCCTGCCAGAGCATGCCCCTCACACCAATCCAGTGCACGCATGCCACCTCCCGGTCCAAACCTAACTGCCTGGTCCCAGGTCTAACCTCCGCCCTCCGAGCACCCCAGTACATGAAGGAATGCCCCAGGATCCAGACTAGACACCTTCGACCTGTAACAAACAAAGAAAAAACAGTGCCAACTACTACCCAAAACTAAAAACACAGACAGGACGACATACGGAAACTAACCAACAAGCACAGACACTCAACAATTACCCAGTAACCCAGGGAGGGTGAAAACCCCTTCACCTCCCCGTCCTAAAGAAGGTGCGGGTACACGTATAACCGAAACCGCTCTGACTCCCACCTACCGATCCGCTTCATCACAGCATCCCCCGACACATGTCGGCCAAGCCCCCCCCCCCGATAAAGCACAAAGCTCACCCCTTACCTTCCTGATCCATCTTGGACTTACCTATCCGGATCCGAACCAAATCAGGCAAAACGACGACATCCCTGATCAAAACGCCACCTGCCACGTGTCTGGACGGACTAACCAGTTCCCCAAGCCTCATCGCTCCGAAGAACGCCACCAGAACAGCCGCCTGAAACAAAATCCGCTCATAAGCCCCAGCACACACAGACCCCAAGACACCCAGCAGAAGCCGCAAGGTGTTGACCGAAACCGGCCGCCGCCGATCCAGGGATCGGCGACCCCTACGGTAACCCTTCATTGCCTGCCGGACCACAAATGACTTATTAAAATCCGGCCCACCCTGCAACTTCAACCAAAAAGCGAGGCCTGCCAACTTGCGGTCCGCTGACGCCCCGCCATTGAAATTCCGAACAATAAAATATAATACCAGTGAAGACCCATCCACACCACCCCCAAGCCCCCCTACCTCGACCAGCAGAGACTGCCATTCTGACCACGCACTGGCATACGCCTTCCAGGTCCTGCTGCGACTCCGATGCTATTGCCCACAACCCCGGAGGACAAGGCGTTCCATGCTGCTCCGCATCCGGTGCCAACACTCGAAACTCCTGCCACTGCGAACGAGACAAAGTATCCGCAATTTTGTTATTCACTCCAGGAATGTGAACCGCACACAAAAAAGCATTCAGCTGGAGGCACAACAACACCAGATGGCGCAACAACCGCACCACTGGCAGAGAAGAGGCTGACAAATTGTTAATGGTCATGACCACCCCCAGGTTGTCACAGTGAGGCCGGGTTCACACTGCTGCGGGGGGAGATCCGGATGTGATTCGCACCGCAAATCACATCCGATCTCCGTAGCGATGCGAGTTCAGCCATACAGATAGTATGGCTGAATTCGCATCGCTCCCGCAGCAAACTCGCACGGGACCCTTTTTTTGGTCCGCAACAGAATCGGATCGCATGGGTGTTCACACCATGCGATCTGATTCCTGTGCGAGTCGGCAGATCGCACTGCGATATGCGGACGGATCTGGGGGTGTCATTAACATATCATTGACACTCCCAGCCGTCCGCATAGGGCAGTGTGAACTGCCGGCGGGAGGTGTGCGATGCGGGAAAACGCCGCGGATTCGCAGCGTTCCCGCATCGCTGTGGTGTGAACCCGGCCTGAAAGTGCACCTTCCTATTCTGAAACGCCTCACCCCAAATTTCCACTGCCAACACTATCGGGAACAGTTCCAATAGTGCTAAGTTCCTCAACCAACCAGCGGCCTGCCACTCTGCCAGCCAGCCGCCAGCACTCCACTTGCCCCGGAAGAACGCACCATACCCACCTGACCCGGCCGCATCAGTAAACAGATCCAAATCTGCATTACTGACCAGGCCCGACAACCAAAGGGACCGACCATTGTACCTGGCCAAAAAGTCATCCCACACCCGCAGATCTTCCTGATGACCATGCGACAAGCGAATGAAATGGCGTGAGCTAGAAACCCCTGCCGTCGCCAGAGACAACTGCCTGCAAAAAATCCTGCCCATAGGAATGATCCTACAGGCAAAATTAAGTTTCCCCAGCAGCGACTGCACGTCTTTCAACCGCACCTTCCGCTGGCTCCCAACGTCCCGCACCGCCTGATGCAAATCCAAAAGTTTACCCTCCGTTAAACGGCATTCCATGGCCACCGAATCAATAGTTATCCCCAAGAAAACCAATTTGGTCCTCGGGCCCTCCGTTTTGTCGGGTGCCAAAGGAATCCCAAACCTATCAGCCACATGCTGAAGAGTCCCCAGCAACACAGCACAAATATTGGTGTCTGGCGACCCAATGCACAAAAAATCATCCAAATAATGGATGATGGAATTCAAGCCCGATACGTCCCTCACCACCCATTCAACAAAGGAACTAAAGGCCTCAAACAGGGCACATGAGATGGAACACCCCATCAGCAGACCGCGGTCTAACATAATATGACCCCTGCCACCGACACCCCAGCAAATTAATGCTGTCTGGTTGCACGGGAAGCAGGTGAAACGCCGCTTCCACGTTCGCCTTTGTCAACAGCGAACCACGGCCACACCGGCGAACCCATGACACCGCCGTGTCAAACAAGGTATAAGTGACTGCACTGTCCTGAGGGTCAATGCCTTCATTAACTGAAGCCCCTTTGGGGTGGGACAGGTGATGAATCAACCAATATTTTCCCGGTTCCTTCTTGGGGACCACCCCCAATGGAGACAACACCAACCCAGCAAACGGAGGATCGGAAAAAGGACCACTCATTCTCCCCAGGAGAACTTCTTTGGCCAACTTTTCAGACACTACCTCCGGGAAAAGAAGAGCCAATTGCAAATTAGGAGACAGCGGAGGAACCCTAGACAGTGAACAAGGAATGCGAAAACCGTCAGTAAAGCCATCGGTCAGCAATCTAGCCGCCACCCTATCAGGATATCTATTTAGGAAAGGCAACATCTTTCCCGCTTTCACCGGTGTCCTCCCTTATATGCCCAATATGCCCTGATGTGCCCCAATGTGCCCTGATGTGCCCCAATGTGCTTTAATGTGCCCTAATGTGCTCCAATATGCCTTCATGTGCCCCGATGTGCTTTAAGGTGCTCCAATATGCCCTGATGTGCCCCAATGTGCTCCAATATGCCCTGATGTGCCCCAACAGGCTTTAATGTGCCCTGATGTGCCCCAGTGTGCTCCAATATGCCCTGATGTGCCCCAATGTGCTTTAATGTGCCCCAATATGCCCTGATGTGCCCCGATGTGCCCTGATGTGCCTCGATGTGCCCTGATGTGCCCCAATGTGCTCCAATATGCCCTGATGTGCCTTGATGTGCCCTGATGTGCTTTAATGTGCCCCAATGTGTTTAATGTGCCCCAATATGCCCTGATGTGCTATGTGCCCTCATGTGCCCCAATGTGCCCTCATGTGCTTTAATGTGCCCAAAAATGCCCTGATGTGCCCCAATATTCCCTGATGTGCCCTGTGCCCTAATGTGCTATTTGCCCTGTGCCCTGATGTGCCCCATGCCCTGATGTGCCCCGTGTCCTGATGCGCCCCGTGTCCTGATGCGCCCCGTGTCCTGATGCACCCCGTGTCCTGATGTGTCATTTGCCCTGATATGACATGTGCCCCAATGTGCTATGTGCCCTGATGTGCTATGTGCCCCGTGCCCTGATGATGTGCCCTGTGCCCTGATGTGCTATGTGCCCTGATGTGCTATGTGCCCCGTGCCCTGAGCCCTGATGTGCTATGTGCCCTGATGTGCCTTGTGCCCTGATGTCCCGTGTGCTGTGCCTCAATGTCATGTGCCCTGATGTACTGTGACCTGTGCCCTGATGTTCTGTGCCCTGTACCCTGATGTGCTGTGCCATGTACCCTGTACTCTGATGTTTGCTGTATGCTGATGTGCTGGGCTCTGTACCCTGATGATGTGCACTGTAACCTGATGTGCTTTGACCTGTACCCTGATGTGCTGTGCCCTGTGCCCTGTACCCTGATGTGCTGTGCCCTGTACCCTGATGTGCCCTGTATGCTGATGTGCTGGGCTCTGTACCCTGATGTGTACTGTACCCTGATGTGCTGTGCCCATTGCCCTGATGTGCCATGCCCTTATGTGCTGTGCCCTGATGTGCTGTGCCCTAATGTGCCTTGCCCTGTGCCCTGATATGCTGGGCTCTGTACCGTGCCCTGATGTGCACTGTACCCTGATGTGTTGTGTCCTGGTCCGATCTGGATAAAGTCCAGGGCCACATTTTTGTCCCAGTCCAGCCCTGGCCGAAAACGCTGACCACCTGTCAGTTTGGTTTCAGTTAGGTTAGTGCTACACTTTTGAAAATCATTAGCCTTCAGTGTTAAAAAGCTAATGGTGCATACAGTATGTATGCACCGATGGCAATGTGTCACACACACAAGGACCTTTCACATTATTCTCTTTAATGCAGCCTATGGAGGTTTGTGGTCCTCTTCTGCTCAAACTCTGGTTCCAGTTCCCATAGGGAACAACACATAATAATAGCACAGAGACCTTCCAACATAGGCAGTAATGAACACTTCCAAATATGAGAAGCACTTCTTATTAACTGTTAGGAAAGACCTACTAGACCTAAATCTCCCAATATTTGCAAGTAACGCCTACACCGGGAGCAGTTTCTTGAGTATGGCCACTCTACAATTGGACAATGTGAAATAAAACATCTAAGATTTTTCTAGATCTTACATCTTTCTTATCTGATTATGTTTTTTTACAACTGTGCACTGAATTATATCACTGTGATTATCCTCTAGTGCACAGTAATACGTAGCTGCATCTCTCAGCTCCAGACTAAATATGCTTAAAATGGTTGAAGTAGAATTTGCTGTTTGAGTAAATCTGTCATCATTAAGTTCTTTGTGAAAACTAGAAGAAAAGGAAGAAGCTCCCATAATAAACTCTAGTGCACCATTGAGATATTGTCTGTACCAGTGGAGCCAGGCATATTGGCTGCCCATTTCATAAGTACAAATGAGGATAGTGCCTTTATTTTCTTGTCCTGTCTGTGTTGAGGGCTGGTTCATTAAGCCTCCACTTACAGATCCTAAAACAATAATACACAGCTATGTAGGTAATTGAACAAATTACCGAAAATGATAATTTTCTGAAAAATACAACTGTCACCTACCAGTAATTACACAGAGTAACACCAGGTTATAAGACCACACCATGATAGGAAATAGATAACACATGAACTGGACAGTTGCATGTGTAGTTATGCAGATCCTGTATAAGAGCACTATAGGAATGAGTGCAGTACAGACAGTGTAACAGAGATATGGGTCGGTTTTTGGGTGGAGTTTATATGTACATGAAAGGAAATATGCAACCACATATAATACAACACCATGTAGAATGCAGGGGTCAGGGATACAATAGGGCATATAAAGTGCACAGATGAGGATTCAGGAATACAACATGGCGTGTAGAATGCATGGGTCAGGAATATATGTCTAGTTTATATAACTATTTGTTCAACTAGTCATATAAGCCAGTCAAATTCCATGTCCCGAAAAGGATTATTAATAGGACTTTGATAAACTGAATGTATATTTAAATCAGAATCAGAATACTTTATTAATCCAAAAGGGAAATTATTGGGACACAGCCACACTCAACAAAAACAACACATGATTACAGCAATGAACAGAACAAGACACAACACAACAAAATGACCAATATCAGCAACTAGCACCAAATAAAACAAATTAAAACTATAGTCTAATAAACCATCTATACAATTAAAATACAAAATAGAATAAATAACACAGATTACAATTAAAAACAATTAAATATAATAATACAATCCAACAAAAAACACATACCTGTATATTGTTCTGTAACAATTTGATCCATGTTGGACAGGTCAACCTAATATCACCCAAATCGTCCCCTCCGTTCTTCTCAAGACCTCCTACTCTCAAGCACTCTAGTCTCCTCTTCCCATACTCGTTTCCAGGATTTCTCCAGAGCCTCTCCAATCCTTTGGAACTCGCTGCCTCCACTGGTCCGGCTATCCCCTACTCTTGCTACCTTCAGGCGATCCCTGAAAACTCATCTATTCAGGGAAGCCTATCACGTCTCAAACTAATCTCCTACCACTTCCATCAGCTCATTCCCAACAGTTATAACCTTTTGTACCACCTGCCCCACCCTATTAGATTGTAAGCTCTTCTGAGCAAGGCCTTCTTAATCCTCTTGTATTTTATTGTATTGTAACTGTATTGTCTCCTTTTTATATTGTAAAGCGCTGCGTAAATTGCTGGCGCTATATAAATCCTGAATAATAATAATAATAAATGTATACTTCAAAGGAACCAAATGCCTGTTGCCCCTTGTCCTGCACTTCATATGTCCTTAACATCTTTCCTCCTCTTCTAAACTCTGTAGTGGCTTCAGAATAATACAGTAGCCTTCTCTGTCCCCTTAGGGGGGGAATATTCCTGTCCTCTGCAGCACATTGCTGGGCAATAGGGAATGAGCCTGACCAAGCAGGCAACCAATAGGTGGAGAGAAAAGTCTTTGTGTATATGTAACACACAAATAGCTTAGATTGCATGGTTCTAGTGCATCATCCGGATCTGTGGCCCCCCTGGGATTATGTTAAAATTCTGGGACAGTCCGGTGGGATCTGGGAAAGTTGGGGGTATTTACACAGCATAAGTAAATCTCTAAGGGGATTGGCATTATAGATGGACTGATATTTACTAATGTAGTAACCCAGCGGCAGAGCCCTCTCAGGGTTCAGAAGAGCAGTATCAGCGTTGATGTCAGAAAAAGGGGGCCATCAGGAGGCTATCAGTGCAGGCACATCTACATTATTGGATTGTGGATCCTGCACACCCAGGAACAGCTCAAAGAAAGACCAGTATGGCATGCTTTAGAAGGTAAAATAATCTACTGGAAGGGTTGGAGGAGGCTTAACCTTTCCTTGGAAATGGGCTTTAATAAATTTTACAAAAATAAAATATAAAAATATTCAGTCATTCAAGTTGATATGTTTCTTCTGAGGTCCATTATTAATCAGTCTAAAATGGTAAAAAATACATGTTTATATTAAAGTGTCATTAACCACTTGCCAATCATATATCTTACATAGACGGCAGAAAAGTGGCACTACCTACCTAGTAGGTGATCCTGCACTTCAGGGAAGGGGGCACCCATGCGTGCTGCTGCCGACTCGCTCCTGCTGTGATTATATACTAGATGTGTGCCGTCACCCACCGATCCTTCAGTACTAAGGGAGAATGCATCTGCCTATGTAAACAAGGCACATTGCTGTTCTGTCAGTGGGGAAGGAAAAAGCAAGGACACAGATCCATGCCTTCCCCCAGTAAAAGCACCTCCCACAGTACACAAAATCACTAGCTAGGCACACAGTTAACTCTTTGATCACCCCTGATGTTAACTCCTTCTCAGCCAGTGTCATTAGTACAGTGATACATATTTTTTAGAACTGATCACTGTATTAGTTTCACTAGACCCCAAAAAGTGTCAAAAGTGTCAGTTAGTGTCCGACTGTCTGCCGCAATATCGCAGTCCCACTATAAGCCGCTGATCACTGCCTACAAGTAAAATAAATAAATTCAAATATCCCATAGTTTGTAGATTATAACTTTTGCGCAAACCAATAAATACACACTAATTGGGATTTTTTAACCAAAAATATGTAGCAGAATAAAAAAAAAATGAAAATTTTTTTTTCCATTGATTGATTGGATGTGTTTTATAGCAGAAAGTAAAAAAATATATATTTTTTTCAAACTTGTCTGTCTTTTTTGTTTATTTCGCAAATAATTAAAAACACAAGTGATCGAATACCATCAAAAGAAAGTTCTTTGTGGGAAAAAAAAGACATAAATTTTACTTGGGTAGAGCGTCGCACGATTGTCAGTTAAAATAATGCAGTACCGTATCGCAAAAATGTCCTGGTCATGAAGGGCAGGGGTAAATCTTCTGGAGGGCAAGTGGTTAAACCTCCCTTTTATTCAAAGCACATACTCACAATAGACATAATAGGGCCGTGACATAGCCTGTGACTGTCAGAAATCTGCCCACACCATGGTTTTGCCAAAAATAATAAAGGCTCGATTTTGAATATATATTTGTATAACAATTTAAAACAGTTTATTGATATGAATTATTTATTTTTACTCTGTATTCCAAAGGCTGTTTTTTTATTTTGAACATGTGACCAGCAGAAGAGGACTAGAAGCTCTTGCTGCTTATGTTTCTATGCAGACAGGCTGGGAAAGAGCTAGGTCATGAGACAGCTGTTTGTCGATTAGGAAAGAAGGTACTTCGTTTTTTTTTTATTAAAGTAATTGCAGTGTCATAATTCAGAAAGAGAAGGTATAATATAAATTAAGCAGTATTTGTTTAATATCACTTTAAGTTATTAAAGTTAACTTTTACAATCTGGAAATGTATTTGAAAGCAGTTTATGATGAGCAGATGTTTTTTGCACAGGTGTACACCACAATATTTTACTGTGATCATCATAAAGTGCGCAGTAATATGTGGCTGCATCATTCAGCTTCAGTCTGGATATGGTTAAAGTGGTAGTGGTAGAATTAACATTTTGAGTAAATCTGCTATCATTAAGTCCCTTGCGTTCAGAACAAGACGAATGTGACTGTCGCATAATAAAGTCCGGTGCACTGTTAGCATATTGTCTGTACCAATAGAAACAGGCATAGCTGCTGCTGGTGTCATAAGTACAAACAAGGATTACATCTTCATTTTCTTGTCCCATCTGCATAGATTCCTGGTCCACTTTGTTTCCACTTACTGATCCTATAACAATAATGCACAGTCATATAAGTCAATGGTCAAAACACACCATCTAGTGATAAATGCAGAATGGCACCTACTAGTAATTGTGTACATCAATAAAACTGACATAAGTATAGAAGAGCACATTATAACAGTATGAATAATACAGAAAATCAGCCTCTCTAACAGTGCAATACAGTACAGCCAGATATAGGCATGTGTGGTTTATGGGTGGAGCTTACATACGAATGAATAGGAAATATGCAGCTGCAAAGACATTAGCTATGACTGATGTTAGATTGCAGAGATTACGTGTTAAAGGATTGGTGGAGCCAGACAAGCTGCCATTCAGTTCCCCATAAACTGAAAGAGAAATAACTGCACTATTTATAAGGAAGGAACGACTCCCCTTTTTTGTGCTTGATAGAGGGCCGAAGGGTAAAAACCCGCTGTAGATTATGACACAAGAGAAAATTGTTAGTCGCATTCAGGATAGATCCCGCTTCTTTGAGAGGGTTTGGGAACCTTGGGCCACCTTCCACAAAATGTCCCTTTTCCCGGGCTTATAAACTTGATTATGGACCCCAGTCCTGGTTGACCCCCCTCCCCCCGTTCTGACTCCTCTCCTTGTCTCTATCCCTTTTTTCTTTCTATCCCCCTCCCCCTCTTTTACTCCTCTTTATTTGACCTGTCTTTGCAGAGTTTTGAGTTGACTGATCCCATCTCTTCTACGATTCACGCACAATTTGCAGAACTTATTACCCACCGCTTGGTTTGCGCGGTTTTTCAGGTTTCATAGCCGGAACATAGCGCTACTATAGACCTACTTGGTTTTTCTGGGAGCTAAGACCCTAGTGGGTCCAGCTCCGCATTTGAGTACCTGGTTCAATTGAGGTATTTAGTTTTCCATACTTTTCTTGTTTAACTAGTTCGGCCTCGGATGGTCTTATACTCGTCTGAACACTGATTGATCAACTGGGACTGGGTCGGATGGGGGGGTCGCCTGCCACAGCAAGTGCCCTTTTCGGGGTGGTGGGAGACCTTCTGTCATTCCTCCCGGGTCCTCACACAATAGGGTGTAGGTGTGAGATACACCCTCAGCAATATATGTGTGTATAGACGAATAGTTATTTAGGCCCTCTCTACTGTGCCAATTTAACTTGATTAAGATTACCCACTCCTGGTAGTTTACCTCAATGTTTTTTTTTCTTCTGTGATCTATTTAGATCCCGGCCTCATTTAATAACATGTTCTGTTACATTTTTCTTTTCTTCCTTTGTTTATTATCTGAACTATTTGACACCATATGTTACTCACATGCATGTACTATGTTGTCTGCTCCTATCTGCTGTTATACCGCATGTTGATGTTTATTTGATGTACCTTGATTTTCTCTACTTAAAACCAATAAAAATTATTGAAAAAAAAAAAAAAAAACGCTGTCGAGTTTTTATTTTAGTCTGTGTTTCTGCTGGGGAGATTCACCTCTCTATATGTACTGGTGACCATTGTCACCAAGAATGAAAGTGAGAGGAAATACACATTTGTTGGAGTTGTTCCTACAACAAAAGGTAATAGTAATCTTCCAATAGAGACACCTTTAGCACTACCCCCGAAGGAGCCACCAATGGATTTGGGTCCAAAGGCAAGAGAAAGTACATTCGATCATGTGCGCTCAATCAGCTGAATAAAGAGAGAGTGGGTAATTAGAACGCTCGTTCACATCGAGTTCATGTGGAGGGGTACATTTGTGGCACAAAAACAGTTGAAGTGTTCTTAGATAAGTTGACTGTGGATGGCTGTCAGCTCGTGACAGGCTAGAAGTAACTCTGTGGAAGGCAAAGACAAAAGGAGAGCAGTGCCATCTAAGTGCAGCATTATTAAGACATTTTATTCCATAAAAGATAATTTGTAACTTACAAGATGTATGAGATGTCAGCGCATATGGGATTAATAATGTGGTTCATCTGCTCATGGGGAAGATGATCATCTCACTGGTGAAGAGGCAGGTGGTGGATCCCAGCTCTTCCAGACACTCAGCATGGCTGACAGACAGCAGTTTACATCACTTTCGCTTGGAGAGCGAGTGGGGAGTAGCGCGCGTTCGGAGAATGCATGCTCCTTCATTAGGCTATGGCTGTGGCCATTTTGGAGGAGGTATATATAGTCTGTTGTAGCAAGGACTAATCAGGCATTACCGCGGCAACCTATCAAGTTGGTAATTAGTGGAGGGGGCACTGGAGTGTCAGATTAACTAGTTAGATACCATCAAGGTAATCTAATAGCAATTCTGATAAAAATGATTGTGTACTAGCTGGTTTGCGAATGAAACATGATTTTACAATTATGATTAGAAACAATGAACCAATCAGTGAGTATCGAGACAATGATTATGGGCAATATATATGTATATAAAGGTGCAGATAAAAATAAACTAAATATAAGAATGAAAACAATAATGATAAACTGGAAATTAAAATAAAAAGTAAAAATAAATATAAATAAAGATAAAAATAGGTTTAAATGTGGAATACATTTACATGGAATGGAATGTGGACAGAGAGAGACATAAGGGAGAGAGGGGAAAGAGGAGGAAATTAGGAAGGTGAAAGTGTGTGGGGGGGGGGGGGGGATGGGGCGGGGAATCGAGAGGATGGGAAAATAAAAAGGAGGGAATGGGGGGAGAAAGGGGTCACTAGGGAAATGAAGTGAAAGAATAGAGGATGACCAATTTGACAATGGGAATAAGGTACATTGGGTACTTACTATTGGAGGATATCAAGAGGAGGAATAAGACCTTAAGGGTCCTTATGCCTATAAAAAATGGTTGATGAAGGTTGTTAGCCAAAACGAATGAAGGATTATAATAGGGCAAACATAAGTTGGTGCATGTTTATGCCAGGGAGAAATGTTTTATATATATAAATAATCCCAAATGATTATGATATCATCAATATATTGGCCATAAAATGTTAAGTGTAAGGAAAGGGGATTGTTAAGCCAGATGTAGCGATTCTCCCACAGACTCATGGTAAGACTGGCATAGCTTGGGGCAAAGATAGCTCCCATGGCTGGGCATGAGTCTGTAGGTAGAAGTTGCCATTGGATTCAAAGTAGTTGTGCGTCAAGCAGAACTTTGTGGCTTCCAAGATTAATTGGACTTGACTGGTGTTTAGCATTGGGTCGTCAAATAAGCTCTTATGATTGTCAGAAGTATTTTAAGGTCAACACTTATGCACAAGTCCACCTGATGCTTGCCTTTACATTGCTATTCCAAGGCATTGCTGGTAGCCATCAGGATACATATGGCACTGTAAATAGTATATCCTTCTGCTCTGAAGATGTTTTTGCACAGCTGTCTACTACATTTTCCTTCGGTGTGTCCTTCTAGTGCACAGTAATACATAGCTTCATCTCTTAGCTCCAGCCTAGTTATGGCTAAAACGGTAGAGGTGGAATTTGCTATCTGTGTAAATCTGTTGTCTTTTAGTTCTCTGTGATAAGAACAATATGAAGATATTCCTGGAGCCTGCACAATGAACTCTAGTCCACTATTAGGATATTGTCTATACCAGTACAAACAGGCATAACTTCTGCTGGTGTTATATGAACAACCGAGAAAGACATCTTCATGTTCCCGCCCTGTTTGTGTAGAGAGCTGCTCCACTGAATTTCCATTTACTGATCCTAAAACAATAGTATACAGCAATGTAAATACATAACAAAACACATTGTCATATTCTAATATAACAGTGCATCACCTACCGGTTATTATATACATTGACAGGAGTAACATCAAATGAAAACACCACATTATAATAGTGATAATACAGGAGCTAAATGGTTATATGTATAGTAATCAACATACTCTAGTAGGCTTTACTGTACAGACCGTTTAGTAGAGGTGTATGTGGTTTATGGGTGGAGTTTAGTTGTGAATAGGAAGTGAATAGGAAACATGCAGCTGCACAGAGCTGATAATAAAGCAGATAATATGCTACAAGATGTGAGAGATATTTAATACATATCCAGCTGCGCTGCACAGAAGAAAGGTAAAATGTAAGGAGAATATAAACAATAACACATATAGTTCGCTCCTACTATATGTTAGAACAATTACAATTCATCTCACACTTAGCAGTGGGCCTGATTTTCGAAAAGCTTATGTCCGTGTGCTGTTGCATCAATAGTGCACAGACATGCATGGGCTTCAGCGTACATACATTGAATTTACTAAGAAGTGCTTTTGCTATGGCATTTACTCTCCAGCATCTGCATTGTTCAGTAAATAAAATGGAAATGTAATTTTCTCCATTGTTGTTAGGTATCTTGCATATGCTTCTCATGTAAAAACAAAACAACATTAAGTGCATACTATCATTAAAGTGGTTGTGAAAAATTAACAAAATATATCCTTCTGTAATGTGTATTTGCTTCAATTCAAAGCATCATGTGTGACTGTCTGCAGTCTGGTTCCTCAGCTATCTGCATGAGTAATTTCTGACAGGATTTGTGCCAACTCCAAGAGATTGAGGGGGGCAGGGAAGGGGAGCTCCAGTACACAGCCTCAGTTGTTCATTTATTCCTATGAGATTTAGTAGAGGGGTGTCCTTTCCCTTCACTTAGGTCTCAGATTACTCTCAGCTCTCTTCCCTATGCTGTACAGTGTGTGATATCACATCTCCGCTCCCTGCCTGTTGGAGCTGAGAAATAGCCTTTGATCTGTGTATTTTATAGGGCTGTAGAGAATAGATGACTACAGATAAACAGGCCCAACTTATGTAGGAGGATTTGTTTGGTCTCTGTGTATCAAATGGAGCTAGTCCCTTCACTGAGTATATTTAAGGATCTACAACCACTTTAAAGGCGGCTGTATAGAATAGTAAAACTTAATAAATCAAATTACATGCTGTACTGGGAGATATCACAGTGTGCATGAATGTGTCCTCTGTGAGCATGCATAATTTCATATACTGCTGCTTGGAATGACAGCATGTCATACATTACCTTTTGCTTGATGCATTTATATTACATCGCTTGGCAAGCTAGAGACATTTATTTTTTGTTCCTTTGTTTTGAACATTTGCAAATAAAATGCTGGCATTTGCATTCCATTCTACATCTTCTCATACCAGAAGGCACAGAGGCCCAAAGATGTGCAGAGGCAGATGCATGGCCTCAACTGCACACTGTCTGCAATGGGGCTGCACACCCACCCCTGCATGCCTGTCAAACTCAGATGTGTGACTGTGTCTGTATATCCTCTGTGTGACTGTGTCTCTATTCATTAACATAGGCTGCCTTCATGCAGCTCCAGGCGGGTGAACAAATTCCTCATTTACGCTGTAGGGGCCTCTGGATGAGGCCTTAAGCAGCATTATCTGTATGTTCAATGGGCACAGCAAACTAGGAGTGCATGGTACATGACCAGTGTAGGCTAAATATCCCTTTACCTGTTAACCTTTGTTTACCATTACCTTACCACCCTTTATACCTTTCCCGATTAATAGAGGAGACCACACCTTTTGTTTTGCAGTAAACTGGCCACAACAGCCTTTATTAACAACTCCATAAACTCAAAAATAAATAAATATATATATATCTAAAATATATATATATATATATATATATATATATATATATATACAACAGTAATGTATAACTCGGTCTGGTGATCTCTGACAGTGACCCATTACAACCAACCAAAATTCACTGCGGTACCATTTAACTTTTCCAGGCCTCCAAACTGTAACCTCAACTTCCGTCAGCGAAACCATACAAGTATTCCATCCACCGTTCAGGAATACACGGGAGGGGCTGATATTACTATGAACCCCCCATCCCTTTCAGATCACCTATGATTTCCCATCACCGTCAAAGACCACCATACACCACGCCACAGCCCGAAAGGGGGACTACCTGAACCTTAAGGGCAACCCCCACACCCTCAGAGCCTTCTGAATTCCCTCCTGCAAGCCAAGGACCACAAATCGATCCCTACATCCGGTAGGTGCAAGCCATCCTTCCTCAGATAGAGCCCGATGTTAATCTCCAAATCCCTGTGCCGAATGACGATCCCGCCATTCTGCACAACAAACCAGCCCACCACCTTGTTGATCCTGACCCGGGTCTTGTTAATCCTATCCACGAACCTTGCCCATCTCCACACTGTTCTTGCCACTATGTCAGACCATATCACAATGGTATCTGGGAACTGCACTCTCAGCTGCATAAAGTCTGAGTTTATGTCTGCAATAATGTCTCTGACCTTCCGGATCCCCAGATCATTCCTACCTGCATGGATCACTAAGATGTCCGGGGGTCTGTCCCGCAGTGCAAACCTTTCCATCTCCCTCATCATTCTCTCCCACTTCATCCCCGGGAAACCCAGCCAATGCAGACAAGCATCCCTCCTGGAAATACCCAGCTGCCTGCCATCCGGTCTCACATTTCCTCTCCTGGCCCCCGAGCACACATAAGAGTGCCCCAAGATCCAAACAAGGCATGCCGAACCTCCATCTGGAATGAAAAAATTCACAACAATTCACAACCAACCATAAGTGTAAGCAAACCATAGCCCCACACATTAAGTACCGAACCACAGCCCCTACCCGGCTCACACACCTCCCCCCTTTTTTTTGCAGAAGGAAGTGAGATGTGTAATCCTTGCTGTCCAACCCGACTGCATCCAAACATTTCCTGAATACCTTCGAAACTTCCCCACCAATGCCCGCAACCCCGCCAACAACTCGCCAATCTGCGTAGCGGGTTCCGCTACGGCAGGGACATGCCCCGCCTGCGGCTGGACCGTGGCCCCTACTTGCCCAGTCTGCACCGCTGGTACCCCTGCCCCCGCCTGAACCACCCCCAACAGATCATGGAAAGCATTGGACAGAGCAGTATTAGAACTCACCAGGCTCACCAGGCTGCCTCGGAACCCTGCCAGCAGCTGAAGTGTAGCTCTCCCTCGTTGGCACCTGCGATGCTTCTTCCTCAGACAGTCCTCTGACCGCTCTTCCCTCTCCCAGACCGGTGACACTGGAAGCCCCCCCCCGGGTGACTGAACTCCGGAGGCCGCATGCGGTTTCTCTGCGGCTGTACTCTTCACCAGTGTGCCTTCCGCAGCAGTCTGGTAACCTGAATCAGACCTGCTGCCCCCTCTGCTGGCCTCCGCCCACATTTTATCCTCCTCTCTCCAGGCCGAACGTCCCTCCACAAAGCCCCGCCTCTTCTCCGAGCACTTGCCTCCACCGCCATGTCTCCCAGGCCCAGGCAACTTTCCATCCCTCTGAGCCTCTCCCTCCATCCCGATGGGCCCTGCTATAGAAGCCTCCCCCGTGCTGGATGCCGGCCATTACTGCAGAACGGAGGAGCAGTGGAGTAAAACTGCCTCCTCCTTCAGCCCCTTTCCATGTTCTTCCCCTTCCACTGTACATTACTCTTCAGCCCAACACCTGTCTCTTCCTATACTCCACCTACCAATCCTTAACCCTTTCCAAGCATTCTTAGTCACTACTATCATGTCCGGCTACTGCATTCCATTCCTTGCAGTCGTGACATTCCGTGCCTCTCTTGTTTAACATCAGTGTAGCGTTTGCTCAGAAATTACATTGATTCTTCTTCATTTTCTTTGGCAAATCAGACCCAGTGTGTTTATTTAATGACTAATAGTTATTACATTAGATGTCTTTTAATATAACAGTAGATAACTATGTTTTTTTTTTTTTTTTTTTTAACAATTCGTTTTTATTGAAAATTTTGCATATGACATATACAAGTAGAAAGTGACATATCCAATAAAAAGATATACAAACACCCATAAAAAGAAAGACCATGTTGAGGATAACCCGTAAGACAAAATACATGAAAATGCCAGTTCTCTAAAATGAAAAAAACATACATATAACAACCGTAAATATAGAAGCCTAGATTCATTTTCATCTAAGGGTGCTGAGATAAGCTATTTAACTAACTGACATACCCCACAAATTAGTGGGAGCTATCCTCACTACAAAGATAAATACCTATGGGTATTCTGCTTAGAGGAACAAGGAAGGTGGGGGAAAAGAAAGAAATGGAGAGTAAAGGAAAGGGGAAGAAAAGGGAAGAGTAGGGATAGGAATAGTAGGTCCACTGACCAAGGTCTGGCGGTCATCTCCAATCTACACTTATGTAACACTCATTAAGATCAAGTAGGCTTGTACCAATCTTTCCATATTCGCCATTTATTCAACATCTTCATTCTATTACCTTGTCTGCTAGCAATTAATGTTTCATATACACAGTGAATTTGGGTGATAGCTAAAACCTCAGATATTTTGGGGGCGTAGTTTGATTTCCAGTGTTTCGCTATCAGCGAACGAGCCCGATAACTATGTTTTACATAGATCTGCCTGCACTATAAACCAATGGACCTTCCAAGTAAGATGAGTGCCTCTCTACCATACCCCTACGTTTATACACATAGCAGGAACAATGCAGTAACAATAGATTGCAACACTGTTTGTACAGTGTCTGCAGGCAAAGCTAAACTGTTAACAAGTACAGAATATAATACTGGTTTAGCAAAAATATGAGATCAAGAGTCACAGTGCTGCCTTCTGAGACAGAGCAGTCACTCATGATTGACATTACTAAAGGAGGATGTATTGCAAAGATTCTGTAAACAGCACCAAATAATTACACAAATTTCACTGCCTACTTCACACTGCCCCTGAGCACCACAAACCAGAAACACTATTTAATTCATTTTTAATATTTAAAGCAAACTCACCTATCCAGTATGTCTCCATACTTTATTTTGAAATCACTTTGAGAAACACCTCCTAACATCTCTGGACGTCATTGATGGGGAGAAGACATCAATGTGCTAGTCAGTGAGGAGGAGAGGACACTGCTGCGTCGGTCAGTCAGTGTTGGGGAGATGACAACATGTCAGTCGGTCAGTTATAAGGAGAAGACAGAAATGTGCCAGTCAGTGGTAGGGAGAGGTCTTGAGTCAGACAGTTAGTGACGGGGAGTGGACAGTAGTGGTCTGTTGTCAGTATTCTCTCACTAACCTCCTCTGCTCAGCCCCTCCCCCACATGTACCCTTCAACATTTCCAAAACCCAATTCGTTTCACCCTGCTGTCCATGGTACAAGCCGCCTCACACTGGGCTCATTTGCCAGCATAAGCAAGGGCTGTGCCATGCCTTTCTTTGCCAATACAGCTTGTCCACCTGCGGCATACAGGGACACACGTGTCCTTGTGATGCTTCCCGGTCTGTGTTCCAAAACTCTGCTTATAGATAGATCCTGGTACACAGCATTGGTGGGACAAAATCCAGGCCAGTTCATATCTATGACTTAGCCCCTGTACACACGGTTGGAGATTCTGGCAACCAAATCCGTCGGATTTTGTCCATCGGATTTAGTCTGACGGATTGTGTCCGAAACTGTTGCATACACACGGTCGGAATAAGTTGTCGAAAAATATGATCTTTCAGAACGTGATGACGTAATTTCGTTACGATGGGACTAGATTCAGGCTAGTAGCCAATATCTTTGATGTAGGAATTTAATCTGAGCATGCGTGGCACTTTGTCCGATCAAAGTTCTCTACACATGATCGGATTAGGTCCGACCGGACCAGTTGGTTGGGAAATATTTCCAACATGTTGGAAAATTGGGTTGGACGGAGATTCGGACGGAATCAGTCCGATGCATACCACACACAGTCGGATTATCTGACGACACGGTCCGATAAGACGCATTCCGACGGATTCTCCGACCGTGTCTACGTGGCATAACAGCTTCTGAACAGTGTTAATTTAGTCGACTAAAACTGACTAAAACATTTTAGTTGACTAACTTAATACCATTTTAGTCGACTAAAATATGGCTAAAACTAAAACAATTGAGATGAGGACTAAAACTAAAATGACATTTTAGTCAAAAGACTAAAATGGGACTAAAACTAAAATGCTATTTTAGTCAAGACTAACACTAAAACTAAATTGAAATTTGACGTCAAAATTAAAACGGCTGTATAAGCAAATTTTACACTTTTACCTACAGGTAAGCCTATAATAAGGCTTACCTGTAGGTAAAATTAATATCTCCTAAACCTATACAGTTTAGGAGATATTCCCTATGCATGTAGACGCTGGCCTCAGCGGCACATGCGCTCTGAATGCACCAGCTGAAGGTCTGGCAGTATTGCCGGACCTTGCTGTCAAGAAAACTCCTGGGTGTTTGCGCGGGAGTGACATCATCGTGGCTCCGGCCACTAACAGCGCTGGAGCCGAGGGCAAGATGTCAGCTCCCTCGGCGTGGACCGGGCACCGATACGGGGGCTTTGTTCTGAGTTCGACTATACCTTTGCCTTGCAGGGTTTTTTTTTACCTTTCATTTAATGTACTTCAATACCATAAATAATAACATATTCAATTTTCCACTACAGCAGCATATAATACGTTTGGAAATTGTAGAGAAATTCTTAAATAATGCATTACAATTTAACTACACCCATTAGATTTTAGATGCCTAAAATGTGTTTTAGTTGGCAAAAATAATTTTAGTCTACTAAAATGTCCTGGAGATTTAGTCGACTAAATACGACTAAAACTAAAACAATTGCAGAAGACTAAAATGGGACTAAAACTAAAATGCCATTTTAGTCCTAAGACTAATGCTGTGTACACACGAGCAGAATGGCAGATAGAAAAAGTCCAACGGAAGCTTTTCATCGTATATTCCAATCGTGTGTGTGCCTCATCAGACTTTTTTTTCCTGAAAATTCTGACGGACCTAGAAATAGAACATGTTCTAAATATTTCAGACGGAACCAATTCCTATCGGGAAAACCGCTCGTCTGTACGCTGTCCCGACGGACGAAAAACGGCGCATGCTCTGAAGCAGGTATGAGATGGAAGCTATTGGCTACTGGTTTGGAACTTCCTTTTTCTAGTCCCGTCGTACGTGTGTTGTACGTCACCGCGGTCTTGACGGTCAGAATTTGGTGTGATCGTGTGTGCGCAAGAGAGCTTGAGCGGAATTCCGTCTGAAAAACCTTCAGAGTTTATTCCAACGGGAACGTGTGTACACAGCATGACAGCGTCTCAACTTGACCTAATGACAGGTAAACAGTGGTTATACTGAACTTAGATTTAATTGTATCTTCTGAAATTACAACTATGAATTCCTATTTTGTCTAACGGTTTTAAAAGGGAAAGAAAGAGGAAATATTGTGCAAGTGTGACATCTGGTGGTGAATGGAAGACTGAACTGCCGCTGGTTTGTGAGATTTTATGAAAAGTTGTAGACACTCCAATATAGAGAGGTGGTTTACCTATCATCAAAGCAGTGGCTTTTTGTAGGTTATGACCTGGATATAGGACCCCGAAAGGTTTATGTAAAGACATTTCTATATTATCAGTCACTGTGTAACCCTCTGCACAGCATGTTAGTTGTTCTCACACTCACACCCAGTGAAGAACTAACGTTTCTTTTTATGTCACTGTAAAATGAGGTCACAGAGACAGAGGATATCCCTGTAATGTGCCACAATCTACACTGAGACATTTAGCAGAGCAAAATACTCTGTGATAAGCTTTTATAATAGGACAAAAATTACTTATTGATGTTCTTTTTTATTATGCAGTTAAAGTTGTTGTATAGGTAAAAGGTTTTTTTCTTTTTACCTTAATGCATTCTCTGCATTAAGGTAAAAACCTTCTGTGCATAGTATCCCCCCTAGCCCCCCTTATACTTAACTGAGTCCATGAGCCCCATCTCATTCCAGTGCTGTGCCCAAAAAACAGCGTCTCTCACTCTCGCCCACATTGGACATGGATGCAGCAGCAGGAGCCTTTGGCTCCTGCTGATGTCAATTGCAGCCAATGAGGAGAGAGCAGAAAGCGGAGCCGAGCCAAGCCACAACGCTGTACCCAAACAAAATTAAGGGCTTTTTCCCCACAAATAGAACTTTCTTTTGGTGCTATTTGATCACCTCTGCGTTTTTTATTTTTTGCGCTATAAACAAAAAAGCCAGACAATTTTGGAAAAAAAAAACAATATTTTTAACTTTTTGCTATAATAAATATCCAAAAAATAAATAAAAATGTCTTCATCAGTTTAAGCCAATATGTATTCTTCTACATATTTTTGGTAATTTTTTTTTGCAATAAGCGTATATTGATTGGTTTGTGCAAAAGTTATAGAGTCTATAACAGGGATTCTCAACCAGAGTTCCGTGGAACCCTAAGGTTCCTCCAAAGGTAGCTAGGGGTTCCTTCAGCATTGGGCAATTTCTGCCTCTCAGATAAGTTCCCACTGACTCCATCAATATTTTTAGCTATCTGTAAGGAGGTAATTCTTCCCAATGGCCACAAGTGTAAGGACCATTCTTCCCACTAACCATCACACTAATGTATCATTAGTTGTAGATTTCTAATTTTTAGCAGGGGTTCTCCGAGACTGGAGAACTATTTCAAGGGTTCCTCTGTGTTGAAAAGGTTGAGAAAGGCTGGTCTACAAAATAGGGGATATATTTATGGCATTTTCATTATTATTATTTTTTTTTTACTAGTAATGGCGGTGATCAGCGATTTTTAGCGGAGCGGAGACATTGCGGCGGACAGATCTGACACTTTTGACACATTTTTGGGACCAGTGACATTATTACAGTGATCAGAGCTAAAAAAATAGCCACTGATCACTGTATAAATTACACTGACAGGGAAGGAGTTAACACTAGGGGGGCGATCAAGAGGCTAAGTGTTCCCTAGGGAGGTGTTTCTAATTGTGGGGGACTGACTGGGAGTAGAGAGAGATCGCTGTTCCTGATCACTGGGAACAGACGATCTCTCTCTACTCCTCTGACAGAACGAGGATCTATTTGTTTACATTGACAGATCCCTGTTCTGGCTCTCTGTGGAGTGATCGCGGGTGGCTGGCGGTGAGATGCACGCACCTGCTATAGCCATTAAAGGGGAAATTTGCAATTTGTGCTGCCGAGCCATTCTGCCACAGTTTAACAGTGGCGACTGGTCGGCAAGCAGATAATATCACCCCATTCTATTCCTGTATGTATTCTTTGCTTAAAAAGTGGCTTCTATTGTTCTCAACCTCCTCCAGATTCCTTTGATTTTGTTATTTTTATTTTTTTGCTGCTATTATCTGACGTTCTGTTAGAGGGTAGCTACGTTCATTCTCCATGGTCCCACTTGAGTTGGACTATGTATTCTTGGATTTGTAGAGTGCACAGAGCAGTGCACATGCCAGCAACTAACATATACTGCTCATACCAAACACACAGAAGTCAGTGACTGTCCATCCATAGAGGGCACACAGACCAACCCCCCCCCCCCCCGGGCGCCGGACACAGTGCACTATAGGAAGCGCCACGTCTATGCAATCATTAGATTGCAGACGAGGCGCTTCATTTGCAGGCGTTTAACCCGCCTTGCGGCGCAATTCATCGCGCCAAACAGCTTCCGCCTGGATGCTTTGTTGTTTAAGTTACTTCTGGCTTCCCTGTTCCAGAGACCAGATAGAAATCGGAAGTGAGTCGGCAGCTCTGTGGGACGTACTACCTGAGTGGAGCTGCCTGTGTAAGGTAAGATTCCTGCCTGAGAGATCCCATTAGAGATGTATGGAAAGGCTGCCTTCTATAGAAACATAAAGCTGGGAGTTATTGACAGATCACATCACAAGGACTAGAGATGCAGCTTTGCTGGGCTCTGGGGAGTAGACATGTGCGCCATCAATAAATTTGTTTAGTTTTATTCCATTCTGTATTAGAATGAATTCGTATTTCCTAATTCGTGTCGTAATACGAATTTTCGTAACAATTACGAATGTTCGTAATGATGAATTTATCATTATGAGAGGCTCTCACCATCCCTGTGCTGTGCTGACTTCCTGGGTTTTTTAACTTTATCATAATGAATAATCGTAATTAACGAACATTCTTATTTTGTCCGATTCTGAATCTCTGTCACGACCGTCCTGGCGTCCCGGTCGCACACAGGAGATTTACCCGCAGAAGCCTGTTGTCGAGAACCCGTCGTCACGAACGAGCGCACGCGTGTGCGCGGGGTCACGAACGGGCGCACGGACACTCGCGGGTGCACGCTGACTCGTCGTGCGACCGTTTTGGCGCCCTAAAGGCTTCTTAAGGACTCTGCTCCGTTCCCTTCTTGCTGTCCAGTCTACAGCGTGTTCGGAGATTCTGCTACCTGCTATCTGTTACCTGTTGCCTAGATTCCTGTGACCCGGCTTGTTCTTGACCACGATTCGTTGCTGCCTGCCATCGACTACCTGCCTGTCTGACCACGTCTCTGCCTCGTCCCTTGTACTGTGTTGACCGCCTGCTGCCGACCCGGCCTGTACCCGACTCTGCTGTTCCTGCCAATCCGTTCGGATCTCCTGTGCCTGCTGTCTCCGCTGGCGATCGTCTGCTTGCCAGTCCATCCACTTGTGCCTGCTGCCACCTGCCGATTGTCATCAGCCTTATCTACCTGCTGCCTGTGTTGCTGCTGACTATCCGGACCTGCCTCTACCTGCCAGGCACTTGTGCCCTCTGAACTTTCGAATCCCTGTTACCACCTCCAGGGGTTCTTGAGCCAGGGGATACGAGGGGCCGCTCCCTGCATTCCGGGCTCGCCTACTAGGTACGTGACAATCTCCCATCGACTACCAGTACCAGTCTCCCACTCCCATATTAAAAAAGGTCATTTTCTCAACCTTCACTCAGCAGCAGAAGAAAACCTCTGATTGGTCGACAAAACACCAGTCACGTTTCCGTTGTAACAGAATTTGGAACCGAAATTCGTAAACGAAAATTCTGAAGCATAGAAATTCATATTTTGGATCCTCCCGTGTACGAATTTACAGAAATTTGTACGAATTTTGGATTTGAACGAAACGAATGGCACATGTCTACTGGGAAGATGTCATAATAGACAAGAGTCCCGTTGGTCCTGATAGAAGGTGATCTCACTACTATATGAGTCAGAGAAACTTTCCAGGAGTGATATTCTCTCTGCACACACCTCCAGCCAGCAGTGTGTGGACGCTGGTCACATACTGATTTCACTCAGTCATTGGAGTCATTGCCAGTGAAATATACAGGACATAATCAAATAAGAATGATTGCTCTGACTGCAGGGCAGTCCATGCTGTATACATAGATGCATAATCGATGGGCCTCTATAAGATGTCAAAAAGAAGAGCTTTTTTGATTGTACACAACAAGTCATTACTATGCCTTCATTTTTTAACCTGTACAGCACACCTCCACTACACCACACAGCACACTTCCACTACACCACACAGCACACTTCTACTACACCACACAGCACACTTCCACTACACCACACAGCACACCTCCACTACACCAAACAGTACACCTTCACTACACCACACAGCACACCTCCACTACACCACACAACACACCTCCACTAGACCACACAACACACCTCCACTACACCACACCTCCACTACACCACACAGCACACCTCCACTAGACCACACAGCACACCTCCACTACACCAAACAGCACACCTCCACTACAGCACACATCCACTACACCACACAGCACACTTCCACTACACCACACAGCACACTTCCACTACACCACACATCACACATCCAATACACCAAACAGCACACCTCCACTACACCACACCTCCACTACACCACACAGCACACCTCCACTACACCACACAGCACACCCCCACTACACCAAACAGCACATCTCCACTACACCACACAGCACAGCACACCTCCACTACACTGCACAGCACAACTACACTGCACAGCACACCTCCACTACACTGCACAGCACACCTCCACTACACTGCACAGCACAACTACACTGCACAGCACACCTCCACTACACTGCACAGCACACCTCCACGACACTGCACAGCACAGTACACCTCCACTACACCACACAGCACGCTGTTGCATTTGATGGCACAGTGGCTGTATTTGATGGGCACAGTGGCTGCAATTGATGGCACAGTGGCTGTATTTGATGGGCACAGTGGCTGCATATGATGGGCACAGTGGCTGCATATGATGGCCAAGTGGCTGCATATGATGGGCACAGTGGCTGCATATGATGGCACAGTGGCTGCAATTGATGGCACAGTGGCAGCATTTGATGGCACAGTGGCTGTATTTGATGGCACAGTGGCTGCATTTGCTGGGCACAGCGGCTGTATTTGATGGGCACAGTGGCTGCAATTGATGGGCACAGTGGCTCTATTTGATGGGCACATCAGCTGTATTTGCTAGGCACAGTGGCTGCATATGATTTGCATAGTGGCTGTATTTGATGGGCATAGTGGCTGCAATTAATGTTTTTTTAAAGTATTTTTCAGCATTGTTTGCGCACCCCCCCCCCCCCCCCCCCCCCTGCACCAGCCACCACTGACAGAAGTCTGGGGAAAGGGAGAGGTTCAGGGGCTCACAGAGGACTTTACATGGAGGCAGAAAAACACAGTAAGAAACAATTTCATTAAAAATAGATTACATGGACATTATGTATTCATTGTGAATAGATTATTTTTGGAGAATAAGGATATAATTTAGTGTCACTTTAAGTTAACATGCTAGATGAATGTTTACTATTTAATATTGATGTTTAATAAAATGAAGGATAATAGGAAAGGAAAAAATAAATAAGTCTACTACTTATACCCAACCAGCCATGAGCGTTTATGGTCTCTGCACTGGTAAGTTATAGTTGGCATATGTTGGGCTGATATTCTTGCAAATCAGTACAATGCTACCTGACATGGGTACAAGATTCATGGAGGTGAAGTAAAGATGGGAAGGGATGCTGGAGAGTAAAAAACTTTCACTAAGAATGTTAACTCTGGGGGTACTTATGCTTCACCAGAACTATCAGTGTGTGGTTGGAACCTGTGGGGTAAACACCTGAGAGTATGAACATTGGAACGGCCTTGTTGGTAGCTACCAGTAAGACAAATGAGCAGAGACAGCTTTAGGGCTGGTGTTGATGGGCAGCTTGCTTTAAAGTGTATTTTAGTTCAATTTTATATTAGTTCGAGAAACTACTTAGATCATTTAGAGTTCATTGACATGTGCATTTGACCTAAATTGACTTTCCTCTGACCAGGGAGCCCGCAGCAAAAAGACAGAAAGGAATAGGCGAAGGGCGGGCATGACTGGGTTAACAGTTAGGAATGTAAAGGCTAGAGGAGGGACTTAGGTGCCGAGGGGGACGGGCTGGGGCTGAGTTTATTTATACTCCCGGTGCATCATGGGAGTTCAACAGAAGGTCAGGGGAAACGTTGAGCATGGCGTCGGTGGAGCTGCTCATGGCTCGTTTGCTGGCACAGGCGGCGGAGCGGGGGGATGGATGGCTGCAGGACACTCTGGAGGGAATATTACAGCGGCCTGTGGAGCAGCCCGGCGGGGAGGTGAGGAGCGGTACCAGGACCCGACGATCGCGGCCGCCTGAGCGGTTTTCTCCGGCCCGGGAGGGGGGGGGGCAGGGCGGGCGGCGGTGCAGCGGCACGGGCGTTGGCGCCCCCGGCCAAGCGGCAGGCGGCTGAGTGTTCGGGCTCCCCTCAGTGTGATTCCAGGATGGCTGGGGCGGCCACGCGGGGGAGGCGAGGTGCGGAAGAGATGGCGGCCAAACACAGACGGCGGGGTGAGTCGCGGAGTGCGGGCCCCGCCCCCAGGACTGATTCAGCAGCGGTGGGAGAAGGAGTCAGCGGTGAGAGAGCTGGGGTCCCTGGGCTTGCTGGCTCGGCGGCAGGGGATGCTCCAAGCGTGGCCAGAGGTCGGATGGGACCAGCAGATGCCAGAGCGGAGGCTGCCCGGTCCGTGGCTCCAGGCGCCAGATCCGGAAAGGCCGTCCACAAGTCGGTGGGGGGGCACGCAGCGGGCAGGAGGAGTCGCATGTCCACGGCTGCAGCGGCATCCAGGTCTGAGCTGTCTGGTGGGCCGTCGTCGTCAGAGGAGGATGAGCTGGAGCTGCGGGACGTGGAACACAGACATTCGGCTGATGGGGCGTCGCCTGTGCAGCCTGGTAAGTCCCCGCTACGTATGGACGGTGTGTGTGTTTCGGGTGCTGCGGGGGGTGGGGGAAGTGTGTGTGGTGAGGCTGCGGGTGTTGGTGCAGGGGGGTCTGGGGGTACCTCTGCGGGCTTGCTGGGGTTTTTGGCAGGGTTAAAGGAATTGGTGGCCAGGTTTGAACAGGGTGAGAGGGCTGTGGCTGGGCCGGCGGCAGCGTGGGTGCCGGCATCCGTGGGGGCGGTCGTGACAGGCGCTGCGGTGGCCCCGCCGGTGGTGGAATCTCCGCCTGGTGGGAGCACGGTGAGCGCGGCGGTGGGGGTGGCGGTGGCGCCCCCAGTTGGAGAGAAGGTGGCGGTTGCGGCCGAAAAACCGGGTCGGCAGGACATCACGCGGCTGGCGGACGCGGCCAGCTGCGAGGTCTACGTGTGTTTTGAAGGGCCGTTAGGGGCTCATCTTAAGCAGGAGGTGCGGGAGAAGTTGTGGAAGGGTGAGTATGTGGAGATATTCTCCCTTCTTCCGCTGGAGAAGTTTAACCTGGATCGGGTGAAGCCGGACGACTCCAAGAAGGAAGATGAAGAAAAGCGTAGGTATAGGTTGATACCGCGAACGTTTTCAAATTGGCTGCAGGCATTCGCTATCATGGCGAGCGTCATAGGGGAAAAGCAACCCGAACATTGTTCGGTGCTTTTCTGTTATCAGGATGCGATAGGGGAGGCCTATCGGGTTTATGGTGGCACGGCTTGGCTTCGTTATGACGAACAGTTCAGGCAGCGGAGAGCGGTGAGACCGGCGCTACGATGGGACCACAAGGACATCAGCTTGTGGATGCGATTGATGACGTCGGCGAGGGCCCCGGGGCAGTTTTTTCAGGGGGGGGGGGCGGCGGTCCTTCGTCCCCTGGGCAGTCGGCCGGAAATAAAAAAGGGGTGTGTTGGCAATACAATTCGGGGGTGTGTAAGTTTGGGAGCAGCTGCAGGTTCAAGCACGAGTGTTCCGGCTGCGGCGGATCACACCCGGCGTCCAGATGCTTTAAGCAAGGAAAAGGCCGCCCTGGAGAAGCTAACAACAAGAGGGAGGACTCCGGTGATGGTGGAAAGGATGCGGCCGTTTCTCGGTAGGTATCCGGATAGGGTGGCGGCTCAGGTTTTGGAATTGGGTTTTACTCAGGGCTTTCGGATTCCGTGTTCACTGGTGGTCGTTCCCCCGTTGGCACCCAACCTGAAGTCAGCGCTGCAACATCCAGAGGTGGTTTTGGAGAAGCTACGGAAGGAAGTTGCACTGGGTAGGATGAGTGGCCCCTTTTCTGCCCCCCCTTGGTCGGACTTGGTTGTGTCTCCACTGGGTGTGGTGCCCAAGAAGAAGCTTAATAAGTTTAGGCTCATACATCACCTGTCCTTTCCCAGGGGCGGGTCGGTTAACGATGCGATTGATCAAGACGAGTGCTCGGTGTCGTATACGTCGTTTGATGCGGCGGTACGCTGGGTGCGGAAGTACAGAAAGGGGGCGCTGTTGGCCAAGGCGGATGTGGATTCGGCCTTTCGGTTGTTACCGGTTCATCCGGAGAGTTTCCGTTTGTTGGGGTGCCATTGGGCTGACGGTTTTTACATTGACCAATGCTTGCCGATGGGTTGTTCGATTTCGTGCGCGTTGTTCGAACAATTCAGTTCCTTCGTGGAATGGGTGGTGCGAGACGTGTCCGGGGTGAATTCCATTATTCATTACCTCGATGATTTTTTGTGTATAGGGCCGGCGGGTTCTAAGCTCTGTGCGATTTTGTTGGCGACGCTACAACAGGTTGCAGGCAGGTTTGGCATTCCGTTGGCTCCGGACAAAATGGAGGGACCTCGCACGGTCATCACGTTTTTGGGCATTGTGCTTGATTCCGAGGCCATGGAATGCCGGTTGCCGGAGGGTAAGCTGGTGGACTTGAGAAGGAAGATCGCTGGGTTGTTGGGTGTGAGGAAGGTTCAGTTGCGGGTCTTGCAATCGGTTCTGGGCAAGCTCAATTTTGCTTGCCGAATTCTGCCGATGGGGCGTATTTTTAGCCGTAGGTTAGCGGCTAGTACTGCTGGTGTTCGGTCTCCTGCGCATTTTGTGCGTTTGGTGCGGTCGCACAAGGAAGACTTGAAGGTGTGGAATACCTTTCTGGAGTCTTTTAATGGCAGGGCTATGTGGATGTCGGGTCCGGTCAGCAATTTTGACCTGGAGCTCTTCACTGATGCTGCGGGTGCTTCGGGTTTTGGAGCATTTTTTCGGGGAAGCTGGTGTGCGGGCCCGTGGCCCCCTTCTTGGGTATCTGCGGGATACACCAAAAATTTGGTTTTGTTGGAACTGTTCCCGGTGGTTCTGGCGGTGGAGCTGTGGGGTGCAACATTTAAGGACCTGAAGGTGCGTTTTCACGTGGACAACTTGGGGGTGGTGCAGGTTCTCAACCGTAACTCTGCGTCATCGCCGCCGGTTGTGCGGTTGTTGCGGCATTTGGTGTTGCGTTGTCTTCAAATGAATGTTTTCATTCATGCTGTGCACATACCGGGCGTGGAGAATGTGGTGGCGGATGCGCTTTCCCGGTTTCAGTGGGAGAGGTTCCGGGAGTTGGCGCCAGCTGCAGATCTGCATGGCATGCCATGTCCCGAAGGGCTGTGGAACATAGCTTTGGGCGAGTCTCTGGAGGGGAGTTGAACGGGTCCAAGGTGGGTGGCTGTACGTGTGCTGATCGGGGGATTTCCCCTTCCTTGCGGTGGTATGCTGGAGTGCTGTTGCTATGCATATTAAAAAAAAAAAAAAAAAAAAAAAAAGGAATAGTTAGGTGGGGCTTTGGGGGGGGGGGATTTTATTGTTCGGATTTTTGTTTTCGGTTAGTGTTTTTGTTTTTTCTGGCAGGGGAGGCAGTAATTGGGGATTTTGTACTATGCTACCGGGTGCTGCGATGGATGGCGTGTGGTGGATGTTTTGGGTCGGGTTTTGGGGTCTCAGGGGCAGTCTCTGATAAACAGCAAAAAAAAAAAAAAAAAAAGAGTGAAGTGTTTTTACGCAAACGCGGCCAGTTTATATCTCTTACAAAAAAAAAAGAAAATAATAATTTTATAACGGGGAACGCTGGGAAGACAGTCTGCGGGCGAATGTGCTCGTTTGATGTTTGCATGGGGTCTGCGCTGTGGTTGGGGTATGTTGGATGAGTTGGCAGGTACATATGATAAGGGGGTTAGGTTTAACTGGTTTGGTGTCGGTGTGGTTTGTCATGCATGGTTCTCTGTTTTTCTTCTATTTTCAGATTCAGCGAAGGGATTGGTCTGGATAATGGGTCATTCCTACGTGTGCTGGGGGGCACGGAGGGGTGATGCTAGGAGAGGGGGCAGGCAGCTGGGTTTTCCTAGGCGGGACGTCTGCATTAAGTGGTTTGGCTTCCCCGGTATGTTATGGGGGAGGTTGGTTTCGGAGGTGCACCGCTTTGCGTTACGGGATAGACCCCCGGATGTTTTGATCATTCATGCTGGGGGTAATGATCTGGGGTCGCGATCCATGGTTGACCTTACCAGAGACATTAAGGAGGATGTGGGGCGGTTGATGACTGATTTCCCTAAAACGGTCATTGTGTGGTCAGACATGGTGGCCCGCACGACATGGCGGTTGGCCAGGTCTGTGGTGGGTGTTAATAGGGCCAGGAAGAAGGTGAACAGGGCGGTTAGCAACTTTATGGTCAGGAACGGAGGCCTGGCCATCCGGCATTTGGAGCTTGAATTCGAGACCTGGAGGTACCTGCGAGCGGATGGAGTACACCTGAATGATGTGGGCATTGACCTATGGACTCTGGGCCTGCAGGACGGCATAGAAAGAGCGCTTCGGGTGTGGAGGGGCATTCGGGAATAAGTAGGTTAATCCCTCATGCTGTGGCGGGTGTTGGTCTGTGCAGGGGAAGGAGATATAGAAAGTAAAGTTCAGGAACTATCGCTGGATGGCTCCTGATGGTGGTTTCCGGACAACTAAGGTAGACGGAAAGTGTTATGGGGCACTGCGGACAGTGTTTGTCTCTGAGCCTGCTTGTCGGCTTGAGGCCTAATATTACACTTGGAGAGGGACCGCAGTGCCAGTTGGGTTATTTGTTATAGAAGTTTACAAAAATGCCTGCACAGACCAATGCCAGATAGTGTTTTTTGATAACTGAAGTTTTTATATTCATACAGAATTTTATTGGTTTATTGTTTATTTGTTATTTAAAATAAAGTAGGCCACTACGGCCTTTGTTACTCCAACCCGGTGTCGTCTCAATTTAATGGGGGATAATAGGGTTAAGTGTGGGGGGGGTTGGAATGAGTTATACTGTTATACAACAGTCATGCATTTGCCCTCCAACTGCTCCAGATGCATAAACAAATGGCTCTGCATGCTGCATGGTCCTCTCCATCTCTGTGAATGAGCTCTGTGTAGCGAGAAATGGGTGAGATCAGAAACACCCCAGACACTGTGGCAGGCAGTAGTCAGACAAAGAATGAGCTCAGGCACAAAAGCTGGACTGCAAACAGAAGTCAGGCAGGTTCAAAACAAGTAAGGCTACTTTCACACTAAATGTGGTTTTCAGGCGTTTTAGCTCTAGAAATAGCGCCTGTAAAGCACCTGAAAACTGCCTCCCATGCCTCCCCAGTGTGAATCCCGAGTGCTTTCACACTGGGGCGGTGCGCTTGCAGGACATTAGAAAAAATCCTACAAGCAGCATCTTTGGGGCGATTTGGGAGCGCTCCCAAAACATCCTGCCCATTGAAATGAATGAGCAGCGATTCCGAAGTGCCTGAAAAGCTCTTTGGAAGCGATGCAACACGGGCAGTTTTAACCCTTTCTTCAGCTGCTAGCGGGGGTTAAAAGTACCCCGCCAATGGCTGAAAAGCGACGCTTAAACAGAGCTAAAGCGCCGCTAAAACGAGGGGTGCTTTAGCGCTAACGCAGCGTGGCTACAGTGTGAGAGTAGCCTAAGTAAAAATTGTAATGAAATGTCCCACACTCCGCTTGAGTGCTTTCGTCATATACCGCTTCCTCCCAGTCTGAATATAGATATCAGATATTCCAACCGCTCACAACAACAAACAAGACAATACTCGTTTGGTTGCTGAACGTGGACTGTTTATTAGAACAAGAATACAGTCTTTTATACAGTTGAAGAGGAGGCCCCCCCTCTCCTGCTCATATTACGTTAACAATACACCTGTAACCAGAAACATAAATTAACATTAGCTAATCATTTCCAGACTAGATGACCCCAAGATATAACCTCTCAAGTCCTACCCTTGTTGTCTCCTAGCTCCCTAACTACAATACACATTATCATAAATATCAACACATAACTTCTTCACACAATAGCAGAGTTAATTAGCAAAAACAACTAAGGGTACAAGACTCTTAGGCCTCTTTCACACGGGGCGGATCAGTAATGATCCGCCCAGTGATGATCCGCTCGCTCAGCGGGGATCGCTCCGTTGTCCCCGCTGAGCCGGCTGCGGACGGGGCGGTCTCCGCACACTGTGCAGGGACCGCCCTGTCAGCTCTCCGCTCTCCTCTATGGGGATCGGATGAGCACGGACTGTGTGTCCGTGTTCATCCGATCCGCTCTGCAGATGGATAGAAAAATAGGATTTTCCTCCGTCTGCAGAATCGGACTGTTGCGGAGGCGGAGGAAATCGGGTGTCTGCGGATGTTCATCCGCAGACACCCACTATCCCATAGGGATGAATGTATGCCCGTATTTCATCCGCAAACGGATGGATGAAATACAGACATATCATCCGCATGTGTGAAAGGGGCCTTAGAGCCAACACTAGCCTTATTTACAATAAACACATTATAGCAGACAACAGACAGACAGGTGGCTGGAGTTGCTGACATCAGTATCTTCTATAAGTCCCAACATTATGAAGCAGTCACTATTTATAATATAGCATATACAGAGTTCCCAGAGTCTTTGGGGGGACATGGACTTGAATCCAAAGTAACATTACTTCAAGGTCCCCAGGCATACACCTCACAAAGAGTATTGTTCCCTTAAAATCCAGGGCCCATAATCAATATTCAAGAGGCTAGCATTCAGTTCTCTCCAAAAGCCTCTGTCCCGGCTAGGCCTGTCACAAAAATATTTAACCCTGCTACACAGTATAAGTAAAGCCCACAGGTGCCTGATCTGCAGTTATACAGGTGTAACATAATTCCATAAAAGTGATCCTCACCACCGTTTCTGCTCTTCAAGTCTTCATTGTTGTAGAAACCGCAGTGTACAAGTCTAAAATAAGGTGAATTGATGTGTTTCAGCATACACTGGCTTAGTCATAACGCTATGACTAAAGTCGTGCAGGCTGAAACGCGTTGACTCACCTTAATTCGATTATAAGAGAAGCAATGATGGTGCGGATTACGTTTATGGACTTAGGTTCAAAACAAGTCCACCCACCAAGCAGATTGGCAGACCTAATGAGGGGATCGGGGTCTTTTTAAAGCATGTCCAGATCTAAACAACACGCTCACTTAAAACCATGTGCACTAACATAGGACCAGTTCATCAATTGGATAACAGTACAGGAAGCAAGATACAAAGCTCTGCTTTAATATACTGTAATGACCAGAAGTAAATACAACATTCAGCTCCCACAGACTAATAGGTGTCAGTCACTATGTTTGGGGTTGTGGATTTTCTAAAGTGTTCAGTGAACATTTAGTGATCCAAATGTCTCACGTAGGCAGGCCATACATTAACCAATTTTCTTTCCTTCAACCCATGGTTGAAGGAAAGCAAATTGCTTGATTTCCCCATCAACACATTCAGGTTTCCATGCCATCAAAATTCAATGATCACTGCTAGCGGATATAGTGATTGATCATTGCCAAATTAGATTTATATATGGGCAGGCTGGTTGTACTGAAGTCGATCCATCGATCGACTTCAGTACAACCAGTAAATAATTCTAAATTTGGCCAGTTCCTGCTGAGGCTTATCACTAATGGTAAAGCAAGATGTTTTTTTTTTTAACTGTCACTTTAAGTTATTGATTTTGAACACCAAGCTGCCTTTGGCAAGATGAAGTATATCATTAACCACTTAAGAACTGGAAGGATTTGCCCCCTTAATGACCAGGCCATTTTTGTGATACAGCAATGCGTTGCTTTAACTGACAATTGTGCGGTTGTGCAGCTTTGTACCCAAACAAAATTTATGTTATTTTTTCCCCACAAATAGAGCTTTCTTTTGGTGGTATTTGATCACCTATGTGGTTTTTAGTTTTTCCTCTATAAACAAAAAAAGACAAACAATTTTGGAAAAAGAAACAATATTTTTTACTTTTTGCTATGATAAATGTGCAAAAAAAAAAAAAATGTCTTCATCAGTTTAGGCCAATATGTATTCTACATACTTTTGGGGAAAAAAAGCAATAAGCGTATATTGATTGGTTTGCGCAAAAATTATAGAGTCTACAAAATACGGAAAAGATTCATGGCATTTTTATTATTTATTTATTTTTTACTAGTAATGTCGGTGATCTGGCATTTTTAGCGGGACTGTGACATTGTGGCAGAGAGGTCGGACACAATTGACACTTTTTTGGGACTAGGGACATTTATACAGCAATCAGAACTAAAAATAGCCACTGATTATTATTATTATTATTAGATTATTATTTTACAGGTTTTATTTATAGTAGCACCAACAGTTTGCGCTGCGCTTTACAACATGAGGGCAGATATTACAGTTACATTACAATTTGGTACAAGAGGAATCAGAGAGCCCTGCTCGTTACAGCTTACAATCTAAAAAGAAAGGGTCAATTGATACAAAAGGTAATAGCTGTGGGGGGGAATGAAACTGATTACTGTATAAATGTCACTGGCAGGGAAGGGGTTAACACTAGGGAGCAATCAAGGGGTTAAATGTTCCCTAGGAATGTGTTTATAACTGTGGGGGGAGTGTAATGAATGGGAGTGGAGAGATCGCTGTTCCTAATTACTAGGAACAGCAGATCTCTCTCTACCTCCCTGTCAGAACAGGGATCTGTTTGTTTACATACACAGTTCCCCATCCTGGCTCTATGTAGAGTGGTCATGCATTGCCGGCGGACATTGCAGCCACCGGCCATGCACATTGGCTCCGGCATTACGCCACTGGCTTGCGCGCTCGTCCCTCTATCACTCTAAGCCCTTGTATACACGGTTGGACATTCCGACAACAAAATCCGTCGGATTTTGTCTGAAACTGGTGTTGCATACACACGGTCGGACAAAGTTGTCATTCGGAACGTGATGATGTTATTTCGTTATGACGGGACTACGTTCAGGCTAGTAGCCAATAGCTTTGGCCTAGGAATTTGATCTGAGCATGAGTGGCACTTTGTCCGATCGTAATTCTCTACAAACGATGTTGTCTGAAAATTTTTATATCCAGCTCTCAAACTTTGTTGGTCGGACATTCCGACGGAAAAAGTGTGATGAAGCCCACACGCGGGTTTCCGTTAGAATGTCCGACCGTGTGTACAAGGGCTTAAAGTGCCCGACGTACACCTACGGCAATTTGCGCAGCCATGCCAACCTATATAATGACGGCAGCTGGTCGGCAAGCTTTTAATATATGAACTAATAATAACTAATCATTCCTGTACTTCTCAACTCCTTGAGTCTTTTCTTCCCGGGTACACGTTTGGGATTATAAATACTGTCATGCTGGCAGCCATTGAGCTGCACAATTGCTCTCTTTGGCTCTTTTGGTGCTGATTACTATGGGGGTTATTTACGAAAGGTAAATCCACTTTGCGCTGCAAGTACACTTGGAGCTGCAGTCACTCAAAATCTAAGGGGTAGATCTGAAATGAGGGCAAGCTCTGCTGACTTTATCAGCCATCATGTGCAAGCTAAAATACTTTTTTTTTATTTTCCTTGCATGTCCCCTTGGATCTACAACGACTTTACTTCCAAGTGCACTTGCAGTGCAAAGTGGATTTTCCTTTAGTAAATAACCCCCTATATCTTGTTAAACAAAACATTGTTAGCTGCAACTGTCATATATTTTTATAGTAAAAATATTACCTAGTTAACCTCTAAATAATGCATTGTTACCCTTCACTTGTCCTAATTATCTCCTCCCTTCTGTCCCCAAATTTTTCCCCCAGAATGTTTATGGTACTAAAATTTTTTGGGGGTTTTGATACTTGTTTTTGCATTGCTAGAGACAACAACATGACAAATAATTGCAATTTAACATACAACATAAACAAGTTTGAAACGTTTATTACAGTCAACTCTAGAAAGCTTCTACAATGTATCTTTGGTTCCATCTCATGCCCATAGTAAAGTAAAATAGAACAGTGCAGGTTAGCAATGACCCAGTTCTGTGACAGCTGGGCTTTTTGTTTCAGTCACCGTGTCACTGCACAAAAATACTCGGCTGAGTCAGTATGCTTAATATTCTCTTTCCTTAAATCAAACGTTGTGCCTTGCTGCAGAGCTGTAAAACCTTTATCTTTCACCTTTTCTACGGGACATATAAGTGGCTCTGGAGGATTTCCAGGGTACTGGACATACCAGAAGAGTTTAATAGTTCCTGTCGCAGTATATGCACACCCCAAATTCAGTAAATCTCCTGGCATGATTATTCGGGGTTCCTTAGTCTGATTTACTACTTGACTATTCATACCTGAAATAAAGAACATAGCAATCAGTATCATATATGCCTTTTCACTGTATAAAAAAACAACTTTCCCTTTTTTTTAATAAAAGCACTTTTTTGATCAAATATAGCTATTATTAAATAAATGCCATGAACAATAATTTGATTTTTTGAGAAAGAAGAATGCTCACCTAATAGGAAACTCCATATGAGAAATGCAGCTAAGAAAGCCATAAACTTGTTTTTCATTTATTGCAAAAACAATTCTTAAGAGTAACCTCTGAGTCTTATTACAAGAGTGCCATATCGGCCAAAACTCAGGGTGCAGCTACAGAAAAATGAAAGTGGTTGAAGATAACATCATGCTACTGAAGTACAAGGTTGGGTGAAGATAAGATCAGTAGATGGGGTTTTTCCGTTTAGCAAATTTGGTTTCTATAAAAAGTAGAAGCAATCACTAATATGTGTTCAGCAGACAACATATTTCTCATTTTACTTATTCTACACATTAAGGCTATAGTTACACATTTAAGCATTTTTTTTTTTTTTTTGAGCAACTGTGCAGATATTCTAGGTGTTTTTTCAGGCGTTTTTCAACTAAAGGGTGTTGAGTGCTGCTGAAAAAGGGGCAGAGAGCTGCTGTTTGAGCAGAAAATCGCACCACAAAATGCTTGAAGAAATGCTCATGTCGTATTTTTCCAGGCATGTGCATTCAAGTCTATGGGGACAAAAATGCTCAAATCTGCCTGAAAAGTAGCTCACATACTTTTTTGAGTGACAGGAGTTTTGCTACAGGCGACAAAATGCTCAAATGTGAACAGTGTCTATTGAAATGAATGGGATTTTCGCAGGTTGAGCGTTTCTGAACGTCGAGCTTCAAGCTGAATAGGGATGAGCTTCGTGGTCGAGTCGAACATACGTTCGACTCGAACATCAGCTGTTCGCCCGTTCGGCGAATTCCGAACATTATGTACAATGCACTGCGATGGCGCAGTGCATTTCTGGCTCATGATTGGCCAAGCATGCACTGTGACCCCGCATGCTTGGCCAATCACAGCGCCGGCAGCGAGGAGAGCCATGAGGAGAGCCATGATTGGCCACAGGCAGGATGCCTGTGGCCAATCATAGCTCAGGCTGTGTAGTAAACGCCCCACACTATATAAGGCCGCCAGCGCGGCGGCCTTGTGTAGTGTGTTGGCGTCTGAAGCAGTTAGTGGGTGTTCTGTGTACCTTCAACACAGTATACACTGATCGTTATTGGCCGATTTTTCGATCTTGCTCTTCTGTAGTGGTTGTTGTGTGCCTCCAGTACAGTATACCCCTTTATCTACCCTTTATTGCTGGTGTTCTATAATAAAGGCATCTACACTGAATTTGACACTTTACACTTTGCTACAATGTAAAGAAATGAATGTACAGCTTGTATAACAGTGTAAATTTTCTGTCCCCTCAAAATTTGAGGGGTGTAATCACTTTTGTGAGATACTGTATATATGTATATATATATATATATATATATATATATATATATATATATATATAGTCAAATGTTTTGCTTTTCATTTCTATTTTAAACTAAATCAGAGTACATTGAGACATTCTTTAAAGCCTACCTCCAGGTTTTGTGTTACCCTAAATAAAAATGCACCTGCATCAGCACTGTATAAACTGTATGTAGCATCACCTACATACAGTATACAGCAGTGTTAGGGTAATGGTATGGGAACTTAGAGCAGCGGTACGCGACTCCGCTGTTCACAGGAAGTCTTGTAATTTAAAGAGGTATTAGCCCAGGTTCACACTGAGCTGCAGGAATTGTTCAACTTGGCCTTTTGGCTAAGATCAAGTGTAGTATCTCTTCTTATCATTTACCAGGAGGTGGCGCTTGCTTCCGTCCCTGTTCTACAGTGAGGTGTAGCAGGGGTGGCGGTTGCTATGCAAAAGTGGTTCGTAGCCGAAAGGGAAGCCTTCTGATGGGGATGGGGAACCACTGGTCGGCACCAGGGGTGGGGACCCTGGCCTTCTGGCTTGGATTGTGGCAGCTTTAGCTCCGGTCTGTTTCCAACAGGGAGGTGGCCTGTACTTCCCGAATGTAATTAGGTAGGAGTGATGGGAGCGAGGGTGAGGCCTGATGGCAAAGGGTCTCACTAAGCTCCTGGATCTCCATGCCTTTCTGGCTGGGGTGGGGGCTGCTGTGGTCTGGGCTGGGGGGGTCGGGGATGCTTCTTTTGAAAAGCCTATGGTGATGTGCCCCTGAAGTGGCAGTTCAGGGGTGCCTTACATTCACTGTGATTTATCACTCTAAAGTCTGGCACCACGGACAATTCACCGTATTATACACACTTTTCTCACCTGCCTCTAGGGCCCGGCCTTTTGGCTAGGACCAGAGGAATTTTTGATTCTTGGCCGGAGGGCCTGGCCGTTGTATTGCACAATGGCCACCTTTTCACTCTCCTCTTCACTATCCCTTCCCCACTTTTTATTTATTTTATTTGTTGTGTGTCACGTTTTATGTTTGTCACCTGCATGTTTGGCTAGTAGGGTGTCGGTCCTCGGGCCAACCCTGAACGTCTTGTGGGAGGGTGGACATAGGCCTTCTGGCTTGGTTCGCCCTCTCTTTGGGCGGGTCTCCCTTCGGGGGGAGCCCCTACCCTAGTACCTGGGTGGGTCTGTTTCGGCAGACCTTCCGGAGAAAGGCGGTCATCTGGCTTCGGCTGGATGGGCCATGTATTTGGTACCTCAGTCCCCGTCTGGGGCCTAACGCCCCGGTGGATCAGGGTAAGGACCTTCCTTGTGGAGTACAGGAGACACCCATTGCACGTTTTTGTGTGTCACTCTTGATGTGTGTCCACTTTTTTTGCCACCGGGTGGAAGTTTTTGGGTGTGTTTTGCACGCCATAGGCTTTAAAAAAAAAGGAGCCTTAATGAATTAATACAAGGATTCCTGTGACTGGCTGACCTGCCTCTCCACTTCAGCCAATCTAAGGAAGCCTGGTATTCATTCAAAAAAATTACAAGACTTCCTGTAAACGAGCAGCTTTCAGTCCAACTCGATTTCGTGCTGGCAGCAGACAGGAAGTCCCCAGGTTTTGTTTACCAAAGAGCTGTATACCGTATTTAGCTGATGTTGCATACAATTTTCTAGTTACAGTATGTGAATAGTTTGGTTGGGCCAGCTTGGTCCAAACAATCTATTTAAAGCAAAACCTGAAGTTAGGCTTTAATGTGGTTGTAAACCCCTAAATATACCAGTGAAGTGACTGGTCAGGTGATACACAGAGATGAAACCAATCCTCCTACATAAGTTGTGCCTGTTTTTCTTCTCCACATCCATTCAAAGTCCAGAATTTATAAAGCTTGTCTGAGTTGTCAGAAAAAATGTAACAGGGAGTTAAAATTATACTCTGCTGAGCTCAGTGAGGAGTGCTCTGAGAGCTGATTGGAGGGAAGGGACACACCGCCCCTCCCATAGCACACAGGATCAGAGCTGAGGCTGTCAATCAGCTGGAGGTCCCTCCCTTGTCACCTTTTTTTTCCTTTGGTGTCAGAAAAACTTGTTAGAAGTGACTGATAGCAGAGGAACAGGGCAGCAGAAATAAATGACACTTATTGCTCTGGGCTGAGACAAGTACACACTATAAAGGGATATGCTTTGTTCATATTTTATGTCTGAGGTTTACACCCACTGTAAAAAAAAAAAACTTATTTACAGCCCAGAAGAGAATTGTAATTAGGTGGATGAATCCATTCTCCAATGCCTAGCATTAACTAGTGTAATTCTTCTATATAAAAAGCTTGTTTATGATAATCAAACCTACTGTCTTGGATTTCACAAAATATGGGATCTATGGTACAGATCTACATTCACCAACAACCTAGAACTACACTTTCTTTTGTGTAAAAGGGCATTGCTAGCTATCACTCCCTTTGCCTTTGTATATTTGCATAATGACTCCACAAAACTGTCATTATTTTACAGTTTTTGTTGTACTTGTATTGTGGATATTGTACAACTGTGATATATATGTTGATTCTGTAAAACTGTACCATAGCTCCCAACTGTCCCTGATATCGAACAATTTCCCTCTGTTCCTCGTTCACCGTCATTTGTCCCTCATTTTGGTCTGATCGATATAGTTTTGTATAAAATGCACGTTTTATCTTTCAGAAAGTGTTTCCCAGTGCTAAACCTTACATCCAATGTCTAATTGGCTGCATTGGGGTACATTTCAAAAGCCAATGTAAAGGAATAGTAGTGGTAAAAAAAGCACTTGTGGGTTTAACCTCCCTGGCAGTTTTCTCGAGTGTGGCTCGGGGTTAAATTTCAGTACCATTAGCGATAACCCCGATCCACAGTCAGGATTGCATTGCAGGATCCTGGTGTGGTATACTTACCTTGTCCCCAGGACACACGTGGGTGGAGCCTGGCGGCAAATTCAAAAAATTAAAAAATCATAATACATACAGTACACTGTAATCTTACAGATTACATTACTGTATGAAATTATTTCGCCTCCCTTTTGTCCCCAGTGCTTTTTCCAATGCTCTGCATGCAGATTTATATGATATATACCGTTCCTTCTGCCTGGAAACTGGAGATTGTCCATAGCAACCAAAAAGTGCCCCTTTACGTCAAAGTGGTTTTAGACCAGCTAGAAAACAGCGATAGTAAATTAGAACACTTGCAGATTTGAGCGATAGTGAATTGTGGAGAAATTCATTTTATTATTATTTTTTTATAATTATTTATATTTATTTATTATATTATAATGTATGATTTTGTGTTTCAAACTTTATCATACCCGGGATATCTACTAGACTCTTGTTGTTTACAGATTTAAGTGTGTTATTGCTAAGAATTACAGGTCTTCAATATAAAACGCCAAATTTCTATGCAAAATAATTGGACCGCTTTGAGACGCAAAAATCTGACATTATCATATTGCCATGGAGGCTACTTAATCTTTTTTTTTTAATATAATTCTTCTTTAAGAGGGAGTGGCGGGAGTGTCCTATACCTACATACTTTTGCTAATAGGTGTCCCTCTTTCCCATCTCTAAATGGTGGGAGGTATGCTATACATATTCTCTAAGCTCAATAAACAGATATAAGTTTAGTAAAGTCACCTAAGTGAAGAATTATTTAGTTGTAAAGGGTTATAAAGGGTTATGCCAACTGAAGATACATTTTACCTTGAAATTATGGCTCTATAGGGAACCATAGGATGACTGAGAATCACACATGTAGAATGACCACCTTTGTTTCACCTATTTAACTGATCAGTTCTAGTTCATCTTACTCAACTCTTCTTCTGTGCCACATATATTTTTAAAATCATGCCAGGACACATGACTATATTAGATATTAGGCTCCCATCTTGTGGATAGAATAGTGAACTACATTTTTTTAATAATATTCTCAGGCTAACACTGGGGCTTCTCTTATTGCTGACCTCCTTCTGGAAACTACTGTCTGCCTATAAAACTGAAAATTTTCTTCATATATTTCCTTTAAATAAAACTGGATGTTGGCTACCATCAATGGCTTTTCCTTCTGAAAAAGCTAGTTACAGGGTAGTCATTCTGAGCCTTTTTCTTCAGCACTTTAAGTCACTGGCCTGGCACAAGTATAAATATAAGGACCTCTATTTTGATCAGCACAGGTGTCCAGAGTCAGTGACTAAATGTGTTGTCATTTAAAGGTCAGCATAGCAGTCAGGCAACTAGCATTCTCAGGAGGTCATCAATGACAGCCTCCATATTTCTCCCACAGCAGGTTTACTTTAACTTGTCTAACTCCTCCAAGAAATGGAAAATATACAGAATTTTGTACTTTTTGTAAGTTCGGTGTTCTGCATTGTCCAAGATTCATTGGGTAATGCAATTGTATTATTAGAATAAACAATTATATCTGAGAAATCTATGGAGTTCACATCAGCCTAAATCCCTTCCAGTAAACCCCAGGCCTACTGTATCTACTCAGTTTATTGGAAAAAGTGACCTTTGTTATGGATTTCTTTGCCATACTGTATTTTATTTCTCTATCACAAAAAAAAAAAGGAATGATTCCCTTCATCAGAGTGCCACATTTCAAGCATATATTAAATTAGATTTGTTAAGTAAACTAGTTCTCAGTGGATACAAATGTTAAATGTGCTGGTATTATCACCTTACATTCGTTTTCGCCCAAATGCATTTTCATCCGAATTTCAGGTATTTTCGTTATCGTTTTGACAAACGATAACGAAAGTGCAGAATCCGAAAAATGAAAGATCCGACATAAATAAATGCTTTTTAACAAGGGGACCCCCAGATCCTGGCCTCCCCTCCCGTGTGAAATGGTACCATTTCACCAAAAAAATGACAAAAGTGTTAAAAATGACAAGAAACAGTTTTTGACAATTCCTTTACTAAAGTCTTCTTTCATCTTCTTTCTTCTGGTCTTCTTCCTTCTTCCTTTATTCATCCTTCGGTTTCTTCCTCCATCGTCTTCTTCCTCCGATCCACTTCTTCTTGCTCCGGTGTTCTCGTCTGGCACCTTCCTCCACGACGTCTCTTCTTCGTTCTCGGGCCGCTCTGCACAATGGGAGGCTCCCACTGTGTGACGCTTCTCTTCTTCTGACAGTTCTTATATAACGGAGGGTGGACTACCCGGTGACCCCGCCCTTTTTTCCTACAGCCTGCCAGGTTGCGTCCTCGGATAAGGGTCTGGTATGGATTTTGAGGGGGACCCCCACACCATTTTTTTTGGCACGGGGGTTCCCCTTAAAATCCATGCCAGACCTGAAGGGCCTGGTATGGATTTTGAGGGGGACCCCCACGCCATTTTTTTTTATTGGCGCAGGGTTTCCCTTAATATCGGTCTGGTATGGAATTTTGGGGGACCCCCACGCATTTTTTATTTATTTTTTCTTAATGCTAATGCTAATGACCTGTGTGCAATGCAAATAGCCTTAAACAAACCCATAGAAGACGTACAACATTAGAATCCTACTATAGCTTGAAGTCTAAATAATCGACCGGGAATGTATGATTGCAGTGTCATACAGTGAGTTTAGCTGCTCTGTCAAATCTTCTTTAAACATTCGACAGACACCATAAGCCTTCAATGACAGATTTGACCTTAATTCATTTGGATTTTCAGACGAATGCAATTTTTTTACAAAAAACAAAATAAATAAAAACGAATTTCGGGAGTAACTAGATACATTTATTTTTCGGACGAAAACGAAATTCCGAAGCGAAATATTTCAGTGTGCACATGTCTAATACAACAGTCCACACAAAATAGTTCTGTTTCAGGGCTTGTTGGCCCACTTTTACTAAAGAAAAAGACAACAACCACTACACAGCAGCAAGATAGGAAATCAGCCAAAAACGATTGGTGTGTACTGTGTTGAAGGTACACAGAACACCCACTGCTTCAGATGCAAAGTAACACACTACAGGAGGCCGCCTTAAAGGCGGCCTTATATAGTGTGGGGCGTGCACTACACAGCCTGAGCTATGATTGGCCACAGGCAGGATGCCTGTGGCCAATCATGGCTCTCCTCGCTGCCGGCGCTGCGATTGGCCAAGCATGCGGGGTCACAGTGCATGCTTGGCCAATCATCGGGCAGCAATGCACTGCGCCAACGCAGTGCATTGTGGTCCGCGCGCGCGTCACTCGAATTTTGACGCGAACGGCCAAAACGTTCGGAATTCGCCGAACGGCCAATGTTCGAGTCGAACGTACGTTCGACTCGAACACGAAGCTCATCCCTAATGACCACCTTTGTTTCACCTATTTAACTGATCAGTTCTAGTTCATCTTACTCAACTCTTCTTCTGTGCCACATATATTTTTAAAATCATGCCAGGACACATGACTATATTAGATATTAGGCTCCCATCTTGTGGATAGAATAGTGAACTACATTTTTTTAATAATATTCTCAGGCTAACACTGGGGCTTCTCTTATTGCTGACCTCCTTCTGGAAACTACTGTCTGCTTATAAAACTGAAAATTTTCTTCATATATTTCCTTTAAATAAAACTGGATGTTGGCTACCATCAATGGCTTTTCCTTCTGAAAAAGCTAGTTACAGGGTAGTCATTCTGAGCCTTTTTCTTCAGCACTTTAAGTCACTGGCCTGGCACAAGTATAAATATAAGGACCTCTATTTTGATCAGCACAGGTGTCCAGAGTCAGTGACTAAATGTGTTGTCATTTAAAGGTCAGCATAGCAGTCAGGCAACTAGCATTCTCAGGAGGTCATCAATGACAGCCTCCATATTTCTCCCACAGCAGGTTTACTTTAACTTGTCTAACTCCTCCAAGAAATGGAAAATATACAGAATTTTGTACTTTTTGTAAGTTCGGTGTTCTGCATTGTCCAAGATTCATTGGGTAATGCAATTGTATTATTAGAATAAACAATTATATCTGAGAAATCTATGGAGTTCACATCAGCCTAAATCCCTTCCAGTAAACCCCAGGCCTACTGTATCTACTCAGTTTATTGGAAAAAGTGACCTTTGTTATGGATTTCTTTGCCATACTGTATTTTATTTCTTTATCACAAAAAAAAAAAGGAATGATTCCCTTCATCAGAGTGCCACATTTCAAGCATATATTAAATTAGATTTGTTAAGTAAACTAGTTCTCAGTGGATACAAATGTTAAATGTGCTGGTATTATCACCTTACATTCGTTTTCGCCCAAATGCATTTTCATCCGAATTTCAGGTATTTTCGTTATCGTTTTGACAAACGATAACGAAAGTGCAGAATCCGAAAAACGAAAGATCCGACATAAATAAATGCTTTTTAACAAGGGGACCCCCAGATCCTGGCCTCCCCTCCCGTGTGAAATGGTACCATTTCACCAAAAAAATGACAAAAGTGTTAAAAATGACAAGAAACAGTTTTTGACAATTCCTTTACTAAAGTCTTCTTTCATCTTCTTTCTTCTGGTCTTCTTCCTTCTTCCTTTATTCATCCTTCGGTTTCTTCCTCCATCGTCTTCTTCCTCCGATCCACTTCTTCTTGCTCCGGTGTTCTCGTCTGGCACCTTCCTCCACGACGTCTCTTCTTCATTCTCGGGCCGCTCTGCACAATGGGAGGCTCCCACTGTGTGACGCTTCTCTTCTTCTGACAGTTCTTATATAACGGAGGGTGGACTACCCGGTGACCCCGCCCTTTTTTCCTACAGCCTGCCAGGTTGCGTCCTCGGATAAGGGTCTGGTATGGATTTTGAGGGGGACCCCCACACCATTTTTTTTGGCACGGGGTTCCCCTTAAAATCCATGCCAGACCTGAAGGGCCTGGTATGGATTTTGAGGGGGACCCCCACGCCATTTTTTTTTATTGGCGCAGGGTTTCCCTTAATATCGGTCTGGTATGGAATTTCGGGGGACCCCCACGCATTTTTTATTTATTTTTTCTTAATGCTAATGCTAATGACCTGTGTGCAATGCAAATAGCCTTAAACAAACCCATAGAAGACGTACAACATTAGAATCCTACTATAGCTTGAAGTCTAAATAATCGACCGGGAATGTATGATTGCAGTGTCATACAGTGAGTTTAGCTGCTCTGTCAAATCTTCTTTAAACATTCGACAGACACCATAAGCCTTCAATGACAGATTTGACCTTAATTCATTTGGATTTTCAGACGAATGCAATTTTTTTACAAAAAACGAAATAAATAAAAACGAATTTCGGGAGTAACTAGATAAATTTATTTTTCGGACGAAAACGAAATTCCGAAGCGAAATATTTCAGTGTGCACATGTCTAATACAACAGTCCACACAAAATAGTTCTGTTTCAGGGCTTGTTGGCCCACTTTTACTAAAGAAAAAGAAGACGTTCGTCCAGGATTACCCAGGCCGGGGTTTTCAATCTTAACACAAATATTAAATATCCAGCCTCCTGGCTCACTTTAGTAAGGAAATACAGTCTCCTGGCTTACACACACTGCATTGATGCTCAGGTCTTCCACTTTAGGCACTGATCTGTCTTCCGCAGACTATTCCCTTGTCAGTCCAAATAGACCACAGCCCCTCGCTGCTCTGACCCTCAGGCTTGGATCTCTAGCTTCTCCCAGTGCATACCTGCACTCTCTGGCTTCTCCCAGTGCAAGCCTGGACTCCTCGGGAGGTTGGAGCAAAGAACCATGGTCAGATGTCTACAAATAGCCCAGCACACACCTGACCAGTCAGTGTGCTGGTGGAACAGAAAATCAGGACCCAGGACTGGGGATTTCATCCCACCCAGATCGCTACGAAATTCCTGGTCTCCAGGTCCCAAAATGGATTTTCCTAAACAATGAGGAAGCCAGTTTCTTCTTAATTAAGCAATGCACTTGGAGCCACTCAACCTGCCTGGTTGAGAATCCTGTGTCCTTCCTCTGGAGGGGTACCACACTACAACAGTATTTATATAGTGCTTTACACAGAGGTTTACATATTGTATTGACATCAGTCCTTGTTCAAACTGAAAAAGTTTAGATAATTCTTCAGTTTGAAACCTTTATATGGTGGCAGGATAGTCTGAGATCTGTTACTAGCATGAATGTAGACACAACACAGAAAGTCCTAGTTATGTGACAGGTGAGCTGTGGCTTTTAGTCACCGTGTCACTGCTTGCACAGAATAGTGACAAACAGCTGTATTTTGTTTTATAACAAAAAGATGGAATATAAAGTAATATGCTTGGCCTAAAATTATGTATTTTTTTTTTTAATCAAAAGAAAGTTTATTGAAATAAACCACTGATCTACAAACATTGTAAGTACATATACAACAAATGACAACAGTGTATGATGAGATGCTGTAGGTAAAACAAAGAAATGCACCAGCATGTTGCAGTACATCAAGGAAAATAATCATAAGTGTAATGATATATACACTTTGAAATTGCACGTCACATTCCAGCTACATCACACGTTCGGTGTTTACTAGATCAGTAAATGGATTTCCGCGGATATCATATAATAAACAAGAAACAGAGAGAAAACACAAACAGAACCTAATTACCATGGCCTAAACATAATCAATCCAATGCATGATTATGCACTCAATACATCTTCCAGTATTGTCTCACTCTTCAAGGGATTCACATTTGTAATAGCCTATCTTTCACCAGTTGATGTGGGGCCATGTGGGGCCAGACCAGGAATATTAAGTCATGGCTGCCACATCGAATAACATTTTTTACCCACATTTCTATGTTAATGGCTGAGTTTTTCACGTATTAACATGTTGTTGATTGTTTCCACCCATTGTTTCCCACTTGGCACCTGTGGAGATATCCAATATCTAGCTATGTGGCGTAAGTGCATCCACCTCTAAGGCATCCAGTAAATAAACAATGGGGTCATTCGCTAAAGGAAACTGAAAGACTTGTGACATAGTAGAGATAACATATTGCCAATACCTAAATAACTTTGGACATCTCCATACCATATGCAACAGGTCACCACTCTGATACATTTTTGGCACAATGGTGAATTTATTTCCCCCACCTATGAAGTTGTACCAGTGTTCTATATTCACTGTGTAACAGAAACATGTGGGAAAGTTTGTGAGATGCTGATACTTACACTAGTGGAGTGGAGGCCAAGCATAGCTACCGTTGTTCTCAGTCTATGTGTCCCAAATCTTTTTCCCATCCCCTCTTACATGGGAGTGTGGAAGTGTCAGGTGTGGAGTGAAGCAACACAGAATATACCCTAGAGATCCACCATTTCTTTTCCATTTCAAGCAAAACATCTGACATCAAAGGGTGGTCAATGGGGGTAAATAAAGAGGATCTAGCCTTGGACTGTATAGCATGTCTGAGTTGTAAGAATTTAAAAAACTGGCTCCTGTGAAGGGAAAACTCTTGTCTGTAACTCTACAAATGATGTAAGTATTGGGCCATTATATAATTGGGTAATATACAAAATGCCTGCTCTTTCCCAGCCCTGGAGGTCTTGTAATTTTAGGAGTTCTTTGTAATGCAAATTACGCCATATAGGGGTATATGGTCAAAAACCTTGTATATGCAAAGTAGTTCTAATATATGACCATAGAGTCATGACCATAGAGTTTTCTTCAGGTTAACTGTTGGAAAGGTTTGACATAAGTGGGAAAATCTTGTCTCCAAATGGGACAAGGCAGGACTTGGGGACCCCTATGCTATCAGTAAACTTCTAATTGGGTCTTTATGGCCCCAATTCCCCATGTGTTGTATTTGCGCTGCTAGACTGCTATGAAGTAGAATTTAGAGTGTGGGTCCGCCAGACCTTCCTGATCCTTTTCAAATTGGGGCATTATGAAATATGTATAAAAGATGGGGGACCCAGACCATTATTAAATTGGCTCTCCCAGTAACTGATAGTGGCATTTTAGACCATGCCACACTTTTAGCCTGTAACTTGTGTAGTAATGGCACCAAATTCAGTATTATAATTTGAGTATGGTCCTGGGACACTTGTATACCTATATAATGAAAAGAAGAGACTACCTATACTGAGCCTGCACAGTTTGGAAGAGGAACCAAGAGTGGGTCTAACGGCATAGGATAAATCAGTGTGTCATCGGGATATAATGAGATAACATCTTCCCGGGGACCTCTCAAAAAACCAATGATGAATGGTGAGGCTCGGACATGTACAGCCAGTGGTTCCAGAACCAGGGCAAACAGCAGGGGTGAAAGAGGGAATCCATGCCATGTGCCTCTGAAAAACTGGAAGCATTCCGATAGCTCCCCGTTCACTCGAACTCTCACCAATGGGGACGCATATAGTAATTGGACCCATCTAATGAAAGTGGCACCCACTCCAAATCTCGACAGGACTTCAAATAGATATGGTCATTCGATGCTGTCAAATGTTTTGGCAGCATCTAATAAGAATATGGCTCTGTTTCCTTGGTTATCAATGGGCAATTGTAAATTCAAAAATAGCCTATACAGGTTCTGTGCTGCGGATCTTGTTGGTATAAATCTGGATTATTCCCAATGGACCAATTCAGGTATGAATTTTGCTAACTTATTTGCTAACACCTTGGATAAAAGTTTGATGTCTGCAGTAAGAAGGGAAATAGGGAGCTAATAATCTGGTGATAAGGCATCGTTCTCTGGTTTCTAAAATTCGATAATAACTGCCTTGTTCGTGGAGGAAGGGAGTTTTCCTGAATCCAGAGAATTATTGAACACCCTGAGAAGGGTCAGTATCATCTGAGGAACATAACACTTATAGACTGCAGATGGTAGGCCAACTGTGCCAGGTGCATGCCCATTATGTCTTTTTGCCACTGCAGTGAGGATCTCTTCCTCTGTCAATGGGTCATTAGGCTTTTTAGCATCCCAAATCTTGAATGTCAGAGGTAGATGAATGCAACTTAGAGGTATATACATCAGCAAAGAATTCACGGAACACCTTTATGATGTCTGTGGTAGAGTAGTATTCTATGCCCTGTGAATCTGTCACAGCTGCAATGTGGGATGAGGGTTGTTGTGCCCTGGACAGCATGGCTAACACGCGTCCTGTATTTTCTCCCTCTTCAAAGTGGCGCTGCAGTAGGAAGAAATGTTTATTTTCAGCTAGCTGCAAAGACAGCTGGCATAACATAGATTGTGATGCCAACCACGCTGTCCTGGAGACATCTGATGGGTTAGCCACACATGCCACATCTTTTCTCTGTCCCTCTGATGTAACAAACATCTCCCAGGCTTTAGTGTCTGTTTTTATATGTGCTATTAGCTTGACCTCACAGATATGCTTTGGCTGTATCCCAGACAACACATACAGTATATCCATTGTGTCTATATTATATCTGAAAAATAAAGTCCATCCCCCATGCCTTATTTGAACCCCTGACCCGGAGATCCACTATAAATGGGGAGTGATCAGAGATGTGCCTAACAGTATATTGAGAAGAATCTATCAGTGGCAGTATGGCCTCATTACCCAAACCCATCAAACGAGGTGGAATAGCATGAATATTCCTGGGCATTTGGGTTGCGCATTCTCAACACATCCATAAGGCCCAGCTCTGTAAGCAAACTTACAAAAGGTGTGGGGCCTGTGCATTTCACATGGCCCAGATTTACAGTGGTGGGTAGTTTACCCTTTGCCAAATCTAAGTAATTATTCAAATCTCCCACCACCAGGAGTGGTAAGTTAGAATGTTGAGCCATAAAATTTACAAGTAGTCTAAAGTAGGCTGAAAATGGTGGGGAAATGTACATCCCTGCAAGTACACATTTTGTCCCATAAAGGGAACACAATATAAATACATAGCGACTCTCAGGGTCAATAACCACATTTGTACAAGAGAGAATTAAGTCCCCTTATGGATCAAGATACTCACTCCCCTCAAGTACACTGAATGTGTAGAATGGATTTGGTGGCTAAACTGCCTCTGCAGGAACTGAGGAGTAGCCACTGAGGGGAGGTGAGTCTTCTGCAAACATATCACATCAGCATTCAATTGTTTGATAGTGCGGAGCGCTGCCAATCGTTTAACTGGGTTGTTTAGTGCCCTGACATTTCAGGAAATTCCAGGACATGCCTCGGGTTATTAGACATCAGATCAGTGACTTATCTGTACTGGATACATTGTCAGTAACAGCCATGTATCCCAGGGCCAAGGTACCGGCTGGGCAAGTACCCATGAAGAGGACATGAACCAAGTGTGAAAGTAGTCAGTAGAAAACATAAAAAAATAGTAATGATAGTCATATGAAAATATAGGCCATGGTAAGGTCAAAGAAAACAGGTTGTAGGCTAACCAAGCCCCTAACATAGCATAACTAAAGTTATGGTGGTCCACGCAGGATCATAAAGGGGGCAACAGTGGAAGCTTACAAATTGGTCACACAGCTTCTCAGCAACAGGTATGTCAGTTGCAATCTTCAGATAGAAACAGCAACAAGATTAAGTGAACTCTGCCTGCCATTAGAAAACACTGGGCAAGTATCCTTCAGCATATATCAGTGAGAAATCCCATAATTTCACGGACGGACATGTCGTCGGTTTCCGATCCTCACGTAAGGAGTTTTCTTCTCTATCCAGCCACTACGCTGCCACCGCGGGCTGATCAAAGAATTAAACAGTGCTTTTAGCCACCACCCTTAAGAGGGGCGGGTATAGCATAACGTATTTTAAATCCAGGGATTTGAGGTGCCGTTTCACATCTGTGAAATTAGCTATTTGTTTCTACAGTTCTGCAGAAAAATCTGGAAAAAGAGAAACTTTGGTGTTGTCAATCACTAGGGCCTCAGACCTGGTTCTGCATTGGAAAGAATGGCATCTCTGTCCTTATAGTTAAGGAGCTTGAACAGGAAGGGCCAAGGGCTAGCTCCTGTTGGAGGGCAGGGACTCTATGAGCCCTTTTCAGTGAGAACATGGGGGAGAACACTTCACTGCCAAAGATAGAGAGCAGCCATTTTTCGATTAAGACCACAGTATTTTTTCCTTCTGCTTTCTCTGGTATACAAATGGCTTGCACTTTGTTGCGCATCAATCTATTTTCCAGCTGATCCAGCCGGGCTGCATGCTGTGCAGTGAGTTGTTTATTGTATGTAGTGTCTCGTTTCAGTGGTGCCATGTCATCCTCCATGTAGCTGACTCTCCCCTCTAAAGCTGAAGTTCTCTTCCACAGTTTCTGCATATCCTGCCTGATTAAACTAATCTCAAATTTGACCCCTTTGATCTTGTCTGTAAGGGCTGTGATGGAGACATTGCACAAGGTAACTGCTGTGAAAATATCACAGAGAGTTGGTTCACCTTCTCCCACAGAGGTTATGGGCTCTAGAGGCCTACAAAATATATCCCTTACTGCGGTACTCATTGCGTCCCAGTCATTGCCTGATCCATTGACATCCTCGAGGGGGACCGTGCCATCTTCCTCTTATACACCTCCTGAAGAGTCCTCTGGATTAGTAGAAGGGACCGATGAGTCTTTAGTCAGGGTTTTGGTTTTTGTGCTGCCTCTTTATAATTTTCCTTGTGCGTTCGCTGGGATAGGGTGTCATCTTGGCCCATGAGGTCCACAGCCCAGGAGTCTTTGAGATGCTTGCTCATATCTAGTGGATTGGAACCCAGGTGTGGATAGCTCCAAGCAGTACAGAACCTCTGGTGCTGTTAGCAGTGTAATCGGACCGAGTATCTGGCTTCATCCGCTGCCTGGCCACACCCCTAAGATTATGTATTTAATTGCTTGTTTATTTATTTATTTATTTATGTATTTATTTGCAACTCACATGCATTGTATGAGCTTGGTCTGCACCCTCTTAAGGTTTACAACCAATAAAATAAAAAAAATAAGGTAATATGAATAGTGAAAGCAAAAAGTTTTTTTTGTTTTGAATAAAGTGGCATAGAGTTAAAACTTCTATCAGGTTTTTATTGATTTCTGTGAATCCATTGGGACAATTCTATTGCTGATTGTGTCTTCTCTGTGTCAGTGACCACAGTTCCTTCATTTCTTGTCCTGGTGTCACAAAGTCTACCCTTGGGAGGCAGAAATCACATTTCAATTGAAAGGTGAAAATGAGATTTCGGTATTGCTATACTACCATTATTTTGCAACATTGCTATTGGTTAGCATAACTTTTACCCCGCATATAAACAATGTAAAATACCAAAGTATGGTGTAGTGGTAGAAAAAAACAAGAAAGCTGATGACAGTGGCAGGCAAAGGATTTGACTATTGCATCACTGAAAAGAGCAAGTGAGTATTTCTGGGAGTTTAGGTCTGTATTAAGGTACACAGGGGATGTAGTAAGGTGCGCAGATATGGGTTAGAGACAAAATGAGTGGCAGTTTTCTTTGCACATTGTCAATGAGGGCACTGATGCAGGTTCACCAAAAAGACTACGTGAGGTCTTTAGTTCAGCTCTTTCATGGGGAGCAAGTGTATGTTTCAGAAGCAGTAAAGCATTGGACATGCTTCTTTAGCAACCCGAATATAATCTGACCATATTTAAAATAGTTAGACACCCGATCCAATTTACCTTTATTTTGGGTTGGAGACAATTCTGTTAGAACTAGATGGGTAGAAAGGCACATGACTGGAGTTAGTGTCATAATGAGGGTGAGTAAACCCATTTGTGGAAAGACACTGCTTACCCAGGGTCTTCGTGGTAATATATGTGTCATTGTTGCCATCATGTGTTAATATAAGGTACTGCACCTTTACTCTACCTACTGTATGTTTTAAGCATGGCTAAACTACATGAACAAATTTATTGCAGAAAAAAGCTATGTGCACTGCAATTTTTTTATGACATAAACCTTTTTAGGCTTTATTATGGAATAAGTGAGAGAACTTACACATTGGCAGCAGCAATTGAAGAAATATAACTCTTTATCAGTTCACGTACCATTGTCCTTAAAAACAAGGGGCACCATCAGGCATTACTGATATTATATAGTGATTTGTGGGAACATAAATATGGCCTATAGGGGCATGGTTAAATAGTACCTGAGATGTTTACCCTACATACTGTAGGCAATGTACTTACAAGCAACAGGTGGCAACCCCACACAACATGCTTTAGGAACTGTGCCACAAGTAAAAAAATTTTATACAGACTTAACATATCATGATATATACTGCCCTAATCAATGAATACATGTAATTCATTGCTACTTTGTAGTGATATATTTTAGAAATACATTTATACACAATTAAATAATTTTCCCCAGTTAGACTATTCATTGTAATGTTTCTCAGTGGCAGACCAAACCAGTAGTGGTTAAATACTGTATATGGCTGCACCAACAAAAGTATAAACACACAACAAAAAGTGACATTTATATTGGGCATTTAAAAAAAATGCAAGTTTGGATATTAAATGTATATCATTTCAACCGCAATAAACAACCCCAACAATAGCTGGTTCTCCACTAGTAAATGGTATGCTAGATTAATCAAACTGTTCCACTTCCCTACAGTCACAAGAAACTGTCAAAAAAGTCTGAAGGGCAGACAGTTTTTGGTGCCATGATTTTAGCACTGCTATAAGTTGATGCCATTTATATCAGGCTGATAGGGTGCTGTCCACATAGCTCAGATTATACTTAACTTGCTTAGCTTGGTTATAGGCCAAGGGTCAGTGAAAACAGGGTTCATGATTAAGGGATTCGTTTTAAGTGCTACATTTAGGGGGAGGAAAAGTGTTCCAGTAAATGGGAATATATTAAGTATTAAATAGGATTATATTAAGTGTTAGATCTAGGTGTGCATTAGGTGTTAGATATTAGGATGTTAATTTTAAAAAGTATAACTAAAGGCTACAGTCTAAAGAAATACCAATATCAATTATTACAGGATGCACAAGCCTTATAAAGTAAATATAAAATTTGTAGCTTGTAGATCATCAGTTACAATACTGATAGCCAGGAGCAATGCAGCATGTTTGCCATTTTATCACAGGAAGCTGCATGAGGTAGACATCACTGGCAGGATCAACAGGTATCTTTGGTAGTTTCATGGGGACTAAAAGAAAACAATACGTGCATATGCACTAAAAATCTTGTATGTGTATGGGGCTTAACAGTCTGCAGCAAGTGAAGTACTGGAGGAGGAACGGTGTGTAGGAAGTGTTTTTGCTGGAAAGAAGACTGGAGTGTATATACTGGAGTGTATATAGTCCCACGCAAGTTTGCATTGAATATTCCTGGGCATTCCATTATTCCCAATTTCCCATCTAAGTTTAATCCCTCAAATAAAAAAACAAAACTAAGCTACGGCCTGTTCTATGTCTCTGAGTGATTGAGAGATGGATGTTTTGCTGGACAGGGTGATGGGTGAACCACTAAATTCAGCAACCCCTACGGTTGCATGGCTACATAAGGGACATGATTGTACACATGGTCCTTGAAGATGGAGGCACTATTCTTCTTCCTCCCCTGTTTGATCTAATTGGGAACCTGGCCACAGATGAACTGAGGAATGCCATCAACTACCCACTTTAGTTTAACAGGATAATGTTACTTTTCCTGCTCATGTGTTGTCTCCTGAGAGTGCATCTGACAAAGTCATAGCACAACCCCTGTGACCGCTTTGGCTGCGGGTGAATCTAATACATTACCTTTTGACAGGTTGGGTGAAGTAATTCGCTCATTAGCCAATGTGCTTGATACTTTTCTTCTGTGTCTGGTGTTTATCCTGTTTGGTCTCAGGTAACCATCTCTCTGCTGTCTCTCATGTTTCTGCTTCATTGAATGATTGTACTGTTAATCCAGGTTTAGTTTCTACAATGTATTTTGTTCACTCTACAAATTGTCCAATTTTTCTACTCCTTCTGTACAACCATCTTTGGTTGGCTCTGCTATTTTGAACCCTTGTTCTACGGTTTGCCTACTATTCCTTTTTGATCTCCTGGTATAGCAGAGGATTTGTCTTGCGAACTCTCTCCTCTGGATTACCATCTACCTTCTTTGCTTAAAAGGTAAATATAGAGAGGAGAATGTGTCAATATTCTTTCTTTTCTCCTTTTTTTTTTTTTTCAAAATCTGATAGTAAGTCTGATGAATAACTGGCCCCAGGCCTTTTGTAGCACCCCCCTAAATATGCTGCTAGGATTTTAGGTAAATTTAGTTATCGTTGGCTCCTCTGTAATAATTGGTGCAGCTGTTGATTTCTTTTGGCTGTTTTGGGTTTTACAGACTGCAAGTTTGATTGCCCCCCACCTCCTTCTGAAACATTCTGGAACAAAGGAGGTTGAGCAAGGCAAATGGACTGCACAGTAAGTGGATGAGGAGCACATAAATAGCATGAGATCTGGAAAAACTGTTATGGAGTCCTGAGTCCAATCTTGTGAGAGAAGTCTCCAGCCTGAGAGGCTCTGTTTCTCGAGGCCCATTAAGGTCCCAGATGTGGTATAGCTGAGGGGCCTACTTCTAGGATCCCTTTTTTTAAATCTATTTGGGGGAGGACCTGGCCTGGAGAGTTTACCAAAGAGTGCCTGGAAGATACTGGAAGGAGGCATCTGGAGATGCTGTGGCATTGTGAATACAGACTGGAGCTCATAATCCTAGTGATTGTGTGCTGTTTCCTTTGGATAGAAAAACCAGTGATAGTCTTGACTGAGATAGTGTTACAAAAGAAAGGACTCAGTTCTGCCATCTGTATTTGTTCCTGCATAGAGAGTGTTCAGGGAGACTTAGAAAAGTGGAGTGTCCATCTGCAAATACTTAGTGAATCTGGAGTATCCAATATCGCCCTACACCCCATTCAAGTTCTTAAGCAATAAAAATCCTAAAAAGACATACCCTAGACTACTGAGACAATAGTGAATGCATGGTTCCTGTGTGTCTGGCTGCCTCTACTATTTTTGAAAAAGAAACAGTTAAATTACAGCAGCCCTTTCGGGGGTTGGCACCACATGTGGGACAGTGGCGGTGGGTCCATAAGAATAGAAAAAATGGTGTTGCGCTCCTAAAATAAAGCTCGGCAGCTACTAAATAATCAATCTATATCTTAAAAAGGTGTCAAAGATATAATAGTGTAAATGATAGTGTAAAAAACTAAAAACAAAGTGCAAACATGCTTAATAAATCTAAAATAATAATATCAAGAAAAAATAGAACAAAGTGCATCTGTGCATAGCATATTAAAATAAGACTTCAAGGTAATATGCAAATAATTTGAATATCAGCGACAGTGGTGCTGTGATAAAACATATAATATAAAGTAGTAAAGTGCATACAGCAAAAAAAATTAAATTCCAAAAAAAAACGATTGGGTTTAATCAGAGTGACCCATAGATAGTCCAATCGTGATAATAAGGTGAAATATCACAACCAAATAAAATAGTGCAGTTGTGTGTTCACAGTGCCAAGCCAACTCTCTCCGTTCAGGTGATTTTCACGTGTTAGTGCTGGCCACACCAGGTAATTACCTTACTGCTGTAAGGTATACAGCAAAATAGCCTTTAATAAGGAACACTTGAATTCGGGAGATGGACAGGGGGGGAACTTCACACTTCTCTAGCATCACCGTCATCCATCAAATTCCTCCGTGGATACTATCAGCATATACACTCAAGGAATAGATAGAGTCCACCATAGTGTAGTAGATTAAAATAATATCGATTTTATTAAACAAATATCAAACTACTCACAAAGGTACAGAAAGACAGAGCGCACAGCAAAACAGACAACGAGCGTGTCGCTCGGGTGTAAGTGTCACTTCCGGTTTCCTACGCGTTACGTCACACAGTGACTTCAACTGGGATGTTTCCATAGCGGCTGGAAGTGGCTTTTTGAGAGGAGTGGGCAGGTATACCCCGCCCATCGTTTGCATATCGCGTCACGCTCAAAGGACATTACGGAAAGAGCGAGCGGTCAAACGGACACAGAACGAGGACTCAAAGCGCATAATGATGGAAATTAATAGTAAAGAAATTTTCATCTAAATAGAGAGCACACTGCTTGTTATACAAGCCCAATAAATGACTAGGACTAACCCTTATCACTTATAATAAAGAAAGCGCTCGCAGCCATTTTCTAGGAGACTATATATATGTCTCTACAATGGTGAGAGCAGCCATTGTTTTGGAGGTAGATGTCTATTTATGTATTAGACAAAGGGTATTCGTCTCGTTTTCATTTTGTTGGTGTCAATGTCTATTAGATGTAGATGTCATGATCTTTATAGTAATTATTAATTATACCATCATTTAAAAATAATTCTATGAGACAGATTAAAAGTGAGCAGGTGCAGAAAGATTATATATATAAAATAAAATCATATATATATAAAAAAATGAATATATATATATATATATATATATATATATATACATACATACAAGTGGTCATGTAGACCACCATAATTTAAAATTTCAAATGTAAAAAGCAATGTAAGATAAAAGTTATTATATTGAATATTAATTTTACTAAAAATTATAAAAACAACAATAAAGAAGGATCGCGGAAGTGACGTATACATTACAGATCATGTGATATATATATAAAATCCAATAATGTGTATAAAAAAATATATATATATATAAAAAATCGAATAATATATAAAAAATGGTTATAGTGCATAGCAGAGAGAGAAATAAATGGTGGAGGGAGAGGGGATGTCAAGGGGGCACTAGAAGTTACTGATGAAACAATTCAAGTCAAATTCCACATTCAGTCCTCTAGGGGCAAAGGTGTCAAGGGAAAATATCCATTTTGATTCAATCTGGCTCAAAGTCCTAACTTTATGCCCCCCTCTCCAATGTTTAACGTATGGGACAATACCCAAAACATTCAGGTCCCTAGGATCCTTTTTGTGATGTGTAGAGAAGTGCTTGGAAACGCTATGTTTGTCAAATCCCTTTAGGATATTTTGTACATGTTCCTTGAGCCTGATCCTTAAGGGCCGCTTTGTGTGACCTACATACTGCAGGCCGCAACTACACTCTAAGACATATACAGCACCCTCTGTATTACAACAAACGAAATCTCTGTGTATTACCTGTACTTGTAGATGAAAATTGAAATACTTTGTTGGGTTTGCTTGCTCTCGTGCATGCAAAGCACCTCTTACACGGATAAAAGCCTTTCCCTGTAAAGAACGTAAAGTTCTTTGTGGGTGGATCTGGGATTTTTCTTACTATCCTATCCCTTAATGTCGGAGCAGGTCTATATATAAATTTCGGTATAGATGGTAAAACATTATGTAGATCTTTATCGTTCAACAAGATATGCCATTGTTTCTTAATTATTTTTTCCACAGTTTTATATTGGCTATTATAGTCCAAGATTATTGCCCCATCATTTTATTTCGTATTTCTATTATCTTGCGTTCTTTTTTCTTTAAGGAGATCTTGGCGGTTCATCTTCTCTACTTCCGATATTTTTTCTGTGATTATGTCATTATCATAGTCTTTCTCGCAAAATCTCTGACCCATGGATTTGGCCTGTTCCAAAAAGACTTCCTGTTTGCTGCAATTTCTATGCAGTCTCATGAACTGTCCTTTAGGAATATTGAATAACCAGTTATGGTGATGACAGCTCGTGGGTCCATAAGGGTGCAAGGGCGCCGCCCCTTCTCTCTCCAGCCACCCCCTCTATGACCAATGGATAGATTCAGGCATTGCCTGAATCTATCCACGGACACCGCTGCCACCCCCTATTCAGGTGCCTGGTCCTTTTTCCATTGCCGGGTGCCTGAATTACAGTGGCGGGGGGGGGGGGGGGGGGGGGGGGGGGGGGTTTGAAGCACCTGATTAGAGCCACGGGCTCTAATAGGCGTCAAAAAAGGTGACCTGCGAGTGCCATGCTTGGCAACCTCAGGTGCTATGATTGGACGCCTGATAGGAAAGGATGGGAGAAGACACATGAATGACACCACTCACTGCCATCACGCACTGCCCCACTGAGACAGGGTAAGTGTTGGGCAGATGGCGAGCGGGTGGGGGAGTCACAGTGGTGGCATTGGATGGCACAGTGACAACACTGAACAGGCACATTGGCAGCATTTCGATGGGCAGAATGGAAGCATTCGATGGGCACAGTGGCAGCGTTTGATGGCACAGTGGCTGCTTTGATGGGCACAGTGGTAGCTTTTGATGGGCACAGTGGCTGCATTTGATGGTCACAGTGGCAGCGTTTGATGGGCACAGTGGCTGTGTTTGATGGGCACAGTGGCAGCATTTGATAGGTAAACCCATTTTCCAGCTATTACATTATTATGACAAACTGTATGGCCCTGTTCCACCACACAAAAAGTCTCACTGCTTTTGCTGCAGCAAGGAGAGTCTTACTACTTGTTTAGGTAACATTGGTATTGAAATAGAAATTGAATGTGGCCAGCTCATCACCAGCCCAAATATTTTTTGTTTATTTTGGATGGAGTGTGGAAGAGTTAGAGCATCTGTTGCCTAAAAAAGGAACAATTTTTAGGCAAGGTATAAGTAATAAGTGTGATCGGCCACTGTGTCTATGTGGAGAAGATTTCACCTCACTTTCTGTTCTGTTTGACACTTATAACCTGGATAGGAAGTGGGGAGAAATTTGCCTTATGGGGGCATAGACAGCATTCAAGTGGTTGTGATGTCATTGCGGCTCCGACCACTCAGAGCACCGGAGTCCGCGAACCCAGAAGAAATGCCAGGGCAACATGTCAGGGCGCCGCTGCGGGGGCTTAGTTCTAATGTAAGTGTTTCATAATGTGCTAGTATACAATGCATACTAGCACATTATGCCATTGTTTTGCAGGGTTTTTTTTATTGCACAATAGTCATATACATGTATGTATAAATTGTACAAATCAGAATATGCTTCACTTATCAGCAAATCAGGTTTATGGATTGCTTGCAAATGAGAATGCGTATGTAACGCAAGAGGGTCATAAAGCTCAGCCAGCACCTTTCTCCCTCTCTCTGGATATATAATTATATGTACATTATTGTATTTGTGCCACTTCATAACCATTGATGTTTTCCCTGGATACACATAACTAAAGGATTTCGAGTATCAGCCTTACAACCTATTGGTTTATTTTATCCTAGCTAACTGATTAGATTGGTTAGACACACTACCTCATATTCACCTAAAAAAAGTTTGGTATTCTTATACTATATTTGTATTATCACCTTTATATTCCCTGCATTCCATTATTATCTATTGGTTGTGATTTTTATTCAATTGTTATGGTGAATGTTTTTGAACTTTTGTGGTTATTTCTCTAAGAAAATTATTGTAGCATTATGTTATTCCATATTCTATATACCAAGAGTTTGTTTAACTGGTGACCAGGGGCGGACTGACCATTGGGCCACTCGGGCACTGCCCGAGGGCCCCCGAGCCACTAGGGGGCCCCATCAGGGTTTCCAGCTTCAGTAAAACCAGGGACAGTATGTGTTTTTTTTTTTACATCTGTCTCTGAAATGTCTTTTACCGACATCCTTTTGGTCTAAAAATCCTGAGATTATAGCTGCCCCACCTCTCCAGTACCTTCTCAGCCAATAGAAACATGTCTGTGTATACTATGTGTAGATGTATGTGTATACTGTGTGATTGTATATTGTGTGTATACTGTGTGGCCCCATAATCTCTTATTGCCTGGGGGCCTCATAATTTCCTATTGCCCGGGGGCCCCATGAGTTGTCAGTCCACCCCTGCTGGTGACCAAGTAATTAATGCAGTGATCTAAATCCGGCTTCAAGTAGTGGATTTGGAATATGTTGTATATTGCTTTTTTTATTAATATAAAAAATGAGAATCGCATTTTGTTATTTCATATACCACGAGTTTATTTAACTGGTGATCAAATAAATGCAGTGATGTGAATCCGGCTTCAAACAGTAAAGTTGGTATATGCTGTACATTGCTTTTTTGTATATCAAATGTAAAGTTTGTATGCCCTACAATGACATAACTCTGTATGTGTGTATGGGGTATGTAGGGACTGTGAGTTTTGAGACAGGTGAGCTGTGGGTTTTATTTACTCTGTCACTCACAGTGCAGTAATACACTCAGTTTCTTCAACCTGGTTTTTAGTCATTTTATGAGAAAACTTCTTCTGCTTCATGCGTTCCTGTAAATCCTTTATCACTTTTCTGTGTTAGATCACTAAGCAGCATGGTAGGAGCTTGACCCGGATACAAGACATACCAAAAAAGATAAGGACTGCCTGAAATTTTATATGTGCATTCCAGCAATAGAGAGTCTCCTTCATTAATGATCCGAGGTTCTGATGTCTGGTCTACAGACTGCCCTTGAAGTCCTCCTGCAGATAAAATGGCAACATTAATGATCAGTAACATATCAAATAGCTCTATGTTTGTGCAAAATATACAGATACATGGAAATCACAAACCAGAGCCTTTCTTATCCAGCTGCAGCCATTATGTTTCATTTATAATAGTGCATACCTATCAGAATAGCTCCAGACACAATACATGTGATGATGAAATCCATGGCTTAGGTATCTGTGCTTGTACACTTTGCTCTCATGTGTATGTGAAGATAGGACTATAGACAGAGATCTATATATCACCTGACCTCTTTCTTACTTCCTGCAATCACTTACAGTCAAAGTTTACAGCTTGTCTTTCTGATTACGGAAAATACATGTATTCATCCAGTAAAATGTTCACCTTGTAAATATAACATTGTTTTTTTGTTTTTGTTTTTTCTGTTAAATTATCCATTTACCATAGTCTCCAATTTTCTATAATGTCTACAAATATATTTCAAATATACTTAGTTTTCCATGAAATATAATTTGTTTCAATTAATAAGTTACCTAACCTTATACTAAATGTATAAAATAATTAAAATTTACACAAATATTCAGATTTGCATTTAGTAACTAAAGCTTGATTGCTTTGATAATAGATAGTCTGTAGTGTCTGTGTGTGTGGCCCTCTGCACAAAAACATCCCGTTAGGTAAGGTAAATAGTTGGTAGATTCAGTAGATCACTGGATGACGATTAGGCTCCAGGGATTTGGATGAAGACTGCACATTCAGCTTCCTTTACTGAGGCTGTACCCTACCTGAGCCTTTCTCATTGTGTAGGGCTGTCATAGGTAAATGCAGTATGCCAACTGACTGGAAATATTTTGCTGAACAAGCATTTCTGTGTCCAAAGAGCTGCTGAACCTAGTGCACACCAAAGAGCTGCTGAACCTAGTGCACACCAAAGAGCTGCTGAACCTAGTGCACACCAAAGAGCTGCCGAACCTAGTGCACAGCAAAGATCTGCTGAACCTAGTGCACAGCAAAGAACTGCTGAACCTAGTGCACACCAAAGAGCTGCTGAACCTAGTGCACACCAAAGAGCTGCTGAACCTAGTGCACACCAAAGAGCTGATGAACCTAGTGCACACCAAAGAGCTGCTGAACCTAGTGCACACCAAAGAGCTGCTGAACCTAGTGCACACCAAAGAACTGCTGAACCTAGTGCACACCAAAGAACTGCTGAACCTAGTGCAAACCAAACAGCTGCTGAACCTAGTGCACACCAAAGAGCTGCTGAACCTAGTGCACACGAAAGAACTGCTGAACCTAGTGCACACGAAAGAACTGCTGAACCTAGTGCAAACCAAACAGCTGCTGAACCTAGTGCACATCAAAGAACTGCTGAACCTAGTGCACACCAAGGAGCTGCTGAACCTAGTGCACACCAAAGAGCTGCTGAACCTAGTGCACACCAAAGAGCTGCTGAACCTAGTGCACACCAAAGAGCTGCTGAACCTAGTGCACAGCAAAGATCTGCTGAACCTAGTGCACACCAAAGAACTGCTGAACCTAGTGCACACCAAAGAGATGCTGAACATAGTGCTCACCAAAGAGCTGCTGAACCTAGTGCACACCAAAGAGTTGCTGAACCTAGTGCACACCAAAGAGCTGCTGAACCTAGTGCACACCAAAGAGCTGCTGAACCTAGTGCACACCAAAGAGCTGCTGAACCTAGTGCACACCAAAGATCTGCTGAACCTAGTGCACACCAAAGAACTGCTGAACCTAGTGCACACCAAAGAGCTGCTGAACCTAGTGTACACCAAAGAGCTGCTGAACCTAGTGCACAGGAAAGAACTGCTGAACCTAGTGCACACCAAAGAACTGCTGAACCTAGTGCAAACCAAACAGCTGCTGAACCTAGTGCACACCAAAGAACTGCTGAACCTAGTGCACACCAAGGAGCTGCTGAACCTAGTGCACACCAAAGAGCTGCTGAACCTAGCGCACACCAAAGAGCTGCTGAACCTAGTGCACACGAAAGAACTGCTGAACCTAGTGCAAACCAAACAGCTGCTGAACCTAGTGCATACCAAAGAACTGCTGAACCTAGTGCACACCAAAGAGCTTCTGAATCTAAAAAATGTGAAAAATGTTTGCCAAGCTCCTACTTTAGATTGTCATGAAGACCTGGTTGCAATGGAAAGATTGGGTGCAGTGCTGTCTATGTACAACTTTAATATAGACATGCCTTGTAAACTTTTTTTTGTTCAATGAACAATAATTGTGAAAATAAAACATCACTGCTTTAATGTAGCAGATTTTCCTTCTCTGCTGTAATGGGAAAAGGACAGTTTGGGAGCAGTACTGTCTACCTACATCTCCTAAATTGGAATGTCTTGTAGAGATTTTTTGTTCAGCCAACAATAATTTAGAAAAGATTTTCAGTGACATAAAAACAAATTCACAGTATGCGCTCATCAAATAAAGTGGAGCAGAGATCGCTTTGGCATAGCAACCACTGCTTTGCTATTAAGCGTGCAAGATATAGAATGTGGTGAGGGTGATACTTACTGGTTGGGGAGGGCTTTTCCACTGGAGGAACACTCCATTTATTCATCGGATCATCTGATGCCCATTGGTGTCTTAAATGAACTATTTCTTTATCAATCATGTTATGGAACTTTGACAAATTGATCTAATATATCATTTTTGAGGTTACGCAGATTTTTATTTTACGAATGTCTATTGGACATATTGGTTTCTTTATCTGATATACTGGTCATTTTTATTTGATGCACCTGTTTTGGTGCTGCAATTATTTGTACATATTTTTTAAAAATGTAATGTATCACTCCTTATTGCTGACTGCTTGCGGATATCTATTGTAGTGCAGCTTGGTTTATTAGATAAAAGGACACAGGAAGACGAGGCAACATTAGCAAGTGTTTAACCTGGATTTGATTAATATTCAACATCATTATATATAATGACAAAAAACATCATGTGGGAGCTCTATCTAGTGGCCAACTTAAGTATTACAAGTTATGCCCATTAATATTCTTAAGGGCATCTGGTGTTCAAATACATTCTTACTATGTATTATCATTATTATTATTATTATTATTATTATTATTATTATACAGCATTTTAATAGCACCAACAATTTCCACAGCACTTTATATCATAGTGGCAGACAATAAAGTTATAATACAATTCAATACAGGAGCAAATAGAGGGCCCTGCTCTTTAGCACTTACAATCTAAGAGGGAGGGTCAAGTGATACAAAGGGTAATAACTGTGGGGGATGAGTTGATGGAGAAAATAAAAGCACAGTAATACCTTGGATTACGAGCATAATTCGTTCCAGAAGCATGCTTGTAATCCAAAGCACTCGCATAACAAAGCGCGTTTCCTCATAAGAAATAATGGAGAGTCAGATGATTCCTTCCACAATCACTGCTGGTGTATGCAGTACTGTATGTGGCCAGAGGTGTGGGGGCGCTGGTGTATGTATTACTGTATGTGGCCAGGGGTACGGGGGCCCTGGTGTATGCAGTACTGTATGTGGTCAGAGGTGTGGGGGCCCTTGTGTATGCAGTACTGTATGTGGCCAGAGGTGTGAGGGGGCTGGTGTATGCAGTACTGTATGTGGCCAGAGGTGTGGGGGCGCTGGTGTATGTAGTACTGTATGTGGCCAGAGGTGTGGGGGCGCTGGTGTATGTAGTACTGTATGTGGCCAGAGGTGTGGGGGCCCTTGTGTATGCAGTACTGTATGTGGCCAGAGGTGTGGGGGCGCTGGTGTATGTAGTACTGTATGTGGCCAGAGGTGTGGGGACCCTTGTGTATGCAGTACTGTATGTGGCCAGAGGTGTGGGGGCGCTGGTGTATGTAGTACTGTATGTGGCCAGAGGTGTGGGGGCCATGGTGTATGCAGTTCTGTATGTGGCCAGAGTTGTGGGGGCCCTTGTGTATGCAGTACTATATGTGGGTGTGGGGGCCCTGGTGTATGCAGTTCTGTATGTGGCCAGAGGTACGGGGGCGCTGGTGACACTCAGAGACGCTCGGGAGTTGTTGACACTTTCAGGTGCTCTGATGCACGTTACACCCGCCCCCATCCAGCTCGGAGTGTCTCAGAGTATCTCTGAGCGTCTCCGAGTTCTCCACGAAGCGCTGGGAGCCACCAGCACCCCCGGATCTCTGGCCACATACAGTAATACATACACCAGTGGCTTGACTCCTGCTTGTCTTGCAAGACAGCACTCGCAAATCAATTCAGGGCTTTTAAAAAAAAATATATAGCTTGCGAAACCGTGTTACTCACAAACCGAGGTATCACTGTATATTTGTTAGGTGGAGGCAGGAATAAACTTCTCTGAAGAGAAGGATTTTAAGGGACCATCTTAAAGGGGACAGAGTTATAGTTGGACTATAAGACATAGTCAGACAGATTGGGGTAGGAAGTCCCATAGGATGTTAGGGGAATGACAGAGAGGAGTAGCAGACACATAATGGTTGGTAAGGTGGACGAGTCTTCACGACAGACTAAAGAGGGTATAGCCTATGTAAAGGTAAGCCAATGAGGAGGGAGTTGCAGTAGTCGAGGCGAGACAAATATCAGTCAGGATTCTTGTACAGCAAATGCTCATTTCCAATTAGCAGGTGCTCTCTCCTATGCACATTTGCAGGATTGTGAGCCTAGAAGCCTAGTCCTTGCATGTCTAGTTAGACTTCTATGCTCATGATCCTGGACATGCGCACAAGAATGACCAACTGCTGCACTGAAATGAACATTTTCTGTACAAGATCCCTGATGCTGTCTTATAACACAAACAATTGAGTACTCTACGTGACACCTTTATTTTTATTTTTTACTAAAACCCAATTTTTAGGACAGACTTTTGGAATGTGCCCCCTTCTTCAGGGACCAAGCAGGACTGTTATTGGATTCCAGGAATAAGCGCTGCATGAATCGGTCACCATTACTCAACATGGTCATAGCCAGAAATGTTAGTGATTTCTCAACAAAACAAAGCATGGAGACATGGATGTATGGGGGAGTTTACTTTAAATATTAAAAATGAATTGTGTTTTTGGTTTGTGGTGCTCTTATACATGGAAGATCCTTTTTAAACTGTGACCAAATAATAAATGCATTAATGTTCTCCTTGCGCCAAGCAGTAGAGTGAGTACCTGCTCTATATTGTTGCAGTGATTTACATATTTAAAATTGAAAGTTTGCATGTTGTAAAATGACTAGGTATGATTCTGTATGTGGTATGTAGGCACTGTGGGTTATGAGACAGGTGTGCTGTGGGTTTTGATCACTGTGTCACTCACTGCGCAGTAATACACTCCAGAGTCATCAAATTCAACCTGATTTTTTGTCATGTTATAAGAAAATTTCTTTGGCTCATGTATTCCTGTAAATCCTTTATGACTCTTCCGTGTTATGTCACTAAGCAGCATGGTAGGAGCTTGACCTGGATACGAAACATACCAAAATAGAGAAGGACTGCCTGAAATTTTATATGTGCATTCCAGCAATAGAGAGTCTCCTTCATTAATGATCCGAGGTTCTGATGTCTGGTTTACAGACTGCCCTTGAAGTCCTCCTGCAGATAAAATGGCAACATTAGTAATACATGATATATAAGATAGATCTACATTTGTTCAACATATGAATATCCATGGATATCACAACCCAGAGCCTCTCTTATCCATGCTACAAAAATCACATATGTCATCTATAATAGTGCATACCTATCAGAATAGCTCCAGACACAATACATGTGATGATGAAATCCATGGCTTAGGTATCTTGTACACTTTGCTCTCATGTATATGTGAAGATAGGACTATAGACAGAGATCTATATATCATCACCTGACCTCTTTCTTACTTCCTGCAATCACTTACAGTCAAAGTTTAGAGCTTGTTTTTCTGGTTATAGAAAATAAATATATTCCATATGTACATATGTATAACTCATCATCACCTGACCACTTCCTGTATTCACGATCAAAGTTTGGAGCTTTTTTTTTTCTTTGGTTACACAAAATATGGATATCCATGCAGTAAATGTTCTGCTTATAAATCTAACTTTTTTAATTGCTGTTAAATGAATCCATTTGCCATAGTCCCGAATCTTTTTTAATCTCTGCAAACACCTTTAGGTTTCCATTGATTTAAATTTGTTATATATATAAAACAAAAAATGGATACAAATATTCAGATTTCAATTTAGTAAACAAAGCTTGATTTGTTCTATAATAGATAGTCTGTAGTGTGTGTGGTCTTCTGCATTCAAACACTCAGTTGGATAAGGTAAGTAGGTAGGTTAGGGCCGCTGATAAGGCAGTGCAGCCAGCCCTCCTGTACTGGGCCCAGGCCCCATCAGTTCAAAAGGGGGGCCCAGGCACCTGCTGAGCAGGAGGTCTGGCTATAATGTCTTATTGCAGACACCAACCCTCTTCTGCTTCCCCCTGCAGCACTGCCAGCTTCTCCTCCTCTTTCTCCCTCCGGAGAGGGATTGGCTCTAGCATGTGTGCCCCTTCCATCTGCTGTCCGGGCCCCCCATGTGCCCCTTTCCCCCGGCAGACCTGCTGGCTTCCTTCCTCTCCTCTCTGGAGCTTCTACGAGCACACGGGGGGGGGGGGATGGTTCAAGATGGAGAGCAGGGGGAAGGGGCCAGTAAATATGTGATTTACTGGCCCCTTTCTTTCCTGAATGAACACAGTGATTATTCTTATCTGCTAAATAATCCTTAATCCTAATAATCAATCAGTACTTTGCAGTATAGGGTTAACTGGGGCCGTTCAATATCCCCTCCCTCTTAGCCCTTTTAAGTTACGTCTTTCTTCTTTGGTAGCTGGATCTGAAGAAACAACGGAGTTGTGAAACGCGTAATCCCATTGGCTACACGTATCACGTATCGTATAAAGCATAGGACGCTAGTATGCTGTATCCTGGTCATACTGGACGTCCGCAGTGGATGCTATAAGGATATCATAACAACACTGACAGCTTTTTTGCTAGCACCCTCGGACCCCCAGATCCTTGCACCCAGCCTGGTCGTATACCAACAGGACAGCAGCTTGGACCGTAGAAGCACTGTACCACTTTGGAAATATTTACATGCGTTTATTCATACCATTTTTTGTGAGCAGCCTTTTGGCTTTGATTTTTAATGATTAAATCGTGTTTTTTAAATACTGCGCTTAGTTTGGCACACCTGTTCTTTCTTTTCTTTGTTATTTCAGAGTGTTTGCTTCTACTCCTAAAGGTTGCTGCCTATGGTGCTTTCCTATGAACTTATTTTATTTTATTTGAATGACTTGGACTTATTTTAACGGATTTATTTCAAGCACCATCTATTCCCCCCACCCCTGTTGTAACTAATTCTGGATATTCAGTTGATTTTTGCGCCATTACTTTGTTATTTCTTGCATCAATTAAGCATTGTAAACTGTGTTTATTATGCTTCAGTTTGTGAATTATCAGGAAACTTCAGAGAGTTATCTATTCATTTATCTGTGAAGCTGAGGTTGCAGAGAAAGGGACTGATGTCAGGTAGGCTCTATGGAGCCCCGTGATTTCTAACAGCAGCCCTGAGGTAGGTAGGTTCAGCAGATCACTGGATGACAATTAAGCTCCAGGGTTGTTGAATGTAAAGGCAGCACATTCTGCTTCCCTGCTGAGGCTGCATCCTACCTAAGCTTTTCTAGTTGTGTAGGCTGGCTGTCACAATTAAATGCAATATGCATACTGACTGGGAATGTTTTGTAGCTGAATAAGCATGGCAGCGAAAGAAGCTGTTGACCTTCCTACACACTGTGCACAGAGTCAGAGCGGCTTGCCAGGCTGCCCCTTTAGACCTTCATGAAGACTTAGCTGTAATGGGAATATTGACATGACTTGTAGAACAGTAGAAACATAGCCAATACTGTTTATAATTAATTGTTTTGGATTATGCTGCCACCTTGTGACCTTTGTTTGTATTACATGTCTTTTTCCGTGTTTCCTTACCCTTGTATACATTTTCTTTTGCTTTAACCACTTGACAACTGGGCACTTAAACCCCCCTCGTGACCAGACCAGTTTTCAGCTTTCCGTGCTCTCCCACTTTGAATGACAATTACTTAGTCATGCAATACTGTACCCAAATGAATTTTTCGTCCTTTCTTTCATACAAATAGAGCTTTCTTTTGGTGGTATTTGATCACCTCTGGGTTTTTTATTTTTTGCACTATAAATGAAAAAATAAAAAATTCTTAGTTTCTGTGATAAAATTTTGCAATTTATTAATTTTTCTTCAATTTTGCCCACAATTTATACTGCTACATATCTTTGGTAAAAATAACCAAAATTAGTGGATATTATTTGGTCTTTGTGAAAGTTAGGGAGTCTACAAGCTGTGGTGCAAATCATAAAAAATTGATCACACTTGAAGTACTGGTGGCCTATCTCATTTCTTGCGACCCAAACAAGCCAGGGATGTAGAAATACCCCACTTTTTTTTGAAAGTAGACACTCCAAGGTATTTAGTAAGATGCATGGTGAGGCGTTTGATGTTGTCATTTTTTTCCCACAATTCTTTGCAAATGAAGATTTTTTTTCCACAAAATTGTCATTGTAATAGGTTATTTCTCTCACATGGCATGTGTATACCACAAATGATGCCCCAAAATACATTCTATACATTCTGCTACTCCTCCTAAGTATGGCGATACCACATGTGTGGGACTTTTTCACAGCCTGGCCACATAGAGAGGCCCAATATGCAGGGAGCACCATCAGGTGTTCTAGGAGCATAAATGACACATCTAACTTGTTGACTAACTATTACAATTTTGAAGGCCCTGGTGTACCAGGACAATGGAAACTCCCACAAATTGACCCCATTTTGGAAAGCTAACACCCCAACATATAATTTATGAGGCATAATGAGTTTTTTGAATAGTTCATTTTTTTCCAGAAGTTTTTGGAAAATGTGGAAAAAATGAAAACGCTTTTTTTTTTTACACAAAGTTGTCCATTTATAAGATATTTCCAACACATAGCATGTACAGAGCAAAAATTACACCCCAAAATACATTCTGCTACTCCTCCTAAGTACGGTGATACCACATGTGTGAGACTTTTATACAGCCTGGCCGCATACAGAGGCCCAACATTGAAATAGCACCTTCAAGAGTTTTAGGAGCATCAATTACACATCTCATTTCTCAACCACCTCTTAGGCCGCGTACACACGCGCGGACTGTTTGCCCAACCTTGTTCGTCAAACAGTTTCGGCAAACAGTCCGCTCAAAATTTGCATGAGCGGACTTGCCCACACACGAGCGGACTGTTTGACGAACAAGGTTGGGCAAACAGTTCGCTCAACTTTTGAAATGAACGGACTCGCCCACGTAAGGAGGAGGCAAATCCGCCCATTTCGAGCGCGTGTACAGGTAGGCGGGGCCCGCGAAGGAGACGTCGCGGGCTCCGCCGCCTGGAATGGGCTTAAAGGGGAACCCCAACGCCGAAAAAAATCGGCGTGGGGGTTCCCCCCAAGTCCAGACCAGACCCTTGTCCGAGCACGCTACCCGGCCGGCCAGGAAAGGGGGGCGAGCGAGCGCGCCCCCCCTCCTGAGCCGTACCAGGCCGCGTGCCCTCAACATGGGGGGTGCCTTGGGGAAGGGGGGGCCGCGCGGCCCCCCCACCCCAAAGCACCTTGTCCCCATGTTGATGAGGACAAGGGCCTCTTCCCGACAACCCTGGCCGTTGGTTGTCGGGGTCTGCGGGCGGGGGGCTTATCGGAATCCGGGAGCCCCCTTTAAGAAGGGGGCCCCCGGATACCGGCCCCCCACCCTATGTGAATGAGTATGGGGTACAATGTACCCCTACCCATTCACCTGTGAAATAAAGTACAAAAAAAAACACAACACATGGAAAAAGTATTTTATTGCACAGCTCCGGGGGTCTTCCGTCTTCGGGGGTCTTCTCGCCGGACTCCTCCGCTATGTGTGTGTAGCTCTTTTACTAGCGGAGGAGTCCGGCTTTCTTCCTCCCCGCCGCCGGCCTCTTCTCCCGACTTCGGGGGTCATGTCCCCCTCTTCGGTTCTTCTGCCGGGCCACCGCGCCTGGTCCGGTGGCCCGGTCTTCTGTCGCCGTCTTCCGTTCTTCTGTCGCCGCCTTCGGTTCTTCTGCCGGGCCACCGCGCCTTCTTGTAGCTCTTTTACAGGCGGTGGCCCGGTCTTCTGTCGCCGCCGCTGTCGTCGTCGCCGCCGCCGCCTTCCGTTCTTGTTCTTCTTCTTGTTGTTCTTCTTCTTCTCCTGGAGATGTTGACTCGACGAGCTCTCCGGCCGGAATGCCAGGGACACGCTCCGCTGCCACTTATATAGTGACAATGGGGCGGTGTCACATGGTATATGTCACATGGGTTGGTCACATGGGTTGATGTCACATGGGGACTATGACATCGTAAGGGGGCGGGGTCACCATGTGACCAACCCATGTGACATATACCATGTGACACCGCCCCATTGTCACTATATAAGTGACCGCACAGCGCGGCTCTGGCATTCCGGCCGGAGAGATCGTCGAGTCAACATCTCCAGGAGAAGAACAAGAAGAAGAACAAGAACGGAAGGCGGCGGCGGCGGCGGCGGCGACGACGACAGCGGCGGCGACAGAAGACCGGGCCACCGCCTGTAAAAGAGCTACAAGAAGGCGCGGTGGCCCGGCAGAAGAACCGAAGGCGGCGACAGAAGAACGGAAGACGGCGACAGAAGACCGGGCCACCGGACCAGGCGCGGTGGCCCGGCAGAAGAACCGAAGAGGGGGACAAGACCCCCGAAGTCGGGAGAAGAGGCCGGCGGCGGGGAGGAAGAAAGCCGGACTCCTCCGCTAGTAAAAGAGCTACACACACATAGCGGAGGAGTCCGGCGAGAAGACCCCCGAAGACGGAAGACCCCCGGAGCTGTGCAATAAAATACTTTTTCCATGTGTTGTGTTTTTTTTTGTACTTTATTTCACAGGTGAATGGGTAGGGGTACATTGTACCCCATACTCATTCACATAGGGTGGGGGGCCGGTATCCGGGGGCCCCCTTCTTAAAGGGGGCTCCCGGATTCCGATAAGCCCCCCGCCCGCAGACCCCGACAACCAACGGCCAGGGTTGTCGGGAAGAGGCCCTTGTCCTCATCAACATGGGGACAAGGTGCTTTGGGGTGGGGTGGCCGCGCGGCCCCCCCTTCCCCAAGGCACCCCCCATGTTGAGGGCACGCGGCCTGGTACGGCTCAGGAGGGGGGGCGCGCTCGCTCGCCCCCCTTTCCTGGCCGGCCGGGTAGCGTGCTCGGACAAGGGTCTGGTCTGGACTTGGGGGGAACCCCCACGCCGATTTTTTTCGGCGTTGGGGTTCCCCTTTAAGCCCATTCCAGGCGGCGGAGCCCGCGACGTCTCCTTCGCGGGCCCCGCCTACCTGTACACGCGCTCGAAATGGGCGGACTTTCCGAGCGGGAACAGTCCGCTCATTTCGAAAGTACAGCGGACAAGCCCACACACGGGCGGACTGTTCGCTCAAACACAGTTTCAGCGGACAGTTTTTCGGAATTTCCGAAAGACTTTGTCCGTCCAACTGTCCGCTGAAACTGTCCGCTGAAAGCCCACACACGAGCGGACTGTCCGCCCAAACACTGTTCAGCGGACAAGGTTGGGCGAACAGTCCGCCCGTGTGTACGCGGCCTTACACTTTTGAAGGCCCTGGAGCACCAGGACAATGGAAACGCCCACAAAATGACCCCATTTTGGAAAGCTAACACCCCACCGTATAATATATGAGGCATAATGAGTCTTTTGAACGGTTCATTTTTTTCCAGAAGATTTTGAAAAATGTGGAAAAAAATGAAAACGCATTTTATTTACACAAAGTTGTCCATTTATAAGATATTTCTAACACATAGCATGTATATAGCAAAAAAGACACCCCAAAATACATTCTGTTACTCCTTCTGAGTATGGCGATACCACATGTGTGAGGCTTTTGCACAGCCTGGCCACATACAAGGAACACCGTCAGGTGTTCTAGGGACACATAGCATGCACATACCAATAATTACACCCCAAAAAAATTCTGCTGAGCAAAGGGTAAAAAAAAGATTACCTGTGGTTTTAGTAGCACAGTTGTCCACAGGAGGATAGCACTGGTCCAGGCAGCAGACAGGGACTTGGTCAGCAAAAGTGAACGCAATTGTCCAGGCAGCAGGCAGGAACACTTTCCATAGTTGGTACAGGCAGGGATACTGTCCATATACAGTCCAGGGTCAGTGCAGGCAAAGATTGTCAGCAGTAGCAAAATATTGATCCTGGTAGTAGGCAGAAACATGGTCCATCCATGTGGTATGGTCAGTTCATGCAACAGGCAGAAGCATGATGGCATAGGTCCTACAGGCAGCAGGCAAAAGTATTGCCTCGTTCAGGACATAATGGGGATAGGGGCAGAGGCTTCTCCCACCCAAATCTCTTTGAAGCCTCCGAGTCTCCAGACCCTAATCTAGGAATGAGAAAACAAAAAAAAATGTTTTCTTCATCCAGAAAAACAATTCTGGAGCCCCTCACATATGTGAGACCCCTGTGTTATGAATCCCACTAGTCCAGTGGCAGGGTACAAGATCAGAACAAGAGGCAGGCAAAAAGGATGGTCAAACAGTCCAAGGTCAGTTCCTGATCAGGCAGAGGTATGTACAGGATCGGTAGGCAGAAGCGTGGTTGAATAACAAGCCAGGGTCAGTTACAGAGCAAGTAGAGGCATAAGGGGTGTGAAGGTAAATGGCAGGAAGTGAGGGCTATGTTTACCATACTTCACTAATAATGTAGTGAAGTATGGTAATGGCAGAAACAGCCAACAATGCAGAGGCCTGGTTGGGAAGGACATTGGGGACAATAAAAAGTGGTGTCTCTTCTCACTCCTCCTTTGGTGCACACCCAGCATTTTTTCTGCCGTTTTTGGCCTATTGGTCTGGGAGGGATTTTTTCAGGAAAAGTGGCATTCGGAAAGTCTACTAATCACATCAGATCGAACAGTTTCTGGTGGGCCATTTGGGAATACAAGGACAGTGGTGATTTCCTCTTGGTAGGCAAGGAAGGATTTGGGGCTTTCAGTGGATTTGTGATAAATAACGTAGCTGTTGTATATGGCCAAATTAAATAAATAAATCTGGTCGTTAAAATCGACACCCCCCATGAACATATTGTATTCGTGGATACATGTTGGCTTTTGAACTCGGCCATCCCTCCTGTTGATCTACATGAAGGTATTATTGTGGATCGATGAAAGAACGTACACATCCCTTCTGTCCCTCCACTTCACAGCCAGAATTTCCTCATTCCATAAGCTCGCTGTCTCCCCTCTTCTTAGCTTCTTGTTGATGAGGCTTTGAGGAAAGCCCTTCTGGTTCTTCCTTACCATGCCACATGCTGGAGTGTTCTTTCTGTGAAGGTTGCGGAACAGGGGTAAACTTGTATAAAAGTTGTCCACATACAGATGGTGGCCTTTCTTCAGGAGTGGATTTATGAGTTCCCAAATGACTTTCCCACTCGATCCAATGTATTCTGGGCAATTGAGGGGATGTAACTGGATGTCTTTCCATTCGTATACCATGAAGGTATAGGTATACCCTGTAGCGCGGTCGCACAATTCACAGTACATTTTCACCCCATAGCGGGCCCTTTTGGTGGGAATAAATTGTTTTATGCCCAGCCAGCCAGTAAATTTGACAAGGGACTCATCCATGCAAATGTGTTGGTCTGGGGTAAACAACTGGGGGAAGATATCATATTTTATTTTAGATTTTATATTTATAAAAATAATTGAGTAGTTGACAAATTTTATAAAGCTTGTCAAAATTTGGGTCATTTCGGGGAGGGCACTGGGTATTATCATTGTAGTGTAGGAATCTCATAATCATGATATATCTGGTCCTGGGCATTACTGAGGAAAAGATGGGCATGTGGTGGATGGGGAGGGTAGACCAATACGAACATAAAACATTTTTTTTGGTTAGTCCCATACAGAATGTGAGGCCCAAAATTGTTTTTAACTCCTCCACTGTTAGGGCTCTCCACTTGTAGGGATGGGCAAAATAGGATGTTGGGTTGCTTGCTATAAATTGTTGGGCATATAGGTTGCACTGGACCACAACTGATGCAAGCATGTCCTCAGTAAAAATAAGGTTGAAAAAAAAGATTGGTGAAAAATTTTCTGTGTCCACCTGGACTCCTGGCTGGGCAGTGAAAGGGAGAATGATAGCTTCTCCTGAATTGGGAGGAAGCCATAAGGGGTTCTGATGGGAATAAGGAAGGCTGGCATGGGACCTAACCCTTTGGGACTAAGGTGACACCCCACTGGTACGTGGCCTTTGCCGAGGTACTGCGGTGCTGGTGGATGGCATTTGGGTGCTGGTGGATGGCACTGCCTCCTCACCAGTATGCCTTCGTCTGGTGGGCGGACTCTCATCCTCTTCTGGGGCTGTCTGTGTTCCACTGGTTAGGATAGGCTCGTACTCCACGTCAGACTCACAATCTGAATATGAGGAATCTGAAGCGGAGAGCTCCCCGTTGCTCTAGTCAGACGCAAGAATATTGTATGCCTCCTCGGCTGAAAATAATCTTTGTGACATTCTCACAAATGGCACTGATATGTGGCACTGATGACACGTGACACTGGCAGATTGCACTGGTGACAGATGGCACTGATGTGGCAGGTAACACTGATGTGGCAGGTGACAATGACAGATGACAACTGATGTGACCCGGTGACACTGATCTGACATGTGACACTGATGTGGCAGGTGACAACGACAGGTGATACTGATGTGGCAGGAGACACTGATGTGGCAGGTGACACTGACAGGTCATGCTGATGTGGCAGGTGACACTGATAGATGACACTGATGTGGCAGGTGACACTGACAGGTGGCACTGATGACACGTGACACTGGCAGATGGCACTGGTGACAGATGGCACTGATGACACATGGCACTGATGTGGCACTGATGACACGTGGCACTGATGAAATGTGGCACTGATCTGGCAGGTGACACTGATGTGGCAGATGACAGTGACAGATGGCACTGACGACAGATGGCACTGAGATGGCACTGATAGATGGCACTGATGACATATGGCACTGTGACACTAACAGTGATGAGCACTGTGACACTGTATGGGCACTGTGTGGGCACAGTGTTTTCAACTGAAAAATCTATTTACACAAATCTGTTGGCACTAGCAGGTGCAGCACAGATCCTCTCTCTCCTCACACTCGGTCTCTGTGTGAGGAGAGAGAGCTGGAAATCAGAGATGATCTCATATGTTTACACTTGAGATCATCTCTCATTGGTAGGTCCAATCGCGTTGTAAATGGCCGCTGTGATTGCCCATTTACAGCGATCTGTGACTGGCTGTGTCCAAGGGACACGGCTAGCACAGGACTTCCCCGAGGAATGCTCGCGGGAGCGCGCATTGCGGAAGTAAACAGGAGGCCGTCCAGGGACGACCTCCTCGCAATTGGCGTCCGCGCTGCAGCCGTCTTTCGGCTAGGCTACAGCGCGGACGCTTAGTGGTTAATGTGAGTTTCTGGAGTCAGAATAGCCTTCTGTTTGTGTATCTGTATAATCTGCAATCAGATCAATTAGTGTTATTGTCTTATAAGAGCACATGGTCACACAAGCTTCCTGCATTTTTCCTGAAAATGTTCTTAGAACTGTTTCCCTTCATTGGATTGTGTTACCCTGCCTGTCTAAATCACTGTTCACCTTCATAAAGAGACAGTATCCATTTTCAGTAAAAAGTACAAAATGTCTAGATAAGGCCATATGCACTCTTCTATTGCTGAAGCAAAGAAAGCACATAGTTACATAGTAAGTGAGGTTGAAAAAAGACACAAGTCCATCAAGTCCAACCCATGTGTGGGATTATATGTCAGTATTACATTGTATATCCCTGTATGTTGTGGTCATTCAGGTGCTTATCTACTAGTTTCTTGAAACTATCGATGCTCCCCACTGAGGCCACCGCCTGTAGAAGGGAATTCCACATCCTTGCCGCTCTTACAGTAAAGAACCCTCTACGTAGTTTAAGGTTATACCTCTTTTCTTCTAATTTTAATGAGTGGCCACGATTCTTGTTAAACTCCCTTCTGCGAAAAAGTGTTTTCCCTATTGTGGGGTCACTAGTACGGTATTTATAAAATTAAATCATATCCCCTCTCAAGCGTCTCTTCTCCAGAGAGAATAAGGTCAGTGCTCGCAACCTTTCCTCATAATCAATATTCTCCAGATCCTTAATTAGCTTTGTTGCCCTTCTTTGTACTCCATTTCCAGTACATCCTTCCTGAGGACTGGTGCTCAGAACTGGACAGCATAGGTGCAGCCGGACCAGAGTCTTGTAGAGCGGGAGAATTATCATTTTATCTCTGGAATTAATCCCCTTTTTAATGCGTGCCAATATTCTGTTTGCTTTGTTAGCAGCAGCTTGGCATTGCATGCCATTGCTGAACCTGTCATCTACTAGGACCCTCCATTTTTGCCGCCCAAATGTATTATTTTACATTTTTCTACATTGAACCTCATTTGCCATGTAGTTGCCCACCCCATTAATTTGTTCAGATCTTTTTGCAAGGTTTCCACATCCTACGGAGAAGTAATTGCCCACTTAGCTTAGTATCGTCCACAAATACAGAGATTGAACTGTTTACCCCATCCTCCAGGTCGTTTATGAACAAATTAAACATGTCCCAGCACAGAACCCTGGGGGACCCCACTACCCACCTCTGACCATTCCGAGTAAGCCCCATTGATCATCACCCTCTGAACTCGACCTTGTAGCCAGTTTTCAATCCATGTACTCACCCTATGGTCCATGCCAATGGACCTTATTTTGTACAGTAAATGTTTATGAGGAACTGTATCAAATGGTTTTGCAAAATCCAGATACACCACGTCTACGGGCCTTCCTTTATCTAGATGGCAACTCACCACCTCATAGAAGGTTAATAGATTGGTTTGACAAGAACGATTCTTCATGAATCCATGCTGATTACTACTAATGATACCGTTCTCATTACTAAAATCTTTTATATATCCCCTTATCATCCCCTCCAAGAGTTTACATACTATTGATGTTAGGCTAACTGATCTGTAATTCCCAGGGATGCATTTTGGGCGCTTTTTAAATATTGGTGCTACACTGGCTTTTCACCAATCAGCTGGTACCATTCCAGTCAGTAGGCTGTCAGTAAAAATTAGGAACAAATGAGTTCCCTAAGTACCCTCGGGTGCAAGCCATCTGGTCCCGGTGATTTAGTAATGTTAAGTTTCCCAAGTCTAATTTTAATTTTGTCCTCTGTTAACCATGGAGGTGCTTCCTGTGATGTGTCATGAGGATAAACACTGCAGTTTTGGTTACTGAAGCCCCCAATTCCCTCGTGAAGACTGAGGAGAGGAATAAATTCAATACCTTTGTAACCAGATGTCCTACCACATTCTTTATGGGGCCAATATGGTCTGTGCTCCCTTTACATACTTAAAGAATTTCTTGGGATTTTTATTGCTCTCCTCTGCTAAGTGTTTTTCATGTTCTATCTTAGCCTTCCTTATTGCACCCTTATATTTCTTGTTGCATTCTTTATAAAGTCTGAATGCTGATGATGATCCCTTAACCTTGTATTTTTTGAAGACCTTCTCCTTTGCTTTTATATGCATTTTTACATTGGCGTTAAGCCATCTGGGACTTTTGTTCGCTCTTTTAAATTTATTACCCAATGGGATGCATTGGCTAATGCCCTTATTTAATATGCTCTTGAAGAAAACCCATCTCTCCTCCGTGTTCTTTGTTCCTAAGATTGTATGTCAATTAATGCCTTCTAGCAAGGTTTGTAGTTTAGGGAAGTTGGCTCTTTTTAAATTCAGTGTCTTTGTATTGCCCTTATGTTTCCTATTTGTGTGATTTATACTGAAGCCAATTGACCTGTGATCACTGCTACCTAAATTGTCCCGTATTTCCACATCCGTGATCAGGGCTTTATTGTTGGTAATCAGTAGATCCAGTAATGCTTTCTTTCTAGTTGGTGCGTCTACAATCTGACTCTTGTCCTGCACAATTCCCTCCGCCTAGTCTATGTCTGGATAATTAAAACCCCCCATTATGATAACACTTCCCATCCTTGCTGCTAATCCAAATTGTGATAGGAGATCTGTCTCCCCTTCCACCCTCAGGTTAAGGGGCCTATAGCATACTCTCAGTATTATTTTCCTCTTAGCTTCATTCCTTTGGAGCTCTAACCATAAGAATTCCGCCTCCTCCCTAGATCCCTTATTGATGTCATCTATCACATTCACTTGTACATTATTCTTGATATATATAGGCATACCCCTCCCCCTTTTTTACCCTCTCTAACCTTGTGATAAAGGGTATACCCTTGAATATTTGCCAGCCAATCATGAGAGCTGTTGAACTGTCGTACAACGGTACCTCTAGTTCACCCATCTTGTCCGCCAGGCTTCTGACATTGGTGAACATGTCACGTAGTTTATACCGCTCGCATATTATCCTCTTATTAGGTGTTCCGAGATTGTAACTAGGACTTGCTACTATACTTACCTTGGGTTTATGTGCCTTGGTCAACCTACCACTAATGCCCTAAATACTACCCTCTGGAATGTGTTCCACGCTGACTATCTCTACCTCTGGACCCTCCCCCCATTGCCTAGTTTAAAAACCCCTTTAACTTTTTGGCCATCTTCATTCCCAGCTGATCTGCACCCTCCTCATTTAGGTACAGTCCATCCCTTCTATAGTACTGGTTATCGACTGAGAAGTCAGCCCAGTCCTCCAGGAACCCAAACCCCTCCTTACTACACCAGCTCTTCAGCCACTTGTTTACTTCCCTACTCTCCCTCTGCCTTTCTGGTGTGGCTTGATGTACCGGTAGTATTCCTGAGAATACTACCTTGGCGGTCCTCTTCCTCAATTTAGCTCAAAAGTCCCTAAAATCGTTCTTTAGGACACTCCATCTGCCTCTGACTTTGTCATTGGTGCCAATGTGCACCATGACAGCTGGGTCTTCGCCAGCCCCTCCCAGTAATCTGTCCACCAGATCTGTGATGTGCCGAACCCGAGCGCCCGGTCGACAACATACTGTTCGGCGCTTCAGGTCTTTGTTACAGATTGGCCTCTCTGTCCGTCTAAGAATTGAGTCCCCTACTACCACTGTCTTTCCTTTCCCTTTGCTCCCCCCCCCCCCCCACTCTCACTGGAGGAGTTCTTCACCCGGCTGGTAGGAGAGTCCCTCAGCTCCAGCAGTGCTTGTCCCTGACTGGTTTCACCAATGTCACTCAATGGAGCATACTTATTGCGATGCTCCAGCAATGGATCGGCCTCCCTGGCACTTCCCCCTCTATCCTTCCTGACTGTCACCCATCTATTCTTTCCTAGCGCCTGCACCTCTTTATCTCTACCTGCCACTGTGCTGGCCCCTGCATACATGCCGTGTATGTTCCTGGCTCTCCTTTAGTATGGAGGGACTTCTCAGTGCTGACAGTTGCTTCCCCAGATTCAGAACCTGGACTTCCAGGGAAACAATGCACTTACATTTTACACAGCAGTATTTACCCTTGATTGGATGATCAAGGAATGCATACATGCCGCAAGATGTACAACGAGTCACCTCTACACACCCGCCGGGCATCGTATTTTTCATTTAATGAGGATTGAGGATTATACCCTGTCCAAATTACCTAATAACTAGCTCCCTGACACTAATACTCAAGACAATACACAGGTACTCAACAAGACAATACATAGGTACTCAACAAGACAATACACAGGCACTCGCAGACCTACGTGCACTCACAGAACTACGTGCACCTGCAGACCTACGTGCACCTGCAGACCTACGTGCACCCGCAGAACTACGTGCACTCGCAGACCCACGTGCACCCGCATACCTACGTGAACTCATAGAACTACGTGCATTCGCAGGCCCACGTGCACTTGCAGAACTACGTGCACTCACAGACCTACATGCACTCGCAGGCCCACGTGCACTCGCAGACCTACGTGCACTCACACTCACATTATGCTTCCGACCACACATCAGTTCAGGGAGGAAATTCTACAGATAATGCAGAGCAGCGTGTAAAAGTGCACCATAAAACCAACTCAGAAGCTCAGAAAAAACTATGAAACTACTAGAGATGAGTTATCCAACAATCTGTCAGCCCTATGGGACAGAACTGCACACTGAATGTCAATTGTTTCACAATCTAATAATGAAGCAGCAGAAATAGAAAAATTCTATAGATCGCCTATCTGTTGCCTATGACTGTTATCTGCAAAATATGCCTGCACCAGCCTTTTTAAGGGATATTTACAGGTACATCTCAAAAAATGAGGATGCACCTGGGCTTCCATAACGCCTCAGCAGTTCCACAGGCTGATCGCTTCCATGCCACGCCACATTGATGCAGCAATTCATGCAAAAGGAGCCCTTGTCAAGTATTGAGTGCAAACTATACTGTACATGGAAAAACTTTTCAGAAAGTCAACATTTCTGTATTAACAAACCTTATTTTTATTGGTCTCATGTAATATTCAGATTTTTGGAAAAACTGGGTTTTCACTAGCTGTATGCCATTATCCTCAAAATTAAAAGAGAGAAATACTTGAAATATATCACTCTGTGTGTAATGAAGCTATATAATATAGGAGTTTCACTTTTTGAACTGAAATAAATTAACTTTTTGATGATATTCCAATTTTTGGAGATGCACCTATATATAGAGGAGTAAACCACATGCTTGGTGGTTCCCAAGACCTGAATTCCATGTTTGATGGTCAAAAAATAAAGGTGCATATAATGGTTGGATTTTTTTGAATAGTAAAGTGTATTGTTTAACCACTTGCTTACTGGGCACTTAAACCCCCCTCAGTCCCAGACCAATTTTCAGCTTTCAGCGCTGATGCACTTTGAATGACAATTGCGCGGGCATACAACACTGTACCCAAATGAAATTTTTATCATTTTTTTCCCACAAATAGAGCTTTCTTTTGGTGGTATTTAATTACAGCTGGGAGTTTTATTTTTTGCTAAACAAACAAAAAAAGATGCAAAAAAAAAAAATCATGTTTAATAGTTTGTTATAAAATTTTGCAAACAGGTCATTTTTCTCCTTCATTGAAGTGCGCTGATGAGGCGGCACTGATAGGCTGCACTGGTGGGCACTAATAGGCTGCATTGGTGGGCACTGATAGGCTGCATTGGTGGGCACTGATAGGCTGCACTGGTGGGCACTGATAGGCATAGTTAAGGCGGCACTAATAGGCACAGATAAGGCGGCACCGATGGGCACAGATAAGGCGGCACTGATGGGCAAAGATGGGCACAGATAAGATGGCACGGATGGGTGGCACAGATGGGTGGCACGGATAGGTGGCACTAAGGGGCACTGATAGGTACCACTGATAGATAGGACTGATGGGCACTGATAGGTGGCACTGATAAGTGGCTCTGATAGGTGGCACTGCTGGGCACTGATGGGCGGCACTGCTGGGCACTGATGGGCACTGGTAGATGACACTGATGGGCACGGATATGTGGCACTGGGGTGCAGCACCTTTGTTGAGGCAGATTGTGGGCACTGCTGAGTGGCACTGTGGGCACTGCTGGGTGGCACTGCTGGGTGGCACTCTGGGCACTGATGGGTGGCACTGTGGGCACTGCTGGGTGGCACTATGGGCACTGCTGGGTGGCACTGACAGGGGGGCACTTATTTTTTTATTATGCTTAGTGATGAGGGGGCAGGTGGGCACTGGCAGGGGGCAGGTGGGCACTGGCAGGGCTGGCCGTGATCGGGACTGATGTCCCGACCACGGCCGCCGGTGATCGGCTCTTTTTTTTTCTCCTCGCGCTGTCAGCGCGAGGAGGAATAATAGCCGATTACCGGCTCCGTTATATCACATGATCAGCTGCCATTGGCTGACAGCTGATCACGTGATAAGGGGTCGGGATTGACCCCTTGCTCGGATCGGTGATCAGGCGAGTCTCCCTCAGGGGGCGCGCAGGCCGCTCGTGCACGGGACTACGTCAATAGACGTAGTCCCGGCAAAGGAGATCCGCGCTGTAGCCGTCATTCGGCTATAGCGCGGGTCTCAAGTGGTTAAGTAAATATTGATTTACGGTTTATAGTTTCACAGACTCTCATAAATTTAGAAGGGTTAGGACTGCAAGCGGTACATGGTGCCATGAAGGGGCCTTGCAGCTTATGCATGCATTTGCAAATATGTGCTAACTGAACCCCTGTTTTTATCGCATACTGTTGGACAGGTCAGTTCGGTTGATAAGCAGACTGTTGGTGAGTTGAGCTGGGAATTTCCTCTGGTTCTGTCTTACATGCGTTGCCCTTCCATGTGCTCCTTGCTGTGAAGGCCATATAGGTGGGGGCAAGAGCCATTTGTTTGTTACCTGTGTAAATTTGGTCAGGGGACACACTGGGCACCTTTGCTGTCATTGTGCTATGTGCTGGGTGTCCAATGTGTCCCTGTGTCTTTTAAGGAGGATTGGGCTACCTCCAGGCCCACCTGCCCCTTAACTATCCATTAGAATTCACTCCCTGTTCCATCTATCTGGATACAGTCACATGGCTTGTAAATGGCATAGTTTTCTTTTCTTTCAATACCTTCACCAAATGCTTCCCTCACTGTTATTTGGCTCTTACTGGCCTTACACCATCTTTATCCCCTAAGAGTTCTTCATAGTACATCCCCCTTTCTTACAGACTCGTCTGGAGCCCCACTTTGTGCTACCACATACACAATATGGAGAATCTATCTGCTTGGGGATCTTATGTCTGGGCATTTGCTCCCTGCATGGTATAGCTTCCTCAGCTCCTGTGACGGATAACCTATCCCATAGGCTCGTTATGAGTACAGTATCATGCACCACTGTTGTCCAGTCCTCTGTAAGTAATTGCACTGCAATATTTTCTACCATCCTTCTTTGATGCTCGTGTTCTTACCAGAACTGATTGGTATCAATACATATATATTTTTTATAGACCAATGGATGCATCTGCTCCTGATGAAGTGTTTTCATACGAAACACGTTGAGCTCTTTTAGGATGCACCTTGCTATAGTCAATCATCATTGCATCTTTTTACTATACTTTTAATTACTCACTTTCTAATACGGAGTTATCAATCCATACATTGGCAACTGGAATGTGCTGCTATTTGGTTTTCAAGGTTGCCCACATATGAACTACTTGGATTATGTATCTGTATTCTTATTTTATGTGTTCATGAACTGTACTTTATCCTACATGTACATATTTGCAGTGGCTTTTAATGTATTCCATATTGAGTGCGATTTTATACCCTCTTTATGGTAAATAAAACTCATTAAGTCACCATGTATGCATTACTCTGGCCAATTTGCCATTTGTCTCACACAAAGTCCCAACTTTCTTTTCATCTTTATTGATCAAGGGATGAAGGCACATATTATCATATGTACGCCTCATTTAAAGTCCCATCCTTCCCCTTCCCCATTTTCTTAGGCTATCCGTTAGAATGCATGTGCTTCCATTGTAGAGACTCTCATAATTTTAGAAGGGTTAGGACTGCAAGTATTACAGGGTGCTGTGAAAGGTCTTTTCAGGTTACACATGCGTTTGCAAATTTGTGCTAACTAAACCCCTGTTTTTAACGCATACTGTTGGACAGGTTAATTCAGTTAGTAAGCAGACTGGTTGGTCAGTTGAGCTGGGAATTGTCTCAGATTTTGTCTTTCATGTGTTCCCTTCCATGTGCTCCTTACTGTGAAGGTCAGTTATAGGTGGGGGCAAGGGCCATCTCTTTGTTACTGGTGTAAATTTGGTCAGGGCACACACTGGGCACCTTTACTGCCATTGTGCTATGTGCTGGATGTCCAATGTGCCCCTGTGCCTTTTAAGGAGGATTGGGCTACCTCCAGGCCCACCTGCCCCTTATCTATCCATTAGGATGCATGTGGTATTATTGTGGAGACTCTCATACCTTTAGAAGGGTTAGGACTGCAAGTAATGCAGGGTGCCGTGAAGGGGCCTTGCAGCTTATGCATGCGTTTGTATATGTGTGCTAACCAAACCCCTGTTTTTAACGCATACTCTTGAACAGGTTAATTCCGTGTGCAAGAAGACTGGCTGGTGGGTTGAGCTGGGAGTTTTCTCTGGTTTTGTCTTATAGTTTCACATAACCTGAAGAAATGGGGTTATGGTCCCCACTAAACTTGACATGATAAAGTGTGGAACTCTCCCCTGCCAAAGCTCTTATGAACATCTACGCTACCAAGTTTACATGATTAAAGAAGTCAAGTGTTAATGCGTAGGGTAGGAGAGGCAACGATAAGTTGTATCAGTAAGGAAATATTTGTAGTATGCCAAATATTTTTCTATGTTTTTATGGCTTTAATAAATGGTTGATATTTTAACAGTTATGCAGAAATAGTATATTAGTGGTCACCTTTAAAATCCCTTGATTTGGAAAGTTTTCTGGTATTAGTCTCTCAAGGTTCAATGACTGTCCAGAGAACTACAGGGCCTGAAGATCAACCTTTAGATTAGGTTAATCTATGCATTTTGCAGTGGGTTTATAGTTTTGCAGAAATGCACTACAGTCCATTTAACATGATTTCCTATGGGTCATGACCTCATCTGTGAATTTTTTTGGAAAGGGTCAGGGACTCTTTATTGCCTTCAGCAGGTTGTATTTTTGGTTCTATTGACTTTAATGAAAACACAGCACAGCGTTTTTGCTGGTTTCTCCCGCATAACAGACACCTCCCAAAAATGCAAAATGCATCAAAAAAGCATCAAAAACATGTTTGAAAAAATTGATGATCTGAACCTTACTTCCAAGGAGAAACTTGATTTGGTTGTAAAGTGGCTAGGGCCAGAATCTGCAGATTATGTTAAGAGATTGTGAACAGTACATGTGGATTACCCAGATGCAGAACTTGCTGTTCCGTGGACAAGGCTCAAGCAAACATATGGTAGTTCTGAAGATATAGAAAGTGTTTTGTTTAGGAGACTGCAAACCTTTGCAAAAAAAAAAAACAAGGATCATAACAAGTTTCAAAACTGAGTGACCTCTTGTTTGAGCTAGAGCTGGCGAAAGCAGACCCTGTCTGCCAGGACTAAGCTATTTGGCCACTGCTCATGGCGTAAATATAGTCTCGTCAAAGCTGCCATACAGCCCGCAAAGAAATGGGTAGCACAGGGCTCAAAAAACAAAAGAGATAATAATGTATCCTTCCCTCAATTCTCGTATTTTTGCAACTTCATCAGTGATCAGTCCTGGACTTTCATCTCCAGCTTTTTATAACCCACATTGCTAGCCTTAACATTGTCAAGTATGACAATACAGCAGCTAAACATAGAAACCTAAGGAGAACAGTATCTGTTAAAAAGACCATCTGCCACAATCACATCTACTGATCAGAATGGTAGTAGAGGTAAAGATCCCAATTGGCAGTGCCCAATTCACAAAAAAAAAAAACACCCTCTTAAAAAATGTTGTGGGCTTAGGGCAAAGACTTTGCAAGAGTGCAAGACACTTTTCCCGAAATTTGGGATATGCTATAGGTGTTGTGCCTTCTCAGACCATTTTGCTAAAGAATGTAAGGTTAATTTCAGGTGCACAGAATGCAACGGTGACATACATTTTGCAGTTATCCATTCTACCCCACTTAATGATTTACGGCATCCAGATGCTCACATCCAGCCCTGCCTCAAACCATAGTGAGGAGCCACAAATTCATGTTTCAACTGCAACAACTGTTTCCTCTTCATGTACTGAAGTCTGTGGGGAAGGCTCCCATTCCAAATATTGTGGCAAAGTATGTCTAGCCATGATATACCCAGAGGGGCAACCAGAGAGAGCTACTAGACTGGGCACCATAAAAGATGTACCAAGGAACAGATCTCTGGTTGCACCAAAACTCTGAGATCTTCGGTATAAAAGGACAATGCAACACCATATACTCTCAAGACTTGTTCTGGTTTGCGTAGAGACTTTTGATAAAAGGGCTAATGTATACATTGTCTTTTTGATCAAGGGAAATATGCACATACCCTTGTCATTAACTGAATATGATCAGTTACCCGACAATAGGGAGAAGATTCCTACTCCAGAAGCTGCATGATACCATCCCCACTAAAGGCATTTGGCTGATCAAATTCCTGTCATGGACATGAGTGCTGATTCCTTAGTTTTGGTTGGAAGAGACATTCTCCGAGTATATAAGGTGCATCACCAGTTTAACGGTCCTGACAACATCCCATATGCGCAAAGACTTGATCTAGTCTGGTTAATAGTGGATGATGTATGTTCAGACAAGATGTGCAAACCATCTAAGGGTCAACTCCTTTAAAACCTCAAACTTTAAAAGAAAAATGTATTAACCACTTACTAACTGGGCACTTTCACCCCCTTCCTGCCAAGGCCAATTTCCAGCTTTCAACGCTGTCACACTTTGAATGACAATTGCGTGGTCATGCAACACTGTACCCAACAAAAATTTTTCAATTCTTTTGAGCTAGATAAAGCTTTCTTTAGGTGGTATTTAATCATCACTGTTTTTTTTTATTTTTTGTTAAACAAAGAAAAAATGACCGAAATTTTTTTAAAAAAATAAGTTTTTCTTAGTTTCTGTTTTAGACATTTCGGAATTTTGTTTTCGTCCAAAAAATAAATTTATCTAGTTACTTCCGAAATTTGTTTTTATTTATTTAGTTTTTCGTAAAAAAATTGCATTCGTCTGAAAATCCAAATTAATTACGGTCGAATCTGTCATTGAAGTCTTATGGTGTCTGTCGGAATGTTTGAAGAAGATTCGACAGAGCAGCGAAATTCACTTATGATGCTGCAATCATACATTCCTGGCCAAATATTTCCACTACAAGCTATAGTAGGATTCTACTGTTGTAAATCTTCTATGGGGTTTTTTTTTTAAGGCTATTTGCATTGCACACAGGTCATGTTAGCATTAGCATTAAGAAAAAAAAAAATTAAGAAAAAAAAAAATTAAGAAAAAAAAAATGCGTGAGGGTCCCCTGAAATTCCATACCAGGCTCTTTGGGTCTGGTATGGATATTAAGGGGAACCCCGTGCCAAAAAAATAAATAAAAAATGGTGTGGGGGTCCCCCTCAAAATCCATACCAGGCCCTTCAGATCTGGCATGGATTTTAAGGGGAACCCCGTGCCAAAAAAGAAAAAAAATGGCGTGGGGTTCCCCCTCAAAATCCATACCAGTCTCTTTAGGTCTGGCATGGATTTTAAGGGGAACCCCGTGCCAAAAAAAAGTTGTGGAGGTCCCCCTCAAAATCCATACCAAACCCTTATCGGAGCACGCAACCTGGCAGGCCGCAGGAAAAGAGAGGGGGATGAGAGAGCCCCCCCCTGAACCGCACCGGGCCACATGCCCTTAACATTGGGAGGGTGCTTTGAGGTAGCCCCTCAAAGCACCTTGTCCCCATGTTGATGGGGACAAGGGCCTCATCCCCACAACCCTGGACAGTGGTTGTGGGGGTCTGCGGGCGGGGGGGGCTTATTGGAATCTGGAAGCCCCTTTTAACAAGGGGACCCCCAGATCCCAGCCTCCCCCGTGTGAAATGGTAAGGGGGTACAAAAGTACCCCTACCATTTCACCAAAAAAGTGACAAAAAAGTGTTAAAAATTACAGGAGACAGTCTTTGACAATTCCTTTATTAAAGTCTTCTTTCATCTTCTTTCTTCTGGTCTTAAGTTGTATCAAGTTCAATAAACAAAGATTGTTATTGGTAGAGTACAAGTTCAATAAACACAGATTGTTATTGTTAGAGTCACGTTGAATCTCCTATCTGTATCGAACTATGTCAAAATGAAAATGAAAATAAAGCATTTATTTATGTTGTAACTTTCCTTTTTCGGACTCTGTGCTTTCGTTATCGTTTGTCAAAACGATAACGAAAATACCTGAAATTCGGACGAAAATGCATTCGGACGAAAATGCATTCGGACGAAAACGAATGCACATGTCTAGTAAATAAGTAATTTTTCGCTTTCACTAATGTGCGCTGATGAGGCTGCACTAATGGGCATAGACTGCACTGATAGGTGCCACTGATGGGCACTGATAGCTATAAATTATGGGCACCCTGATATCAGTGTAGATTGCCGCTAACTGGCTCTCCTCTCCTCACATGCTGTCAGCGTGAGAAGATGACTGATGATAACTGGCAAATCATGTTTACACCTGTGAGCAGCTGTGAGCGGACACAGCTGATCACATGGTAAAAAGCCACTGTAATTGGCTCTTTACCCCAATCTGTGGCCGCTCCTGGTTACTTCGTGCTGACGAAGCGCTTATGGCGGAACTTCAACGCCATTGTGTCACTTCCTGTTTGGTACGTGGAATGCACAAAAGTCCCAGGCTACCCTGTTTTTACTGCTCATTGATTTTAAACACAAAGTAAGTGCATTTCTATATGTTTTCACATAAAATAAAAGGAGTTTAAATGTTATTGCACTAGGAATTGTAATTTCTCTTTGCATATACTGCATTTATTGAGTTGGGGCCGATTACATAAGGAGGCAAGAATAAGCACAAGTGGGTATCTGTGTCCTATAATGCAGAAGTTTGGTAGTGAAAGCGTAGTACCCCTTTGAGGGGAGTGCTCTCTGGTGAGTGCATTAACATAGGGGAGCACTGAGTGGAGCACCTGCACTTTCAATTTGTTTACAAGCATGGTTAAAAGGTGCAAGTAACCTTGATTTTGATTTTGAATGATAGTTTGATCTTATTACAGTATGGACTGGGTACTATTACTAGGATTTGATTGTTCACAAACTGATTTGGATTATTATAAACAGAGTCTTTTTCACTACTTTTCACCAGTTGACGTTTTATTAATTTGTTTCCAATTGATGTTTTTTTGCATATGGTTAGATATTTTGTGGAGGGTTCACAAACAAATAGCACTTGTCATTTTATTGGAAAGAACAAACTTGGATTGTCATATTTTATAGTACTTGTCACTTTTTACTTTTGGAATTACTGTTTATAAATTTGAGTTTTTTTTGCAAAGGATGGTACACAAGCACTAGCACTTTTAAACACATTAATTTACAGAGCAGCTGCACGCCCACTACACAGGGCTGGTGCAAGGATTTTTGACACCCTATGCGAAAACCTCACTTTGCCACCCGCCACTTTGACTCTGCCCCTGACTCCACCCCCTTTGCCCCTGTAACACATGTGACTTGACACATACACTGACCTACCTGACACATACACTTACCTACCTGACCAGGGTCAGTGCCAGCCTATTTTGTGCCCTAGGCAAGACCAGCTAATTGGGGGGAGAGGAGAGAGGGGCTAAGAGAAAGAGGGTAGGAGGGAGGGCTGAGAGAGAGGGAGGCTGTGAGAGAGGGAGGCTGTGAGAAAAGGGGGGTTGAGAGAGTGGGGTCTGAGAGAGGAAGAGCTGGCTAAGAATGGAGGGAGGGCTAAGAGAGGGGGGCAGAGAGACGGGTGGGCTGAGAGTGACAAATGGGCTGAGAGAGAGGGGGTTAAGAGAGTGGGGTCTGAGAGGGGGCTGATAGAGAAAGGGGAGCTGAGAGAATAGGGAGGGCTGAGAGAGAAGAGAGGGGGCTTAGAGAAAGGGGACTGAGAGTATAGGGAGGGCTGAGAGAGAAGAGAGGGGGCTTAGAGAAAGGGGGGCTGAGAGAATAGGGTGGGCTGAGAGAGGGGGGGTGGCTGAGAGAGAGAGGGGGGCTGAGAGTATAGGGATGGCTAAGAGAGGGGGGGTGGCTGAGAGAGAAGGGAGGGGGGCTGATTGATGGAGGAGGACTGAGAGGAGGGGAGGACTGAAAGGAGAGGGGCTGAGAGAGAGGGGGCTGAGAAAGAATGGAGGGGGACTTAGAGAGAGGGGGGCTGAAAAAGAAGGGAGGGGGGCTTTGAGAGAGGGGGAGGGGGCTTAGATAGAGGGAGGTTTGGAGAGAGGGGGGCTGAGAGAGAAGGGAGGGGGCTGAGAGAGAAGGAAGGGGGACTTGGAGAGAGGGGGGGCTGAGAGAGAAGGGAGGGGGGCTGATAGAGAAGGGAGGGGTGCTTGGAGAGAGGGGGGCTGAGAAAGGAGGGAGGGGGGCTGAGAGAGAAGGGAGGGGGCTTGGAGAGAGGGGAAGCTGAGAGAGAAGGGGGGCTTAGAGAGGGAGAGGGCTGACAGAGAGGGGGGCTGGGAGAGGGGGGGCTGAGAGAGGAGGAGAGCTGAGAGAGAGGGGAGGGCTGAGAGAAAGGGGAGGGCTGAGAGAGAGGGGAGGGGGGCTTGGAGAGAGAGGGGCTGAGAGAGGGGGGAGGGGCCTTGGAGAGAGGGGAAGCTGAGAGAGAAGGGAGGGGTACTGAGAGAGGGGATTGCTGAGAGAAGGGGAGCTGAGAGAGAAGGGAGGGGGGCTGAGAGAGGGGGAGGGCTGAGAGAGGGGGGAGGACTGAGAGAGAGGGGAAGGCTGAGAGAGAGGGGGCTGAGAGAGGGGGAGGGCTGAGAGAGGGGGGAGGACTGAGAGAGGAGGGGAGGGCTGAGAGAGAGGGGAGGGCTGAGAGAGAGGGGAGAGCTGAGAGAGGGGGGAGGGCTGAGAGAGAAGGGAGGGCTGAGGGGGGGGCTGAGAGAGAGGGGAGGGCTGAGAGAGGGGGGTGGCTGAGAGAGAGAGGGGGTTGAGAGTATAGGGATGGCTAAGAGAGGGGTGATGGCTGAGAGAGAAGGGAGGGGGGGCTGATTGAGGGAGGAGGACTGAAAGGAGGGGGGGACTGAGAGGGGAGGGGCTGAGAGAGAGGGGGCTGAGAAAGAAGGGAGGGGGGCTTAGAGAGAGTGGGGCTGAGAAAGAAGGGAGGGGGCTTAGAGAGAGGGGGAGGGGGCTTAGAGAGAGGAAGGCTTGGAGAGAGGGGGCTGAGAGGGAGGGAGGGGGGCTGAGAGAGAAGGGAGGGGGGCTTGGAGAGAGGGGGCTGAGAGATAAGGGAGGGGGGCTGAGAGAGAAGTGATGGGGTCTTGGAGAGAGGGGGCTGAGAGAGGAGGGAGGGGGGCTGAGAGAGAAGGGAAGGGGCTTGGAGAGAGGGGGAGCTGAGAGAGAAGGGAGGGGGGCTGAGAGAGGGGGGAGGGCTGAGAGAGAGGGGGGCTGAGAGAGGGGGAGGGCTGAGAGAGAGGGGATGGGGGCTTGGAGAGAGGGGGAGCTGAGAGAGAAGGGAGGGGGGCTGAGAGAGGGGGAATTGCTGAGAGAAGGGGGGCTGAGAGAGAAGGGAGGGGGGCTGAGAGAGGGGAGGGCTGAGAGGGGGGCTGAGAGAGGGGGAGGGCTGAGAGAGAGGGGAGCTGAGAGAGGGGGAGGGCTGAGAGAGAGGGGAGGGCTGAGAGAGGGGGAGGGCTGAGAGAGAGGGGAGGGCTGAGAGATAGGGGAGGGCTGAGAGAGGTGGAGGGGCTGAGAGAGGGGGGGGGCTGAGAGAGAGAGGGGAGGGCTGAGAGAGGGGGGAGGGCTGAGAGAGGGGGAGAGCTGAGAAAGAGGGGTGGGCTGAGAGAAAGGGGAGGGCTGAGAGAGAAGGGGGGGGCTGAGAGAGGGGGAAGGGGAGCTTAGAGAGAGAGGGGGAGTTGGGGGGATATGAGAGACTCCTAGCCCTGCTCCTGCAGTCCCAGCTCTGTCCCAGTCTCTGTCTGCAGGTTTGTATGATGACAGACAGTACATTCCATACCATGGTGCCAGTCTCCTGCTTTGATCCGTCCAATTCCAGTGGCTCCCTCAGCAGCCTGCGCCTCCTGCCTGTCCTATGTGACAGCTCTGTGCCCCCAGTGAGCGGCGAGCCTGTCCTCCAGTCAGATTTGTACCTCACATCAGAGTGTGGAGTGGAACTTGGAGCAGTCCATGCTCTGGAAGCATGGGGTACGCTGCGCCTGGGGGAGGCGGGGTCAGGGGGTGAGGTCAAAGAGGAAGCGGTGCCACGGTGGAGCTCTTCTCCTGCGTCCCGGGCTCTCTGGCTTATCTGCCCTCAGCCAGCCCCTTGCTGTTCACTGGCATGTAACGATGGATGCCCAGCCACCCACACCTCCCCAACTTCAAACATCAGAGAGCACCCTGGGGCTTGCTGGACATATGACACTCGCTGGCTGATAGAAGAGCAGAGGGTCGGATTACTGTCTGGACTGGAAACACATAAGAGTAGAGAGCCAGGGCGGGGGCGCTGCTTAACATGGCTTGGTGGAGGACAGTGCGGGAATACAATAACCAATCCGCCTAGTGGTAGCACCGGCCCTGCCACTACACAACATATTCATACTGAATGAGCTAGCCATTGATGATGTCTAATTCTATACAGACAGCAAAGTTGTTTTGGGCTACATATACAATCAGATAAAATGCCAGCAACAAAGTAGCAAGGATTATGAAATTCTCCAAGCCTCAACAATGACAGCGTGCTCCGCTGGACATCAATCGTGCAGATCATGCCAGCAAGCCAGTGTCTGCGAGTGCCTTTGCAGAGGCACCCTGGTTAACAGGTCCAGGTTTACTGCTGGATCATTCAGAAGAAGCAACAACAGATGACATCTTCAAACTCCTAGACCCTGACAAAGTCCCAGAGATTCATCCAGAAGTCAATCCAAGTCTACAAGTTGGACACTTTGTTGGTCACTTGTACAAGGACCAGCACGCTGAAAGAATGTATTGGATTTTATTGTTTTTTTTTTTTACCCAATACTTACCTAAGCCCAATCTCGATCCAGTGACAAGAGCACAAGAGCAGCAGCTCTCCTGGGTCTCTCCTTCCTCACTGGCAGGAGCCATTGGCACTTTCTGTGGCTTATGGGCACAGAGAGCTGGCTCAGGGGGGCCCAGAACACCCTCGGCAGGGGACCGGAGAAGAATAATTGCACAGAGCAGGTAAGTATGACATTTTTTTTTTTTTTTATTATTCCTTTACAAACACTTTAAGTTAATTCCTATTGATGATGGCAAGGTATGCAAGGTAGAAGTGAAGGTCGCAAGATAAGGTACTGTAAAGACTTTTATCAGACTACTGAACAACTGAAGGTTGCTTTATCTGCACTTGAAGTAAAGAGTGTACAGTTCCCTAAATAAAAACAAGAACTTTCAGCCGAACTTGGATTGTTTGACACTCTCTTGCATTTTAGAGTTTTTTTAAAGTTGTTGTTGCATTACATGCCTATTTTCCTCTACTGTATTTCAGATTTTCAAAACATCAACTAAAAATTGTACCTTTTTTAATTTTTTTTCGTTTTTTAATTAGATGTACTTTTTATTCAAATTTATGCAATGATATACAAGAAAGATATCAATGAAGCTATACAAATTACAATGAGCTCAATCTATCATACAGCATTTTACACAGTATAGGTTATACTAGACACAGCAACTGTCAGGAATATACAATAAATAATGACCATTAGAGGCAGGTATAGCATTGTACGTGACAAACACAGTCATGATGATCAAGGTTTCAGTGCTGACACTCAGAAATCATATGAAGGGAAGAAAAGGAAAGAGACAAGAAGGAAAAAAGAGGGGGGCAGGGTGGAAGGAGGGAAGTCGGGGTAAGAAAGGAAAAGAAGTGGGAAGGGGTCAGTGGAAGTAAAGGAAAAAGAAGAAAGAAACAAGGTATATGGGTGCTGAGGGGGGAAAATAGTCAGTATTTCTTTTTCCCCCAGAGTAAAAGAACATCTCCCAAAGTGCACATAAAGAAGCCATGGTACCCTGTAGGAGTAAATGATGTTCTGAGTCTCATGTTTGGGCTGTGACCTGGTTTCTTCACATCACAGCCCCACCCCCTTATATTACAGTTTTCCCTTTACATCAGTGTCATCAGTCCTTCCCTTTACATCACAGCCCCCCCCCCCCCCTTATATTACAGTTTTCCCTTTACTTCAGTGTCATCAGTCCTTCCCTTCACATCACAGCCCCCCCCCCCCCTTATATTACAGTTTTCCCTTTACTTCAGTATCATCAGTCCTTCCCTTCTCATCTCAGCCCCCCCCCCCCCTTTTACATTGCAGAAACCTCACTTTACATCACAGAACCCCTCCTTTACAATACAGCCCCCATTTACATTACAATGACCCTCTTTACATCACACCACCCCCTTTTTACATTGTAGAAACCCCCCTTTACATCAGAGCTCCCTCTTTACAATACAGACCATTCTTTGTATTACAGTGCCTGCTTTACATCACAGCCCACCTTTGCATGCAAATCCCCCCCCCCCCCTTTACATCACAATGCCTTCTTTACTTCTTTAAATGTCCTTCGTCCCCCTTCATATCACAGCCCCCCTCCTTTCATCACAGACCTCCACCCTTAACATCACTATCCTCAGCCCCCTTCCTTGCATCCCAGTCCCCTTCACAGCCCCCTTATTTGAATCCTAGTTCCCTTCACAGCCCCTCATCCTTGCACCTCAGTCCCCTCTACAACCCCCTTACTTGCATCTCAGTCCCCTTCACAGACGCCCTCTTTGTATACCAGTCCTCTTCACAATCCCCCCTTCTTTGCACCCCAGTTCAATTTACAGCCCCCTTTACTTTTATATCAGTCCCCTTCACAGCCCACCCATCCCCTTTTTTGTACACTGATCCCCTTCAAAGCCACCTTTCCTTATTTGTACCCCAGGCTCCTTCATGGTCCTATTCCTTGCATCCCAGTCTACTTTACAGTCCCCTTCATTGCATCCCAGTCCTCTTTATAGACCCCCTACTTTCATCTCAGTCCCTTTCACAGCCCAAACCCCCCTTTTTTTTATACTGGTCCCCTTAACAGCCCCTCTTCCTTACTTGTACCCCAGTCCCCTTCACAACACCCCTTCTTTGCACCCCAGTCCCCTTTACAGCCCCCTTACTTTCATCTCAGTCTCCTTCAAAGCTCCCCCTCTCCCTTACTTTCATCTCAGTCCCCTACACAGCCCCCCCTCTTACTTTTATCTCAGTTCCCTTCACAGCCCCCATCTTACTTTTATCTCAGTTCCCTTCACAGCCCTCATCTTACTTTTATCTCAGTTATCTATTCCTTCACAGCCCTCATCTTTTATCTCCGTTCCCTTCACAGCCCCCATCTTACTTTCATCTCAGTTCCCTTCACAGACACCATCTTACTTTTATCTCAGTTCCCTTCACAGCCCTCATCTTACTTTTATCTCAGTTCCCTTCACAGTCCTCATCTTACTTTTATCTCAGTTCCCTTCACAGCCCCCATCTTACTTTTATCTCGTTCCCTTCACAGCCCCCATCTTACTTTCATCTCAGTTCCCTTCACAGACACCATCTTACTTTCATCTCAGTTCCCTTCACAGCCCTCATCTTACTTTTATCTCAGTTCCCTTCACAGTCCTCATCTTACTTTTATCTCAGTTCCCTTCACAGCCCCCATCTTACTTTTATCTCGCTCCCTTCACAGCCCCATCTTACTTTTATCTCAGTTCCCTTCACAGCCCCCATCTTACTTTTATCTCGTTCCCTTCACAGCCCCCATCTTACTTTTATCTCAGTTTCCTTCACAGCCCCATCTTACTTTTATCTCAGTTCCCTTCACAGCCCCATCTTACTTTTATCTCAGTTCCCTTCACAGCCCCCATCTTACTTTTATCTCTGTTCCCTTCACAGCCCCCATCTTACTTTTATCTCAATTCCCTTCACAGCCCCCATCTTACTTTTATCTCAGTTCCCTTCACAGCCCCCATCTTACTTTTATCTCCGTTCCCTTCACAGCCCCCCTCTTACTTTCATCTCAGTTCCCTTCACAGCCCCCATCTTACTTTTATCTCAGTTCCCTTCACAGTCCCCATCTTACTTTTATCTCAGTTCCCTTCACAGCCCTCATCTTACTTGTATCTCCATTCCCTTCACAGCCCCCATCTTACTTTTATCTCAGTTCCCTTCACAGCCCCCATCTTACTTTTATCTCAGTTCCCTTCACAGTCCCCATCTTACTTTTATCTCCGTTCCCTTCACAGCCCCCATCTTACTTGTATCTCCGTTCCCTTCAGAGCCCTCATCTTACTTTTATCTCCGTTCCCTTCACAGACCCCATCTTACTTGTATATCCGTTCCCTTCACAGCCCCCATCTTACTATTACTCAGTTCCCTTCACAGCCCTCACCTTACTTTTATCTCCGTTCCCTTCACAGACCCCATCTTACTTTTTTTCAGTTCCCTTCACTGCCCCCCTCTTCCTTTTATCTCAGTTCCTTTCACAGCCATCTTACTTTTATCTCAGTTCCTTTCACAGCCCCCATACGACTTTTATGCCAGTTCCCTTCACAGCCCCTATCTTACTTTTATCTCAGTTCCCTTCACAGCCCTCATCTTACTTTTATCTCCGTTCCCTTCACAGCCCCCATCTTACTTTTATCTCAGTTCCCTTCACAGCCCCCTTTTTTTTGTATACTGGTGCCCTTACCAGCTCCCCTCCCTTCCTTGCAATCCAGTCCCCTTTATATGAATGCCCCTTCCCTTACATTACATTTCCCCCTCACAACACTCCTCCAATCGATCCTACCTTACACAGAAGGTAGAAGGCAGAAGCCACAGGATGTTTGGAAAGAGGGACGGACATGCAGCACATGCTTTTCATGTTACAAGTTACATCCCGCATCTTAGCACTAAAGTGTCCGTTTATGAAGCAGTGATCAGTGGAGATCCAGAGGATCACCGCTGATCACAGCCCATAAACAGTATATAAACCAGAGATAATCGGGGGAGAAGTGTTTGAATTTGTTCTCCCGCCAATTATCTCCACACACTGAGAATCCTCATAGACTGACACAGTAACGGTCACTTTATGAAGCTGCGATCTCAGCGCTTCACTGGTGATCTGTGTCAGAATTCACACTCCCGATTCACCAACTCAGAGGTGGAGAATCGGGGAGTGAAGAGGGAATGTGGGGGGATCTGAGGAGGAAAGAGGAAGATAATTAACTTCCTTATGCCTCGTTCAGACCCCCCAACACTGTAACCATGTCCCCCTGTCATATGTATGTGTATACATATATATACATATATATAATGTGTATATGTATATATATATATATATATATATATATATATATATATATATATATAATGTGTGTGTATATACATGTATATATAATGTTTGTGTGTGTATACATGTATATATTATGTAGGGGGACGCTTTATTTCACTAACATTAATCACACCGCGTGTCAGTGTATTGAGCTGTGATAATTTATCACTGCTTAATAAATTGACATCTCTGTGTATCTGTGAATTTCTAGTACTGTAATCTCCTAAAGTCTCACGAGATTCCAGTATTAGGGGCCGTTCTCCAGTGTTAGAAGCGTTTGTAGATCGCTTCACTCCTCCAAGTGTGAAGCGATCTACTCCGCTTCATAAAGTGGCACACAGAGGAGAAAGATCTCCTCTGTGAATGCCGGAGAATGAAGCAGTGAATAGATTTCACTGCTTCATAAAAGGACACCTAAATCACCAGCTTGCTAACTTGAAAAGCACGTCTCACATGTCCCGCCCTCTGTCCGGACATCCCGCGCCTTATGCCTTCTATAGGATAAATGCTGCAGCAATGGCGAGGGGAAGGAAGATGTCAGCCAGGAGAGGATACACAGGCTGCTAAGCTACATTTATTATGACTAGGTTCACATCTCTGGAGAACACCGGAGAACACACGTGATTAAACGCACACAGAAACACAACACACGAGGGTGCAAAAAATTCTTAATGGTACCCCCACACATTGACACCCGCAGCATGTTTTCATGCACACCAAATGGTGCAGTGCGATTACAAAAAATGGTTGGGGATTTCTTTCCCCACATTTACTAATGGGTAGGGCAGCCCATTAAAATGAAGGGGCTGCCCTACCCACAATGTGTGTGCACAAACACACGCAAATCTGAACCAAGCCTAATTATCTATTTCTTATCGTTCTCTGTTGTCTAACTTTCCTCGTTTTTACGTTGCATATCAGTATCATTTTGTATCTATTTCCCTAAAAAAAATTAAATTACCTAAAGTTTTATTTCACACAAATTAAACAAATCTATTAAACTGGAGACTAAATAATAGATGCAGTAATGTGCAATTTGCTTCAAGCAGTGAAGTCAGTACAAGCTGTACATCGTTGCATTACTTTTCATATATAAAATATATACAACATAAGTATGATTCTATATGCGTTTATGTGTTATACAGACACTGTGGGTTATGAGACAGGTGTGCTGTGGGTTTTATTCACCGTGTCACCCACTGCGCAGAAATACACTCCAGAGTCAGTGACTTCAACTTGATTTTTGCTCATAGTATAAGACATTTTCTTCGAATTGTGTAATCCTGTAAATCCTTTATGGTTTTTCTGTGTTAGGTCACTAAGAAGCATGGTGGGGGCTCGGCCCGGATACAAGACATACCAAAAAGGGTAAGCACTGCCTGAAATTTTATATGTGCATTCCAGCAATAGAGAGTCTCCTTCATTAATGATCCGAGGTTCTGATGTCTGGTTTACAGACTGCCCTTGAATTCCTCCTGCAGATAAAATGGCAACATTAATAATAAGTAATATATCAGATAGATCTACATTTGTTCAACATATGAATATCCATGGATATCACAACCCAGAGCCTCTCTTATCCATGCTACAAAAATCACATATGTCATTTATAATAGTGCATACCTATCAGAATAGCTCCAGACACAATACATGTGATGATGAAATTCATGGCTTAGGTATCTGTGCTTGTACACTTTGCTCTCATGTGTATGTGAAGATAGGACTATAGACAGAGATCTATATATCATCACCTGACCTCTTTCTTACTTCCTGCAATCACTTACAGTTAAAGTTTACAGCTTGTTTTTCTGGTTAAGGAAAATACATGTATTCATCCAGTAAAATGTTCACCTTGTAAATATAACATTGTTTTTTGTTTTTTTTTAGATTTCTGTAAAATTACTCATTTGCCATAGTCCCCAATCTTCTATAATGTCTACAAATATACTTCTTTTCCATGGTGCGCTGGCAGGACGGTAAAAAAAGTCCTGTTAGCAGCATCTTTGGAGCGGTGAAGGAGAGGTGTGTATACTGCTCCTTCACCGCTCCTGCCCACTGAATTGAATGGGGCAGCGTGGCTAAACCGCTGGCAAAGTGCCGCTGCAGCAGTGCTTTGCGGTGGTTCTAACCCTTTCTCGGCTTATTATTATTATTATTATACAGCATTTAAATAGCACCAACAGTTTTCACAGAACTTTATAGCATGGTGGCAGACAGCAAAGTTACAATACAATTCAATACAGGAGGAAATAAAGGGCCCTGCTCTTTAGAGAGTCAGATGATTTGTTCCACAACCACTGCTGGTGTATGCAGTACTGTATGTGGCCAGAAGTGTGGGGCCGCTGGTGTATGCAGTACCGTATGTGGCCAGGGGTGTGGGGGCACTGGTGTTTGCAGTACTGTATGTGGGCAGCGGTGTGGGGGCGCTGGTGTATGCAGTACTGTATGTGGCCAGAGGTGTGGGGGCACTGGTGTATGCAGTACTGTATGTGGCCAGAGGTGTGGAGGTGCTGGTGTGTGCAGTACTGTATGTGGCCAGAGGTGTGGGGGCACTGGTGTATGCAGTACTGTATGTGGCCAGAGGTGTGGGGGTGCTGGTGTTTGCAGTACTGTATGTGGCAGAGGTGCGAGGGTGCTGGTGACGCTCAGATGCGTGGTAACTGTTGACACTTTCAGGTGCTCAAACGTACGTTATGCCCTCCCCATCCAGCTAGGAGTGTCTCAGAGTATCTCTGAGCATCTCTGAGTTCTCCAGGAAGCACCGGGAGCACATCGCTCGCAAATCAAGACAGGGTTTTTCTTTTAAATATAGCTTACCTTGTGAAACCGTGTTACTCACAAACCGAGGTATCACTGTACAGTTGTTAGGTGGAGGCAGGAATAGGCTTCTCTGAGGAGAAGGGTTTTAAGGGACCATCTTAAAGGGGACGGAGTAGGAGATAGTCGGACAGATTGGGGTAGGAAGTCCCATAGGATGTTAGGGGAATGACAGAGAGGAGTAGCAGACACATAATGGTTGGTAAGGTGGATGAGTCTTCATGACAGACTGAAGAGGGTATAGCCTATGTAAAGGTAAGCCAATGAGGAGGGAGTTGCAGAAGTCGAGGCGAGACAAATATCGGTCAGGATTCTTGTACAGCAAATGCTCATTTCCGATTAACAGGTGCTCTCTCCTATGCACATTTGCAGGATTGTGAGCATAGAAGCCTAGTCCTTGCATGTCTAGTTAGACTTCTATGCTCATGATCCTGGACATGCAAGAATGAGAAACTGCTGCACTGAAATGAGAATTTGCTGTACAAGATCCCTGATACTGTCTTTAACACAAACAATTGAGTACTCTCTGTGATACCTTTTTTTTAATTTACACTAAAACTCAATTTTTTAGGACGAACTAAAATCAAACACGAATCGGTCACCATTACTCACGATTAGGGATGATCCCGATGTTTGTGTTTGCCTGTTCGCCGAATAGCAAAGAATATGGGGTGTTCGCGGCAAATTCGAAAGCCATGGAACACCTTTTAAAAGTCTATGGGAGGAATCAAATGTGCTAATTTTAAAGGCTTATATGCATGATATTGTCTTAAAAAGTGTTTGGGGACCCGGATCCTGCCCCAGGGGACATGTATCAATGCAAAAAAAAGTTTTAAAAACAGTAGTTTTTTCGGGAGCAGTGATTTTAATAATGCTTAAAGTGAAACAATAAAAGTGTAATATTCCTTTAAATTTCGTACCTGGGAGGTGTCTATAGTATGCCTGTAAAGGGGCTCATGTTTCCCATGCTTAGAACAGTCTGACAGCAAAATGACATTTCTAAAGGAAAAAAAGATTTAAAACTACTCGCGGCTATAATGAATTGTCGGTTCCAGCAATATACATAAAAGTGAATTGATAAAAACAGCATGGCATTCCCCCACAGGGGAAACCCAAACCAAAATCAGGTCTAGCATAGATTTTAAGGGGAACCCCGCGCCAAAGAAAAAGGCGTGGGAGTCCCCCTCAAAATCCATACCAGACCCTTCAGGTCTGATATAGATTTTAAGGGGAACCCCATGCCAAAATTAAAAAAAAATGGTGTGGAGTCCCCCTAAAAATCCATACCAGACCCTTTTCCAAGCACACAACCTGGCAGGCCACAGGAAAAGAGGGGGGACGAGAGAACGCCCCCCTCCTGAACCGTACCAGGCCATATGCCCTCAACATTGGGAGGGTGCTTTGAGGTAGCATCTTGTCTGCATGTTGATGTGGAGAAGGGCCTCATTCCCACAGCCCTTGCACGGTGGTTGTAGGGGTCTGCGGATGGGAGGCTTAACGGAATCTGTAAGCCCCCTTTAACATGGGGACCCCCAGATCCCAGCCCCCTGTGTGAAATGGTAACGGGGTACAAATGTACCCTACCAATTCACAAAAAATATGTAAAAATGGTAAAAAAAAGACACTACACGCCTTGGGACAAGTCCTTTATTAAACAAATTGAAATTAAAATGTATTTTTCGGTCCATCGGAGCACGAGAAGAAGAAGAAGAACACTCCGTGGGACAGTTCTATTTTTTATTTAATTTAATTATTTTAATAAAGGACTTGCTCCAAGGCGTGTAGTGTCTTTTTTTTACCATTTTAACACATTTTCTGTAAAGCGGTAGGGGAACATTTGTACCGTTACCATTTCACATGGGGGGCGGGATGTGGGGGTCCCCTTGTTAAAGGGGGCTTCCAGATTCTGATAAGCCCCCTGCCCGCAGACCCCCACTACCATCGGGGAAGGGTTGTGAGGAAGAGGCCCTTCTCCCCATCGACATGGGGACAAGGTGCTTTAGGGGGGCCGCTACCCCAAATCACCCTCCCAATGTTGAGGGCATGTGGCCTGGTACGGTTCAGGAGGAGGGGCGCTCTCTTGTCCCCGCCTCTTTTCCTGCGGCCTGTCAGGTTGCGTGCTCGGATAAGGGTCTGGTATGGATTTTTAGGGGGACTCCACACCATTTTTTTTGTTAATTTTGGTGTGGGGTTCCCCTTAAAATCCATACCAGACACCTGTAGAGTCTGGTATGGAATTTGGGGGGACCCCACGCATATTTTTTTTTAAATTTTGGTTCGGGGTTCCCCTGTGAGGGAATCCCATGCCGTTTTTATCAATTAACTTTTATGTGTATTGCCGGACCAACAGTTCATTATAGCTGCGAGTCGTTTTAAATGACTTTTTTCCTTTAAAAATGTCATTTTGCTGTCAGACTGTCCTAAACACGGGAACACATGCTCCACTTTAGTTTTTTCATGTTCGTGTCCCATAGACTAACTGTGTTTGCGCGTTCGAACACATTTTTTGCCTGTTCTGGTGCAAACGGAACAGGGGGTCTGGTACGGTTCAGGAAGAGGGGTGCTCTCTTGTCCCCCTCTCTTTTCCTGTGGCCTGCCAGGTTGCGTGTTCAGATAAGGGTCTGGTATGGATTTTTAGGGGGACTCCACACCATTTTTTTTTATTTTGGCGTGGGGTTCCCCTTAAAATCCATACCAGACACCTGAAGGGCCTGGTATGGAATTTGGGGGGACCCCCACGCATATGTTTTTTTTACATTTTGGTTCTGGGTTCCCCTGTGGGGGAATCCCATGTCGTTTTTATCAATTAACTTTTATGTGTATTGCCGGACCAACAATTCATTATAGCTGTGAGTCATTTTAAATGACTTTTTTTCCTTTAGAAATTTCATTTTTCTGTCAGACTGTTCTAAACACGGGAAACATGCTCCACTTTTGATTTTTTCGTGTTTGTGTCCCATAGACTAACTGTGTTTGCGTGTTCGAACAAATTTTTTGCCTGTTCTGGAGCAAACCGAACAGGGGGCCTGGTACGGTTCAGGAGGAGAAGCGCTCTCTTGTCCCCCCCTCTTTTCCTGTGGCCTGCCAGGTTGCGTGCTCGGATAAGGGTCTGGTATGAATTTTTAGGGGGACTCTACACCATTTTTTTTTATTTTGGCGTGGGGTTCCCCTTAAAATCCATACCAGACACCTGAAGGGCCTGGTATGGAATTTGGGGGGACCCCCACGCATATTTTTTTTACATTTTGGTTCGGGGTTCCCCTGTGGGGGAATCCCATGTCATTTTTATCAATTAACTTTTATGTGTATTGCTGGACCAACAATTCATTATAGCTGCGAGTAGTTTTAAATGACTTTTTTTCCTTTAGAAATGTAATTTTGCTGTCAGACTGTTCTAAACACGGGAAACATGCTCCACTTTAGATTTTTTGTGTTCGTGTCCCATAGACTAACTGTGTTCACGTGTTTAAACTAATTTTTTGCCTGTTCTGGTGTGAACCGAACAGGGGGTGTTCGGCCCATCCCTACTGAAGATGGTCATAGCCAGAAATGTTAGGGGGTTGTTTATAAAAGTGATTTCTCAACAAAACAAAGCATGGAGACATGGATGTATGGGGGAGTTTACTTAAAATATTAAAAATGAATTGTGTTTTTGGTTTGTGGTGCTCTTATACATGGAAGATCCTCTTTAAACTGTGACCAAATAATAAATGCATTAATGTTCTCCTTGCGCCAAGCAGTAGAGTGAGTACCTGCTGTATATTGTTGCAGTGATTTACATATTTAAAATTGAAAGTTTGCATGTTGTAAAATGACTAGGTATGATTCTGTATGTGGTATGTAGGCACTGTGGGTTATGAGACAGGTGTGCTGTGGGTTTTGATCACTGTGTTACTCACTGCGCAGTAATACACTCCAGAGTCATCAAATTCAACCTGATTTTTTGTCATGTTATAAGAAAATTTCTTTGGCTCATGTATTCCTGTAAATCCTTTATCACTCTTCCGTGTTATGTCACTAAGCAGCATGGTAGGAGCTTGACCTGGATACGAAACATACCAAAAAAGATAAGGAGCACTTGAAATTTTATATGTGCATTCCAGCAATAGAGAGTCTCCTTCATTAATGATCCGAGGTTCTGATGTCTGGTTTACAGACTGCCCTTGAATTCCTCCTGCAGATAAAATGGCAACATTAATAATAAGTAAAATATCAGATAGATATACATTTGTTCAACATATGAATATCCATGGATATCACAACCCAGAGCCTCTCTTATCCATGCTGCAAAAATCACATATGTCATTTATAATAGTGCATACCTATAAGAATAGCTCCAGACAAAATACATGTGATGATGAAATCCATGGCTTAGGTATCTGTGCTTGTACACTTTGCTCTCATGTGTATGTGAAGATAGGACTATAGACAGAGATCTATATATCACCACCTGACCTCTTTCTTACTTCCTGCAATCACTTACAGTCAAAGAGCTTGTTTTTCTGGTTATGGAACATACAGATATTCTATATGTACATGTGTATAGCTCATCATCATCACCTGACCACTTCCTGTATTCACTTGCGATCAAAGTTTGGAGCTTTTTTTTTTTTTTCTTTGGCTACACAAAATATGGATATCCATGCAGTAAATGTTCTGCTTATAAATCTAACATTTTTTTTTATTATTGTTGTTAAATTAACTAATTTGCCATAGTCCCCAATCTTTTATAATATCTACAAACACCCTTAGGTTTCCATGGATTTTAATTTGTTTCATATATATATATATATATATATATATATATATATATATATATATATATCAAAAAATTTATACAAATATTCAGATTTCAATTTAGTAAACAAAGCTTAATTTGTCCTATAATGGATAGTCTGCAGTGTGTGTGGTCTTCTGCATTCAAACATTCAGTTGGATAATTAGGTAGGTCAGGGCCGCTGATAAGGCAGTGCAGCCAGCCCTCCTGTACTGGGCCCAGGCCCCATCAGTTCAAAAGGGGGGCACCTGCTGAGCAAGAGGTCTGGCTATAATGTCTTATTGCAGACACCAACCCTCTTCTGCTTCCCCCTGCAGCACTGCCAGCTTCTCATTCTCTTTCTCCCTCCGGCTGCATTGCAGAGGGTTTGGTCCTAGCATGTGTGCCTCTTCCATCTGCTGTCCGGGCCCCCTCCCCCCCCATGTGCCCCCTTCCCCTGCAATGCTGCTGGCTTCCCTCCACTCCTCTCTGGAGCTGCTAGGGGCACTGCCATGCTTATTCAGCTATGCAAAATGCCATGAAGGAGAGAGAGCAGGGGGGAATGGGCCAGTAAATATGTGATTTACTGCTCCCTTTTTTTCCTGAATGAACACAGTAAGCAATCGGTACCAATCACCCCTGTGTCCATTCATCAATTAAGCATTGTAAACTGTGTTTATTAGGCTTCTGCTTGTTAATTATCAGGAAGCTTCAGCACATTATCTATTCATTTATCTGTGCAGCTGAGGTTGCAGAGAAAGGGACTGATGTCAGGTAGGCTGTATGGGGCCCCGTGATTTCTAACAGCAGCCCTGCGGTAGGTAGGTTCAGCAGATCACTGGATGACAATTAAGCTCCAAGGTTGTTGAATGTAAAGGCAGCACATTCTGCTTCCCTGCTGAGGCTGCATCCTACCTAAGCTTTTCTAGTTGTGTAGACTGGCTGTCACAATTAAATGCAATATGCATACTGACTGGGAATGTTTCGTAGCTATGGCAGTGAAAGAAGCTTTTGACCTTCCAACACACTGTGCACAGAGTCAGAGCGGCTTGCCAGGCTGCCCCTTTAGACCGTCATGACGACCTAGCTGTAATGGGAATACTGACATGACTTGTAGAACAGTAGACACATAGCCAATGCTGTTTTCTATTTAATTGTTTTGGATTATGCTGCCACCTTGTGACCTTTGTTTGTATTACATGTCTTTTTCCGTGTTTCCTTACCCTTTTTTATGTAATTTTCTTTTCCTTTAACGTGAGTTTATGGAGTCAGAATAGCCCTCTGTTTGTGTATCTGCGTAATCTGCAATCAAGCTTAGTGTCATTGTCTTGTAAGAGCACATGGTCACACAAGCTTCCTGCATGTTTTCTGAGAACTTTCTTTGAACTGTTTCCCTTCATTATGTTGTATCACCCTGCCTGCTAAATCACTGTTCATCTTCATAAAGAGACAGTATCCATTTTCAGTAAAAAGTACAAAATGTCTAGATAAATGAAAATGAGAGATTGCAAAAGACAGTAGGATAAACCCCCAAAAAATCTTCAAATATATTAATAGTAAAAAGGTTAAGTCTGAGCATGTAGGCCCTTTGCAAAATAATCTAGAGTGGGAGACTGGGGACAAAGAGAAGGCTAACTTATTAAATACTTTCTTCAGCTCTGTGTATACAAAGGAGCATGGGGGAGCTCATGTCCACAATGGGGGTGGTAGTAACGCAGCCCCAAATCCACAATGGCTCATAAGTGAGATGGTCCAGAAATATTTGGACAGAATAAAGGTGGATAAAGCACCTGGACCTGATGGCATCCACCCACGGATCCTAAAAGAATTGAGCTCTGTAATTTCGAAGCCATTGTATCTCATTGTATCTAATTTTTAGGGACTCATTAATGACAGGAATAGTACCACTGGATTGGCGCAGGGCCAATGTGATGCCCATATTTAAAAAGGGAACAAAGTCTTTACCAAGTAATTATAGACCCGTTAGTTTGACTTCTATAGTTGGGAAGATACTGGAGGGATTAATAAAAGACCACATAGACAAGTTCTTGCAGGAAAAAAATATTTTGAGCAACAGACAGCATGGATTCATGAAAGACAGAAGTTGTCAGACAAACCTGATTTCTTTTTATGAGGTGGTAAGTAAAACCTTGGACAGAGGGGTGGCGGTGGACGTGATATATTTGGATTTTGCAAAAGCATTCGATACAGTTCCGCACACACGGCTCATGTGTAAGGTAAAGTCTACAGGTTTGGAAACATCAGTTTGTAGATGGATAGAAAACTGGCTAAAAGACAGAATTCAGAGAGTAGTGGTTAATGATTCTTAGCCCCTGTACACACGGTCGGAGATTTCGACAACCAAATCCATCGGATCTTGTCTGTCGGATTTTGCCCGTCAGATCTTGTCCAAAACTGTTGCATACACACGGTCAGACTAAGTTGTCGAAAAATCCGCCCATTCAGAACGTGATGACGTAATTTTCGTTACGATGGGACTACATTTAGGCTAGTAGCCAATAGCTTTGATGTAGGAATTTGATCTGAGCATGCGTGGCACTTGGTCCGATCAAAATTCTCTACACATGATCGGAGTATGTCCGATCGGACCAGTTGGTTGGAAAATATTTCCGACGGAATCAGTCCGATGCATACCACACACAGTCGGATTATCCGACAACACGGTCCGATAGGACACATTCCAACGGATTCTCTGACTGTGTGTACAAGGGCTGACTCTGAATGGTCTAAGGTTATCAGTGGTGTACCCCAAGGTTCAGTGTTGGGACCCTTACTTTTTAATATCTTTAGAAATGATATTGGGTCTGGGATCAAAAGTAAAATTTCCGTCTTTGCAGATGACACCAAGCTATGCAGTGGAATAACGTCCTTACAGGATGCCTCCAATTTACAAGCCAACCTCAATGCTCTGTCTAATTGGGCGACTATGTGGCAGATGAGGTTTAATGTTGAGAAATGTAAGGTTATGCACTTGGGGGCTAAGAATATGCATGCATCATACACGCTAGGGGGAGTACAACTGGGGGAATCCGTAGTGGAGAAGGATCTGGGGGTTTTGGTAGATCATAAGCTCAATAATAGCATGCAATGCCAAGCTGTGGTTTCCAAAGCGAGCAAAGTCCTTTCCTGTATTAAGAGAGGTATGGACTCCAGAGAGAGAGATATCATTTTGCCCCTGTTCAAATCATTAGTAAGACCTCATCTGGAATATGCAGTTCAGTTTTGGGCACCAGTTCTCAAAAAGGATATCGGGGAACTGGAGAAAGTGCAGAGAAGGGCAACCAAACTGATAAGAGGCATGGAGGAACTCAGCTATGAGGAAAGATTAGAGGAACTGAATTTATTCTCTCTTGATAAGAGGAGATTAAGGGGGGATTTGATCAACATGTACAAATATATAAGGGGTCCATATAGGGAATTTGGTGTCGAGTTATTCACTTTACAGTCAACAAAGAGGACAAGGGGGCACTCTTTACGTCTAGAGGAAAAGAGATTTAATCTCCAAATACGGAAAGATTTCTTCACAGTAAGAGCTGTGAAAATGTGGAATAGACTCCCTGCAGAGGTGGTTATGGCCAGCTAAGTGGATTGCTTTAAGAAAGGCCTGGATTATTTCCAAAGTGTACATAATATAACTGGGTACTAAAATTTATAGGTAAAGTTGATCCGGGGAAAAACCGATTGCCTCTCGAGGGATCAGAAAGGAATTTTTCCCCCGCTTCAGCAAATTGGATCATGCTCTGCTGGGGTTTTTTGCCTTCCTCTGGATCAACTGTGGGTATAGAATTGGGTATATGGGCTGGTATGATATTTCTTATATATTATTTTTTTTTTTGGTTGAACTGGATGGACTTGTGTCTTTTTTCAACCTGACTAACTATGTAACTATGTACCTATAAGGCCATATGCATGACATTGTATAACACGTACTATCCCATACTGTCAGACCCATCTTATTACTCCACTAACCCATTCCATTGCTCCCATTAAGAGAGCACCATTTTTGGAGTAAACATTGGCCGTAGCAGCCTCTTTTATTAACCAATAAAATGTAAAACTTTAACATATCCGTAAAACATCTGTTATCAAGAAAAACCCATATTCCTTATTAGCGTTGGTCTTTGCCAGACACTTCCACTTACCATCTGTTCAATCTGGCAATGCGGTACCTTTAAATATGTTAATAGGCCTCTCACCGACATGCTGGCTCTGAGACAGCCCACTGACCGCAGTGCACCCATTAACCAACTTCCAGTTAAACCACTGTTAACTGGAATACCACCATCAGGACCCATACCACTGGTGGGTCCCGAACTCACCCTTCCAAAGTGTCTTTCTTCTCCCACAGCGCCCAAAGGAAAAACCTTACCCTTGGGTGCCCCTCCACACCCTCAACACTCTCTGGATGCCATCTTGCAAACCCAGGGCCCACATATCAACTCCCACATTATTCAGGTGTACCCCGTTCCCTCTCAGGTATCACCAGGTTTCCACCTCCAATTCCAAATGCCGGATAGCCAACCCCCCATTCCGAACCACAAATCTGCTAACATCCCTGTTAACTTTCTTACGCGCCTTATTGATTCTCTCCACCGATCTAGCTAATCGCCAATTTGTCCGAGCAATCATGTCGGACCACACAATCAGCATATCCGGGAAGGCCATGCAGAGACACAAGAAATCAAACTTGATGTTTCCCGTGATGTCCAACATGGACCGTACCCCCAAGTCATTCCTGCCTATGTGTAGCACTAAGACATCCGTAGGCCTGTTTAATCATGCAAATTTCAGCACTTCTGGAACAATCCTACTCCATAACATGCCTGGCACCCCCAACCCCCAGATACAGGCTTCACGCCTTGAAATGCCCAACTGCTTCCCTTCAGACCTAACATCAGCCCGCTTTGCCACCCCAAATACAAGTGGCCTAGTATCCAGACCAGGCCTTGCCTTCCATCTGAAAGAGAAGAAAACAAAACTCCAAATAACACCACAGCATCTTACCATCTCATCTACCCATATGTCCCCACTACCCCCCATTATCAGTCAACCAACAGATGGGACCTGAAATAAATATGGAACCTCTGCGATTCCCAACTGCGCCTGCAAGCCGCTTCTTAAAGGGCAACATACGGGTACATTAAAATGCCTGTACGTACCCTTCTGCCGACGTATATCGGTGTGAGCCAGTCAGCAAGTGGTTAAAGTCCCATCCTTCCCCCTTCCCCACTTTCTTAGGCTATCTATTAGAATGTATGTGCTTCCATTGTGCAGACTCTCACAAATTTAGAAGGGTTAGGACTGCAAGTATTACATGGTGCTGTGAAAGGGCCTTGCAGTTTATACATGCGTTTGCAAATGTGTGCTAACTAAACCCCTGTTTTTAACGTATACTGTTGGACAGATTAATTTGGTTAGTAAGCAGACTGGTTGGTGAGTTGAGCTGGGAATTTCCTCTGGTTTTGTCTTGCATGTGTTGCCCTTCCATGTGCTCCTTGCTGTGAAGACCAGTTATAGGTAGGGGCAAGAACCATCTATTTGTTACCTGTCTAAATTTGGTCAGGGGACACACTGGGCACCTTTGCTGTCATTGTGCTATGTGCTGGGTGTCCAATGTGTCCCTGTGCCTTTAAGGGGGATTGGGCCACCTCCAGGCACACCTGCCCCTTATCTATCCATTAGAATTCACTCCCTGTTCCATCTATCTGGATACAGTCTCATGGCTTGTAAACGGCATAGTTTTCTCTTCTTGCAACACCTTCAACAAATGCTTCCCTCACTGTTATTTGGCTCTTACTGGCCTTACACCATCTTTATCCCCTGAGAGTTCTTCATAGTATATCCTCCTTTCTTACAGACTCCTCTGTGCTACCACATACACAATATGGAGAATTTATCTGCTTGGGAATCTTATGCATTTGCTCCCTGCATGGTATAGCTTCCTCAGCTCCCAAGATGGACGACCTATCTCATCGGCTCCTCATGAGTATAGTATCCTGCACTCCTGTTTTCCAGTCCTCTGTAAGTAAATGCACGGCAAAATTTTCTACTCCCACCCCTTCTTTGATGCTCCTGTTCTTAGCAGAACTGATCAGTAACAATATATATATTTTTTTACAGACCAATGGATGCATCCTCTCCTGATGAAGTGTTTTCACACGAAACGCGTTGAGCTCTGATAGGATGCACCTTGCTAGAGTCAATCATCTTTGCATCTTTTTACTATACTTTTAATTACTCGCTTCCTAATACGGAGTTATCGCTTCATACATTGGCAATTGGAATGTGCTGCTATTTTGTTTTCAAGGTTGCATACAAATGAACTACTTGGATTATGTATCTGTATTCTTAGTGTTCATGAACTGTACTTTATCCTATGTATACACATATGCAGTGGCTTTAAATGTATTCCATATTGAGTGTGATTTTATACCCCCTTTATGGTAAATAAAACTCATTAAGTCACCAAGTATGCATTATTCTGGCCAATATGCAGTTTGCCTCACACAAAGTCCCAACTTCCTTTTCATATTTCTTGATCTAGGGATGGAGGCACATATTATCATATGTACGTCCCATTTAAAGTCCCATGCTTCCCTCTTCCCCATTTTCTTAGGCTATCCATTAGAATACATTTGCTTCCATTGTGGAGACTCTCATAAATTTAGAATGGTTAGGACTGCAAGTATTACAGGGTGCTGGGGAAGGGCCTTGCAGCTTACACATGCATTTACAAATGTGTGCTAACTAAACCCCAGTTTTTAATGCATACTGTTAGAAAGGTTAATTTGGTTAGTAAGCAGACTGGTTGGTCAGTTGAGCTGGGAATTTCCTCTGGTTTTCTCTTGCATGTGTTGCCCTTCCATGTGCTCCTTGCTGTGAAGACCAGTTATAGGTAGGGGCAAGAACCATCTATTTGTTACCTGTCTAAATTTGGTCAGGGGACACACTGGGCACCTTTGCTGTCATTGTGCTATGTGCTGGGTGTCCAATGTGTCCCTGTGCCTTTAAGGGGGATTGGGCCACCTCCAGGCACACCTGCCCCTTATCTATCCATTAGAATTCACTCCCTGTTCCATCTATCTGGATACAGTTTCATGGCTTGTAAACGGCATAGTTTTCTCTTCTTGCAACACCTTCACCAAATGCTTCCCTCACTGTTATTTGGCTCTTACTGGCCTTACACCATCTTTATACCCGTATATTACAGTTTTCCCTTTACATCAGTATCATCGGTCCTTCCCTTCACATCACAGCCCCCCCTTATATTACAGTTTTCCCTTTACTTCAGTATCATCAGTCCTTCCCTTCACATCACAACCCCCCCCCCCCTTTTTACATTGCAGAAACCCCACTTTACATCACAGAACCCCCCCTTTACAATAAAGCACCCCCTTTACATCAGAGCTCCCCCTTTACAATACAGCCCCTCTTTGCAATACAGCTTGTTCTTTCCATTACAAAGTTCGCTTTACATCACAGCCCACCTTTGCATGCAAATCCCCCCATTTTACATCACAACCCCCCTTTACATCACAATGCCTTCTTTACTTCTTTAAATTACCTTTGTCCCTCTTCATATCACAGCCCCCCCACCTTTCATCACAGACCTCCACCCTTTATATCACTGTCCTCAGCCCACTTCCTTGCATCCCTGTCCCCTTCACAGCCCCCTTATTTGGATCCTAGTTCCCTTCACAGCCCTCCATCTTTGCACCTCAGTCCCCTCTACAGCCCCCTTACTTGCATCTCAGTCTCCTTCACAGCCCCCTCTTTGTATCTCAGTCCCCTCCACAATTCCCCCTTCTTTGCACCCAATCCACTTTACAGCCCCTTACTTTTATCTCAGTCCCCTTCACAGCCCACCCACCCCCTTTTTTTGTACACTGATCCCCTTCAAAGCCACCTTTCCTTATTTGTACCCCATGCTCCTTCACAACCCTATTCCTTGCATAGCACTCTACTTTACAGCCTCCTTCCTTGCACCCCAGTCCTCTTTATAGCCCCTCTACTTTCATCTCAGTCCCCTTCACAACCTCCCCTTCCTTGTATCCCAGTCCTTATCACAGCCCCCACCCCCCTTTTTTGTATACTGGTGCCCTTCCCAGCTCCCCTCCCTTCCTTGCAATCCAGTCCCCTTTATATGAATGCCCCTTCCCTTACATTTCCCCCTCACAACACTCCTCCAATCGATCCTACCTTACACAGAAGATAGAAGGCAGAAGGCGCAGGATGTTTGGACAGAGGGCTGGACATGCGGGACATGCTTTTCATGTTCCCAGGCAAGTGATTGGTTGCTAGGACCATCTTAGCACTAAATCACCAGCTTGTTAACTTGAAAAGCACGTTTCGCATGTCCCGCCTTCTGTGCGGACACCCCGCGCCTTATGCCTTCTATAGGATAAATGCTGCAGCAATGGCGAGGGGAAAGAAGATGTCAGCCAGGAGAGGATACTTAGGCTGCTAAGTGGTGGAGCTGCAGGCCGGGCAGGACTGTCATTGGGCTAGTTTTCGGCAGTGGCGTCACCTGGGTTGATGTCACCTGGTGCAAAAAAAATGGTGTCACCCCCCCACCAACTCCCTCATTATAAACCTCCCCCCTCGGTATAGACACCCCTTCAGTGCAGACCCTTCTATCAGTACAGACACCCCCACCTTGGTACAGAGACCCCCACCTCAGTACAGACACCCCCATCGGTACAGAGACCCCCACCTCAGTACAGACATCCCCACCTCACTGCAGACCCCCCATCGGTACAGACACCCCCACCTCAGTGCAGACCCCCCAGAATTACAGACACCCCCCCTCAGTGCAGACCCCCCTCAGTACAGACACCCCCCTCACTGCAGACCCCCAGTGCAGACACCCCCCCTTAGTGCAGACCCTCCAGTGTAGACCCCCCAACAGTACATACACCCCCCTCGTGCAGACCCCCCTCAGTTACAGACCCCCCCTCAGTGCAGAACCCCAGCAGTACAGACACCCCCCAGTGCAGACCCCCAGTGCAGACACAGCCCTCCATTCAGACCCGCCAGTGCAGACCCCCCTAGCAGTACAGACACCCCCCCAGTGCAGACACCCACCCAGTACAGACACCCCCCAGTACAGACACCCCCTCCATGCAGACCCCCGTGCAGATACCCCCTAGTGCAGACACCCCTCTCCGTGCAGACACCCCATTGCAGACCCCCCAGCAGTACAGACACCCCCCAGTGCAGACACCCCCCTCCGTGCAGACCCCCGTGCAGACACCTGCCCCCAGTGCAGACCCCCCAGTGCAGACACCTGCCCCCAGTGCAGACACCCCAGTGCAGACACCCCAGTGCAGACACCCTACCCCACTGCAGACCCCCCAGTGCAGACACCCTACCCCAGTGCAGATACCCCCCCAATGCAGACACCCCTCTGTGCAGAGTTGCAGACACCCCCCAGTGAAGAACCCCCTCTGTGCAGACCCACCCTCTGTGCAGACCCCCATGCAGACCCCCCCAGTGCAGACACCCCCAGCAGTACAGACACCCCCCCTTACAGACCTCAGAACAGCAGTAATCATACACACACAGCGGTGTTTGTCCCTCGAGCTCGGCTCCTCCTCCTGCTCCTCTGTGGATGTAAACAGAGAGGAGGGGGAGGCGGCTTAGTTCCGCTCAGCTGAGGGACACAGCCGTGGCGCAGTACACAATGCAGCAGACGGTGTTGGCGGTGACACTACCCATGGGTGTCACCCCTCTGGCGGGTGTCACCCGGGTGTGGCCCGCACCCCCCGCACCTGCCTAGCAATGCCACTGGTTTGCCGACTGCAGTCTGTCATTTAGTGATGCCTGCACTATACTATACTTGCCTAAAAAAGTACAGTATTATTTTACTATATAGTGATTCTTGTCTCTACATTTCTTACGACTAGGTTCACATCTCTGGAGAACACCGGAGAACACACGTGATTAAACACACAGAGAAGCACAACGCAACCCCCACACATTGACACCCGCAGCAAGTTTTCATGCACAACAAATGGTGCAATGCAATTACAAAAAATGGTTGGGGATTTCTTTCCCCACATTTACTAATGGGTAGGGCAGCCCATTGAAATGAAGGGGCTGCCTTAACTACATTGTGTGTGCACAAATACATGCAAATCTGAACTGAAAAAATTTATTCTATTAAACTGGAGACTAAATAATAGATGCATTAATGTGCAATTTGCTTCAAGCAGTGAAGTCAGTACAAGCTGTACATCGTTGCATTACTTTTCATATATAAAATATATACAACATAAGTGTGATTCTATATGTATATATGTGTTATACAGACACTGTGGGTTATGAGACAGGTGTGCTGTGGGTTTTATTCACTGTGTCGCCCACTGCGCAGAAATACACTCCAGAGTCAGTTACTTCAACTTGATTTTTGCTCATAGTATAAGACATTTTCTTGGAATTGTGTAATCCTGTAAATCCTTTATGGTTTTTCTGTGTTAGGTCACTAAGAAGCATGGTGGGGGCTCGGCCCGGATACAAGACATACCAAAAAGGGTAAGCACTGCCTGAAATTTTATATGTGCATTCCAGCAATAGAGAGTCTCCTTCATTAATGATCCGAGGTTCTGATGTCTGGTTTACAGACTGCCCTTGAATTCCTCCTGCAGATAAAATGGCAACATTAATAATAAGTAATATATCAGATAGATCTACATTTGTTCAACATATGAATATCCATGGATATCACAACCCAGAGCCTCTCTTATCCATGCTACAAAAATCACATATGTCATTTATAACACTGCATACCTATCAGAATAGCTCCAGACACAATACATGTGATGATGAAATCCATGGCTTAGGTATCTGTGCTTGTACACTTTGCTCTCATGTGTATGTGAAGATAAGACTGTAGACAGAGAACTATATATCATCACCTGACCTCTTTCTTACTTCCTGCAATCACTTACAGTTAGACAATACTTTGTTTGTCTTTCTGGGTACGCAAAATGCATATATCCATCCAGTAAAATTCTCTGCTCCTAAAGCTAACATTGTTTTTGTTTTGTTTTTATTCCTGCTAAATTAATTAATTTACCATATTTCCAGTCCTCTATAATGTCTACAAACAGCCCTAGGTTTACAAGGAATAAAATGTAACCTTACACTGAATATTTAATTCACATATGTGGTTGGGGTGCAGTAAAAGCAGGCAGTTGAGCCATGGTTTTACACCCCTCTCCCCAAACAGTCACATGAACACTAACATAAAGCCGGCTGGTGCTCAAATTGGGGGGGGGCGCAAACAAACTATTCTGAAAAACAAACACATCAATTGCAGCCTCACCGTGCCATGAAACACAGCCACTGTACCATCAAATGCTGCTACTGTGCCCATCAAATGCTCCCACTGTGCCATCAAATGCGGCCACTGTGCCCATGAAATGCTCCCACATCAAATGCTGCCATTGTTCCATCAAATGCTCCCACTGTGCCCATCAAATGCCACTGTGCCCAAACACTGCCACTGTGCCCATCAGATGCTGCCACTGTGCCCATCAAACGCTGCCACTGTGCCCATCAAATGCTCCCACTCTGCCCAAACACTGCCACTGTGCCCATCAAATGCTGCCACTGTGCCTATCAAATGCTGCCACTGTACCATCAAGTGCTGCCACTGTGCCATCAAACGCTGCCACTGTGCCCATCAAATGCTGCTACTGTGCCCACTAAATGCTCCCACTGTGTCATCAAATGCTGTCACCGTACCCATCAAATGCTGCCACTGTGCCCATCGAACGCCACTATGCCATCAAATGCTCTCACTGTGCCCATCAAATGCTCCCACCGTGCCATCAAATGCTCCCACTGTGCCCAAATGCCATTATGCCCATCAAATGCTGCCACTATGTCAATCAAATGCTTCCACTGTGCCGTCAAATGCACCACATGCTGCCACAGTGCTCATGAAATGCTGCCACTGTGCCCTTTGAGTGCTGCCACTATGCCCCCCTGCCCACCGTTTGCCCTGCACTTACCCTGTCTCGGTGGGGCAAAAGGTGATGGTGGCGGCTTTCGCTCCTCCATGTCCTCGATGTCCAATCACAGCGCCTGTCATTTCAGCCAATCAAGTGATGGGTAACAGACCTGAGCACCTGATTGGCAGAGAGGAGGTTCAGTGTTAGGAAAGCAAATATTAATTCGCTTTTCTAACACAGCTGGATGAACTGTGAGCACCACGCATGGCGCTCACTGTTTACCTTTTTTGACGCCTATTAGAGCCTATAATTTTAATCAGGTGCTTCAAAAACACCCCCCCCCCCCGTCACTGTAATTCAGGAGCGCAAATAGGGGGTGGCAGTGGCAGCCATGGATAGATTCATGTAATGCAAGAATCTGTCTATTGGTGATAGAGGGGGTGGCGCCTGTACAGCCTTTTGGACGCACCGCCACTGGTGAAACAGTCCAATAATTGCAACTCCAAATTGGATGTTTATTTGCTAGAATGTAGCAAATGCTCTCTTCAGTATGTGGGCTGTACTGTAAGACACCCAAGAACAAGAATTGGTGAGTGTAATTGCAATTAAATGAATCCGAATGCAAGACAAATTTTCAATTTCAAACATTTCAAGGAGGAGCATGTGGAAGATATCAGTTCCTTCTTTTTTGTAGCATAGATCGGTTATTGAAACTGCCAAAAAGAGGGACCTGCATCATAAATCATATGGGCTGTTTCACACTTGCATTAAATTTTAAAGCAGCCTAGCATCTCATTAACGCACCTATAGCACTAATGAGCATTTAGGATATGTTGTACAGGCATTCATGGTACATCAAGCAACACTTGTCAAAAGCCCTTTGTGCTGTTTTTTTTTTTTTTTTACAAGACTAAAATGGGAAATAATCACTTTTGACGCTTTGCAACTGCACTGCAAACACACTGAAAATGCCATAGGCAGGTTTACAGTGCGTTTAAGGTGCGGTTGTGATGTGTTTCAATAGAAATAAATGAAGAAAGTTGCAAAGCGTCAACGCCTGCCTCACCACAATGCGAAACAACGCTAATGCTGCAGTATGAATACCTCCATCCGCTCCCTATTGTGACAATTTTAAGTGGTTTTCAGGAAGCAAAACATGGCCCAACTGCCTATTTTTCAATGCTGGTGTGAAAGAGCTCATTGAGAAAGAGGTGTGGTGGATCTACACTTTATAAACAAGAGCACCATTAGGGTTTAATCATAAGTGGGATGTTAATATTTTTTTTTAAATGGTCTGTATAATAATATAAATGTATTTATCGTATTATATGATGATAAACTTTATACTATATATACTATCATGTTATGTTTTGAACAATGTTGATTGATTTTAATTGCTTTGAATTCATGTGTTTATCATGATTTTTAATGGATTCTCCTCCTTCGTTTCCTTGTGAAGGGTATATAACCAAAAAGGTAGTGTATTGCAGCTTACAATTGATTAGATGTGGTGGCTGCAGTAGTTTTCTTTTTTTTTAGGCTTTTTCCTCTGTTTTCACCTTGTAACACACATGTCCTATTTTAGAGTGCCCCCACTCTGGATGAAGGAGCACAGGGGCACCTCTAGACAGCAGAATTGTCAATCTGGGAAGGGGATTGTCAGTTGTACTAACAGAAACACTAACAAATTGAAGCCAAACTCCAGTTACATAAATAGTTATGGCAACATTTTTGTTTCTTTTTGGATAAAGTTTTTTTTTTTTTTTTTACACCATTGTAAATAGTGTGTCTCAAAATTATAAACTGCTAAATATGCAGAACTTTTGCTGTTGGAAAACAACAGACTCAAGCTAGCCATACAATATTATTTTTTTTCTGTTCAACCGTTTGGTTGAATGAAAAAAAAAAAAAAATGATTTTATTGGATATGTTTTATACCAGAAAGTAGAAAATATCTTTTATTTTTTTTAAATGCTTCAGCCTTTTTTTCTTGTTTCTATAGCAAAAAAATAAAATAAAACAGTGATGATCAAGTAATACCAAAAGAAAGCTCTATTTGTGTGAAAAAATTATATAAATGTCATTTGTGTACAGTGTTGCACGACTGTGCAACTGCCAGTTAAAATAGCACAGTGCTGAATAGCAAAAAGTGCCCTGGACATGAAGGGGGTAAAACCTCCCAGAGACCAAGTGCTTAAATAATCCCTATCTCTTTTAAGAGCACTACTATAGCGTGGAACTCTGAAATAACCCTGTCTTTATGACAGCAGGTATTACAGACGTTTCTTAAACGGACAAACAAACACGGTGGCAGTTGTTGTGGTGTGTAACGGGTTAACTGTGGGGTAAGAGGCTACTCAAAACTGACCCAGTGCTTCAGATGTAGATATGGCTGTGTATGGTCTCATACACAGTTTTGAGCGATGTCCTACCCCACATATGTCCATGCTTCTCAATTAGTACCTAATGCCAGCTCCCACTTTCTAAATAGGGACAACTTTTATCCTCTAGCTTTGAGCAGCACTCTAAGTCCACATTTGATCACAGTAGCGATCATCTAGTAGACGTGCAAAACAAAACACAAAACAAAAAACATTCATTTTGATTTATTTAACCAATTTCATTTAGTTAGATTTGTTAAATTTGTTTAATTTGTTTTCAGAAATTAGTTTCATTTATTCGTATTCGTTTTGACCGCATTAGAAAACATTTCAACCACAATAATAAGCATTTCATCTGAATTAGAAAACATTATAACCACATTAGAAAGCATTTTAACCACACTAGAAAACATTTTAACTACATTAATAAACATTTCAACCATATTAGAAAACATTTCAACCACAATAATAAACATTTCATCTGCATTAGTAAACATTATAACCGCATTAGAAAGCATTTCAACCGCATTCAAAAACGTTTCAACCACAATAATAAACATTTCAACCACAATTATAAACATTTCAACCACATTAGAAAACATTTTAACCGCATTCAAAAACGTTTCAACCACAATAATAAACATTTCAACCACAATTATAAACATTTCAACCACATTAGAAAACATTTTAACCGCATTCAAAAACGTTTCAACCACAATAATAAACATTTCAACCGCATTAGAAAACATTTTAACCGCATTGGAAAACATTTTAACCTCACTAGAAAACATTGCAATCGCACTAGACAATATTTCAACCACATTAATAAACAATGCAACCGCATTAAAAAAAATTCAACCACATGAATAAACATTTCAACTGCATTAGTAACCATTTTAACCGCATTAGAAAACATTTCAACCACATGAATAAACATTTCAACTACATTAGAAAGCATGTGAACCACAGTGGAAAACATTTAAACTTCATTACAAAACATTTCAACTACACTGATAAACATTTCAACAGCATTAGAAAATATTTCAACTGAATCTGTGTGTGACAGATGTTTTGGTGTGCACTGGTAAACACTGAGACAGATGTTGATGGGACACTCGTCATACAGATGTTTTGGTGTGCGCTGGTAAACTCTGAGACCAATGTCGATGGGACACTAGTCATACAGATGTTTTGGTGTGCGCTGTGCACTGGTACACACTGAGACAGATGTCGATGGGACACTAGTCATACAGATGTTTTTGTACACTAGGAATGTCTGCTGGTAAGCTCTGACAGATGTTGATTGGACACACACTACTACAGGTGTTTTTGGGCACTGTGACAGATGGCACAAGTAGAATACCTGACCTAGAGACAACATTTTTAGAAAGGAAGAATGACCATCATTTTTTTTCATCAGCAGGAATATGATATACTCATTTTGATTTTGTTTTAAAATTCTAATTGATTGAAATTAATAAAAACTGGAATATTGGATTAATATTTGTGTCAGCTCAATTAGCCCTTGTACAATGCACATGTATGTTTTATTTAAACACCTGAATGCTTGACAATCCTTTTCTGCCCCGGACAGTTACAGAGGTTTTGCACAATGGTACACACTGAGACAGATGTTGATGGGACAATAGTCATACAGATATTTTTGTAGAGTATTAGTAGTATTTTTTTTCTATTCTATTCTATTATTTTCTATTCTAATATGTGCTTTTATTCTAATATGTGCCTTTATTTTCTATTCTATTCACATCGATTCTATTCTATTCCAATTCAAATTTATTATATTTGTAATTCGAATTTCAGAAGAGGATTATATTATTTTCTATTCTATTCCTTTATTTTCTATTCTATTTTATTATGTTCTTTTATTTTATTTTCCATCTTGTTCTGTTTTACTCTATTATTTTATATTCCTTTATTTTCTATGCTATTCCTTTATATTCTATGCTATTCTATCATTTTCTATTATATTATATACTTTTCTATTCCTTTATTTTCTATTCTATTCTATTGTATTCAGAAATTCTAATTTCAATCAAATTCGTAAACAATTCAAATTTGAAAACAAGTCGAATTTAATAAGAATTTCATCCAAAAATCTTGTTTAGCTATTTTAGATTTGTTTAAGATCGTTACTATTGAAATTCCGTAATTCTGATACATCCGAATTTCGAATCGGAATGAAACAAACTGCACATGTCTATTATCTAGTTATCTGATCCTAGTGTCAGTCACTCTCAGTTTGCGAGCTGGAAAATCTTGGTGCAGGGTCAGGCTGAGAGCGCTATTGTCACATATTGGTTGCAGCATGGTGAGATCTGCCCTGCTGTTTGTCACATATTGGTGTCAGTGGGTGGGATTTGAAACTGCTGTTGTCACACAGACTTTTGGCTAAACCTCCCTGTCGGGTCCCCATCCTTTACACTTATAAAGGGACACTGCCATGAAGCATTAAAGAGGAAGTAAACCCTAATTACTTTACTAATTTACTAGTTTACTTCCTCTTTCATTCCCTGCAAAGGTAAAGCATAATGGACTACTATGCATCGCATAGTAGCCCATTATGTGTCACTCACCTGACACAGGAGCCAGCGATGTCACCGCTGTCCCCTGTAGTCCGGCGCATCCATCTTCTTGGTGGGGTCTCGCAGCTCCGCCGCTGTCATTCGGCGAAGCTGCGATGACGTCACTCCCGCGCAGGTTTGGGAGATATGTCTTGGACCTACAGGTAAGCCTTAATCTAGGCTTACCTGTAGGTCAAAGTGGTTTGTAAGGGTTTACAACCACTTTAATGGAGGCTGCCTTTACTGAAAGAGGTTGTAAAGGCACAAGGTTTTTTACCTTCATGCATTCTATGCATGAAGGTAAAAAACCTGTGTGCAGCAGCTCCCCCCCCCCCAATACTTACCTGAGCCACCTCTCGATTCAGCAATGTCCATTAGAGTCTTGGCTCTCTACGGACTCGCACTTCTGATTGGCTTTTGGTAGCAGTAGGAGCCAATGTCAATCACAGCCAGTGAGCCAATCAGGAGATGCAGGGGCAGGGCCAAGCTGTGGCTCTGTGTATGAATGGAAACACAAAGTTGCAGCTTGGGGGTGCACCTGCTTGGGTGCCCCCACAGGAAGTGTGTGGGGGCACCCGGCAGGGGGGAGGGGCCAGGAGCGCCAGTGTGGGACCTGAGAAGAGGAGGATCTGGGCTGCTCTGTACAAAACCATTGCACAGAACAGGTAAGTATAACATTTATTATTTTATAAAACAAAAAACAAGACTTTAATATCGCTTGAAGACTTCTTTAACCACTACAATACAGGGCACTTTCACCCCCTTCCTTCCCAGCCCAATTTTCAGCTTTCAGCGCTCTAGCGCTTTCAGTGACAATTGCGCGGTCATGCTACACTGTACCCAAATGAAATTGTTATCATTTTGTTCGCACAAATAGAGCTTTATTTTGGTGTTATTTATTCACGACTCCGGTTTTTTTTTTTACGAAAAAAAGCGGAAATTTGGGAAAAAAACAATATTTTCTTTTTTCTATTTGAAAAGAAATCCAATAAAATCAAATTTTGTCATAAATTTAAGCCAAAATGTATTCTGCTACATGTTTTTGGTAAAAAAAAATTCCGTTAAGTGTATAATAATTGGTTTGTGTGATCACGGACATATGTACGCAAATGATCATGTACATATGTGTGCAGGTGATCACGTACATATGTGTGCAGATAATCATTGGGACATGTGATTTTAGTGGGACATATGTGGGGGACATGTTTTTATTATTAGGGACATGTGTTTTTATTATTTGGGGACATGTATGTTTTGGGGACATGTGTGTTTTGGGGACATATGTGGGGACTGTGTTTGTACTGTGTGGTGTGTTGTGTGTTTACACTACACTGATGATCAGTGAGTAAAAAGCTGTAAAAAGCAGCCCATACTCACTGATCATCAGCCGGCTGCAGCGTTCTGCTCTCCTCTCCTCAGCGGTGACTTCCGTGTGAGGAGAGGAGAGCCGATTGCCTAGCAACCGGCTGTTTGTTTACATCACATGACGGCCGTGATTGATCAGGAGAGCCCTCCTGCCGATCTGAGATGTGCCGATCCCGCTACTCCTGAAGGACGTTCCTGAACGTCCTATCAGGAGTAGACGGCTCCCACCCGGCCGTATATATGCATTGGCCGGGTGGGAAGTGGTTAAAAATGCTAGCTCTCTGGCTGTCATTCTAATGATGCAACAATTTGAGTCTCTGACTGAGAGTAGGTATATAGGTAAGTAGTTTTCGCTCTTTCTGGCACTCATTTAAAGCATGCTGCTCTGGGACTGTGACTGAAACATTCTGAAGTCAGTCACAACCAGGCATCTGACATTTTCAAAAGGAGTCCTACAATGGCAGCCCCCATACTTATCTCATGAATGGATCAATTTAGGTAGTTTGTATTTTATGGTGGGTTTGTTAGTGGGAGATGGTCATCAAGAATAAAGCTGAATAGACTTGGTAAGTAAAAATATTTGGCCAATGCTGCTATGTATAGGCCAACACGTTGTGGTTATGCTATATGATATTATTATCATCAATTTCACTTGTGTTTCTACTAAGCAGGATCTCTGATCTCTGTCTTCCTTCAGAAGAAAGCACTCCCAGTAAACCCGTTGCTCATCCCTGATGTTAACTCCTTCCCTACCAGTGTCATTATTACAATGACAGTGCAGTTTTTTTTAGCACTGATCACTGTTTTGGTATTATTGGTCCCCAAAAAGTGTCAGTTAGGTGTCCGATTTGTCCGCCACAATGTCGCAGTCCCACAAAAATCGCTGATCGCCTCCATTACTATTAAAAAAAAAAGTTCACAAATCTATCCCATAGTTTGTAGACCTTATAACTTTTGAGGAAACCAATCAATATACACTTATTGAGAGTTTTTTTTGACCAAAAACATGTAATAGAATACCTATTGGCCTAAACTGATGAAGAAATTCGATTTTTTACATTTTTTTTTATTGGATATGTTTTATAGCAGAAAGTAAAACATATTGTTTTTTTTTTTCCAAAATTGTTGGTCTTTTTTTGTTTATAGCCAAAAAATAAAAACTGCAGAGGCGATCAAATACCACCAAAAGAAGGTTCTATTTGTGGAAAAAAAGAACAACAATTTTATTTGGGTACAGTGTCGCACAACTGCACAATTGTCAGTTAAAGCAATGCAGTGCAGAATCACAAAAAAACAGCCTGGTCAGGAAGGGGGTGAGTCTTTCAGAGCTGAAGTGTTTAAACTACTGTGGGTTTTTTTTTAAAGCCATTTGATTTAAATCCATTTTCTGTCATTTATTTATTAATCTTTTTTATTATTTATAAATATTTCATTTTCAGTACGACATACAATGTATTTGTTCTTTAATATGACTTTCTTGTTTTAGATTTTTTATCCTGTGTTAAAGCAGAGCTCCGTGTTTAAAAAAAAAAAAAAAAATGCTTTTGCTGCAATACCCCACTGTCAGTCTGGTGTTGTCCAACACAGTAAGTCCTCTCGACCACTAGATGGAGCTGTTCTATTGGATTAAATAAGGCCAGCTTCAGTCAACCCTCTTCTATATTTCACAATATCGTAGCACAGAATGATGCTTACATGGAATTATGTAGGGGTAGCACCGCCTGACCTCCAGAGGCATGAGAGTACCACAAGAGACAGGGTGGGCTAGCATTTCAACTCAGGGGTAGGTCTCATAGGTATAGTGGGACATGTAGAAAGATGGGTGCCAGTCACTTAAAACAAAAATTAATATTATTAATAATATTATTTTTTATTTATCTTTTACTCACAGTCAAATGGGAGAGAGGGTTAGGGCTGCATATACTTGGAATTAAAGCAAAACTCCAGTACTCAATGCATTGCACATCACATCACATCACAGGGGAAATAGTGTTTAAATTAGGACCAATACCCCAGTGATTGGATTCTTTAGCAATTACCATTAGCAGGAACTTTCATCTTATGCAGTAGAGTCAACCCGCCTCCATGGAACTCCAATCTGCCTCCAATGAAGATCAACAGCACCAGGCCTCATCACTTCCCAGGCCCCCTCTGGGCAGACAGGCCTAAATTAGCAGCTCTACCACACACATCCTTCCCTGGCTGCAGCTGGGGGAAAGAGGAATTGCAGAGGAATTGCATCGACCAGCCCCAAATACGTACAATGCCTTGAAAAAGTATCCACACCCCTCTGATTGTTACAATCAGAAACGTTAATGATTTTTTGGGGGGATTTTATGTGATAAACCAACACAAAGTGGTACATAATTGTGAAGTGGAAGAGAAAAATATATCTGGTTTTCATTTTTTTTTTTTTACAAAAAATATATATTTTTTTTACAAATAAATATGTAGCACCCTGTAGTTCAGGCAGAGAGATCCTCACAAATTACCAGTAGTTATCCTGGTTGATTAATAATCTATTGATTTCTCCCTAGGTTTTGCCTTGTTGCACTTTTCTCTTTTACCACTAGGTGGCCGGGTACTTGGTGGTACTAGATATGGGAAGGGCAATCCAAGGTCAGGATATAGGTATGTGGGGTATCTCAGCCAATGGGCAGAAGTTTTCTTGAACCCCTTGTCCAGCAGGAAGAGTAGGCTAGGTTCATATTTGTGCATTGCAGGAAAATCTTGCGTGTTTTCCTAAGTGCCCAAAAAATGTGCATCCATTTTCGCAGGTGCATGGTGATGGCACCACAACGCACCTGACCCATAGAAATGAACAGGCTGCTGTAAACACATGCACACTGTGGCATCTGCATAGGTGTGAGCAAATCCTAAGTAAGAGGTTTCTCAATAGCTGTTTTAACCATTAGCCGACCCGACATGCCGCCTTCATTATACTGCGGCAGGTTGGCTCTCCTGGGCAAATCCCTGTAGCTGTACGTCGGCCCTTTAAATAGACTTAGCGGGCGCACGCACACCACTGGAGAGATGGACGCGCAACCGCCATGTGACGTAGGAGCTGTACATTCTCGGCGGCCGCGATGTCTGCTGGGCACCCCCGATCACTCCTGAGAGAGGGAGAACAAGGATCTCTCAATGTAAACAGATACCCTGTTCTGATGTTCTGTCAGGGAGAGGAGAGGGATCTGCTGTTTCTAGTGACTAGAAACAGCAATGTTACTGGTCCCAAAAAAGTGTCCAATCTGTCCCCCGCAATGTTGCAATCCCGCTAAATATCGGAGATTGCCACCATTACTAGTACAAAAAATTATAAAAATGCCATAAATCTATCCCCTATTTTGTAGACGCTATAACTTTTGTGCAAATCACTCAGTCTACGCTTATTGTGTTTTTTTTTTTACCAAAAATATGTAGAAGAATACATATTGGCCTAAACTGATGAAGAAATAAAAAAAAATGGGGATATTTATTATAGCAAAAAGTAAGATTTTTTGTTTTTTTTATTTATAGTGCAAAAAATAAAAACTGCAGGGGTGATCAAATACCACCAAAAGAAAGCTAAATTTGTGGGAAAAAAGGACGTCAATTTTGTTTGCGTACAGCGCCGCACGACCACCCAATTGTCAGTTTTTTTTGGCCTGGTCATTGAGGGGGGCAAATCCTTCCAGGGCTGAAGTTGTTACCTAAGTACCTAAATTCTGTTATGCTCCGAGCAACAGTGACAATAAGAGCATGCCTAGATGATGTCATCGCACTGTGTCTATGATGTCACTATTACCTGGATGTCAGCAGACCCAATACAGTCTATTTGGTTCTAGACAGCCTGGGTCCCATGCCTTAAATGAATATGAGATCTTTAGTGAACAGTGTCATATATGGAGTAGGTAAGACACATACTGAGTTATGTGCCAGGTGAGCTGTGGGTTCAGTGCACTGTGTCACTCACAGCACAGAAGTACATGCCAGAATCAGACAACTCAGCTCTGTCTTTGTTCATGTGGAAAGATGTTTTGGTCTTATCATGGATAGCTGAAAATCCCTTGTGTGAGGCCTGTATTGAATAATGTAACAGCATTGCTGGAGCTTTACCCGGATACTGGACATACCACATAAGATACGGGGAGATAGAAACTTTATATGTACATTCCAAAAATACAGGGTCTCCTTGAAGGACAATCAGAGTTCCTGTTGTCTGGTTTATTGACTGTGCACTATTCCATCCTGAAAAAGTATAGTGACAACTTTAGTTAGTATTTGTAATGAAATAAGTTTTATAACACATCTATGTCAAATAAAAATATTAATGCAAATTTGAAAAATGCGTACTGTCGCACCATTGAGATTTACCAGCCTTCTGTCTATTTAATATAGATACACACCTGGAAGTGAAAAGCAGAAAAGGAGGAATGCAACCACTGAATCCATTGTATGTGTATGTAGGTTTATGAGTACAGACATTCTCTTAGAGCTATATATGTATACGTATCTGTTCTTGTCATGTGATCTGTCTCACTTCCTCTGAAAGAAAAAAAAAAACGACATGTTAAATACAGCATAGCTTTGCTACTTTAAAGGCTAAGTTCACCTTTTTTTTTCTAAATTCCAGCTCCCCTATGTACCAATATATAGCATTCATGTACTTTTTTTTTGCAAAAAATCAAAGCTTTTTTAAAAATCTACAGACATGCACCTTACTGTCCTCCATCCATGTTTCCAAACTTATCTATTGATTCTGTCTTATGTCTTTACAGACTTTAGGTCATGGCACAGGAAGGAGTTGACCAGCTGACCTCATTAGCACACACTCTGCATTATCCACCCTCCCATTACCAGCTGTACGTTTTTTAAATGAAATGCAATCAATCAGTGATCACCCTTCTCACTAAATACACAATATACAATCAGATTGCTTAGTGCATGGCCATGTTTACACAAGTACATAGAAGGTAGTGGACAGAAGCACTTTTTTTTAGAGTGGAGTTTGGTGCATTTTTTACTGCGACTTTTGGTGCAGCACATTTCTTAAATGCACAGATGTGAATGGAGCCTCATTGTTCTTGTGTTACCACACAGATTTCACTTTCAGGACCCATTCACATCTAGCATAGTGGGTGCGTACATTTTGTGGTTCGTTTTTTCCTGTGACACGCATAGGGCACCCTGCTGATTTAAAGCGGGAGTTCGCCAGGAGTTCCGCCGTTTAAAAAAAAAAAAAAAAAGCCAGCAGCTACAAATACTGCAGCTGCTGACTTTTAAAATAATGACACTTACCCGCCCAGCGCGCCCGCGATGTCGGCACCCGAAGCTGATCCCTTGATCGTCTCTCAGGTGCTGCCGCCGCCATCTTGGGTATGGGAATCAGGAAGTGGAGCCTTTCGGCTTCATTTCCCGGTTCCCTACTGCGCATGCGCGAGTCGCGCTGCGCAATAAGGATGGTCCCCGCTGTCTCTGGGATCCGTGTTTTTCCCAGCAGGCAGTGGAGGACTTTCGGAAAGGGGCGTAGATTCTGCGGAAAGGGGCATACCTTCTGCAGAATCTACGCCGGAAGTGGGTGCAGATACCTGTACTGTACAGGTACCTGCACCCCCCTCCACCCTGATAGGTGCCAATTGTGGCACCGGAGGGGGGGAGGATTCCAATGAGCGGAAGGTCCACTTTAGGGTGGACCTCTGCTTTAAATGGACTGTGCTATATGTGGCTTATGGGACATGTTGGTGTTTTGTGGGATGCGTGTTTTTAATGTGCATTTTGCGGCATTTGCCACTTTTTTTTTCACATGGTAAAATGTGTGTTTGCTTCTGTGTTTGGTGTGTTGTTAACAATTAATGGCACTGAAAGCGCAACTAGTAATTTTCTGTGTATAAAGGTGGCCATACACTAGACAATCTGATTGTGCAATGCTAGATGTGAATGGGTCCTCAAAATTGAAATTGGTGCGATAACACAAGAACAATGAGGCTCCATTCACATCTATGTGTTTCCTTGTATTTTAGAAATGCGCTGCACCAAACAACGCAGTACAAAACGCACCAAGCTCCGCTCTAAAAAATTGTTCTGAAGCTTCTTTGGGACGATTGCTCTGTGTAAAGCAGCTGAATGTTTCTGTCCACTCCCTTCTATGTACTTGTATAAAGATTGCCATGCACTAAGCAATCTGATTGTATATTGCGTATTTAGTGAGAAGGTTGATCACTGATTGATTGCATTCCATTTCTATAGTATGATACTGCCACCTTGTGTTAGCTACCTGGGTATTACATCAATCTATGCAGTGAATAGAAACGGGTTATTCAATCTCAAAAGATCTGATCGGTCTGCTTACAAACATTTATGTTAATGATATATGACAGAATTTCCCATTCTCCTGATATTGTCCTAACTGCTAATGTGCTAAAAATGGAACAAGTCAGACTGTTGTGGCTCAAGAACCTATTGGGGAAATCATAAGTGCTGTATGCATGTATTCAAATATCTGACTTTATAGTAACCCTATGTGTACTCCACTAGGAAGTGTATATAGCAAATTGTTAATTGTTGTTTTATTCTTTTCTGTTCGAAAATTGATAAAACAAAAGTTCCCCAGCACTTAACCATATCAGGTTGAAAAATAAACTTAAACATCTGTTTTAAAGTGATTTTTAAAGGGATTTATTTCATAACATGTCATACTTATCTGGCCTGAGCAATGCTTTTAGCCAATGGCTCGCACTGCTGCCCTTGAGCCAGTGAGGAGAGAGGGATCAGAAATGATGCTCTTGGACATGGCACTGCATCGAGATCAGGCTCAGGTAAGTATTTAGGGGGCGGGTGAGCAGAACACAGAAGGATTTTTCCTTTGCAACCACTTCGATATCCAACTAAAAACAGTCTGCAGCCTTAAAATACTTCCAAGCGGTTTAAAGTGGTTGTAAAGGCTCAATAATTTTTACAGGAAAACACCATCTGTGTGCAGCAGCTCCAAACCCCAGCCCCCCTAATACTTGCCTGAGCCCCATCTCGATCCAGCAATTTGCATGAGAGCAATGCCTCTCCCAGGTTTCTTCCTTCTCATTGGCTGAGACGTCAGAAGGAGCCATTGGCTCCGGCTATTGTAATTCACAGTCAGTAAACCAATGAGGAGACAGCAGGGATGGGGCCAAGTCACGCTTCATGCAGTGGCGTCACTAGGGTTGGTGTCACTCGGTGAAAAAAAAATGGTGTCACCCCTCCCACCAACTATAGTCCCCCCTCAGTACAGGCCCCCCTCCACTAACTACAGACCCTTATCCCACAGTATAGATCCCCCCGCCCTCAGTACAGACCACCCTCCATCAATATAGACCCCCATCCCTCAGTATAAACCTCCCCCTCAGTACAGATACCCCTTCAGTGCAGAACCCCCATCAGTACAGACTAGTGATGGCCGAACGGTTCGCCTGGCGGTCGTTTTGCGGCGAATTTCGGTCGTTCGCGGTCCGCTCGTTTCGCGGACTATTGGCGTCGTTCGCCCCCGGCGGACTTACGTGTTTAATGTGTAAAAGAAATTTGACCTATGCTGACACATCCATCATGGGGTACAGGACAGCCAATTGAGACATGACAGCACATGGACACTTGGACATTCCCCCTAACATATAAATACACCCGATCCGGCAGCCATTTTACATTCTTTCTTCTGTCACTATAGGGAAAGGTTGCTGTTTGGAGCAGGGACAGATAAACCACTAGCTATTTGGTACACAAAAGTTCTTTTCAGGACTGGTATAGGTGTTAGGTGTATATAAGTTTGCTGTGCTACTGATTGTTGCAGCAGCCTGAGTGTCTTTTGTCAGTTTAGAGAAAGGGACAGAGCGGTGTGTCTGCTGCTATTTTAGGGACAGCCAGATTAGTCATCATCATCATCATCATCATTAGCTGTTACTATCAGGTCCACAAAAGTGCTATTCGAGTGACCAGTAATTGTTCCAGTCTCCTCTGTTTTGCCAGTTTGTATAGGGAAAGGAAGGAAGCAGTGTGTTAGGCAGTGAGGGGTCAGTTTAAAGAGTTGCTGTTACTATTAGTTCCACAAAGGTTCTTTTCAGGACTGGTATCAGTGGTATGGTAATAGGCTTGTACACGTATAATATTCTTTCTTCCAAATATAGAAAGAATATTATACTTGACTGCTGCCCATCTGCTCCAGTCTGCTAATCCGTCACAACTCACTTGTTCCACAAAGCTCTTTATAAGGACTGGTAACTTGGTCTGTCTAGGGTGCTACAGTACATAGGGTTGAGTGCGGTACAGTCTGCTGTTCTGTAAGGACCGCTATCGGTCCACAATAGATAGGGTTGAGGTGCACCACTGCTGACCGCTGCCCTATACTGCAGCAGTCCTTCAGCGGTATAGGGACTGACGTACAGTCTGCTAATCAGTCACACACAATCCAACTTGGTCTACAAAGGTCCTTATAAGGACTGGTAACTTGGTGAAGGGTGCTACAGTACATAGGGTTGAGTGAGGTACAGTCTGCTGTTCTGTAAGGACCGCTATCAGTCCACAATAGATAGGGTTGAGGTGCACCACTGCTGACCGCTGCCCTATACTGCAGCAGTCCTTCAGCAGTATAGGGACTGACGTACAGTCTGCTAATCAGTCACACACAATCCAACTTGGTCTACAAAGGTCCTTATAAGGACTGGTAACTTGGTGAAGGGTGCTACAAAACATAGGGTTGAGTGAGGTACAGTCTGCTGTTCTGTAAGGACCGCTATCGGTCCACAATAGATAGGGTTGAGGTGCACCACTGCTGACCGCTGCCCTATACTGCAGCAGTCCTTCAGTAGTATAGGGACTGACGTACAGTCTGCTAATCAGTCACACACAATCCAACTTGGTCTACAAAGGTCCTTATAAGGACTGGTAACTTGGTGAAGGGTGCTACAGTACATAGGGTTGAGTGAGGTACAGTCTGCTGTTCTGTAAGGACCGCTATCGGTCCACAATAGATAGGGTTGAGGTGCACCACTGCTGACCGCTGCCCTATACTGCAGCAGTCCTTCATTGGTATAGGGACTGACATACAGTCTGCTAATCAGTCACACACAACCTACTTGGTCCACAAAAGTCCTTATAAGGACTGGTAACTTGGTCTAGGGTGCTACAGTACATAGGGTTGAGTGAGGTACAGTCTGCTATTCTATAAGGACCGCTATCGGTCCACAATAGATAGGGTTGAGGTGCACCACTGCTGACCGCTGCCCTATACTGCAGCAGTCCTTCAGCAGTATAGGGACTGACGTACAGTCTGCTAATCAGTCACACACAATCGAACTTGGTTTACAAAGGTCCTTATAAGGACTGGTAACTTGGTGAAGGGTGCTACAGTACACAGGGTTGAGTGAGGTGCAGTCTGCTGTTCTGTAAGGACCGCTATCGGTCCACAATAGATAGGGTTGAGGTGCACCACTGCTGACCGCTGCCCTATACTGCAGCAGTCCTTCATTGGTATAGCGACTTACGTACAGTCTGCTAATCACTCACACACAACCTACTTGGTCCACAAAAGTCCTTATAAGGACTGGTAACTTGGTCTGTCTAGGGTGCTACAGTACATAGGGTTGAGTGAGGTACAGTCTGCTATTCTATAAGGACTGGTATCGGTCCACAATACATAGGGTTGAGGTGCACTACTGCTGACCGCTGCCCTATACTGCAGCAGTCCTTCATTGGTATAGGGACTGAGAGCTTTGTCACAGGGTCATTTAAAAAATGACAGGCAGAGGAAGAGGCAGGCCCTTCCGCAGGGGTGGTAGGGGTAGGGCAGGAGCAACAGGCTTGAGCCAAAGTGGGAAGTTGCAGAAGGTGCGTTCAATTACTTTAAAGGACGCACCAGACTTGGTTGAATGGCTCGCTCAGCCTTACTCTTCTGCACCCTCCTCATCCTCTCGATCTGCACCCTCTTCTTCACTCTCTGCTATGTGCACCCCCAAAGACACTACCACCAACAACACCACCACCACCACATACCTTCCGCTTGAGTCACAGGAATTATTTTCCGATCCATATCAAGAGGACATTTCTGATGCGCAGCCACTCTTGGTATTGGATCAGGAAGAGGAGGTAGCAACAACCGCTACTCAGCAGTCTGACGACAGTACCCAGATCAACACAAGGAGGAGTTTGGTCCCCGGTGTTGCTGCCTACTCCGAGATCTCTACTTATAGCGGTGGGGAAGGTGACGTTGATGATGACGTGTCTAGTGATGTCACGTGGGTACCCACAAGAGAGGAAGAGGAGGGGAGTTCAGAGGGAGATATGGACCAGCAGATAGGGAGGAGAAGCAGGAATAACTTACATTGCACAGGAGGGACAAAGCAGACTGCAAATGTATCAGGAGCGAGTCATCGACCATGTACGGTCACATCTGGCGCTCCCAGGACACCGGCACATGGCTCCGCAGTGTGGGCTTTTTTTAACGTGTCCGCTGCTGACAATAGCGTTGCCATCTGCAATCTTTGCAGTCAAAGCATTAGTCGCGGTAAGCCCAACACTCACCTAGGGACGACCGCCTTAAGAAGGCACATGAGCAGCCATCACCGAGCCCAGTGGGAGCAACGGAACACACAAAGCCACACTGCAGGCTCTCACCGTCCAGCCTCGTCTTCTACTTCTCCTTCTCCTCTCTCCTCACAATTGTCCTCCACTCCACCTTCCATCACGCCAAGCTCACGTTTTTCTGCAAAAAGGCAGGCTTCCGTGGGTCTAATGTTCGAGCGTAAAAAAATGATGACGCCGGATAACCTTCTTGCCCAACGATTGACGGCTGGCTTGTCAGAACTCATAGCCCGCCAACTACTGCCATATAAACTGGTGGACTCGGAGGCCTTTCGCAAATTAGTGGCCATTGGAGCACCACAATGGAAGGTCCCAGGAAGGAAGTATTTCTCAGAGAAGGGCATCCCAGAGCTATATGGCCATGTTCAGCGGCAAGTGAATGTATCTCTGGCACAGTGTCGGTGCCAAGATACATCTGACCACAGGCACGTGGTCTAGCAAACACGGGCAGGGAAGGTATATCACTCTACTGCCCACTGGGTGAACCTTCTGACGGCCGTCAAGCATCTAACCCGTGGCACCCGTGTAGATTTGGTTTTACCGCCACGGATTGCATGCAGGCCTGACTCTTCTTCTCCTCCTCCTCCTACTCCATCCTCCTCCCTCTCCTCCTCAGCTGCCTCCTCCTTTTCTGCTGCTAGCGTCTCTTCCGCTGCACCGCCCAAGCTCCCCAGAACCTATTCCACATGCCAGGTGAGACGTTGCCATGCAGTGCTGCGTCTGTTGTGCCTGGAAGCCAAGAGCCACACTGGCCCGGCACTCCTTTCAGCTTTGCGTTCACAGGCAGATCAGTGGCTAACACTGCTCAATTTGACAGTTGGTAAAGTGGTGTGTGACAACGGTGCCAATCTGCTTAGCGCATTGAATCAGGGCAAAATCACGCACATGCCATGCATGGCACACGTCTTAAACTTGGTCGTGCAGCGATTCCTTGTCAAATACCCTGGGGTCCAGGACATCTTGCGGCAGGCAAGGAAAATCTCGGCCCATTTCAGAAGATCTTACACGGCCATGGCTCGCCTTGCTGACATTCAGCGGCGACACCATCTGCCGGTCAGTCGTCTTATTTGCGATTGCCCGATGCGATGGAACTCAACCTTCTATATGCTTGATAGGCTGCTCCAGCAGAAACGTGCAGTTAACGTCTACCTGTATGAACTCTGCGAAAGAAACGGTTCTGGGGAGCTGGGTTTTTTTTCACCGCGCCAGTGGCTGCTCATGCGCGACACATGCAGACTTCTGCGGCCATTTGAGGAGATCACCAAACTGGTCAGTCGCAGCCATGACGCCATCAGTGACATGGTACCTTATGCCTTCTTTATGGAGCGTGCATTGCGTCGTGTCATTGTGTTAATGACAATTAACAATGACACGTGACAGTGTTAACTACCTCACATTTCTAAAAATGAACGAGGCATGGATCTCGGAGGAATTCAACACATGTGACCAGTAGACCATGTATATGTCTATAAACAATTTTTTTAATCAAGCACACAGACCTTCTTTCTTCATTTGGCTCACTTCCTTGTCCCAAAAAGCACACCGTACTATATGCCCCTACCCTCCTCTTTGAAGAGGTTGAGTGGTGTCATATTTCTACTAAAGATGCTTATGAGGGGATCACACCATCCCTGTGCTGTGCTGACTTCCTCCTGGGGGGTTCTTAATATGAGGGGATCACACCATCCCTGTGCTGTGCTGACTTCCTCCTGTGGCTGCTTACGGTGCTGCTGTCAGTGCTGTATATCACGGTGCTGGTGTGAGTGCTTAATGTCACGCTTCTGATGTCAGTGCTCTCTGTCACGGTGCTGCTGTCAGTGCTGTATATCATGGTGCTGATGTCAGTGCTTAATGTCACGCTTCTGATGTCAGTGCTCTCTGTCACGGTACTGCTGTCAGTGCTGTATATCACGGTGCTGATGTCAGTGCTGTATGTCACGCTTCTGATGTCAGTGCTCTCTGTCACGGTGCTGCTGTCAGTGCTGTATATCACGTTGCTGATGTCAGTGCTGTATGTCACGCTTCTGATGTCAGTGCTCTCTGTCGCGGTGCTGCTGTCAGTGCTGTATATCACGGTGCTGATGTCAGTGCTGTATGTCACGCTTCTGATGTCAGTGCTCTCTGTCACGGTGCTGCTGTCAGTGCTGTATATCACGTTGCTGATGTCAGTGCTGTATGTCACGCTTCTGATGTCAGTGCTCTCTGTCACGGTGCTGCTGTCAGTGCTGTATATCACGGTGCTGATGTCAGTGCTGTATGTCACGCTTCTGATGTCAGTGCTCCCTGTCACGGTGCTGCTGTCAGTGCTGTATATCACGGTGCTGATGTCAGTGCTGTATGTCACGCTTCTGATGTCAGTGCTCTCTATCACGGTGTTGCTGTCAATGCTGTATGTCACGGTGCTGGTGTTAATGCTTTATGTCACGCTGCTGATGTCAGTGCCCTCTATCATGGTGCTGTTGTCAGATGCCTCTATCACGGTGCATGTGTCATTGCTGTATGTCACGCTGCTGGTGATCATCTCCTGCACCCTCTTCTTTGCCTACCCTGGTCCCTGACCTTCCGTCTCCTCCATTGTCTTCATGCGCTCCACAGTCCTGAATTGTCAGAACAATTTCCCATATAAAAAAAGAATGCTTGTAGCTATCGATCCCAAATTCACCTCATACATGTGTTATGTCATTGGCCATGTGGTGGGACTATGTTTGCCCAGCTAATAATTATCCTGTGGCTGCAAATTCGACCTAAAGGTTTGAAACGTTCGCCTCCCATTGAAGTCAATGGGGCCCGCCGCGAACGGTCGGTCTCGTTCGCGGTCCGCGTTCGCGAAACGTCCCGTCGGAAGTTCGTCCATCACTAGTACAGACACCCCCACCTCAGTGCAGACCCCCCCCTCTATCAGTACAGACACCCCCACCTCAGTGCAGACCCCCCAGCATTACAGACACCCCCTCAGTGCAAACCCCCAGTGCAGACCCCCCTCAGTACAGACACCTCCCTCAGTAGTACAGACACCCCCACCTCAGTACAGACACCCCCACCTCAGTGCAGGACCCCCCTCTACCAGTACAGACACCCCACCTCAGTGCAGACCCCCCAGCATTACATACACCCCCACCTCAGTACAGACCCCCCCAGCATTACAGACACTCCCCTCAGTGCAGACCCTCCTCAGTACAGACACCCCCCCAGTGCAGACCCCCCTAACAGTACAGACACCCTCCTTAGTTACAGACCCCCTCAGTGCAGACCCCCAGCAGTACAGACACCCCCCAGTGCAGAGCCCTCTCAGTACAGACACCCCCTTAGTGCAGACCCCCCCCCCAGCAGTACAGACACCTCCCCAGTGCAGACCCCCCCCTCAGTACAGCCCCCCCAGCAGTACAGACACCCCCCTGGGTGCAGACACCCCCCAGTGCAGACACCCCCCATTACAGACACCCCCAGCAGTACAGACATCCCCCTCAGAGCAGACTCCCCTCAGTAAAGACACCCCCCTGCAGACACCTCCCCAGTGCAGACACCCACCCAGTGCAGACCCCCCAGTGCAGACACCCCAGTACAGACATCCCCAGCTGTACAGACACCCCCCCAGCAGTGCAGACCCCCCTCAGTACAGACACCGCCCTCCGTGCAAACCCCCCAGTGCAGACCCCCCAGTACAGACACCCCCAGCAGTACAGACACCCCCTTACATACCTCAGAACAGCAGATACCCAAAACGGTGTGTGTCCTTCCAGCTCTGCTCCTCCTCCTCTGTGGATGTAAACAGAGGGGAGGGGGAGGCGGCTTCATTCCACTCTGCTGAGGGACACAGCCGCGGCAGGAGACACAGGGCAGCGGCGTAGGGTGACCACATTTCCAAACTGCCATTCAGGGACAGCCCCAACCCCCCCCCCCCACCCGCACCCATGCCTGCCCAAAAAAAGATTTTTTGTTATACTTTTGTTTGCCAATTTTTGGAGAAAAAAAAATGCAAACAGTGGTAACCACTCCTGTAAGCCGCATCTTTGGAGCAGTGAAGGAGCGGGTGTATACACCGCTCCTAAACCGCTCCTGCCCATTGATCTGAACGAGAACCACCAGCAAAGCGCCACTGCGGCGGCGCTTTGCAGGTCATTTTAAGCCTTTTTCGGCCGCTAGAGGGGGTTAAAACCGCCCCACTAGCGGCCAAATAGTGCCACTAAAACAACTATAAAGCGGCGCTAAAAATAGTGCCGCTTTACCGCCGTGTGTGAAAGGGGTCTGATACCAAGCTGGTCACACTATTTGAAATAGATAGCCAGACTTTCTGCCACACAGAAATAAAATAAAATAAAATAAAAAAATAAAAGTGGCACGGGCTGCCGTGGGGGATCCTGGATTACCAGCAGCATGGACTAGACTCAGGAAGAGGAGATACAGAAAATGCTCAGCTGCTCTCTCCCTCTCTCTGCTGCGGCTGGAGGCGGAGAAGAAGAGGAGGTGGGTGGACTCGGAGGCGCGCTGCTCAGGTTGCTAGGTGCGAGGAGGGGCCGCCCTAGCAACCAGTTTGTTCGACTGCTTCGGCAATGTTTATCAGGGTGGTGGACTGGCGGTATGTTTTTTTTTTTATTCCGGGACACTGTATTGTCCCGGAATGAAGGTGCCCGGGACCAGGGACACAAATATGCATTAAGGGACAATCCTGGGCAATCCGGGACACGTGGGGACCCTACAGCGGCGGTGTTAGTGGTGCCACTACCCACTGGTGTCACCCCTCTGGCGGCAGTGGCGGGTGCCACCCGGGTGCAGTCCGCACCCCCCGCACCCGCCTAGCAACGCCACTGGCTTCATGTGTGAATGGACAGACAGAGCAGTGGCCTGGGAGCGAGACTGCTCAGGTCCCCCCATAGCAAGCAGCTTGGTATGGGGGCACTCGACAGGAAGGAGGGGCCAGGAGCATTGGCGGGGGACCTGAGAAGAGGAGAATCGGACTGCTCTGTGCAGAGCAGGTAAGTATGATGCTGCGTAGGCTTTGCTGTCCTACTATTATGTTAATCTATATGTATACCTCTTCTTTATTTACTATTATCTGCCTTTAATATCACATTAACATAATGTAGCAACAACAGTTGGACACATAGTCGGTAGTTTAGCCTAAAGGTCACACTCCTGGTTTCTCTTTTTCTCTTTCTTTTGGCATTGTACCACACCACCTTTGGATAGTTTGGCTACAGGATGTCACTTAGGAACTCAAAATGATAATTTCCTGAGGATTCTCTCACGTTGCAAACACGCTTTAAAGCCTAACTCCAGGAAATCTGAAAATTCTTCCTTGCAGTCGGGCTGCACCCCACTGTCAGGTCTAAGGGAGAGTAAAAGTACTTTGACTTACCCAATCCTCTACTCCCCCAGCAGACATTGCTCCCCCATGAGCTGGCGGTGGATTGACATCGGGACCTATGACCACTGGAATATGGGAGTGAAGACGTTGTGGGACTCATCTAGCAATGTGTAAAAGTGGAGGATTGGGTAACTAAATCTACTTTTCCATGCCCCTTAAAACTAAAAGAGCAGATAACCCTAGCAGTATAGGCACAATCCCATTGCAAGGGAGCATTTTAAAATTTCCTGGAGTTCAGTTTTAATATAAGAAGACACCAGAGCTCTCTACTTTGCTCCTGTGCTGAACGGGGACCCAAAACTAAGGGTTTCTGGGAGAACTCTTGTTTTTAGTCCTGCAAGCATAAATACTAGGGGGTTGATTTACTAAAGGAAAAAAGGCTGCTCAATTTGCAGGGGAAGTTGCACTTTGAAAGAGATTTTTTTCCCCAGAGCTTAGAGAATGTGGTCATATTTTGCTTTGCAAAGAATATCCAATCATATGCAAAAAAAATAAAAAAACAAAACTGTATTTTTGCTCGCACATGATTGAATGATGGAAGTTAGCAGAGCTTCACCTCGTTAACTTATCTCTGGGGATAATTCCCTTGTAACATGCAACTTTCCTTTCAAAGTAAATGGTCTATTTGCCTTTACTAAATCAACTCCTTAAAGTGGTTGTAAACTCTCGCCCACAACTTTGCCCCATGTAAATCAACATAAAAAACCCTAATGAACACTGCTTGTAGATATCTCCTTACCTGCTTAGTATTGTTGTAATCCTTTTTGTTCTTTAGAATGACGTCACTGAGCATGCCCAGATCTCCCATGATTTACGGCACACTTTCTATGTGCTTGTCTATCTGTTATCAGGACTTCCTATGGCACACAACACTGATATCCCAGGAGGCTACATAATCACTCAGAGCTTCCTCCTACACCCCATGTGACCATGTGACATCACATGCAGTGTAAACCTGGCCATTACAGGCAAACATTAGACAATCGGCGCAAGTAAATATTATGAAATAAAACAAGTCAGCTATGAACAGGGAAGCAGGGTTGTCATAGAAACATTGGATTGAGAAGGAGGCTTGGTTAATAGTACAGGAAGTGCTCAATGTAAGGGCGGGGCGATAGCGGCGACAGAAGACCGGGCCACCACTAGTAAAAGACCTGGAAGAAGAAAGCGGAGACCCATCAAGAAGAACCAAAGAGGGGGACAAGACCCCCAAAGTCAGAAGAAGAGGCGGCGGTGGCGGCGACAGAAGACCGGGCCATCACTAGTACAAGAGCTGGAAGAAGAAAGCAGAGGGCCTGGCAAGAAGACCCCAAGAGGGGGACAAGAGCCCCGAAGACCCCTGGACGGCGGCGGCGGCGAAGAAGAAAGCCGGGCTCCTCCGCTAGTAAAAGAGCTAGCAGAAGATAGAGGATGAGTCCGGTAAGAAGACCCCCCAAGACAAAAGAGGAGCTGTGCAATAAATTATTTTAAAAACTTGTTTTTTTCTTTACACTTTTCACCAGGTGAATGGGTAGGGGTACATGGTACCCAATACTCATTCACATAGGGTGGGGGGCTGGTATATGGGGCCCCCTTATTAAAGGGGGCTCCTGGATTCTGATAAGCCCCCCGCCCACAGACCCCGACAACCAACGGCCAGGGTTGTCGGGAAGAGGCCCTTGTCCTCATCAACATGGGGACAAGGGGCTTTGCCCCAATGTTCCCCAAAGCACCCCCCATGTTGAGGGCACGTGACCTAGTACGGCTCAGGAGGAGGCCGCTCACTCGTCCTCACCCCTTTTCCTGACTGGCCGGGCTGCATGCTCGGATAAGGGTCTGATATGGACTGGGGGGACCCCCATGCCGTTTTTTCGGCAAAGGGCTTCCCCTTTAAGTCCATACCAGGTGACGGGGCTAGCGAGGTGACATTGACTTCCTTCGCTAGTCCCGGCTACCTGGAGCCGCGTTCAAAATTAACGGACTTTCCTCCATTTTTGAAATAGGGAGAGGGGGGAATAGGATTGGCGCTATACCCTTTTAAAAAATTGGAGACTTAGGTATACAATTAGCAAGGAATTTCCAGCGGGCTGGATAGTAAAATAAAATAAATATGTATAACTGTGTATGTGTAAGTAAGTGTCAACAATTATTGTGTCCTTTGAAGACCATAAGTGTCATGTGACATAACGAATCATAAATGCATAAATCATTAAACAATTGTAACAGCATGCAATAAAAACATATAAAGTGCAAGGTGCTGGTGAACAAATTCTGGTATTTGTGACAAAACTATATGAATAAAAAGTAGAGCTTAGTATAAAAAGTATATATAAAGGTATATATAGAAGAAATATATATAAAAAATATATATAGAAAATATATATAAAAAATCTGTTTATCTGCTAAACATATCAAGTCCTCACGTTGTGTAACTGTGATGAAAGGTGCATATTACATGGTTGAATAAAGATGTAAAACAGTAAAAAATGTGGTAAAATTTAGCAGTATAAAAAATGCAAAAGTAAAAATAAAAATAAAAATAAGAATTTTTAAAAATGAAAATAAAAATAAAAATAAGAATAGTAATTAAAAAATATTAAAAAAGTGATAAGGAGTGTCCCTCAAAAAGGTGATTATGAATTAGTGGGGTGTCCTCTGCGGGTGAAAGTGGAGTGAAGGGTGGAGGAGATTTCAATTGTTGTTCCCGGTGCTCTGTGGCTATTTTTATGCAGTTGCTCTCACCAGAGTTATGGCCCCTTCCGGGGTGGATCAACCTTCACAGTATCAGCCACTGTGTAGCTCTCTGGCTTGCCTCTATTGCGGTTCCGGGAAACCTTCGTTCCTCTGTTCATATGCCGTGTTCGGTTATATGTAATGAATAAGAGGCATATCCATGGTGCAGTACGTCTTATAAAACTTCGTATTTATTATATAGGCAAAAGTATTACTCACAAACATCCGTTCATATGTATATATTGAAAGGAAAGATTCCGTTCGGCTAGCACGCCTTCTGAGTTTAGCAGTGTATGCTTCGTGGCCACGCCCTACGCGTTTCGTCATCAAAGACGTCTGATACTGTGAAGGTTGATCCACCCCGGAAGGGGCCATAACTCTGGTGAGAGCAACTGCATAAAAATAGCCACAGAGCACCGGGAACAACAATTGAAATCTCCTCCACCCTTCACTCCACTTTCACCCGCAGAGGACACCCCACTAATTCATAATCACCTTTTTGAGGGACACTCCTTATCACTTTTTTAATATTTTTTAATTACTATTCTTATTTTTATTTTTATTTTCATTTTTAAAAATTCTTATTTTTATTTTTATTTTTATTTTTACTTTTGCATTTTTTATACTGCTAAATTTTACCACATTTTTTACCGTTTTACATCTTTATTCAACCATGTAATATGCACCTTTCATCACAGTTACACAACGTGAGGACTTGATATGTTTAGCAGATAAACAGATTTTTTTATATATATTTTCTATATATATTTTTTATATATATATTTCTTCTATATATACCTTTATTAATACTTTTTATACTAAGCTCTACTTTTTATTCATATAGTTTTGTCACAAATACCAGAATTTGTTCACCAGCACCTTGCACTTTATATATTTTTATTGCATGCTGTTACAATTGTTTAATGATTTATGCATTTATGATTCGTTATGTCACATGACACTTATGGTCTTCAAAGGACACAATAATTGTTGACACTTACTTACACATACACAGTTATACATATTTATTTTATTTTACTATCCAGCCCGCTGGAAATTCCTTGCTAATTGTATACCTAAGTCTCCAATTTTTTAAAAGGGTATAGCGCCAATCCTATTCCCCCCCTCTCCCTATTTCATTTTATTCCTTCCCTTACTGGGTAGGAATTTAAATAGGGACTGCTCTTACCCAAACCACAATCCATAGCGCGACCTAAAAACCCCCTTACTTTCCTCCATTTTTGGGCAAGTCCATTAATTGCAAAAGTCCGGCGGACTAGCACACAGACGGCTGGATTGTCGGACGATTTTGAGTCAAAACTTCTTTCTAAGTCCGCCGTACTTTTGGAAAGGAAAAGTCTGCCGGAGCCCACACATGGGCAGATTGTCCGGTGGAGTCTGGTCCACCGGACCAATTCCACCGTAGTCTGATAGTGTGTACGCAGCATTACCCATACTCAGTTGCTACCCACTTGTTAATCACCCGCTGAGATCGTGCAAGTTTAGGTAGAGCTCTGGAATTCCCATCCCCAGGAGGCACATAAGAGTTAGGGAACTTGCGCACCAGGGCATCAGAGCTTTTCTTAAGTACAGGCAAGTTCATGGGTTTGGGTAGAGTCAAATCTATAGTGGTCGGGGTTTCCACCCGTGGCGTTACACTCCCCGAATTTAGGGCCAACCAACCGGGGACACTGCATGTAGCGGCAATATCATTCACGTTAACCCAGGGCATCTCTTGTGGCATTGTCTCAAAGAGGTCATCATCGCCAGCGTTGGAAAGAGAGCCCAGCTCCGAATCCCTGAACTCCTCCGCTTGCAAATAATTTCTTACTGTCCCCCCAACACAATGGTCCCAGATTTCTCACCATCCAATGCGATCTACTTCCTCCGATCTGGTTGAGGTGAAATCCTGGGTGGTTCTTGACTGCGGCCGCAGGAAGACTTGTTCCGTCCCACTTTCTCCAAAGCAGGCATGGTCATAGCTGTTATGATGGACTAAGCGGTGTCCGTGACCTCCGGAGTGGTTCCTCCAACAATGGCAGTAGTAGCAGTAGTGGTGGTCACATCTCCCTCTGTGATGCTGACAGCAACAGGCATCATAGCTGTGGTGGACCTCACTAAAGGAGTATAGATGGCAGACTCCTCAGTAGCCATGCCCGTGGCTCAGTTCACGCGGTAGGCCTTCGGGGGCATGAAACGCCCCTGAGGTGGCAGGCGAATCCCTGTATCAGTCAAGACAGTTTCTGGGAGTCTCACACTCGCAGAGATCCCCACAGATGGGATTCTGGGTCCCATGGTGGGCGACGTTCCCAGAACTCTGAACATCTTTTTCTCTTCCGCTACAAAGCACAACCTCCTTCCTTTGAATCCTACAACACTCTCCCGTGGTGCCTTGTGTAGGAAGAGGAAATAGGCAAGACTCCTCCCACTTGCTCCTCTGGTCACACAACCCGCAGGCTTTTTCCATCTCCTCCCACAGTTTATGCGCCAACAGTGGATGTCAATCATTTTTTCACAAAATGGAGCAGTTCCAAAAATTCAACCCTCTACCCTGTAGCTACCATGTGTACAGTTCTTTCATTGCGAGAGGTAACGGCAAATCCCAGACCCAAGCTCCCACATGTAGCACTGACCCCCGAAGGAGCCTCTGATTGCATTGGGCCCACCTCTACCCTCTTGACCTCGTGTGCGTCTAGGGGTATCCCGAGGTTGATGGCCCAAAGAATTGTAGAGACTGACACTGGATCACCTTTTTGGAATTTTTTTTCAAAAAGAGAGTAGACAAAACACAGTCTCTCAATAAGGGCTAGAGGGTTTCAGGTAGAAAGTTCAGGTACTCTTGGAACTTATTCAAAGTAGGTAGTCTCTCACTATAATAATCCAGAGAATAGATCCAGAGAATAGCCATCATGCTCTTCAGGAGCCAGCGCTACACAATTAACACATAATTCTGCTGTAGACACTAGGACGGCTGAATTACAAGTGCTTTGCAAGGTGGCAACCCCGGAAAAAATAACTAAATATCAACCGGGGAAATCCTCGGATTGCTGGAGAGGATGTAGAGCAGTGGGAACAATGGCCCACTTGTGGTGGGAATGCCCCATAATTAAACAATACTGGAAAGAGGTCCTACAATGAATCAAGAAAATTACCAACAAAGTAATCCTGGAAGATCACTGGATATGCTTGTTCCATGGAGTAGAGGGCTCTGTTAAGCAATACAGAGCATCAGTGGTTCCCATTTTGATTAATGTAGCGAAGAGCCTCATACCCAAAAAATGTCAGGAACCTGAAAGCCCAAAAATGCAAGACTGAATACTCGGTATAAACAACATTTATAACTTGGAGAGATTAGATCTAAGTAGGGGAGAAGTAGAAAGGAGAGATAGAAAGGATAAATGGGAAAGTTGGAGGGCATTTAAAAAGACATTGAGATATGTAGAGGTAATGAGCCAATAATAGAAGGGGGTTAGGAAAATAAGTGAAAAGAAACATAGTCTAGACTGGGTTTAACCTAGAGGGTTATATAGAGGTTTAACCTAGAGGGTTACATAGAGGGTTCTTCACTGTAAGTGCAGCAAGGATGTGGAATTCCCTTCCACAGGCAGTGGTCTCAGCAGGGGACATTGATAGTTTCAAGAAACTATTAGATAAGCACCTGAATGACCGCAACATACAGGGATAAACAATGTAATACTGACATATAATCACACACATAGGTTGGACATGATGGACTTTTGTCTTTTTTCAACCTCACCTACTATGTAACTATATGTAACTATATATTTTCACGTGACAACACTGAAGAAATTGCACTTTGCTACAATGTAAAGTATTGAGTGTACAGCTTGTATAACAGTGTAAATTTGCTGTCCCCTCAAAATAACTCAACGCATAGCCATTAATGTCTAACTGGCAACAAAAGTGAGTACACCCCTAAGTGAAAATGTCCAAATTGGGCCCAAAGCGTCAATATTTTGTGTGGCAAAAATATTTTCCAGCACTGCCTTAACCCTCTTGGGCATGTAGTTCACCAGAGCTTCACAGGTTACCACTAAAGTCCTCTTCCACTTTACCCTCAGCTGCTTTAGCAAGTCAGTAGTCATCTTAGAGGTATGTTTGGGGTTGTTATCATGTTGGAATACTGCCCTGAGGCCCAGTCTCTGAAGGAAGGGGATCATGCTCAGCTTCAGTATGTCACAGTACATGTTTGCGTTCATGGTTTCCTCAATGAAATGTAGCTCCCCAGTGTCGGGAGCACTCATGCAGCCCCAAACCATGACACTCCCACCAACATTCTTGACTGTAGGCAAGACTAAGGACATGGTTCTAGTAATCCATGTCCTTAGTCTGCTTGTCTTTAGCAAACTGTTTGCAGGATTTCCTGTGCATCATTTTTAGAAGAAGCTTCCTTCTGGGGCAATAGCCAAGCAGACCAATTTGATGCAGGGTTCAGCATATGGTCTGAGCACTGACAGGCTGACCCCCCACCCCTTCAACCTCTGCAGCAATGCTGGCAGCACTCATATGTCTATTTCCCAAAGACAACCTCTGGATATGACGCTGAGCACGTGCACTCAACTTTTTTGGTTGACCATGGTGAGGCCTGTTCTGAGTTGAACCTGTCCTGTTAAACCACTGTATGGTCTTGGCCACCATACTGCAGCTCAGTTTCAGGGTTTTGGCGATCTTCTTATAGACTAGGACATCTTGATGCAACAATTCTTTTCAAGCCCAACAAATCTTTAACCATTAAATAGTTCAATAACTAAAGTTGTATTAAACGGTACTAAACCCAAAACCAAAAATTTATTATGTTGCAGCTTACTAATCATTACATGTGGTGACTGCATCAGTTTACTATTCTTTGGCTTTTTCCCCACCTGGTGATCTGGCCAGTAGCACACCCTCTGTATAACAGAGAGACACGACTCTGGAGGAATGAGACCAGGGAACACAGCAGACAGCAGCATTGCCAGTAGTAAGGGTAGTGCTAAATGTATTACCTGATATAAATACACTAACAAACTGAAGCCAAACTCCAGCTCACACATTATAATTAGGGATGGTCTTGCAGTTTGTGGCGAATTTTGCATTTCGACAAACCGGCGGACTTCTGGCACTGTTCGCACGGCGGACTTCTGGCACTGTTCGCACGGCGGATATATGCCTTTACATTGTGAAAGAACTTTGACCCATGATGAAACATCCATCATGGGGTACAGGACAGCCAATTGAGACATTTCAGCACATGGACAATTGGACATTCACCCTACCTTCTAAATAGACCTGATTTGGTGGCCATTTTACATTCTGTCTTATGTCAGTGTAGGAAGAGGTTGTTGTGTGCAGCAGGGACAGACTGTAGTGAAACAAATCACTAGTTATTAGGTCCACAAAAGTCTTTTTAAGGACTGGTATAGGTGTACCGTATATAGGGTTCTGGTGCACTGCTGCTGACTGCTGTGCTGCTGATTGCTGAGTGCACTGCTGACCGATTCTGCAGCTGTCTTTTGTCAGTGTAGGGACAGGACGCTGTGTGGAGCAGGGACAGTTTAATCACTAGCTATTACTATTAGGTCCACAAAGGTCCTTTTAAGGACTGGTATAGGTGTACAATATATAGGGTTGTACACATATAATATACTTTCTTTCAAATATAGAAAGCCTATTATACTTGACTGCTGACCGATTCTGCAGCTGTCTTTTATCAGTGTAGGGACTGAGCGACAGTCTGCAAATCACTAGCTATTAGCTCCACAAAGGTCCTTTCAAGGACTGGTATAGGTGTACAGTATATAGGGTTGTACACGTATAATATACACGGTGGTGGTGTCAGTGCTCTCTATCTTGGTGCTGGTGTCAGTGCTCTCTATCTCGGTGCTGGTGTCAGCGATACTGACTGGTGTCAGTGCTCAGTCTCTATCGCGGTGCTGGTTTCAGACAGTGAGCGAGATAGCAGCGGAGAAGCCAATCAGCAGGCAGTGCCAGCACCATGGCTGAGGATCAGCACTGGACTGGCATCTCCGGACCACCACAGTGGAGCCCTGCATAGGTGGGGGTAAGGGCCGGGCAGAGGGAGGGGCTCAAGCACAGGTTGGCACACTGGGACACTGGCACAGGACTGCGCTGCCCTGACTGTGGCACTGATCATCTCCTGCACCCCCTTCATAGCCTGCCCTGACCTTGCCTCTCCTCCATGGCCTTCATGTGCTCCTGAATTGTCAAAATTTCACAGATAAAAAAAGAACGCTTGTCGTTGTTGATCCCAGATTCACTTCATACATGTGTTATGTCAGTGGCCATGTGGTGGGACTATGTGTGCACAGCTAGTAAGTATTTTTTGGCTGAAAATATGACCTGTAGGTTTTTAAGGTTCGCCTGCTATTAAAGTCAATGGGGTCCGCCGCGAACTTTGCGGTTTGCAAACTTTTGGGTGCGTTTGCGGTTCGCGTTTGCGAAACGTCCTGTCGGAAGTTCATCCATCATTAATTATAATCAGTTACAGCAAACTGTTTTTTTTGTTCCTTTTGGGATAAAGCTTTTACATGAATAAATAAAAGCTGATAATTTTGATCATCACTGCCAGTGTTAAGTGGTTTGTCTCATCCATTTAAACTTATACATTCTGATGGAGAGTTTGAACTTCTGAAAAACACCAGACTTGCTGGCTAGATCACCAGATGAGAAAGAAAAAGAAAGACTAAAGAAAATAAAAATAAACAAATGCAGCCCTCACATCTAAGAATTAGTAAGCTGCAGTATAATAAATGTTTGCTTTTGGGTTTCATACTGCTTTAAACGCAAAAGCAAGCATTTATTATATTGCAGCTTACCATTTCTTAGATGTGATGGCTGCATTCGTTTTCTTTTTTAAAACTTTCTTTCTTCTGCTTTACTCTGGTAATCCAGACTAAAGATATATATATATATATGTGCAGGTTAGGGGTGTGGTGACTTTCACTGGGCAATGGAAGGGTAGTTAGTGGGGGTGCAGCCTGGGTACTGGATTATCCCTGGGAGTGGGGGATAGTTTTATTAGTGGGGTGAGCAGAAGAAGACGTAACAGCACAGAAAGTTTTTTCTTTCTGTGCTGCACCCAGCTGTCCTTTGTGCTTCAGGGGTCAAGGCAGGGACCTGCTACTCCTGCCCCTACTTCGCCACATGCGAGAAGGTCTTGGGTACTTCAGCCCTAATGTGACCCCCCCCAGGGTGAGCTGCAGCACAGGGAGCCCAATTTCAGACCCTCCATCCCCCAGGGCGAAGAGACGTACACCCCCTCTCTCTGCAAGGGCAGGGAGAAATCCTCAGCATAGGCGGGACCCAGCCCTGAGGGTTCCCTCTACATCTCCCTCTGGGCAGGGTCGATGTGCGGGTGCTAATGGACTATGTGTGGGTAGTAGTGTGGGCCCCTCCCCCAGGACGGCCACAGCCATCGCTGGGAGAAATGGACATACCTCGGGTAATGTCGACGGTCCTGGAGCGGCATCTGCAGGCTGGCAGAGGATGTAGGAGGATGCTACTTGGTGGACCTATGAGCAGCCTTGGCCGAGAATGGCGAGAAAGGCTACATGCATTGCTGTATTTTCTGGAAGGAAGTGTTGTATTTGTTGGAAGTGTTGTCGAAGGTGCTGCCCTGCGTTTGTTTTTCTGCCTTTGAAGTACAGCTATTTAGGACAGCTTTTGTTTTGGCCTTTTTCGGGGCGTTACAGTTGGTTGAATTGGTTAGTCCTTCCAAGACGGTGGTTGGGGGGGTTGGATGTGGTGGATGTATCAGTGCAGGGCGACACTGTTACGTTGATTATTCGCAAATCAAATACGATCAGATGGGAAAGGTGGCCAGGGTGGTACTTGGTGCAGTGGCGATCCTGGCTCTGTGCCGTTGTAGTGATAAGGGCTTGAATGGGATTACCGCCTGCTGGGCCTGGACACTTCTTGATACACAAGGATGGGTTGGGGTTGTTGCGGTACCAATTCGTGCCTGTGTTCAAAAAAGTTTGGAGGCGGGAGGGTTTTTTCTGAGGGACTATTCATCACATTCTTTCAGGATTGGGGCAGCCACGGAGGTGGTGCATTGGGGTTTGAGCAACCAGATCCTTTAGTTTATTGGTTGTTGGGAATCTTACCACTTTTGGTTGTATGTACGCCCTCATCTTCTTTAAGGTTGGGGGGAGTGTAGATCTTTTGTCAATTGGGTCCAGTGGCAGATAGGGTGTTATCTTTTGTCTGGTGTTGTCTGTTTGGATATTTCTGTGGGTGGCCTTATCGGCTGGTAGGTTGACTGTGGGGTTCTGTGTGTGAAGGGTATGTAAAAGGTTCTTGTTTTTTTATGCTTCTTGTGTTTATGTTTTTGCAGGCCCGGTGTGCTTGATATGGATGTTGGGCTGCTTGTATGTTCACTGGGGGGGCTAAGAGGGCACTGGTTAGGCCAGAAGGAAGGCAGCTGGCTTTCCCCTGGGAGGAAGCAACAGTTCCGTGTATTGTGATACCAGGGGGATGCTGTGGTCTTGAGTGCTACTGGAAATTCAGCGGTATGCTAGGATGAACAGGCCTCCTGATGTGCTGCTACTGCATGTTGGTGGCAATGACCTCAGTATCAGGGCATCCAGGAAACTCATTCAAGACATTAAGTGGGATTTCCTCCACTTGAGGTTGGCCTTTCTGGATACTGTCCTAGTCTGACGGATATCATTGGCAGGGTTGCATGGAGGGGGGGCACGGTCGGTGGATCGGATCAACAAGGCCAGTATTTAGGTCAATAAGGCGGTGGCAAAATTTGTTGTCCATAATGGGGGGCTAATTGTTCGCAATGGCGAGTTGGAGGGAGACAATGGCCTGTATTTGAGGGGAGACGGAGTATACTTGTCAGCGGTAGGCATAGACGTGTGGTTTCTGGGTCTCCAGGAGGGGCTTCAGCGGGCCTTTAGGCTGTGATGGGCCACCCACATCTGAAGTTTCACTGGTGGCCGTTTGTGGCAGGGGTCTCGGGTTCTTGAAGGTCAGAATGGTGGAAGGAATACAGTACAGTATATGGTGTGGAACGGGTTGGGCCTATCTTGGTATAGGTACCTTCCCTATCATGGACATAATGGGCTATCAATCATCGGGCTGCATCGAGCAAGAAGTTGGTAATAGTTTGTCCCTGAGCTGGTGGAATTGTGGCTAGGGTGGTACAGCCAATGTGATAGTAAACCTTCCTTCATAAACCTTAGACATAGCAGTCAGTTTAAGACGGGTACAAAAAGTTGGGTTTTATATATATATAAGGTATATAGGTATTTATTGGTTAAAATAGAGGGGTGGGGCTAGTAGGTGGTGGCAGACGACACATCAGTTATACACCAGTCATGTTTGGATCCCATCGACTACAATGGGGTTTGGATTTAGCACCCAATCTGCAATAATGTTTGCTGAACGAACCTGCCTGAGATTGAACCCGGGTATGTTCATCTCATCCCTAGTTACTGACACTGATAATGTGACAAGATGTTAAGCTGTTATTTTGTTATTTTAATACACATTTTACTTTTAAGGTTAGATGGCATTCAGTTTCACTTATCACTGACAGGTGTGTTTTTATGTCTTTATGTATTGCAGAGAGGTTTTGTGACATGTATGTAACTTCCTGCAATCACTGTGTCAGTCACAGCACAATAGTATAGTCCAGAATATGAGATCTGTTCTTCCATGATACTAAGAGTTGTGGAAAGCTTCTCCTTGTTGATGGTCATTTTGAATGGTCCCTTCTGATCACCTTTGTTATACCCATATAGGATGAGCTCCAGTGCTCCATCTCTGTGAACTTTGTACCAAAACAGAAGATTATAGTTGCTAATACTGTGATTACAGGGAATCTCAATGGTCTCTCCTTCCACAAATGACAGTTTATCTGGCTGATTAACTTGAGCCTTACTTCCACCACCTAAGAAGACAGAGTAAAAATAATATGATTAAATAAAATGTAACAAATGGTATTTTGACATACAGATTATGCAGAAGAACTTAAATCTGATATATTTCTGTCTTTGTAAGACCACCCCAAAGTTATATCTAAAAAGCATTGTTCTTATTGTTTGTTATACAATGAACTAAATAAAACCGTAAAATTCTTAAAGTAACTGTAAAAAAAACGTACATAACAGAAGCACGCTTAGAAGACAAGCAAATACATTCATTGTGTACAGGGATCGGCGATCTTGCTAGAACTCAATGTTATGTGAAAATACGAGACCTGACATTGATTTTGTGTTACATGCTCAGGAAATGATGACGTATGTTGGAGTTGTGACCTACATCACTCAATCATTACAGATAGCTGCTTTACAGCTTGTTTTATTTAAGTAGCATATATTATCTGTATATAGAAATTACAACTTGTATACATTAGTCAGATGTTAAAGTATAACTAAAGGCAAACCTTTTTTCTTTAGTTTTGGACAGAGTGAAGAGGGATTAGAACCCCTGTGAAAGTAAAAGAAAACCCAAAATGTTAGGTTGTCCTCAGAAAAGTAATAGATGTGAAATCTTCCAATGGGGGCACTAGTTATGGTGACCTGGGGGTCCCCAAGGAATTCTATTTATTTGCAGAGATTTTCCCTCACTTCCTGTTTGGCTATAGGACTGGAAGTGAATAGAAATCTCCCCAATGGGACAGAGATGACAAAAAAAAATCTGATAAGGGTTATAACCCTCCCTTGTTCTATGCAAATTTAAAAATAAAAGTTTTGCCCATAGTTAATTTGCCACTTTTGGGGCTGGAATGTCCACTCTTTCCAAGCAGACAGAAAAGACACAAATCTATTCATTAATACATTATTAAAGTGGAGTTCCACCCAAAAATGAAACTTCCGCTTTTCGGAATCCTTCCTCCGCTGTCACCTTTCAGGGGGAGGGGGAGTGAATACCTGTCTAATACAGGTATTTTGCTCCAGCTTCCGGGCATAGATAACTGCGCCAACCGTGGGTATCTACGCCACCCCCCCCCCGCTGTCTTCTGGGAGACACATGGGTCCCAAGAGACAGCAGGGACCAGGCTTCACTTCCTGATTCTCGTACTGAAGATGGCGTTGGCAACACCCAAGAGCCAAGGGACAGATTGGCTTTGGGTGCCAACATCGCGAGCGTGCTAGACAGGTAAGTGTCCATATTTTAGTCAGTAATTGTAGCTGCTGACTTAAAAAATAAAACGCTGGAGCTCCGCTTTATAGTACAATAAAATAAATTCTTAAAAACAGCAGTGTAAATACCTAAACATGACCTGGAATTAGCCTATTGCAGTCATCTATGTAGAAGAGCTCAGAGTGGGAGAGGGGGAAGAAGCACAAGCAGCCATTTAGTTATGTTGCATTGTCAATTTGCTAACAAGAGACATGCTGACAGGAGGAGGGGGAGCAGAGTAACATAGAGCTATTTCATCAGTCTACTTCTCCTTGCACTGTCCAGTCACAGCCTAAGGGACAGACAAGGCCTGTATGGATTACTTACTTGCAATAGAGAAAAATCATGTCTTGTGCTGCCAGACAGGGTTGAGCTGTATGGCGGAGCTGTGTACATCTCAGAAAAGGATAGAGAGAAATACAAATCCTTTGGCAGGGAAGACGATTCCCATACATATGTGATGTGCATTATGAAACTGTACTGTCATACAAAATGAGATGTACAGTGCGCATTCTAAACTGGAGGCTTTTAAACTTGATTGTTTCAGCATCTGTGTGTTAATAATTTGTGAGCAATGACCTCAACCTATGCATATGAACATTGTAGGAAAATCAATTCGTAAACAAATGAAACAATTGTAAACATATATATAAAATAAAAATATATAGCCCATTTCACACTTGACTGATCAGTTCTACAGGACGTACATTCGCTTTGTTGATGTTGTTAATTGTTTTATTGTTTTTACACTGTCAACTTATACTGGCCATACACTATACGAAAAATTGGCCGAACCCATTTTCGGAAAACGAACATTCGGCCATGAGAGTAAACGATAGTGCCATCATGTAATGACCGATAAATCGCTCAGTGGACATAACTGAATAAATTTTTGTTAGTTTTTTTACATATACCTAGTGCAAACAGTTCAGATGGGAAACACATTAACCTTTCAATTTATCGTTCATTTGGCAGAACGTTTCCAAGCTTGTCCTCCTCGTTTTTTCGGCTCAAAAATACCCAAACGATTACCTATTTTGTGCCCATTAGCTGTCCAAAAAACGAACTAACTGTCCAAATGACCGAATTTCAGACGTTCTTTTGTATAGTGTATGGCCAGCATTACGCTCTCCCACCTTGGACTCCAGGAGACTGTAGGAAAAGCCCTTAAAATTCAGTGACAACCCCCCCCTTCCAAAAAACTAGTTGACAACGCTGAACACTGAGGTTGATTTACGAAAGAAGATATGAATCTTCACACAATAAACTAAATGATGATCCACTTTAATTATCCAATCATGTGCAATCATTTGTTTTTTGTAGCCACCCTGACTTAAGCAGGAGCATTGTTAAATTTAGTTCTGCATGACTGCAGTCAGCCAATGCCAGTTTTTTTGTCCATGTGTTCAGCGTCCTCTAAGTCCAGCCTGTCTCTCAGTTCTCCTTTCTGTCAATAGATAGCATTATAACCTCTGGTATTAGTGTTACAAAGTAAGCTTTGATTATTAATATGCATATTAATTTTCAACCCACCACTAGCAGTTTCCTGTGCAAGTGGTGCATTATGGGAAAGGGTATAAGTATCCGGGACTGGCTAATGCAAGCTCTCTTCCCCCCAGGCTTTGTCCTGGGGAGGGTGCATGTGATAGAGCTGGTGGTTTAGGCCTGCCTGAACGGGCCTGGGGCTGAAGCCTGTGCTGCTGATCTTCACTGGAGGTAGTATGGAGTCTCATTGAGGCTGGTTGACTCTCCTGCAGAAGATTAGGAACAGGATGGAGTCCCATGAGATTTGGTTGACTCTCCTGGAGAATAAAAAGGATGCTGTTGCTCCTGGGACTGTCTGTTCACTTTTAACACAGTAGTGCTGGTCTCGACTTTGAGGCTCTTTTCTGTGCTGTGATAAGCAAAGTGACAGAGTTTTGCTGAAGACCTGAGCATCTGTAACCCTAACCTTCTCTCCCGTGAACTGTGAGTAATTAATCCTATTTTTTGTGTTTCACCTAAATGTCACCATCTGTCTACATCTGCCACTATGCCATAGTAATATACCCATAAGGTAAATGTCAGCTATGCACGAGAGGGCTCACGCTGTCTCTGGGGATATCACCATGCCTCCAGGAGTCAGGGAGGTGCTAAATTTATTCATCTGTACATGACTAGGCATTCAAAGTGAAGATTCTCAACTCCTTAAGTAAATACATCCCAAAGTCTACCACTAGAAAATAACTACCATTTACTGAAACAGCAGGACATATCCAGAAACAAAAATAACAAATTACAAATCCTCAAAATAAATACCAATTTAATTTCTTACCACATTTAGGCATGTTCATTAAATGTATAAATAAATATATATTCGATTTTACTCATGAGTGCCCCATCACACTTGTATAAATGTTGATAAATAACTTTACAGGATAGCCTCTTGAACTAAGCAGCTGTCAAATAACAATATTTTCTGATTGTAATTGTAATTTCACAGTTGTCTTTTGTAATATGGCATTGAAGATGGGTTTGCTACTATAAATAGGTATCAAAGTGGGCTATAGGTAGAACTGCATACAATGGGTTAAGGAATGCATCATATACGGTCTACAAAAACAAACCCATGCAGGTCTGTACTTGACTGTAATGTGGATGGCAAGACCTCTAGGGATGAGCGTCAACGTGTCACAAATATCAAATGTAAGAAATAATTGTAATGTTATTATTCAGGTACTGAAAATCAGCTGTGGTTTAAAAATTTTCTTTTGGTAATAGAAGTCTGCCATCATGTGATTGTTAAAGGGAACTGCACATATAGCTTTTCACCCTCTCGTGCATAGTGGAATCACAGGCCTGAAAACAGAGTAGGCACCAAGCAATCATATTTTAATGCGTTCTTCATGGTTATAGCAGCCAGTGATAGAGAAAATTGTGAATACCGGGCAATGGGCACCAGAGCATCAAAATGCAAGGACTGGTAAGTTGGAATGCCCAAAATAAAAACTAACAGTAATTTAAAAAATTTGAAGAAGAAAAGTATTTATCTCAGGAATGCATAGTGCAGGAGTACATCTTGGAAAATGTGCATACCTTAGCTTTAGAACTTGAGAAAGAACTAGAGGAAGTCTTAGAACAAACACAATTCAGGCAGTGACAAAAATGGATGTGTTTACAAGGGACTGTACACCCCATTGACACCTATCATATCATTAACAACATACCTGAATAGGAAAGATAACATACAACAAAGGTTATGGGAAAACTTTAGGCCGTGTCCCATTTATTGACACCTATCATATCATTAACAACATACCTGAATAGGAAAGATAACATACAACAATAGTTATGGGAAAACTTTAGGCCGTGGCCCATTTATTGGGCTTAAATTAATATTAATCATGAAATAAAATGTAACCCTTATTACTAACAGGGATCACTGTTAATGGACCAACATACTCATTTACTAAAACTCAAGCAGAAATATTGTATACCATTACCAAGTAAATTACAATTTACCAAACACTGGCCACCCACAAAGAAGGCAACATTACCCCTTACAAATTGACCACGACAAGTGACAATAGAGCAAATAAAAGGGTGGGCAGAGGAGAAGGTCTGAAGAAGGTGGAAGATAGAGAATGAATATACTGTAAAGTTAAAGTGACACTAATGGTAATTTTTTTTTTTTTTAAATAACAAACATGTCATACTTACCTCCACTGTGAAGTTCATTTTTCACACAGTGACCCCGATCCTGGTCTTCTGGGGTCCCTCGGTGGCAGTTTTGGCTCCTCCCCACATTAGATAACCCCCTGAAAGAAGCGCTCTCCCGGGGGGGTTACCTTGCGGGCGCGTTCCCGAGTCCAGCATTCGGCGTCCATAGACTCTGAATGCAGGACTTGGCCCTGCCCCCCGGAGGCAGTGTCATTCGATTTGATAGACAGCAGGGGGAGCCAATGGCTGTGCTGCTATCAATTAATCCAATCAACAGCGGAGAACCCCTTAGCAGAGAAAAGGCACGTCCTCCCCATGGAACAAGTTTGAGGGGTCAGGGAAGTAAAGCGGGGGGGGGGGGGGGGTCTGGGGGCCGGTCACTAACATAGGATGCATTAAGGTGAAAAAACACAAACCTTTACATCTCCTTTAAAGTTTACACTCATTGGCTAGTTATATTCCTACTAAAAGACCTGTCACCAATCCAATGCTCAGCTGAAGATTTGCCCACTAACTGAGGTAAATCCTCCTAGCGACAGCAGGCATCTGGTAACCTGAAACACTGTCAAAAGATTGAAAAAAGAATCAGCAAAGCAACTCCAGAAAGACATGTACTTAACTGCTTGCTAGCAGGCCACTGATCATTTACTGTGGAAGGGTGGCATGGCCAATCAGAATCGCGTACATGTACATTATCATGCCTCTTCCAGGCTAGCAGCATGCAGCACAACCCCTGAGGCTTGCAGCACACCACTCCTAATATCCTAATACTGCTGTGTCCACCACTTAGAGCTATGCGATCACATGATCACATTGTCAAAAAAAGCTATTATGAATACATTTCATTCATAAAAGCTGTGTTTTCTATAGTGATGCTGTGATTGGCCTACTACAGCTATCATATGGTACCTGGGTTAATCACAGCTCCCTGTGCCATGTGATAGTTGTGGGGCAATCACATCATTAATATAGAAAAGACAGCTGTTATGAAAGAAATGTATTCATAACAGCACACAATAGTAAATCACAGCTGTTACAAATATAACCCATTCATGACAGGTCAAAATGTTGGTCACTATAGTGACACTGAACTACTCTGAGGAAAATATGGGGAAAAAAAAGAAAAATGTAAAAAAAGAAAATAAAAAGTAAAAAAAATGTTCTGTTGTAGAAAGTTATAAGCTTTGCCTATAAGCAAATAATTCTGTTGCTTTAATAAGCACAATTACAGCTCTCTTGTATAATGCGCACTTGTATCTCCAAGTAACACAGACAGATGCTGGTATCACGTTGAGCATAGAAAAGTCCTCTTGAATAGGACATGCTCTCTTTATTTATAGTGTAAAAAAGGGATAACAAAAGAGGATGGTTGTTTCACAATCGACCAATTAGACACTCGTGTACCTTCAAAATAACCGATCAGACACCTTTATATATTGATATAGATATGCAGTAGTGACGTATGCAGTCGGCCGTGTGCAGAGCCATATGGGAAGTTTCTTGCCTAAATACGATGTGCCTCACATTGTAAACACTACAAACATGGCTCTGATCATGACCGTGTGCATATTCCCACTGCTATCATTGGTACGAACCATACTCTATCATGGTTCACCATGAGGTGGCCAGTCTCTTCATGAGTGATAAGTGAACATCCCTTAAAGGGCGAACAGATCTCTCGTGTCCACGGAAAGGTTTCCGCAACCAACTGTCCTTCACCAGTGTCTGTATGTGCGGACATGCTTGCATGAGCATATTGCAGCAAAACTGACACTGGGAGGACATCTGACAATATACATTAATAAAGATTTCCACAACAGTTTACAAAATGTAATATTTATTTCTGTCATCAGTCAGCTTCCCTGGTCACTGTCACACCAGTCATATGACACTATACTACTCTGGTGACAATATGTGTACACTGAGGGGACATTCGACAATATACATTAATAAACATTTCCACAACAGTCCCTCCTCATTGTCATATGCTCCCATGTGGCCCTCGATGAATCTGGAGCTTCTCCTTACACCTGAAAATGAATGTCTTTACATTCCATAACAAGAAAAACATAGCTTGACTTGTAGACTCTGTTCTTCAGGAGGGACGACTCAAAGGAGGACGTGAACACTAGTCGGTCTGGGATCCTCTGCGTCTTGTACATGGGTTGGGCTTCGGGGGTCTCAACTCAGCGAGGAAGATGTGGTCATCTGCTCGGGCTCTGTTCACTCATCCAATCAGGCAACATGGGCACATCATCACGGCATATAGAAGGAATAGAAACAAAAACAACATGAGTATATATACCCCTACTTCCTTCAACCATGATCTGATGAAAAATAATAAATCTCCAAAGATTCCCTGACTCCAAATGATTCCAACCTTCACTAGCTAAAGCTCTGGCTTTGCCTTGCAGGGATCTAACCTTATCCATATGGGTCTGAACTTTGTCACTAGTATTTTCGATTCAGGTACAACAATCTTTTCCTATGAATTCACAGAAATCCTGCTTGGATGTGAACAGATAATCAAGGGTCATTTTTTAATAGAAGGGTCTTGATCTGTTGTTGTTCCTGTGGGATCTCCCTTACAGCTTTAATGGTTTCATTGAACATCCCATCCACAAATGGATGAGAAATTGTTCAATCATTTCATAAGCTCAATCCCCCACCCTGTCTTAGCAGGAAACCATGCCCAGACTTGGTCGGAGTTCTAGCTCTTCCTGCCATTCTTACCTTCTCTCACGCCATCAGATCCTCTCGATCAGCTGCAACATAAGATGCTGGGACGAGTTTCACAAGGACGCATGAACCTCTTACACTAGGGGGAATTGCCTTATAAGCTGAAGTACCGCATACAAAGTAGTAGCGGCCTGTTAGAGTCGCATGTGGGGGGGATTTCTCTGACAGTTATGGGCTCTGAGTAGTGACAGAATAGACTGGAGGATTTCTCCCTCAGTCTGATCGTCACACCCTTCCTTCAAACAGCGGTAATCTGGTCCAGAGGTGTTATTAAAAAGGCCGGGAGTGTTTTATTGGTAAAATTATAGATGGTGGTTCCCACAAAATTATCCCCTTTACCAAACTAAAGTTGAAACTAGTGGGCTGCCTAGTTGTCCCAATACCCATACTGGCAAGAACCAAAGCTATTGTTAAAACTATAACTAATTTTACCCTCTAGAAATGTATCATTAAGTTCTATTGACAAGCATCTTTTTTGCTTTATGCCAATTTGAACATCATATTTAGCATGTACCACAGTCATCACTAGGGTACTAAGGCTTGTAGAGATTTAGATCAGACCCAGCTCTAATTGGTCCTGTTCGCTTTCTTAGCTAGTTGGAGGTGCACTTTAAATAATAAGTTGGGTTGTTGTTCATCGTTACCCTTGCTAAAATACACAAAGCTAAAAACATTAATAAAAAAATATACTCCACATTCTTAGGTGTAGTTGGGCAGCTTCTTGCAGTGGCTGACGTGGATCCAGTTGTCTTGTCCATCAAGCTTCTTTACAATGACCCAGTCACCTGGTTGGGTAGAATGTAAACCGGTTATCATGTCAGGGTCCAGGAGGGACTCATGAACCTTGTGGTGGACATTTTGAAGTTCACGTTGCAGGGCCTGCACCTACCCCATCAGCTGAGAATGTAAAGATGACAGCTACTGAGGAATGTACAAGCCTATTTTTGGTTGACTTCCGAACAAACCTCATATAGAGATAACCAAGACATATGGGAACTCAATTAACCCTTTTGCACTTTTCAATGACTGTGGTTACTGCATAACCTGTGTGTGGCTTACCATCTGAGGTGTAATACCTGGAACCATTGACAAAAAGGTTCTTAGCGTCTGGGATGGGAGCCTTCTTCACTGGACTGATGGTTGCTGATTCAAGTTCCATCAAAGAAAAACAGTCGTGGATCTCATCCTACTAGGTCACAAACTTGGCTAGAATTAGAGGGGATAGTACTGTTAGTTTGAAAAATTGTCATTCTTACCATTTCTCCCCATTTTCTTCCTCATTACAACAGGAAGAAGAGACGCAGGGTTTAAAAATGGTCTCTGATAGGGATGAGCCTGATGTTCGAGTCGAACATCGAACAATATGTGGTGTTCGCGGCATATTCGAAAGCTGCTGGTTAAAGTCTATGGGACACTAACATGAAAAATCAAAAGTGCTAATTTTAAAAGCTTATATGCAAGTTATTGTCATAAAAAGTGTTTGGGGACCTGGGTCCTGTCCTAGAGACATGTATCAATCCACCATCAATGGTTGTTAATGAAGCAGCAGATGTTGGCACCCACTGCGTCATTAGTAGGGATGAGCTTCGAGTTCGAGTCAAACTCATGTTCGACTCGAACATTGCCTGTTCAGCAAACAGTGAACAATTTGGGCTGTTCGTGGCAAATTCAAAAAAGCCGGAACACCCTGTACAAGTCTATAGGAGAAATCTAAAGTGCTAATTTTAAAGGCTAATATGCAAGTTACTGTCCTAAAAAGTGTTTGGGGACCTGGGTCCTGCCCCAGGGGACATGGATCAATGCAAAAAAAGTTTTAAAAACTGCAGTTTTTTCAGGAGCAGTGATTTTAATAATAATTAAAGTGAAACAAAAAAGTGTAATATTCCTTTAAATTTTGTACCTGGGGGGTGTCTATAGTATGCCTGTGAAGAGGCGCATGTTTCCCGTGCTTAGAACTGTCCCTGCACAAAGTGTCATTTCGTAAGGAAAAAAAGTCTTTTAAAATCACTTTGAATTGCCGGCTCCTGTAATACAGAGAACACTCAATGAGTATTCTCTGTATTACGGAGCCAACAATTCATTCATTGATAAAAAAAAAGCATGGGGTTCCCCTAAATTCAATTACCAGACCCTTCAGGTCTGGTATGGATATTAAGGGGAACCCGGCGTCAAATTTGGAAAAAAAATTGACGTGGGGGTCCCCCTAAAAATCCATACCAGACGTTTTATCCGAGCATGCAACCTGGCAGGCCGCAGGAAAAGAGGGGGGACAAGAGAGCGGCCCCCCCTCCTGAACCGTGCCAGGCCACATGCCCTCAACATTGGGAGGATGCTTTGGGGGTCTGTGACCCCTCAAAGCACCATGTCCCCATAGGGACAAGGGCCTCATCCCCAGAGCCCTGGCCGGTGGTTGTGGGGGTCTGCGGGCGGGGGGCTTATCAGAATCTGGAAGCCCCTTTAACAAGGGGACCTCCAGATCCAGACCCCTCCCTGTTTGAAATGGTAAGGGGGTACAAAAGTACCCCTACCATTTCACAAAGAAAGTGTAAAAAATTGTTAAAAAAGACAAACACACTTTTGAAAAATTCCTTTATTAAAAATAAAAAAAATAAAAAAAAGATTCCAGGGGTGCTAATCCACTCTTGCTATCCAGTGATGGATGATCATCTCTCTGGGGTCCAGCGATGGCTGATCTGATCCAGCAATGGGTGATTTTCAGTCCAGCGCAGTCCATCCATGCATCCGTCTTCTGTCTCCACTGAGGAGACACTGCGGGAATCCCAGCGCTGACGTTTCTTATATTAGGAGGGCGGGGCCACCCGTCACCTGACCCCGCCCCCTCTGACGCTGGTGAGGGAAGCCAGGGGTTCCCAAATGATGTATGGGTGACCCCGCCCGCAGAGCCCCCACAACCACCGGCCAGGGTTGTGGGGATGAGGCCCTTGTCCCCATCAACATGGGGACATGGTGCTTTGAGGGGTCGCAGACCCCCAAAGCATCCTCCCAATGTTGAGGGCATGTGGCCTGGTATGGTTCAGGAGGGGGGGGCGCTCTCTCGTCCCCCCTCTTTTCCTGCACTCATTGAGTGCTCTCTGTATTACGGGAGCTGACGATTCAAAGTTATTTTAAAAGACTTGACACTTTGTGCAGGGACAGTTTTAAGCATAGGAAACATGCGCCCCTTCACAGGCATACTATAGACACCCCCCAGGTATGAAATTTAAAGGAATATTACACTTTAATTGTTTCACTTTAATCATTATTAAAATCACTGCTCCTGAAAAAACTGCAGTTTTTAAAACTTTTTTTTGCATTGATCCATGTCCCCTGGGGCAGGACCCAGGTCCCCAAACACTTTTTACTACAGTAACTTGCATATTGCCTTTAAAATTAGCCCTTTCGATTTTGAACGTTCAAGTCTCATAGACTTTAATAGGGTTCTAAAGTTCACACGAAGTTTAGGTCTGTTCGCAGGTTCTGGTGCGAAACGAACAGGGGGGTGTTCGGCTCATCCTCATTCAGTAGAGATCAGTGACTTCACCTGGTCCCATTCATTTACTGGTATAGATTTTAAGATGGAATCCCTAAAAAAACTGAAGAAAAAAAAGCCATGGGGTCTAATACAAAAATCCACATCAGACCCTTATCCAAGCAACCACTTTCTTTACAAACAGAAGTAAAATGGCTGAAGCTATCATTTTTTACTGACAATATAAATTGCATTTTTTTTGTTAAGGTCAGTTTTGCTGAAATAGGTTTTATACATTGTAGGGATATGCCACTTCAAAGGTAGGGTCAGGGCATTTTACTCTTTGTAAGTTGTAATAATTGTATGGCTGTGCCACTTCACATGCAGCTGTAGGCATCACCCCAATATCATTTTATAGAGCCGGTGATTGGCTCTCTTTTAATTGCAAAAGAAAAAAAAAAAAAAAATTAACTAACAATGAAAAATAAATAAAGTAAGTACCCCAACCTCCCGTGCTTGCACACAAAGGCAAAAGTGTACTTTGGTCCCGCACCCACGCAAACAGTGATTGTCCCACACATATGAGGTATCACAACAAGCATCAGATCATGGGCAGTAATTCTAGCACCAGACATCTGTAAGCTTTTAAAGTGTTGCCTATGCATAGTAAAATTTACATTGTCGCCTATGGATAGTAAAATGTACTTTGTCGCCGTGCACAATTTCAAAAGTGACATGTTTGGTATTTAATTACTTAGCATTAGGGATGAGCTTCGAGTTCGAGTCGAACTCATGTTCTACTCGAACATTGCCTGTTCGCCTGTTCAGCGAACAGTGAACAATTTGGGCTGTTCGCAGCAAATTCGAAAAGCCGGAACACCCTATACAAGTCTATGGGAGAAATCTAAAGTGCTCATTTTAAAGGGTAATATGCAGGTTACTGTCCTAAAAAGTGTTTGGGGACCTGGGTCCTGCCCCAGGGGACATGGATCAATGCAAAAAAAGTTTTAAAAACGGCTGTTTTTTCAGGAGCAGTGATTTTAATAATGATTAAAGTGAAACAATAAAAGTGTAATATTCCTTTAAATTTCGTAGCTGGGAGGTATCTATAGTATGCCTGTGAAGGGGCACATGTTTCTGGTGCTTAGAACTGTCGCTGCACAAAGTGTCATTTGTGCAGGAAAAAAAGTCCTTTAAAATCACTTGCGGCTAAATTGTCGGGTCTCCGTAATACAGAGAACACTCAATGAGTGTTCTCTGTATTAGCCGACAATTCATTCATTCATTGATTAAAAAAAAAAAGCGTGGGGGTTCCCCTAAATTCAATTACCAGGCCCTTCAGGTCTGACATGGATATTAAGGGGAACCCCGTGTCAAATTAAAAAAAAAATTGACGTGGGGGTCCCCCCAAATATCCATACCAGACCCTTCAGGTCTGATATGGATATTAAGGGGAACCCCGCATCAGATTTTAAAAAAAAATTGACGTGGGGGTCCCCCTAAAAATCCATATCAGACCCTTTATCCGAGCACGCAACCTGGCAGGCCGCAGGAAAAGAGGGGGGACGAGAGAGCGCCCCCCCCCTCCCTCCTGAACCGTACCAGGCCACATACCCTCAACATTGGGAGGATGCTTTGGGGGTCTGTGACCCCTCAAAGCACCTTGTCCCCATGTTGATAAGGACAAGGGCCTCATCCTCACAACCCTGGCCGTTGGTTGTGAGGGTCTGCGGGCGGGGGGCTTATCAGAATCTGGAAGCCCCCTTTAACAAGGGGACCCCCAGATCCCGGCCCCCCCCCCTGTTTGAAATGGTAAGGGGGTACAAAAGTACCCCTACCATTTCACAAAGAAAGTGTCAAAATGGTTAAATAAGACAAACACACTTTTGAAATATTCCTTTATTAAAAATGAAAAAAAAAAAAAGATTCCAGCGGTGCTAGTCCACTCTTGCTATCCAGCGCAAGCCCAGCGCTGACGTTTCTTATATTGGGAGGGCGGGGCCACCCATCACCTGACCCCGCCCCTCTGACGCTGGAGAGGGAAGCCAGGGGTTCCCCAGTGACGTGTGGGTGACCCCGCCCCCTCTGATGTAACGGAAACCTGCGTTACATCAGAGGGGGCGGGGTCACCCACACGTCACTGGGGAACCCCTGGCTTCCCTCTCCAGCGTCAGAGGGGCGGGGTCAGGTGACGGGTGGCCCCGCCCTCCTAATATAAGAAACGTCAGCGCTGTGCTCTCTGCAGTGTCTCCGGAGAGGAGACAGAAGAAGGATGTATGGACAGCGCTGGACTGAGAGATTCCCCCGTCGCTGGATATGATCATCCATCGCTGGACCCCGGAGATCCGTCGCTGGATAGCAAGAGTGGATTAGCACCGCTGGAATATTTTTTTTTTTTTTTCATTTTTAATAAAGGAATTTTTCAAAAGTGTGTTTGTCTTATTTAACCATTTTGACACTTTCTTTGTGAAATGGTAGGGGTACTTTTGTACCCCCTTACCATTTCAAACAGGGGGGGGGCGGGATCTGGGGGTCCCCTTGTTAAAGGGGGCTTCCAGATTCTGATGAGCCCCCCGCCCGCAGACCCTCACAACCAACGGCCAGGGTTGTGAGGATGAGGCCCTTGTCCTTATCAACATGGGGACAAGGTGCTTTGAGGGGTCACAGACCCCCAAAGCATCCTCCCAATGTTGAGGGTATGTGGCCTGGTACGGTTCAGGAGGGAGGGGGGGCCGCTCTCTCGTCCCCCCCTCTTTTCCTGCGGGATTTTTAGGGGGACCCCCACGTCAATTTTTTTTAAAAATTTGATGCGGGGTTCCCCTTAATATCCATATCAGACCTGAAGGGTCTGGTATGGATATTTGGGGGGACCCCCACGTCAATTTTTTTTTTAAATTTGACACGGGGTTCCCCTTAATATCCATGTCAGACCTGAAGGGCCTGGTAATTGAATTTAGGGGAACCCCCACGCTTTTTTTTTTTTTTTTTTTTAATCAATGAATGAATGAATTGTCGGCTAATACAGAGAACACTCATTGAGTGTTCTCTGTATTACGGAGACCCGACAATTTAGCCGCAAGTGATTTTAAAGGACTTTTTTTCCTGCACAAATGACACTTTGTGCAGCGACAGTTCTAAGCACCAGAAACATGCGCCCCTTCACAGGCATACTATAGATACCCCCCAGCTACGAAATTTAAAGGAATATTACACTTTTATTGTTTCACTTTAATCATTATTAAAATCACTGCTCCTGAAAAAACGGCCGTTTTTAAAACTTTTTTTTTTGCATTGATCCATGTCCCCTGGGGCAGGACCAGGGTCCCCAAACACTTTTTAGGACAGTAACTTGCATATTACCCTTTAAAATGAGCACTTTAGATTGTGAACGTTCGAGTCCCATAGACTTTAATAGGGTTCTAAAGTGCACACGAAGTTTAGGTCTGTTCGCAGGTTCTGGTGCGAACCGAACAGGGGGGTGTTCGGCTCATCCCTACTTAGCATAACTTCATCTTTTATATTTTACAAAAAATGTGATTATATATTGTTTTTTGTTTGCATAAAATTTCCCAAAACTTTTTTTTCCCCCCAAAAAATTGTCTTTGCATTTGAAAAACCACTGTGCAAATACCATGTGACGCAAATAGTTGCAAACCCACCAATTTATTTTCTAGGGCCTCGCCTTTAAAAAAAAATATTGTTTGGGGGTTCTAAGTATTTTTCTAGCAAAAAAAATTACTGATTGTTATGTGTGGACAAAAAGTGCCAGAAAAGGCCCTAAACTCAGGTTAGGTGAATTTAATACCTTGCCAAACTAATTCATTTTTTTTGGTTTTGCTATTTGTTTACATTCTATTTGCTTGACAGTTCCTTCCTTGGCAATTAGCCTAGAAAATAACCATTGGTTTTTAACCACTTCGCGCCCGCGCTATAGCCAAAAGACGGCTAAAGCGCGGACGCTACCTGCCGGGAGGGGGTCCCTGGACGTCCTCCTGTTTACTTCCGCAATGCGCGCTCCTGAGAGCGTGCATCGGTTAGTTCTGTGTTGGCCGTGTCCCTTGGACGCAGCCAATCACAGATCGCTGTAAACTGACAATCTCAGCGGCCGTTTACAGCGTGATCGGCATGTCCAATGAGAGATGATCTCATATGTAAACATATGAGATCATCTCTCAGTGCCACTCTCCCTCCTCATACAGAGACAGCGTGTGAGGAGGGAGAGATGAACAGCTGCAGTGGCTGTAAGTTAAAAAAAAGCTGTAAAATAAACTGCCATCTGTCCCCACTGCCATCTGTCCCCACTGCCATCTGCCCCCACTGCCATCTGTCCCCACTGCCACCTGTCCCCAGTACCACCAGTTAGTGCCATCTGTCCCCAGTGCCACCTGTTGTCAGTCCCACCTGTTGTCAGTGCCACCTGTCCCCAGTGCCACCTGTACCAGTGTCATTTGTCCCCAGTGCCACGTATAAGTGCCATCTGTCATCAGTGCCACATCATGCCATCTGTCATCAGTGTCACATCATGCCACGTGTCATCAGTGCCACATAGTGCCATCTATCATCAGTGTCATATCAGTGTCACGTGTCATCAGTGCCACATATTCGTGACATATGTCATCAGTGCCACGTATCAGTGCTATCTGTCATCGGTGCCACCTGCCAGTGTCACGTGCCATCTGTTATCAGTGGCACGTGTCATCAATGCCACGTATCAGTGGTATCTGTCATCAGTGTCATGTGTCATCAGTGCCACGTATTTATGCCATCTGGCATCAGTGCCACGTATTAGTGCCATCTGTCATCAGTGCCATGTATTAGTGCCAGGTGTCATCAGTGCCACATATAAGTGCCATCTGTCATTAGTGCCACATATTAGTGCCATCTGTCATCAGTGTCATGTGTCATCAGTGCCCCGTATTAGTGGCATCTGTCAACAGTGCCACATCAGTGTCACGTGTCATTAGTGCCACGTATCAGTGCCATCTGTCATCAGTGCCACGCGTCATTGTCCTGGTGCTCCAGGGCCTTTAAAAGTGTAATAGGTAGTCAACAATTTAGATGTGTAATTTATGCTCCTAGAACACGTGACGGCGCTCCCTGCATGTTGTCCCACACATGTGGTATCGTAATACTCAGAAGGAGTAGCAGGATTTATTTTGGGGTGTAATTTGTGGTATACACATGCCATGTGAGAGAAATAACCTATTACAATAAAAAATTTTGTGGAAAAAAAAAAATCTTAATTTTGCAAACAATTGTGGGAAAAAATTACAACATCAAAAACCTCACCATGCCTCTTACTAAATACCTTGGAATATCTATAAAAGTGAACAGAGCCTTCGCGCTATTTCAAGGTTAAAATATATATATATACTCTCACATTTAGGAAATTAAACAGTGCCTCAGGGACTCTGATAGTGTAGTATTTATTAAAACAATACATTTTAATCAATTACAAGTAAAATCGGACTCTCACATTTAGGAAATGAAACAGCGCATAAAGAAAAATGGTGTCCTGGCATCTTCCGCCAGTCTTACTTCACTTCCGGTATCGCGTCAAGATGGATCCCCTGAAGAAGTCATGTGATTGACGTAACGCGTAGGGAGTGGTCATGACGCGATACCAGAAGTGAAGTAAGACTGGCGGAAGATGCCAGGACACCATTTTTCTTTATGCGCTGTTTCATTTCCTAAATGTGAGAGTCTGATTTTACTTGTAATTGATTAAAATTTATTGTTTTAATAAATACTACACTATCAGAGTCCCTTTCCTCTCCCTATGTTTTTCTTCTGAGCGGCACTTATCAGTGGAAATCGCCACCGCAGTTACTATCAGCTAACACAGGAATGAATGGCCCCCTGGTGGCCTAGCATGGATATTTATGATGTTCCAGTCAGTTATTACTGAAGACCCCTTGGTGGTTAAAGATAAAACGGAGGCTGTTTGATTTGCTTGATGTGCCTGCTTTTAAAGATCTGAGGTGAGAGTTCTGGGAGGGCAGAGTTTCCCGTTTTTTTAGAAGCACCTTTACCTGCTGTTTCTTTGAAATATCGCTGGAACACATCTGACGCCATTGAACGAATATTTTGGGATTTATTTATGAACTGTTATTTGTGCCTGTTCTTTACTTATTAATATTTTTTAAGCAGGTAGCATTTTTATTAGTATTTGGTTTGCGCAGGACCATTTTATATATATACCTTGGAATGTCTACTTTCAAAAAAGGGGTCATTTGGGGGGTATTTGTACTTTCCTGGCTTGTTCGGGTCACAAGAAATGAGATAGGCCACCAGTACATCAGATGTGATCAATTTTGTATGATTCGCACCACAGCTTGTAGCCTCTCTAACTTTCACAAAGACCAAATAATATCCACTAATTTGGGTTATTTTTACCAAAGATATGTAGCAATATAAATTGTGGCCAAAATTTATGAAGAAAAATTAATAATTTGCATATTTTTATCACAGAAACAATGAAAAATGCAATTTTTGTTTCAAAATTTCCAGCCTTTTTTCATTTATAGTGTAAAAAATAAAAAACCCCAGAGGTGATCAAATACCACCAAAAGAAAGCTATATTTCTGGAAAAAAAGGACAAAAAATTAATTTGGGTACAGTGTTACATGACTGAGTAATTGTCATTCAAAGTTTGAGAGCACCGAAAGCTGAAAATTGGTCTGGGCAGGAGGGGGGTTTAAGTGCCCAGTAGGCAAGTGGTTAATGTTTGGATCCCATTGACTACAATGGGGTTTGGATTTAGGACCCGATCTCCAATAATGTTTGCTGAACGAACCTGCCTGAGACTGAACCCGGGTATGTTTGTCTCATCCCTAGTTACTGACACTGATAATGTGGCAAGATGTTTAGCTGTTATTTTTTTTGTTTTGATGCACATTTTACTTTTAAGGTTAGGTGGCATTCAGTTTCACTTATCACTGACAGGTGTGTTTTTATGTCTTTATGTATTGCAGAGAGGTTTTGTGACATGTATGTAACTCCCTGCAGTCACTGTGTCACTCACAGCACAATAGTATAGTCCAGAATATGAGATCTGTTCTTCCATGATACTAAGAGTCGAGGAAAGCTTCTCCTTGTTGATGGACATTTTGAATGGTCCCTTCTGATCACCTTTGTTATACCCATATAGGATGAGCTCCAGTGCTCCATCTCTGTGAACTTTGTACCAAAGCAGAAGATTATAGGTGCTAATACTGTGATTACAGGGAATCTCAATGGTCTCTCCTTCCACAAATGACAGTTTATCTGGCTGATTAACTTGAGCCTTACTTCCACCACCTAAGAAGACACAGTAAAAATAATATGATTAAATAAAATGTAACAAATGATATTTTGACATACAGATTATGCAGAAGAACTTAAATCTGATATATCTATGTCTTTGTAAGACCACCCCAAAGTTGTATATCTAAAAAGCATTGTTCTTATTGTTTGTTATACAATGAATTAAATAAAACCGTAAAATTCTTAAAGTAACTGTGAAAAAACTTACAAAACAGAAGCACGCTTAGAAGACAAACAAATACATGCATTGTGTACAGGGATCGGTGATCTTGCTAGAACTCAATGTTATGTGAAAATACAAGACCTGACATTCATTTTGTGTTACTTGCTCAGGAAATGATGACGTATGTTGGAGTTGTGACCTACATCACTCAATCATTACAGATAGCTGCTTTACAGCTTGTTTTATTTAAGCAGCATATATTATCTGTATATAGAAATTACAACTTGTATACATTAGTCAGATGTTAAAGTATAACTAAAGGCAAACATTTTCTTTAGTTTTGGACAGAGTTAGGTTGTCCTCAGAAAAGTAATAGATGGAAAAATTTCCAATGGGGCACTAGTTATGGTGACCTGGGGGTCCCCAAGGAATTTTATTTATTTGCAGAAATTTTCCCTCACTTCCTATTTGGCTATGGGATGGGAAGCGAAGAGCAATCTCCACAATGAGACAAAATCTGACAGGGGTTATAACTCTCCCTTGTTCTATCCAAAATGTTAAAAAAAAAAGTTTTGCCCATAGTTCTAATTAATATGCCACTTTTGGGGCTGAAACGTCCACTCTTTCCAGTCAGACAGAAAAGACACAAATGTATTCATTAATATATTATTAAAGTGCAATAAAATAAATTCTTAAAAAAAGCAGTGTAAGTGCCTAAACATGACCTGGAATTAGCCTCTTGCAGTCATCTATGTAGCAGAGCTCAGAGTGGGAGAGGGGGAAGAAGCACAAGCAGCCATTTAGTTATGTTGCATTGTCCATTTGCTAACAAGAGACATGCTGTCAGGAGGAGGGGGAGCAGAGTAACATAGAGCTATTTCATCAGTCTACTTCTCCTTGCACTGTCCAGTCACAGACTGTGGGACAGAGAAGGCCTGTATGGATTACTTAACTGCAATAGAGAAAAATTAGGCCTTGTGCTGCCAGACAGGGTTGAGCTGTATGGCAGAGCTGTGTACATCTCAGAAAAGGATAGAGAGAAATACAAATCCTTTGGCAGGGAACACGATTCCCATATATAAATGTGATGTGTATTATGAAACTGTACTGTAATACAAAATGAGATGTACAGTACATATTCTAAACTGGAGGCTTTTAAACTTGATTGTTTGAGCATCTGTGTTAATAATTTGTGAGCAATGACCTCAACCTATGCATATGAACATTGTAGGAAAATCAATTCATAAACAAATGAAAGAATTGTAAACAATTGTAAACATATATATAAAATAAAAATATATAGCCCATTTCACACTTGACTGATCAGTTCTACAGGAAGTACATTCGCTTTGTTGATGTTGTTAATTGTTTTATTTTTTTTACACTGTCAACTTATACTGGCCATACACTATATGAAAAATTGGCCAAACCCATTTTCGAAAAACGAACATTCGGCCATGAGAGCAAACGATAGTGCCATCATGTAATGACCGATAAATCGTTCAGTGGACATAAATGAATAAATTTTTGTTAGTTTTTTACATATACCTAGTGCAAACAGTTCGGACGGGAAACACTTTAACCTTTCTATTTATCGTTCATTTGACAGAAAATTTCCAAACCTGTCCTTTGTTTTTTCGGCTCAAAAACACCCAAACGATTACCTATTTTGTGCCCATTAGTTGTCCAAAGAACAAACTAACTGTCCAAATGACCGAATTTCCGACTTTTTTTGTATAGTGTATGGCCAGCATTACGCTCTCCCACCTTGGACTCCAGGAGACTGTAGGAAAAGCCCTTAAAATTCAGTGACAACCCCCCCCCCCCTTCCAAAAAAACTAGTTGACAACTCTGAACACTGAGGTTGATTTACGAAAGAAGATGTGAATCTTCACACAATAAACTAAACGATGATCCACTTTCATTATCCAATCATTTACAAGGCAAATTCCTGTTGTTTTTTGTAGCCACCCTGCCTTAAGCAGGAGCATCTATAAATTTAGTTGTGCATGACTGCAGTCAGCCAATGGCAGTTTTTTGTGACAAGCGAAGTGACAGAGTTTTGCTGAAGACCTGAGCATCTGCAACCCTAAGCTTCTCCCCCATGAACTGTGAGTAATTAATCCTATTTTTTGTGTTTCCCCTAAATGTCATTATCTGTCTACATGTCTCACTATTCCATAGTAATCTACCCATAAGGTAAATGCCAGCCCACGCTGTCTCTGGGGATATCACCATGCCTCTAGGGGTCAGGGAGGTGCTACATTTATTCATCTGTATATAACTGGGTGAACACATCTACAATTTATTGAGTGACGATTCTCAACTCCTTTAGTAAATACACCCCAAAGTCTAACTCTTGAAAATGTTAATAATTACCATTTACTGAAACTCCAGGACATATCCAGAAACAAAAATAACAAATTACAAATCCTCAAAATAAATACCATTTAATTTCTTACCACATTTAGGCATGTTCATTATATGTATAAATAAATATATATATTCGATTTTACTCATGAGTGCCCCATCACACTTGTATAAATGTTGATAAATACCTTTACATGGTAGCCTCTTGAACTAATCAGCTGTCAAATAACAATATTTTCTGATAATTGTAATTTCACAGTTGTCTTTTGTAATATGACGTTGGTGAAGATGGGTTTGCTACTATAACCAGGTATTAAAGTGGGCTACAGGTAGAACTGCATAGAATGGGTTAAGGAATGCATCATATATGGTCTACAAAAACAAACCCATGCAGGTCTGCACTGGACTGTAATGTTGTGAACAGCAAGACCTCTAGGGATGGGCGTCAAGGTGTCCCAAATTTTAAATGCTGATTTAAATGTAAGAAATAATTGTAATCTTATTTAGGTACTACAAAGCAGCTGCGGCTTAAAGATTTTCTTTTGGTAATAGAAGTCTGCCATCATGTGATTGTTAAAGGGAACTGCACACATAGCTTTCCAACCTCTCGTGCATAGTGGAATCACAGGCCTGAAAACAGAGCAGGCACCAAGCAAAGACATTTTAATGCGTTCTTCATGGTTATAGCAGCCAGTGATAGAGAAAATTGTGAATACCGGGCAATGGGCACCAGACCATCAAAATGCAAGGACTGGTAATTTGGAATGCCCAAAATAAAAACTAACACTAATTTAAAAAAAATAGAAGAAGAAAAGTATTTATCTCTGGAATGCATAGCGCAGGAGTACATCTTGGAAAATTTGCATACCTTAGCTTTAGAACTCGAGGAAGAGGGAAATCTTAGAACAAACACAATTCAGGCAGTGAAAAAAATGGATGAGGTTACAAGGGACTGTACACCCCATTGACACCTATCATATCATTAACAACATACCTGAATAGGAAAGATAACATACAACAATAGTTATGGGAAAACTTTAGGCCATGTCCCATTTATTGGGCTTAAATTAATATTACTCATGAAATAAAATGTAACCCTTATTACTAACAGGGATCATTGTTAATGGACCAACATACTCAGTTACTAAAACTCAAGCCTAGAGGACATGAATCAATCCACCATCAATGGTTGTTAATAAAGCAGCAGATGTTGGCACCCACTGTGTCATTAGTAGGGATGAGCTTCGAGTTCGAGTTGAACTCCTGTTCGACTCGAACATAGCCTGTTCAGCAAACAGTGAACAATTTGGGCTGTTCGCGGCAAATTCAAAAAGCCGGAACACCCTGTACAAGTCTATGGGAGAAATCTAAAGTGCTAATTTTAAAGGCTAATATGCAAGTTACTGTCCTAAAAAGTGTTTGGGGACCTGGTTCCTGCCCCAGGGGACATGGATCAATGCAAAAAAAAGTTTTAAAAACTGCAGTTTTTTCAGGAGCAGTGATTTTAATAATGATTAAAGTTAAACAAAAAAAGTGTAATATTCCTTTAAATTTTGTACCTGGGGGGTGTCTATAGTATGCCTGTGAAGAGGCACATGTTTCCCGTGCTTAGAACTGTCCCTGCACAAAGTGTAATTTCGCAAGGAAAAAAAGTATTTTAAAATTACTTTGAATTGTCGGCTCCTGTAATACAGAGAACACTCAATGAGTGTTCTCTGTATTATGGAGCCGACAATTCATTCATTGATGAAAAAAAAGCATGAGGTTCCCCTAAATTCAATTACCAGACCCTTCAGGTCTAGTATGGATATTAAGGGGAACCCCACGTCAAATTTGAAAAAAAAAATTGACGTGGGGGTCCCCCTAACTATCCATACCAGACCCTTTAGGTCTGGTATGGATATTAAAGGAAGCCCCTCATCAAATAAAAAAAAAATGACGTGGGGGTCCCCCTAAAAATCCATACCACACCCTTTATCCGAGCACGCAACCTGGCAGGCCGCAGGAAAAGAGGGGGGGCAAGAGAGCGGCCCCCCCTCCTGAACTGTACCAGGCCACATGCCCTCAACATTGGGAGGATGCTTTGGGGGTCTGTGACCCCTCAAAGCACCTTGTCCCCATGGGGATAAGGGCCTCATCCCCATAACCCTGGCCGGTGGTTGTGGGGGTCTGCGGGCAGGGGGCTTATCAGAATCTGGAAGCTCCTTTAACAAGGGGACTCCCAGATCCTGACCCCTCCCTGTTTGAAATGGTAAGGGGGTACAAAAGTACCCCTACCATTTCACAAAGAAAGTGTAAAAAATGGTTAAATAAGACAAACACACTTTTGAAAAATTCCTTAATTAAAAATAAAAAAAATAAAAAAAATTCCAGCGGTGCTAATCCACTCTTGCTATCCAGTGATGGATGATCATCTCTTCGGGGTCCAGTGATGGCTGATCTGATCCAGCGATGGGTGATTTTCAGTCCAGCGAAGTCCATCCATGCATCCGTCTTCTGTCTCCACTAAAGAGACACTGCGGGAATCCCAGCGCTGATGTTTCTTATATTAGGAGGGTGGGGCCACCCGTCACCTGACCCCATCCCCTCTGACGCTGGTGAGGGAAGCCAGGGGTTCCCCAATGATGTATGGGTGACCCCGCCCGCAGACCCCCACAACCACCAGCCAGGGTTGCGGGGATAAGGGCCTTGTCCCCATCAACATGGGGACATGGTGCTTTGAGGGGTCACAGACCCCCAAAGCATCCTCCCAATGTTGAGGGCATGTGGCCTGGTATGGTTCAGGAGGGGGGGGCGCTCTCTCGTCCCCCCTCTTTTCCTGCGGCCTGCCAGGTTGTGTGCTTGGATAAAGGGTCTGGTATGGATTTTTAGGGGGACCCCCACGTCAATTTTTTTTTTAAATTTGACGCGGGGTTCCCCTCAATATCCATACCAGACCTGAAGGGCCTGGTAATTGAATTTAGGAGAACCCCACGCTTTTTTTTTCATCAATGAATGAATTGTCGGCTCCGTAATACAGAGAACACTCATTGCGTGTTCTCTGTATTACAGGAGCCGACAATTCAAAGTGATTTTAAAAGACTTTTTTTCCTTGCAAAATGACACTTTGTGCAGGGACAGTTTTAAGCACAGGAAACATGCGCCCCTTCACAGGCATACTATAGACACCCCCCAGGTATGAAATTTAAAGGAATATTACACTTTTATTATTTCACTTTAATCATTATTAAAATCACTGCTCCTGAAAAAACGGCCGTTTTTAAAACTTTTTTTTGCATTGATCCATGTCCCCTGGGGCAGGACCCAGGTCCCCAAACACTTTTTAGGACAGTAACTTGCATATTAGCTTTTAAAATTAGCACTTTCGATTTTGAACGTTCGAGTCCCATAGATTTTAATAGGGTTCTAAAGTTCACACGAAGTTTAGGTCTGTTCGCAGGTTCTGGTGCAAACCAAACAGGGGGGTGTTCGGCTCATCCTCAGTCATTAGTAGAGATCAGTGACTTCACCTGGTCCCATTCATTTACTGGGCATTTTACTCTTTGTAAGTTGTAATAATTGTATGGCTGTGCCACTTCACATGCAGCTATAGGCATCACCCCAATATAATTTTATAGAGCCGGTGATTGCCTCTCTTTTAATTGCAAAAGAAAAAAAAATTAAAGCAACAGTGTAAAAAAAAAACAAAAAACATTAACTAACAATGAAAAAAAAAAAAAATTAAAGTACCCCAACCTCCCGTGCTTGCACACAAAGGCAAAAGTGTACTTTGGTCCCGCACCCACGCAAACAGTGATCGTCCCACACATATGAGGTATCGCAACAAGCATCAGATCATGGGCAGTAATTCTAGCACCAGACATCTGTAACTCTAAAGTGGTAACCTGTAAAAGCTTTTAAAGTGTTGCCTATGCATAGTAAAATTTACATTGTTGCCTATGGATAGTAAAATATACTTTGTTTGTCGCCGTGCACAATTTCAAAAGTGACATGTTTGGTATTTAATTACTTAGCATAACTTCATCTTTTATATTTTACAAAAAATGTGGTTATATATTATTTTTTGTTTGCATAAAATTTCCAAAAACTTCCCCCCCCCCAAAAATTGCATTTGCATTTGAAAAACCACTGTGCAAATACCATGTGACGCAAACAGTTGCAAACCCAACAATTTATTTTCTAGGGCCTCGCCTTTAAAAAAAAATATTGTTTGGGGGTTCTAAGTATTTTTCTAGCAAAAAAAATGTACTGATTGTTATGTGTGGACAAAAAGTGCCAGAAACTCAGGTTAGGTGCATTTAATACACTGCCAAACTAATTATTTTTTTTTGGTTTTACTATTTGTTTACATTCTATTTGCTTGACAGTTCCTTCCTTGACAATTAGTCTAGAAAATAACCATTGGTTTTTAACCACTTTGCGCCCACGCTATAGCCGAAAGACGGCTACAGCGCGGACACTACCTGCCGGGAGGGGGTCCCTGGACGTCCTCCTGTTTACTTCCGCAATGCGCGCTCCTGAGTGCGTGCATCGGGAAGTTCTGTGTTGGCCGTGTCCCTTGGCCGTGTCCCAATCACAGATTGCTGTAAACGGACAATCTCAGCGGCCGTTTACAGCGCGATCGTCGTGTCCAATGAGAGATGATCTCATATGTAAACATATGAGATCATCTCTCAGCACCACTCTCCCTCCTCACACAGAGACAGCGTGTGAGGAGGGAGAGATGAAAGGCTGCAGTGGCCGTAAGTAAAAAAAAAACGTAAAATAAACTCCCATCTGTCCCCACTGCCATCTGTCCCCACTGCCACCTGTCCCCAGTACCACCAGTTAGTGCCATCTGTCCCCAGTGTCACCTGTTGTCAGTGCCATCTGTCCCCAGTGCCATCTGTCAGTGCCCTCTGTCCCCAGTGCCACCTGTTGTCAGTGCTACCTGTCCCCAGTGCCATTTGTCCCCAGTGCCACGTATAAGTGCCATCTGTCATCAGTGCCACGTATAAGTGCCATCTGTCATCAGTGCCATCTGTCCCCAGTGCCACCTGTCGTCAGTGCCACCTGTCGTCAGTGCCATTTGTCCCCAGTGCCACGCATAAGTGTCATCTGTCATCAGTGCCATGTATAAGTGCCATCTGTCATCAGTGCCACATCATGCCACGTGTCATCAGTGCCACATAGTGCCATCTGTCATCAGTGCCATATCAGTGTCACGTGTCATCAGTGCCACATATTAGTGACATCTGTCATCAGTGCCACGTATCAGTGAAAAAATAAAAGAAAGAATGAAAAAATATTAAGCTGCGCTTAACCTATATGGACAAGTGATTATACGTAAATTAAAAAATTATTAATATAACAACCATTTGTGAATAGTGTTACTTGCAACATCTATCCACGTATCAGTGGCATCTGTCATCAGTGAAACCTGTCAGTGTCACGTGCCATCTGTTATCAGTGTCACGTGCCATCTGTTATCTGTTATCAGTGTCACATGCCATCAATGCCACATATCAGTGCCATCTGTCATCAGTGCCATGTATTAATGCCATCTGTCATCAGTGCCACGTATTAGTGCCACGTGTCATCAGTGCCACGTGTCATCAGTGCCACGTATAAGTGCCATCTGTCATCAGTGCCACATATTAGTGCCATCTGTCATCAGTGTCATGTGTCATCAGTTCCCCCATATTAGTGGCATCTGTCATCAGTGCCACATCAGTGTCACATGTCATCAGTGCCACGTATCAGTGCCATCTGTCATCAGTGCCACATCAGTGCCACGTGTCATTGTCCTGGTGCTATAGGGCCTTTAAAAGTGTAATAGGTAGTCAACAATTTAGATGTGTAATTTATGCTCCTAGAACACGTGACGGTGCTCCCTGCATGTTGTCCCACACATGTGGTATCGTAATACTCAGGAGGAGTAGCAGAATTTATTTTGGGGTGTCGTTGAGGTATACACATGCCATGTGAGAGAAATAGCCTATTACAATGAAAATTTTGTGGGAAAAAAAATTTTCATTTTGCAAAGAATTGTGGGAAAAAATTACAACACCAAAACCTCACCATGCCTCTTACTAAATACCTTGGAATGTCTACTTTAAAAAAAGGGGTCATTTGGGGGGTATTTGTACTTTCCTGGCTTGTTCGGGTCACAAGAAGTGAGATAGGCCACCAGTACATCAGATGTGATCAATTTTGTATGATTCGCATCATAGCTTGTAGACTCTCTAACTTTCACAAAGACCAAATAATATCCACTAATTTGGGTTATTTTTACCAAAGATATGTAGCAGTATAATTTGTGGCCAAAATTTATGAAGAAAAATTTATAATTTGCATAATTTTATCACAGAAACAATGAAAAATGCATTTTTTGTTTCAAAATTTTCAGTCTTTTTTCATTTATAATGCAAAAAATAAAAAACCCAGAGGTGATCAAATACCACCAAAAGAAAGCTCTATTTCTGGGAAAAAAAAGGACAAAAAATTCATTTGGGTACAGTGTTGCATGAGTAATTGTCATTCAAAGTGTCAGAGCACCGAAAGCTGAAAATTGGTCAGGGCAGAAGGGGGGTTTAAGTGCCCAGTAGGCAAGTGGTTAATGTTTGGATCCCATTGACTACAATGGGATTTGGATTTAACACACGATCTGCAAAAATGTTTGCTGAACGAACCTGCCTGAGACTGAACTCGGGTATGTTTGTCTCATCCCTAGTTACTGACACTGATAATGTGGAAAGATGTTTAGCTGTTATTTTTTGTTTCGATACACATTTTACTTTTAAGCTTAGGTGGCATTCAGTTTCACTTATCACTGACAGGTGTGTTTTTATGTCTTTATGTATTGCAGAGAGGTTTTGTGACATGTATGTAACTTCCTGCAGTCACTGTGTCACTCACAGCACAATAGTATAGTCCAGAATATGAGATCTGTTCTTCCATGATACTAAGAGTTGAGGAAAGCTTCTCCTTGTTGATGGTCATTTTGAATGGTCCCTTCTGATCACCTTTGTTATACCCATATAGGATGAGCTCCAGTGCTCCATCTCTGTGAACTTTGTACCAAAACAGACGATCATAGTTGCTAATACTGTGATTACAGGGAATCTCAATGGTCTCTCCTTCCACAAATGACAGTTTATCTGGCTGATTAACTTGAGCCTTACTTCCACCACCTAAGAAGACACAGTAAAAATAATATGATTAAATAAAATGTAACAAATGATATTTTGAGATGCAGATTATGCAGAAGAACTTAAATCTGATATATTTCTGTCTTTGTAAGACCACCCCAAAGTTATGTATCTAAAAAGCATTGTTCTTATTGTTTGTTATACAATGAACTAAATAAAACCGTAAAATTCTTAAAGTAATTGTAAAAAAAACTTACAAAACAGAAGCACGCTTAGAAGACAAACAAATACATGCATTGTGTACAGGGATCGGCGATCTTGCTAGAACTCAATGTTATGTGAAAATACGAGATCTGACATTGATTTTGTGTTACTTGCTCAGGAAATGATGACGTATGTTGGAGTTGTGACCTACATCACTCAATCATTACAGATAGCTGCTTTACAGCTTGTTTTATTTAAGTAGCATATATTATCTGTATATAGAAATTACAGCTTGTATACATTAGTCAGATGTTAAAGTATAACTAAAGGCAAAACTTTTTTCTTTAGTATTGGACAGAGTGAAGATGGATTAGAACCCCTGTAAATTGTTATTGTTGTCTGTGCCTCCAGTTAAGGAGATTCACCCTGTTTGTCCTGTTTACCATTATCATTGAAAGTGAAAGTAAAAGAAAACCCAACTATTAGGTTGTCCTCAGAAAAGTAATAAATGGAAACATTTCCAATGGGGCACTAGTTATGGTGATCTGGGGGTCCCCAAGGAATTCTATTTATTTGCAGAAATTTTCCCTCACTTCCTGTTTGGCTATGGGACAGGCAGTGAAGGGCAATCTCCACAATGAGACAGAGATGGCAAAAATAAATAAAAAATCTGAAGGGTTATTACCCTCCCTTGTTCTATCCGCAATTTTAAAATAAAGTTTTGCCCATAGTTCTAGTTAATGTGCCACTTTTTTGGCTGAAACGTCCACTCTTTCCAAGCAGACAGAAAAGACACTAATGTATTCATTAATACATTATTAAACTACAATAAAATAAATTCTTAAAAAAAGCAGTGTAAGTGCCTAAACATGACCTGGAATTAGCCTCTTGCAGTCATCTATGTAGCAGAGCTTAGAGTGGGAGAGGGGGAAGAAGCACAAGCAGCCATTTAGTTATGTTGCATTGTCAATTTGCTAACAAGAGACATGCTGACAGGAGAAGGGGGAGCAGAGTAACAGAGAGCTATTTCATCAGTCTACTTCTCCTTGCACTGTCCAGTCACATAATGAGGGACAGACAAGGCCTGTATGGATTACTTAACTGCAATAGAGAAAAATCAAGCCTTGTGCTGCCAGACAGGGTTGAGCTGTATGGCGGAGCTGTGTACATCTCAGAAAAGGATAGAGAGAAATACAAATCCTTTGGAAGGGAACACGATTCCCATACATATGTGATGTGCATTATGAAACTGTACTGTCATACAAAATGAGGTGTACAGTACATATTATAAACTGGAGGCTTCTAAACTTGATTGTTTGAACATCTATGTGTTAATAATTTGTGAGCAATCACCTCAACCTATGCATATGAACATTGTAGGAAAATCAATTTGTAAACAAATGAAACAATTGTAAACATATATATAAAATAAAAATATATAGCCCAGTTCACACTTGACTGATCAGTTCTACAGGAAGTACATTTGCTTTGTTGATGTTGTTAATTGTTTTATTTTTTTCTACACTGTCAACTTATACTGGCCATACACTATACAAAAAATCAGCTGACCCCTTTTTAGAAAAATGAACATTCGGCCATGAGACCAAACGATAGTGCCATCATCTAATGACCGATAAATCGTTAAGTGGACATAAATTAATACATTTTTGTTAGTTTTTTTTTACATATACCTAGTGCAAACAGTTCGGATAGGAAACACATTAACCTTTCAATTTATCTTTTGGCATAACATTTCCAAACTTGTCCTTCGTTTTTTCGGCTCAAAAACACCCAAATGATTACCTATTTTGTGCCCATTAGTTGTCCAAAAAAACAAACTAACTGTCCAAATTACCGAATTTCAGACGTTCCTTTGTATAGTGTATGGCCAGCATTACGCTCTCCCACCTTGGACTCCAGGAGACTGTAGGAAAAGCCCTTAAAATTCAGCGACAATCCCCCATTCCAAAAACGAGTTGACAACTCTGAACACTGAGGTTGATTTACTAAAGAAGATATGAATCTTCACACAATAAACTAAATGATGATCCACTTTCATTATCCAATCATTTACAAGGCAAATTCCTATTGTTTTTTGTAGCCACCCTGCCTTAAGCAGGAGCATCTATAAATTTAGTTCTGCGTGACTGCCGTCAGCCAATGCCAGTTTTTTGTCTGTGTGTTTGTTTAGCGTCCCCTAAGTTCAGCCTGGCTCTCAGTTCTCCCTTCTGTCAATAGATATGATTGCCAGCTCTGGTATTAGTGTGAGATCACAAAGTAAGCCTTGATTATTATATATGCACATTTATTCCCAACCCACAGCTAGGGCCGCGTACACACGCGCGGACTGTTCGCCCAACTTTGTCCGTCCAACAGTTTCGGCAAACAGTCCGCTCAAACTTAGCATGGACGGACATGGCCACACACGACGGACGAACAGTTTGCTGAAACCGTGCGCGATGACGTATGTCACGTACGACGGGACTAGAAATAGGAGGTCCAAGACACAGCAAAGCACCCTTTGGGCTCCTTCTGCTGACTTTGCGTTAGTAGAAGTTTGGTTAGAGACGATTCGCGCTTTTCAGACTTCAGCTTAATTTGTCCGTTCACTGCGGCGCAGTCTACCTGTGAGGTTTGTATCTGTCTTTCGGTACGCGTGGATCAGTTGTACCTGTTATTAGGCACTTCTGGTCCGCTCGTTTCTGGGTTTCAGGTCGTTCTTCATAGGTCTGGCTGTTCTTCAGTGCGTTCAGTTGAGCTTGTCTGTCCAGCCGACCGTTTCAAAGCCATGGAGTGTGGACGTACTCGGGAACGAGTTTGTGCTATATGGGGGCTTGGTGTTGGGGTTAATACTTTGACCCGAGCCCAGTCTGTGAACAGGGTGAGGAGGAGTTCATGGACAAAGAATTGGTTGCGCCAGCGTGACCAATTCTCTCATATGTCTTTACTCCGTGAGATCCGTGAGAATAATCCTGATGATTTCAGGAATTATCTCAGGATGACGGACCCCGTTTTTCACCGTCTGCTGGCTTTGCTGACCCCTTATATCAGCAGGCAGGATACCTGCATGCGGCAAGCCATCACTCCGGAGCAGAGGCTCGTCGCCACGTTACGCTACTTGGCGACAGGGAGAAGCCTTCAGGACCTCAAGTTCTCGACAGGCATCTCCCCCCAGGCTCTGGGGATCATTATTCCAGAGACCTGTTCTGCCATTATTCGGGTCCTGCAGAAGGACTATATTAAGGTAAGTTTGTTATTTTAATATTGCATTGTATGTTTGTATTAATTTCATCATGACTTTTAATATCCATGACAGGAATATGATGTGAATGTCCCCTTTATATGAATGCATGCACTTTTTTTTATATTTTTTTTTTTTGGTGTCATTTTTTTTTTCCTTTAAATGTTTTTTTTTTTTTTTTTCTTTAAATGTTATTTTTTTGTGTCATTTTTTTAGCATTTTACCTTTTTTTGTGTATACATCCTGTGTGTGGAGAGAGAGATATAGATAGATAGATAGATAGATAGATAGATAGATAGATAGATAGATAGAGAGATAGATAGAGAGATAGATAGAGAGATAGATAGATAGATAGATAGATAGATATAGAGATAGATAGATAGATATAGAGAGAGATAGATAGATATAGAGAGAGATAGATAGATATAGAGAGAGATAGATAGATAGATAGATATAGAGAGATAGATAGATAGATAGATAGATAGATAGATAGATAGATAGATAGATAGATAGATAGATAGAAATATGAATTGTCAACTCATTAATTTAATTATTCCCCCCACTCAAATTTGTTTCATGTGTTGTATACTTAGTAATTAGTCCCCCCCACCCCACTTACCCACCTAATTTATGTCCCCTGGTCCATCAGAGGGCTGATTAATCTGTGAATTGGTCCGCCTATTTATATATATATATATATATATATATATATATATATTTTTTTTTTGTCTTTATTTTTTTCTTTAAATGTTTTTTTGTTTTGTGTCACTTTTTTTTTCTTTAAATGTGTTTTTTTTTTTTTTTTTAGCTTTTTACATTTTTTGTGTATACATCCTGTGTGGAGAGAGAGAGAGAGATATAGAGAGAGATATAGAGAGATATATATAGAGAGATATATAGAGAGATATATAGAGAGAGATATATAGAGAGAGATATATAGAGAGAGATATATAGAGAGAGATATATAGAGAGAGATATGGATTGTCAACTCATTAATTATTCCCCCCCACTCAAATTATGTTCATGTGTTGTAGACTTAGTAATTAGTCCCCACCCCACTCAAATTATGTTCATGTGTTGTAGACTTAGTAATTAGTCCCCACCCCACTCAAATTATGTTCATGTGTTGTAGACTTAGTAATTAGTCCCCACCCCACTCAAATTATGTTCATGTGTTGTAGACTTAGTAATTAGTCCCCACCCCACTCAAATTATGTTCATGTGTTGTAGACTTAGTAATTAGTCCCCACCCCACCCCACTTACCCACCTAATTTATGTCCCCTGGTCCATCAGAGGGCTGATTAATCTGTGAATTGGTCAGCCTACTTTTTTTTTTTTTCTTGGCAGAAAACAAATTAGCAAGATTTCTGTTTAACTGTTGTTCCAAAATGTTTTTGAATTTTCTTTGTTATGAATTGTTTTTATTTAATGACTAATTTTTTTTTTTTTTTTTTGTTTCAGCTTCCTTCAACGCCACAGGAATGGCAGACTGTGGCTTCCCAGTTCGCTGCCCGTTGGGACTTCCCCAACTGCGGAGGGGCCATCGACGGGAAACATGTGAGGATTGTGCCCCCACCCCATTCGGGGTCCTACTATTGGAATTATAAGGGGTTCCATAGTGTGGTGCTAATGGCGGTGGTGTCGGCACAATGTGACTTCCTTTATGTGGATGTGGGGAAGAACGGCCGGATGTCTGACGGAGGAGTCTTTAGGCAGACCGAGTTCTGCCACCGTCTTACCACTGGTGGCCTGGTCTTGCCACCAGATGCCGAAAATGTGGATGGGCTCCCGTTTGTTTTTCTGGCTGACGAAGCGTTTGGTCTGAGCGAACATCTCATGAGACCCTTCCCCCAAAGGACCCTCACCCCGGAGAGGAGGATTTTTAATTACCGGCTGGCCAGAGCAAGAAGGGTTGTGGAGAGTGCCTTTGGCATTATGGCCAGCCGGTTCCGTCTGTTGCTGACAGCCATCAACCTGGCAGAATATAAACTCAACTATGTTGTTCTGTGCTGCTGCATTCTTCATAATTTTTTACGGAAATTTTCTGGTAACCAGTACCTGCAGCCTATTGGGCCTGAGGCCGGACTCAGGCTTCCAGAACTGACAGGGCTGGATCATGCCCTTCCTGGCTTAGCCCCCCAAACAGCACGTGAGGTGCGTGACCGCTATGTCAGCTATTTTAATGGTAGGGGGGCTATTCCAATGCCAGCTGACCAATAAAAAAAAATCTTTTTCTTGAAATATGTCTTGTCTGTTCAAATTTTGAAGTTTGGTTCTTGTTTGCTTTTCACGTTGCTTGTATCCTACATTGACCTAATTCAGGGATATGCAATTGGCCAACCTCCGGCTGGTGCAAAACTACAAGTCAATCATGCCTCTGGGTCTCATGCTTGTGGCTGTCAGTCTTGCTATGCTTCATGGGACTTGTAGTTCTGCAACAGCTGGATTTCCACTAATTGCATATTCCTGTCCTAGTGCATTTGTATAGCAAAGTGGTTTTTGACAATAGGAAATAAGGCCCTTTGTGACAGAAAACACAAAATGACTTTACAAACTGGTATTGAGTATTGAAAGAAGTAGACACACACATTTTTTTTTTTTTTTTTTTTTTTTTAATAGTGCACATTCAAACCAGTGCCTCCTATTTCGATCTTTTTTTTTGTGTTTTTTTATTTTTATTTATTTTTTTTTTTTTTTTTTGGGAAATTGGTTTTTAAAAAAAAAATTTTTTTATATATTTTTTTTGTTTTTAAAAATTAGTATTATTTTTTTTTTTTTTTTGGTAAACATAGAAACATAAATATATCAAAAATACAATTATCACAAAAATTTAAAATAATAAAATCAGATTTTTAACTATTTACATAAAAGGGGTAAAGCCAAATTTTGAAGATGCACACCAAAAATTGGTAATGTCAACATGTGCTATGTACCATCATGAGTGATCAATGGACGTGTTTGGTGTGTGCAACCCCTTCCTCTCTCATACTAGAAGGAGGAAGGGTTTGCAAACACCAAATGCGTCCATTGCGATCCTCTGATGGCACATAGCACATGTTGACACACCGTGTGCATCTTCAAAATTTGGCCTCTAAAAAGCTTGTAAAAACCTTAAAAACTTTTGGGCAAGGAAATGAAGGACATGATCGATTGTGGTTTAGGGGAAAAGGGGCTTATATTCTCCCTAAAACATCGATCATGTCCTTCATTTCCTGCCTCATAGGGACCAGCTGCTGTTGAATGCCCAGGATTCGTTGTTGCGTGGCCAGGATTTCTTGTTGCATGGCCTGGATGTTGGTCTCCATTAAGTCGATCCTGCCATTCCAGACCATGATCTGCCCTATCAGCCTCTGGGCACTTTCCGCTGAAAAGGGCTCCGCAGCTTCTCCTACCACCACCAGATCATCACCTAAAAACATGTGTAGATAAAAAAATTGGTTAACATATACAGCCATTAATTGTTTACCTTAAGCTGGGTTGTCAGACACTCACTTTCACTTTGTGGGGTGTGTAACTCCACCTGCTCTTCCTCCTCCACATCTAGCCCTGGGCTGGGCTCATCCAGTGGAGCTACGGAGCTTGGTCCAGCGGAGGATACCGAGCTCCGTAGCTCCCTCGCAGATACAGGACTGGGCAGCTCCAATACCGACGCAGGGCTGGGGTTGGGGCTGGGGCTGGGGCTAATTGCCCAATCAGGCTGGCGAGGTCGGGGGGTCCTGGGCTGCTCCGCCTCTTGTCTGAGTCTTTGTTTCCCTATGAGAATGAAAAAAATAAATAAAAAATAAAATACTTTTAAGCATAGTGATATTTGAGTTCAGAAATTTGAATATGAAACATTGGTTTGAAGTGGTGTAAAATTATTAGCTGGTTATTACAAGATCCTAGTTTAATACATCCTTAAAATGACTTTTTTTTAGTTAGGCTGTGTTCAGACTGCTGTGATGTGTGAACGCTGCAAATCTACTGTGGTTTCACGCATCGCATGCGGAGTTCGCACTGCCCTATGTGACCTGCTGGGAGTATCAGTGTAAAGTTTTATTGACACCTCCAAATTAGTTATCACTTCACAGTGCAATCTTTAAACTCGGACAGGAATCGGACCACATGGTGTGAACACCCATGTGATCCGATTTGGCTGTGGACTAAAAAAAGGGCCATGTACAAGTATATCCTATAAACTGAGCGTGACAATTCAGTTTATCATGAACAATACAAAAAAAAAAAAAAAAAAACTAATTAAAATCTAATCCAACACCAGCTAAATTTACACCATACACAAATTCATACTATTTACGCCCACACATACGAACAACCATATGTGCCATATTTTCATAAACTACCTACACGAACGATTACGATCTAATCCGCCAGATTTACTTCGCCTACACGAACGATTAATATAAAGACGCCTGTTTTCACACACTATCTATACGCACGATTATGATAAAATCCGCCAGTTTTACATACACTATCTACACGAACGATTACGATCAATCCAGACGATTATGTCCGACAGTCACGAGAAACACGGAGTTTACTCACTTTTTTTCAGGACCTTTTTGATGCGGTCATATTGGTCCGGCTCCCTGGACTTGATGTCCGACCATCTTTTCCGCAGCTGGTCCTTTCCTCTCCGTACCCCGAATTTTGACTCCAAGACTGTGACCACCTCGTCCAAGATGGCGCTTTTTCTTATGTTTGGTTTTGGGTAAGGGCCATGTTCCCCATCATAATCCTCCCTTTGAAGGATAGCTACCATCTCCACCATCTCTTCGAACGCCATATTGGTGGCCTTATATCTCCTCCTTGCTTGGGGCCCACGGCTTTCCTCCGCGCTGCTCACGCTGCTAATTGAGCTTGCATCCGCCATTTTCCACTCTCATACACCCACAGCGGAAGGAGGGTAAAAGGGGCGGGGAAACACGGTCGCAAGGAACGTCAGGGGCGGGCGACGCAGGCGGAGCCTGAGCGCATGCGCCGTGTATAAAGCGGTACCACGAGGCCGTACGCTTGTCCGAACGGGAGCAGCGAGTGCTACACGCGACGGTAAGATAGTTATCATTTTATTTTCGGTTAATTTAAAGCCTGCGTTAGGGATATGCATATTTAATTTTATTTTTATTGATGTTTGATTGATTTCTATGTGGGTTGGTGGTTGAGTGGGCTTGGTGTTTTGTGTGGTAGTGTGGGGTGGGTGTTTAGGGGGTGGGGCTAGTGTGTGTGTGTGTGTGTGTGTGTGTGTGTGTGTGTGTGTGTGTGTGGTGTGTGTGTGTGTGTGTGTGGGAGTGTGTGTGGGTGTGTGTGTGGGGGGGTGTGTGTGTGTGGGGGGTGTGTGTGTGTGTGTGTGTGTGGGAGTGTTTGTGTGTGTGTGGGGGGGGGGTGTTTGTGTGGGGGGGGCAGTAGTGTGTGTAGAGTGTGTGTGTGTGTGTGTGTGTGGGAGTGTTTGTGTGTGTGTGGGGGGGGTGTTTGTGTGGGGGGGGGGCAGTAGTGTGTGTAGAGTGTGTGTGTGTGTGTGTGTGTGTGGGAGTGTTTGTGTGTGTGTGGGGGGGTGTTTGTGTGGGGGGGGGGGAGTAGTGTGTGTAGAGTGTGTGTGTGGGGGTGTGTGTGGGAGTGTGTGGGAGTGTGTGTGGGTGTGTGTGTGTGTGTGTGTGTGTGTGTGTGTGTGTGGGGGGTGTGTGTGTGTGTGTGTGTGTGTGTGTGGGAGTGTTTGTGTGTGTGTGGGGGGGTGGGGGGGTGTTTGTGTGGGGGGGGGGCAGTAGTGTGTGTAGAGTGTGTGTGTGTGTGTGTGTGTGTGGGAGTGTTTGTGTGTGTGTGGGGGTGTGTGTGTGTGTGTGTGTGTGGGAGTGTGTGGGGGTGGGGGTGTGTGTGTGTGTGTGTGTGTGTGTGTGTGTGTGTGTGTGTGTGTGGGGGGGGGGGGGGGTAGCGTGTGTAGTAGTGTGTGTCTCGCCTACATTGTCACAATATAGTGTGCATTTGGTCTGACTTTTTTTTTTTTTTTTTTTTTCAGAAAATGCAAAAGTATAGTGCAGACCCCTTTAAAGAGGAGGCCTTCCTCTCCACCTTTATAGATCTAGTGGAGTCCCACAGCAATCTGTGGGATACAAAACACCCCCAATACCCAATCCGTGCTGCCCGGAAGAAGACACTGGAGACAGTTTTGGCGTTTGTGAAAACCCGACTCCCCCAGGCAGACACTACCTTTGTGAGCAGCAAAATTCAGAACCTGCGTAGCGCGTATAGGCGGGAGCAACGAAAGATCCTAGAGTCCCAAACATCAGGATCAGCAGCAGGTCAGGTCTATGTACCTAGGCTGTGGTATTATGACAGGCTGCGTTTTCTGGATGACACGCCAGAAGCCAGGCCGTCACTTTCGACTCTTCCGTCTACCCGTCCCTCCACCCTTCCCTCCGCCTCAGGTGAGCCATCCCTGGAAGATCCAGACCCTTCCTTGCTGGACGAGGTTGATGCGCCCAGCTGGAGCCAGGTATATTTTATTTTCTAACGTTTGGATTGCTCAAATATTAATGATGTCAAGTTCAATGTTTGAATTGCTTCCAAATCTAGGATTTCATCACAAATTAAATTAGATAGAAGGATACAGTAGTTTACACAAATGTGGCTCAAATCTTAATGAACTGATGGAAAAATGATGGTGTCAAAATGATAGCCTTTTGTATTTCAAGACAAATGTATTTGCAAGTGAGAACTGTAAAATTGTTAGTGATTGATGATTTCTAAATATAGACATATTTTAGTTATTGATTGCTTTGTTTTTTTACACAGGATGAGCTCACCCAGGAGGAGGCCGGGACCAGTGGTATGGAGGAGGAGGCCGGGACCAGCCACACGCAGGAGCTAGCTGGGCCCAGCAGGAGTAGGACTGAGAGCCAGGTCCCTCCCCTCCGCCTAGCCAGCAAAAGGCCCAGGAGGATGGGCCGTACAGAGGAGGAGTCCTTGGTGCTGATACGGCAAGCCACCCAGATTTTGACCAAACCCCCCAATCCGCAGGAGGCCTATGCCACTTATCTGGCTAGCAAGCTCCAGGAAATGGACAAACCCCAAAGAGACATGTGTGAGGCAATCTTCTTTGATGCCATACAACTGGGTCTGAAGGGTGAGCTCACACCCACCACGAAGCTCTACAAAACAGACCCTACTGCTCCTCATCCTCCTCCTCCTCCTCCTACCACAACTCCACCACCAGAGGCACAGCCTCCAGCGAAGCGTGGAGGGAAGGCTAGACGGAAGAGTCGCAAGTGACTGCCTGGCTTCAGTCTGCTCTGAAAGAAGACGCAGGCTGTTGTAGTACCACAGTCTGGGGACATAGATCTCATCTGCTGCTGTTCCTGGTCTTTGGGATTCTAGGACCTGGTTGTGCTCCCTATGTACATGCTACGCAGGTTCGGAATTTTGGTGTCCACTCACTTGATGTGTGCCTGGGGGACAAAAGGCTTCACAAACGTCAAAATTGTCTCCAGTGTTGCCTCCCTCTTGATTCATTTTGGTTATGAGGAAAAATAAAAATTTTTGATTTAAAAAAAAAATTGTATGTTTTCTTTTATTTATTTTTTTATCAATATTTTTGTATAATTTTGGGTTACAAAAAACAAAGTTTATTTGTGAGTAGGCAGATACATGTCAAAAAACTCTGGGGGTTATTTACAAAACACATGTTCATGTAAATATGCTAACTTCGAGTGCAATTTTTAAAGCACTGCAAGTGCACTTGGAAGTGCATTCGCTGTAAATTTGAGGCTTAACATTTGAAATGAGGGGAAGCTCTGCTGATTTTGAACATGCAATCATGTGTAGGCTAAAATGATGGTTTGGGTATCTATCTATCTATCTATCTATCTATCTATCTATCTATCTATCTATCTCTACTTGCATAGTCCTGCTTGTCCCAAAAAAATGAAAGTCCATCTTGTTTCAAACCCCCCACCCAAAAAAAAAACAAAAACAATAGTAGTTCCAAAAATATATAGTAATATATTTTTTTTTTCTGAAATAAATAAATAAATATATATATAAAAATAAAAAAATATATAATATATATATATATATATATATATATATATATATATATATATATATATATATATATATATAATATATATTTTTTTTTCTTTTTATATAAATTGGGAATATATTTTTGATATAATTGGAAGATTAATCATAGGATGAGGATGAATAAAAACATGTAGTATAACTCTGTGTGAATATAAGCAGCAAAGCTACTTCACTTTTCTTGCATTACAAAGAAGAAAAGAACGGGCTATATTAAAAAAAAACACAAAATTAGCAGCATGACGAATATGCTAGCTTCAATACGAACACTAGTTTTACAAGACCGAGCGCTTCCGCCCTGTAAATTCTTTCTGAGTATGCGCGGAACTTAGTTTGTCGAACAAGCCTACACACGGGCGGACTGTCCGCTGAAACAAGGTTTCAGCGGACAGTTTTACGGAATTTCCGAAAAACCTTGTCCGTCCAACTGTCCGCTGAAACTGTCCGCTGAAAGCCCACACACGCGGACAAGGTTGGGCGAACAGTCCGCCCGTGTGTACGCGGCCTAGGAGTTTCCTGTGCAAGTGGTGCATTATGGGAAAGGGTATAAGTATCTGGGACTGGCTAATGCAAGCTCTCTTCCCCCCAGGCTTTGTCCTGGGGAGGGTGCATGTGATAGAGCTGATGTTTTCGGCCTGCCTGAATGGGCCTGGGGCTGAGGCCTGGTGCTGCTGATCTTCACTGGAGGTAGTATGGAGTCTCATTGAGGCTGGTTGACTCTCCTGCAGACGATTAGGAACAAGATGGAGTCCCATGAGATTTGGTTGACTACCCTGGAGAAAAAAAGGATGCTGTTCACTTTACACAGTACACACAGTAGTGCTGGTCTCGTCTTTGAGGCTCTTTTCCAGTGCTGTGACAAGCGAAGTGACAGAGTTTTGCTGAAGACCTGAGCATCTGCAACCCGAAGCTTCTCTCCCATGAACTGTGAGTAATTAATCCTATTTTTTGTGTTTCACCTAAATGTCATCATCTGTCTACATCTGCCACTATGCCATAGTAATCTACCCATAAGGTAAATGTCAGCCCACGCTGTCTCTGGGGATATCACCATGCCTTTAGGGGTCAGGGAGGTGCTACATTTATTCATCTGTATATGACTGGGCGAACACATCTACAATTTAATGAGTGAAGATTCTCAACTCCTTTAGTAAATACACCCCAAAGTCTACCTCTAGAAAATGTTAATAATTACAATTTACTGAAACTCCAGCATATATCCAGAAACAAAAATAACAAATTACAAATCCTCAAAATAAGTACCATTTAATTTCTTACCACATTTAGGCATGTTCATTATATGTATAAATAAATATATATATTCAATTTTACTCATGAGTTCCCCATCACACTTGTATAAATGTTGATAAATACCTTTACAGGGTAGCCTCTTGAACTAAGCAGCTGTCAAATAACAATATTTTCTGATAATTGTAATTTCACAGTTGTCTTTTGTAATATGGTGTTGGTGAAGATGGGTTTCCTACTATAAACAGGTATTAAAGTGGGCTATAGGTAGAACTGCATAGAATGGGTTAAGGAATGCATCATATACGGTCTACAAAAACAAACCCATGCAGGTCTGCACTGGACTGTTATGGACAGCAAGACCTCTAGGGATGAGCGTCAAGGTGTCACAAATTTTAAATGCTGATTTAAATGTAAGAAATAATTGTAATCTTATTATTCAGGTACTACAAAGCAGCTTCGGCTTAAGGTTTTCTTTTTGTAATAGAAGTCTGCCATCATGTGATTTTTAAAGGGAACTGCACATATAGCTTTCCGCCCTCTTGTGCATAGTGGAATCACATGCCTGAAAACAGAGTAGGCACCAAGCAATGACATTTTAATGCGTTCTTCATGGTTATAGCAACCAGTGATAGAGAAAATTGTGAATACCGGGCAATGGGCACCAGGGCATGAAAATGCAAGGGCTGGTCATTTGGAAAGCCCAAAATAAAAATTAACATTAATTTACAAAAATTAGAAGAAGAAAAGTATTTATCTCAGGAATGCATAGTGCAGGAGTACATCTTGGAAAATGTGCATACCTTAGCTTTAGAACTTGAGGAAGAGGGAAATCTTAGAACAAACACAATTCAGGCAGTGACAAAAATGGATGTGGTTACAAGGGACTGTACACCCCATTGACACCTATCATATCATTAACAACATACCTGAATATGAAAGATAACATACAACAATAGTTATGGGAAAACTTTAGGCCGTGTGCCATTTATTGGGCTTAAATGAATATTAATCATGAAATAAAATGTAACCCTTATGTAACAGGATCACTGTTAATGGACCAACATACTTAGTTACTAAAACTCAAGCAGGAATATTGTATACCAAGTACATTATAATTTACCAAGCACTGGCCACCCACAAAGAAGGCAACATTACCCCTTACAAATTGACCACAACAAGTGAAAATAGAGTAAAGAAAAGGGTGGGCACAGGAGAAGGTCTGAAGAAGGCAGAAGAAGATAGGGAATTAATGTACTGTAAAGTTAAACCCATTGGCTAGCTGTATTCCCACTGAAAGACCTATCACCAATCCAATTCTTAGCTGAAGATCTGCCCATTAACTGAGATAAATCCTCCTAGCAACAGCAGACAGCTTGTAAATTGAAACACTGACAAAAGATTGAAAACAAGAATCAGAAAAGCAGCTCCAGAAAGACATGTACTTAAAGGGGTGTTTCCAGCTGCTATTATTTTGTTATTAAAAGTCACCAGGTACAAACACTGTAGCTGTTGACTTTTAATAAGGACACTTACCTGTCCAATGATCCCGCAATGTCGGCCGCCCCAAGGCCAATCAGTCCATCGGATCAGCTACCGGTGCCTCCATCCTAACAAAGGGAAACAGGCAGTGGACCCTTGAGCAACAGCGTTTCAGGTAAGTGAAAGAATTTTTTTTTTTTCATTTTTATTTTATTTTATTAATGCATTTTTTCTTTTTTTTGGGTGGCCCTCCACTTTAACTGCTTGCTAGCCAGCCACAGATCATTTACTGAGGAAGGGCAGCATGGTCAATCAGGATCACATACATGTACATCATCATGCCTCTTCCAGGCTAGTAGCATGCAGCACAACCCCTGGGGCTTACAGCACACCACTACTAATACTGCTGTGTCCACCACTTAGAGCTATGCAATCACATGATCACAATGTGAACAAAGCTATTATGAATACATTTCATTCATAACAGCTTTTCTATAGTGATTCTGTGATTGGCCTACTACAGCTATCACATGGTACCTGGGTTAATCACAGCACCCTGTGCCATGTGATAGTTGTGGGCCAATCACAGCATCAATATAGAAAAAGCAGCTGTTATGAATGAAATTTATTCATAACAGCCCACAATAGTAAATCAGAGCTGTTACAAATATAACCCATTCATGACAGGTCAAAATGTTGGTCACTATGTTGACACTGAACTACTCTGATGAAAATATGTGAAAAAAAAAAGAAAAATGTAAAAAAAAAAAAAAAGAAAAAGAAAAGAATAAGTTAAAAAAAGTTCTGTTGTGGAAACTTATAAGCTTTGCCTATAAGCAAATAATTATGTTGCGTTAATAAGCACAATTATAGCTCCCTTGTATAATGCACACTTGTATCTCCAAGTAACACAGACAGATGCTGGTATCACGTTGAGCATAGAAAAGTCCTCCTGAATAGGACATGCTCTCTTTGTTTATAGAGTAAAACAGTGATAACAAAAGAGGGTGGTAGCTTCACAATCAGCCAATTAGATACTTGTATATCTTCAAAAGAACCAATCAGACACATTTATATATTCAAATAGATATGCACTAGTGACATATGCGGTTGGCCATGTGCAGAGCCATGTGGGCAGTTTCCTGCCTAAACACGATGTACATCACAATGTGAACACTACAAACATGGCTCTGATCATGACCGCGTGCCTATTCCCATCACTACCATTGGTGCGAACCATACTTTATCATGGCTCAGCGAGCCATCATTTTGTACGGTTATATTATTGTTTTCATGTATGCTGGGTTTCTTGCCCAGAGCGTAGATGCAGTCACCATGAGATGGCCAGTCTCTTGGTGAGTCATAAGTGAACATACCTTAACCACTTCCCAACTGGCATACGACGATGTACGTTGGCAGAATGGCATACAGGTACGTCTATTTGTATTTGCCGCCCTGCCATCGCATGCTCGCCACCGGCAGATGCTGGTTTGATGTTGAGCATAGAAAAGTCCTACTGAATAGGACATGCTCTCTTTATTTATAGTGTAAAACAGGGATAACAAAAGAGGGTGGTGACTTCACACTCAGCCAATTAGACACTTGTGTACCTTCAAAAGAACCAATCACATTTATATATTCAAATAGATATGCAGTAGTGATGTATGCAGTCAGCCGTGTGCAGAGCCATGTGGGCAGTTTCCTGATGAGACACGATGCGCCTCGCATTGTGAACACTGCAAACATAGCTCTGATCATGACCGTGTGCATATTCCCACCATTATCATTGGTGCGAACCATACTCTACCATAGCTCAGCGAGCCATAATTTTGTACGGTTATACTATTGTTTCCATGAATGCTGGGCTGCTTGCCCATAGTGTAGATGCAGTCACCATGAGTTGGCCAGTCTCTTGGTGAGGCATAAGCGAACATCCCTTAAAGGGTGAACAGGTCTCTTGTGTCCATGGAAAAGTTCCCGCAGTCCTTCACTGGTGTCTGTATGTGCGGACATGCTCGCATTAGCGTATTGCAGCAACACTGACACTGGGAGGACATCTAACAATATACATTAATAAAGATTTCCACAACAGTTTACAAAATTGAATATTTATTTCTGTCATCAGTCAGCATTCCTGGTCACTGCCACACCAGTCATATGACACTATACTACTCTGGTGACAGACAATATGTAACAAAATTGTGAAACATATATATATATATATATATATATATATATATATATATTATTTTTTTTTTCATTTGCCAAAAAAATTGCAACTTTAAATAAATCACCATGCCTCTTAGGCCGCGTACACACGGGTGGACTGTTCGCCCAACCTTGTCCGCTGAACAGTGTTTGGGCGGACAGTCCGCTCGTGTGTGGGCTTTCAGCGGACAGTTTCAGCGGACAGTTGGACGGACAAAGTCTTTCGGAAATTCCGAAAAACTGTCCGCTGAAACCGTGTTTGAGCGAACAGTCCGCCCGTGTGTGGGCCTGTCCGCTGTACTTTCGAAATGAGCGGACTGTTACCGCTCGGAAAGTCCGCCCATTTCGAGCGCGTGTAAAGGTAGGCGGGGCCCGCGAAGGAGACGTCGCGGGCTCCGCCGCCTGGAATGGGCTTAAAGGGAAACCCCAACGCCGAAAAAAATCGGCGTGGGGGTTCCCCCAAAGTCCACATCAAACCCTTGTCCGAGCACGCTACCCGGCCGGCCAGGAAAGGGGGGCGAGCGAGCGCGCCCCCCCTCCTAAGCCGTACCAGGCCGCGTGCCCTCAACATGGGGGGGTGCCTTGGGGAAGGGGGGGCCGCGCGGCCCCCCCACCCCAAAGCACCTTGTCCCCATGTTGATGAGGACAAGGGCCTCTTCCCGACAACCCTGGCCGTTGGTTGTCGGGGTCTGCGGGCGGGGGGCTTATCGGAATCCGGGAGCCCCCTTTAAGAAGGGGGCCCCCGGATACCGGCCCCCCACCCTATGTGAATGAGTATGGGGTACAATGTACCCCTACCCATTCACCTGTGAAATAAAGTACAAAAAAAAACACAACACAGGGAAAAAATATTTTATTGCACAGCTCCGGGGGTCTTCCGTCTTCGGGGGTCTTCTCGCCGGACTCCTCCGCTATCTGTGTGTAGCTCTTTTACTAGCGGAGGAGTCCGGCTTTCTTCCTCCCCGCCGCCGGCCTCTTCTCCCGATTTCGGGGGTCTTGTCCCCCTCTTCGGTTCTTCTGCCGGGCCACCGCGCCTTCTTCTAGCTCTTTTACAGGCGGTGGCCCGGTCTTCTGTCGCCGCTGCCTTCCGTTCTTCTGTCGCCGCCTTCGGTTCTTCTGCCGGGCCACCGCGCCTTCTTGTAGCTCTTTTACAGGCGGTGGCCCGGTCTTCTGTCGCCGCTGTCGTCGCCGCCGCCGCCGCCGCCGCCGCCGCCGCCGCCTTCCGTTCTTGTTCTTCTTCTTGTTCTTCTTCTTCTTCTCCTGGAGATGTTGACTCGACGAGCTCTCCGGCCGGAATGCCAGAGCCGCGCTGTGCGGTCACTTATATAGTGACAATGGGGCGGTGTCACATGGTATATGTCACATGGTATATGTCACATGGGTTGGTAACATGGTGACCCCGCCCCCTTACGATGTCATAGTCCCCATGTGACATCAACCCATGTGACCAACCCATGTGACATATACCATGTGACACCGCCCCATTGTCACTATATAAGTGACCGCACAGCGCGGCTCTGGCATTCCGGCCGGAGAGCTCGTCGAGTCAACATCTCCAGGAGAAGAAGAAGAAGAACAAGAAGAAGAACAAGAACGGAAGGCGGCGGCGGCGGCGACGACAGCGGCGACAGAAGACCGGGCCACCGCCTGTAAAAGAGCTACAAGAAGGCGCGGTGGCCCGGCAGAAGAACCGAAGGCGGCGACAGAAGAACGGAAGGCAGCGGCGACAGAAGACCGGGCCACCGCCTGTAAAAGAGCTAGAAGAAGGCGCGGTGGCCCGGCAGAAGAACCGAAGAGGGGGGACAAGACCCCCGAAGTCGGGAGAAGAGGCCGGCGGCGGGGAGGAAGAAAGCCGGACTCCTCCGCTAGTAAAAGAGCTACACACAGATAGCGGAGGAGTCCGGCGAGAAGACCCCCGAAGACGGAAGACCCCCGGAGCTGTGCAATAAAATATTTTTTCCCTGTGTTGTTTTTTTTTGTACTTTATTTCACAGGTGAATGGGTAGGGGTACATTGTACCCCATACTCATTCACATAGGGTGGGGGGCCGGTATCCGGGGGCCCCCTTCTTAAAGGGGGCTCCCGGATTCCGATAAGCCCCCCGCCCGCAGACCCCGACAACCAACGGCCAGGGTTGTCGGGAAGAGGCCCTTGTCCTCATCAACATGGGGACAAGGTGCTTTGGTGTTAGAGTCCAGATGTGGAGCCCGACTTGTAGGAGGAGACCTCTCTTACAGCGCTGGTTCAGGAGCCGCTGGAATGGGAACAGCGGTCTCGAGAGCACAGTGGGTAGGAGGGCCTGCTGGATAGAGCCGCTGGAGCTGGTAGAAGAGCGGAGATCCCTCTGAAGGCTGAGTGGACTGCGGGTTGCTGGAAGCTGAGAAATGCAGGCAGTAGCTTCAGAGACCGAAGGTTGGAACTGGCAGCAGGCTGGAGAAGAGTCAGACGGTCCGGGTCAGAAGGTAAGCAGACTGATGGTAACGGAAGGCAGAAGAGGTGTCGGTAAGCAGGCAGAGGTCGGCAACGGGATCACAAGCAGAAGAGGTTTCGAGGTCAGGCAGGCCGGGTCGGGATTGGAGAAGGCAGAGAAGTCAAGCAAGCCGGGTCGATAACGGTAGCAGGTAATCAGGTTCAGGATCAGGTATTCAAAGGTAACCGGGTTCAGGATCAGATATTCAGACACACGGAAGCTGAGACGAAACAGCGCCGCACCGGCGCACTTGAGAGTCCTTTAAACGCTCAGTGGCGGGAAGGAGCGCACGCACGCCACGCACGACCACGTGGACGAGCGCGCGTACGAACTCCACTCGCGAACGTGCACACTAACGCGTAAACGAACGCGCACGCGAACGCGTACGCGAACGCGCAGAAGACACACGCCGACGCCTGTGTGCACGCAGCTGTACCTGTCTATTGCTGGTAAGTTCCTGACATTGCCCCCTCCCAAGGGGCAGCCTCCGGATGCCCAACAGGTTCCTCTTTTCTGGATGGGCAGACAAGTATGCGTGAATTAACCGCCTGGCATGGATATTGCTGTTTGGTTCCCAGGAATTGTTCTCTGGCCCAAATCCCTTCCATTTGATCAGAAATTGGATGCGTCCCTGTCTTCTTCTGCAATCGAGGATGGCCTCCACCTCGTACTCCTCGTTTCCATCCACTAAGATGGGTTCTGGAGGTCTAGTTCCTCTATCAGGAAAGGGATCAGGGGTGGCAGGTCTCAGCAGTGACACATGGAACACAGGATGAATCCTAAGCGACTCAGGCAGGGTTAGCTCGTAGGAAACTTCATTAATTTTCCTCTTAACCGGAAATGGTCCCATAAATTTAGGTGCAAGTTTCCTGGAGGGACAAGCCATTTTAATGTTATTGGTAGAAAGCCATACCTGGTCGCCAGGTTGTAGGATCAGTTCCCCTCTTCTTCTCCGGTCAAAGGCTCTCTTACTGTCTGCCTGGGCCTTGGCCACTGCTTCCTGCAACACCCGGTTATTGTGGCTGAGGAAATCCACTGTCTTCTGGACCGCTGGAACTGAGGTTTCTGGAAGAAAATCAGGCAAAAAGGTTAAATGAAAGCCATAATTGGCGAAAAAAGGGGACTGACCGGTGGCCGAATGACAAGCATTATTGTAGGCAAATTCTGCCAAAGGCAGCAGGGACACCCAATCATTCTGTACGAATGATGTGAAGCACCTAATGTACTGCTCAAGAGTCTGGTTGGTCCTTTCTGTCTGCCCATTAGTTTGGGGATGATAGGCCGAGGACAGTGCCAGCTCAATTTTCAGGATCTCGCACAGGGCCCTCCAGAAGCGTGAGGTGAACTGCACTCCTCTGTCGGAGACTATATTCGCTGGAATCCCGTGTAGCCTCACAATCTCCTTAATGAACACGTGGGCAGTCTCCACGGCAGATGGGGTGCCTTTTAAGGGTGAGAAGTGGGCCATTTTGGATAGCCGGTCTACAACCACAAAAATAGTTGAACATCCCTCAGAACATGGAAGCTCGACAATAAAGTCCATACTAATCATTCTCCAGGGTCTGTCGGGTACAGGTAGGGGTTTCAGCAGTCCCCAAGCCCGGTTCCTGGGTGTCTTGTTCTGGATACAGACGGGGCAAGAGCTGATGTACTTTTCGCAAAAGTCCTTCAAATTGGGCCACCAGAACGTGCGTTGTACCAGATCAAGGGTCTTACGGACCCCAAAGTGGCCTGCCAGTGGGTGGTCATGAAGAAGGGACAGCACCTTAACTCGGACATTCTTGGGGACAAAAATTTGACTTCCCCTCCAGAACAAGCCATCTCTGGACATTAAGGTGATTCCGGGGGGTCTTGAGGAGTCAGAGGATGCTTCTCTGATCAGAGAGAGGAGGTCAGGCTGTAAAAGTAAAAAATTCCCGGCAGGTAAAATGGTGTCAGGAACAGATGAGTCCTTAGGATTGTCATACATCCGTGACAGCGCATCCGGTTTCACGTTCTTCGATCCGGGTCGGTACGTGATGTGAAAGGAGAAACGTGAAAAGAACAGGGCCCAGCGGGCTTGTCGGGGTCTCAGTCGCTTGGCAGACCGTAGATATTCTAGGTTCTTGTGGTCTGTGTATATTAGTACCGGGTGAGCAGCGCCCTCCAATAGGTATCTCCACTCCTCCAAGGCGGCCTTAATGGCGAGCAACTCTCGGTCGCCTACGTCGTAATTCTTCTCCGCGGAAGAGAGTTTCCTGGAGAAGAACCCCACGGGATGCATTAGGTCCTTGTTGCCTTGACGTTGGGAGATGACCGCTCCTACGGCCACTTCAGAGGCGTCTACCTCGAGGATGAAGGGTAGAGACGGGTCCGGATGGCTGAGAATTGGGGCGGACGTGAAGAGTTTTTTAAGTCTTTCGAAAGCACTCTGGGCCTCCTGAGTCCAGCAGAAGCGGAAGTTTTGTCTGGTCAGTTGCGTGATGGGCGCAATTATAGCTGAAAAGTCTCTTATGAACTTTCTATAAAAGTTCGCAAAACCGATGAAGCGTTGTACACCCTTCTTATCCAGAGGCGCTGGCCAATCTAGTACAGCAGACACCTTTTGGGGATCCATCCTGATACCCGTTGGAGAGATTACTAGTCCCAGGAATCGGATGCTCTGTAACTCAAATTCGCATTTCTCAGCCTTTGCGTAGAGTCGGTGCTGGCGAAGGCGGTCTAGGACTTTACGGACGTGTTCTCGATGCTGATCAAGAGAGTTGGAAAATATTAAAATGTCGTCCAGGTAGACAATCACGAACACGTCGAGGAAATCCTTAAACACGTCATTGATTAGGTGTTGAAATGTGGCCGGGGCGTTGCAGAGCCCAAAGGGCATCACTAAATATTCATAATGACCGAATTGGGTCCGGAAGGCTGTTTTCCATTCATGCCCGGCCTGGATGCGAACTAGGTTATACGCCCCCCTTAGATCCAACTTGGTGAATATTTTAGCGGATCTCAGTCTCTGAAAGAGTTCGGGTATCAAGGGTAAGGGGTAGCGGTTCTTAACCGTAATCTTGTTTAAGTCTCTATAGTCCACACATGGACGGAGGGACTGATCTTTTTTAGTGACAAAAAAGATTCCAGCTCCTGCTGGGGAAGTTGAAGGACGGATGAACCCCTTCTCTAGGTTCTCGTCCAAGTAGGTCTTCAGTGCCCCCTGCTCCTTTTCTGATAAAGGGAATATGCATCCGAAAGGAATCTCGGCCCCAGGGAGTAGTTCGATCGGACAATCATAGGGACGATGAGGAGGCAGAGTGTCTGCTCCCTTTTTACTGAACACATCAATAAAGTCATGATAGTGCTTGGGCACAGTCTGCAGTAGGTCTTGATCAGAGTCTACACATAAAAGGGTGGCGGAAGGCTTGGTGGAATCTGTTAGGCAGTGTTTCAAGCAATAGGAAGATGGGAATGTGACTTCTCTGGTAACCCAATTGATGTAGGGGTTGTGGGCCTGGAGCCAGGGTATGCCCAGAATGATTGGGAACATTGGAGAGGAGATGACATCCAACGTCAGGAATTCCTTGTGTTGAGAGGAGATAATGACAGGTAGAGGGAGAGTCTCTTGAGTTACCTTTCCAGAACTGATGCTAGACCCATCGGCCAGAAAAACTGAGAGTTCATGAGCCTTGCCTCGTAACGGGATGCCCTGTCGGCCCGCAAAGGTGGAGTCTATGAAGCAGCGGCATGCCCCGGAGTCAATGATAGCGTTGACTGTCACCGTCCTTCCTTGGAGCTGTAGTGAGAGAGGAACAGCAAGGTGGGTTGAATTGGCAGTCAATGCAGAGAGACTGGTAGAAGCAGAAGGTAGACACTTACTTGTCTTGACAGGGCAATTAGAGACATAGTGACCCGAACCACCGCAGTAGAGGCAGAGATTCTGCTGCCGGCGACGTGCACGCTCTTCTGGAAGCAAAGCGGGGCGCAGTAGTCCTAATTGCATGGGCTCGGAGGTGTCAGGAGCCGTGCAGGGCGGAATAGGGCTGGACGGAGATACATAGCGAGAAGCAGGCATTGGGGCTCTCGCTGTCATCCAGACTGGACGGACTTGCTGAGCGGAGCGCTCTGATCTTCGCTCCCTGAGACGGCGATCAATCTGGATTGCCAAGGAGATCAGGGCCTCCAGGGTTTCTGGTATACCGACTCGAGCCAGTTCGTCCTTAAGTCCTTCAGATAACCCCATGCGAAATTGATGCCTTAAAGCCGCATCATTCCATTCCGTGTCTGCGCTCCAGCGTCGAAAGTCCGAGACATAATCTTCAGCCGGTCTGCGGCCCTGCTGGAGCGCAACCAGAGCAGATTCAGCCGTGGCAGTCTTTTGGGGGTCCTCGTAAAGCTGAGCCATGGCCTCAAAGAAGGATTGCAGAGAGAAGGTTGCGAGTGAATCTCCTTCAAGTAAACGGTGGGCCCAGGTCTGCGGTTCTCCTTGTAGGAGGGAGATTACAAATCCTACCTTCGTGGCTTCCAGGGAGAAAGTCCGTGGTTGTAGGGCAAAATAGAGTTGACAAGCGCTCCGAAAAGCCCGAAATTTGGTTCGATCCCCAGAAAACCTTTCCGGAATGGGTACCCTTGGTTCAGGTGGAAGCATGACAACGGATGGTGAGGCGACGGGCTGTGCCGATAAGGAGGCAGGAGCAGAGGCCATGTGACCAGTATCTGTAAGGTCCTGGACCTGTCCTTCAAGCCTGGCGTAGCTATCTTGAAGCGATTTTACCGCTTGGGTAAGGGCCGACAGGTGCGTGCAGATCTCCTTCATGGGAGAGGTCTCTCCTGCGGGCTCAGTCATGGCTGTTTCGTACTGTTAGAGTCCAGATGTGGAGCCCGACTTGTAGGAGGAGACCTCTCTTACAGCGCTGGTTCAGGAGCCGCTGGAATGGGAACAGCGGTCTCGAGAGCACAGTGGGTAGGAGGGCCTGCTGGATAGAGCCGCTGGAGCTGGTAGAAGAGCGGAGATCCCTCTGAAGGCTGAGTGGACTGCGGGTTGCTGGAAGCTGAGAAATGCAGGCAGTAGCTTCAGAGACCGAAGGTTGGAACTGGCAGCAGGCTGGAGAAGAGTCAGACGGTCCGGGTCAGAAGGTAAGCAGACTGATGGTAACGGAAGGCAGAAGAGGTGTCGGTAAGCAGGCAGAGGTCGGCAACGGGATCACAAGCAGAAGAGGTTTCGAGGTCAGGCAGGCCGGGTCGGGATTGGAGAAGGCAGAGAAGTCAAGCAAGCCGGGTCGATAACGGTAGCAGGTAATCAGGTTCAGGATCAGGTATTCAAAGGTAACCGGGTTCAGGATCAGATATTCAGACACACGGAAGCTGAGACGAAACAGCGCCGCACCGGCGCACTTGAGAGTCCTTTAAACGCTCAGTGGCGGGAAGGAGCGCACGCACGCCACGCACGACCACGTGGACGAGCGCGCGTACGAACGCCACTCGCGAACGTGCACACTAACGCGTAAACGAACGCGCACGCGAACGCGTACGCGAACGCGCAGAAGACACACGCCGACGCCTGTGTGCACGCAGCTGTACCTGTCTATTGCTGGTAAGTTCCTGACATTTGGGGTGGGGGGGCCGCGCGGCCCCCCCTTCCCCAAGGCACCCCCCCATGTTGAGGGCACGCGGCCTGGTACGGCTCAGGAGGGGGGGCGCGCTCGCTCGCCCCCCTTTCCTGGCCGGCCGGGTAGCGTGCTCGGACAAGGGTCTGGTGTGGACTTTGGGGGAACCCCCACGCCGATTTTTTTCGGCGTTGGGGTTTCCCTTTAAGCCCATTCCAGGCGGCGGAGCCCGCGACGTCTCCTTCGCGGGCCCCGCCTACCTGTACACGCGTTCGAAATGGGCGGATTTGCCTCCGCCTTACGTGGGCGAGTCCGTTCATTTCAAAAGTTGAGCGGACTGTTTGGCAAACAGTTCGTTGAAACAGTCCGCTCGTGTGTGGGCAAGTCCGCTCATGCAAATTTTGAGCGGACTGTTTGCCGAAACTGTTTGACGAACAAGGTTGGGCAAACAGTCCGCGCGTGTGTACGCGGCCTTACTAAATGCCTCAGACTGTCTATTTCCCAAAAACGAGTCATTGTGGGGGTATTTATACTATCCTACTATCAATGGCCTTGTATGTCTTCCATTTTCCTTCCCATTATTGCTCCCACAGTTGATTTATTCACACCAAGCTGCTTGCCTATTGCAGATTCAGTCTTCCCAGCCTGGTGCAGGCCTACAATTTTGTTTCTGGCGTGCTTTAGACATGTGCATTCGTTTTCGTCCGAATGCATTTTCATCCGAATTGCAGGTATTTTCGTTTTGACAAACGATAACGAAAGCGCAGAATCCGAAAAACAAAAGATTCAACATAAATAAATGCTTTATTTTCGTTTCGTTGTTACAATAGTTTGATATAGAATAGGAGATTCGACGTGACTCTGACACTAACAATCTGTGTCTATTGAACCTGTGGTCAAATGTGCCTAACCTTACCCCTATTAGTCCAAGATTATATAGAGAAAAGATTAGACAGAGAGAAAATATTCGACATAGAGAGAAAAGATTCTGGAATTGGGTGGGGGAAGTAAAATAAAAATAATGATGATGATGAATGTTATTGGCTGATTCTAACCAAAGAGGAAGAGCAGTAAAATAGCTAGAACTAAGTACACACAGCCTACTTACTTTCACTTACGATTGCTAGCAGAGAGAGACACTCACATTGAATTATTTCAGAAGACAGTCAATCTTAGCTGATCCGTTTGAATTGTCACTTGTCAGAGAACCCAAATTATTAATAAGCATAAGCACAGCAGCAGAACAATAGTGAAGCAAGCTACAGTTCAACTTAGCCTTTTCCTAATAATCTGCTGCTATTGTGTTAGTGTGAGAACCTTATAGTGATACTAGTGTTGCTGTTAGTGTTGTTGTGATAGCCTCAGAGGCTGCCTGTGTTGTGGGGGGATTTATTATTATAGAATCTTGTTACCTGTCTGATCAGTGATCGCTATCACCAGTCCACCAGTTTCTGTTTGAACGAGTATATAATATTTATGGTCGGAGCCCTCCGCTGTAAGAGATATGAAAGAACACATAAACACGTCACAAGACTAACAACATAAAATAGACCTGAATTGTGCCCTTGGTCTGCTGTAAGGTAAGCCCTGGTGAGCTGGGCGGTGAGCCCTGGTCTGCTGGGCGATATGCCAAGAGAAGGCCGCATACCTTAAGAAAGTAAATGGATGTTTCTGTAGAGAAACGTGTTTTAAGTGAAGTACTCTGAGAAGGGAAATGGGTGGGTGGGTACCTTGCACTGGAACCGACACAGACCGTTGTGGGTGGTCTGATTATATACCCTCTGGGCTCCTCCCATAATTACAGGCCACCATACTGGCCCTCTTATTTATGGTCGGAGCCCTCCGCTGTAAGAGATATGAAAGAACACATAAACACGTCACAAGACTAACAACATAAAATAGACCTGAATTGTGCCCTTGGTCTGCTGTAAGGTAAGCCCTGGTGAGCTGGGCGGTGAGCCCTGGTCTGCTGGGCGATATGCCAAGAGAAGGCCGCATACCTTAAGAAAGTAAATGGATGTTTCTGTAGAGAAACGTGTTTTAAGTGAAGTACTCTGAGAAGGGAAATGGGTGGGTGGGTACCTTGCACTGGAACCGACACAGACCGTTGTGGGTGGTCTGATTATATACCCTCTGGGCTCCTCCCATAATTACAGGCCACCATACTGGCCCTCTTATTTATGGTCGGAGCCCTCCGCTGTAAGAGATATGAAAGAACACATAAACACGTCACAAGACTAACAACATAAAATAGACCTGAATTGTGCCCTTGGTCTGCTGTAAGGTAAGCCCTGGTGAGCTGGGCGGTGAGCCCTGGTCTGCTGGGCGATATGCCAAGAGAAGGCCGCAAAAGATTTGGTTTAGGGAGGTAATTATTAATTTATGTACAACAAGACACTACGGGGCAAAGTTGCTGAAGGCTCAGGACATTTCCACTTGTGGATTGGAGATGTATCGAGTAAAGCAGGTGGATTCCCGCCTGCCCATCTTTGATCGCGTGGACTGGGACCCCGTTTCGTGAGGCTGCTGATGCTGCTCCAATGCGAAAGAATGTCCAAGGAAATGACCAAGGTCCTGGCCTAATTTGCTCAAAAGGAACCTGACGTGACTAATGAACTGGTTGCTGCCTGGGGTACTAATTGGGAATGGTAGTAATGGGCTGTCCTGCGAGGGATCAAACATATGGGCCAAAAATTGATCTAGGATGGACATGGGGCACCAGGCTTTGAGAGTTTGGAAAGGTTTGATGTCAATCCCTGGACCGGACTATTGTGTTTTGGACACCCTGAGAAGCAAGATGAAGTAAGTCTGATGGCGTGTGAGGTGGCGTCTACGTAACACTTTACAACTGGGATGGTGACAGTATTCACTGGGGCGTAAGAAGCTGTAGAAAGCCAGGTAGATGGCTGCTTGCATGACCAGGCTGAATTTAGCCAACGGGGAATGTGACAGGATAAAAGACACGTCTTGGAATGTGGCGCTGATGACGGGTAGCCGTTTGATACTGATTTGGGGTCATTGCCTGTGAATACCACACAACATGGTCTTGACCGTATGGGCGGCAAACAAGACAGTTTGTTAGGATCTCATAAGGGGATGAAATACTGGATGTCAGCTGAGCGGGGTCTAAGGTATTGTGTGACAATGCCAACTGTGTGTGGTGGCATAATATGAAGACCAGGATGTGATGGAGAACTCTTGGTATTGCTCTGGGGTTTGAGGCTAGTAACCTGACATAGAACCTCTAGGCTGCACGGTAGGCCTTCAGGGTGTTGTAAGATAGTGAAAGATTAATAAGGCAGGTATTGTCGTGAAAGTGTTGTTTGAAACCGAGGTTAGCTACGACCAGTGTGGGATAAGAGACATGGTCGGGTCAGTTCCAGGTTCCTGCAAAATAACGAAGCAAAGTTAACAGGTAGTGCGTCGGCCAGATATTTGCATTTGTCTGGGATGTGGACGCATAGGACGTTAGATTGGTGCTGTGGGGATAGTGGCACCAGCCTGCGCAGGAAGACCATGATTGCAGGCTACTAGGACCTCCTTTATTCATAATACTGGCTGTGGCTTGGTTGTCTGTGGCAAACGTCACTGTTTGTCCTGCCCAGTTGTTGCACCAGACTTGAGCTGCTGCGACAATGGGGTAGAGGTCGAACAAAGAGGAGGACTAACTGAACCTAGGAATCAAGAGGATTTCTGACGGCCATGGCCCTATCAACCCAATTTGGCCAAAATTGAGGCGAGGACCTGTGGAGGCTGTGGTGACCATGACTACCTGAGATGAAGAGAGAGATGCTGAGGGAATACACATTGGCATGCCATTCCAATTTGTGAGAAATTCGACTCCCGTGGGCAGATCTGCTATAGCTGGCATGTCTTAATTTAAGGATTTAGTCAGGGCCTTTACCTGGAAGAGAAACACTAAAAGATGGGAGGTAAAGGATCCCCTTGAGTCTGGCTGCTGCCTTGGCTGAAAATGAGCGGTGATAGTCAAAGGATGGGCACCCTGCGTACCTTTGTCCTACTGCATGCAGATACGGATCCAATTCTACCCTCCTGTTGGGGTTGCTCTGCCTAGAATATCTCTGACTGTCCCCAAGGCCAGCACAAACTCTGACAGTGAGCTTGCGATTAAGTAAAGGGTCTCTGGCCTTCAGGATGATGGAGACATCTCCCCGCGAATATGATTTGTTCTAGGCCAAGTTGTGTACTGCTATGAGGAGGGATGCTAAGTTAACGTCGTTGTCATCCAAGATGTCCTCCTAGATGCCCTGCTAGGACAAGGTGTGCAGGGAAGACGATGGTGCAGAAGTTGGGTGTATCTGTAAGTGAAGGTACGGGAATGACGGTGGTGACTGGAGCTGGTAGGGGCACGGCTGGGCGTACCTCCAGAGCTGTCACTCTGCTTGGACTTCAGCGACTGCTGTTGAGAGTGTGGTTACCCAGGAGTGCAGCTGAGTAGAAGCAAAGAAGATAGACTGAAGTGGTGCCTGGAAGGGCTGCCACTGGCGGTGGAAACAGTAGCCTAAAGGCTTGGTTTCCTGGCTGCGGCAGGGTAGGATTTACTAGGATTTGCTATGAAATGTTTTATTTATTTTTTTACTGGTCAAAGCTCTTGTGGGACTGTAAACCGCCGCTTGCTGAGCCCGTAAAGGGTGATGGCAGGGCTGAGGCAAAGTCCTCACTGTCTTCCTGCGACATGGCGTCAACTAAAAGCAGGGGGGGGGTGCCTATGTTTGAGGTAAGTTGCAAAGGTAGGAGGGGATAGTTGCATTTGGGTAGATAAGATGAAAGGTGGAAGGAAATAAGAAGAATAGGACAAGGAACGACAGCCATAGTGACAGTTGGTTTGCGTTCGAGCGCTGTTGAGTGTGACTTTAGAAAACTCAAAAGAATGCGTGACAACCGAGGTGAGCCAGGAGGTGACTGGCTAGGTAACCGATAGCTTGGGTGTCAGTCTGTGCTCGGCACAGACTAATGAAACAGAGCGCCCCAGGGCGGACTGGGGTGGGTAGCTGAAGTCTGGTATACTAAGTATGAATGTTGCGATCTGTAGTTAATTGACGTGGGTTCGGTCTACTAATGCTTGCACTGCCAGCAAGTATGGAGATTAGGCGACCTTGTCTGTGTATTGAAGGCTTGTGCTTCCAAAACAGAGTGAAGTGCACAGAAGTATGTGACAGTTGCTAACGCCTCAGGAGCAGGTCAAATTCTGTATGTGAAGTATACCTATGTAGTGAAAGAGTGTTTAAGAGAAAGGGGGGAATCCCATTGAACTAAACACCTGACTTTATGCCCTCGTGGTGAAGTCGACTGGTTGGGGTCGAGAACTGAGTTGACCGGGAGCCTGTAGTAAGGTGACATGAGAATTTTGTTTTGACAAGGGGGATTGCAAAGAGTTGTTTGGGGCAAAGCTGGCCCCCTGGTGAAGATGCAAGCCCTCGACAATGGGGTTTTTATTTTTTATTTTTATTTTTTTTTGGGAGATACTGTCCAAACCTGGTGCAGGGTGGACTAACTGGTGTTCTAACTGGCCTAAAAAGGGGAAAGCGACAGAGAAAATGATGAGCAGCCGTGTTGCTACTGGAGACGATGAGTGGCAGTTTGAGCCACTTGCTGAAATGCTTGCAGCGATTGCAAGCAAGCGGCCTTATTTGAATTATGAGGTGAGAATGAATGAATGGATGAATGAGGTGAGCAGCTGTGTTGCTACTGGAGATGAGTGGCCGTATTAAGCTATTGCAGAGATGCTTGCAGCGATTGCAAGAAAGCAGCTTTATTTGAATCTATAAATTAAAATTATAAGTGTGTAGGAATGAGGAGAGCAGCCGTGTTGCTACTGGAGATGAGTGGCCGTATTGAGCCATTGCATTGATGCTTGCATCGATTGCAAGGAGCTTTGTTGAAAGTCGAAAGAAAAGGTTATAGAGGAAATGTGATTATGTAGGAATGACCGTGCGCAACACTGAGCAAATTGGTGGAGAAAATTGTGTATGATTATGTATGGATAGACTGAGAAAGTCAAACGTAAGTACTGCTGAATTCGTACAGTCGATGTGACTAGTTTGAGCTGGGTTATAGCTACAGAATAGTCTGCGAAAGATTTGACTCATTTGAGTCGGAGATGCAACAGGATTCGGCTTGGTTGTTAGAGTTGGCAAAGACTGGAATCGTTGCTCCGATGCTGCGACTTAGACTCGAATCCTCCGTAGATGCGACTGAGAGGCTCGTATATGGGATCCGACCGTACCGCTGAGGATATGGCTGGGATTCATTGAATTGTGATGGTGGTTGAAGGGGCTGGTGATTGCCAATGATCGAAACATAGAAGCGAAGTTGCGACTAGATTCGAATCAGCCGTAGATGCGAGTTGACTACAGGGCTCGTATGACAGATCTGCCCGTATTGCCGATGATATGGCTGGGTTTGAATCGACTAAATGGTGATGGTGGTTTGAAGGGGCTTGTGATTGCCGAGGATCCGAAACATAGAAGCGAAGTTGCGACTAGATTTCGAATCGGCCATAGATGTGAGGTGACTACGGGGCTCGTATGACAGATCTGACTGTATTGCCGATGATATGGCTGGGTTCGAAACAACTAAATGGTGATGGCGGTTGAAGGGGCTTTGTGATTGCCGAGGATCCGAAACATAGAAGCAAAGTTGCGACTAGATTCGAATTGGCCATAGATGCGAGGTGAGTAAGGGGCTTGAATGTCGGATTTGACCGCATCGCCGTGAAGTGAATGGCTCGAGTAAACCCGCGTTGGGTAGAAAGCATGAAATACATGAAAGATGACATAGAAAGACTTACGGTGGCGTAAGTGCGACTTTTTGCAAAACGAACATGCTAAACGAACATGATAACGTAACTACTAGAGTTTAGAAGAGCGGTAACAACAAAGTCCTACCTGTGACAGCGAGTGTGTAGCGGTCCGAGCGTGGGACAATCAATGAAGATATACAACCGATCTCGAAAGTACAACTATGGAATGGACACGCAGTGAGTTGGCAGAGTCAGCCTGCGCAATGCATTTGGCACGAATCAGCTTAAAAAATGTATGAGATGAATCTGATATAAATTGGCAGTAAGGAGTATCTGATACGAATTGGTTGTAGAGTGTATGCCATTCCTTACTGTGAAACCAAACACCTATCAACCACCCATCCCCCCAGGCTAGTCAAGTGCAGGAAAAACATCAGGTGGGTTTAATTACATCTCAATCAGCCACAGAAACCCATACAAACAATAGCTGTTTATCTCAAAAAAGGATGAGAACAGTGAATCTTATAACCAGTGAAGCCTATGGCGAGTGATAACGACCGACAGCGACTCGGAGGCTTGGATCTATGAATGAATCGTATGTTTGGTAGAAGGAATTTGTGAATGTACTATGCCTGTGCCGAAAGATATCGGGACATGAGTGTCAACAACTCAGAGGTAGGTTTTGCGAAAGGGGTGCAGGATAGTAAGCATGATAAGCCGCAAGTTTGCACATGATATGAAAAGATTCGGATACTACTTATCTGTGACCATGAGCGGGAACTGCCGACGAAGACCACGAATGAAGAAGCCGAAGTGCACCTGCGATTGGACGCACAGATAGTCGACCGAGAGGGAGCTGAGAAGAGTCGGCCCCTTGATGTGCAGTACCTTGCACTGGAACCGACACAGACCGTTGTGGGTGGTCTGATTATATACCCTCCGGGCTCCTCCCATAATTACGGGCCACCATACTGGCCCTCTTATATATACAGAAACACTTGTAGATGGCCCAGGAACATCCTCCAATACCTCCATGTCGCTCTCACAATGGGTTGCCGCCATATTCGTTATTATCAGTCACTCATTATCTGACACCTGACACTGTGAGATTTAGACCATTCATTCAACATGAACGACGGAAATTCGACATAGCAAAGAAAAACACACACGTTTATAATAATATTCGACAGAGCGTTGAAACTGTACAACGCTACAATCGTACATTTCCGGAGTCAAATGCTCCACCTATAGGCTATATACAGTTTATCAGCTCCGTCTAATCCTCTTTATATATTCAACAGACACCATAAGCCTTCAAAGACAGATTTGACCGCAATTCATGTGGATTTTCAGACGAATGCAATTTTTGAACGAAAAACGAAATAAATAAAAACTAATTTCTGGATTAACTAAATACATTTATTTTTCGGACGAAAACAAAATTCTGAAACAAAATATTTCACTCTGCACATGTCTAGTGTGCTTTGACAGCTCTTTGGTCTTCACCATAGTAGAGTTTGGAGTGTGACTGTTTGAGGTTGTGGACAGGTGTCTTTTATACCGACAACAAGTTCAAACAGGTGCCATTAACCACTTCCCGACTGGCGCACAGTGATGTACGTTGGTAGAATGGCACGGGCAGGCAAATTGGCGTACAGGTACGTCCATTTGTATTTGCCGCCCTGCCATTGCGGCAAATACAAATGGACCTACCTGTACCTCAAAAATGTCCGCTGTTTCCGCCATAATGTCGCAGTCACAATAAAAATCGCTGCCATTACTAGTAAAAAAAAAATATTAATAAAAATGCCAAAAAACGATCCCCTATTTTGTAAACGCTATAAATTTTGCGCAAACCAATCAATAATCGCTTATTGCGATTTTTTTACCAAAAATATGTAGAAGCATATGTATCGGCCTAAACTGAAGAAAATTTTTTATTTTTATATATTTCTGGGGGATATTTATTATAGCAAAAAGTAAAACATAATGTGTTTTTTTCAAAATTGTCGCTCTATTTTTGTTTATAGCGAAAAAAATAAAAACCACAGGGGTGATCAAATACCCCCAAAAGAAAGCTCTATTTGTGGGAAAAAAAGGAGGTCAATTTTGTTTGGGAGCCACATCGCACGTACGCGCAATTGTCAGTTAAAAACGACGATGTGCTGAATCACAAAAAGTGGTCTGGTCTTAAGCCAGCAAAATGGTCCGGTCTGAAAGTGGTTAAAGGGCGAACATATCTCTCGCGTCCACGGAAAGGTTTTCACGACCAACGGTCCTTCCCCGGTGTCTGTATGTGTGGACATGCTCGCATGAGCGTATTGCAGAAAAGCTGACACTGGGAGGACATCTGACAATATACACTAATAAAAATTTCCACAACAGTTTACAAAATGTAATATTTATTCCTGTCATAAGTCAGCGTCCCTGGTCGCCGCCACACCAGTCATATGACACTATACTACTCTGGTGACAATATGTGTACACTGGGGGGACATCTGACTATATACATTAATAAAATTTTCAACAACAGTCCCTCCTCTTTGTCATATGCTCCCATGTGTACCTCGATGAATCGTGATCTTCTTCTTACACCTGGAAATGAAATAGTCTTTACAGTATAAGAAAAACACAGCTTGACTTGTAGACTCTGTTCTTGAGGAGGGAAGACTCAAAGGAGGACATGAAGACTGGTCGGTCTGGAATCCTCTGCATCTTGTACATGGGTTGGGCTTTGGGGCATCTCATCTCAGCGAGGTATGTGGTCATCTGTTCGGGCTCTGTTCACTTGTCATAAGGCAGCAGGGGCACCTCATAATGGCATATAGAAGGAATAGAAACAAAAACAACATGAGTATATATACCCCTACTTCCTTCAACCATGATCCGATGAAAAATGATAAATCTCCAAAGATTCACAGACCTTTAAAAGGATTCCAACCTTCACTATCTAAAGCTCTGGCTTTGCCTTGCAGGGATTTAACCTTATCCATATGGGCCTAAACTTTGTCACTATTATTTTGGATTCAGGTACAACAATCTTTTCCTATGAATTCACAGAAACCCCACTTGGATGTCAACAGATAATCAAGGGTCATTTTTTTAATATAGGGGTCTTGATCTGTCGTTGTTCCTGTGGGATCTTCCTTACAGCTTTAATGGTGTCATTGAACATCCCATCCACAAATGGATGAGAAATTGTTCATTCGTTTCATAAGCTCAATCCCCCACCCTGTCCAAGCAGGAAACCATGCCCAGACTTGGTCAGAGTTCGTGAAAAATTCCCTTCTAGCTCTTCCTGCCATTCTTACCTTCTCTCACGCCTTCAGATCCTCTTGATCGGTCACGACATAAGATGCTGGGATGAGATTCACATGAACCTCTTGCATTAGGGGGAATTACCTTATAAGCTGAAGTACCGTATAAGGAGTAGTAGGGGGCTGTTAGAGTCGCGGGGGGGGGGGGAATTTCTCTGACAGTTATGGGCTTTGAGTAGTGACAGAATAGACTGGGGGATTTCTCCCTCGGTCAGAACGTCACACCCTTCTTTCAAACAGCTGTAATCTGGTCTAGAGGTGTTTTTAAAAAGGCTGGGGGTGTTTTATTGGTAAGATTATAGATGGTGGTTCCCACAAAATTATCCCCTTTACCAAACTAAAGTTGAAGTACACTAGTGGGCTGCCTAGTTGTCCCGATACCCATACTGGCAAGAACCAGAGCTTTTGTTAAAACTATAATTAATTTTACCCTCTAGAAATGTAAGTTCTATTGACATGTGTCTGTTTGGCCTTGTGGTAATATGAACATCATATATAGCATGTACCGCTGCCATCACTGAAGTACTAAGGCTCGTCAAGATTTAGAGCAGACCCAGCAATTGGTCCTGTTTGCTTTCTTAGCTAGTTGGAGGTGCACTTTAAACAATAAGTTTGGTTGTTGTTTATCGTTTGGTTGTCGTTTATCGTTTGGTTGAATATAAGAATAACAATGGATACAAAATTTGTGTAGAGTACATAATTAAGGAGTAGTGATGGACGAACTTCCGACGGGACGTTTCGCGAACGCGAAACGCGAACGGACACAAACGTTCGCGAAAACGACCGTTCGCCGCGGGCTCCATTGACTTCAATGGGAGGCGAATTTCGCAAACCTTTAGGTCGAATTTGCGGCCACGGGGTAATTATTAGGGGGTAGCACGTAGTCCCACCACCTGGACAATAGCATAATACATGTATGAGGTGAATTTGGGATCGATAACTACAAGCATTTTTTTTTTATTTGGGAAATTGTTCTGACAATTCAGGACTATGGAGCTAATGAAGGCAATGGAGGAGAGGGAAGGTCAGGGACCAGGGTAGGCAAACAAGAGGGTGCAGGAGATACAGAGCACTGACAGCAGCACCGTAATACAGAGCACTGACATCAGCACCGTGACATACAGCGCTGACAGCAGCTCCGTGACATACAGCGCTGACAGCAGCTCCGTGACATACAGCGCTGACAGCATCTCCGTGACATACAGCGCTGACAGCAGCTCCGTGACATACAGCGCTGACAGCAGCTCCGTGACATACAGCGCTGACAGCAGCACCGTGACATACAGCGCTGACAGCAGCTCCGTGACATACAGCGCTGACAGCAGCTCCGTGACATACAGCGCTGACAGCAGCTCCGTGACATACAGCACTGACAGCAGCTCCGTGACATACAGCGCTGACAGCAGCTCCGTGACATACAGCGCTGACAGCAGCACCGTGACATACAGCGCTGACAGCAGCTCCGTGACATACAGCGCTGACAGCAGCTCCGTGACATACAGCACTGACAGCAGCTCCGTGACATACAGCGCTGACAGCAGCTCCGTGACATACAGCGCTGACAGCAGCACCGTGACATACAGCGCTGACAGCAGCTCCGTGACATACAGCGCTGACAGCAGCTCCGTGACATACAGCGCTGACAGCAGCTCCGTGACATACAGCGCTGACAGCAGCTCCGTGACATACAGCGCTGACAGCAGCTCCGTGACATACAGCGCTGACAGCAGCTCCGTGACATACAGCGCTGACAGCAGCTCCGTGACATACAGCGCTGACAGCAGCACCGTGACATACAGCGCTGACAGCAGCTCCGTGACATACAGCGCTGACAGCAGCTCCGTGACATACAGCGCTGACAGCAGCACCGTGACATACAGCGCTGACAGCAGCTCCGTGACATACAGCGCTGACAGCAGCTCCGTGACATACAGCGCTGACAGCAGCTCCGTGACATACAGCGCTGACAGCAGCTCCGTGACATACAGCGCTGACAGCAGCTCCGTGACATACAGCGCTGACAGCAGCTCCGTGACATACAGCGCTGACAGCAGCTCCGTGACATACAGCGCTGACAGCAGCTCCGTGACATACAGCGCTGACAGCAGCTCCGTGACATACAGCGCTGACAGCAGCTCCGTGACATACAGCGCTGACAGCAGCTCCGTGACATACAGCGCTGACAGCAGCTCCGTGACATACAGCGCTGACAGCAGCTCCGTGACATACAGCGCTGACAGCAGCTCCGTGACATACAGCGCTGACAGCAGCACCGTAAGCAGCCCCAGGAGGAAGTCAGCACAGCACAGGGATGGTGTGATCCCCTCATAATAAGAACCCCCAGGAGGAAGTCAGCACAGCACAGGGATGGTGGGAGCCCCTCATAATAAGAACACCCAGGAGGAAGTCAGCACAGCACAGGGATGGTGGGAACCCCTCATAATAAGCAGCCCCAGTAGAAATATGACACCGCTCAACCTCTTCAAAGAGGAGGGTAGGGGCATATAGTACGGTGTGCTTTTTTGGGTCAGGGAAGTGAGCCAAATGAATTAAGAAGGTCTGTGTGCTTGATTCCAAAAATTGTTTATAGACATATACATGGTCTACTGATCACATGTGTTGAATTCCTCCGAGATCCATGCCTCATTCATTTTTAGAAATGTGAGGTAGTTAACACTGTGGTGAGCTAGGCGAGTACGCTTATCGGTCACAATCCCCCCTGCTGCGCTGAACGTCCTTTCGGACAGGACACTGGATGAGGGGCAAGCCAACAGTTCGATTGCAAATTGGGCAAGCTCTGGCCAGAGGTCAAGCCTGCCCACCCAGTAGTCTAGGGGTTCATCACTCCTCAGAGCGTCCACATCGGCCGTTAACCCAATGTAGTCGGACACCTGACGGTCTAGGCGTTCCCTGATGCTGGATCCGGATGACACCTGTCGATGGGTCGGCTGAAAGAATGACCTCATATCCGAAGTCACCAACACATCTTCAAACCGGCCTCTTCTTGCAGGCGCTGTTGGATTGGTACCCGCAAATCCTTCTCTGGGAGTGGGAATTGCTCCTCTGCCAGCGCACGCAAAAGCAGAATGCAGCATTTCTCGAAGCAAGGCCTGGAAGTGCTGCATTCTGACAGCCCTCTGCGACGGCGGTAACATTTCCGCCATTTTGTGTTTGTACCGGGGGTCTAAGTACGTTGCCACCCAGTACTGGTCCTTGACCCTCATGCTTTTTATACGGGGGTCCCTATTAAAACACTGGAGCATGAAGGCCCCCATTTGCACTAAAGTGGAAGCGGTGTGGTGGCCTGGCTCCTGCTCATCATCCAGGATAATGTCGTCCTCTTCATTCTCCTCTCCCCATCCTCGCACAACAGGGATCCCAGAAAGGTTTAAAGCATGCTCTTCTTGCTCCTGCTCATCCGCCCCGGCACCATCCTCCTCTGACTCCTCATCAGACTCCTGTTGTTGACTTGTCTCAGATAGAGTAGCCCCCCCTGGGAATTCATCCAGCATTGCGACTTCCTCATCTTCCCGCTCCTGCTCCTCCACAGCCTGATCAATGACACGACGCAATGCACGCTCCAGAAAGAAGGCATAAGGTACCATGTCACTGATGGCGCCATGGCTGCGACTGACCAGTTTGGTGATCTCCTCAAATGGCCGCAGAAGTCTGCATGTGTCGCGCATGAGCAGCCACTGGCGCGGTGAAAAAAAACCCAGCTCCCCAGAACCGTTTCTTTCGCAGAGTTCATACAGGTAGACGTTAACTGCACGTTTCTGCTGGAGCAGCCTATCAAGCATATAGAAGGTTGAGTTCCATCGCGTCGGGCAATCGCAAATAAGACGTCTGACCGGCAGATGGTGTCGCCGCTGAATGTCAGCAAGGCGAGCCATGGCCGTGTAAGATCTTCTGAAATGGGCCGAGATTTTCCTTGCCTGCCGCAAGATGTCCTGGACCCCAGGGTATTTGACAAGGAATCGCTGCACGACCAAGTTTAAGACGTGTGCCATGCACGGCACGTGCGTGATTTTGCCCTGTTTCAATGCGCTAAGCAGATTGGCACCGTTGTCACACACCACTTTACCAACTGTCAAATTGAGCGGTGTTAGCCACTCATCTGCCTGTGAACGCAAAGCTGAAAGGAGTGCCGGGCCAGTGTGGCTCTTTGCTTCCAGGCACAACAGACGCAGCACGGCATGGCAACGTCTCACCTGGCATGTGGAATAGGTTCTGGGGAGCTTGGGCGGTGCAGTGGAAGAGACGCTAGCAGCGGAAAAGGAGGAGGCAGCTGAGGAGGAGAGGGAGGAGGATGGAGTAGGAGGAGGAGAAGAAGAGTCAGGCCTGCATGCAATCCGTGGCGGTAAAACCAAATCTACACGGGTGCCACGGGTTACATGCTTGACGGCCGTCAGAAGGTTCACCCAGTGGGCAGTAAAACTGATATACCTTCCCTGCCCGTGTTTGCTAGACCACGTGTCTGTGGTCAGATGTATCTTGGCACCGACACTGTGTGCCAGAGATACATTCACTTGCCGCTGAACATGGCCATATAGCTCTGGGATGCCCTTCTCTGAGAAATACTTCCTTCCTGGGACCTTCCATTGTGGTGTTCCAATGGCCACAAATTTGCGAAAGGCCTCCGAGTCCACCAGTTTATATGGCAGTAGTTGGCGGGCTATGAGTTCTGACAAGCCAGCCGCCAACCGTTGGGCAAGAGGGTTATCCGGCGTCATCATTTTTTTACGCTCAAACATTAGGCCCACGGAAGCCTGCCTTTTTGCAGAAAAATGTGAGCTTGGCGTGATGGAAGGTGGAGTGGAGGACAATTGTGAGGAGAGAGGAGAAGGAGAAGTAGAAGACGAGGCTGGACGGTGAGAGCCTGCAGTGTGGCTTTGTGTGTTCCGTTGCTCCCACTGGGCTCGGTGATGGCTGCTCATGTGCCTTCTTAAGGCGGTCGTCCCTAGGTGAGTATTGGGCTTACCGCGACTAACGCGTTGACTGCAAAGATTGCAGATGGCAACGCTATTGTCAGCAGCGGACACGTTAAAAAAAGCCCACACTGCGGAGCCATGTGCCGGTGTCCTGGGAGCGCCAGATGTGACCGTACATGGTCGATGACTCGCTCCTGATACATTTGCAGTCTGCTTTGTCCCTGCTGTGCAATGTAAGTCATTGCTGCTTCTCCTCCCTATCTGCTGGTCCATATCTCCCTCTGAACTCCCCTCCTCTTCCTCTCTTGTGGGCACCCACGTGACATCACTAGACACGTCATCATCAACGTCACCTTCCCCACCGCTATAAGTAGAGTAGGCAGCAACACCGGGGACCAACCTCCTCCTTGGGCTGATCTGGGTACTGGCGTCAGACTGCTGAGTAGCGCTTGTTGCTACCTCCTCTTCCTGATCCAATACCAAGAGTGGCTGCGCATCAGAAATGTCCTCTTGATATGGATCGGAAAATAATTCCAGTGACTCAAGCGGAAGGTATGTGGTGGTGGTGGTGGTGGTCGTGTTGTTGGTGGTAGTGTCTTTGGGGGTGCACATAGCAGAGAGTGAAGAAGAGGGTGCAGATCGAGAGGATGAGGAGGGTGCAGAAGAGTAAGGCTGAGCGAGCCACTCAACCAAGTCTGGTGCATCCTTTAAAGTAATTGAACGCACCTTCTGCAACTTCCCACTTTGGCTCAAGCCTGTTGCTCCTGCCCTACCCCTACCACCCCTGCGGAAGGGCCTGCCTCTTCCTCTGCATGTCATTTTTTAAATGACCCTGTGACAAAACTCTTAGTCCCTATACCGCTGAAGGACTGCTGCAGTATAGGTGAGCGGTCAGCAGTGGTGCACGTCAACCCTATCTATTGTGGACCTATAGCGGTCCTTACAGAACAGCAGACTGTACCGCACTCAAGCCTATGTACCGTAGCACCCTATACCAAGTTACCAGTCCTTATAAGAACTTTTGTGGACCAAGCAGGTTGTGTATTAGTGTTTAGCAGACTGTACGTCAGTCCCTATACCGCTGAAGGACTGCTGCAGTATAGGGCAGCGGTCAGCAGTGGTGCACGTCAACCCTATCTATTGTGGACCGATAGCGGTCCTTACAGAACAGCAGACTGTACCGCACTCAAGCCTATGTACCGTAGCACCCTATACCAAGTTACCAGTCCTTATAAGAACTTTTGTGGACCAAGCAGGTTGTGTATTAGTGTTTAGCAGACTGTACGTCAGTCCCTATACCGCTGAAGGACTGCTGCAGTATAGGGCAGCGGTCAGCAGTGGTGCACGTCAACCCTATCTATTGTGGACCGATAGCGGTCCTTACAGAACAGCAGACTGTACCGCACTCAAGCCTATGTACCGTAGCACCCTATACCAAGTTACCAGTCCTTATAAGAACTTTTGTGGAACAAGCAGGTTGTGTGTTAGTGATTAGCAGACTGTACGTCAGTCCCTATACCAATGAAGGACTGCTGCAGTATAGGGCAGCGGTCAGCAGTAGTGCACGGCAACCCTATGTATTGTGGACCGATAGCGGTCCTTACAGAACAGCAGACTGTACCGCACTCAAGCCTATGTACCGTAGCACCCTATACCAAGTTACCAGTCCTTATAAGAACTTTTGTGGACCAAGCAGGTTGTGTATTAGTGTTTAGCAGACTGTACGTCAGTCCCTATACCGCTGAAGGACTGCTGCAGTATAGGGCAGCGGTCAGCAGTGGTGCACGTCAACCCTATGTATTGTGGACCGATAGCGGTCCTTACAGAACAGCAGACTGTAACGCACTCAGGCCTATGTACCGTAGCACCCTATACCAAGTTACCAGTCCTTATAAGAACTTTTGTGGACCAAGCAGGTTGTGTGTTAGTGATTAGCAGACTGTACGTCAGTCCCTATACCAATGAAGGACTGCTGCAGTATAGGGCAGCGGTCAGCAGTAGTGCACGGCAACCCTATGTATTGTGGACCGATAGCGGTCCTTACAGAACAGCAGACTGTAACGCACTCAGGCCTATGTACCGTAGCACCCTATACCAAGTTACCAGTCCTTATAAAAACTTTTGTGGACCAAGCAGGTTGTGTGTTAGTGTTTAGCAGACTGTGCGTCAGTCCCTATACCGCTGAAGGACTGCTGCAGTATAGGGCAGCGGTCAGCAGTGGTGCACGTCAACCCTATCTATTGTGGACCGATAGCGGTCCTTACAGAACAGCAGACTGTACCGCACTCAAGCCTATGTACCGTAGCACCCTATACCAAGTTACCAGTCCTTATAAGAACTTTTGTGGACCAAGCAGGTTGTGTATTAGTGTTTAGCAGACTGTACGTCAGTCCCTATACCGCTGAAGGACTGCTGCAGTATAGGGCAGCGGTCAGCAGTGGTGCACGTCAACCCTATCTATTGTGGACCGATAGCGGTCCTTACAGAACAGCAGACTGTACCGCACTCAAGCCTATGTACCGTAGCACCCTATACCAAGTTACCAGTCCTTATAAGAACTTTTGTGGACCAAGCAGGTTGTGTATTAGTGTTTAGCAGACTGTACGTCAGTCCCTATACCGCTGAAGGACTGCTGCAGTATAGGGCAGCGGTCAGCAGTGGTGCACGTCAACCCTATCTATTGTGGACCGATAGCGGTCCTTACAGAACAGCAGACTGTACCGCACTCAAGCCTATGTACCGTAGCACCCTATACCAAGTTACCAGTCCTTATAAGAACTTTTGTGGAACAAGCAGGTTGTGTGTTAGTGATTAGCAGACTGTACGTCAGTCCCTATACCAATGAAGGACTGCTGCAGTATAGGGCAGCGGTCAGCAGTAGTGCACGGCAACCCTATGTATTGTGGACCGATAGCGGTCCTTACAGAACAGCAGACTGTACCGCACTCAAGCCTATGTACCGTAGCACCCTATACCAAGTTACCAGTCCTTATAAGAACTTTTGTGGACCAAGCAGGTTGTGTGTTAGTGATTAGCAGACTGTACGTCAGTCCCTATACCAATGAAGGACTGCTGCAGTATAGGGCAGCGGTCAGCAGTAGTGCACGGCAACCCTATGTATTGTGGACCGATAGCGGTCCTTACAGAACAGCAGACTGTACCGCACCCAAGCCTATGTACCGTAGCACCCTAGACAGACCAAGTTACCAGTCCTGATAAAGAGCTTTGTGGAACAAGTGAGTTGTGAATGATTAGCAGACTGCAGCAGAAGGGCAGCAGTCAAGTATAATATTCTTTCTATATTTGGAAGAAAGAATATTATACGTGTACAAGCCTATTACCGTACCACTGATACCAGTCCTGAAAAGAACCTTTGTGGAACTAATAGTAACAGCAAGTCTTTAAAATTATCCTCACTGCCTGACACACTGCTTCCTGCCTGTCCCTATACAAATTGGCAAAAAAGAGTAGGCTGGAACGATTAGCTGGAACAGCTCTTTTGTGGACCTGATAGTAACAGCTAATGATGATGATGATGATGATGATGAAGAAAGACTAATCTGGCTGAGCTGTCCCTAAAATAGCAGCATACAGCGCTCTGTCCCTTTATCTAAACTGACAAAAGAAACTCAGGCTGCTGACCTAACACCTATACCAGTCCTGAAAAGAACTTTTGTGTACCAAATAGCTAGCGTTTTCTCTGTCCCTACTCCACACAGGATCCTTTCCCTACAGTGACAGAAGAAAGAATGTAAAATGGCCACCGGATCGGGTGTATTTATAGGTTAGGGGGAATGTCCAAGTGTCCATGAGCTGTCATGTCTCAATTGGTTGTCCTGTAACACATGATAAACGTGTCACGAAAGGTTAAAGTTCTTGTATACATTAAACACGTAAGTCCGCCGGGGCGAACGACGGAAAAAGGCGTTCGAACCCGCGGACGGCGAAAGTCGGAAATTCGCCGCGAAACGACCGCCGGGCGAACCGTTCGGCCATCACTATTAAGGAGAAAATTCTTATTTATTTATTAAATACAGTAAAAGAATGGTCAAAAAATACAGAGATTGGGAGCCAAGGGTAGGTATTTATTTGTTAAATGTCTTTAAATCAGTCTTTACCATTTATGCTGTGGGTGCATTAAGTACTAGATTCAATCCTATTTAACTGTGAGATGTCCTTAATTAAAGGCCCAGCAGCATATAATAATGAACTTCATTTAACAGCTATGTTTCCTTCTTTTGTTACGATTTTTTAGTTCACCTCTTCGTCTTTCCTTGGGTCGAGTATTGGTTCCCCCGAAGAAGCCATTGTAATGGCGAAACATGTTGGGACATTTCTGACCAGCAAATAACTTTCAACCAAGTAGATTATGTAGACGTGTACTTTAATCTATGTATTTTTGTACTTTGGTCTCTGTATTTTTTCACCATTCTTTTACTGTATTTAATAAATAAATAAGAATTTTTCTCTTAATAAATACAGAAGAATTTTACTCTACACAAATTTTGTATCCATTGTTATTCTTATATTCAACCAAATCTCTCTTTGCTTGCTAGATAAATAGGCACCGTAATAATAGCATCCCCCCCAATACTATTCCTTCTAACTACCATTCCAGGGATGAGGTGCTTTATTGTATCAGACTCCCCCGCCTGATCTCCTTTCTTCCATAAATAAAAAAGATACTCCTCATTCTTTGGTGTAGTTGAGCAGCTTCTTGCAGTGGCTGACGTGGATTCAGTTGTCTCGTCCCTCAAGCTAATTTACAATGACCCAGTCACCTGGTTGGGTAGAATGTAAACTGGTTATTGTGCCAGGGTCCAGGAGGGACTCATGAACCTTGTGGTGGACCTTTTGAAGTTCACATTGCAGGGCCTGCACCTACCCCAGCTGAGAATGCAAAGATGACAGCTGCTGAGGAATGTGCAACCCTATTTTTGGTTGACTTCCGAACAAACCTCATATGGAGATAACCCAGACATGTGGGAACTCAATTAACCCTTTTGCACTTTTCGCTGACTGTGGTTACTGTATAACCTGTGTGTGGCTTACCATCTGGGTGGTAATACCTGGAACTATTGACAAAAAGGTTCTTAGCGTCTGGGATGGGAGCCTCCTTCACCAGACTGATGGTTGCTGATTCAAGTTCCATCAAAGAAAAACAGTCATGGATCTCATCCTACTAGGTCAAAAACTTAGTTAGAATTAGAGGGGTTAGTATTGTTAGTTTGAACAATTGTCATTCTTACAATTATCTCTCCCCATTTTCTACCTCATTACAACAGGAAGAAGAGACATAGGGTTTAAAAATGGTCTCTGATAGGCATGAGCCCGATTTTCGAGTTGAGCATAAGTTCGACTCAAACATCGGGTGTTCACCTGTTCGCTGAATAGCGAACAATATGCGGTGTTTGTGGCAAAATCAAAAGCTGCTGGAACACCGTTAAAGTCTATGGGACACTAACATGAAAAATCAAAAGTGCTAATTTTAAAGGCTTATATGCAACTTATTGTCATAAAAAGTGTTTGGGGACCTGGGTCCTGTCCCAAGGGACATATATCAATGCAAAAAACAGTTTTAAAAAAAACTGTAGTTTTTTCAGGAGCAGTGATTTTTTTAATGCTTAACTGGTTCCCGACCGGTGCACGGCGATGTACGTCGGCAGAATGGCACGGGCAGGCATATTGGCGTACAGTTACATCCAATCTTTATTGCCACCCTGCCATCGCCCTCGCGTGCCGGTCGGGACCCCCGTGAGACCGGTCGCGGGTCCCGTGGACTTGATCACCGTGGGCATACCCGCCATCGTCTCCTACACTGCCTCCCACTGGTTAACCCCATCACTGCCAGTGTCATTTACACAGGAATCATTGCATTTATATAGCAGTGATTGCTGTATAAATGACAATTGGTCCCAAAAATGTGTCAAAAATGTCCGATGTGTCCGCCATAATGTCGCAGTCACAATAAAAATCGCTGATCGCCGCCATTACTAGTAAAAAAAAAATATTAATAAAAATGCCATAAAACTATCCCCTATTTTGTAAACGTTATAACTTTTGCGCAAACCAATCAATAATCACTTATTGCGATTTTTTTACCAAAAATATGTAGAAGAATACGTATCGGCCTAAACTGTGGGAAAAAAATATTTTTTTATATATTTTTGGGGGATATTTATTATAACAAAAAGTAAAAAATAATGCGTTTTTTTCAAAATTGGCGCTCTATTTTTGTTTATAGCGCAAAAAATAAAAACCGCAGGGGTGATCAAATACCACCAAAAGAAAGGACGCCAATTTTGTTTGGGCGCCACGTTGCACGACCGTGCAATTGTCAGTTAAAGCGACGCAGTACCGAATCGCAAAAAGTGGTCTGGTCTTTGACCAGAAAAATGCTCCGAGGCTGAAGTGGTTAAAGTGAAAAAAATAAAAATGAAATATTTCTTTAAATATTGTGCCTTGGGGGTTTCTAGAGTATGCCTGTAAATTGGCACATTTTTCCCATGTTTAGAACAGTATCACAGAAAAAATTCTAAAGGAAAAATTGTCATTTAAAACTGATTGTGACTGTAATAAATTTTTGGGTCTCAGCAATATAGCTAAAGATAATTAAAAAAAAGAGCATGGGACCCCCCCCCCCCATCCATTACCAGGCCCTTTGGGTCTGATATGAAAATTAAGGGGGAACCCTGTACCAAATTTAAAAAATAAATAGCGTAGGGTCCCCCCAAAATCCAGGGTCTGATATGGATTTTAAGGGGAACCCTGCGCCAAAATAAAATTGATTTCAATGGGGAGGGTGGCGGGAGCGATGTATAAAAAAAAAAACCCCATTGGAATCCATGCATCCAGCACCCTGCATGTACATCAGGGGGCCAGATGCATGGATGGGGGAGCGGCACCCATGCGCCCCTACTGGAGGGACACCACTAGTCAGCACCCTGCCCTGTGAGATAGAGCAGAGACAGGCACTAACCTCGTGCACAGCTCTGAATTGAGATCAGGCTCAGGCAAGTAAAGGCTCAGACAACACAGAATGCATTAAGGTAATAAGCCTTAAGGATTCCAAAATCTTATATTTTCATTCACTAAGGGCCACTGATAGGGATGAGCTCCCAGTTCTGTCCAAACTTTGCTTGCTTAGGCATTCATCTGAATGCCAGATTTTTTCAAATGTTTGGCAGGAGCCAAGCTTCAAATATAGTAGCAGGGTTTTTGTCTGCTATACAGCTTCCTTTTTTCACCATCAATGGTTGTTAATGAAGCAGCAGATGTTGGCACCCACTGCGTCCTTAGTAGAGACCAGTGACTTCACCTGGTCCCATTCATTTACTGGTATAGATTTTAAGATTGAATCCCTACAAAAACTGAATAAAAAAAACATGGGGTCTAATACAAAAATCCACACCAGACCCGTATCTGAGCAACCACTTTCTTCACAAACAGAAGTAAAACGGCTGAAGCTATCATTTACTGACAATATAAATTGCATTTTTTTTGTTAAGGTCAGTTTTGCTGAAATAGATGTTATACATTGTAGGGATATGCCACTTCACAGGTAGGGTCAGGGCATTTTATTCTTTGTAAATGTCAGCTTTGCTGCAGTAAGTTGTAATAATTGCATGGCTGTGCCACTTCACATGCAGCTGTAGGCATCACCCCAATATCATTTTATAGAGCCGGCGGTTGGCTCTCTTGTAATTGCAAAAAAATTTTGAAAATTAACTAATAATGAAAAAATTTAAAATTAAAGTACCCCCCAACCTCCCGTGCTTGCACATAAAGGTGAAGATAAAAGTGTGCTTTTGTCCCGCATGCACGCAAACAGTGATCATCCCACACATGTGAGATATCACCTCAAACATCAGATCATGGGCAGTAATTCTAGCACCAGACCTCCTCTGTAAATCTAAAATGGTAACCTAGAAAAGCTTTTAAATTGTCGCCTATGAATAGTAAAATTTACATTGTTTATTGTCTATGGATAGTAAAATATACTTTGTCTGACGACGTTGCATGGGAGCGCACAATTTTAAAATGTACATGTTTGGTATCTATTTACTTCGTCTTTTATATTTTACAAAAAATTAGGTAATATATTGTGGGGTTTTTTTTTTGCATAAAATTTCCAAAAACTTTTTTTCCCCTCAAAAAATTGCATTTGAAAAAACGCTGTGCAAATACCGTGTGACACAAACAATTGCAAACCCACTAATTTATTTTCTAGGGCCTCTGCTTTTAAAAAAACATATATTGTTTAGGGGTTCTAAGAATTTTTTTAGCAAAAAAAATTAGGGATAGTAATGTGTGGACAAAAAGTGTCAGAAAAGGACTCAAATTCAACTAACCTTGAAAGGTGAATTTAACACCTTTCCAAACTAATTTTAATTTTTTTTTGTTTTGCTTTTTGTTTACATTCTATTTCCTTGACAGTTCCTTGTTTAACAATTAGTCTATAAAATAACCATTGGTTTTTAATGTTTGGATCCCATTGACTACAATGGGGTTTGGATTTGGCACCTGATCTGCAATAATGTTTGCTGAACGAACCTGCCTGAGACTGAACCCGGGTATGTTCGTCTCATCCCTAGTTACTGACACTGATAATGTGGAAAGATGTTTAGCTGTTATTTTTGTTTTTCGATACACATTTTACTTTTAAGCTTAGGTGGCATTCAGTTTCACTTATCACTGACAGGTGTGTTTTTATGTCTTTATGTATTGCAGAGAGGTTTTGTGACATGTATGTAACCTCCTGCAGTCACTGTGTCAGTCACAGCACAATAGTATAGTCCAGAATATGAGATCTGTTCTTCCATGATACTAAGAGTCGAGGAAAGCTTCTCCTTGTTGATGGTCATTTTGAATGGTCCCTTCTGATCACCTTTGTTATACCCATATAGGATGAGCTCCAGTGCTCCATCTCTGTGAACTTTGTACCAAGACAGACGATCATAGCTGCTAATACTGTGATTACAGGGAATCTCAATGGTCTCTCCTTCCACAAATGACAGTTTATCTGGCTGATTAACTTGAGCCTTACTTCCACCACCTAAGAAGACACAGTAAAAATAATATGATTAAATAAAATGTAACAAATTATATTTTGACATACAGATTATGCAGAAGAACTTAAATCTGATATATCTATGTCTTTGTAAGATCACCCCAAAGTTGTATACCTAAAAAGCATTGTTCTTATTGTTTGTTATACAATTAACTAAATAAAACTGTAAAATTCTTAAAGTAACTGTAAAAAAAACTTACAAAACAGAAGCACGCTCAGAAGACAAACAAATACATGCATTGTATACAGGGATCTGCGATCTTGCTAGAACTCAATGTTATGTGAAAATACGAGATCTGACATTCATTTTGTGTTACATGCTCAGGAAATGATGACGTATGTTGGAGTTGTGACCTGCATCACTCAATCATTACAGATAGCTGCTTTACAGCTTGTTTTATTTAAGTAGCATATATTATCTGTATATAGAAATTACAGCTTGTATACATTAGTCAGATGTTAAAGTATAACTAAAGGCAAAACGTTTTTCTTTAGTTTTGGACAGAGTGAAGGGTGATTAGAACCCCTGTATATTTTTATTGCTGTCTGTGCCCCCAGTTAAGGAGATTCACCCTCTCTATTTGTCCTGTTTACCATTATCATTGAAAGTGAAAGTAAAAGAAAACCCAAAATGTTAGGTTGTCCTCAGAGAAGTAATAGATGGGAAATCTTCCAATGGGGGCACTAGTTATAGTGACCTGGGGGTCCCCAAGGAATTCTCTTTATTTGCAGAGATTTTCCCTCACTACCTGTTTAGCTATAAGACAGGAAGTGAATAGAAATCTCCCCAATTTGACAGAGATGGCAAAAAAAAAAATCTGACAAGGGTTAGAACCCTCCCTTGTTCTGTCCAAATTTAAAAATAAATATTTGCCCATAGTTAATTTGCCACTTTTGGGGCTGAAATGTCCACTCTTTCCAAGCAGACAGAAAAGACACAAATCTATTCATTAATATATTATTAAAGTGGAGTTCCACACAAAAATGACGCTTCCGCTTTTCGGAATCCTCCCTCCCTCTGCTGTCACATTTGGCACCATTCAGGGGGAGGGGGAGTGAATACCTGTCTAATACAGGTATTTTTCTCCCACTTCTGGGCATAGATAACTGCGCCACCTGCGGGTATCTATGCAACTTCCCCCCCCCCTCCCCCTGCTGTCTTCTGGGAGACACATGGGTCCTAGGAGACAGCAGGGACCAGGCTTCACTTCCTGATTCTCTTACTGAAGATGGCGTCGGCAGCACCCGAGAGCCAAGGGACAGATTGGCTTTGGGTGCCGACATCGCGGGCGTGCTAGACAGGTAAGTGTCCATATTTTAAAAGTCAGCAGCTGCAGTAATTGTAGCTGCTGACTTAAAAAATAGAAATAAAAAAAAAACGCCGGAGCTGCGCTTTATAGTACAATAAAATAAATTCTTAAAAAATGCATTGTAAATACCTAAACATGACCTGGAATTAGCCTATTACATTTGTCTATGTAGCAGAGCTCAGAGTGGGAGAAGGGGGAGAAGCACATTTAGTTATGGTCCATTGTCAATTTGCTAACAAGAGACATGCTGTCAGGAGGAGGGGGAGCAGAGTAACAGAGAGCTATTTCATCAGTCTACTTCTCCTTGCACTGTCCAGTCACAGACTGAGGGACAGACAAGGCCTGTATGGATTACTTAACTGCAATAGAGAAAAATCAGGCCTTGTGCTGCCAGACAGGGTTGAGCTGTATGGCAGAGCTGTGTACATCTCAGAAAAGGATAGCGAGAAATACAAATCCTTTTGCAGGGAAGACGACTCCCATATATATGTGATGTGCATTATGAAACTGTACTGTCATACAAAATGAGATGTACAGTACATATTCTAAACTGGAGGCTTTTAAACTTGATTGTTTGAGCTTCTGTGTGTTAATAATTTGTGAGCAATGACCTCAACATATGAACATTGTAGGAAAATCAATTCGAAAACACATTAAACAATTGTAAACATATATATAAAATAAAAATATATAGCCCAGTTCACACTTGACTGATCAGCTCTACAGGAAAGTACATTTGCTTTGTTGATGTTAACTCTTTTTTTTACACTGTCAACTTATGCTGGCCATACACTATATCAAAAATCAGCCGAACCTATTTTTGAAAAATGAACATTCGACTGTGAGAGCAAACGACAGTGCCATCATGTAATGACTTTATATTGGTCAGTGGACATAAATGAATCAATTTGTTTGCTTGTTTTCTTACATATACCTAGTACAAACAGTTCTGACAGGAAACACATTAACCTTTCAATTTATTGATTGTTCGGCAGAAAATTTCCAAACTTGTCCTTCGTTTTTTCAGCTAAAAAATGCCCCAACGATTACCGATTTCGTGCCCATTAACTGGCCAAAAACGAACGAACTGTCCAAATGACCAAATTTCGGCCAATTTTTTGTATGGCCAGCATTACCCTCTCCCACCCTGGACTCCAGGAGACTCCAGGAGACTGTAGGAAAAGCCCTTCAAATTCAGTGACAACCCCCATCCCCTTTCAAAAAATGAGTTGAAACTTTGAACACTGAGGTTGATTTACTAAAGAAGATATGAATCTTCACACAGTAAACTAAATGATGATCCACTTTAATTATCCAATCATGTGCAATCATTTGTTTTTTGTAGCCACCCTGACTTAAGCAGGAGTATCGTTTAATTTAGTTCTGCATGACTGCAGTCAGCCAATGCCAGTTTTTTTGTCTGTGTGTTTGTTCAGCATCCCCTAAGTTCAGCCTTGCTCTCAGTTCTCCTTTCTGTCAATAGATAGCATTATCACCTCTGGTATTAGTGTTACAAAGTAAGCCTTGATTATTAATATGCATATTAATTCTCAACCCACCACTAGGAGTTTCCTGTACAAGTGGTGCATTATGGGAAAGGGGATAAGTATCCGGGACTGGCTAATGCAAGCTCTCTTCCCCCCATGCTTTGTCCTGGGGAGGGTGCATGTGATAGAGCTGGTGTTTTAGGCCTGCCTGAACGGGCCTGGGGCTGAGGCCTGGTGCTGCTGATCTTCACTGGAGGTAGTACGGAGTCTCATTGAGGCTGGTTGACTCTCCTGCAAAAGATTAGGAACAGGATGGAGTCCCATGAGATTTGGTTGACTCTCCTGGAGAAAAAAAAGGATGCTGTTGCTCCTGGGACTGTCTGTTCACTTTTAACACAGTAGTGCTGGTCTTGACTTTGAGCAGGGGCGTAACTATAGGGGGTGCAGCAGTTGCGACTGCAACTGGGCCCTGTGATGTTGGGGGCCCATGCAGCCCCCTCTACATATGGCCAGCAGCAGCATAGGCATCTAGGGGTACCAGTGCACCATATACACGGGTGGCTGGAGGTGGAGGGTGACTAGCAGAGCTCCATGCTTGACTATTGCACTGGCTGCTCTTTAGTTGTGCATTCCCCGTATAACCTGTGTCCTCGGCCGGCTCCTCAGAGTACCCCTCTCCTGCTCCATGCATTGCCGCTCAGTCCGATGTCTGTTCTCCCCAGCTAGAGTCCCACCCCCCCCCCCCCCCGAGTCAGGCCCACACTGCACTGCATACTTCTCCCGGGTAAACAAACTTTAAGCACACAGATGCAGTGCAGCCCTATGAGAGGCGGCTCACCGGAGGACACTGCAGGCTTGTCTGCCAGCCCCCCTCCTCCCCCATCATACACAGATGATGAAAGGCCTTTCTGGGAGATATGCTGATCGCCCGTCCAGCACACCGGATGGAGCCCAGGCCAACATGTATGAGTGCGCAGCCTGCAGCTTGGTCATGGTGAGTGAGAGGACCCCATCCCCCCACACACCATTACATACTCCCTCCATCTCCCCCTGGGGACAGGGACCTCTTCTCACCTGGAGGCAGTAACTTCATCTGCCCTGGAGAAAAGGACCTCATCTCTTCTGGGGACGGGGACCCCATCCTGCCTAGGGACAGTCCCCCAATGGGGCACCTAAAAAAAACAAAAAAAAAAAACTACTGATACCAGTGGTGGAAGTACAGGGCTCACAAAGGTCATACCTGTGACCACGCCCTGGAGTTCCACCGCCGGACTCGGAGGGAAGGGCCCTGGCTGGGGTTCAGGGGGGCCCTTCATGGTTTCTTGCATCGGGGCCCTGAAGGTTCTAGTTACGCCACTGACTTTGAGGCTCTTTTCTGTGCTGTGACAAGCAAAGTGACAGAGTTTTGCTGAAGTCCTGAGCATCTGTAACCCTAAGCTTCTCTCACATGAACTGTGAGTAATTAATCCTATTTTTTGTGTTTCACCTAAATGTCACCATCTGTCTACATCTGCCACTATGCCATAGTAATATACCCATAAGGTAAATGTCAGCTATGCACGAGAGGGCTCACGCTGTCTCTGGGGATATCACCATGCCTCCAGGGGTCAGGGAGGTGCTACATTTATTCATCTGTACATGACTAGGCATTCAAAGTGAAGATTCTCAACTCCTTTAGTAAATACACCCCAAAGTCTACCACTAGAAAATGATTACTATTTATTGAAACTCCAGGACATATCCAGAAACAAAAATAACAAATTACAAATCCTCAAAATAAATACCAATTGAATTTCTTACCACATTTAGGCATGTTCATTATACAGTATATAAATATATATGCATATTTGATTTTACTCATGAGTGCCCCATCGCACTTGCATACATGTTGATAAATACCTTTAGGGCCGGTTCACACAGCGGGCGAGGCGACACGACTCGCCTCGCTCCCGCAAGTCGCCCCCGTTCTGTACAATGGAACCGTTCTGAGAGGAGCGACTCGAGTCGCTCCGACTCAGAAAAAAGGTTCCTGTACTACTTCTGGGCGACTTCGGGGGCGACTTGCATTGACTTCTATACAGAAGTCCTCTGCAAGTCGCCGCTGAGGTCCCCGCAGGTCACGGCGAGGCAAGTCGGAGACGCCTCGCCGCGCCTGCAGTGTGAACCGGCCCTTACAGGGTAACCTCTTGAACTAAGCAGCTATCAAATAACAATATTTTCTGATAATTGTAATTTCACAGTTGTCTTTTGTAATATGGTATTGGTGAAGATGGGTTTGCTACTATAAACAGGTATTAAAGTGGGCTATAGGTAGAACTGCATAGAATGGGTTAAGGAATGTATCATAAACGGTCTACAAAAACAAACCCATGCAGGTCTGCACTGGACTGTAATGTTGTGGATGGCAAGACCTCTAGGGATGAGTGTCAAGGTGTCACAAATATCAAATGTAAGAAATAATTGTAATGTTATTATTCAGGTACTGCAAAGCAGCTGTGGCTAAACGATTTTCTTTTGGTAATAGAAGTCTGCCATCATGTGATTGTTAAAGGGAACTGCACATATAGCTTTCCACCCTCTCGTGCATTGTGGAATCACAGACCTGAAAACAGAGTAGGCACCATGCAATGACATTTTAATGCGTTCTTCATAGTTATAGCAGCCAGTGATAGAGAAAATTGTGAATACCGGGCAATGGGCACCAGGGCATCAAACTGCAAGGACTGGTAATTTGGAATGCCCAAAATAAAAACTAACACTAATTTAAAAATTTGAAGAAGAAAAGTATTTATCTCAGGAATGCATAGTGCAGGAGTACATCTTGGAAAATGTGCATACATTAGCTTTAGAACTTGAGGAAGAGGAAAATCTTAGAACAACCACAATTCAGGCAGTGACAAAAATGGATGTGTTTACAAGGGACTGTACACCCCATTGACACCTATCATATCATTAACAACATACCTGAATAGGAAAGATAACATACAACAAAGGTTATGGGAAAACTTTAGGCCGTGTCCCATTTATTGGGCTTAAATGAATATTAATCATGAAATAAAATGTAACCTTTATTACTAACAGGGATCACTGTTAATGGACCAACATACTCAGTTACTAAAATTCAATCAGGAATATTGTATACCAAGTAAATTACAATTTACCAAACAGTGGCCACCCACAAAGAAGGCAACATTACCCCTGACAAATTGACCACGACAAGTGAAAATAGAGCAAATAAAAGGGTGGGCAGAGGAGAAGGTCTGAAGAAGGCGGAAGATAGAGAATGAATATACTATAAAATTAAAGTGATACTAAAGGTAATTTTTTTTTTTTTTAAATAACAAACATATCATACTTACCTCCACTGTGCAGCTAGTTTTTCACACAGTGGCCCCGATCCTGGTCTTCTGGGGTCACTCGGTGGCAGTCTTGGCTCCTCCCCACATTAGATAGCCCCCTGGAAGAAGCGCTCTCCCGGGGGGTTACCTTGCAGGCGCATTCCCGAGTCCAGCATGCGGCATCCATAGACTTGGCCCTGCCCCCCGGCGGCACTGTCTTTGGATTTGATTGACAGCAGGGGGAGCCAATGGCTGTGCTGCTATCAATTTATCCAATCAACAGCGGAGAACCCCTTAGCAGAGAGAAGGCACGTCCTCCCCGTGGAACAAGTTTGAGGGGTCAGGGAAGTAAAGCGGGGGGGTCTGGGGGCCAGTTACTAACATAGGATGCATTAAGGTGAAAAAACACAAACCTTTACAACTCCTTTAAAGTTTACACTCATTGGCTAGTTATATTCCTACTAAAAGACCTGTCACCAATCCAATGCTCAGCTGAAGATTTTCCCACTAACTGAGGTAAATCCTCCTAGCAACAGCAGGCATCTGGTAACCTGAAACACTGACAAAAGAATCAGCAAAGCAACTCCAGAAAGACATGCACTTAACTGCTTGCTAGCCGGCCACAGATCATTTACTGTGGAAGGGAGGCATGGCCAATAAGGATTGCGTACACGTACATCATCATGTCTCTTCCAGGCTAGCAGCATGCAGCACAACCCCTGAGGCTTGCAGCACACCACTCCTAATACTGCTGTGTCCACCACTTAGAGCTATGCGATCCCATGATCACATTGTCAACAAAGCTATTATGAATACATTTCATTCATAACAGCTGTGTTTTCTATAGTGATGCTGTGATTGGCCTACTACAGCTATCATATGGTACCTGGGTTAATCACAGCACCCTGTGCCATGTGATAGTTGTGGGGCAATCACAGCATCAATATAGAAAAGACAGCTGTTATGAATTAAATGTATTCATAACAGCACACAATAGTAAATCACAGCTGTTACAAATATAACCCATTCATGACAGGTCAAAATGTTGGTCACTATAGTGACACTGAACTACTCTGAGGAAAATATGGGGAAAAAAAATAAAAAGTTAAAAAAATGTTCTGTTGTAGAAAGTTATAAGCTTTGTCTATAAACAAATAATTCTGTTGCTTTAATAAGCACAAATACAGCTCTCTTGTATAATGCGCACTTGTATCTCCAAGTAACACAGACAGATGCTGGTATCACGTTGAGCATAGAAAAGTCCTCTTGAATAGGACATGCTCTCTTTATTTATAGTGTAAAACAGGCATAACAATAGAGGATGGTGGCTTCACAATCAGCCAATTAGACACTTGTGTACCTTCAAAATAACCAATCAGACACATTTATATATTGAAATAGATATGCAGTAGTGATGTATGCAGTCGGCCGTGTGCAGAGCCATATGGGTAGTTTCTTGCCTAAACACGATGTGCCTCACACTGTAAACACTACAAACATGGCTCTGATCACGACCGTGTGCATATTCCCTCTGCTACCATACTCTATCATGGCTCAGCAAGTTATACTATTGTTTCCATGTATGCTGGGCTACTTGCTGGGAACGTAGATGCAGTCACCATGAGGTGGCCAGTCTCTTCATGAGTCATAAGCGAACATCCCTTAAAGGGCGAACAGATCTCTCGGTATCTACGGAAAGGTTTCCGCAACCAACTGTCCTTCACCAGTGTCTGTACATACGGACATGCTTGCATGAGCGTATTGCAGCAAAACTGACACTGGGAGGACATCAAACAATATACATTAATAAAGATTTCCACAGCAGTTTACAAAATGTAATATTTATTTCTGTCATCAGTCAGCTTCCCTGGTCACTGCCACACCAGTCATATGACACTATACTACTCTGGTGACAATATGTGTACACTGAGGGGACATCTGACAATATACATTAATAAACATTTCCACAACAGTCCCTCCTCATTGTCATATGCTCCCATGTGGATGAATCTTGAGCTTCTCCTTACACCTGGAAATGAATGTCTTTACAGTCCATAAAAAGAAAAACACAGCTTGACTTGTAGACTCTGTTCTTCAGGAGGGACGACTCAAAGGAGGACGTGAACACTATTCGGTCTGGGATCCTCTGCGTCTTGTACATGGGTTGGGCTTGGGGGGTCTCAACTCAGCGAGGAAGATGTGGTCATCTGCTCGGGCTCTGTTCACTCGTCCAATCAGCCAATGGGGGCACATCATCACGGCATATAGAAGGAATATAAACAAAAACAACATGAGTATATATACCCCTACTTCCTTCAACCATGATCTGTTGAAAAATAATAAATCTCCAAAGATTCCCTGACCCTTAAAATGATTCCAACCTTCACTAGCTAAAGCTCTGGCTTTGCCTTGCAGGGATCTACCCTTATCCATATGGGCCTAAACTTTGTCACTTGTATTTTCGATTCAGGTACAACAATCTTTTCCTATGAATTCACAGTAATCTCCCTTGGATATGAACAGATAATCAAGGGTCATTTTTTAATAGAAGGGTCTTGATCTGTTGTTGTAAAAAGGAAAAGTATTACACAATAAAGGGAGCCCCCAAAGCTGCATAACCCATAAGTATACAACAAAAAACACAAGAAAATTTCCCCAGGGGTTTTTTAGCAGCAGAGAGTTGGTGTGAAAATAGTTGATGTAAAAAAATAATTTATTTGACAAACAATAGTAATTCCAAATGAACAATAATACATCATCCATATAGGTAGTGCGACAAATACAAACATGGAACATCACTCATAGCAAAAAACTCTATGTACAAGCATGGCTTGCCAATTGTATTCGTAACATATGTATCCACATGAAAAACCCCGATGCATTTCGACCCTTTGCGATTTCCGGTCTCTTCAGGGGGATTTATATTCTAGGGGAATGTCAAAATATCTAATTAAAGACTTTGGACAATATAGAAATATATATAGGTGTAATATTTCAAATTAAGCAAAAATATGTCTCCATGCATATAGAGATATAGTTACCAATGGGTGTATGAGGACATGAGGACGTGTCGCATGAACCGGCATTGCAGGATTATAGCCATCCAATGATCCCATCGCTGCCACATGTTCCCCTCGCGCCCTCTGGGCGGGTGCATAGTCCACTGAGCTTACAGGGGGCCACGTTATGGGACCCAGAGAGGAGGATGGGGGGTAAAACACCTGCAGATGGATATGCAAAAAACTTTTTGTAGGTCATCATTAAATATTAGAGGGAGTATATAGAAGTGCTTGGCAGTTATAGGCTTATTACTTGGTAATTAATGAATTCATATTGTAAAAGAATTAAACTAGTTATATATAGCATGGCATAGTTTCTTCATTAGTTATATTAATTATAGGAGGGATTAGCTGACAGTGAGAAAAGGTGGGTGAGGGATAGGATGTGAAGATGTGATGGGTGAAGTGAAAATGCATGATGTGAGGTATACTGATGACGGGGCAGGGGGGGGTGTGAAAGTAAAACAAAACAAAACCAAACTACTAAAAAAGAAAACTGAAACAACAAAATTGGAAGTGTGAAAAAAAATATGATGCATGCGTGTATGTGTGTGTGTGTGTGTGTGTGAGAAAGAAAAGAAAAAGATGGACAATTGAATAAGATGGTGAAAGTGAGATGGATCAAGGTGCCAAACATGAGAGATATGACACTGAATGCTAACTGCATAAAGTGAGGGAGTAGGATTATACTTGTATTAGTAAGAAATAATATTGTGTAGGTTAAGTAGTAATGTTAATGAATGAATGGGTATCACATAAGTACAAGGATTACCCAGTCATAATCATTCCAGAAGCTACACTTACCAAGCACTCCATCAGTCTTGTATTGGTGTATGACAGCACTACCAGGGAACACCTCAGGATCTCCTGGGAGCTGTGGGATTTTAAAGTATCTGCATGATTTGTCCATTGTCTGCAGGTGTAGGACCCCACCCAATCCACCCTCCCACAGGTCTACAACACCAAAAGGGCATCGTCCGCATGGCCCCCTCGGCGTTCCGGAAGGCATAAGCCCTGGCCTAAGCCATCGCCTCCGACGCAAAAGCCTGACGTCACTGACAGTCCGGTGGCGATCACGGAACGCCGCCGGCACGGAGAAGGCCCCCCACAGTTGCCCAAAAAGGACTCAACTGTAGGAAAGCGAACATTGGGGAGAATCGCAGATGAAATCTGCGTCTCCCCACCGTGCCGGGAAGCGGGGCGGAAAAGAGGCACCCCACCCAGTGGCGCGGGGCTGAACAGAGCGGTTTGCACCAAGGGGATGGAGAAAAATAAAACACTGCAATGCATGCAAAGTAGTACAAATAAAATAATTTCATTTGTCATCTGTTATCAGTGTCATGTGTCATCAGTGCCCCGTATTAGTGGCATCTGTCATCAGTGCCACATCAGTGTCACGTGTCATCAGTGCCACGTATCAGTGCCATCTGTCATCAGTGCCAATCAGTGCCACATGTTATTGTGCTGGTGCTCCAGGGCCTTCAAAAGTGTAGTAGGTAGTCAACAATTTAGATGTGTAATTTATGTTCCTAGAACACATTTCTAGGGGTGCAAATTTTTGATTTCACTCCTCACTACCTATCACAGTTTCGAAGGCCATAAAATGCCAAAATAACACAAAACCCCCCCAAATGACCCAATTTTGGAAAGTAGACACCCCAAGCTATTTACTGAGAAGCATGGAACTGGGGGTGAAAGTATGCCTATGTGTACCTACGTGTCAGTGTAGTGTTGGGGCACTTACTATGATGTCTTCTCTCCTTGCCGTCCGGTCAAAAAGACTGCCTTGAGGAGAGTGACATCACTTCAAACACAGGCAGGAGAAGCTTCTCGTTCGCCAGGAGCGATCGCGAGGGGAAGGCCAGAAACCAAAGGCCATCCCCTCATCCCGGATCGCTCCTGAAGCGAAACGGACCACCGCAGCCAGCGGGAGGGGGTCCGATTGGACCCCCCACCCGCTGGAAGGCAGGCACGTACGGGTACGTGCTTATGCCTGTCCGTGCCATTGTGCCGACGTATACTTACATGCGGCAGTCCTTAAGTGGTTAAAAATGGTCTCTGTTAGGGATGAGCATTTGGGGACCTGGGTCCTGTGCTAGGGGACATGTATCAATCCACCATCAATGGTTGTTTATGAAGCAGCAGATGTTGGCACCCACTGCGTCCTTAGTAGAGATCAGTGACTTCACCTGGTCCCATTCATTTACTGGTATAGATTTTAAGATGGAATCCCTACAAAAACTGAAGAAAAAAAAGCCATGGGGTCTAATACAAAAATCCACATCAGACCCTTATCCAAGCAACCACTTTCTTTACAAACAGAAGTAAAATGGCTGAAGCTATCATTTACCAACAATATAAATTGCATTTTTTTGTTAAGGTCAGTTTTGCTGAAATAGGTTTTATACATTGTAGGGATATGCCACTTCACAGGTAGGGTCAGGGCATTTTACTCTTTGTAAATGTCAGTTTTCCTGCAGTAAGTTGTAATAATTGAATGGCTGGGCCACTTAACATGCAGCTGTAGGCATCACCCCAATATCATTTTATAGAGCCGGCGGTTGGCTCTCTTTTAATTGCAAAAGAAAAAAAAAATTAAAGCAACAGTGTAAAAAAAAAAATTAACTAACAATGAAAAAAAATAATAATTAAAGTACCCCAACCTCCCGTGCTTGCACACAAAGGCAAAAGTGTGCTTTGGTCCCGCACCCACGCAAACAGTGATCATCCCACACATGTGAGGTATTACAACAAGCATCAGATCATGGGCAGTAATTCTAGCACCAGACATCCACTGTAACTCTAAAGTGGTAACCTGTAAAAGCTTTTAGGTGTCCGTTTATGAAGCAGTGATCAGTGGAGATCCAGAGGATCGCCACTGATCATAGCCCATAAACAGTTTATAAACCAGAGATAATCGGGGGAGAAGTGTTTGAACTTGTTCTCCCGCCGATTATCTCCACACACTGAGAATCCTCATAGAATGACACAGTAACGGCCAGTTTATGAAGCTGGGATCTCAGCGCTTCACTGGTGATCTGTGTCAGAATTCACACTCCCCGATTCACCAGCTCAGAGGTGGAGAACCGGGGAGTGAAGAGAGAATGTGGGGGGATTTGAGGAGGAAAGAGGAAGATAATTGACTTCCTTATGCCTCGTTCAGACCCCCCAGCACTGTAACCATTAACCATGTCCCCCTGTCATAGTTATGTATATATATATATATATATATATATATATATATATATATATATAATGTGTATATATATATATATATATATATATATATAATGTGTGTGTATATACATGTATATATAATGTCGGTGTGTGTATACATGTATATATTATGTAGGGGGACGCTTTATTTTACTAACATTAATCACACCGTGTGTCAGTGTATTGAGCTGTGATAATTTTATCACTGCTTAATAAACTGACATCTCTGTGTATCGGTGAATTTCTAGTACTGTAATCTTGTAAAGTCTCACGAGATTCCAGTATTAGGGGCCATTCTCCAGTGTTAGAAGCGTTTGTAGATCGCTTCACTTCTCCAAGGGTGAAGCGATCTACTCTGCTTCATAAAGTGGCACACAGAGGAGAAAGATCTCCTCTGTGAATGCCGCAGAATGAAGCAGTGAATAGGTTTCACTGCTTCATAGAAGGACACCTTAAAGTGTTGCCTATGCATAGTAAAATTTACATTGTCACCTATGGATAGTAAAATGTACTTTGTTTGTCACCGTGCACAATTTCAAAAGTGACATGTTTGGTATCTAATTACTTAGCATAACTTCATCTTTTATATTTTACAAAAAATGTGATTATATATTGTTTTTTGTTTGCATAAAATTTCCAAAAACTCCCCCCCCCCCAAAAAATGCATTTGCATTTGAAAAACCACTGTGCAAATACCATGTGACGCAAACAGTTGCAAACCCACCAATTTATTTTCTAGGGCCTCGCCTTTAAAAAAAAATATTGTTTGGGGGTTCTAAGTATTTTTCTAGCAAAAAAAAATTACTGATTGTTATGTGTGGACAAAAAGTGCCAGAAAAGGCCCTAAACTCAGGTTAGGTGAATTTAATACCTTGCCAAACTAATACTTTTTTTTGGTTTTGCTATTTGTTTACATTCTGTTTGCTTGACAGTTCCTTGCTTGACAATTAGTCTAGAAAATAACCATTGGTTTTTAACCACTTTGCGCCCGCGCTATAGCCGAAAGATGGTTACAGCGCGGACGCTACCTGCCGGGAGGACACAGCCAATCACAGTTCGCTGTAAACGGCCAATCTCAGCGGCTGTTTACAGCACGATCGGTGTGTCCAATGAGAGATGATCTCATATGTAAACATATGAGATCATCTCTCAGCGCTGCTCTCCCTCCTCACACAGAGACAGCTTGTGAGGGGGGAGAGATGAACGGCTGCAGCGGCCGTAAGTTAAAAAAAAAACGTAAAATAAACTGCCATCTGTCCCCACTGCCATCTGCCCCCACTGCCACCTGTCCCTAGTACCACCAGTTAGTGCCATCTGTCCCCAGTGCCACCTGTTGTCAGTGCCATCTGTTCCCAGTGCCACCTGTCAGTTCCACCTGTCGTCAGTGCCACCTGTCCCCAGTGCCACCTGTCCCCAGTGCCATGTATAAGTGCCATCTGTCATCAGTGCCACGTATAAGTGCCATCTGTCATCAGTGCCACATCATGCTACGTGTCATCAGTGCCACATAGTGCCATCTGTCATCAGTGCCATATCAGTGCCACATATTACTGCCATCTGTCATCAGTGCCATGTATCAGTGCCATTTGTCATCAGTGCCACCTGTCAGTGTCACGTGCCATCTGTTATCAGTGTCGCGTGTCATCAATGCCACGTATCAGTGCCATCTGTCATTAGTGTCATGTGTCAGTGCCACGTATTAATGCCATCTGTCATCAGTGCCACGTATTAGTGCCATCTGTCATCAGTGCCCCGTATTAGTGCCACGTGTCATCAGTGCCACGTATAAGTGCCATCTGTCATCAGTGCCACATATTAGTGCCATCTGTTATCAGTGTCATGTGTCATCAGTGCCCCGTATTAGTGGCATCTGTCATCAGTGCCACATCAGTGTCACGTGTCATCAGTGCCACGTATCAGTGCCATCTGTCATCAGTGCCAATCAGTGCCACATGTTATTGTGCTGGTGCCACAGGGCCTTCAAAAGTGTAGTAGGTAGTTAACAATTTAGATGTGTAATTTATGTTCCTAGAACACATGACGGCGCTCCCTGCATGTTTGGCCTCTCTAAGTGGATAGGCTGTGGAAAAGTCCCACACATGTGGTATTGCAATACTCAGGAGGAGTAGCATAATTTATTTTGGGGTGTCATTTGTGGTATACACATGCCATGTGAGAGAAATAACCTATTACAATGAACATTTTGTGGAAAAAAATAAAAAAAAATAAAAAATCTTCATTTTGCAAAGAATTCTGGGAAAAAATGACAACATCAAAAACCTCACCATGCCTCTTACTAAATACCTTGGAATGTCTACTTTCAAAAAAGGGGTCATTTGGGGGGTACTTGTACTTTCCTGCCCACCAGTACATGCAGATGTGATAAATTTTATACGATTCGCACCACAGCTTGTAGACTCTCTAACTTTCACAAAGACCAAATAATATCCACTAATCTGGGATATTTTTACAAAGATATGTAGCAGTATAAATTGTGGCCAAAATTTATGAAGAAAAATTTATAATTTGCATAATTTTATCACAGAAACAAAGAAAAATGTGTTTGTTTTTTTTCAAAATTTTCGGTCTTTTTTCATTTATAGCGCAAAAAAATAAAAAACCCTCAGAGGTGATCAAATACCACCAAAAGAAAGCTCTATTTGTGGGGAAAAAAAGGACAAAAATTCATTTGGGTACAGTGTTGCATGAGTAATTGTCATTCAAAGTGTGAGAGCACCGAAAGCTGAAACGTGGTCTGGGCAGGAGGGGGGTTTAAGTGTCCAGTAGGCAAGTGGTTAATGTTTGGATCTCATTGACTACAATGGGGTTTGGATTTAACACACGATGTGCAATAATGTTTGCTGAACGAACCTGCCTGAGACTGAACTCGGGTATGTTTGACTCATCCCTAGTTACTGACACTGATAATGTGGCAAGATGTTTAGCTGTTATTTTTTTATTTTGATACACATTTTCCTTTTAAGGTTAGATGGCATTCAGTTTTACTTATCACTGACAGGTGTGTTTTTATGTCTTTATGTATTGCAGAGAGGTTTTGTGACATGTATGTAACTCCCTGCAGTCACTGTGTCACGCACAGCACAATAGTATAGTCCAGAATATGAGATCTGTTCTTCCATGATACTAAGAGTTGTGGAAAGCTTCTCCTTGTTGATGGTCATTTTGAATGGTCCCTTCTGATCACCTTTGTTATACCCATATAGGATGAGCTCCAGTGCTCCATCTCTGTGAACTTTGTACCAAAGCAGAAGATCATAGGTGCTAATACTGTGATTACAGGGAATCTCAATGGTCTCTCCTTCCACAAATGACAGTTTATCTGGCTGATTAACTTGAGCCTTACTTCCACCACCTAAGAAGACACAGTAAAAATAATATGATTAAATAAAATGTAACAAATGATATTTTGACATACAGATTATGCAGACGAACTTAAATCTGATATATCTATGTCTTTGTAAGACCACCCCAAAGTTGTATATCTAAAAAGCATTGTTCTTATTGTTTGTTATACAATGAACTAAATAAAACCGTAAAATTCTTAAAGTAACTGTAAAAAAAAAACTTACAAAACAGAAGCACGCTTAGAAGACAAGCAAATACATTCATTGTGTACAGGGATCGGTGATCTTGCTAGAACTCAATGTTATGTGAAAATACGAGACCTGACATTGATTTTGTGTTACTTGCTCAGGAAATGATGACGTATGTTGGAGTTGTGACCTACATCACTCAATCATTACAGATAGCTGCTTTACAGCTTGTTTTATTTAAGCAGCATATATTATCTGTATATAGAAATTACAGCTTGTATACATTAGTCAGATGTTAAAGCATAACTCAAGGCAAAACTTTTTTCTTTAGTTTTGGACAGAACCCCTGTAAAATTTTATTGTTGTCTGTGCCTCCAGTTAAGGAGATTCACCCTCTCTATTTGTCCTGTTTACCATTATCATTGAAAGTGAAAGTAAAAGAAAACCCAAAATGTTAGGTTGTCCTCAGAGAAGTAATAGATGGAAAAATTTCCAATGGGGCGCTAGTTATGGTGATCTGGGGGTCCCCAATGAATTTTATTTATTTGCAGAAATTTTCCCTCACTTCCTGTTTGGCTATGGGACGGGAAGTGAAGGGCAATCTCCACAATGAGACAGAGATGGCAAAAATAAATAAAAAATCTGATGGGTTATTACCCTCCCTTGTTCTATCCACAATTTAAATAAAAAAGTTTTGCCCATAGTTCTAGTTAATGTGCCACTTTTTGATGCTGAAACGTCCACTCTTTCCAAGCAGACAGAAAAGACACAAATGTATTCATTAATACATTATTAAAGTACAATAAAATAAATTCTTAAAAAAAGTAGTGTAAGTGCCTAAACATGACCTGGAATTAGCCTCTTGCAGTCATCTATGTAGCAGAGCTCAGAGTGGGAGAGGGGGAAGAAGCACAAGCAGCCATTTAGTTATGTTGCATTGTCCATTTGCTAACAAGAGACATGCTGTCAGGAGGAGGGGGAGCAGAGTAACAGAGAGCTATTTCATCAGTCTACTTCTCCTTGCACTGTCCAGTCACAGACTGAGGGACAGACAAGGCCTGTATGGATTACTTAATTGCAATAGAGAAAAATCAGGCCTTGTGCTGCCAGACAGGGTTGAGCTGTATGGCGGAGCTGTGTACATCTCAGAAAAGGATAGCGAGAAATACAAATCCTTTTGCAGGGAAGACGTCGTCTGTTATGTGCATTATGAAACTGTACTGTCATACAAAATGAGATGTACAGTACGTATTCTAAACTGGAGGCTTTTAAACTTGATTGTTTGAGCTTCTGTGTGTTAATAATTTGTGAGCAATGACCTCAACCTATGCATATGAACATTGTAGGAAAATCAATTTATAAACAAATGAAATAATTGTAAACATATATATAAAATAAAAATATATAGCCCACTTCACACCTGGCTAATCAGTTCTACAGGAAGTACATTCACTTTTTTGATGTTAATTGTTTTATTTTTTTTACACTGTCAACTTATACTGGCCATACACTATACCAGGGGTGTCCAAACTACGGCCCTCCAGTTGTTCAGGAACTACAATCCCCATCATGCCTAGTCATGTCTTTGAATGTCAGAGTTTTACAATGCCTCATGGGATGTGTAGTTCTGCAACAGCTGGAGGGCCGTAGTTTGGACACCCCTGCACTATACGAAAAATTGGCCTAACCTATTTTCGAAAAACGAACATTCGGCCATGACAGCAAAGGATAGTGCCTGTGCCATCATGTAATGACCGATAAAACTTCAGTGGATATAAATGAATGCATTTTTGTTAGTTGTTTTACATATACCTAGTGCAAACAGTTCGGACGGGAAACACATTAAGCTTTCAATTTATCGTTCGTTTGGCAGAAAATTTCCAAACTTGTCCTTAGTTTTTTCGGGTCAAAAACACCCCAATGATTACCTATTTTTACCAAAGAAGCAACTAACTGTCCAAATGACTGAATTTCAGATGTTCTTTTGTATAGTGTATGGCCAGCATTACGCTCTCCCACCTTGGACTCCAGGAGACTGTAGGAAAAGCCCTCCTTACTGGAGGTAGTATGGAGACTCATTGAGGCTGGTTGACTCTCCTGCAGAAGATTAGGAACAGGATGGAGTCCCATGAGATTTGGTTGACTCTCCTGGAGAAAAAAAAAGGACGCTGCTGCTCCTGGGACTGTCTGTTAACTTTTCACACAGTAGTGCTGGTCTTGACTTTGAGGCTCTTTTCTTGTGCTGTGACAAGCAAAGTGACAGAGTTTTGCTGAAGTCCTGAGCATCTGCAACCCTAAGCTTCTCTCCCATGAACTGTGAGCAATTAATCCTATTTTTTGTGTTTCACCTAAATGTCACCATCTGTCTACATGTCCCACTATTCCATAGTAATCTACCCATAAGGTAAATGTCAGCCCACGCTGTCTCTGGGGATATCACCATGCCTCTAGGGGTCAGGGAGGTGCTACATTTATTCATCTGTATATGACTGGGCGAACACATCTACAATTTAATGAGTAAAGATTCTCAACTCCTTTAGTAAATACACCCCAAAGTCTACCTCTAGAAAATGTTAATAATTACCATTTACTGAAACTCCAGGACATATCCAGAAACAAAAATAACAAATTACAAATCCTCAAAATAAATACCATTTAATTTCTTACCACATTTAGGCATGTTCATTATATGTATAAATAAATATATATATTCGATTTTACTCATGAGTACTGCGTCACACTTGTATAAATGTTGATAAATACCTTTACATGGTAGCCTCTTGAACTAAGCAGCTGTCAAATAACAATATTTTCTGATAATTGTAATTTCACAGTTGTCTTTTGTAATATGGTGTTGGTGAAGATGGGTTTGCTACTATAAACAGGTATTAAAGTGGGCTATAGGTAGAAGCATAGAGTGGGTTAAGGAATGCATCATATACGGTCTACAAAAACAAACCCATGCAGGTCTGCACTGGACTGTAATGTTGTGGATGGCAAGACCTCTAGGGATGAGCGTCAAGGTGTCACAAATTTTAAATGATTATTTCAAATGTAAGAAATAATTGTAATCTTATTTAGGTACTACAAAGCAGCTGTGGCTTAAAGATTTTCTTTTGGTAATAGAAGTCTGCCATCATGTGATTGTTAAAGGGAACTGCACATATAGCTTTCCGCCCTCTCGTGCATAGTGGAATCACAGGCCTGGAAACAGAGCAGGCACCAAGCAATGACATTTTAATGCTTTCTTCATGGTTATAACAGTCAGTGATAGAGAAAATTGTGAATAGTGGGCACCAGGGCATGAAAATGCAAGGACTGGTCATTTGGAACACCCAAAATAAAAACTAACACTAATTTACAAAAAATTAGAAGAAGAAAAGTATTTATCTCAGGAATGCATAGTGCAGGAGTACATCTTGGAAAATGTGCATACCTTAGCTTTAGAACTTGAGGAAGAGGGGAATCTTAGAACAAACACAATTCAGGCAGTGACAAAAATGGATGTGTTTACAAGGGACTGTACACCCCATTGACACCTATCATATCATTAACAACATACCTGAATAGGAAAGATAACATACAACAATACCGGTAGTTATGGGAAAACTTTAGGCCGTGGCCCATTTATTGGGCTTAAATGAATATTACTCATGAAATAAAATGTAACCCTTATTACTAACAGGGATCACTGTTAATGGACCAACATAGTTACTAAAACTTAAGCAGGAATATTGTATACCAAGTAAGTTACAATATACCAAACACTGGCCACCCACAAAGAAGGCAACATTACCCCTTACAAATTGACCACGACAAGTGAAAATAGAGCAAATAAAAGGGTGGGCAGAGGAGAAGTTCTGAAGAAGGCAGAAGATAGAGAATGAATATACTGTAAAGTTAAAGGTTACACACATTGGCTAGCTGTATTCCCACTGAAAGATCTGTCATCAATCCAATGCTCAGCAAAAAATCTGCCCACTAACTGAGGTAAATCCTCCTAGCAACAGCAGGCAGCTTGTAATCTGAAACACTGACAAAAGATTGAAAAAAAAAAAAGAATCAGCAAAGCAGCTCCAGAAATACATGTACTTAACTGCTTCCCACCCGGTCACAGATCATTTACTGTGGAAGGGCGGCACAGCCAGGCAGGATTACGTACATGTACATCATCATGCCTCTTCCAGGCTAGCAGCATGCAGCACAACCCCTGAGGCTCGCAGCACACCACTCCAAATACTGCTGTGTCCACCACTTAGAGCTATGCGATCACATGATCACATTGTCAACAAAGCTATTATGAATACATTTCATTCATAACAGCTGTGTTTTCTATAGTGATGCTGTGATTGGCCTACTACAGCTAACACATGGTACCTGGGTTAATTACAGTGCCCTGTGCCATGTGATAGTTGTGGGGCAATCACAGCATCAATATAGAAAAGGCAGCTGTTATGAATGACATTTATTCACAACAGCACACAATAGTAAATCACAGCTGTTACAAATATAACCCATTCATGACAGGTCAAAATGTTGGTCACTATGGTGACACTGAACTACTCTGATGAAAATATGTGAAAAAAAAGAAAAATGTAAAAAGAAAAGAAAAAGTAAAAAAAAAAAATGTTCTGTTGTGGAAAGTTATAAGCTTTGCCTTTAAGAAAATAATTCTATTGTGTTAATAAGATCAATTATAACTCCCTTGTATAATGCAAACTTGTATCTCCAGGTAACACAGATGCTGGTATCACGTTGAGCATAGAAAAGTCCTCCTGAATAGGACATGCTCTCTTTGTTTATAGTGTAAAACAGGGATAACAAAAGAGGGTGGTGACTTCACACTCAGCCAATTGGACATTTGTGTACCTTCAAAAGAACCAATCAGACACATTTATATATTCAAATAGATATGCAGTAGTGATGTATGCAGTCAGCTGTGTGCAGAGCCATGTGGGCAGTTTCCTTCTGAGACACGATGTGCCTCACATTGTGAACGCTACAAACATGGCTCTGATCACGACCGTGTGCATATTCTCACCACTACCATTGGTGCGAACCATACTCTACCATAGCTCAGCGAGCCATAATTTTGTACGGTTATACTATTGTTTCCATGTATGCTGGGCTACTTGCCGGGAGCATAGATGCAGTCACCATGAGGTGGCCAGTCCCTTGGTGAGGCACAAGCGAACATCCCTTAAAGGATGAACAGATCTCTAATGTCCATGGAAAAAGTTTCCGCAACCAATGGGCCTTCACTGGTGTCTGTATGTGTGAACATGCTCGCATGAGCGTATTGCAGCAAAACTGACACTAGGAGGACATCTAACAATATACATTAATAAAGATTTCCACAACAGTTTCCAAAATGTAATATTTATTTCTGTCATCAGTCAGCATCCCTGGTCACTGCCACACCAGTCATATGACACTATACTACACTGGTGACAGACAATATGTAACAAAATTGTGGAAAAAAAATATATTTTTTCTTCATTTGCCAAAAAAATTGCAACTTTAAATAAATCACTATGCCTCTTACTAAATGCCTCAGACTGTCTATTTCCCCAAAATGGGTCATTGTGGGGGTATTTATACTATCCTACTATCAGTGGTCTTGTATGTCTTCCATTTTTTAATTATTGCTCCCACAGTCGATTTCTTAATACCAAGCTGCTTGCCTATTGCAGATTCAGTCTTCCCAGCCTGGTGCAGGTCTACAATTTTGTTTCTGGTGTGCTTTGACAGCTCTTTGGTCTTCACCATAGTGGAGTTTGGAGTGTGACTGTTTGAGGTTGTGGACAGGGGTCTTTTATACTTATAACAAGTTCAAACAGATGCCAGTAACCACTTCCCGACCGGCGCACGACGATGTACGTTGGCAGAATGGCATGGGCAGGCAAATTGGCATACAGGTACGTCCATTTGTATTTGCTTCCCTGCCATCGCGTGCACACCGTCGGCGGCACACGCGCATGCCAGTCTGGACCCCCGTGAGTCCGGTCACGGGTCCCGCGGACTCGATCGCCGTGGGGATACCCGCGATTGTCTCACGGGAAGGCTGAACGAGGAGATGCCGATGTAAACAGCATCTCCCCGTTCAGCCTAACAACAAGTGACACTGATCTCTGCTCCATGTGATTGGAGCAGAGATCAGTGTTCACCAACACACAGCCCAGCCCCCCACAGTTAGTAAAACGCCCCTAGGACACACTTAACCCCTACACTGCCAGTGTAATTTACACAGGAATCAGTGCATTTGTATAGCACCGATTGCTGTATAAATGACAATGGTCCCAAAAATGTGTCAGAAATGTCCGATGTGTCTGCCATAATGTCGCAGTCACAATAAAAGTTGCTGATCGCCGCCATTACTAGTAAAAAAAAAATATTAAGAAAAATGCCATAAAACTATCCCCTATTTTGTAAATGCTATAAATTTTGTGCAAACCAATCCATAATCGCTTATTGTGTTTTTCTTTTACCAAAAATATGTAGAATACATATCAGTCTAAACTGAGGAAAAAAATTTTTTTTATATATTTTTGGGGGATATTTATTATAGCAAAAGGTAAAAAATAATGCATTTTTTTTCAAAATTGTCGCTCTATTTTTGTTTATAGCGCAAAAAATAAAACCCTAGGGGTGATCAAATACCACCAAAAGAAAGCTCTATTTGTGGGAAAAAAAGGACATCAATTTTGTTTGGGAGCCACGTCGCACGACTGCGCAATTGTCAGTTTAAGCGACGCTGTGCCGAATTGCAAAAAGGGGTCTGGTCTTAAGCCAGAAAAATGGTCCGGTCTGAAAGTGGTTAATACAGGTAATGAGTGGAGGACAGAGGAGCCTCTTAACCCCCCTAGCGGTAATCCTGAGCCAAACTCGGGGATCTCATCGCTGGATACAGGGTTACTTACCTTGTCCCCTGGATCCAGCGATGTCCTCCAGCTGTGTGAGCAAGCTGTCCTCCGCTCGATTCACAGTGCCGAATGCCGCCGAGCTCCGTTCCCTGCGACGTTACGGCGCACGAGAGCGGAGAACGGTGGCAAATTCAAAAAAGTAAAAACACACAAAACACACACAGCACTGTAATCTTACAGATTACAGTACTGTATTAAAAAATATACACCCCCTTTGTCCCTAGTGGTCTGTGCAATGCCTTGCATGCACTTTTATATTATAAATACAGTTTTTTCTGCCTGAAATTTGGAGATTGTCCATAGCAACCAAAAAGTGTCCCTTTTTCAGTGTTTTAGGATTTGATTACATTATTGAATCATTTTTATTATTATTTATTATATTATAAACTTTATCATACCCGGAATGTCTGCTAGACTCTGGTTTGAACAGATTTAAGAGAGTTATTCCTAAGAATTACAGGCCTACAATATAAAACGCCAAATTTCCATGCAAAATAATTGTACCGCTTTCAGCACCTAAAACCAGACTGAATCATACCGCCTGGGGGGTTAAAGAAGAAGATACAGGTCTGTGAGAGCCAGAAATCTTGCTTGTTGGTAGGTGACAAAATACTTATTTTCCACCATAATTTGCAAATAAATTCTTTCAAAAATCTGACAATGTGATTGTCTAGATTTGGTTCCACATTTTGTCTCTCATAGTTGAGGTATACCTATGATGACAATTACAGGCCTCTCTCATCTTTTTAAGTGGGAGAACTTGCACAATTGGTGGCTGACTAAATACTTTTTTGCCCCACTGTATGCATCCTGAACAGTGGAGTCGCTGCAGCTGCTTTGCCTGCCCCTACTGTCTATCCACAGAAGCTTTTGTATTATGTGAACACAGGGGAGGCATAGCTGCTTTGTGTGCCTTTCTCCTCTCTCACAGTCCTGAGTGTCTCAAGTGTATTTCCCGGCAGAGCAATAGACCTATCAGATATAAATAATATATACAGTATAAGCCCAGGAGATGTGCCTTCACTAGGTCCTATGAGTCGCATGCCACCTTTGGACTTATCTCCTTTATCTACATCTGACAATTCTATGCAACTCCAGGTTTATAGCTATCACTACATTCTCGAGGTTCTGATAGGAGAGTAGCTGTTTTCGCAGGATAGCCCTGGTGCTAGAGATCCAACCCTAAGGGGGAGAGTTTTCAACATGCCGGTGGTGAAGGGAGCATTTATGGTGCAGACACTAATACTATATTTTGAAAAGACATATGAGTACAAGAGCACTGTGTGGACATTTTGATTGAAAGGACCACTTTGCATATATTTTGTGCACATATTGTTTGCTTATATTGTGGGAGGAAGTGTTTTGTTTGTACATTTTAAAGATCACATTTGCAGATTCTAACGCTGCACTGTTTGGTATTTTATATGTATGGTTTATGTGGGGTGAAATCACATAGGTGCTGCAAGAAGCTACATGCGTTTGTATATTTAATTTATTTATTTATCTAAGTAGTTGCTGTAAAAGCTGCATGGTTATATTTTGTTAATATGGATTAAATAGGAATCTGTACCTACACAACCTCAAAATACAAAGTGAAGTTGATGTAGGATGTTTGCATATACAGTATAAAATAATGAAGCATGTGTGCTTTATACTATTTGTATTGTTTTGTTTTTGTTTTGTCTTTGTTCAAATTTATTTTATTTTATTGTTTTTGTTTGTTTTGCTTTGCTTTGCTTGGTTTTCTTACATTTGCTTTATAGTTACATTATTTGTGTAGCACCAAACCACGAAGGAGCTGCTGGCTTTATTCGGGCTTACCGATACCTCTTCTGCTCGCCTCTTTATCTTAGGGGGGTCCCGTGGAAAGTAGCCCAAATCAAGATATATCAGACACGTAGTCCTTTTTGAAGATTTATTTAGGAGCAACACCGAAGAAAGAAACAAGACACAGTCTTTCAATAGAGGGTTAGAGGATGATTGGCTTCAGGCACCTAGTAATTGCGGGTTAAAGGTATCAGTCAGATCCAGAGGACAAGCAGCTCCACAGACTGGATCCAGCAACCACCGGATAGGTCCCTCTCACTTGACCTAGCAGCCAATGATATGCCAAACAAAGTCTCTGCCACAGACTTGTTAATTAAGCTTAGTGGTTCTTGAAAGTAGATGCGCAACAAAGTCTTTGCCACAGACATGTTAACCGAATTTAGAGATTCTTGAGAGTTTTTAGGAAGAACTACCATACAGTACCAGATTCTTTCAGCCAACCCGGCGATACTGTACGGATATTGATCCGGGTTGCGTCCTCAAACTGAGTTTCCAGGCTCCTCCAGAGACACCAGCCTTGCGCTTGGTCCTCCACTGGAAAAGTCCTCCCCTGGATCCTTCAGCTTTCCTTGGCTTATCCCCACAGGCGAGACAGCAAAGGACCACCCCTGGATCAGTAGGCCCCAAGACATTCCTGGGCCTACACTCTCAGTTGTGAAGCCTTGGGCCAGCAGGCCAGAGGTACAAGACCATGTGACACAGACCCCAGGCCAGGAGGGCCCTGGGGTTGGGATCAGGGACCCCGGAAAACAAACCCAGAAAAATGCTGTCTGTACCTTACATACCCTCTCCCAATATGCACAGCAGGGAATCCACACCCACTGAACCATTTCCGAGCAAGAGGTGGCATTCAATGCATCCAGCCTGCTGCTGTTCCACACCCACCGACGGTGACAGCGACACCTATGGTCAGGTGGGAATCAGTGCAACCCAGCTGGACTGGTACAGAAACCAGAACTTTTAGAGAAATTATTCTGAGCCAAACTACAGCTTCAGATAATTAAATTTGAAAAGAAAGAATAGCGTCTGCTCATCAGGAGCAGGGCGCTATATTTGATTTAATTTTTGTTTTCTTCATGGGATCCTGCCTTTATGGTGGGTTCACGTGATCCTCATCTATGCCCCCATGCCATTTTATATTTTTCATATTGTGTTTGTTACTTTTATTATGAGTGCGTTATCTAATTTCTCCACTGGATCGCCATGTTGGTGGTGTGTGTTATGTAATGGGGTTGCAGCAGCTTCATGCCCTTCCTTGGTCCGTGGGATGCTTGGGAACTCGTTTCAGCATAATTTCCGGACCTGGGATGCTGGATCATGTGGGTGGCACCTGGGTTCAGTTACTCATTCTGGCATCATTTCTGGGTCTGGGTTGGGCAGATTTTGTGGATGACGTCAGGTCCAGCGCCCTTCACTAGATTTGGCATCATTTGCATTGGAGGAATGGCCTGCCATTATTATGTGCAGTTTGCTTAGTATGTGGGAGTGGTGGTGGGAGGCAATAGGTGCCTTCCTGACTACCTTTAATAATTTGCATGGCGGTGGGTGTTGTATGTTGGGGCACCATTTTAGAGCTTGCTAGTTTACTTCTCATGCTCATCATCAGGGTTAATGGTATGTAATGGGCTTCTTTCTTCACAGTTGGAGTCAGGTGGGTAGTTAAACTGGCCATACACCTATAGATTATCTGCAGATTTTCTATGGTTAGATGGAAAAAGTGAAACAGATTTCTCCATGTTCGCTAAACTGTGGATGGAGTAATCTCCCACTTTTTCCATCTAACCATAGAAAATCTGCAGATAATCTATAGATGTATGGCGAGCTTAAGTTGTATGTTGTAAGCTTGCAATTCATGGTGTGGATTTTATGTGAGACTCTTTGTACCTATCCTATAGGCCTCTTTCATACTGGAGGCGTTTTTCAGGTTCTTTAGCGCTAAAAATAGCGCCTGCAAAGCGCCTCAAAAAAATGCCTCATCTGCAATCCCAGTGTGAAAGCCCGAGTGCTTTCACACTGGGGCACTGCACTGGCAGGACGCCAAAATAATTCCTGCAAGTAGCTTCTTTGAGGCACTTTAGGAGTGGTGTATACACTGCTCCTAAAGTGCCACTGCCCATTGAAATTAATGGGCAGCGCCGCCAAAGTGCCTCAGCAGCTGCATTTTGCGGGTGCTTATAACCCTTTATTAGGCCAATAGTGGGGGTTAAAAGCACCCCGCCAGCAGCCGAAAAGTGTTGGTAAAGCGCAGCTAAAACTAGCGAAGCTTTACCGCCGATGCCCCCCCATGCTTTCAGTGTGAAAGAGCTCATAGGTATGGTCCTCATCTGATGTTGAAGGGGTGCTTTTAAGCTAACCCGAAGTACAGGTGCTGACAATTGTAATCTTTGATTATTAATTTAGTTTATATATGGGGTTTTGACAATAGAAAAAAACAGAACCGAACAGAATGCATTTATTATAACATGTTAAAAGGATTCCAAAGGTGAAAAAGAACAAAAAGACATGAACAATAAAATGCACGGCTTAATGTACAAACATCATGTTTATTGATGCACAATCTGCAGTTCTGCTGTCTCCATTCTACCTAATGTGTTTCAAGTCAACAACCTTTCTTCAGCGGTATTTTAAAGCAGATGCATCTGTTCAACAAATTCTATTAAAGAGGAAGTAAACCCTTATGGGTTTACTTCCTCTTTCATTCCCTGCAAAGGCAAAGCATAATGGACTACTATGCATCGCATAGTAGTCCATTATGTGTCACTTACCTGACACAGGAGCAAGCGAAGTCACCACTATCCCCTGTAGTCCGGCGCATCCATCTTCTCGGTGGGGTCTCGCAGCTCCGCCGTTGTCATTCGATGAAGCCCCGATGACGTCACTCCCGCGGGAGCCGACACGCGCGGCATCTTCGTTGTTGACGATGCCGCGCTCATGGTGACACATGCTGCTGTAACTTGGTGACACATGCTGCTGTAACTTGGTGACACATGCTGCTGTAACTTGGTGACACATGCTGCTGTAACTTGGTGACACATTCTGCTGTAACTTGGTGACACATGCTGCTCTAACTTGGTGACACTTATTGCTGCAACTTGATGACACATGCTGCTGCAACTTGGTGACACATTCTGCTGCAACTTGGTGACACATGCTGCTGCAACTTGGTGACACACTCTGCTGCAACTTGGTGGGACACATGCTGCTGTAACTTGGTGGCACATTCTGCTGCAACTTGGTGGGAAACACGCTGCTGCAACTTGGTGACACATTCTGCTGCAACTTGGTGGAACACATGCTGATGCAACTTGGTGACACATGCTGCTGCAACTTGCTGGAAAAAATGCTGCTGCAAGTTGGTGGGACGCATGCTGCTGCAATTGGTGGTGACACATGCTGCTGCAATTGATGGTGACACATGTTGTTGCAATTTGGTGGTGATGCATGCTGCTGCAATTGATGGTGACACATGCTGATGCAATTGATGGTGACACATGCTGCTGAAATTTGATGGGGACACATGCTGCTGCAATTTGGTGATGACACATGCTGCTACAATTGATGGTGACACATACTGCTGCAATTTGGTGATGACACATTCTGACACCATAACAACCATGGTGCCGGGATGATTGAAGTGCTAACACCAGGTGTTTGAAATATCTTTATCTGCTGATTGTTAAACTTTCTAGAATACACATATTTCTATTGTTGTGTAGGACCTGTCCCTGCTCTCCCTCTAACCCTCTCTCCCTCTCCCTCCGTCCCTCATTCATCTCAGACACTAACCACACCACCTTAGAACCACGGCCACTATTTCGCTGAAATCGCGCCCATTTTCAACAAGTGGGAGGGGTCAAAAAGGAAGGGCGGGTCTGGCGCTCCCCCATCCTAAAACTTCACCAGCCGCCACTGCCTGAAGCAGCGAAGGTAGCCCAAATTATGATGATCCCTCCACCATACTTGGAATGATGTTTTGATGTTGGTAAACTATGCCCTTTTTGTGCCTTACATAGTGCTATGTATGCTTCCTGAGCAATTTAACTTTTGTTTATTGTTTTATCAGTCTACAAAACATTTTCCAGGTTGTGTTGTGGTTTGCCAAGGTGCTCTTTGGCAAAAACTTCAGGCACACAGCAACGTTTTTTTCTGGAGAGCAGAGGCTTCCACCGTGTTGTTCTGCCATGGACACTCGACTTACGTATGAACAGGAATATTTGCTAGTTCTAGTGATGTCTTCAAACCTTTACCTGTTACTCGTGTGTTTTTCTTTGCCTCAAAAAAGATTCTGCGTTGTGCCTTGGGAGTCATTTTAAAGATGCTTAAAGTGAAAAACAAAAATGAAAAATTCATTTAAATATAGCGCCTGGAGGACAGCCACTCTGACAGTCTCCTTAGTCTGCCCTTAAAGTGGCACATCTGTAGCATATACAGAACATGCTGCAGCAAAAATTACATTTTTAAATAAAAATAAAAATGTGTCAAATCACATTTAAATTGACTTTTGTTTGTAATTGCTGACCGGCAATATAAAAAATAAAGAAGATAACAGAGTGGGGTCCCCCTCCCCAGACCATACCAGGCTGTTTGGGTCTGGTATGGATTTTAAGAGGAACCCCACACCAAAATTAAAAAAAAAAAAAAACTGTGTGGGGCCCCCCAAAATCCATACCAGACCCTTATCCAAGCACGTAGCCTAGCAGGCAAGGATAGGGGGAGGGACGAGAGAGCACCCCCCCTTCCTGAACCATAAAAGGCCACATGCCCTCAACATGTGGGGGGGGGGGGGTGCTTTGGGGTAGGGGGTTCTGCCCCACAGCCCCTTATCCTCATGAGCAAAAAATAATTCTGGTTGTCCGCACATCCAGTAAAATCACCTTTATTTCAACAAGTCCATAAAAAGCATGTCCAAAAACACAAATGGAGGGGAATAGCATCACCAGCTAACATGTTCCACGCTTCTTTAGCGCTTATCGGTGACCCAATAGACATTTTTTCAAACTTGTGTTACTGGCGACCCTGATAGACATTTTTTCAAACTTTTGCTACTGGTGACCCCAATAGACATTTTTTCAAATGTTTTCTAACTTTTTCTAAAAATTGGATTCCATTTTTATTTTGTATTCAGTCTTTTCTTTATATGATTCTTATGATGTTTTATATCTGTTATATATGTAAGGCCGCGTACACACGCGGGGACTGTTCGCCCAACTTTGTCCGCTGAACAGTGTTTCGGCGGACAGTCCGCTCGTGTGTGGGCTTTCAGCGGACAGTTTCAGCGAACAGTCCGCTGAACAAGGTTTTTCGGAATTTCCGAAAAACTGTCCGCTGAAACTTTGTTTCAGCGAACAGTCCCCTCGTGTGTAGGCTTGTTCGTCAAACTAAGTTCCGCGCATGCTCAGAAAGGATTTACACGCCAAAAGTTATAATGCAGTGTATAGGACGTCGTATTTTTCGTCCCGTCGTACGTGCCGTTCACGTCATCGCGCACGGTTTCAGCAAACTGTTCGTTCGTCGTTTGTGGCCATGTCCGTCCATGCTAATTTTGAGCGGACTGTTTGCTGAAACTGTTTGACGGACAAAGTTGGGCGAACAGTCCCCGCGTGTGTACGCGGCCTTAGAGTTTCTGCATTTGCATCCCTAAACAGGGGCGGTCATCTGCCAATTATTGCCAGCCACAAACCAGTTGTTTCACACAGATTGTTTCCATCACAAGTAATTGTTGCATATATGTATTTATATCTCTGTAGCAGACATTTAAATGTGAGCTATAAATAAGCGCTAAAGAATCGTTAACATGTTAACTGGTGATGCTGTTCCCCTTGGACATTTTTTTTATGGACTTGTTGAAATACAGGTGATTTATTGGGCATGCGGTCAACCAGAATTATTTTTTGCTCATTGGAATCCATGATGGACGGGGCCAGCACGTGGTCTGTGTGTTAGTGGAGGTGGAGATGGGAAACTGACCTAGAGCGGTGTTCACACACATCTACACCTTGTCCCCATGTTGATGGTGACAAGGGGCTTTTCCGGACAACCTTGGGCAGTGGTTATGTGTATCTGCCATGAAACATTCCAACTTTCTGCTATGAAACATATCCAATCAAAAAATGTTTAAATCAAACTTCTTTATAAATTTCGGTCAATACTTATTCTGCTACATGTTTTTGGTAAAAAATCCCAATAAGCGTATATTGATTGGTTTATGCAAATGGTATAGTGTATACAAACTGTGGGATATATTTATGGAATTTTATATTTATTTATTTATCTTTATGCTAGTAACGGTGGCTATAAGTGAATTATAGCAGGACTGCGATATTGCGGTGAGCAGTTGAAAACCAATTGACACTTTTTGGGAACTAGTTACGCTAATACACTGATCAGTGCTAAAAATATGGACTGTCACAGTGTCTGCTATTGACACTGGATGAGAAGGGGTTAAACGTCAAGGGCGATCAAAGGGTTAACCATGTTCCTAGATATTGTTTTTGTTTTTACTGTGTGCTGCTTTAACCACTTGACGACCAGCCACCATCATTATACTGTTACAGGTCAGCACGTTCCCGCAAACCGCCGTAGCTGTACATCGGCTCCTTTAAGCGGGAATAGCAGGCGTGCACATGCCGTTTGAGGCACACGCGCACACCTGCTGTACTGCAGGGTGCCAATGTGCATGGCCAGCGGTCGCGCTGACCACAGGCCACATGCAATCATGGGCATGAGAACCAGAACAAGGACATGTGTGTGTAAACAGACAAATCACTGTTCTGTGAGGATCTCCTCTAGTCACTCCCATCCCCCTACAGTTAGAACACACAAGATGGAAGACAGGTAAACCCTTGATTTCCCCCTAGTGTTAACCCCTTTCCTGCCAGTGACATTTACACATTAATCAGTGCATTTTATAGCACTGATCACTGTATAATTGTCAATGGTTCCAAAAATGTGTCCGATCTATCTGACCTGGCGCAGTCCTGATAAAAATCACTGATCACCGCCATTACTAGTAAAAAGAAATAATAATAATAAAAATGCCATAAATATTTCCCCTATTTTGTAGATGCTATAACTTTTGCGTAAACCAATCAATATATGCTTATTGTGATTTTTATTACCAAAAATATGTAGAAGAATATATATTGACCTAAACTGAGAAAAAATGTAGCTTTTTAAAAAAAAAATTGGGGAAATTTATTATAGCAAAAAGTATCGCTCTTTTTTTGTTTATAGCGCAGGAAAAAAAACTAGAGAGATGATCAAATACCACAAAAAGAAAGCTCTATTTGTGGCAAAAAAGGACATTCATTTTGTTTAGGTACAGTGTCACACGACCGATCAATTGTCAGTTAAAACCACGCAGTGTCGTATCGCAAAAATTGGCCTGGTCATTGAGTAGGTTATTGAACCTGAAGTGGTTAACTAGGGGAAAAGAATGATCATTATGTTAGCTTTGCAGTGAAACAGGATCGCCCTTTCCCCCTCTGTCACAACTGACATATGCCTTGTTTACATATCTCAGTTATTTGTGTTTTACCTATTATCGAGACCTGGTGGACATCGAGTCCTCAATATACGCAGATTAGCTTCTGCTGTAAATGATCACAGCAGAAGCGGCACTCCCGTGTCCCTGAAGGCAGAAATACAGAATCACGTACATATACATGACTCTGCCCACAGCTGCTGCTCTGTAGCAGTAAAAGTACTAGAGGACGGTCAGCAAGTGGTTAAAAAGGGATGGGGAGGGGCCACCTGGTCATCACATCACCTGGTGGCCTCGCCCCATGTGATGTCACTGATCCGTCATGCACTGGTCATGGCATCACAAGAAGGTGTGACCACCAGGTGAAGTCACCAGGTGCCCCCCCCCCCCTTATCTATTTAAGAACTGTGATTCTTTTTTTTGGGGTGAGGGGGGCATCGTGATTGATGATGGATCTACATTAGTGAACATTTATTTTTGTTTTTTTTAAATAAAGGACTTGTCTAGGTTTTTTATTTATTTTCAACAGTTTTTTAGGTGAACGAGTAGTACTCATACACATGGAGGGGGGCAGGATCTGTGGGCCCCTTTGTTGAAGGGGCTTCCAGACTCTGCTAAGCCCCTGCCCACAGACCTCCACAACCACCAGCCAGGGTTGTCAGGAAGAGGCTTGTCCCTATCAAAATATGGATAAGGGTGGAGTGGCTTGTGCGCGCACGTGATGGCAGCCTAAGCTTGGAGCTCTCATCAGCCATCCGGAAATCCACTGCAAAAGGGCAGGAATTCAGCTCCATTGAGACTCCACAGCAGCTCCCACACTCCTGCAGACCCCACGATCAGATTTCCCACAAAAGAAAGGACGAGAGGTGCACGCAGAAGCTTACGGCCTTCTTCTTCCAGCCCGCTCGGCAGCAGGGAAGGAAATAAGATGATGGAGCCGCCGGAGCTGCGGTGCGACCACCATCAGCAAACACCGACCTTCCAGATGATGATCCTGCAGAAATAGAGAGGGGATTAGCATCACCTTTCCCAACAACTCTCCTCCACTTTTCCCGGTCTTTCAGAGCCCAGCAAAAGCGTGGATGCGGAAGGATCTTTCACAACAGGCCGAGACCGCAGTGAGTAAGGATATGCATAATAAACATGCAATAGCCTTCCTGCAATCCCCAATAGCTGCCTTTGCTACCTCAGGGCAGCCTGTACTTGATACTACAATGAAGGGCATGCTCCTGTCATTATAATCCTCTCTCATGACTAATCTATCCTCCCTGATTCACAAATTCTCTACAGATATGATAGATATGGGAGCTAGAGTGCAGTACATAGAAAACAAAATGGAGCAATGCACTGACATGGTGAATGACCTGGTGGATGCATATATGGTACAAAAATATGATACTCTGTGGATCAAGGCAAAGTTGGTGGACCTCAAGGACCGCTCTTCCAGCAATAACATTAACATATACCTGAGTCCATCCCCCCAGAGCTGCACAAATATGCTAGCATTATGTTCTCCATGCTGCTACCTGAGCTGTCCCCTATTGAGCCTACTATTGACTGTATACACAGGATTTCAAAGCCACGCCACCTGGAAGAAGCTATACCCAGAGATGTACTCCTGTGGATTCACTTCTACCAGGCCAAGGAACAAATCCTATGCAGAGCAAGAGCAATAACCATACTGCCAGCGCCATATGCAGATGTCCAGCTATTTGCTGATCTCTCACAATATCCATTAAAAATGAGAAGGCAATTGAAAACTGTGACAAAAGCCCTCACCAATCATAAGCTAACCTATAAATGGCATCGCCCAGACGCTATCTTGGTCACTCACGAATAGAGTACCTAACATTATATCTCCTTTTTATCTGTTGAACTTTAAGCATCAGAACTTCATGTTCCATTCATCGTCTAATAGAAGCCTTGACAACCTTACACCTTCTCTGTCACACTTGACTTGAAAGAGAAGAATCCCTCCCACGGCAGTCAGCATCTTCATGAGTAGGGATGAGCTCGGTGTTCGAGTCAAAAACATGTTCGACTCGAACACCGGCTGTTCAACCGTTTGGCGAAGCCAGAACTCTGTGGGCCATTTGCACCATATTCGTGTGGCGCTCAAGGCCCACAATGCACTGCGCCATCGCAGTGCATTGCTGGCTCATGATTGGCCAAGCATGCACTTTGACCCTGCATGCTTGGCCAATCACAGCGCCGGCAGTGAGGAGAGCCGTAATTGGCCACAGGCAGGATTCCTGTGGCCAGGCAAAGAACAGGATAGGCAGGGACAGTGTCTTTGTGGCTTGAAAACCTAGTGCTGTTAAAGTGGGTGTTGTGTGCCTCCAGCACAGTATACACCTGAAGCTACCCTTTATTGCTGGTGTTCTGTTTCTGTAATACAGGCATCTGCAGCAGTTAAAGTGGGTGTTGTGTGCCTCCAGCACAGTATACACCTGAAGATACCCTTTATTGCTGGTGTTCTGTTTCTGTAATACAGGCATCTGCAGCAGTTATAGTGGGTGTTGTGTGCCTCCAGCACAGTATACACCTGAAGATACCCCTTATTGCTGGGGTTTTGTTTCTGTAATACAGGCGTCTGCAGCAGTTGAAGTGGGTGTTTTGTGCCTCCAGCACAGTATACACCTGAAGATACCCTTTATTGCTGGTGTTCTGTGTCTGTAATACAGGTATCTGCATCAGTTAGACTAAGTGTTGTGTGCCTTATGCACAGTATACACCTGAAGATACCCCTTATTGCTGGTGTTCTGTTTCGTTAACACAGGCATCTGCAGCAGTTAAAGTGGGTGTTGTGTGCCTCCAGCACAGTATACACCTGAAGATACCCTTTATTACTGGTGTTCTGTTTCTGTAATACAGGCATCTGCATCAGTTAGAGTGGGTGTTGTGTGCCTCCTGCACAGTATACACCTGAAGATACCCTTTATAACTGGTGTTCTGTTTCTGTAATACAGGCATCTGCATCAGTTAGAGTGGGTGTTGTGCGCCTCCTGCACATTATACACCTGAAGTTACCCCTTATTGCTGGTGTTCTGTTTCTGTAATACAGGCATCTGCAGAAGTTAAAGTGGGTGTTGTGTACCTCCTGCACAGTATACACCTGAAGCTACCCTTTATTACTGGTGTTCTGTAATACAGGCATCTGCAGTGTAGAAGTTACAGTGGGTTTTTTGTGCCTCCTGCACAGTATACACCCAAAGATACCCCTTATTGCTGGTGTTGTTCTGTTTCTGTAATACAGGCAGGCAGCTGCAGTAATTACTGTGTCATCTACTTAGTGTGCACCTAAAGCTACCCAATTGCTGGTTTTTCCATCTCCCTGCAGGCCATTACTATGTCGGGAAGGCCAACAAGGAGAGGCAGACAGTCATGAGCCAATAAAAGAGGGCAAGCAGGCTCTGTGTCTAGAGACAACAGTGCTGGTTGTGGACGCCGTGCATCATCATCAGCACGTGGCCATGGGACACACTTGTCCTTATTTTTGGCAGCTGGATGTGTTGAGACACATCATGCCGAAGACTTGGTAGAGTGGATGACCGAGCCCTCCTCACCCTCCTCATCCTCTCTCACCCAGGCTCAGGGTAATAGCAAAGCAGCTGCCAATGCGTCCTCTTCCCTTGTCTCAATGTCATCAGTCACTCCTTCCCTAGACCCACCATGTCCTCCTGAGGAGTCCCCGGAACTGTTTAAGCACAGTGGTACATGCTCCAGGAGGATGCACAAGATTTTGAAGATGGTGATACCCAGCTAAAGGAAGGTCGTAGCATGAGCGCAGAGAGAGGGGATGCTCAAGAAGGACAGAAATCTGGCAATCATGGTCCATCAGCTGCAGCATACTGCCAGGTTTGCTCCAGTGATGAAGAGGGAGGAAATGATGAGGTCACTGACTCCACGTGGGTGCCTGATAGGAGAGAGGAGGAGGCACATCTCCAATGAGGCAGGATGCCCTCCGGTGGCCAGCTTAGGGGCAACACACTGAATCACACCGCAGAGCTCTGCCTGTGCAGGGCACTGCCTCTGCGCATTATTCCAAAAGTTCTTTGGTGTGGGCCTTTTTTGAGACGAGTGCATCAGATTGCACCGCTGCTATTTGCAACATATGTCTCAAGCGTATCTTGCGTGGCCAGAACATCAGCCACTTGGGCACCACATGCTTGACCAGACATATGTCGACCTGCTATTCAGCTCATTGGCAAGCGTACCTTAAAGACCCACACCAAAGAACAAAGCGGACCTCTCCTTGCTCCTCATCAGCTGGCATCTCCAACCCCACTAGACCTTCAGTCCTCTCTAAAACCTGTACTGAGAGGAATGAAGGTGCAGAATTAGGTGTGTCACAGCCAAGCACTTGCGGGCACTCTGCTAGCAGTACACCGATGTCCGATTGTAGCAGGCAAATTTCCCTGCCCAGCTCCTGGACCGTCGAAAGAAGTTCACTCCAAGCCATCCACATGTCCAGCGGTTGAATGTTAGCTTGGCTAAATTGCTAGCACTTCAACTGCTGCCTTTTCAGTTGGTAGACTCGGCCCCCTTCTGTGAGTTTGTGCAATGTGCGGTTCCTCAGTGGCAGGTTCCCAAACGCCACTTTTTCTCACGGAAGGCAATTCCAGATTTCTACTGGCATGTGGAAGGCAAAGTCCATGCCTCGCTGGACAGGGCGGTCAGTAGTAAGGTGCATATTACCACTGACTGCTACTACTGGTGTTGACACACCTCTCTCCTCCACCCCCTCCTCTTCTTCTTCCTCCATGGCCTCTTCCAGTGCTTTGTCCTCAAAACCAGCAGTGCCCCGTAGGCGTTCAAGGGGCTACGCAAGTACGCAGGCAAAACAACGCCATGCCGTTCTTGTGCTGGTTTGTTTGGGGGACAGGAGCCACACTGGGGCAGATATTTTGTCAGCTCTGCAGGGGCAGGCCAAGAGGTGGTTGACGCCATGCCAGCTTAAGCCAGGAATGGTGGTTTGCGACAATAGCACCAACCTCCTCTCCGCCCTCCAACAGGGACAACTGACCCATGTGCCCAGTGTGGCTCACGTCCTTAACCTGGTGGTGCAGAAGTTCTTGGGCAGGTACCCAGGCTTACAGGATGTCCTGAGGCAGGCCAGGAAAGTTTGTGTGCATTTCCGCCAATCATATAATGCCAGTGCTCAGCTGGCTGAGCTCCAAAACGAGTTGAACCTGCCCAAGAACTGCCTTATATGTGACATACCCACCAGGTGGAACTCAACGTTGGCCATGCTGCAGTGGCTGCACAAGCAGTAAAGGGCCATCAATGAGTACCTGTGCGACTACGGCACCTGGACAGAGTCAGGGGAGCTTGTTCTTTTTTCACCACGCCAGTGGGGCATGATCAGGGATGCATGCACTGTCCTGTCACCATTTGAGGAGGCCACGAGGATGGTGAGCAGTGACAGTGCATGCATCAGTGACATTGTACCTCTTATCCACCTGCTGGAGCATACGCTGCATGGAAAAATGGACAGGGTACTTGAGGCAGAACAGAGGCAGGAAGAGGAGTACTTCCTTCCTTCTCAAGGCCCCTTTATCCAGACAGTGTTCCTGCTGTCCCACCCATCACACAGGAAGAGGAGGAGGTGGAGGAGGAGGAGGCTTGTGTCTGCATGGAGCTGGAGGCTGGCACTCAGCATCAGCAGCAGCAGTCTTTTAGGGATGATTTACAGTCCCAAGAAACCCATGGACTTGTACATGGCTGGGAGGAGGTGGCTGCGGATCATGTTGCCCTTAGTGACCCAGAGGACTCCGGACCGAATGCGTCAGCTAACCTATGCTGCATGGCCTCCCTGATCCTGCAAAGCCTGCGGAAGGACCCTCATTTTCTTCGGATCAAGGAGGGGGACCACTACTGGCTGGCCACTCTCCTTGATTCTCGGTACAAGGGTACAGAGACTAGGAGCTTACAAACTCCTGGTCCTGGAAAACATGTTGCTGAGGCTTCGTCTGTCATAGAGCGAGCGGTGGAGAAGGTAGTTGTCTAACCAATGCGTTCAGACAATTTTTTAGTCCGCAGCCCCAAGGTATGATCGGATCCAGCAACCATCTCCAGCGTCTGATTTACATGGTGCAGGAATACCTAGGGGCAAGGTCAGACTTGGACACCTTTCCCACCGAAAATCCTCTGGCTTACTGGGTCTTGAGGATGGATCACTGGCCAGAGCTTGCACAGTATGCAATTGAGCTACTGGCCTGTCCTGCATCCAGCGTTCTTTCGGAACGCACCTTCAGTGCTCCTGGAGGCTTTGTAACTGATCACAGGGTGCGCCTGTCCACCGACTTGGTTGATCGACTGACCTTCATAAAGATAAATCAGTCTTGGATCACCACCAGCTACCAAGCACCTGAAGCTGATGTAACCAAATAAATCTTTTTAAATGTCACATCCCTTCAAGACTGCCTATGCTGATGCTGAGTGACTGTCCTGTTATGTTGACTGACTATCCTCTTCCTCCGCTAAGGCCCAATTTTTCAGCCCGTGTTTTACAGGGGCGTGTAATTACAATTTTTGATGCAATGCTTTGCAGCAGGGCTCATTCCTGCACTCCAACTAGAGTATCTGGGAGAGGTTGCAGTGTTGTGGCACGAGCACCAGTGCTTAAGGCCCAATTTTTCAGCCCCTGTTTAACAGGGACATGTAATTACAATTTTTGATGCAATGCTTTGCAGCAGGGCCCATTCCTACACTCCGACTAGAGTATCTAGGAGAGGTTGCAGTGTCGTGACACCAGTGCCTAAGGCCCAATTTTCAACCCCTGTTTAACAGGGGCATGTAATTACAATTCTTGATATAATATTTCACAGCAGGGCCCATTCCTGCGCCCACCGGGAGTAACTGTGAGGACGTATAGTGTTGTGGCACCAGCACCACCACCACAACCACCAAAGGCCCAATTTTTTTACCACCGTTCAACAATGGCATGTAATTACAATTCTTGATATAATCATTCACAGCAGGACACTCCAGCACCCAACAAGAGTCACTTTGAGGGCTTACAGTGTTGTGGCAACACCAACACCTTAGGCCCACATTTCTGCAGAGCATATAGGGCAGGCCCCTACTTTTAAACATCCAACTTTCAAAACATCCAACTTACAAACATCACCTACTTGCAAATGGAAGGAGACAGCAGGAAGTGAGATGAAAAAGACGGACGGCCCAAAAAATTATACAGGAGTGATAACCCTTCCCTATGTTTTCCAAAAAGCTTAAAAGTAGATTTTTTGACTGGAGTTACACTTTAAAAATGTACCAGTTCAAAATTACAAATAGATTCTACTTAACACAACAAACCTACTCAGTCCCTGTCTTGTTAGCACTGCCTGTTTACTGCTGTTCTGAGTATATAGGGCCTAGGGGCCCCACGCCTTTCCTTTTTTTAATTTGGGTACGGGGTTCCCCTTAATATCCGTACAAGACCTAAGAGACATGAATCCCCATTGAACAAATTCACCTCAAATGCAACTCTAATAAATTATTTGATATATGGAGATGTCGTTACGCGAGTGAACAAGATTACACTTATCTATCACCGCGCCACAACACCTACTCGCGAACTGACCTCTTCCTTTCTGACAAATGGTTGCTTCAAAATGTATCAGCCTCGGTGATTCACACTACTACCTGGTCAGATCATGCCCCCATCAGTATCCCTATAGCTGACAAATCCTCTCAGCCTAACTCATGCTTATCGAGAACTAATAATTTCCTTCTCCAAACATCTCGCTACTCAGCCTCCTTCAAACAGCATTTAGAAGAATTATTTTCTATCAACTCTGAATCAGTATCTGACCCGATGGTAGTGTGGAATGCCCACAAAGCCGTTATTAAAGGAGTATTTATCCAACTAGACAAAGAAAAAGAGGACGCAACTGTTATGCCTCGTACACACGATCAGACTATCCGGCGGACTTAGTCTGGCAGACAATCCGCCGGACTTTCCGAAAGAGCAGACCTGCCCACACACAACCGGACTTTAGACCTAGTCCGCTGGACTTTTGGCGGGAGTCCACCAGACTTTTGAAATGAACGGACTTGCCCACACGGAGGAAAGTCAGTTCATTTTGAACGTAGCTCCAGGTAGCCGGGACTAGCGAAGGATGTCAATGTCGCCGCCTTCGGCGGAGAGATTGACACATCGCTGGCCCCGTCACCTGGTATGGACTTAAAGGGAAAGCCCTACTCTGAAAAAACGGCGTGGGGTCCCCCCAAGGTCCATATAAGACCCTTATCCAAGCACACAACCTGGCCAGTCAGGAAAAGGGGTGGGGACGAGCGAGCGCCCCCCCCCCAGCCATACCAGGCCACGTGCCCTCAACATGGGGGGTGCTTTGGGGAAGGGGGGCCCTGCGGCCTCCCCACCCCAAAGCACCTTGTCCCCATGTTGATGAGGACAAGGGCCTCTTCCCACCAACCCTGGCCGTTGGTTGTCGGGGTCTGCGGGCGGGGGCTTATCGGAATCCGGGAGCCCCCTTTAATAAGGGGGCCCCCAAATACCGGCCCCCACCCTATGTGAATGAGTATGGGGTACAATGTACCCCTACCTATTCATCTGGTGAAAAAAATGTAAATAAAACACAACACAAGGTTTTAAAATAATTCATTGGATAGCTCCGGTGGTCTTCTTCCATCTTGGGGGGGGTCGTCTCGCCGGACTCCTCCGCTATCTTCTTCTCTTTTGTTAGCTATTTTACTAGCGGAGGAGCCAGGGTCTTCTTCCAACTTCGAGGATCTTGTCCCCCTCTTTAGGGGTCTTGTCCCCCTCTTCGGTTCTTCTTGCCAGGCCTCCGCTTTCTTCTTCCAGCTCTTTTACTAGGGGTGGCCCGGTCTTCTGTCGCTGATGTCGCCGCCTTCTCTTCTTCTTCCTTGAGATGCTGACTCAACGCTGTCTCTGGCCACAATGACCCCGCCCATTATGATGTCACAGTCCCAGCATCCTCTGGGACTGTGACATCATAACGGGCGGGGCATCACCCGGTGACCCCGCCCATTGTCCCTATATAAGTCGCCGCACACCGCGTCCCTGTCATTGCAGACAGAGAGAGCGTCAAGTCAACATCTCAAGGAAGAAGAACAAGAACAAGAACAAGAAGAACAAGAAGAAGCAGAAGGCTGCGGCGGTGACAGAATACCAGGCCACCGCTAGTAAAAGAGCTGGAAGAAGGAGCAGAGGCCCGGCAAGAAGAACTGAAGAGAGGGACAAGACCCCCGAAGTCGGAAGAAGAGGTGGCGGCGACAGAAGACCAGGCCACCGCTAGTAAAAGAGCTAAAGAAAGAAAGCGGAGGCCCGGCAAGAAGAACCGAAGAAGGGGACAAGACCCCCGCTGACCTCTTTAACAATGACATGCTCAATCCATTTTCCACCTTACAAAAAGAATACCAAATTCCCACTCCAGACCTCTATCTTTATATACGCACAAAACATTATCTAACTACATCTTTACAATTGTCCTGAAAGATTCCCCAACCCGCTTGGATTTTTCTTAGCACCCCCATAGCACATCAAAAAGGAATTTCAATCTTCTACAACCTCCTTCAACCTCCTTCAACAAAAAGCATCTTTACTAAAACAAGTCAGTTACTAAAGTGGGAATCCGACCTGGGATGCACATAAACTGTAGAAAAATGGTCTAAAGCCTGCAATTCCACATATAAAGCCCCTTGCTGCTCCACACTAAATATTAAACTATCACGACGCTGGTATCTGACTCCTGATAGAGTGTCCAGATTCCATAAAGACCTGGACAATAAATGCTGGAGACAATGCGGACAAAAAGGGAGATATGCTCCATGGATTTTGGAGCTGCCCCAAGCTGACACACTATTGGGCGGTAATCTTCCAGCTAATATCTGGAATTTCCCAAATGATAATACCTCCATGACCTAGCCTAGCACTGCTATCTCTTGAATTGGAACAATAACCAAAACAGCTTAGACATACAATGACTCATATATTATTGTCAGCCATACAATATCACCAGTAGGGATGAGCTCGATGTTTCAACCCTGTAAACCAATCAGAAAAACAATACAATTATTAAGAGAGGGAGGGCAGGAGAAGTTAGCACCACGCTGTCCAGGCTCTGACTGTCTTTTGGGCCTAGTACCACCCCCTATATTCTGAATCCTCAGCAGGCTACTCCCTGCCCCACCCTGCCCCACCATTGCGGCCTTCAATCAAAACAGGACCCTACACTTAGCACATTAACCTGTTTAACTGACTGCTTTCCAGCATCCTATCCTGCAAACCCAGTCATGCCTGGCCTTCCACCAGTGGCGGCCCGTGCATTGTTGGTGCAGTGGCACCACCCCCCCCCCCCCATCCATGCGCCCGGCCCTTTTCAGGACGCATGGATTCCTTTGGCGAGGGCGGGAGGGAGTGGTACTTTTTGAAGCACCTGATTAGAGCCAGATGCTCTAATAGGCTTAAAAATAGGGTGGACTCAGGCACAAAGAGTGCACCCTGATCCCACCCAATTGTGTGACGATAGCGAATACATTTTCACTATTTTCAAACTAACCTTCCTCCCCATCAATCAGGAGGCAGGGCGTCAGACCTGTTTCCCGATTGCCCAAAGCGACAGGCCACCCTATTAAATGCCTGGTGCTGAGGAGTGGAGGAGACACACGCTGGACTGGAGGAAGGATACCTCCACCGCCACTCCGGTGCACTTGGAGAAGAGCTGCTGCCTGACGGTAAGTGCCTGACCACAGGGGGTCTGTCAGAGCCACGAGCCACGCGCATGGGGATTGGGGGTGCAGTCAGAGCTGCAAGCCCTGCGATAGTGTGCTGTTAGAGCCACAAGATCCGAAGGGGGGGGGGGGTGCTGCTGTCACAGTTTGTAACACGTGTTATCATGCATCTAAGGATAACTTTTGATAACAAAAATGCCATTTGTAACATCCAATTTGCAGTTTGCACTTTATAGTGGGATATGTCCACTATTTATGAATCTTCAATAACATCTTCATTTTATTTCTGTGGATAATATCAGTATACATGCACCTGGTTGTTAACATGACTCCTTAGTAGAGCTAATGTCATCATCACCATACAATGGAATACCTGACGACCAATCATATTTAACTATTTGAATATTGGGTGATGTCAAGTACAGGGAACTATGTGTACATTTGAAGGCTTGGCAGAGAGTCAGTGTTTAGTCGTCTTTAAATGTGTACATTCTTGTATTTTGTTATATTATATTATATTTGTATGCTTTTGTGATAAAATGTTATAAGTGATATAATTGTTTAACATTATTGCTGAACATTTATAAATCCTATTCAGGATTATCAGGAATACCTTATTTAAAGGGGCTTACATTCTACTGTTTAAGGTTTAAGAGTTATGATTGAGCTTAGAAGTGAATATTATGTTATAATTATATTATAACATTATATTATAATACGTGCTAAAATTTCTGGTGCTCAGACTTACTGTATGCCACAAAAGCATCCAAGTCATTTTTCAGAAGCCAGAAACATCCTTTATGTGTAACTATGCTATTAAAAAAAATGGAAGGGTTAATTGGACTTGACATTGGAACTGGCAGCTAGGAAGAATGCTTATGAAGCCACTGATTTGCCATTACTGAAAGAGCAATCTCATGAACAGCATTCATTGCAATAGGTCACCAACTGAAAGTCAGATACAAATTGTCTGTTTTTTCAAATACTTGAAAGGCCCATTCTGACATACTTTGCTCTATGGCAGCCCATTCATCTGAAAGTTCTATCAATGCACCAGGGCAGATGAAAAAATTTACCTGTGCCTTTCTTTCCAACTCAGCATACCACAATGTGTGGTAGTGAATATTGTAGAGTGTTGTGGAGACGTATGAGGATACCATTCAAAATTAATGGCAGCAGCACAATGGTGCGAATTTAGCATAACTAATTATTTTTTATATATATACATTTTTTTGCTGTCCATTAGTACTTTGTTTGCTTCCTTTCATTAAAGCTTTTCAGCACCACCCTGAATAACAGGAGGTGGAACACAACTGCTCTGTACATATATAAATGAAGCAGATACTGTAGCGCTGCATTCTTCTCTCTGTGTTCATAAATCTGCCAGGGGTTTGACACTGTGAGATTATTGTACATCCTGCTCATGTACATCACACAGTGTGTCACTGAAGACACAGTAGTAAGTCCCAGAATCAGATACTCTTGCATTGGTGATTGTCAGAGGAAATTCCCTGTTTGTCTTGTCATGGCTATAAAGTAATCGTCCTTTGTATTCTTCTTCTAGATCTTCTTTCTTAGTGTACTCTTGAAGTAGCATGTTCATTATCTGTCCTGGCTTATGTACATACCAGAACATAGTGATACTGGTCTGACTATAGTTGCACCTCATGGTGGCCTCCATCCCTTCATCAGTAACTATAGAGGGTGACTGGTTCACTGTCTGTCCTGAAGCAGAATCTGAAAAATACAAATGTCACCAATGATATTTAACCAAACAGTTCAGGAAAAATGCCCTTTAAGAGCTTTTCAAAGTATGTAATAGTTTAAAATAAGAGCATATAAAATTAGTGTAAATTGTAACATGTATGTGTAATGTTAAGATTCTATTTAAAAGTACAGAGGCAGAGCTGTATTAGAGCGTTCCACAAGACTTACACATCAGTAATGAAGATAGAAGAAGAGAACAGAGGATGTGTGTGCCGTGCATGGTTGTAGTTGTGATCTGTCAGTGAATGTGAAGAGAATAAATAAAGACGGTGACATGCAGGAAATGGGGAGGGGACAAAGCAAGGCTTTCCTGGAGTTGTTTAAAACAAGACTATACAAAACTGATATATCACTAAACCCACCAACTAACATACACAGAAGAAGTTAGGTAATCGTTTGTTCATGCTGAAAGTTGACTAGTTATATGCTTGCAATGTACAGGGGCATTTTCAGGCAATTTCAACCAGTTTACAGAATCAGAACAGAATTGAACTGATCAAAGCAACAAGCCACCAGAAGTTTTTTACAGAATTTGAAGCTAAACTCCACGCGCAACAACTTTAAAGGTTCATCTTTTTTTCTTCTAAAATATAGCTAATCTATGTGCAATATAGCATTAATGTACTTATTTTGCAAGAATAAAACAGCATTCCATTTATTCTACACCTGCTTACCTCACTCTCTTCAAAGCTGTTTAAAAAAAACTGCTTGATTACTTCTGCCTTACTTCCCGGACAGACTTTAGGTCATGACACAGGAAGGAGTTGCAAGGTGTGCGCTAATGAGATCAGCTGGTCAACTCCTTCCTGTGTCATGACCTAAAGTCTGTCCAGGAAGTAAGACAGAAGTAAGACTGAAGTAATCAAGCAGTTTTTTTCAACAGCTATGAAGAGTGTGAGGTAAGTGTGTATAGAATACATAGAAAGCTGTTTTATTTTTGCAAAATAACTACACTAATGCTATAATGGTTTATAGGGGGGCTGGAATTTAGAAAAAAAAAAGGTGAACAAAGGTGAACTTAGCCTTTAACCACTTCATGGAAATTGCCATAACTTTATGTCGGTATTGTGACACTAAATACCATTGTTATGGCAGCAGCTAGCCGCCATAACCCCAGTATTTTCAGCAACGGAGTGTGATTTTCCTTAAGATAAAGGAAATCTCAGGATTTGCCACAAGATCACTTTTATCGGGGGCGGGAGAGAGGCCCCCTTCCTGCAGCGCTCCGGTTGTCTCCGACGCTTACCGGAGCCATCCTTACCTCCCTGAGTCTGGATGACGAGTGAGGGAAAGATGCCCCCCCCCCCTAGGTTCCATAGCATTAGATGGTCTAGAGGGGAATTTTTTTTCTTTCTTTTGTTTTTTTAAATGCCTTTTTTTTATTGCATTTTAGTGTAAATGTGAGATCTGAGGTCTTTTTGACCCCAGATTTCACATTTCAGAGGTCATGTCATGCTTTATGTCTATTACAAGCAATCTTTACATTCCTTGTAATGCCACGTACACACGATCAGACTGTCCGGCAGACTTTCTGAACGAGCGGACCTGCCCACACACAACCGGACTTTTAGTCCGCCGGACTATGGTGGGAGTCCGCCATACTTTTGAAATGAACGGACTTGCCCACACACGGAGAAAAGTCAGTTCATTTTGAACGCGACTCCAGGTAGCCAGGATTAGTGAAGGAGATCAATGTCAGATTGACACATCGTTGGCCCCGTCATCTGGTATGGACTTAAAGGGGAAGCCTTACAGTACACCAAAATAATGGTGTGGGGGTCTCCCACAGGTCCATATCCGAACACGCAGCCCAGCCGGTCAGGAAAGGGGGTGGGGACGAACGAGCACCCCCCCTCTTGAGCCGTACCAGGCCGCATGCCCTCAACATGGGGGGGTGCTTTGGGGAAGGGGGGGCCCTGCATCCTCTGGGACTGTGACATCATAATGGGCAGGGACCCCACCCATTGTCCCTATATATGTCGCCATGCAACACGTCCCGAAGGCGGCGACATTGACCTCCTTTGCTAGTCCCAGCTACCTGGAGTCGCGTTCAAAATGAACAGACTTTCCTCCATGTGCGGGAAAGTCCATTCTCGCAGTCTGGCGGACAATTTTTGAGTCAAAACTACTTTCTAAGTCCGCCAAACTTTTGGGGAAAAAAAGTCCGCCCACACACGGGCGGATTGTTCGCTGGATAGTCTGATCGTGTGTACGCAGCATTATAGGAATAAAAGTGACTCAATTTTTTTTTTTATAGGAGAGTGTAAAAATAAAAAAGTTAAATAAATAAGAAGTGCAGAAGTGAAAGCATACCTAAGTCATGCTGGCATATGAAACGGTGTTCAAACCACATATGTGAGGTATTGCAATGACCACCATTTTATTCTCTAGGGTGTCTGAAAAAAATATATATATAATGTTTGGGGGTTCTAAGTAATTTTCTAGCAAAAAAAAAGTAAATTGTAAACAATAAGTCACAAAAAGATGCTTGGGGCTGAAGTGGTTAAATATATTAGCCAAAAAGGATATAAATCCACTTTATGTACGCTAAATGCCTTTGCAACTCAGATATTACCTTTTACAAATAGCAGTGACATCATCTCTGCACTGTGCATAGTCTGCACAGAGAACAAAGGCATGGGATGGACCCAGTAGGCCCCACCCACTACAGGCTGCCTGCAGAAAATGACAGGAGGGGGCATTGACAAGACCAATCTCCCTGCACATGGAGAGAGAGCAGCAGTGGCTGGCCTTTTTTTTGCAGGAGAATCCTGCAAGTTTCACACTGGATTACTGAACAGATCCGGAAGAAATACACAAAAGCACATAGATTCAAGTACAAATACACAGGATTCTTGTGTTTAAACAATTTTTGCTTAACTTTGAGCTTAGCTTTAAAGGGGTTGTAAAGCTTGACTTGAAAAAAAAAAAAGTAACAAATGTGTCATACTTACCTCCACTGTGCAGCTCATTTTTCACACAGTGGCCCCGATCCACATCCTCTGGGGTCCCTCGGCGGCTGTCTGGGCTCCTCCCCACATGAGCTAACTCCCTCTGGGAAGCGCTCTCGGGTCCTGTATCTTGCGTCCATAAGCCACCAACTACAGGAGTTGGCCACGACCCCCAGCCCTCGCGTCATTGGAGTTGATTGAAAGCAGCATGAGCCAATGGCTGCGCTGCTATCAATCTTTCCAATGAAGAGCCCAGAACAGCCAAGAAGACCGGGCCGACATCAAGCGTGTTCTCGATGCGGGACTTTCAAGGGCTCAGGTAAGTAAACGGGGGGCCTGCAATCGCCAAATGTTTTTTCACGTTAATGCATAGGAGACATTAAGGTGAAAAAACATGAACCTTTACAACCCCTTTAAATGTATATAAGCCCTGAAGCTGGTCATAGTCAGTGAATTTCACACCAAACGTCTTTCGGAAAAACAAAAAAGCAAGGCGGAATATTCCTTCATCTGTGTTGTTTAGAGTAATTGGAATAACCTATTTAGTTTTTTTTCTGTTCAGCCTGCAGGCTGTTTTATACCACCATCTTAACAGCTGACTTTGAAAATCAAAGGATTTTTAAGCTTACAGTTGATCTCCAGCATTTAAAATGTTACAAGGGTGAGCAGAAACCCAGCCATAGAGCTGACACAATACAGGCCATATTGGCTGAGAAGTACTGCAAGTGATGTTTTACCTCACTCTGTATAAGTAGAATGCAGTATTTTTAAGGTGTATACAATATAACCATAGTGGGTCCTGAGCTCTTTGCAAATTCCTAAAGACCCTTATAACTAGAGTTGCCACCTTTGTTCTGGCAAAGTAAGGAACAGAGAGAGACCGAGGGCATAGTAGGGGTGGAGTTATTAGTGGCCAAACTGTATTTAATGGGTTGAAGGACATTGATATTTGCACTTTTGATAATTATGTTATCTTCTAACGGAAGCCGCAGAGGGAGTTCCACTCCTGATCATTTAAGCAGGCCTTTCACAGATTTGTGCTTTAGTGCCTACAATGCTCCCCTCTCCACAAGTTTAAAACAAAGATTTTTTTTGTTTACTTTTACATTTTTCTACTTACATTTTTTTTTTTACCCCCCCAGTCACACCAATCGTGACATTGAAATTGTGCTACTTCACTTAAAGTAGCATGATTTCAAAATAGCATTTTAGTGCTTCAGATGGGACTTGGAAGACATCTGTGTGACTTCATACACAGATATCTATGCAAATTGCACCTGAACTTGCAAAAAGTAATGCATGAACTACTGTCAAAATCGCACCGATGTGACCGCTTCCAATGCAGACAATAGGATGCGACTTGTCATGTGATTTGAAACTGTCGGTGTGACCGAGGGCTTAATCTCTGAGCAATGGTTTTGCACACGGAAACTCTGATCTTCCTCCTCTGGGGTCTCCCACTTACCTCTTTTCTCTGATTGCCCCCATATTAAACCGCTTCCTATGAGCACTTGTTCGGGCTCAGTCCCTAGCTGCACTGTGTGTGTCATATAGTGCGGCTCAGCTTCACCCCCTGCTCTCTGCTTAAGGGATTTTATTGATAACAGCAGGAACCAATGGCTACCGCTGCTGCCGCGCCTCCTGGGAGAAGAGTGTAAAGATAGGCTCAGCACTGGACCAAGATTGCACTCAGGTAAGTATTTAAGGGGGGCTGGGGGGAACTGACATTGAAAAGTTTTTTTTTAACCTTAATCCAGAGAATGCATTCAGGTAAAAAAAAATTACCACTTTACTATTTGCAGTCTGGGACTTTTCTGGCATGTAACAATCATATTTTTTGCTATAAAATTAGTTAAACCCCCCAAACATGATATATTTTTTTAAAGCAGAGGGCCTAGAGAATTAATTGGGGGGCTTTACTATTTTTTATCCCACACTATATTTGCACTGCAGATTTTATTTTTTTGGGTTAAAAAATACACTTTTTTATTTTAATTTATAAAAAAAAAACATGATACATAGCCCAATTTATTTTTGTAAAATATAAAAGATGAAGTTATGCCGAGTAAATAAATACCAAACATATCATGTTTTAAAATTGCGCTCGCCCATGCAATGGCAACAAATGATTTTACTATCCATAGGCTATGCTTTAAAAGCCTTTACTTTAGATTTACAGAGGAGGTCTTGTGCTAGAATTACTGCCCATGATCTTATGTTCGCAGTGATACCTTGAATGTGTGGTATGATCTATGTTTGCATGCTAGACCAAAGCGGGTATTCGCCTTTGCATGCAAGCGTGGGAGGACAGGGTCATTTTTTTTTTTTTAAGTATTAATTTTATTTTTATTTTTTACATTGTTGCTTTCATTTATTTTATTTTTTTGATCACTTTTCATGCTGTCACAAGGAATGTAAACATCCTTGTAACATCAATAGGCAGGTCCTCTTTATGGAGAGATCTGGAGTCTACAAGACCCCAAATCCCACTTCTACACTTAAAAGCATTCAAAATGCCAAGATTGGTGTCTTTGAATTGTTGATTTAAAAAAAATGGAAAATTAGTGTGGTAACGAGTGCAGTTGTAGTCCATTGATACTTCCCCCACTTCTAACTTAAAGCCTGTACAGAGGAACACGCAGAGAGTTAAGCCCCATACACACTATCAGTTTTTCTGCTGAGTTTTTCCTTCAGACTTACCAAAACCATATAATATGAGGTCAAACCTTAGGAGTTTCAATGTGTATGCAATCAGGCAGGTCCTTGCACTACATGGTTTTGGTAAATCTGATGGAAAAACTGATAGTGTGTATGGGGCTTAAGAGGAAGAGTTTCCAGGAGCTTGACCTGGCACTCCTGATCTTCTGAACAATGCTTGGCAGGCTCCTATGAAAAAAATAGTAAATGCACATTATTTTTTTGCAAACATATGTGCATTTATTATTTTTTTTCTTAGAAGTGAACTTCCCCTTTAAAGCCTGATTGTGTAGGAAGGTATTGCTGCCATCTTGTGGCAATAATCTAAAACTATGAATACAATTTATTTGACATTATACAAAATCTTTTTCCTGACAGGCTCCATGGCAGCCTACGTATGGGTTAATCCGGTCTCTCATACCTCATAGGACCCCACTCCCATAAATCTTTGCCTCTAGACAGAGACCACGTTCCTTTGTTGTCCTCCTCCTAGGACCAAGGTGTATTCTTACCTTTGAGAAGCTTTGATCCAGTCCTGGTGGTTTGCACGTTGATGGCGATGGCGGTTTTTCTTGGAGTCCAGCTTTCCCAGCTATTAGCAGGGAGGACACAGGCACTGAAGAGCGATGCTTTAAAGATCTTTTAGTCATCCATTGGTTGACAAGTTACATCATGGCCAATCGTCACAGCTTTTAGCGGGAGGCCTCTTTATTGATGTGCGGATCGTACAGTGAATGTATTGATCCTCCCAGTCCCAGGATGGATTGTGCCTGTTTCATTCGTGGTAAAGTATGATTTTTCATGGCAACCTGTTTATGTGTGTTTGTTTGTCTTGCTTGCTCCGGTGTAGCCATGGCGGCTGGGACGCATCCACGTTCCAGTCCGCCACTCTTCGTCCCTACTGCGCAGCTGCGAAGTCTCGATTGTGGACTTAGCCTTTAACCACTTTTGGAAAAATTTACTTAGATGGAGTGAAGGTGAATACTAATGAACTGCACACTTTGCAAACTCTTTTCTATCTTGCTGAGCTGTACAAAAATGTCTCACAGAATCTCTAATGCTGACAGGTGACTAGGCCTTTTCCCAAAAGACTAAAAGCTGCACACAATCACTAACTTCCAGTACCAGGGTCATCTACTCACACAGTCACAGGATCATCGGTTGCCTCCTTCCGGCATACAATGGGCACTCTCCAGTGAGGGAAATACTGACCCGCTCCACCAAAAGAAAGCTGGACAACTTTCCCCTAACTTCCTCCTGATACTCTTCATTGGGCTTCTCCAAACTAAAACAAACTCCAAGACTAGGCTTTGTGAATAGCCCCCCTCCTCCCCCCAGGTATGGCTCCACCCTGTACCTCAATGTCTTCTAGATGGCACCTCTAGCAATCCGGCCCCAGATGCAAAACCCCTGCACACGGTTCTGCTCCAGGAGGACTGGACCCAGGAACTCTCCCTGCTGTCTCAGGCCTCAGACTATTTATGGGCTCTCCAAACATCCTGTAGGCACACCTCCTTAGGGATTGGCTGGATTCTCATAACTATTCAGGCTGCTTACTCTGTTCTTCTGTCTTTCCACTGATTGGAAACACCGATTGGCACTGACAGGTGGCACTGACTGTAACAAGCAGATAGCACCGATTGGCACTGGCAAGTGGCACTGATTGGTATTGATTGGCACTGACAAGTGGCACTGATAGGAAATACTGATTGGCACTGACAGGTGACACCATTGGCATTGACAAGTGGCACTGATAGGCAATACTGACTGGCACTGACAGGTGGCACTGATTGGCACTGGAAGGTGGCACTGACAGGTGGCACTGATGGGCACTGACAGGTGGCACTGAGTGGAAACACTGACACTGAAATGTGGCACTGATTGGCATTGATTGGCACTGACAGGTGGAACTGATTGGCACTGGCAGGTGGCATTGAATGGCACTGCTTGGCACTGACAGGTGGCACCAATTGGCACTGGCAGGTGGCACTGGTTGGCATTGTTTGGCACTGACAAGTGGCACTGATTGGAACTACTGATTGGCGCTGACAGGTGGCACTGATTAAAAAGTGGAGGTTCAGTCAGCACAAAATATATAACCTTAAATAATAATAGCAAAGCAGCTGGACACTAAAGACAAATATAACAAAACCTCAAAGAAATACTAAATACGTAACAGTGCAGCGTTAATAATTACACCCAATAAATATTCAAAGTCCTTTACAGTATAGAAGACATAGAGAGCTGGATGAAAAGTAGAGACAGTTGATAGTGACGTTCTCCTCTGTGGTAGTAAGGGTGCATACAGATATCCCTATAGTGCAGGCTAAATCCGTGATTCCACCACCAGCTAGCCAAACCGCTCACCTCAGATCGTAGACCCCTGAGCTAACAGATGGGTCAAATGCACATTTCTCCACTAACAGTGGTCATAACCAAAGGTCTGGGTAGGGAGATGGATAGGATGAGACGTCTTGTCACTTTACACAGCCTCCATTTGTTGCTCTCGCAACGTGTGTCTCCCGGTAGGGTCTCTCGGCGGGCCAGTTGGTCCTGGAGATGCCGATCTCACAACGTCCTCAGCGCCATATTCCTTGGCACTGGTTGGCACTGGAAGGTGGCACTGATTGGCACTGACAGGTGGCACTGATTGGCACTGACATGTGGCACTGAGTGGAAACACTGGCACTGACATGTGACACTGATTGGCATTGTTTGGCACTGACCGGTGCCACTGATTGGAAACACCGATTGGCACTGGCAGGTGGAATTAAATGGCACTGATTGGCACTGACAGGTGGCACCAATTGGCACCAGCAGAAGGCACTTATTGGCACTGACAGGTGGCACTGATTGGCACTGATAGAGGAGGAGTTTTACACTGAGTTGATATTGATGCTTAATGAAACTGTGTGTGACACAATGTAACTTTATGCAGAGAGAGACCAGTTGTCAAAATTCAGTGGTGATGTAGAGGGTGGGCGGGACCCTGGGTTGGTGGGACCCAGCAGCTATCAAACACCAGACAATGAATGGGCTGTGTAAAAAGGGGGCGTGGCTACATACATATAGCAGCCCACTCAGATCCCATCCCATTCGCTGGTGTTTGATAACTGCTGGATCGGGCCCACCCAGGTCCCGCCCACCCTCGAAATCAACGCTCAATTTTGACAGCTGGTCTCTGCATTCAATTACATTACATGACAGCGTCACACACTGAGCGGCTCTTACAAGCAGAATGATCGGCTCAGTGTGAAACTGTCTCACAGGCAGCAGGGGCAGCGCACTCATTGGATGCAGTCCCACAGGCAGATCTCAGGAGACAGCCGGCACGGGTGACCGTACGGGTACAACTTGTTGCTGGAACCATGGGCCCACTGGGTCCCATGGTAGAGCTGGCCCTGCCCATGACTATACAGAATGTGTGTTTCGGCAGTGTATGCTGTGTACACTCTGGATGAGTGCTTACTAAGGTGTTATCATTTATGAGCCTAGTGGCCAGCAATACCATGACTGAGGTATGTGCCGATATTACAGCTGCTTTTCCGTTTCCCCAACCTTTTCCTTGTAACCCCCAATAAACGATCAGACAACACCAATTCTCTTTTTTTGGGTTTAAAGGGCATAGAAGCCATTTTATTAAATATAAAATACAACTTTTATTAATAGTGGCTGCATTTGATGGGCACAGTGGCTGTATTTGATGGGCCGCACAGTGGCTGCATTTGATGGGCCGCACAGTGGTTGTATTTGATGGGCACAGTGGCTGCATTTGATAGGCACAGTGGCTGCAATTGATGGCACAGTGGCTGCATTTGATGGGCAAAGTGGCTGAATTTGATAGGCACAGTGAGGCTGCAATTGCTCCAGGCCTTATTCTTTATGGTAAGCCAGCATATCATATAAAGTTCCAACCCTGTAACTCAGGTGAGGTATCCTATGCTACATTTTACTTTATTTACTTTACTAACCTACAAGGTTTGTGACGCATGTGTTATCATGCATCTAAGGATGGCATTTGATAATAAAAACACCATTTGTAACATCCAATTTGCAGTTTGCACTTTATAGTGGGATATGTCCACTATTTATGAATGTTCAATGACGTCTTAATTTTATTTCTGTGGATAATATCAGTATACATGCACCTGCTTGTTAACATGACTCCTTAGTAGAGCTAATGTCATCATCACCATACACTGGAATATCTGACTATCCATCTGAATATTGGGTGATGTCAAGTACAGGGAACTATGTGCACATTTGAAGGCTCAGCAGGGAGTCAGTGTTTAGTGGGTTTTAAATGTGTACCTTCTTGTATTTTGTTATATTATATTATATTTGTATACTTTTGTGATAAAATGTTATAAAAGTGATATAGTTGTTTAACATTATTGCTGAACATTTATAAATCCTATTCAGGAATACCTTATTTAAAGGAGCTTATGTTCTACTGTTTAAGGTTTAAGAGTTATGAGTGAGCTTAGAAGTGAATATTATGTTATCATTTTATTATAACATTATATTATAAAGCGTGCCAACATTTCTGGTGTTGAGACTTACTGTATGCCACAAAAACATCCAAGCCAATTTTCAGAAGCCAGAAACTATCATTCATCCTTCATGTGAAACTATTCTGTTAAAAAAAAATGGAAGGGTTAATTGGACGTTGACTTTGGAACTGGCAGCTAGGAAGAATGAAAGGTCATAGCAATATGCTGGACTAACATGGGATAGCTCAAAGGGGGATCCGCAGTCTGCTTTGCTCTCATTTATTTTGCAGGTTGCCATTGGTCACTGCAGTTTCCCTGGGCAGCAACAGCCATGGGATTGGTCAAGATAATAGAACAGCTGATTAGTAAATTTTTAGCGGTTGCTGAAGCTGTGTCCCCATAGACCTTTTGGACCGGACCGCAGCTCCTGAGCCATGAAGCGCCATTTCCCGGGCAGCCGTGAGTCTCTCCTATGCCACCTGTTAGAGAAGGCGGAGAGTAGAGGCGGCGAGGAGTGGCTATTGTGGTGCCTTGGGGAGGAGAGTGGCTCTGCTCCTCCTCAGGTAACTCCCCCTACAACACAAAAAATGTTGGCCCCAGCCGGGGTCAGGACAAGACAGCAGCCAGGATGAAAAAAAGAAGCGTCAGAGACTAACTGCTTCTCCTCAGCTGACAGTGAATGAGAGAGCTAATGATTCAATACTACAGAGTGCACCTCGTCTGAGGCAGAGCAGCGCTACTCAGTCTTCAGCTGAGGTATTGAGTGAGCAGCTCCCAAATGTTAGTGAAGGTGAGAAATGTGTGGTGTCTCATGCTTCTGAATTCTCATGTTTGGTTGATTCTTTATCTAATGTTTTACAACAATTCAAAGGGGCAGATCTGCATGGTTTACCTATGATGAAAACTTCAGACAAAAACTAGCAGTACATCCTTTGTTACACTGGGGGCCTAAGGATGTGGGCTTGTGGTTAAATCTTATGTTACCACCGAGACCTCAGTTCACTCCTAACAGACTAACAGCCAATCCTCAGAGTGTATTCCGTAAAGGTTTTTGCTTTGCCTTTAATGAAGGACAATGCAAATTCCTAACAAATTGCAGATACAAGCATGAGTGCTCAAACTGTAATGGGAATCATGCGGCCAGTAGATGTTTTCGCAAATTTGCTGCATCCTCTTTTCAGCCATTTCCCAGGGAAGCTCATGGAAAGGGCAACGACTTCAGTGAAACTGGAAAAAATGCTCCTGTGGTTAGAGCATTATCCAGACCGCAGGATGGCGGTCCTACTAATTGAAGGCTTCTAGAACATTTTTTTGGTCCCGGCATTTAAAGGGGCAGGTTGCACTATGGTGCAAAATTTGAAATCAGCGGATACTTATGCTTCTGTAGTTCAAGAAAAAGTATCCAAAGAACTAGCGGAGGGCAAGATTGCAGGCCCCTTTTCCTCTCCTCCATTTGAAAATTTTCGGTTGTCTCTGCTGGGAATAGTTCCTAAAAAAGAAAGTGGCTGCTTTCATATGATACACCACATTTCTTATCCTTTGGACTCATCTTTAAACGATGAAGTCTCCAATGTGGAAGCCCCATATTCTTAATTCGATGAAGCCTTACTTCTGTTAAGGAATTTTGGTCAAGGTTCTTTGTTGGCTAAGGCTGACATTAAATCGGCCTTCCGCCTTCTCCCTGTCCATTCTTAAGGCTTCAACTCTCTAGGTTTTCAATTTATGGGTCAATTTTACTTTGATAAATGTCTACCAATGGGGTTCTCATTGTCTTGTTTTTATTTTGAAGCATTCTCTACCTTTTTAAACTGGGTTTTGTCAGTTATTTTCCCCATGGGGGTGTTCTTCATTATCTAGACGATTTTGTATGTGTGGGCCCTCATGAATCCCCTATTTGTTTAGAATCCTTACGGATGTTTTTCAATATTTGCGAACATTTTGGTATTCCACTCGCACACGAGAAAACAGTCATTCCCTCTACTACTATCGAATTTCTTGGTATTACCATTGATTCAGCTGCTATGGAGTTCAGATTGCCATTGCCCAAACTACACAAAATGAGATTTTTGATCCCATCTTTTCTTTTACGGAAGAAGGTTCTGCTTAAAGAGGCTCAATCTGTGCTGGGTCTTTTTGCATTTGCAGCTAGGATTATTCCCATGACTAGAGTATTTTCTCGCAGGTTTTCCCTGTCTATTAGTGGTATTGAAAAAACATACGCCGGTATTGGTATCTCCAAAGGTATTAAAGAAGACCTGAAAATTTGGGATGCCTTACTGTGTAACTTCAATGGTTCCACGGTTTGGCAACACAAATTTGTTGACAGCAATCAGCTGGAATTCTTTACTGACACGGCCAGTTAATCAGGCTTTGGGGCGTTTATGAATGGTCATTGGTGCACTGAGAAATGGCACCGGGATTGGCTGCAGGAGGACATTCTTCAGAACCTTGGCCTTCTGGAGCTATTCCTGGTCATAGTCTCATTGGTCATTTGGAAAGATGTTTTCATGAATCGGAGGATCAAGGCCTTCACTGATAACAAAGGTGTATTCTTTGCTATTAATACATTATCCTCCAAATCGGAGCCAGTTATTAAACTGCTACGCTTTCTTGTCTTACATTGTATGCGGTTTAACATCTGGTTAAAGGCTGAGCACATAGCTGGGATAAGTAATAACATTGCTGATGCTTTATCTCACAGTTCGAGAAGTTTCGGGAATTGGCGCCAACAGCAGATCACAATGGAACTCCTTGCCCAGATTTCCTTTGGGGCTTAAAGGGATTGTAAAGTAAAAAAAAAACAAAAAAAAACAAACATGTTATTCTTACCTCCACTGTGCAGCTCGTTTTGCACAGAGTGGCCCCGAACCTGCCCTTCTGGGGTCCCTCGGCGGCCGTCTCTGCTTCTTCCCGAAGGTACTTCTCACATTCATGAGAGCTCCCTCGCATGGTGAGAAGCACCTGCAGGCGCGCTCCCGTGATACAGCTGGCGGCCATAGCCGCTCGCTGTATCACATGGCCCCGACCCCGGCGCGCTGCGTCATTGGATATGATTGACAGCAGCGCTGCTTTCAATCCATCCACTCCAGCCAATCAGCGGCCAGGCTGAGCGGCAAAGAGGACGGTGGGGGCGAGCACGGGACTTTCGAGGGGTCAGATAAGTAAAACAGGGGGACTGGGGGTGCCGGCAGTGTGAGATGTTTTTTCACCTTAATGCATAGAATGCATTAAGGTGAAAAAACATTTACCTTTACAACCCCTTTATTTTGGAGCTGATACTTTCCAACCTCAGAAATTTTGTGTCTAAGAAGACATGGTCAGACTATAAGCTTTCATAGTTGAGATGGTGTGCCTTTTGCAGAAATGTAGGTTTGGATGAATTGAACGTGTCCTCTTATATTGCATTGTCATTTTTGTCTTCCTTGATACAATCGGAACTTAATCCGGCATCTATGAGTAAGATTTTAGCGGGAGTGTCTTTCTTGCTAAAGTTTGCGGGTTCTCCATCCCTAACTTCTTTCTTTCAGGTTAGTCAAACTCTGAAAGGTGTCAGGAGGTCAAAACCTTCCCGAGATAATAGGCTCCCCACCTCTGTCAAGTTGCTTTTGGACCTTCTCAAAATGTTGCAGTCAGTATGTTCCTCTGAGCTTGAGCTGCTCCTGTTCAGAGCTGCCTTCTCAGTTGCCTTTTTTGGAGCCCCTAGGATTGGAGAGTTTATGGCCATAAATTGGAAGTCCCTATCCTATCTTTGTAGTTCTCATGTGGTATTAAATAATGAGTCGGTTAATCTTTTCCTTTGTAGGTCTAAGTCCAGTCCAGTAAGTAATGGTTAATGATTTTATTTGTCCAGTTCTACTAATCCAATGATTTGTCCAGTTTTACACGTATCTAGATACATGTTAGTCAGACCGGTTTCTGATGGTTCATTTTTTTATTCACCAAGACAAGTCTTCCTTGTCCAGGTACCGATTTTCAACTGTTTTGGCCTCATGCTTGAAATGCCTTAACCTCTCGGGCTTCAGCTTTTCTTCCCATTCATTTAGAATAGGGGCAGCCACTACAGCTGAATTTTTGGGTTTCCCGGAAGATAAATTAATGAAGATAGGTCGTTGGGATAGTAGCAGGTATAAGTTATATGTGCGCTCTGATTTGCTAACATTATGAATTTTCTTTTTCAGATTTTAACAAAACAGTGGTGTGGATAGTAGGACACTCCTACGTTTTCTGAGCTGCCAAACATGCCGGAACTAGGTCCTACTCCACCAATTTAGGTCTGGACAATGAGTCATTCATAATTTTATGGTCGGATGTTAGGGATTTGAAGTGGTGGAACCTTAAAGAACAAGTAGATTACCTATCCAGCATATGTCCTTCTCCACATATTTTAATTATTCATGCCGGAGCTAATGATTTAGACAAAATGGGTACATGGGAATTAATGTGTGTTATGAAAAGGACTCTTTTTGCTATAAAGCTTATGTTCCCATCAGTTCTCTTGGCTTTTTCTGAAATTGTACCACGCTTGTTGTGGTCTCCTTGTGGTAATCTATTCTATTTGGAAAGAATATGGAGATGTCTCAACAGAACAATTCACAGATTTCTAATTTTGTCTGGCAGTCTGTCTTTTCACCACTGCGAATTAGAGGGTTTTGTGCCAGGTCTATTTAGAAAGGATATGGTGCATTTATCATCAATAGGTTTGGATATATTCAACATGGACTTGCAATCCATAATTGAGTCAGCCACGGTGGGGGGGGCTCAGCTAGTAGCTTTGCGGCTGTCCTGGGCCGGTGGGAAATAGTCATCCAGCATTGGCTGCATGGACACCGCTTAATTTTGTTTAAAATATATTTTAGCCAAGATGGCTTTATATTTATTTAAATTTGTAATGTCAAAGTTTAGCCCCCCATAGATAGCACCTTGGCCAAATAATTCCAACTAACGCATATTTTGATTTATTAATATTGTGTTGTCTTTTTTGTTATTACGGAGTACCTTTGTGCTAGCCCATGCTCATAAAGCCACTGATTTTCCATTACTGAAAGAGCAATCTCATGAACAGCATTCATTGCAATAGGTCACCAACTGAAAGTCTCATTTCTGTTGTTCTGTTTTGAAATACTTGAAAGGCCCATTCAGGCATGCTTTGCATTATGGCAGCCCATTCATTTGAAAAGGGCTACCAATGCACCAGAGCAGATAGAAAAATGTACCTGTGCCTTTCTTTCCAACTCAGCACACCACAATGTGTGGTATTGAATACTGTGTGTTCTGTTGTGCAGATGTATTGGGATACCATTCAAAATGAATGGCAGCGGCACATCAACAGGTGTAAGGTGTGTTACCGCAGTACAATGGTGCGAATTTAGCATAACTTACGTGTTTTTTATATAATTGTTTTTGCTGTCCACTTGTACTTTGTTTGTTTCCTTTCATTAAAGCTTTGCATACACCACCCTGAATAACAGAAGGTGGAACACAACTGCTCTGTACATATATAAATGAAGCAGATACTGCACTGCATTCTTCTCTCTGTGTTCATAAATCTGCCAGGGGTTTGACACTGTGAGATTATTGTACATCCTGCTCATGTACATCACACAGTGTGTCACTGAAGACACAGTAGTAAGTCCCAGAATCAGATACTCTTGCATTGGTGATTGTCAGAGGAAATTCCCGGTTTGTCTTGTCATTGCTATAAAGTAATCGTCCTTTGTATTCTTCTTCTAGATCTTCTTTCTTAGTGAACTCCCGAAGTAGCATGTTCATTATCTGTCCTGGCTTATGTACATACCAGAACATAATGCTACTGGTCTCACTGTAGTTGCACCTCATGGTGGCCTCCATCCCTTCATCAGTAACTACAGAGGGTGACTGGTTCACTGTCTGTCCTGAAGCAGAATCTGAAAGATACAAATGTCACCAATGATATTTAACCAAACAGTTCAGGAAAAATGCCCTTTAAAGCCCCATACACACCATCAGTTTTTCTGCTGAGTTTTTTCTTCAGACTTACCAAAACCATGTAATATGAGGTCAAACCTTAGGAGTTTCAATTTGTATGTAATCAGGCAGGCCCTTGTACTACATGGTTTTGGTAAACCTGAAGGAAAAACTCAGCAGCAAAACTGATAGTGTGTATGGGGCTTAAGAGCTTTTCAAAGTATGTTACAGTTTAAAATTAGAGCACATAAAATTAGTGTGTTAAAATTGTATTTAAAAGTACAGAGGCAGAGATATATTAGAGGGTTCCACAAGACTTACACATCAGTAATGAAGATAGAAGAAGAGAACAGAGGATGTGTGTGCCGTGCATGGTTGTAGTTGTGATCTGTCAGTGAACATGAAGAGAATAAATAAAGACGGTGACATGCAGGAAATGGGGAGGGGACAAAGCAAGGCTTTCCTGGAGTCATTTAAAACAAGACTATACAAAACTGATATATCACTAAACCCACAACAGACATACACAGAAGAAGTTAGGTAATCGTTTGTTTATGCTGAAAGTTGGCTAGTTATATGCGCAACAACTTTAAAGGCTAAGTTCACATTTTTTTTCTTCTAAACTCCAGCTCCCCTATGTACAATATAGCATTAATGATTTTTTTTTTCAAAAATAAAGCAGCATTCCATTTATTCTACACCTGCTTACCTCACTCTCTTCTAAGCTGTTTTAAAAAAAACTGCTTGATTACTTATGCCTTACTTCCTGGACAGACTTTAGGAAGGAGTTGACCAGCTGAGGGTGGATGATGCAAGGTGTGTGCTAATGAGATCAGCTGATCAACTCCTTCCTGTGTCATGACCTAAAGTCTGTCCGGGAAGTAAGACAGAAGTAATCAAGCAGTTTTTTTAAACAGCTATGAGTGAGGTAAGCGTGTGTAGAATAAATAGAAAGCTGTTCTATTTTTGCAAAAAAGTACACTAATGCTATATTGGTTTATAGTGGGGCTGGAATTTAGGAAAAAAGGGTGAACAAAGGTGAACTTAGCCTTTAACCACTTAATGCAAATCGTCATAACTGTACGTCAGTATTCTGATGCTAAATACCATTGTTATGGTAGCAGCAAGCTTTTTTTTAACATAAAGGTGGTCTCAGTAGCGGATTCGCCGCAAGATCACTTTTATCAGGGGCAGGAAAGGAGCACCCTCTCCGCCGCTTACCAGAGCCATCCTTACCCCTCTAAAACTGAATTACGAGAGAGAAAGATGGCCCCCACTCGGCTCCATAGCATTAGATGGTCTAAAGGGGAAAAAGTGCCCCCTCCCGCCAAGTACGCGCGCAGAAGCAAAAGCATACGTACCAAAAATATCATGTTTTAAAATTGCGCACGCCCATGCAATGGCAACAAATGATGTAAATTTTACTATCCATATGCTATGCTTTAAAAGCCTTTGCTTTAGATTTACAGAGGAGGTCTAGTGCTAGAAATACTGCCCATGATCTGAAGTTCGTGGTGATACCTTACATGTGTGGGATGATCAATGTTTACGTGCTAGACCAAAGCGGGCTGTGAGGACAGGGACATTTTTTTTTTTTTTTTTAAGTATCATTTTTTTTTTTTTTTACATTGTTGCTTTCATTTTTTTTTTTTTTATCACTTTTATTGCTGCCACAAGGAATGTAAACATCCTTGTAACATCAATAGGCAGGTCCTCTTTATGACGAGATCTGTAGTCTATAAGACCCCAAATCCCTCTTCTACACATAAAAGCATTCAAAATGCCAAGATTGGTGTCTTTGAATTTTTAAAAAATAGTGCCAGTGGTTTCCAAGTAAACCGGAAGTGATGTCATGTCATCACTTTAGGGTCACTATTACAAACACGTGATCAAAGCCAGTCTTGTCTTTGCTTGGCTGTCCGGCGGTCCTGTGTGCTGGTTTCTCAGGCCTCCCATTAGGGAAGGAGAGCCCAAGAAAGGCGCGTAAGGTGGCAGGCGGGGGGATGTCCCCTCCTGTTGCTTGTAAGAGCAATCGAGTGGCTGATTAGCGGCTCCAATTGCTGACCGCTGGCTCTAAAAAAATTGGATGGGTGCATCACTGGACGGGAACTGGTTAAAGGCTAAGTCCATCTTTAGTAACATGTAACTTGTTGCTGAGCACCCCTCCCCACATCTCCACCCTCTTAGCCCACCCTCCTGTGACAGCCTGCTGGGGTTCCTCCAATCTGAAGCTACTGCTGTCACTTTTAAAATTGGTATGACTTTGCAGGACTCCTGCTGAATTATTCATCCACAGAGATCTGTAAATGAAAGAACTAAAGGTCAAGTCTGCCACCGCGGTAGATGGACTTGTAATTGTCAATGGAACATGAGTGTGGTAATGAGTGCAGTTGTAGTCCATTGATACTTCCCCCAACTTTTTAACTTAAAGCCTGTACAGAGGAACACGCAGAGAGTTAGAGGAAGAGTTTCCAGGAGCTTGACCTTGCACTCGTCATCTTCTGAACAATGCTTGGCAGGCTCCTATGAAAAAAATAGTAAATGCACATTATTTCTTTGCGACCATATGTGCATTTATTTATTTTTTCTTAGAAGTGAACTTCCCCTTTAAAGCCTGATTGTGAAGGTATTGCTGCCATCTTGTGGCAATAATCTACAATTATGAATAAAATTTATTTGACATTATACAAAATAATTTTCTTAGTTCTTACTGCATGCATTTCTATTTAATTGACGAGTATTGCTGCCATCTTGTGGCAATAATCTACAATTATGAATAAAATTTATTTGACATTATACAAAATAATTTTCTTAGTTCTTACTGCATGCATTTCTATTTAATTGAAAATATATGTAAGATGCTGCCAGGATTACAGGAAAGAAAACCAAAGATTATGTAATCGGCCTGTAGCAGATGACATTTTGGACAAAGTGTCATACAGGTGTAAATTTAGTTTTTGCCTAAGAACAGTAGGGGTTCTGAGGGTTAATTATGTGGGTTGACTTTGATATCAGTTTGGCTGGGCTATGTTAGAAGTTCTGCTTGGTCATGTGAGTAGTGAGGTGCACATGACAAGCCAGAACCAGGCCTGGTTGGATGTTTTAAGTATCAGCCTTCTCGGAACCAATCAGTGGGTGTGCCGGGCCTCGCTGAGGAGTCTGGGAAGGGGTACTTAAGATGTTGGGGTCACGTGTTTAAGGGAGAGGAGTTCGTGAGGTCCGTGTGGTCTGTTCTTGTTCCAGGACCGGGGTAGTCCCGCGAGGGGTCCCGGTCACGGGGTGTTTGACATCCCGCAACCTGCTTCTGTTGGTTACCCCCAATAGACCCATCTGGTCTGGGGTAGGGATCCGTCTGTTCCAGCTGGTCCGAGGCATAGTAACTGAGGGAGGTTTCATGGTGTCTGGCTTGGAGAGGCACCACAACTCGTGGAAGTCACCAGGGGAGGACTCTTCGGAGGAGGGCCGACAAGTGGCATCCTGAGAAGTGCCTGGTTACTGAGTTGGGAAGGACATTGACGAATCCCCGCTTTTTTCAGTACTATTAAGGAGACAGAGAATGTTCCAGGTACTGAGGAAAAAGGTTCCTCTTCACTCTTAGTTACAACTTGTACACGTTCATATGATTTTTCAAGTTTTTAATCAACGTGCTGATTGCCATGATCTCTGGCTAGAGATCTGTTCAGCCTTGAGGTGCCCAGCTGCAAGTTGCAACTCTGGGTGGAATTGAGAGACTTTGTTATATCTGCAGTTCAAGGTACCCGAGTTCTTCACCTGTGCCCTCTGTTCCTATATGAGACCGTGTTATTGGATGTTATCACTGCAAAATAAAACCTTCCAAAAGGACTTTATTGGTGTCAGCGTCCAAGTTGTTGGGTATTAACCCTGGGAACTCCTAGACGTGGAAGAACAAGCCAAGCGGAGGTAACCGGTAAGCCCAATAAGTTAAGGCCGCCCTGCAAAGGGTTATGGCCGCTACAGGCCTTTTTACTCTTTTGCTTTTCGGAGAGAATGTCAGCCTTGTGGTTATGAATGTTGGTGTTACTCATGTTGGTGCAATGTGATGGCATACATCCTGAACTGTACCCCAGTGCACCAATGCTGCCAAGCAACTACAGCTTGTTGTGGTGCACTGCACCGCCTAAATCTTACATACATATTTCTGGTCCATTGTGGTACATTGGGCAGTTTATCCTGATGAACTGGCTGCTCTAACACAATGCATGTTACCGCACAATGCAACACAGATGACCAGGCTGGTGTGAATCAGCCCTTAAGGTTTAGGTGTTTAGGATTTCTTGTTATATACTGTACACCTATACCAGTCCTTAAAAGGACTTTTGTGGCCCTAATAGTAATAGCTAGTGATTAGACTGACTGTCCCTGCTCCACACAGCGTCCTTTCCCTACACTGACAAAAGACAGAATGTAAAATGGCCGCCAGATCAGGTCTATTTATAAGGTAGGGGGTATGTCCATGTGCTGAAATGTCTCAATTGGCTGTCCTGTACCCCATGATGGATATGTCATGGGTCAAAGTTCTTCACAATGTAAAAGCATATGTCTGCCACGAACAGCGGCAGAAGTCCGCTGGTTTGGCGAATCGCGAACGAGCAAAATTCACCTCCTATCTTCATAGTTCTCATGTGGTATTAAATAATGAGTCGGTTAATCTTTTCCTTTGTAGGTCTAAGTCCCGTCTGGTAGGTAATGGTCAACGGTTTTCTTTGTTCAGTTCTACTAATCCAATAATTTGTCCGGTGTTACATGTATCTAGTTACATGTCAGTCAGACCTGTTTCTGATGGTTCATTTTTTATTCACCAAGACACGTCTTCCTTGTCCAGGTACAAATTTTCAGCTGTTTTGGCCTCATGCTTGAAATGCCTTAACCTCTCTGGGTTCAGCTTTTCTTCCCATTCATTTAGAATAGGGACGGCAACTACAGCTGAATTTTTGGGTTTCCCGGAAGGTAAATTAATGAAGATAGGTCGTTGGGATAGTAGCAGGTATAAATGATATGTCCGCCCTGATTTGCTAACATTATGAATTTTCTTTTTCAGATTTCAACAAAACAGTGGTGTGGAAAGTAGGACACTCCTACGTTTTCTGGGCTGTAATATGAAAAGGACACTTTTTGCTATAAAGCTTATGTTCCCATCCGTTGTCTTGGCTTTTTCTGAAATGATACCACGCTTGTTTTGGTCTCCTTGTGGTAATCTATTCTATTTGGATAGAATAAGGAGACATCTCAACAGAACAATTCACAGATTTCTAATTTTGTCTGGCGGTCTGTCTTTTCGCCACTGCGAATTAGAGGGTTTTGTGCCAGGTCTATTTAGAAAGGATATGGTGCATTTATCATCAATAGGTTTGGATATATTCAACATGGACTTGCAATCAATAATTGAGTCAGCCACGGTGGGGGGGGGGGGGGGGCTCAGCCAGTAGCTTTGCGGCTGTCCTGGTCCAGGGGGGAATAGGGGTCCAGCATTGGCTGGATAAACACCGCTTAATTTTTTTAAAAATATATTTTAGTCAAGATGGCTTTATATTTATTTAAATTTGTAATGTCAACGTTTAGCTCCCCATGGATAGCACCATGGCCAAATAATTCCAACTAATAAATATTTTAATTTATTAATATTGTGTTGTCTTTTTTGTTATTATCATAGCAATATGCTGGACCAACATGGGATAGCTCAAAGGGAGATCTGCAGTCTGCTTTGCTCTCATTTATTTTGCAGGTTGCCATTGGTCACTGCAGTTTCAGTTGGGCAGCAACAGCCATGAGATTGGTCAAGATAATATAACAGCTGATTGGTACATTTTGGCGGTTGCTGAAGCCAGCGCTGAGTGAGCCTATAAAAGGGCCTGGAGCGGTGTCCCCACAGACTGTTTGGACCGGACCGCAGAGCCCACCCACCCTCCCAAATTTTGGCAAGTCATGTTGTTGACCTAAAGGGGGAATAGTCATCCAGCATTGGCTGGATGGACACCGCTTAATTTTGTTTAAAATATATTTTAGCCAAGATGGCTTTATATTTATTTAAATTTGTAATGTCAAAGTTTAGCCCTCCATGGATAGCACCTTGGCCAAATAATTCCAACTAATAAATATTTTGATTTATTAATATTGTGTTGTCTTTTTTGTTATTACGGAGTACCTTTGTGCTAGCCCATGCTTATAAAACCACTGATTTTCCATTACTGAAAGAGCAATCTCATAAACAGCATTCATTGCAATAGGTCACCAACTGAAAGTGACATATAACTTCTCTGTTTTTTTAAATACTTGAAAGGCCCATTCTGACATGCTTTGCATTATGGCTGCCCATTCATTTGAAAGGGCTACCAATGCACCAGAGCATATAAAAAAATGTACCTCTGCCTTTCTTTCCAACTCAGTACACCACAATGTGTGGTAGTGAATACTGTAGTGTGTTGTGCAGATGTATTGGGACACCATTCAAAATGAATGGAAGCAGCACATCAACAGGTGTAAGGTGTGTTACCGCAATACAATGGTGCGAATTTAGCATAACTTAAGTTTTTTTTTTTTTATATATAATTTTTTTGCTGTCCATTAGTACTTTGTTTGCTTCCTTTCATTAAAGCTTTACATACACCACCCTGAAAAACAGAAGGTGAAACACAACTGCTCTGTACATATATGAATGAAGCAGATACTGTAGCGCTGCATTCTTCTCTCTGTGTTCATAAATCTGCCAGGGGTTTGACACTGTGAGATTTTTGTACATCCTGCTCATGTACATCACACAATGTGTCTCTGAAGACACAGTAGTAAGTCCCAGAATCAGATACTCTTGCATTGGTGATTGTCAGAGGAAATTCCCTGTTTGTCTTGTCATTGCTATAAAGTAATCGTCCTTTGTATTCTTCTTCCAGATCTTCCTTCTTAGTGTACTCTTGAAGTAGCATGTTCATTATCTGTCCTGGCTTATGTACATACCAGAACATAATGCTACTGGTCTCACTGTAGTTGCACCTCATGGTGGCCTCCATCCCTTCATCAGTAACTACAGAGGGTGACTGGTTCACTGTCTGTCCTGAAGCAGAATCTGAAAGATACAAATATCAGCAATGATATTTAACAAAACAGTTCAGGAAAAATGCCCTTTAAGAGCTTTTCATAGTATGTAATAGTTTAAAATAAGAGCACATAAAATTTGTGTAAATTGTAACATGTATGTGTAATGTTAAGATTCTATTTAAAAGTACAGAGGCAGAGATGTATTAGAGCGTTCCACAAGACTTACACATCAGTAATGAAGATAGAAGAAGAGAAGAGAGGATGTGTGTGCCGTGCATGCTTGTAGTTGTGATCTGTCAGTGAATGTGAAGAGAATAAATAAAGACGGTGACATGCAGGAAATGGGGAGGGGACAAAGCAAGGCTTCCCTGGAGTCATTTAAAACAAGGCTATATAAAACTGATATATCACTAAACCCACTAAATAACATACACAGAAGAAGTGAAGTAATCATTTGGTAATGTTGAAAGTTGGCTAGTTATATGCTTGCAATGTACAGGGACATTTTCAGGCAATTTCAACCAGTTTACAAAAACAAAGCATTGAACTGATCAAAACAACAAGACACCAGCATTTTTTTTACAGCATTTGAAGCTAAACTCTAGGCGCAACATCTTAAAAGGCTAAGTTCACATTTTTTTTTTCTTCTAAACTCCAGCTCCCCTATGTACAATATAGCATTAATGTACTTATTTTTCAAAAATAAAACAGCATTCCATTTATTCTACACCTGCTTACCTCACTCTCTTCAAAGCTGTTTTAAAAAAACTGCTCGATTACTTCTGCCTTACTTCCCGGACAGACTTTAGGTCATGACACAGGAAGGAGTTGACCAGCTGAGGGTGGATAATGCAGGGTGTGTGCTAATGAGATCAGCTGGTCAACTCCTTCCTGTGTCATGACCTAAAGTCTGTCTGGGAAGTAAGACAAAAGTAATCGAGCAGTTTTTTTAAACAGCTATGAAGAGAGTGATGTAAACGTGTGTAGAATAAATAGAAAGCTGTTCTATTTTGGCAAAAAAGTACATTAATGCTATATTGGTTTATAGGGGGGCTGGAATTTAGGAAAAAAGGATGAACAAAGGTGAACTTAGCCTTTAACCACTTTATGCAAATCGTCATAACTGTACGTCAGTATCTTGATGCTAAATACCATTGTTATGGTAGCAGCTAATTGCCATAACCCCAGTATTTTCAGCAACGTACTGCAGTTTTCTTTAACATAAAGGTGGTCTTCTTTAAGATAAAGGTGATCACTTTTATCAGGGGCAGGAAAGGAGCACTCTCTTACCAGAGCCGTCCTTACCCCTCTAAAACTGAAATACGAGTGAGGGAAAGATGGCCCCCACTCAGCTCCATAGCATTAGATGGTATAAAGGGGGAAAAGTGACCCCTCCCGCCAAGCTCGCGCGCAGAAGCAAAAGCATACGTACCAAACATGTCATGTTTTAAAATTGCGCACGCCCATGCAATTGCAACAAATGATGTAAATTTTACTATCCATAGGCCACGCTTTAAAAGCCTTTACTTTAGATTTACAAAGGAGGTCTAATGCTAGAATTACTGCCCATGATCTGATGTTCGTTCGTTTCATTTTTTTTGATCACTTTTATTGCTGTCACAAGGAATGTAAATATCCTTGTAGCATCAATAGGCAGGTTCTCTTTATGGTGAGATCTGGAGTCTATAAGACCCCCAAATCCCTCTTCTACACTTAAAAGCATTCAAAATGCCAAGATTGGTGTCTTTGAATGCTTTCGATTTAAAAAAAATGGTGTCAATGGTTTCCAAGTAAACCGGAAGTGATGTCATGTCATTACTTTATGATCAGTGTTACAAACACGTGATCAAAGCCAGTCTTGTCTTTGCTTGGCTGTCCGGCGGTCCAGCGGGCTGGTTGCCCAGGCCTCCCAGTGGGGAAGGAGAGCCCAATAAAGGCGCGTAAGGTGGCGGGCAGGGGGACGTCCCCTCCTCTTTCTTGTAATAGCAGTCGAGTGGCTGATTAGTGGCTCCAATTGCTTTTATTAGAGAGCTGACCGCTGGCTGTAAAAAAACTGGACGGGTGCATCGCTGGACGGGAGCTGGTTAAAGGCTAAGTCCATCTTTAGCAATATGTAACATGTTGCTGAGCCCCCCTCCCCACATCTCCAGCCTCTTAGCCCACCCTCCTGTGACAGCATGCTGGGGTTCCTCCTCTCTGAAGCTGCTGCTGTCACTTTTAAAATTGGTATGGCTTTGCAGGGCTCCTGCTGAATAATTCATCCATGGAAATCTGTAAATGAAAAAAGTAAAGGTCAAGTCTGCCACCGTGGTAGATGTACTTGTAATTGTCAATGGAACATGAGTGTGGTAATGAGTGCAGTTGTAGTCCATTGATACTTCCCCCAACTTTCTAACTTAAAGCCTGTACAGAGGAACACGCAGAGAGTTAGAGGAAGAGTTTCCAGGAGCTTGACCTGGCACTCGTGATCTTCTGAACAATGCTTGGCAGGCTCCTATGAAAAAAATAGTAAATGCACATTATTTTTTTGCAAACATATGTGCATTTATTTATTTTTTCTTAGAAGTGAACTTCCCCTTTAAAGCCTGATAGGTGAAGGTATTGCTGCCAACTTGTGGCAATAATCTACAACTATGAATAAAATTTATTTGACATTATACAAAATCCTTTTCTTAGTTCTCACTGCATGCATTTCTATTTAATTAAAAATATATCTAAGATGCTGCCAGGATTACAGGAAAGAAAACCGAAGATTTTGTAATTGGCCTTTTTACTCTTTTGCTGCTCGGAGAGAATGTCAGCCTTGTTGTTATGAATGTTGGTGTTACACATGTTGGTGCAATGTGATGGCATACATCCTGAATTGTACCCCAGTGCACCAATGCTGCCAAACAACTACAGCTTGTTGTGATGTTCTGCACCGCCTAAATGTTACATACACGATTTCTGGTCCATTGTGGTACATTGGGCAGTTTATACTTATGAACCGGCTGCTCTAACACAATGCCGCACGATGCAACACAGATGACCAGGCTGGTGTGAAACAGCCCTTAAGGTTTAGGTGTTTAGGATTTCTTGGTTGACTTGGCGACCTAAAGCATCAATATTTTGTAAGTTATTGACCGAGAAAAAAAGTATACAGAAGTTTTGACTTCTCTTGTCAAATTGTCTTATTTGGATCAGTTACTTAGCTGGATCAGTAGTTCTAGGATCTGCTTGACTGCTGAGCCTTTTTCTTTTTTAAAAGGACAACACTTGTTATCCTTTCCTATGCAAATGTAGCGCACCCCCTAACGAGCCTCTGGGAAACTTGGTTCCTTTACAACAGTAAGGGGTGCACACAGCCGGGCACACAGCATTTTCTCAACCCTCTCTCTTTGGCTAGAATGAACAGTCTAAAGGTGTCCTTTGAGGGTTGTATTGGAAAAATTTGCTTAGATGGGGTGAAGGTGAATACTGATGAACTGCACACTTTGCAGACTCTTTTCTATCTTGCTGAGCTGTACAAAAATGTCTCACAGAATCTCTAATGCTGACAGGTGACTAGGCCTTTTCCCAAAAGACTAAAAGCTGCACACAATCACTAACGTCCAGCACCAGGGTCATCTACTCACACAGTCACAGGATCATCGGTTGCCTCCTTTCCGGCATACAACGGGCACTCTCCAGTGAGGGAGATACGGACTCACGCCACCAAAAGAAAGCTGGACACCTTTCCCCTATTGGCACTGACAGGTGGCACTGATTACCAATGACATGTGGAACAGAGTGGAAACACTGGCACTGAAATGTGGCACTGATTGGCATTGATTGGCACTGACAGGTGGCACTGATTGGAAACACAATTGGCACTGACAGGTGGAACTGATTGGCACTGGCAGGTGGTATTAAATGGCATTGATTGGCACTGACAGGTGACACCAGTTGGCAGATGGCACTGATTGCCACTGGCAGGTGGCACTGATTGCCATTGATTGGCACTGACAAGTGGCACTGATTGGAACTACTGATTGGCACTGACAGGTGGCACTGATTAAAAAGTGGAGGTTCAGTCAGCGCAAAATATATAACCTTAAATAATAATAGTAAAGCAGCTGGACACTAAAGACAAACATAACAAAACCTCAAAGAAATACTAAATACGTAACAGTGCAGCGCTAATAATTACACCCAATAAATATTCAAAGTTCTTTACAGTATAGAAGACATAGAGAGCTGGATGAAAAGTAGAGACAGTTGATAGTGATGTTCTCCTCTGTGGTGGTAAGGGTGCATACAGATATCCCTATAGTGCAGGCTAAATCCGTGATTCCACCACCAGCAAGCCAAACCGCTCACCTCATATCGTAGACCCCTGAGCTAACCAAAGATCTGGTGTAGGCAGATGGATAGGATGGGACGTCTTGTCACTTTACACAGCCTCCAGTTCTTGCTCTCGCACCGTGTGTCTCCCAGTAGGGTCTCTCGGTGAGCCAGTTAGTCCTGGAGATGCGATCTCACAATGTCCTCAGCGCCATATTCCTTGCTACTGATTGGCAAAGGAAGGTGGCACTGATTGGCACTGACAGGTGGCACTGATGGGCACTGACATGTGGCACTGATTGGAAATACTGGCAATGACATGTGGCACTGACTGTCATTGATTGGCACTGACAGGTGGCACTGATTGGCACTGGAAGGTGGCATTGAATGCCACTGATTGGCACTGACAGGTGGCACTAATTGGCACTGGCAGATGGCACTGATAGGTGGCACTGATTGGCACTGGCAGGTGACACAGATTGGCATTGGGAGGTGGCATTGAGTGGGAACGCTGTCACTGACATGCGCCACTGATTGGCATTGATTGGCACTGGTAGGTGGCACTGATTGGAAACACCAATTGGCACTGGCAGGTGGCATTGGATGGCACTGATTGGCACTGACAGGTGGCACCAATTGGCACTGGCAGATGGTACTGATTGGCACTGACAGGTGGCACTGATTGGCCCTGGCAGGTGGCACTGAATGGCACTGACAGGTTGCACTGATTGGCCCTGATAGAGGACAAGGAGTTTTACCCCGGAGAGATGATCATCCGTCGCTGGATAGCAAGAGTGGATTACCACCGCTGGAATCTTTTTTTTATTTTTAATAAAGGAATTTTTGTTTGTCTTATTTAACCATTTTTACACTTTCTTTGTGAAGGTAGGGGTACTTGTGGCCTGGTACGGTTCGGGGGGGGGGGGGGGCGCTCTCTCACCCCCCCTCTTTTCCTGCGGCCTGCCAGGTTGTGTGCTCGGATACAGGGTCTGGTATGGATTTTTAGGGGGACCACCACATCAATTTTTTTTTTTTGATGCAGGGTTCTTCTTAATATCCATTCCAAACCTGAAAGGCCTGCTAATTGAATTTAGGGGAACTTCCACGCTTTTTATTTTTTATTTTTTTATTTTTTATTAATGAATGAATTGTCGGCTAATACAGAGAACACTCATTGAGTGTTCTCTGTATTACGGGAGCCGACAATGGAAACATGCGCCCCTTCACAGGCATACTATAGACACCCCCAGGTACGAAATTTAAAGGAATATTACACTTTTATTGTTTCACTTTAATCATTATTAAAATCACTGCTCCTGAAAAAACTGCCGCTTTAAAACCTTTTTTTGCATTGATACATGTCCCCTGGGGCAGGACCCAGGTCCCCAAACACTTTTTAGGACAGTAACTTGCATATTAACTTTTAAAATTAGCACTTTAGATTGTGAACGTTCGAGTCCCATAGACTTTAATAGGGTTCTAAAGTTCACACGAAGTTTAGGTCTGTTCGCAGGTTCTGGTAGCGGCCCATTCAGATCCCATCCCATTGGCTGGTGTTTGATAGCTGCTGGGTTGGGTCCCGCCCACCCTCAATGCTCAATTTTGACAGCTGGTCTCTCTCTGCATTCAGTTACATTACATGACAGCGTCACACACTAAGTGGCTCTTACATGGAGAACGATCAGCTCAGTGTGAACCTGTCTCACAGGTAGCAGGGGCTGCACACTCATTGGATGCAGTCCCACAGGCAGATCTCAGGAGACAGCCGGCACGGGTGACCATACGGGTACAACTTGTCACTGGAACTATGGGCCCACTGGGTCCCATGGTAGGGCCGCCCCTGCCCACGACTATACAGAATGTGTGTTTTGGCAGTGTATTCTGTGTACACTCTGGATGAGTGCTTACTAAGGTGTTATCATTTATGAGCCTAGTGGCCAGCAATACCATGACTGAGCTATGTGCAGATATTATGGCTGCTTTTCCTTTTCCCCAACCTTTTCCTTGTAACCCCCAATAAACGATCAGACCACACCAATTCTCTTTTTTGGGTTTAAAGGGCATAGCAGCTATTTTATTAAATATAAAATACAACTTTTATTACCAAAATATAACTTTATTCTGTATTTAACATATTTGAACATTAACACCTAATCCTAATACAGTAATTCAAATTATTAAAGTCTAGGATCTTAGAAGGCAAATTGTCTCCTACTGACTAGCTGTATCCACCATCAAAATAGACTTCAAGGCCCTCAGCCACAACTACACCAGCTTGAGGACTATTACTATTAGGATACCCACGATACAGCCAAATGACTCATTAAACCCTTACTGGTTTATATTTACTAGGGTAGGGACACCCATACCTGAGATGGGCCCCACCCTTCCATCTCCTAAATGTTTAACCGGTATTGCCTTCCAAAATCCTGAGACTCCTGCCAACTGCTACGGCATTCTAGATAACATAAACAAACGCCACACTGCAACCATGTGAAACCAAAATCCCCATCAAACATAAAGACATGTGCCGAAACTACTGAAGGAAAGAAAAACAATCCAATTATTAAGAGAGGGAGGGCAGGAGAAGTTAGCACCACGCTGTCCAGGCCCCGACTGTCTTTTGGCCCTAGTACCGCCCCCTATATTCCCCAGCAGGCTACTCCTTGCCCCACCCTGCCCCACCACTGCTGCCTCCAATCAAAACAGGACCCTAGATTTAGCACACCATTAACCTGTTTAACCCAATGCTTTCCAGCATCCTATCCTGCCAATACAGTCATGTCTGGCCTTCCGCCAGTGGCAGTCCATGCATTGTGGCTACACGGGCCCCGCCCCACCATTCATGCGCCCAGCTTCTTTCAGGATGCCGGACACATGGATTCCTATGGTGGGGGCGGGAGGGGGTGGTACTTTTTGAAGCACCTGAATAGAGCCAGAGGCTCTAATAGGCTTCAAAAAAGGGTGAGCTCAGGGTGCACTCTCTGCGCCCTGATCCCACCTAATTGTGTGACGATAGCAAATACATTTTTGCTATTTTCACACTAAACTTCCTCCCCGCCAATCAGGAGGAAGGGCATCAGACCTGTTTCCTGATTGGCCAAAGTGCCAGGCCACCGTATTGGATGTCTGGTGCTTAGGAAGAGGAGCAGAGGAGATACATGCTGGACTGGAGGAAGGATACCTCCGCCGCCGCTCTGGTGCACTTGGAGAGGAGCTGCTGCCTGGCTGTAAGTGCCTGACCACAGGGGGTCTGTCAGAGCCATGAGCCCCGCAATGGGGTGCTGTTAGAGCTGCAAGCTCTAATGGGGGTGCCACTGTCAGAGCACAGAGACAGGGGGCAAGTGTGCTGTCAGGGCTATGAGTCCCGCGAGTGGGGGGGGGGTCGGTGGGCACAGTGGCTGCATATGATGGGCACAGTGACTGTATTTGGTGGGCACAGTGGCTGCACATGATGGGCACAGTGGCTGTATTTGGTGGGCACAGTGGCTGCATATGATGGGCACAGTGGCTGTATTTAGTGGGCACAGTGGCTGCACATGATGAGCACAGTGACTGTATTTGGTGGGCACAGTGGCTGCATATGATGGGCACAGTGACTGTATTTGGTGGGCACAGTGGCTGCACATGATGGGCACAGTGGCTGTATTTGGTGGGCACAGTGGCTGCATATGATGGGCACAGTGGCTGTATTTAGTGGGCACAGTGGCTGCACATGATGGGCACAGTGGCTGTATTTGGTGGGCACAGTGGCTGCATATGATGGGCACAGGGGCTGCATTTGATGGCAAAGTGGCTGAATATGATGGGCACAGGGACTGCATTTGAAGGCAAAGTGGCTGTAGTTGATGAGTACAGTGGATGCATTTGATGGACACAGTGGCTGCATATGATGGGCACAGTGGTGGCATTTGATAGGCACAGTGGCTGCATATGATGGGCACAGTGGCTGCATTTGATGGACACAGTGGCTGCATTTGATGTGCACAGAGGCTGCATTTGATGGCACAGTGGCTGCATTTGATGGCACAGTTGCTTCATTTGATGGGAGAAGTGACTGAATTTGATAGGCACAGTGAGGCTGCAATTAATTTGCCCCCCCCCCCCCAAAAAAAAAATGTGAGCACCAGCCGCCACTGCCTTCCTCCTATGTTGTGCCTCCAGCTCCAGGCCTTATTCTATATGGTAAGCCAGCATATCATATAAAGTTCCAACCCTGGAACTTAGGTGAGGTATCCTATGCTATATATGATTTTAGCTACTTTGCTAACCTACAGGGGTTGTGGCGCATTTGTTATAATGCATCTAAGGATGGCTTTTGATACTAAAAACGCCATTTGTAACATCCAATTTTCAGTTTGCACTTTATAGTGGGATTTGTCCACTATTTATGAATCTTCAATGACGTCTTCATTTTATTTCTGTGGATAATATCAGTATACACACACCTGCTTGTTAACCTGACTCCTTAGTAGAGCTAATGTCATCATCACCATACACTGGAATATCTGACGATCCATCTAATTTAACTATTCGAATATTGGGTGATATCAAGTACAGGGAACTATGTGTACATTTGAAGGCTCAGCAGGGAGTCAGTGTTTAGTGGGTTTTAAATGTGTACATTCTTGTATTTTGTTATATTATATTATATTTGTATACTTTTGTGATAAAATGTTATAAAAGTGATATAGTTGTTTAACATTATTGCTGAACATTTATAAATCCTATTCAGGAATACCTTATTTAAAGGGGCTTATGTTCTACTGTTTAAGGTTTTAGCCCTTGTACACACGATCGGAGATTCCGACGGAATGTGTCCGATCGGAGCGTTTTGTCGGATATTCCGACTGTGTGTGGTCTGCATCGGACTGTTTCCGTCTGAATAGCCGTTGGACCAAATTTTCCAACTTTCCGGAAATATTTTCCGACAAAATGCTCCGATCGGACATACTCTGATCATGTGTAGAGAATTCCGATCGGACAAAGTGCCACGCATGCTCAGATCAAATTCCAACATGAAAGCTATTGGCTACTAGCCTGAACGTAGTCCCATCATAACAAAATTACGTCATCACGTTCTGAAAGATCGGATTTTCTGACAACTTTGTCCGACCGTGTGTATGCAACAGTTTCGGACAACATCCGTCAGACAAAATCCGTCGGACAAAATCCGACGGATTTGGTTGTCAGAATCTCCGACCATGTGTACAAGGGCTAAGAGTTATGAATTATTTATTATAACATTATATTATAATGCGTGCTAACATTTCTGGTGCTGAGACTTAATGTATAACACAAAAACATCCAAGTCAATTTTCAGAAGCCAGAAACTATCATTCATCTTTCATGTGAAACTATTCTATTAAATAAAAAATGGACGTTGAATTTGGAACTGGCAGCTAGGAAGAATGCTTATGAAGCCACTGATTTGCCATTACTGAAAGAGCAATCTCATGAACAGCATTCATTGCAATAGGTCACCAACTGAAAGTCACATACAAAATGTCTGTTTTTTCAAATATTTGAAAGGCCCATTCAGACATGCATTGCATTATTACAGCCCATTCATTTGAAAGGGCTACCAATGCACCAGAGCAGATAGAAAAATGTACCTGTGCCTTTCTTTCCAACTCAGCACACCACATTGTGTGGTAGTGAATACTGTAGTGTGTTGTGCAGATGTATTGGGATACCATTCAAAATGAATGGCAGAAGCACATCAACAGGTGTAAGGTGTGTTACCGCAATACAATGGTGCGAATTTAGCATAACTTACGTTTTTTTTTTTTATATAATTTTTTTGCTGTCCATTAGTACTTTGTTTGCTTCCTTTCATTAAAGCTTTACATACACCACCCTGAATAACAGGAGGTGGAACACAACTGCTCTGTACATATATAAATGAAGCAGATACTGTAGCACTGCATTCTTCTCTCTGTATTCATAAATCTGCCAGGGGTTTGACACTGTGAGATTATTGTACATCCTGCTCATGTACATCACACAGTGTGTCACTGAAGACACAGTAGTAAGTCGCAGAATCAGATACTCTTGCATTGGTGATTGTCAGAGGAAATTCCCTGTTTTTCTTGTCATTGCTATAAAGTAATCGTCCTTTGTATTCTTCTTCTAGATCTTCTTTCTTAGTGAACTCCCGAAGTAGCATGTTCAATGTCTGTCCTGGCTTATGTACATACCAGAGCATAGTGTTACTGGTCTGACTGTAGTTACACCTCATGGTGGCCTCCATCCCTTCATCAGTAACTATAGAGGGTGACTGGTTCACTGTCTGTCCTGAAGCAGAATCTGAAAGATACAAATGTCACCAATGATATTTAACCAAACAGTTCAGGAAAAATGCCCTTTAAGAGCTTTTCAAAGTATGTAATAGTTTAAAATAAGAGCATATAAAATGAGTGTAAATTTTAACATGTATGTGTAATGTTAAGATTCTATTTAAAAGTACAGAGGCAGAGATGTATTAGAGGGTTCCACAAGACTTACACATCAGTAATGAAGATAGAAGAAGAGAACAGAGGATGTGTGTGCCGTGCATGCTTGTAGTTGTGATCTGTCAGTGAATGTGAAGAGAATAAATAAAGACGGTGACATGCAGGAAATGGGGAGGGGACAAAGCAAGGCTTTCCTGGAGTCGTTTAAAACAAGAATATACAAAACTGATATATCAGTATACCCACCAACTAACATACACAGAAGAAGTTAGGTAATCATTTGGTAATGTTGAAAGTTGGATAGCTATATACTTGCAATGTACAGGGACATTATCAGTCAATTTCAACCAGTATACAGAATCAGAACAGAATTGAACTGATCAAAGCAACAAGCCACCAGCATTTGAAGCTAAACTCCAGGCACAACAACTTTAAAGGTTCATCTTTTTTTTCTTCTAAAATCTAGCTAATCTATGTACAATATAGCATTAATGTACTTATTTTGCAAACATAAAACAGCATTCCAATTATTCTACAACTGCTTACCTCACTCTCTTCAAAGCTGTTTAAAAAAAAACTGCTTGATTACAAGTATTACCAGATTACCATCTGAGGGTGGATGATGCAAGGTGTGTGCTAATGAGATCAGCTGATCAACTCCTTCCTGTGTCATGACCTAAAGTCTGTCCAGGAATTAAGACAGCTATTTTTTTTAAAAACAGCTATGAAGAGAGTGAGGTAAGAGTGTATAGAATAAATAGAAAGCTATTTTATTTTTGCAAAATAAGTACACTAATGTTATATTAGTTTATAGGGGGGCTGGACTTTAGAAAAAAAAGGTGAACAAAGGTTAACTTAGCCTTTAACCACTTAATGGAAATTGGCGTAACTTTATGTCGGTATTCTGACACTAAATACCATTGTTATGGCAGCAGCTAGCTGCCATAGCCCTAGTATTTTCAGCAAAGGAATGTGGTTTTCCTTAAGATAAAGGAGATCTCAGGATTTGCCACAAGATCACTTTTATCAGGGCGCTCCGGTTGTCTCCGCTGCTTACTTCCCTGAGTCTGGATGACGAGTGAGGGAAAGATGGCCCCCACTCAGCTCCATAGCATTAAATGGTCTAAAGGGGAATTTTTTAAAAAAAAATTTAAATGACTTTTTAAATGACTTCTCGGCGGCTTAAAATAAGGAAGAAATTTTTTTTTAAAGTACCCCGTCCTGCTTAACTCGTGCGCAGAAGTGAAAGCATACGTAAGTCGTGCCAGCATATGAAACGGTGTTCAAACCACATATGTGAGGTATTGCTGAGATCGTTAGAACGAGAGCAATAATTCTAGCACTAGACCTCCTCTTTAACTCAAAACTGGTAATCTGTAGAAATTTTTAAACATCACCAATGGAGATTTAAAAGTGCCAAAGCTTGTTGCCATTCCACGGGCGGGTGCAATTTTGAAGCGTGACATGTTGGGTATCAATTTACTCAGTGTAACATTTTCTTTCACAATATAGAAAAAAATTGGGCTAACTTTACTGTTGTCTTTTTTTATTTAAAAAATTTTAAAAAAAATTGCTTGTAAGACCACTGCGCAAATACGGTGTGACATAGAATTGATATGACCGCCGTTTTATTCTCTAGGGTGTCTGAAAAAATATATATATACAGTAATGTTTGGGGGTTCTAAGTAATTGTCTAGAAAAAAAATAATGTAAATTGTAAACAAGTCACAAAAAGATGCTTGGGGCTGAAATGGTTAAATATATTAGCCAAAAAGGATATAAATCCACTTTGTGTGTGCTAAATGCCTTTGCAATTCAGATATTACCTTTTACAAATAGCAGTGGCATCATCACTGCACTGTGCATAATCTGCACAGAGAACAAAGGCATGGGAGGTACCCAGTAGGCCCCACCCACTACAGGCTGCCTGCAGAAAATAACAGGAGGGGGCGTTGACAAGAGCAGTCTCACTGCACACGGAGAGAGAGCAGGAGTGGCCGGTCTTTTTTGCAGGAAGATCCTGCAAGTTTCACACTGGATTACTGAACAGATCTGGAAGAAATACACAAAGCACATAGATTCAAGTACAAATACACAGGACTCTTGTGTTTAAACAATTTTTGCTTAACTTTGAGCTTAGCTTTAAAGGGGTTGTAAAGCTTCACTTTAAAAAAAAGAAAAATAACAAACATGTCATACTTACCTCCACTGTGCAGCTCATTTTTCACACAGTGGCCCCGATCCACGTCTTCTGGGGTCCCTCGGCAGCTGTCTTGGCTCCTCCCCACATCAGCTTACTCCCTCTGGGAAGCACTTTCCCAAGGGGGTTAGCTTGCGGGCGCTCTCTTGAAACTTGTATCTACCATCCATAAGCCGCCGACTACAGGACTCCGCCACGCCCCCCTGGCCCTCGCGTCATTGGAGTTGATTGAAAGCAGCACAAGCCAATGGCTGCGCTGCTATCAATCTATCCAATGAAGAGCCCAGAACAGCCAAGAAGTCCGGGCCGACATCAAGCGTGTTCTGGATGCGGAACTTTTTTATACCACCATCTTAAATACTGACTTTGAAAAATAAAGGATTTTTAAGCTTACAGTTGATCTCCAGCATTTAAAATGTTACAAGGGTGAGCAGGAACCCAGCCATAGAGCTGACACAATACGGACCATATTGGCTATGAAGTACTGCAATTGATGTTTTACCTCACTCTGTATAAGGAGAATGCAGTATTTTTTAAGGTGTATACAATATAACCATAGTGGGTCCTGAGCTCTTTGCAAATTCCTAAAGACCATTATAACTAGAGTTGCCAACTTTGTTCTGGCAAAGTAAGGAACCGAGTGAGACCGAGGGCATAGTAGGGGTGGAGTTATTAGTGGCCAAACTGTATTTAATGGGTTGAAGGACATTGATATTTGCACTTTTGTTAATTATGTCATCTTCTAACGGAAGGCGCAGAGGGGGTCCCACTCCTGATCATTTAAGCAGGCCTTTCACAGATTTGTGCTTTAGTGCCTACAATGCTCCCCTCTCCACAAGTATAAAACAAAGATTTTTTTTTGTTTACTTTTACATTTTTCTACTTACATTTTTTTTTACACCCCAGTCACACCAATCGTGACATTGAAATTGTGCTACTAATCGCATGACAAGTTGCACACATAGTGGGGCTCAGCTCCGCCCTCTGCTCTCTGCTTATGGGATTTCATTGATAACAGTAGGAACCAATGGCTCCCGCTGCTGCCGAGCCTCCTGGGAGAAGAGTGTAAAGCTGGGAACAGCGCTGGACCGAGATTGCACTCAGGTAAGTATTTAAGGGGGGCTGGGGGGAACTGACATTGAAAGTTTTTTTACCTTAATCCAGAGAATGCAATCAGGTAAAAAAAAAAATAATCTTTTACCAATTTACTAACTATTTGCAGTCTGGGCCTTTTCTGGCACTTTGTGATGTAACAATCATTTTTTTTTGCTATAAAATTAGTTAAACCCCCCAAACATTATATATTTTTTTAAAGCAGAGGACCTAGAGAATTAATTGGGGGGCTTTATTATTTTTTATCCCACATTGTATTTGCACAGCAAATTTTTTTTGTTGGGGGGAGGAAAAATACACCTTTTTTAATTTTAATTAAAAAAAAAACACGATACATAACCCAATTTATTTTTGTAAAATGTAAAAGATGAAGTTATGCCGAGTAAATAAATACCAAACATGACATGTTTTAATATTTTGCATGCCCATGCAATGGCAACAAATTATGTCAATTTTACTATCCATAGGCTACGCTTTAAAAGCCTTTACTTTAGATTTTCAGAGGAGGTCTAGTGCTAGAATTACTAGAAAAATGGAGAAACCCCCTAGATGTGGGACTTTATAGGTACTACCATATTCACTTACGTAGAAAAATATGTAAAATGTATTATACAAAGAAATACATCGTTACAATATCACAGAAACATATAAATAATCAAGGATGCATAACAATACACAAAAAATCATGGATAGGTGTAATGGAGTAACCCAAACCCAACAACGTTTCAGAGATGAGTCGTATTCTCCTTCATCAGGGGCTTTTTCAGGTAACACCATATATCCTAATAGATTAGGACACTAGGTAAATTTTAGCATCCAAAACAATTTTAAAATAAATGCATAAGAGACATCCTGATGCAGGGGCCAATCCGAATCCCGTCCAACCAGATATTCTTTAAAGAGTATATAGATGGTAAAAAAAAGGGAAATTGGAGAAGGCAAGGGAATAAAATTGCATTCCCCCACTTAATCACCTATCCTATCAGCCATGGTCCCACCAAGTATTCCAAAATCAGCGTCCGTCTCTCAGGGCTTAGAGACGGATGCTGATTTTGGCATACTTGGTGGGGCCATGACTTGAACCCAGTCTGTGCTGTGGGTACAACTTCTTGGGACCCGGGGGCCCTTGATGCGTCCCTCTCCTGTTCATCAGTGGCCTGTAAGCGATATCACTGTTTGACTAAGATTCTCCAGCTTTTTCTGGGGCCCAGTGCACATGTAGGCCCACTGTTGGTCCGATATTTTGGACTGCAGTGTGGCTGATAGGATCGGTGATTAAGTGGGGGAATGCAATTTTATTTCCTTGCCTTCTCCAATTTCCCTTTTTTTTAACCATCTATATACTCTTTAAAGAATATCTGGTTGGACGGGATTCGGATTGGCCCCTGCGTCTGGATGTCTCTTCTGCATTTATTTTAAAATTGTTTTTGGATGCTAAAATGTACCTATCTAGTGATTAGCATATATGGTGTTACCTGAAAAAACCCCTGATGAAGGAGAATACGACTCATCTCTGAAATGTCGTTGGGTTTGCGTTACTCCATTATACCTATCTATGATTTTTTGTATATTGTTATGCATCCTTGATTATTTATATGTTTCTGTGATATTGTAACTATGTATTTCTTTGTATAATACATTTTTTTTTTACATATTTTTCTACGTATGTGAATATGGTAGTACCTAAAAAGTCCCACATCTAGGGGGTTTCTCCATTTTTGTATCTTTCTGGGGATGTGGTACACCTTTATAGCAGATTTATTTCAGATATAAATTTTACTATCCATAGGCTATGCTTTAAAAGCCTTTACTTTAGATTTACAGAGGAGGTCTAGTGCTAGAATTACTGCCCATGATCTGATGTTCGCAGTGATACCTTACATGTGTGGGATGATCAATGTTTGCGTGCTAGACCCAAACGGTCATTCACCTTTGCGTGCAAGCGTGGGAGGACGGGGTCATTTCAAAAGAATAAAAAAATTAAAATTAAAAAGTATTTATTTTAATTTATTTTTTTACATTGTTGTTTTCATTTATTTATTTATTTTTGATCACTTTTAATGCTGTCACAAGGAATGTAAACATCCTTGTAACATCAATAGGCAGATCCTCTTTATGGAGAGATCTGGAGTTTATAAGAACCGAAATCTCTCTTCTACACGTAAAAGCATTCAAAATGCCAAGATTGGTGTCTTTGAATGCTTTCAATTTAAAAAAAAAAAATGGTGCCAATGGTTTCCAAGTAAACCGGAAGTGATGTCATGTCATTACTTCCGGGTCACTATTACAAACACGTGATCAAAGCCAGTCCTGTCTTTGCTTGGCTGTCTGGCGGTCCTGCGTTCTGGTTGCTCAGGCCTCCCCAGTGGGGAAGGAGAGCCCAAGAAAGGTGCGTAAGGTTGCGGGCGGGGGGACGTCGCCTCCTGTTGCTTGTAATAGCAGTCGAGTGGCTGATTAGCGGCTCCAATTGCTTTTATTAGAGAGCTGACCACTGGCTCTAAAAAAACTGGATGGGTGCATCTCTGGACGGGAACTGGTTAAAGGCTAAGTTCATCTTTAGCAACATGTAAGATGTTGCTGAGCACCCCTCCCCACATCTCCACCCTCTTAGCCCACCCTCCTGTGACAGCCTGCTGGGGTTCCTCCTTAAAATTGGTATGGCTTTGCAGGGCTCCTGCAGAATAATTCTTCCATGGAGATCTGTAAATGAAAAAAGTAAAGGTCAAGTCTGCCACCGCAGCAGATGGACTTGTAATTGTCAATAGAACATGAGTGTGGTAATAAGCGCAGTTGTAGTCCATTGATACTTCCCCCAATTTGTAGCTTAAAGCCTGTACAGAGGAACACGCAGAGAGTTAGAGGAAGTTACCAGGAGCTTGAACTGGCACTCGTGATCTTCTGAACAATGCTTGGCAGGCTTCTATGAAAAAAATAGTAAATGCACATTATTTTTTTGCAAACATATGTGTATTTTTTTATTTTTTTTTCTTAGAAGTGAACTTCCCCTTTAAAGCCTGACTGTGTAGGAAGGTATTGCTGCCATCTTGTGGCAATAATTTACAACTATGAATAAAATTTATTTGACATTATACAAAATCCTTTTCTTAGTTCTGCATTTCTATTTAATTGAAAATATATCTAAGATGCTGCCAGGATTACAGGAAAGAAAATCAAAGATTTTGTAATCGGCCTTTTTACTCTTTTGCTGCTCAGAGAGAATGTCAGCCTTGTGGTTATGAATGTTGGCGTTATACATGTTGGTGCAATGTGATGGCATACATCCTGAATTGTACCCCAGTGCACCAATGCTGCCAAGCAACTACAGCTTGTTGTGGTGTTCTGCACCACCTAAATGTTACATACACGATTTCTGGTTCATTGTGGTACATTGGGCAGTTTATTCTGATGAACTGGCTGCTCTAACACAATGCTGCACGACCCCCCCAGCTATGGCTCTAGCTTGTACCTCAATGTCTTCTAGATGGCACCTCTAGCAATCCTCCAAACATTGTGGGCACACCTCCTCAGGGATTGGCTGGATTCTCATAACTATTCAGGCTGCTTACTTTGTTCTTCCTTCTTTCCACTGATTGGAAACACTGATTGGCACTGACAGGTGCCACTGATTGGAACAGGCAGGTGGCATTGATTAGCACTGGCAGGTTGCACTGATTGGCATTGATTGGAACTACTGATTGGCACTGAAAGGCACTGGAAGGTGGCACCGATTGGCAGTGACATGTGCCACTGATTGACATTGATTGGCACTGATTGGCACTGGCAGGTGGCATTGAATGGCACAGACAGGTAGCACCAATTGGCACTGACAGATGGCATTGAATGGCACTAACAGGTGGCACCAATTGGCACTGACAGATGGCACTGATTGGCACTGACAGGTGGTACTGATTGGCACTGGCAGGTGGCACAGATTGGCACTGGCAGGTGGCACAGATTGGCACTGACAGGTAGCACTGATTGGCACTGATAAGAAGAAGGAGTTTTACACTGAGCTGATATTGATGCTTAGTGAAATTGTGTGTGACACTGTCATGTAATGTAACTTCATGCAGAGAGAGACCAGCTGTCAAAATTCAGCGGTGATGTAGGGGGTGGGTGGGACCCAGGATGGGTGGGACTCAGCAGCTACCAAACACCAGACATTGATTGGAATGGTTAAGAAAGTGGGCGTGACTATCAAACACCAGACAATGACTGGGCTGCTTAGGAAAGGGGGCGTGGACACATACACGTAGCAGCCCACCCAGATCCCATCCCATTGGCTGGTGTTTGATAGCTGCTGGGTCGGGTCCCGGTCCCGCCCACCCTCGACATCAACGCTCAATTTTGACAGCTGGTCACTCTATGCATTCAGTTACATTACATGACAGCATCACACACTGAGTGGCTCTTACAAGGAGAAGGATCAGCTCAGTGTGAAACTGTCTCACAAGCAGCAGGGGCTGCACACTCATTGGATGCAGTCCCACAGGCAGATCTCAGGAGACAGCCGGCACGGGTGACCGTACGGGTACAACTGGTCACTGCCGCCCCTGTTAAAATGCCACCTGGAACCATGGGCCCACCGAGTCCCATGGTAGGGCCAGCCCTGCCCATGACTATACAGAATGTGTGTTGAGGCAGTATATGCTGTGTACACTCTGGATGAGTTCTTACTAAGGTGTTATCATTTATGAGCCTAGTGGCCAGCAATACCATGACTGAGGTATGTGCCGATATTACAGCTGCTTTTACTTTTCCTCAACCTTTTCCTTGTAACCCCCAATAAACGATCAGACAACGCCAATTCACTTTTTTGGGTTTAAAGGGCATAGCAGCCATTTTACTAAATATAAAATACAACTTTTATTACCAAATTATAACTTGATTGGTGGGGAGGAGCAGGAAGGGGGGAGCAGAGTTCACTGAGCAGGGGGGAGTGGTTCCTACCTCAGTCTGCGTGGAGGAAGAACGCTTGAAGCATGTCAGCAGTGGAGGAGCTGATCACACGTTTGAAGGCCCAGGTGGCTTCACAAGGTCCAGGGTGGCTGGAGAGCAGGCTGGCAGTGGCACTGGGTGATCCATGTACAGTGGCATGGCCAGCGGGGCGGGACGGGGCTTGAGCACGGCGCACCAGGTCAACGGCTCGTTTCTCCCTGGACCCCCCTCTCCCCCTCCTTTCTAGGAAATATGCAGGGCAGGCCAGGGCTGACAGAGCTGGTTCTGGGTCCCCCGCAAAGGGCACGGTGGTGCCCACGGGTGGGTTGGCTGGCAGTAAGCGGCAGTCAACACAGCGATCGGTGGGGGACAGCGCCAGCAGCCTCAGAGCAGATGCTGGCCAGTAAGAAGGTCAGACAAGCAGGAGAGGCCCAGGCTTCTGGCCTAGGGTCAGCAGGGATGGGGCCTAGTCGGGAGAGGACCAGAAAGATGGCCGCCGAGCACCCCGTGCGGACAGCATGGGGCACTACTGAGCAAGATGGCAGGAGGGAGGCGGATGGCAGTGGCCAGTGGCGGCACTGCGGGAAGACACTGAGCAGGGGGAGTGGTTACCCCCTAGCTCAGTCTGCATGGAGGAAGAAAGCTTCCCACCCTCCCTACCTTAAATTAGGGGGCTTTCTTTGTGTATTAATTTCATGTGATTTCTGTTACAGAACAGTGGATGTCGTGGCAGCGGCATGATTTTGGTCTTAGCTGGTGAAGGATTAACCCCAGGGTTTGGAAGAGTTCGGGACCCATCGGTGATATGGTACCTGAGGGTGGTATGCCAGCTAAAGTGGTTTAGCTGGAAGTTTGGTTATCGGGTGCACTGCGGGCAGTATTTGTTGTCTCTGAGCTAGAATGTCAGCTTGAGGCCTATTCTAGTTTTAAAGTACCGCAGTGCCGGAGTGGATCTGGTGTTTAGATTGGGGGGTTTTTCCTGCAAAGACTAACAGGTGGAATTTAATGGAGGAGGTGGTTTAATACAGGTTTACATGGTTATGCTAATTTATGTTAATGTTTATTTGAATATTTAATAATAAAGATAATTGGCTGCTACGGCCACATTTTCTCCAGATTGATGTGGTCTCATTTTCTGGGGTTTGAGGGTTGGGGTACGTAGCAGTTGTAAGTGTGGGTGATGGTAATAGGAGTTAACATGACACCTCTGTTATACAATGGTCAGGTGCACTTGGAGAGGACCTGCTGCCTGGCGGTAAGTGCCTGACCACAGAGGGTCTCTCAGAGCCACGAGCCACACGCAGGGGGATTTAGGGTGCTACCAGAGCTGCAAGCCCCTCGAAAGGGTGCTTTTAGAGCCGCAAGCTCCAAAGGGGGGTGCTGCTTTCACAGCCCAGATCTGGGGGGGGAAGTGTGTTGTCAGAGCCACGAGTATATGGTGGGCACAGTGGCTGCACATGATGGGCACAGTGGCTGCAAATGATGGGCACAGTGGCAGTATTTGGTGGGCACAGTGGCTGCATATACTGGGCACAGTGGCTGCATATGATGGGCAAAGTGGCTGAATTTGATAGGCACAGTGAGGCTGCAATTGATTTGCACCCCACCCCCCCAAAAAAAATGTTGAGCACCAGCTGCCACTGCCTTCCGCCTATGTTGTGCCTCCAGCACAAGCCAGCATATCCTATAAAGTTCCAACCCGGGAACTCAGGTGAGGTATCCTATGCTGTATATGACTTTAGCTACTTTGCTAACTTACAAGGTTTGTAACACATGTGTTATCATGCATCTAAGGATAACTTTTGATAACAAAAACACAATTTGTAACATCTAATTTGCAGTTTGCACTTTATAGTGGGATATGTCCACTATTTATGAATCTTCAATAACGTCTTCATTTTATTTCTGTGGATAATATCGGTATACACGCACCTGGTTGTTAACTTGGCTCCTTAGTAGAGCTAATGTCATCATTCATCACCATACACTGGAATATCTGCCTATTGATTTGATTTAACTATTTGAATATTGGGTGATGTCAAGTACAGGGAACTATGTGCACATTTGAAGGCTATGCAGGGAGTCAGTGTTTAGTGGGTTTTAAATGTGTTGTACGGGACGCCGTGGCTGGGTCCTGGAAGGACGCTATGTTTCCCCTCTATTTGGTTTGTAGTCCCTTTAAGGGAATAAAATTGATTAACCCGCCTGTTAGAGGAAGTGTGTTTAAAAACAAGACAGGAAGTGGTAGATGGGTGTGGAGGAGTGGAGAAGACATGGTGGATGGTGTTTGTTTTGGGTTGCAGCAACAGAAGTGGACAGCAGTGTCCTGCTTGGAAGGCTCCTGGCAGGGAAAGCTACCTGCCATAAAAGATCAAGCACTGTTTTGATAGAGACAGCTATTCTGGACTTTGCAAGTCGGTGAGACTAAAAACCTTTTCCTTTTTTTTGGCTGCTGTAAAGCTGTTTAAGTTTAATAAACCCCTTGTTGTGTGAAAAGCCTGTGTCCTGCGACCTACCTGGTCCCTCGAACATTACAAGTGGTGGAGAATGCGGGCAGGACAAAGGAACAGGCGTTTTTCTTGCTATTTTTTTTTTTTTTGCATTGGATTTGAACTGACATTTAAAGGGACAGTACAGTGAATTTATGTCCTGGGTTAAAGCTGCACAGCTATTGAAAGCTGAAACAATGGAGGAGCTAATTAAACAGCTGTCCTTGGCTAATATGCAAGTGCAGACTCGCCATGAGGAAGCTAATCAGCTCTTAGCAACCCAGCTGGAGGTACAAAAAATGCACCACAACGAGGCCCTGGCTTTGCAGCAAGAAAATACTCGCCTGTTGGTGGCCCAGTTAGCAGCCCAGCAAGCGACCCAACAAGGGGTTATGCAGGCTCAGATGGCTGCCTTAAAAGAAGCAGTGCAACAGCTTTCTCAGGGCCGTGAACAAGTGTCCGTTGCCCCTGGCAACCAGGTGACCCTAAGGGCAAGCCATTTTCTGCAGAAATTGTCCCTGAGTGATGATGTAGAGGCGTTTCTGGCTACATTTGAGAGGACGGCAGAGAGAGAAGGGTGGCCCCAGGACCAGTGGGCCGGCTTAATTGCTCCTTTCCTCACCGGAGATCCTCAAAAAGCCTATTTCGACCTACCACCAGAAGACGCTAAAGATTATCAAAAATTAAAGGCAGAAATACTGGCTCGGTTGGGGGTGACTACGGCTGTCCAGGCCCAACGAGTGAACCAATGGAAGTATCGTCCAGATCGGCCACCGCGGTCTCAAATGCATGACCTGGTGCAACTAGTAAAAAAATGTCTTCAGCCCGAAGTGTTGTCTGGTCCCCAAATTGTGGAGCGGGTCGTGTTGGACCGATACTTAAGGTCACTGCCAGACGACCTTCAACGGTGGGTCAGCCATGGAGACCCCAAAACGGTGAACCTCCTTGTCGAGATGGTGGAACGATATACAGTGGTGGAGGATCTGCTTGGCCCTACCAAGCGTCAAGGGCCCAGTCTGCCACGGCCTTTCCGACCAACTGCCACCCTTCGAAAGGATGTCCCCAGGAGCCCTAGAACCAACACCCCGGAAGGCCAAGAGTCACACCCGTTACCCCCTCAGCGACCTGTTCCTGTTCGGAGAGGAGGGGATGTACAATGTTGGCGATGTCATGCCTGGGGCCATACCCGGGCCCACTGCCCATTGCAGGAAGAGCCCATTGAATGCGGGGTTCTTCGAAGGGGGTCTTTCTAGGCCATAAAGCCTGTACAACACATCTTGACCTTGGAGAGGGGAAATTTGAGTGTGAAGTCCAAGTGAACCACCACCCTGCACGGGCTTTGCTGGACTCTGGAAGCATGGTAACCCTGGTTCACCCTAGAGTAATTGGGAAGATCGGTCCGGTAAGAAAAATTTGACGGGTTGTGTGCATTCATGGGGACACTAGAGAGTACCCTCTCATCTCGGTGTCCATCTCCACAGCATGTGGCACTGGTACTCAAGAGGTGGGGGTGGTAAAGAACTTGGTACATGACGTTATCATAGGACGAGACTGTCCATTATTTGCAAAACTGTGGGGACAAGGAGAACTATCTGAAAGGTCCAGAGACTGGGAAGGAGCTAGTCCCTCTATTCCTGTTGTTGAGGGTAATAACCCTAAGATGCCACATGTTCGTAATATGGACCTAGTTGATAAAAATGCCAAGGATTTGGTTAATGGTGATGAAAGTAGTGTTGATACTGTTAAGGATGTCAAAATGTGGGGTTCACAGACCTACCTGAACACTGAGGGGGGAACCTTCCCCGCTTCAGGTAATGCTGGGGGGGGAGGATGAGGAAGTGGCCTCTACCCCTGCCTTGCCAGATTTGGGTGTTCCCCAGGGGGCATTTGGTACTGCCCAGATGCAGGACCCCACTTTGGCCAGGGCACGGGAACAGGTTGTAGTAATAAATGGGGAGCCAGAAAGAGCCCGGTGCTAATGAGCGGTGGCCACATTTTGCAATTTGTAATGAATTGCTTTATCGGGTTACTAAAGTAAGAGAAAATGTGGTAGAACAATTATTGGTACCCCAACAGTATAGACGCAAGGTCCTCGACCTGGCCCATGATGATGTTTTAGGGGGACACCTGGGAGTTGAAAAGACGGAGGCACGGATCGCCGACCGTTTTTACTGGCCAGGCTTGAAAGCAGAGGTAAGGAGATACTGTACCTCTTGTCCCACCTGTCAGTTGACCGCTCCGGCGACCCATTAATAAACCCCTTGTTGTGTGAAAAGCCTGTGTCCTGTGATCTACCTGGTCCCCCGAACATTACAGTGTACATTCTTGTATTTTGTTATATTATATTATATTTGTATGCTTTTGTGATAAAATGTTATAAAAGTGATATAGTTGTTTAACATTATTGCTGAACATTTATAAATCCTATTCAGGATTATCAGGAATACCTTATTTAAAGGGGCTTACATTCTACTGTTTAAGGTTTAAAAGTTATGAGTGAAGTTAGAATGAATATTATGTTATAATTATATTATAACATTAAATTATAATGCGTGCTAACATTTCTGGTGCTCAGACTTACTGTATGCCACAAAAGCACCCAAGCCAATTTTCAGAAGCCAGAAACATCCTTCATGTGAAACTATTCTATTAAAAAAAATGGAATGGTTAATTGGACTTTGAATTTGTAACTGGCAGCTAGGAAGAATGCTTATGAAGCCACTTGATTTGCCATTACTGAAAGAGCAATCTCATGAACAGCATTCATTGCAATAGGTCACCAACTGAAAGTCACATACAACTTGTCTGTTTTTCAAATACTTTACATTCAGAAATGCTTTGCATTATGGCAGCCCATTCATTTGAAAGGTCTATCAATGCACCAGAGCAGATAGAAAAATGTACCTGTGCCTTTCTTTCCAACTCAGCACACCACAATGTGTGGTAACGAATATTATAGTGTGTTGTGGAGACATATTAGGATACCATTCAAAATGAATGGCAGCAGCACAATGGTGCGAATTTAGCATAACTACGTTTTTTTTTATATACTTTTTTTGCTGTCCATTAGTACTTTGTTTGCTTCCTTTCATTAAAGCTTTACATACACCACCCTGAATAACAGAAGGTGGAACACAACTGCTCTGTACATATATAAATGAAGCAGATACTGTATCGCTGCATTCTTCTCTCTGTGTTCATAAATCTGCCAGGGGTTTGACACTGTGAGATTATTGTACATCCTGCTCATGTACATCACACAATGTGTCTCTGAGGACACAGTAGTAAGTCCCAGAATCAGATACTCTTGCATTGGTGATTGTCAGAGGAAATTCCCTGTTTTTCTTGTCATTGCTATAAAGTAATCGTCCTTTGTATTCTTCTTCTAGATCTTCCTTCTTAGTGTACTCTTGAAGTAGCATGTTCAATGTCTGTCCTGGCTTATGTACATACCAGAGCATAGTGTTACTGGTCTGACTATAGTTGCACCTCATGGTGGCCTCCATCCCTTCATCAGTAACTACAGAGGGTGACTGGTTCACTGTCTGTCCTGAAGCAGAATCTGAAAATACAAATGTCACCAATGATATTTAACCAAACAGTTCAGGAAAAATGCCCTTTAAGAGCTTTTCAAAGTATGTAATAGTTTAAAATAAGAGCACATAAAATTAGTGTAAATTGTAACATGTATGCGTAATGTTAAGATTCTATTTAAAAGTACAGAGGCAGAGATGTATTAGAGGGTTCCACAAGACTTACACATCAGTAATGAAGATAGAAGAAGAGAAGAGAGGATGTGTGTGCCGTGCATGGTTGTAGTTGTGATCTGTCAGTGAATGTGAAGAGAATAAATAAAGACGGTGACATGCAGGAAATGGGGAGGGGACAAAGCAAGGCTTTCATGGAGTTGTTTAAAACAAGACTATACAAAACTGATATATCACTAAGCCCACTGACAACATAGCTCACGACTGTCCCTGATTTCGAGGGACTGCCCCTGATTTGGAGCAATGTCCCTCTGTCCCTCTTTCCTCCCCATTTGTCCCTCATTTTGGTCTGATCCATATAGTTGTGTATAAAATGCACTTTTCATCTTTCAAAAAGTGTTTCCCAGTGATAAACATTTCATCCAAATTCTAAATTGCTGCATTTGTAAATTTTAAAAGCCAATATAAAGGAATAGTAGTGGTAAATAAAAAGTCCTTGTGGATTTAATGAACTTTTTTTGGGATTAATTCTCCATTAAGGGGGTGTGGCACAGGGTATGTCTTATGCCTACATACATTTGATAGTAGGTGTCCCTCATTCCCATGCTAACAAACATACACAGAAGAAGTGAAGTAATCTTTTTGGTGATTACTTCTGTCTTACTTCCTGGAAAGACTTTAGGTCATGACACAGCAAGGAGTTGACCAGCTGAGGGTGGATGATGCAAGGTGTGTGCTAGTGAGATCAGCTGGTCAACTCCTTCCTGTGTCATGACCTAAAGTCTTTCCAGGAATTAAGACAGAAGTAATCAAGCATTTTTATATATATATATATGTATATATATATATATATATATATATATATATATATATATACATATACATATATATATATATATATATATATATATATATATATATATATATATATATAATTAGCCCACCCTCCTGTGACAGCGTGCTGGGGTTCCTCCTCTCTGAAGCTGCTGCTGTCACTTTTAAAATTGGTATGGCTTTGCAGGGCTCCTGCTGAATAATTTATCCACGGTGATCTGTAAATGAAAAAACGAAAGGTCAAGTCTGCCACCGCGGTAGATGGACTTGTAATTGTCAATGAAATATGAGTGTGGTAATGAGTGCAGTTGTAGTCCTTTGATACTTTCCCCAACTTTTTAACTTAAACCCTGTACAGAGGAACATGCAGAGAGTTAGAGGAAGAGTTTCCAGGAGCTTGACCTGGCACTCATGATCTTCTGAACAATGCTTGGCAGGCTCCTATGAAAAAAATAGTAAATGCACATTATTTCTTTGCGACCATATGTGCATTTATTATTTTTTTTCTTAGAAGTGAACTTCCCTTTTAAAGCCTTATTGTGTAGGAAGGTATTGCTGCCATCTTGTGGCAATAATCTACAACTATGAATACAATTTATTTGACATTATACAAAATCATTTTCTTAGTTCTTACTGCATGCATTTCTATTTAATTGAAAATATATCTAAGCCCTTGTACACACGGTCAGATATTCTGATGGACAGTGTCCGATAGGACCGTGTTGTCGGATAATCCGACCGTGTGTGGGCTCTATAGGACTGTTTCCGTCTGAGTATCCGATAGACCAAGTTTTCCAACTTGGCTATAAAAATTTCCGACAACATGCTCCAATCATGCAGCGCATTCTCTTGTTCTTTACAATGCTGCAAGAATGAACTTGTTTTGATGCTCATATTCATACACACTTCCCCTGAACGTATTTCTTTATTCTTTTTACTCATTTCAGCAATACAATATTTTAAATCGTCACATCTACCCAATCTTTTTCTTTTGTTTCGTTTTTTTAATTTTGTGCTTGGTTTTTTTTAATCAACATCTCCTTTTTTGACAGTTTGCTCATCTTTGCATTTTTGTTGGTGTGTTTTGTGTGTCAACTTACCACAACACAATTATTATCTTTTTAATTTTGTTTTTCTTTTTTAATTCACAGGAGGTTGTTTGGTGTTGGTGCCCCTTGTTATTCATTTCACTTTTTATTTTTGAAATGTACCTGCCTGCTCACAAATAAACTGGCCTTTTTGAAGTAAAACACATACGCAAGTATTTCTTCAACCAAAAAAACCCTTTATTTAGGTGTCAGTAACAAATAAAGAGGGAGGCAGCGCTGGAGAAACTGTGGAGATTAGTGAAACCTTTGGCCCCCAGGGCACACATCAACTATTTAAATGCAAAAATTGGTGGCCTGAGGAGTACATGTCTGAGGGAGAGTAGTCTGGTCCTGAAGTCCAAGAAACCCGGAAGAGCAGCAGATGACATTTATGTTCCCAGGCTGTGGTACTACAAGAGGCTGCATCTTCTGTCAGACCAGGCTGAACCCAGGTTATCACACTCTGGTTTTCCTTCCACGCTTCCTTCCAGGCTGTGGCTGTGGTGCTGGAGGTGTGGCAGAAGGAGGAGGAGGAGGGGTATGGGCCAAATCACAAAAGTGTGTTGCTTGTGTGATTTGGCCCAACAGCCCCTTGTTGAGGGTGTGGATAATTAGCTCCTCACACAAGATCTGTTGCCCCTCCTCCATTTTCTGGAGTTTGCAGGCAGCCAAGGCGGCAAAGGCCTCTTGATATGTGGGGGTGGCATTAAGGGCTGCTGAAGCCTCCCCGATCAGCTTCAGAGCTGACTCCTCCACATTCCCCCCCCTTTCTGGCCCTTTTGCGTGGAAGGCGGAGGTTCCTCCGCCTGCCCACCGCTTGGCTGCCGCTTACCCCTGCCTCCTCCTGGCTGCCACTTTCCACAGCCATCTCCTGGCTGCTGCATTCCACACCCTCCTCCTGGCTGATGTCTTCCTGTGTATGACGCACACAATTTTCACCTCAAGACTGTTGCAAATTGTTAACCAATAGAAAAGACTATCATTCTGAGTCCAGCATTTTTCATTCTTGGCCCAAAGGTTTTGGCCACTACTGTCTATTGATATGTGAAACACTTTCTAAAATCAGCAATTAGAGAGCAAAAAACAATTTTAAATCATTCATTTTTACTCCCAAAATATGTAGAACAATACTATACCTGGTTCAAGCTGGGCTCCTCCAGTTCTTCCTGAGTGGAAGGCCCAGGTTGGGCGTCGGAAGACTCAGCGGGTGTGGATGCAGGGATTCCCTGACATCAGCCTGGTCTGACAGAAACTGCATCCTCTCATAATACCAGTTTGCATGGAGTCCAGCACCTTATTCCGCTCCCTCAGATATGTACTCCTGAGGCCACCAATTTTCACTTTTAAATAGTTGACGTCTGACCTGGGGACCACCGGCTTCACAAACTCAACCAGTTTCTCCATCGCTGCCTGCCTCTTTAGTTTGTTACTGTAATGTGGGTGCGTAGATTGCCACAGGCAGGGCAGCTCCCTGTACTTATCGATGAACAGAGGGAGGAAACTGTGGTCATTAAACCCATCCATAATCTCTGCAAGACACAACACAAGACAAACACTAATGTCAGGCTAAACTCCACTAATGCAGGCCTCAATCTAGAAGCAGTATAGGCTAGTGATGTACCAAGTTAAAAATTGTACCTTCGTTTGCACGATCGGCGCGTCAGCTTCTCCCTCTGTTCACAGATTGGACGTACAACACACGCATGTTGCGTTTTATATATAGTGCGCATGCATGAATCTCTGCCCGCCCCTGATGTTCTTTCTAGACTATTCCTCGCCCCTTCTCTTTCGGCCCAGTGGGGAGAGCACATGGTGGAGACAATGCAGGTGCGCAATCAGAGTTCCACTAACGAGGAGGAGGGCGAGGAAAGCCCGGAGCCTGAAACGTCACGATCCTGGAGAAGATTCAAGGCCTCAAATATGTCTTTTGGAGAGATGTTGGAGATGGTGGACATATTGAAGAGGACCGACTATGACTTTGTAAGTATGGACCTTACCCAAACCCAAATATCAGAAAGGCCAAGATCCTGACTAAAGTTGTAAAGAGCCTTCAGAAGAATTTTGGGGTACGACAATCCAAGGATCAACTGAGAAAACGCTGGTCAGACCTGAAACTGAGGGAGCACGATCAGTACAGAAGGATCAAGCATGTTCTTCAAAAAAGTAAGTAGTTGTCATGTGTTCATATTATTATTATTGCTTGCATACTGCTCCATGTGCTTTGATTTCATGGTGTACAGTTTAAAATGGCCACTTTCAAGTTCATGGGTTCAATCGTTCGTAATAAACATTGTTCGTTAGCCCACTCCCAACACGATATTTTCCCAACTTACACTTCACTACATTTGTTCACACTGCAGGTAAGTATTCCAGCTTTAGAAAGTGTCCAAAATAATGTTCTCACCCTTGAACTCGGCCAAAAAACACAATTGTATGAAGCTTCCAAGCAATGTTTCATATTCCTAGTTCTGCCCTCTGTGTGCTAAGTATTCCTTTTTTACTTTCTCATAGGGGAGAGAAGACTCGGAAAGTCTGAGGACACCAGGGACCCCACAAGAAGATGAAAATCCAACACCAGAAGCAGAGGAGCAGGAGGGGGAAGGAGAGATTGTTGAAGTTGGACAAATTGTCACCACAACAGGTGAGTGTCGGAGACCACAGCTTACGGTAAGCTAATCAATGTATGTCGGCATATTTATAATACATGGTGTGTTTATTTTTATTTTTTAGGTGATGTGGAAGAAGAATCACATTTTACAAGTGAAAGTGCCCAGATCCTGATTGGGGAGATAATGGGGTGCAATCGCGATTTAGAAATTATACAGAAAAACATCAATGATGTTCAACATAAAATTAAGAACATTATTGATGTTTTAGAGAGAATTTGAAACACCCCAAACTAGCTTGGGTATTTCTTTTTTCAAACAAACAACTTTTGTATTTTACTAAAAGCCAAATATGGAAGATGCACACAGTGTGCCAACATGTGGTATCTCCCATCATGGGGGATCAATGTACGTGTTTTGTGGAAAGTGGCTGAGATGAAAGGGTTGCACCCCAAAAACATGTACATTGATCCCCCATGATGGGAGATAGCACATGTTGACACACTGTGTGCATCTTCCAAATTTGGCTTTTCCAGGGGTGACACCCCATGTGATGAAGGCAATATCAGCCCAGTTTGTACATACTCATGTCTGATATTGTCTTCACTTTTCAAAGTTGAACTTTGTAAGTTCCTGTGTTCTCTGTGTTATGCTTTGATACATGCCTGTTTACACAAAAATGCCAAGTTACAAAAAAATTACCGAAAATAATGTTTTCTATACACCTAATATGTTGGTTTGTTGTAAAACCCTTTTCTAAACGCACATGTGAATGTGCTTTGATTAAAAAGTGAACTTATAAACAATGTGTAGCTTCCTTTTTCAATGCACAAAAGCAGTATTTGGAGTAAAGTTGTTGTTTTCTGTAGCAATGGGTGTTATTTACTAAAGGCAAATCCACTTTGCACTCCAAGTGCAGTTTCAGGTGCACTTTTGCAGTGCACTTGTAGTGCATAGTGGATATGCCTTTAGTAAATAACACACACAGTGATGTGGAAATTTCCCCAATCACGCCATTTTCAGGACCCCACATATTTCTGCCATGGTGCTGAAAATGAGCAATATTTTTGTCAGTAATGCACTACATACATTAGCAACAAAAACAAGGTGTATGTGTAGCAGACCCACAACATAATAAGATTATCTGAAGAAGAGACTGTCACCTCATCTCGCTCTGAACTTGGGTTTGCACTGTTGTAGAAAAAGGCCCAAAAAAAAAAAACCTAGGAGACACCTAAAACCAAGCCAGTAAATGAAAACAAAGATTATTGTAGTTTCCAGGAAAAATGTATTAAAAAAATGCCTCTCAGACATTGTCTGGCATATCAATGGCCCCCCTACCCACAAAGTACTCCATGTATTGGGTTCTGACCTCGTGGGCGCTTTGGGGGGGGCAAGCCAGGACGAGCAGCTTCAAGGGACGTGAGATTGTCATTTTCCGGCAAGTCTGCATCTAGGCCAACTGAGACCACATAGTTAGCTGAATGTCTTTTTAAGAAATCGTGCAGAACACAGCAGGCAAGCACTATGTGATTGAGTTTATATTGGCACCAAAAAAAGGCAGAACCGGCTGGCCAGTATTCCAAAAGTGTTCTCCACGACTCTTCTGGCTCTGGCCAGCCGGAAATTAAAGATCCTCTGATCCGGGGTAAGGGTCCTCATTGGGAAAGGCTGCATCAGGTGGTTTGCCAGGGCAAATGCCTCATCCGCGACGAATACAGACGGGAGTCCTTCTACATTCTCCTCTGGGGGTGGCAAGCCCAGACTGCCACTCTGGAGATGCCAGTAGAATTCTGTCCGTGAGAACACGCCACCATCTGACATCCGGCCATTTTGCCCCACGTCCACATACAGGAAGTCATAGGTCGCTGACACCACCGCCAACATCACAATACTATTAAACCCCTTGTAATTATAATAGTAGGACCCCGAGTTGGGGGGTGGGACAATGCGGACGTGTTTCCCATCAATTGCACCTCCACAATTGGGAAAGTCCCAACGGCTGGCAAAGTGGGAGGCCACAGTCTGCCATTCCTGTGGCGTTGAAGGAAACTGTGGAGTGAAACAAGAAAAAAATGTAGTAATTTGGCACATCAACATTGCAAGCAGATTAGACATCAACATTTTTGGCCAAGATCAGTATAACACTTTGGGAAATGAGTATTTAAAGCCAAAAGTATAAGGTCCTCTTATCAGATTCATCACCCCCCATCCCCCCATCTGGTGGGCCCTTGCAAAAAATGAAGGGGGGGTGTTTTGGACAGGTAACCCTCTCCACTTCATTGAGAGCTGAATGCATAAATAGTGTGTGATACTTTAGGCAGCCCCTCCTTACTTACACTATTGGCAGCCCACCGGACAGGTAAGAAGTGTCATAATACCCCCAAAAAAAAAATGGAAACACATTTTGACATTCTGCTATTACCTATCAAGATAATAATAGTAGAAATAAAACAATAAACTGTAGCATTTGAAAGTATTGAGGCAGGCCTTTGCACTACATGCTTTGGTGAATTTGTCCATAAATCTGAGGAAGGTAGGTAGAGTGTGTATTGGGTTTGGCAAAGTCAGCAGATAGAGTATTGCTATCAGCTGACCTAGCAGTTGGGGGGAGGGGGGTTCCTAATGAGTTTGGCCCAACCCAAAAAAAAAAATGTCACTCTGCATGAATTTAAGCACACACATACCATTTGTAGACATTTTAGGGGGTGTTTAGGGAAAGCAATACTATGGAGCTGACAAAAGACATTGCTAAGTGACTAGACTATAGGTTTATGGGCCCAGAAGAGCATGGTGGGGAAGTTAGTGAAGGCAAATATGCATGAAGGACAAAAAAGGAACTTGAAAAGCTTCCAGCATGCACGAGGACAAAGGGGCAGAGCATATCAATTAGAACATATTGCGATCATGGTAATTAGGGAATGAGGAAAGAAATCCAAGACATTAGCAATCATTAAATACATAGAATGTGATGTTAAAGGAGAAAACTTACCTTCATATAGTCCTTCTGCAGGACCTGAATGATGGCAGAACAGGTCTCTGGAATAATGATTCCCAGAGCCTGGGGGGAGATGCCTGTGGAGAACTTTAGGTCCTGAAGGCTTCTCCCTGTCGCCAAGTAGCGCAACGTGGCGATGAGCCTCTGCTCCGGAGTGATGGCTTGCCACATGCAGGTATCCTGCCTGGTGATATAAGGGGACAGCAAAGCCAGCAGACGGTGAAAAAACGGGGTCCGTCATCCGGAGATAATTCCTGAAATCATCAGGATTATTCTCCCGGATCTCACGGAGCAAAGGCATGTGCGAGAACTGGTCACACTGGCACAACCAATTCTCCGTCCACAAACTCCTCCTCGCCCTGTTCATGGACTGTGCTTGTGTGAAAGCTAAAAGCCCAACACCAATCCCCTGCACAGCCCAAACTCTATGACGAGTACGTTCACGAAACATGGTATAAAACAGTCGGCTGGTCAGAACGGACAACAGAAAGCTCCGATAAACAGCAATGCCTGAAAGAACGAACTGAAAAGCAGAAACAAGCAGACATTAAGCAATGCAAATCAAAGCGTACTATACCAAGATATAGTCCACAATAAGAAACAAATGCTTACTGACTGCACGCACTGATAATCAGATACGCACAGACAAGCACAAACTGAAGAGCAGTAACGAACTGAAGCACAAATCTGAAAAGCGCGAATCGTCTCTCACCAAACTTCTGCTAACACACGATAAACATGATATCAGCAGAAGGAGCCCAAAGGGTGCCGGACGTGGTGCTGTACTTCCCTTTTCTAGTGCCGTCGTATGCGGCTTACGTCACCGCGTTCTTGGCAACCAGAACTTCCAACAACTTAGTCTGACCGTGTGTATGCAACACCACTTCCGGACCACTTCCGGACTAAATCCGTCGCAATTTATCTAACGGATTTGGTTGTCGGAATGTCCGACCGTGTGTACAAGGGCTAAGATGCTACCAGAATTACAGGAAAGAAAACCAAAGATTTGGTAATCGGCCTGTAGCGGATGACATTTTGGACAAAGTGTCATACAGATGTAAATGTAGTTTTTGCCTCAGAACAGTAGGGGTTCTGAGGGTTAATTATGTAGGTTAATTTTGACATCAGTTTGTCTGGGCTATGTTAGAAGTTCTGCTTGGTCATGTGTGTAGTGAGGTGCACATGACAAGCCAGAACCAGGCTTGGTTGGATGTTTTAGGTATCAGCCTTCTCTGAACCAATCAGTGGGTGTGCCGTGCCTCGCTGAGGAGTCTGGGAGGGGGTACTTAAGATGTTGGGGTCACGTGTTTAAGGGAGAGGTGTTTGTGAGGTCCGTGTGGTCTGTTCTTGTTCCAGGACCGGGGTAGTCCCGCGAGGGGTCCCGATCACGGGGTGTTTGACATCCCGCAACATGCTTCTGTTGGTTACCCCCAATAGACCCGTCTGGTCTGGGGTAGGGATCCGTCTGTTCCCGAGTCTCGGATGGAGAGGCACCACAGCTCGTGGAAGTGACCGGGGGAGGACTCTTTGGAGGAGGGACGACAAGTGGCATCCAGAGAAGTGCCTGGTTACTGAGTTGGGAAGGACATTGACGAATTCACGCTTTTTCCAGTACTATTAAGGAGACAGAGAACGTTCCAGGTACTGAGGAAAAAGGTTCCTGTTCACTCTTAGTTACAACTTGTACACGTTCATAGGATTTTTCAAGTTTTGAATCAATGTTCTGATTGCCATGATCTCTGGCTAGAGATCTGTTCAGCCTTGAGGTGCCCAGCTGCGAGTGGCTACTCTCTGGGTGGAATTAGAGACTTTGTTATATCTGCAGTTCAAGGTACCTGAGTTCTTCACCCATGCCCTCTGTTCCTATATGAGACCGTGTTATTGTATGTTATCACTGCAAAATAAAACCTTCCAAAAGGACTTTATTGGTGTCAGCGTCCAAGTTGTTGGGTATCAACCCTGGGAACCCGTAGACATGGAAGAACAAGCCAAGCGGAGGTAACTGGTAAGCCCAGTAAGTTTAGGCCGCCCTACAAAGGGTTATGACCGCTACAGGCCTTTTTACTCTTTTGCTGCTCGGAGAGAATGTCAGCCTTGTGGTTATGAATGTTGGTGTTACACATGTTGGTGCAATGTGATGGCATACATTCTGAATTGTACCCTAGTGCCCCAGTGCTGCCAAGCAACTACAGCTTGTTGTGCTGTTCTGCACCACCTAAATGTTACATACATGATTTCTGGTCCATTGTGGTACATTGGGCAGTTTACTCTCATGAACTGGCTGCTCTAACACAATGCCGTACGATGCAACACAGATGACCAAGTTGATATGAATCAGCCCTTAAGATTTAGGTGTTTAGGATTTCTTGGTTGACGTTGCAATCTTAAGCATCAAAATTTTGTAAGTTACTAGGGGGCGTGGCTTGCGCGCAATCCGGATGGTCGCTTGTGCCTGAAGCTCCCGCTAGCCGACCGGATAACCACCGCTAAACGGGCAAGTTTCCACCCATCGAAGGACATACCGAACTCCGGTAACCTGGCTCACCCTGCCGACATGTCGTCCCGCAAACGAAAGGACGAAAGAAACGTCCAAAAGCTGACGGCCCTCTCCTTCCAGCGCGGCGGCCTCAGGCAAGATGGCGCCGCCGGAACAGCAGCGCGGAGTTCGACGGCCTATACAGACCTCCCTGACGGAGATCCAGGAGACATAGCCAGAGAAAGTTTATCTTCGCCCCGGGCAGCATCTCCTCCGCTAACTCCGAACTCCCAGAGCCCAGCCAAAGCGCGGATGCGCCTGGATGCAGCTTACCAGGCCGGAACCAATGTGAGTACAGACCTCCATAATGCTAATGCTATAGCCTCACTACAATCATCAATAGCAGCCTTTCCTACATCGGGGCAACCAGTCCTAGATTCAACTATGAAAGACATGTTACTATCCCTCCAGTCTTCCCTAATGTCCAACTTATCCTCATTGATACACAACTTCTCAGCAGACATGAGACGCATGGGGGACAGGGTGCAATACATGGAGGACAAAATGGAGGAATGTACAGAGACTGTTAATGACTTAGTAGATTCCTGCATGGCCCAGAAGGAGGACACGGATTGGATCAAACATAAATTGGCAGACCTCGAGGACCGTTCACACCGCAATAATGTGAAAATACGCGGAATACCAGAAACGGTGCCCCCCGCAGATCTCCACAATTTTGCTAGTACCATGTTTTCTGCTATGCTCCCTGAGCTGTCACCCATAGAGCTGACAATTGACCGCATACACAGGATCCCTAAGCCAAAGCACCTAGCGGAATCAGTTCCTCGTGATGTGCTCCTGAGAATCCACTTCTTTCAGGCGAAAGAACAGATCCTGTCTAAAGCCAGGGCAATGGTTACGCTCCCAGCACCCTATGCAGACATCCAGCTGTTCGCTGATTTATCGCAGTTCACGCTCCAATCAAGGAGGCAACTGAAACCAATCACAAAAGCTTTAACTAACCACAAAATAGTCTACAAATGGCGTCATCCGGCTACCATTATGGTGGCATTCAATGGCATCCCGCACACGATCTCCACCCTGGAAGGAGGTCTGAAGCTGCTTAATGCCTGGGGCATACACCAGGATCCCCCTCAGAATCACCAGCCAGGCCCTAACAAACAGGCCTCTCCACCTATAAGCCGTCAGAGGGACCGCCCTCACCCCAAATCAAAACGAAAGCTCTTGCCCGTTCATATTACGTGCTACTGTACATAATCCGGGCCGGCTAGAGGCCTGCTTCTTCTGAGTCTGAACTCTACCCCCAGTTCACTCAGCTCCCGCTCAGGCGGGCGTTAGCTGATCTGTTTTGTTGTGACGATCTTTTCACCTTTTTTTTTTCTTTTTTTGTTGTTTCTTTCTTCTTCGAGTGTTTTTGTTCCCAGCCTACACCAGCGTTCCTGATTTTAAAGAACACCAGTCCCAGAAGCAACGTGACTGCCGGTGATCCCTCATTCCTCCAAGTGCGCCCATCGAAATCCTGCTCTTCCCATCATAAACATCGCTACTGCTAAACCACCGCGAACACCTACACTACTAAGGTACAACAGCGCCCAGCGGTCGTAAGTTTGGAATCCTCCAGCTGTAAGTGCATCTTATTTTTCGCCTACAAACACTAGCCACCATGTCATTTACAGTCCTCTCCCTTAATGCAAAGGGGTTAAACCACTCGGCTAAACGTTCATCCCTTTGGAAAACAGCCCTATTGCTAAATAGCGATGTGCTCTGTGTACAAGAAACACATTTCAATACAGACTCTCCTCCCACTTGCCAGCATAAGCTTTTTCCTCATATCTTTAAAGCATCCTTCACAAAGAAACAAAGAGGAGTTCTCATTGCAATACGTGACACTGTTGATTTTCAACTTCAACAATGTATAACGGACACTGAGGGTCGCTACATTATCCTGATATGCAAACTTAACAACAATCTGTATACCCTGGTGTCCCTCTATGCCCCCAATAATCGCCAAATGTCGTTTATTAAATCTCTATGGGGGAAGGTTGAGTTCCTTCGGCAGGGCATGTCCTCTGGTGCGGGGACTTTAATCTTGTTCCTAACTACAACTTAGATTCTACAGTAGGATGTAAGAGACTTGCTTCACCACTAGATGGGTTTTTACGATCAAATGACCTGTTTGATGTGTGGAGGTGCTGTCATGCGGACGAACGTGATTATACATTTCTTTCGCCGCGTCATAACACCTACTCACGTATAGATCTATTTCTATCTGATAAGTCTTTGCTTTCCAAAATTTCTGCCTCGGTGATTCACACTACCACCTGGTCGGACCACGCTCCTATCAGTATCACAATTGACTCGAACTCACAACTCCCTAACTCCAAACTATGGAGGCTCAATAGCTATCTTCTTAATGATCCGTCCACAGCCACTCATATCCAACACCAATTGGAAGAATTTTTCTCCATTAACGCCAATTCTGTGTCTGACCCGGAGGTGGTGTGGAACGCCCACAAGGCAGTTATTAGGGGTGTTCTCATACAGGCAGGAGCCAGAGCGAAAAAAAAGAGAGCTCAACGTCTAGACAATCTGACAACTGCTATAGCGGCTGCTGAAACTCTCAACAAACACAGCCCCTCCCCCACTACACAATCGCAGATATTTAAACTCCGCCATGAACTAAGGTCTCTAATGTTAGAGTCCTTCGAAAAAGCGTTCACTAAGTTAAGGGCGACAACCTACTCCACGGGTAACAAGGCGGGCAAACTTATGGCCCTAAGATTAAAAGGTCATAGGACCAAATCCAAGATTCCATATATCTTCCATCCTCACACTAAAGCTAAAGCTCTCAAACCCACTGAAATTGCGGATGCATTTGGCACGTACTATAGCGACCTGTACAATCTCAGAAAGGACGAGAGTACCATACAACCCACACATTCGGACATTCTAGACTTTCTAGCCCAAGTTGATCTCCCTGCATTATCCCCCACTCAACTGACGACTCTTAACGAGCCCTTCACGATCCCTGAGATAGACCTTACGATTAAAAAACTCCCCATCGCTAAAGCCCCTGGCCCAGATGGATTCAGTGGGGAATATTACAAAAGATTCCACAAGTTACTAGCTCCTGTTCTATGCGAAGTCTACAACTCGGCGGTCCAATCCTCGACATTCTCAAAAGACATGCTTAGCGCCACTGTGATAACTCTTCCAAAGCCAGGCAAAGAACCTAATGTGCCTCAGAATTTCCGACCCATTTCCCTACTGAACGTTGACGTAAAAATCTACGCAAAAATGATCGCCAATAGATTACTGGACATTATCCCGACCCTGATACATCCAGACCAATCGGGGTTCACGAAGGGTCGTCAGGCTTCAGATGCCACCAGACGAATGGTGGATATCATTCACCAAGTGCCGCACACGGGTACCCCCTCTGTACTCCTGTCCTTGGACGCTGAAAAAGCGTTCGATAGAGTGCACTGGGGGTATCTGTCTGCGGTACTGGGAAAATTTTGTTTCGCGGGTCCCATTTACAGCGCTATAATGGCTCTTTATTCCTCCCCCTCTGCCCGGGTGTATTCGGCAGACGCATTATCATCCCCGTTTGACATCTCCAACGGCACTAGGCAGGGGTGCCCCCTGTCCCCCCTTATTTTCAATCTTGTAATAGAACCCCTCGCACAATCCATCCGAATGACTGATGGCATACAAGGTATATCCATAGGCAAAAATGTCCATAAAATAAGTTTATTTGCGGACGACGTGATTCTCATGCTCTCTGAACCCACCACCTCCCTTCCGGCAGCTCAAAGTATCCTTGCACAATTCAGCAAAGTATCATTTTATAAAGTAAACAAAGCCAAATCGCAAATTTTAAATCTGGGCCTTGATGCCTCTACCAGCTCCATGCTACGAAACCTGTTTCCATATTCATGGGCGGATGGGAGCATCACTTATCTAGGGGTTCAACTAACCAATAACACGGCAGCCCTCTTCTCCCACAACTTCATTCCCTTCCGTACTCAACTACAGAATGATCTCCGCAAACTGGCATCCTTTGAGCTGTCGTGGATGGGCCGCCTCGCAGCCTTCAAAATGCTTCACCTACCCCAAGTACTGTACCTATTCCGGACATTACCGATCATCATTCCCCACTCCTTTCTTAAATCATTACAAGCTATGCTATCAGCCTTTCTATGGCAAGGTAAAAAGGCCAGAAGTGCACACAAACTCCTTGTGAAATATCGCGCGGCGGGAGGGGCAGGCTGCATTGACTTCCACGACTATTACATGGCCACTATCTTGACACAACTGCGAGAATGGATAGCCCCCTCTCAAACTACTCTTTGGGGTCAGTTAGAAGCATCACTAACCCCGGGGAAAAACCTGCACGTATGGCTGCTCTCCTCCAAGTGCCATCTCGCCAAAACTCCACATTTCCCCCCCCACCATGTTAGCCACCCTCAGGACATGGAACAGATTTCTACACCTCACCAACCATCATACTAACAGGGCCACGTTAAAAACTCCGCTACTCGTACTCCAAGAGAAAATAGACTTAGTGTCCTATACATCTTGGCGAACTAAATGTTTATCGCATATTAATGATCTCTTCGCATCGGGGCGACTAAAAGCATTCCCTGACCTGCAGAAAGAATACCAACTTCCAAACTCAGACCTATACCTGTACCTTAGAACCAAGCATTACCTCCACACATCCCCAGACTGGTCATGCAAAATCCCCCACCCTGGGTGGCTTTTTCTTACGAACCCGGCTTGCAAACACAAAGGCATATCACTATTCTACGCTATATTCCAACAAAAACACACACTTGATAAATCAGCTCCTATGCTCAAATGGGAAAGAGACCTCAGCCTAACGTACACACCCGAACAATGGGCCAAAGCAATCAAATCTACTTACCAATACACCAGATGTGCCACATTATGGGAACTAATGATTAAAATAACTCAAAGGTGGTACTTAACCCCAGACAGGATGTCAAAGTTCTCTGATCAACACTCTACGGAGTGCTGGAGGCAATGTGGGAATAAAGGGGATATACTCCATATTTTCTGGAGTTGCCCCAAACTGGCTTCCTTTTGGGAGTCAACTTTCAAGTTAATATCTGACATATCCCAAGTTGCAACTTCCCCTAGTCCTGACCTAGCTTTGCTCTCCCTGAGTCTTGACCTATTCCCAACAAGGATGAGGCACTCTATCTCTCATGTCTTGCTGGCAGCTAGACTGGGGATAACCAGACGGTGGAAAAACCCTATTCCACCGACTTTAGCCGAAGTAATAAGCATCACACATCTACATCACACTTACGAAATGACGCTTGCACGCAGTAATCTCAAGAGGGATCAGGTGTTCCAAAATTGGACCCCCTGGTCGACGTGGATTGCACACACCAACATTCTACCGCTAGAAAATTGTTCTCACCCACTCTGAGGTTCTACTACACTGGGTTTAACAAACGTTACTTTAGAGAATCTCTGTTCCACATCCGTTATGTTATTGTAACCAGTTGTTGTACTTATGTTATTACCGTATTATGGTTTGAAATCATTTGATCTCGATACGAATGGGATCCTGAGCCGCTTCCTGGGGCACTGCTCTCCTCCCGGACACAGAATTGATCCCGTAAGGGGTGTCTGGGGGGAGAGGAGTTCCCCGCCAAATTGTGGGTTGCGCTCCATAGCTCTACATTTAAGAGGTGATCGCACCGTAGGTCATCATCTGGCTGTTTGTATAGTCTTATGTATAATGATCATTCTGTTGATAGTTACTCTGTTTGTTATCTCTACAGCTGACATCTAAGACGCTGTTCATTATACGATTCTTGTAATATGTGAAAACCTAATAAAAATTTACCTTTTAAAAAAAAAAAAATTGCCCATTAGTTGGCAAGGGCTGTACTGTTTTTTGGCCCTAGGTTCTTTTAGGTTAAAATGAGATAGAGTACATGTTTTATTCTCCTCTTTTACTTCAATCACATTGTAGTACAACTATATGTTCAATTATTTATCTGAAAGTTACTAGTATATATGAATATTTAAGTGCCTATTAGCACTTTTGAGCAGTTTGAGGGCTATGTTTGGCTAACCTTATACCACCTAGACTTTCAGAGATCCTTGTCTTTGACTGTGCTATGTTTAGGGCACTATATAGGTGCTCACAGATGTGCATACAAGTATTCTACATTGTTATTATCACATGAGAGTACAGGAGTGTTGATTATGTATAACCATATACTATGTACATGGTTGTATTTTTTACTTTAACTCAATATTTTAATATACTTCATAATATTTGAATATAAAAAAATGAGTGTCAAATACCTCTTAAGGCTTGGTGCCCGAAAAATCCACTTCTTATATTTTGTTGTATTTGCTGATTATTTGACAATGTGGCACCCTTATTATTTCCCTATGGTCTGGCAGTTTTTTTCTAGCATACTGTTTACTTTTATGGAGAACAAAAAAATGGGCAGAACATTATAATATTATTGTTGAAGTTAGTACCAACCCTATCTTCAATTTGAGACATTTGATGTACCATATACAATAAACAACTATTATATAAAAAATGTTGTAAGTTACTGACCGAGAAAAAAAGTATTCAGGAGTTTTGAATTCTCTTGTCAGATGTCTTATTTGAATCAGTTACTTATCTGGATCAATAGTTCTAGGATCTGCATGATTGCTGAGCATTTTGCTTTTTTAAAAGGACAACACTTGTTATCCTTTCCTATGCAAATGTAGCGCACCCCCTAACGAGCCTCTGGCAAACTTGGTTCCTTTCCACTAGTAAGGGGTGCACACAGCCAGGCACACAGCATTTTCTCAACCCTCTCTCTTTGGCTAGAATGAACAGTCTCTAGAGGTGTCCTTTGATGGTGTTATTGGAAAAATTAACTTGGATGGGGTGAAGGTGAATACTGATGAACTGCACACTTTGTAGACTCTTTTCTATCAGGCTGAGCTGTACAAAACTGTCTCACAGAATCTCTAATGCTGACAGGTGACTAGGACTTTTCCCAAAAGACTAAAAGCTGCACACAATCACTAACTTCCAGTACCAGGGTCTACTCACGCAGTCACAGGATTATTGGTTGCCTCCTCATCCAGAGAGCTGGACACCTTTCCCCTAACTTCCTCCTGATACTCTTCATTGGGCTTCTCCAAACTCAAACAAACTCCAAGACTAAACTTTGTGCCCCCCCCAGCCATGGCTCCAGCTTGTACCTCAATGTCTTCTAGATGGCACCTGTAGCAATCCTGCTACAGATGCAAAACCCCTGCGCACAGTTCTCCTCCAGCAGGACTGGACCCAGGAACTCTCCCTGCTGCCTCAGACCTCAGACTATTTAAGGGCTCTCCAAACATCTTGTGGGCACACCTCCTCAGGGATTGGCTGGATTCTCATAACTATTCAGGCTGCTTACTCTGTTCTTCCTTCTTTCCACTGATTGGGAACACTGATTGGCACTATCAGGTGGCACTGATTGGAATAGGCAGGTGCCACTTATTGGCATTGGCAGGTGGCACTGAATGACACTGATAGGTGACACTGATTGGAACTGACAGGTGGCACTTATTGGCACTGGAAGATGGCACTGATTGGCACTGACAGGTGGCACTGATGAGCACTGACATGTGGCACTGATTGGAAACACTGGCACTGACATGTGACACTGATTGGCATTGATTGGCACTGATTGGAAAAACCAACTGCCACTGACAGGTGGCACTGTTTGGCACTGGCAGGTGGCATTGAATGGCACTGATTGGCACTGATAGGTGGCACTAATTGGCACTGACAGGCGGCACTGATTGGCACTGGCAGGTGGCACAGATTGGCATTGGCAGGTGGCACTGTTTGGCACTGATAGAGGAGAAGGAGTTTTACACTGAGCTGATATTGATACTTAGTGAAACTGTGTGTGACACTGTCATGTAATGTAACTTCATGCAGAGAGAGACCAGCTGTCAAAATATAGTGGTGATGTTGGGGGTGGGCAGGACCCGGGGTCGGTGGGACTCAGCAGCTATCAAACACCAGCCAATGATTGGGCTGCTTAACAAAGGGGGCGTGGCTACATACACGTAGCACCCCACCCTGATCTCATCCCATTGGCTGGTGTTTGATGGCTGCTAGGCCGGATCCCACCCACCTTCGACATCAACGCTCAATTTTGACAGCTGGTCTCTCTCTGCATTCAGTTACATTACATGACAGCGCCAAACACTGAGCAGCTCTTACAAGGAGAATGATCAGCTCAGTGTGAAACTGTCTCACAGGCAGCAGGGGCTGCACACTCATTGGATGCAGTCCCACAGGCAGATCTCAGGAGACAGCTGGCATGGGTGACCATACGGGTACAAATTGTCACTGCTGACCCTCTTAAAATGAGACCTGGAACCATGGGCCCACTGGGTCCCATGGTAGGGCCGGCCCTGCCTACGACTATACAGAATGTGTGTTTTGGCAGTGTATGCTGTGTACACTCTGGATGAGTGCTTACTAAGGTGTTATCATACATATGTTAAAATACAACTTTTATTACCAAAATATAACTTTATTCTGTATTTTACATATTTGAACGTTAACACCTAATCCTAATACAGTAATTCAAATTATAAAAGTCTAGGATCCTAGAAGGCAAATTGTCTCCTAGCGACTAGCTGTATCCACCATCAAAATAGACTAGTTTAAATTTACCAGGGTAGGGACACCCATACCTGAGATGGGCCCCACCCCTCCTTCTCCAAAATGTTTAACCGTGATTGCCTTCCAAAATCCTGAGACTCCTGCCAACTGCTACACCATTGTAGATAACATAAACAAACCTCACACACCATACCCCACACAACAACCATGTGAAACCAAAATCCCCATCAAACATAAAGACATGTAACGAAACTACTGAAAGAAAGAAAAACAATCCATTTAGGGAGGGAGGGAGGGCAGGAGAAGCTAGCACAATGCTGTTCAGGCTCCGACTGTCTTTTGGGCCTAGTACCACCCCCTATCACCTATATTCCTCAGTAGGCTACTCCCTACCCCAACGTGCCCCATCATTTCTGCTTCCAATCAAAACAGGTCCCTAGACTTAGTACACCATTAACCTGTTTAACCCACTGCTTTCTAGCATCCTATCCTGCCAACACAGTCATGTCTGGCCTTCCGCCAGTAGCAGTCTGTGCATTGTGGTGCAAGGGCGCTGGCCCCCCATCCATGCGCCCACCCTCTTTCAGGATGACCGATGCATGGATTCCTATGTTGGGCGGGAGGGGGTGGTACTTTTTAAAGCACCTGATTAGTGTCAGAGGCTCTAATAGTCTTCAAAATAAGATGGGCTCAGGGCGCACTCTCTGTACCCTGATCCAACCTAATTGTGTGACGATAGCGAATTAATTTTCGCTATTTTCACACTAGCCTATCTCCCCGCCAATCAGGAGGCAGGGCACCAGACCTGTTTTCTGAATGGCCAAAGCGCCAGGCCACCCTATGCCTGATGCTGAGGAAGAGGAGCGGAGGAGATACACGCTGGACTGGAGGAAGGATACCTCCTCCACTGCTCTGGTGCACTTGGAGAGAAGCTGCTGCCTGGCAGTAAGTGCCAGACCACAGGGGGTCTGTCAGAGCCATGAGCCCCACAATGGGGTGCTGTTAGAGCTGCAAGCTCTAATAGGGGTGCCACTGTCAGAGCCCAGAGATGGGGGGGCAAGTGTGCTGTCAGAGCCATAAGTCCCGCGAGTGGGGGAAGGGGGGGTCGGTGGGCACAGTGGCTGCATATGATGGGCACAGTGACTGTATTTGGTGGGCACAGTGGCTGCACCTGATGGGCACAGTGGTTGCATATGCTGAGCACGGTGGCTGCATATGATGGGCACAGTGGCTGTATGTGGTGGGCACAGTGGCTGCATATGATGGGCACAATGACTGTATTTGGTGGGCACAGTGGCTGCACCTGATGGGCACAGTGGCTGCATATGCTGGGCAGAGTGGCTGCATATGATGGGCACAGTGGCTGTATTTGGTGGGCACAGTGGCTGCATATGATGGGCACAATGACTGTATTTGGTGGGCACAGTGGCTGCATATGATGGGCACAGGGGAGGCATTTGATAGCAAAGTGGCTGAATATGATGGGCACAGGGGCTGCATTTGATGGCAAAGTGGCTGTATTTGATGGGCACAGTGGATGCATTTGATGGGACAGTGGCTTCATTTGATGGGAGAAGTGGTTGAATTTGATAGCCACAGTGAGGCTGCAATTGATTTGCACCCCGCAAAAAAATTTGAGCACCAGCCACCACTGCCTTCCTCCTATGTTGTGCCTCCAGGACTTATTCTTTATGGTAAGCCAGCATATCATATATAGTTCCAACCCTGGAACTCAGACGAAGAATCCTATTCTGTATATGATTTTAGCTACTTTGCTAATTTACAGGGTTTGTGGCACATGTGTTATTGTGCATCTAAGGATTGCTTTTGCTACTAAAAACACCATTTGTAACATCCAATTTGCAGTATGCACTTTATAGTGGGATATGTCCACTATTTATGAATCTTCAATAATGTCTTCATTTTATTTCTGTGGATAATATCAGTATACATGCACCTGGTTGTTAACTTGGCTCCTTAGTAGAGCTAGTGTCATCATTCATCAGCATAGAATGGAATATCTGACTATTGATTTGATTTAACTATTTGAATATTGGGTGATATCAAGTACAGGGAACTATGTGCACATTTGAAGGCTCTGCAGGGAGTCAATGTTTAGTGGGTTTTAAATGTGTACATTCTTGTATTTTGTAATATTGTATTATATTTGTATACTTTTGTGATAAAATGTTATAAAAGTGATATAGTTGTTTAACATTATTGCTGAACATTTATAAATCCTATTCAGAAATACCTTATTTAAAGGGGCTTATGTTCTAACGTTTAAGGTTTAAGAGTTATGAGTGAGCTTAGAAGTGAATATTATGTTATAATTTTATTATAACATTATATTATAATGCGTGCTACAATTTCTGGTGCTGAGACTTAATGTATGCCACAAAAACATCCAAGCCAATTTTCAGAAGCCAGAAACTATGATTCATCCTTCATGTGAAACTATTTTAGTAAAAAAAATGGAAGGGTTAATTGGACGTTGAATTTGGAACTGGCAGCTAAGAAGAATGCTTATGGAGCCACTGATTTGCCATTACTGAAAGAGCAATCTCATGAACAGCATTCATTGCAATAGGTCACCAACTGAAAGTCACATACCACTTGTCTGTTTTTCAAATACTTGAAAGGCCCATTTAGACATGCTTTGCATTATGGCAGCCCATTCATCTGAACGGTCTACCAATGCACCAGAGCAGATAGAAAAATGTACCTGTGCCTTTCTTTCCCACTCAGCACACCACAATGTGTGGTAGTGAATACTGTAGTGTGTTGTACAGATGTATTGGGATACTGTACCATTCAAAATGAATGGCAGCAGCACATCAACATGTGTAAGGTGTGTTACAATGGTGCGAATTTAACATAACTTACTTTTTTTCATATATACATTTTTTTTTTTGCTGTCCATTAGTACTTTGTTTGTTTCCTTTCATTAAAGCTTTACATACACCACCCTGAATAACAGGAGGTGGAACACAACTGCTCTGTACATATATAAATGAAGCAGATACTGTAGCGCTGCATTCTTCTCTCTGTGTTCATAAATCTGCCAGGGGTTTGACACTGTGAGATTATTGTACATCCTGCTCATGTACATCACATAGTGTGTCACTGAAGACACAGTAGTAAGTGCCAGAATCAGATACTCTTGCATTGGTGATTGTCAGAGGAAATTCCCGGTTTGTCTTGTCATTGCTATAAAGTAATCGTCCTTTGTATTCTTCTTCTAGATCTTCCTTCTTAGTGAACTCCCGAAGTAGCATGTTCAATATCTGTCCTGGCTTATGTACATACCAGAACATAGTGTTACTGGTCTGACTGTAGTTGCACCTCATGGTGGCCTCCATCCCTTCATCAGTAACTACAGAGGGTGACTGGTTCACTGTCTGTCCTGAAGCAGAATCTGAAAGATACAAATATCAACAATGGCATTTAACAAAACAGTTCAGGAAAAAGGCCCTTTAAGAGCTTTTCAAAGTATGTAATAGTTTAAAATAAGAGCACATAAAATTCGTGTAAATTGTAACATGTATGCGTAATGTTAAGATTCTATTTAAAAGTATAGAGGCAGAGATGTATTAGAGGGTTCCACAAGACTTACACATCAGTAATGAAGATAGAAGAAGAGAACAGAGGATGTGTGTGCCGTGCATGGTTGTAGTTGTGATCTGTCAGTGAATGTGAAGAGAATAAATAAAGACGGTGACATGCAGGAAATGGGGAGGGGACAAAGCAAGGCTTTCATGGAGTCGTTTAAAACAAGACTATACAAAACTGATATATCACTAAGCCCACTGACAACATAGCTCCCGACTGTCCCTGATTTCGAGGGACTGTCCCTGATTTCGAGGGACTGTCCCTGATTTGGAGCAATGTCCCTCTGTCCCTCTTTCCTCCTCCTTTGTCCCTCATTTTGGTCTGATCTATATAGTTGTATATAAAATGCACTTTTTATCTTTCAAAAAGTGTTTCCCAGTGATAAACAGTTCATCCAAATTCTAAATTGCTGCATTTGTAGATTTTAAAAGCCAATATAAAGGAATAGTAGTGGTAAATAAAAAGCCCTTGTGGATTTATTTTTTATTTTTTACCATAAAGAGTTTATTTTATTAAAGATAATGCAAAATACAACAGAAATAATGCAGAAATAATAAAACAGATAATTCTGGCACGTTTTCAGTTTCACAAAGAGAGACAGTCACGTACACAAAGCAGTAAGATTATACAGCACTTGGTCATACCCAGATTGAAATCATGCATCAGTAACCCAATTTGACCATACGTATTTTATAACATTACGCAAAGTGGCTTATATGTGTTAAATGGAGCATGGGTCGAGTTCCCATTGTGTGTCTGTCCTATGGGAGTTGGTCCAAAAGGAAGCCCGACCTCCTGATGTCTGTACATTCTAATTACAGGGAGATGCGGACCGGGGCCTCCCGAGAGGTTGGTCCCGAGCACCGCACCCCCCCAACCTAGAGGTCAAATGAAGGGGGGGGAAACAGGGAAGGAAGGATGGGGGGGGAAGAGGGACGGTAAGGCTGGGAAAAAAGGGGGAGGGGGGGGAGACAGAAGGGAGGAGGGACATGCGCAAACTGGCTTAGGGAGGGGGTGGGGCCTCCACCAGCTACCCTCCCCATCCAGTCCTCACAGCGCACCTGTTGTTGATATTGCCTCATCCTCTGACTATTCATTGATCTGAGATAGTGCAGTTACTGTGGAATGTCAGCCATTGTCTTTCAAAAGGTTTTGATATTCTGGTGACCTGCGAAACTTAAACCAATCTTCCCAAATTGCCGTGAAGTTGGCAATTCTGTCTTGAGTGGAGAATATCAGCTCCTCAATCCCTGCTATGCAATCTATGCGAGAGGTCCAATCTTTCATTGATGGGATCACTGTGGATTTCCAATGAACTGGTAGGCACAGCTTAGCAGCATTGATCATATGCATTGCTGCCGTTTTAAAATATCTTCTTTTGGATATTTTGGAGTGGTGGAGGAGATACCGTGCTGGTGTGAATTCTAGAGGGAGTGAAGACAACAGAGTCGTTGTTTCATGTACTTTTCGCCAATATGGCTGGATCTGAGGGCAGTCCCACCAAATATGTAAGAAGGTACCTTTCTCCCGGCCACATCTCCAACAGCGATCAGAGACTGTGGGTATGAACCTATGGAGTACCTCCGGTGTTTTGTACCAGCGTGTCTTAATTTTATACCCGTTTTCTTGGTTATGGACATTCATTGATCCTTTGTGGATATACAAGTGAATGCGTTCCCAGCTAGCGTGAGGTATTTCTATGCATAATTGTCTCTCCCAAAAGCCGTGGTCTTTCTGCAGGACACTATGCGCGTCCTGAAACATGGAGGCATAAAGTGCAGAGATCACATGTCGCTGGGGGGAGTGGCCCGAGCATAATGACTCAAGAACTGTAGGGGTTTTTGCAAATTTCTCCCTGGTTGTCGGGCTGTCCAAGTAGTGCTTAAGTTGTAAGTATGTCCAAAAGGCAAAAGATTTGGTCACCGACAGGGATTCTAGCTCCCTTTGAGTAAGAAATTTGCCTCTGGAGAAAAAATGTCCAGCTAGCACTTCCGCATGTGGCCATTCAGCGGACAAAAAAGGACTTGGCTAACCCGGGCGCGAAGTCCGGGTTTCCCCGAATTGGAATCAGTGCACAATCCTTCGCTGATATAGCATGGGCCCTACAAGCTCTGCCAAAAGCCTCTAAGGTTGCATTAATGAGGGGATGAGCATTTACGCCTGCGGGCACGTATTTACTGGTCAGCCAAGGAAGTGCACTGAGATTCATTTCGGCAATCAGTTGTTCCAGGAGAACCCAGCCTTTACATCTAATATGAACCTTCCAGTCCACTATTCGAGTCAGCTGAGAGGCCCAATAGTATCTCTGGAGGTCTGGGAGCCCAATTCCCCCCTCGGATTTTGGCAGCACCAGCTTCGCCCATCCAATTCTTACCCCTTTGGCTCCCCAGAGAAAGGATCTACACATCTTCTTGTAGGCCGTAAAAAAGGAAGGAGGGAGGCGGATCGGTATGGTCTGCATTTTATATAAGATGCGAGGGAGTACCATCATCTTTATAATAGAGGCGCGTCCGAACCAGGAGATGGTGGGTGTGGTCCACCTATGGAGGTCTTGTTGCAACCTTTTAATTTCCGTCAAGAAATTCATGTTGTACAAGTCTACCAACCTGCTGGGTAGCTGGATGCCTAAATAGGTAATAGTGTCTGTCTTCCAGGCAAAGGGGAAGTTGCTCTGGCACATCTGCACTTCGTGAGGGGATAATGTAATATTTAGGGCGTACGATTTAGAAAAATTGTTCCAATACTTGCATCAGGTTTGGCAAGGATGTCATGGGAGATGAGAGGAACAGCAGGACGTCGTCCGCGAACGCCGCAAGTTTATATTCTCGGCCAAGCAACTCAATGCCTTTTATATCCACATTTGCTGGGATACATCTCAGCAGGGGTTCCAGTGTAAGAACATAAAGTAAGGGGGAAAGGGGACAGCCCTGCCTGGTCCCATTCTGGATGGGGAAGGCCTCTCACAGGTGACCGTTGACTCGGGCCCTGGCGCTTGGGTTAGCATATAGGGCTTTGATAAACCCTCGCATGTGACATCCTAAGCCTATTGCCTCCAGGGCTGCATCCATGTAGTCCCAGGCCACCCGGTCAAAGGCCTTCTCTGCATCCATGGACAAAAAAAAACCTTTTCTATGTGTGAAAGTCAGCCAATGGTGCAGGTTTAATGCTTTGGTGGTGTTGTCCCTGGCCTCTCTGCCAGGGACAAAACCCCCCTGATCCAACCCCACCCATGCTGGAAGATGATAGGAAAGCCTAGTCGCTAATAATTTAGAGAAGAGTTTCATGTCTACATTTAGGAGTGATATTGGACGGTAGTTCACAACGTTAGCTGGATCCTTGCCCTCCTTTGGAATCACCGTGATGTATGCTTCTAATAGACTGCGAGGGGGGTCTGACATTCCTTCTAAGGAATTAAAGGCTTTAATGAAGCCAGGGCCTAGGAGGTCTGGAAAGCTCTTATAATACTGTGTCGTAAAGCCATCCGGCCCAGGGCTCTTTCCTGGGTTCGTAGACTTTAAGGCCTCTGCCCATTCTTCCGAGGACAACGGGGCTTCAAGAGCCCGCTGGTCGTCAGCTGATAACGCTGTAGGACTGTACTTACGAAGGAAATCCCTTAGCAAGTGCGATCTAGTCTCTGTAGAGGGCGGGTTTTGTTCATTCGCCGGTATGTCGTACAGTTTCTTATAGAAATCTTGAAATAGACCTGCTATCTCTTCATTTTTGGTGTGCTTCTTTCCTGTCTTATCCACTAGGTGATGGACAGTGAGAGTGAGGTTCACGCTGTTGCGTGAACCTGGACAGAAGTCTCTCCGGTTTATTGCTGTTCTTGTATAAAAAACTTCTGTGATAGCGCCTGCCATTGCCCTGCCTTTTTGTACAACTCTTCCGACAAAAGAGCCGAGTATCTGCCAGTTCGGTTGCTACTGTAAGAGCTAGCGAACATTTATGTTGCGCCTCCAGTTTGGAGATTTTGGATGACAATTCTAAAATCAGGGCCTGGTGTCGTTTCTTTTTTGTCGCCGCTAGGGCCAGCAGGTGCCCGCGTATCACACATTTGTGAGCTTCCCACTGAACCATGGGGGACGTGTCCGGGGTGTCGTTATGTCTGAAATACTCACTAATGGCCTGTTCAACGGCAGCTAAATCCCCAGCGTCGGAGAGGAGGGAGGCTTCGAACCTCCAGACTTTAGTGAATGTTTCCCTTTGGGGGAATCGCAAAGTCAAAGTAATCAGATGATGATCCGAGATCACCATATTTTCTATCGTAGCTTCATGCAGGTATGCCAGATCTTTCTGGGTTATAAACAGGTAATCCAGTCGAGAGTATCGACTATGTGGTGCCGAATAGAACGTGTAGTCCTTCCCACGTGGATTTAAAATGCGGCAAGAGTCATGGAGCATGAGGGAGTGAGGAGGTACCTGAGGATGTGTTTAAGAGCGGGTTTAGGGCCATATTAAGGTCACCACCCAAAATCACTAAGCCCACCTGGAACAAAGTTAGCTTCAAAAAGGTATCCTTCAAGAAGGATATTTGTCTAGTGTTTGGGCAATATATATTTGCCAGAGTCACCGGTTTGTCTCTCCAGGTACCTTTCAAGAAAATGAACCTGCACTCTGGATCCACCGTCTGGTCCGTCAAGTTGAATGCAAATGACTTTGCCAGCAGTATCGCCACCCCTTTTGTCTTAGAATCAGCACACGTCACATGGAATACGACCGGGAATCGGTGGTTAGAGAACCGGGGTATAGAACTCGTTTTAAAATGTGTTTCTTGCTCAAATATAATTTGGGCTTTCTGCCTGTAAGCTTCAGTCAGTAGGCTACTACGCTTTTCTGGGATATTCAATCCCCTCGCATTCAGAGAGTACACTTTGAGAGACAGAGGAGCTGATCTTCGCCCCTCCTGAGGCATGTTGGTGGCTGGCTTTTCAATATGTATTACCTTTCTGAGCTACCGATGGGGAGGGCCTATTGAGGTGCAAGGGAGGGGAGTGGGAGAGAGAGAGAGAAAAAAAAAAGGGGGGGGGGGAAGGAAGGGAGTGGCGGTATAGGTAAAAAGGAGGGGAGGTGAGAAAGGGGTAAGGGAAAAAGGGGGGTCGGGTTAGAGGGGAAAGGGTTAACAAGATCAAGCAGGGGCTTAAGAAAAGGACTAAGTCCTTGTCTCATTCCAACGGGGTATTATGCTCCTATCTGATTAAGCATATGCTGGTCCTTGGACCATGTAAGTACCTCCTCCGTTGGGTGTGTTAAATAGTACCGGAGGTGGTCCAAGGCCTGCTAGGCCACCTAAACAGAAATAACCTGTGGGACCAGATAACTAGTATCTAATGTCCCGTACCGTGTTTTCCAAGGGAGTAACCTGCCTCCCTGGTGTGGGGAAGTAGCCTAGTACCGAAACAATTGACCACCACCGACCAACCCTTCCTCCCATGGCTTGCATACAGTCAGTAGGTGAAGGATCCTCGGCAGGGGGATAATGGCCTGCCCCCTCCCACCCAGGAAAGGCTGCAGAGTGCCATGTAATAAGCCTGATTCTGCCGCCTGGGGGAGAACCCCTCCTGAGCAGGGGGGAGGGGGGCCATCCAGGAAATGCACAGAGGGGCCGGGGGACAGCAGAAGCACATCCTCTGTTCCCCCGCTCCAAGTTAAGTACCCCAGTCATGAATGCAAGATCGTGATCATCTGCACAGCCTGAGTCACGTTTTTCACAAATAAACATAGGAACATATAAACAGGTAAACAAATAATCAAATAAGGCTTTACATCCTAAGTATATCTATAGATACACCATGAGGGTATCCGCTATGAATGGTTATTACCCTCCTGACTCGCCACTCCTTCATCTTGGTGATGGTTGTCGCCTCAGGTAGACATACCCATTGGAACTAGCACAAAACGTAGCATCTAGTGTTACCACGAAAGTAGCCCCAGCTGAAACAGGCATGACTATGCCTCCTGGTTCCCAAGCATCCCTGCTTCCCTACCAGGCGGTGTTTCTCAGGGGACCCAGGAGGCATATGGTTAACATTGCTGTTTGCCTCTTCTTACTATCCGTCCATCATCTTGGACCCTTTCTCTTGAACAACCTATCCTTGTAAGTATGAGCCACCATTGAAATAAAAAAAATAAAAAAAGGGGGGGGGGGGAGAAGGAGACGGGGAAGGGAGGGGTGCATGGAGGATCAGACTCTCCCAAAATCAATAGATATCTGGTTGCAACAAGTCCATACATCCAGGAAGGGAAGTTCATGTTCTTCACATAGTGTGCATCACTGAAAAGTCTATTTATGGTGGACAGTGATAGGGGCTGAGGGGGAACGACAGTTTAACTCAAGCAGAACGTTAGATGTAGTTCAAAAGACATGTCTCTGAGAGTTCCGCTCCAGTGTCAGCACTAGATCCCATGGAACAGGGAGCATGCGAAGTGATGGCTTACTTCCTATCCTCCAAATCACAGGACTTGCTGCGTTGGCCAGTAACAATCAACTACGTGGCTGTAAGTGTGCGTCCACTAGCGTGGTCCCCCTCCTTTGTCCCTATACTTGGGTGTAGCATGATAGTTTCAGCGATCACACACTAGGGAATGACTGATATGGGGAGTAACTTGAATACTAGCCCTCCCGGGAGTCAGAAAGCAGGAACAACAAAAAATTCCTAACAACAAAAAATTCCCTAACAGGGAGGTGGGCTCAGGCACAATCAGCAAGGTGTCCTCTTACCATATCGCCTTCGGTGTTAGGGTAGATAAGTTCTGCAGCGCACTGAGGATGGTGAAGCTCGTGGACTCTTGTCAGTCTCCATGTCTCCACGCTGCCTTGGCGGAGTGGTAGCTGCGATGTCTTTGCCTGCTCCTTTGGGACCTAGTGGTGTTGTCTTGCTTGGCAGGAATCCATGGGTCAGGTTGAAGAAAGACCCCATACCAATCAGGTACCTCAGTCATTGGAATATTAAGGGTGTCACAAAATTGCTGAATATCCGCTGGTGTTCTCAGCATTGCCGTGCGATTTCCTGCCATAGCTTGAAGACAGAAAGGAAACTTCCAACGGTATGGAATCCGGCGTTCTCTAAGGACTTGGAGCAGGGGGCGAAGGTCCCTCCGGTGTTGAAGGGTGATGGTGGAAAGATCCTGGAAGATCTATATACGCACACCCTCATGCTCCATGCTATAAGACCCCAAATCCCTCTTCTACACTTAAAAGCATTCAAAACACCAAGATTGGTGTCTTTGAATGCTTTAGATTTAAAAAAAAATGGTGCCAATGGTTTCCAAGTAAACCGTAAGTGATGTCATGTCATCGTTTCTGGGTCACTATTACAAACACGTGATCAAAGCCAGTCCTGTCTTTGCTTGGCTGTCCGGTGGTCCAGCGGGCTGGTTGCTCAGGCCTCTCAGTGGGGAAGTAGAGCCCAAGAAAGGCGCGTAAGGTGGCAGGTGGGGGGGCGCCGCCTCCTGTTGCTTGTAATAGCAGTCGAGTGGCTAATTATCTGCTCCATTTGCTTTTAATAGAGAGCTGACCACTAGCTCTAAAAAAAACTGGACGGTTGCATCGCTGGACGGGAACTGGTTAAAGGCTAAGTCCATCTTTAGCAACATGTAACATGTTGTTGAGCACCCCCCCCCGCATCTCCACCCTCTTAGCCCATCCCCCTGTGACAGCGTGCTGTGTTTCCTCTACTCTGAACCTGCTGCTGTCACTTTTAAAATTGGTATGGCTTTGCAGGGCTCCTGCTGAATAATTCTTCCACGGAGATCTGTAAATGAAAAAACTAAAGGTCAAGTCTGCCACCGCGGTAGATGGACTTGTAATTGTCAATGGAACATGAGTGTGGTAATGAGTGCAGTTGTAGTCCACTGATTCTTCCCCCAACTTTTTAACTTAAAGCCTGTACAGAGGAACACGCAGAGAGTTAGAGGAAGAGTTTCCAGGAGCTTAACCTTGCACTCGTGATCTTCTGAACAATGCTTGGCAGGCTCCTATGAAAAAAATAGTAAATGCACATTATTTTCTTGCGACCATATGTGCATTTATTATTTTTTTCTTAGAAGTGAACTTCCCCTTTAAAGCCTGATTGTGTAGGAAGGTATTGCTGCCATCTTGTGGCAATAATCTACAACTATGAATAAAATTTATTTGACATTATACAAAATCATTTTCTTAGTTCTTACTGCATGCATTTCTATTTAATTGAAAATATATGTAAGATGCTGCCAGGATTACAGGAAAGAAAACCAAAGATTATGTAATCGGCCTGTAGCGGATGACATTTTGGTCAAAGTGTCATACAGGTGTAAATTTAGTTTTTGCTTAAGAACAGTAGGGGTTCTGAGGGTTAATTATGTAGGTTGACTTTGATGTCAGTTTGGCTGGGCTATGTTAGAAGTTCTGCTTGGTCATGTGAGTAGTGAGGTGCACATGACAAGCCAGAACCAGGCCTGGTTGGATGTTTTAGGTATCAGCCTTCTCGGAACCAATCAGTGGGTGTGCCGGGCCTCGCTGAGGAGTCTGGGAAGGGGTACTTAAGATGTTGGGGTCACGTGTTTAAGGGAGAGGAGTTTGTGAGGTCCGTGTGGTCTGTTCTTGTTCCAGGACCGGGGTAGTCCCGCGAGGGGTCCCGGTCAAGGGATGTTTGACATCCCGCAACATGCTTCTGTTGGTTACTCCCAATTGACCTCTTGTCATGACCGTCCTGGTGATCCGATCGCACATGGGAGATCTGCTTGCAGGGGCCCGTTGCTGAGAACTTGTCGGTACCCTTTGGTGCGCGTCAACGCGAACGGACGCACGCGGGTGCGCGTTGGTACGATCGGGCGCACACGGGTGCGCGATGGTGCGAACGAGTGCACGCGGGTGCGCGGGGTCACGAACGGGCGCACGGTTACTCGCGGGGGCACGCAGACTCGCCGTGCGAGCGCTTTGGCGCCCTAAAGGCTACTTAAGGACTCTGCCTTCGTTTCCTCCTTGCTGTCCAGTCTACAGCGTGTCCGGTGATTCTGTTAGCCGCTATCTGTTGCCTTGATTCCTGTTACCCGGCCTGTTCCTGGCTACGTTCGTTTGCTGCCTGCCACCGACCTCTTGCCTGTCTGACTACGTCTCCGTCTCTTCCCGTGTACTGTTGTTGCCCGCCTGTTACCGAACCGGCCTGTACCCGACTCTGCTGTTTACCTCCTGCTGATCCGATCGGATACCCAATACCTGTTGCCACCAGCTGTCTACCATCTGCTGTTCCAGTCCGACTGCCTGAGCCTGCTGTCACCTGCTGATGACCTTCTGCTGTTCCAGTCCGACTGCCTGAGCCTGCTGTCACCTGCTGACGACCTTCTGCTGTTCCAGTCCGACTGCCTGTGCCTGCTGTCACCTGCCGACTGACATCAGCCATTCTTATCTGCTACCTGTGCTTGCTGCTGTCGATCCGGATCTGCCTTACACCAGCCAGGCACTTGTGCCCTCTGAACTTTTGAATCCCTGTTACCACCCTCAGGGGTTCTCGAGCCAGAGGCTACGAGAGGCTGCTTCCTGCATTCTGGGCTCGCCTACCAGGTACGTGACACCCATCTGGTCTGGGGTAGGGATCCGTCTGTTCCCGAGTCTCGGAACCAGCTGGTCCGAGGCGTAGTAACTGAGGGAGGTTTCATGGTGTCTGGCTTGGAGATGCACCACAACTCGTGGAAGTGACCGGGGGAGGACTCTTCGGAGGAGGGCCTGGTTACTGAGTTGGGAAGGACATTGACGAATCCACGCTTTTTCCAGTACTATTAAGGAGACAGAGAATGTTCCAGGTACTGAGGAAAAAGGTTCCTGTTCACTCTTATTTACAACTTGTACACGTTCATATGATTTTTCAAGTTTTTAATCAACATGCTGATTGCCACGATCTCTGGCTAGAGATCTGTTCAGCCTTGAGGTGCCCAGCTGCAAGTGGCTTCTCTGGGTGGAATTGAGAGACTTTGTTATATCTGCAGTTCAAGGTACCTGAGTTCTTCACTCGTGCCCTCTGTTCCTATATGAGACTGTGTTATTGGATGTTATCACTGCAAAATAAAACCTTCCAAAAGGACTTTATTGGTGTCAGCGTCCAAGTTGTTGGGTATCAACCCTGGGAACCCCTAGACGTGGAAGAACAAGCCAAGCGGAGGTAACCGGTAAGCCCAATAAGTTAAGGCCGCCCTACAAAGGGTTATGGCTGCTACAGGCCTTTTTACTCTTTTGCTGCTTGGAGAGAATGTCAGCCTTGTGGTTATGAATGTTGGTGTTACACATGTTGGTGCAATGTGATGGCATACGTTCTGAATTGTACCCTAGTGCCCCAGTGCTGCCAAGCAACTACAGCTTGTTGTGGTGTTCTGCACCACCTAAATGTTACATACATGATTTCTAGTACATTGGGCAGTTTATTCTGATGAACTGGCTGCTCTAACACAATGCCGCACGATGCAACACAATGCAACACAGATGACCAGGCTGATGTGAATCGGCCCTTAAGGTTTAGGTGTTTAGGATTTCTTGGTTGACTTTGCAATCTAAAGCATCAATATTTTGTAAGTTGCTGACCAAGAAAAAAAGTATGCAGGAGTTTTGACTTCTCTTGTCAGATGTCTTATTTGGATCAGTTACTTATCTGGATCAGTAGTTCTAGGATCTGCTTGGCTGCTGAGCCTTTTTCTTTTTTAAAAGGACAACACTTGTTATCCTTTCCTATGTAAGTGTAGCGCACCCCCTAACGAGCCTCTGGGGAACTTGGTTCCTTTCCACCAGTAAGGGGTGCACACAGCTGGGCACACAGCATTTAGTCAAATCTCTCTCTTTGGCTAGAATGAACAGTCTAGAGGTGTCCTTTGATGGTTTTATTGGAAAAATTAACTTGGATGGGGTGAAGGTGAATACTGATGAACTGCACACTTTGCAGACTCTTTTCTATCATGCTGAGCTGTACAAAAATGTCTCACAGAATCTCTAATGCAGACAGGTGACTAGGTCTTTTCCCAAAAGACAAAAAGCTGCACACAATCACTAATGTCCAGTACCAGGGTCATCTACTCACACAGTCACAGGATCATCGGTTGCCTCCACATCCAGAGAGCTGGACACCTTTCCCCTAACTTCCTCCTGATACTCTTCAATGGGCTTCTCCAAACTCAAACAAACTCCAAGACTAGGCTTTGTGAATAGCCCCCTCCCCCCAACTATGGCTCCAGCTTGTACCTCAATGTCTTCTAGATGGCACCTGTAGCAATCCTGCCCCAGACGCAAAACCCCTGCACACAGTTCTCCTCCAGCGGCACTGGACCCAGGAACTTTCGCTGCTGCCTCAGACCTCAGACTATTTAAGGGATCTCCAAACATCTTGTGGGCATACCTCCTCAGGGATTGGCTGGATTTTCATAACTATTCAGGCTGCTTACTCTGTTCTTCCTTTTTTCCACTGATTGCAAACACTGATTGGCACTGACAGGTGGCACTGATTGGCACTGGAAGGTGGCTCTGATTGGCACTGACAGGTGGCACTGATGGGCACTGACATGTGGCACTGATTGGAAACACTGGCACTGACATGTGGCACTAATTGGCATTGATTGGCACTGACAGATGGCACTGATTGGAAACACCAATTGGCACTGACAGGTGGCACTGATTAGCACTGGCAGGTGGCATTGAATGGTACTAATTGGCACTGACAGGTGGCACTAATTGGCACTGGCAGATGGCACTGATTGGCACTGACAGGTGGCACTGATTGGCACTGGCAGGTGGCACAGATTGGCAATGGCAGGTGGCACTGATTGGCACTGATACAGGAGAAGGAGTTTTACACTGAGCTGATATTGATGCTTAGTGAAACTGTGTGTGACACTGTCATGTAATGTAACTTCATGCAGAGAGAGACCAGCTGTCAAAATATAGTGATGTTGGGGGTGGGCGGGAGCCAGGGTCGTGGGACTCAGCAGCTATCAAACACCAGCCAATGATTGGGCTGCTTAAGAAAGGGGGCGTGGCTACATACACGTAGCGCCCCACCCAGATCCCATCCCATTGGCTAGTGTTTTATAGCTGCTAGGCTGGATCCCGCCCACCCTCGACATCAACGCTCAATTTTGACAGCTGGTCTCTCTCTGCATTCAGTTACATTACATGACAGAGTCACACTCTGAGAGGCTCTTACAAGCAGAACGATCAGCTCAGTGTGAAACTGTCTCACAGGCAGCAGGGGCTGCACACTCATTGGATGCAGTCCCACAGGCAGATCTCTGCAGACAGCTGGCATGGGTGACCATACGGGTACAAATTGTCACTGCTGCCCCTCTTAAAATGCCGCCTGGAACCATGAGCCCACTGGGTCCCATGGTAGGGCTGGCCCTGGCCACGACTATACAGAATGTGTGTTTTGGCAGTGTATGCTGTGTACACTCTGGATGAGTTCTTAGTAAAGTGTTATCATACATATGTTAAAATACAACTTTTATTACCAAAATATAATAAATAAAATAAAATAAACGTATATTTGAACATTAACACCTAATCCTAATACAGTAATTCAAATTATTAAAGTCTAGGATCTTAGAAGGCAAATTGTCTCCTACTGACTAGCTGTATCCACCATCAAAATAGACTTCAAGGCCCTCAGCCACCACTACACCAGCTTGAGGACTATTACTATTAGGATACCCACGATACAGCCGAATTACTTAATAAACCATTACTGGTTTAAATTTACCAGGGTAGGGACACCCATACCTGAGATGGGCCCCACCACTCCTTCTCCAAAATGTTTAACTGTGATTGCCTTCCAAAATCCTGAGACTCCTGCCAACTGCTACGGCACTGTAGATAACATAAACAAACCTCACACACCATACCCCACACAACAACCATGTGAAACCAAAATCCCAATCAAACATAAAGACATGTAACAAAACTACTGAAGGAAAGAAAAACAATCCAATTATTAAGGGAGGGAGGGCGGGAGAAGCTAGCACAATGCTGTGCAGGCTCCGACTGTCTTTTGGGCCTAGTGCCGCCCCCTATATTCCTCAGTAGGCTACTCCCTACCCCACCCTGCCCCATCATTTCTGCTTCCAATCAAAACAGGTCCCTAGACTTAGCACACCATTAACCTGTTTAACCCACTGCTTTCCAGCATCCTATCCTGCCAACACAGTCATGTCTGGCCTTCCGCCAGTGGCAGTCCGTGCATTGTGGGTGTACGGGTGGCCGGCCCCCCACCCATGCGCCCAGCCTCTTTCAGGATGACGGACGTATGGATCCCTATGGCGGGGCGGGAGGGGGTGGTACTTTTTTGAAGCACCTGATTAGAGCCAGAGTCTCTAATAGTCTTCAAAATAAGATGGGCTGAGGGCACACTCTCTGTGCCCTGATCCCACCTAATTGTGTGATGATAGCGATTTAATTTTCGTTATTTTCACACTAGCCTATCTCTCCGCCAATCAGCAGGCAGGGCATCAGACCTGTTTTCTGATTGGCCAAAGCGCCAGGCCACCCTATTGGATGCCTGGCGCTGAGGAAGAGGAGCAGAGGAGATACACACTGGACTGGAGGAAGGATACCTCCTCCGCCACTCCGGTGCACTTGAAGAGGAGCTGGTGCCTGGCGGTAAGTGCCTGACCACAGGGGGTCTGTCAGAGCCACGAGCCCCGCAATGGGGTGCTGTTAGAGCTGCAAGCTCTAATGGGGGTGCCACTGTCAGAGCACAGAGATGGTGGGGCAGGTGGGCTGTCAGAGCCATGAGTCCCACGAGTGGGGGGGGGGTCGGTGGGCACAGTAGCTGCATATGATGGGCACAGTGACTGTATTTGGTGGGCACAGTGGCTGCACCTGATGGTCACATTGGCTGCATATGCTGGGCACAGTGGCTGCATATGATGGGCACAGTGACTGTATTTGGTGGGCACAGTGGTTGTATTTGGTGGGCACAATGACTGTATTTGGTGGGCACAATGGCTGGACATGATGGGCACGGTGACTGTATTTGGTGAGCACAGTGGTTGCACATGATGGGCACAGTGGCTGTATTTGATGGGCACAGGGGCTGCATTCGATGGCAAAGTGGCTGAATATGATGGACACAGGGGCTGTATTTGATGGCAAAGGGGCTGTATTTGATGGGCACAGTGGATGCATTTGATGGGCACAGTGGCTGCATATGATGGGCACAGTAGCTGCATTTGATAGGCACAGTAGCTGCATTTGATAGGCACAGTGGCTGCATATGGTGGGCACAGTGGCTGCATTTGATGGGCACAGTGGCTGCATTTGATAGGCACAGTGGCTGTATTTGATGGCACAGTTTGATGGGAGAAGTGGTTGAATTTGATACACACAGTGAGGCTGCAATTGATTTTGATTTGATTTTGAAAAAAATTTGAGCACCAGCCACCACTGCCTTCCTCCTATGTTGTTCCTCCAGGCCTTATTCTTTATGGTAAGCCAGAATATCATATATAGTTCTAACCCTGGAACTCAGGCGAGGAATCCTATCCTATATATGACTTTAGTTACTTTGCTAACCTACAGGGTTTGTGGCGCATGTGTTATCATGCATCTAAGGATGGCTTTTAATAATAAAAACACCATTTGTAACATCCAATTTGCAGTTTGCACTTTATAGTGGGATATGTCCACTATTTATGAATCTTCAATGACGTCTTCATTTTATTTCTGTGGATAATATCAGTATACATGCACCTGCTTGTTAACTTGACTCCTTAGTAGAGCTAATGTCATCATCACCATACACTGGAATATCTGACAATTGATCTGATTTAACTATTTGAATATTGGGTGATGTCAAGTACAGGGAACTACCGTATGTGTACATTTGAAGGCTCAGCAGGGAGTCAGTGTTTAGTGGGTTTTAAATGTGTACATTCTTGTATTTTGTTATATTTTATTATATTTGTATACTTTTGTGATAAAATGTTATAAAAGTGATATAGTTGTTTAACATTGTTGCTGAACATTTATAAATCCTATTCAGAAATACCTTATTTAAAGGGGCTTATGTTCTACTGTTTAAGGTTTAAAAGTTATGAATAAGCTTAGAAGTGAATATCATGTTATCATTTTATTATAACATTATATTATAATGCGTGCTAACATTTCTGGTGCTGAGACTTACTGTATGCCACAAAAACATCCAAGTCAGTTTTCAGAAGCTATCGTACATCCTTCATGTGAAACTATTCTATTAAATAAAAAATGGAATGGTTAATTGGACTTTGACTTTGGAACTGGCAGCTAGGAAGAATGCTTATGAAGCCACTGATTTGCCATTACTGAAAGAGCAATCTCATGAATAGCATTCATTGCAATAGGTCACCAACTGAAAGTCACATACCACTTGTCTGTTTTTCAAATACTTTAAAGGCCCATTCAGACATGCTTTGCATTATGGCAGCCCATTCATTTGAAAGGGCTACCAATGCACCAGAGCAGATAGAAAAATGTACCTGTGCCTTTCTTTCCAACTCAGCACACCACAATGTGTGGTAGTGAATACTGTTGTGTGTTGTGCAGATGTATTGGGATACGATTAAAAATGAATGGCAGCAGCACATCAACAGGCATAAGGTGTTTTATCGCAATGCAATGGTGTGAATTTAACATAACTTACTTTTTTTTTTATATACTTTTTTTTTTGCTGTCCATTAGTACTTTGTTTGCTTCGTTTCATTAAAGCTTTACATACACCACCCTGAATAACAGAAGGTGGAACACAACTGCTCTGTACATATATAAATGAAGCAGATACTGTAGCGCTGCATTCTTCTCTTTGTGTTCATAAATCTGCCAGGGGTTTGACACTGTGAGATTATTGTACATCCTGTTCATGTACATCACATAGTGTGTCACTGAAGACACAGTAGTAAGTCCCAGAATCAGATACTCTTGCATTGGTGATTGTCAGAGGAAATTCCCTGTTTGTCTTGTCATTGCTATAAAGTAATCGTCCTTTGTATTCTTCTTCTAGATCTTCTTTCTTAGTGTACTCTTGAAGTAGCATGTTCAATGTCTGTCCTGGCTTATGTACATACCAGAACATAGTGTTACTGGTCTGACTGTAGTTGCACCTCATGGTGGCCTCCATCCCTTCATCAGTAACTACAGAGGGTGACTGGTTCACTGTCTGTCCTGAAGCAGAATCTGTAAGATACAAATGTCACCAATGATATTTAACCAAACAGTTCAGGAAAAATGCCCTTTAAGAGCTTTTCAAAGTATGTAATAGTTTAAAATAAGAACACATCATTTTTTTGTAAATTGTAACATGTATGTGTAATGTTAAGATTCTATTTAAAAGTACAGAGGCAGAGATGTATTAAAGGGTTCCACAAGACTTACACATCAGTAATGAAGATAGAAGAAGAGAACAGAGAATGTGTGTGCCGTGCATGGTTGTAGTTGTGATCTGTCAGTGAATGTGAAGAGAATAAATAAAGACGGTGACATGCAGGAAATGGGGAGGGGACAAAGCAAGGCTTTCCTGGAGTCGTTTAAAACAAGACTATACAAAACTGATATATCACTAAACCCACCAACTAACATACACAGAAGAAGTTAGGTAATCATTTAGTAATGCTGAAAGTTGACTAGTTATATGCTTGCAATGTACAGGGACATTTTCAGGCAATTTCAACCAGTTTACAAAAACAAAGAATTTAACTGATCAAAGCAAGAAGCCACCAGTATTTTTTTTTTTTTTTACAGCATTTGAAGCTAAACTCCAGGAGCAGCTAAGTTCACTTTTTTTTTTCTTCTAAACTCCAGCTCCCCTATGTACAATATAGCATTAATGTACTTATTTTGCAAAAATAAAACAGCATTCCATTTATTCTACACCTGCTTACCTCACTCTCTTCAAAGCTGTTTTATAAAAACTGCTCGATTACTTCTGCCTTACTTCCTGGACAGACTTTAGGTCATGAGTCTGACACAGGAAGGAGTTGACCAGCTGAGGGTGAATGATACAAGGTGTGTGCTAATGAGATCAGCTGGTCAACTCCTTCCGGTGTCAAGACCTAAAGTCTGTCCAGGAAGTAAGACCGAAGTAATCAAGCAGTTTTTTTAAACAGCTATGAAGAGAGCGAGGTAGGCGTGTGTAGAATAAATAGAAAGCTGTTCTATTTTTGCAAAAAAGTATACTAATGCTATATTGGTTTATAGGGGGGGCTGGAATTTAGGAAAATAGGGTGAACAAAGGTGAACTTAGCCTTCAACCACTTCATGCAAATCGTCATAAGTGTAGTCAGTATTCTGATGCTAAATACCGTTGTTATGGCAGCAGCTAGTTGCCATAACACCAGTATTTTCAGCAATGGAATGCGGTTTTCTTTAGCATTTAAGGTGGTCTCAGCAGCAGATTCGCCGCAAGATCACTTTTATCAGGGGCAGGAAAGGGACACCCTCCCTGCCACTTACCAGAGCCATCCTTACCCCTCTAAAACTGAATGACGAGTGAGGGAAAGATGGCCCCCACTGGGCTCCATGGCATTAGATGGTCTAAAGGGGGGAAGTGCCCCCTCCCGCCAAGCTTGCATGCAGAAGCGAAAGCATACATACCAAACATGTCATGTTTTAAAATTGCGCATGCCCATGCAATGGCAACAAATGATGTACATTTTACTATCCATAGGCTATGCTTTAAAAGCCTTTACTTTAGATTTACAGAGGAGGTCTAGTGCTAGAATTACTGCCCATGACCTGATGTTTGCGGTGATACCTTACATGTGTGGGATGATCGATGTTTACGTGCTAGACCAAAGCGGGCTTTCACCTTTGCATGCGATCGTGTGAGGATGGGGGCATTTTTTTATTTTTTTAAGTATGAATTTTTCTTTTTCTTTTTCTTTTTTTACATTGTTGCTTTCATATTTTTTTGATCACTTTTATTGCTGTCACAAGGAATGATAGGAAAAGGGGGATGGCAGTTTCAATTCCCCCTTTTCCTCATGGGAGAGCAGCAGGTGTGGGCAGTTTTGGGTTCCCCCTGGGAGACATGTGGCTCTTGGGCGGAGCCAGGTGACTGTCACATGTCCTGGGAGAGGGGTACAGGTGACCTCTCCCAGGTGCTGTGTGGAGCCCGGTAAATTCAATCCAGCTCTAATAGGGCTATAAAAGTGAGCTACGCTGCATCAGGCTCATTTGCCTCAGAAGACAGGAGCTAGGGTGTTCTAGGAGTTTATCTCCATTGAGCAAACAGAGTCTTCTGAGGCCAGGAGATGAGCCTGATGCGGCAGCTTATTGAGCGGGCGGGAGAAGACGGCAACAAGGCCTGGATTCGCCAGTGCCTGGACCTACCTTGGCCGACGTGTGAAGAGGCTCTGGTGGGAGCTACAACAGCCAAAGTTGAAGCTGAGACAGCGGAAGAGCGGCATGGCGAAGATATGGCCAGCTGGGAGTCCTCGACGCATCCGGAGGAAGAACATCGGGAGGTCACAGAGGAAGTTCCGGCCCTGAGAAGAAGAGGAGGCCCCAGTCCGGCTCATCTGGCCGAAGAGGAAAGGAGGCGAGCTCTGCACCAAATCCACTCCCCTTCCCTGACTCGTTCAGCATCAGGAAGAAGAGCTGGGCGTCCCCCCTCAGAGCGGAGAAATTCAGCGGGAGCAGAACCAGAGGCAGGGCTAGGAGCAGGTCAGAGGCAACGGCAATCTCGTCAGGAGGAGCGTCTGGGGGCGGAGTCGCAGGAAGGTCTGTGGGCGGAGCTTTAGGGATGACAAGCGGAAGATCAGCAGGTATGACAGAAGGCGGGACAGTGGGCGGAGCCTTATTAGAGGAGCAGGCTTCTCCTCAGCAAGCAGAGCTGTCTCCTTGGCAACGTATGACGCAGTCAGCTAGTGATACAGGGACCGCTGGTGGGTCTGCTGCATTCTCTAACCCTGACTATCATTCTCTAACTACAGGTATGGGTGCATTGACATTTGTTAATGTATTAGCCAATATAGCTGATCTTTTATCTAAAGCGGCTAAAGATTTACAGTCTAATAATGGTCAATCTCCAGCTATGCTTAATTGTTCTGCTCCTTCTAATGACATTTCAGCAATGGGAGTTTCTGCAGATTGCACCCAAACATCTCAAAATATTTCAAACACATGTATTTCTTCTTAACAATCTCAGAATTTGCCTGAAACCTGTTTAAAGGATCTATTACATTTGAAGTGATTCCTTTGGGTTTTCATTTGTCTCATTCAGTGAAGGAGAAAATTTGGCGGGGGGAATTTATTGAAATGTTGTCATTGCTTCCGTCTGCCAAAGAATTTTCTAAATCAGAAAGGGAGGAAGATGAGGATAGACGAAAACTCGTTTCCAAATCTTTTAATAATTGGTTACAGGCATTTTGTATTTATACAGGAATTTTATATGAAAAATTCCTTGATAAAAGCGCTGGTGTTTTTCAGCATTTAGATATTATAATTGAAGCATTCAGGAATTTCGGTGGTAATGCATGGTAAAATTATGATGAGGCTTGTCATCAAAAATTATCTGTTCATTCTACACTGAAATGGGGAGTTAAGAATGTGGGTCTTTGGCTCAATCTTTTTCTCCCTCAAAGATTAGTTTATACCAGGCAACACCTGAATTCTCCATCACCAAGCAATTCCGGTTACAAGAAAGGAATCTGTTTCAATTTTAACGATAGCCAGTGCAGATGGCCAAACTCTTGCAAATATAGGCATGAGTGCGCCTTTTGCGCCGGGTCTCATTCTGTGCAAAAATGCTTCAAAAGAATGTCTGCATCCAATCAGCAGTCGGGCAATTTTTCAAAAAGGTATAACACCGGTGAAGTTAACAAATATGCTTCCATGGCTCAGGGCATTCCCAGACCACCTGAAAGCTCAACTCCTCATTGAGGGTTTTAGGGACGGTTTTTCTTTACCTGTTTTTTCAGGTCAGGGGTGTACTTTGTTAAACAATTTAAAATCGGTTGACAAATTCCCTGAGATAGTTTTACAAAAAATGTATTTAGAAATTCAAGAAGGTAGGGTAGAAGGTCCATTTAATTCCCCTCCATTTGTTAACTTTAGGATTTCCCCTTTAGGTATTGTCCCTAAGAAAGAAAAAACATCCTTTAGACTTATTCACCATTTATCCTTTCCCAAAGGTTTATCTCTTAATGATCAAATTGATGATGCTTTATCATTAGTTTCCTATGCTTCATTTGATGAGGCTGAGGGGTTTAGGTAAAGGTGCTCTTATGGCAAAGGCTGATATAAAATCGGCTTTTTGCCTTTTGCCGATTAACCCTTTATGCTTTAACGCTTTAGGTTTCTTTTTTAACAGAAAAAATTATTTTGACAAAAGTTTACCAATGGGTTGCTCCCTGTCTTGTTTTATTTTGAATCTTTTTCCTCTTTTTTGGAATGGGTAGTTATCTCTGAAAACGGGTCCCAATTATTAATTCATTATTTAGATGATTTCTTGTTTTTAGGCCCTCCTAATTCTACAAATTGTTCTATTTATTGAAAGTATTTTTTAAAAAATTGGCTCACACTTTGGTGTACCATTAGCTTGGGAAAAACAGTCTGGCCTACGACCTGTTTGGAATTTTTGGGTATCACTATTGATACCAATTTAATGGAATTTAGTCTTCCTGAAGAAAAAATAGATAAACTTAGGACTTTATTCTTGACCAACGACCATAATTTGCAAGAAAAAAGTGTGTTTAAGAGAAATGCAGTCTCTCCTGGGTCTTCTGGCTTTTGCTTACAGAATTATGCCGGTCCGTAAGGTCTTTTCTAGAAGACTTTATCTTTCCATTTTTGGCTTGAAATCTCCATTTTCTCATATCCAAAACTCTCATGATATGAGGGAAGACCTTTTGGTTTGGCTGCAGTTTCTCGCTCACTTTAATGGTAGGGGTCTGTGGCAAGAGGAATTCATTTTGGATAAGGAATTTTTTCTGTTCACGGATGCCACTGGATCTTTGGGTTTTGCTGCAATTTGGAGAACCCATTGGTGCGCAGATAAATGGAATCCTAGTTTGCAAGCCAAGGGTTACTTGAAAAATATAGTTATTTTAGAATTATTTCCTATTATAGTTGCCCTTGACATTTGGGGACCTTTCTTTAGGAACAAACGTATCTTAGTAAGAACAGACAATAAAGGCATATGTATGCCATTAATTGTTTAACGTCCAAGTCCCCGCCTGTTTTTGTCCTTCTACGTCACATGATTTTAAATGTCTAAGCTTCAACATCTGGTTGAAAGCTATTCATGTGGTGGGGAAGGACAATGATTTGGCGGATTCTTTATCTTGTCTACAGATGGATCATTTTTTCCAGTTGTTCCCGGAAGCGGACCAAGTAGGAATGTCATGTCCACACACTTTATGGGACCTGGTTTAAGGCCCATATCTTAATTTATCGTCAATTCTCTAGCCCCTTCGACCTGGGCTGGATTCCAATCAGCCTGGTTATTATGGTGGACTTTTTTAAATTCAATCCAAGAATCAGCTGGTTCCTTCTCAGAAGGATTAGTTTTACTATTTCTGGAATCTTTATTTACTAAAAGATTTTCTTGGTCATATGTACAAAAAACTTTATCTGGAATTCCATTTTTTTGTAAACTTAATAATTTACCTTCTTGTTTACAATATTTTTCAGTTAAACAAGCCTTAAAGGGTTATAAGAAAAAATATTTTACAGCTGATCCTCGTAAACCTATTACTCCATATATCCTGGGTAATTTGTGTTCAGTGACTGATCGAGTTTGTTTTTCATCTTTTGAGTCAGTGCTTTTTCAGACTGTATTTTCTTTTTTCTTTTTTGCTGCTCTTAAAATCTATCAGAATTACTTGATATTCGAGCCTCCGATATTATTGTTTCTAATAGCTCTTTAAGGATATTTATTAATATGTCAAAAACTGACCAAATGGGAAAGGAATTGGATCCATTTGGACGTCTGCAGTATTTCTACGATTTGTCCGGTAAGACTAGTAAATAAATTCTTTCTGATTAGACCTCCAATGGGTTCCAGTTTCTTCATACATGAGTCTGGTTCACCTCTTTCTAAATACCAATTCAATTTTGTTTTTCATAAATGTCTGGAAGTTTTGAATTTAAAAAAATTCTAACCTCACATCTCATTTCGGATCGGTGCAGCCACTGAAGCTGCACGATTGGGATTGGATGCTATCATAATTTAAAAAATCTGGAAATCTGATAGATATTTGTTATTCATTCGTCCTAATTTTACTTTTTGATTCTTTCAGGTATTTTTTCCTTCATTTATTGGGCAAATCTTAGAGCTAAGAATGGAAGTTACACTGAGAATATTGGTTTGGATCCCAGCAAGTTTAGGGTTTTTTGGAGTGGGAGGAGAGGAATGTTGTGGTCTGATTTACACAGGGAATTATCTCATCTCCTTGTTATAATTCTCCCACCAGATGTATTGATTATACATCTTGGGGGAAATGATATCGGTAAACGAAAAACATTAGACATTATTTTCAGTATCAAAGATGATTTTCAAAGGATTCAATTGACCTTTCCTCATACCGTTTTGATTTTTTCTGTGATAGTGCAGAGATTGCGCCCCTTTGAAAAAAATCAGAAAGCGGATTAATAAGGCTGTTTCCAAACTTCTTTCAGGTTTAGGTATGTTCTTTTTTAGGCATATGGAGTTAGAGGGAGGTGTTGCAGGTCTTTACAGGAAGGACAAGGTTAATTTATTGGATATTGGTTTAGACATTTTTAATGCAGACTTAAATTCTTGTGTTGAATTGGCCAGGGTTGGGGGTGCTGTGGACAGGTGGTATTGAAACCACCTGTCTTTTGGGAATTTATATGCAGCCTGAGTCGTAGTGGCTAGGCTTTCTTAAAGCTTATATCTGCTTTGGTTGATTATTTATTTGTTTGAAACCAATAATAAAACAGCCGCGGCCTTTTATATCCAACACTTGTCTGCTTGTTATTTATTTATTTAATATATTTAATTAAGGTTGTATTATTTCCTGCCTGCTGTCCCATGTAAATATCCTTGTAACATAAATAGGCAGGTCCTCTTTATTGAGAGATGTGTAGTCTATAAGACCCCAGATCCCTCTTCTACACGTAAAAGCATTCAAAATGTCAAGATTGGTGTCTTTGAATGCTTTTTATTTTTTTAAATGGTGCCAATGGTTTCCAAGTAAACTGGAAGTGATGTCATGTCATCACTTTATGGTCAGTATTAAAAACATGTGATCAAAGTCAGTCCTGTCTTTGCTTGGCTGTCCGGTGGTCCTGCGGGCTGGTTGCTCAGGCCACGTAAGGTGGCGGGCGGGGGGACGTCCCCTCCTGTTGCTTGTAATAGCAGTCGAGCGGCTGATTAGCGGCTCCAATTGCTTTTATTAGACAGCTGACCGCTGGCTCTAAAAAAACTGGATGGGTGCATTGCTGGACAGGAAATGGTTAAAGGCTAACGCCATGTTTAGCAACATGTAACATGTTGATGAGCACCCCTCCCCACATCGCCACCCTCTTAGCCCACCCTCCTGTGACAGCGTGCTGGGGTTCCTCTACTCTGAAGCTGCTGCTGTCACTTTTAAAATTGGTATGGCTTTGCTGCTAAATAATTCATCTACGAGATCTGTAAATGAAAAAACTAAAGGCCAAGTCTTCCACCGCGGTAGATGGACATGTAATTGTCAATGGAACACGAGTGTGGTAATGAGTGCAGTTGTAGTCCATTGATACTTCCCCAAACTTTCTAACTTGCCTGTACAGAGGAACACGAAGAGAACTAGAGGAAGAGTTTCCAGGAGCTTGGCCTTGCACTCGTGATCTTCTGAACAATGCTTGGCAGGCGCCGATGAAAAAAATAGTAAATGCACATTATTTTTTTGCAAACCTATGTGCATTTATTATTTTTTTTTTCTTAGAAGTGAACTTCCCCTTTAAAGCCTGAGTGTGTAGGAAGGTATTGCTGCCATCGTGTGGCAATAATCTATAACTATGAATAAAATTTATTTGACATTATAATATAAAATAAAATAATAATATAAAATAATTGTCTTAGTTCTTACTGCATGCACTTCTATTTAATTGAAAACATATGTAAAATGCCAAGATTACAGGAAAGAAAACCAAAGATTTTGTAATTGGCCTTTTGACTCTTGCTGCTCGGAGAGACTGTCAGCCTTGTGGTTATGAATGTTGGTGTTACACATGTTGGATGATGGCATATATTCTGAATTATACCCTAGTGCTCCAGTGCTGCCAAGCAACTACAGCTTGTTGTGGTGCTCTGCACTGCCTAAATGTTACATACCGTATATACTCGAGTATAAGCCGAGATTTTCAGCCTCTTTTTTGAGGCTGAAAGTGCCCCCCTCGGCTTATACTCGAGTCATCGCCGTCTGTCTGCCCGAACAGCGTGTCGAGCAGACAGACAGCGGCCATTCTAACTTTCAAAAGCCGCGCCTCCCTGTCTGTGATAGGCGGAACACAATTTCCCAGCAGTCTGTGTTCCGCCTATCACGGACATCCGCTCATCCTCATACTACGGACAAGGATAAGAGGATGTCCGTGATAGGCGGAACACAGACTGCTGGGAAATTGTGTTCCGCCTATCACAGACAGGGAGGCGCGGCATTTGAACAGGGGAATGGGCGCCGACGAAGAGCGGTGATCCTGGGACGGGACCGGACGGAGGCTCGGCACGGGACGGGACCGGACGGAGTCTCGGGACGGGACGGGACCGGACGGAGGCTCGGGACGGGACGGGACCGGACGGAGGCTCGGGACGGGACGGGACCGGACGGAGGCTCGGGACCGGACAGAGGCTCGGGACACAGGTAGGCTGGACACACAAGGCCACACACACACACACACACACACACACACACACACACACACACACACACACACACACAGGGATGGATGGATGGACACACACACAGGGATGGATGGATGGATGGATGGATGGACACACAGGGATGGATGGATGGATGGACACACACACACACAGGGATGGATGGATGGATGGACACACACACACACAGGGATGGATGGATGGATGGACACAAACACACAGGGATGGATGGACACACACACACACAGGGATGGATGGATGGATGGACACACACACACAGGGATGGACAGGCATATCTCACCCTCGGCTTATACACGAGTCAATAGGTTTCCCAGTTTTTTGGGGGTAAATTGGGGGCCTCGGCTTATACTCGGGTCGGCCTATACTTGAGTATATACGGTACATGATTTCTGGTCCATTGTGGTACATTTTATTCTGATGAACTGGCTGCTCTAACACAATGCCGCACGATGCAACACAGATGACCAAGCTGGTCTGAATCAGCCCTTAATGGCATTGCTAAATTTGTGACTTAATAGTTTAGCACAACACCCTCTGAATCCAAATTATATACCTTCAATATATCAAAACCGTGAATATATTGTATAATTATATATAAAAAATAATCAAAAAACAAACAACCAAAAAGTTCCAATAATAAAAATGAAATGGTCCAGTGTTCATAATAGTGATAAGAAAAAGTGTCTTCGCTACTTCTTCACACTTCTGTGCACATCCATCACCAGGTGAAAAACCTGCTCAACCTAATTAAATAAGACACACACTTTTCTCTATAATCCCCAATGCATTAGTTCATCAGAGAACACCTCTTTAAAGGGGTTGTAAAGGTTTATTTTTTATTTTCTAAATAGGTTCCTTTAAGCTAGTGCATTGTTGGTTCACTTACCTTTTCCTTCGATTTCCCTTATAAATGTTTTTTTTTCTTTGTTTTCTTTGTCTGAATTTCTCACTTCCTGTTCCTCCTCAGTAAGCTGTTCAGTAAGCTGTTCTGGCTGACTAACCACCAGCTCAGATGATGGTGAGAAGTTTACTGAGGAGAAACAGGAAGTGAGATATTCAGACAAAGAAAAAAAACATTTAGAAGGGAAATCGAAGGAAAAGGTAAGTGAACCAACAATGCACTAGCTTAGAGGAACCTATGTAGAAAATAAAAAACAAACCTTTACAACCCCTTTAAGCCTCCTCAGTCTGTTCAGGATGGCCACATCCTCTGCTCTCCAGTTAAATCATACACTCCCCATATACGATTCATTTAAAACATAAATACATAGGGTATTCTGTTTTAAAAGTTTAAGAATCCCCCGCAAAAGAATAGGCTTACAGATAACAAGGTAACAAAGCGCTAAATGCTACTGTCATCAGCGGGCTCACCATCTCACTGCAGCAAGAGAGTGGCGTGATGTTGCAGGCTTGGCTCCTCCCTCCTAGACATGTTGCACCCCACTGGCCTTCCTCAGTAGGTGAGGAGCTGATCCACACAAGCCCTTAAATAGTACTCTCCCATATTGCCATAGTAACATGTAAACTTTTGCTTCTGCAAAGTATAAAATCGGACCCGCTGCACGCCAGTCCCAGAACACAACAATTACAACACTTTAGAGCTAGGGACATCCAAGAACCAAGATCGGGGGAAATATTGCATCAACATTGTTATCTGTAAGCGCATTCTTTTGCGGGGAATTAAAAAACGCTTAAAATAGCGTACAGTATGTTTGTGTATTTATGTTTTATTGGGAGTGTATGATTATACTGGAGAGCGGAAGATGCGGCCATCCCGCACGGACTGAGGAGGATTAAGGAGGTGTTCTCTGAGGAGCTACTGCAATGGGGATTATAGAGAAAAGTGTGTGTCTTAATAAATTAAGGTGAGTAGGTTTTTCCCCTGGTGGTGGATGTGCACAGAAGTGTGAAGAAGTAGTGAAGATAATTGGGTGCTTTTTCTTATCACTTTTTTAACACTGGACTATTTCATTTTCATTATTGGAACTTTTTGGTCATTTGTTTTTAATTTTTTTTATATATGTATACTCACTGTTTGGATTGTGGTTTTTGATATATTGGGGGTATATCATTGGGATTTGGAGGCTATTGCCCTACACTATTGAGTTTTTAATATGAATTGGTGGGGTGGAATCACTATTGAGTGTTTTAGCTGGCAGCATGTTAGATTTTATTATTATTTTGTTTTATACATTTTTACATAGAGATTGCTGTGTCTGTTACTAGGATTATTTGATTAGGATTTAGTGGCGGCTGGTGTTCAAAATGTTTTGGGGGGGGGCGCAAACAAACCAAAAAATTCAGAAAAAAACCCCATCAATTGCAGCCTCACTGTTCCATCAATCACAGCCACTGTACAATCAACCGTAGCCACTGTGCCCATCAATTGCCACCAGTGTACCATCAAACACAGCCACTGTGCCCAACAATTGCCACCACTGTGCCCATCAAACGCAGCCACTGTGCCATAAAACACAGCCACTGTGCCATCCAACGCAGCCACTGTCCTCATCAAACACAGCCACTGTGCCATATCAAATGCTCCCACTGTGCCATTATAAATTCTCCCACTGTGCCATCAAATTCTGCCACTTTGCCCCATCAAATGCCCCCACTGTGCCATCAAATGCTGCCACTGTGCCCCATCAAATGCTGCCATGGTGCCATATCAAATACTGCCAGTCTTGGGGAGACAGCTCCTCAATGTTTTCTCCTGTCCTCTCTTCCCATCCTCTGCTATAATTGGACACCTGATAGGCATCCGAACACAGCGCTTGTCGTTTCAGCCAATCAGGTGACGGGTAACAGATCCGAGCACCTGATTGGTGGAGAGGCGGTTTATTGTTAGTAAAGCGAATATTCATTTGCTTTTCTAATGCCGCGTACACAGGAGCGGATTGTATGGCGTACTTAGTCCGTCGAAACACATTTCAGCGGACAATCCGCTCGTGTGTGGGCTTCAGCTGACTTTTTCAGCGTGCAGTCCGGAGTACTAAGAATTTCGGTTTTTTCGAAATTCTGTCCGTCGTACTTTGGTTTCAGTGGACAATACGGTCGTCAGTATGCTAGTCGGGCGGACTAAGAATGGCGCATGCCCAGAAAGGATTTACACGGCGGAAGGGTGCTTTGCTGTGTCTTGGACTTCCTATTTCTAGTCCCGTCGTACGTGCTGTACACGTCATCGCGCAAGCTTTCGACGGACTGTTTGTGCATCCGTGTGTGGTCAAGTCCGTTCAGTGGGAAGTACGACGGACTGTCCGTCGGATTGTATGACGAACTAAGTACGCCATACAATCCGCTCATGTGTACGCGGCATAACACAGCTGAGTGACCTGCGAGCGCCCAGCATGGCAGGTCAGAGACTATGGCTCTAATCAGGTGTTTCAAAAACACCCCTGCAGCTGTAATTCGGACAACCGAAAAACGGGCTAGGGTGCCTGAATAGGGGGTGGCAGCAGTGGCCATAGAGAGATTCATGGAATGCATGATTCTATCTACTGGTGCTAGAGAGGGTGGCAGGAGAGATGATGCGGCGCCCGTGCGCCCTTATGGATGCACCGTCACTGTTAGCCCTTGTACACACGGTCGGAGATTCCGATGGAATGTGTCCTATCGGACCGTTTTGTCGGATAATCGGACTGTGTGTGGTCTACATCGTACTGTTTCCGTCGGAATATCCGTTGGACCCAATTTTCCAACTTGCTGGAAATATTGTCCGACAAACTGGTCCGATCGGACATACTCCGATCATGTGTAGCCTACTCCGACCAACAAGGTGCCACGCATGCTCACATTCAAATTCCGACACGGAAGCGCTCGTTCAGGTAAAACTACTGCTCGTAATTGATATAGCATATTCATCACGCTGCAACGTTAAAAATTATTTCATGAAGCGCATTCTCTTGTTCTTTACAATGCTGCAAGAACGAACTTCTTTTGATGCTCATAGTCACACACACTTCTCCCAAACGTATTTCATTACTCTTTTTTCACCATTTCAGCAATACAATTTTATTTTGCGTCACATCTACACAATTTTAGATTTTGTTTATTCTTTTTTGGATGTTTTTTTTTTAATTCCTAAAAATCTCCTTTAAAGACAGTTTGCTAATTTCTCCTTTTTTTGGGGGTGTTTTTTGTGTGTAAACTTACCACAACAACATTATTGTATTTTTTGATATTTTGTTTTTCTTTTTTAATCTACAGGAGGTTGTTTATTGTTGGTACCCCTTGTTATTCATTTCACTTTGTTTTTTTTAAATGTACCTGCCTGCTCACAAATAAACTGGCCTTTTTGAAGGAAAACACATACACAAGTATTTGATCAAACAAAAAAAACCTTTATTTTGGTCGCAATAAAATAAAAAGAAGAACGCAGCGTTGGAGAAACTTGTTACTTTGGTGCAGCCTTTGGCCCCCGGGGCAGACATGAACAAATTAGAATATCAAAAATTGGTGGCCTGAGGAGTACATATCTCAGGGAGACAAGTCTGGTCCCGAAGTCCTAGAGAACAGGAAATTCAGATGCCATTTATGTCCCCAGGATGTGGATCTTCAAAAGGCTGCATCTTCTGGCAGACCAGACTGAACCCAGGACACCACTCACTCGTCTTCATTCGGCACTTCCCACCAGGCATCCTTCGAGGCTGTGGCTGGTCTCCTGTAGTTGGGGCAGGAGGAGGAGAAGGAGGGCGTTGGTTGACCTCCTGGCTACCACTTGCCACAGCCTCCCCCCGACTGAGGTCTTCCTGTGTATGAAAAGGGGACATAGTTTTATTTTTTTGCTCATCAATCACACCATTTTGTGCTCCTGGCTTTTGCAAATTGAATGTTACCAAATAGAACAGACTATCATTCTGAGCCCAGCATTTTTCTTTCCCGTCCCAATCATTTTTGGTCACTACTGTCTCTTGATATGTAAACCACTTTGATAAATCACAACTTACTGATCAATAAGAACATCTAGTTAACATCATTAAATGTAACACAAGAAATATGTTCAACAATGCAATACTTGTCTCAAGCTGGGCCCCCACCACATGTTGCTGCCTGGAAGGCCCAGGTTGGACATCAGAAGCCTCAGCTGGGGGTGAAGGATGCCTTGAAGGAAGACTGGAGAGTGGTGGCCTGGGTACCCCCTGGTCTACCAGATAATGCAGCCTCTCAAAGTAAACCATCCTGGGGTAATAAACGGCATCTGTATCTCCTGCTCTCAAGGACTCCAGGTGCTTCTTTCTCTCCCTGAGATATGTAATCTTCATGGCCTCAATTTTCCTATTCAGATAGGCCATGTCTGCCGTGGGGACCATGATCCACACCAAAGAAAGAAGTTTCTCCAGCGCTGCGTTCCTCTTTGTTATGTCGGCATAAAACTCGTTGGAACTGCCACAGGCAGAGCATCTCCTTGTAGAGTTCGAGGAATTGCCCCATAAAATTTGGGTTTTTGAATGGATCCATATTGTCTGCAAGACACAACACAAGACAAACCCTCAAATACTAATAATGCCATTAAAAACCCTCCTAATCTTGTCCCAACATCGGCCTAGATAGAAGCAGTCTAGTCTAGTGATGCACCAAGTTAAAAATTGTACCTTCGTTTGCACGTTTGTCGCGTCTTCCCAGATCGTACGGACGATACACGCGTGTTGCGTTTTATATACAGTGCGCATGCGTGAAACTCCGCCCGCCCCTGACGTTCTTTCTAGACTATTCCCCGCCCCTTCGCTTCCAGCACAGTGGGGAGAGCACATGGCGGAGAGAACGCAGGTGCACACTAATAATAGTTCCACTAATGAGGAGAAGGGTGAGGAAAGCCCAGAGCCTGAAACGTCCCGATCCAGGAAGAGAAGATTTAAGGCCTCAAATATGTATTTTGGAGAAATGTTGGAGATGGTGGACATATTGAACAGGACCGACTATGATGGGAAGTATGGCCCTTACCCAAACCTAAATATCAGAAAGGCCAAGATCATGTCTAAAGTTGTGAAGAGTCTTCATAAGAATTTTGGGGTACGACGATCCAAGGATCAACTGAGAAAACGCTGGTCAGACCTGAAACTGAGGGAGCACGAGCAGTACCTAAGGATCAAGCGTGTTCTTAAAAAAAGTTAGTAGTTGTCGTGTGTTCATATGATTATTCTTGCTTGCATACATGCTCCATGTGCTTTGATTTCATGTTGTGCATTTTAAAATGGCCACTTTCAAGTTCATGGTTTCATTCGGTCGTAAGAAACATTGTTCTGCAGGGAAGTATTCCAGCTTAACAAAGTGTCCCCAACCTTGGAACTCGGCCAAAAAACACAATTGTACAACACTTCCAAGCAATGTTTCAGATTCCTGTTTCTGCCCTCTGTGTGCTAATTATTCTTTGTTTACATTTTCATAGGGGAGAGAAGACTTGGCAAGTATGAGGACACCAGGAACCACATCCCTCCCAAAGAAGGGCAACTTCCAAAAGCAAAAACAGAGGAGCAGGAGGAGGAGGAGGAGGAAGGAGAGATCGTGGAGGTCCGGCAAATTGTCACAACAGGTGAGTGTCGGAGAACACAGCTTCCGGTAAGCTCATCAATGTATGTCACCATATTTTTATTATTTAATTTTTAGATCCTGATTGGGGAGATAATGGGGTGCAATCTGGATTTGGAAAATATACAGCAAAACTCATTGATGTTTTGGGGAGAGTGTGAAACACACAAAACTGGATAGGGTTTTATTTTTGATATTTTAAACAAAAAATGTTGTATTTCTTGAAATTACAAATTTGGAAGATGCACAGAGTGTGTAAACATGCGCTATCTCCCATCATGGGGGATCAATGTACGTGCTTTGTGTAAAGTGTCTGAGATGAAGGGGTTGCAGTCCCAAAGCATGTACATTGATCCCCCATGATGGGAGATAGCACATGTTGACACACTATGTGCATCTTCCAAATTTGGATTTAGATTTTTCAGGGGTGAAACCCCATGTGATGAAGGCAATATCAGCCCAGTTTGTACATACTCATGTCTGATATTGTCTTCACTTTTCAAAGTTGAACTTTGTAAGTTCCTGTGTTCTGTATTTTACGGTTTGATACATGCCTGTTTACACAAAAACACCAAGTAAACAAAATTTGGATTAAACTCTGTTTTTGATATACACAATTTCTTGGTTTGTTGTAAAAACCTTTTCGAAACGCACATGTGAATGTGCTTGTATTAAAAAGTTTAATTATCAACAATGCGTGGCTTCCTTTTTCATGGCGCCAAAAATGTATTTGGAGTACAATTTTAGTTTGTGCTGAGAAGGAGTGTGATTTACTAAAGGCAACTCCACTTTGCACTCCAAGTGCAGTTTCAGGTGTACTTTTGCAGTGCACTTGTAGTGCATAGTGGATGTGCCTTTAGTAAAAAACCCCCAGTGAGGTGTAAATTTGGACAATCATGCCATTTTCCTGCCATGGTGCTGAAAATGAGCACGATTTTGGTCAGTAATGCACTACATACATTAGTTACAAAAACAAGGTGTGTGTGTAGCAGACCCACAACATAATAACATTACCTGAAGAAGAGACTGTCCCCTCAACTCGCTCTGAACTTGGGTTTGCACTGTTGGTGAAAAAGGCACAACTTGAAAAAAAAATGTGCAAAGTGGGAGGCCACAGTCTGCCATTCCTGTGGCATTGAAGGACACTGTGTAGTGAAACAAGAACAAAAATTTGTAATTTGACAAATCAACATTGCAAGCAGATTAGACACCAACATTTTTGGACAAAATTAGTATAACATTTTGGGAACTGAGTATTTAAAGCCTAAAGTATAAGGTCCCCTTATGAGAGTCATCACCCCCCCATCCCCCCCATCTGATGGGCCCTTGCTAAAAAATGAGGGGGGATGTTTAGGACAGGTAACCCTCTCCACTTGATTGAGAGCTGAATGCCTAAATAATGTGTGCTACTTTGTGAAGCACCTCATTAGTTACACTATTGGCAGCCCACCGGACAGGTAATAAATGTCATAATACCAAAAAGAAAACAAAATGGAAACACATTTTGACATTCTGCTATTACATATCAAGATAATTAATAGGTTAAAAAAAAATATAGCATTTGAAAGTATTGAGGCAGGCCCTTGCACTACATGCTTAGGTGAATTCATCCATAAATGTGATCATCAAAAAGGTAGGTATAGTCTGTATTGGGTTTGGTCAAGTCATCAGATAGAGGATTGCTATCAGCTGAGCTAGCAGTTGGGGGAAGGGGGGTTACTAATGAGTTTGGCACAACCCCAAAAAATTTAAAAAGGTCACTCTGCATGAATTGAAGCACACACATCACATTTTTAGACATTTTAGGGGGTGTTTAGGGAAAAGCAATACTATGGAGCTGACAAAAGACATTGGTAAGTGACTAGACTATAGTTTTATGAGCCAAGAAGAGCATGGGGGGGAAGTTAGTGAGGCAAATATGCCTGAGGACAAAGGGGCAGAGTATATGAATTAGAGCATATTGCAATGATGGTAATTAGGGAATGAGGAAAGAAATGCAAGACATTAGCAAGCATGAAATACATAGAATGTGATGTTTAAGGAGAAAACTTAGCTTCATATAGTCCTTCTGCAGGACCTGAATGATGGCAGAACAGGTCTCTGGAATAATGATGCCCAGAGCCTGGGGGGAGATGCCTGTAGAGAACTTGAGGTCCTGAAGGCTTCTCCCTGTCGCCAAGTAGCGCAACGTGGCGTTGAGCCTCTGCTCTGGAGTGATGGCTTGCCACATGCAGGTATCCTGCCTGGTGATATAAGGGGTCAGCAAAGCCAGCAGACGGTAAAAAACGGGGTCCGTCATCCGGAGATAATTCCTGAAATCATCAGGATTATTCCCGCGGATCTCACGGAGCAAAGGCATGTGCGGGAACTGGTCACGCTGGCGCAACCAATTCTTGGTCCACAAATGCCTCCCCTCCCTGTTCATGGACCGGGCTTGTGTCAAAGTAACAACCCCAACACGAAGCCCCTGCACAGCACAAACTCTACGACGAGTACATAGACGAAACATGGTTTCAAAACGGTCAGCTGGTCAGAACAGACAACAGCAAGTCCTGAAAGAACGACCTGAATAGCAGAAGCAAGCAGACAATAAAAATTTGCCTTTCAAAGCGTACTATACCAAGATATAGTCCACAATGAGAAACAAATACTTACTGACTGCACGCACTGATTATCAGATACGCAAAGACAAGCACAAACCAAAGAGCAGTAGCGATCTGAATCACAAATCTGAAAAGCGCAAATCGTCTCTCACCAAACTTCTACTAACACAAGATCAGCAGAAGGAGCCCAAAGGGCGTGATGCTGAACTTCCCTTTTCTAGTCTAGCACTTCTACATTGTGTGGACAGAGGAAAAGGTCAACTCATAGACCATGAGTAAACACTGAGATGGCATGAAACACGTTGATCTTTCCCTCTGCCCACACCATGTTGAGGTGCTGTATTTAAGATGTCATTGTACAAATTGTTTCCCATACTCCTCATCTCCATATCTCCCCAAGATGTTACGTGAAAAGCCTTCTAACATATTCACTAAGGTTCTAATCACTAAAGTGCTTACATGAGAAATAAAATATATGTTTTAGCTTATCCACCACAACTCCCAATGAGTTGCATTGTGATATATTGTACAGGCAGGAAATACACTTGTAGCTCTGTGTCTCTCTTAGCACACAGATACACAGCACTGTCTTCAAATTTGATATCTCTTATGAGGAGTACGTTGGACGTTTTGCCATCACCAAAGGACAGTTTAAACCTCTTGTCTGTTGTCTCGTGATCCTTAAAGTCTCCAATTAGAAAAATTGGCCGATGACCAGCAGATAACCTATACCAATGTATATAGTCATTTCCCACGAGGGCATCATGTTGACAGGTGATATTTAAGTCATTTCCTTCTGAAGTCTGTAATAAGGACGTCTGTGTTATTTTAGAGGTGCAGAAAGAGCCTGAAAAAAAATACAGGGTGAATATAAATTATAATGTAGAAAGTATCAAACAATTAATGGATCTGTTATAATGAATTACCATGTATAGCTTTTCTACTTACACAGATATAAGATTAGTATGGAGCAGATAAAAAGCATCTTCTGTGTTGTGACTTGTTTGCAATGAAGAATGTAATGTATGCATCTACAGGTGTATGTTGCAGATATGTGTGACAACATTCGAATGTTTCCTCTTTATTTTATATGATGTAACCACACCCACTAAAAGAAAAACATATTTTTAATAAGAAAATACTTTTTTGTGTTTAGCCATTTGTATCTACACTAGTGTTATTGGAAGTTATACCATAGCACCACCTAGTAATACATATGTATAATATATGTGTGTTTATGTGTGTGTATATATATATATATATATATATATATATATATATATATATATATATATATATATATATATATATGTAGTACTGACCCCCGAAGGAGCTGCTGATTTTATTTATCGTTACCTCATTTGTTTGCTTCTCCGTCTTCGGGTTCCCGTGGTAGATGGTCCAAAGAATGTGGAGACTGACACTGTATCCTCTTTTGGGTTATTTATTTAGAACAGAACAGAGTCTCTCAATAAAGGGTAGAGGGTTAGGAGTGAGTTCAGCCATTTAGATTGCAAAATGGAAGTTTTTAGAGAAAATCCAGAGAATAAAAACCGTTTCACAACTGGATTTAACAACCCCCGGATAGACCTCTCTCACTAGGCCTAGCAGCCAGTGGGGTGCTCAACAAAGTCTCTGCCACAGACTTGTGAGATACACTTGAGCATTACTGAGGGATGTGGATACATTTAAAGAACTGTCAAACGGTACCAGGTACTCTCAGCCGATCCGGCGATACCGTATGAGTGTTGATCCAGGTTTCATCCTTCAACTAAGCCTCCAGGCTCCTTCAGAGAAACCAGCCTTGCACACGGTCTTCTCCTGAAAGAGTCCTCCCCTGGGGTTCTTCAGTTGCTGGGCCTCTCCCTTCAGATGAGATGGCACCAGACCTCCCTTGAATCAGTAGGCCCCAAAATTCACTCGGCCTGTCCCTGCAGTTGCATCACCTCGGGCCAGATGGCTCCGAGACTCAGGATGCATGGTTCCGCACCCCAGGCCAGGAGGGCCATGGGGCTGGGTCAGGAGGACCACCAGAACCAAACAGCCAGGAAAATAATCACCCCCGCCAACGTGGCATCGGTACCTTAAATACCACCCCCCAGAATGCACAGCAGGAAAACACTCCCACTGGGCTGGTTCCGAGAGAATAGTGGCATTCAATGCACCCAGCTAGACTGCATTTCTACTCTTGCTGGCGGTGACAGTGACACCTGCGGTCAAGGAGAACCCAGTGCAACCCAGCTGGACTGGTACTGAGACCAGAAATTTGGAGAAATAGTCCCAAAACCCAACTGTGGCTTCAGGCAAATGAACTTTTCAAAAACCATAGCGCCTGCTCATCAGGAGCCAGCCCTACATCTATATATATATATATATATATATATATATATGTATATATATATATATATATATATATATATATATATATATATAATCCGTATTTTTCGCTAGAAAATACCTTGGAACCCCCAAATATTATATATATATATATATATATATATATATATATATATATATATATATGATTTTTAGCAGAGAATCTATGGAATAAAATAATCATTGCAAAATTTTATGTCACACTGTATTTGCGCAACGGTCTTTCAAACACAATTTTTTTTGGAAAAGACGCACTTTCATGAATTAAAAAAAAGAAACAACAAAGTTAGCCCAATTTTTTTGTATAATCTGAAAGATAATGTTACGCCAAGTAAATAGAAACCTAACATGTCATGCTTTGAAATTGCGCACACTCGTGGGATGGCAACAAACTATGGTACCTAAAAATCTCCATAGGCGGCACTTTTAAAAAAAAATAACGGCTACCTGGTTAGAGTTACAGAAGAGGTCTAGTGCTAGAATTATTATCTATTAATGTAAGTGACTCTGATTTGGTAAGAAAATTCCTAGTACAACATATCTTTTAAATACACACATAACCCCTGTACTAGGTGATACTATTCTAAAAATGTAGCTGTAGGAAAAAAATAGAGAACCCACCACTATCAGTATCTCTGGCAGGTAGGTCGGTTGTGTTTGCTTTTTAGGCAGTATATAAAAAGAATGGGTGTAAGTGGGAGTTGAAACCACAAAAATTCTGCTAGAAATAATGCCCTGGTGCAGGATACATTTTTCCCAGATAGTAGCTCTTACATCGGACAATCTGAAAGCTGATGAGTTATCTCTTGTTAATAATGTAAAGTATCCATAATCACAATTTACCCACCTTCATCATCTGGCTTCACCTTGATCCCAAATCGGTTAGCTATCAATTGTAAAAGCTTTCCACTTATCAGCTCAGATTTCTCAGAATGTGGTCTCTTAGGCCTTGTTCACACCTCATTCATACTGTGACAGGATGTGAAGCTTGCACTGCGAAATTGATGATTTAAAGGGAGTGTGAACACTGGCCTACAGAGTGTAGCTGTGGAGTGGAGAAAACTGCTTTTGCAGCTTTCTTCAGGTTTTGGTATACTTGGATGGGGCTCTGTAGTTGGAAGATTCCATAGTGTCTTGGGTAGGATGGAATCTTCAACCCTGTAGCGCCCTGGGGTTTAGGCAGGGAGCTCCTCACACATTTACTTGCCATGAGTAGTTACCCTGGTCAATTGTAAAGCCCCGTACACACGAGCGGACTTTTCGACATCCAAAGTCCGACGGACTGAGTCCGTCAGACTATTCGATCGTGTGTGGGCTGCAACGGACTTTAGCTTCGCTAAAGTCTGACGGACTTTAGAAATGAAGCATGCTTCAAATTTTCCCGACGGAACTCCGCCGGACCCGGTCCCCTTCGAAAAATCCGCTCGTGTGTATGCTACTCCGACGGACTAAAACCGACGCTAGGGCAGCTATTGGCTACTGGCTATGAACTTCCTTATTCGAATCCAGTCGTACGTCATCACGTTCGACTCCGTCGGAGTTTGGTGTGATGGTGTGTGTCCAAGTCCGTTCGGTCAAAAAGTCCGCCAGAACTCCGTCGGAACTCCGTCGGAACTCCGGCGGAACTCCTTTGGAGGTCTGTCGGACATAAGTCCTCTCGTGTGTACGGGGCATTAGAGATCCATTGATTTCTCCCTAAGTTTGCCCTTGCTGTACTTTTCTCTTCTACCACTAGGTGGCCGGGCACTTGGTGGTACTAGATATGAGAAGGGAAACTCAAGGTCAGGTTATGGGTATGTGGGGTATCTCAGCCAATGAGAAGGAGCTTTCTTGGATCCCTTGGCTTCAGTGGCGACTGGGGAAGTTTTAGGGTGGGGGGCACCAGACCCCGCCCTTCCTTTTGATCCCTCCCACTTGGTGAAAAGGGGTGTGGTTTCTGTGAAATAGTGGGTGTGGCTCTAAGGTGGTGTGGTTAGCGTCTCAGAGGGAGGGAGAGAGGGATGGAAGGACAGCAGGCCCAGATCCTACACAACAATAGAAATGTGTATTCTAGAAAGTTTAACAATCAGCAGATAAAGATACTCCAAACACCTAGTGTTAGCACTTCAATCATCCCGGTACCATGGTTGTTGCGGTGTCAGGATGATTGAAGCGCATTATTTCTATTATTACATTGTCAATTACACCATAATTTTTACCAAGTGCTTATTAATTAAACCTGTCATTGTCACCAAAGGGCATCTGTAGTAATCCAAACCTCAATACCTAAATTGTTATAATAGTGCAACTTTACCTTTGAGATATTAATAGACATTTCATTGCTTGAAAGTTGCTACAAATATGTCTTCTATTACAGGCAAATGCTGCTGGACACAAGGCTGAATTATACACCAAAAAGCTGCATACTGCACTCAATATAAGTGATCTAGTGCAATAACTTCAAAATTCATATATAAATGATCAAATTATCAAAGTGCTACAGTGCAAATTGTTTCACATTAAAACGCTATTAAACAAAAAAATAAAGTACTCTTGTGTATTCCAAATAAATAAAAATATTCCAACTGGCTTCATAAAACATAAATTGAACTGATACTGTGAGAAATCCACACTAAAGTGTAATAAACAGATTCCAACAAAGTGCTCCTGTGCCATTAAATAAAAATAAACTGAGTCTCAGAAAGTTAATAACTTATTAGATAAACTAGTGCAATAAGAATCAACTCCAGCTTCACTGCTGTGCAGCCACCACTGCCAGAACTAGCCTCTAACCAAATGAGGGGTTAAAATGGCAGATAACCCTCCCCATAGGATCACTGCAAAGATCTAGCTCCCACTGTGCGTCTCTCTCTAGGACTCCAGGGATCCATTCAGTCAGATTTTTTAATGTTTTTTTTCTTTTTTTTACAATTTTATTTTATTTTTTTATATTTAATGTTCAATTCATTTTAACATTATGCACAGTCTGGAGCCGATTAGTGAACTGCTGTGCTCGGTCTCTACTTGTGTGGTGGGGTGTGTGAATTTAAACCACTTTCCACTGCCTAATCTGAGGTTGAGCCCAGCAGTTCTCTAAGCGGCTGGCTTCAGACTGTGCATGCACAGTTCAGAATCACAGACATTTTTTTTCCCCAAAGTGTTTTACTGACAGCCATTTGTGAGTTGTGGTTGGCAAGGCTGGCAAGGGAGCCAGAAGTACTCGTTGCTTGCTTCCCCGCAGAAATTGCAGGTAGTGCGGGTAGCAGAGCCAGAATTTGTGATGACAGAATTTGTGATGACAGGTCAGGCTACTGCTGATCAAGACAGGTACTCTTATGCCGCGTACACACGGGAGGACTGTCTGGCCAACTTAGTCCGTCGAAACACATTTCAGCGGACAGTCCGCTCGTGTTTGGGCTTCAGCAGATTTTTTCAGCATGCAGTCTGGCGGACTAAGTATTTCGGAATTTTCAAAATATTGTCCGTCCTACTTTGGTTTCAGCGGACAATCCGCTCGTCAGTGGGCAAGTTCGACGGACTAAGAATGGCGCATGCTCAGAAAGGATTTACACGGCGGACGGGTGCATTGCTGTGTATTGGACTTCCTATTTCTAGTCCCGTCGTACGTGCTGTACACGTCATCGCGCAAGCTTTCGACGGACTGTTTGGCTATCGTGTGTGGTCAAGTCCGTTCATTCGAAAGTAGGACGGACTGTCCGTCGGATTGTATGGCGGACTAAGTTGGCAATACAGTTCGCCCGTGTGTACGCGGCTTTAGGCTCGGTTCACACTGCAGCGATGCGGGAATCCTGCAAATCCAGTATGGGTTCCTGCATCGCATACAACTGCGATGCAGTTCACACTGCCCTTTGCGAACTGTTGGGGGTGTCAATACGGAGTACAAACTTTGAATTCGGACAGGAATCGGATCACATGGGTGTGAACACTCATGTGATCCGATTCTGGTGCGGACCAAAAAATGGGTCCTGTGTGAGTTTGGTCCAAATGCAATTTCAGCCATTTGCATCACACAGACATCACATGATATTTGCACAGCAGTGCAGTGCGAATCACATGTGATGTCTGACATCGCAGCAGTGTGAACCGGCCCTAAATGTGCCCCTCTTCTACTGTGGTGTTTGAGAGATCTCAGGGAGATTCACAGCAACCAGGCATTCAGAGAAAGCAGGGACGGGAGGCGTGCAGTCTGTGAGACTGAAAAGTAGCCATTGCAGTGACCTATGTTATCAAGCCCAAGTAGAGGAGGGGGAGAGCGTGGGGGAGGATCAGAGAGGCACTGTGCAGTGGTTGAAATGGCATCAGAGAAAGTAGTTGGCTGTAGAGGACTTCACCTCCATTATCAAGCACAGGGAGAGGAGGGGGAAGCGCATTGGGAAGAATCAGAGGCATCTGTTTTGCGGCTGCAGGGCTACAGGTTTGTCAGGGACAGGCTGGAGCCATGTGATATCAAGTGTACTCACTGGCACAGCTCTTCTACTTGCTGTTATGCCCAAAGTTAGTGTGGGAGGGAAAGCAAAGTTCCAGCTGCACAGGAAAGCTGCAGATCAGAACAGCAGAGCTCTCTCTATGTGTTCTCTCCTGATGTTTTGCAACACAGGCAGGGGCGGGCTCAATCGCTCAGAGATAAAGAAAACCACCAAAAATCCAGCAGGTTTAAAAAATGTTACAGAGGTACTCCCCCCCCTTCTCATTGGGATCACAGCAGCGGCACTTACCTTGATGACTGTGTTGTGTTGTCCTCTCCTGCGGTGTGTACTTCCAGCAGCGATGGAGGAGTCCGCTCCTCATACTTCCTGTTTTCTCTCTTGGGCGCAATGGGAGACAGAAGACAGGAAGTGACATCTGAGTCAGATGTCAATCAAAGCCACTCAGTGCTTCAGAAAGCGCCCCAAGGCGGGCTAAACACCCGCAAATGAAGCCCACACAGGACGGGGGGCGGCGCCCGGGTGCCCCCTATGGACGGGCCGCCACTGCTTGGCTTGCTGGAGAGCCTACATAGTCGGGTGATCTGTCTTCTGTGCCACCTGGATGGCTGTGTTGTATACCCCAGGCTGCTATATCAGAGATTTGGCCTATCCCGGGGGCATCTGGCTGCCATGCTACGTGAGGGCTTATCCAGAACTAAGAGGGCAGCATATGGTTGTGACTGCGGCTTGCAGTCCAACCAGAAGTGACGGTTCTGCCGGCCGAAGAACCTGTCGTGGTCGGAGGTAGAAGGAAATCTGTCGCCACTAAGGGACCAACCACCTTTACCAGGGACCACAGTGAGTAACTGAAGGAAGTACTGAAGCAGAATTCTCACCGAATGGGCATGGTGGAGAATCGGGAAACTTCAGGCAGTGAACAAGTCAGGGACCCAAACAGTAGAGGTGACACTTTCAGAGCAGCCTTGTGAGTCAAGCCAGGGACTGAGCCCGTAAGCAGGAGTTAAGCTTGAGAAGTATCTGGATTGCCAAGCAAGGGACCCAGCAGGGAAGCATGGGTGACCCTTGAGGGAGATACCACCGCAAAGCTTTAAGGAGCTCAAGGGATTCAGAGTCAGTGAATCAGATGGTCCAGTGAGAGACCAGGAGCTCAAGGGGCTGAAGAACTACAAGTAGAAGTTGTAGTGAAGCAAAGAGGACTGTAACGATTTGTGTTAGGAACTGTTAAAGACTGTTGCCATTGGAGACAGCAATCCTGCATGTGCAGATGTGGCGCCTTGCTGTGAGCCTTTCCCCCTGTTCGGCTATCCTCTTCTGAATGGAACCTGTCCTGTTAAACCACTGTATGGTCTTGGCCACCACGCTGCAGCTCAGTTTCAGGGTCTTGGAAATCTTCTTATAGCCTAGCCCATCTTTATGTATAGCAACAATTCTTTTTTTCAGATCCTCAGAGAGTTCTTTGCCATGAGGTGGCATGTTGAACTTCCAGTGACCAGTATGAGAGAGTGAGAGCGATAACACCAAATTTAACACACCTGCTCCCCATTCACACATGAGACCCTGTAACACTAACTAGTCACATGACACCGGGGAGGGAAAAAGGCTAGCTGGGCCCAATTTGGACATTCTCACGTAGGGGTGTACTCACTTTTGTTGCCAGCCTTTTAGACATTAATGGCTGTGTGTTGATTTATTTTGAGGGGACAGAAAAATTACACTATTATACAAGCTGTACACTCACTACTTTACATTATAGCAAATATATATATATATATATATATATATATATATATATATATATATATATAAATGATAGTTATAAAACAATACTCATGCTCCTCATGCTTACATTGCATGTAACTATAACATATAGTACATTCAGTATGGTATGAACACAGTAAATACAGCTCAGAAATGATTCCAGAAAATATTCTGGTTTCATCATAAAACTGTCCCCTCCCCTCTCTTAACGCCTATGGTAACTAATCTGTGTAAGAAGTGTAGCCATGAGCTGGCTATTATGCCTGCAATTCAGAGACATTGTGCAGTGTTATTAATGTGAAGTTGGCTCCAGTGTTGGCTGGAGCATCGTGGGCTGTGTAGTTTAGAATGCTGATGTTTCAATGCCAGCAGGACTGATCTGAACTACGACTGCCAGAAAGCTAAGAGGACAGAACAGACTGCTGGGAGAGGATATAAAAGGGCTGGTCAAGGCCTGCATCGCTTTCTTGGGATGCTGGTTTGACTCTGCCAGCAGGAGGTCTGTGTGACGGTGAGCTGCTGTAATTCGTGGCCTAAACAGCGGGGAGCTGTTCAGCTATACCCAGAGGGACGTCTGTGGACAGCATTGTTTCTTCCCTACAGCGGACCGGAGGTTGTTCCAGGTTATTCAGAGACGCCTGCACTTCAGATCTGAGTATGCTGCAGCATGGCGCGGTGGATGCCATTTCCCAGAGCCAGGATACAGAGAGAGTTCCTGATAGAGTCTTCTTCATCACCTACATCATCGCCAGTTGTATCTGTGTCCAGTTGGGTGAGCGGGCATAGCCCATTTAGTTGACATAAGACACTACATTCAGACATCATTTACCCTGCTTAGCTTGGTGGTACTGGTAGTGCCACTGGAATCAGTTCTTACACTATAACAAACACTGTAATCAGACATCTAAGCCTTGTTCACATTATTGCTTCTTGTAGTTTTATTGGACACAACACCACTGGGAACATACAAGAGGAGATTAAAGTAAAACAAGGATACCCTAAAGATCTTCCAAATTCACTATGCCCTATTATCAAGGTTAACCTTAATTACATTATATCAAAGATAGCTGAAGACATCTGGATTTCAAGGAATAACCTCTCCACCTTTTGTTATCCTTTCCTCATCTGCTCTAGTTTCTTTGGACTCTACTTAAGGGAGCCAGCCAATTTGAATATAATAGTCTGCGCATTATTCTTTTCATGTTGTGCAATTCTTATTGGCCTATGGGTTGAGGAGACAGGAGGGAGTGAGCCTTACATAGGAAATACAGAGCCAGTTCTCTACCCTTCTGCTGACCTGTTCACATAGATTTCTGTGATTGGGTTAATGTCTGATTGAATTTGAATCATACTGTGTTGATCTTTGTTCACATACAGTTTGAAAGAGCTTTAAACCACTATATTGCCCTTTTCATATTGCAGTGTTGAAATATACTTATTTCTGTATTCTCACTAATACAGTAAAAAAAACAGTTTTGTTAATATTATGTGAGTCTCTCATTAGTACATCTGGTAAGCTGACTGAATCCAGGGTGTCAGAGGTGATGGAGGATTTGCAGGGTCGAGGCAACCAGTGGGGTACAGAGTCTATTAGCAGCCCTCACAGGGGTACAGAAGGATGCAAATACCTATTTTCAGGCAGCTCTGGGCCAGTCACTTTATCTCCCCTGGGTTGGCAGCTGAAGGGGAGGGAGGAGATCAATGTTTTTATTTTTTGCACTATAAACAAAAAAGCGACAATTTTGAAAAAAGCACAATATTTTGTACTTTTTTCTATAATAAATATCCCCAGTCTTTTTTAAAAAATGTTTTGCTCAGTTTACACTGATATGTATTCTTCTACATATTTTTGGTAATAAAAATTGCAATAAGCATATATTGATTGGTTTGCACAAAAAGTTATAGCGTGTACAAAAAAGGGGATAGATTTATGGAATTTTTATTATTATTATTTATTTTTTACTAGTAATGGCAGTGATCTGCGATTTTTATCGGGACAGCGGCATTATGGTGGACACAAAGGACACTTTTGACATATTTTTTAAACCATTGACAATTATACAGCGATCAGTGCTATAAAAATGCACTGATTACTGTGTAAATGTCACTGGTAAGGAAGGGGTTAGCACTAGGGAGCGATCAAGGGGTTAACTATGTTCCCTGACTGTGTGTTCTAACTGTGGGAGGAGGGGACTGAATATAGGAGATGACAGATCATGTTTCCTAGCTATTAGGAACTCACAATCTGCCTCTCCTCTCCTCACAGAACAAGGATTTGTGTGTTTACACACACATGTCCCTGTTCTGTCTCTCGTGCCCATGATCGCTCGCAACCGCCGGCTGCGAGCATCAGCATCCCTGCAATGCAGTGCATGGGGGTTGCTATCCCGCTTAAAGGAGCTGACATACACCTACGACGGTTTGCGGTATAACGGCGGCTAGTCGTCAAGTAGTTAACCACTTCAATACAGGGCACTAAAACACCTTCCCACCCAGACCAATTTTCAGCTTTCAGTACTCTCACACTTTGAATGACAATTACTCTTTCAAGCTACACTGTATCCAAACAAAATTTGTATAATTTTTTTCTTACAATTATAGCTTTCTTTTGATACTATTTAATCACCGCTGAGTTTTTTATTTTTTGCGATATAAGCGGAAAAAGAGCGAAAATTTAAAAAAAAAAAAACTTTTTTTTCGTTTCTATTGTAAAATTTTGCAAATAAGTAATTTTTATTCATAAATTTGGGTCAAAATTTATACTGCTACATATCTTTGGTAAAAATAACCCAAATTAGTGGATATTATTTTGTCTTTGTGAAAGTTATAGAGTCTACAATTTAGGGTGCAAATCACTGAAAATTGATCACATCTGATCACACCTGATGTACTGAAGGCCTATCTCATTTCTTGAGACACTAACAATCAAGGAAAGTACAAATACCCCCCAAATGACCCCTTTTTGGAAAGTATACAGTCCAATGTATTTAGTAAGAGGCATGGTGAGTTTTTTGAAGTTGTCATTTTTCCCACAATTCTTTGCAAAATTAAGACTTTTTTTTTTTTACACAAACTTATTGTATTGACAGGTTATTTCTTGAACACAGCATGCGCATACTTGCAACAACACCCAAAAATACATTCTGCTACTCCTCCTGAGTATGGCGATACCACATGTATGAGACTTTTACACAGCCTGGCCACATACAGAGGCCTAATATCCAAGTAGCACCTCCAGGCATTCTAGGAGCAAAATTACACATATAATTTCATGATGACCTAGCTCAGTTTTGAAGGCCCTGGAGCACCAGGACAATGGAAACGCCCACAAAATGACCCCATTTTGGAAAGCAAACACCCCAACATATAATCTACGAGGCATAATGAGTCTTTTTAACGGTTCATTTTTTTCCAGAAGTTTTTAGAAAACATGGGAAAAAAATGAAAATGCATTTTTTTTACACAAAGTTGTCCATTTATAAGATATTTCCAACACATAGCATGTACATAGCAAAAATGACACCCCAAAATACATTCTGCTACTCCTCCTGAGTATGGCAATACCACATGTGTGAGACTTTTACACAGCCTGGCCACATACAGAGGCCTAATATCCAAGTAGCACCTCCAGGCATTCTAGGAGTAAAATTACACATATAATTTCATGATGACCAAGCTCAGTTTTGAAGGCCCTGGAGCACCAGGACAATGGAAACGCCCACAAAATGACCCCATTTTGGAAAGCAAACACCCCAACGTATAATCTATGAGGCATAATGAGTCTTTTTAACAGTTCATTTTTTTCCAGAAGTTTTCAGAAACCGTGGGAAAAAAATGAAAATGCATTTTATTTACACAAAGTTGTCAATTTATTAGATATTTCCAACACATAGCATGTACATAGCAAAAATGACACCCCAAAATACATTCTGCTACTCCTCCTGAGTGTGGCGATACCACATGTGTGAGACTTTTACACAGCCTGGCCATTGGCCATATACAGAGGCCTAACATCCAAGTAGCACCTCCAGGCATTCTAGGAGCAAAATTACACATATAATTTCATGATGACCTAGCTCAGTTTTGAAGGCCCTGGAGCACCAGGACAATGGAAACGCCCACAAAATGACCCCATTTTGGAAAGCAAACACCCCAACGTATAATCTATTAGGCATAATGAGTCTTTTTAACGGTTCATTTTTTTCCAGAAGTTTTCAGAAAACGTAGGAAAAAAATGAAAATGCATTTTTTTTACACAAAGTTGTCCATTTATAAGATATTTCCAACACATAGCATGTACATAGCAAAAATGACACCCCAAAATACATTCTGCTACTCCTCCTGAGTATGGCGATACCACATGTGTGAGACTTTTACACAGCCTGGCCATATACAGAGGCCTAACATCCAAGTAGCACCTCCAGGCATTCTAGGAGCAAAATTACACATATAATTTCATGATGACCTAGCTCATTTTTGAAGGCCCTGGAGCACCAGGACAATGGAAACGCCCACAAAATGACCCCATTTTGGAAAGCAAACACCCCAACGTATAATCTATGAGGCATAATGAGTCTTTTTAACGGTTCATTTTTTTCCAGAAGTTTTCGGAAAACGTGGGAAAAAAATGAAAATGCATTTTTTTTTACACAAAGTTGTCCATTTATAAGATATTTCCAACACATATCATGTACATAGCAAAAATGACACCCCAAAATACATTCTGCTACTCCTCCTGAGTATGGCGATACCACATGTGTGAGACTTTTACACAGCCTGGCCACATACAGAGGCCTAACATCCAAATAGCACCTCCAGTCGTCCTAGGAGCATAAATTACACATATAATTTCCTGACTACCAATCAAATTTTTGAAGGCTCTTCATATTTCTAACACATAACCTGTACATACCAAATAACAAAAGATTACCTGTGGTTTTAGTAGTGTAGTGGTCCACAGAAGAGAGCATCGGTCCAGGCACTAGGCAGGGATGTGGTCAGCGACAGCAAAAGCAATCATCCAGGCAGCAGGCAGGAATACTGTCCATAGTTAGTTCAGGCAGAGATACTGTCAGCACAGCCAAAGCATTGGTCCAGGTAGCAGGCAGAGATGTCCAGGCAGAAATACTGTCTATTGTTAGTAGAGGCAGCAGGCCGAGATATGGTCAACACAGCCAAATTATTGGTCCAGGCAGCAGAAAGAAACACAGTCCATAAAGTCCTGGGTCATTACAGGCAGCAATATGGTCAGCACAGCCAAAGTTTTGGTCCAGGCAGCAGGAAGGGCCATCAAGCTTAGGGCCAGGGGGACAGGGGTAGAGGCTTCTCCCACCCAATTCTCTTTGAAGCCTCCGGGCAACCAGACCCTGTTCTAGGAGAACAGAAAACCAAAAACTGATTTTCTCTACTCAGAACGCTATTCTGAAGCCCTTCACATATGTGAGACCCCTGCATACTGAAGTAGAAGGGCAAAAGATCAGTCCAAGTGGCAGGCAAAAACATGGTCGATTTAACAGGCCGAGGTCGGTGCACGTGGAAATCAGAAACGTGGTTAAAACTTCAGGCAAAGGCATGGTCGGTAAACAGGCCAAGGTCGGTGCACGTGGCAGTCAGAAGCATGGTTAAAACGGCAGTCAAAGGCATCGTCGGTAAACAGGCTGAGGTTGGTGCACGTGGCAGTCAGAAACATGGTTAAAACAGCAGGCAAAGGCATCGTTGGTAAACAGGCTGAGGTTGGTGCACGTGGAAGTCCAGAAACGTGGTTTCAAAACGACAGGCAAAGACATTGTCGGTAAACAGGCCAGGGTCAGTAAACATGGTGGCAGGAAAATGATGCACAGAGGTAATTGAAATGGGGAAATGGCAGTCTGTTACTAATAAGGGGAACTAATATCGGATGGATGTGTGATACTTTTTGAAATAATCACCGATATACAGGCCAGGTTGGGAGGGACAATCAGGACAATAATAACTTGTATCTCTTCTAACTCCTCTATTTGAGCATACACGACATCTCTTTTGGCGTCTTCTTCTAGGTTCTGTGGGGGGGAATGCTATAGGGAAAATGTTGCTCATGTAGGCGACTCACACAGTCAGAGCGAATGCTTCCTGGGGTGGGTCCTTGCTGGTAAATAAGGGCAGTGATAATGTTTTCAATATATTTGAGGTAGCTGATGGCTTGGTTTTGAGGTGACTTTTGATAGCAGACAAATGAATTGAACATGGCCATATGAAACAGATGAAATGCGACTTTTTTATACCAATATCTGGACTTGCGGGTTGATAAATACGGTTGCAGCATCTGATCATTTAAATCCACCCCCCCCCATATAAAGATTGTAGTCATTGACACATTCAGGCTTTACTATGGGGCCACGTCTTCTCTGAATCTCCACCAAGGTGTCATTGTGAATGGTACTCATCATATGAACATCCTTCTTGTCCCGCCACTTCATGGCCAACACCTCCTCATTCCTCATGAATGCAGCTTCCCCCTTTTGTAGCCGTTTTGATAATAAATTTTGTGGGAAGCCCTTCCTATTTTTTCGGAAGGTACCGCAGGCCAGGGTTTTTTCATGATACAGGTGACTGAAAAGGGGCAAGCTGCTGTAGTAATTATCTACATATAAATGGTAACCTTTTTTGAACAGGGGGTATGCAAGGTCCCACACAATTTTACCACTGGTTCCTATATATGTGGGGCACTCAGGGGGCTGGAGCTGGGAGTCTTTTCCCTCATAAATACGAAATGTGTACACGTATCCAGTGGCTCGGTCACATAATTTATTCAATTTCACACCGTACCTGGCTCTCTTACTTGGGATATACTGCTTCATATGTAGCCGGCCAGTAAAGTGGATAAGGGATTCGTCTACACAAATATTTTGGTCGGGGATAAAGACTTCAGAAAATCGTTTGGTAAAAGAATTTATTAGGGGGCGAATCTTATATAATTTGTCGTGGTTGGGATGATCTTGGGGAGAGCACTGCGAATTGTAATTGAAATGTAGGAAGCGCATAATCTTCTCGTACCGTGACCTGGACATAACAGAAGAATATATGGGCATGTGGTGGATGGGGTGGGTGGACCAGTAGGCATGCAGTTCGTTTTTCTTTGTAAGCCCCATATTAAAAGTAAGGCCCAAAAACAATTTTAATTCGTCTAGTGTTAGACGTCGCCATTGGAACATACGGGCGTAGGATGTACTGGGGTTGGCAGCAATAAATTGCTCTGCATAGAGATTTGTTTGGTCAACCATGTACTGCAACAAATCTTCGGGGAAAAACAAATAGAAATAGTCCAAATGTGCAAAATTTGAAGTGTTGGGTTGCACACCTGGCTGTGCAGTGAAAGGGGGGATTGTAGCCGATCCTGAGTTGGCAGGCAACCATAAGGGGTTTGCCAGGGCATCGGGAAGGTAGGACTGGGCCTGGATTCTTTGGGCTCGATGTGCAATTCCATTACTTGTACTGGGTTCCTCTTCTTGGGGTCTGGCGCTGCTGGTGGTAGGCAGGTGTTCTGATCTTGGTCCTGATCTAGGTCCTGATTGCCTTACTCTTGTAGGAGGGGCGGTTTCTTCCGCTGACTCGGACTCCGATCCACTATCCTCCACTGGTTCGTATTCCAAACCAGAATTGAATAATGAGAGCTCCCCGCTGCTCTCATCATCCGACATGGTGAGGATGTTATATGCCTTCTCAGCTGTGTAAACTCTTTGGGACATGGTGGTACTTTTGACGGGCTTCTGTGACAAAACTGGTGGTGGTACTGACAGCTCACTGATGGCGGGCCTGTGTGATGGTACTGACAGGTTACTGATGGCCTGTGTGATGGTACTTTATAGCGGGACTGTGAAGCGGTAGTGATGTCGGGCCTGTGTGACAGATGGGCTGTCAGATCCAGATGGTTCTGATGGCGGTACTAATAGTGGCACTGATGGCGGCACTGATAGCGGTACTGTTAGTGGTACTGATGGTGGCCTGTATGACAGGTGGGCTGTCAGATCCAGATGGTACTGATGGTGGTACCGATGGCGGGCTTTGTGACAGATGGGCTGTCAGATTCAGATGATACTGATGCCGGTGCTAATGGCGGTGGCTGTGCTGATGGCGGTGGCTGTGCTGATGGTGGTGACTGTGCTGATGGCGGTGGCTGTGCTGATGGCGGTACCGATGGGGGTGCTGATGGCGGTCTGTGACAGGTCCTGTTGGGCTGTGACAGGTCCTGCTGGCCTGCGACAGGTTCTGATGGGCTGCGTCAGGTTCTGATGTGCTGCGACAGGTCCTGATGGGCTGTGACAGGTGGGCTGTGACAGGTGGGCTGTCAGATTCAGATGATACTGATGCCGGTGCTAATGGCGGTGGCTGTGCTGATGGCGGTGGCTGTTCTGATGGCGGTAACGGTGGTGGTGCTGATGGCGGTGGCTGTGCTGATAGCGGTACCGATGGGGGTGCTGATGGCGGGCTGCGACAGATCCTGCTGGCCTGCGACAGGTCCTGCTGGCCTGCGACAGGTTCTGATGGGCTGCTACAGGTTCTGATGGGCTTGCGACAGGTTCTGATGGGCTGCGACAGGTCCTGATGGGCTGTGACAGGTGGGCTGTGACAGGTGGGCTGTGACAGGTCCTGATGGGCTTTGACAGGTGGGCTGTGACAGGTGGGCTGTGACAGGTCCTGATGGGCTGTGTGACAGGTGGGCTGTGACAGGTCCTCTTTATTGGGGATTTTGATTGTTGAGCACAGTATAATAAATGTAAATGTTCTAACTCACAGATCAGATCTCTCCTTCTCTCTCCTCACGATCGGTGTGAGGAGAGAGAAGGAGAGATCCCTGGATACTGCTGCTGTGTTTACACTTGTGACCGGCTGTGATTGGACACAGCCGATCACGTGGGTAAACAGCCATTTCATTGGCTGTTTACCCAGATCGGGATGGGGATATGTCCGAGGGACATATACCATCTCCGATCGGCGTATTGTTCACTCCCGGCGGCGCGCATTGCGCGCGGCCGGGTTTGTATTGACATGTGACCGGCTGTTATTGGATACAGCCGATCACATGGTAAACAGCCAATTTCATTGGCTGTTTACCCTGATTGGGGAAGCGCTGTGTCCGAGGGACAAGCGTCATCCCCGATCGCCGTGGTGCGCGCCCCCGGGGGCGCGCGATTCCACTGTATCCTACAGGACGTCATATGACGTGATGTTAGGATAACGAAACCACCTTGCCGCCGTCTATTTGTAATAGGGCGGGCAGCAAGTGGTTAATTAAAAAAAATCAAATGTCTTCATAAAGTTTGGCTAAAAATGTATTCTGCTACATGTTTTTAACCACTTAAGGACTGTAAGATTTCCCCCTTTATAACCAGGCCATTTTTTTTGCAATTCGGCACTGTGCCGCTTTGACAATTGCTTGGTCATACAACAATGTACCCAAACAAAATTGACCTCCTTTTTTTCCCTCAAATAGAGCTTTCCTTTGGTGGTATTTGATAAGCTCTGTGTTTTTTTTTTTTTGCACTATAAACAAAAAAAAAAACAATGTATTTTACTTTTTGCTATAATAAATACCCCCCCCCCCCCCCCCCCCAAAAAAAAAAAACAGCAAAAAAAAACAAATTTCTTCATCAGCTTAAAGCAACATATATTCTTCTTCATATTTTTGGTGAATTTATATGTATATATATATATATATATATATATATATATATAATACATTTATAAGGATTTTATCGTTTGGTTCACCATTATATTGGTTTAAGGATTTTATTTATTGCTTTTTTCTCAGCATATGGACGTTTTATCATATCCCACATGAAAGCACTTTATTTGGAATATTGTATGTATTTTAGCACGTTATCACTTAATTGCTGTTGTTATATAGCACATTTTTTTTTCGTTTCACTATTTGGATTTTAAATTTGAAAGCGCAGAGTACTTTAGAATATTGGATGATCTTTGCATGATTTATGAGACATGTGCAACGCTAGCTGCTGATTCTTAATTATAGTGTCATTTGATAGACCCTATTTGGGCTTATAGCAACTGGTGGCTCGCAGGACATTACATTGTTTATTGTTGTACCTTGCTCCCTGCAGCCACTACGCATATCCTGAGCACCTCCACAGGGAGTAGGGATGAGCCGAACACCCCCCGGTTCGGTTCGCACCAGAACTTGCGAATGACCCCCGCGTTCGGTACGAACGTTAGAACCCCATTGAAGTCTATGGGACTCGAACGTTCGAATTGGAAAGTGCTAATTTTAACGGCTAATATGCAAGATAGTGTCCTAAAAAGGGTTTGGCGACCTGCCTCCTGCCTCAGGGGACATGGGTCAATGCAAAAAAAAGTTTTAAAAACTACCGTTTTGGCGGGAGCACTGATTTTAATGACGATTAAAGTGAAAAAAAAAAGTGAAATATTCCTTTAAATATGGTGCCTGGGGGGTGTCTGTAGTATGCCTGTGAAGTGCCACGTGTTTCCCGTGTTTAGAACAGTCCCTGCACAAAATGACATTAAACGGAAATAACACCATTTAAAACTGCTTGCGGTTTTAATGTTATATCTGGTTCTTGCAATATGGTTGAAAATCATTCAGAAAAATGGCATGGGTAGCCCTCCCTGCCCATTACCAGCCCCTTTGGGTTTCGTACGCATATTAAGGGGAACCCCGTACCCATATTAAAAAAAAGGAAATGCGTGTGGCCCCCAGGCCCTATATACTCAGAACAGCAGTATACAGGCGGTGCAAACAAGACAGGGACTGTGTAGGTTTGTTGTGTTAAGTTGAATCTGTTTGTAATTTTCAACTGGTACATTTTTAAAGTGTAGCTCCAGTCAAAAAAACTATTTTTAAGCTTTTTGGAAAACATAGGGAAGGGTTATCACCCCTGTATAATTTGTTTTGTCGTCCATCTTTTTTCATCTCACTTGCTGTTGTCTCCTTCCGTTTGCAAGTAGGAGATGTTTGCAAATTGGATGTTTGAAAGTAGGGGCCTGCCCTATATGCTCTGCAGAAATGGCGGAACAAGGTGTTGGTTTTGCAACAACATTGTAAGCCCTCAAAGTGACTCTTGGTGGGCGCTGGAGCGCCCTGCTGTGAACGATTATATCAAGAATTGTAATTACATGCCATTGTTGAACAGTGGTAGAAAAATTGACCTTTGGTGGTTGTGGTGCTGGTGCCACAACACTATAAGTCCTCACCGTTACTCTGGGTGGGCACAGGAAGGGGCCCTCCTGTGAAATATTATATCAAGAATTGTAATTACATGTCCCTGTTAAACAGGGGCAGAAAAATTGGGCCTTAGGCACTGGTGCCATCACACTGCAACCTCTGCCATACACTCTAGTTTTATTGCAGGAATTAGCCCTGCTGCAAAGCATTGCATCAAAAATTGTACTTAAACGCCCCTGTTAAACAGGGGCAGAAAAATTGGGCCTTAGGCACTGGTGCCATCACACTGCAACCTCTGCCATACACTCTAGTTTTATTGCAGGAATTAGCCCTGCTGCAAAGCATTGCATCAAAAATTGTACTTAAACGCCCCTGTTAAACAGGGGCAGAAAAATTGGGCCTTAGGCACTGGTGCCATCACACTGCAACCTCTGCCATACACTCTAGTTTTATTGCAGGAATTAGCCCTGCTGCAAAGCATTGCATCAAAAATTTTACTTAAACGCCCCTGTTAAACAGGGGCAGAAAAATTGGGCCTTAGGCACTGGTACCATCACACTGCAACCTCTGCCATATACTCTAGTTTTATTGCAGGAATTAGCCCTGCTGCAAAGCATTGCATCAAAAATTTTACTTAAACGCCCCTGTTAAACAGGGGCAGAAAAATTGGGCTGCTGGCATCACCCAGAACCAAAAATGTTCTTCCAACATATCAGCGGAGGAGGAAGAGGATAGACAATCAACATAACAGGACAGTCACTCAGCATCAGCATAGGCAGTCTTGAAGGGATGTGGTATTTCAAAAAACATTATTCGGTTACATCAGCTTCAGGTGCTTGGTAGCTGTGGGTGATCCAAGACTGATTCATCTTGATGAAGGTCAGTCGATCAACTGATTCGGTGGACAGGCGCACCCTGTGATCGGTAACGAAGCCACCAGCAGCACTGAAGGTGCGTTCCGAAAGAACGCTGGATGCAGGACAGGCCAGTAGCTCAATTGCATACTGTGCAAGCTCTGGCCAGTGATCCATCCTCAAGACCCAGTAAGCCAGAGGATTTTCAGTGGGAAAGGTGTCCAAGTCTGACCTTGCCCCTAGGTATTCCTGCACCATGTAAATTAGACGCTGGCGATCGGTGCTGGAACCAATCATACCTTGGGGCTGCGGACTAAAAAATTGTCTGAAAGCATCAGTCAGACGGCCACCTTCTCCACCGCTCCTTCTGACTGATGCCTCAGCAACACGTTGTCCAGGATCAGGAGTTTGTGACCTCCCAGTCTCTGGGAACGCGTTGCACAGAGCTTTCTGCAAGGCCTCCCGGAGATGTCTCATCCTCTGCTCCCTCTGCGATGGCAAGATAAGGTCGGCAACCTTACCCTTGTACCGTGGATCAAGGAGAGTGGCCAGCCAGTAATGGTCCCTCTCCTTGATCCGAAGAATACGAGGATCCTTCCGCAGGCTTTGCAGGATCAGGGAGGCCATGCAGCGTAGGTTAGCTGAGGCATTCGGTCCGGAGTCCTCTGGGTCACTAAGGACAACATGATCCGCAGCTACCTCCTCCCAGCCACGTACAAGTCCACGTGTTTCTTGGGACTGTAAATCATCCCTATAAGACTGCTGCTGCTGATGCTGAGTGCCAGCCTCCACCTCCATGCTGACACAATCATCCTCCTCCTCCTCACCCTCTTCCTGTGTGATGGGTGGCACAGCAGGAACACTGTCTGGATAAAGGGGGCCTTGAGAGGCAAGGAAGTCCTCCTCTTCCTGCCTCTGTTCTGCCTCAAGTGCCCTGTCCATTATTCCACGCAGCGTATGCTCCAAGAGGTGGACAAGAGGTACAGTGTCACTGATGCATGCACTGTCACTGCTCACCATCCTTGTGGCCTCCTCAAACGGTGACAGGACAGTGCATGCATCCCTGATCATGCCCCACTGGCGTGGTGAGAAAAAACCAAGCTCCCCTGACCCTGTCCTGGTGCCGTAGTCGCACAGGTACTCATTGATGGCCCTCTGCTGCGTGTGCAGCCGCTGCAGCATGGCCAATGTTGAGTTCCATCTGGTGGGCATGTCACATATAAGGCGGTTCTTGGGCAGGTTCAACTCCTTTTGGAGCTCAGCCAGCCGAGCACAGGCATTAAATGATCGGCGGAAATGCACACAGACTCTCCTGGCCTGTTTCAGGACATCCTGTAAGCCGGGGTACCTGCCCAAGAACCGCTGCACCACCAGGTTAAGGACGTGAGCTACACAGGGCACATGGGTCAGTTGTCCCTGTCGGAGGGCGGAGAGGAGGTTGGTGCCATTGTCGCAAACCACCATTCCTGGCTTAAGCTGGTGTGGCGTCAACCACCTCTCGGCCTGCCCCTGCAGAGCTGACAAAACATCCGCCCAATGTGGCTCCTGTCCCCCAAACAAACCAGCGCAAGCACGGCATGGCATCGTTTTGCCTGCGTACTTGCGTAGCCCCTGGAACGCCTACGGAGCACCGCTGGTTCTGAGAACAGAGCACTGGAAGAGGCCATGGAGGAAGAAGAAGAGGAGGGGGTGGAGGAGAGAGGTGTGTCACAACCAATAGTAGCATTTTGGAGGCGTGGTGGCGGAACAACCTCCAACACTACTGCACCTTGTCCTGCATCCTTCCCAGCAGCCAGAAGAGTGACCCAATGGGCCGTGAAAGACAGGTAACGTCCCTGTCCATGCCTGCTGGACCATGAGTCAGCGGTAATATGCACCTTACCGCTGACCGCCCTGTCCAGCGAGGCAAGGACATTGCCTTCCACATGCCGGTAGAGAGCCGGAATCGCCTTCCGTGAGAAAAAGTGGCGTTTGGGGACCTGCCACTGAGGAACCGCACATTGTACAAACTCACGGAAGGGGGCCGAGTCTACCAACTGAAAAGGCAGCAGTTGAAGTGCTAGCAATTTAGCCAAGCTAGCATTCAACCGCTGGGCATGTGGATGGCTGGGAGTAAATTTCTTCCGCCGGTCCAGCAGCTGGGGCAGGGACATTTGCCTGCTATAATCGGACGTGGATGTACCACTAGCAGAGTTCCCGGAAGCACTTGGCTGTGACACACCTAATTCTACACCTTCATTCCTCTCAGAGCAGGTTTCAGAGAGGACTGAAGGTCTAGTGGGGTTGGAGATGCCAGCTGATGAGGAGCAAGGAGAGGTCCGCTTTGTTCTTTGGTGTGGGTCTTTGAGGTATGCTTGCCAACGAGCTGCATGGCAGGTCAACATATGTCTGGTCAAGCATGTGGTGCCCAAGCGGCTGATGTTTTGGCCACGTGAGATACGCTTGAGACATATGTTGCAAATAGCAGCGGTGCGATCTGATGCACTCGTCTCAAAAAAGGCCCACACCAAAGAACTTTTAGAATAACGCGCAGAGGAAGCGCTCTGCGCAGGCAGAGCTCTGCGGTGTGATTCAGTCGGTGTGCTGCCCCTAAGCTGGCCCCCGGAGGGCATCCTGCCTCGTTGGACATGTGCCTCCTCCTCCTCCTCCTCCTCCCTCCTTCCAGGCACCCACGTGGAGTCAGTGCCCTCATCATCCCCTCCCTCTTCATCGCTGTAGCAAACCTGGCAGTATGCTGCAGCTTGTGGAACATGACTGCCAGATTGCTGTGCTTCTTGAGCATCCTCTCTCTCTGCGCTCACGCTACTGCCTTCCTCTAGCTGAGTGTCATCATCAGAGCCCACCAAACACTGGGCATTCTCCTGGAGCATGTACCCAACACTGTGCTCAAAGAGTTCAGGAGACTCCTCAGGAGGACGTGGTGGGTCTAGGGAAGGAGTCACTGATGATGACATTGAGAGGAGGGACGACGATGTGTTGGCAGCTGCTTTTCTACTACCCTGAGACTGGGTGAGAGAGGATGAGGAGGATGAAGAGGGCTTGGTCATCCACTCTACCAAGTCGTTGGCATGTTGCGGTTCAACATGTCCAGCTGCAGAAAAGAAGGACAAGCATGTCCCATGGCCACGTGCTGATGACAATGCACCGCGTCCACGACCAGCACTGTTGTCTCTAGACACAGAGCCTGCTTGCCCTCTTTTATCGGCTCGCGCCTGTCTGCCTCTCCTTGCTGGCCTTCCAGACATGGTAATGGCCTGAAGGGAGTTGGGTAAAACAGTAGTTGGGTAGTTTATATTGTGCTGGAGGCACACAACACCCACTAACTCCTGCAGATGCCTTTTTTATAGAACAGCAGAGTTAAAGGGGTATATACAGATGTATACTGTGCTGTGCTGGAAGCACACACAACTTCCAATAACTTCTGCAGATGACAATCGGGCCCAAATAGAGAACAGCTATGTAGGTGGATAATAGCGGTATGTACTGGGTACAGAGCACGCACACAGCACGCACTATCTCCTGAGTGACACTACTGACTGCAAGCTCTATTGTTAAAGATGGACCACTAGCTATATAGGTGAGGTGAATATGACGGTGTATACTGCGGTCAGGGCACGCAGACAATAACCAGAAAACAGCAGAGTTAAAGGGGTATATACAGATGTATACTGTGCTGTGCTGGAAGCACACACAACTTCCAATAACTCCCGCAGATGACAATCGGGCCCAAATAGAGAACAGCTATGTAGGTGGATAATAGCGGTATGTACTGGGTATAGAGCACGCACACAGCACGCACTATCTCCTGAGTGACACTACTGACTGCAAGCTCTATTGTTAAAGATGGACCACTAGCTATATAGGTGAGGTGAATATGACGGTGTATACTGCGGTCAGGGCACGCAGACAATAACCAGAAAACAGCAGAGTTAAAGGGGTATATACAGATGTATACTGTGCTGTGCTGGAAGCACACACAACTTCCAATAACTCCCGCAGATGACAATCGGGCCCAAATAGAGAACAGCTATGTAGGTGGATAATAGCGGTATGTACTGGGTACAGAGCACGCACACAGCACGCACTATCTCCTGAGTGACACTACTGACTGCAAGCTCTATTGTCAAAGATGGACCACTAGCTATATAGGTGAGGTGAATATGACGGTGTATACTGCGGTCAGGGCACGCAGACAATAACCAGAAAACAGCAGAGTTAAAGGGGTATATACAGATGTATACTGTGCTGTGCTGGAAGCACACACAACTTCCAATAACTCCTGCAGATGACAATCGGGCTCAAATAGAGAACAGCTATGTAGGTGGATAATAGTGGTATGTACTGGGTACAGAGCACGCAGACAGCACGCACTAACACTACTGACTGCAAGCTCTATTATTAAAGCTAGATCACTAGCTATATAGGTGAGGTGAATATAGTGGTGTATACTGCGGTCAGGGCACAGACAGTAACCACTACACAAGAGCAAGATAGTAAATCAGCCAAAAACGATTGGTGTGTAACTGTGTTGAAGGTACACAACACCCACTGCTTCAGATGCTAACAAACACTACACGAGGCCGCCTGAAAGGCGGCTTTATATAGTGTGGGGCGTGCACTACACAGCCTGAGCTATGATTGGCCACAGGCAGGATGCCTGTGGCCAACCATTGCTCTCCTCGCTGCTGGCGCTGCGATTGGCCAAGCATGCGGGGTCACAGTGCATGCTTGGCCAATCGTGAGACAGCAATGCATTGCGCCATCGCAGTGCATTGTGGGCCACACGAATTTTGCCGCGAACGGCCCAAACGTTCGGAATTCGGTGAACGCACGAACGACCGATGTTCGAGTCGAACATGCGTTCGACTCGAACACGAAGCTCATCCCTAACAGGGAGTACTGCATAACAGGTGCACAAAGAAATACTTTGTTCATATATGGCAATAACCTGTTGGTGGCTTCTCATGTTTGCTTTAGTATTGTGCCCTTATGCCAACCCCTCAAAAGACCAGCATTTCCAGAGAAGGTAGAGGAGTCACCTGTGCATGACTACTGGAGTCAGCTATGGACTGTTGAAATATAGAATATGCTTTTATATTTCTTTGTGCTCTCCAGTTTTTCACCAAAAAAAGAGAAGCATGTTTATGATGTCTACAATTCCCTTGGGTTGTGTAGATTGCAGGATATTATTGTGATTCTGTTGCAAATTCCTACCAATTTGTTGCTGCTCTGAACAAAACTTTCATTATTTCCTGATTCCTGGCAGGGCAAGGTTTAGCTCATTAACCACCTGGTGAATCAGGGCTGTAGATGGAAGCTTATACCTCCCTCTAGCAGTGGTTACTGAGCTAACGATTTTACTGCACTTAATCATTTTTGTGGGCTGATTTGAAATGGCAATGGCACGCAAAAACCCTGTGAGAAGGTTATTTATTGGTAATTACCAGTCTCAGAGCAAAACAGCCCTCTTCAGGCTCCTCGATAAAGAAAACATGGATGGACATGGCGGTATGAATCTTGCTTTTATATGGTTATGGTAATGACCAGTCTAATTGCCTTCCCAGGCAAACCAGCCTCTTTAGACTCTCCAAAGGGGAAGAAGTGGAAGAACATGACTGTGTGAATCTCGCTTTTATTAAGCAACCAGAGATGAGGATGATAATACCGAACAGGTTGTCTTATTTTTTAAACAGGTGGCAATACACTCAAAGTAGTATTTCCATTTACCCAGTGAAAGGGTTAAATTCTCTGGCAGTGAGCAGTCTCTTATCTTTCCTAAGCAAAACATCCCTCTTCAGACTCAAAGATGAATACATGGATGGGCATGACAGTATGTGTCCCACTTAGAGTTGCTACCTCATCCCTTTAAACCAGAACACATATGAATTACACAGGTTCTGAGGCTAATTTCATGCAGATAATGCACCAAGTGAGTTTAATTATCACCTTAATAAGCCACAGAAACTGTGCAAATAATATATGTTCGGTTTTAAAGAGATGAGGTGGCAACCCTAATCCCACTGGCTCAAGCAGTCAGGGATAAAGATGACACCTAGGCCGCAGACAGCTGCAGAAGATTGAGTTATGTGCCTGGTCAGAAGAATCTTCAGGCAAACCATTTGTCCAGGACAAGTCTGGATGACAATGAATGGTCCAGACTACTGTGAGTCTTTTGAGAACGGAGTTCCCCTTAATATCCATACAAGACCCAACGGGGCTGGTAATGGGCGGGGGGAGGGGGGGCTACCCATGCCATTTTTCTCAATGATTTTCATCCATATTGCCGGAACCAGATTCTACATTAAAACCGCAAGCAGTTTTAAATGACTTTTTTTCAGTTAAATATCATTTTGTGCAGGGACTGTTCTAAACACGGGACACATGTGGCACTTCACAGGCATACTATAGACACCCCCCAGGCACAATATTTAAAGGAATATTTCACTTTTTTTTCACTTTAATCCTCATTAAAATCAGTGCTCCCGAAAAAAACGGCCATTTTTAAAAACATTTTAGGCATTGACTCATGTCCCCTGGGGCAGGAGCCAGGTCCCCACACCCTTTTTAGGACAATATCTTGCATACTAGCCATTAAAATTAGCACTTTTTATTTAGAACATTCAAGTCCCATATACTTCATTGGGGTTCTAAAGTTCACACGAATTTTCGGTCCATTCGAAAGTTCTGGTGCGAAACGAACCAGGGGGTGTTTAGCTCAGCCCTAATGGTGATAATGCTTTTTTTGGTGAAAAACTGAGAAAAGAGCCAGAAAGTTACCAATTTACACATTATCTGGCATAACTACAGGATGGCTTGTGCTGTAAACCATCCAATTGGGCAATTTGCAGCATGTAGTACCTCAATGCTCTCCCATGACCCTCAGGAGGGATTCATTAACATCTGTAGGATTGTTTTTGATTCATAGATGCAACAGGAAAAACTCATGACACATTCGGTTTCACAAGCAACTATTTTTTTTTTTGCTGCTTACAACTGCTGCACTAAATTTACTTGGGTCATGCTCACACCAGCAGTTGCGCTTTATGATGCATATAATGCATGTGCTGTTGTATGTTGTGTTCCCCCATTGTGATGCATTGTAACATCACATGCTTTTCCTTTATTTTGGCTTTACAAAAAAAGTAAATTTGATCATTTAAATTATAGTTTAAAGTATATGTAAACCCTCACCTTGTAAAACAACCTATTCATTTTGAAATAGAAATAAAAGGCCCTTTCTTACCCTTTATATAAGTTATCTAATGCCCTCTGTTCTCAGCTGCATAATTAGATCAGAGAGCTGGGGGAGGAGAAAGGCAGCACACTGGTCTCCCCAGTTAATGCTATTCATGGGGGGGGGTCAGTCTGGCCACTGGCGGAGAGAAGGCACAGCTAAAAAAAACTGACCTGACTGGTCAGTTTGTAATAGGAAAGCAGAAGGACTGACAGGAACACCAGGGATTTCACACAAAGGCAGCAATACAAAGAGAACATGATACTTTTTCATACAAATACATGGTACAGCAGGCACATAGCAGGGATATGACATGTTGGTCTTACATATTCTTTAAAGGATTAGTGCAGTTAAACACATTTGATAATACATTTTTAAAAAGATCCTAGCTGAGAAAAAAGTGGGTCTGGGGGTTTGGTTCCAAGAGATTGACAGTCCCTGCAAATGAGAGACAATCCGGAGATATGTTAACGTAACCCTTGTTTTGAGTCACTATTCTATATACTTCCTAACCATAGCTTGCTACTAGTTACATGTACATGTTTATATATTGTAGGGGTAGGAAACAGATCTGTAGCACTGTGTCTCTCTGAGCACACAGATACGTAGCACTGTCTCCAGCTCTGACATCCTTTATCAAGAGCACACTAGACTTTTTGCCATCAGGGAAAGTTAACTTGAACTTCTTGTCCGGGGACTCAACATCCTTGTAACCAGCAATTAGGAATAATGGTCCCTGAGATGGGGAAAGTCTGTACCACTGGATGAAGTCATTAGAAGTGGGGTGTGAACATGTAACATTCACATCTGTCCCTGCTGCCGTCTCCATACCCGATGGTTGTGTTACATTAGAGCTACAGATAGGCCCTGCAAGAATGAGAGAAATAAATAAAAAACTATTTACTAAAAACAGAATTTCATAAATAACTAAAGTGGTTTTAAAAACCTTATCAGATCATGTATTTTTCTAACCATATCACATAATATACTTACAGAGAAAGATGAGGAGTGTCGCCCTGAAGTAAAACATTTTCTATTTACTGCTTTGTTCCCAATTGACAATGAATGTGTGTGACAGATATATGTGTGCAGAGCAGCCACTTATTTCCTGTGTTATTTATATTTTGGGTAGGGTATGGTCACATCCTGCAAAGAAAACCACCATATTTACCATATTAAAGTGTACTGCCACCTAGTGATATCATTGCTAAATAGTATTCCAGAGATTTGGTTTATTAACTAGCAATCTCAAGATAGAGATTTCAAAAAGCAAGAATTTCTTCATATAGGATGACTGTACTTGTGTTCCCCTTTCCACCCCCAATATATTATCTTGTACCTGTTTTAAATAGAACCCAGACAACTGGATACCCATAATACATTTTTGAAATTATGGCAACCCTAGGTGAGCCACAAGGCTTCCATCCATCACTTTTGATCCCTATTTCTTCTTCTACATTTAATTAAACAAGGTGGTCCACATCCCCTTTTTTTCTCATCTACAGTATCTTCACCCCTTTGCCTTTATTTTCTACTATACTTTTCTGATCTTTTACCCCCCCCCCCCCTTCCCCATCCACCCACTGTGGTTAACACCCACCTTTCCTTTCTTATCCCTTCCACCCTCATGTCCCCTCCCATACTTATCCCTGTCACTGCTCCTATCCTTATCCTCAGTTTTTTTTTTTAACCTACCTTCACTATCCTTTTTATCCTAATAACTATGAAACGTACACCAACAGTGGATAAAATTCTACTGTCTGAGCTTAGGTGACACGGCTGGACATACCGCTGGGATTCAATAAAGTATTTATACCTATTTTCTGTCAGTAGTTTCCTTAAGAACTACCTGCGTCTAATTCAAGCAAGTATTTGAACCAGTTTTGGTAACATTACCAACATGTGTGGCAAATTCAGATAGTTCTAACTACTTTAGGCACTTTAAGAACATGTCACTATAGCGGTGAAGGATTCTTAAAGAATACCACCAGTTTGCAGATTAAGAAACTGGTGGTAATCAAGGCCAGCTCTGAGCTGGCATACAGAAGTGCGCCAGTGTTCAGAGTGCAGCATGTACATACTAGGAAGCTATCATGATTACAAAGTTTACCCATGATTATAAGTTTCTCACACAAGGCTTCATCCCTAGCCCTGTTCAGCTTTCAGCCTGTAAGATTTCCAGGTCCAAAACTAAATGTTAACAAAGGGGGATACTTGTGATCTCATTATGCAAATATGGCAATGCCCATATTTGGCTGGGGACTTTAGTCACAGAGAAGAGGCACATGATAGAGACTAGTAGAGAACTCGTACCTACAACCGCAGCTGGAATAGTTCTCCATCAGCTTCACATTACTTTTGTTTGACAGCAGGAATCTGCCCACTGCCATGCACTGTCAATCAACAGCAAAGTGTACCAGATGGAGAACTCACCCCTCAGGTGTCCCATCAGGCTCAATACACCCAACTATAAAACTAGTCAGCCATGCACCTATCTGTGTGATTGGTGCAGTGGCTGAGGAGGAAGAGCACTGGGGAAGGTGTTTTCTAGTATGGGCACTCTAACCTCAGTGCTCAGCTCCAACAAATTCTTGTAGGTGTCTCTGACAGGTATATGAATTGGGGGTAGGCATCAGATGTTGGAGCTTGCGCCCCAACAGAATTCTAAAGGCATTATATATTTTTTGAAAGTAGAGTCCCTGTGTGCTTCTATCACCTCTGCTGGCCCTGCTGCCATTACTATCTGCTCTTACTGCTGCTGGCCTGCCGTCGTTACCAGCTTCCAGCATCTCTGCTATCAACTTCAACCATTTCCTGCCACTGCTGCTGGTCTGAAATCATTACCAGTGCCTGCCTCTGCTTCTTGCCTGCCACCATCACCAGCTCTTGCCAATTCTGCTGGCTTGCCACCTTTACCATACCCTGCCACCACTCTGTCCTACCATCATTACCAGAGCATGACATCTTCCCAGGCCTGCATCCCTTACCAGCTTCTGACAACATTATCAGCTCCTGTCACCTCTGTTAACCTATTACCTGAAACCTCTCCTGGCCTGCCGCCTTTAATAGCTCCTGAAACCTCTGCTGGCCAGCAACCATTGCCATCTCCTGCCACCACTCCTGGCTTGACACCATTACTAGCTCCTGCCACCTCTGCTGGCTTGTCATAATTACCAGCTTCAGCCATCATTGCCAAGCTCTCATCACCATTCCAACTTCTGGTACCTTTGTTGGCCTGCTACCATTACTATCTCTTGCCACTGTTGCTGTCCTGTCACTATTATTAGCTCTATCCACCTCTCCTGGCCTGCAACCATTACGACCTTCTGCCAATTTTGCTGGCCTATCACTATTACCATCTCCTGCCATCATTGCTGGCCTTTCACCATTACTAGCTACTGCCCGCTCTGCTGGCCTGCTGCCATTACTAGCTACATACACTACATATTACTATTACATACACCAGCTCCTGACACCTTTACCCTCTCCTGACACCATTACCAGCTTCTGCAATCTCTGCTGGCCTGCCACCATTACCAGCTCCTGTCCCCTCTGTTTGCCTACCACCAACACCAGTTCCTAACACCTTTACTCTCTCCTAACACCATTATCAGCTTCTGCAACCTCTGCTGGCCTGCCACCATTACCAGATATTCTCAGCTCTGTTAGCCTACCACCATTATCAGCACCTGCAACCTTTCCTGGCCTGCCACCGTCAACAGTTGCTGGCCTGCCACTATTGCAGTCTTTTGCCCCAGCTGCTGGCCTGACACCAGTAGCAGCTCTTTCCATCCCTGCTATCCCGTCATTATTACTATCTCTTGCAACCTCTGCTGGTCTGCCACCATTATCAGCTCCTGCAAGCTCTGCTGCCCTACCAACATTACCTGCTTCTTCAAGTTTTTTTATGCAATATGCCAGTGTTCTGACACTAAAGGTACAACGCATGTTTCTTTTTATTTTTTTTACAGGGTAAATCCTGTGTTTTGTCTCAAAGTCTGCAGCCTATTCCTATGATCAGGCACTGCCACACATAATGGTCAACAGCGGCAAAATATCTAATGATCGCTGCAGGGTACACCATACTGGATGTCACCTAGTTTGCACCTATTCCACTGCTCCAGCATTCTAAACTATTTGTGGTTATTGTCTCTCTGAAATAGTAAACAATCATTTTGATTTGACAAGGTAATCTATGTATCTGCACGCTACCACCTACTGGTATATATACAAATAACAAATAAAAGAGTAAGCTGCTGCTATCACATGTGTGTTCCCACATAAACAGAAAAAATAAGTGAATGAATTTGATAGCGCTGCTTGTGAACCTGATTAAATAAACAAAACCAACATAGAATGGAAAGTAGCAATTCCACTAAAGTTCATAAAGTGCACACAGTTCTAATAAAAGTCTATATGTGATATATAAATGAAATTCTTCTTATGTAAGGTGCATATAACATTTCTCCAAATGGAATGTGCTTCACAAAAAAACTCCACACCACTCTGTAATACGTGCTCCCATCACCAAGTGCAATGCATGCTCACCTCCTTTTTAGACCCTGCAGGGGGTCAAACACGCTCTGCACACAGTACAATTTTCCTTTAACTATGACTCCACAGCGATCACCAGCAGCTCCTAGTTAACCCTATAAAGGATCAGACGTGTTCTGCACACAATGCACTTTTCCTTCAAGTATGGCTCCTTCAAATATGGCTCCACATTGGTCACCAGCAGTTCCAAAGTGACATAGAAAACAAAAGTGCTTTTATTAGTGCAGTAACCAGGGCCGGTGCTACCACTAGGCAATCTAGGCTGCCACATAGGCTGCACTGCTGCCTAGGGTGCCTGGCCACTGGTGTTTCTACTCTTTTCTCTCTGCAACAAGCAACTAAGTCTCAGCATCAGCAGGCAGCCGCTGCTCAATTCGCACATAGTGTCAGAGGTGTAGCAGCAGTGGAGAACTATGTCTGTGTCCGGACTCCCGATTGAATGTAAGCAAGCAAACATTCACTGATGGGCACTGGTGAGGCTGCATTTGATGGGCGCTGGTGAGGTTGCATTTGATGGGTGCTGGTGAGGTTGCATTTGATGGGCGCTGGTGAGGCTGCATTTGATGGACTTGCACTTGAAGACTTTGCGGTTGAAACGGGAAGGAATAGCGTTTCCTGCTCCCCATATTGCTTTTCATTTATTTTCATTATTTGATCATGTGATTTTTTCGATTTTTATGTAATACATAATTTTTTATAAATAAACCTTTAATGGTGGAACTTCACTATGCAAGGCATTGTGTTCATGCTTTCCTTTATATGGTGAGCCCCTCTGGATTTACTTTGGATTAGAACCTTTGGGACACAGCTGGAAGTTCGTTGAGGCCTGTGAAGTTTATATCCTGGTGAACCGATCCAGAAGTTGGACAATAGAGAGGACACCGGCTGCTCTGGGTGTGACACACGATCCAGCGTGTACGAGTCTTTGGTGACATGTGGAGCCTTTACAAGCTTGTATGACACATTTGCTGTATAGTATTTTGTGTCCACCACTTCTGGTAAGAGTACCTACTTTTTTCTGTGAAAAATCCTGGCTGATGGTTGAAGGCCTTTACGGTTTGGGCCAACGGAATATTCAAATCTATTTCGTCTACCACTTGCTCCCGTTGGACATTTTAATCATTTGTTCATAGATTGACTGTTATCATTCTTTTTGCTTCTTTACAAAATATTTTACACAAAATAATTTTTACTTATTTTTACCTATTGGGCAGCATAAGGCCGCGCACACACGCGGGGACTGTTCGCCCAACTTTGTCCGTCAAACAGTTTCAGCGAACAGTCCGCTCAAAATTAGCATGGACGGACATGGCCACACACGACGAACGAACAGTTTGCTGAAACCGTGCACGATGACGTGAACGGCACGTACGACGGGACGAAAAATACGACGTCCTATACACTGCATTATAACTTTCGGCGTGTAAATCCTTTCTGAGCATGCGCGGAACTTAGTTTGACGAACAAGCCTACATACGAGGGGACTGTTCGCTGAAACAAAGTTTCAGCGGACAGTTTTTCGGAAATTCCGAAAAACCTTGTTCAGCGGACTGTTCGCTGAAACTGTCCGCTGAAAGCCCACACACGAGCGGACTGTCCGCCGAAACACTGTTCAGCGGACAAAGTTGGGCGAACAGTCCCCGCGTGTGTACGCGGCCTAACATATATTATGCATGCTGTCACCGCGTATGTTCTTTCACTGCTAACCTTATTGGGTTTAGGAGTTATTTATATTTAGTCACTTCACATTTATATGTTATCCTAATGCTACATTTTTTGGTTATATACAGTTATTTGACTTGGTTTGTTTGTATGTCAGCTGCTGGTTTGTGTTATTTAACATGTATTATTTGTATTGCAAATTTGCTAGGTAGCAAGGTATTTCCCCCTTCTCTTTTCTAAAATATGTGTCTTGCAAGAAAACATGGAACTTTATAATTTTCCATGGACCTGGGTTAATTTTTGAAGGGATGTTCAAGCCTTTGGCCTTAAATGATACGTATTTAGTAGGCTGTATGGTACGTGTGTGGATGGCAATAATTGGTATTGTTATCTAGCACAGGAGCAAAAGGGGAGAACAAAAAAAGGCAATGGAGCTGAAACAGAGAAAAATAAGGTAAGATGAAGGAAAGGGGGAGAGTGACTGGGAAATTAACAAAAAATAGAAAGACTACAGTGAAAAGCAAATATGGTTAACTAAATGACAGCTAGGGACAGTTAAAAGTGAAGTTCGGCAATCACGTTTTTTGTAGAATCATACTTACCTATGCTGCATCTGTCCCCCGCCGACTCTAACACTGAGAACTGAGTGATCGGCGGTGATTGAGCAGAGAGTTGGTGACTGTCAGTCATGAGCCCTCTGCTCCGCCCCCTATACTCACTTGAGCGCTGGGCTGTGCAGGGGGCAGAAGTGGCCAGTCCAGGGTCTCGGTGCCTCACTGAGAGGCATGTGGGTGGATCCCGACCATATGGTCATGATCTTTCTGGAGTATGCACTGGCTCTGTAATGTAAGCAGACAGTGGAATTCAGCCAAAGTCAGAACGAACTGCACTCCTGTGATCCCCAGGAGAAGTACAGCCAAACAAGCTTTGGCTCTACTTCTCCTTTAACCACATAGCAACCGGCCCATAGCCGAATGACGGCTACAGGGCGTACTATGACTTCCTCCCAGAATTCTGCTCTTGCGCGCCCCCTGGGGCGCGCACCCGAGAACCTCCACGGCCGCCGGGTCCAGAGGGCTCGGTGCATCATGGATCACGGTGAACGGCCGCTGATCTCACCCGTTTACCACATGATCACTCCGTCAAATGATGGAGCGATCACATGTAAACAAACCAGCGTCATTTTCGGTTCCTCCCTTCCCTCTCTGTCCAGTGTGAGCAGAGAAGGGAGAGATCAGTGGCAGCAGTGCTGTGGGCTGCATGTGTAGTGCACACAGCGCTGCTCAGTGACAGATCCATCGATCCATCCATGCTCACCCATCCATACTCTGCATACTCTGCATACCGATGAATACGGTGCATACCGATGCATACTCTGCATACCCTTTCATACTCTGGAATTATCTGCATACCTATCCATACTCTGAATATCCATCCATACTCTGCATAACCATCCATACCCATCCATACTTTGCATACCCATCCATCCATACCCATCCATCCATACTCTGCATACTCATCCATACTCATCATACTCATCCATCCATCCATCCTCAGCAATACTAATCCATTCATCCATCCAAGCTCAGTCATCCCATCCACCCCCATCCATAATTAGCCATACTCAGCCATACTCAGCTGTACCCAGCCATACCCAGCCGTACCCAGCCATACCCAGCCATACTCAATCATACTCAGCCATACTCAGCCATACCCAGCCGTACACAGCCATCCCCAGCCGGATCCAGCCATACCCAGCCTTCCTCAGCCATACCCAGCCATACTCAGCCGTACCCAGCCATACCCGACCACACTCATTCATGCTCAGCCATCCCCATCCATGGTTCATCCATTCCCATTCATGCTCATCCATGCCACATCCATGCTACTACAGTGCCTCACAAAAGTGTAATAGGTAGTCAAATTAGATTTTAAACTTTGTGCCTAGAACACCTGATGGGGCTCCCTGCATGTTGGTCCTCTCTATGTGGCCATGCTGTGAAAAAGTCTCACACATGTAGTATCGCCGTACTCAGGAGGAGTAGGAGAATATATTTTGAGGTGTAATTTTTGGTATATACATGTGTTATGTGTTAAAAATATTGTGTAATTGGCCAACGTTGTGTAAAAAAAAGCGTTTTCATTTTCTTTACACATTTTCCAAAAACTTGTAGAAAAAAATTTCATATTCAAAGACTCAATATGCCTCATAGATTATACATTGGGTTGTTTTCTTTCCAAAATGGGATCATTTTTGGGGCGTTTCCAGGACTGATGGCGCTCCCTGCATGTTGGGCCTCTGTATGTGGCCACACTGTGTAAAAGTCTCACACATGGGGTATCACCATACGTGGGAGCAGTAGTAGAATGTGTTTCGGGGTGTAATTTGTGCTATGCATATGCTGTGTGTGACAAATAAGCTGCTAATATAACAATTTTGTTAAAAAAAGAAAAAAAAAGATAAGAAAATCTTGATTTTGCGGAATTGTGGGAAAAAAATACAACTTCAAAAAACTCACATGCCTCCTACTAAATACATTAGAATGTCTACTTTCCAAAAAGCGGTCATTTGGGGGGTATTTGTACTTTTCTGGCTTGTTAGGGTCTCAAGAAATGACATAGGCCCCTTTCACACATGCGGACATTAAGTCCGTATTTCATCCCTCCGTTTGCGGATGAAATACGAACATACATGCATTCCTATGGGATAGCAGGTGTCTGCAGATAAACATCCGCAGACACCCACTATCGTCCGCCTCCGCAACTGTCCGATTCTGCAGATGAAGGAAAATCATATTTTTCTATCCGTCTGCAGAGCGGATCGGATGAACATGGACAGACGGTCCGTGCTCATCCGATCCCCCCATAGAGGAGAGCGGAGAGCTGACAGCGCGGTCCCTGCACAGTGTACAGAGACCGCCCTGTCCGCCATCGGCTCAGCGGGGACAACGGAATTATCCCCGCTGAGCAAGCGGATCATCACGGGGCGGATCATTACTCATCCGACCCGTGTGAAAGGGGCCATAGGCCGTCAGTACTTCAGGTGTGATCAATTTTCAGAGATTGGCACCATAGCTTGTGGAAACTATAACTTTCACAAAGACCAAATAATATACACCGATTTATGTTATTTTTACCAAAGATATGTAGTGGTATAAATTTTGGCCAAAATATATAAAGAAAAATGACTAATTTGCTAAATTTTATAACAGAAACAAAGAAAAATACATTTTTTTACAGAATTTTTTCGGTCTTTTTTTTTTATAGTGCAAAAAGTTAAAAAACAAAACTGCGGTGATTAAATACCACCAAAAGAAAGCTCTATTTGTGTGAAAAAAGGACATAATTTCAAATAGGTATAGTGTTGCATGACTGAGTAATTGTCATTCAAAATGTGAGAGCACCAAAAGCTGAAAATTGGGCTAGTTATTAAGGGGATTTAAGTGCCCAGTGATCAAGTGGTTAATTCCTCTGATAAAACATCATATAGTTGGGGTTTAATTGGCTGGAGATGGAAGCAAAATGAGGAAAAGTTCTGTTTAGCCACAAAAAGTAAGTCCATAGATCCTTGACCCAAACTCACTCACAGGTCTAGGGAAAGTCCAAAGTGGAGGAGGAGGTTGGCATAATAGTTGCTGAGATGCTAATTGTGAGAATTGTACTGTTGTGTAACACCACACATAGGTAAAAGGCATCTCCCAAGCATGTAATAAAAAATTCAATGTTTCCATGTTGCCCAGAAAAGCTGCACCCTCTACCCGCTGTACGATATTTTTTTATTTTTGAATTGCCCCATGGCAGTTCCCATCTTTAATGCCCTTTGTTTAACAATCCCAGTTTCCAAGATTTGTCCCCACAGACTTTAAAGGGGTTCGGATTAAAGTTTGTATCTTTCCGATTTAAAACAAATTTTTTTATGGGTTTGATGGACAGCCTGAGAACTGAACCTAGGCCAATTCACCCATCCCCAGTGGCAGCAGATTCACTTCTGAGCAGCTTTGGTTCCTTTTATACTGAGGGGGCTGGGTTATCTATTTCCCCCATCATTATTTGCTCTTGTGAGTTTTCTAGTCAGGGGAAAAGGTGAAGAAATGGTACAAACAAATGGAAACTGCTCCAACCTACCAATGGCCTCAACAGCAAGGAGCACATGGAAGGACTATTTGCTTCAGCAAATAGTACACTGGCAAGCGAAGGTGTCCAGTGTACCCCCTCACCAATTAACCAATGGTACAATGCTATTTTCTGTGGGTCCAGTGCTCCCCTGTGCCTTTAAGGAGGGGTGGGTTTCCTCCAAGCATACCTACCCTTAATCTATCCATTATTATATATAGGCTCCTACAATGTAGGCTCTCAAAATTTTTAGAGTTAGGACTGCAGATAATACTGAGGTGCCGTAACGTGGCCTCTGCAGCTTACACATATATTTTCAAATGTGTGCAAACTAAACCCCTGTTTTTAACATGAACTATTAGACAGGCTGGCTGGTAATTTGAGCTGGGACTTTTTCTTTGATTTTGTTTAAAGGTGATGGATTTTTGCATCCATCTAAAATTTTGTTTACATTTTAAATGGATGCAAAGTTCCTCTGAATTCATGTCTCGGAAATGAAATACAAATTCATGTTTGGGCTAATCTGTGAATTACAATTTATAAACTGTATCAGCCAATGCACTCTATCGGGTTTATTTACTAAAGCTGAAGAGTGCAAAATCAGGCTCATTTCTGCATAGAAACCAATCAGCTTCTAACCTCAACTTGTTCAATTAAGCTTTGGCAATAAAACCTGGACGCTGATTGGTTGCTAAGCAGAAGTGAGCCTGATTTTGCCTCCTCCCACTTTAGTAAATAAATCCCTATGTTTTATATTATAATATGCATGACCTGACACAGAGACTTAACTAGAACCTTCAGGGCCCCCGGTGCAAGAAACCATGAAGAGACCCCCGACCCCCCGGCCAGGGCCTCTTCCCAATGATCCCAGGGCCTTTTTTATTATTATTACATTTTTTTATTACACTTATAACACTTCATAACATATTCATATTTACCACAAAGAATAAACACATCCTTATCTACTTCCCGCTATTCCCCCCCCAAAAAATAGGGGGGATCCCCCCCCCCCTTCCACCTCTCGTCCTTCCTCTAAATGCATTATGTTAAATATGCTCCTAGTTCCCACAGAAAAAAATATATAATAATTTGTAAAAGGCTTCTATGATAACATAGAAGCCTCTTATAAATTATCCTTTTTTTTTCTCCTTTTTTTTTTCTTAGGGTGTTTAGCGTGATATGGTATCCCAGGGCCTTTCCCTTCGCTCATGGGAACATTTATTATGGTCCAGCAGAAGGAATCGTTCACATGTTCTGCAGCAGGTCCCCTTCCTGCCATCTTGGCCCCCACCCCACGGGGGTGGAGTGCCAGGGCCTGGTCGCAAGTGTGACCTTTGTTACTTTGTGATTGGTGTTAGTAGTTTTGTATTTTTGGTTATTTTATTTTTTAATACATTTTTACCTTGTTATGTATTTATTTTTTTACAATAATTGTGTTTTACATTTTGTAGGAGCCCCATTGGAGACTTTGAGTTGATATCAGGGGTCTGAACTGACATCTGATGTTCCTCCTTTGAGAGAGAGAAAGGAGATTGAGGATGCAGCCCTCAATCTTCATCTCTGCAGCCTCAGCTGCACAGAATGAATGGACTGTAATTGCTCTGTACAGAGCTTTCTGTTCATCCACATATTGAAGCATATCCCCCACATCAGCTCCTTTAGGTGTATTACAACTTCAGGTACCATGCGATTCCAGGAGTCAGCCCCAAGAAAGGTATATTCCTTCTTTATAAATATCAAGCTCAATAGTCTAATAGTCTCAATAGTCCAATAGTGGCTTCCATAGTGTAGCAATTGGAACAAACCATTTCTTATTTATTAAAAACGTAATCAAAAAACAGATTAAAAAACAAAAATAAAAATATAAAGGTCCAGATATTTCAATATTGATAATTAGTGAGGCAAAAATGTTTTTATGTATAAGAAAATATTTAAAAACAACAAAAAAATAAAAATAATAATAGTATTTTTGAAAATAAAAATTAAAAAACACACTTTCTCCTTATACAGAAAAAACATCCCCTCAGCTCATATATCTTCTTTTTTATTTATTACACAATCCACTATATTGTTGATGCTAGCAGCTGATCCATTGTTTCATCATATTCATTAGTAGCGCAACTTTTTCACATATTATGCTTCATTTATAAATGAACCGAGTAAGTGATTGGTGCCATTCAGAAAAGGAATGGGCTGGTAAATTACATATTTATGGGCCCCTTCCCTTGCTCTCCATCCTGACACATCCCCCGCAGCAGCCACAGGGAGAGGGGAGAACCTGCAGGCACTGCGGGGGGAGGGGATGGATGGGGGGGGGCAGAAGAGCACACAGGGGCCCGAAGACAGCAGGACCTTGATAGGAGGGGCGGTGTCATATAGAAGAACCGATCCCCTCCATTTTCCTCCTGCAGTCACTGTGCTTTCAGCGGCTGCAGGAGAAAAAAAAAAAATCTCAGTCCAGGATAATCCATGCAATCCAAGTAATTCAATGAAATACAGGCATCAAGATCTGAGCAAGGGGTGAGCCTGACCTTTGCAATGAGACCACTGATTCTACACAAATACCGAGGGTCATTCTCTGTATAGGATGCAGGTAGTGGACAGGTTTTTCCACTGCTTTCTCAATAAAATCAATTGCAAGACTTTTTTTGTTTTGATGCAGCTGGAATATATTTAGCTGATTTGAACTGAGTTTAGTTGGGCTTTAAGGAATGATTAGATGAATGTATACACTGCCATCACGTGGTTAGCTAGTGATTTTACTTAGATCTGCAGGCACCACATTATTGCACATCCTCTACATTGCCTCCACACAGTGTGGGACTCAATGCACAGTAGTATGTCCCAGAATCTGAAAATGTCAAACTTTTCAGTCTCAGGGGAAACCGACGACCTGTCTTGTCGTGTTCATAGTCAACACGTCCTTTTAGGTCATTGGCCAAGTCTTCCTTTTTGGTGTGTTCTTGCAGAAAAAACTTTATGTTCTGTCCTGGCTTCTGCAGGTACCAAAACATGGTATATGCTGACCCATTATAATTGCAGTCTATAGTAATATCTGTTCCCTCAGAGAGCACTATGCTTTGCCGGTCCTGGGTCACTGTTTGTGCAAAAGCAGAATCTGAAAGATAAACAGATAGAATGTTAGATTTAAAAAAAAAAAAGTGTTAAAAAATTAGTAAAAATAAATAAATAATATATGTATATAATATTGTGTACATGTGTGTGTGTATATATACAGTATATATATATATATATATATATATATATATATATATATATAGATATATATATATATACATACATACATATATTCAAATTAGATATTAGTTATTAGTGGTCATACTGCAGTGATAAAAAGTACAAATGCTGTTACTTACACATAAAGACTGCTTCAAGTAGTAGAGGAAGGCAGTGGAAGATGTGCATGTTTGCTGCTGTTTTCAGATATGTGGTACTCTGCATGTTATATACATGACAAAGGAAGGAGGAGGAGTTTTCAAAATGTTTCAATATTTTCAAGAATGTTTATTGCCTTATTTTCTGAAAATAAATCTTTTTTTGCTTGCAACAAACCGAATATTGCTCATGTATTATATGGCAGGTATGCTATAAATACAGGGCTTCATTATATTGCAAAGTAGTGCAATAAGTCCTAACAATTATCAGCAATTATATTTTTCTTGTCTCCTTTTTTTTCTTATTTTCTATATTTTCTTTTGTCTTGATAGTTCTACATTTTGGGAATTTGATTGGCTGCTGCAGTTCATTTTGCTATTTTTTTCCCCTGCTATACCTTGTTATTGCTATCTGCTTTCATTTTTTTGTTATGTTTTGCATAATTACAGTAATAGTAATTACATCCTGCAAGGGTCTCAACTTTACTTTTAGCAGTAGCTATGCCATTATTATACTCAATATGCTTTTTATTTATATATATATATATATATATATATATATATATATATATATATATATATATATATATATATATATATATATATATATATATATATATATATATATATATATATATGCTGTATGATAGTATTGATAATACAATCAAAGTGTGTCTATATACACACACACACTCTCTTTATCTCTCTTTCTTGCTCTCTCTCCCTTGTGCCCTGTCTCTCTCGTTATCTCGTTCTCTCTCTCTTTATCTATCTCCATCTCTTTCTTTCTCTCTCTCTTTAACTCTCTCTCGTTTTCTCTCACTCTTTCTTTCTCTCTCTCTCCTCTCTCTCTCCCTCTTTCTCTCTCTCTCTTTCTCTCTTTCTTTCTCTCTCTCTCTCTCTTCCCCTCTCTTTCTCTCTTCCCCTCTCTCTCTCTCTCTCTTCCCCTCTCTTTCTCTCTCTCCCCTCTCTCTCCCTCCCCCTCTCTCTCTCTTTCCCTCTATCTCTCTCCCTCTCCCCCTCTCTCTCTCTTTCCCTCTCTCATTTTCGCTCTCTCTCTCTTTCTCTCTCTCTTTCTTGCTCTATCTCCCTCGCTCTCTCTCTTTATTTCTCTCTCTCTTTCTTTATCTCTCGCTCTCTCTCTTTTTCTCTCTCTTTCTCTTCCTGTCCTCTCTCTCTCTCTATTTCTCTTGCTCTGTTTCTTTCTATCTCTCTTTCTCCCTCGCTCTCTTTCTTTCTCTCTTTCTCCCTCGCTCTCTTTCTTTCTCTCTTTCTATCTCTCGCTCTATTTCTTTCTCTCTCTATTTCTCTCTCTCGCTCTCTTTCTTTCTCTCTTTCTCTCTATTTCTCCATGAAAAAAATTTCTCCATGCGCGGGAGCTGAGATGCGCGGCATCGCACGGCATCAACGATGCCACGCTCAGTGCACCTGCAGGCCGCTGTCTACGGCGCATGCGAAGTGTGAATTCAGCTTAAGTGTATCTAATACTAGTACATCCAACACTCCCCCCCCCCCCCAGATTATTAATGCTGCTGTCCAAAGGTACCTCTGATGCTCCTCCATCCAGAGTGTAGGCACCCTAAGATAAAGGCGCGTGTTACTGGCCAAATCACCAGGTGAAAATCTAAAGGAAAAAGACTAAAAAAAGAAAACGAATGCAGTTACAACATCTAATAATTGGTAAGCTGCAATATGAAAAATTTGGGGTTTTGGGATTAATATAGCTTTAAGTTGGAGCTTGGACAGAAGATGAATACTAATACTCCATAAATACCATGCTAACTGCAGGCAGTGATCTCTTTCACTTATGTTCAAGTGTCCATTAGGAAGTATTTCAGCTTGTTTCCCATATTTTAACAATTCTGTTTTTAAATGTTAATAATGAAAACAAAATGTAATTCAAAGACAATAACTAAATAGCAAAGCGAATAAGACACAAGTAATATACAGCTCCAGGTGGCAATCTCACCTCTGACCTCCCCTGCACATAGAAAGAGTTCTGGCTCAGCGTACAATAGCAGTATAGTGAAGAAATAATCCCCTTTATTAGTGACTAATGACTTATGACTAAGCACCAGTGAGGGTGTGAAACACGTTAGCTAAAGCTGTCACTTGTGCTTCTATGTGCTGTATGGACTGTCTTTTATACTAATAAAGTTGATTGTATTGGAGTGCTGCTATCTGGGATTTCTTCACTATAGCAAAGCTAATAACTCAGAACTTTCTAAAAAAAAAAAAAAGTGATATTTAATACATGTCATTTTCTTTGTATTCTATTTGTTATTCTATTTTTATTCTACAACAATATGTAAGGACCCATGCTTCTTACATAGCACGTTAGGAATAAATGCAAAGGCTATGCAAATAGCACCCTCTAGTGGAAAATGGATGATAGTATCCAGCAACAGTCAAACATCAAAATAAATGTAGACTAGCTGCATATACATTATACATATCTATTATCTATAGTAAGGCTGCGATAAAAGAATATAGGAGAGAGCACTGCTGACTGAATTGGCATGAGTCAAAAGCCTGGAACAAGTACGTATAACAGAAGTTTGGGCTTTTTTCTTCATTTATTACATGCTTGTTTCATGTCAGTGACTCACTAAGTAGTGAAGCCAAAATAAGTATAACAGCTCTGGTAAAATAAAAAGACAGGTCCATCCAGTTTAGTGTGAGTAAAAATGGCTAACTGGGCCCAATTTGCACATTTTCACTTAGGGGTGTAATCACTTTTGTTGCCAGCAGTTTAGACATTAATGGCTGTGTGTTGAGTTATTTTGAGGGGACAGTAAATTTACACTGTTATACAAGCTGTACACTCACTACTTTACATTGTAGCAAAGTGGCATTTCTTCAGTGTTGTCACATGAAAAGATATAATAAAATATTTCCAAAAATGTGAGGGGTGTACTCACTTTTGTGAGATACTGTATATAGATGACAATGATAGTTACAGTATAACACAGTACTCATGCTCCTCATGCTTACAGCGTGCATGTAACTATAACATATAGTACATTCAGTATGATATGAACACAGTAAATACAGCTCAGAAATTATTCCAGAAAATATTCTGGTTTCATCATAAAACGGTCCCCTCCCTTCTCAACACCTATGGTAACTAATCTGTAAGACGTTTAGCCATAAGCTGGCTATTATGCCTACAATTCAGAGACATTGTGTAGTGTTATTTATGTGAAGTTGGCTCCCTCTAGTGTTGGCTGGACTCTATGTGTCATTTCCTTTTTCTTTTGGCAAAACTTAGAGCAAAGTATCGTGGGCTGTGTAGTTCAGAATGCTAAAGTTTCAATGCCAGCAGGAATGATCTCAACTACGACTTCCAGAATGCTAAGAGGACAGAACAGACTGCTCTTGTGACGTCGGTTTAACTCTGCCAGCAGGAGGTCTGTGTGGTGATAAGCTGCTGTGATTTATGGCCTACACAGCAGAGAGCATCGATTTTTCTCTACAGTGGACCGGAGGTTGTTCCAGGTTATCCAGAGATGCCTGCACTTCAGATCCGAGTAGGCCACAGCGTGGCATGGCGTTGCGGACGATATTTACTAGAGCCAGGATACAGAGAAAGTTCCTGATATTCTTCTTCATCACTTACATCGTTGCCAGCTGTATCTGTGTCCAGTGGGGTGAGCGGGCATAGCCCATTTAGTTGATATAAGACATTACTTTTGGACATCATTTACCCTGTTCAGCTTGGTGGTACTTGTAGTGCCACTGGAACTCAGTTCTTATACTATAACAAAACACTGGAAGCAAACATCTACTGTATGCCTTGTTCACATTATTGCTTCTTGTAGTTTTACGGACACAACACCACTAGGATCATACAATAAGAGATTAAAGTAAAATAAGGATACCCTAAAGATCTGCCAAATTCACTATGCCCTATTATCAAGGATAACCTTAATCACATTACATTAAAGCTAGCTGAAGACATCTGGATTTCAAGGAATAACCTCTCCACCTTTTGTTATCCTTTCCTCATCTGCTCTAGTTTCTTTGGCTCTATTTAAGGGAGCCAGCCAATTTGAATATAATTGTCTGCACATTGTTCTTTTCATGTTGTACAATTCTTAATGGCCTATGGGTTGAGGAGACAGGAGGGAGTGAGCCTTACATAGGAAATACAGAGCCAGTTCTCTACCCTTCTGCTGACCTGTTCTCATAGATTTCTGTGATTGGGTTAAAGTCTGATTGAATTTGAATCATACTGCGTTGATCTGTGTTCACATACAGTTTGAAAGAGCTTTAAACCACTATATTGCCCTTATCATATTGCAGTGTTGAAATATACTTACTAATACAGAAAACAAACTGTTTTGTTAGTATTGTGTGAGTCTCTCATTATTAGTACAGCTGGTAAGCTGACTGAATCCAGGGTGTCAGAGGTGATGGAGGATTTGCAGAGTCGAGGCAACCAGTGGGGTACAGAGTCTATTAGCAGCCCTCACAGGGGTACAGAAGGATGCACACAGGGCAGGACTTAGGCTGGTGGGGGCCCCAGGGCTTGAGTCACTTTCGGGCTCTACTGTCTATACATTACCACATTTATCAGTGTATAACATGCACCCCAAGTTTAGGAGGGAATTTTAAGGAAAAAAACTTTTAGGAGGGATGTTTAAGGGAAAAAAAACTTACATTTAAATGCCCATCAATACAGCCTTATCAGTGTCCATCTGCAGCCTTGTCCATGTCATTTGCAGCCTTGTCAGTGTAGCTTTGTCATTTGCAGCCTTGGCCCAGTGTCTGTCATTTGCAGCCTTGTCATTGCAGTCTTGAAGTTTAAAAATGGTGCCGCCGAGATACAGAGTCCTGTGTATCTTGGCGGCTCTCTGGTCCTCTTGGCGGCTCTCGGGTCCTCTCAATGGCTCTCGGGTCCTCTTGGCAGCCCTCGGGTCCTCTAGCAGTCCCAAGCTGAGCCGAGAGTAGCCGAGAGTACTCGGCTCGGCTCACAGTCATGCCCAGTCCCTGTGTTATGTCCATCATAGGGCGGGACTGTGAGCGGAGCCGAGCCGAGTACACTTGGCTATGTATCTCTGCGGGGCCCCCTATTGGGTGGGGCTCATGAGCTTGAGCCCAGTCAAGCCCAATGGTAAGTCCTGCCCTGGATGCACATACCTATTTTCAGGCAGTTCTAGTACAGTCACTTGATCTCCCGTGGGTCGGAAGCTGAAGGGGGGAAGTGGGGAGAGGAGAACGCTCTGACAATGACTGGGTACGACAGAAGCAGGGACGTCACCAATAAGCTTCATGGGCCCAACTGTTGTCGTGCTCCCTCCTCTCCTCTGCAGCAGCGCTAGCTGACACAGGGGAGTGGGGTCATGTGATCAGACTGGCTTTGAACATTTTTTTCTGCTCTAAAACATATTTAACGACTTCAGACCCAGAAGATTTGGCTGCTCAATGACCCGGCCATTTTGTTTGCATTTTTTTTCCCACAAATAGAGCTTTCTTTTGGTGGTATTTGATCATGTCTGTGGTTTTTATTTTTTGTGCTGTAAACAAAAAAGCGTAAATTTTGAAAAAAACATAATATTTTGTATTTTTGCTATAATAAATATCCCCAATCTTTTTTTAAAAAAATGTTTTCCTCAGTTTAGGCTGATATGTATTCTTCTACATATTTTTGGTAATAAAAATTGCAATAAGCGGATATTGATTGGGGTGACAGAGAGATATATTATTATAGCTGCACTGAATACAAGTCTAGCCGAAAATAGCTTGTAGAACCTTGAATGCTTTATTGGACAGAATACAGCCTTTTTATACACTTTTAACACAAGGGGTTAGATAACGTGGTAGGGCTGGCTCATGCTTCTGTGTTGGGAACTATGAAGAAAAGTTTTGCAGGTGCAGCACATACTAAAGAAGATGATTTCAGGATTACTGGAGCTGGCAGGTGCAGTATAAATGAGGTCTATAGTAGAGCTGCAGGATGGAAGTTTTTTTAAGCATTTTTTTTAAATAGTAAGTTTTTCTTTGAATGCATATTATTGATTAAGATAATATAGATCAATATTTGGTCTTCTGTTTTTAGTACATTGACAGACTAAATTTTTTCTGTTTTCTTTCTTTCTTTGCATTACTGCAATGTTGGTATTAACATAACTTATATGTCTTATGCACCCTTTTTTGTATATTTTCCTTTTTTTTTCCCTTAAAATTACTCCGTTTTATCTATGTTTATTATAATATTGTAATATTGGCTCTTATGCCTACCAAACATTTTCTAATTTTGTAAACATGGATGTTTATATTTGTAATTTTATTTGACATACAATATTTCTAAATAAACAGTTTGTAAACAAAAAAGATAATAATATAGATCAGTATTTTTAGGACTGACAGGTAGTGATGGACGAACTTCCGACGGGATGTTTCGGGAACGCGAAACGCGAACGGGCCCAAACGTTCGCGAAACCGAACGTTCGCGCGGGCCCCATTGACTTCAATGGGAGGCGAACTTCGCAAACCTTTAGGTCAAATTTGCAGCCACAGGGTAATTATTAGCTGGGCAAACATAGTCCCACCACATGGCCAATGACATAATACATGTATGAGGTGAATTTGGGATTGATAACTACAAGCATTCTTTTTTTATGTGGGAAATTGTTCTGACAATTCAGGGCTGTGGAGCGCATGAAGGCAATGGAGGAGAGGGAAGGTCAGGGACCAGGGTAGGCAAAGAAGAGGGTGCAGGAGATGATCACCAGCAGCGTGACATACAGCAATGACACACGCACCGTGATAGAGGCATCAGACAACAGCACCGTGATAGAGGGCACTGACATCAGCAGCGTGACATAAAGCATTAACACCAGCACCGTGACATACAGCAGTGACAGCAGCACCGTGATAGAGAGTACTGACATCAGAAGCATGACATTAAGCACTGACATCAGCACCGTGATATACAGCACTGACAGCAGCACCGTGATAGAGAGTACTGACATCAGAAGCGTGACATACAGCACTGACATCAGCACCGTGATATACAGCACTGACAGCAGCACCGTGATAGAGAGTACTGACATCAGAAGCGTGACATACAGCACTGACATCAGCACCGTGATATACAGCACTGACAGCAGCACCGTGATAGAGAGTACTGACATCAGAAGCGTGACATTCAGCACTGACATCAGCACCGTGATATACAGCACTGACAGCAGCACCGTGATAGAGAGTACTGACATCAGAAGCGTGACATACAGCACTGACATCAGCACCGTGATATACAGCACTGACAGCAGCACCGTGATAGAGAGCACTCACACCAGCACCGTGATATACAGCACTGACAGCAGCACCGTAAGCAGCCCCAGGAGTAAGTCAGCACAGCACAGGGATGGTGTGATCCCCTCATAATAAGAACCCCCAGGAGGAAGTCAGCACAGGGATATCATAAGCAGCCCCAGTCGAAATATGACACCGCTCAACCTCTTCAAAGAGGAGGGTAGGGGCATATAGTACGGTGTGCTTTTTTGGGACAAGGAAGTGAGCCAAATGAAGAAAGAAGGTCTGTGTGCTTGATTAAAAAAATAGTTTATAGACATATACATGGTCTACTGGTCACATGTGCTGAATTCCTCCGAGATCCATGCCTCATTCATTTTTAGAAATGTGAGGTAGTTAACACTGACGTGAGCTAGGCGAGTACGCTTATCGGTCACGATCCCCCCTGCTGCGCTGAATGTCCTTTCGGACAGGACACTGGATGAGGGGCAAGCCAACAGTTCGATTGCAAATTGGGCAAGCTCTGGCCAGAGGTCAAGCCTGCCCACCCAGTAGTCCAGGGGTTCATCACTCCTCAGAGCGTCCACATCGGCCGTTAACCCCATGTAGTCGGACACCTGGCGGTCTAGGCGTTCCGTGATGCTGGATCGGGATGACACCTGTCGATGGGTCGGCTGAAAGAATGACCTCATATCCGAAGTCACCAACACATCTTCAAACCGGCCTCTTCTTGCAGGCGCTGTGAAAAAAAACCCAGCTCCCCAGAACCGTTTCTTTCGCAGAGTTCATACAGGTAGACGTTAACTGCACGTTTCTGCTGGAGCAGCCTATCAAGCATATAGAAGGTTGAGTTCCATCGCGTCGGGCAATCGCAAATAAGACGTCTGACCGGCAGATGGTGTCGCCGCTGAATGTCAGCAAGGCGAGCCATGGCTGTGTAAGATCTTCTGAAATGGGCCGAGATTTTCCTTGCCTGCCGCAAGATGTCCTGGACCCCAGGGTATTTGACAAGGAATCGCTGCACGACCAAGTTTAAGACGTGTGTCATGCACGGCACGTGCGTGATTTTGCCCTGTTTCAATGCGCTAAGCAGATTGGCACCGTTGTCACACACCACTTTACCAACTGTCAAATTGAGCGGTGTTAGCCACTGATCTGCCTGTGAACGCAAAGCTGAAAGGAGTGCCGGGCCAGTGTGGCTCTTGGCTTCCAGGCACAACAGACGCAGCACGGCATGGCTCTTGGCTTCCAGGCACAACAGACGCAGCACGGCATGGCAACGTCTCACCTGGCATGTGGAATAGGTTCTGGGGAGCTTGGGCGGTGCAGCGGAAGAGACGCTAGCAGCGGAAAAGGAGGAGGCAGCTGAGGAGGAGAGGGAGGAGGATGGAGTAGGAGGAGGAGGAGAAGAGTCAGGCCTGCATGCAATCCGTGGCGGTAAAACCAAATCTACACGGGTGCCACGGGTTACATGCTTGACGGCCGTCAGAAGGTTCACCCAGTGGGCAGTAAAAGTGATATACCTTCCCTGCCCGTGTTTGCTAGACCACGTGTCTGTGGTCAGATGTATCTTGGCACCGACACTGTGTGCCAGAGATACATTCACTTGCCGCTGAACATGGCCATATAGCTTTGGGATGCCCTTCTCTGAGAAATACTTCCTTCCTGGGACCTTCCATTGTGGTGTTCCAATGGCCACAAATTTGCGAAAGGCCTCCGAGTCCACCAGTTTATATGGCAGTAGTTGGCGGGCTATCAGTTCTGACAAGCCAGCCGTCAACCGTTGGGCAAGAGGGTTATCCGGCGTCATCATTTTTTTACGCTCGAACATTAGGCCCACGGAAGCCTGCCTTTTTGCAGAAAAACGTGAGCTTGGCGTGATGGAAGGTGGAGTGGAGGACAATTGTGAGGAGAGAGGAGAAGGAGAAGTAGAAGACGAGGCTGGACGGTGAGAGCCTGCAGTGTGGCTTTGTGTGTTCCGTTGCTCCCACTGGGCTCGGTGATGGCTGCTCATGTGCCTTCTTAAGGCGGTCGTCCCTAGGTGAGTGTTGGGCTTACCGCGACTAACGCGTTGACTGCAAAGATTGCAGATGGCAACGCTATTGTCAGCAGCGGACACGTTAAAAAAAGCCCACACTGCGGAGCCATGTGCCGGTGTCCTGGGAGCGCCAGATGTGACCGTACATGGTCGATGACTCGCTCCTGATACATTAGCCGTCTGCTTTGTCTCTGCTGTGCAATGTAAGTTATTGCTGCTTCTCCTCCCTATCTGCTGGTCCATAGCTCCCTCTGAACTCCCCTCCTCTTCCTCTCTTGTGGGCACCCACGTGACATCACTAGACACGTCATCATCAACGTCACCTTCCCCACCGCTATAAGTAGAGATCTCGGAGTAGGCAGCAACACCGGGGACCAACCTCCTCCTTGGGCTGATCTGGGTACTGTCATCAGACTGCTGAGTAGCGGTTGTTGCTACCGCCTCTTCCTGATCCAATACCAAGAGTGGCTGCGCATCAGAAATGTCCTCTTGATATGGATCGGAAAATAATTCCTGTGACTCAAGCGGAAGGTATGTGGTGGTGGTGGTGGTGTTGTTGGTGGTAGTGTCTTTGGGGGTGCACATAGCAGAGAGTGAAGAAGAGGGTGCAGATCGAGAGGATGAGGAGGGTGCAGAAGAGTAAGGCTGAGTGAGCCACTCAACCAAGTCTGGTGCGTCCTTTAAAGTAATTGAACGCACCTTCTGCAACTTCCCACTTTGGCTCAAGGCTGTTGCTCCTGTCCTACCCCTACCACCCCTGCGGAAGGGCCTGCCTCTTCCTCTGCCTGTCATTTTTTAAATGACCCTGTGACAAAATTCTTAGTCCCTATACCGATGAAGGACTGCTGCAGTATAGGGCAACGGTCAGCAGTGGTGCACCTCAACCCTATCTATTGTGGACCGATACCGGTCCTTACAGAACAGCAGACTGTGCCTCACTCAAACCTATGTACTGTAGCACCCTTCACCAAGTTACCAGTCCTTATAAGGACCTTTGTGGACCAAGTAGGTTGTGTGTGACTGATTAGCAGACTGTACGTCAGTCCCTATACCAATGAAGGACTTCTGCAGTATAGGGCAGCGGTCAGCAGTGGTGCACCTCAACCCTATGTATTGTGGACCGATAGCGGTCCTTACAGAACAGCAGACTGTACCGCACTCAACCCTATGTACTGTAGCACCCTAGACAGACCAAGTTACCAGTCCTGATAAAGAGCTTTGTGGAACAAGTGAGTTGTGAATGATTAGCAGACTGCAGCAGAAGGGCAGCAGTCAAGTATAATATTCTTTCTATATTTGGAAGAAAGAATATTATACGTGTACAAGCCTATTACCGTACCACTGATACCAGTCCTGAAAAGAACCTTTGTGGAACTAATAGTAACAGCAAGTCTTTAAACTGACCCTCACTGCCTGACAACACTGCTTCCTTCCTGTCCCTATACAAAGTGGCAAAAAAGAGTAGACTAGAACGATTAGTGGTCACTGGAACAGCTCTTTTGTGGACCTGATAGTAACAGCTAATGATGATGATGATGATGATGATGAAAGACTAATCTGGCTGTCCCTGTAGCACACACCGTCCTTTCCCTTTCTCTAAACTGACAAAAGACACTCAGGCTGCTGCAAGAATCAGTAGCACAACAAACCTATATCCACCTAACACCTATACCAGTCCTGAAAAGAACTTTTGTGTACCAAATAGCTAGCGTTTTATCTGTCCCTACTCCACACAGCAACCTTTCCCTATAGTGACAGAAGAAAGAATGTAAAATGGCCGCCGGATCGGGTGTATTTATAGGTTAGGGGGAATGTCCAAGTGTCCATGTGCTGTCATGTCTCAATTGGCTGTCCTGTACCCCATGATAGATGTGTCATCATAGGTCAAAGTTCTTTTACACATTAAACACGTAAGTCCGCCGGGGCGAACGACGGGAAAAGGCGAGCGAACGAGCGGACTGCGAACGACCGAAATTCGCCGCGAAACGACCGCCGGGTGAACCGTTCGTCCATCACTACTGACAGGCAGACCATCTTATCCTCTCTGTACTTGGAACATGGGATTTCTCTATAATCTTGTGGAAGAATATACTTAGTCCAGTCTCAGTTAATGCCGCGTACACACAATCGGACTATCCGGCGGACAATCCGCCAGACTTTGCAGCGGAGGTCCGCCAAACTTTCCGAAGGAGCGGACTTGCACACACATGCTGGACTTTTGGCGGAGGTCCACCGGACTTTCCAAATGAATGGACTTGCCCACACATGGACTAAAGTCCGCTCATTTTGAATGTGACTTCAGGTACGACAGGACTAGAGAAGGAAGTCAATCTCGCCGACCTCAATGGGCGAGATTGACACCTTGCAAGCAACGTCGCCTGGTATGGGTTTTAAGGGTAACCCCTACGTGTAAAAATGGCTTGGGGTCCCCCCAAAGTCCATACCAGGCCCTTATCCGAGCACACAGCCCGGCTGGTCAGGAAAGGGGGTGGGGACGAGCGATCGCCCCCCCCCCTCCTGAACCGTACCAGGCCGCATGCCCTCAACATGGGTGGTGGGTGCTATGGGGAAGGGGGGCGCCCTGCAGCCCCCCCACCCCAAAGCACCTTTTCCCCATGCTGATGAGAACAAGGGACTTTTACCAACAACCCTGGCCGTTGGTTGTCAGGATCTGTGGGCGGGGGGCTTATCATAATCCGATAAGAAGAAGTGGAAGCACACAGTCGAACGGATTGTCCTCTCGAAAGCCGAACTATGGAGTTGCCCAATGCCTGCTGCCGCTGCCTGATGCCCGCCGCTGCTGCCCAATGCCCGCCACCTAGATGGGGTAAGACAACAAGCGGGCGTGGGGTGGTTGTTTGCCGCCCCCACCCAAAAAAACACACAAGCCGCCACTGACTGTGACCCAAGTTTTCTGAGTCCTCCCCCTGCTGTAAGCCTCAAAGATATCACAGGAGGCTCTCTCTCGCTTCGGCATGGGATTCACAGAGGAAAAACTGCTGCAACATGTAGTCCTACTGGAGCACCACTTAAGGACCAGAAGATTTTCCCCCTTAATGACCAGGCCATTTATTGCAATACGGCACTGAGTCGATTTAACTGACAATTGCGTGCTCGTGCAATGATGTACCCAAACATAAATGACGTATTTTTTTCCCACAAATAGAGCTTTCTTTTGGTGGTATTTGATCACCTCTGCAGTTTTTATTTTTTGCACTATAAACAAAAAAAGACCAGAAATATATATTTTTTACTTTTTGCTATAATAAATATCCAAAAAAATAAATAAAAATGTCTTCATCAGTTTAGGCCAATATGTATTCTTCTACATATTTTTGGTAAAAAAAAAATTGCAATATGTATATATTGATTGGTTTGTGCAAAGCTTATAGCATCTACAAAATAGGGGATTAATGTATGCCATTTTTATAAAAAATACTTTTTTACTAGTAATGGCGGTGATCAGCGATTTTTAGCAGAACTGCGACATTGCGGCAGACAGATCAGACACTTTTGTGGCCAGTGACATTTAAACAGCGATCGGTGATATAAAAATGCACTGATTACTGTAAAAATTACACTGTCAGGGAAGGGGTTAACACTAGTGGTTATCAAGGGGTTAAATGTGTTCCCCAGGAGGTGTTTCTAACTGTGGGGGGAGGGAACTGATTGGGAGTTGATAGAGATCATCATCTGTTCCTAATCACTAGGAACAGACGATCTCTCTCTACTCCCCTGACAGAACGAGGATCTGTTTGTTTGACAGATCCCTGTTCTCGTTCTCTGTGAAACAATTGTGGGGGGCTGGCGGACATCGCGGCTACCAGCCATGCACGTCGGCTCTCCTGCCGTGCAGCTGTGCACGCGCGCCTGCTGTAGCTGTTAAACTGACTGACTACGATGATTTGTGGGAAGGAGCCTTCCTGCCACAGTATAATGGCAGCAGGTGGTCGGCAAGTGGTTAATAAAAAAAAGTGTGACAATGTGGTCCCCTTGGTGGTCTTATGGCCTCCCTACAATACCCCCCGATCAGTCTGGGTGCTTTCTAGATAAGGGTAGGGCCTATAACCTAGCCTGCGGGTATTTTACTCTCCCAGTTCCTTTCCTTCCCTTGTGCACATGCCCCCGTGCCTTTTCCCTTTTCGTTTTTTTTTGTTTATTTTACTTTTTTCTTTGTTTATTTTACTTTTTTCTTCTCCCTTCTCCTTTCTCTCTCTTTCCTTTGGGGCTTCTGCCCGTTCTCTCACCCCTTTCTAATATGTGCCGGTGCCTTTAGACTTTGGTCATTTTGGCAAACCCACAGCCTGTGCCAATGGGTCGTACCTGGAGCTCTTGCTTAATAAACTGGACCGATTTTAGGTTCATTCATTGATGTTCTATGTAATTTTATGTCTTTCACCTGATCCTCTGCGTGGGTAAACTGTTGATCTGCACCTATGCATTTGTTTGCTTTTTTTCAATAAAAATCATTGTACCAGAAAGAAAAAGGTGTAAATTGATTGGCTTGCATGAACTTTTATAGCACCTACAAACTATGGTGTATATATGGTATTTTTTTTATACTACTAATGGCAGTGATCAGCCACTAATAATGGAACTGCGACGAACAATCTGACACTAACTGAAGCTGGAGGGAACTGACTAACTGCCCCTGACATCATCAGTGATGATACTATACAGTGTCACTGTACAAATCACACTGGCTGAGAAGGGGTTAATGGGTTAGGGTGATCAATGGGTTAAAAGTGTGCCTAACTGTGTGCTGCGTTTTACTAAAGATCTGTTTCTCATCCTTGTGATTCAGGGATGAGAAACTGACAGATCACTCCCTCTGTACAGAGCTCTGGGTTGTGATTGCACACAGCGATCAGCAGGTCTCGGCCATGAATCATTGGCAGGGACTTGCTGAAAAGCTCTCGCTGTGTACAATTACAGTGGGAGCCAGGCGGGGGGCGCTCATGAGCGAGCCCTAAACCTAGAAGTAGGCAGTGACGTACGGGTATGTCACTTTGCCTACAGCTTCCACTCACCCGTGGTGCTGTACATTGCAGACAGACAGTCACCAAGTGGTTAAAGAGGTGCATGAGGGCTTCTGATGTATGAAAAATATTGGCCAATAAAGCACATATGGGGTATGGACCAAGGCCACTTTAAAGGGTTAACTTGGCAGAAGTTGTGGAGGAAGAGAAAAGTTGGTATGGGTAACCAAAAATTGGTGGACTGTGTACAGCAGCCTGTCGTTCAGCATGGTACCTGGCATGGTGATGGGTTCTCCAATATCGAGGGCGTCAGTGTTTTGACTCCCTTCCCAGTGGTTGGTTCCCTTCATTATGGAGACCCACATCTGGACAAGTGGACAGGGTATGGGCTCAGCAGTGTCCCTCCCTTCCAGGGAGGCCTTTAAAAATTTGTTTGCCATAACTCCATCAGTATCATCAGCAAAGCAGCTTCATTATTATCCCATTAAAGAAGAATAGAATATGCACTGCATTTTGAGATTTCATAATTTGCCATGTCACGAATGTTAATTCTCCACCACGAATGCTAGTTTACAAGACCGACCGCTTCTGGCTCGTCCTTGCTTCCTAGCATGCGTGTTTGTACTTTGGACTTTTGTCCGACGGACTTGTGTACACACACTAGGAAAATCCAACAACAGACATTTGTCCGGAAATTTTTAAAACCTGCCATCCAACATTTGTCTGCGGAAAAACCACCAACAGCCTATCATCACACAATTCCCGACGGAAAATCCGATCGTGTGTACGAGGCTTTAGCCTCTTATGCAGCTGAGAACAGGGGGTATGTAATCACAAAAGTTTTGTCTTTCATTTCTTTTTTTTAAATTAAATGAGTTGTTTTACAAGGTATTTGGCATGTGTTAGTAAAACCCAACATATCATCGCAACTACTTATTGTATCCAAATGCATTATATGAATTGGACGTTTATTTGGTGGTAAATGGTAATGGATATCTCCTGAAATGTAGTTTTTCTTATCAAACTCTTAAAATAGTTAAAAAATATAGTAAAAAATAAATAATTAATTAAATAAAACTAAATTAACCAACTAAATAAAATAACTACTTCTCCTTCTCCTACTGCTTGGCACGCATGAGGACACCACATTTAGATGAATTTGTTGTTTGTACTAATGGTAGAAAAAATATTCTGCTACCAAAGCCAACAGAATATTAGCATGCATTAAAAAGGGAATTTACTCCAGAGATGAAGAGATTATTCTGATGCTTTTTAAAACTCTGGTTTGGCTGCATCTGGAATATTCCATCCAGTTCTGGTCACCAGTCCTCAGAAAGAATGGGCTGGAGTTGGCAAGAGTCCAGAGAGGGGCAACAAAATTAATATGGGGACTGGAGGACCTCAATTATTAAGCCTCATACACATGATAGGACTTTGTACAAACTTTCCCTTGGATTTTTGTACAAAGGGCGTCATCTGAGAACTTGTATTGCATACACACAGCAGGACTTTTTCAGCCAACTTTCACCAAATTATGTGGGTTTTCTGCTCTTTACCGCCACCTTTGGTCAACTTCTGCATTGTTGTCTGATCTTTTGCATTGGTTCTGAGCATGCATGTATTATGTACTTTGTACAAAAGTCCTATGGTTTTCTGTACACAGGATCAGACTTTGCTTCATCGGACTTTTGTTTCCAGAAAGTTTGTCTGTTCGCACAGCCAACAAAAGTCAGATGAAAATCAAAAAAGTTTGTCCGATGGAACGTACACACGGTCGGATGTTGCTCCAAAACAGCTAATTTGCATGTTTGTTGTCAAAAAGTCTGATCGTGTGTATGGGCCTTAAGTATGGAACTTTTCAGTGCCAGGGAGTGTAAAGGCCCGTACACACGATCGGACTTTTTGACAACAAACATGCAAATTAGCTGTTTTGGAGCAACATCCAACCATGTGTATGCTCCATCGGACAAACTTTTTTGGTTTTCATCTGACTTTTGTTGGCTGTGTGAACGGACAAACTTTTTGACAGCATAAGTCCGATGGAGCAAAGTCCGATCGTGTGTACACAAAACCATCGGACTTTTGTACACAGTACAAACACGCATGCTCAGAACCAATGCAAAAGATCAGACAACAATACAGATGTTGACCAAAGGTGGCGCTGGAGTAATTGAACGTCCTCTTTTGAAGTGTCGTCAGTACGTTGAAATGTCACTACGTTCGTGTTTGTTGCCTAAAAATTCTGACCGTGTGTATGCAATACAAACTTACGGCCAACGCCCTTTGTACAAAAGTCCACGGGAAAGTTTGTACAAAGTCCGATCCTGTGTATGAGGCTTAAGAGGACACAGGCCATATGATGAGACTGGAAGAGAAATGGTTTAACCTTTAGCTGTGTAGGAGTTTTAAAAGACTCTTGGACATGCATCTTAGCAAAAACAATATACGCGGATATGAGAAATTATTTTTCTACACGCATGTCTTGTTTCAACCTTACCTACTATGTAACTATGATGAATCTGAAATGGCAGGTGCTCTTTAAATGTAAGGACTTATTCTTGCTGGAAGTTAGAATCTGTATTATTTGCAGACAAAATGAAAGTTTCCTATTTAGAATATTAAGCTGTCAAGTTAGTAAAACAGTGATATCAGAACCGATTCAATCATACAGATTTCAAACAATGGGATAAAGGAATATTCCTGAACTTTGTTTTATCTCATGGTTACTGTGACATTGTGTGAATGCATCAATGCAGTGCGTGTTATCTCAGCTTGCAGGGCTTGGATTCAATGAATGAGTTTACCAAAAATGCAAATATTTCGGACTATACAGCCTCATGCTACATAACTAAGCTTCATTTCATGCTGAATAAACTATATTATTTATGTATCTTAAATAGAAAACTATCTTTATATAGATATTTACTGCAAAAGCATTTTATTAAAATAAATTTGATAAAGATAAAGAAAAAGAAAAAAATTTAGATTTAAGTAAAGAAAAAACAGATTTAAATAAAGATTAAAAATCATTGATTTTTATCCACCCTCATATGGAGTAAGTGCTACTGGAACCCATGAGAAATGTTAAAACTTACCACCACTTAGACTCTCTCTCCTTCTTCCCCTACCCCCCACCTCTGGCTCTGCCATCCCTTTATTTTTCTTCTTCACCCTTCCTTCCACCTCCATAACTACTGTATGTGGGGTTTATTTACTAATGGCAAGTAGACTGTTCATTTTGCAAGTGCAGTTGCACTCTGTAAGGGAATTTGCCCAGAGCTAAGTGAATGTGGTGAAATGATTTTAAAGGGCAGTTTTTTTTTTTTATCTTAATGCATTTTAAGAATTAAGATAAAAAGCCACCTGTGTGTAGCAGCCCCCAGCACCCCCTAATACTTACCTGAGACCCAACTCTGTCCACAAGTCCCTCAGCCGTTTTGGGACTCTCCCTCCTGATTGGCTGAGACACAGCAGCAGCACCACTGGCTCCCATTGCTGTCAATCAACATAAATTAGCCAATCAGGAGAGAGAGGGGGTGGAGCTGAACAGCCACCCCATATCTGAATAGACACCCAGAGCTGCAGCCGGGCTCGGGTGCCCACACAGCAAGCCCCTTGCTGTAGGGGCACTGGACAGGAGGGAGGGGCCAGGAGCAGCAAAGAGGAACCCAAGAAGAGGCGGATCTGGGCTGTGCAAATACACTGCACAAAGCAGGTAAGTATAACATGTTTGTTAGGAAAAAAAAAAAATCACATGAAAATGATTTCAATTATCAAATCCTTGCACATGATTTGATAATTGAAATCATTTTCATGTGATTTTTTTTTTCATAACAAACATGTTATACTTACCTGCTTTGTGCAGTGTATTTGCACAGCCCAGATCCGCCTCTTCTTGGGTTCCTCTGGGCTGTGCAAATACACTGCACAAAGCAGGTAAGTATAACATGTTTGTTATGAAAAAAAAAAATCACATGAAAATGATTTCAATTATCAAATCATGTGCAAGCAAAAGTGCTGTTTTGTATTTAGTTTTTTTTTTATTTTCCTTGCATCTGATTGGGTATTCTTTGCAACATGAAGTTTCACCTTATTCACTAAGCTCTGGGGTAGACTCCCTTGCAGAATGCAACTTCACTTGCAATGTCAACATTGTTTTTGCCATAAATCAACCCGTGTGACTGTGACGCAAAGGGGTTGTCGCTTTGTAAACTCTGATCAGATGTAGCACAGGACTTCAAAGTGCAGATTTACTTTAAAATTATTCAATGAAGGAAAAATAATTGGTTTCATAATTAAAAGTTAAAATGTTTAAATTTCAGTTTTGTCCACATATATATTGTACTACAAGTATATTTTCATACTGTACTGACATATTGTACAGGCAGGAAATACACTTGTAGCTCTGTGTCACTCTTAGCACACAGATACATAGCACTGTCTTTAGGTTCAATATTCCTTATCACAAGAACACTGGACTTTCTTCCGCCACTTTCAAACAGTAAACTGAACTTCTTATCATTAACGTCATTGTAACCACTGATTAGAAATAATGGCCCCTGACCAGGCGTCAGTTTGTACCAATGGATGTATTCTGCAGTGGTCAGGGAGGAATGATTGCATGTCAGATTAACGTCTATGCCCGCTGCAGTCTCCATGTTGGGTGCTTGCATTAAATCACAGCTGCATGAAGAGCCTAGAGAGAAATAATAGAATACAAGTTAATATTACAAACTTGGTAAGAGTAAAATAAATAACTACAAATAACTACATTGGACTGGTGTCTTTATTCAACCTTACTAACTATGTAAGACTATATTTTAATCTTCCAAATCTCATAAATTAAGTTTTAAAGCAATGTATAATAATATGTACTTACAGAGCAATAAAAGGACTATCACGCTGAAATAAAACATCTTATAGTAACTGCTTAGCTTACAAGAAACCTTATGCATTTCCTGCCTAAACTTCAGATATACCCTCTAAAGTCTGTAAGTCACACCCACTTATAAGAGAAGCTGGCAGAAGATACACCTACAGCACATAAAGCATCTGTGTTACACTGCTATAGCGACATCTGGTGGCTAAACATAAACACTGTGTTTCAGCCAGAAAATGAATAGAATAAGAAAAAGGGAAAGTATGAAATGTATCACTGTTTAGTTAACTCTAAAGGGGATGTTCTTTCCAATGACCACAAGCATTAAGCCTAGTACACAAAATCATGATGAATCATATGAAAAATACCACTTTCAAAGCACTGGTACGATAATCGGATCATTAGTACACAGCTTTTGTCCGAAATTAGCTGAAGGGACAAACACAAAAATTTTTCTCGTAAGATACCAGATCATACAATTATCATTTTAATACTGTTTTGTTTGACAATACAAATCTGATGCAATACATTACATCACTTCCAAACTTTATTCTGTCATATGAGAATTTTTTTTAAACTTTAATAACCTCTTTGTTTTCGATATGGAGACTCGCATGAAAAAAAAAAGTGACGATCATTCGTCCTATAATCTCATTGTGTGTACCATGCTTAAGGAGCATTTTTCACACTGACTACCACACTAATGTACAGTGAGCTGTAAACTAATTATTATCAAGGGTTCCTTGAGACAAGACAGTTAGTTCCTGCTAAGGCCACCTTTTTACTCCTGATCATCCACAAGGACAATCGTTCTTTCTCCCTGTGATGCCCTGAAGACCTGGATAATCTCTACAACTTCATGGATGTTAAAATATTTTCATGACACTCACCTACATGGCACCAGGCCACACATGGTCCAGAAATGCTACAGCTAATGAACCCTAAATACGTTTGTTTGCTGTTGAACTGTAACAAGAAGCAGGCCCTATATTGATGACAGAGGCCATGAGATCTCCAAGCTAACAGTAGACAGGAACAATTTTTTCTCCTCCAGTATCTAAATACCACCCTTTAACTTCCACATAGACCATTAATATTTTGGCAGATGTTTTCATATAGGAGACGGCACAATTGTACATGGACCTTTTCAAGATCTCAAAACTTCTTGTTCTCTTGTTCTTTCTTGTTGCTAAGACTTTCCAACCAACTATACAACCACAGCAGGGGCGGATCCAGGGGGGGGGCAACAGGGCAATTGCCCCCTCCGAGAATATGGCACTGACATGATTGTCACACTGGTGTCACTTTCAGGCTGCAGCAGTGAAGCCTCTGCCCGAGTCTCTCTCTCATCAGCTGATCAGCAGCGCAGAGAGAGAGACTAGTGGGTAATTACGCGGTGCCGTCACGGACCAGGAGGAGCCTGAAGGTGGGTGGAGCTGTGCCGTTGGCTTGGCAACCCTGTCCCTGCACTCGTTGCTAGCGCCTGGGCTGCCTGGCGTCTAGCAACGAGTGATGTCATTGAGTCAGTCACGTCGGACTTGGAGTCTCAGACTCAGAGCCGACGTGACGGTGAGAGATGTTGCCTGGAGCGGAGGAGCCTGCCTAAGTGTATCTGTCTTTCAAGGGCTGATTCTGTTGTTGCTGCAGTCTGACACTGTGTGTCAGAGACCAGCAATCTTTCTCCTCTGCGCCGTCCCTGAGTGCATTGGCCCCTCCCACCAGCAGCACCGCCTCCAACTTGTCCATACAGTCACTCACACTGACTGCAGGACTCCGCCCCTGGTGAGTGTTGGCTCCACCCACCTCCTCCTTCCATCTTGTCCACCTTGCAGTCTGCAGAGCGACATGGATACAAGAAGAAGGCTGTGGACACTGACAGTGAAATTAATGGATCCTACCAACTGGACTCAATTGCTCCTGCATGGGAGCCCCTCCCCCACCAGAGCACCAAATTATTTGACTAAAAGTGAGTTAAAAAAAAATGAATTCATGTGTCAAGTCATATCTCAAAATACATGTGTGCCATTATGTATGAAAAAAATGCCTTTTAGTCTTAACTTGTTCAATCTTAACCACTTCAGCTCCGGAACCTTTTACCCCCCTTATGACAAGGCCATTTTTTTTACGATACTGTGTTGCATTGCTTTACCTGACTGACAATTGCGCGGTCGCGCGATTTTGTAACCCAAGTAAAATTGACAGGGGCGTAACTATAGGGGGTGCAGCAGTCGCGACCGCAACTGGGCCCTGTGATGCAGGGGGCCCATGCAGCCCCCTCTACATATGGCCGGTAGCAGCATAGGCAGCTAGCACACACTATTACATACCCCCTCCATATCCCCCTGGGGACAGGGACCCCCACCTCCCCTGGGGACAGGGACCCCTTCTCACCAGGGGGCAGTAACTTCATCTGCCCTGGAGAAAAGGACCTCATCTCTTCTGGGGACGGGGACCCAATCCTGCCTAGGGACAGTCCCCCAATGGGGCACCTAAAAATATAAAAAAATAAATAGATAAAAACTACTGATACCAGTGGTGGAACTACAGGGCTCACAAAGGTCATACCTGTGACCATGCCCTGGAGTTCCACCGCCGGACTTGGAGGGAAGGGCCCTGGCTGGGGTTCAGGGGGACCCTTCATGGTTTCTTGCATCGGGGCCCTGAAGGTTCTAGTTACGCCACTGAAAATTGACGTTGTTTTTTCCCACAAATAGAGCTTTCTTTTGGTGGTATTTGATCACATCTGTGTTTTTTTATTTTGTGCAATATAAATAGAAAAAGAGCGACGATTTTGAAAAAAAAAACAACAATATTTTTAGCTTTTTGCTATAAAAAGTCTTCAACAGTTTAGGCCGATCTGTATTCTGCTACATATTTTTGGTAAACGAACATTGCCTGTCTGTACGATAGGTTAAATACAGTTCTGTAAGCAACACATTATTTTCTGGTAGTGCCCCTCCCGAGAGTAGACTCTGGATCCGCCTTTGAAACACAGTTCATATATTCTTCTCTCCATGTTGATATGCATTTCCATGCAGTTTTTTCATACATTAGCAGGAAAGGATCCATTATTACTTTTTTGCTCCACTATTTTCTTCACTGGAAACCTATCTGCCCCTATGGCTGTCTCCTCCTAATCTTGATAGCAGGGACATAAAACAATTCTGCCTCCCATTGTTTCAAGAAACTCTAACCCCACCAGGGTCTCCCCTCCTGGACTGTAATAATCCAGATATAGGGAGGGTTGAGGGTCTCCACTTGAAAAAATACCCCTCGGGCCCACCTTGCTCTAAATATATTTCCCAACGTCCCCTCTTCTGACTACCCCTTACCTCTCCCCCTCCCCCACACTGCTTCTACCTCCCCCGCTCACTTGACTCCCCCTCTTTCTTTTTGCCTGCAACACACTACCTTCCTCTCCCTTGTCTCCCCTGCCCTACTGGGTAAATATCAAAACATACATCTGTTTGCCAATGATGGACAACTTCACTATTACCTCCCTCAATGTGAAAGGCCTCCATCACCCTCAATGAGTTGCACAGACTCCACACACGTGTTTTTTTCCCCAAGAAACCCATTTTAGGACAGACAAATCCCATCAGCTCTCCAGCCATTGATTCACCCACAGCATTGGCCTGTCATGGGACTCTAGATTTAGGGGAGTCTTTATTCTTCACTACTCCTTAAAGTGGAGGTCCGCCCACCGCTTCAAAAATTAAAAGCCAGCAGCTGCACATACTGCAGCTGCTGACTTTTAATAATCTGACACTTACCTGTCCTGGAGTCCAGCAATGTTGGCACCTGCAGCTGATGTTTCCATCAGCTGTTGGGTGCTGCCACCACCATTGCAGGTAAGGGAACCCCACAGTGTAGCCTTACGGCTTCATGCCAGGAACCCTAATCCACTTCTCTCTCCTATTAGCTCGACAGGGGGGGGGGGGGGGGGCAAGCGGTGACATCAAGGGCCCTGGCGTTGGCTCCCGGAAGTGGGGACAGGATGCCCGTGAAAGACATTTTTCCCCAACCCCCCCCCCCCCCGAACGGGGGCCAAATGTGGCACCGGAGGGGGGGAGGAATCAGATTAGTGAAAGTTTCACTTTTGGTAGGAGCTCCGCTTCATACTGCCCAGCATTTTGATATGGGAATGAGGGACACCTACTAGCAAGCATATCTAGGCATAGGACACGCCACATGCCACATCCCCTTGGAGAATTAACCACAAAAAAAGGTTAATTAAATACACAAGGGCTTTTTTTTTACTACTACTATTCTTTTATATTGGTTATTAGAAATGTAAAAATGCAGCAATTTAGAAATTGGATGAAAGGTTTAGCACTGGGAAACACTTTTTGAAAGATAAAAAGTACATTTTATACACAACTATATAGATCAGACCGAAATGAGGCACAAAGGAGGAGAGAAGAGGGACAGAGGGACATTGCTTCAAATCAGCAACAGTTGGGAGCTATGGCACTCTAAAGTGATTGTAAAGGTTTTTTTTTTTTTTTATAACAAACATGTTATACATACTTCATCTGTGCAAGGGTTTTTCACACAGCGGCTCGATCCTCCTTTTCTGGGGTCCCCTAGCGGCGCTCCTGGCTCCTCTGCATCGAGTGCCCCCGCAGAGAGCCACTTTCCATGGGGGCGCTCGTGTGGGTGCCCTTCCAAGTCCGGTGACACAGACAGCAAGTATCGGCCTCGCCCTCTGGCTCCCATGTCACTGGATTTGATTGACAGCAGAGGGAGCCATTGGCTCCTGCTGCTATCAGTCTATCGAATGAGGACCCGGGATAGCAGCTGGAGCTGCTGGGCTTGTTCTTATTACTGGAAAGATTGGGTTCAGGTAAGTAAAAGGGGGGCTCTGGGGGGCAGCTGCACCACAAAAGGTTTTTCACATTAATGCAAATAATGTATTAAGGTGGAAAACCTTGAGCCTTTACAACTCCTTTAAGGCTGAACCTGACCCAGCAGACCACTTCTTTTTTGGGAAAAAATGGATTCAGTCCTATTCCTTCACTTTTGCAAACCTCTATTTCCCCAGTAATAACCATATCCCTTTTCTCGATCAATTAAGATTCTTTAAAAATATTCTACATGCTGTCCAATTGATGGATGCCTGGCAGATTCATCACCTGTCTGTTAGGGATTATTTTTTATTTTTCCAAATCTCACAAAACCTACACCGACAGTAACTATTTCTGCGTCTTACAGTAATATACATCTTGACCCTCTTGCGTCCCCTGCCATTGCTCAAATTACTATATCTGACCATTCACCCATTCATATTTCTATAAAACTCCCCAGCCAAAACAAAAATTGTGGCACTGGCAGATTAATGAACACTTGTTACAAACCCCAGAGTTATGGTGAATTTGTCCAAAGATATAACAGATTTCTTTTCAAAATGGTGTGCTTTATTAGAAGCTTAATTATTACTCATGGTTTGAAGCTCAAACTAGAGAGGCAGACCCAAATCAATTAATTATTCTACCATATCTCCATATTAGAATCCACACAAAAACTGTCACTTGCTAAGGAATGTGGGATTGAACGTCTCAGATTAAGGGAGCATCTTAGTTTCCTTCTACATAAAGTCGAGGCCCATCTAGCCAAATGCAGATGCATATTTTATGAATACAGCGAAAAGCCTGGATAACTATTAGCAAGGGTCATCAGAAAGCAATGGTCTCAGTGTTATAGGGTTGTCCTCATCCCTTCATCTCTATCCTGACCTTAAAACCCTTTCTGAGAAAAGTCCAAAACAATCGAAGCATCCATAGTATCTTTGTGACTACCACCCAACATAAGGTCATACCTTATGTGGATGACTTTTCTCTCTCACCCAGACCATCATTTCTCTTTCCAATTTCACATTCAAACTACAAACATGTGCCTCCCTCTCTAACTATAAATACATTTCACAAAATCTGAAGTCTTTAAGATGGAACTTTAGTCAGAAAATTTAGTTTTGCTAGATCGAATCAGGCTAGCCCCTTTTGCAGGTATAGCTATGTAAAACATTAAAAAATAAGTCCCTATGTTGTATAAAATCCAGCAATACACTGTCCACTGTCTCATCCTGCTCTGCACATGCTCAGTTCTCTATTTTTAGGCACTGTGCCGAAAATGTAGAAGCTGATCTGCTGACAGTCTAAAGATTTACTGCTGCTCAGGGTCTCTGGGCTTCAGCAAAATGGCAGCCTCCAGCAGGAAGAAAGAGGAACAATGCTGGAGGGAATTTACTGCACACCCTAAATTTGGTAGCATAATTCTTAATATAGAATGCATATTCCTTGATAAAGCTGTTGAATTATTTTATTAATTTGGCTTTATAACAGAGGTTTGTATTCATGCTATTCACATGTTTTGACATTGGAAGCTTAGCATAAAGACAGATCCTGAAATAGTTAGGGGTGTGACCATCATTTTTGTCCAGTTGCTCTTGTGTCCAGTATTTATTGCATAAGGGCAGAAGGTTATATATAATACAGTTAGTTATGTAATACAGGTAGTTAACTAGTTAGCTAGTTAGAAATAGTGTGAAATAATGAATAACCCCAATTATAGTTGATTTTGTTATGGATTTGAAGTTTTTGTACAGGCACTTGTATATTATGAAATGTATGAGTAAATGTATATTTGTAGAAAAATATATTCATTAAAAAAAAATAAGCAAAAGCATGGAATGTATACAGATCTGTGCCCAGAAACAGCATCATCAGAACATGATGACCAGTTCACACTGGTATGACAAACGCTCAGACATTGGGCACTTATGTCGCATAATGTGTGCAAATCAATGTTTCCCTATGAGGCCATCTTAACTGGTCCGACACAAGTCGGTCTGACTTTGAGAATGCTCCATGCACTACTTTGGTCTGATTTTGGTCCTACTTCAGCCCATTAATTATCATTGAAGTCAGATCAAAGTAGGATCCTTGTCCTAACCATTCGACTTGTAACATCCAAAATGGTGATTACAGGAGTAGTGAAAGGAATTTATGTCACTCTGGGATTGTTTTGATTGGTCAAAGAACAAGTCGTACTATCTCAAAGTCAGAGCAAAATCTTATCTTGTTCGTTCAAGTTGGATGGAAGTAGGACCGAAGTAGAACAGATGTAGTAGGGCAAAGATAGTTGTACAACAGTAGTGTCGTACCAGTGTGAACCCAGCCTAATGTACCTGGACTGGGTTTGGGGTTTGTTTGGCAAAGCTTACTGACATTTGGATGTTGAATCTGAGCCCCATTGAGATCAAAGGGAGATGAAATTTAGAAATCAGTACTGTGTGTGTATATGAGTATAAATCTGACAAGCCGACTGTTGGCTGTTAGATGGAAGGGATCCAGCGGCTGTGCAACCGCAAAATTGCTTCCACACACCTCAATTACAGTGGGTCCCTGGGGAGAGCAGGGAGAGAGATTAGTGAGTGTCCATTCTCTGAATTCCCCTCCTGCTATTGACCCAGAAGCCATGTGCAAAACATCACTTCCAAGTGCTGGTGTTAGTTTTCCTAGCCAGTATGGCGGGCAAAGAAGCTAATGAAGCATGCTCTTCATCCCATTAACGTCATTAGAGGACTGGTGAGACATCAGGGTTCTTATAGACCATGATATCTCATTAAAGAGAACTTTTCACCCAAAAAAATGCATCTCATAGAGGACATAAAGTCCCCTATTTCATGAAAAAAAAGTTTAGAAAAACAAAACTGATTTTAAAAGTGTAAAAATGTGTAAGAGAGGGGGGGGGGGGGGGGGGCTGTGGGACTTTATATGAGGATATGACATTGTCATCAGCCTCCATCCCTATTGTTTTATACAAATGACAACAAGGAGGCAGGACTTTAAATGAAGTACGTGGAGAGTGAAGTGTTGTGTGGCGTTATAATTAACATTTCTATAATATATGTAAAGGAGTAGGACATTTGTCTCATAATTCATATTCAATAAAAAAAATATATACTACACATATAATTAAATACCTGCATGGAGTAAGATATTAAATTAAAAACTTTATTTCCTACAGCAATACAGAATACATAAATAATCCAAAAAATGGATGGCACATGATACATATAGAAAAACCCAAAATTGGATAGCACATGATTTGAATATTGTCAAATACATAATGCATGAATAGAATCCACAATGACGTGGTGGGGTGAAGTATGCGATTTGAATACGATATCTGTTAGCTCAACGCGTTTCGTGACTTGATGTCACCCATCAGGAGCAAGCGTATACACGTGCAAGATATCTCTGTAATGAGATATTGTACATTTCTCGTTTGGTCTATTATAGTCACAGGTGTGAAAAATATAAAAAGAAATGGGGGTAAAACACCCTATATGATGCTTACAGGGCATCCATGTGCAATTGGTATGGTATTGAGGGTCATGTATATCCCTACATGGGGAACATCTTCTCTGGGAGCTGAGATGGCATGTTAAGCAACAGCCATCCCAAAAGGTAACCCTCCAAAGGACGGTCATGCATCAGGCTGTGATGTGTAGGTGAGCCTGTGTGATCACAAAAAAACAAATTAGGGCTGTAGAAAGTAAATACAATTATAAGGGTGAGAGATGTGTGTTGAATAAACTGTGTGAAATCCTTAATAGGAAAAATAGGTGCAAGAAAGTATGTGAAATAAACAAAATCACATAAGAAAAGGGAAAGAAATAAAAAAAGTGAAAAATCGCATGTAAATCACGCAATACCCCGAGGGGAAAAGAGTGAGAGGAAACAAAAAGATGTCCCGTCTATGTGATGGAGAGGAAATCAGAAATAGTTACTTGGTGACATCATACAGATACACGCTCTGAAACATGAAGTGCATGTGGGAAGAGAAAAGCCAGAATGTGAACAAGACTCCCAGTGGGGGTATAAGTAGCTGCCAACACTCCCTGGGCTCCTCCCATATATAAACCTGGATAGGAAACCAGCACCCATTATTGCCTGGAAAAGTAAAGTGTGGTGAGTTCTAAGTGAAAGAAAACACACCACAAAGGGGTAAAAAAATATATAGAAAGGTGAAAAATCGCATGAGGACCATGCAATTTCACAAAAAAGGAGAAGGATGAGGAAAAGCAAGGAAGAGTGCGAAAGGTTGAAGAGCACCCACAAAAGTGAACTGGTAGGACCAGAGAGTGAAAAGTGTGATGGTGGGAAGGAGAAGAAATGGGGGAAAGGTGGCCTACCAACCAAAAGGGGCAGAAGCCAAATGCTAGAACCATTCAAAGATGGCACCTATAAGGGCACCGCCGCAAAAGACCCATGAACGTCACATATATACGAGCAAAGGGAAGAGGAGGCAGCATAACCAATGCGGAAGAGCCACATGGTGGTTCTTATAGAACCCTGAAGTCTCATTAAAGAGAACTTGTCATCAAAAAATGCATCTCATAGGGGACTTTATGTCCCCTATGTGATGAAAAAAAAGTTTAGCAAAGAAAACTCTGCTTTTAAAAGTGTAAAAATTTGTATTTACACCCAAGCACTTAAAATCCCAACCTCCCCACAAATAAATGTATGTAAAAATGTAAATTCAATCGTCGGGATTCCCAATGCTCAAAAACTTTGTTACATATTGCCATGCTTATGTTGTAAAGCGCTGCGCAAACTGTTGACGCTATATAAATCCTGTATAATAATAATGCATGCCTGAGTGGGAGCAATATTTCTAGACCCATTATTCACAGTTATAGAAGAAGTAAAGTCTTATATTTAAATTGTACCTTCAGGTAAGCCCATAATAAGGCTTACCATGGCAGATCTTCAGAGACCATCCTAGAAACTGCGGCTCCCGCACGGGAGTGACGTCATCATGACTCCGGCCACTCACAGTGCCGGAGCCTGCGAACACGGAAGAAACACCGGAGGGAGGATGCCAGCTGTCTCAGCAGTGTGCGGGTGCCGCTGGAGGGCTTTGTTCTAAGGTAAGTGTTTCATAATGAGCTAGTATGCAATGCATACTATCTAATTATGCTTTTGTCTTATAGGTTTTATTTTTCTCTCGGGAGGTTTACATCCTCTTTAAGTCTATACCGATGAACTGTAGGGGCTTTTAATGTGTCACCTATGGAAAATACAGGTTAGACCACCATTCTGCCTCTCCTCGTAATGATTGGCAGGTCCCGGTGTCCAATCACGTACACAAGTGTGTGATTTTGCACTTAAGAGCCACCCTGCCATAGTACATGTATGCGGGGCGGTCCTTAAGCGGTTAAATTAATTAATAGGTGTGCCAGAAACTTTGTGGATGGAGACCAACTGCCCACATCCCTAATAATTTCCTTCCCCTCTCTTCCTTTTTACATATCCAACCTCCTTTGCTCCAGCTGTAGCCGATTCAGTGATCAGCTGTTGGGCTTAAATGCAGCACACATTTGTCCAGTCTTACGCTGTCATAAGCATCAGACAGGCAACATGGCTGCTGGTCTTCCCATAGAGGTACTTGTATATCATTTTTCCTTTTTTTAATTTTGGACATTGCTCCTAATGCCTCTCTATCCTTTCTCTCCCTCTTATATACGTTTGTTTCTTAGACATCTCCTAAGATTGGCATCATGTGTGCTCTTTAGGAGATGTGCTGTTCCACTATATGTCCATACTGTGGGGATGAACGGCTGATTCAAGTGCCTCTTCTTGGGGATGAAATAGACAGGTATGAGACCAAGCTGTTAGGCCGCGTACACACGCGGGGACTGTTCGGCCAACTTTGTCCGCTGAACAGTGTTTCGGCGGACAGTCCGCCCATGTGTGGGCTTTCAGCGGACAGTTTCAGCGAACAGTCTGCTGAACAAAGTTTTTCGGAAATTCCGAAAAACTGTCCGCTGAAACTTGGTTTCAGCGAACAGTCCCCTCGTGTATAGGCTTGTTCGTCAAACTAAGTTCCGCGCATGCTCAGAAAGGATTTACACGCCGAAAGTTGTAATGCAGTGTATAGGACATCGTATTTTCCGTCCCGTCGTACGTGCCGTTCACGTCATCGCGCACGGTTTCAGCAAACTGTTCGTTCGTCGTGTGTGGGCAAGTCCGTCCATGCTAATTTTGAGCGGACTGTTCGCTGAAACTGTTTGACGGACAAAGTTGAGCGAACAGTCCCCGCGTGTGTACGCGGCCTTATACCTTTCTTTTATGCTTGAGATTTTGCCCATCTATAGGAGTGATATACATTTTCAAATGCTTCTCATTCGCTCAGTGTTTTACACTCAGCTAAGTGTCTGAAGAGAATCACATGTCGCTGATTGTTTTTTTTGTTTTTTGATCTCTTTGTATTTGATCATAGAGCTACTTGGCCACATTACCATTTTTTTCGGTGAAATACGCCCCTTGTGTGCAGCTCGAGTGCCGAATCCACTGTACCCCCCCCTGGTTCTTCTCATTGGGCCACAGATCTGATGCTGGCTGGCAGACATTTCTCCACTATACCTTTTTAATATGTTGGATGCCCTCTGAACAGCGATGTACAGCATTACATGGTTAGAATATACCATACAATTTTTTGATCGTGTCTTTATTTAAATATTGTTTGAAAAAGATCAATTATATGCAAATACTGTCTGTTTACCACTATTTGTGTTTTCTTATAATGCTTATAGATGGGAATGTAATACATCATCAGGCCCTGAAGAAGAGGTTGGATCTCTTAACAACCTTGAAACGCATCGGGCCATTTTTTGGTCCCATTATTGAGCTGGGATCGATATTCGTAGTGATATTATGCCTAATAGGTTGGTATATGAACACTGTAGTTGTTTGTGCATCCTCTAATAATCACTGTGCATCCCTATGTTCTTATTGTTTGTTATTTATGTGATTTTTTTTTTTTCTTTTTATGCAATAAAATTGATACTTTGTTACAAACTTTGGACACTACTGCCTAATTAAAGTCCCACTAGAGGATAAAAAATGGCTTAAGCGGTTAAAGGGAGACCCCCCCCCCAAAAAAAAGATGGAGTTCCCCCTAAAATACAGACCCTTATCCAAGCAAGCAGCCTGGCAGACAAGGAAAGGGCGGGTCCTCACCGGCAGACCTCTGTAAAAACCAAGTCGGGATTGTGGGGAAGAGACTCTTGTCCTCATCAACATGTGACCTTGTATAGTTCAGGAGGGTTCACACACTTCCCCCGTTTCTTTGCCTGCCAGACTGCATGCTAAAGGTCTGGCATGGATGTCGAAGTGGGTGCTTTTTTTTTATTTATTTATTTTATTTTTTTATTTTTTCTCGTGTGACGTTCCCCTTAAAATCCATAACTGACCCTAGGGGCTCTATATACAGTATATAAAAAATATTTTCTTTGTGAATGTCTCAGCATTTCTGCACAAATAACATATAGTATCCATAATATTTGTATTATGTGTGCAATAGTTTCTTTGTTGCCTTTTGCTGGGTGAATGTAACATTCCCTAACATTCGATCCTTAAAGGAAAAGAGCTATAAGAAAATGTGACCATGAGAGAGAACATCCACCAATGGAGAAAACAGCCCAACACTATGGGCTAAGAACATTCGACCAGCAGGGGAAATATGAAGAATGTTTCTCCACTATGTACAGCTTGTGAAGATTCATGTGGAAGCAGTAGAACAAATGGTTGTTTGGTGAAAAAAACCTCTAGTTGTGTGAAGCCATATATTTAGCAGTGGAATTATTACAACTGCTAAATATGACAGCTGACAGCTCCCTCCTAGGAAGCTTACCTGTAAAATCCTTTTCTTGAGAGTACATCATGGGACACAGGAGCTTCATTACATAGTGGGTTATATAGGCACCTCTGGTGATTGGACACTGGTTGACCCCAATTAAGGAGAATTCCTCCCCTATATAACCCCTCCCATCTGGGAGGCACCTCAGTTTTGTAGCAAAGCAATAAGAAACCACGTAAAACCCAAGAGGGGTGGGAGCCCTGTGTCCCGTGATGTACTCTCAAGAAAAGGATTTTACAGGTAAGCTGTATATAAAAATCCCATTTTCTTGATCATACATCATGGGACACAGGAGCTTCATTACATAGTGGGATGTCCCATAGCAATGCTCAGATTGAGGGGAGGGAGACACAGATCATAAATATAGACCGCCAGGGACCGGAGGACCTAAACTGCAGCCTGCAGTACACTGCGCCCGAAGGCGATATCCTCTTGCCCTCTGACATCCACCTGATAGAATCTGGTGAATGTGTGGACTGATGACCAAGTCGCAGCCTTACAGATCTGAGCCAGGGAGGCCTGGTGATGCACTGCCCAAGAAGCACTAACAGCCCTAGTAGAGTGTGCCTTCAACCGAAAAGGAGGAATCTTCCCCTTTAAACCATAGGCCTGAGAAATAACTTGTCTGATCCACCTTGAGAGAGTGGATTTTGACGCCGCCTGGCCCTTTCTAGGGCCTTCCGGCAGAATAAATAAGCAATCAGTTTTCCTTATCTGAGTAGTTGCCTGAAGATAAATACTGATTGCTCTAACCACATCCAAAGTGTGTAAAGATTGTTCTTCTGTGGACTGAGGGTCCGGAAAAAAGGATGGTAGGATTACATCCTGATTCAAATGGAAACCCGAAACCACCTTGGGTAGAAAGGACCTGTTGGGACGCATGACCACCCGGTCCTTATGGATAATTAAATACGGCTCCTTACTGGAAAGAGCTGCCAACTCTGATACTCTTCTAGCCGTAGATATGGCTACTAAGAAGACCAGCTTTTTAGTCAGGAGAACTAAAGAAGCCAGATGCAAAGGTTCAAATGGTTGCCCCTTTAAGGCCGAGAGAACCAAATTCAGATCCCATGGGCATACCGGAGGTTTAACTGGCGGTTTTGTCCGCATGGCCCCCTGGATAAAGCCTGTACTAGGGAATGTGATGCAAGCGGCTTTTGAAAAAAAATACTGACAGGGCCGAAATCTGCACCTTGATAGTGCTTATGGCCAAATTCATTTCTAGGCCTGACTGGAGAAAGGCCAAGATTCTGTTAATGACATATTTTCTAGGATGCCATTTCCTGAGTTCACACCAGGAAACATATGTCCTCCAGATCTTGTAATAAATAAGCCTGGAGGCCGGCTTTCTGGCATTGACCAGAGTAGAAAGGACTGGCCCCGAAAGGCCACGGTCTCTCAGAATGTGGGTCTCAGCAGCCAAACCGTCAAATTCAGACTGCGTAAAGCAGGATGGTAGATTGGACCCTGTGAGAGCAGATCTGGCCGGAGAGGGAGGGTCCATGGCCTGCCTACTGCCAACTTCATGATTTCCGCGTACCATGGTCGCCTGGGCCAAGCCGAGGCCACCAAAAGGACCGACTTTGTCTCCCTCTTGACTCTTCCCAGGAACCGCGACAGAAGCGGGCTCGGAGGGAAGGCATAGATCAGATTGTACTGATCCCAGGGAACTGTCAGAGCATCTGACCCCTGAGCAAGTGCATCTCTTGTCCTTGACACAAATTTGTCCAGCCTCCTGTTGAACCTGGATGCAAACAGGTCTACCCCACTTGTGAAATATGTTCTGAAACACATCGGGGTGCAGAGCCCATTCTCCTGGGCACAACTGCTGGCGGCTGAGAAAATCCGCCTGCCAATTTTCAACTCCTGGGATGAAGACTGCAGAAAGACACGGAACATGCTTCTCTGCCCAGACAAGTATGCGATTCACCTCTTTTTGGGCCACCAGACTTCTGGTACCGCCCTGGTGATTGATATAAGCCACTACTGTGGCATTGTCAGACTGAACCCGAACCGGGAAACCTCGCAGTCTGTAAGACCACTCTATGAGAGCCATGTAAACTGCCCGGATCTCCAAGATATTTATGGGCAGTAGTTTCTCGGTCGCAGACCAATTCACCTCTTTTTTGGGCCACCAGGCTCCTGGTACCGCCTTGGTGATTGATATAAGCCACTGCTGTGGCATTGTCGGACTGAACCCGAACCGGGAGACCTCGTAGTCTGTAAGACCACTTTATGAGAGCCATGTAAACTGCCCGGATCTCCAAGATGTTTATGGGCAGTAGCTTCTCGATCGCAGACCATTTCCCCTGCGAGCACGTCTCCTCCAACACTGCTCTCCAGCCTGTTAGGCTGGCCTCTGTTGTGATAATCTTCCATGCAGAGGAAGAAAAGTTTTGCCTTTCAGCAAATTCTTGGTTTGCAACCACCAGATGAGACTCTTGCGTGTCCCTGGGGATAGACGCATAGGAAGATCCAAGGATTGGGGCTTCCTGTTCCAAGCCGCAAGTATGCATCTTTGCAGAGGCCTTGAGTGGAACTGGGCGAATGGGATGGCCTCGAAGGAGGCGACCATTTTCCCTAACAGTCTCATGCACAACCGAATGGGGGAAGATCTTCTGCCCAGAATTAGGCGCACCAGATCCCCAATGGTCAAGGCCTTTAGCCTTGGAAAAAACACCTTGCCCTGAGCGGTGTCAATGATCCTGCCCAGGTATTCCAACCTGGTGGCAGGCTGTAGGGACGACTTTTTTAGGTTTATGATCCAACCTAGGTGTTCCAGGTGTTCTAGCGTTTTGGTGACGCTGTGATTCAGGAACGCTGCTGTTTTCTCCATGAGAAGCAAGTCGTCTAGATAAGCCATGACGGCTATGCCCTGAGCTCTTAGGTCTGCTAAGAGAGGGTCCAGAATCTTTGTAAAGACTCGAGGGGCCGTAGCAAGCCCGAATGGCAAGGCCACAAATTGAAAATGGCGCTGCTCTACTGCGAACCTTAGAATTTTTTGGTGTGCGGAAAAATTTGGCACATGGAGATATGCATCTTTGATATCTATTGATGCCATGAATTCTCCCCTTTGCAGGGAGGAGACCACAGTGCGGATTGACTGCATTCGGAAGGACCGGATGCGTAAAAACCGGTTCAGATCCCTCAGATCCAGGATAGGTCTGACACTTCCATTTGCTTTGGAATGGTGAAGAGATTTGAGTAAAACCCTGAACCCTGTTCTTTGGGTTCACTTCTACTATCACCCCCTGGGATAGTAAGTGATCTAAGGCCAGAAATAGCGTTTTTGCTTTACTGGACCCCTGGGGATCCTAGACCTTAGGAAACGAGAAGGTGGAATCTCCTGAAAACTCTAGCCTGTAGCCCAGAGATACCGAAGGGATTACCCACTTGTCCTGGATCTCTTTCCGCCAGGCTCCTGCAAACTGCAGGAGCCTTCCCCCCCGCTCTGCCGAGTGGAGGGCGCCCCTTCACAAGGAAGTCTTTGGGCTTTGCTTGGCAGGCTTTCGCCCCCAAGTCTTTTCCTGCCCCTGGGCTCTGCCTTGAGCCTTTCTAGTAGAGGAGGGCTGAGAAGGCCGTCGCCACTGCTTAGAGCTTGATGCTTCGGGAGAGAGAGCACGCCTGAATGACGGACGTTGGCTCTTTTTGATTGGAAGGAGAGTAGATTTATCCAATTCTTCTCCAAACAAACGTTCCCCTTTAAACGGGAACCCAATCAAATGCTTCTTGCATGACAGCTCAGCTGCCCAATTCTTTAGCCATAGGGCCCTTCGCATGTGTACCAACATGAGGGACAAACGTGATGCTTGTTGGACAGAATCCAAAACCGCATCATTCATAAAGCACAGAATATGAGGCAGTTCTGCATAATTTTCTACTTCCTCACTGGGAAGGATCCCAAGCATCTGCTTAACCTGTTCCTTGAGGAACTGACACAACCCCACGGCTGCGACTGTAGGTTGCACCCCAGCGCTAGTCATGGAAAGGAGGCTTTTTAATAAGGTTTCCAGCTTCTTATCAGTTGGATCCTTTAAATACCTGCGCAATATCCAAAGGACAAGTCAGGTTTCATTCACGCAAGAAACAGCCGCATCAACAGATGGGACCCCCCACTTCTTGGTGAAACTTTCCTCCAGAGGATAATGCAAAGAAAACCTTTTTAGGAGGAGCAACCAGTTTATTGGGATGTCCCCAATCCTTATACAACAATTCATCCATTAAGGGATGGATTGGAAAGGAATAGGCAGTCTGTGGGGCTTTCCTGACTCCCAGGGAAGAAACAGAGGATGTAGCGACTTCAGCAGCAGGCATTCTGAATGTGGTACGCACCAATTCAGTATAATACTGTGCCTGGGAGGAGGGGACTATCTCCTCTTCCTCTGATTCATCCGACTGCTCATGATCCCCATCCTAACATAGGGATCTCTCCTCATTTTCAGAAAAATCATCAGAGAGGAATCTCAGCCGAGGGAGGGGATCTACCCCTTTTCTTGCTATATTTCAGAGAAGCAGAAATAAAATTCATTATTTTCTCTTCAAAACCCTCCAATGTAGCCCTAAGGGAGTATCTCAGTGACATAAACCGGGGCTGACACATTAGGAGAGGCTGCAAACCTGACAGGTGCACTGACTCGTCTTGAGAGGCTGGCTCCAGTCTTGCAGGGGGGGATGGTAACTTACAGGCACTCTTTTAGAACCCCTGGACCTAGGCGGTGATTTACTAGTGCCTTTGCTACCTCCCCCTGAAACCCTCATACGAGGAGACATAGTCCTAAGCTATAAAGCAGAGGTACTAGTACAAGTGCAATCACTGTTGTGCTTAAAGTCTCACAATAAATATATATGCTTAAACTGCACAACTTGATGCTGAGTAGGTGTCTAGGTTTGCCTAGATCCAATTCCACGGATGCTTACTGCCCACAGCTCCTGTGTCTCCACTTACAGCCCCCTGACGCTCTGGACTTTTTACAAACTGGCGCCTGTGCATTACAGCGCTGTGCACACCAACGTGCACGGCTCACAACCACACTCCCCCCTCCTCCATTAGGCCGGGAACGCGCCCGGTGCACTTGCACACGCCCGCGCGCGTGCATGAGGACTGCAGGATCCAGGGGGGGAAGGAGAACCCCAAACGAGGCTGCGTGGGACCCCCAAACTACGTGGGACCTTTGTTTACCTTGATGTGGCAGGGACTGTAATGGAGACGTGAGTCAGCTGGAGAACCAGGCTTCACTGAGCATGTGTACTGAAAGGCATGTAAGTATGCATCAGGCTGCTCTTACTCCCTCTAGTGGTGGAAACCAGGTAAGACATACAACTACTCACAATGAAGAAATCCATTCATATATTTATATATACAGGATTAACTTCCCTTACCTGTCCTCGCCGCAGGAATTGCTGAACCAGACAAATTCCAGCCTTCACCCATCACGGCGGGTATTGTTAGCCAACCTTCAGGTTTATCTGGGGCTCTTTCTCGGAAGAAACCACCTACCTGGGCCATGTAGAAAGCTCTGCCAGAAACTTTCGTGCGCTCTGTATAAACAGTACACCAAGTCTGGTTTTCCCAGAGCCCAGTCTTCCAATGGAGAGGACTTACAGGCAAAACCTCGCTTCTTCGGTTGACGAGGCCCGGGTACCATACCATCTTGGGAGTCAAATATCGGCCCGAGGTATGGATCCGGTTTGTTGTAGCCCTTAGGCCCTCGCAGGGACCTGCATAGAGCTAAAGTTTTACGTGACCATCACCATAGACACTGGCGAAAAAACTGAGGTGCCTCCCTGATGGGAGGGGTTATATAGGGGAGGAATTCTCTTTAATTGGGGTCAACCAGTGTCCAATCACCAGAGGTGCCTATATAACCCACTATGTAATGAAGCTCCTGTGTCCCGTGATGTATGATCAAGAAAACAGCATTTTAGGGGTAACCCTATGAAAAAAGGGCATAGGTCCCCCCAAATTCCATTCCATGAGGTAAAGAAAATGAATAACAGACTAAAAGAAAAAATGAAGGGACCATGAATGCAGTAAGGAGCCAGGAAAGAGCCACAATGTAACCAACAGGTACTCCCATTATGGAATTGATATGGGTTGATATACTAAAGAAGTAGAGACTATTATATTTTGCTAAATATTCACTGTGATTAGATGAACCTGTGTTCAACACTCAACTAATCATGTGCTAGCATAATTGCAATTTGTCTTTATCCTTTTTCATTGTGACCAAAGGGACATTTCATTTGGTTGTATTGGTCACATTATGGTGCAATGCAGTGAATTACAAAAAACTGCCATGATAAGAAACAAAAGGAGAGTTATTTACTAAAGGAAAATCCACTTTGCACTGCAGGTGCACTTGGAAGTAAAGTCGCTGTAGATCCGAGGGGGACATGCAAGGAAAATTTTAGCTTGCACATGATTGGATGATAAAATCAGCAGAGCTTCCCCCTCATTTCAGATCTACCCCTCAGATTTACAGCGACTGCCCTTCCAAGTGCACTTTCAGTGCAAAGTGGATTTGCCTTTCGTAAATAACCCCCAAGGTTTTTTGCCTTGTCTATGTGCTGGAGCTGCGTTGGGCAAGGCTGCCTAGTGTAGCCTAATCCATTTGTTGTGAATAGACCATTTTAACTATGCCGGTGTTGTCAGCTTGTACAAAATACTCTTCATAACTGCTGAGAAATGATGTGCTGATATATTGTACAGGCAGGAAATACACTTGTAGCTCCGTGTCGCTCTGAGCACACAGATAAATACCAGTGTCTTCGAGTTTCATTTTCCTCACGTTGAGTACACTGGACTTTCTATCTTTCTCAAAGATCAGTTTAAACCTGCTCTCCTGTAATATATTGTCCTTAAAGTCTCTGAGTAGAAAGACGGGTCCCTGGCCGGGAATCATCCTGTACCAATGAATATAGTCACCAGGGGTTAGAGTGTCGTGTAAACAAGTGATGTTGAGGTCATCCTCTTCAAGGATCTGCATCTGTAGTATGTTGGAAGTACAGGTAGAACCTGGAAAGAATGAGAAAATCATTCAACACAGCTAAAACAAAGACTAGTTTAGCATTTTGAATATGTGAGGATGGAAGCATTATATCATTCTTTAGCTATGCAACCCCTTTTCTACTTACACAAAAAGAAGGTGACTATAAACCTGAAAGTAACCATTTTCTGTGGAGCAGTTTGTTTGTGTTATGTGTATAGATGTGAAAAATGTCTCATCTATGTGTGGTGACAGCTTTTAGCTATTGCCTTTTTATTCTAGATGATGAAACCACACCTACCTAAAGAAATACAAAGTGCAAGAAAATGAACTGAACCACCAAACTATAATTACATCTAGCACTTAAACCATAGCGCCTCCTAGTGATTTACACACATATATACAGTATATAAATTTATGTTTATAAATACAGGATGTGTGTGTATATGTGTGTGTGTGTATATATATATATATTTATATTATATTATTATTATTTTTTTTTTATTGTGCAAAAGTTATAGATATTACTTAAAAAAATGTTAAATTAAGAATGTTTTCAGAAATAGAAGTATTGATAGTTTATGTTTATCAATTAACAAAATGGAAAGTAAATGAACAGAAGAAGCCCAAGGGCTTTCCCCCTGGGGCGGTGCTCTGGCAGGGCGTCAGAAAAAGTCCTGCCAGCAGCTTCTTTGGAGTGGTGAACTCACTGCTCCTCCCCATTGAAATCAATGGGGCAGCGCTGATATACCGCCGGCTGGCATTTTGCGGGGGGATTTATTCCCTTTTCAGCTGCGATCGGGGGGTTAAAACCGCCCCGCTAGCAGTCGAATAGCGGCGCTAAAACGACGGTAAAGCAGCGCTAAAAATAGCGCCGCTTTACCGCTGACCACAGTGTGAAAGGGCTCTTATGTAGGAGGATTTATTTAATCTGTGCGTCACCGATTGCAGTCACTTCACTGGGCACATTTTAAGCCTTATTTTTTTTTTTTTTTTAAAGAGAGAGGTTGGTGTAAATCCCGGAATTAGCCGGAGTTAGGATTTGCTTGTTTGTCCTAAAGCAGAGTTTCGGTGAAACATTTCTTTTTTTTGAATCCTAGTGTTATTGCTACTGTAATTAAAATAATATACAATGATCTAGATCTATATTTAAAATATATAAATTCCTTACTGTAATATAGTAGTCCTTGGTTTGTGGCCATTTCCATCGTTGCTGTGGGCAGGTGAAGCCCACATTGATATTGCTTCCTGGAATATCTTTGTAGAGGTGGATGGTGGGTAACCGGCATGCATCTCTTGCTCTCACGCATGCGTTATTCAATGGCGGCCATAGCATCAATTACAGCCCTCGGTGCTGCCCAATGACTCCTGGGAAATGATGACAGACATCTCCCAGGAGCATTAGCGTGCACGGGTGCTGAGGGAAATGATGTCAGGTGCCTTGGAGAGGAAGAGACAGATTACGAGGGACCCCCTAGCAACAGACCTGAAGAAAAGGTGAGTAAAAAAAAAAACATTTTTCCAAACGTTCTTTATATTTAATGCAGCTGAATACTGTAAAAAAAAATGTATGACCGGAACTCTGCTTTAAGGTAAAGTTTATTTAAATCGGCTTGTACAAATAATAATATCCTATCCGCAGGATGGCACCAGGTTGCATGCGTTCTCTGGGAAACAAACGGTGTTGTCCCCACATTACAGAATGTCAGAAATACTGGATCAAAAAGTAAACTAACAAGGGGACTCAGAAAAGCAAAAACCTCTGTGTTAATGCTAGCGACAGACTGCATCATATATGTAATTTTTTAAGATTGACTATAGTTCTACTCTTAATCACTTAAGGACCAGCCACCGCAGTTATACTGCGGCAGGTTGGCTCCCCTGGGTGAATCGCTGTAACTGTACATTGGCCGCAACAGAATGTATTTTGGGGTGTAATTTCACATATGCCCATGGCATGTCTGAGAAATATATAATTTAGTGGCAAAATATAAAATATTTCATGGGCTCAACATGCCTCTCAGCAAATAGCTTGGGGTGTCTACTTTCCAAAATGGGGTCAAAAATGAGGTCATGGGGGGGGGGGGGGTTTGTTCCATCTTGGCATTTTATGACCCTTTTAGCACCTCAAGAAATGAGATAGGCAGTCATAAACTAAAAGCTGTGTAAATTCCAGAAAATGTACATGAGCGGGTAATGATTATCAAATCGGGTCACAATATTATTTATTTAGAGTAATAATTGCATCACATTTACATGCCTTTGTATTATAAAAAAGATTCAATTCAGTGTTCATTTTTAGAAACTTTATTTTTATCAATATTTTATTCCTAGTATTTTTTTTTTATTTTTTTATATAATTTTATTTTTATTGCCATATACTAATAACCTAATATACATATTTTATTTTTAGTAATTATATATTTTATATTCAGAATTAATTTCCTTTGTAGTCTCTTCTCTGACCGAATATTTTTTTTTGACGAAAAAGAAGAAATTTCGTCAATTGACAGGTGTTTTTTTTTTTTTTTTTTTTTTTTACAGTACATATTTATCCTGCCCACTCACACCCACCATCCTGCACACCCACCATCCTGCCCACTCCTCACATCCACCATCCTGCCCACTACTCCCACCCACCAGCCTTCCCACTCACACCCACAATCCTGCCCACTCACACACACCCACCAGCCTTCCCACTCCCACCCACCATCCTGCCCACTACTCCCACCCACCATCCTGCCCACTACTCCCATCCACCAGCCTGCTCAGTACCTCATTGCAGCCTGCCCACTCTCATACACAATGAGTCAATTTACTTACTCCCATCAGTATGACAACTTCCACCTACCAGGTCACAACCACCCATCTCCTTGATCACCACCAACCACCTCCCTGTTTACTACAAAACAACCACTATCTCCCTAAATAATACCTCCTTGCTCACTACCACCCACCTTCCTGCTTACTACCACCCACCTCCACGATCACTAACACCCACCTTGCTGCTCACTACCCCCACCCACCAGCCTACACACTACCACCCACCAGGCTGCTCACTCACACCCACCATCCTTCTCACTCACACACCAGCCTGCTCAGTACCTCACTGCAGCCTGCCCACTCTCATACACATCAGTCAATTCACTTACTCCCATCAGTATGATAACTCCCACCCACCAGTCTTTTCACTTATTATTACCAGCCTTAGATATCCCCACTTGCCCACTATCATCCACCCATCTCCTTGATCATAATTCTAATTTGTCATTGTTATATTAAAGCTTACTAATTCATTTTATATTTATTCTAATATAGACATCGGAAGGTAATATCAAAATTCTTTTTTTTTTTGGTTGTGTGTGTATCTCTATATATATTTTTTTTTTTTTTTTTATTACTATTATTTATCCAAAAAAATTGTTTTGTGAAGGCTAACCTATAAGATGGATTTATATAACTTTTTTTTTTTTTTGGAAAATGTTCTATTCCTAGATATGCCGAGCTGCTTTGTACAACATTGGAGCCACGTCAGTGGCATACTATCTAGTCCTGCAAAAACAACATTGTTTCGACTCCCAAAGGATTGCCATCAAATCAAAATTTGGTTGGAAAATGCAGGAATGGAGCATTCTATGATTGAGCAATTCACTACACTCATAATGGCAGACAAAAGAGGAAATTCTTTTCGTATATGTTCCCAACATTTCTCAGAAGATTGCTTTGTAATGGAGGGAACAAGAAGAAAATTGAAAACAGGATCAATACTGACCATTTTTTCAAGAAATTCCAAATACAAAATGGGAAAATAGACTTTTTAAAATAGCTCCTAAAGAGCTTATGATGTCATCAATTTCTAAGACTACTTCATGTTCAAAAAGAGAATGCAAATGTGACTGTCATGAGAACTGTGACAAAAAATGATGTGGGTACGCAGACTGGCATGTTTGACTTTCCTTCTTTTGAGTCTGAGGAAAGCTACATTAAAATAGCGGATGAACGATGTATTCATTTAGATCATTCCTACCTTGAACAAGATTTAATGAGACCACTTGATGCCGCAACGCCTGACTTTAATTCAAAGAATAAAAATCGCCAATCTTCAGCGATTTCAGATACAGGAGAGGTGGATCCATTGATCATACTTTCACCTACAGTCTGTGATCTGCCATCACAACATGGAAATATAGAAAGTTCAGTTGGCGATCTAGAAATAGAGAGGCCAATCGTTAGCAAAAAATAAACTGGCATATGAAGATGACCCAAGTTGTCACGAGTTGGATTCTGATACCCCTCAAAAAAGTGACTACACTTTAAATGAGAGTATAATTGAGACACAAACTGTAGATAGAATTAATGATCCCCTTAATTTGGTTTGTGAATTTTTTTTTTATTGTCTTTGAAAGTAGTCTTGATACATTGCTTTTTAAAATGTGATGCCCCGACCAGACATGCTTTTCCAAAATTAAAACAATTGAAAAGAAAATAGTAGGTACGATGCTGTTAGTGTTTTCTACATGTAATGCACAGCACCGCATCAATCTTTGGGAAAGCCAATCAAAGATAAAAAATTACGCTGTAGGCAATATCGTACTTGCTGGCGCCATTTGTTTGTCAGGTGGAAGTTATCAAAAGGTAAAGGAAATGTTTGATCTGAGTGGAATTATGATGTTTGGCAAATCGTCCTATAACCGAGCAAAAAACTAGTATATTTTTCCTTCCATTGATTACAGTTGGAAACAAAATTGTCAAAATGTAAAAGAGGAATTAACAGGGACTCCATTATTCCTCATTGGTGATGGACAATGTGATAGTCCTGCCTTTTGTGCGAAATATATGACTACTGTTATGGATATCTATTCCAAAAAAATTGTAGATTTTGAATTGGTGCAGGTCTCCCAAACATCCTCAGTTGCCATGGAAAAATTGGACTTCACCAAAGCACTCGACAGAATAGTGGAAAATTAATATGATGTTCAATATGTAGGCACTAATAGACACGCGGGAATTTGAAAACTATTGACTACGGCTAAATATGGAAATATAAATCATCAATTTGATATTTGGCATTATGTTAAAAATTTTAAACGCAAATTGATGCAAATCTCAAAAAAAAAAAAAGCTTTTCGTCCAATTTTACCATGGATTGGAGCCATATTGACGCATTTCTATTGGTGTAGCAGAAATTGTGATGGAAATGAGGATGTTTTCAAACAATGGCAATCTCTGCTACATCATGTAGTGAATGAATATACATGGCGAGTTGGAGACATACAGTTTCCGAAAAATATTGCGACTGAAGAAAGGCCTGAAACCAGTGCTGTTATTGCAAAGCACAGAACACGGTTTCCCATTGTATAAAATTTAAAATATTTTTCATTCAAATTTTTACAATGTTAAATGTGTTGAATTTTTTTTTTTAATTAATGTCTAAAAAAAAAATAATAATAATATTTGGGTTGTGTATGCACATTGAACTGTTATTGAGTGGCTTTTTTTTTTTTTATTTAAATTTTAAATATTTAATACAATTCTTAAACTATTATTAAAAACAGTAATATGCATTTAATTTCTCAAATTAGACATTCAATCAACATCAATATTAATTAGCATAAAATAAATCACACACCAATTGTATTTTAAAACTTTTTATTATAAAATAAAATTTAATAAACAATAACTTTATACATTATTTTGTTTAATAGAAAGTCATTTCGGAAGCATCATAATCATTGGCATAAATAAATCCGATATGTGATCCATTGGCATCTGGAAAAACAAGTCATACTGCATTGACTGCACAGGAAGGTATAACCCTTCGGTTTCCCTTTCCTAAAATACCATGAATCCATGCAATGAAAGTTCAATACGCAGTTTTACGTAATCTCCTGGAATAAATAAAACATAGATTGAAAAATTCAGACATGAAAATAAAGTCTAAAGATTTTGTTAAGTCACAAATTTACAATTTCAATAAATTATTTTATTATCAGCTTATTGATTTACTACAGATAATTCAGATTTATAAACTGTATTCAAATAAAGTAATCATCTGTTGTTGGCATCTACAAGAGGGAGATTGTCGATATGAATCGCCATATACGCAATTCTCACGTGTTGATGGTGCACTATTTGAGAAATTTATCTGCCTGCGTAATGCATTGATGTCCCTCTGGTATACAGGCATCAACTGCATCGATTTCCTGGCAGCAAACAGACTCCACTTGGGTGGGCATTTTAATGCACCTTTCACAGGAACACCACGTGATATTGCCAATTCTATCTGTTTCGCTTGGTTCAGTTTCTGATATAGAAGATCCATCACTACTAGAGGGCATGGTGGGATTATTGGGGAAAGCCGGATCATTTTCTCTTGATGGATACCTAGCCCATATTTTCTTTATCAGCATTCTGCGCTATAAGTACACAACTAAAATAAATGTATATTAGAATTAGATTTTTGTTATTATTGATTTTTTTTGATTTCATTTATCAAACTATCATGTTTTATACATCGTTAATGCACTCTGAAGAAGCTTCTCGGATGTATACAAAAAGAATGCCCTGATCCTTAACAAGGAGGCAGGACTTATTAGCTGCAATTGCAGGAACCAGTGGCGGCTGGTTCTCCAAATTTCTTCACACAATTCTATGCAAAAAGAAGATTTTTTTTTTACTAAATTGTCATCAGATTATTTCTCACACACAGCATATGCATACAACAAATTACACCCCAAAATACATTCTTCCTGAGTATGGCGATACCACATGTGTGAGACTTTTACACAGCCTGGCCCCATACAGATCACCAACATTGAAGTAGCACCTTCAGACGTTCTACGACCAAAATTGACACATCTCATTTCACAACCACCTATTACACTTTTGAAGGCCCTGGAGTACCAGGACAATGGAATAGCCCACAAAATTATCCCATTTTGGAAAGCAAACACCCCAACGTATAATCTATGAGTCATAATGTGTCTTTTGAAGGGTTTATTTTTATACAATCGTTTTTTGAAAAAGTTGATAAAAATTAAAATGCATTATTTTTTTACACAAAGTTCTATATTTCTAAGATCTTTCTAACACATAGCATGTATATAGCAAAAATTACACCCCAAAACACATTCTGCTACTCCTCCCGAGTATGGTGATACCACATGTGTAGGACTTTTACACAGCCTGGTCACATAGAGAGGCCGGACATTGAAGTAGTACCTTCAGGTGTTCTAGGAGCATAAATGACACATCTCATATCATTCCTACATATCACACTTTTGAAGGTCCTGTAGCACCAGGACAATGGAATTACCCACAAAATTACCCTATTTTGGAAAGAAAACAACCCAGTGTATATTCTATGAGGCATGGGCTGGTGACAGGTACTCGTGTACTCTGATGGGCTGGTGACAGGTACTCGGGTACTTTGATGGGCTGTGACAGGTACTCAGGTACTCTGATGGACTGTGACAGGTACTTGGGTACTCTGATGGACTGTGACAGGTACTCGGGTACTCGGATGGACTGCGACAGGTACTCTGATGAACTGTGAGTGACAGGTACTATGATGGGTGGTGACAGATCCTCTGTATTGGGGGGGGGGGCAATCAGTGTGATTGTTGTACACTGTAAGCGGTAACGAGATGTTGCCACAATCTCCTCCTCACACACGATCGGTGTGTGAGGAGGAGAACCCAGTAAAATCTCATTACCGCGGTTTGTTAACATTTAGTGATCGGCTGTGAAACAATCACAGCCGATCACGTGGGTAAAAAGACAGCCAATGGCTGTTTACCAGCGTCGCTGACTAGCAGTGTTCCCAGGACTCAGGATGAAAAAGTAAGTATAATGAACTGTTTGCCGACCGTCGGCTGTCAAATGACGGCCAGGCGGCGCACCTATTGTGGCGGGAGGGCGTCATATGACGGCCTCCCATTTAAACAGGGAAGGTGCGCGATCGAGCGCACGCATCCCAGTTCCTTCGGTGGCAGCATGTCACGGAGACACCCCTCGCCACTGAGGAGGGTGAACAGCCACTGGGTATGGCTGTTTACCACGTGTCTTCATCACAGCCGATTACAGATGGTTAGACCCCCACAGTGCATGGCGCAATGGTGAGTGCGCTGCGCATGCACGTTGGTGGCTGCATGTTCCCGGGAACACTGCTTGTCACCGACACTGGTAAACAGCCATTGACTGGCTGTTTACCCGCGTGATCGGTGAATAGGTGCGCCGCCTGGCTGTCATTTGACAGTCGGCGGTCGGCATGCAGTTAATTATACTTACTTTTTCATCCTGAGTCAAGGGCATGGTATTTTGAATGGTCGACGGTTCTGTCACAGCAGGATTGTCCTAAACACGTATTAAGAAATAAATTTTAATTGACGAGTTAGTTATTTTTTCTATAATAATTGGAGACAAAAATTGAATTTAATTGTATTTATTATAAACATTTTACTTACCATGGCAGTTGATTAAAAGAAAAGGATCATAACAGCTTTAGAATATTGTATACAGATAGAAAATCTGTTAAAAAAATAGAAAAATGTATTATCTTTGCAATATATAGATATATAGATGTCTTTACCTAAAAAACACTATTTAAGAATATAGTCAATCATGGCTTTCTAGATAAGTGGTTGACTGCCACTTTGCTAAGGCAACATAGATAAGCATTGTGTTGACAAGAAAAGGTCAAGATAACATTATTTTTATTAAAAACAAAAGTAAACAGCTTTTTAACCACTTGACAACTGGGCACTTAAAGAGGAAGTAAACCCTGATGAGTTTACTTCCTTTTTCATTCCCTGCAAAGGTAAAGCATAATGGACTACTATGCAGCGCCTGTCTTTCGGCAAATATCTCCTAAACAGTGTAGGTTTAGGAGATATTTCTTGGACCTACAGGTAAGCCTTAATCTAGGCTTACCTGTGGGTCAAAGTGTTGTAAGGGTTTAGCCCAGACCAATTTTCAGCTTTCGGTGCTCTCACACTTTGAATGACAATTACTCAGTCACTGTACCCAAATTAATGTTTTGTTCTTTTTTTCCCCACAAATAGAGCTTTCTTTTGGTGGTATTTGATCACCTCTTGGTTTTTATTTTTTGCGCTATAAATGAAAAAAGACCAAAAATGTTGGTTAAAAAACGCATTTTTCTTTGTTTTTGTGATAACATTTTGCAAATTATTAATTTTTCTTAATAAATTTTGGCCACAATTTATACTGCTACATATCTTTGGTACAAATAACCCAAATTGGTGGATATTATTTGGTCTTTGTGAAAGTTAGAGAGTCTACAAGCTGTGGTGCAAATCATACAAAATTGATCACACCTGATGTACTGGTGGCCTATGTAATTTCTTGCAACCCGAGCAAGCCAGGAAAGTACAAATACCCCCCAAATGACACCTTTTTGGAAAGTAGACATTCCAAGGTATTTAGTAAGAGGCATGGTGAGCTTTTTGATGTTGTCATTTTTTCCCACAATTCTTTGCAAAATAAAGATTTTTTATTTTATTTTATTTCAACAAAATTGTCATTGTAATAGGTTACTTCTCTCAAGTGGCATGTTTATACCAAAAATAATGCCCCCAATAAAATTCTGCTACTCCTCCTGAGTATTGCGATACCACATGTGTGGGACTTTTCCACAGCCTGGCCACTCAGAGAGGCACAACATGCAGGGAGCACCTTCACGTGTTCTAGGAGCATAAATTACAAATCTAACTTGGTGACTACCTATTACACTTTTGAAGGCCCTGGAGCACCAGGACAATGACACGTGACACCGATGTGGCACTGATGACAGATGGCACTAATACGTGGCACTGATGACACGTGACACTGATGACAGATGGCACTGATACCTGGCACTGATGACACATGGCACTAAAACATGGCACTGATGACAGATGGCACTAATACGTGGCACTGATGACACGTGACACTGATGACAGATTCCACTGATACCTGGCATTGATGACACGTGACACTGATAACAGATGGCACGTGACACTGACAGGTGGCACTGATGACAGATGGCACCGATACGTGGCACTGATGACAGATGGCACTAATATGTGGCACTGATGACACGTGACACTGATATGGCACTTATGACAGATGACATGTGGCACTGATGACAGATGGCACTATGTGGAACTGATGACATGTGGCACTGATGACAGATGGCACTTATACGCGGCACTAATGACAGATGGCACTGACGACAGCTGGCACTGGGGACAGATGGCACTGATGACAGATGGCACTGGGGGCAGATGGCACTGACAGGTGGCAGTGGGGGCAGATGGCACTGACAGGTGGCAGTGGGGACAGATGGCACTGACAGATGGCAGTGGGGACAGATGGGCACTTTATTTCCATTTTTCATGTTTATTTTTATTTTTTTCCACTAGCCGCTCCATCTCTCAGCGGTTCATCTCTCCCTCCTCACACGCTGTCTCTGTGTGAGGAGGGAGAGCCGGCGATGAGAGATGATCTCATAGGTTTACATATGAGATCATCTCTCATTGGGCACGCCGATCACACTGTAAACATCCACTGTGATTGGCCTTTTACAGCGATCTGTGATTAGTTGAGTCCAGGGGACACAGCCAGCACAGAACTGCCGCGTGCATGCATCGGGGAAGTAAACAGGAGGACATCCAGGGACGCCCTCCCGGCAGTTATTGTCCATGCTGTAGCCATCTTTTGGCTGTATAGCGTGGACGCGAAGTAGTTAAAAAAAAAGTACCATTTGAAAAATAAATAATCTGACTGTGTCTATCACAAAATAAAAATACTTAAAATTATTTAAAGAATTAAAAAATATATTTTCATAGATAAAAGAAAAAGATTGTCTAAAAATGTACAAAAAAACTGCAAATAAGAGCTAGATTTATAAATATATAGATAATATATATATAGAGAGAGAGACAGAGAGAGAGATATATATATAATATCATTATATAGATATATATTATCACTATATATAGAGATCGTGAAAATATATATATAACATCTAGATCACTCTCTCTCTCTATATATATATAATATAATATATATATATATATATATATATATATATATATATATAAAATCAGATATAATCTCGGTCTCTCGCAATATGTGTATATATATATATATATATATATATATATATATATATATACAATACCTAGATCTCTCTCTCTCTCTCTCTCTCTCTCTCTCTGTATATATAAATATATATATATATAATTAAAAATGTTCACATTAATTTGAAATATAATAACAATCTCTTTTTCCCCAGAGCATTAGTTTATATTTAGAAAATTTTTAAGCTGCAAGGTAAAAGATATTTTTATACTTACCTTTCCTCTAAATCCAGCGCCGCTCTCTCCTCTATGATCATCCCGTCTGTCCTCTTTGTTTCATTGTTTATCACTGTTGCCTTCACAATGGGGCGGGACTTCCTATGACGACACCCGTTGTGATGGCAACCGGAGCTGTTGACAGCGCTCAAAATTGCACTTACTGCGCATGCGCGAGATCTTCAATTGAATGGGCGGTGCATGCTGGTCTGTTAGCAGCACAGTGTCGCAGAAGAGGATGCCTGTGGGCTTCACATGCCCACAGGCAAGATGACAACCGTCAGGAGACAGTTTTATAAAATCATTTTTGGAGTGAAAACGTCATGCTGCTTTATTGAAAAAAAAAAACAGAAAGTGAGACTTATCTTTATTCCTAGTAATGATTGTCATTATGCCAAAAAAAAAAAAAAAAACAATAAAGACAGTGGAACCCTGCTTTAAGTGGATAAACAGTAAAAAGCTGGTGATAAGCAGGGATACGACTTTTCATGGTTATAAGTCCCTAACGAGTTGTTTATTAAACATTGGCAAGTCAAGTAGGAACTAAAGCTGCCCACAGATTGATATTTGATGCTACAGCCAGGGCCACCGATAAGGCAGCATAGTCAGACCTCCTAAAGGGGGTCTGGGGCCCCATCAGTTCAACAGGAGGGCTTGGGCACCTGGCGAGCAGGAGAGTCAGCTTTACTGCTCTATCTCTGTAACTGATTGGTTCCAGCATATGCCCCTACCTGCCACTCTGATCTCCCCTCCCACTTTCCCCTGTGTCCCCCCCCCCCCCCCCATGCTGCTTCCAGCTTCTCCTCTTCTCTCTTCTGCCGGTTGCAGCTGCAGGAGATTGGTGTCAGTTAAAAGGCTCATTCACACAGGCACTTTGGCTGTGTGAGTGAGTGGTTTGCATGTGTGTCTGGAGCCACCTGTTAATCTATGGGGATTCAGAGCCATGAACACAGCCACAGGTCCTAATTTGACAGATGTGTGAGTGAGTAGCCCCCAATGTGTACTGCCTGTGTTTGGAACCATACAAATAAACCCACATGCCATAGGCTGCCTTCACACAGCTCCAGGTGGCTCCAGACACATAAACAAGCCACGGATACACAATGTACAGGCCACAGCACCCATGGGAATGCGCTCCTTCATAGACATGTGCCTCATCAAAAAATGTGTTTTGTTCTGTACCGTTTTGTATTAAAAATTGAGGGGAAGATGGATGCAGCCAAATACAGGACCATTCTGGATGAAAACCTGTTGGAGTCTGCAAAAGACCTGAAACTGGGATGGAGATTTATCTTCCAACAAGACAATGATCCCAAACATACAGCAAAATCTACAAAGGAATGGTTCACAAATAAACGTATCCAGGTGTTAGAATGGCCAAGTCAAAGTCCAGACCTGAATCCAATCGAGAATCTGTGGAAAGAGCTGAAAACTGCTGTTCACAAACGCTCTCCATCCAACCTCAATGAGCTCCAGCTGTTTTGCAGGGAAGAATGGGCAAGAATTTCAGTCTCTCGATGTGCAAAACTGATAGAGACATACCCCAAGCGACTTGCAGCTGTAATCGCAGCAAAAGGTGGCTCTACAAAGTATTAACGCAAGGGGGCCGAATAATTTTGCACGCCCCACTTTTCATTTTTTTATTAGTTAAAAAAGTTTCAAGGGGGCTGAATACTTTTGCAAGGCACTGTATTGTGAAGTGGCCCATAAACACACTGAGATATAGACACACGTACAATGGGGATTATTGAAAGGTCGTGGCCCACCCCACCAGCCCTCCTCCATTCAGTGGCAGGCAGGTAGAGTCCAGAGTTTCTTATTCAGCTCAGAAGTGTATATTGGCAGCCCCAACCTCCAGCCCCCTCTAGTCAGTGGAAGGTGAGGGGGGCCCAGAGTTTCATTTTAATGTGGAGTTTAAATGATCAATTCCCACCCACGGTCTCCTTCTTCTCCAATCTCCAATCGGCAGAACAAGGGGGGAGACCAGAGCTTCTCAATTTGCTCCAGAGCTGCGCACAGCTTTACCAAGGCCACTATTACAACTGACAATGGTGCAATGCTTTCTGGTGTCACTTCCATCCTTGGTGGTTCTGTACCGTGGTACGCACATAGTTTATATTGATGCGCTGTTAGCTCTTATATGCAAGTAGTTTTACATGTGAGTAGCTACTTTGTTCATTGATTTTAATCAATTAAATAAATGGAATTACAGTATGGATGTCCAGTTTATATATTTTTAACATGTGCATGGAATGAAGAAAAGGAACAGATAAGAGGCTGACTTGAACTAGACCTGCTAACTTTATGCAATGTGCTGACATATTTGTCATATGAACTTTTAATGAATGTGGACATTTTTCTTTGGTCACAGCACAGAGCACTTTATTGAGTTGTTGTACAATATGAATTTGAATATTATTTGAACAATATTGTTTTCTTCCAAATGTGCCATGGAGCACTTTATATTTCATTTACAGTATTTGGAATGCTGATATAGTTATTTAGCCAGCGCTGCTCATCTCTTTCATTTTTGTATTTGATAAACCTACACAGGGTGATCACAGTGCAGGCAGCTACCTACAGCACACTCACCATAGTGTTGGGTACGACACACTTTCTACACTGTAGCACACTCAACATCTCATGGGTATACTTTTGCTAACAGTATCAAAGTCAAAAGATAACATTGGCAAAAAAATAGAATAGATTTCCTTAAAGTGGTTTTAAACCCCAAAACAAAAATGCATTCAATTGCAGTTCAACCAATTCTTAGATATGGTGGCTGCATTTATTTTATTTTCCTAAGGATTGGTAAACTGCAATGTATTACATTTTTGTTTTTTGGTTTAACGCCACTTTAATGTGCTTCTATATGTTGAGGAAAATTATTTTGTGTGCAAATAAGGCCTTGCATGAGCCTGGCCTGAGCCCTTTTACTGTACAGCCATTGTTTAGGAGGTTATTGCATGTAGATGAAGTTCTTGCACAGGTCTTCCTGTCGGTTCATACACTGTGCCTCCACCGAGCAGAGATACAATGCAGAGTCAGATACAATGGGGTCCTGGATGTGCAGTAAACAGCTGCTCTTGTTTGGGAATAAAACAGTGAATCTTCCTTCTGGTTTGCTCTGTTCTGAAGGAGCATTTATGATGAGATCTGGACCACCTCCAGGGTTCAGCCTGTACCAAGTTAACTTATAAAATCGAGACACTGTATGTCCACAATATAGAGTCACATTTTCTCCCTCTGTGATGGTGATGGTGCTGTTCTGGTAATCTACAGAATCCTGGCAATGCACACCTGAAAAACAAGAAATTATGACTTTGTATTTACATTCTGTATGCATGACTTACTAAAGACTGTCAACATTTTATAGTAATGTATAAATGTGTACCAACTCTGATGTTCTACAGGCTGCATCCCCATTGAGAACCCATATTGTATTTCATTTATTTTTCTGATTTCCAATTATTAGTCAATATTTTATGTTATGATAAAAAAAAGGTAAGGGGCAGGTATCAATAATTATTTAATATATCAAAAAGACAGACATATACTATGTATTTTCCTATTGTTAAAACCGTCCTTGAAAGTCTGACTCAGCTGTAAGTGTAATGTATAAAAATGTAAAAAAATAAATAAAAAATTTTGACATAAAAGATGTGTAATCCCTTAAAAAATAAACTTACATGCAGTCCAGAAAATGTTCAGTAAAAGCAGACTCCATAAAGGGTACATTTTTACACACATGTTAGATCCCATGCAGCTGAATGTGATGTGTGCTGTACAAACTGAGAGTGGAGGTAGTTGTTCACCACAGGATGCAGGAGGGTGTCATCTGACCTACATTGTCACCAGATCATATGACTCTGCAATGCATTTTTTTTTAAATGTGTGTTTTTTAATATAGCAGTAAACTAGTAAATTGTTGATATGCATTAGGCTCAATTCACAAAGATAAAACACCAAAATAAGAATTCTCGCTTAAAGTGATGCCCCGTACACACGATCAGAAATTCGGCCAGCAAAAGACCGATGAGAGCTTTTGGTCTGAAAATGCGTCCGTGTGTATGCTCCATCAGACTTTTGCTGGCCGAATTCCCGCCAGCAAAAGATTGAGAGCAGGTTCTCTATTTTTCGGTTGGAAAAAGTTCCTATCTGAAAATGCGTTCCTGTGTATGCAATTCCGACGCGCAAAAAATCATGCATGCTCAGATTCAAGTACAAGACGGAAGCACTCGGTCTGGTAAAACTACATCACGCTGAACTTTTTTAAATAGTTTAATGCAGTGCATTCTCTTCTTTAGAATGCTAGAAGAATGAAGGTGTTTTGCTGCTCATATTCACACAGAGTTCTCACAAACGTATTTCTTTATTATTTCTCGTGATCTCCTGAATAATCTTTTTTGTTTTTAACCACTTGCTTACTAGGAACTTAAACCCCCCTCCGGCCCAGACCAATTATCAGCTTTCGTTGCTGATGCACTTTGAATGACAATTGCGTGGTCATACAACATTGTACCCAAATTAATAATAACTTTTGCTGAAACCAATCAATATATGCTTATTGGATTTTTTTTTACTAAAATTATGTAGCAGAATACATATTGGCCTAAATTAATGAAGAAACTCAATTTTTTTCAATTTTTTTTTATTGGATGTATTTTATAGCCGAAAGTAAAAATATTGTCTTTTTTTAATTGTTTATTTTTTTATTTTTTTTTGTTTATAGCACAAAAAATAAAAAATTGCAGAGGTAATCAAATACCACCAAAAGAAAAATCTATTTGTGGGGAAAAAAGAACATACATTTTATTTGGGTACAGTGTTCCACGACCATGCAATTGTCAGTTAAAATAACAAAGTGCTGTATCGCAATCCTCATCCCCATTAGACATGTGCACTGACAAAAAAATTGTTTGTTTTCGTATCATTAGTTTTTTTGCTTTTTTCGGAAATTTGGATTTTCAGATTTCTAAATCTCAAATTTCCGAATGACGAATTTTCAGATTTCCAGAATTCAAAAATTTTAAAATTCAAAAATTAGAAAATTCGAACATCTGAAAGAAAAGAAAGAAAATCGGTAAAATTTGAAATAAGAACTAACTAATAATAACTAACTATTAAATTATAGGTATTGTAATTTTCTTCAAATTTGGCTGTTTGTGAATGAATACAAATTTATCTTTAGTTACGAATTATCCAAAATAACGAATGCCGCATCTAAACAAATGGAATGGAACAAATTAATAATTAATAATAATAAAAAGGTTTTATTCTAATTATTGTTATTTATTATTATTAGATTGTTACGTTCCATTTGTTTAGATACAGCATTCGTTATTATTTTAGATAATTCGGAATTTCGGATAAATTCATACTCGTATTCACTAACAGCCAAATTTAAAAGGAAATTCAAATAGCTATAATTTAATATTTATTATTAGTTAGTTATTGTTTCAGATTTTTGGGTTCTCGAATTCTCAGATTTTCATTGTTTTGAATTTTCAGATTTTCAAATTTCCAAATTTTTGAATTTTCAAATTTATAAAATTGTAAATTTTCGAATTTCCGGAATTTCAGATTTCTGGAGTTTGCAAAATTTCAAATTTGTGAAATTCCCTAAATTCGGAAATTTTGGAATTAACGAATTTGTCAAAATTCATTAAAAGACTAATTCGGAACTAACCAAATTTCACATGTTTAATCCCCATCCAAGTTGTTTTCGCTCAATAAAACAACAAAAACAAGTCCATGGATTGGTTACTGACTCTAAAAGTTGGAAAATTTGTGTTGCCTGGCTGTGCAAGAACAGGATGACCCAAAAATCCAGCAGCACTCTAGGGGGTAGTACAACAATTGATTTATCTGAGTCTGTAGAGAACGTTCCAGATCTCAGGGCGGAGAAATTCAAATGCCCATGCTGGACTCTTATCCTGCCCTAGCCAATCCCCGGGGAGGTGTGCCTGGATGGTGGGTGGGAGGAAGGTAAATAGCAAGGAGCCCAGAGTAGATTGTGTCTTTCCCCTGGAGGAAGAGGGACCATGTGGTTTAGATGGCTGTTATCCCTGAAGCCTCCCTGAATTGGCTGCTAGACTACTCCCTCCCTGGATTAAACCCATAAACGTGTTTCTACTGGAATTTGTGAGTAGAGCCTTATCTCCTGAGCTGCAGATTATTTATGGTATCCAGCTGTAGATGTTAAGAACTGTTCCCAAGTGCCTAGTGTGCTATACTATCTTGTGGTCTTCAGCTGCAAGAACAAAGAGTGCTCCAGTCCACTTTTAATAATTGTCCTAACCTAATAAACATGTGCAATTCGCTCCAAATTTGTTTTAAAACAAATTTGTTAATTTGGAAATATTCGAATTAACGCAAACCAGTTTAACAAATTTTTCCGAAAGCATAAGTTTGGAAATTTGGAAATTCGAAAATCCGAAAATTCGGAATATAGAAAGTTCCAAAATTAAGAAATTAGAAAAATCGAAAAAACAGAAAATGTGAAAATCCAAAAGATCCAGGAAATCCCCGCTCTGTGTAATCTCCCTTCCCTTCAGAGGCAGCCCGTGCACCCCCAGTATCGGCCCATCAAAGTGGCCCCAGGGCAGGCGGCCTACCAGGAAATATCCTGCTATTCCAGTAGGCCAGTCTGGCCCTGTATAGCATCAAGTTCCCGAGCAAACACAGGCCTTGGGATTCAGAGCTAATAATTATTAATTAGCAAAATGAGACCCGGATATTTTTGAGGGCCCACTCAGGGCTATAGCCCCCGGTGCCAGTGTCTGTTCTCAAGTATATTTCACTGCATCCACACGCCTGTGTTGCTACACTGATTTCCTTCTTTGTATTCTGCTAAGATCACCTAAAGGCCATTTTAGTCTGAAGATGCGTAGAAACTTTTTTGTCACAAGCAACATACTACACCCACAGTAAATATGATGTGAATCATAAACATTTTTACCCACCAATTGTCCTCCCTTACAATTACTAAAGATTAGTGCTGGGACAAGATCATCTAGAGCCCAGGGTGAACATGTCAAACTGCACCCCTTCTCAAGATGTCTGAGCAGGAATTCCCCCATACAATTCCATTTCCCCTAAACAAATCTTTGTCCCTCATTCCCCAAATCCCCCCTACACAAATGTCCCTCCCCAAAAATGTCACCCCCAGCACAAATCCTCTACCACTCAAATTTACCCTCTGAGTACAACCTCTCCCCTCCACAAATCCCCCCACCAATATTTTTTTCCCACCTATTCTCCTCACCCTTCACAATATCACCTCTTCTAGCACAAACCCCCCAAACCCTCTCTCCTATTACAAAGTCTCTTCAGCCACCCCCCTCCCAAAACAAATCCCCTCAAATCACCAGCCCTAGCAGTTCTTACCCCCCCCCCCAATTCCTCCCCATCCAACACAAATCCCCTCCCCCTATTTCCTTGCAGTGCCCCTCTACCTCACAAGAAACCACAGTGCACAGTGCAGCTAAACAACCCCCCCCCCTTACACACACACACACACACACACACACACACACACACACACACCACCTTGTACTAGCCCTGCTAAGGATAAAGCACTTTTGAGCCAAACTGTTTCAGTATTCATTTCAGTATTGTGCTCAATTATTGCTGTTGAAGAAAGCCCCATGAAGTTCTTGCACAGGTCTTCCTATCATTGTGTCACACTGTGCATCATGCACAGCACAGAGATACAGTGCAGAGTCAGATACACCGGGGTTCTCCATATGCAGCAAACAGCTGTCTCCATGAAAGTTAAGTGTGAATCTTCCTTCTCTTTGTTTATCTTTGATGGGGGCATTGATGATATGAACTGGACCGGATCCTGGGTTCATCTTGTACCATCTTAACCCTTGAAAAGAACCACCAAGTTTAAAGTCACAATACAGAGTGACATTTTCTCCTTCTGTGACGGTAATGGTGTCATTCTGGTATTCTACAGAATATTGGCAATTCACCACTGCAAAACAAGAACATACAATATATATTTACTGTAAAAGGAAAAATGTAAAATTACAGCATTACCTAGATTAACAATGGAAAAGTAAAAATTCCTGTACAATACCAAAATAAGGAATTGTCCATGTACCAACAAACTCAGAAGGATTGTCCTCATTTGAAAGAGCTGTAAATTTTGCTTATTGTAATGAAATAACACAATGATAAACTTACAGGAGGTCCACAAGGTCCCTAGTAAAAGGAAACTCCATAGAAAATGCATTGCTGTTTCTTCACATTTGGTCCTCTGAAAAAGGATGTGTGTGCTGTGCTTATTATACCCCATCAGATGCTTGCTGAGCATCACCTGATCTCACCACATCACATCACTGTAATCCTGCTATCTCTAGCTGGATCTTGTCACTTTAGCACTGATATGTGTTGGGGTTAAATTACTGAAAAAGAAGAATGTTCATCAAGTAAAGCTCTCTTTCCTTTAAATACATAATCATGTTCTGGAAAATGTGTAAAACCTTTTCCTAGCACACGTGCACATGCTTAAAGTGAGTAGAGGCTTACAGGGCTAAGTGGACATTTTACTCTTTGAGTGAAACATTCCCACTGAATGAGAAAGTATAGCATATACCAGATCAGCCTATGTCAACACTAATTCCATGAAATCTAGGGATCCTAGAGGTTTTGAACAGGGACAGATTGATCTTCCAACTAAAAGTGCCTGCATACTTCCAGTACGAATGTCCCTAGGCAGGGCCAGTGATGTAGAGCTAATAGATCTTGTCCTCTTGTCTCTCAGATATATAACTACTGTATCAATTATCTTGTCAGATATCTGTAGGTGGATCTTCATTCCCATTGACAATAAACACAAGTCCCATTCGTTCAACCAATATCCTGTGTTAGCCCTTGTACACACGGTCGGAGATTCCAACAACCAAATCCGTCGGATTTTGTCCGAAGGATTTTGTCCGAAACTGTTGTATACACACGGTCGGACGAAGTTGTCGGAAAATCCGATGTGATGACATTACTTCGTTACGACGGGACTATGTTCAGGCTAGTAGCCAATAGCTTTGATGTAGGAATTTGATCTGAGCATGCGTGGCACTTTGTCCGATCGGAATTCTCTACACATGATCGGAGTATGTCCGATCGGAGCATTTTGTCGGAAAATATTTCTGGCAAGTTGGAAAAGTTGGTCCGACGGATATTCCGACGGAAACAGTCCGATGCAGACCACACACAGTCGGAATATCCGACAAAACGCTCCGATCGGACACATTCCGACGAAATCTCCAACCGTGTGTACAAGGGCTTTGAGGGAAGTTTTTCTTCTGATCACCACAGTAACATGACATTATTTGCAATGGCCACCAGTGCAAGAGTCTCTACTCCCATTGCTTACCAATGTAATATGGTTCTTCCCTCACAGACCACTAATTCAAAGGGGAACCTCTACCACCACTGAACACCAATGTCAGGTGGACTTTCCCCTCACAACTAATATAAGGGACACTTACACTGCTGTATATTACATTTTTGTGTTTGAATTTAGATATGCTTTAATGTGGCACATTTTTTGTTATTAACATATTTAACCCATTTTCATTGGTTTGTCCACTTTCCACCAATTATTGATGATCCACAAAGAAAATTACCTACAGGATCACAAACAGTAACAAAAATAATGACAAACGTCCTAACTCCCCACTATAATGAAAACAAGTTGCTATACATATACCCCTCCCCCCCCCTCCAAAAAAAAAAATACATGCCGCAATTCCTTTCCAGTGACTAGAAGTAATGGGGAATCTACCTAATCTTAACCAGAAAAAAAGTTTTGGATTTCCACGTTTAAGTGACTATTTAGTCAACATACAATTCAACAGAAATATACTTACCTTCCCAATGCCTGCTGTGCCAAAGTTAAGTCTGTTACTAAGGAATTATCCCCAAATGTCTGTTGGTTACTTATGATTCCGAGAGTGCTGATCTTCTCTGTTCACTGGGTTCATGGGTTCATTTCTCCTGATCTCTGCATCAATACAGGACACATTAGTCAGGTGTGGGTCAAGGGGAGAAAACCAGCGACAATTGTAGGGGACACAGGAGATCAACATTCCCAGCAGTGTTTGAAAATAATTAAATATTTTTGACCAGAGCTATTAAATATACAAGGCATCTTTGAAGACCCCGTGTGGATGAATTTATACTGATGACATTTGTATTATCTTCTTGAAAACGGTAATAAATACAATTAAAAAAAATAAAAGGCATCCTCTGATTGGAAGAGGTGGAGCGGAAAATCAAAATGTATAAAAATAATGGTAGCTTCTCCACCGTGTCCATTCAGAGGATGACTTGTGTTCATTGAAAAACATATAAGACATTTTGTCAATGGCAACAGCGCTGAGCTAAAAAAAAAAAAAAAAAAACTGTAGTCAGTGTGCAGGCACAAGACCCAAAAGATTGCGGTGATCACTGTAGTAGCCAAAACAACTACAGCGATTGTCAACTGCCACAGTGGTTCCTCAAAATATATAAAGTATTAAATATGCATACTTATATTGGTCCATACTTACACCTGTTTTACATAAAAAATACCAGCTGATCATTATAAGCACAATCAATGTGTCAGTATTGCTGCCACTTAAACTGCACAGGTCTGTTAAAGGCAAATTCGAAATAACAGCAAAATCAAAATGTAAAAAAATAAGTTACAAGGGGAGTTAAAAAGACTGTGAGGGGATTTGCTGCCCCTACTGTCTAATTTTATAAATAGCAGTTGTTGGTTAATTATCGCAGAATTAGTTGGTTATAAATAGGTCATTTCTGTCTCTGCTAGCTGGGTTAGAAACCCCCAGCCACATGACCTTACACCAGGGACGTGAAGTGAGGTCAGTGGCTGGTGAGGCACTGGCTAGTATCAGAGCCAGATACACACAGGTTGAATACGCCATGAACATTACAGCGAGAGCAATAATTCTAGCACCAGACCTCCTCTTTAACTCTAAACATGTAACCTGTAATAACATTTTTAGTGTCGCCTATGGAGATTTTTAAGTACTGAAGTTTGTCGCATGTCACATGCCACATGCATGTTCAATTTTAAAGTGTGACATGTTTGGTATCTATTTACTCGGTTTAACATCAGTTTAAAAAAAAAAACGCATTTGAAAAGTTTCTGCACAAATACCATGTAACATAAAAAGTTGCAACGACCACCATTTTATTCCCTAGGTGTCTGCTAAAACAATATATATGATGTTTGGTGGTTCTGAGTAATTTTCTAGCAAAAAAAAAAAAACATGATTTTTACATGTAGAAGAGAAGTGTCAGAATGGGCCTGGGTGGCAAAGGGGTTAATTACCATAAGTAGGTAATATACAAAATATTATATATTATTTTTAAAGTAATTTACTATATTTTTAAAAACTGTACTCAAGCAGGTGGCTTGACAGACAAATTCCTGAAATTTGAAATTATAACTTCAAACCGGTAATTTCACAGTATATAGATAAATAATAAATTATTATGTTATAACATATGGCATAATAATATATGATTTAGCTTGATTAAAATAGTACCTTTTCAACAGCAGCAGATTCTCATTCTCCCTCTATGTAACTCTCTATGTGAAAAATAACATGGGATTATGGGTAAATCTTATACCCATAAACCAGGGACGTGCAGTCAGGGGAGGCAGGTGAGGCAGAGCAGCAGCTGTCATGAACATTAACCCCCCCGGCAGTATTCCCGGTCTGGCTCGGGGTGAAAATTCAGTACCATTAGCGGTAACCCCGAGCCAGACTCGGGATCGCATCGCTGGATCCAGGATGAGTTTACTTACCTTGTCCCCTGGATCCAGGGATGTCTCCCCGCAGTGCGAGCGAGCCGTCCTCCGCTCGATCTATCACGGAGCCGGGCTCCGTTCCCTGTGAGCGTTGTGACGCACGGGTATGGAGAACGGCGCCAAATTCAAAAAGTAAAACACACACATTACATACAGTATAATGTAATCTTACAGATTGCATTGCTGTATGTAATTATTTGACATCCCATTTGTCTCTAGTGTTCTGCCCAGTGTCCTGCATGTAGTTTTATATTATAGAAACTGTTCTTTCTGCCTGGAAACTGGAGATTGTCCATAGCAACCAAAACTGTCCCTTTACATCAAAAGTGATTTTAAACCAGCTAGAAAAAAGCGATAATAAATGAGAATCACTCGCAAAATTGATCGATAGAGATTTTTGGGGAGATCCGTCATCAAATACTGAAAAGTAATGACAGTGACAATTCTGCAACTGAGCAAATTTCAGTGTTTTCGATTTGATTACACTATTGAATAATTTTTATTATTATTATATTATTATTATTTGGTATAATTATTTATAGTTATTTATTATATTATAATTTATGATTTCATTTTTCAAACTTTATCATACCTGGGATGTCTGCTAGACTCTGGTTTGGACAGATTTAAGTGAGTTATTCCTAAGAATTACAGGACTACAATATAAAACGCCAAATTTTCATGCAAAATAATTGTACCACTTTCAGCACTTAAAATCTGAAATAATCATACTGTCAGGGAGGTTAAAAAGAAAAGCTACATACAGCGCGGACAGATTAAATACAAGCTGACACACTCTGTTTGCAGCAGACTGAGAATGAGCTCACAGTGCTTCTGACTTCTTGTCAGAGCATGGGGCCGGGTCATAATTGAGACCTGTGACCTATAGCTGCGCCCCTGACCAAGTTAGGTATCCGAATGCCACTTGTTAGAGGTCTGGTTGCATGGCAGAATAGAAGTTACTGGGGACTAATATGCAGCGTAGATAGGCTGACTGTGAGTTCCATTGCCACACCACAGTTTCTGCTGGTGAGAAGCTGCATTCCAGGCTGGTTAGTCAACGGTTGGAGGATCTTTTCATCACCATGGATCTTGCTTTCAGGTCTTCAGGACACACACTGTGATCATCCTAAGGGGCCCCTGCAACTGAACTTTCCTGTAACAATCGTCTGGAAGTAATAACAATATATAAACAGTTATATGTGCAAAATTCCACCAGAAAAGTGCACCGTGCACAGAAATAATTACATGTGCAGCAGCTGGTGACATCACCAGAGCATGCCCACTGCACCCTCAATGGATGGCATGATGTCCATTGAGAGAGCTGAGCCGCAATCGTGACTCCCACACAAATCTGCAGGAGTGACATCATTGCGGCTCGGGCATTCAAATGGTCAGGGCCCCCTAACCTGGAAGGAAGACCGAACGAATATGGAAGACCTGTCAGTCATGACAGTACACTGCCAGAGGGCTTCATTTCAAGGTAAGTCAATGAATGCTAGCACAGTGTGAAATTACCCAGCAGGGACCATATTTTTTATTTATTTTTTCTATATCAAGACCTTACTATTGCTTTAATGCAGAGAATGCATTAAGTTAAAAATTGTTTAGCCTTTAGAACCACTTTATAAATGGTCCCCTAAACCAACCTGTGAAATGCCACCTCTCTACCATGTAAACACAGTAGTATATCAAAAGAGATATTTACAAAAGAAAAAAAAAACATTTAAAATGCTACTAATTCACATTTCCCTGAAAGCTTTCTAATGCAATGGAGACCTTCCAAAATACTTACCAGATCCTCACCAAGGAGGATAAAGGCCTGGTATTTATTTTGAGGTTACCAATTGCATTATTATACTCTTCAGATCCGGTATGGAATTTGACAAGGAACCCCAAACCCCCAAAAACAAAAAATACACAGGGTCCCCCCAAAATCCATACGAGACCCTTTGGAATTGGTACGGAGTTAAGGGAGGCAACCCGTGCAAAAAGAATAGTGCGGAGTCCCACTCACCAAACGCATACCAGACCCTTGATCCGCCTTTCTCCTGAAACTTACTAGGCCCCATGCTCTATACTTGGGAGGCCTATATTGATCAGGACAAATGCCTCTTCCCCACAATCCTGGGTGGGTGGTTATGGGGGTGCAGGAGGACTTATAGGAATTTGGAAGCACCCTACGTGAATGAATAAGGGGTACAGGGTGCCCCTACTCATTCATAAAAAAAGTAATTGTAAATAACACAAATACACTTTTTTTTTTTTTTTTTTTTGTTTCACAAAGTTTATTGAGTGAACCAGAACATAAGATACATCGTAGAAAAAAGACATATAATGTCGCATATTATACATGTGATAATAATAGAGTACAGTTACAAAGGGGAATAGGAAAAATATTCATGTAGACAGTACAATATATATATATGGAAAAAAAATAAAAATAAAAATAAGCAGCTTATTCCATCATAATACTGAAGGTCAGTTGGTAGTTTGGCTAACTGTACCCAGAGTATGGGGGGGAAGTATAGGGGTGGGGAGGGGTAAAGGGTGAGGAAAGGAAGGAGAGGGAGGGGGGGGAAAAAAAAAAGAAGGTTTAATATAGGGGGGGGGGGGGGGGAACAGTACAGTGAGAAAAGTACATTATAATTACAAGCTGTATTTCAGTTCTACCTGAGTTTTTCTCTTATAGAAGTAGTTTTCTAGTGGTTTACAATTGATTTATATTCCTGAGAGCTTTTATATTCAATCCATTCATGCCAGGTTGCGAAGAATTTTGTAATTTTTTCCTGAGATACACTTATAAGTTCTTCAATCTGCTCTATGTTGTTAATTCTCCGAAACCATTCCTTTTTCGTTGGAATGACCTCAGAGCGCCAGTGGACGGGGATACAATGACGTGCAGCATTGACCATAAACATTGGCAGTGATTTCAGGTAAATTTTCTTGGGGATGTCATTTAAGTGAAGGAGGTATTGTGCTGCGTTAAAGTTCAAGTGTTCTGAGGAGATTTTGTTGATTGTTTCGTGAACCTCCATCCAGAAGGTCTGGATTAAGGGGCAGGACCACCACACGTGGAGCATCGAGCCCTCTTCTCGTTTGCATCTCCAGCATTTTTCTGAGGATGAGGGGGAGAACTTGTGTAGCATAGAGGGGGTCCTATACCATCTGGACAAGATTTTATAGCTACATTCCTGAGTGGCTACATTTAGTGACCCTTTGTGTGCGTAAATATATAGTTTTTCCCATTGTTTTTCGGATATTGAGATATCAAGGTCTCTTTCCCAATGTTCTGATGTTTTGATGGACAGATCGGGTGCCCCTTCAAATAGAGAGTTGTATATGATTGATATAATATGTCTATGTGGATCTTTCTTCGTGCATAGGTCTTCAATAGTCGTTAGGGGTTTCGTCCAAAGGTGCGTTGTCTGTTTGTTGGTCAGGAAGTGTCTAATTTGAATATAGTTCCAATGGGGTATTTGGAAAGGTGTTATAGTGTCATGGAGGTCTTCTCTAGAGAGTATTTTCCCATTTTTGAAGAAATGTTTGGCTAGGATTTCCTTATGTGGCCAATTGAGTAAAAGAAAGTTTCTGTCTAAACCTGGTGGGAAGTCAGGGTTATTTCTCAGAGGTGTGAGAGGACTATACCAAGGGGTGGGGATTTTGGATTTGAATGTGTTGTGAAAGATTTCTAATGTGGGTCCAACTAAGGGGTGCGTTTTGATGTGATTGGAGTGATGTTTAGGGTGGATCCACGGAAGTGACTTGATTGAGGAGGTGAACTGAGATTGTTCTAACGTCACCCAATCCTTAACAGCTTGATGAATGTTCCAGTCTACTATACGGGTTAAAAGTGTTGCTTGGTGGTATTTCCTAAGGTCAGGGAGAGCTATACCACCCTTGTGTTTAGGGAGGTTTAGTCTGGCAAATTTTATTCTGGGGGTTTTGCCCCTCCATATAAACAGGGAGCACGCTTTGCGAAAGGCTGTAAAGAAGAATAGTGGCACTTTGATGGGGATAGTTTGCATAACGTATAGGTATCTAGGTAAGATTGTCATTTTTATTAATGAGGCCCTGCCAAACCACGAGATGTTTAGGGCGTTCCATCTTCTCAAGTCATCTCGTGTATCTTTTAGAATGGGTATATAATTTAATTGGTATAGTTTTTTTAAATCTGAGGGAATTTCAATGCCCAAATATGTGATACTCTTTTCAGCCCAGATAAATGGGTGATTTTTCTTGCAGAGTTCAACAGAACTTGGCTGCAAAGTGATATTAAGAGCGTTTAATTTGGAGTGGTTGATTTTTAGATTGGAGAGAAGATGGAAATGTTCCAGATCTTTGAGGAGGTTAGGCAAGGATGTGTGAGGTTCCGATAGGAAGAGTAGCATATCATCGGCGAATGCTGCGACTTTGTAGGTGTTATTTTGGATTTCTATTCCCTTAATGTCATTATTTGCTCTGATTTTATTTAATAGTGGTTCCAGAGTGAGGACAAATAGGAGTGGGGAGAGTGGGCAACCTTGTCTGGTGCCATTTCGTAAGTTCAAGGCGTTCGATAGGTGGTTGTTTACACGAACCGTGCAGTCGGATTGGAATATAGTACATTGATGTAAGATCTCATTTGGGGCAGTATTCCTATATGGTTCAATACTGCGTCTATGAAATCCCAAGCCACCCTATCGAACGCCTTCTCCGCGTCGAGGGAGAGAAAGAATCCTTGTTTTTGTTTTGAAGTTAACCAGTGACTAATATTTAAAGCTTTGGTCGTGTTGTCTCTTCCCTCTCTGCCAGGAATAAAGCCCACTTGGTCTAGGGTTATTAGGGATGTTAGTAAGGGTAGTATTCTGTTTGCTAAGATTTTCGCATAGAGTTTTACATCAACGTTAATTAAGGAAATCGGCCTATAGTTTGTGACCTGAGTTATGTCCTTGCCTTCCTTGGGTAGTACAGTTATATGTGCTTCTAGTAGTTGTTTGGGGGGGGGCGTTTCTCGGAGTGTATTGATTGGAAAGATTTCAGAAATTGTGGTTTTAGTATTTCGATGAAAGTCTTGTAATATTGTAGGGGTAAACCATCGGGGCCTGGGGCTTTCCCTATTTTCATCTCTTTTATAGCTTTGTCTAGTTCCGTGCCAGAGATCGGTTCTTCAAGTTTTTGGGCAGTGGCGTCTGAGATTCGGGGTGGACTGTATTTACTTAGGAAGTCTTGGATAAGGTTGGCTCTTAGGTCTGATTTTAGTGGACATTTGGGATTGGAAGGGATATTATATAGAGACTGATAATACAGTTCGAACTGTTTTGCAATCTCCTCATTCGAGGATTGTAATTTGCCTTGTTTGTCCATTATTTGGTGGATTGTTGCTGAGATTTTTTTGTTTTGCACTGCTTTGGCGAGCAGTCTCCCACTCTTGTTTCCTTGCTCATAATATATCTTGTGTCTTAAGATATATTGTCTTTTGGTTTTGATGTTTAATTCATCTGCGAGTAGTTTTTTGGCATTCGTAAGCTCCTCAAATGTTGAGATTGCAATAGTTCTTTTATGTGTTATTTCAAGATAATGGATATACGCTATCAATGAGTTTATTTTGGATTGTTTTTCTTTCTTTATTTGGGCTAGTTTTTTTATAAATTCTCCTCTGATAACACATTTGTGGGCCTCCCATTGTGTGATTGTTGAGGTTTCTCCGTTATCGTTACGAGCAAAGTAGTCTTTTAGTGTTTCATTAAACTCTGAAATATCTTTGGGGTCTTTCAATATGGAAGTGTTCAGTCTCCATGTTTTTGTGCTAGTGTTTTTCTCTGGGAAAGTTAGAGTCATGGTGATTAGGTGATGGTCCGAAATGGTCATTGGTTCGATGGTACTGTTAGTCAGGAGGGATAGGTCTGATTGTGTCATAAAGAAGTAATCTATTCTTGAATACTTTTGGTGGACGCTGGAAAAGAATGTGAAGTCCTTGGATTGGGGATTGATAGTTCTCCAGGAATCGTGTAACATAAGGTTTTGTAACTGAATTTTAATTTGTTTTAATGCTCTGTATGGTAGGCTCGACGCTCCACTCGAGGTGTCTATTGCGGGGTTTAGCGGGATGTTAAAGTCACCCCCTAGGATGAGAATACCGGACGCGAATGTCGTTAGCAGGTCTTTGATTTTACGGAAAAAGGCTACCTGTTTAGAATTTGGAGCATATATGTTTGCAATAGTGATGGGGTGATTGCCAAGTTTACCTTTTAAAAATATAAATCTGCCTCCAGGGTCAGTCATAGAGTCTTGGAGTTGGAATGATGTCTGTCTGGAAATCAAAATTGAGACCCCTTTTGTTTTCCCTTCGGGGTTTGTGGCGTGGTAGGCAAAAGGGAATCTTTTGTCTTGTAATTTCGGAAACTTTTCGGATTTGAAATGTGTTTCTTGGATACATATGATATTTGCTTTGTGTTTGTGGAATTAATTGAGTATTTTGGCCCTTTTTTCAGGTATGTTAAGTCCTTTGGCATTAATTGAGAGAAGTTTGATCATTAGTGGAGTGGAATTCTGTTTACAGTTAGTCATCTTAAAGTTTGGATGTATACTTCTAGGTGAAGGGGTAACAGAAAATTAAAAAAAAAAAAAAAAAAGGGGGGGGGGTAGAGGGGGAGAAGGGGTGAGGGGGAGGAATGTGTAAAGGGGGTTTGACCGGGGGTAGAGATAGACCTGCTAGTCTACCCTTTTAGGGGTCCGGTTTGTTCAAAGAGCAAGAGTGATTGCTCTTTGTGTGAGAACGGGGACCACTCAGGGCTCAATGGATGCTTGTGGTTGCTAAATGATTAGCGGTATACTAAAATGAGAGAAGTTTTTCTTCTTCTCTCCTGTTAGTTTCTTCCTTTCTTTTTTCTTTGTAAATTTCTCTTCTAACTATGGGATAACTTCCTGCACTCAGGAGAAGTCATTGAGATAATGCTTAATTAGATTAGGGCGTTTTCTTGATAGATTGGGCCAGGGTAGGGGTTGGTATTAGATCTACTATCTATTAGAGAGTTTCAGGGACGAGTTATTGTATTTTAGCCCTTAGTGTACTAATGGAGAAACATGGCGGGGCAGAAACAGTGAGGGTGTACCAAGACATATGGCTTGAAAGGGATAATCAAGTATTTCGAGTGTCTACAAAAAAAAAAAAAAAAAAAAACCAGTGGAGCGGTTGGCTAACCTTTAGTGAAAGCCATTTTGTCTAACCTATGAGAGGTTTGTGTCAGATGCACCTTATACTAAGAACAGTGTACCAACAATGAGACATAACGGTAGTTTAGGTTAGTGTTTTGACCTATAACTATAATATCATGTGTTAAACTATCCTCTATGTCTGTGTTTGACCATAGGAGATAGTATGTAGCGTGGAAGCAAGTATCTAAGATGTATGATAGTGAGTGGTGGCCTATTTGAGATAGCGATTGTGTTGTCGGTGGGCTGATCTAAGTGTCTCTCCTAGCGGATAACAGGAGGGTAGAAGATTGGTTGCTATTTAACGATTAGAATATAAGCCATCAACCTGCCGAGGGGGAGGAGATCTCCCTCAGTCCTATCACCTTAAAAAACAACTCTGTAAGAATTCTGAACTTTAAACAATTTTAACCCGTATCAACAATGCATGTATCTTGATCATCTTATACTCAGTTCTATTATCGAGATAAACATATCTACGGTATTGAGAACACATACATACGAACATTCTATACTATGTAAAGACATAACTAGCAGGCTGTGTTGTGCTCAATAAATTTGTTAACCTTAGAATGCCGGGAAAATTGCATTTTGTGACTTTAACCCTAAATTGTAATTACAGTCAAAGCGACAGCAAGTACCTTGAAGAATTTAAAATTCTAACTTTACCCTCCCCACTCTATTCTCCCCTTCCCCCCCCCTTATGGTATTGCACCATATCTTTAAAGAGTGAATAATTGATCTACAACTTGGTTGATCAGGGGTGTTTAGGGACAATGTCACAGTAAGGAAGGTGCTCAATACTGTAGAGACTCAAAATGTCAGCTCTGGGGGGGGGAGGGGTGTTAATAACCCAAATTTGTGAGGTTATCTATTCATGAATCAGGTCTGTATGAATCAGAGCAGGTAGGCATAGAAGAAATGTATTCTTCTTACTCTTTCGTGACCCCTTTCTTGCCCTTTATCCCCCTCAAAGAGGCTCTTACCAGTTTTTCTTTGAAATGTCCTTCTTTGCGAGAGAGAGGGAGTTATGAGACAGAATACAAAGGGGAAAAAGGTGATGAGATAAAAGGTGAGAACAGAGCGGAGGTAAAAAGAGAACAGAAAAGAGTAATTGAAGCGCCGAGTAGGCAAAGCCACATTTTGTGGGAACTTCTAGAGGTTTGACTTCTCATGGAAGATATGAGATCATGTGTCCATTTGTTCTCGGTGATCCATGCGGTCTCTGCGTCTGGGTGGGGAGATGCCGGGACTTCTTTGGATAGCATTTCTTCTGTTGTAGTGCGGAGATGGTGATCTGCGGCGACGGTCTCTGTTTCTTTGGGTTCTTGGAGTGAGGTTGTTGGAAATCGCTATCCACGATTCGCTCGGTGTGAAGGAGCTATACCAGTCTGGTACTTCAATTCTGGGGAGATCTAGAGCTTCGGCAAATGACTGTAGGTCTTCTGGTGTGCGCAATAGCGCTGTGTGGCCTCTCCACGTGGCAGATAGGCAAAAGGGGAATTTCCACCTGTATGGAATGCCTCTGGTGCGCAGTTGCTCCGTGATCGGGCGTAAGACTTTGCGTTGCTGTAGCGTGATATTTGATAGGTCTTGGTACAATTTGATTTCATTTCCATTAAAAATGATTCTGCCTTTTTCTCTCGCTTTTTTAAGAATCGCTTCCTTCAGGGGGAAATTGACCAGGCAGCAGATTATGTCTCTAGGTGGATCATCATCTCTACCCCTGGGCCGCAGAGCTCTGTGGATCCTTTCAAATTCAATAGGGGAGTCAGGGGGTCTGTCCAGGATGTCATTAAATAGTGCGGCAGCAGTCTGTTCAACTGGGTTTTGGTCAGTCATTTCTGGGACTCCTCTGATTCTAATATTGTGTCTCCTCCCCCTATTGTCCAAATCTTCAATGCGGCGGTGCATATCTATGATGTGATTTAAATGTATGTCAGCGTTTTTTTGTACCTGCTTTATTGCTTCTGCCTGATGAGCTGAGGCTTGCTCCATTGCTCCAGTTCTTGCTGCTATGCCTTGTATGTCTGCTCTTATTTCATTGATGGCAGCGGAAAAGGAGGCTTTTATGTCCATAGACATAGCTTGAAGGTTGGCCTGAAGGTCTGCTAGGCCGAACGGTTGGGGCTGGAGAGTATCTTGCCTCTGTGGTCCGTTCGCTCCGTTCGCGGTGTCCGCGATGGCCGTGGAGCCGCCGGGCGGCATGGACGCCTTAGGCGAGGCCGCGGCTTTGAGGCCTTCTCCGTGGGACGTCCGAAACATCGCTGGAATGCTCACTGGCGGCTGCTGCTGATGCTCCATCTGTGCCTGAGGCGATGGGGAGCTCCGATCCGTCGTTCCCTGGCGTGGATGACTTGAAATTAGCCCTGATTAAAATAGATTGTTCTCCCGAGTGCTGGAGCTCAGGGATTAGGCATCCATCTTCATCCGGAGTTAGGCCACGCCCCACACTTTTAACAAGTCCTTCAATAAAAAGCAAAGATACACCCAAAAAAACTAGTGTTGTAAATCAATTACAATGAACATCAGCCACCGATCATCGAAAGAAAAATCTGGCAATGTGCTAATCCATCCTTGTGCCACACTCCCACACTAATTACAGTTCTTCAGAGCTGTCATTAGGTTTATATATGAGCAAGTGGGGAGGTGGTGACATCACTGGCCAGATATGAACATGGCGATATTTGGTCTATAACCATGCCCATATTTGGTTAGTATCACTGCCACCCTGCCCCTTTGCTTGCTTGAGAATAAGGGGATTTTTGGCCACGTAAATCAGTGGAGCCACTGACATTACTGGTTGATAACCAGTTGACCTCCGAAAGATTTACCCCCTTTATGACCAGGCCATTTTTTGCTATTCAGCACTGCCTTAATTTAACTGACAATTGCTCAGTCATGCAACTCTGTACCCAAATGAAATTTACATAATATTTTTCAGACAAATAGAGCTTTCTCTTGGTGATATTTGATCACCACTGGGTTTTTTATTTTTTGCGCTATAATTAAAAAAAGACTAAAAAAAAAAAAAAATACATTATTTTTTACTTTCAGCTATAAAACATCCAATTAAAAAATCGAATTTCTTAATAAATTTAAGCCAATATGTATTCTGCTACATATTTTTGGTAAAAAAAAAAAGTGTATATTAATTGGTTTGCGCAAAAGCTTCCATAAACTATGGTATATACTGTATACTGGAACTTTTTTTATACTAGTAATATCAGCGATCAGCAAATTATGGCATGACTGCAATAGTATGGCAGACAATCTGACACAAACAGACACTTTGTGGGAACCAGTGACCCTTATACAGTGTTCAGTGCTAAAAATAATGCACTGTCACTGTACTAATGACACTGGCTGGGAAGGGGATAAGCATCTAGGGCGATCAAAGGGTTAAATTTGAGCCTAACCCGTGTTTATGTGTGTACTGTGAGGTGCTTTCATTAAGAGATGTGACTGTTTATTCCCAGGTTTCCCAGGTTTGCAAGGAAACAAACACCTGCACATCCCAACCATTGGCCATTGGCCAGCGCCCACTGATCAGCTTATGCGTGCCCCCCACCCCAAAAAGCAGAATCACCTATACATACGTGATTCTGTGCTGCCGGACCGCACTGCAGCAGTAAAGCTACTGCTTTACCGCAAGTGGTAAAGAACTCGGCAGAGCCTGCATGTGCCGGCTTCCTTAACAACCATTGACAGTAGAAAGCTGACATTAAATAGCAGTAGTAATACCCCACTGAATGGGTAAATGTCTGGACATTTGAAGTAAATATGAGTTAGAAGTAAATATTTCTGTAAAGTATGTTTACAATGGGCTGTGCTGCCATCTAGTGGTAAATTGCAATCTGTTGAATGAGTACTCAACTCCATTTACAACTTTTTTTTAATGGCACCTTTCACACGTATGTCCGTGTTTCAGCCATCTGTTTTCGGATGAAATACGGACATACATGCATCCCTATGGGATAGCGTCTGCAGAATCTGTTTCCGCTATGGTCCGATTCTGCAGACGGGTGAAAATCCTATTTTTCTTTCCGTCTGCAGAGCAGATCGGATGAACGCGGACATACGGTCTGTGTTAATCCGATCCCCCATAGGGGAGAGCGGAGATCTGATAGGGCAGTCCCTGCACAGTGTGCAGGGACCGCCCTGTCATCCACCGGCTTAGTGGGGATAAACGGAGCGATCCCCGCTGAGCAAGCAGATGTTCACGGGGCGGATCACCACGGATTCTTCCCATGTGAAAAGGGCCTATTTTGGACCCCTTCCCTTTAGTGTGGCTGTTTATTTTTTGCTTAGTGTCTCATAAATATGGTAGAGGTTTCCAAAAACATAGCCCTGACAATACATAATAAGAAATTATACATTTTAAAACTCTATAGAAGAGATTGTAAGCCTTAAAATACAATGCTATTTTTGTTGACAAAAATCAATCCCCTCTGGGTGATCAATGTACATTGTTTGGATTTTAACACATGTTGTTACATATTCCTACCTGTTTCTGTTCTGAAGGAATAGCTCTTTGTTTATGTCAATGTGCAGTGAATCTGAATGGAATTGAATTTTTTATTATTAATCAGTTGATGCACTTGCAGTGTTCTAGTGAAGAAGTTGCAGGGCCCACATCCCTTTAGAAGTAATTAACCCCTTGTGAATATGCTGCAAAAAATTTGTTTCAGGGGATGCCTAAAATCTCCTCTACTGTGCATACTGCCCACCATGATACCCTCCACACTCCGCTTCAGCATGTCCTTCATGCCATCATATTCTCGGTACGCGTTTTTAGCCACTTGCCGACCAGCCGCCGGTTGCAGTCTTATGGCGAAACAATGTTATGTAACGTCACTTCGCCCTGTGGCCACTAGGGGCGTGCTTGCACCTCCTGCACGCCCACAGAGCCTATGAGAGTGCCTGGCGGTCGCGATCACCGATGGCTTCCTGTGATTGCTCGTGGCACACGGAGAACCAGGATCTGTGTGTGTAAACAGTTTCCAGTTCTCTGAGGGGAGAAGAGACAGATTGTCTGTTCATGCAGAGTATGAACAGCGATCTCTCATCTCCCCTACACAGCCCCCTCCCCCCTACAGTTAGAACACACCTAGGGAACAAAGTTAACCCCTTGATCGCCCCCTAGTGTTAACCCCTTCCTTGCCAGTGACAATTTTACAGTAGTCAGTGCATTTTTATAGCACTGATCGCTGTATAAATGCCAATGGTCCCAAAAATGTGTCAAAAGTGTCCGATGTGTCCACCATAATGTCGCAGGCCTGATAAAAATCGCAGATCGCCGCCATTACTAGTAAAAAAAATAATTAATGATAAAAATGCCATAAAACTATCCCCTATTTTGTAGACGCTATAACTTTTGCGCAAACCAATCAATATATGCTTATTGCGATTTTTTTGTAGAAGAATACATATTGGCCTAAACTGAGGAAAACATTTTTTTTGATAAAAATTTATTTATTATAGCAAAAAGTAAAAAAGTAAAAAATAATGCATTTTTTTTCAAAATTGTTGTTCTTTTTTTGTTTATAGCGCAAAAAATAAAAACCGCAGAGGTGATCAAATACCACCAAAAGAAAGCTCTATTTGTGGGGAAAAAAGACATCAAATTTGTTTGGGTGCAACATCGCACGAACATGCAATTGTCAGTTAAAGCGACGCAGTGCCGAATCGCAAAAAGTGGTCTGGCTTTTGGCCAGAAAAATGGTCCGGGACTTATGTGGATAAAGGTGTCTCTGTTTCCCCTTCATCCAGAGCAGAGGCATGATAATACAGGAGGATACAACTGGCCAAATCACCAGGTGAAACAGAGGGTCGGAAAAAAAAGAAAACAAAGTCAGCCATCACATCATAAGTAAAAAAATTAGCCAGATTAGCCAGATTGCATAGTGCATGACATTCTTAAGTGTCAAATTTGAAATGTATATGTGCCATGACCCACTTGTATTTTCCAAACTATATTTCTTGGGCATTAGACATGCTAGAGTGATCAGGAATCTTCAAACTGAGGCCTCCAGCTGTTGCCGGAACTACACATCCCATGAGGCATTGTAAAACTCTGACATTCACACACATGACTAGGCATGATGGGAATTGTAGTTCCAGTGCTCCCTTTTCTAGACCATTATTATGCCCCCCCTTCCCCCAAAGCACCCACCCCCCATGTTGAGGGCACGCACGGCCTGGTACGGCTCGGGGGGGGGGGCTCTCGCTCGTCCCCACCCCCTTTCCTGACCAGCAGGTCTGCGTGCTCCGATAGGGGTCTAGTATGGATTTTGGGGGGCCCACACGCCCTTTTTTTGCAGCGTAGGGGGTTCCCCTTAAAATCCCTACCAGACCTAAGGGCCTGGTATGCTTCCGGAGGGGGAACCCATGCCGGTTTTTTATTTAAAATTTGGCATGGAGTTCTCCCTTAAGATTCATACCAAATACAGTGCCTAGTATTGGCAGGAATCCAATTCGGATCCCCGCACCAGTGTGAACCCAGCCTTAATGTCAGCGATGCTTGACACTTATCGGGAAAGGAAAATACATTTTTTTCCTTTCCCAATGCGAGCCAGCTCGGCACTGGCACCCGTGACGGGGCTCGCAGGCTGTCAATCTCGACGATAAAAGCGGCGAGATTGACACAATATCGCTGGCACCTACTGTATGTGTTTGTTGTTTGTACCTTTGCACAGGCTATTTGTACATATTGCTATATTGCACATTTGCTATTTTGCACAATTGTCATTTTTGCACATTGTTTTTCACTACGTATTGTATATTTTACAGTGGTATTAGCAATTTATTTATGCACTTTTCACTGCCCTGACTACTGTTTGGAATTCATCTTTTAATTTATTTTATTTCACGATTTTGTATTCTCATTGTTGGTTTATCCCTATTGAAATTTCCTATATACCTTTAGCAGTGACTTTTTTGTTTTTTGTTTTTCACTTTGTTGGGAACAGTGCAGGGTAGGGTTTGACCCTTATTTGTTGCCTGTGAAATGTGAAATTATCCAATGGAACAAGCACGAAAATGTTTCTCGTACGATACTAGATTATGCGATTTTCATTTACGTAGTACAGTTTTTGGCCAAAAATACAATACAAATACAATACAATACATTACATCACTTCCGAATTTTTATTCTGTCATACGAGAATTTTCAGAAATTAACCACTTAAGCCCGGGACCAATTGTCAGCCTAAGGAGCAGAGGTCTTTTTACAATTTTGCACTGCACTGCTTTAACTGGTAATTGCGCGATCATGCAATGTTGTACCCAAACGAAATTTGCGTCCTTTTCTTCCCACAAATATAGCTTTCTTTTGATGGCATTTGATTGCCTCTGCGATATTTATTTTTTACGGTATAAAAGGAAAAAGACTGAAAATTAAAAAAAATAAAATATATTTTCTACTTTTTGTTATAAGAAAAATCGAATAAACTAAATTTTAGTCATACATTTAGGCCAAAATGTATTCAACCACATGTCTTTAGCAAAAAAAATGTCAATAAGCATATATTTATTGGTTTGCGCAAAAGTTATAACGTCTACAAACTAGAGTACATTTTATGGAATTTACACAGCTTTTAATTTATGACTGCCTATCTCATTTCTTAAGGGGCTAAAATGGCAGGGCAGTACAAACCCCCCCCCCCCCAAATGACCCAATTTTGGAAAGTAGACACCCCAAGGAAATTGCTGAGGGGCATGTTGAGTCCATTGAATATTTTTTTTTTTGTCCCAAGTGATTGAATAATGACACAAAAAAAAAAAAAAGTTTACACAAGTTGTAAATGATATATTGCTCACACATGCCATAGTTATATGTGGAATTGCACCCCAAAATATATTCTGCTGCTTCTCCTGAATACGGGGATACCACATATGTGGGACTTTTTGGGAGTCTAGCCGCGTACGGCACCCCAAAAACCAATCACTGCCTTCAGGATTTCTAAGGGTGCAAATTTTTGATTTCACTCCTCACTACCTATCACAGATTCGAAGGCCATAAAATGCCAAAATAACACAACCCCCCCTCCCCAAAATGACCCCATTTTGGAAAGTAGACACCCCAAGGAAATTGCTGAGGGGCATGTTGAGCCCATTGAATATTTTTTTTTTGTCCCAAGTGATTGAATAATGACAAAAAAAAAAGTTTACAAAAAGTTGTCACTAAATGATATATTGCTCACACATGCCATAGTTATATGTAGAATTGCACCCCAAAATATAATCTGCTGCTTCTCCTGGGTACGGGGATACCACATATGTGGGACTTTTTGGGAGTCTAGCCGCGTACGGGACCCCGAAAACCAATCACTGCCTTCAGGATTTCTAAGGGTGCAAATTTTTGATTTCACTCCTCACTACCTATCACAGTTTCGAAGGCCATAAAATGCTAAAATAGCACAACCCCTCCCCCCCAAATGACCCCATTTTGGAAAGTAGAGACCACAAGCTATTTACTGAGAGGCATGTTGAGTCCATGAAATATTTTATATTTTGCCACAAGTTGCAGGAATATAAAAAAAAATTTTTTGCACAAAGTTGTCACTAAATGATATATTGCTCACACATGCTATCGGCATGAGTGAAATTACACACCAAAATAAATTCTGCTGCTTCTCCTGCGTATGGGGATACCACATGTGGGGGACTTTTTGGGAGCCTATCCGCGTACGGGACCCTGAAAACTAAGCACCGCCTTCAGGATTTAAATATAAAACGCTACCAAAAAACTGTTAGCGATCGCAGGGATCAGGCCTGACTCTGCGAACGCTGCAGTTATGTGTTTAGTGTTTTGTAAGTGACAGTGATCGATTGATACTGCACTTGGGTGGGCTGGGCGGAGGGGCAAAACGCAGGTGCTACCTGTTATCTGGGCTGATCCTGCTAACAATGCGTTTTTTTGGAACCCTAAACTGCTGGGGACGCTAGTATAGATCTGATCAGATCAGATATTGATCTGTTCAGATACTATACCACTACGGGAGGTGTATGCTTTGCGTGTGGGTGTTAGCGGTACTGGAACTAACCTAGCGCTGCCTGGGGCGACGCAGACCCTGACCCTAAAACCTAATTGATATCACCTGCCGGGTGATCAGGGGGTTAAACCTTTATTGGGTAATAAATGGTGGGAGGAGTGGCGTGCTGACATCACCGCGATCTATGCTGAACCCGGAAGCGACGGGCAGCGTTGTATGAAGCCGGCCGACAAATCTTTTTATTGAAAACAATTTTTTTTATATTTGATGTAAGTGCAAGTCTTTTTATTTTATTAAAATTTTTGACTATATTACACTATGGTGATTCCTCTTGTTTATGCATGTGCTGGGCAATGAGCGGTGTGGCCGTAGGAATATACCAACCACTGGAACAGAGCGCTTAAAGAGATACATCCTCCATGCAGTCCATGTTCAGAGGGAGTGATTTAATAGTGGCGATATTTGAACTCTGAGATGGGATCAGTATAGCTGGTAAGCGTCAGTATTGTTGGTGGTGGAAAGCCTTTCTCTGCAACTCTGATGACACTTCTTTCCATTGGTGCGGTGTGATAAAACACGGTTGAGAGGATAAGCAGAATTATTGTTGACTGGGAAATGGACTAATATTTTGAACACTTATATATAGAGTTCTTTGTTTGTATTTTTGGATACATTTTTTTTTTTGATCTATCTATCTATTTGTTCAACACATTGGTTTGAATCATTATAGCGCAGCTTGTTTGGAAAAATTGGTATTTGTAATTGTGGGTATCTCACACTTAAGTTGCTGCTGCATTTATTGTATTTATTATATATATTCACTATTTTTTGTCATATATTTTTTTTCACAAATTATTTTTCTGTATTTGTATCTAGGAATAGCGCTGTATTATATGAGTTTTATTTAATAAATGGTGGGTGCCCTGATGCTATAAAAAGCAAACTAACTAACCAGAGTCACCTGTAACACTTATACGGTGATCACTGGTGAAAGGGTTAACTAGGGGCAATCAGGGGGTTAAAATCTTTATTAGGTAGTGTATGGGGGTCCCTGACGCTATATAAAAACTTGACAGGGAACCTAAATAACTAACTGGCTAACCAGCGTAACTAGTGGCACTTATACGGTGATCGCTGGTGAAAGGGTTAACTCTAGGGGCAATCAGGGGGTTAAAATCTTTATAAGGTAGTATATGGGGGTACCTAACGCTATAAAAACCTGGCGGTGAACATAAAAAATAACTAGCTACCTAGCGGCACCAGTGACACTAATGCAGCGATCAGAAAAAACGATTGCTTAGTGACACTGGCAAAAGGGGGTGAAAGGGTTAACTAGGGGCAATCAGGGGGTTAAAACCTTTATTGGGTAGTATATGGGGGTACCTAGCGCTATAAAAACCTGGCGGCGAACCTAAAAAAATAACTAGCTACCTAGCGGCACCAGTGACACTAATGCAGCAATCAGAAAAACAATCGCTTAGTGACACTGGCAAAAGGGGGTGAAAGGGTTACCTGGGGGCAATCAGGGGGTAAAACCTTTATTAGGTAGTATATGGGGGTCCCGGACGCTATATGAAAACCTGACGGGGAACCTAAATAACTAACTGGCTATCCAGCATCACCAGTGACACTTATACGGTGTTCGCTGGTGAAAGTTAACTTTAGGAGCAATCAGGGGGTTAAAACATTTATTGGGTAGTATATGGGGGTACCTAATGCTATAAAAACCTGGCGGTCAACATAAAAAATAACTAGCTACCTAGCGGCACCAGTGACACTAATGCAGCGATCAGAAAAATGATCGCTTAGTGACACTGGCAAAAGGGGGTGAAAGGGTTAACTCTAGGGGCAATCAGGGGGTTAAACCTTTATTGGGGGGTAGGGGGCTACCCTGGACCTAACACTAACTGCCCTGACAGTTTTTACTGTCACAACTGACACTAAATGCAGTGGTCAGTAAATAAATGATCACTGCAATCAGTGACACTGTGACTGGGGGGGCGGTAGGGTAATCGGGGGGCGATCGGGGGGGTGATCAGGGGTGATTTGTGTGCCTATGTGTACCTACATGTCAGTGTAGAGTTTGGTGCACTTACTATGTGTTCTCCTCGCAGTCCGGTCAAAAAGACCGCCCGAGGAGAATGACATCACTTCCTCCCTGCTTGTGTTTACACTACACAGGAGGGGGAAGCTTCTCATTCGCTAGGAGCGATCGAGAGGGGATGGCCAGAAACCAACGGTCATCCCCTCATCCCTGATCGCTCCTGAAGCGAAACGGACCACCGCAGCCAGCGGGAGGGGTCCGATCGGACCCCCCATCCGCTGGAAGGCAAGCACGTACATGTACGTGCTTGTGCCTGTTGGTGCCATTGTGCCGACGTACATTGCCATGCGGCGGTCCTTAAGTGGTTAAGTATCCTCTTCATTTTCAATATGGAGAATAGCATGCATATAAAAAGGGACGCTTATTTGTCCAATAATCTCATTGTGTGTACCAGGCTCCTAGGAGCTCCGGGCTCCCTCCAAAAAAATTAAAAGCCAGCAGCTACAAATACTATGGCTGCTGACTTTTAAAATTAGGGCACTTACTGTCCAGACATCCAGCGGTGTCCTCATCCAAACCCATTCTTCAAACGGCTTTCGGGTGCTGGCACCACCATCTTGACTAAGGGAAACTGGCAGTGAAGCCTTGTGGGTTCACAACTGGTCTCCTACTGTGCAAAGCGTGCTGTGCTTTGTGAATGGTCTGCAGTCTTCCGGGACCTATGAAGTATCCCAGAAGGCTGCGGGTGGGGTGGGGGGGGGTGAACTTTCTTTTTAGGACAGAATTCAATTTGATTGCAATAGGTAAGTAACTTCAGGTTTTCAGTAGGTATGCTGTATAAAGACCATTATGCAAAAAGTGGGAGCGGGCAGTGGATGTAGGGAAGAGGTAGGCAAGTGGAGCTGCCCCTTTTGGGTGGAGCTCCGCTTTAAGTAAGGATTAAAGATAAAGATAAAGAAGCTGCATACTCACGTATTTAAAGCAGCTGTTAAATGTCCTTAAAAACTGAGGGATTAATGAGGAAATTGACACAGACACTGCTTGCCATGTTACGTTTATTTATTAAATTAGGCTTTTCATATAATACAGGAGAATGTAAACTGTGAGAGCATATCAGCCAGGCTTCAGAGGCCTAAAGGTATGTCAAGCACATTAAACTATTCTTTGCAAATGTCTTTGCAAAGGGCCTGGTAATGGAGTGGGGGGGGGGGGGGAACCCATGGCGTTTTTTTCAATGGTTTTCATCTATATTGCTATTAATACATTAAAGCCACAAGCAGTTTTAAATGAAATTTTTTCCCCTTAAAGTTGTCATTTTGCTGTGGTATTGTTCTAAACACTGGAAAATGCACTACTTTACAAGCAACTAAGGACACCCCCCAGGCACGATATTTAAAGGAATATTTCCTTTTTATTGTTTCACTTTAAGCATTATTAAAATCACTGCTCCTGAAAAAACTTCAGTTTTTAAAACTTTTTTTTGCATTGAGACATGTTCCTGGGGTAGGACCCGGATCCCCAAACACTTTTTATCGCAATATCTTCCATATAAGGCTTTAAAATGAGTACTTTTGATTTTTCACTTTCGTGTCCCATAGACTTTAACGGTGTTTGCATGTTCGAACAAATTTTTTGACTGTTCGCATATTCTGCTGTGAACCAAACCTGGGGGAGTTCGGCTCATCCCTAGTGCTGAGCTATACATCAAAAACATCTCTGAACTTCCCACTTTGTGCTCAGGTTCCATCACATGCAAAGACTGATTTGTTTATTTATTAAAATGACTGATGAAGCAGCAATACCAAGTTCTTGCCTTGTGTTTAAAGTGGAACTTCAGTCATTTTTCAACTTTCCATCGATTAAATCTTCTGCCCTTTTAACTTTGAATAGTAAAAATTTTTTCTTCTGCCAGTAAAACCCTTATACAGCCCGCTTCCTCTTTCTTGTCTGATAAAAAGCCTAGGCTTATGACATCATGCACAGCTCTCCTTCTTTCTTGTGAGATTTTGCCAATGAGAGCTGCGGAGCTGGAGGTGTGCCTCTATGTGTCTGTGTAAATCCAGGACATGAACAGGCAGCAGCTTCCGATGTCCACAGTTAAAATGGATGCAGTCAGACTCAGTGGAGGGAGAGTTCTGCAGAATATTTGGCAAGTACATGTAGCACCGGTACTCCTGAAGAGTACGCGCTAGGTTTGTAAATTTCGTTTTTTTCTAAGACCATAGTTGGGTCTTGGGGTTAAATTATGTAAATTGTGATTCTGGCATCAGTTTGGATGGACTGTACTATGTTCTGCCTGGTCATAGGTGCGAGTATCATCTCTGACAGGCATCGGAATGCAGTCTGGTTGGAAGCATTGGGTACCAATCTCTCACTCTGAGGCCGCGTACACACGTGCGGACTGTCTGCCCAACTTAGTCCGCCGAAACACATTTGAGCGGACAGTCCGCTCGTGTGTGGGCTTCAGCGGACTTTTTCAGCGGACTGTCTGACGAACAAAGTCTTACGGAATTTCCGTAAAACTGTCCGTCCAAACTTGGTTTGAGCGGACAGTCCGCCCGTGTGTGTGCCAGTCCGCTGTACTTTCGAAATGAGCGGACTTTTCCCGCCCGGAGAAAAGTGCTCATTTCGAGCGCGTCTCCAGGTAGGCGGGGCCCGCGAAGGAGACGTCGCTGGCCCCGCCGCCTGGTATGGACTTAAAGGGGAACCCCAACGCCGAAAAAAATCGGCGTGGGGGTCCCCCCCAAGTCCACAACAGACCCTTGTCCGAGCACGCTACCCGGCCGGCCAGGAAAGGGGGGCGAGCGAGCGCGCCCCCCCTTCTGAGCCGTACCAGGCCGCGTGCCCTCAACATGGGGGGTGCCTTGGGGGAGGGGGGGCCGCGCGGCCCCCCCCACCCCAAAGCACCTTGTCCCCATGTTGATGAGGACAAGGGCCTCTTCCCGACAACCCTGGCCGTTGGTTGTCGGGGTCTGCGGGCGGGGGGCTTATCGGAATCCGGGAGCCCCCTTTAATAAGGGAGCCCCCGGATACCGGCCCCCCACCCTATGTGAATGAGTATGGGGTACAATGTACCCCTACCCATTCACCTGTGAAAAAAAGTACAAAAAAAAACACAACACAGGGTTAAAATATTTTATTGCACAGCTCCGGGGGGTCTTCCGTCTTCGGGGGTCTTCTCGCCGGACTCCTCCGCTATCTTCTTGTAGCTCTTTTGCTAGCGGAGGAGCCCGGCTTTCTTTCTCCCCGCCGCCGGCCTCTTCTCCCGACTTCAGGGGTCTTGTCCCCCTCTTCGGTTCTTCTGCCGGGCCACCGCGCCTTCTTATAGCTCTTTTACAGGCGGTGGCCCGGTCTTCTGTCGCCGCTGTCGCTGTCGCCGCCTTCCGTTCTTCTTCTTCTTCTTCTTCTCCAGGAGATGTTGCCTCGACGATCTCTCCGGCCGGAATGCCAGAGCCGCGCTGCGCGGCCACTTATATAGTGACAATGGGGCGGTGTCACATGGTATATGTCACATGGGTTGGTCACATGGTTTGATGTCACATGGGGACTATGACATCGTAAGGGGGCCATGTGACCATGTGACCAACCCATGTGACATATACCATGTGACACCGCCCCATTGTCACTATATAAGTGGCCGCGCAGCGTGGCTCTGGCATTCCGGCCGGAGAGAGCGTCGTGTCAACATCTCCTGGAGAAGAAGAAGAAGAAGAAGAAGAACGGAAGGCGGCGACAGCGACAGCGGCGACAGAAGACCGGGCCACCGCCTGTAAAAGAGCTATAAGAAGGCGCGGTGGCCCGGCAGAAGAACCGAAGAGGGGGACCTATGAGGGGGACCTATGTTGAGGGCACGCGGCCTGGCACGGCTCAGAAGGGGGGGGCGCTCGCTCGCCCCCCTTTCCTGGCCGGCCGGGTAGCGTGCTCGGACAAGGGTCTGTTGTGGACTTGGGGGGACCCCCACGCCGATTTTTTTCGGCGTTGGGTTTCCCCTTTAAGTCCATACCAGGCGGCGGGGCCAGCGATGTCTCCTTCGCGGGCCCCGCCTACCTGGAGACGCGCTCGAAATGAGCGGACTTTCCTCCGCGTGTGTGGGCGAGTCCGTTCATTTCAAAAGTTGAGCGGATTGTTTGGCGGACTTAGTCCGCTGTAATTAGTCCGCTCAAAAAGTGCCGTGTGTGGGCAAGTCCGTTCATTCAAAAGTTTGGACGGACTGTCTGTCGGATTGTCTGACGAACTTAGTTGGGCAGACAGTCCGCCCGTGTGTATGCGGCCTGAGACAATCAGTTGTTCTCGCTGTGTATTAAGGTGCTGAGGTCACGTGGTTCTGGGTTCCGGTCCAGAAGTATGTTCTGACTGTTGGGGGCTCTCATGGCCTGGGGTGCAGATCCATCCGTTTCCGAGTCTCGAGAATGGCTAGTCCGAGGCGCAGTAACTGGAAGGAGGATTTCAAGGTGGTCCGGTGCTGTCTCAGGTTTGGAGAGGCCCAGCAACTCAAAACGCAACCAGGGGAGGACTCTTCAGAAGAGGGCCATGCACGAGGCTGGCTGCTTGGTAAGAGCCTGGAAGCTAAGCTGAAAGAAGACCAAGTAAATCCACAGTCTTATGGTATCGCCGGACTGGCTGCAAGATTCTGGTACTGTAAGAAAGTTCCTAATTTCATCCTTCGGTTACAACTAAGTTCCTGTGAAAGACTTTCTGTGTTCATCTAAAGTTTTACAACCAAGTCTGTGGCAGAGACTTTGCTAAGTTTGGATCACTTGTCGGCTGTTAAATCCATAAATCAGGACTTATCCGACAGCTGAGGTATCCAGTTGCAAATGCCTATTCCCTGGATCATCTAGAGAGAGACATTTCAAGTGTCAACAGTTTCCAAACAAGTACCTGAGCTTTCCTACCCATACCCTCTATTCCCAACTGAGAGACTGTGTTTTGTTCAACGTTTTATGCAAATAAAACTTCCTCAAAAGGGATTTAAGTGTCAGTCTCTGCAGTTATTGGGCCATCAACCTCGGGAACCCCTAGACAAGAACAACGAGATGGAGAAGGTAAACGGTAAGCCCAACAAAACCAGCCGCTCCTTCGGGGGTCAGTGCTACATGCAGAATCACTGTATATGCAGTTGTGTTCATAAGTTTACATACCCTGGCATAATTTATGATTTCTTGGTCATTTTTCAGAGAATATGAATGATAACCCAAAAACTTTTCTTTCATTTATGGTTAGTGTTTGTCTGAAGCCATTTATTATCAATCAACTGTGTTTACTCTTTTTAAATCATAATGACAACAGAAACTACCCAAATGACCCTGATCAAAAGTTTACATACCCCAGTTCTTAATACCGTGTATTGTCCCCTTTAACATCAATGACAGCTTGAAGTCTTTTGTAGTATTTGTGGATGAGGCTCTTTATCTTTTCAGATGGTAAAGCTGCCCATTCCTCTTAGCAAAAAGCCTACAGTTCCTGTAAATTCTTGGGCTGTCCTGCATGAACTGCACGTTTGGGATCTTCCCAGAGTGGCTCAATGATAGTGAGGTCAGGAGACTGAGATGGCCAGTCCAGGACCTTCACTTTATTCTGCTGTAGCCAATGACAGGTCTACTTGGCCTTGTGTTTTGAATTATTATCGTGTTGGAATGTACAAGTACGTCCCGTGCGCATCTTCCTGGCTGATGAATGCAAATGTTCCTTCAGTATTTTTTGATAACATACTGCATTCATCTTACCATCAATTTTGACCAAATTTCCTGTGCCTTTGTAGCTCACACATCCCCAAAACATAAGTGATCCACCTCTGTGTTTCACAGTAGGAATGGTGTACCTTTCATGATAGGCCTTGTTGACACCTCTCCATATGTAGTGTTTATACTTGTGGCCAAAAAGCTAAATTTTGGTCACATCACTCCAAATGAGTTTGTGCCAGAAGGTTTGGGGCTTGTCTCTGTGCTGTTTGGCATATTGTAAGCAGGATACTTTGTGGCATGCAGCCCATCTTTCTTCAGGTGCCTCCTTATTGTGCATATTGAAACAGCCACACCACATGAGTCCTGTATTTCACCTGAAGTTATTTGTGGATTTTTTCTTTGCATCCCAAACAATTTTCCTAGCACTTGTGGCTGAAATTTTAGTTGGTCTACCTGATCGTGGTTTGGTTTCAACAGAACCCCTTATTTTCCACTTCTTGATTAGTGTTTGAACACTGCTGATTGGTATTCTCAATTCCTTGGATATCTTTTTATATCCCTTTTCTTTTTTATACAGTTCAACTTTTTCCCGCAGATCCTTTGACAATTCTTTTGCTTTCCCCATGACTTAGAATCCAGAAACACCAGTGCAGCACTGGATGAAAGAGGGTCTGTCAGGAGTTCAGAATCTCATTGAACTTTTATACACACACACTAATTACAAGCAAACAGATCACAGGTGAGGATGGTTACCTTTAATAGCCATTCAAACCTCTTTGTGTCAACTTGTGTGCATGACTGTTATCCAGCCAAAATCTCCAGGGTATGCAAACTTTTGATCAGGGTAATTTGAGTAGTTTCAGTTGTAATTATGATTTAAAAAGAGTAAACACAGTTGATTGATAATAAATGGCTTCAACCAAACACTAATCAGTGAAAGAAAAATCTGTGTGTTATAATTCATATTCTCTTAAAAAAATGGCCAAGAAATCATACATTTTGCCAGGGTATGTAAATTTATGAGCACAGTTGTATAAAATAATATGCAAAGTGGTTGGAGGTAAGCTTCAGAATGTTTTTTATTACAAATGATGTGAGCAGACTGCAGTTCCTCTTTAACATCAAACCACTCACTGCCCCCCCCCCCCCCCCCACCTTCTACAAGAGATACATTTTTTGTTCATAATTGCATTATTTTCTGATATAAGGTGAAGAACATTGACTTTTAAAAGTTTTTACAGAAATTTTTATTGATAAAAACTTTAGATTAACATTCTGCTTAATAGTGTTTATACAGCATTCCTACTGAGAACCTGAGGTTACTTCCCTATTGCAATCAAATTTAATTCTGTCCTAAAAGTAGGGGTGGCATTGAAGAAATAACTCTACTTAATATTGATGAGATGTGTCAAGGTATATCAGTGACTGCAGGATGATTACAGGTGCTTATGATTTTCATGGGTCTAATTATTACTGAATGTTGTGTTCTGTCTGGTGTTAAATTTCTAAGGATAACGTAATTTGAGAAACTTGAGAAAATGTCCTAACGTCCTTCTCAGTCAGAATGTCTGCAGAATTAAGCCCCATGAAGTTCTTGCACAGGTCTTCCTATCATTGTGTCACACTGTGCATCATGCACAGCACAGAGATACAGTGCGGAGTCAGATACACCGGGGTTCTCCATATGCAGCAAACAGCTGTCTCCATGAAAGTTAAGTGTGAACCTTCCTTCTCTTTGTTTATCTTTGATTGGGGCATTGATTATATGAACTGGAAGGGATCCTGGGTTCACCTTGTACCATCTTAACCCATTAAATGGGTTCACTTTAAAAGAACAATATAGAGAGACATGTTCTCCTTCTGTGACGGTAATGGTGTCATTCTGGTATTCTATAGAATATTGGCAATTCACCACTGCAAAACAAGAACATGCAGCTTAGATTTACAGTAAGGGAAACATTTAAATTGTATGCTCTGGGAGAGAAATAATTTATTATAATACAGAAAAATAGAAAATGTCCAAGGACAAACATTTCCATCTAGCACTTCTGGTGGACTGTTTTCATATGAAACAGTTGGAAGCTATGCTTACTGAGATGAAATTCTCTATAATACTGTGATAAATATACTTACAGGAGGAACAGAATATCCCCAGTAACAGGAAACTCCATAGTGAATACATTTTGTTGTATGTAGACAAGCTTCTCTGCAGAATATGTGCTTCTTATATACTACCAGACGCAGCGTGTCACCTGACCTCACCACATCCCACGATTGCCATCCTGTTATATCAAACTGGAGCTTAAAAGGAGAATGCTTACTTATTCTAGTGAAGATCACTTTGAATAACCAACTATGTGCAGGGGAATCTAAAAGCATTATACATGGACTATAGGTTTACTTTGTTGTTTCTAAATCTACATGTACTATAGGTTTACTTTATGTTGTTTCTAAATGTACATGTACTATAAATCTACGTTATGTTGTTTCTAAATCTACATGCACTATAGAGTTTTTTTTTATGTTATGCTTTGAGTGCGAGTGCACGTAGGTCTGCAAGTGCATGTAGGTCTGCGGGTGGTCTGCGAATGCACGTAGGTCTACGAGTACCTGTGTATTGTCTTGTTGAGTCCCCAATCCTCATTAAATTTAATAGGTACGATGCTCGGCGGGTGTAGAGAGGCAACTTGTTGTACATCTTGCGGCATGTATGTGTTCCTTGATCATCTGATCGAGGGTAAATACTGCTGTGCAAAATGTAAACGCATTGTTTCCCTGGAAGCCCAGGTTCTGAATCTGGGGAAGCAACTGTTAGCACTGAGAAATCCCTCCATACTAAAGGAGAGCCAGGAACGTACAGGGGCCAGCGCAGAGATGGGTGGAGACAAAGAGGTGCAGGCACTAGCAAAGAGTAGATGGGTGACAGTCAGGAAGGGTAGCGTGGCAAGCGCCAGGGAGGCCGATCAAGGGCTGGAGCATCCCAATAAGTACGCTCCATTGAGTTACATTGTTGATCCCAGTCTCAGGGACCAGCACCGCTGGAGCTGATGGACTTTCCTAGCTGCCAGGGGAAGAACTCCTCCAGTGAGAGTGGGGGGGGGGGGAAGTGAAGGGAAAGGAAAGACAGATCCTGGTGGTAGGGGACTCAATTCTTAGAAGGACAGAGAAGCCAATCTGTAACAAAGACCTGAAGCATCAAACAATATGTTGTCTACCGGGCGTTCAGGTTCGGCACATCACGGATCTGGTGGACAGAGGGGCTGGTGCACATTGGCACCAATGGCATGGTGCACATTGGCACCAATGACAAAGTCAGAGGTAGATGAAGTTCTGTCAGGGGAAGAACTCCTCCAGTGAGAGTGGGGGGGGGGGGGGAAGTGAAGGGAAAGGAAAGACAGATCCTGGTGGTAGGGGACTCAATTCTTAGAAGGACAGAGAAGCCAATCTGTAACAAAGACCTGAAGCATCAAACAGTATGTTGTCTACCGGGCGTTCAGGTTCGGCACATCACGGATCTGGTGGACAGAGGGGCTGGTGCACATTGGCACCAATGGCATGGTGCACGTTGGCACCAATGACAAAGTCAGAGGTAGATGAAGTGTCCTAAAAAACGATTTTAGGGACTTAGGAGCTAAATTGAGGAAAAGGACCTCCAAGGTAGTATTCTCAGGAATACTACTGGTACATCGAGCAACACCAGAAAGGCAGAGGGAGATTAGGTAAGTAAACAAGTGGCTGAAGAGCTGGTGTAGTAAGGAGGGGTTTGGGTTCCTGGAGGATTGGGCTGACTTCTCAGTCGATAACTGGTACTATAGAAGGGATGGACTGCACATAAATGAGGAGGGTGCAGATCAGCTGGGAATGAAGATGGCCAAAAATTTTGAGGGGTTTTTAAACTAGGCAATGGGGGGGGGGGTGCAGAGCTAGAGATCCCAAGGTAAGTATAGTAGCAAGTCCTAGTTGCAATCTCGGAAAACCCAATAAGAGGATAATATGCGACTGGTCTACACTACATGGCATGTTCACCAATGCCAGGAGCCTGGCGGACAAGATGGGTGAACTAGAGATACTATTGTACGAGGAGGATTTGAATTATGTGGGAATTTCAGAGACCTGTTTCAACAGCTCTCATGATTGGCTGGCAAACATTCAAGGGTATACCCTATATCGCAAGGATAGAGAAGGTAAAAAAAAGGGAGGGGTATGCCTATATATCAAGAATAATGTACAAGTGAATGTGAGAGATGACATCACTAAGGGTGCTAGGGAGGAGGTGGAATACTTATGGGTAGAGCTCCAAAGGGATGAAGCTAAGAGGAAAATAATACGGGGAGTATGCTATAGGCCACCTAACCTGAGGGAGGAAGGGGAGACCGACCTGTTATCACAATTTGGATTAGTAGCAAGGATGGGAAGTGTTCTCATAATGGGGGATTTTAATTATCTAGACATAGACTGGGAGGAGGGAACCGCGCATTCATCTAAGGCTCGCCAGTTCAATTTTATGGGTCAGATGGTAGATGCACCAACTAGAAATAATGCGTTACTGGATCTACTGATTACCAACAATACAGACCTGATCACGGATGTGGAAATACGGGGCAATTTAGGAAATAGCGACCACAGGTCAATTGGCTTCTGTATAAATGACACAAATAGGAAACATAAGGGGTATACAAAGACATACAAAAGAGCCAACTTCCCTAAACTACGAACCTTACTAGAAGGCATAAATTGGGATAAAATCTTAGGAACAAAGAACGCACAGGAGAGATGGGTTTGCTTTAAGAGCATATTAATTAAGGGCATTAGCAAATGCATCCCACTGGGTAATAAATTTAAAAGAGCGAACAAAAGTCCTGGATGGCTTAACTCCAATGTAAAAATGCATATACAAGCAAAGGAGAAGGCCTTCAAAAAATACAAGGTTGAGGGATCATCATCAGCATTCAGACATTATAAAGAATGCAACAAGAAATATAAGGGTGCAATAAGGATGGCTAAGATAGAACATGAAAGACACATGGCGAAGGAGAGCAAAAAAAATCCCAAGAAATTCTTTAAGTATGTAAATAGTAAAAAAGGGAGAACAGACCATATTGGCCCCATAAAGACTGAGGGAGGACATCTGGTTACAAAGGATGGGGAGATGGTGAAGGTATTGAATTTATTCTTCTCCTCAGTCTTCACGAGGGAATCGGGGGCTTCAGTAACCAAAGCTGTAGTGTTTATCCTCAAGACACATCACAGGGAGCACCTCCATGTTTAAAAGAGGACAGAATTAAAATTAGACTTGGGAAACTTAACATTAATAAATCACCGGGATCAGATGGCTTGCACCCGAGGGTACATAGGGAACTCACTCAAGTAATTGCCAGACCATTGTTCTTAATTTTTACTGACTGGAATGGTACCAGCTGATTGGAGAAAAGCCAATGTAGCACCAATATTTAAAAAGGGCCCAAAATACATCCCTGGGAATTACAGACCAGTTAGCCTAACATCAATAGTATGTAAACTCTTGGAGGGGATGATAAGGGACTATATACAAGATTTTAGTAATGAGAACTGTATCATTAGCAGTAATGCGCACGGATTCATGAAGAATCGTTCTTGCCAAACCAATCTACTAACCTTCAATGAGGAGGTGAGTTGCCAGCTAGATAAAGGAAGGCCCATAGACTTATTTTGACAGATAGAGGAGCATGGGGTGTTAAAAAATAATCCGCCCCCACCTTGCTAGAACAGCTTTGCCAGGATCACACCATCCTGTGACATACCTTGTCACTGTCTTATTCTATGTCGACCTCAGACATGCAACCACGTGATCATTCCTTGTGGAAATGGAAGGGAAACCTACAGAGATTATTTCCCAACTACAAAAATATAGGATAATTATCTTTGCCTATAAGTCATCTATCGCTAATGTATACCAAGAGAATGGTTACAAAATCATGTTATGTGGTACAAGACCCCTTCACTCCTACATAAAATCACCCCAAAAATCCTCTTTGCAGTCGAGAGGAAGGCACTTTACTCCACATATTCTGTTCTTGCCTGGCCCTACAGGACTTTTGGACTGCAGTGCTTACAACAATATGCAAGGTGACTGATGTGTCTCTTGTGGGAGATCCATGCCCGATGCTAAAACTCTCTCCTAAAACATCTGCTTATCACAGCTAAGGCATGTATACCTGCTATGTGGAAGAAAACTTTCCCACTCACTATTGCACAATGGCTGGATTGTGTAGCTGATATTTGATGGCACAGCTGACAGCCGATGTCAGAAAATAAACAGGAAAAACATTTTAAAATCTGAGTCCCTTGGTTCAGTTACAGGGAATCCATGTCCTCATGAAAGCGAGGGCAGACCATGGAATCTATGCCTTCTTTTCTCTCCACTCCTTTTTTCCCTGCCCATTTCCTAATCCATTTCCTGTAATGTCCATGCCCTCTTTTTCCCAACCAAAAAATGGGAACACAGAGAGTGATTGTGCTTAAATATGAGTCTGTTCTCTTTAATACATATTTAGGATTTAGATAAATCTGAATGTCTCAAAGCTTTGGTACTTTCTCTTAATTTGTAATGAAAGGTGTGTGACTTGTGCGCCATCCAGTTAGTTTGTGTAACCATACTCTGCTCTTCTGGAGTTTGAAAATGGAGAATTTACAAAAAAAAAAAAAATTCACCCTGATAGTTTGAACAGTCTTTGATACACCCCAAAGCTGCCCTCAAGTAGCCCCATAACAGTTGAACAGCACTTACCACAAATTTTAAATTAAAAATACAATTTAAAGTGGACTGTGCTGCCATCTAGTGCTAAATGAGAATTCGATAAATGAATTCTCAAATCCATTTATTTTGTCGCCTATCTAGCAGCCTACTTAAATTACTAATAGCTAATTATTTTTACATTTGTGGACGTGTTTAAAAACAAGTTAATTGTGCAGTTAAAGCACAATATTCATTTTTTAGCTTTTCATAAATGTGGCTGAATACATAGCACTGAAAATGTATCCTAAAATTATGGAGAAGAGATTGCAATATTTCACAGAGAAGAACATGTCTATCTTCCCAGACTGGCCTCTTTATCTAGCCATGTATGATGCTTCATAGCATACAGACATATTTCATTATATTTATGGAGTAATTTAGGACAACGCTCCATACGTTGCGAGCACGTTGCTCTAGCCTTGGTCTAGGAAGCGTGCACTGAGTATGTATACTGATAACTGAAATTCTGAGTAGTGTTGGGATTGGAGCTGTGTTGCTTTAGCCAAAGTGAGGGGTGTTCTCACCAAGGCACAGTCAGACCGTGTAATGAAATATCTTTTTTGGGTGAAGCACAAGAATTCTAGGAGGCGCACAAGTGGAGCACTTTGATTTTTTTAAATAATAAAAACACTGTTTATATTGGGACTGTTTTCTCCACGTTTTTCATTTTTCCCTTTTTTTGCTTAAACATTAGCAAATGGACAAATGGAATTTTGTGATTATTACTGCTTAATTTATTTGATATTTTGATTGAATTATTGGGTATTGTATGAATTATGGAAATAATGTTATATATTTATATATTTTGATACTCCACAAATAATGATTTTATTTGTTTGATAATCTACTTTGGATTCACTTATGAATTATAAGGCACTTATATGCACGTTAAGAGTGCAACATTTTCTTTTCTTTTTTACATTAGTCTTGTATTATTATGTGAAATACAGTATATGCAGCTGTCTAAATTGATAAGAATTGTTATATTTTAAAGGAAATTTACACTGACCGCAGAATATTTTTTATACTTTTAGTTAATTTAGAAAATGAAAACATTTATTTAAGTTTCTATAAGCACTATCCCTACTAGGGATGCAACGGATCGTCACTGATCCGTGATCCGAACGGGTCAACCTGTTCGGATCGGCACACCCCGTGATCAGTGGAGCTCTCCGCTGCCTCGGCCTTAGGAAAGGCCACGGCTTCTGCCTAGCTCCGGAGCGGCAGCCATCTTGGTACACCCGGCGCCCGTTTACAATGTGATCGCTCCGTCAAATGACAAAGCGATCACTTGTAAACAAACCTCTCTCCCTTCTGTGTACTGATCTGTACAGTGGAGGGGAGAGATCAGATGGAAGCAGCACTGTGGGCTGGATCTGTAGTGCCCACAGAGCTGCTCTGTGACAATTGCAGTCACATCCATCCATCCATGCTCAGCCATCCCTCCATAATCTGCAATACCCTGCCAATACTCTGCTGATACTCTGCAATATCCTGCCGATACTCAGCAATACCCTGCCAATACTCTGCACTACCCTGCCAATACTCCGCAATACCCTGCCAATACTCTGCAATACCCCAGCAATACTCTGCAATACCCTGCCATACCCAGCCATACTCTGCCATACCCAGCCCTACTCTGCCATACTCTGCAATACCCAGCCATACTCAGTGATACCCAGCCATACTCTGCAATACTCGGTAATACCCAGCCATACTCCATGATACCCAGCCGTACCCAGCCATGCTCAGCTGTACCCAGCCATACTCAGCCAATATTACAGTGGGGGAGATGTCCATTACAGTGGGGGGGATGATGTGGATATTACAGTGGGCGAGATGTCCATTATAGTGGGGAGATGATATGGATATTACAGTGACAGAGATTGTGGATATTATAGTGGGGGAGATTGTGGAAATTAAAGTGGGGACTATATGGTGGTGGAATTTTCACAGGTTTTTGCAAATTAAATTATTATTTGCTGATCCGAAAAATGATCCGATCCGTGACTCGGATCCGAGGAACGATCCGATCTGTGAGTTTTTTGATCCATTGCAGCCCTAATCCCTACTGTTCCTATATAGGTATAAGAAGAGCATTTACTGGCTGGAAAAATAAAACTACCAAAGGTGCCTTTAGGAGAGGAGCATTTCAGCAGAAAACCTAAAAACATGCATAAACGCTAGATGCATTTGGGTACATTAATGCATTCCAATGGCCAGAATAAATTAATATTCTGCTCAATATATATATATATACACACCCTCATTGCGACCCTCCACTACTATCCAACAGTATATGGAAAGCTTATGCTATGATGAACCTGCACATACATACATTTTAACACACGTTATAAAGTGTTTTTTATTAATTGTTTATTTATGTTATTGCTTATGCAAATGCTATTTCTTAAATTACTGCATTTAATCTGAATGGAATGATATAACTTTTAGTGTATGGCCGCCACCTCAGACCGGTCTATCATAAAAGCCTGGCTCCCGTCCTATCTGCAGCTTGAAAAAGGAGTGTGCATAGCCGAACTCAGCACAGTGCATGCTCCGAAACGTGTCGCAAAGCATCCTGGAATCCATGACGTCAGCATCCTCCTCACCACTCGTGCAATGCTGCACTCCATGCTACGGTCCACCCTGAATCCCGGAACCGCTTGAGGGCTTCTATGGATACTATCCAACTACAGCTCCGCTCCCCTACAGCGCAGCGCGAGACGCCCATCTACCCAGAGCATGAGGATTAGACAAACAGACCCACCAGAATGAAACTATACTGAAGAGCTTTGTATACTACATACATTTTGTGAGTAACGCATTACGGGAGCCATAATAAATTGCATCTAAATACTACACTTAGTGGCGCTTTTTTCTTTTCCTCCTGTCTGTTTAATACAGAGTGAGCTGCGCTCTGAATTACAAGCTGACACAAGTGGACTTCCTTTAGAGACTTATACTACATACATTTTAGATTAATAATTGTGTGTTTGCCTTTGTGTCTATTCCCTTCTTTTATGGGGCTGTCCAGCTGAAGTCTATCCCTCTCAGCATGTAGGGCAGGTGCAGTTTACCCTTCCTTTGAAGCCTCCATAGGCGTCACCAGGGTAGCAGTGGTCCAATCGGACGTTACACAACTGGATGACCTTGGTGGCAATCCTTAGGGAGGGCAATGCTAATAAAAAGCATTGCCCCGCTGCAGTTGGTATGCAGTAGTGAAGTGGGTAGGGTAGGGACAGAATCAACGCTGGTCAGGGACAGAGCATCTAGGCCTAGGAAAAGGTTCCTGACAAGGAGGAACAGAATAGGGATACCTCCACTGGCTTCACCAACTCCGAACATTAGAGCTGGGACCAATCTGCATTATGCCTCTTACACCACTACCCTACCTAAAAGCCACCCTCTTAAACCGGAACTGCTCCATTAATGTAAACCTTATAAAGGTGACAGTTCCAGAGCTGAAAATATTTCACTGTGCCTCTGACATCACTGAGAGTTGCTGTACCTGGGAAGGCAGAGAGAGACGCTGATGTTAACAGTACAAACAAATGGCAACCACCCCAACCTATAACTGGCATTTGCAACAAGGAGCACATGGAACGGCCATGCTTGTCAAAAAACAACAAACAAAAATTCCCAGCTCACTTACCAGCCAGCCTACAACAAACCAAGTTGACCATGTCTAACAGTTCACGTTAAAAACATGGGGTTTAGTTTGCATGCATTTGCAAATATATGCATAAGCTGCAGTGGCCACGTCACAGCACCCCAATGTACTGCGGTCCTAACTATAATTTTGAGAGTCTCTTGAGTTGGAGCACATATATAATAATGCATAGATTAACCACTTAAGCCCCGGACCATTTTGCTGGCCAAAGACCAGAGCACTTTTTGCGATTTGGCACTGCGTCGCTTTAACTGACAATTGCGCAGCCGTGCTACGTGGCTCCCAAAGAAAATTTACATCCTTTTTTTCCCACAAATAGAGCTTTCTTTTGGTGGTATTTGATGGTGGTATTTGATCACCTCTGCGGTTTTTATTTTTTGCGCTATAAACAAAAATAGAGCGACAATTTAAAAAAAAAGCATTATTTTAAAATTTTTGCTATAATAAATATCCCCAAAAAATATCAAAACAATTTATTTTTTCTCAGTTTAGGCCGATACGTATTCTTCAACATATTTTTGGTACAAAAAAATCACAATAATCGTTTATTGATTGGTTTTCACAAGTTATAGCGTCTACAAAATAGGGGTTTGTTTTATGGCATTTTTTACTAGTAATGGCGGCGATCTGTGATTTTTATCATGACTGCGACATTATGGCGGACACATGCAACAATTTTGACACATTTTTGGGACCATTGTCGTTTTTACAGTGATCAGTGCTATAAAATTGCATTGATTACTGTAAAAATGACACTGGCAGTGACGGGGTTAACCACTAGGGGGCTAGGGAGGGGTTAAGTGTGTCCTGGGGAGTGTTTCTAACTGTTAGGGGGATGGGCTACGAATGACACTTCACTGATCATAGTTCCCGATCACAGGGAGCTATGATCAGTGACAGTGTTACGAGGCAGAATGGGGAGATGCTTGTTTACATTAGCATCTTCCCGTTCTTCAACTCCGTGAGATGATCGCAGGTACGTGAGACGATTGAGTCCGCAGGACCCGTGATCCAACTCATGGAACTCCCAGCAGGGTCGCGCGTGTCCATGAACTCTTAGTCAGGGTCAATTCAGTTTGTTGCAGGCTTGTTGGTATTTGAGCCAGGGAATTTGTGTTTGTTGTTTTTTGACATACACTGATACTAAATGCTTTAGGACTGTTAAGCCAATGCTTTGCCTCTGTTCTTCACCTGTTATTGTTACTGTCACAAAATCAAATAATAACTGTGCCATTCTCCTTGATCTTGGTGCGCCTATTCTCCATATTGGGCACAAACTAAGTGACCCAGCCTACAACTGTTTTAGTGCTCCCAGGAGGGACAGATGCAGTGCCCAGCCCTGCTGCAGGCAGCCTATCAAAGTCTATGGCAGAATTTGGCTGGATTGGGCTGAATGCTGTACCAAGTGGTACCAAGAGGTTCCGAAACACAGAAGGCCTGCACCTGGAAGAACCAGTCTGCAAGGGGCCAAATCCTGGTAACAAATAAAGATTTTGACCCTTCCTCCATTTTCAGTCCCAGTGATTATAGTGACCGGGAAAAACAGAGAGAGCATCTCCCTACCAAGGGCACAGACAACAATACAAACCAGACATGGGTTCTTAAGCCTGTACATACGTTAAGGTTTTTTTATTCAACCCAGTAGGCTGAATGAAAAAAAAGAGGAGCTTGGGAGGACCTTGTTGTATTAACATTGCACTACTAACATCTCCCTGCTCAGCTATTGTGTTTTGACAGGGGGACCGCTCCTAGAACACAATGGTCAGTGGTCGCAGCCATTGGTTGATTGAATGCTGATCGGATGATGGTTTCCACAATGTATACATGATTTGAGCCCATCCATTTTGAAACAGACCAAAGTTGTGCATGCACCAATTGTGGAGCAAGTGTAACCAGATTGCACTTACACCCGCTACAGGTTGCAAGGACAGTGCACATGGGGGAGAGCTGTAATGAGAGGGCAGAGCTGTAAGAAAGGGCAAAGGTGTACTGGGGGAATAACAGCATTGACAGGGAGAACTATACTAAGGGAGGACAGCTGTACTGGAGGCGTACAGCTGTACTGAGGAATGGGGAGAGCTGTACTGCTGGCATTCTGTACTAATGACTAGAGAGCAGGAGGTAGTGGGAAGGGAGGTCATTTTTTGTTGTACTCTACTGACCCGTGCATTATGTGTTGCTGCTTAAAGTGGAAGTAAATTTTGTTTTTTAACTTGCACCTTCAGATAATCCTAAAATAAGGCTGTAGGTACAGTGAATATCTCCTTAACTTAAACTGCTTAGGAGTTATTCACACTGCATGCAGCTGGTGACGTCTCTGATGCATGCGCTCTGAAGGGGCGGCATACCTGAGCACTGAGCACTGTGCCATGGCCATGACTTCTGCGTGCATGCATGGAAGTGATATTGCATGCAAAACTGATAGGAAGACCAGGTGAAGGTCTAAGCCCCGTCAGGGGTAACAGTGTGCCGCTGGAGGGCTTAATTCTAAATTAATAATTTCATAATTTGTTACTAGCACATTATGCCATTGTCTTGCAGGTTTTTTATTTATTTGTTCTAAGCCCATGTTTTACTACCTCATAAATCTCAGCACTCTGTGTGGCACATTCCTGCACTCTGTGGCTTAACCAGTTGCCGACCGCCGCACGACGGTGTACGTCGACAGCATGGCACGGGCAGGCATATGGGCGTACCTGTACGTCCCTGCCTTCCCGCGGGTCGGGGGCCCGATAGGGCCCCCGCCCGGTGCCTGCGGCGGTCGGTTTTCGTCCGGGAGCGATCCGGGACGAGGGGGCGGCCATTCATTCATGGCCACCCCCTCGCGATCGCTCCTGACGAATAGAAATCCCCCGTGACATCACTTCCTCTCCTGTAATGTAAACACAGGAGAGGAAGTGATGTATTCTCTCCTCCGTGTCGGTATTTTTCGTTCCGACACGGAGGAGAGCGGATCGGTGAGTTGCACCAACACTCTACACACACAGTAGAACATGCCAGGCACACTCACACCCCCCGATCACCCACCCAATTACCCCTGCCCCCCAGTCACAGTGACACCAATGTCATTTTTTTTTTTTTTTTTTTTTTTTTGCATTGTTGTCATTTGTGACTGTAATAACTGTTAGGGCAGTTAGGGTTAGCCCCCTTTAGTTCTAATGTACCCCCCTAACCCCCCCAATAAAGGTTTAACCCCGTGATCACCCCCCGTCGCCAGTGTCACTAAGGCTGGGTTCACATTGCAGCGGTTTATGAGAACGAATGTGATTCGCACCGCACTGCAGTGCAAATCACATCCGATCTCTGTGCGATTCGAGTTCAGCCATTCGCCGCACCCGCCGCACCCGCCGCAAATTCGCACGGGACCCTTTTTTTGGCCCGCAGCAGAATCGGATCGCATGGGTGTTCACACCATGCGATCCGAGTTTGCAGATCGCACTGCGATATGCGAACTGATCTGGGGGTGTCAGTAACATTTCACTGACACTCCCAGCAGTTCGCATAGGGCAGTGTGAACTGCCGCCGGGAGGCATGCGATGCGGGAACCCGCCGCGGATTCGTGGCGTTTCCGCATTGCTCCAGTGTGAACCCAGCCTAATAAGCGATCATTTTTCTGATCGCCGTATTAGTGTCACAGGTGACGCTAGTTAGGCAGGTAGGTATTTAGGTTCGCCGCAGCTTTTTATAGCGCCAGGGACGCCCATATACTACCGCATAAAGCCCCCTGATTGCCCCCTAGTTAACCCTTTCACCAGTGATCACCATATAACTGTTACAGGTGACGCTGGTTGGTTAGTTATTTTTTTATAGTTTCAGGGCACCCGCCATTTATTACCTAATAAAGGTTTAACCCCCTGATCACCCGGCGGGTGTCATTTGTGACTAATAACTGTTAGGGCAGTTAGGGTTAGCCCCCTTTAGTTCTAAGGTACCCCCTAACCCCCCAATAAAGGTTTAACCCCGTGATCACCCCCCGTCGCCAGTGTCACTAAGGCTGGGTTCACATTGCAGCGGTTTATGAGAACGGATGTGATTCGCACCGCACTGCAGTGCAAATCGCATCCGATCTCTGTGCGATTCGAGTTCAGCTATACAGATAGTATGGCTGAATTCGTGTCGCACCCGCCGCACCCGCCGCAAACTCGCACGGGACCCTTTTTTTGGTCCGCAGCAGAATTGGATCGCATGGGTGTTCACACCATGCGATCCAAGTTTGCAGATCGCACTGCGATATGCAAACTTATCTGGGGGTGTCATTAACATTTCACTGACACTCCCAGCAGTTCGCATAGGGCAGTGTGAACTGCCGCCGGGAGGCATGTGATGCGGGAACCCGCCGCGCATTCGTGGCGTTCCCGCATCGCTCCAGTGTGAACCCAGCCTAATAAGCGATCGTTTTTCTGAACGCTGTATTAGTGTCACAGGTGACGCTAGTTAGGCAGGTAGGTATTTAGGTTCGCCGCAGCTTTTTATAGCGCCAGGGACGCCCATATACTACCGCATAAAGCCCCCTGATTGCCCCCTAGTTAACCCTTTCACCAGTGATCACCATATAACTGTTACAGGTGACGCTGGTTGGTTAGTTATTTTTTTATAGTTTCAGGGCACCCGCCATTTATTACCTAATAAAGGTTTAACCCCCTGATCACCCGGCGGGTGTCATTTGTGACTAATAACTGTTAGGGCAGTTAGGGTTAGCCCCCTTTAGTTCTAAGGTACCCCCTAACCCCCCAATAAAGGTTTAACCCCGTGATCACCCCCCGTCGCCAGTGTCACTAAGGCTGGGTTCACATTGCAGCGGTTTATGAGAACGGATGTGATTCGCACCGCACTGCAGTGCAAATCGCATCCGATCTCTGTGCGATTCGAGTTCAGCTATACAGATAGTATGGCTGAATTCGTGTCGCACCCGCCGCACCCGCCGCAAACTCGCACGGGACCCTTTTTTTGGTCCGCAGCAGAATTGGATCGCATGGGTGTTCACACCATGCGATCCAAGTTTGCAGATCGCACTGCGATATGCAAACTTATCTGGGGGTGTCATTAACATTTCACTGACACTCCCAGCAGTTCGCATAGGGCAGTGTGAACTGCCGCCGGGAGGCATGTGATGCGGGAACCCGCCGCGCATTCGTGGCGTTCCCGCATCGCTCCAGTGTGAACCCAGCCTAATAAGCGATCGTTTTTCTGAACGCTGTATTAGTGTCACAGGTGACGCTAGTTAGGCAGGTAGGTATTTAGGTTCGCCGCAGCTTTTTATAGCGCCAGGGACCCCCATATACTACCGCATAAAGCCCCCTGATTGCCCCCTAGTTAACCCTTTCACCAGTGATCACCATATAACTGTTACAGGTGACGCTGGTTGGTTAGTTATTTTTTTATAGTTTCAGGGCACCCGCCATTTATTACCTAGTCTCACTAGTGTACCCCTAAATTTAGGGGTGTCTACTTTCCAAAATGGGGTCATTTGGGGGGGGGTTTGTGCCATCTTGGCATTTTATGGCCTTCAAAACTGTAACGCCCTTAGAAAGCCTGAAGGCGGTGCTTGGTTTTCGGGGCCCCGTACGCGGCTAGGCTCCCAAAAAGTCCCACATATGTGGTATCCCCGTACTCAGGAGAAGCAGCAGAATTTATTTTGGGGTGTTATTTCACATATGCCCATGGCATGCGTGAGCAATATATCATTTAGTGACAACTTTGTGAAAAAAAAAAAAAAAAAAAGTTTGTAATTTTCCCGCAACTTGTGGCAAAATATAAAATATTCCATGGACTCAACATGCCTCTCAGCAAATAGCTTGGGGTGTCTACTTTCTAAAATGGGGTCATTTGTGGGGGTTTTGTGCCATCTTGGCATTTTATGGCCTTCAAAACTGTAATAGGTAGTGAGAAGTGAACTCAAAAATTTACGCCCTTAGAAAGCCTGAAGGCGGTGCTTGGTTTTCGGGGCCCCGTACGCGGCTAGGCTCCCAAAAAGTCCCACATATGTGGTATCCCCGTACTCAGGAGAAGCAGCAGAATTTATTTTGGGGTGTCATTTCACATATGCCCATGGCATGCATGAGCAATATATCATTTAGTGACAACTTTGTGAAAAAAAAAAAAAAAAAAAGTTTGTAATTTTCCCGCAACTTGTGGCAAAATATAAAATATTCCATGAACTCAACATGCCTCTCAGCAAATAGCTTGGGGTGTCTACTTTCTAAAATGGGGTCATTTGTGGGGGTTTTGTGCCATCTTGGCATTTTATGGCCTTCAAAACTGTAATAGGTAGTGAGAAGTGAACTCAAAAATTTACGCCCTTAGAAAGCCTGAAGGCGATGCTTGGTTTTCGGGGCCCCGTACGCGGCTAGGCTCCCAAAAAGTCCCACATATGTGGTATCCCCGTACTCAGGAGAAGCAGCAGAATTTATTTTGGGGTGTCATTTCACATATGCCCATAGCATGTGTGAGCAATATATCATTTAGTGACAACTTTGTGTAAAAAAAAAAAAATATTTTTTTTTTGTCATTATTCAATCGCTTGAGGCAAAAAAATAAAATATTCAATGGGCTCAACATGCCTCTTATCAATTTCCTTAGGGGGTCTACTTTCCAAAATGGGGTCATTTGGGGGGGTTTTGTACTGCCCTGCCAATTTAGCACCTCAAGAAATGAGATAGGCAGTCGTAAACTAAAAGCTGCGTAAATTCCAGAAAACGTACCTTAGTTTGTAGATGTGACAACTTTTGCGCAAACCAATAAATATACAATTATTGACTTTTTTTTTACCAAAGACATGTGGCTGAATACATTTTGGCCTAAATGTATGACTAAAATTGAGTTTATTGGATTTTTCTAATAACAAAAAGTAGAAAATATCATTTTTTTTCAAAATTTGCGGTCTTTTTACGTTTATATCGCAAAAAATAAAAATCGCAGAGGCAATCAAATACCATCAAAAGAAAGCTCTATTTGTGGGAAGAAAAGGACGCAAATTTTGTTTGGGTACAACATTGCATGACCGCGCAATTACCAGTTAAAGCAGCGCAGTGCCAAAGTGTAAAAAGACCTCTGGTCATTTACCAGCAAAATGGTCCGGTCTGAAAGTGGTTAAGCACTTCTCTCCCCTTCACTCTGTGCGTTACACACTTCTGACCCCTGTTCTCTGTTTCTTAAGCATTTCTGTTTCGTGCGCTCTGTTGACGTGCACAGATTTTAGGGGCAGAGAGAGCTGTACTTTGGGGAGAGTGAGAGATGTGTACTTGGGGGATTTGGTGGGTGGGAGAGAGACATCTGTAATGGGTGGATTTTTTTTGGTGGGGGGTTTGTAGTGGGAAATTTGTGGGGAAAAAGAGATCTGGAGCCATTTGAGGGAGGGTGATCTGTACAGGGTGGATTTCAGGGGAGGGAGAGAGGTCAGTATGGGAGGAATTAAAGTAGTTGTAAAAGTAAAGAAATATTACTGCCAGACCCTCTGTTCTATTAATCCATCCTACATTGTGTAAATTAATGTCTGTAAATACCTTATCTCAGATCTTTTATGGTCAGTCACGTGACCTCCAGCCGCTCTCCTCTCGATCTAAGGGCTACAGCGGAAGGGGCCAAGACCCCCCTCTGATGTCAGCTGGAGAGGTCACGTGACCCCTGTGCTGGCCGCTCAGCCCCTCCCGCTGTAGCCCTTAGCTAGGGGAAGAGAGCGGCTGGAGATCATGTGACTGGCCATAAAGGATCAGGTATTTACAGGCATTGTTTAATACAAACATTTACACAGTGTAGGATAGCTTGATAGAACAGAGGGGCTGGCAGTAATATTTCTTTACCTTTTACTGCCTGCTACTAATAGACGGCATAGACGGCTCACACACACAGGAGCTGGCAGGCAGGGAGGGAGAGGAAAGAGAGGAGAGTTGCGGGATGATAGAAGCATGTAACCTGACCATGATATCATGGTCACCAGCCATGATTAGTGTGATCAGCACACTAAGGGGGACACAGGAACAGGCAAGATCAACTAGGTTTTTTACATTTTAGAGAGGAACAGATTAGACAACACTGTGCTGTTTAATCTGCTATAAGGAAACAAGATCTCTCTTTTTTTTTTTTAAGAATTACATCCTCTTTAAAGTGGTTGTAAACCCTTTTTAAAAAATCCTGAAAAAAAAAAATCCTGCAAGACAAAGACATAATGAGCTAATATGCATAGTATACTAGCTCATTATGAATAACTTACCTGAGAACGAAGCCCCCGAAACAGTCCTCCGTCTTCCTCTTCGCCGCTGCCATGGACCCCGGAGCGACTTCCGGGTCTCGCCGCTCCGGCGCTGTGATTCGCCAGAACCGCGGTGACGTCACTCCCGCGCATGCGCACGGGAGCCGACGCTCGCGGCATATCGCCGCGATCTGCTGCCTGCCCCAGTGTGCCTGCGCGCCGCTGTCTACGGCGCATGCACCGTAGACAGCGGTGGCTGTCTTCGGGCAAATATCTCCTAAACCGTATAGGTTTACGAGATATTTCTTGGACCTACAGGTAAGCCTTAATCTAGGCTTCCCTGTAGGTCAAAGTTGGTTGTAAGGGTTTACAACTACTTTAAGTGGATCTGTGGGGGGTATTGGGAGGGAGACCTGCGCAGGAACACGTTACTGGGAGCAGAGGGTTTATGGTTGCACATACTACACTTGCCTATGTGTTACACACTCCTGACCCCTGCACTCTGTGTATTATGTACTCCTGACCCCTCCATATGTTACCTATTTCTGACACCTGTACTCTGAGCGTTATGCAATCTGAGCACTACACAGCAGTTAAAGCACCAGATGCCGAGCCCTGTCAAATGCCTACTTTGAGGTTTTTACACCTGGCAGAATAGTAAAGTATCACTTTTATTCACCATGCATACATATCTATAAACATAAATGCTTTATCTTAAGAAATAGGCAATTACCGTATATACTCGAGTATAAGCCGAGATTTTCAGCCTCTTTTTTGAGGCTGAAAGTGCCCCCCTCGGCTTATACTCGAGTCATCGCTGTCTGCCTGCTCGATCAGCGTATCGAGCAGACAGACAGCGGCCATTCTAACATTCAAATGCCGCGCCTCCGCCTCCGCCTTCGCCTGTGATAGGCGGAACACTGAATTTCCCAGCAGCCTGTGTTCCGCCTATCACGGACATCGTCTCATCCTCGTACTACGGACGAGGATGAGACGATGTCCGTGATAGGCGGAACACAGGCTGCTGGGAAATTGAGTGTTCCGCCTATCACGGACATCCGATAGGCGGAACACTCAATTTCCCAGCAGTCAGTGGGAAATTGAGTGTTCCGCCTATCACCGACGGAGGCGCGGCTTTTGAATCCTAGAATGGCCGCCGACGAAGAGCTGAAGGACGGAGGCTCGGCTCGGGACGGGACGGGCCGGGCCGGGCCGGGACGGGACGCAGGCTGGACGGGACGCAGGCTGGACGGGACGCAGGCTGGACGGGACGCAGGCTGGACGGACACAGGCTGGACGGACACAGGCAGGCTGGACACAGGTAGGCTGCACGGACACACACACACACACACACACACACACACACGGATGCATGGACACACACACACACACACACACACACACACGGATGCATGGACACACACACACACACACACACACACGGATGCATGGACACACACACACACACACACACGGATGGATGGACACACACACAGGGATGGATGGACCCACAGGGATGGACGGACACACAGGGATGGACAGGCATGTCTCACCCTCGGCTTATACACGAGTCAATAATTTTTTCCAGTTTTTTGGGGGTAAATTGGGGGCCTCGGCTTATATTCGGGTCGGCCTATACTCGAGTATATACGGGTATGTAGAAAACAGCCTGTGAAGGTGAGCTCCTTGACTCTATATAGGCATATCACTGTTCATAGGTGGTTATATGTAGATGAAGTTCTTGCACAGGTCTTCCTGTCGGTTCATACACTGTGCCTCCACCGAGCAGAGATACAATGCAGAGTCAGATACAATGGGGTCCTGGATGTGCAGTAAACAGCTGCCCTTGTTCTCAAAATCAACAGTGAATCTTTCATTTGTTTTTTTCTGTTCTGAACCAACGTACATGATGAGAATTGGGCCACCTCCTGGGTTCAGTCTGTACCAACTTAACCCATAAAATCCAGACATTGTATATCTACAATATAGAGTCACAGGTTCCCCTTCTGTAATGGTGATAGTGGTGTTCTGTAGAGGATCCTGGCAATGCACAGCTGCAAAACAAGAAATTAAGACTTATATTTACAGTTTCACACACGGAATTGTTGCTGTCTACTAAATTCATATTTAATTTGCTTCTGATTTTAAATACAGCTTGCAGAAATAATAAAATATCTACAAATTTGAATGTATATGATGAACATGGTATCATAGGAACTAATCAAAGGAAAGTCTCTTTAACCTGACACTGCTCTTAACATTCAAAGACAGTTGTATGGGTCATTAATAAAAATAAAACATTTAGGAAGGAGACATGATTAACAATGTGACTATCCCTGTAAAAACTGAACTTACAGGAAATCCAGAAAATTTTCAGTAAAACCAAAGTCCACAGAGGGTACATTATTGTGTCTCTTCTGCATGTACTGTAAGATGAATGTGATGTGATGCTACAAGATGAGAGCAAAGGTAGTCATTCACCACAGGATGGTGTCACCTGACCTACATGTCACCAGATAACAAGACTGCAGACTTCATATTTTAAGGTGCATGTTTTCTAGATAATAATTACACTGTAGTTTGTTAGACTAGAAAAGAAATAGCAAGATATGCCACTTGTCAATGAGAAACTAATATGCTCAACTACTCACAACCTCACTTCTTCAAAGTCTGGGAATCTAGTCTTGTATATGTGCTTCCAAACTTGAACCCACCCAGGTTGCATATAATGATTTTGTATTGTCTCTTGTTCTGAGTCCTAAGTACGATATGTTTCTTCCTCTGCTTTTTCTTTTCCAATATTCATGTATATATCTACTCCTCTCCTGGGATCAAGTTTATATTTGATATTGCATTTAATTTATATTTTTTTATTTGAAACTTTCGCAGAAAAAAAGCGTGTAAAACGCTCAAATAGCGTCTCTCCTCCTCTAATTTCCTCTTCCTCTTCCTCTTCTTCCCCTAGTGCTTTCTATTGGCTAAACAAAAAAGGCCCGAAGTTGTAATACACTTGTAATACACTTCTAAAATGCTTTGAAAAAGCTTGTAAAAAGCTGCCAAAAAGCTTAAAAAGAGACCCCAAAAAGCCAGAAAATCGATACGCTCCAGTGTGAATGGAGCCTAATCAAAGAAAGGATGTCCAGCAAGACAGTCCAGTACCGAGACATAACCATGGACAATCCTGTAGACTAATTTTGCAGAGGCGAACACAATGGGTAACCTTGAAATGAGAGGTGACAAACATTGCAGGATCAAATAAACATATGAACCGTTCAATGCATTGAACAAAATGGAGCGATTTTGCTAATAGTTGGAAATGAAGAAAATTAAGAAAAGGGGTGGACATCAGGCCGGAGACCACTGGGGAGCTTAATAGATTCTCACATCTGGGGCTGGTTGTCACCCACAAAAAATAATGAGGGGGTGGGGAGGGACAGAGGGAGAGCAAGTATATGGAGTTGAGCGCAGGTGTGTGAGTGCGGGACCAAGGTAAAAACACGGGAGGGAGGAACCCAGAAAGAAAGGCTTAAGCCCCGTACACACGAGAGGACTTATGTCCGACAGACTTCCAAAGGAGTTCTGCCGGAGTTCTGCCGGAGTTCCGACAGAGTTCTGACGGACTTTTCGACTGAGCGGACTTGGCCACACACAATCACACTAAACTCCGACGGATTCGAACGTGATGACGTACGACTGGACTCGAATAAGGAAGTTCGTAGCCAGTAGCCAATAGCTGCCCTAGCGTTGGTTTTAGTCCGTCGGAATAGCATACACACGAGCAAATTTTTCGAAGGGACCGGGTCCGGCGGAGTTCCGTCGGAAAAATTTGAAGCATGTTCCATATTCTAAAGTCCGTCAGACTTTGGCGAATCAAAAGTCCGTTGCAGCCCACACACGATCGAATAGTCTGACGGAATCAGTCCGTCGGACTTTGGATGTTGAAAAGTCCGCTCGTGTGTACGCGGCATAACAGGTTAGGAGGGTCGTAAGGGTCACATGGTCACCCCTCTCCCAGGTAATATTAAAAAATGTTTAATATAAATGCTTCCTTTCCCCCAAGGCAATACCAGCCTGGTGCACCAGGCTTGCAGACTGGTATTATCATGGTAAGAGGGCAGCAAGTGTGCAGTCCCTGCCAAGTTATTAACAGCTCTAATGCGCTTCATGCTTTTCAGGACTAAGAAAATACTTTGAAATTTCACTGACTTCCCATCAACATTTGATATTAGTCTACTAGCAAAAAAATTGCAGACGACAATGTCACTTAAAACCATCATAGTGTCCATTCTTTTTCATTTGATGCCTGTTTTGGATCATGAGTCAGAAAAGACATGTCAGTGTTCATTTTTGAAAGTTGCCAGACCCTTGAAAGTTAATATAATTTAAATAACGAGCAGTAAACATATTATGTTCTTGTTTTTTTAAGGGCTAAGTCACACAAGCTGCTGGGTTACAACACAGCAGCTGGTGTGCAATGCGGTCCAGTGAGATCATTGCAGTGTCAATATACTGATCTCAGGGCATTGCACTGCTCACTTTTTTCCCAAAAGAACTTTATTGAAAAGTCACACAGTGATATTGCATCAAAGGTATGTATGACATGTTTGTCATTTTTTTTTCTTTTAAACAAGACTTTATAATCACTTTAAAGCAGAGTTCCAGGCTTTTTTTGTTTATTAACCACTTGCTTACTGGGCACTTAAACACCCTTCCTGACCAGACCAATTTTCAGCTTTTGGTGCTCTCACACTTTAAATGACAATTACTCAGTCATGCAACACTTTACCCAAATTAATTTTGTGTCCTTTTTTTCCCACAAATAGAACTTTCTTTTGGTGGTATTTGATCACCTCTGGGGTTTTTATTTTTTGCCCTATAAATGAAAAAAGACCGAAAATTTAGAAAAAAAAACGCATATTTCTTTGTTTCTGTGACAGAATTATGCAAATTATAAATTTTTCTTCATAAATTTTGGCCACAATTTATACTGCTACATATCTTTGGTAAAAATAACCCAAATTAGTGGATATTATTTGGTCTTTGTGAAAGTTAGAGAGTCTACAAGCTGTGGTGCGAATCGCACAAAATTGATCACATCTGATGTACTGGTGGCCTATCTCGCTTCTTGTGACCCGAACAAGTCAGGAAAGTACAAATACCCCCCAAATGACCCCTTTTTGGAAAGTAGACATTCCAAGGTATTTAGTAAGAGGCATGGTGAGCTTTTTGAGGTTGTCATTTTTTTCCCACAATTCTTTGCAAAATTAAGATTTTTCATTTTTTTTATTTTTCTCCACAAAATTGTCATTGTAATAGGTTATTTCTCTCACATGGCATGTGTATACCACAAATGACACCCCCAAAAAAATTCTGCTACTCCTCCTGAGTATTACAATACCACATGTGTGTGACTTTTTCACAGCCTGGGCACATAGAGAGGCCCAACATGCAGGGAGCGCCATCACGTGTTCAAGGAGCATAAATTACACATCTAACTTGTTGACTACTTATTACACTTTTGAAATACCAGGACAATGACACGTGACACTGATGACAGATGGCACTGATACGTGGCAATGATGACACTTATACGTGGCACTGATGACACGTGGCACTGATGACAGATGGCACTAATATGTGGCACTGATGACACGTGGCACTAATACGTGGCACTGATGACACGTGGCACTGGTGACACGTGGCACTAATACGTGGCACTGGTGACACGTGGCACTAATACGTGGCACTGATGACACATGGCACTAATACGTGGCACTAATACGTGCCACCGATGACAGATGGCACTGATACGTGGCATTGATGACACGTGACACTGACAACAGATGGCACGTGACACTGACAGGTGGCACTGATGACAAATGGCACTGATACGTGACACTGATGACAGATGGCACTATGTGGCACTAATGACACGTGGCACTGATGACAGATGCCACTTATACGTGGCACTGATGACAGATGGCACTGGGGACAAATGGCACTGACAACAGGTGGCACTGGGGACAGATAGCACTGGGGGCAGGTGGCACTGGGGTGGGGTGGATTGCACTGGGGTGGATGGCACTGGGGCGGATGGCACTGGGGCGGATGGCACTGGGGCAGGATGGCACTGGGGCAGGATGGCACTGGGGCGGATGGCACTGGGGCAGGATGGCACTGAGGCAGGATGGCACTGGGGGAGGATTGCACTGGGGGAGGATGGCACTGGGGGAGGATGGCACTTTTTTTTTACACTTTTTTTTTTTTCTCTGTGCACTGACGGCTGCTGCAGCCGTTCATCTCTCCCCTCTCACACGCTGTCTGTGTGAGGAGGGAGAGCGGCGCTGAGAGATGATCTCATATGTTTACATATGAGATCATCTCCCATTGGACACGCCGATCACGCTGTAAACGGCCGCTGTGATTGGCCGTTTACAGCGATCTGTGTTTGCCTGTCCCCGGGGGACACGGCGAACACAGAACTTCCGCGATGCGCGCCCGCGGCGGCGCGCATTGCGGAAGTAAACAACAGGCCGTCCAGGGACGGCCAATTGCAGGAAAGCGCCCGCTCTAAGGCCGTAAATCGGCTATAGGGCGGGCGCGAGGTGGTTAAAAGTCATCAGCTACAAAAAGTTTGCTGACTTTTAATAAACAGCCACTCACCTGTCCCACGATCCAGCTATGCGGCCATGTGCCTTTCCCCCTCCTCTCCGCGATGCCTCCATTGAAACTGTGGGCACCCGGCCATGACAGCCTGTTCTCTCTGAGTGGACAGGCAATCTTCTGGGACCTCTGATGTGTCCCAGAAGATTGCCGAGAGGGAGGGGCCGCCTAGGGGGAAAGGAGGAGTCGCCTAGGTGGCCCGTACACGGAGGCAGGAAGTGGGACAGGAAGTCTCACTCAAAACTAAGCACCCACCCACCCCCCAAATGTGGCATGTAAGGGGGCGAGGAGTACTTAAAGTGGAAGTTCCACTTTTGGGTAGAACTCCGCTTTAAGTTCAATTGGCCACCATGCGGTGCGAGGCAGTGGATTGCCGAACACTACCTAACTTTTTTCAGCGCTCGCCACCCGCACACTACCACAGTGCAGTGGTGTGAATTGGGCACACAGAAGAGTAGGTATTTTGCCTTGTCTTGATGTGGGACTGTGCTGGAATAGCTGCCCAATGCATGTGGTGTAAATGGACCCCCCTAAACTCTTTAAACTCACATGTGTAGTGCCCAGAGGAATGTGCTGTCAATGGATGGCTTATATTCTACCTAATTATGCTCTATTTTGGCCAGTTTGTGGAGCTCACATTGCAGATGTAAGTTTAAAGAGTTTAACCACTTGGTTCCCACACTACGTCTATTGACGTCATGGGGTTTCGGTGGTTATATCTAAATGATGCCTGAGGCCACAGACATCATTCAGATATTGCCGTTTTCAGCCGGCGATTCTCTACACCATAAGAACGATCAAGCTTCTACCGACTCACCGTTTCCAGTGATTTCAGTGATTTCCAGTGGACTAGATTTTCCCTGGAGTCTCTATGATCGTTCGGAGGCCGGGTGCGATGTTATGATGTCACGCCCGGCCTCAGTATTCAAATTAACGGCGCCGATCTGGCTAGGAAGCCAGGATCGTTTTTTTTTTTTTTTTTATTCTTCCCAGCCTAGGGGTGAGATATGGGGTCTTATTGACCCCATATCTCACTGTAAATAGGTCCAATCGTGCCATATTCCTATTACAAGGGATGTTTACATTCCTTGTAATAGGAATAAAAGTCATCAATTTTTTTTTTTTTAAGTGTAAAACAAAAAAAATAAAAATAAAATGAACAATAAAATAAAAAAATTTAAAGCTCCCCTGTCCCCGTGAGCTCGCACACAGAAGCGAACGCATACGTAAGTCCCGCCCACATATGAAAACGGTGTTCAAACCACACATGTGAGGTATCACCGCGAACGTTAGAGCGAGAAGAATAATTCTAGCCCTAGACCTCCTCTGTATCCCAAAATATGTAACCAATAAAAAAAATTTAAGCGTCGCCTATGGGGATTTTTAAATACCAAAGTTTGGCACCATTCCATGAGCGCGTGCAATCTTGAAGTGTGACATGTTGGGTATCTATTTACTCGGCGTATCCTCCTCTTTCACATTATGAAAAAAAATTGGGCTAACTTTACTGTTTTTTTTTTTTAAGCATGAAACTGTTTTTTTTTCTGAAAAAAACGCGTTCGAAAAATTGCTGCGCAAAATACCGTGCGAGATAAAAAGTTGCAATGACCGCCATTGTATTCTCTAGGGTCTTTGCTAAAAAAACATATATAATGTTTGGGGGTTCTATGTAATTTTCTAGCAAAAAAATTTGGAATTTTACATGTAGGAGAGAAATGTCAGAATTGGCCTGGGTGCGAAGTGGTTAAAGGTCCATTTACACCACTTGCATTGGGCAGCTATTCCAGCGCAGTCCCACCTCAAGACAAGGCAAAATGCCCAGTTCACACCACTGCATTGTGCAAATACCGTGTGACATAAAAAATTGCATCACACACCATTTTATTTATTAGGGCCTCTGCAAAATAAGTAATGTTTGGGTAAAAAAATGCTTATTTGTACATGTAAGACAGAAATGTCAGAATTGGCCTGGTAGGGGAGTAGTTAAATTATCCCTTACTGGTGCTGCCCTTGTTATAGCACCTCATTATACCATTTGTCAGTAAAAGTCCTATAGTTTTCTTCACTTGTCAGAGGCTTTTTGTAGTAAGCCTGATGTCACCATGGTGTCTGGCTGGAGCCTATGAAGCTTCCAATGCCTAATTTGTGTGTGTGTGAGATTTCCTGACGTGATCATTGGCAGCAAAGAGATCCAAAGCAGGAAACTCAACCTTTCCCCTCTTGTCACTAATAGAGTGCTGGAGGCTTCACGGTCAGCAGCCAGACACCATGGTATTATAAAATCAATAAATGGTGCTGCGCTCTAAGTGATAGTAAACAAATATATAAGTGCCAAGTGACTACTGTAAAGTGCAAAATATTCAGAATAATAAACTCCAAAAAAATAATAAAAATGTACTTCAACAAAGCACAATGTAAACTATGTAAACAATATACAGTCTAAAGTGCAAAATACTCAGAATATGGGTGATAACTTCCAATATGCAATAAAAGTGCAAATTGTGCAAGGGAATAGCATCTGAAACCAAAACAGACCCAAACAGAACAAAGTGCTGGTGCTAAAACGTAAATCTTCAGATAATTGCAGGTGAATAAAGTGCAGGAAGCAGAGTGCTGATTTCCAACTAACACGCTGTGTTAGTATGATGGTGTAAATAAACAGTGTTTTTCTTCAGTGTGATCACACCTGAGAGCTCCTTTGAGAGAAAATGAAAAAACTCTGGATATCCAAAAAGGATCTATTTTCTTGTGCCTTTTATTGTAGAATACAGATCACATAACACGATCCACAGCAAAAGTGACACAGAACAAAATGTTGGCACGTTTCACACTGAAATCAGTGCTTACTCATAGCTTCGCACCCAGGTCGAGTGACACCATCTAACACCATCCCAAGGGCATCCCTGCTGGCTCTGGCTGCTCTGCTTTCCCTTTGGTTGTTTGGTGTTTTTTTTTTAACACCCCCTAGTGCCACGGCCACAATAGCCTGGTCCGGTCACTATTCTCCCTCCTGCTAGCTGCACCCACCACTGCTGCGCAGCCACGCCAGGCCTGTGTGTCATCACTCATTGATTGGATGGCTGCTTCCATGCAGTCCTACGGAGTCTGGACCTCCCTAGCTGAGGATGAGAACCCGAGGTGGTGAGCAGGTAATAGGGGACGTGGGTGTGTGTTGTAAGAAGAGGCTGGAGGAGTGTGTCTGCCCTGTGCTGGTCTGATGGGGGGGGGGGGGGGGGTGAATGCTGTGTCCTCCACCACCCAGCCAGGTGTATAGTGTAGCTGACCTCATGGGGTGGGGGGGGTGCAGAATCCAGGCACGTGCTGTATACTGCTGTGTGTCCACCACCCCCACCTATAGTAGCTGAGCTGTGAGCTTACCTGATGGGGGGGGGGGGGGGTGTTGCTGTTGACATAAAGTTTACAAATTTGTGCAATAAATATTCTTGACGAGATGAAGAAAATGTGTGGGTGTTTTTCCATTTTAAAGTTGTGGGGCGAGGGTGCCATATATAGGACCCCCGCCCCTGGGTGTCAAACGCTCTAGGCACGACCCGGAATCAGATATCAGATATTACAGCCTATATATTGTAACTAAGAACCAGAACCTAAGAACCTGTGTAACTTAGCTGGTCTCGCCCATTGGACTGTCATTCGCTATCCAAGGGCATGCTGGGATACATGCCACCAGAGGGCTCTGTAGCTCGAATCCAGCCACATCTCTGCCCAGACCAGCCTGCTTAACTCAGTTGTCTGGTCCTTGTGTGGTTTTCTTCCAAAAACAGCGCCCACAATCCTTACTGTGACCAGTACCCTTCCTGGATAAAGGGGAGAATTTTTTCCCTGGTGGTGCTTGTTAATGGGCTAGCGTTTCCTTTCAGAGTTCACAGCAGATAGAATCATACCTACCCAGCAGGACCTGCTCTGATACTGGTCCTCTGTGCTGTATCTGCATCTCTTGCAACTTCTTTTGAATTCCTCTTCCAATGCAGCTGGCATCTGTACCTCTTCTCCCCTTTCCTGCTATCCGGACCTTGCATCCAGGTGGAGGTTTGGATGTCTCAGACTGCAGGAAACATCCCACTGCTTACCACCAATGTAGCGGAACCCCGTGGCACTCCTCTTGAGTGCTTCCGTCAGCATACAGCCTCCTCCAGTTTGAACATCACATATCAGTTATTACAGCCCATATATTGTGACTAAGAACAAGGCGAGACCAGCTCAGCTACACAGCTTGAACATGAAATGATTTATTGGACAAGAATACAGCCTTTTATACATTTGAGAAGTATGTAACCACCTCCTCATTGTCCATTCCAGGTGTCCATAATTTTTCTCAATCACTCTGTGCCCCTAATGGACACAGGGTGACTTAGACATTGGAGGTGCATGGGGAGCTGAAACAAAGGTTTCCCAACCTCTCCAAGGGAGTTTGGGTTCCATGGACCCCCCACCCAAAGTGACTCCCATCACAGTCACATTCAAAAGGACTTGTTTTGTAATGTTGAAGAAACATCACTCCTCATAAAAGCAGCTTCTACCGTCAAATAGTGTCAAGTTCTTAACTCACCATACTTCAGTAATATTAACTATAATTCCAAGGTGTCATGAAATGTGTTAAGAAAGCTGGTGGTGGTCCAAAAACATGACAAGAGTTGTTTTAGGGTTTGTTCACACCTGGCGGCACTGCCCACATGTGACATCACCGACTGTGCATGCGGGGTTGGTGACGTCACTTGGGGGTGGTGCTACCAGGTGACTTCTCCCCTTACCTATTTAACTGTCAGACGGCAGAGCAGGCAGCTGGCAGCCTTCATTGCAGGCAGAGTTTTTTTTTTCTTTTTTTCAGGTCCAGCAGTGTGGCAGGCGTCATGATATCTACATTGGGGAACATTGTTTTTTTTTCTTTTTAATAAAGGAATTGTCAAAAACTGTGTTTATGTTGTTACTTATTTTTGATACTTTTTTTGGTGAACGAGTAGGGGTACAATATACCCCTACTCATTCACATGGGGGGCCAGGATCTGGAGGCCCCCTTGTTAACTGCTTGCCGCCTGCCCACCATCATATGACGGCGGAGCGGTGTAGCTTGTTTTGGGCCTCCATCATATGATGCCGATCGTGGCCACGCTGAGTTGCTAGGATTGCCCTGATCACAATAGTAAAAAAAAAATGTAAAAAACAGTGACCACCAATGCCAATGATCAGTGCCCACCAGTGGCAGCAATCAGTGCCCACCACTGCCCAAAGGTACCACCAATCAGTGCCCATTAGCGATGCCAGTCAATCCTGATAATGCCGCCTATCACTGCTGCCCATTACTGCAGTCAATCAATGCTCATCAGTGTCGCCCATCAGTGCCACCCATCAATGCCCATCAGTGTCCATCAGTACCGCCTATACGTGCCACCTATTAGTGCCTACCAGTGCTGCCTATTAGTGCCCACTAATGCCACCTATTAGTGTCCACCAGTGCCACCTAACAGTGCCCACCAGTGCTGCCTAACAGTGCCCATCAGTGCCGCCTCATCAGCGCACACAGTGAAGGCGAAAAATTACTTAGTTACAAAATTTATTTTAACGAAAAAAGTGAAAAACATATTTTTTCTAAATTTTTGGTCTTTTTTTTGTAAAAAATAAAAAACCCAGCAGTGATTAAATACAACCAAAAGAAAGCTCTATTTGTGTGAAGAAAACGATAAAAAAACTTGTTTGGGTACAGTTTAGCATGACAATGGCATGAAAATGGCTTGGGCCAGAAGGGAGTGGAAGTGCCCTGTAGGCAAGTGGTTAAAGGAGGCTTCCAGATTCTGATAAGCCCCCTGCCTGCAGACCCCCACAACCACCACCCAGGGTTGTGGGGAAGAGGCCCTTGTCCCCATCAACATAAAGACAAGGTGGTTTGGGGACAAGGTGCCCTTGCCCCAAAGCACCCCCCATGTTGAGGGCATGTGGCTCGGTATGGTTCAGAAGGGGGGTGCTCGTTCACCCCCCACCTTTCCTGGCCTGCCAGGCTGTATGCTTGGATAAGGGTCCGGTATAGATTTGGGGGGGGGGGCACACCATTTTTAAAAAAAAATTTGGCATGGAGTTCCTATTAAAACCCATAACAGATCCAAAGGGTGTGGCATCAACTGCGGGGGCCCAATGCTATTTTTGTAACATTTTCCTATTATCGGCAATGGCTTGCAGCCCAGGAAAATCTATTTAAATGTATTTTTTTTTCTTTATATATGTCAGTTTTGTGGCAGCAGGTTCTATACATGGTACGGGTGTGCCACTTTACAGACTAAGTGGAACCCCCCCCCCCCCCCCCGACACTATATTTAAAGGAATTTTTCATTTTTATTGTTTCACTTTAAGCATCATTAAAATAACTACCCAGGCCCCCATACCTTTTTATGGCCAATAACTTGCATATAAGCCTTTTCATGTCGGATCCCATATACTTTAATAGGGTTCGCAGGTTGGGTCTGAACTTTTTCCTTGTTCGGGAGTTCTGGTGCAAACCGAACTGGGGCGTGTTCGGCCCATCACTAGTAACTTAATCCCACTGAACAGTAAAGTATTGCATGCACTACAGTACATTACTTTTTCTTTAAGTAATACTATATTTCCTACTTTTAAAATATAATGGTATCGGTGTTTAAACTCTTTGGTGTCTATTTTAGAAATGTATAACATATTGTAATTAATATTTTACACTTTTTTGGGGGAAAGAAATAGTTTCCACAAATTTCTTCCATTTTGCCTCTTTCATATTTTAACTAGAAAATTACCAAGCAAATATATATTGATAGAATTTGAAAAGAATTCCCATGATACTCTTCGGGGAACTTTCATCCTACCATACATTGGGCATAGTCAACATTTTCAACTAATCACAACTGTAGAAATACCTTTTTTCGATGTGCCGTATTGTGTCTTTTTGCACATGCATTTTATGATGATACATTTTCAGAAATGGGAAGGTGGCACTGTAGATCAAAATACTAACTTCCATAGCCACAAAAAAAGCCCATGGGGTCACAAAACGCAATAATATGTTGGCAGAGGTTAACCATTCCTCTAAATTTTCTTTCTGTTTCCCCTTTCGCAGAAATTAGGCCATATTGTTCCTCCTAGTGACCACTTTCAACTAGAACAGAAATTGAGTAAAAATTTGACCAGAAAGGGCAAATATGGTAATAAAAACCCAGTATGGGTTCTAACCCTTCCCCACAATATCCTAAATAAAAAAAAAAGACATTTCGGCTGGATTGCCACTTTAAGGAAAAAAACAGCTTATTAAATATTGGCAATTAACCACTTTGGGAATAAGGGTTGCTTACCCTCATATAGACCAGAGCAATTTTCACAACTCAGCTATGAGCATACTAATTTGTCAATAACTTTGTCATTATTTATCAAAGTGATAGTAATATTTTTGAGAAGGAAAAAGGTGGCTTTTTGGTAAACCATTTATAAGAATTGGTTTATTTTCAATACATTTTTAAGGCAAAACTAAGAAAAAAAATGTTCTCTGATTTGTAACATTTCGTTTGACACTATTATTATGTTACAAAGAAAGACATTTAACTTATTTACAAATGAAATAGCCTTCTTTTGTTTTAAAAAGTGAAATATGTAAACAAATAAATTATGTATGTGTCAATGCTAAAGCAACATACAAACTTAGTAACTTACAAAGTTAGCAAAGAAAAACAATTACATCTCTGCTCATTGAGACCAATGCCATCAATGATATTACAGGGAAATCCAGGGAGACACCTCTCTGTACAGTTAAAAACCTTTGCAGTCTAGAAATATTTGGTATTTACTTATATACCACAGCATCATATTTTCTATTTTGCCCATTTGCAGTGGCCCTAATGTGTAGTGACATTTTCCCAGGCCAATCGTAACTTACAGTCATTGTACTGGAAAATGCCTACTATATCTAAAATATATGTACTTTGTATTAACCTTACTTTACTGAGGTATGTATTAAAACCCGCACATATTTGAGCTCCTTGTACGGGGGACAAATAGAAATGAATTCTGTAAAAATATTTTGAATAGTAGTAATTGCACAAAATATGTTATGCATTAAACTAAACACACAAAATAAAAATGTATCAATTTTACTTTTTTGTCGAGTTCTGATTATTAGAAACATAGATTCAGGGTATTTCTGAATATTTGAAGGGTATTTAAAGAAAAATTTTAAACGAAGGCCATAAGGGATAAAAAAAAAGCTGTGAAAATAATTTGCTATGCAAAAGAAGGTAAAGATTTTTTTTGTTTAGTGAACCTCAGCATACCAAAGTTTAAAAATAAAGGTCTTAATTATCCCTGGACTTGAAAGGGTTGATAAACTTCAAGTCCTCAGAAAACCCTGAAATTTCTCTTCACCGAGCCCCAAAAAGCTGTAAACTAACTCTAACAAATTCCCTTTCAAATGGGCAAAAGAAAAACACATTTCAAATGAATAGAAAACAAGTATAGATGTATCTGTAAAACACATTTCAAATGGGCTGTGCTGCCATCTAGTGCTATAATACAATCAATGATTTGTTCTAAAATTTGTTCTATTAGATATTGCCTAGCACACTTCTTAAATTAGTAATTCAATTTTCTAGTTTATTTTTTAATTTGCATAACTGCATGCTAACAAGTAATTTTTTGTTTTGTAAATTCTACAACAAGGGTTTGATTAGTGCAGTAATTCTCAACTAGGGTTCCTCCAAAGATTGCTAGGGGTTCCTTCAGCTTTGGACAATTTCTGCCTCTCAGATAAGTACCCACTGACACCATTGATCTTTTTAGCTATCTGTAAGGAGGTAATTCTTCCCAATAACCACAAGTGTAAGGACCATTCTTCCCACTGACCATCACACTATTGGATCATAGTTGTAGATTTTGAATTTTCAGCAGGGGTTCCCCGAGACCGGAGAACTATTTCAAGGGTTCCTCTGTGTTTAAAAGGTTGAGAAAGGCTGGATTAGTGTAATATTTTAAAGTTTTTAAAATACATATCCTTAAAAATGCACCATAAGGGAATGGGAATGTGTAGTGCTTTTGCATATTTTTAAAAAAAAAATATGCTCAGGAGTCAGGACTACAAATTGCATACTTTATCAACTAAATGTAAAGTATTACATATTAATATTTTATATTATTGTAGCATTGGCTCCTGACGAGCAGGCGCTATGGTTTTTGAAAAGTTAATTTTGCCTGAAGCCACAGTTGAGTTTCGGGACTATTTCTCTAAATTTCTGGTCTCAGTACCAGTCCAGCTGGGTTGCACTGGGTTCTCCTTGACTGCAGTTGTTGCTGTCACCGCCGGCAAAAGTAGAAACGCAGTCTAGCTGGGTGCACTGAATGCCACTATTCTCTTGGAACCAGCCCAGTGGGAGTGTTTTCCTGCTTTGCATTCTGGGGTGGTAGTATTTAAGGTACCGACGCCACGTTGGCGGGGTTCATTTTATTTTCTGTCTGTTCAGTTCTGGTGGTTCTCCTGACCCAGTCCAATGGCCCTCTTGGCCTGGGGTGCGGAACCATGCATCCTGAGTCTCAGGGCCGACTGGCCCGAGGCAACGCAACTGCAGGGACAGGCCCAAGTGAATTTCGGGGCCTACTGATCCAAGGGTGGTCCAGTGCCATCTCATCTGAAAGGAGAGGCCCAGCAACTGAAGAACCCCAGGGGAGGACTCTTTCAGGAGAAGACCGTGCGCAAGGCTGGTTTCTCTGAAGGAGCCTGGAGGCTTAGTTGAAGGACGCAACCTGGTTCAACACTCATACGGTATCGATGGATCAGCTGAGGGAACCTGGTACCGTATGTCAGTTCTTTAAATGTATCTACATCCCTCAGTAACGCACAAGTGTATCTCACAAGTCTGTGGCAGAGACTTTGTCGAGCACCCCAACGCCTGCTAGGCCTAGTGAGAGTGGGGTTGTGAAATCCAGTTGTGAAACTGTTTCTATTCTCTATATTTTCTCTAAGGACTTCCATTTTTGCAATCTAAGTGCCTGAACGCACTCCTAACCCTCTACCCTTTATTAAGAGACTCTGTTCTGTTCTGTTCTAAATAAATAACCCAAAAGAGGATTCAGTGTCAGTTTCCACATTCTTTGGGCCATCTACCATGGGAACCCCAAGACGGAGAAGCAAACAAGCCCAAATAAAACCAGCAGATCCTTCGGGGGTCAGTGCTACATTATCATTTTCAACCAGCAGGTGAAATGTTAGGCTACCTTTAACATGTAGCACTTTACTACCAGACACAAGGTTTCTCACATCCAGCTGCACGCTCACTTCCACTCGTTACTCCAATGACCAGTCTAGGGGTTTTTCTTTGTTGTTTTATTGGAGAACCCTTATAGCGTAAGGGGTATAGTGGGATACTTCCAAATTGAACTATTCATATGTGAGGACAGCTTTCTTGGTAGAACTGTGTAGCAGACTGTATGGAATGGAGAAAGGTCCCTTTTTAGTAGAAGGAATTTAATGGACCCTGTTTCTTCAAGACACCAGCCGGGGTCCCCTTTAGATTATACCCAGTATGCTGACTTCTAGCACCCAGAGGGGGATTCAGCAGCACCAGTCTCTAGGATCCCTTTTTGGGGGTCTGTACTCACAAACTCGTGTGCGCAGGTCATCTTCTTTCATGATACCAGACAGGATCCATGGTCATCCTCCTACAATCAGCTCTCAGGAGAACCCTGGGTTTCAGCATTCACTGTTCAGGCCCTCAGGTCACCCACCTGAGGCCGCATGGCAGCTTGTGCTGGCAAGAGGCGACAGACCCTCTCCCCAACTGGTCGTCTCCTGAGGAAAGAGACCCTTAGTCCATGTGATCTTCAAACAAAAATACCAGCACCTAGCATGCCTAGGGACACCTCCTCTTCCAATTGGCCAGGGCTGTATGAATGTTCATGCTGCTTATCTGCCTAGTCTCCACCTATAGCCCAGAATCTTCCTACAGTAGGTTGCTAGGCACAGGGACAGCATAAGCAGCACCAGAGCACACTGAGCAGCCTACACTAACCGATTACAGTTCTCTGTTAAGCAGACAGCAAATACATTTGCCTAGCTGTCTCCGTATTAAGCAGAGAAATCGAAAACTAAACAAATACACTCATCCTAGCACCTACATTATTTCACAAAAGTGAGTACACCCCTCACATTTTTTTTAAATATTTTATTATATATTTTAATGTGACAACACTGAAGAAATTACACTTTGCTACAATGTAAAGTAGTGAGTGTACAGCTTGTATAACAGTGAAAATGTGCTGTCCCCTCAAAATAACTCAACACACAGCCATTAATGTCTAAACCGCTGGCAACAAACGAGAGTACACCCCTAAGTGAAAATGTCCAAATTGGGCCCAATTATCCATTTTACCCCTCCGGTGTCATGTGACCCGTTAGTGTTACAAGATCTCAGGTGTGAATGGGGAGCAGCTGTGTTAAATTTGGTGTTGTCGCTATCACTCTCTCATACTGGTCACAAGTTCAACATGACACCTCATGGCAAGAATTGTTGCATTAAGATGTCCTAGTCTATAAGAAGATTGCCAAAACCCTGAAACTGAGCTGCAGAATGGTGGCCAAGACCATACAGGACAGGTTCCACTCAGAACAGGCCTCACCATGGTTGACCAAAGAAGTTAAGTGCACATGTTCAGTGTCATATCCAGAGGTTGTCTTTGGGAAATAGACGTATGAGTGCTGCCAGCATTTCTGCAGAGGTTGAAGGGGTGGGGGGTCAGCCTGTCAGTGCTCAGACCATATGCTGAACACTGCATCAAATTGGTCTGCATGGCTGTCGTCCCTGAAGGAAGCCTCTTCTAAAGATGATGCACAGGAAAGCCCGCAAACAGCTTGCTAAAGACAAGCAGACTAAGGACATGGATTACTGGAACCATGTCCTTAGTCTGATGAGACTAAGAAAACTTATTTGGTTCAGATGGTGTCAAGGTGTGTGTGGCGGCAACCAGATGAGGAGTACAAAGACAAGTGTGTCTTGCCTTCAGTCAAGCATGTTGGTGGGAGTGTCATGGTTTGGGGCTGCATGAGTGCTGCCGACACTGGGGAGCTACATTTCATTGAGGAAACCATGAATGCAAACATGTACTGTGACATACTGAAGCAGAGCATGGTCCCCTTCCTTCAGAGACTGGGCCTCAGGGCAGTAATCCAACATGATAACGACCCCAAACACACCTCCAAGATGACCACTGACTTGCTAAAGCAGCTGAGTGTAAAGGTGATGGACTGGCCAAGCACTGACCTAAACCCTATTGAACATCTGTGGGGCATCCTCAATGGAAGGTGGAGGAGCGCAAGTTCTCAAACTTCCACCAGCTCTGTGATCTTGTCATGGAGGAGTGGAAGAGGACTTTAGTGGCAACCTGTGCAGCTCTGGTAAACTACATGCCCAAGAGGGTTAAGGCAGTGCTGGAAAATATTTTTGGCCACACAAAATATTGACACTTTGGGCCCAATTTGGACATTTTCACTTAGGGGTGTACTCACTTTTGTTGCCAGTGGTTTAGACATTAATGGCTGTGTGTTGAGTTATTTTGAGGGGACAGCAAATTTCCACTGTTATACAAGCTGTACACTCAATACTTTACATTGTAGCAAAGTGCAATTTCTTTAGTGTTGTCACGTGAAAAGATATAGTTACATATAGTTACATAGTAGGTGAAGTTGAAAAAAAGACCATTACATTTTTGGAAATTTCCCCCCATGAACTAATATAGTATGGCGGCCCAGAGGAAGATCTGGGTCGCATGTACGCATGCTATTGATGTGTCTATATGTCCGTTTCCAGAACTCCTGTTTTGTTTTACCGACATAAAAACAACCACATTCACACGATAGCAGGTAGATTACCCCGCTGGTGCGACAATTCGCAAAGTGTTTGGGATGAAATATTTTGCCATTAGGTAAAAGTGGGTTCTTTTGTATCATCATATATCTACAGTAGTGGCATTTGCCACACATGTAGGTACCTTTGTATTTACAATGTGCAGGAAGAGTGGCATCACGGAATTCACTTTGCATAAGAGTGTCCCTAAGGGAAGTAGCCCGTTTAAAGGTGTATGAGGGTTGGGCAGTCACTATTTTTCCCAAAATAGGGTCACACGTAAGTAAATGCCAGTGTTTGGCAATTATTTTTTTGACCTGTTGATGCTGGGTGCTATATTTGGTAATAATTCTAACCTGGCCAGTTTCCTTTTTTGTTTTTTTGCGGTAGATCAGGTCCTCTCTCGTATATGAGTTAGCTCGTTTGAAGGCTCGCTTCAGGGAGGTGTGAGAGTAGCCTCGCTGGAGTAATCTACAGCGGAGCTGATTGGCCTCCTCGGAGCAATTGCGCCTTACCCGCAGGTATTGGCTATATGGGATAGAGTCAAGTAACGGCTTTAGATGAAAACTTGATGCAAACAGAATAGAATTACCCGCAGTTGGCTTTCTGAAAAGTTTGCTTAGCACAGTGCCTGACTCCCCCCTATAGATCTCCACATCAAGAAAAGTAATTTGATTCTAGTCAAAATTCATAGTGAACTGTAAGTTGAAATTATTCTTGTTGATTCTCAAAAGCCACTGTTCCAGCAGATCTTGGGGACCGTCCCAGATGATGAAGATGTCGTCGATGTACCGGTACCAGCATATAATGTGGTCCGAGTACATCGACAAGTCTTCATCATCCAGGACACTTGCCTTCCATTCCCCTTATTGGCAGGACGCCGGCTGGACGGACCTCTCATCCTCTCCCATAACTCCATATGGTGAAGTAAGTTATCAAAGTGCGGTTCACCCTGCGTTTTTTACTCCTATGCAATATTGCTCACAGCAGGTATAGTTTTTCCCCGTTGTTCTATACTTCTAAGGTGAATTCTGCTTGTGCTATTCAGTGTATATTTGTTTATTTATACAGATGATATCTGATATCCCAATACTCTTTACTCCATTACATAATAAGCAGATTTGTCTGATACACATAATATATAGGGAGGCCCCTTTTGCAGCACTGTCAGTGCCGAACCTTTTGTTACTACATTGCTGACTGTCATCTTTTAATTTACTCAGATGCAACTTATACTTTAATTAATTTTATTTATTTTATTATTTTATTTTTTTTGCTCCATAGTGATTGTGCGGTTGCGGGTGGGGTTCGTCCGGCACATCCGGCCGCCCGGGAATTTTTTCCTACGGGCGGCCGAAAAGATGGCGATGGGGTTGCCTGTGCTCTTGGGCTGCCTATCGCCTATCTTGTCTCTCCTGCAGACACCCCTGCCCGCTGGAGTTTCTGTGCCGGTGGGGGGAGTGGGCGGGACCTCGCTCTGATGCTTTCGGGCCTCTCTTCCGGCATTGTGGGTGTGGTCTCGTGTCCTGTATGCCTGTGCCATCTTGCTACTCCCTGGGGGCATGCGCTGTCCCCCGGGGGTGGCATCTTGATGGCGCCGGGTGTGGTGGGCGTGTCCCCGGCCCGGCACCATCTTGCTACTCCTGGGGCACATGCGCTGTCCCCGGGATGGATGCTCTGATGGTGCCGGGTGTGGTGGGCTTGTCCTCAGCCCGAGGCCGTTTTGCCACTCCCGGGGCACTTGTCTCGTCCCCAAGATGGGCGTTTCAGTGGCGCCAGGTGTGGGGGGCGGGTCCCCGGCCCGGCGCCGCTTGTGGATTGGTCTGGGTGGCATGGGGGGCGTGGCCCCACGCACACCGCCCATGGGGCTGACCTGTAGCAGGGAGATACGTGCTCACCAACAGCTGATGCACTGCAATCAGCATAAGCTGTTGATAGTTAAAGGGGCCTTTATTATCAGAGCCGCCCTGACCGGTGTCTGCAGACCTTTTTTGCAGGATGCCGGCTGGACGGACCTCTCATCCTCTCCCATAACTCCATATGGTGAAGTAAGTTATCAAAGTGCGGTTCACCCTGCGTTTTTTACTCCTATGCAATATTGATCACAGCAGGTATAGTTTTTCCCTGTTGTTCTATACTTCTAAGGTGAATTCTGCTTGTGCTATTCAGTGTATATTTGTTTATTTATACAGATAATATCTGATATCTCAATACTCTTTACTCCATTACATAATAAGCAGATTTGTCTGATACACATAATATATAGGGAGGCCCCCTTTTGCAGCACTGTCAGTACCGAACCTTTTGTTACTACATTGCTGGCTGTCATCTTTTAATTTACTCAGATGCAACCTATACTTTAATTAATTTTTTTATTTGTACTTTTTAAATGACGCGTTAGTTTCTGCCCTGCACTGTAATTGTCAGCCCCAGTGTTTCCCCACTTGCACCGCTCACCCGGTGGGGTGAAACCTTTTACTTTTTATTTATTTTCTATTTATTTTTTATTTTTTATTATTTCATATATATATATATATATATATATATATATATATATATATATATATATATATATATATATATATATATATATATATATATATATCTTTTTTTTTTTTTTTTGCATTGTTTAATGTTTAACTTTCAGTCTTTATTTATATATATATATTATTTATTCTTACCCCATTCAAATTACTATCATTACTTTTTATTTCTCATTTTTTCCTATCCAGGTGTTGTTCTGGGTAAAACAACTATAAAAGTCCCAGTTCATATGAAGAAAAAAATCTCCCCCCCCCCCCCCCCCAATAGGGGACTGCAGGATCTCTACAACACTTTATTGAATAGAGATAGACTGGGGCATATACCTTGAGCATTGGCGGAGTCAAATATACCCATATGGTCCTGTACAATTGTTTGTTCTTTTATCAGATGGTGCCCAGCGGCTATTGTCATATATGTTAACAGTATTGTAAGTATTTTGAAATTGTGTCTGTTTAACTATTTTTTGTACCCGTGTGTCACCACCTGTTTAGATACTATATAACTGTGCTACCCTGTTTCTTGCCATTTATTAGATTCTACAGAAACATTGTATCCACACACCCCTGAAGAAGGACATGCTTTTCCAAGCTCCGAAACGCGTAGGGTGTTTATGTTCAAATGAATGATACGACATAGCATCAATACTGGTTGTATATATACCTGTTGGTGTACTTTTTAATGTATACTGTATATTCAATTACCTTTTGTTGGTTTTATGTAATAAAATAATTTGTATACTATTATAATTTGTACGTGCCTTAAAAGTCCACCCCCAGGGGACCCCCTCTTCTTTGTTGTAATTCCTGAAAAGTGCGTAATTTACCTTTCTTCAAAATGTCTTTCAACTGCACGTTATACTTTTTTATTCAATGCCCCCCAGTTGAGTTTTTCCCTGGTGCGAAATAGTCATTCTCTTTTAAAAAAATCAAAGGTGAATTATGTGTTCATTTGTGTTGCTTGTGAATCGTGTCATATTTTTTAATGCATTGTGTGTTATTTCATGCGTATTTCCACCCAGTGCCCTGTGATGTGGAGGGTTCCAAATTACCCTTCTTAAATGTGTGCTACACATTTCATTTTCTATTTTAACCCATCTTTTGTCATTATCTTCCTTCACCCATTCTACCACTCTGGTAAGTATTGCAGCTTTATAATATTTTCTAAGATCCGGGATGGCTAAGCCCCCCTGTTTTTTCCCCTTTTCTAGTACGGCTGATGTAATTCTCGTTTTTTTAATTTTGCCATATATACTTCGATATGATAGATTTTAAAGTTTTAAAGTATGTTTGCGGGAGTAAACAATTAGTGTATAAAGTACCTCTGCGCCAACCACCTTGACAAGGGGAATAGAGGGATGCTGCAAACACTGAAGGGAGCTTCACCTACTCCCTGAGCAATATCGATTAAGTGGTTTTAGTGTTGCGCAAATGGGGGAATACAAGAAAGGAGGGGAGAGGGAGGGGGGGGGAAGGGGGGAGAAAGAGAGGGAAGGAGAAAAGAAAAAGGGGAAGGGGAAGAAAGGGCAGGGAGGGGGAAGGGGAACAGATGAGTATGCAGGTAAAGGATAAAAGGGTAAAGGTCAAAAAGTGCTAGTGTAAAATTATATGTGTCTGGGTGTGCACAAATCCTTGTTCGGTACGTGCTAAACTAGAATAAATGTTAGAGAGTGGCAATCAAATATAGATTCTGATAGAGTGCCATACAAATAAAAACTCACAGTAATGGATGAATGCCTGAAACAATAGACATACAAATCGTGGGTGCTGTGCAAAACTGCAATAAAATATGCTGACAATAAATGAATATATAACTTAAGGTGATAGTCCAAAATATATGACTAAAAGTGTACAGTGAGAATAATCACATAAGCACAATCCCATGTGACATGCCAAGTGGAAAAAACACAGATATCAATCAATCCAATATAACAAAATGCATGTTCCATGCGGTGTTTATAAAGTGCCAAGTGAAAAAATACAGATAACAATCAATCCAATATAACAAAATGCATGTTCCATGCGGTGTTTATAAAGTGCAAATAGTGCTAGCAGCAAAGAAACGTTACAACACAGGTGAAATGATAAACACATAAAAATAAGGTGCTGGTAATCAGTCTGGGATATTCAGTCCTGTGGACGTGCTGTGTTCTAAGGGGAAGCACTAGCTTTGAACTTCAGTGATCCATGCAGGCATACATGTGCAGTGACTTAATCCTCCTATTTATCCAATACGTGGATGGATGTGCCCTTACCTCACGGCTGTGAGGTTACAGCCTTAATAGTATAGGTGGGTAACTGGCTCCTGTTCCTGGGATAGGTATGCCTCATGGATGTGAGGTTACAGCCTTAATAGTATAGGTGGGTAACTGGCTCCTGTTCCTGGGATAGGTATGCCTCACAAGATAAAGAGATAATGTCCCATAGTGTAGTAGTTTCAACCAATTGAATTTTATTTAAGTATAGTGACAGGGTACTCACATTCTGAATGAATAAAAACTGCAGTAATAGAGCAACAAGCAGAGTAACGAACGGTGCGTTCCAATGTCCTTCCTAGTGTCTCTCTCACTTCCTTCCTTGCGCATTCGTCACCGTCACGTGACTTCTTCTCCCTTTCTACTCCCCCCGGCCACATTCTGGCCCCAGAATTCTCCCACAAGGGAACAGGGGTGGGCCGTATGCGCACAGGGGAGCCATTGGGACACTTGTCTCTGACCCTCCACTCTCTAGCTCTCTAACCCTGCCCTGGCCCCCACACTGTTCACTATCTTCTCTCTTCTTCTTCAAGTTCTGCTTTTCCTCTAGCTCAGTCCGTCGCTAATTTCCTATGTATCCCTTCCACCCCAGCTGTTGATTCTTCTTCCTCCCATTCTGGGATGGCTGGGATCTGCAAGTCCAATTGGTCGCAGAATTCTCGTAGTTCTGTCAGGAACCTTAATCTCCTTGATCATCCATCTTTTTGACCTGTTAGGCACGCTGGAAATCCCCAGTTGTATTTAATGTTCTGTGTGTGCATTTGCTCCAAGAGGGGTTTTAGAAGACGTTGAGTGTTTCCGGGGGCCAGGTCTGTAAAAATTTGGAGCTCAACCCCCCCTATATTTATGGGGGGGTCCTCCCTGCATTGTCCCCCATATTTCTGCTTTATCTTCATACAGTTGGAATCTGATTATAATATTTCTTGGCTTGTTTTCTGTAATATTTTGGGGTTTTCTAAGCCTATGGACTCTCTCTATCCTAAGGCCTTCTTCTGCCCCTTTATTCAGAAGGGGGTTAAAGATTGCACTTATGATTTTTCTCAGGTCCTCCCCTCTCTCTTCAGGTAGCACTTGGATTCGCAGGTTTTGTCTGCGATTTTGATTTTCTTGGTCTTCTAATTTGTATAAAATTTTCCTCAGATTGAATTGCATTGTTTTCATTATTGCATTTAACCACTTGCTTACTGGGCACTTAAACACCATTCTGCCCAGACCAATTTTCAGCTTTCGGTGCTCTCACAATTTGAATGACAATTACTCAGTCATGCAACACTGTACCCAAATGAATTTTTTGTCCTTTTTTTCCTACAAATAGAGCTTTCTTTTGGTGGTATTTGATCACCTCTGGGGTTTTTATTTTTTGCGCTATAAATGAAAAAAGAACGAAAATTTTGAAAAAAAACGCATATTTCTTTGTTTCTGTGACAAAATTATGCAAATTATTAATTTTTCTTCATAAATTTTGGTCACAATTTATACTGCTACATATCTTTGGTAAAAATAACCCAAATTAGTGGATATTATTTGGTCTTTGTGAAAGTTAGAGCGTCTACAAGCTGTGGTGCGAATCGCACAAAATTGATCACATCTGATGTACTGGTGGCCTATCTCGCTTCTTGTGACCCGAACAAGTCAGAAAAGTACAAATACCCCCCAAATGACCCCTTTTTGGAAAGTAGACATTCCAAGGTATTTAGTAAGAGGCATGGTGAGCTTTTTGATGTTGTAATTTTTTTCCCACAATTCTTTGCAAAATGAAGATTTTTCATTTTTTTTATTTTTCTCCACAAAATTGTCATTGTAATAGGTTATTTCTCTCACGTGGCATGTGTATACCACAAATGACACCCCCCAAAAAATTCCGCTACTCCTCCTGAATATTACAATACCACATGTGTGGGACTTTTTTACAGCCTGGCCACATAGAGAGGCCCAACATGCAGGGAGCGCCATCACGTGTTCTAGAAGCATAAATTACACATCTAACTTGTTGACTATTTATTACACTTTTGAAATACCAGGACAATGACACGTGACACTGATGACAGATGGCACTGATACGTGGCAATGATGACACTTATACGTGGCACTGATGACACGTGGCACTGATGACAGATGGCACTAATATGTGGCACTGATGACAGATGACACTAATATGTGGCACTGATGACACGTGGCACTAATACGTGGCACTGATGACACGTGGCACTAATACGTGGCACTGATGGCACGTGGCACTAATACGTGGCACTGATGACACGTGGCACTAATACGTGGCACTAATACGTGGCACCGGTGACAGATGGCACTAATACGTGGCACCAATGACGCGTGACACTGATGACAGATGGCACTGATAAGTGGCATTGATGACACGTGACACTGACAACAGATGGCACGTGACACTGACAGGTGGCACTGATGACAAATGGCACTGATACATGGCACTGATGACAGATGGCACTATGTGGCACTGACACGTGGCACGGACGACACGTGGCACTGACGACACGTGGCACTGGGGGCAGGTGGCACTGGGGGCAGGTGGCACTGGGGTGGATGGCACTGGGGGCAGGTAGCACTGGGGTGGATGGCACTGGGGGCAGGTAGCACTGGGGTGGATGGCACTGGGGGCAGGTAGCACTGGGGTGGATGGCACTGGGGGCAGGTAGCACTGGGGTGGATGGCACTGGGGGCAGGTGGCACTGGGGTGGATGGCACTGGGGCGGATGGCACTGGGGCAGATGGCACTGGGGCGGATGGCACTGGGGCGGATGGCACTGCTGGGGGTGGATGGCACTGCTAGGGGAGGATGGCACTGCTAGGGGAGGATGGCACTTTATTTTATTTTTTTACTTTTTTTTCTTTCACAGGCAGAACGGCTGCCGCTGCAGCCGCTCATCTCTCCCCTCTCGCACTGTCTGTGCGAGGAAGGAGAGCGGCGCTGAGAGATGATCTCATATGTAAACATATGAGATCATCTCCCATTGGATACGCCGATCACGCTGTAAACGGCCGCTGTGATTGGCCGTTTACAGCGATCTGTGTTTGCCTGTCCCCGGGGGACACGGCGAACACAGAACTTCCGCGATGCGCGCCCGCGGCGGCGCGCATTGCGGAAGTAAACATCACGCCGTCCAGGGACGGCAACCCGGACGAAGGCGCCTGCTCTACTGCCGTCATTCGGCCATAGGGCGGGCGCGAGGAGGTTAATTTTCTTAATTCCTGGGCTTGTTTGTCTGTTCGTTATTCTGTCTCTCCTACTCATTTCAACAAATGTCCCATATCAATATGTAACGATGAGATTTCTATTTTTATGACGTTCTCCAATCTTAGGAACAGTTCGGTCATCTCCGCTTTAGTTGGAGTTTGATCTGCTGTATTTCTTTCAACCGTTCAACTTATTTCCATTTCACTTCCAATGCTTATTTCATGTCTAGATTGATCTTGAGTCTCACCTAATTTTTTCCCAATTTCTTTTGCCTTCTCCTGCAGCCCATTCAGCTGTTTTCCTGATCCTGTGCTCTTTGGGCTTACTTCCTTAGACATATATTGTTTAATCATAGAAGTGTTAGTTTTCCCTTTTGGGGTTTTTTGTTCACTCCCCTTCGTTGTTCTTCATTTCATACTAGTTTTCTTGTTTGTATTCTTTTTGTTTCCCCAGTTTTATGGTCTTTTTGATTATTGATATATAAACTGACCACTATATACACTTGAAATTATGCCAGCGGGACCATTGAGGAGAAAAAAAATAAAGTGGAAAATATGGGGGGGGGGGGGGGCTCTGTGAGTTTACTATTTAATCAGAAAAGACAGAGAACGTTCCCATCCAAAGTCTGTGCCCCTGACTTCTATGATGAAACAAACTCAGATGTGTATACCCCAAACATTTAATTTGATCAATATCTGTTCTGGTACTGAGATTTTCAAGTTAAAATCTGGTCAATCTTGTGGGGGATTTTTACCAAGGATGTCAGTGTAAGTATTTATCTTCATACAAACCAGTGGACACATTTAAAAATAGATGTCGGCTGGAGGGAGAAGCAATCCGTGAGTACAGATAGTCTTATTTCAAAGCCTAGTTCATATAATGTGGGGATATCTCCCCATAGCAGATGTAGGAGGGGAAAGAAAAACAGCATACAAGCATATAGTCCGTTCTTAAGATCAGCTAGCACATCAACTGCTGTTTCAAATACCGATATAATTCAACCTGTCTATAAGGCCAGTATTTATTCAGACCTTTTCTTCCTCCTATTCCATAGTTTGGTTTTAACCAGTGTATTGCTGCAGCGCTGTAGAGTAAGAGCAGAAAGATCTTCAAAAGTTTTTTAAGAAATCTTGCAGGAAGTGAAATAGTACAGCACTGTATGGAGCAACACAGCGCTGCAACAGACTCCACTTCACCCCAGCCGGCAGGAATACACTAGGGACCATCAATCTGCTCAAGGACAGTCCCAAACAATGTCAAACTATTTCCCATAGCTCTATGAGTTAACAGATATGTGAGAAGACAGCCACAGCATGGGGATACGGTGAGCACAACATCTGAACTGTTCTTACTGGTGGCTAGCAGCAAGACTGACAAAAATGGGTGCGATTCTATCAATATGGAAAAAACGGTATCTGTTCTGATTTTTACACATTTTCCTTCATACAGTTCAAATCAGACACCACAATACCTCCATATCTTCTTCGCCTGCTGCTTGTGCTTATAAATATGCAGATATAGCAGCAATTCTAGGAATCAGCTATGCGTAATATTCATAGGCAAAACCTCCTCACAGTTCTCAGTGCTGACAACTATGCAGCTTTAGCGGCAATTTACCACTTCAGCCCCGGAAGGATTTACCCCCTTCCTGACCAGAGCGTTTTTTGCGATTCAGCACTGCGTCGCTTTAACTGACAATTGCGCAGTCATGCGACGTGGCTCCCTAACAAAATTGGCGTCCTTTTTTTCCCACAAATAGAGCTTTCTTTTGGTGGTATTTGATCACCTCTGTGGTTTTTATTTTTTTGCGCTATAAACAAAAAAAGAGTGTCAATTTTGAAAAAAACGCATTATTGTTTACTTTTTGCTATAGTAAATATCCCCCAAAAATATATAAAAACAAATTTTTTCCCTCAGTTTAGGCCGATACGTATTTTTCTACATATTTTTCATAATAAAAAAAACGCAATAAGTGTTTATTGATTGGTTTGCCAAAAGTTATAGTGTCTACAAAACAGGGGATAGTTTTATGCCATTTTTATAAAAAAATTTTTTTTTACTAGTAATGGTGGCGATCAGCAATTTTTATCATGACTGCAACATTATGGCGGACACATCAGACAATTTTGACACATTTTTGGGACCATTGGCATTAATACAGCGATCAATGCTAAAAAATTGCATTGATTACTGTAAAAATGTCAATGGCAGTGAAGGGGTTAACCACTAGGTGACAGTGTAGGGGTTAAGTGTTCCTAGGGGTGTGTTTCTAACTGTATGTGGTCGTGCCTGTGTGTGACATCACACTCATCGCTTCTCCCGACGACAGGGAGCAGACGATCAGTGTGCTGTTACTAGGCAGAATGGGGAGATGCTGTTTACATCGGCATCTCCTCGTTCTTGAGCCTTGTGACACAATCGTGGGTATCCCTGCGGCGATCGAGTCTGCGGGACCCGCGACCACGGTCACAGAGCTCTCGTCAGGGAATTCAAAGTAACATATGGGTACGTTACTTTGCCCAGCCGTGTCATTCTGCTGACGAATATGTGCAGGAGCTGCTGACGAATATGTGCAGGAGCTGGTCGGGAACTGGTTAAGTAATCAGCTGTGCATGATATTCTTAGGCAAAACCTCCTCACAGTTCTGACTAATATACAGGTACAGCAACAATTCTAATAATCAGCTGTGCGTGGTATTCCTAGGCATAGGTACCGATATCCTAAGGTTGAATTTAAAATTTACTCATACAGTTCTTAGAACAGTTTACATACTATTGATGTTAGGCTAACTGGTCTGTAAGTCCCATTTTGGGCCCTTTTTAAAGATTGGTGTTACATTGGCTTTTCTCTAATCAGCTGGCACCATTCCAGTCAGTAGACTGTCAGTAAAAATTAGCAACAATGGTCTGGCAATAATAAATTCAATACCTTCGCCATCTCCCCATCCTTTGTAACCAGATGTCCTTCCTCATTCTTTATGGGGCCAATATAGTCTGTTCTCCCTTTTTTACTGTTTACATACTTAAAGAATTTCTTGGGATTTTTTTTGCTTCCTTCGCTATGTGTCTTTCATGTTCTGTCTTAGCCCTCCTTATTGCACCCTTAGGCCGCGTACACACGGGCGGATTGTCTGTCCAACTTAGTCCGCTGAACCGTGTTTCAGCGGACAATCCGCTCGTGTGTGGGCTTCAGCGGACTTTTTCAGCGGACAGTCCAACGGACTTTGTCTTTCGGAAATTCCGTAATTTTGTCCGCTGAAACTTGGTTTTGTCCGTCCAAACTTGGTTTCAGCGGACAGTCCGCTCGTGTGTAGGCAAGTTGGACGGACTAAGTATGGCGCATGCTCAGAAAGGGTTTACACGGCCGAAGGTTGCATTGCAGTGTATTGGACGTCGTTTTTCTAGTCCCGTCGTACGTGCTGTACACGTCATCGCGCACGTTTTCAGCGGACTGTCTGTTCATCGTGTGTGGTCAAGTCCGTTCATTCAAAAGTTGAACGGACTGTCTGTCGGATTGTCTGACGAACTTAGTTGGGCGGACAATCCGCCCGTGTGTACGCGGCCTTACATTTCTTGTTGCATTCTTTATAAAGTCTGAATGCTGATGATGATCCCTCAACCTTTTTGAAGGCCTTCTCCTTTGCTTTTATATGCATTTTTACATTGGAATTAAGCCATCAAGGATTTTTGTTCACTCTTTTAAATTCATTACCGTATTTATCGGCGTATAACACACTCCGGCGTATAACACGCACCCAAAGTTTAGGAGGGAATTTTAAGGAAAAAACTTTTAGGAGGGAAATTTAAGGAAAAAAAACTTACATTTAAATGCCCATCAATGCAGCCTTATCAGTGTCCTTCTGAAGCCTTGTCAGTGTCATTTGCAGCCTTGTCATGCAGCCTGTCCTCATTGCAGCCTGTCCTCATTGCAGCCTGTCCATCATTGCAGCCTTGTCATGCAGCCTGTCCGTCATGCAGCCTTGTCATGCAGCCTGTCCATCATGCAGCCTTGTCATGCAGCCTTGTCATGCAGTTTGTCCATCATTGTAGCCTTTTGCATCAGTGATGTCAGCTTATGTTTTTAAAAATGCCGCCGCTGAGATGTCCTGTGTATCTCGGCGGAGCCCGGCGGCTTTCGGCCGCTCTCAGACCTTCTCGGCGGCTTTCGGCCGCCTCGGCCCTTCTCGGCGGCTTTCAGCCGCCTCGGGCATACTCGCGGCTTTTGGCTGCTCTAGGCCCTTTTCGGTGGTTTTCGGCCGCCGAAAGCCGCGAGAAGGGCCGAAGGCGGCTGAACGCCGCCCAGAGCCCAAAAAACGCGCGGAAATCACGGAGGATCGGCTTATAACACGCACCCACGATTTCCCCCTGATTTTAAGAGGAAAAAAGTGTGTGTTATACGCCGATAAATACGGTATATAATAAAATATTTAAAAACATTTTAGGGGTGTATTAACTTTTGTGAGATACTGTATCTAGGGGGGTGCTACAAGCATGTTTCCAGTTTATTCAAAAAAAAAAAAAAAAATTCTTAAAATGATATTAAAACCAAAACCAAACATTTTATATATTGCACCTTACCATTCCTCAAATGTGGTGGTTACATTACTTTTCTTTTTTTAACATTTTTCCTTTATTTTCACCTAGTAATCCAGCCAGTAACTTTCTATCCTGGGGTGACTCCCCTATCTAAGGAGGAGCAACAGAGCCACCTTTGTACAGAAGCACTGTCGAGAGAAGGTGTTAGATTAACAGATTGAAGCGGACTTAACATAAATAAGTCAAATTAAAGGCAGTCTTTAGCTAACTCTTGTAAGGCAGTTAGGGCCGGTTCACACAGCGAGGCGCGGCGAGGCGTCTCCGACTTACCTCGCCGCGACCTGCGGGGAGCTCAGCGGCGACTTGCAGAGGACTTCTGTATAGAAGTCAATGCAAGTCGCCCCCGAAGTCGCCCCGAAGTAGTACAGGAACCTTTTTTCTGAGTCGGAGCGACTCGAGTCGCTCCTCTCAGAACGGTTCCATTGTACAGAACGGGGGCGACTTGCGGGAGCGAGGCGAGGCGAGCCATGTCGCCTCGCCTCGCCTCGCTGTGTGAACCGGCCCTTACAGAAATTGTTTTTGGGGTAAAGGTTTGAATTAAATAAATAAAACGTGACTATTAGTGATGGCCGAACGGTTCGCCCGGTGGTCGTTTAGCGGCGAATTTTGGCTGTTCGCGGTCCGTCCGTTCGGCGGACTATTGGCGCCGTTCGCCCGGCGGACTTCCGTGTTTACTGTGTAAAAGAACTTTGACCTATGATGACACATCCATCATGGGGTACAGGACAGCCAATTGAGACATTACAGCACATGGACACTTGGACATTCCCCCTAACTTATAAATAGACCCGATCCGGCAGACATTTTACATTCTTTCTTCTGTCACTATAGGGAGAGGTTGCTGTGTGGAGCAGGGAGAGATTGCAGTGACCCAAATCGCTAGCTATTTGGTACACAAAAGTTCTTTTCAGGACTGGTATAGGTGTTAGGTGTATATAGGTTTGCTGTGCTACTGATTGTTGCAGCAGCCTGAGTGTCTTTTGTCAGTTTAGAGAAAGGGACAGGACGGTGTGTCTGCTGTAGGGACAGTCAGTTTAGTCATTAGCTGTTACTATCAGGTCCACAAAAGTGCTATTCCAGTTATTGTTCCAGTAGCCTCTGTTTTGTCAGTTTATATAGGGACAGGCAGGAAGCAGTGTGTGAGGCAGTGAGGGTCAGTTTAATCAGTAGCTGTTACTATATTAGGTCCACAAAGGTTCTTTTCAGGACTGGTATCAGTGGTATGGTAATAGGCTTGTACACGTATAATATTCTTTCTTCCAAATATAGAAAGAATATTATACTTGACTGCTGCCCTTCTGCTGCAGTCTGCTAATCATTCACAACCTACTTGTTCCACAAAGCTCCTTATAAGGACTGGTAATAACCTGGTGTAGGGTACTACAGTACATAGGGTTGAGTGAGGTACAGTCTGCCATTCTATAAGGACTGGTATAGGTCCACAATACATAGGGTTGAGGTGCACTACTGCTGGCCGCTGCCCTATACTGCAGCAGTCCTTCATCGGTATAGGGACTGATGTACAGTCTGCTAATCACTCACACACAACCTACTTGTTCCACAAAGGTCTTTATAAGGACTGGTAACTTGGTCTGTCTTGGGTGCTACAGTACATAGGGTTGAGTGAGGTACAGTCTGCCATTCTATAAGGACTGGTATAGGTCCACAATACATAGGGTTGAGGTGCACTACTGCTGACCGCTGCCCTATACTGCAGCAGTCTTTCATTGGTATAGGGACTGACGTACAGTCTGCTAATCACTCACACACAACCTACTTGTTCCACAAAGGTCCTTATAAGGACTGGTAAGGTATAGGGTACTACAGTACATAGGGTTGAGTGAGGTACAGTCTGCCATTCTATAAGGACTGGTATAGGTCCACAATACATAGGGTTGAGGTGCACTACTGCTGACCGCTGCCCTATACTGCAGCAGTCCTTCATCGGTATAGGGACTGAGAGTTTTGTCACAGGGTCATTTAAAAAATGACAGGCAGAGGAAGAGGCAGGCCCTTCCGCAGGGGTGGTAGGGGTAGGGCAGGAGCAACAGGCTTGAGCCAAAGTGGGAAGTTGCAGAAGGTGCGTTCAATTACTTTAAAGGACGCACCAGACTTGGTTGAGTGGCTCACTCAGCCTTACTCTTCTGCACCATCCTCATCCTCTCGATCTGCACCGTCTTCTTCACTCTCTGCTATGTGCACCCCCAAAGACACTACCACCAACAACACCACCACCACCGTCATGCTGCTGATGTCAGTGCTCTCTATCACGGTGCTGCTGTCAGTGCTGTATTTCACGGTGCTGGTGTTAGTGCTTTTTTTTTTTTTTTTTTCAAATATAAATTTTATTAAGTTAACTCCGGAAGGGAATACCCCACAATACAGGCAGTAAAAAGACAAAAAACGAGTAGAGTTCTCAGTACAAAAAGCAATGTGGTATCAAGAGCGTACAGTCACTCAAACAATGCAGCGAACCAGATACATTAAAACAATAGAGTACATAGGAGATCGTTGCTTTTGCAGCAGGTAAGGACAGTGAACCTGCGAACTCCGTGGAACGGTACAAGAGTGGGGTACAATATCCGAGCCTCCTCCGACTAACCACAGGGAGGAAACTCAGAGTTACCGGAGATGGAAAGGGATAGAAATAGGAGGACAGAAGTGAGGGGTGAAGAGGAGGAGGTGGGGGAGGGGGAAAGAGATAAGGGACAGAAAAGAACAAAGAATAGACCGATAGACACGGCGGTGGATCGGATCATCCGTAACGTAAATAGAACCAAGGGAGGATCACGACTTTAGCAGGGCCTGGCCTTCCCCGGAGAAGATAAACAAGCACCAGCCATCCCATGTTTTTTTATATGTCTCTTGTTTGTGCTGTGCAGTAAGGATAAGGTCTTCCAACTTCCGTATGTCCTCCACCTTCCGCAACCAATGCGCCACTGTTGGTGGGGCACTGCGCTTCCAGCATAGGGGAATACAAGCCTTAGCTGCATTGAGAAGGTGACACATAAGGGATTTCCTATATTTTTTGAGGGGGACCACTGATAGATGCAGCAAAAAGAAAGCGGCATCATCCGGGATGGGGTAGGCCGCGAACTGCTGGGATATACGGCGGACCTCCATCCAGAATGAACGCAGTCTGGAGCAGGACCAGAACACGTGGAGCAGAGTACCCCTCTCCTCCCCACAGCGCCAGCACCGATCTGAAGATGAAGGGTAGCACTTGCTCAGCCTGGAAGGCGTTAGGTACCAACGGGTAAGGATTTTAAAGTTGGTTTCCTGCATCTTGGTACAAAGAGAAGATTTAAGGGCTAGGGTGATAATACGGTTTGTGTGAAGCGGTGAGAATTCACGGCCCAGGTCCCGCTCCCATTTAAGTAAACAGGGCAATACAGGCGGTTCTACGGGTGAGGATAACAGGGTATAGGTCTGAGAAAGCACGTGAGTCAATGGGTCAGTCGTTGAGCACATGTCCTCAAATGGCGTCAGATGTCGTTCAAAGTCCCTCGGGTGTGGTAACGAATGTAGGAAATGGTGTAGTTGCAAAGCCGCCCAGAACGGTAGGCGGAATGTCCCTGACGCTATAGTAAGCTCCGTCAAAGAGGGCCACCTCCCCTCTGTCAAGAAACTGGCCGCACTGTCGTGGCCGGCGTCCACCAGAGACGCGTAGTTAGCACAGCTTAAGCCTGGTTCAAAACTCGGATGACCTAAGATGGGAAGTAGGGGAGAAAGTACAGAGATAAGGGCAGTCTTGGTGGCGACGGCATGACTGTGTTTCAGCGTCGTGCCAATAAGGGGGTGTAGTTTTAGGGGCGCCGGGAGGTCCCTGTAGCACCACAGTGCTCCTTTCAAGGGTATGCATGTCTGGTCCTGTTCAAGTTGTACCCAGAGTTTGGACGCCCCGTTACGTCTCCAGTCAACGATCCTCCCCAAGTGGGACGCCAAGTAGTAGTTACGTACATCAGGAAGTGCAAGGCCCCCCCAACTTTGGGTAGCGTCAGCTGCGCATAGCGCAGCCTTGGCTTCTTATGAGCCCAGACAAATTTGGTAAAAAGAGCTTGTACTTGTCTAAAAAAAAGAGGTGGTATGTGTATGGGCAGGGCCTGCAGGAGGTAAATAAATTTGGGTAGAATGTTCATTTTCAGGAGGTTACATCTCCCAAACCAGGAGTGCAAACCTCCCTGCCATTGCTCTAGAAGTAACCGAGACCTAGTCAGTAGGGGCGGAAAATTAAGTTCAAGTGTCTGGGCAATGTGAGCCGGGATTTTCGTACCTAAATATGTCAGAGCTGTGTTCGTCCATTTAAAGCTGAAGTTGTCCCGCAAATCAGAGAGGATTCGAGGCGGTACTGCTATGCCCATTGCTTCGGACTTAGTAAAGTTTATTTGCAGATGGGAAATCGCACCATATAACTGGAATTCTCTGAGGAGGTTCGGCAACGAAATTCTGGGATTAGTCAAGGAAAACAAAAGGTCATCCGCATAAGCCGATATTTTATAGTGAGAAGCCCCAATTCGTAAGCCTGAGATATCCGGGTTCCGCCTGATATGACAGAGAAACGGTTCTAGGGAGAGGGCAAAGAGTAAGGGCGAAAGCGGGCAACCTTGTCTCGTCCCATTCCCAATGGGAAAGGGACTTGAGAGGACTCCGTTCGCCTTTACTTGAGCTGTAGGGGTAGAGTAGATGTTGGATATCCATCGCAACATCGTATCTCCCAAACCTATGTGACGTAAGACAGAGAACATATAGCGCCAATTAACCCTATCAAAAGCCTTTTCGGCATCTGTATTCACCAACACACAGGGGACCTGTTGGGTTTCTGCAACGTGAAGCAGGTTCAACACCTTAATGGTGTTGTCTCTTGCCTCTCTGTTGGGTATGAACCCCACTTGATCTAAGTTCACAAGGGACTGAATGTGTTGCGCTAGTCTAGTGGCCACAATTTTGGAGAATAGTTTCAGATCTAGGTTTAAGAGCGAGATCGGCCTATAGCTACCACACTGGCTAGGGTCCTTCCCTTCTTTAGGGATCAGGGAGATATGTGCTCTCAGAGTGTCTCTCTGAAAGGAAGTATCCCCGCCCAGCGCATTGAAAAAGGTCACCATTCGTGGGCCCAGTAGCGGGAGAAAAGTTTTATAGTATTGGGCAGTGAAGCCATCCGGCCCTGGGGCCTTGTCAACTTTTAAAGCACCCACTGCCAGTTGTAGTTCCGCTAGGGTAATGGGCTCCTCCAGAAGAGCTCGCGTCTCCAGCGGGAGGGAGGGAAGCTGGGAATCAGCAATGTATTCGTCCATTTGAGATTGGCTACGGGTGGAGTCAGGTAGGTTATAGAGACCCATATAGAAGTCCCTAAAGGTGCTAGAAATCTGTATCGGGGTAGAGACCTTTAGACCCTGCGGGGTAGCTACCTGCGGGATATAGGATGCTGATTTAATATCTCTGACCGCCTTGGCCAACGTTTTCCCGCACTTGTTGCCGCTTTCATACGCTATACGTCTGGAGACTTGTACCGCCGCCTTTGCTTTATATTGGAGGACCTCTGTTACTTGCATGCGGAGGGTGAGCAGTTCCATCTCCAACTGCGGTGTGGGGACACTTTTGTGTTGGGCTTCAACCGTAGCTAATTTGGCAAGCAAAAGATTAAGGCGTTCGGTCCGCTGCCGTTTAATAAGGGCCCCGTGTTTGATAAGTATGCCTCGGATGACCGTTTTATGAGCCTCCCAGAGAATCCCAGGATCGCAACCCGGGGTGTCATTGTCTCTAAAGTACAGGTCAAGCTCTTTGGTAATATCCGTAAGAATGTCGGGTATCTGTAAAAGGCTCTCGTTAAGTCGCCAAAAAAGAGATCTCGGAGAGGGATGGTCACTGAGAGAGTAGGTCAGAAATATGGGAGCATGGTCTGACCAGGTAATCTGCCCCACTGAGGTGGCGGACACTAAGTGGAGCTGGTCATGTGGCACTAAAAAAAAGTCTATTCTGGAATAGGTTTTGTGTGGGGTAGAGTAGAAAGTGTAGTCCCTCTCATCGGGGTGATGGAGCCACCATACGTCCCACAGCTGGTGTTCGTGAAGAGTGAGGGCAACACGCTTCTGACAAGTGGGCGGCAGGGAGGACTGTCCTGAGGATGTGTCAAAAGAGGGGGATAACGGAACGTTAAAGTCACCGCCTAGAATCAGCTGGCCCGACTTAAAATTAATTAAATGAGTAAGGGTACGCTTAATGAACCTGTCCTGTAGTACATTGGGTGCGTAGAGGGAGGCCAGCGTAAACTGCAGGTCCCCAATCAGGCCAGTCAGAAAAAGGTAGCGTCCCTCGGGGTCTGCCGCAATCGCCTGGCATTGCCAAGGCAGCCTACTAGAGACCAGGATGGACACTCCTCTAGATTTTGAGGTAGGGTTCGTTGAGTGATACACCGTGGGGAAATGTCGATTTCGGAGCAGGGGTAGCTTATCATCCCGAAAGTGAGTTTCTTGGATAAAGACTATATCTGCACGAGCCCTCTTGAGGTCATGTAACAACATCCTTCTTTTCTCGGGGGTGTTCAGGCCCTTAGCATTTAAAGATACCAATTTAAAAGAATCCACCGCCATGTCTAGGGAAAGAAATTAAGAGATAGAAGGGGAAGAAAGGACAGAAAGAGGGTGCGAGAGAGAGGGTAGAGAGGGGGTAGAAGGGTAAAGGTTATGTGATAGAGAGGCGGGGGGCAGAGCCCTAGCCGCGTCTCCGCACCCCGCGTGGGGGATGCGGTAACAAACTAATTGGAAGACACTAGCTTCATACGTGCAACCCCACGGTAAGCCGGGGGTACACTAAGGCCTACGTGGGGTGGGGGTAGACAGAGGACCGGTATTGAGGTCCCGGTCCCCTCGCCCAACCCGGCATAGAATGGCAAAATTGCCAGCATAAAATAGTCAAACAGTATAAAACATAACAGTTAACATGGAGGTAACCTGAGAGCAAGCTTAGAGTTGGTGTTAGTGCTTTATGTCACGCTGCTGATGTCAGTGCTCTCTATCACGGTGCTGCTGTCAGTGCTGTATATCACGGTGCTGGTGTTAGTGCTTTATGTCACGCTGCTGATGTCAGTGCTCTCTATCACAGTGCTGCTGTCAGTGCTGTATATCACGGTGCTGGTGTTAGTGCTTTATGTCACGCTGCTGATGTCAGTGCTCTCTATCACGGTGCTGCTGTCAGTGCTGTATATCACGGTGCTGGTGTTAGTGCTTTATGTCACGCTGCTGATGTCAGTGCTCTCTATCACGGTGCTGTTGTCAGATGACTCTATCATGGTGCAGGTGTCATTGCTGTATGTCATGCTGCTGGTGATCATCTCCTGCACCCTCTTTGCCTACCCTGACCTTCCCTCTCCTCCATTGCCTTCATGCGCTCCACAGTCCTGAATTGTCACAACAATTTCCCATATAACAAAAAAATGCTTGTAGTTGTCGATCCCAGATTCACCTCATACATGTGTTATGTCATTGGCCATGTGGTGGGACTATGTTTGCACAGCTATTAATTATTTTGTGGCTGCAAATTTGACCTGTAGGTTTGCGAAGTTCGCCTCCCATTGAAGTCAATGGGGCCCACCGCGAACGTTCCGGTTCGCGAACTATCGGCCACGTTCGCGGTCTGCGTTCGCGGTCCGCGTTCTCGAAACGTCCCGTCGGAAGTTCGTCCATCACTAGTGACCATTTTTCTAACTTCCAATTTTTTTGCACAGCTTTTTCTGTTAAAGTACGTTGGAAAGAGTATGATCAACATGCAAAAAAAAAAAAAAAAACTGTTTTACAGGAGGGACAAAGATGCCATCATATATGTATTTTGTTTTCTTTAGTACCACATTGATGGTACATTAGGGGATACAGTTACAAGTATTTAGGTAAATTGATTTATACTGCAACCATCAGGAGATCACTCCTCCTAAAGAATAAGCACAGCAGACACAGCTTGCCCTTATGTCTTTGTATTTGTTTGACATGCTTCGCCCTTCCAGAGTTCCTTGCCACAAAGACCAGTAATAGGTGGGGCAGTGGCCACTTGTTTGTATTTTGATTATATTGGTCAGGCAACACACTGACATCTTTGCTGCCATAGTGCTATGTGCTGGGTGTTCAGTGTGTCCCTGTACCCTTAACCTCCTCCCGCCCGCCCTATAGCCGAATGATGGCCGTAGAGAAGGCGCTTTCGTCCGGGAGGCCTTCCCTGGACGTCCTGATGTTTACTTCCGCAATGCGCGCCGCCGCGGCCACGCATCGGGGAAGTTCTGTGTTTGCCGTGTCCCCCGGAGACAGGCAAACACAGATCGCTGTAAACGGCCAATCACAGCGGCCGTTTACAGTGCGATCGGCGTGTCCAATGTGAGATGATCTCATATGTAAACATATGAGATCATCTCACAGCGCCGCTCTCCCTCCTCACACAGCCAGCGTGTGAGAGGGGAGAGATGAACGGCTGCAGTGGCCGTAAGTGTGAAAAAAAAAAAAAAATTAAAAAAGTGCCATCCGCCCCAGTGCCATGCTCCCCCAGTGCCATGCTCCCCCAGTGCCATGCTCCCCCAGTGCCATCCACCCCAGTGCCATCCTGCCCCAGTGCCATCCGCCCCAGTGCCACCCACCCCAGTGCCATCCGCCCCAGTGCCATCCACCCCAGTGCTATCCACCCCAGTGCTACCTGCCCCCAGTGCCACCTGTTAGTGCTATCTGTCCCCAGTGCCACCTGTTAGTGCTATCTGTCCCCAGTGCCATTTGTCCCCAGTGCCATCTGTCATCAGTGCCACGTATAAGTGCCATCTGTCATCAGTGCCACGTTTCATCAGTGCCATATAGTGCCATCTGTCATCAGTGCCACATATTAGTGCCATCTGTCATCAGTGCCATGTATCAGTGCCATTTGTCATCAGTGCCACCTGTCAGTGTCACGTGCCATCTTTTGTAAGTGTCACGTGTCATCAATGCCACTTATCAGTGCCATCTGTCATCAGTGTCACGCGCCATCTGTGCCATGTATTAGTGCCATCTGTCATCGGTGCCATGTATTAGTGCCACGTATTAGTGCCACCTGTCATCAGTGCCACGTATAAGTGCCATCTGTCATCAGTGCCACGTATTAGTGCCACGTGTCATCAGTGCCACGTATAAGTGCCACGTGTCATCAGTGCCACGTATAAGTGCAATCTGTCATCAGTGCCACATATTAGTGCCATCTGTCATCAGTGCCACGTGTCATCAGTGCCACGTATAAGTGTCATCATTGCCACGTATCAGTGCCATCTGTCATCAGTGCCACATGTCCTGGTGCTCCAGGGCCTTCAAAAGTGTAATAGGTAGTCAACAAGTTAGATGTGTAATTTATGCTCCTAGAACACGTGATGGCGCTCCCTGCATGTTGGGCCTCTCTATGTGGCCAGGCTGTGAAAAAGTCCCACACATGTGGTATTGTAATACTCAGGAGGAGTAGCAGAATTTTTTTGGGGGTGTCATTTGTGGTATACACATGCCATGTGAGAGAAATAACCTATTACAATGACAATTTTGTGGAAAAAAATAAAAAAAATCAAAAATCTTAATTTTGCAAAGAATTGTGGGAAAAAAATTACAACATCAAAAAGCTCACCATGCCTCTTACTAAATACCTTGGAATGTCTACTTTCCAAAAAGGGGTCATTTGGGGGGTATTTGTACTTTCCTGGCTTGTTCGGGTCACAAGAAGCGAGATAGGCCACCAGTACATCAGATGTGATCAATTTTGTGTGATTCGCACCACAGCTTGTAGACTCTCTAACTTTCACAAAGACCAAATAATATCCACTAATTTGGGTTATTTTTACCAAAGAAATGTAGCAGTATAAATTGTGGCCAAAATTTATGAAGAAAAATTTATAATTTGCATAATTTTGTCACAGAAACAAAGAAATATGCGTCTTTTTTCATTTATAGCGCAAAAAATAAAAACCCCAGGGGTGATCAAATACCACCAAAAGAAAGCTCTATTTGTCGGAAAAAAAGGACAAAAAATTAATTTGGGTACAGTGTCGCATGACTGAGTAATTGTCATTCAAAGTGTGAGAGCACTGAAAGCTGAAAATTGGTCTGGGCAGGAAGGATGTTTAAGTGCCCAGTAAGCAAGTGGTTAAAGAAGGGGTGTGCTACTTTCAAGCTCACCTAAGTTTGAGCCTGGAAATCTCTTTGTATTTTTTTTACAGCTTGCCTTTAGCCAATCCACTCTGCTTAGTTGAAACCTCAGAAACTGTCACTGAGAAAGAGTCACTGTCCTTGCTCATTCACTTGCTTGAGTGGATTCCAGCTCTGTAAACAATAATACATTTTTTTACCTATGCTTTTTCTTGGAGTACATAAAGGGACACACGTTGAATTATTTGGGTACATCATGCTGCTGCCTTCAGGAGATTGAACACTTGCAAAATAAAGCTGTATGGGCAGCCCAGTGTACCCAAGCCCCACTGAGAAGAAGGGCGTGGCAAACCTGTGAAGTGTCCTTTGGCACTGGACTTTAAAAAGAGTGCTATTTGCCCCAGAAAAAAAGAAGGCAAAGCCTCCATCTGGCAAACCCTCTATTCTGAGGCTAAAACCAGTTCCTTTCTTTTTTTCCCCAAGCCTCAACGTTCAGAGCTAAGCCTGGAACTCAGTTTCAGAGTAAGTCCTGCATATGTTAGTCCTTGAATCAATGGGCAAGTCCTCCTCAAAATAAGTTGGTGCCCCCACTTGTTAGAGTGGGAGGGACATCTGCTAGTTTTTCAGCCATCTTGTCCCAGAACAGTTTACGAGTTTGGGTCAAAAACATGTTATGTAGAGGCTACAAGCTAGCATTTCAGTTTCTGCCTCCACCCCACTTCAGTTGTCAATCTTGTCAGCATCCCTGCAAAGATTGGTGAGTGATAGTCATTGTCCTGGAAAAGGAAAGGGTATTGGGATTCTATTTAAATCCCCTCTTTCCAGAATTCCTTCTAACCTCTGTAGACATGTCTATCCGCATGTTCCCATCTTCCAGATGCATTAATGTGCCTTGCATTTTACTATGTACAGATAACAATACCAATTTGTTACCTTTCCCTTTGCAATATCCACTACGCCTTGGATCTTCACCAAGGTAATAGTTACTATTCTTGCTCTGCTTCATTCTTAGGTTAGTCAGTTCAGTCAGGCTCTGTCCAGACCCTACAGAAATTCAGGTGGATCCTAAATCCCCAAAAATCAGTTCTGGAATGCTCTCATCTGGGCGTAATCCTGCATATAGTCCTGTCCATGCTTCCCCCCACCCGATTATTCGGTTAACGCCGGAACTCTCAAACATCACAAAAGTTCGGACCCGAACTGCGAGCCCTATTAAAGTCTGTGGAACCCGACCTTGCAAAATCAAAAGTGCCCATTTTGAAGGCTTAAGTACTTTTAAAGGAGCTGTGATTTTAATGATTAATTATGTATGTGATGGTTCCTGGAAGTGGTTAACTACAATTTAATTACAGTGATTTCAATGATACTTAAAGTGAAACAATAATGCTTTGGTAAACATTGCACTACGCTAACATAATACTGACACACTATACTGACACGACACTATACTCACACTACACTGACACTCTACACTTAAGTCACCTTAACACATTAACTCGCTAGTCCAGGTGACGTTATGTTTGGAAAATACATTGAACATGCATGCATGGGTAAAATATCTGTGTGCACGGTCCCTTAAAGTGACTTCAAATGCCAACCAGTAAAAATAAAACATCCCCCCCTATGGTTGAATGTAACCAAAAAGGACTAGACTGGCTCACTAAAAGAGGTTACTTGGCGGAACTACAACGGTTTTAGTAATGAATGCCCAGACCTAGAGGTGATAGTACAAGGGCCCTTGTGTACTCTAACTTTAAAGTTCTCATTGCAGATCTGATGTTCTTCACTGGTACGTCGTAGCTCGTTATTTGTAATCCAATTAGGTGTAGGGAGATGTACTAGGTTCCTTGTAGAAAGTGAAGTTAAAGCGTTTAAGTACTGCATGCAGCTAAATTCAGGAAAGTCTTCGTACAACCAGGTAGATGTGATGTCTTCTGAATAACTTCTGATGTAGCGATGCTTCCACAGTGAATCTGGCGCTTTTATCTTTCTTTTGCAGCTTCACACACCGACTGGCTGGTCACTTTATTGGTGCGGTAAGGATGTCCGATGGCAACCCACGGAGCTAGACCCTTCTGGCACAGGTGGGCAGATCATAGCCCTTGTACACACGGTCGGACATTCCGACAACCAAATGCGTCAGATTTTGTCCGAAACTGTTGCATACACACGGTCGGACAAAGTTGTCGGAAAATCTGATCGTTCAGAACGTGATGATGTTATTTCGTTACGACGGGACTACGTTCAGGCTAGTAGCCAATAGCTTTGATGTAGGAATTTGATCTGAGCATGCGTAGCACTTTGTCCGATCGGAATTCTCTACACATGATCGGAGTATGTCTGATCGGAGCATTTTGTTGGAAAATTGTACCAACAAGTTGGAAAACTTGGTCCGTCGGATACTCCGATGGAAACAGTCCGATGAGAACCACACACAGTCGGAATATCCGACAAAACGGTCCGATAGGACACATTCCGTCGGAATCTCCGACCGTGTGTACAAAGGGCTTAGGCTGCGACCTCTCTCTCCCTGCACGAGAGGTCCGTCTCGTGCCAGGCCTAGGAGGAAAAGAGCGATGGGTGAGTCTCTGGCCTCTTTTATAGCTCCTCCCAGCAATCTCCCTGATGGTAGCAAGAATCTCTGGGATATGTGGTCCAGATGCATGGACAGGCAGAACAGTTATTAGTCTGATGGACTACCCATCACATAATTCCTTTAGTTGGACTCACAAATATGATGTAATTTAATAGTGCTGGGCAGTAAAAGGACTTGTAATGTGTGAGAACAGTGGAGGATTGCTGTACTGAGCAATTGTAGTCCACATTGCTACATACAGTAAGGCACTGTGTACATAGGTGTTCCCTGCAGGCAGATAGAGTTCTTGCACAGGTCTTCCTGTCAGTTCACACACTGTGCATCATGCACAGCACAGAGATACAATGCAGAGTCAGATACACCGAGGTCCTGGATGTGCAGTAAACAGCTGTCACCCTCAAAGTCAAGTTGAAATCTTCCTTCTGTGCTCTGTGCTTTTATGGCGGCATTGATGATATGAACTGGACTGGATCCTGGGTTCAACTTGTACCATCTTAACCCTCGAAAATTACTCACTTTAAAATCACAATGAAGAGTGACATTTTCTCCTTCTGTGACGGTTATGGTGTCATTCTGGAAACTTACAGATTCCTGGCAATTCACCACTGCAAAACAAGAAAATACAACTGATCTACACTTATTCAGATTTGTACTTTATGATCTATATTAATATCATGTCTTGTTTTCCTAAACAGGTTTATCTGGGAGAAGTTTTCTTTCTCCCGTTGCTTTTGTGTTAAAACTCTAATAAAAACAAAAAAAAATTGAAATGCAAGGCAGTGCAACCTAAATTTATAGTAAAACAATCAACTGACATATCAGTACTGGGCAAGGAATAATTATGTGCAAGTCACAGACAGTGAAAATAAATATTTTCAAGAAGTGACTTCATATGAAATTATTCTAAACTATGGCCATTTACATGAAAGTGTGTGGAATATAATAGTGATATATAAACTTACAGGAGGTGCAGATAATCCCCAATGAGAGGAAACTCCATAGTACATGCATTGCTATGTCTTCACTCAATGTATGTTTCTCAGCAATTGAATGTGTGAGATGTGTGCTTGTTATATCCTCCAGATGCAGAATGTCACCTGACCTCACCACATCACATAACCACAGCCCTACATAATATATATAAAGCTCAATCCTGTCTCTGAAGTACTGATATAGTCACCAACTTCTCACTTTACCATGGACCCCTTTTTTGCTATGTGTCCAGGAAGCAATTGTAGGCAGAGAAGGTACCTTAGTCTGACACTGATTGGCAGGTTTTAAAGCAGGACCGCAGACATTAAAGTGGGTGTAAAGGCAGAAGGTTTTCATCCTAATGCATTCTATGCATTAAGAAAAAAAGCCTTCTGTGTGCAGCAGCCCCCCTAATACTTACCAAGCTCCATCTTGATCCAGCGATGTCCACAAGTTCCTCAGACTCTCCCTCCTGATTGGCTGAGACACAACAGAGGCGCCATTGGCTCCCGCTGCTGTCAGCCAAAGTCAGTTAGCCAATTAGAGAGAGAGAGGGCGGGGCTGAACCATAGCCCAATGTCTGATTGGATACATAGAGCTACAGCCTGGCTTGGGTGCGACTCTCCTCGCTTCTTGTCAGAGGCACTGAGATTAATGGACACCTTGGAATCTTGGACCAATGATAAATTACCATTGGCCCAAGCTGTCCAATAAAAATTCTGCAGTGGAGGCACGCCTCTCACTGCAGTGTCATAGAAGGGGGCACATGCCTAAAAGACACATGCTCCCTTCCAGCCCTCTTACAAAACACCCTCTCCGCTGTAATTCAGGTGCCCTGCGCCCAAAAATGTTTTTGGCGCCTAAATAGGGCGTGGCAGCAGCGGCCATAGATAGATTCATGCAATGCATGGATCTATTGGTGCTAGGGGGTAGCAAGAGAGTGGGCGTTCGTGCGCTCTTATGGATACACCGCCACTGTTGCTACATCATAGGGGTCCGCTGTTCCTTTCCGGCAAATGGCAGCCGCTGAGGCCTAGCTGAGGAGAATTGGGCCTAACCATGTGATAGCTGTACCAGAAGAGAGAGAGTAACAGTCTGCAGAATAGCATAGTGCTGAAGAAGGCTGGAGCTCTATGAGTGTAAATAACGGTTTCAAGAGATCTATCTATTGACTTAACGATTTCTGGGCATCCCATAAATCTCTTATCCCTATCCAAGTTCTAATCCCTCAATAAAATAAAAAAAACAAAGCTAATGGACTTGCTTATTGTCTTGGAGTGTCTGGAAGTTAATGCCGGGCTGTGCAGGGTGACAGGTGGAAGTACAACATTCAGAAGCCCCCCAGGGGGGGTACTGCTATATATATTTGTTTTTAGCTGACACCCTAGAGAATATAATGGTGGTCGTTGCAACTTCAGTACTTAAAAATCTCCATAGGCGACGCTGTCAATTTTTTTTTACAGGTTACATGTTTAGAGTTACAGAGGAGGTCTAGTGCTAGAATTATTGCTCTCGCTCCAACATTCATGATGTAAGTAACCTGTGTGTATCTGGCTCTGATACTAACCAGTGCCTCACCAGTCACTGACCTCACCGCACATCCTTGCTCTTCAGAGAGGACCACAAGTGAAAAAGGGGCCCTAAATAGGAGAACTTGGCCATAAGTCAGGAGTGTGATACTGGGAATCTCGTTACTTGCTAGACACTGCAGAAATACAGGGAAAGGCAGAGTGCAGCTGTGAATCACTCCACCGGGGACTGTCATTGACTGGCTGGAACTACAGAAGCAATGTTGGCACATGCGGCTGCCTGCTTACTCCGCTGAAACTGCTGCTCCAGTTCACATCCTAGTTTAAAATAGTTCCCCCTGCTGCCTGTATCTATTGGTGGAGGTGCCGAAAAATAAAGAAAAAGACTCTCACAAAAATAAATATATATATATATATATATATATATATATATATATAAAAATATATATATATATATAAAAAAAAAAAAAAAATATATATATATATATATATATATATATATATATATATATATGGACAGCCCACTACACTTCCTGGTCTCTGGCACGCGCACCGCCAGACACCCCCTCAATCAGTGGGTCCGCGATGGCCACCGACCACCCCGATCGTTCGGGGGAATGAAAGACTGGCAGTCTGCCTATGTAAACAAGGCAGACTGTTGTTCTGTCAGAAAGGAAGAGAGAGATCTGTGATTCCTACTAATCAGGAACACAGATCTCTCTCTTCGTCTAGTATCAGCATCTCCCACACAGAAAGCACATATAGGGAAGGGAACACATTTGACCCTTTGATTGCCCTTGATGTTAACCCCTTCTCTGCCAGTGTCATTTATACAGTTTCAGTGCATTTTTTTTTAGCACTGATCACTGTTATGGTGTCACTGGTCCCCAAAAAGTGTAACTTAGTGTCCAATTTGTCTGCCGTAATGTCGCAGTCCCACTAAAAATCACTAGTAAAAAATAAAAAAATAAAAAGTCCCTAAATCTATCCCATAGTTTGTATACACTATAACTTTTGCGCAAACCAATCAATATACGATAATTGACATTTTTTTTTACCAAAAATATGTAGCAGAACACTAATTGCCCTAAATTGATGAAGAAATTAGATTGTTTTACATGTTTTTATCGCATATGTTTTATAGCAGAAAGTCAAAAGTACTGTTGTTTTTTTTTTTCAATATTGTTGCTCTTTTTTTGTTTATAGTGCAAAAAATAAAAATGGCACAGGTGATTAAATACCACCAAAAGAAAGCTCTATTGGTGGTAAAAAAGGACATCATTTTTTTTTGGGTACAGTGCCGCACGACCGCGCAATTGTGCCGTATCACAAAAAATAGCCTGGTTATTAAGGGAATAAATCCTTTTCGTGGCTGAAGTGGTTAAGCTAGAAAAAAATTAATAAAATAATAAAAGTCCATATGTAATCTGTCACAGCATATGCTGAGCTCTTTCAGAACTTGCAAGCAAGGAACAAAAGAAACAAAATTTAGATGCAGGAATCACTAGCTAACCACTAGCATAAGGGAAACTTTGCTGGTAGATGGATAAACAGGAACACTACACATGCACAGGAATCATGATGCAGGGGTCGCTGGCAATGCAGATAACACATAGAGCCTATCCTGCACCTGCTGGATCTACACCATGGAAGAAAACCAGACGACAAAACATTTAGAAGGCCCCCTCTTTTTTTTTTGTGCACCTGATAACGTACCATGTTTTCTGATGCACCTCCTTAGTTTTGGAAGTGAGAAAATAACGTGGGTTTTAGTGATGTCCAAAAATGTTGTATTTCTGTAACTCATTGTATAATACCATGCTATTTGAAACATATTTATATTAAGTGAGATATTGTACTTATTTTGTGGTACATTGCTTTGATGGATACTCACTTCTGTACTTTTGTACTGTCGTTGCGTTTTTGGGCCGTAGCTTGTGAACTCTATAACTTTCTTATAGACTAAATAATATGCACTGATTTGGGTTACTTTCACCAAAGAAATGTAGCAGTATATAAATGTAAATGTAGCATTTTGGCCTACATTTATGAGGAAAGATTATTTATTTGTAAAAACAGAAATGAAGAACGACGCGTTGTTTTCAAATTATTTTCTGTTTAATTTGCAAAAAAAAAAAAAAAAAATCCCACCACAAGCAAGCTATATGTGTGTGAATTTTGTGTGAAAGTGATAAAAATTATATTTTATATAATGTGTGTGATATTTGTGTGAATAAAATGCAAAAAATTCATAATGGCTTTTTAGATTGTAAGCTCTAATGAGCAGGGCCCTCTTATTCCTCTTCTACCAAATTGTAATGTAACTGTAATGTCTGCCCTCATGTTGTAAAGCGCTGAGCAAACTGTTGGCGCTATATAAAACCTGTATAATAATAATATAATAATGATGGGTACAGTTTTGCTCCAGCACACAATTGCCAGAGAGGCCGGGGGGGGGGGGGGGGGGGGGCGGTGAAAACATCCAGTATTGAAACAGTTAAAGTATACATTAGGTTAAAAAAAAACCTTCTGCCTTTAGGACCACTTTAATGTGAAAATGAATAGTTAGAAATAAAATAAAAAAAATGCATTATATTGTATTATACAAAAAGACTGTGCTGCCATCTTGTGGCAAATTATAATGCTGCTGAATGAATCATTTTTAAACCACCTGTAATGTCGCGTACACACGATCGGAATTCTCATCAGAAAAAGCTATGATGGTTTTTCCGACGGAATTCCGCTCAAACTTGGCTTGCATACACACGGTCACACAAAAGTTCGCTGAACTTTAGACCGTCAAGAACTCGGTGATGTACAACACTACAACACGTCGAGAAAATGAAGTTCAATGCTTCTGAACATGCGTCAAATTGTTTCCAAGCATGCGTAGGAATTGTGTGCGTCGGAATTGCTACAGACGATCGGGATTTCCAATCAAAACTTTTTCCGTCTGAAAAATTGAGAGCATGCTCTCAATCTTTTGCTGGCGGAAATTCAGCCAGCGAAATGCCGATGGAGTATACATACGGCATTAGAGAATGTCTACCAGCCTATTCCAATGTGTAATGCAATTTTTCACATAGAGTGGAGTGTCTACAACTCCTTAGATCCAAGTAGCATTCACTTCCTGGAATCCATCTGCCCTTAGCTCAGTTGCATCTTTCTTAAATTAAAAAGCCCTTCCTTTCCTCCTTCAGATGAAAGAAAAAAAATTCCCATGGAGACTCCTGTGTGACATAATTTTGGCCTAGACCAGAAACTAGAAGCAACTGAAGAAATGTAAAAAAAAAAAGTTTAAAACAAGTAAATATCATATACCTTCCTACAGTATCTCTTTACTAAGGCCTGGTTTACACCTATGCGTTTTTCAGTGCTTTTTGCAGAAATGCACTACAGTCCATTTAATATGGTTTCCTATGGGACACATTCACATCTATGCTTTTTTCAGGCGCTGCAATTTTGGAAGGGTCAGGGACTTTTTTAAACACAGCATTTTTGCTTCGTTTTGTGGTTTTTAATCTGCCCAAAAACAAATTGGTAAAGAAAAAAAGCATAAAAAAAGCAAAACATATCAAAAACGGCTCACGCTAGAGTCTCTGCCAATGAGGAGGGAGAGTCCCCATCGTGATGGGACTCAGGTAAGTTTTGGGTGGGGGGGGGGGGGGGGGGGCTGCTGTAGAATCATTTTTTTACCTTCATGCATAGAATAGAAAAAGCCTTAAGCCTCTAGAAACACTTTAAGTTCCTTAGGATAATACAGTACATATAAAGCCATTTTTTTTAGTCATCTGTATCCCATTGGGCAGATTTTGCTTTACCTTCTACCCTGTAGACACAGTAGGATTTGATAGAAAATGTCTTCAATGTAAGAGAAATCCTTTCTTATACAGTTGTCACTGCATTGGTAAGGTGTCCCCAACTGGAAGATTTACCCACTACTCCTGTTCTGGTGTAAACTCAAAAATATGTATTTTCCCTCAGTTTCAGTACCAGTGACAGTGGTCACCAGGAGAATTGGAAAGGGTGCATAGATAAGGAGGGATAGGAGCTTTTGTGTCAAAACAGCAAGTCCTGTCAGTCAGCAGTGCCAGACAACTGAAGAAGCTTCTCCTACAGCCTATAAGTCAGAGCGTGGGAGGTTGCTGCTTCCCGGCTCCTGCCACATGACCTACCTGATGGCGAACTTCCCTTACTCCAAGCTGCCCTGGGGGAAGAAGAGCTATACTGAGGGGACAGAACTGTGTTGGATGGAGAGCTGCACTGACATGGTAGAGCTGTACTGCAGGGGGACAGCCGTTCTTCAGGGGGGCTGTACTGGAGAGAGAGAGCTGTTGCTCGGAATCTGTCCAAGTTGGTGGGGGGGTTGTACTGGGGGGAATTTTGGCTTAGGTAAGAAGGTAATTGATTTTAATTTTTTGTACTCACTCTGCTGTCCTGTGGGTTATACATTCCTCACCCTTGAGCTCTATGGGTTACACACATTCCTGAATCCTGCTTCTGTGACCTATGCAGTTCCAGATCTTTATACTCTGTATTGTATGCACTCCTGGTCCTGATCTCTGTGTCTTACCCACTCCTGACCCCTGTACTCTGTGCTTTATTCACTCCTGACCAGTGGCAGCTGGTGTTTTTTTTTTGGGGGGGGGGGCAGCAAACAACCCCTCCGGGCGGCCGGCGGAGCATGGCACTAACACCCCCAGCAAATCTTCCCCACCCGCTGTCTGCCAGTCAGTCCTTACCCCATCACGGTGGTGGGTAACAGTCTCTGGTGTCCTGCAGTGTGAGGCGGGCAGGTGTCTCTAGTCTCTATGCCACCTGGATTTGTGGCGAGGTCTGGGGGTGTTGCAAGAGTTGGATGCATGCGGTCGGGTCCTTATGGAGTGCCCTGGGCAGCCGAGGAGTGGTGTCTTTAAGCGTGGCGGCTCGAGGAAAGTGGCTCCGGTGTCCTCTCCTGGAGCAGCTTCCGCCGTGCATCTCCTTTCTGCTCCTCCTGGCGCTAGGCGTCCAATGGCACGTTTTGGCCAATTGGGAAACCGAATTCAGACCCACTTCCTGATTGGCGGGGAGGAGATTTATATTTTATTAATTCGCTAGTGTCACACAACTGGTTGCTCTGTGCCACAAGCCCATCCTTTTTTGAAGCCTATTAGAGCCTCTGGCTCTAATCAGGTGCTTAAAAAAACAACGTTCCCCCTAATCCATAGTCCGGCTCCCTGAAATGTAGATAAAGGGGCCAGATGCACGGATGGGGGGGTGGCACCTGTGCACCCTCTATAGATGGACTGCACTCTGTGTTTTATTCACTCCTGACCCATGCACTCTGTTTGCTATGCACTCTTGACCCCTCCTCTCTGCGTGTTACATGGGGCCCTGCACTCTGTGTTATACACTCCTGAATCTGCTGTGGCTTATGCACTCCTACCCCTTCACTCTGTGTTTCGCACACTTGACCCTTGTATTCTGTGTGTTACACACTACTAGCCCCTGTACCCTGTATGCTATCCACTACTGATTCCTGCTTTCTGTGCGATATGCACTCTTGTCCCCTGTACTCTGTGCTATATGAACTCCTGATCTCTCCTGATTGTGCATTACACACACCTGACCCCTGTGCTCTGTGTCCTAAGCATTTCTGAGCCCTAGGCTCTATGCAACATGTGCTCAAGTTTTAATCCCCTCCCACTGCTGGTTCAATTTTTCCACATCACAGTTCATCTGTGCACCATCTAGGGCATCTAGTGCTCTGTACTGGAGAAAATTTAGGGGACAGGGGGAACTGTACTGTGAGGTGAGTGATGAAACTGGGGGAATTTGGTGGGTGACATCTTTACTGGGTAGATTTTGGTGGAGGGGATCTGTACTGGGATAATTTTGGTGGGATGGGGGCCTGTACTGGGTGGAACTGGGGGGGGGGGGGGGTGGTGAGGGGGAGAGAAATTTCTACTGTATGAAATTAGGGGTCGAAAGGGATATCTGTACTGGATGGATAGATAGATCTGTATTGTGGGGATTTCGGGGCTGGAAGAGAGATTGATACTGGATGGATTTGGAGGGTGGTGGGAGAATGTGGAGGGAGATATGTACTGGGGTATTTTTGTGGAAAGAGAGATCTGTACCTTGGAGATTTGGGGGGGGGGCAAGATCTTTACTGCGGCGAAATGTGGGGAGAGAAATATCTGTACTGGGGGGATTAGGGGGCAGAGAGATATCTACTTGGGGAATTTAGGGAAAAAGAGATCTTTACTGTGGCGAATTGTGGGGAGAGAGAGATCTGTACTGGGTGGATTTAGAGAAGTGAGAGAGATGTGTAATGGGTGGATCTTGGGTGAAGAGAAACATCTGTACTGGATAGATTTGGGGGAGAGAGATCTGTACTGGGTGCATTTTGGTGGAATAAAGGGTCACTTTAAAGGTAAAGGTAAACATTTTTTCACCTTGATGCATTCTATGCATTAAGGTGAAAAAATATCTGACAGTGCCGGCCCCCCAGCCCCCCTGTTTTACTTACCTGACCCCTCGAAAGTCCCGTGCTCGCCTCCGACATCCTCTTCACCGCTCAGCCTGGACGTTGATTGGCTAGAGTTGATGGATTGAAATAGTTGATGGATTGAATCCAGCGCAGCCATTGGCTCACGCTGCTGTCAATCACATCCAATGACGCGGCAAGCCGGTGAGCTGGGTCGAGTGATACAGTGAGCAGCTATAGCCACCGGCTGTATCACGGGAGCGCGCCCGCAAGTACTTCTCACCATTCAAGGGAGCTCGCATGACCGTGAGAAGTACTTGCGGGGGGAAGCCGAGACAGCCGCCGGGGGGGGGGACCCCAGAAGACCAGGTTTGGGGCCACTCTGTGCAAAACAAGCTGCTCAGTGGAGGTAAGTATAACATGTTTGTTATTATTTTATTTTTTTTTTATTCCCTTTACAACCACTTTGTTGAAATGCGTATCCATTGCATGACTCAGATGATTAATAACAATAATAAAAACAGCAACTATAATTATGCACCGAATAAATAACCTGAATAATGTCTCAATTGAGGTTATTACACTTGGCAGAACAGTAAAGTATGATATTTATTTATCATGTGTACACATTTAAAAAAAAAAATGTTTTATCTAAAAAGTAATTCTGTAGAAGCCTGTGAAGGTGAGCTCTTTAACTATACACAGGCATAGGAAAGGTGGTTATATGTAGATGAAGTTCTTGCACAGGTCTTCCTGTCGGTTCATACACTGTGCTCGCAGCGAGCAGAGATACAATGCAGAGTCAGATACAATGGGGTCCTGGATGTACAGTAAACAGCTGCCCTTGTTTGGGAATATAACAGTGAATCTTCCTTCTGGTTTGCTCTGTTCTGAAGGAGCATTTATGATGAGATCTGGACCACCTCCAGGGTTCAGCCTGTACCAGCTTAACCCATAGAAACCAGATGTTTTATATCCACAATATAGAGTCACATTTTCTCCCTCTGTGATGGTGATGGTGCTGTTCTGGTAATCTACGGAATCCTGGCAATGCACAGCTGAAAAACAAGAAATGAAGACTTTGTATTAAGAGTTCCGCACATTGCATCATCGCTGTCCACTAAATATTTTGTTTACTTCTGATTTTGAATGCAGCTAGAAGAAATTATAAAATGTAAAAAAAATAATGTATAGGATGTAATAGGAACTTATCAAAGGAAATTCTCTATAAACTGTCACTGCTCTTAACATTTGTTATTTGGGTAATTAATAAAAATAAACATTTAGGAAGCTGACATGATGAAAGATGTGATTGTCCCTGGAAAGATTAACTTACAGGAAATCCAGAAAATCTTCAGGAAAACCAAACTCCATACAGAGTACATTATTGTGTCTCTTCTGCGTGTAAGATAAATGTGATGTGTGCTGTACAAGATGAGAGCGAAGGTAGTCATTCATCACAGGATGCAGAATGGTGTCACCTGGCCTACATTGTCACCAGATCACAAGACTGCAATCTTTGTACAATGCAATGTGTTTTATAGATAATTTATACATTGTACTCTGGTAAACTATGTTACTCTGTTGAAAAGAAAGCAATAATGTGCTGCTTGTCAGTGAGAAACATTTTAGTATCTTCAATGACTAACAACCAAATGTCTGGGAACCCTGTCTTGGATATGTGCATCCTACCATGAATTTCAGTTCCAAAACATATAAGTGTTTTGTCCCTTGTTCAGGGTCCTTGGGGGGCTATGAGATCCCTTTCTTCTTTTTTTTTTCCCGCTATTCAATTCTATATCTTCCCCACTTCCCAGAGTTACGTTTATATTTAATATTGCATTTATTCATTTACATGTGTAGCGCTTGTATTTTCAATACCGATGCTAGTATTTTTCTAAATTTAAAGAGGAAGTAAACCCTGATGAGTTTACTTCCTCTTTCATTCCCTGCAAAGGTAAAGCATAATGGACTACTATGCATCACATAGTAGTCCATTATGTGTCACTTACCTGACACAGGAGCCAGCGATGTCACCGCTGCCCCCTGTAGTCCGGCGCATCCATCTTCTCGGTGGGTCTCGCTGCTCCACCGCTGTCATTCGGCGAAGCCGCAATGAAGTCACTCCCGCACATGTGCACAGGAGCCACCGAGCGCGGCATATTCGCCGTTGACGGTGCAGTGCTCAGTGCGCCTGCACGCCGCTGTCTACGGTGCATGCGCCGCAGACAACGGTGCCTGTCTTTCGCCAAATATCTCCTAAACCGTGTAGGTGTATTTCTTGGACCTATAGGTAAGCCTTAACCACTTTCTGACCGCCGGCAGTCAAATGACGGCCAGGCGGCGCACCTATTGTGGCGGGAGGCCGTCATATGATGGCCTCCCGTTTAAACAGGGAATGCGCGCGCATCCCTGTTTCTTCGGTGGCGGCGTTTCATGGAGACACCGCTCGCCACCGAAGGGGGTGAACAGCCATTGGTTATGGCTGTTTACCACGTGATCGGCCGTGATGAAGTCACGGCCGATCACAGATGGTCACACCCCACTGTGCACGGCGCATGTGCGCGATCGCGAGCGTGCTGCCCGTGCACGTCAGTGGCGGCGTGTTCCCCGGGAACACTGCTCGTCACCGACGCTGGTAAACAGCCATTGGTAGTTTACCCACGTGATCGGCTGTGATCCTTTCACAGCCGATCACTAACAAACTGCGTGTGTGAGCAGGGGATTGCGGTAACATCTCGTTACCGCCTACAGTGTACACCAATCACACTGATTGCCCCCCCCAATAAAGAGGACCTGTCACCACCCCTCATAGTACCTGTCAATCACAGTCCATCAGAGTACCTGTCACAGTCCATCAGAGTATTTGAGTACCTGTCCCAATCCATCTGAGTACCCGAGTACCTGTCACAGTTCATCTGAGTACCTGTCCCAGCCCATCAGAGTACCCGAGTACCTGTCACGGCCCATCAGAGTACCCGAGTACCTGCCACAGTCCATCAGAAGACCCAAGAACCTGTCACAGTCCATCATAGTACCCGAATATCTGCCACAGCCCATCAGAGTACCCGAGTACCTGTCACGGCACATCAGAGTACCCGTCACGGCCCATCAGAGTACCCGAGTACCTGTCACGGTCCATCAGAGTACCCGAGTACCTGTCACGGTCCATCAGAGTACCTGAGTACCTGTCACGGTCCATCAGAGTACCCGAGTACCTGTCACGGTCCATCAGGGTACCCGAGTACCTGTCACAGTCCATCAGAGTATCTGAGTACCTGTCACGGTCCATCAGGGTACTCCAAATACCTGTCACGGTCCATCATGGTACCCGAGTATCTGTCACGGTCCATCAGAGTACCCGAGTACCTGTCACAGCCCATCAAAGTACCCGAGTACCTGTCACAGCCCATCAAAGTACCCGAGTACCTGTCACAGCCCATCAAAGTACCCGAGTACCTGTCACGGTTCATCCGAGTAGCTGTCACATCCCATCAAAGTACCCGAGTACCTGTCACGGTTCATCCGAGTATCCGGGCACCTGTCACAGCCCATCAGAGTACCCGAGTACCTGTCACAGCCCATCAGAGTACCCGAGTACCCGTCACAGCCCATCTGAGTACCCGAGTACCTGTCCCAGTCCATCTGAGTACCCGAGTACCTGTCCCAGTCCATCTGAGTACCCAAGTACCTGTCACAGTTCATCTGAGTACCTGAGTACCTGTCACAGTTCATCTTAGTGCCCGAGTACCTGTCACAGTCCATATGAGTACCTGAGTATCTGTCCTAGTCCATCTGAGTAGCCATCACAGTTCATCTGAGTACCTGAGTACCTGTCACAGTTCATCTGAGTACCTGAGTACCTGTCACAGTTCATTTTAGTACCCGAGTACCTGTCACAGTCCATATGAGTACCTGAGTATCTGTCACCGCCCTTCAGAGTACCCAAATACCAGTCACCAAGCCATCAGAGTACCCGAGTACCTGTCACCAGGCCATCAGAGTACCCGAGTACCTGTCACCAGGCCATCAGAGTACCTGAGTACCTGTCACCAGGCCATCAGAGTACCCAAGTACCTGTCACCAGGCCATCAGAGTACCTGAGTACCTGTCACCAGGCCATCAGAGTACCAGAGTACCTATCTCCAGACCATCAGAGTACCCAAGTACCTATTTGCAGCCCATGTCTCATAGAATATACGTTGGGGTGTTTTCTTTCCAAAATGGGGTCATTTTGTGGGTAATTTCACTGTCCTGGTAGTCCAGGACCTTCAAAAGTGTGATAGGTAGGAATGAAATGAGATGAGTCATTTATGCCTGAAAGTACTACTTCAATGTTCGGCCTCTCTATGTGGCCAGGCTGTGTAAAATTCCTACACATGTGGTATCGCAATACTTGGGAGGAGTAGCAGAATGTGTTTTGGGGTGTAATTTTTGCTATATACATGCTATGTGTTAGAAATATCTTATAAATTGACAACTTTGTGTAAAAAAAATATGTGTTTTAATTTTTTTCCACATATTCCAAAAACTTCTGGAAAAAAATGAACCATTCAAAAGACTCATTATGCCTCACAGATTATAAATTGGGGTGTTTTCTTTCCAAAATGGGGTCATTTTATGGGAAATTCTATTGTCCTGGTACTCCAGGGCCTTCAAAAATGTAATAGGTGGTTGAGAAATGAGATGCGTCATTTTTGCTTGTAGAGTGTCTGAAGGTACTACATCAATGTTGGTGCTCTGTATGTGGCCAGGCTGTGTAAAAGTCTCACACATGTGGTATTGTCATACTCGGGAAGAGTAGAAGAATGTATTTTGGGGTGTAATTTGTTGTATGCATATGCTGTGTGTGAGAAATAACCTGATAATATGACAATTTTGTAAAAAAAAAAATAGTAATAATAAAAAAATCTTCATTTTGCGAAGAATTGTGGGAAAAAATGACAACTTAAAAAAACTCACCATGCTACTTACTTAATACCTTGGAATGTCTACTTTGTAAAAATGGGGTCATTTGGGGGGTATTTGTACTTTCCTGACTTGTTAGTGTCTCAAGAAATTAGATACACCTGATGTACTGAAGGCCTGATCAGATGTGATCAATTTTCAGCGATTGGCACCATAGATTGTAGACTCTATAACTTTCACAAAGACCAAATAATATACACTAATGTGGGTTATTTTTACCAAAGATATGTAGCAGTATAAATTTTGGACAAAATGTATGAAGAAAAATTACTAATTAGCAAAAATGTATGACAGAAACAAAGAAAAGGGAATTTTTTCACAAAATTTACGTTTTATTTTATTTATAGCACAAAAAATAAAAAACCCACTAGTGATTAAATACCACTAAAAGAAAGCTCTATTTGTGTGGAAAAAAGGACGCAAGTTTCATATGGGTACAGTGTTGCATGACTAAGTAATTGTCATTCAAACTGTGAGAGCACTGAAAGCTGAAAATTGGTCTGGTCAGGAAGGGGGTGTAAGTGCACTGTATTGAGGTGGTTAATCTAGGCTTACCTGTAGGTCAAAGTGTGTTGTAAGGGTTTACAACCACTTTAAGTTTGTCTGAAACTGCAGTTTGGTTCAGACTAATTGTGCTTAGGTTCTGGCTTCTGTACCAGTTTGGCTGGTTTGTGCTAATTTCCATTTGACCATGGGTGTCGCTGTCACCACCGGTAAGTGTTGGAAATACAACAAGCCAAATGTATTGGGTACCCCTTTTACTCAGAAACAGCTCGGTGGGAGTGGTCTACCCGCTGTGCATTCTGGGTAAGAGTATTTAAGGTACTGACGCAATTTTGTGGGGTCTTTTTGGGGTTCGTTTTCCCCGACCTCGTGGCCCTCCTGGCCTGAGGTGTGTGCTGCCTTTATCAATGTCTCAGGGCCGACTAGCCTGAGGCTCCACAGGGGTAGGGTAGGCCCAGAGGCTCTGGGGCCTACTGATCCAGAGATGATCCTGTGCTGTCTTGCCTGCGGGGAGAAGCCAAGCAACTGGAGGATCCAGGGGAGGACTTTTTTGAGGAGGACCGAGCAATAAGGCTGGAGAAGCCTGGAGACTCAGTTAGGATGCATCCTGCATGGCGTTCGCTCGTTACGACGGGACTACGTTGAGGCTAGTAGCCAATAGCTTTGGTCTCCTAATTTGATCTGAGCATGCATGGCACTTTGTCTGATCGTAATTCTCTACAAACTATCAAAAAAAGTTCGATCTGATTTTTTTTGTCTGACAATGTGAGATCCTGTGTACAGGACATAATTGTGCTTAGGTTCTGGCTTCTGTACCAGTTTGGCTGGTTTGTGCTAATTTCCACTTCACCATGGGTGACGCTGTCACTACCAGTAAGTGTTGGAAATATAACAAGCCTGATGTTCCACAACTGAAGGGTAGGCCCAGGGGCTCTGGAACCTACTGATCCAGAGATGATCCTGTGCTGTCTTGCTTGCAAGGAGAAGCCAAGCAACTGGAGGATCCAGGGGAGGACTTTTCTGAGGAGGACTGAGCAATAAGGCTGGTGCCTCATGGAGAAGCCTAGAGACTCAGTTGGAGGATGCATCCCGAGTTGCTTACCGTACAATATCGTCGGGCCAGCTGAAAGATTCAGGTACTGTGGGGAAACTCTTTAACCTTTGCAAACAGAAGCTTATTGTGCCTTCCTGTGGTAGAGGATTGCATGACAAGATCGCTAAATTTATTAAGTCTGTGGCAGAGACTTTGTATGAGTATCTCGCAGGCTGCTAGGTCAGTGAGAGAGGCCTATCCGGTGATTGCTAGATCCAGCTTGTGGAACTTATTGTCCTCTGGATCAAGGAAATACCTATAACCCGCAAAACTACGAAGATACATGAATTCCCCTTACCCTCTACCCCTCTATTGCAAAAGTGTGTGTTTTGTTAAATAAACACAACAAAAAAAAGACTTAGTGTCGGAGCCATATTCTTAAATCCACTCTACAACGTGACCCCTAAGACGGACACCATAAAGAAGGTCAGGTAATGGTAAGCCCAGTAAAAACCAGCAGCTCCTTTGGGGGTTAGTGCTACACATGTTTTAATTAAACAATGTTTAATATACTGTAAATACTGCGCTTTCCCCAAGACAATACCAGCCTGATGCACCAAAATTGCAGAATGGTATCATCATGGCAAGAAGACGAGCATGCAGTCCCTGCCAATTTAGCAACAGTCCTTATGAATTTCATGGTTTTCAGAACTGGAAAATAGTTTGAGGCTTCACTGACTACCAATCGTCATAGTTTACTATTATATAAGGTGTGGTCAATTAAGTCCCTTAAAATCATCATAGTGCTCATTTTCTTTGCATTTGATGCCTGTTTTGGATCATGTGCTAGAAAAGTGTGCATCTCTGAAATCTTCTGGGCGCTTGAAGGTAAAAATAACTTAAATATAGCCAGGTACTGGACTACAGAAATATGGAGAATGAGACATTGTCCTCTTTACAATAAGTTTACTGAATGGTGTGTTGCACTATCCCCTCCAGCCAGCAGAGGGAGAACTATAATCAGAAAAGCCTATGGATTCCTATGTTGAATATTGAGGATCTGGTCTGGTATGGATTTAATGAATGGAAGCCTGCTGACAGCTGATGACTCATTTGTTATGTGGTGACTGGCTTCCCCGCCCCACTCCTTAACAAAATATTGACTGTGCACTCGGCGGGCGAACATCCTGCCGAACGCACAGGAAATTCAGATGTTCGTCGGTGAAGTTTAGGCCGAACATTTGCTTGGCCGGAACAGTTCGCTCCAACATTATTAACTGGATGTGTCAAAGGGGCTGAGGTTGTTCTTTGAGTTGAGAACCCAAATTAAAAAAGCATCTGTTGTGGGGGTAGCACTATATTGTGTTCCTGATTTTTTTTTTAAACTTTTTAAACCCACGTGCATTGTGGGTTTCAAATACTGTTCAAAATAGACAGATCACTCTCCTCTGCTCTGAGGACATTGATGACCATGGTGCAGAGGTTTTTTTTTGGCTATCCTTTCAATGCATCCGCCCCAGTGCTGAAGGGCAAGGGGGTTGGTATCAACATGAATGGTTGCTGCATGGTCACTTTCTTCATGTCACTGACAAAATATCCCATGCTGGTACTGTCTGAGAGGAAGGGCATGCTTTTTTTCAATGTATTTTTTTTATTATTAAAGCAAAAATGTAAACATTGATTGAGAGAATAAAAAGTTCAGAACACTTCATAGGGGACAGTTACATTTTAATTACAAAAGTCATTCTCCATCATACAAACCTTGTTTTAAATTAGTCATGTTGATTAGCAAGACAAATAATATTGACACCTTTATAAATAAGGTAAGTGTTGCAGAAAGTACGTTTTGTCATTTTTCACTGTGTGAATTGTCAGCAATTTTGAGGTGAAAGTGCTTTATAGTAAATTGGATGTCTTATATGGTACACAATAAATATTTACATAAATGCATTGAGTTTCAACTTATTAGCTCTAGAAAAATGTATATGTCTTCTCTAACACATCAGATACTGAATAATGGCAGTCAGAGGGTGAATATATTTGTCTGCCATTTATATGTACACTAATTTGTTTGTTTTAGTCTATTCTATAATACATATTATGCTTATTTTTTATACATGAAACCTTGCATTTAGGACTGATCTTAGCTGACAGCCATGCCATGTATATTTCTATGAAAAACAGTACATCAAATTTTGTAATTTTCATATATGTTTGTAACAAATTGATCACAGGCTGTATTTCAACTTTGTCATGTCAGTCAATCTAAGTCAATCATTTTTGTTCTGTAAAACAAATTATAGAAATATTGAAGAAATGTATTCTTCTTATAGGAGAAGTGTGGTCTTTATTTGGTACCATCTAATCTCCGCTCTGCTCTTTTCCTTTATGCTCATTGCTTCCTGTCTCATGATAGGTTTGGGGAGAGCCTTGGCGTAGGCTCCCCAGACAATACACACCTGACATGGATAACAATATGTTGTTTTCAGAGTACAAATTTTTTTTTTTTATCCATTTATGCTGGTAGCAAATGTCCTTTATTTTGCTTGTATGCCTAAACCCTATGTTGATGTGTACCTTTATGCTTCTTACATCTTATTTGCAAATTTTCTTTTATTTTTGAATTTAAATTAAAAATAAAGATTTAACAAAAAAATAAATTAAAAAAGCAAGCATACATACAGCTGTCCTCCACTGGCTCTAAGCCCGAGAGCTGAGTGACCACATGAGCACTAATCACTAAGTTCTCAGCCTTCTGTGAGCAGAGAACGGTGACTGTCAATATCCAGCTCTATGCTCTGCCCCTCTAGTGCTCAGTAAAGTCCCGGGCTGTGAAGGGGGTGGGAGCAGTTGGCACATGCGCAGGAGTGATCTATTCCCTGCTGGCCAATAAACTGGCCCGAAGACTGGCATTCAGAAGAAGATGCCAGCACTGGCACAGGACTGTTGGACAGGTAAATATAGAGACTTTAGTTCCACTTTAAATTTTTATGATGTCCGTAGGGCTAGTCACTGATCTCATGCAACACAGGATCCTCTTCCTCCAAAACTGGGTGGCATTTAATGATGCATCATTATACTCTGCATGTTGTTGCTCCCTCAGGAGACTGGTCCATGATGCTCTGCACTCACAAGATACTCTCACTGCCAGATGTGTAATCTTTTGTGTTATTTTCATTTTTTTATAGACACATGCTGCCAACATCCATAAAATGTTTTAAAGTATTACTTTCTTATGCTGCTCTTGCTATAGCAATCAGTCATGCCCTTTGTCAGTAATATCTCTCTAGTGTTCTTTACTTGTCAGAGGCTATTTGTAGTAGGCTTTGTACTGGCCCTGATGTCATCAAGGTGTCTGGCTGCTACCTGTGAAGCTTCCAATGGCTGTATTTCTGTGTGGGAGAGTTCCTGACATTATCAGTGACATCAGTGAAATCAAAGCTTACCAGAGGCTAAAAAAACCTCAACCTGTTCCCTGCTGTCACTAACAGAGTGCTGAAGGCTTTAATGGCCAGACAGACATCCTGGTAGGCCAGAAGGGGGCAGCTCGGATGTCTCAAAGTGTCAGAGGTTAAAGAAATCTACATTTCTGTTCATGACAAAAGGCATAATAAATTGTAATGCAAGGACAGCATCAGTAAGGACCCTTTCACACTGAGGCGCTTTGCAGGCACTGGAGTGCTAAAAATAGTGCCTGCAAAGTGCCCTCAAACAACCGCTTCTTTCTCTTCAGTGTGAAAGCCCGAGGGCTTTCACACTGGAGTGGTACGCTTGCAGGACGCTAAAAAATGTCCTGCAAACCGCATCTTTGGAGCGATGTAGGAGCGGTTTATTTACCGCTCCTAAAGTGCCCCTTCCCATTGAAAACAATGGGGCAGCACTCCAAACCCGCCCGCTAGCAGGCGAAAAGTGCCGATAAAATGACGGTAAAGCACCGCCAAATATATTGCCGCTTTACCGCCAGCACGCCCAGCGCCTCAGTGTGAAAGTAGCCTAAGACTACTTTCACACTGAGGCGCTGGGAGTGCTGGCGGAAAAGCGGCGCTATATTTAGCAGCGCTTTACCGTTGTTTTAGCGGCGCTTTTCGGCCACTAGCAGGGCAGTTTTAACCCCCGCTAGCGACCAAAAAAGGGTTACAACCGCCCGCAAAGCTCTGCTGCGGTTTGGAGCCTGCACCTCTTACCAGATATTAAAGGGGTTGTAAAGGTTCGTGTTCTTTCACCTTAATTCATCCTATGCATTAAGGTGAAAAAACTAATGTCAGTGACCGGCCCCCCAGCCTCCCAATTTACTTACCTGAACCCCTCGAACTTCACCCACCGGACGCGTTGTGTCTCTGCCCAGGGTTCTCGGCTCTTGATTGGATAGATTGATAGCAGCGCAGTCATTGGTTCCCGCTGCTGTCAATCAAATCCAATGACGCAAGCGCCGGGGGGGTGGGGTTGAGTCCTGTATTTGGCCTCTATGTAAGCCGAATGCTGGACTCGGGAGTGCGCCCACAAGGTAACCCCCTCAGGGAAGCGTTTCTCCGAGGGGGTTATCAGATGTGGGGAGGATCCGGGAGAGCTGCCGAGGGATCCCAGAGGAACAGGCCACTCTGTGCAAAACGAGCTGCATAGTGAAGGTAAGTATGATATGTTTGTTATTTTTTTTATTTTTTAATTTTACCTTTACAATCACTTTAAGCCTCATTACAAGGTCTGACTGTGCCTTGGTGAAAACCCTCATTTGGGATAAAGCAACACGGCTCCAACTGCAAGCCACTGGGAATTTCAGATATCAGTATACTCTCTTAGTGCATGCTTCCTAGACCACCTTCCACAGCGAGGTAGAGCAACATACTCGCAACATATGGAGTAAGGTTTACATGAAAAGAGGAAGCAGGACACTCATTGTGCACTGTCTAAAATCCTGATTTATTATAAAAGTATTATACTTACAAGCACAAAGAGTAAACAGGCATTGTATGCACAAAATAAAAATGGCTTTGTTTGCTGATGATCTATTACTTTATATCACTAATCCACACATTGCAATTCCCTCTGTGTTATCTGAATTCCAGCGGTTTGGGAAACTGAGCAATTTTAAAGTAAATGTATCAAAATCAGAAATCCTTAATGTGTCGCTCGTACCCGAACAGGTTGCAATTTTGAGAGCTAATTTTATGTTTAGGATTTGCTCTGCAGCTGTAAAATATTTAGGTGTTAAAATCACCCCGGACTCAAATCATTTATACTCAATGAACTATGTTCCTCTTCTGCAACATACCTTACAAGATCTAAAAAAATATGATGTTAACCTCCTCGCGCCCGCCCTATAGCCGAATGACGGCCGTAGAGCAGGCGCGTTCGTCCGGGCGGTCGTCCCTGGACGACCTGATGTTTACTTCCGCAATGCGCGCCGCCGCGGGCGCGCATCGCGGAAGTTCTGTGTTCGCCGTGTCCCCCGGGGACAGGCAAACACAGATCGCTGTAAACGGCCAATCACAGCGGCCGTTTACAGCGTGATCGGCGTGTCCAATGGGAGATGATCTCATATGTAAACATATGAGATCATCTCGCAGCGCCGCTCTCCTTCCTCGCACAGACAGTGCGAGAGGGGAGAGATGAACGGCTGCAGCGGCAGCCGTTCTGATTGTGGAAAAAAAATAAATTAAAAAAATGAAATAAAAAGTGCCATCCGCCCCCAGCAGTGCCATCCGCCCCCAGCAGTGCCATCCACCCCCAGCAGTGCCATCCGCCCCCAGCAGTGCCATCTGCCCCAGTGCCATCCACCCCAGTGCTACCTGCCCCCAGTGCCATCCACCCCAGTGCTACCTGCCCCCAGTGCCATCCACCCCAGTGCTACCTGCCCCTAGTGCCATCCACCCCAGTGCTACCTGCCCCTAGTGCCATCCACCCCAGTGCTACCTGCCCCCAGTGCCATCCACCCCAGTGCTACCTGCCCCCAGTGCCATCCACCCCAGTGCCACCTGCCGTCAGTGCCACCTGCCCCCAGTGCCACCTGCCCCCAGTGCCACCTGCCCCCAGTGCCACGTGTCATCAGTGCTACATAGTGCCATCTGTCATCAGTGCCACGTATCAGTGCCATTTGTCATCAGTGCCACCTGTCAGTGTCACGTGCCATCTGTTGTCAGTGTCACGTGTCATCAATGCCACTTATCAGTGCCATCTGTCATCAGTGTCACGCGTCATCGGTGCCATGTATTAGTGCCACGTATTAGTGCCATCTGTCATCGGTGCCACGTTTCAGTGCCACGTGTCATCAGTGCCACGTATTAGTGCCACGTGTCATCAGTGCCACGTATAAGTGCCACGCGTCATCAGTGCCACATATTAGTGCCATCTGTCATCAGTGCCACATATTAGTGCCATCTGTCATCAGTGCCACCTGTCATCATTGCCACGTATCAGTGCCATCTGTCATCAGTGTCACGTGTCATTGTCCTGGTGCTTCAAAAGTGTAATAAATAGTCAACAAGTTAGATGTGTAACTTATGTTCCTAGAACACATGATGGCGCTACCTGCATGTTGGGCCTCTCTATGTGGCCAGGCTGTGAAAAAGTCCCACACATGTGGTATTGTAATACTCAGGAGGAGTAGCAGAATTTTTTGGGGGGTGTCATTTGTGGTATACACATGCCACGTGAGAGAAATAACCTATTACAATGACAATTTTGTGGAGAAAAAAAAAAATGAAAAATCTTAATTTTGCAAAGAATTGTGGGAAAAAAATGACAACATCAAAAAGCTCACTATACCTCTTACTAAATACCTTGGAATGTCTACTTTCCAAAAAGGGGTCATTTGGGGGGGATTTGTACTTTCCTGGCTTGTTCGGGTCACAAGAACTGAGATAGGCCACCAGTACATCAGATGTGATCAATTTTGTGCGATTCGCACCACAGCTTGTAGACTCTCTAACTTTCACAAAGACCAAATAATATCCACTAATTTCGGTTATTTTTACCAAAGACATGTAGCAGTATAAATTGTGACCAAAATTTATGAAGAAAAATTAATAATTTGCATAATTCTGTCACAGAAACAAAGAAATATGCGTTTTTTTTCAAAATTTTCGGTCTTTTTTCATTTATAGCGCAAAAAATAAAAACCCCAGAGGTGATCAAATACCACCAAAAGAAAGCTCTATTTGTGGGAAAAAAAGGACAAAAAATTCATTTGGGTACAGTGTTGCATGACTGAGTAATTGTCATTCAAATTGTGAGAGCACCGAAAGCTGAAAATTGGTCTGGGCAGGAAGGTGTTTAAGTGCCCTGTAAGCAAGTGGTTAAGCAATACTCATGGTTTGGGAGGATTAATATATTGAAAATGGATATAATACCGCGGTTTTTGTATTTTTTTCAAACTATCCCAATTGGTGTCCCTAGATCATTTTTCTCCACTTTAAATCGGCTTTTACAAAATTTATTTGGGGACATAAAAAACCAAGATTACAAAAGAAATTATTATCATTACCAAAAACGAAAGGAGGTGCGGGTGCACCTGATCTATATTATTATTATGTCTCGGCTGTTTTGACTAGACTGGTGGACTGGTTTTATTGTTTGGAAACCAAACAATGGGTAAAAATAGAACAAGGGTTGAATCAATTGGATTTAAAGGTATTGCCATGGTTAGATTTGTCTGGTAGTAATTTAAATCGAGAGTTGTTAGAGTCTATGCCTTCCCTCACATCTCATGTGTTGAATATATGGGGCAAAACAGCTATAAAATTGGAACTTTATTTGGCAATCCTTTATTTCCACCGGCATTAAATAGGACAAGTTTTCTTATATGGAATAGGGAATCCCATTATAGACTGAGTAATATTTTATGCCAGGGGACAATTCCGTCTTTATTAAATCTATTCCCTACACAGCGACCATCACTTATGCAAATGTTGGAGTTTTGGCAGTTGCGGTCATTTTGGTGTACAATTCATTCAAGTAAGTCTCTGGGTAGAGATTTAACACAACTTGAAACTCTCCTGACACAAGATCAAAAACCAAATCATGTTATATCAGTACTGTATAAGATGTTTATTATTAAAAATCACCCGGAGTCCTCAGAATATATAAATAAATGGGTTAATGAGATCAACGCTCAAATTGAGGTTGGGGAATGGGAGAAGGCATTTAATTTCTCTCACTGTTTATCACCGTCGATTAAAGCACAAGAGACGAATTACAAATTGCTCTCAAGATGGTACTGGAGCCCAGTGACACTCCATCGTATATACCCAGAAAAATCAGATATATGTTGGCGGTGCCATAGAGACAAGGGCACATTGCTCCACATTTGGTGGGAATGCCCCCTAATTTTTAGATTTTGGGAAAAGCTTATGCAATTATATACAACAGTCACTGGGGAGGTAATTCCAAATACACCACAAGTCACCCTTCTCTCTATGTTACCAAGAACATATAAAAACGTTAAAAAGAATCTTTTAGGATACTGGTTGACGGCGGCAAGAACTGTGATACCGCGGCACTGGCGATCAACCCAGTCTCCTACGATAAATGAATGGGCTCTAGAAATCGATAACATAGAGAGAATGGAGATACTTTTAGCACAAGAATTAGATACATATGAAAGGTGCCTCCTGGTTTGGACTCCCTGGAGACAGCATAGGAAATTGGTAACAAATTGAGGAATTAGGAGGGAAGAAAGGGGAGGGAGGGATCCGCGGAGGAGAGAGGAGAGAGAAGTGGGGGAGGGGGGGAGGTTAGATGTACATTTTCCCCCTTTCCTCCTTTCTGTTTTTTTTTTTTTTGGGAGGGAGGGAAGAGGAAATAAAATAATAAATGTGATTATTATGTATGTAAGTAATATATATGTTTGAAATTGTTTAACTATGTGTAATGCTTTATAATAATTGAAAATAAAAATAGAATTGGAATAAAATAGACTGGCTCCCCAACATGCATACCAACTCCACCCTATGCATGTTTTGTCTCAATTTGTTCTAAAGAATGTCGTCACTGGGGCAGCGTAGAGTATTTATTTACATATTAGGGTAGAAGACTGCAGCTCCTCTTTAACTAAATGCAGTTCCTACGAGTGAATTTGTTTTGAAAACATCTTTGCTAGTATCCTATGGTCCCCAGTCATTATTTCTGTTGAAGTAAGTGCCATGAAGTTCTTGCACAGGTTTTCCTATCATTGTGTCACACTGTGCATGCACAGCACAGAGATACAGTGCAGAGTCAGATACAACGGGGCGCTGGATGTGCAGAAAGCAACTCCTACTCTGAAGTTCAAGTGTGAATATTCCTTCTGTAGTATTCCCTGTGCTGACACCATTGATGATATGAACTGGTCTGGATCCTGGGTCCACCTTGTACCATCTTAATCCGTTAAAAACACCACTCACTTTAAAAGAACAATATAGAGCCACATTTTCTCCTTCTGTGACGGTGATGGTGTCATTTTGGTAATCCACAGAATCCTGACAATTCACAACTGCAAAACAAGTGGTCATTTAAAAATATGAAAACTTTAAAAGAAGGTCCTCGCAAGACACAGATGGAAACTGTTTATTGTAATGAAAGCTTCTGTAAAAAAGTACACATTTACAGTAAAAACGAAATGTCAGCTTTGGAAAAGGAATTATTCTGTGCAATATAGGAATATAAGGAAATTTTTAAGGACAAATGTTTCTATGTATCATGTAACATTTGATTGCTGTTTTTTTTTTTTTTTTAATATGATACAATTGGAAAGTATGTTTACTAAAATTAAATATGTAATATAATAGCATGCTAAATAAACTTACAGCTTATCCAAAGAGTCCCCAGTAGCAGGAAACTCCATAGTGAACACATTGTTGTATCTTCAGTAAATGTAAGCTCCTCAGTAGATGAATGTGCGAGATGTGTGCTTGTTATACAGCAGTAGATCTAGCGTGTCACCTGACCTCACCACATCACATGACCACAATCCTACTATATAAAGCTGTAGCTTGTCTCTCAAGTACTGATATTTGGTATTAAGCTTAAAGTGAGCTGCAAAAACGAAATATATAATTTCATAGACTTATATGCGCATACCAAATTTGTGTAAACAAAAAAAAAAAAAAAACTTGAAACAGACCAGTGAAACAAAGTCTTAAAAACAATAGTCCTGAAATGAAATAAGGTTATGAGTGCAAAAAACACTCTAAGTTCAAAATGATGGTTATGTTAAGAACAACCTTAAAGTGGATGTAAAACCACTTTCATCAATTTGTTACTTCCATAGTGCTTATCTATGAGGATATACATGCTTGCTGCATGTATCCTTCCTTGCCTGTCAAATATTTCCCCTTAGCTGTTTGGAGCCCTGCAATACTCCAGATTCTGCAGGTGGGTCTGTTGTCCAGTAAACAGACTCCCCGTCCACCTCTACACTCTCCTTTGGCAGGCATCGATATTTCTTACACTGAACTTCTGCTGGTCTCGTGGATTATGCCCCATGATTACTAACATCCAGTCAAAACCCAGGAAAGTCACCACATGAGTTCAGCATGCCCAATCATGCTGAGGTGTGGCGCCGCCAATTCTTGGAGAGCTGAAGAAGAAAGTGTATGAGATCAAAATCACCTGTCAGTCACAGCAAGAGGGAAGCAAGGACACCTATTTCTATGTGTGTCCATTTTTATCTTACTGAAAAAAAGATAAGAGGATTGCTCAGAGCTGGATTAACTCTTTGTGGCAAGACTGTGCACAGATGAAATTACATGCTCTGCTGTAACAGATATAAGTCATTGTAAGTCATTGTAATTAAAACTTTTTTTGGGGTTCACATCCACCAATGACAAAAAATTTGTGTATAAAAATGAGTCCACCTGTGAATCAACTACTAGATCCAATGAAAATGTTCATCCAAAACAATACAAGAGTAATGCCGTGTACACACAACCAGACTTTCCGGCAGAAAAGGTCATACGGAATCATTCCATCGGATATTACGATCGTGTGTGGGCTTCATCTGACTTTTTTCTTCATAAATTCAGACGGACCTAAAAATAGAACATGTTTCAAATCTTTCCAACGGAATCAATTTCTATCAGGAAAACCGTTCGTCTGTATGTTGGTCCGACAGACCAAATACGACGTAAGGGCAGCTATTAGCTACTGGCTATTGAACCTCCTTTTCAAGTCCTGTCGTATGTCATCACATTCAAAACTAACGGACTTTGGTCCATTTGCGTGTGGGCAAGTCCGTTCGGTCGGAAGTCCGTTGGAACTCGGTCGAGAAGACCATTGGAAAGACTGTCGGAGCTTTTATGACGGAAAGTCTGGTCGTGTGTACGCAGCATAAAGGTTCAGTGCAAACATATACAAAAATACTTCATCACCATGCTAAGGAATAAATAGATGGCAGCTTACCAGATCCAAAGATCCTAAAAGGATTTATATGCGTGTGTCCCGACAATGTGAAAACAACTGTTAGTGATCACTTGCTGGAACTCAGGCTGAATACTGACTCCATCTGCTGCTGAAGAAAAAATTCCAACAGGATCTTTATGTGTGTGTCCCCACTAGGGTAATTCAGCCAGTTGTGATCAGTCGCTGGGATTCACATTATACACTGGCTTGAAGTGCTCAAAAATAAGCGTGTTGGACATGTAGAAAAAAGCTCATAGTGCATTAACTTTTTAACCACTTCCCGACCAGCGCACGACGATGTACGTCGATAGAATGGCACGGGCAGGCATATTGGCGTACAGGTACGTCCAATATTCAATGCCGCCCTGCCATCGGGAGCGCGCTGCCGGCGGCACGCTCCCGCGCTGGTCGGGACCCCCGTGAGTCCGGTCGCGGGACCCGCGGACTCGATCGCCGTGGGCATCCCCGCGATCGTCTCACGGAGCGGCCGAATGGAGGAAATGTCGAGTAAACAGCATTTCTCCTTTCTGCCTAGCAACTAGTGACGCTGATCTCTGCTCCATGTGATTGGAGCAGAGATCAGTGTTCACTAAATGAAAGCCCAACCCCCCCACAGTTAGTAACACACCCCTAGGAACACTTAACCCCTACACTGCCACCCACTGGTTAACCCCTTCACTGCCAGTGTCATTTACACAGGAATCACTGCATTTATATAGCAGTGATTACTGTATAAATGACAATGGTCCCAAAAATGTGTCAAAAATGTCCGATGGGTCCCCCACAATGTCACAGTCACAATAAAAATCGCTGATCGCCGCCATTACTAGTAAAAAAAAAAAAAAATTATTAATAAAAATGCTATAAAACTATCCCTATTTTGTAAACGCTATAACTTTTGCGCAAACCAATCAATAATCGCTTATTGCGATTTTTTTTACCAAAAATATGTAGAAGAATACATATCGGCCTAAACTGAGGGAAAAAAATGTTTTTTTATATATTTTTGGGGGATATTTATTATAACAAAAAGTAAAAAATAATGCGTTTTTTTCAAAATTGTCGCTCTATTTTTGTTTATAGCGCAAAAAATAAAAACCGCAGGGGTGATCAAATACCATCAAAAGAAAGCTCTATTTGTGGGAAAAAAAGGACGTCAATTTTGTTTGGGAGCCACGTCGCACGACCGCGCAATTGTCAGTTAAAGCGACGCAGTGCCGAATCGCAAAAAGTGGTCTGGTCTTTGACCAGCAAATTGGTCCGGTCTGAAAGTGGTTAAACAAATACAATTTTAATAAAAATAGCACAATAGTCTGAGCATGACCGCCTGAAGTACGGTCTGTGCTCTAAAACGCCATACTGCTAGCTCCTTTTTACGATAATGCATTTTCATAAATGGGAAGGTGGTACTGTAGATCAAAATACACACCTCTGAACCCACAAAAACCCCATGGGGTCACAGATAGCCATAAAATGTCCAGAGAGGTTAACCATTTTTCTACATTTTCTTTTTCTGTTTCCCTATTGGAGAAATTAGGCTGTACGGTTTCCCCTAGTGACCACCTGCAACTAGAACAGCAATTGAGCAAATATCTGGCCAGAAAGGGCAAAGATGTTAATAAAAACCCAGTATGGGTTCTAACTCTTCCCCATATTATTCCAAATCAAAAAAAGACATTTCGGCTGGATTGTCATTTTAAGAAAAAAATAAAGCATATAAAATACTGGCAATTAACTACTTTGGGAATAATGGATACTTGCCCCATATAGACCAGAGCTATTTTCACAACTAAGCTATGAGCATACTAATTTGCCTATACCTTTGGCATTACTTATCAAAGTGATAGGAAAGACATGCCTTTTTGGTGGTATTCTTTTTTAAGAATTGTTTTTTTTTTCAATACATTTTTAAGGCAAAATTTATTAAAAAAAATAATAAATTTACTCTGTGATTTGTAAAATGTTATTTGACACTAACATTATGTTCCTTGTACAAACTTAGGCAGTTATTTTTGAATGAAATAGCCTTATTTTTTAATAGATCTTTTGTTTTAAATTAAAAAGTCAAGTATGTAAACAAATAAATTATGCATGTGTCAATAGTAAAATAAAAGTTTTACTAAATTAGCAAAGAGTACTGTAGAGTATACCTGTACATACTAAAACTTAAAAATAAGGTATTGATTATCCCTGGACATGAAAAGGGTTGATAAAGTCCTCAGGAAACCCTCAAATTTGTCCTTACAGACCTCCAAAAAGCTGTAAACCCCCTGTAATTGTTTTCCTTACAAATGGGCAAAAGAAAAACACATTTCAAATGAACTAGGAATAGGTATAGTTGTATCTGTAAAATACATTTCAAATGGACTATGCTGCCATCTAGTGCTATATTACATTCTGTGGACTCATTTGTTCTACAAATCCATTTATAATAGAGAATGCCTAGCACACTTCTTGAATTATGATTTCATTTGAAATATTTTTTTTAATTTGCATACCTGCAAGCTAACAAGTTTTTTTTTTTTTGTAAACTCTATAAGGGTTTAATCAGTGTAATATTGCAGTTTTCAAACTACATATCCCTAAAAACACACTACAAGAATGGGAAGGTGAAGTGCTTTTGAATATTTAAAAAAATAATATTATGATCAGGACTACAAAATACATGGTCAAGTAAATGTAAAGAATTACATATTAATATTTTATTATAATTTTCACCCAGCAGGTGGAGTATTAGGCTACCCAAAAAAAGCCTTTCCTAGATATCTATTAAAACCAAAACCAATCATTTTGAGTATTGCACCTTTACCATTCCTCATATGTGGTGGCTACATTCGTTTTCTTTTTTTGGCATTTTTCATTTATTTTCACCTAGTAATCCAGTCAGTTATACGCTTCTTGTCCTGAGGTGGCTTCCCTATCTATGGAGGAGCAACAGAGCCATCTTTGGACAGAAGCACTGTTAAGAGAGGGTTGTGTTTGATGGACTAATAGATTTAGAAGAACTTAAAGTAGAAGTCCATGCAAAATCTAAAATTCCTGCATACCAGGGATCTAACATGAACCTATCTATCCCTGTAAAGAAAAGATGAGTATACATACCTTTTTGGAAGCCGATCTGACCCGCTCTGACCCAATCTCCAATGGCGGAAGCTCTGGACATGGCCGACAATGGCTATGAAATGAATGGGAAGTGACATCACCCATAGAGTCTCCTCTGCACCCGCCTACACAGAAAAGCCGTGACTGACAGCTCAGCGTGGGATTCGTGTCAGATTGGCATGCTTCCTGGCATGGTGGGGAGACGCAGATGTTATCTGCGATTCTCCCCAATGACTGTTTCCCTACAGTTGAGTCCTTTGTGGGCCACTGTGGGAGGCTTTCTCCGTGCCGGCGGCATTCCGTGATCGCCACCGGACTGTCAGTGACGTCGCGCTTTTGCGTCTGAGGCGATGGCTTAGGCCAGGGCTTATGCCTTCCGGAATGCCGAGGGGACCATGCGGACAACGCCCTTTTGGTGTTGTAGACCTGTGGGAGGGTGGATTGGGTGGGGTCCTACACCTGCAGACAATGGACAAATCATGCAGATACTTTAAAATCCCACAGCTCCCAGGAGATCCTGAGGTGTTCCCTGGTAGTGCTGTCATACACCAATACAAGACTGATGAAGTGCTTTGTAAGTGCAGCTTGGAATGATTCTGACTGGGCAATCCTTGTACTTATGTGACACCCATTCATTTACTAACATTACTACTTTACCCACACAATATTACTTTTTAGTAATATAACTAGAATCTTACTCCCTCACTTTATGCAGACAGCATTCAGTGTCATATTACTCATGTTTGGCACATTGATCCATCTCACTCTCACCATCTTATTCAATTGTCCACCTTTTTCTTTTCTTCCTTTTTTTTCTTTCTCACACACACATACACGCATGCATTATTACTTTTTTCACATTTCCAATTTTGTTGTTTTAGTTTTCTTTTTCAGTAGTTTGGTTTTGTTTTCACTCTCCCATCCCTCTTGCCCCATCATCAGTGCACCTCACATCATGCATTTTCACTTCACCCATCACATCTCCACACTCTATCCCTCATCCACCTTTTCTCACTGTCAGCTAATCCCTCTTATAATTAATATAACTAATGAAGAAACTACGCCATGCTATATATAACTAGCTTAATTCTTTTACAATATGAATTCATTAATTACCAAGTAATAAGCCTATAACTGCCAAGCACTTCTATATACTCCCTCTAATATTATTTAATGATATCTTACAAAAAGTTTTTTGCATGTCCATCTGCAGGTGTTTTACCCCCCCATCCTCCTCTCTGGGTCCAAAAACGTGGCCCCCTGTAAGCTCAGTGGACTGTGCACCCACCCAGAAGGCACGGGGGGAACATGTGGCAGCGATGGGATCACTGGATGGTTATAATTCTGCAATGCCGGCTCATGCGACACGTCCTCATGTCCTCATACACCCATTGGTAACTATATCTCTATATGCATGGAGACATATTTTTGCTTAATTTGAAATACTATACCTATATATATTTTTATATTGTCCAAAGTCTTTAATTGGATATTTTGACATTTCCCTAGAATATAAATCCCCCTGAAGAGACCGGAAATCGCAAGGGTCGAAATGCATCGGGGTTTTTCATGTGGATACATATGTTACGAATACAATTGGCAAACCATGCCTGTACATAGAGTTTTTTGCTATGAGTGATGTACCATGTTTGTATTTGTCGCACTACCTATATGGATGATGTACTATTGTTCATTTGGAATTACTATTGTTTGTCAAATAAATTATTTTTTACATCAACTATTTTCACACCAACTCTCTGCTGCTAAAAAACCCCTGGGGAAATTTCCTGTGCTTTTGTTGTATACTTATGGGTTATGCAGCTTTGGGGGCTCCCTTACAATGTGTTATTTTTTCTTTTTTTGTGTCAGATTGGCTTCCAAAAAGGTGTGTCTATTAATTTTTTTCTTTACAGGGGTAGAGAGGTTAGTGTTAGATCGATCTGCAGGGCTGGACTGGGACAGAAATTCAGGGCTGGACTGGGACAGAAATTTGGCCCTGGACTTCATCCAGACCGGCCCACTTACATCAGAGTGTCCCATCACCAGCCCCCTTACATCAGAGTGTCCCATCAGCATCCCCTTACATCAGAGGGTCCCATCAGCATCCCCTTACATCAGAGAGGCCCATCACCAGCCCCCTTACATCAGAGTGGCCCACTGAGCCATCGGCCCACCGGGAAACTCCCGCTAGTCCCAATGGCCAGTACATGCCTGTCGATCTGTGGTGTCTATAGATGCAGGGATTTTAGTTTTTGCATGGACTTCCACTTTAACATAGGTGAGCAAAATTAGCTAACTCTTGCTATATTGTCCACTCTTCAGATGGACTACTTTTGGACTTCCAAATATTCCAAATACTTCATCCAGGGCCCCTAATATACAATTAAGAAAACAGGATTTTTGATTTTCCGTAAAATCCTTTTCTTGTTATGATCCACTCCTGATTGCATGCTACAAAAGTGAAACATGCTAGGAGTCAGGGGTTTATATGAGGCAGTGTATGTAGTGTTTTGTCAATATTTAATCTCCCGAAGGCAGCAGGTTATCCTGATGTGCTTGAATACTTCATCTTGTGTCCTTAAATACTTCAAGAAAAGATATTTACCATAAGTCAAGGTATTGCTTACAGAAGTTGAATGCCCTCCAACAAGAGAATAAATAAGGACAGTGACTAATTTCTTCTCCCTCTCAAATAGAGGGATCATGAAGGGAAACTGTCCCCGCTGCGCTCATTATTTAGGACCACATAGTGCTCTGAGACTCCTTTATCTTGTTTTTATTGTTTATTTAAAAAAATATAGATTATATATTAAAATATAACACATGTTGTGAAACATCTGTTTAAAACCATAAAAACAAAACAAAAAAATAATCAAAATGATCAGATATAATTGTCTTTAAAACTGTATGGAGAAATGTTTCAGTGTTTTATATATTATTATTATTATTATTATTATTATTATACAGGATTTATACAAGCATACCCCACTTTTAAGTACACAATGGGGTTTATTTACTAAAGCTGGAACGTGCAAAAAAAGGCTCACTTCTGCATAGAAACCAATGAGCTTCTAACCCCAGCTTGTTGAATTAAGCTTTGGTAATAAAACCTGGAAGCTCATTGGTTTCTATGCAGAAGTGAGCCTGATTTTGCACTTTCCAGCTTTAGTAAATAAACAACATTGTGTACTTAATAGTGGGGTATGCTTGTATAGTGCCAACAGTTTGCACAACACTTTACAATATAAAAAGGGACAATACAATTACAATACAGTACAAAACAGAAGGAATAGGAGGGCCCTGCTCATGAAGCTTACAATCTAAAGGGAGGAGGAGGTGGTACAAAGGATAATAGCTGCAGGGAATGATCTGATGGAGGTGACTCAAGTACAGTTCTTAAATGGAGATGTAAACTACCCGTAACTATTTATATATATTTATGCGGTTGTATGTGCTTTATAGATCTCAACAATGGTGATGCAAAATGGGGCAGTTTTCTACAGGGCTTATAATCCTTACCTGCTCTAATCATAATTAAAAAAATGTTACTTCTTTAGGACTGAAAGTCAATGTCAGGTTTTTACTGCAATGCAGTTGTTCGTTGCCTCCACTTGCTGTCCTACACCAGATAGGAAGTAGTGGTAAATTTCCAACCTCAACACAGACAAATATATTTTTACGTAGAGTAGGAGAAGGTTATAACCTCTGTCTGCTTTCTATTTCTGTCCCTGTCACAGATTTTCCCTCACTTTATGTCTGGTGAAACTATTATCTGATGAGCTGATCAACTATCCACACGGATATCAATTTGGGAGCAGCCATCAGCTGTGTCCACGCAACTGCTGTATCCCAATTTTACATAAGTAGGACTGTCTGCATGCAGATGCACAGAATATACTAAAGTATACTTGTGTAAATGAGGTGTTAAAGCGGAATTAAACCCATCAATTTAGCTGTTTACCAAAACAGTTACATTCAAGACATGTCATGCAAGATAACTGTCATGGTTGCTAGTGCTCTCAACCAAACTGTCAAGCCATTAAAAGGCTGATATAACTCATCACGTGTGCAACACCATGGCAGCTGCAGATGAAACAGAGCCTAAGATGACTGCTTCCTTGGCTGTAAAGGATAGGAGGGCTTGGTTCCCCATTTTATTGAGACTTAAACTGACCCTAACCCACCCAAATCTAGGCTTTATGTTTGTCAAAACTTGCCCTTTTCTACATGCTTGCTCATAAAAGGTAACTAGTGTCATACACTTCTTTTATTCACTTCAGAGCTTCATAGAACAGCCAACCCTCCAGTGGTCTACAGGAACAGGCTCCCACTTATGATTTTCAATGCATAAGACACAACCCCAACATGCAAACATTGCATGGTGTTTACCCCGAATTCACATTGGCACTCCCAGTGGCACTGGTTGGCATTTGATGTCAGTTTAAGTGATTATGCACACAGATATTTTACCCACACATGCATGTTCAATGTATTTTCCAAACATGACGTTACCACCTCTCCACTGTGCAATCAGGGAACACTTTGCATTCATTGAGAAAAATGAAAGGTATTCTCTCTATTCCTTACTCGCTGCGCATTGCATCCTCGTGTGAACCTCTTCAATGGGTCCCACTGAAGAGGTCCACACAAAGACGCAACGTGTCTTCGCGTGTGACTTTTATGTGAGTGAACCACTATAAGATGTTATGGCAATAAAATAGTTTTTTACAGAGAGCACTAGATGGTATGTTTTCTGTTTTATATGGCCGGTATTACATGTGAACATCCCACAAAGGAAAGAGCTGAACTGTGAAAGCTATAAGGATATCCATCCATCCGCACAGATCTCTCAAGGGGAACTGCATGCTTTGACTCTCTGGTAAAACAGGAGTCAAAGCTGAAGGTGAGCTGCTAGAGAGCACTGGTGGCGGATTGCACGAGCACCTGTTTTAGATTTTTTGCGATTGTTGCACACAGAGGTGGCAAGAATATTCAATCTAAGGATTTATTTGTTTTTTTTCTAGTTTTGAAATGTTTTTTTTTATTTCACTATTTCTGGGAAGAAGAAGTGAATTGTGTTGATATACTTGGATATTAAGAGACGTTTTCTTTTTGGTACACTTATATTGTGTTTTATTTATGTTATATTACTACTTTACTGATGATTGTGCTGAACTAAATTGATTCTATAAGAGTTTAAAGGTGAAAACTGTTTTTTAAGTACTGACAGCAATCTATTCGCTATTGGCATTTAGTGTTGATTGATATCTGTTTTTTAAATATATATATATATATATATATATATATATATATATATATATATATATATATATATGTATCATTTTTTTTTTCTTATATTTCTTTTTGTCACAACAATTGGTTGTGCTGATTTAATATATACACACTGGTTTTGGAATTTGTTAGTTAGTTTTGTTTAGATTCTCGTTAAATTTTATTTTGTTTATTCCTTTTCAAATTAATTCTAAATTCTCAGAGCAATTAGAATTGTTGTTGTTGTTGATCCATCGTCAATCACACCACCCACCACCACTGCCAAACCCGTAGGGGTGCAGTTTACCCCATACTCATTCACATGGGGGGCAGGATCTGGGGGATCTCCCAGATTCTGATAAGACCTCTGCCCACAGACCCCCAAAACTGCCTAGGGTGGTCGGGAAGAGGTCCTTGTCCCCATCAACATGGTGACAAGGTGCTTTGGGGTGGGGGGAGGCAAAGCACCTTGTCACCATGTTGATGGGGACAAGGGCCTCTTCCCTAAAAAAACATGGGTGGTGGCAGGCCAGAAAGGAGGGGGACAAGCGAGTGCCCCCCTTTTCGAACCATACCAAGCTACATGCCCTCAACATAAGGGCCTGGTATGGATTTTGGGGGGACCCACTGAATTAAAAAAAAAAATTATTGTGGGCTTCCCCTTAAAAACCATATTAGGCCTTTGCTGTTTTTTGTTTGGCATGGAGTTTGCCTTATATATATACCAGATGCATTCATTCATACCAGATACATCCAAATTTCAGAAAAGCCAAAAAATTTTAAATGAACTGCACAAGTATAGGATGTAGCTTGTGGGGTTGGACAACCGAATGACAGGGTGGGAGGGACCCTCATGGACTGTTGTACATCACGGATGGCAGAATTGGCTAGGATTTACTGTGCAGGCGCAGCAAGGTTGGCCTTTCTCATGTCTTCACTGGAGTTGCTAAGTGACTAATAGGATGCACTCAGTAGCTTCGTATACATGGCCAGTGCTGGCCAGAGGTGCAGGTACCGATGCCTGAGGTGCCTGTACTGAGTATCAGAGAGTTCCAGCTTAAAAAATTCCTGATTACAGGTATCATGTTAAATACAAGCAGAGTTCATGTGCTGACAAGAAGCATGCTGATATAAAGAGAGATAGATAGATAGATAGATAGATAGATAGATAGATAGATAGATAGATAGATAGATAGATAGATAGATAGATAGATAGATAGATCTCAGACGAGGTGGATCCAGGACAACCTGGACTCTGAGGAAGTAGGATAAGAGATGTTGGCCCTGAAGGCATCTAGTGACAGAAAAATAGTAATGTGGAGGAAGTCTCTGAATTGAATCTGAATATTGCAGCAAAAGTATTTTTTTGTGTCTGTGTTATTGGTCTTTTCATTTTTATCATGTTATGTTTTAATTTAATTTTAAATGTTAAACAAATACATGTTTGGGGATTCAAAAATGTATCTAAATCTGTAGGTTTGTGTTGTATTGGTAACAAAAATGATTTTTGTTATTCATAAATATAGCCCTGAAGAATTTATAATCTGTGATGACTGCACCTGACAACTTTAAAGCCCAACTCCAGGAAAGTTGAACATTGTGCTGCAAAGGTTAATTGCATGTTAAGTATAGGGAAATTAAAAAACACTTTTATTTACCTGATTATTTGCTCCCCCAGTAGGTCGTGCTCTCCCATGCCCCAGAGGTCGACTGTCCCTCAGCGTTGTCAGGACCTTAGACTGAAGGGTATGGGAGAAGACACTGTAGTGCCTTATCTAACAGCACAGAGTAGTAGAAGATTTGGTAACTAAATCTACTTTAACAAGTCCCCTGGACCTAAATGAGGATTTAACCCTTGTAGTACAGGCACACTTTCCTGGAAATTGGGCTTTAAGGCATTACAATCATTTACCATACATGTCTGTGCAAATACATTTCTCATTTCAATAAAAAAAGTAATTGTGAAAACCGTGGGGTTATTTACGAAAGGCAAATCCACTTTGCAGTACAAGTGCAAACTACAAGTGCAAATGTGCAATCGCTGTAAATATGAGGGGTAGATCTAAAATGAGGGGAAGCTCTGCTGATTTTATTATACAATGCAAGCTAAAATTCTGTTTTTTATTTTCCTTGCATGTCCACCTCGGATCTACAGCGACTGCACTTCCAAGTGCAATTTCAAGTGCACTACAAGTGTAAAGTGCACTTGAAATTGCACTGAAAGTGCACTTGGAAGTGCAGTCGCTGTAAATCTGAGGGGTATATCTAAAATGAGGGGAAGCTCTGCTGATTTTATTATCCAATCATGTGCAAGCTAAAATGCTGTTTTTTTATTTTCCTTGCATGCCCCCCTCAGATCTACAGCAACTGAACTTTCAGAGCAATTTCAAGTGCACTTTGCACTTGTAGTTTGCACTTGTAGTGCAAAGTGGATTTGCCTTTAGTAAATAACTCCCAGTGTGTGAAGATGAGCTCTTCTACTGTAAGGCACAGCCATTGTTCAGGAGATTATTGCATGTAGATGAAGTTCTTGCACGGGTCTTCCTGTCGGTTCATACACTGTGCCTCCACCGAGCAGAGATACAATGCAGAGTCAGATACAATGGGGTCCTGGATGTGCAGTAAACAGACATCATCTTGAAAGTTAAGTTGAAATCTTCCTTCTGTGCTCTGTGCTTTTATGGCAGCATTGATGATATGAACTGGACTGAATCCTGGGTTCAACTTGTACCATCTTAATGCTCGAAAAGCACTCACTTTAAACACGCAATGAAGAGTGACATTTTCCCCTTCTGTGACGGTGATGGTGTCATTCTGGAAACTTACAGATTCCTGGCAATTCACCACTGCAAAACAAGAAAATACAACTGATCTACACTTATTCAGATTTGTACCTTATGATCTATATTAATATCATGTCTTATGTTCCTGAACAGGTTTATCTGGGACCTTTGGTGGCCTCTTATGTTTTCTTCCTCCCATTGTTTTTGTATTAAAACTCTAATAAACAAAAACAAAAAATTCAAGACAATGCAACTTGAATTTACAGTAAAACAATTAACTGCCATATCAGCACTGGACAAGGAAATAATTATGTACAAAAAGGAACAGTTTAAAAAACCTGACAAATGAACTAATTCCAAACGATGGTCCTTTACATGAAATTTGTGGAATATAATACTGTGATAAATAAACTTACAGGAGGTCCAGGTAATCCCCAATAAGAGGAAACTCCATAGTACATGCATTGCTATATCTTCACTCGATGTATGTTTCTCAGCAATTGAATGTGTGAGATGTGTGCTTGTATCCAGATGCAGAATGTCACCTGACCTCACCACATCACATAACCACAGTCCTACTATATAAAGCTCATTACGCAGACATTAACTGTGTGAACAATCATTCTGTAAAATAAAGAAAAGGTGGGAAAACCCAACAAATGCATACTGTACATTAAGTGTCTAAGCTAACCTGTGCTGTGTATATATTACACCTACTGTATTAATCTAGGTTCATACTTGTGTGGGTCCTGCATGCTGCATGTACCTGCAGAAAACATGGGGAAAAGTACCTGAACCTGCCGCATGGAACGGCATGGCTCTGTGGCACCATGTGGTTTTGTTCACCTAAAAACACATGTTTTCTGAAGCATGAGCTGCCTTTAAGAATTGATGGCATCCCCGCGTGTCTGCAATGTGTGTGATTGCACACGGGTTCCTGATCCGCATATGTGTGAACCTAGCCTTAGCACTTGCTCAGGTCTAGACAGCTTTCCTTCTATACCCACTAGCACATATCTGTACCCACGTTCGCATCTCTGTACACCAACACACATCTTCTGCCTGATGAAAGGATCCTGTGTGGTCCCAAAAAAGTTGCAATTCACTGTGATTCATTCACTTTAATGACTTTTTGTACTGGCATTGGCATTCTGTATTGAATGGCAGCACAAAAATATGCATGAAAAAAACCCCCAAAAAACTGTTAAACCAATAGCAAGAAAAGAAAACTTCAATTGCGCAACCTGAATAAATCAATCAAGTAAACAGGTGAGTCACAGGAATGCAAAACTTCCGTGCTCAAACTAATATACCAATCACCTCCACTGAAAAAATCATAATTAATAACTATTAAATGAGAGTATTCTCACTACTCAACTGATAAAATAAAAAATCTGTGTGTCATACAAATTAAGCCAAATAGATTAATCAATGAGTGAATAAATAAATAAATAAGCCGCCAAATATACTCCTGACTGTGCCCAAATGAATGTGCCACACAGGTAGTAAACTAGTGAACATGAATATTTAATAGAAAGTGTCCATGCTATATAGGAAAATATTTGTTAAAGTTATAAGTCCATATGAAAAACAGGTCAAATGGGTTTTAAACTTCAAATAGAGTTCTTTTTCCAAGTGATACAAAGGAGCCAATATTGATAAAATAGCAACGGTCTATCCTTTCCACCCTGTCTTCAAACGGAGAAGCTATACATCATCCAGCGGGTAATAGCTTTATAGAAAAAGTGAAATGTGACCAGTTGGCTGCTTACCAGATCCCAGGATCAATAAAGCCTATCTCAGATAGGAGCCTCCACACAGGGCGATGTCTCTCTCAACCTCCTCGCCCTGGAAAGTCTGCTCTCCTGGTATGCGGCAATCACTTCAGCTCTATGTTCAGTTGCAAACCACACACAGCGCTTCTTCCACTCCAATGTCTATGCGTGCGCCACCTCTTCCTCCTGGCTATTCCGGCCTGGGATACCCCTGATTGTGCGGAGCATTTTTTTAATTTCTCCTATGTGCCTATATTTTTTTTAACTTGTGAGGTTGCCTCAGGTTAATTTGAGAATTTTACTGATCATATAGGCAAGCTTTTTCTAGAACAAGGTTCCTGTGTAAATCATCAGTAAAATGATTATCTTTAGATACATTTTTAATTGTTCTAAAATTGTACCCTCTTGCTTTTTACTTTCAATACCAGAATGCACACTTTGCATCAATGTATTTGTGCATACATGTGTTTACATTCATAAGTTCATAAAGTGCATCTGTCCTCAGATTCATATTTTGTGATTGCACATGCAAATGCATGGGTAAGGTGTCCCTTACAATTGTGCTATACAAAGGTATTGTCGCTCACACTGGAGCAATAACTCTAGGGCCATCATTCACAGTTAAAGTATTATTAGGCCTACTACAGCAAAATCAGTCGGTATATGTAGTAAAGCATGCTTGTTATACTTACTGTGAAACCTAAGGGGTTAATCCTCTGCATTGTTTAACCACTTTCAGACCGGACCAATTTGCTGGTCAAAGACCAGACCACTTTTTGCGATTCGGCACTGCGTCGCTTTAACTGACAATTGCGCGGTCGTGCGACATGGCTCCCAAACAAAATTAACGTCCTTTTTTTTCCCACAAATAGAGCTTTCTTTTGGTGGTATTTGATCACCCCTGCGGTTTTTATTTTTTGCGCTATAAACAAAAATAGAGCGATAATTTTGAAAAAAACGCATTATTTTTTACTTTTTGTAATAATAAATATCCCCCAAAAATATATAAAAAAACATTTTTTCCCTCAGTTTAGGCCGATACGTATTCTTCTACATATTTTTGGTAAAAAAAATCGCAATAAGCGATTATTGATTGGTTTGCGCAAAAGTTATAGCGTTTACAAAATAGGGATAGTTTTATAGCATTTTTATTAATAATTTTTTATTATTTTTTTTTACTAGTAATGGCGGCGATCTGCGATTTTTATTGTGACTGCGACATTGTGGGGGGCCCATCGGACATTTTTGACACATTTTTGGGACCATTGTCATTTATACAGTAATCACTGCTATATAAATGCAGTGATTCCTGTGTAAATGACACTGGCAGTGAAAGGGTTAACCAGTGGGTGGCAGTGTAGGGGTTAAGTGTTCCTAGGGGTGTGTTACTAACTGTGGGGGGGTTGGGCTTTCATTTAGTGTACACTGATCTCTGCTCCAATCACATGGAGCAGAGATCAGCGTCACTAGTTGCTAGGCAGAATGGAAAAATGTTGTTTATACAGCATTTCCTCCATTCGGCCGCTCCGTGAGACGATCGCGGGGATGCCCGCGGCGATCGAGTCCGCGGGTCCCGCGACCGGACTCACGGGGGTCCCGACCAGCGCGGGAGCACGCCGCCGGCGGCGCGCTCCCGATGGCACGGCGTCAACGAATATTGGACGTACATGTACGCCAATATGCCTGCCCGTGCCATTCTGTCGACGTACATCGTCGTGCGCTGGTCGGGAAGTGGTTAAAAAGGCTGCCTTCTCTGACCCTTCTCTTACAGTCCCCAATCCATCTCCAGTTAGAATAGAGCCCCAGGAGGCACTCTACACGTGCTCAGTTTGGTGTGTATAGCTAGAGAGGTCTTTTTTTTTTCTTGGAAGGGTGCATGTGATCAGAACAGGGCCAATCGGCACTGCTTAGACAGAGGGCCAGGGGTCCTGCAGCTTTATAGGACAGTCAGAGCAGAATAAAAACTCCTCCTACAAGCTTTAACCAGACACTGATAGAGGTCACAAGACTGCTATATACTGCTGATGAGAAAAGGTATTTAGCAGTTTATATTTACTAAAATAATTACATTTGCATGTTATGTGTACTATGGGATACCAGATATAGTGAATGCAGGGTCCTGGATTTAGCAAAACTTTACCTCTAAAGGGATGACCTGTAAAGGCTTTTAAAGTGCCACTTATGGACAGTTTTTGGTATTGTATTTTGTTGCCATTTCACAGGCACACTCAATTGTAACCACTTCCTGTCCAGCCTATTGTCAATTGATGGCTGGGCTAGAAAATTATCGTACTGGGTGGATGTCATATGACTTCCTCGCGGAACACTCCTCACAGTAGCGCTGCGGCGTGATTGATTACAGTGATCACATGGTACTGGCAGCAAACTGCTACACTGATTAATCATCGGTTGTGTACGCATCGGCTGTGTCCGATGGATACAGCCGATGACTGATCAATGTACAAACTTGCTGCCGGTACCATGTGATCACTGTA